>NC_080406.1:17084637-19619637 GCF_030265065.1 Corythoichthys intestinalis
TTTCCTTTGTCTGTCCTCGTCTTTCTTTCGGGCAAATTCCACACTCTGAAACTGTCAATGATTATGATGATGATGACAATGACAATAAAATTCATTCAAATACCAGGACATTTTAAATCAAAATCTGTCTGCCCTCTGCCCGAAAGCTGAAGATGGGACGTCACTGGGTCTTTCAGCAAGACAATGACCCTAAACATATGGCCAAATCAACACAGAAATGGTTCACCAGACACAAAATCAAGCGCCTCCCATGGCCATCTCAGTCCCCAGACCTTGTTTTGTTGGTAAAAGGGGGTTGTACAAAGTATTGACACGGGTGCTAATAATTGTGACACACATTATTTGATGTCAAATAATTTTTTTCTTTTTGTGGGATTTTTTCTTTCCACTGAATGAATGCACTTGTATTGAAGGTCGGATTTTTCTCTTTTTTCCATTAAGGTCCCATATTATTTGAATTGAAAAAAATCTTTTTCAGGGTGCCAATAATTATGGAGGGCACTGTATTTATAAATAATTATTCTACAAACAATAGATTTTAACTACATTTTCACCACGTCTGGTGATAGTTGAAAGCCCAATGGCGACATCTTATCGTCAATATGTGAACAAACCTGTCCTAGCTCTCTGCACTGAAATAAGTGTATTTTTGTTTGTTAGTTCAAATTGTATGACAATACTGCCTTTTTGCAAGACTTAAGTATTGTTAATATAGGGCTTTTTGTTTTTAACACAAGTCATTATTTTGAAATTCCTTTCAATTTAACAGCTTTGTTTGTTTTTGCTTTTCCCTCTAATAACATGGTAGGTTGGTGGGCTTTCCAAACACCAGGCAATTTTCTGGAGAATAACCTGATGTTAACACAGCGTGTTGACATCACGCAATCAGAGATTGTAGTCTTATAGTTTTCTATAAGTGCGACAGTATTCCATCTTCCAATCTATCAAAGAATTTCCTTCTAACGTGTTTTTTCCTCTTGCCATTTACATTTATCTGTGATAACCATGTGTCGATATTATATTGGCTGAAACCTCGCAATAATGAAAAAGCTGCTGCTGGTACATGAAAGTCTCTAAAAATTGCCTGAACCTATTTTTGAGTAATTAAATGCTAGCCCTCGGTACCAATGTTAAATATTGAAGGCTTCTGTCAACTCACTTTAAAAAAAATCTCATTAGAAGTCAACAATGTGATATTTTGAAGCAGCATTTAATCATTCTGGTATTAGTTCTTAATGTTCCATTGCTAATGGTACAGTTGATCACATTTTTCAGGCCTTGCCAGTTTAATCCTACTCTAATGTTTTACTTTTAATCATTGGATGCAATTGACGGCGATAGACGTCCAATCTAATTGGACTGTGAGGGAGATCGAACAATTGCTGCCAACCTATGTCTATCGCCATAATGGCATCTGATGATTTAAAAGTAGGACAATGGCATGGAAACGATAGCAATTTGTTGTTTTATCCAGCTACTTATGTGATGAGGGTATGTTGTATTTTTTATTCTGTGAAAATGAAACGAGTGCCAATTAGGGGCGTAACAATCAGAGGTTGGTAGTAACCAGGGGTGAAAGTGGCTAGAATTTCTTGCCGGAACTCCCCGATGTGAAGGTTGCCACGGAGCCAGAAATTTTGTTTATTTATTTATTTTCATTTTTGGGGGGGGTCAAACCTCCTAAAACTACTGAAATGCAAAGAAAACTGTTTTGGCACAGTTATTTCTATAACTCATACAAAAACTAATTTTAGTTCAAAATTGTATTTTTTCAATGATTTGCAAAATAAAAGTTAACAAAAACAGCAATAACCCCAACCTCCATCCTGTTATTTTTATTTTCCCTCATTTTCTCACATACTAAATGCCAAATCTCAATTTTAACTACTTAAGAACATAGAATGTATATTAAAACTGAAGTTAATGTAAACGTTTGCTTTCTTTTTATTTTTTTTTAATAATAATAAAGATATAAGTAACACACATTCAGAAAAATAAGTACAAATGATATATTATGCTGAGTGAAATGGAAAATATTTTTAAGATCGTGCGAACATTGACTTTTTTAAATCATAAGGAGATGAATAATTAGCCTGACATAAATGAACAAATATAAGTCCAAAGTGCACATTGACAGCTAAGATGTTCTGAACCTCTCAATCAGAGCTAATAAAACTAAATATGATGAATAGGCCTCCTCAACTCTTTCCTGGCTCTTAAAGATTTGATCCATTTACTGTTGCATTGCCTTTTTATGTCGCATCAATTCAACAAACTTTTTTTTTTTTTTTTTTACATAGCATTTTAACAGTTGCTGTCATATTTTTGGAATCAAAGCACCGTGTACCGAAACAGCATTCCGTCCCTGAATCTTATACCGAAACTGCGTTCCGGCCCTGAATCTTATACCGGAACTCCGTTCCTGACCGTTCTGGCCCGCTTTCACCCCTGGTAGTAGACCTCAATCACCAACGTCACACGATCACGTGATAGCTGTATTGTGCCGCCATATTGTCCGTCATTGTGTGTCGTATTGTCAATGATCGTAGTTTGTAAAGGTGGATTCACTTGCAAATTATGGAAGCCCCGGTCCTTTCAGACACTGTAAACTCATTGGATGAGTTGCATAAAAGCCATTTTTTGGAAAAGCTTTGGTCGATCCAGTCACCAGATCCATATTTGATCCCCAAACCGATGTTTCCTCCCGTCCGGTCCCGTCCCGTGCGTCAGAGCTCGTCCTGAGACCATAAAATTTCCAATTATACTCCAGTTTATGTTACGATGAGGAGTCGGGTACCCAAAATCGGCACCGGCCCGAATATACACCGACATTTGGTCAGCTGAGCGTCACCGTTGTCATGATTGTAAAATGAAATTTGATCGACAACGAGCCAATGTGTGCCGAAAAATAGCTGCCCCGCGTGAAATGTTCCCCCTGCCGGGAGCGCTTATTTATAACGCTTTATTGGCGTGAAAACATCAAATGTTTTCATGGACGTATTACAGTAATGGATTTACGACTGTAAGATCAGTTTTAAATAATTAAATTACACAAAATATTAGGAATGTATTTTAGTAACAAATCGTGGACTGGGCCACATTACCATCTTTGAACAGAAATGTATTAGTCTACAGGTTTTCACGACCATATCCCAATGACAATCACACAGGTATGACATTTATTAGTTCAAGCAGAGTGAAATAATACATATTCACGGTACAAGAAAGTCGTTTCCGTGTGGGCGCTCCCGTCAGGGGGGACATTTCACGCAGGGCGGCTATTTTTCGGCATAACACCTCTTGATCTTGCTGCGTGAATGTGGCGACGAGCTTCGTAGTCTCAGTCTGATGATGTCTGCGGTCGTGTTGGCATCATATTGATGTTTTGGCCGCTGTCTAACCGCTGTCAACACAAACGCATCCTGGACCCGAGATAAACAAACCGTGCTGCTTTTGAGATTTTCCCTTTTAACAATGGGCACACAGCAACTACTAAAATGACCGTTTATCTTCTCTGTTACTGCAACCAACCGCCACACATCCCTTCACCATTTTGATTAATCAATGTTAACGATTGTCAGGAAGGTTTTTGGGTTTGTTTACTAGGCGGTGATTCCTTAGACAAGCAGAAAAACACGCAGTAATAGGAGGAATGTACGTAGCGGTAATATG
Organism: Corythoichthys intestinalis; assembly: GCF_030265065.1. Taxonomy (NCBI): domain Eukaryota; kingdom Metazoa; phylum Chordata; class Actinopteri; order Syngnathiformes; family Syngnathidae; genus Corythoichthys; species Corythoichthys intestinalis. Next base: position 17,088,310 of record NC_080406.1, read on the forward strand.
TAAACACGATGAGCTGACGGACAATATGGCGGCACCAGTCAGGGGGGCAGAGTTGTGACGTCACGTGATTGGGGTCTGCAACACGTTACATGTACTACATTACATTTACTTGAGTAACTTTTTGAGACCAAATATACAGTACTTCTAAGAGTACTTTTACTAAGCTATTCTTTTAACTTTTACTTGAGTAGACTTGTGAAAAAAAAAAACGCTTCTATTGCTCCGCTACTTTGGGCTACACAAGAGTCGTTACATTTTTCCTCTTTATTCTACATATTACATTTTTTTTTTGCCAGCTATGCCAGGAGTATAGACATGCCTGTGGTATTACCGGGGTAGCTCTACCGATTTCACCAACGAGACATCGCAACAAATAATCACATGACTCCATTATACGAATCAGACCCAAGCTTGCCGTTCTATCTCCATGCCAGCCTTTTCGATCATGTGGCGTCTTTAAAGCACCGTAAAAAATGACGTATTTGATATGGAGCGCTGTCCTCAATATGACTCGAAAGCGCAGATTTTAACCTCTCTCCGAGTTTTTATTTGGCACCGATTGACCACAGAAAACTGGAGATATGATCCTTTTAATTTCAAAATAGTAATTATGAAGAAACTCTTCACTTTTGAAACTCGGACGTATTTTCTCCACCAGAGGGCAGCTCTTTGGACGAATAATGCTTTATTTATGATTTTTTTGTTGTTGTATTTCTTTGGCTTAATGCTGTTATGTAATGAGTGATTGTACAGTATTATTGTAACAACAGTCCATATAGATAACTTTATGCTCAGAGAAAAAATACCATTGTTAAAAAAAAAAACGACAACAAAAATACTTGTATAAGCAATTACTCACAATGTTACTCATTACTTGAGTATTCTTTTCACCAAAAGCTTTTTCACTTCTACTTGAGTAAATTTTTTGGACGACTTACTTTTACTTGAGTAATATTATTTTGAAGTAACATTACTCTTACTTGAGTAAAATTTTGGGCTACTCTACCCTTCTGTGGTAAAAATGCATCGGTCTGGATCAATACGTTGATTGGTTTAAGTAGCGATCTAATAAAACTAGTGCTGCAACAATTAATCGATTAACTCGAGTATTCGATTAGAAAAAAAATATTCGAATTAAATTTTTTTGCCTCGAGTATTCGTGTAATTAAAGTGGCGTTGTAATGGTTTATTTTGAAAGTGTTTGCATTTAGTTTTATTGATTAGGGTGGATACACTGCCCTCTGGTCTGCTTCTCTTCACATGGCTGAATCCAACTGCCCCCTGTTAAGACCAACGTAAGTTTTTGTTTGAGCTAATGATTTTTAATGCATTCATAATTTAGTTCATAGGTATATTTAGCCGGTTATTGTGGGAATATGTGTCTGAACCATTTGTTTAGAGCAATGTAAAAAAAACTTTTTGTAGCATTTAAGCTAGCGGACTTTTTCTATGTAAGTTAGCCAATTGTTCTTTCGTTTTACATAGATCCTCATTTTTTTAAAATAAATTTATACCGTTTAAGGCTCAGCTCAGGTATTTTAATATTTCATGTTCCTTATCCGATTACTCGATTATTCGAACTAACTAGTCCATCGATTAATCGACTACTAAAATATTCGATAGCTGCAGCCCTAAATAAAACGCAAAACTTAGATTTACATGGTCATCTTTTTGATATGCAGTTTTGCTAAAGAATGTTTTTGTAATAAATGTCTAAAATATTCCAGCAACCAAATTGTCAAAAATGTCAATGTGTTAAATGTAACAATATTTTCGTAATAAATCAATCAATATCGAATCGTGGCAGACTAATATTGACAAAGACTGTATTGGAGTAGATTCAAATATGAGATTGATCATGGAACACAATAAATCAAAGTACCACTGTATACATTCAAATGCCTTTGTAATATGCACTATATACAGTATATTTTTTAATCCTTTTTTTAAAAAATCTAACTAGATGTTTGGGGTCTTTAAATACTAGAATAAACAAAATTTGCACACCTCAAGTCAATAAGTACTAGCATGTTGTTACCATTGATAAGAATATGGACAAGCAGGCACTTTTTACACAAGGCATTGCTATTGATAACAATCATATCTATAAATAGCTGACAAAAAAATTCAGAAGTGATTTGCATCCCAGGATGCTTTGCGAAATGTAAGGAGTCAGTTTAAATGGCGGCATCTACTGGCAAAATGACATATAAATAATTGAAATGTTACCATTTTTTTAAATGGAGGATTTTTACATATCTGAACATCCAATGCCATATTATGTTAAACCGAAATCCTCAAATTCAGTTCAAATATGTGACCGCTAATGAGTAGTTAGCTTTATGCTATTGAAACAAAAATATTTCAGTATGCAAATTGCGCATTTCTTCGACCACTGATAATGGAGAAAATGATGTTAAAACACAAAAAATGCTTACGAGGGCAGCCATTTTATTCCGTCGGTTATACCTATGCACATATACCGTATTGGCCCGAATATAAGACGGTGTTTTTTGCATTGAAATAAGACTGAAAAAGTGGGGGTCGTCTTATATTCGTGGTCTAGACATTATACCCATTCACGACGCTAGATGGCGCCAGATATTATTGAAGCGATGTTCTGTCATGACAGATCTCAGCTACTCTCATGTTCAACTAGTTTGCATAATTTTATTGAAATGTTTTTCCTTATTCAGATTTCTTTCAAGACTACAGTTACAGTTAGACTTCAGCACAAATGCTATTGTGGCAGTGAGGTACGCCCACTATTATAGCTCCGCCCATCGTCATGCATGATTTTTACCCCCTCCCCTCAACTACCCGGGACCTCTGTACACCAGCAAACTGGCCCCCTGGAGAGCCATGTCCGGGTGCAACCACTTTGCCAACACCCCCCAAGCTCCGCCCCTGTACTGTATGTATTATCCCAATACTTTTCTGTTTTGTTTTTTCCAAATGTTAATTCAGGCATCAAGCTGTTAAACATTATTTTTTTTCTCTTATCAGAGGTTGAAGAAATTCAATGTTTGCAGACTTACAGTTGTGGTCAAAAGTTTACATACACTTGTGAAGAACATAATGTCATGGCTCTCTTGAGTTTCCAGTTATTTCTACAACTCTGATTTTTCTCTGATAGAGTGATTGGAACAGATACTTCTTTGTCACAAAAACATTCATGAAGTTTGGTTCTTTTATGACTTTATTATGGGTGAACAGAAAAAAGTGATCAAATCTTCTGGGTCAAAAATATACATACAGCAGCGGTAATATTTGGTAACATGTCCCTTTGCCATTTTCACTTCAATTAGGCGCTTTTGGTAGCCATCCACAAGCTTCTGGCAAGCTTCTGGTTGAATCTTTGACCACTCCTCTTGACAGAATTGGTGCCGTTCAGTTAAATTTGATGGCTTTCTGACATGGAATTGTTTCTTCAGCATTGTCCACAAGTTCTCAATGGGGTTTAAGTCAGGAATTTGGGAAGGCCATTCGAAAACCTTAATTCTAGCCTGATTTAGCCATTCCATTACCACTTTTGATGTGTGTTTGGGGTCATTGTCCTGTTGGAACACCCAACTGCGCCCAAGACCCAATCTTCGGTCTGATGACGTTAGGTTATCTTGAAGAATTTGAAGGTAATCCTCCTTCTTCATAATCCCATTTACTCTCTATAAAGCACCAGTTCCATTGGCAGCAAAACAGCCCCACAGCATAATACTACCACCACCGTGCTTGACGGTAGGCACGGTGTACTTGGGGTTAAAGGCCTCACCTTTTCTCCTCCAAACATATTGCTGTGCATTGTGGCCAAACAGCTCGATTTTTGTTTCGTCTGACCACAGAACTTTCCTCCAGAAGGTCTTATCTTTGTCCATGTGATCAGCAGCAAACTTCAGTCGAGCCGTAAGGTGCCGCTTTTGGAGCAAGGGCTTCCTTCTTGCACGGCAGCCTCTCAGTCCATGGAGATGCAAAACAGGCTTGACTGTGGACACTGACACCTGTGTTCCAGCAGCTTCTAATTCTTGGCAGATCTGCTTTTTGGTGATTCTCGGTTGAATCTTCACCCTCCTGTCCAATTTTCTCTCAGCAGCAGGTGATAGCTTGCGTTTTCTTCCTGATCGTGGCAGTGACAAAACAGTGCCATGCACTTTATACTTACAAACAATTGTTTGCACTGTTGCTCTTGGGACCTGCAGCTGCTTTGAAATGGCTCCAAGTGACTTTCCTGACTTGTTCAAGTCAATGATTCGCTTTTTCAGATCCAAGTATGTATATTTTTGACCCAGCAGATTTGATCACTTTTTCTGTTAACCCATAATAAAGTCATAAAAGAACCAAACTTCATGAAGGTTTTTTGTGACAAAGAAGTATCTGTTCCAATCACTCTATTGGAGAAAAATCAGAGTTGTAGAAATAAGGAAACTCAAGAGAGCCATGACATTATGTTCTTCCCAAGTGTATGTAAACTTTTGACCACAACTATATACTCTCAGCACATACTCTCAGCAACCATCTTTCACATGACGGTAATTTATACCAGCTGTTGTCTTTTCCTTAAAGATCCCTGCGCTGATTGAGGTATGTACATTGAAATTGGGATTTTCTCACAATCATACTTTTAACTCACTGACTGCCATTGACAGCAAAAAATGTCAATTGGACGTCTATCGCCATCAGTGTCACCCATTGAGTTAAGCTCTACATATATTGCTACATGTCGCTAACCGTTTGGCTCCAGCACCGCGTTGCCCTAGCAACTCCATCAGCCTCAGCAGGTTCCCATGGTGCTGACCGTTGTATAACTGAATTTGGACACCGAAGGTCCCACAGCCGTCACGTCATCCTCGTTGTCTCTCAAGCCGCGGCGGCGGCGCTGACGGCAAGGCGCAGCGCAGCAGGAAAACGTGGCCAGCAGAGCCTTCCGAAAACGGGTGTTCATGAAGCAGTAGATGATGGGGTTGACGCAGGCCGAGGTGTAAGATAGCAAATGAATAGCAGCGATGGGTTTTCCCGTCAGAGCTTTACTGACCGAATCCTTGTCAAAAGCCCGCCACGTGTTGACGCAGTACAGTGGCATCCAGCAAAGGAAGAAGAGGACCACGATAACTACAAGCATGCGGATGACTCGCTTCTTGGCCTCCAGCTTGGCCTCAGACGTGTTGCTGCGCAGACGCTCCGACTTGGGTGACCGCACCGAAGCGGACATGGCCGACATTTCCAAGGAGTAGGGACGCTGGACATTGACGTAGCAACCGTCGCCATCGTCGCTGGCACACGACACTGTTGAAGTCAAACCATTCTTGGTGTCTTTTTGGAAAGGAAAGAAAGAGATATTCATTTAATGCCAAAAAATCTACAAATTACGATTTTATCCTTTGATTCAAGGCTTTAGACCAAAATGCCATGCAGTTCAAACCTCAGTCCAATAGCTGCCTGGTGATACCTAAACTCATTTGAAATTTCTGATCTTTATTTTAAAACAGTCTAAGGCACAAGTGTCAAACTTGCAGCCCGGAAGCCAGATATTTCCCGATTTTTTAGGAAACAAAAAAATAAACCATTTGATGAACAATTGCAATCAATTTTGTTAAAAAAAAATATTTATACATAGCGGGGCAAATAAGTATTTAGTCAACAACTAATTGTGCAAGTTCTCCCACATGAAAATATTAGACAGGCCTGTAATTGTCAACATGGGTAAACCTCAACCATGAGAGACAGAATGTGGAGAAAAAAAACTGAAAATCACATTGTTTGATTTTTAAAGAATTTATTTGCAAATCATGGTGGAAAAGTACTTTGTTATGTACCCTTTGTTGGCAATAATAGAGGCCAAACATGTTCTGTAACTCTTCACAAGCTTTTCACACACTGTTGCCGGTATTTTGGCCCATTCCTCCATGCAGATCTCCTCTAGAGGAGTGATGTTTTGGGGCTGTCGTTGGGCAACACGGACTTTCAACTCCCTTCACAGATTTTCTATGGGGTTGAGATCTGGAGACTGGCTAGGCCACTCCAGGACCTTGAAATGCTTCTTACAAAGCCACTCCTTTGTTGCCCTGGCTGTGTGTTTGGGATCATTGTCATGCTGAAAGACCCAGCCACGTCTCATCTTCAATGCCCTTGCTGATGGAAGGAGATTCATTCATTCATTCATTCATTAGATTTTCACTCAAAATCTCTCAATACATGGCCCCATTCATTCTTTCCTTTACACAGATCAGTCGTCCTGGTCCCTTTGCAGCAAAACAAGGCATGATGTTTCCATCCACATGCTTCACAGTGGGTATGGTGTTCTTCGGAATTCGCAATTCGGTATTCTTTCTCCTCCAAACACGAAAACCTGTGTTTCTACCAAAAAATTCTATTTTGGTTTCATCTGACCATAACACATTCTCCCAGTCCTCTTCTGGATCATCCAAATGCTCTCTAGCGAACTGCAGACGGGCCTGGATGTGTACTGGCTTCAGCAAGGGGACACGTCTGGCAGTGCAGGATTTGAGTTCCTGGCGGCGCATTGTGCTACTGATAGTAGCCTTTGTTACTGTGGTCCCAGCTCTCTGTAGGTCATTCACTAAGTCCCCCCGTGTGGTTCTGGGATTTTTGCTCACCGTTCTTGTTATCATTTTGACGCCACGGGGTGTGATCTTGAATGGAGCCCCAGATCGAGGGAGATTATCAGTGGTCTTGTATGTCTTCCATTTTCTAATAATTGCTACCACAGTTGATTTTTTTACACCAAGCGTTTTACCTATTGCTGATTCAGTCTTCCCAGCCTGGTGCAGGTCTACAATTTTGTCTCTGGTGTCCTTCGACAGCTCTTTGATCTTGGCCATAGTGGGGTTTGGAGTGTGACTGACTGAGATTGTGGAGAGGTGTCTTTTATAAGTACCAATAATGAGTTAAAACAGGTGCCATTAATACAGGTAACGAGTGGAGCCTCGTTAGACCTCGTTAGAAGAAGTTAGACCTCTTTGACAGCCAGAAATCTTGCTTGTTTGTAGGTGACCAAATACTTATTTTCCACCATGATTTGAAAATAAATTCTTTAAAAATCAAACAATGTGATTTTCTGGGGTTTTTTTTCACATTCTGTCTCTCATGGTTGAGGTTTACCCATGTTGACAATTACAGGCCTCTCTAATCTTTTCAAGTAGGAAAACTTGCACAACTGGTGGTTGACTAAATACTTATTTGCCCCACTGTTTCCCGGCAGTTATTTAAGAAAGTGACGATATGCAACCCATGTTTACATTCGATTACCGTAAGTGCAGGGTTTTGGGACTGTTTCTTGTGCAGGTGTTTTTTGTTGTTGTTTTTTTGTTTGTTTTTTTTATTGCTACTATGTTCAGCCATCATATTTTCGTCTATTTACATTAATTTAAGGCCATTTCTCTCTGTAGCGATCGCTTAACCAAAATACAATGTCTTTTTTTGTTTTTTTTTCCAAACAATGGGGTTCCCGTAGTTCAAGGATTCAAGGATTTTTATTGTCTAATCAGTTCACTTTTCCATGTTAATGGTGAGAAAATAGAACTCAGGTCCCGTTTTAAAAGCCAATGTAAATACAAAGTGAATATAAAAGAGCAAAATTGTAAGGTGCAAAAATATAACAGACAAGACAAACAACAACAAATGACAAGAACAGTATAAATAGAAGTTTGAAAATATCTAACTACTGAAACAATTGAGCAGTTGGCTGGCTTAGGCTTGTTCGGTGCTAAAATGCACATGAGGTAAATATGATCATAAAGCAGGGGTCTCCAAACCGGTCCACAAGGGCCGCTGTGGGTCTTGGTTTTTGTCCCAACCGATCGAGTACCGACAGTTTAACCAATGAAGTTTCTGCTAAAACGAGCAGCACCTGACTGCAATCAACTGATTACACTTGTAAGACACCAGATTGGTGCATAGGTGTTGTTTTGTTTTGTTGGAATGAAATTCTGCGCCCACTGCGGCCCTATGTGGAACAGTTTGGAGACCACTGTCATAAAGTGATTTGAGTGTCTTTAAAGTGACTTACAGTTGTGGTCAAAAGTTTACATACACTTGTGAAGAACATAATGTCATGGCTCTCTTGAGTTTCCAGTTATTTCTGCAACTCTGATTTTTCTCCGATAGAGTGATTGGAACAGATACTTCTTTGTCACAAAAAACATTCATGAAGTTTGGTTCTTTTATGACTTTATTATGGGTGAACAGAAAAAAGTGATCAAATCTGCTGGGTCAAAAATATACATACAGAATCTTCAGAATACAGATTCAGAATACTGAATCTTTGACCCCTCCTCTTGACAGAATTGGTGCAGTTCAGTTAAATTTGATGGCTTTCTGACATGGACTTGTTTCTTCAGCATTGTCCACAAGTTCTCAATGGGGTTTAAGTCAGGACTTTGGGAAGGCCATTCGAAAACCTTAATTCTAGCCTGATTTAGCCATTCCATTACCACTTTTGACGTGTGTTTGGGGTCATTGTCCTGTTGGAACACCCAACTGCGCCCAAGACCCAATCTTCGGGCTGATGACGTTAGGTTATCTTGAAGAATTTGAAGGTAATCCTCGTTCTTCATTATCCCATTTACTCTCTGTAAAGCACCAGTTCCATTGGCAGCAAAACAGCCCCACAGCATAATACTACCACCACCGTGCTTGACGGTAGGCACGGTGTACTTGGGGTTAAAGGCCTCACCTTTTCTCCTCCAAACATATTGCTCGGTATTGTGGCCAAACAGCTCGATTTTTGTTTCGTCTGACCACAGAACTTTCCTCCAGAAGGTCTTATCTTTGTCCATGTGATCAGCAGCAAACTTCATTCGAGCCTTAAGGTGCCGCTTTTGGAGCAAGGGCTTCCTTCTTGCACGGCAGCCTCTCAGTCCATGGAGATGCAAAACACGTTTGACTGTGGACACTGACACCTGTGTTCCAGCAGCTTGTAATTCTTGGCAGATCTGCTTTTTGGTGATTCTCGTTTGAATCTTCACCCTCCTGACCAATTTTCTCTCAGCAGCAGGTAATAACTTGCGTTTTCCTCCTGATCGTGGCAGTGACAAAACAGTGCCATGCACTTTATACTTACAAACAATTGCTTGCACTGTTGCTCTTGGGACCTGCAGCTGCTTTGAAATGGCTCCAAGTGACTTTCCTGACTTGTTCAAGTCAATGATTCGCTTTTTCAGATCCACGTGTGTATATTTTTGACCAAGCAGATTTGATGACTTTTTCTGTTAACCCATAATAAAGTCGTAAAAGGACCAAACTTCATGAATGTTTTTTGTGACGAAGAAGTATCTGTTCCAATCACTCTATCGGAGAAAAATCAGATTTGTAGAAATAACTGGAAACTTATGAGAGCCATGACATTATGTTCTTCACAAGTGTATCTAAACGTTTGACCACAACTGTAAGTGATTTTAAATTGAGTTCAGTGATATTTGGGGGTGGGGGGGGGGGTCTACAGAGCATGGCAAGAGTTCAGCAGTCTGATAGCTTCAGGGAAGAAGCTGTTCCTGAGCCTGGTGGTCTTGCTCTGTATACTCCTCAGCCGCCTGCCTTTGAGGAGGGGCTAAAACAGACTGTGAGTGGGGTGAGTGGAGTCTTTCATGATGCGTCATGGCAACGCATTGCGACGAAACAACTATATGTACCTCACTCATACCATATCCTATTTTTAGTGATTTTGAGGGCATATATCGAGCATGTGCCTCAAAATGATTAACTTGTTATTCCTCTGGCCAGGACGAACTCCACAAAGAATCTAAAGGTCTGCCATTATTTTGAATGTGCTTAAAGGGATCCTCGGACTTAGACTTGTAGGTTCTAATAAGCCAAAATTGTTCTCTTTTACTAAAATATGTTATTAGAAACACATATATTATTGCCATTTAATTAAAATATATAATATTTAGTACATGTTTTGACCTACAGAGGGCGCCATGTTTTTCGCACGCAATGCACGCTAGGGGTAGCCTGGTACACCAGACTAACCGCTGTTCCAGCTATTGAGTCTGGCCACCATTCAGCGGAAACAAGCCAAAGCAAACAGACAGCGGAAAGGACCAATCAGCGACGGGCGGACGTGACGTTAGTAAAGCAACGAGGGCAGGACAAGGGACTTGCGCGTGGAAGTAAACATACGAGGAGAGTGGAGTTTATTCAACATGGCTAGCGCGAGACAGACTGTTGTCAATGACTCGTGTAGATGTGTTTTTGGTCATTTAAAACTGATTTTACCGTGGATTGGAACATATTCTCGGCTCTCCTGTTCACCATCTGTGTTGTTGTAGAGACGACTTCCAATGCGGAAGAGTGACGTTGCTCGTTAAGAACACGTCACGCAAATAAACGAATCTGATTGGACGGTTGATTTTGTCCATGCTCGAGAGGCCGTTAATGGGCTGGGTCCCAGGCTATTCTCACAGTGTTTGAAAAATACAAGGGGAACAGTCTGGCCGTGCCAGGCAAGGCTGGGGGTGATGACGCGGTTGGCCTGGACTGGGAGAAAAGCTGTGCTAGCTAGCAAGCGAAGCTAGTATGTTGACTGGCATGATTTTGTCCCATTCTGCTGCTGCTCAGATTATTTTGTTACAAAGACGTGGGATGAGTTCCCTACGTCGTACCTGCATCCAATTCCAGCTCATGAGCAGTGTCTTTAAACCGATCCTAGGCGGCTTGTATTGACTTGCTGCCATTTGACAGTTTGTATATCCGTTTGTTGTTGGTGGCATCATTGCCTTGTTTTTTTTTTTTTTCGTTTGTCTGCCTCTCATCACGGTTTTCCCTCAGGGTTTTTTAATGATCCCGACCTACTGTCACAGACACTTTTTGTGTCTCCCTTTTCGCAATCGCGTGTTTTTTTTGTTGTTGTTATTTTTATGTGTGTGCTCAATAAACCAGTTTACGCAATCCCTATGTTCTTGTCGTCTGCTTGCTTATTGAAGTGAGCTGCGTTTTTTAATTACGTGGTCAAGCCAGTTGCATTTTCTTTGGAGTTGCGTTTTCCCTTCAGGTTTTACCGCACAGACAGATAGTGCATGTGGGTTGCGATTGCTTTAAAAGGAAAATCATGTCTGCAACATCACATCACGCGGGTTTGAATCCTGCTGGAGACTTCCATTTAATTGCTTTTACCACTGCTTTTGTGAAATATCGACAGTGCTGTCCTGCTCATCACTTTTCCGCTCAGGTTCAAATTGGAAAGCTAGAACTGACGACATGTTTATGGAGCTCACGAGCGACCCTTTGGAAGTACGACAGCGCTGCCTAGTGACCTCACAGCATTGTGTCGTCAACAACAATGGCGACCTACTAGTTCAACTAGTTTTTCAAATTTTATAAAAGCGAAAACATTAAGTGGGGTTTGAATATCAAATTGTTATAACTCATACTAACATTTATCTTTTGAGAATTACAAGTCTTTCTGTCCGTGGTTCCCTTTAAAATCATACTTGTTCAGTTAGGTGTGACATATTTTTTTTAAAATGGTGATGTGTAAGTCTTTTTTTTTCCCCAGATGGCTTTTACAAAAAAAAAACAAAAAAAAAACTGCTACATGAGGATAAACATGAACGGATATCCACTCTGCTTTCATGACTCAAGTCGACACAGGTGGAGTCCAAGAGTGCCAGCAGGGTAAAGCTGATGAGACACAGACAGGAGCAATAATCAGGTTACAACAGGGAATCGAAACCAAACAGGAAATCCACTCTCTGGTCAGCACACCATCGGAACTACAAGCTCAACATTGGCAGACTGTTTAGTTGATTTTTAGTATGCATTTTTTTTCTTAACATTTCCATTCTTTGATTCTTCAAGCTCTGCCTACAGTTGCCCTGGTTACCACCAAAGCTCCACAGTGCGAAAACATATTTGATTATGTTTGCCAGTGTGTAAGACCACTAGACTAGACTAAATTGCGCACTGCCCTGCAGCATGGGGACTATTTTTATTTTCATTCTGCAGTGCTCAGATTAAAAAAAAAAAAAAAAGTTTGTTTTTAAAGTTTGTAGTTGTACCATCCATTTGAATTGGGAGGGAAATAATGAAAATGTTATTAAATGTGTAAAAATAAAAACATAAAAAATAATACAGAAAATACAGAAACGTATCAAGATCAAAATGAACAAAATAAAAATGTAAATAAATGAAATAAAGCATTGATGTTGATAAATGTTCAAATATAGATAAATGCAAATTGTAATACATCAATGTTGAAATAAATACATATGGCGGAAAACAAAGACAAGACTGAAAAAGCAGTTTGTGCTCTTGCACCCCTCTTTATAATAAACTATATTTTAAGCCAAAACAACTGTTGTGTTTCATAGAACATTATGTCAATTCGCTGCTGTGGCAGATTAATGGCGCATTAAGCCTCCGAACAATTTTTAATTTGTCCGTTTTACACTTGAAACCCCCGTTTACAGACGTCGCGCAACCGCTTTTGTTTCAACCTAGCCATAAAAAGAAGGTAAGTAGTCATATTTATTGTTCGAAATGTCTGTTATTTTTAGCTTACAATCATTAATTGATGTCTAATATTTAGTTTAAAAAAAAAAAAAAACACTTTAAAAAATTATTCACTCGCATATCTTAAACTTTTAAACAAATTACGTCACAATGAAAAAACTAGCGTCCTTAACTAAGTCACGGATATCTACCTCATATCTATCACTTAATTGTATTTTTTTTCTTTACTGTTGCATTTTCCCCGATATTTTAGATGATAAATAATCGATCCAAACAAAGAAAAATTGAGAGAGAAAAAAAAAAACGTTTAAAAGGGTAAATAAATGAAAATGAAAATCTCGACCACTTCTTGATGTCTACGATTTACGCATCGCGCCCCTTGTTATATTACCATGTTTCACCCATAAAATCCCCCATAAATCCGGCTGTGGCCATTTACAGTTGTGTCTTGACACCCGGATATACATGCTACATGGAGTTTTTGGATCGAAAAGAGGTAAGTACGTGATAATATCTTGTTTAAATCATGGCGTCTTTAATTCTGCTCTCGCGTGCTCTCACCTCCAGTTAGGATTTTGCTGTTTTAATTTTTTTTTAAATGCCCTCCAGTTCAAAATTTTTCTTCCCCCTGAAAATTGAGATTTTAAGCTTTCCAGTGATGTATCACACATGCATATAGGACAATTTTGAAATTTGGCCAAATTGGAGGTCTCAGAGCAGAATTTCAAGTCACCTGAGTGTTTTCCGCATATACATTTGAAGTAAAATAAAAATTGTAAGGAAAATTAAGTGGAAAATTTTAAATAAATAAACTGTATTAAATGCATGTTAGAATAAATAGATAAATAAAACATTTTTTTTTTAAATACGTAAAACTTAAAATTGATGAGTATTGAAATAAATAAATACTGTACTGAAAATGATATTTAATGATATCCCTTCCAGTTCAGAATGTATTAGAAATCTATTGCCATCAAAGGCACACAAACATAATCATTCACTTCCAGCCCTCCCAGTTCAAATAGATTGGATGTATAGCGCCATCAATAGCACCCAATTAGTTGCTGGCAGTGAGTTAAGTTTTTCAGTGCCATTTGTGATGATAGTCATCCAGTCATGTGGCCAGGGGCGCTGCCAGGGATTTTGGGCCCCATGAAAAGATATCACTTTGGGCCCCACCACCAGTGCCGGGACACACACACACACACACACATTTAGAGTATCACCTACGTAATTTCCTGCATTCTGGTGAATCTTTACACACTAATTTGAAAATGTATTTATGTAAACATACAGTGTATAGAGCAATGATGAATAGACTGATATCATCTATAAGAAATCTTGACAATCTAAATATATTTTATTTTTTTTTTTTTTAATTAGAAATATTCTCAAAGCAAATACCAAAATGAATGACTTAGAATAAATGTTTTAGTTTTAACTTAACTATACTACAGTGTACATTACAGTATACAGTATACAACTGTTTTAGTATGAAGAGCTTGCTAAGGGTTTGCCTGCTGTTCTGATTAAATGTAAGCTAAAAGTGGAGCAAACACTAGCTAGCAAACAATTACAGTATTTCATTATAGAGTAGGCTTAGCCCCATCTGGAAACTCGTGATCTCCACTATAGGCTACAGCTCCGAAGCGAGGTCCCTTGTCAACAAACTAAATTCAATTGATGACAAACTAAATTAAATAAATTCTTGACAAACTGGATTCAAGCCGATTTTAAAAAAGAAAATTTCCACACCAACTTTCAACATCTGTAGTATACCAAAAAAAATGCCGTCATAATTTTTGAATCCATGTTTTTGAATAGGTGAATATCGCTCATTTAGGCCGGGAAAATCACGTATTTCTTACGGAGGGAACTGGGACCTCGCTTCGGAGCTTTGTAATAGACATCGCGAGGTTCCAGATGGGGCTGGGGTGGGCTAAGATAACAGGTTAATTTTCAGCACTACACTGACACAAGACACCAACCTTCCTTTATGAAGTACTTTGTCGCATCCTGTTGGCCTTTTCTACCCCTCTCCTGTTTTGCTTTCTTTTCTTTCCTCTTTTGATAACCCGGTTTTTGTTTTGAAAACATTTCTGCAGTAGCGCGCACTCCGAGTCATTGACTGGTGTAAATGCGCACTGCTGCTCCCAGTCTGATCGAAGAAAGGGCGGGCCAAACCATTTAATGAAAATACGGTTGGGGGGGTGGCAGGCAATACATATGCTCTCTGGGTGTTTACTTTTTGCCAAAAACAAAAGAAAAAGAAACTTTTCGTATTATTTCTATTAAAATTATAATGATTAATATTTAAATTTGCAAACGATTACCTAGTGTTCTAATTTTCTTTGTGGGCCCCATCAGGGCATGGGCCCTTAGAATAAATATCACTTTTCACCCCTGTACCGCGCCCCTGCATTTGGCTCTTAATACTAAATTCAAACTCATTAAATGTGTTTATCATAAGTACACATCCAGTCCCTTTGAACTTTGAGGATGGCAGCAAATGAACAAAACTTCGCTGTTAGTCCTCCCACTTCAAATGGATTGGACATCTATTGTCGTCATAAGCAGACTGAGTATTTTCCAGCTTCCATGCACTTTGTCCACCGAAAATAATTCAAGGTTGATTCACTTTGCTCCATTAATGGCCCATAAAACCCTCCTAAAACATATTATTCCTTTTATCGGATTTTCACTTAGTTTTTTTCGAAGTTTTTTTCCATCTTTTTCAGACAACCTCTTTTCAAGCGTGGCCAAGCAGATGGTCACGTCCGTGCCTGCAGCTGCCAGCCAATATCATCCTCTAGTCTCCGCACAATCCCATACCCTCTTGTAAGTACACTGACAGTTACATGTAGTACCTCATCACCCAGATCACATAAGAGTGAATCATGACAGTCACAGTTGCATTGATTGCATACTAAAATCATATTGGTTTATTAATTAAGCAAATGAGGTTGAATATAAAAGTATCATAATTTCAAAAGATCATGTTCCTTGAGGTTGGGTAGGAGTATTTTTTTGTTAATTAATTTGAGGATTTTTTTTTTTACTGTAATTACCTTGATTGACTCATTTGCTGCCAATGATGATACACATTTAATCTGTTTTGACTGGGAGGGATAGCAGAAATCGTTAGATGCTAAGAAGTTTTCATCTCAGCTGTTAACCTCACTTTTTAGGGGGACAGATCCAGCCTGCCAGGTCTTTTTCTGTGACTCGAGAAAGAAAATCGTGTGAAATAAAATATCAGCTCAAAATAGATTATTTACGAGAATATTATTTTTGCCTTTTTAAAATGTAAAATAAAGGATATATTCACCGATAGCCCTTCCAGCTCATATGGATTGGACATCTAGCACAATTAATGGTAGCCAATGAGTTAGGAGCCTCAAACAAAAAAGGATTTGGGCAATATTTAAGACACGTTACGTCTCTAAACCACTATCAAAGTAATTTTTCATTTGATAATCGATTAGTTGTCGATTGGTGGATTAATTGTGGCAGCCCTTCCAAAGGAAACCGTAACTGCAACACCCTTGCTTAAAACTTTTTTAATACTAATGTCATACGCTGAGTTTAACGGGGGGCCAGCCACCCCACCCCCTGGTGGCCGAAAAGAGTCATTGCATGTAATTGACTTGCCTATATGTGATTTTTAAATTAAGAGTTATCCGGTAAAATAATGTCTATACAAGTTGTAAAGCAATAAAACAAACAACAAAAATGAATGAAATAAACAAAAAAAGATATTTTTCAGGGGTGTTACCGGGTGGGGCAGGGGTGGGCAGTGCCCACCCACGGACACGCTCTGCCCACCTAAAGAAAACTGGATGTAGTACTAAAGGCAGTCTGGGCACCGCGTATGGTATCCCATTCATATAGTACTGATGTGTTCTAAGTTTTAACCTTTGAAATGAAATGTTTTTTATCTACGGGGCGCTACACACATTTACGGGTATTTTGATTTTTTTTTTTTTTTTTTTTTTTTTTTACATTTCATCAAAGTTTTCACCAGTGTTCACCTGGCTGATGAGTTTGGTGAGTTTTGAAGCATTCTAAGAGGGTCAAAGTAGGGCTCAAAGCATCGGCGGGACAAAGAATGACTGCTAGGGGGCGCTACATAGTGTATTTGGAATTTGTCTTTACACGGTATCAAAGATTACACCCATCTTGACCTGCCTGCCGATTTTGGTGCATTTTGAAGCATTTTAAGGGGGTCAAATTGTGCTCAAAGGGGATGCGGAACAAAGAATAACTATAATAATAATAATAAAACTGAGGAACCACAATAGGTTACCTTAAAAAAACATTGTCACCTGCATGTCCATACTGTTCAGTTATGGATGTGTTCTAAGTCAAATAAAATCAACTTTGATTATCCTGGTAACACCACTGTTTTTATAATGGGTCAAAATTATTTTTCGAACAGATCATGTGACTAGCACCATAGGTGGTCATTTGCTTTGCTTAGCCAAAACCACCCAAGGACCGAAGAGGCAAGATGGATATATGTAATTTTTTTCAAACCTGAGCTTTCAAAAGCGACAGCAACTACTGAGCAAGAACCAAGGATTGAAAATGAGGACCATGAAATGCCAGAGAGCACCGTCAAAATGGTGAGCGGAGTTTGAATTTGCCCCACTAAAGACGCTAATTGTATAACAGAGCCACCACCGGTGTCTTGCCAATGCAGTTATCCCCGTCAGAAATTGTATCCCCTGGCCACAGGAGCGCACTATTAAGTGTATTAAACTATTAAGTGAAGCCAGAAAAGACCCACAGTTTTATATTTTGGACGTCGAAGTTTATTAAACTGGAGAAACTCCATACAGGACTTGAATTACAGTAATAACATTTATGGTCATCCTACAGGTAAAACAGTAAAACATTGCTTTTTTTTACGTTCAGTACGTATGTTACGTTATACGACAGAAAAAAATATATATATATTTTTTTGATAGCTGGGCGATGTTTTAAAACCTTTTAGATAACCAAAACACGGAAATCAAGCAAATCAGTGCAGCGCAGTGGGGATACAATTTTCTGACAGGGGTAACTACATTGGCACAACACCGGCGGGCGTACCATATTTAATAGACGACGATGTTGGCGAAAAGTATAGCTATCCTAAGTAGCCTGATTTAGAATTCCCCTAAAGAATGATGAGAAACAAAAAACGCTTATCTTCAACTTATTATTATAAATATTAATTTTATTGCTGACACTGCATTTCGGGGTCATCAACATGTTGTGCCCCCCCCCTGCCCCAAAAGTCAAACTCTGCCAATGACTAATGTTGAGAATTTGCGCTGTAGATGTCCTTACCTGTGGAGTCCTTTTTGTGACCAATCTCAAAGCGGATTCCTCTGTAAAGCTCCCTGGAGATTAGACCGTAGGCCACACTCATCACCACTCCGGGAACGGCGAATAGCACCAGCAACAGCAGAACATACCTTCAAGATATGATAAAATCTTGACACCTCAACTGACAAGTTCACAGCTGCACCAGGTGAAAACTCTGCACACCCCTAAAAGTGTTGGTAGATAGCATTCATTCTATGGTGCTGCTCAAGTCTTGGGAGGTGATAATTAAACTGATATATGAGTATTTGCACTCTTCTGAAAACATAGGTGAAGGCACCATCTTGATGAAAAAGATTAAAAACAAAAAAAGGGATTGTTATGAAACTTAAATCTGTCATTAATTACTTAAAATGGAAATTAAATAAATGGGTGTCATTAAATGTGTCAATAATTAATTAAAATACCAACTCATTTAATGTAAAAACCATAGACTTCATAACATTATTTCACTATTTAATTATGATTAATTATTTATCATTATTATCATAGACATGTGTTGCAGCAATTCATGAATTTATACGCAAAACTTCCTGTCACTCGTCCTCCACTTTTTTGACTCGAGTCAAGGAAGCGCCACCGCATCTAGTGTGTCCGAATGTTTACTGACTCTTCATCGAGCGTTTATCTAAGGGGCCGTTTACATGGTGATGCTCCGCAAATACGACACATTTAATTTTGCATTTACATGGTTTCAGTTCTGGTTCCGTCTCCATTCAAACGGTGTCGCAATAGCGTACCGCACGAACGCTATTTATAGACCGTACGTCGCCTTCTTGTGGGTCTATGAAGTGGGTCAACATAGACACGCCCTCACATACAAACTATTATGACTGCTTGTTTTCTGCCGGTAATCTTTCAAAAAAGAACATGCTGAGTAAACACTACTGCTATGGAACTACTATGAAACGACTCTAGACGTTACGACATATGAAGGATGTTTTCTTCATGTTTCCTGAAGCCAAAAACTCGGAGGAAAAAATGTAAAGAATGGATCAACTTGTGCGGACGTCAAAAGACCAGTTTAACGCCAGCAAGGTGAAGCCATTCACCTTCATATGCAGTAAACATTTTGTTGGGGGCCAGCGTCCTA
This sequence comes from Corythoichthys intestinalis, assembly GCF_030265065.1. Taxonomy (NCBI): domain Eukaryota; kingdom Metazoa; phylum Chordata; class Actinopteri; order Syngnathiformes; family Syngnathidae; genus Corythoichthys; species Corythoichthys intestinalis. Next base: position 17,107,235 of record NC_080406.1, read on the forward strand.
CAGAGGATGAAGTGGTAAGCCATTTTGATAGTTTTACATATTTTTTAGCGTGGCATTTTGCCGTGCTGCTTCTGTCTGACAATGAAAGACAAGAAAAAAATTAAAATGGTATCTGACTGCCACTGTTGTTACCTTTTCTGTTGTAAAAAAAAAACTTTAGTAAGGGGGGAGTGTAAATAAATTATAGAATTAAGATTTGTTTTTAATGAAAAAATTAAGAATATTTGTTGGCTGTCACTAAGTAGCATTGCGATCGCTACACAAAAATAGCAATGTAAAAGAACGGTCAGAGACGTAAGACAACCAGAGGATATAATATATAAGAAAGATGAGGCATATGGTGGTAAAGGATAGATTGTTGAAACAGGAGAATGTCATTGTCAGTGGCGTAAGGCAATGCACACAAGAAAAAGGTGTCGATAAAAAAGCTACGTCTGGATCAGGTCGGCTCTTTTTCCCGTCTTTTCCAGCTCTCGACACTCAAGCCATCTCTTTAACTGAAAATTTGTATGTTCTTCCACATCTTTACCAGTGAATTTGGCACCAGGGACATCATTTTCGGACAGAATTGGTAGGTTTAGCTCAGTAAACATCTCGTTCGTACACTATTTCTATGAATTTACTATTAGGGACAAACGGGAGTTTGACCCGCCTTGCAACAATTGCTAACGTTATGAATATTAATGAGCAAAAGTGACGTGTTGCTTGCGATAGCCATTATGCGTAAAAACGATGCAGTATTCATGCCAGGCCCAAGGGGGCAGGGCAGTTTTACAAGGCAACAGCAATGATTCACTTCCTTGACAACAACTTCCTCAGCCCAGAAGCCCCCTCAAAGCAATGGCGTCCACGCGTTTTTTTCTTTTGCTTCTAAAGGCAAAAAAACTCAAACATAAAATATATTTAAATTAAAAAACATTATAAAATGAGTAAATCAAATTATCAAAAGTTTGCGGCTTCACCTTCCGTTTTCGCCGTCACCCTGTAAAGGCGAGGCCATTCCGCAACACAATCGTTGCGTCTTGGTGTTGCAACGTCACCATGTAAATGGCCTCTAAAATCGACCCCGTCTTGGCTTGATGTGCTGGGTAACCAATTAGGTGCTAGTCCCGCCCACTGACTTTGATGGGTGAGTTTGACAGGTAAAATAAATCCTGCTGCAAAACATGTCCATGAAATAATTGATTAAATAGTGAAATAATTATACTGTGGTATTTATACTTAAGAATGTCTCTACATACAGAATTTTCAGGTTAAGACACGCCTCAACGGGAAAATGTTGCCTCTTTATAAGAAAGAAATGGGCAAAAATACAGTATGGCTGGTACTCGCAGCTCCTAGAGTTTACTAAACACAACATGCTCATAGCTGCTCTACCCATCGCTATTGCCTGGCATTCCTGGCATCCAATTGGCTAAGAAGGACCTTCACTGTACGTGTGTATCCTAGCACCCTCGTCATTCCCCTCTCGTGTTCCGACAGCTTTACATGAGTGAATTAACTTTTATTCTTTACTACATCCTGGGTTTTATTATCTAAATTATGCACACCTCTGATTTTCTGTTTATTGTGCAATAAGCTAATTGTAACATTTACTACATCCTGGGTTTTATTATTTAAATAATGCACAACTCTGATTTTCTGTTTATTGTGCAATAAGCTAGTTGTAACATGTATTTGTTACATGTTTTGGCGCATATTTGTGCCTTATAAAAGGTTTGTGCCTGAATTTTGGGAGGCTTGGAACGGATTAAGGCATTTACAAAACACGTCTCTACTTAAAGAATTTTCAAGTTAAGAAACTACTTCCAGAACCAATTACTTTCGTAGGTAGGTGTACCACTGTAATTATAATATTATAATATTTAACTCAAAATTGAATTAATTATACATATTTGAGTTACATTATATAATCACAAGGAAATACAATAATTATCAGCAATGTATTTTTGATACAAAATGTAATAGAATTGAAACTGTACTGCTTAAATTTGAATTTGGATCATTTAACGCTTAAGCCTGTAGGTGTGTGTGTGTGTATGGGGCGCTGTTTGTAAAGCAGCACTTGCTCAAAATTACGACAACATTTTCTCACATTTATAAAAGCTGGTGGAGCAGCTCAGACTGTCTGTTTACGTTGCTTGAAAATGAATAAAACCTACTCAACGGTGGCAGTCTGCTCTTAGACATGAGTCATTGTGATAATAACAATATATACGTAGGTAAAATACATATTTAGGAGAAACTACTGTATTTAAAGAGTATTTCGTGTGCTCCAGCTTTTATTTTGTTACTTCCGGTCTCCAGTCATGTGAATTTGCATAATAACCTAAATATTTAGTTCCAACCGTTTCCAGATTTAGCATTTAGGATATAGGATATAAATTTAGGATTTAAATTAAATATTTAGTTCTGGATTTAAATAATCAGGTCCAAAACTTCTTATTTAAAAATAAATATTTAAGTTGCTAAATAATGTTGTAAATGTGCAAAAAAGTTATAACATTTTTGTAAATGATCACAGCAAATGATATATATCTGAATTTAGGGGGAATTGAAACGAATTAGGGCAATTAAATGGAAAACGTGTCTCTACTTATGGAATTTTCAGTTTACGAAACTACTTCCAGAACCAATTAATTTGTTAAGTAGATGTACGACTGTATATAAATTTTTAATTGGCAGCTGAACTCACCAGGACTGCTCCGCCATGGCTGCAGGCCACTTGCTCCGACACTTGTGACCAGTGGTGTTGTCGAGGCGTTCAAAGGAGTCCAGGCGACTGACCACCGGGTACGGAATCATAATGATGAGCGCCGTTATCCACGTAGCTGCGATCACCCGATAGGCATGAGATCGAGTCTGCCACACCCGCGACTTCAGGGGGTTACAGATGGCGCTGTAGCGCTCAATCGCAATGGCAACCAGGCTGAATGTAGAAATGCTGACCGATAGACCTGAGGAGACAATAAAACCCATTTTTAAAAAATTTTTTATCAGCACTCTTGAGTTTTGCTCTGTTGTGAATCGTGACAAAAGCACGCATGTAATATCTGCGATTCAAGTGAGGACAAAACCTTCGACGCGGTGGTGTGTTTACGCAGACATATGTGAGGCGAAGAGGCAGCGATGGCTATCTGTGGAAAAGGAAATCATGTTGGCCTTGACACTGATCTCATCTGCTTTTTGTCCCCAGACAAGAAAAGACGGGAAATTACTCTTTACCTTTATTTTACACATGATCGAAAATGCAAACGCTAAATGTTGGTTCGGGTGTGCGAGTCAGAGGTGAAGTGTTGTTTTAGACCTAACTCTTGACAGTAATTAAAATGAACGGTGGAAGAAATATTTACAAATGAATTAAATAAATACATACTAAAATGGTTCATTAATGTTTTATTTCTTTTTTTAAATTTAAAAATGTACTCACATATTGTATTTATTATTTCCTGATTTCCATTTTTATGCAGTGGTTTAAAAAGTATCTGAACCTTTTGGAATTTCTCACATATTTGCACCATCAAATGTGATCTGATCTTTGTCAAAATCACACAGATGAAAATACAGTGTCTGCTTTAACTAAAACCACCCAAACATTTACAGCTTTTCATATTTTAATGAGGATAGCATGCAAACAATGACAGAAGGGGGAAAATAAGTAAGTGAACCCTCTGCCTAAAGAGACTTAAGGAGCAATTGAAACCAATTTTTTACCAAACATTTTGTCAAATGTGTGCCCAATCACTGATGAGTGGTTTAAAGCTGCCCTGCCCACTACAAAATACACACACCAGTTAAGAAATGTCTTGATGAGAAGCATTGTCTTGTGTGCATCATGGAAATATTATATATTACATTACATTACATTACATTATATTAGAAAATATTAAATATGATGGTTCGCTCACTTATTTTTCCCCTTCTGTCATTGTTTGCATACTACCCCCACTAAAATATGAAAACCTAAATGGATAAAGGGCTGGATGATTTTGTTAAAACAGTTTTTTCATCTGTGTGATTTTGACAAAGATCAGATCACATTTGATGGTGATTTTATGCAGAAATGTGAGGATCAGATACCTTTTTCATACCACTGTAGTTTTTTTTTATACTTGTTGGAATTTTTATGTATTTATTCACTTCATTGTTTTTATTTTATTTCTTTAAACAATCATTTATTTCAATGTTTTCATATTTACTGTTATTTCATTACCATTTAGTTATCAATTTCAGTTTTCAATTATTAGAATGTTTAATTGTTTCAAGATTTATTTTAAAAAATTCAAATACTTTTTGTGTTGAAATAGAAATAGAAATATTTGAATGATTATGTAATTCATTAAGTTCATTGATTTTTTTTTTTTTTTTTTTTACAAAAAAATATCTGAATATATTCAACATTTATTTAAATTTGTAATTATTAGAATGTTTTATTTCAACTATTTATTTCAAGATTTATTTACAGTTTATTTCAATATGTACTTACAAAACTATTTTTTTTGTATTTCTATTTATTTCATTTTTCTTTTTCACATTTTATTGATTTAATTTTGGCCCTCTCGGTCGTTTACAGATATGCTTCAGCACTCTCACTGTATTTAAGGTTGATTTGCTATTTTCCTCACCCCTGTGATTGCTGTGGCAATTTTTCAGACCGTTTAAAAATCTCACAGGGCATCCACAAGAATTGCAGCCCATCGCCCACTTCCATGTTCTCACGGCAGTTGTGCCCAGTGGGAAAATAATGTCAATGGAAAAGTGAGGGCTGTACATGCTTCTTGTCGAGCAGGGGGACCTTGGGGGCACTGAAAGATTCCCATCAGTGTGTTATCAGCTTTCTTAAATTGTCTCGAGACTACGAACAGGTTCCTGCCCTATACTTTGAGGACATTCGCTTCACTTTCTCACGTCAGTCTTACTCCATGAGACAAGATCTTATACGAACATCCTGCCTGAGGGTAATTTGCCATTTGCGGACTCCAAAACGTTTTACTTACAACTTCAACAGTGGATAAACAGTGATTTCTCTGACAGCATAGTGCATTTTTCAGACTTTCCCTTTGACTCCCGTGGCTTTAACAACCTAGCAGCTATTTATGGGATTTTTAGCGGCCTGATGAAATTGCAAATTTGGGTGTGTTCAGGTTCCCTACCTACAAGTGTACCATTACCCAATAACACTTTGAGTTTGCGTGAATTTGTCAAACACACCATGAGCTAGTTTCCTAGTGCTAGCATTCCCGAGGTTGCATTTGTGAGAGCACAAGCTGCTAGCTGAATTCTTTAACTCATTGGCTGCCATTGACAGGAATAGACATCCAATCCAATTAAAGTTCAAAAGGATTGGATGTGTACTAGTTACTAACTCATTTGAACACATAGCAGAAGGATGAAAAGAGCCACATCATCTATTCGTCTATTATCCTCAATGGCATTGAAAGAGTTTGATCACTAAGGATATAAACCGATCTTGTCCGCTAATCGCATTTAGCGTCAGCCACATTGGTTAGCTAGCATTTGGTCGCAGAAATGTGTTGTCTTTAATATAAGCATGAGTGCACTTGCTGGGTATTTTCCTAATTTCACAACCCCAATATAATGTTTACTACTGGAACGTCTGCTGCTCTTTGCTACTTTAATGTGGAAAGGAATTAAATTTCTATAGTGCAGTGCACCATCCCAGTTGAAGCCTGGGACCGTGTGCTTTGGTCAGATGAGACCAAGATTGAGCTTTTTGGCAACAAACACTCTAAGTGGGTCTGACGTGCCACGAAAGATGCGCATGCTGAAAAGCACCTCATACCCACTGTGAAGTATGGGGGTGGGTCAGTGATGTTGTGGGGCTGTTACGCTTCCAAAGGCCCTGGGAACCTTGTTAGGGTGCTTGGTATCATGAGTGCTTTGAAATACCAGGAAATTTTAAATCAAAATATGTTGCCCTCTGCCCTAAAGCTGAAGATGGGTCGTCACTGGGTCTTTCAGCAAGACAATGACCCTAAACATATGGCCAAATCTACACAGAAATAGTTCACCAGACACAAAATCAAGCTCCTCCCATGGCCATCTCAGTCCCCAGACCTTGTTTTGTTGGCAAAAGGGGGTTGTACAAAGTATTAACACCAGGGGTGCTAATAATTGTGATACACATTATTTGATGTAAAATAATTATTTCTTTATGTGGGATTTTTTTCCCCACTTAATAAATGCACTTGTATTGAATGTTGGATTTTTCTCTTTTTTTCCATTAAGGTCCCATATTATTTGAATTTAAAAAAAAGTATTAGAAGCTAAAAAAACACATCTTAACCAGGGGTGCCAATAATTATGGAGGGCACTGTATATGTGTTCAATATATTCATTGTGATAATTGTTTTGTAGCCTCTAAATGGCCTAATTACTTTTCCTTTGTTGAATGAATTCATTCAAAGAATACCTGAGATATATTAGAATACAAATGGTCACATTTGTCTCACATTCAGACTCTTCCACCATAAAAATGTATTAACATAAAAAAAGACGGAGACCTATTATGATTTAGTCGTCCTTTTCTCCAGAAAATCAATGTATTTAGTTATTTATTTCCTTAAATTATCTAATTCTCTTTTTGTAAGGAAAAATACTGCTGAGCTTTATTTTTTTCTTTTGGGTGGGGGGTGTAAAGGATGATACATCGTAATTTTTGGACTATAATCTTAACTGGATTATAAACAGAACCCAATATTAATGCTACATGCTGTTGTTTATCAAAAAATTGGGATCAGCAAAAATCAATATCAGCAGGTCAGGTTTTACATCGGTGATCGGCCAGAAAATTGTGATCGGTGAAAATAATAAATGATGAAATGGATAAGATCAAAATTCATAAAACTAAAAAAAAAACTCTTATTATGCCCCCCCCCCCAAAAAAAAAGGAGTTTAAAGTTTTTTTATGTTAAATATACATGAGAAAAAAAGACCTTTCATCTAATATTGAACCATTTTCAGTCAATCAATGTCTTTATTTTCGATGTACATTGTTGAAAACAGCCAACAATTGTCTCTCAGATGTGACTAGGAAAAAAAAAAAAAAATCACTGCTTTCACTCCAAAATTAGATCTTATAAAAAATATATATATTTCTTACCTAAAAATGCCATTACGCTTGATAACACACATCACCTAAAAGTTAGGTGTTTTTCCCACGTGTTTCAGTTGAATTTGCATTTGTGTCAGGCCATTTTTAAGTTCTAGTTAAGTTTTAAGTTAGTCTAAACTGTAAGTCCTGATAGGATTTTGAGTTTTTGCAGTGTTCAAAATAAATGTATCGTAACATATCAGGTTATAATATGGCGGGGATATTTGCATGCGTTCCTGAATGCACTGCGTGACGTGCGGGGGTGAGGGAGAGCGAGAGACGTGCCTTCCTGTTGTTGTTGTCGTTCCACAAGTTCCCAAAAAAGAAATAATTGCAACCTAACGAAGCGGGTGACTCTTTGTCAACGTTACAGTATGATACCTGCTGTATTGGAGCACATTAGGGGTCAGTGCTACTTGGTGTTTTATCCAGCAATGACTACTGAGCTAAATTTGACAGTTAGCTTTATCATATTTTCATTTTACACCTCATCACTCTACAGCGCTATGTTTCACAGATTAAATAAAGCCTGTATGTAAGACACGTTAGCCACGCATCGACAGTGGTCTCAATAGAAACCTAGCCCTCCGCAGGGCTATAACGTTACGTACGTGAGCGAGTGACAGTAACGTTAATCTTATTAGCGCTGAGAAGTGTACTGCTTTAAGATGGGGGCTGTTTGCTAACACCGTTGACTCTGTCATTTTGCATCTAGTTTAACATACATGTGATATCTATGAGACGCATCAGATGCTACCTGCTACCACCGCATCATGCGAGCTAGTTTTTAGCAACGACGGCGTAGTTTGTAGCGGCTGTCAGCTGCAGAAAGGTTTTTTTATATTGTTTTTATTGCTTCTTCCTCTACGCACGTGACATCAGCGCGTTGTCCCGCATTAAAAGTAGTCCGGGCAAAACGTGATGCTTAGAGCGGGCAAAATTAAAAGATTCCTCGAGGTGAATAAAATTACTCGGATCAGCTTTTAAACTCGACTTACTTAAGTTGCTTGAGTATTCGTTTCAGCTCTACATAGCACTGTATTTAACTCATTGTCTGTCACTAACAATGACAGATGTCCAGAGGTTGGTAGTAACGCGTTACATGTACTCCGTTACATTTACTTGGGTAAGTTTTTGAGAAAAATGTACTTCTAAGAGTAGTTTTGCTAAGTCATACTTTTTACTTTTACTTGAGTAGATTTGTGAAGAAAAAAACACTACTCTTACTTACTTTGGGTTACACATAAGTCGTTAAAATTTCCCTCTTTTTTTGTATGTATTAGATTTATTATTTTTTTGCCCGCGATGTCAAGAGTAGCTCGATCAATTTTACCAATGAGACGTCGCAACAATAATCACGTGACTCCATTACACCAATCTGATGCAGTTTACCGTTCTATGGTAACACCAGCCTGTTCAATCCCGTGGCGTGTTTAAAGTGCCGAAAAAAATTAAGTATTTGACATAGAGCGATGCCCTCAACATGACTCAAAAGCTTTAGATAGATTTAAACCTCCATCCCAATTTTTATTTGGCACCGATTGATCACGGAAAACCGGAGATATGAACCTTTTAATTTCATAATAGTAACTATGAAGGAACTACAGTATTCACTATTCAAACTAGAAACTATTTTCTCCACTACAGGGCACTCATGCTCTTTGGACGAATAATGCTTCATTTCCGTCTTTTTTTTTTTCTCTTGCCGGAATTCAAGGATTTTCTTTTTTTGTTTTTTTTTTTGTATTTCTGTAATTATTGTCATCAATATAATAACAATTCATATACACTACCGTTCAAAACTTTTGAACGGTAGTGTAGATGGGTTTGTGCTGAGAGAAAAATAATACCATTGGTTAAAAAAATAAATAAGCAGTTACTCACAAAGTTACTCATTACATGAGTTCTTTTCACTGGATACTTTTTACTTGTACTTGAGTACATTTTTTTGATTACTACATTTACTTTTACTCGAGTACTATTTTTTGAAGTAACGCTACTCTTACTTGAGTAAAATTTTTGGCTACTCTACCCACCTCTGCAGACGTCCAGTCATTTAACCCATGTACTAGAAATCTGCACACATTTTTGCTAGTGGATTAAATTTGATCTGTGATTTAATTCAGCCAGAAAATACTGAACTTTTTCAGTATATTGTTTTTGGCTCAAGATTGACCCATTTTCAAATTGAATACCTAAAAACTACATTTGATGTTTGCAAACTTGATAACTGGTCAATTTTGACATAACAGAATACAAGCCTTCAATGTCAGCCAATGAGTTAAACGAGTGCCCTATTAGTTGTGCTCTATAGCACAGAATTTACAGTAATACTGTTGTGTTTCTCAATCTCCTGACTCTTCTCACCCATAAGGTAGGACACTGTCTTGCACATGGCGGCACCAAATATGAAGTCCTTGAGAATGTTGGGGATGAGCGTGAAGGGCATGCAGAAGACGGTCATCATTAGGTCGCTGACGGCCAGCGAAAGCAGGAAGGAGTTGGTGACGGTGCGCATGCGCTTGTTGACGGTCAGCACCACAATGATCAGCAGGTTCCCAAACACACTCAGGAAGAAGATGAGGGAGTACAGCAGGATCAGCAGCATGTGGTTGTCATCTATCGCACACAAACACACAAGGTACAGTTTTAGCTGGAGCTTTACATACACTGTACAAAAACATTCATTATTTTGTCTCACTGTCTGACCATCATCAAAATGTATTCGTATTTAGATACATCTCTTGATGATTTTAGCTGCCAAACCTCCCAGTTCAAATGGATTTGATGTCTACCACGGTCAATGGCAGCCAATGAATTTAATCCCAAATATACTTTGTGTACTGTGTTTTATGTGAAAGAAAAGCCGAACAAAGCAATACACAGAAAATATACAGCGGGGCAAATAAGTATTTAGTCAACCACTAATTGTGCAAGTTCTCCCACTTGAAAATATTAGAGAGGCCTGTAATTTTCAACATGGGTACACCTCAACCATGAAGAGAGAGAATGTGGAAAAAAAAAACAGAAAATCACATTGTTTGATTTTTAAAGGGGAACTTTGAAGTAAGGTTGGCCAACCATGTTTTTGAATAATATCAATGGCTAAACAATTATAAGCATATTTTCATTATTTTTTTTAACGCAACCCTTCCAGATTCTTTGTTTAACCCATAGCAACGCCCTTGACAACGAAAATGCTTTTCTTCGGCAATCTTCGGAAATTACGTCACACCTAGACGTGCGAGGGAAGTCCACCATAGAACAGTATTGTTTGTTGCATTGCTTCTCGGTAAGATGCCACAGCGGTGTGTGGCGATGTTTTGTTCTCGCTCAAACGAAAAGTTGTATGAGTGGCCAAAGGATAGCAGGGCACGTAAATGGACATCTTTCGTTCACACGAAGCGAATGAATTTCACGCCATCATCGAGTAGTGTTCTCTGCTGCAAACACTTCGAAGATGCCTGCTTCCTTAACCGGTCTGCTTATGATCAAGGATTTGCCAAAAAGTAAGTGTGATTTTTGGATAGATGACTGATGACTTTGTCAAAGCATAGCTGCCTACTGTTTTGGAATTGAACAGTATAAGCTATGAGAGCCGCTGACAGGTGACATCTGAAAAATAGTGTGTTGGTTTAGCGTAGCCATTGAGTCAATCTCGCAGCGAATCAGCGAGCGCGCAGGTCACGCAGTGAATCATGGGAAATGTAGTCTCGGGACAACACTGAAGTGGCGCTTTGTAATCTGTTCGCTTGTGTGAAAAAACTACATTTCCTCACGCCGTTAGACGCCAATTCCTGCCGAGAGCTGTGCCGAGCTGTGTTCTAACTTTTCCATAAGAACTGCTCCATGTGTTAATAAAGAGACAAGGTTGTCAGCGCGTCGTGTGTTCGATACATTTGTAAACAAAAAGCTCATAACGAGACACTATGCACAATCCGTTTAAGAGAAGCTGGAGTGGGAGGCGAGGAGGAGATCGGCGAGAAGCAAAACTTCGCGGTCTAATGTGGCGGCAGTCCGCTGTTATTTTGTTTTCTTATTGTTGCCACAATAAAGTGGAGAAAGCCATCGAAGACTCATCTCCTTCTTTCCCCCCAACGTTTTTATATTATTATTTTATATGCACGAGAGCTGCCGGATCTGCCAAAATGAACATGAAGTCTGATTATTATTTTTTTTAACAATGTCATCAGATAGACAAAAACATAACATTATGTGCAAATGCCTGCATCTTCAAATCATAAAAATAATACCCTATATCATACCAATGTTGTAATCTCGATGGGTCTTGTATCCATTCCATGTCAGGCAGTCTAGGTACATTGTTTGCATTCTGATTAGCGTCTGGCTAATACATGTTAGATGCAACATAAAATTCCAAGCTCCTCTTCTTCCTCCAACTCTTCAAAAACTTGGATCTCCTCCCTTGCTCTCGGTCTATCGCTTATATCGCTGTTTGAATCATTGTTTGAAGGGCTTTGTTTGGCGGCCGAATGTATGGAGCTGCCAACGCTGTTCCTGGTGTGACGTATCACATCCGGGTTCGTCCCCTTTCAGGCTCGAACTTTGGAAACGCGATTATTTTGTCAAATATACAACATATAAATTATTTTTTCATGCTTTATTTGGTGGACAGTGTTTAATTACTTTACTTGTGACCCTATTTGGCATGTGAAGAAATTAGTTCACACTACAGCTTTAAAGAATTTATTTGCAAATCATGGTGGAAAATAAGTATTTGGTCAATACCAAAAGTTCATCTCAATACTTTGTTATGTGCCCTTTGTTGGCAATTCTATAACTCTTCACAAGCTATTCACACACTCTTGCTGGTGTTTTGGCCCATTCCTCCATGCAGATCTCCTCTAGAGTAGTGATGTTTTGGGGCTGTCGTTGGGCAACACGGACTTTCAACTCCCTCCAGAGATTTTCTATGGGGTTGAGATCTGGAGAGGAACTAGAAATGCTTCTTACGAAGCCACTCCTTTGTTGCCCTGGCTGTGTGTTTGGGATCATTGTCATGCTGAAAGATCCAGCCACGTCTCATCTTCAATGACCTTGCTGATGGAAGGAAATTTTCACTCAAAATCTCTCCATACATGGCCCCATTCATTCTTTTCTTTACACAAATCAGTCATCCTGGTCCCTTTGCAGAAAAACAGCCCCAAAGCATGATGTTTCCACCCCCGTGCTTCACAGTGGGTATGGTGTTCTTCGGATGCAATTCAGTATTCTTTCTCCTCCAAACACGAGAACCTGTGTTTCTACCAAAAAGTTCTATTTTGGTTTCATCTGACCATAACAATTTCTCCCAGTCCTCTTCTGGATCATCCAAATGCTCTCTAGCGAACCCCAGACGGGCCTGGACATGTACTGGCTTCAAGAGGGGGACACGTCTGGCAGTGCAGGATTTGAGTCCCTGGCAGCGCGTTGTGTTGCTGATAGTAGCCTTTGTTACTGTGGTCCCAGCTCTCTGTAGGTCATTCACTAGGTCCCCCCGTGTGGTTCTGGGATTTTTGCTCACCGTTCTTGTTATCATTTTGATGCCACAGGGTGAGATCTTCCATGGAGCCCCAGATCGGTGGAGATTAGCAGTTGTCTTGTATGTCTTCCATTTTCTAAAAATTGCTCCAACAGTTGATTTCTTTACACCAAGTGTTTTACCTGTTGCAGATTCAGTCTTCCAAGCCTGGTGCAGATCTACAGGTCTTGGCCATAGTGGAGTTTGGAGTGTGACTGACTGAGATTGTGGACAGGTGTCTTTTATACCGATAATGAGTTAAAACAGGTGCCATTAATACGGATAACGAGTGGAGCCTCGTTAGACCTCGTTAGAAGAAGTTAGACCTCTTTGACAGCCAGAAGTCTTGCTTGTTTGTAGGTGACCAAATATTCATTTTCCACTCTAATTTGAAAATAAAATATTTCAAAATCAAATAATGTGATTTTCAGGGTTTTTTTCCACATTTTGTTTCTCATGGTTGAGGGTTACCCATGTTGACAATTACAGGCCTCTCTAATCTTTTCAAGTAGGAGAACTTTGTAATTTGTGGTTGACTAAATACTTATTTGCCCTACTGTATGTTTGCCTAGCGTCTCCTCAGCAGCAGCTATTTGCAGCTTCAGCGGCTCATATCCGGTAAAGTCCATGCTTTCTGCGTGCAGTTATCTTCACTTCACCCCCTGCTTGCATACAACACTTGTTTCTCCAGAAGGTTACCAAGCGCAGCTACATTACGGGGCTTAGAGGCCGTCGGGCGCACCCGCCCGCAGTGAGGGTCTCGAAGCCAATGTCCGCTACAAAATTGAAAGCAGTTTGTACCACCCAAAAGTACTCTGGAAAGTACACACAAGATGTGGTCTTTAAGATGGAAAGGTAATTACAGCCTCATTGACAGGTAATTACAGTCTCATTGATTTATTTTCAGAAACTGATTTGTCATCTCAAATATTTGTTCCTAGAAGGGACGAATAAAGGCTGCAATGTCTATGGGTCCCATGGGATGCAAATACTATGTGAAATGCACAGATGGTGCTAGCTTGCTTATCAAAAGGCATCCAGGTCAAGCTGTGAGAACACCTCAGCCGGAGAAATACAAGTTGATTCATAACACATTTCTACAGCATTTCATTCACTGTATCTTTCGGATTATAAATCGCAACTCATTCAATAACGAAGCAGCTTTTATGGGCTTACTAGCATCATGCGTCCATGTTTTCATTCATTTTTTTCAGCCTCATGGTGACCAGAGGTGGGTAGTAACGCCTTGCATGTACTCTGTTGCATTTACTAAAGCAGTACTTCTCAAATGGTGGGGCGCGCCCCCCCAGGGGGGCGCAGAGCGATGCCAGGGGTGGCGCGAGTGACCTCGGGGAACATGCTTTTTTTTTTTTTTTTTTTTTTTGCCGTACTAGAATAAAGTGTACTTGCACATCCACTCCGTGGGTGGCAGTGGCGCTCTCATTTTCATAGTGCGTGCAGTATTTTTGAAGTAAGCAAGAGCACACGGAAGAGACTCATGCAGAGCTGGACTCAGGCAGCGACCCACAGTCTTCTCCGGTTCTCACGTGTCCGGCTGAGAAGTGCCGTTTTCGGCTTGGGATCGTCACGACCACCGCCCTCACCTACGGTTCTCCCTCGGCCGCCGAGAATGCGCTTTTTTTCGGGCCGTTTGCCTTTTGGCTTTGACTTTTAATACAGTGGGAAATGAGGAAAGACCACTGTTTACTGAGTCTAAAAATGATTATAGCGGAGAGTCTGAAGCCAAATCAGTTAAGACGCCACTTAAAGACATTAGACCTCAATCTCATTGATAAGCCGCTTGATTGTTTTTCAGCGAAAACGTGCCGAATATTGCCAATTGTCACAATCGTCCCGCTTTGTCAGTGTTATATCAGTAAACCAGTGAGCACTGTGGTGAATCAGCGAAAATAAAAACTTTCCTTCTGCCCAAAGACACTTCCCCCCCCCCCTTCTATTCAGTTTTGTTTTTTTCGGTCAAATTTTTTGGCATGTTGTCCTGAAGAGTAAATGTTTCTAATCAATTTGAATTTGTTATTATTTACTGATTTTATTACATTTTATTTTTCAGTATCAAATGGTCAAAAATGTACCTTGAGTGTATTTTTACAGTTTGGATGTGACTTTTCTTTTTTTTTTTTACTTCAGGCAAATTGATGCGCGTTAAGTCTTTTTCTGTTACAAGCAAAACAATGTTAATAAAGTTATACTTTATTAGAAGTTGATCTATGTTACTTTTTTTCTTTAATAGAAAAAAAGGACACAATGTTAAGCTGAGGCGTACTTATAATCGTAGTATTATAGACAAATGATACTATTTACAGTGGCGGCAGAGAGTTGGGGGGGGGCGCAAAACATTTACGTCTTCCTTGGGGGGGCGTAACAGAAAATAATTGAGAAGCACTGTACTAAAGTAACATTTTGACAAAAATGTACTTCTAAGAGTAGTTTTACGAAGCCATGCTTTTTACTTTTATTTGAGAAGATTTGTGAAGAAAAAAACGTTACTCTTACTCCGCTACTTTGAGCCACACAAGAGTAGTTATATTTTTTCCTCTTTATTCTTCAAATTAGATTTTTTTTTTTGCTAGCGATGCCTAGTGTAGCTCTACCAATTTCACCAATGAAACGTCGCAACAATAATCACATGAATCCATTATACCTATCAGACGCGAGCTTGCCATTCTATGATCACGCCAGCCTGTTCAATCATGTGGTGTCTTTAAAGCACCCTCAAAAATAAAGTATTTGACATCAAGTGCTGCCCTCAACATGACTCGAAAGCACGGATTTTAACCTCTCTACTAGTCTTTATTTGGCACCGATTGACGACGGAAAACCGGAAATATTCTTTTAATTTCATAATAGTAACTATTAAGTAACTACTATATTCACTACTCAAACTAGGAACTATTTCCTCCACTAGAGGGCAGTCATGCTCTTTGGACAAATAATGCTTCATTTCTGTCTTTTTTCTCCCTCGTCGGAATACAATGATTATTAATGTGGGAATGTAATAGGTTGTTGTACAGTATCATTGTAATAACAGCTCATATACATACCTTTGTGCTTAGGAAAAAAAAAATCAAATTTGTAAGCAGTTACTCACAATATTACTAATTAACTGAGTATTCCTTTCACCAAATGCTTTTTTACTTGTACTTGAGTACATTTTTTGGAAGACTGTTTTTACTTGAGCAGTATTATTTTGAAGTAACGCTACTCTTATTTTAGTACAATGTTTGGCTACTCTACGCACCTCTGATGGTGACGTTGCCATTTTAGGTGCATTTCGAGTTAGTACCTACTGGCGCAACTGTTTCATTAGCCAACAACTCTCTGTTCTGCTACGCTCACATTAAATTTGCCGAACGCACCATTAACTTTATTATATTCTGATAGCATTCACAAGGCTACATTTGTGAGAAGTTGAGTTATATTTACAGAAAATTTTGATCCTTGGAGCCACCATAGAATAATAATTTATGGCTAACAATGGGTAGTTTGAAAAAGGAAGAATATTCACAGTTTGTCAAAGGAAAGCTGTGCCTGCTAAGGTAGCAGACTGCTAGCCGAGTTGGTGTGGTTGTATGGCATCTGATACTTCACTGGTGTCATTACAGAAAAATGAGTTCAGGCGGATTTCATAAAAACGGACATCAACAGTGTGCTATGACCAAGTTGCTATGCGAGGGCTAGCACTGACAGCTGTTAGCCTCAAGTTACTACGGGGATTTGAAGATGATCTTGTCTGCTGCAAGCTGATGAGTCAACAGAAATAAAAGTTTATTATTTCTTCTTAGTAATAATGACCTGGTTTTAACTCTTTCAGTGCCATTGACGATGATAAACGGTTGTTGTTCATAGTCAAGTGTGGCTTCTCACTTTATTTTTTCTTTAATTTTAGTGAATTGCACTCTATAGTAGGAATGTGCCGGTTACTGGTTTCAAGGTTTACTGTGGTATGAAAACATCACGGTTTCAAAACCACAAAAAATGTACACACATGCTCTGTCTCTTGCTCTCACTCTCCATTAATATTCAACTATTTAATATTAGGGTTGTTCCGATCATGTTTTTTTGCTCCCGATCCGATCCCGATCGTTTTAGTTTGACTATCTGCCGATCCCGATATTTCCCGATCCGATTGCTTTTTTATTGCTCCCGATTCAATTCCAATCATTCCCGATAATTTTTCCTGATCATATACATTTTCGCAATGCATTAAGAAAAAAATGAATAAAACTCGGACGAATATATACATTCAACATACAGTACATAAGTACTGTATTTGTTTATTATGACAATAAATCCTCAAGATGGCATTTACATTATTAACATTCTTTCTGTGAGAGGGATCCACGGATAGCAAGACTTGTAATTCTTAAAGGATAAATGTGACTTTGTATATTGTGACTAAATATTGCCATCTAGTGTATTTTTTGAGCTTTCAGTAAATGATACTGTAGCCATCTGTTCTGCCCAAATGCATGATGGGAAGTGCACCCATGACTGTGCATAGTGGTACCAATTGATATATCTTCTCTGCGTTGGGAAATAACATAGGGTGTTAAGAAAAAGATCAATTACTACCTTTCTTCCCCACATTGCTTCCCACGATGTTTCTAATCGTTGGGAGAGGGATTGTAAGGCTTTAGCCAATTAAAAGTAGGTTCCAAAGGCTGCCAAATTTCACTGTACTAAATTTACACTGCCTTTTAGCTCTATATATAGGTAAAACGGCGCCATTACAGATTGAACGCGACAATGCGTGAGTGGGCCGTGCAGCGCATGCATTAATTGCGTTAAATATTTTAACGTGATAATTTTTTTTTTTTTTAATTAATTACCGCCGTTAACGTTATAAATTTGATAACCCTACCTTAAGCCTAAACTAAAGACTCTGGATGAGTGTAACATATTATGTCTGTAACATTAAATACAATTAGAAAACGATTTATTTAAAAAAAAATATATATATATATATATATATATATATATTTAAAAAAGGCATGTCCGATATTTTTTTGCCGATTCCGATACTTTGAAAATGACGTGATCTGATCTCTAATTCATATTAATTGTAGTAGTGGTATTTGAACCCAGAAAAGGTAAACATAGTCATATATATAAAATATACAGTATATATGTATGTATGTATGTATATATATTTAGAATTTTATTTAGAGGTTTCTTTTTACTTTTCTGGAAAATAATTATTTCTGCTCTAATGTTTAGCAACGTGAGCTGTGGGTTTGGTCTATAAGTTCTATTTATTTCAATTTTATTTAAAATATTTCTGTTATTTTTTTTTGTTGTTATTTAATTTATGTTAACATTATATTCATGTTGATGTTCCAATTTACAAATATGTTGTGAAAAAATAAAAAATCCTGTTCAATGATTTTTTTTAACCCATACATCTCAAAACAACACATTTTAGAGCTATAATTGCAATACCATGATACAGTGAAACCACGGTATTTTTACTTAAGGTTGTTATACCGTCAAAATCTCATACCGGCATATGCCTACTCTATAGTGCTGGATTTACGCTATTTCCAGCTTTTCAGACCTATCTCAACATCACTTCCTTCCAATCTAGACTCTTCCACATTGACTTACCATTTCTAAGGCTTATGTTCCGTTCAAATTTGTGAACGGGAGCAATGGACAGTGTGTTTTGCGATGTATGAAAAATGTGCTGGCAGGGGATTGGATAGAAATGATGATTTGTTCTCAGGTTGTCTCTTATCTACAAAATATTCAGGCCGGGCTTCTGCCTAATGGAAGCCAATTAGCCTCTCTGTGTGCTGCCTAGCTGTTGATAACTCTGTCAGCACATTTCCATTTCTTGCTCTTTTTTTCCAAATGAACTGCTGCTGTTTAGTTTAGGTACACACTAACAGTGTTAGTTCCAAGTTGAATATGTTTAGTAGTTCAAACCTGTTTTTGTTTTAGACGAATTTTGAAAGTCTTGTTTGTCTTGGCCTGGTCTTAGACTCATTGAAGTTGGCCTTGTTTCTGTTTCAGTCTGTTGTAAAGACAATTTTTGAAGTTCTTGGTCTGATCTCTGATTCAATTTCCGCAAGACTCAGTCCTGGTATTAGGCTATGTTCAGTCTGCAGGTCAATTCCGATTTCCTTTCCCATACATATATGATATTTTCATGCATTTTGAATGCTCCAATTCCGATCTTTTTACATGGCTCCGACCTGGGCCTCTTTCATATGTTGATAAAAATCGGATTTGTATCCAATGCCTCTGCACTATGAAAGCTTATCCTTGCACATCCAAACTATATGTCATCAACAAGTGAAATACGTCATCAATGTTAAACAAAACAAAGAGCAGACGCGAACGAGCATTGCCGAATAAAGCTACAAAAAATATATTTTGTTTCTTGATACCACTATCAGGGTATCAGGCTAAAAAAAATGTTGGCTCCAGGTCCGTGAAATACTCCAGAGTTGCCACTAAAGCATAACAGGCAAGACCTCCCGAAGGGATGATATTTACTTATGTAAACACATGTGTGCTTGCATGTGATGGCATGGATATGTTTCCTTCACTCCAAAACACATATGTTTGTGCAGTATGAACGACTATACAAAAATATCGGACATAACACGAATACTAATTAGACATCACGCCCTGCGGTGTGAATGAATCTCGAGTCGCGGTCGTGGTTCAAGAAAAATTTTGACAGTCTTGTTCTGGTCTCAAACAAAATTCCCCCAGTCTTCAGCTCGGTTTTATTTCATTTTTTTAACGTTGTTTAAGACAAATTTAGAAGGTCTTGGTCCAGTCTCCGACTCAAATCCCAAAAGTGTCCGATTCGGTCCTGGTTCAAGAAAAATTTTGAAGATCTTGGTCTGGCCTCAGATAGAAAGTGAATGAGTTAACTTGTAGCTCTTTGTTTCTTGTTCCTTTCTTCTATTTGTGAATGAAAAAAAACATTCAAGTACTTCTTGCCCCACTCATTTTTCATTCCAATCAAAGATAAATCGCCGACAGAAGCTTTTCATTAGCTTGGCACTTAACTGGTGTCTCAGTCCATTGTCCACCCATGAATATTTAACATTTAATCAGCTTTTCTCATTCAACAAATCTGACATTTTATGGACTATGAATTATTTTCACCCCGCCTGTCTAATACGTATGCGGCGTGGCACGTTCTATTTCAGTTGGTTCTCACTTCGGCGTGTCTATCAGGAAAAAAATCCGCTCTTGCTCCTGTAAGGCAGCATCGGTAAATGTCAGCGCAAGTGTCTTATCCGTTGCCGTAAATGTCACATCAGCTGTGTCGCTAGGCTCAACTGCAATCCACAAGAGTTAATGGAGGACAGACTGTTCTAACAATGGCCCTTCTTGAATAGAATACAACACTTTCACTTGTAAAATCTAATGAGATTATTTAACTGTACCTTAACGTTCAGGCAACATGTGTAGCCTATTTTGTGCAGGATCGTACAGTATTAACTCATTGGCTGCTATTGAGGGTGCTAGACGTCCAATCCATTTTGACTGGGAGGGTTGAAAGTGATCATTGGATCTCTGCCAGTGAAGAAAAAAATATATATATTTTATTTTATTTTTTATTTTATTTTTTTTTTTTTTGACAGGTTCTTTTATTCTTATAACAAGCAGGAGATGACGACACATGATAGTCGCCAGCATAGCACAGAAGTGAGACATTATACACAGGCCCTAGCATACAAACCATGTTATTTCTGCTTGTTTTCTCCGGTAATCTTTCAAAAAAGAGCATTCCGATCAGACACTGCTGCTATGGAACTTTGAGAAACGACTCTAGACATTACTACATATGAAGGATGTTTTATTCATACATTTTCCGAAACCAAAAACTCTGAGGAAAAAATGTGAAGAATGTATCAACTTGCGCAGTTTAACGCCAACAAGGTAAAGTCATTCAGATTTTACTTATTTTTTAGCATGGCGTTTTGTCGTGCTGCTTCTGTCTGACAATGAATGACCTGAAAAAAATGGTATCTGACTGCCACTGTTACCTTTTCTATTGAAAAAATAACAACTTTAGTAAGGGGGAAGTGTGAATACATTATAAAATTGAGACTTGTTATTAATGGAAAAAATTAAAAATGTTCGTTGGCTGTCAATGAGAAGCATTTGCAATCGCTACACAAAAATAGCAATGTAAATTGCCCCCAAGAACGGTCAGATACGTAAGACAACCAGAGGGTATAAAATATAAGAAAGATTGGCATATGGTGGTAAAGGATAGATTTTTGAAACAGGAGAATGTCATTGTCTGTGGCGTAAGGCAATGCACACAAGAAAAAGGTGTTGCTAAAAAAGCTAACTCTGGATGAGGTCGGCTTGTCTTTTTCAGCCCTCGACACTCAAGCCATCTCTTTAACTGAACATTTGTATGTTCTTCCATATCTTTCCTGTGAATTTGGCAGCAAGGACATCATTTTCGGACAGAATTGGTAGGTTGAGCTCTATAAACATCTCGTTCATACACCATTTCCATTCATTTACTATTATGGACAAACAGGAGGTTGACCCGCCTAGCCACAATTGCTAACATCATGAATATTAATGAGCAAAAGTGACGTGTTGCTTGCAGTACGCCATTCAGGAACAAAAAGAAAGCCAGATATAAGTATACATTTATTAAGGAAAGAGTATTTAAAACTGGTCGACCAGGAGACATTTCCCCCAGAGCACAACGAGGTGCTCCCCAGGAAGAAGACTCCCAACCTTCAACTTCAAACAGTTTATACAGAATACGCCGTCTACACAAACAGTGGAAAAAAAACAGGCAGCCTAGCGCCAGCCCCTATCTAGATAAAACAATGAAAAAAAGTCCTTGTACGCAAGCAGTACTGTAGATAAACACAGTTATAACAACAAAGAATGATTATGTGCAACGCTATGAAATGAACAGATATATTGTTTGTTCAAGTGAATAAATAGAAATATACTAGTATATCCCAGTCAAATTGGATTGGGCAACTAGTACCTTCTATAGCAGTGAAACATCTTCACTCAACACCAGCCACACTGGTTTAAATAGATCTGATGTCTAACACTGTCATTGAATTATTTGAGCGATAGTTTCCCTTTTACGATTCTTGCAATTTTTTAATTTTTTAAAATTTTTTTTATTTATTTTTTTGCGATTAATCATTCAGAGACAATGTTAACCTATCAATGGTTCAAATCTTCCTTTTTAGCCTCTTAAAGCAACAGTAGGTAACTTTTCAACCTTTAAAAAATATAATTGTGATAATACGTCGACCGGCACTAATTAACTTTGAAGAGGGTGGCAGGAACCCTGCCACACAAAAAACTACAAATGTGCTGACTGCTTTACAGCATACGTCACTTCCCCCATTTCCCATTCACTATAAAGACGGACGTCGATGCGAACGCTCTTGCGCGAATTCTGCGCGAAGATGGCAGAGCAACAAAAGAGATAAAAAGTTTTGTCTGAGAAGGAAAAAAAGGCAGGGTACTAGGGTTGTCTACACTAGGACGGACTGGACTATACGGCATGTCGGCAGCACTATTATGCCTATTATCCGGATGAGTTGTTACACGGATAATGTAGGTAATATTACCCGCCTCTTAATATGGACTGCTGTCTCTGTACAACAATTGGATACTAAGGAAGTGACATCATGCTGTCTCCATTTTTAGTGCGGCATGACGGCATTGTAAACAATGGAGGCGGACGATCTTGACGTGGCATTCCCGCTCATCTTTTCTTTTCCAAACATTTTTCTTGAACCTTCCAACTACGTGACAATAATATGCTTCAATTCAGTGACCATTTGTGGTCCTCCCTTCGCGGTTTTCTACTGAGCTCGTCTCCCGCTTTGTCTCCAATCAGCCAGCTGCGGGGCTGGCCCCTTCCGACCGAACATGAGTACGGTATATAAAAATGCGTAGAGGAGAATTAAACCCGAAAGTGACCTGCTTGGTACCCCCAGTCAAAGACATTTCTGCCGGTCAAAATTGTCGCCACTTCCAGGATCGCCACTGTTATGCACAAGCACTCCTGGTTGTGGCATCCAGGAAATATACGCAGTGCCACACCATATGCTTCTATTTGTTTTATTTGTTTGTTGTTTGTTTGTTTTATTTATTTGTTTATTTCTATTTGTTTTCCAAGTGGTAAGACCGCAACTAAGTATCGGTTATAACATCCCAAGTAACGATGTCAGGCTTTCATTGTTTTTAATGATTTCAATCAAAACTCGGCGACTGCTCGTAAAAGCCAAGCGTGCTCTCCCTTTAGTCTCGCTCCCACCTGATGTGTTCAAGTGCGTTCACGTAAAAAAAACAGTGATACAAAACGGAGTTCCCGACCCCTGGTGTAGAAGGTGTAGTAATTTCTAAATTACCCGCCGGCAAGTAATGATTTTCTGGTTCAGAGGTAAACCATGCAGGCGATGACGTAACATACTGTATGTGACTGCTCCTTTCTACGCATGCGTAGTTTGCGCAAATGCAGGCATACCTTGCAGAAGTGGGGGGGCTTAAATGCACTTCAAACATAAGTGCGGACAGGTATAAAAATAGTCGGCAAAATACTCTTGAGAAAATTATCTGTCCTAGTGCAGACGTAGCCTAGGATATACAGAATAAACGAGTTCTGGTGGGGTAGGGGGTTTAGCCACTGTAAGCCACACGGTTGCTAACCATCATATGCTATTGTTTAGCCACAATTGGATTCATTACCACATTACTATTCATCCTTCACACAGCCGCTGGAAACAGAAATTTTGTTTAATCCATCTGCAGTCAACCGGTAGATTGATTTTTGATTGATGGATAATTTTACAACACTGTATGGGTGTGCGCTGGTCGAAATGGGAAACACAGTCTTTCTTAAATTAAAACACTACCATTTTTTTCCACCGGTGTCGCTAAAATCGACCAAAACTGAAAAGTTACAGAGTGTTGCTTTAACAGTAAGTAGTCTTTTTTTCTTAGAAAGTGTTCACTACGATATGTAAGATAATTTCATGTCTGAAAAAATAGAACAAATGCTCGCATATTTTGTTCATGAAAGGGTTCTTTTTCTCCATTTTTTTATTTAAAAAAAAAAAAAAAAGTCCCAAAACAAATATTCTTTTTTTTATTTCTTCACGATCCGCATAGATTCCAGGTTATATTACCTGATAATGTTTCGCTATATATGTCTGAAAGCGGCTTTAGTTTCCCCCTCCTCACCTGCTCATGACACAAGTAATGCCCTCCTGTTGATGCATGATGAATTGCAATCAGCCCTCATGTTGTGGAGCTCATCAACATTTTCATTGACTCGCTAAAGACCTTCTCAATCGTCTGCACTCAACAAGTGAGCGAGCACAAACCCTTCACAACTGCTGGGGTGTGAAATGATTTTCATTGTCGCAGTAAAAACACCTGCGCCCCTTTTTCTTTATGATATTTTGACCCTCAGGTGGCTAAATATAGCACGTAAATATTAGAAACAGCTCTCAATAGAATGAAGTACAATTCTTTGAGCGACTAAATTCCCTTGATAAGAAACTGATTCAACTCAACTCAAGTGAAAACTGATTTGTCGCATGGCGTGCAGCTTTGACAGGTTTGCTGATGTCAGAATGGTCATCTTGCCAGCACTTCGCTGCACTTAAGCTCCGTAAATGTAGACCATGTGTGTAATCAACCAAGAAAAGAGGGGAAGGGGCTTCATTTTAGGTGTGAGTGTCGGCGCATTGATGCAGACAGCAGGTGGCTTTGGTCTGATATTCTTTGAGTTCTCTTTTGCAGGAGTGGCATACAAACCCTTTAGAGGGCATTGATTACAGCCCGCCCACCCCAGTCAAAATGGATTGGACGTCTAGCACCATCATTAGCATTGAAACATGAGCTTTCACAGCCAGTCCTCACAGTTGAAATGAATTGTTCATCTGAAGTTGTCAGTGGCAGGCAATAAGGTAAATGCTATGAAATTTAAAATAATAATAATAATGATCATGAAAAACTTTGAAGTGTTATTCGGGCCATTACCAGAGGGCAGTTCTGTTTCTATTTATTTTAATTATATTAAGTTTGTTTTTATAAACATTTTATTACTTTATATTTGTACTTATTCATAAAAAAGGTATGTTTAGGTATGTGCCAGGATGATATTCTGATGGTATGATAACCTGAAGCCAAAATATCACAGCTTCACAGTATTGCAATTACAGCTCTAAAACGTGTTACTTTGAGATATCTGGATTTGAAAAAAAACAAAAAACTTTTTTTCCCATTGAACAGGATTTTTATTTTTCAAAACATATTAGCAAATTGGAACATAAGTAGAATGTTAAGTTAAAATAAAATTAAAAAAACAAAATATTAAATAACTAAATAAGCACCAGAACAAAAATAATTCAATTATTTTCGATAAAAAGCACGTGTGTATGACTCGTATAATGTTTACATTATACAGTACACACTTTCTCAACACAGTTACCAGAGAGAAAAAAAAACATTACGTTCTACCACCGCTAGACACACTGAACACACTGGAGTTAACTCTCGTAGCTTGTGGGAAACATTCTTGACAGTGTTTACTAACCTTTAATTTTGTATAACTGCGAAATCATATTGGAGGTATTGCCTCTTCGGCAGCCACCCTCCGCAAACATGTTTTACATATTCGTTGGCCCTCCTCCTCTAAGCCACAGCCATCTAACTTTTCTGTAGTCAAAGTACAGTGTCCATACAGTATGTCTACATACAAAGTTAATTCGTTCCAGGACCTTGTTTGTAAGTCGAAATGGTCGTATGTCGAGCAGGATTTTCCCATATGAATACATTATAATTCCATTAATTCGTCCCACAGCCTGAAAACCTACACTAAATCCTTAATAAATACTGCTGGTACTATTGAAAATAGCAATTACGCAGAGCAAAACAAATAAATTATTAATAGGAATCGAAATAATAATATAGCAACAGTAATAATAATAATACCTATAATAATGTAACGAAACGGGTTCGAATGTAGCGGATCTGTTTTGCGTGGTGTACCTGAACGCATCGCGTGGCTGACTTGACAGAGTGAGAGAGGGACTTTCACTTTGTTCAGATGCGGTGGACAGTAGGCATGTTGTGTTGCACGAGTTCTGAAATAAATTATTAAAAACGTGACGAAGCTGGCGATGTTACAATAATAATTGTCACCTTAACTTATAAAAACTGGTGAACGGAGGTCGGATTAGAACCGTCGAGATTGTAGACATTCTACGTCCATGTTGTCAAGCCAGTTCACGGACGCGGCCACCAAATTCATATTTTTCTGAATTTCCATCTACATTTCAATGGTAAGCATCACCTTTTTCCTTTTTTCACCACCTGCACTAACATTCTTGGAACCCATGTTGATTACTCTCACGAGAAGATCCGCCGTGTGTCTGTTTTGTGGGAAAACAAAGAAACTGCGGCGCTGTCATAAATCGACGTATTTCGAGCATGTCGTCGGACATAGAAATAAATGGCGAGTCAAATTTTACGTCGGATGTCGGAATGATTGTGTGTCGAAGCGATTGTATTTCGAGGTTCCACCATATTCCCATACCAGTGATTTTGTTTTCTTCGATGGGGGAAAAACAATTCTGGAATTTCACCTCCTCCAGCCATCGTGTAGCACAGCTGACTCACAGACACAGAGCAACAACCAGTGGGGGAGAGTTGAGCCTTGCAGCTGCAAGCGAGGGATTTCTCCATGCATTTTTGGGACATAGAAAATAGCAATACGTTAGGAACGGTATGATGGATTTTTCTTTGCGGTTTTGAAACCATGACGTTTTCAGACCACGGTATAGCTTGAAATCGGCAATCGGCACATGTCTAGTTGGAAGTGTCAGTGGCTTTGACACTGAAGAAAATGAGATAATGTATGATTATTTTGTTTTTTTGTGAATATGTTCAAATGGGAATGTGTGAATTAAATGTAACATGAATAAGAAAGTATGAATATGTGATGTTAAATGTGTCAATTGAATTAAATGAAATGTTTCTGGTATAAAATGGTCAAATTTGGTCAAAATCGTGAAATCATGTGAAATGCTGAATATGTTCAAACGAAAATGTATAAATTCATCAGTCATCAATAGGAATGTACGAAGGTGTGATGTTGAACGTCTCCATGGGATTTAATGTAGTTTTCGAACCAAAAAATATGGGTGCAATTAAGCCTGAGCAATATATCGTTTAAACATCGCCATCGCGATGTGCGCATGCGCGATAGTCCCATCGCAAGGACGGGCGATAGTTTTTTGGGGTTTTTTTCTAATCCACAAACCTTTTATCTGCTTCATTCGCTCGCACAGCCTCTCTCACCCCCTTTCCCAGCTCTCAGTCACTGCGGCACTTGCTTATTAAAGTTAACGATGCCTTTGATCTGGTCAAAGAGACGGGCAGCAATCTGTCAATCATCGTTTAACTTGTTAAACAGTTTCTGCAAAGAAGCGCAGGCTGGAATGAATGTGTGTGTCTGTGGGGGGAGAATGTGGAGACATTCGAGACAAATAAAATAAACACCAGAAGTGATTATGAGGAGTTTGTTTCTCCATGCCACTCCAAGATTCAAAGCCATGTTAGGTAAACAGAAGCATTTAATAAAGCCAAGCATTTTCTACTACAGTACTTTATTCTTGTTTAAAAATGATTCAGTTGGACAGTTATGTTAAAAACTGATCATAATTATTACATTTTAAGTGCTTAAAAAGCATTTATTTATATACATATATGTATATTAGGGCTGTCAAACAATTAAAAATTTTAATCGAGTTAGTCACAGCTTAAAAATTAATTAATCGTAATTAATCGCAATTCAAACCATCTATAAAATATGACATATTTTTCTGTAAATTATTGTTGGAATGGAAAGATAAGACACAAGACGGATATATACATTCAACATACTGGACATAAGTACTGTATTTGTTTATTATAACAATAAATCAACAAGATGGCATTAATATTAACATTCTGTTAAAGCAATCCATGGATAGAAAGACTTGTAGTTCTTAAAAGATAAATGTTAGTACAAGTTATAGAAATTTTATATTAAAACCCCTCTTAATGTTTTCGTTTTAATAAAATTTGTAAAATTTTCAATCAAAAAATAAACTAGTAGCCCGCCATTGTTGATGTCAATAATTACTCACACAATGCTCATGGATGCTGAAGCCTATAAAATCAGTCGCACCGATGCGCCAGCAGAGGGCGGCAAAACTCCATAAAACACAACAAGTGAGCGTTTCACTGTGTACTGTCCTTTAAATCTCTCTGAGAGGGGCATCTGCATTAATTGCGTCAAATATTTTAACGTGATTCATTTTAAAAAATTAATTAACGCCCGTTAACGCGATAATTTTGACAGCCCTAGAATAAATACATTGAGCACATACACACACACACACACACACAAAATTGGGGGAAGGGGGTATGCGCTACTTCGTGGTTTTTCACTTATCGCGGCGGGTTTTGGTCCTTATTAACCGCGAAAAACGATGGAATACTGTACACTGTGGTCATGATGATTTATCCAAAGTCTTTCAAAACAGCTATTAAAGTCATCTAGTAAAAATTTCTTTTAAAAAAAAAAAAGTATATATTTTTTTAATATCGCAATATAATATCGCAATATATCGCAAACTCCCAAAAAATCGCAGCAATAATTTTTTCCAATATCGTTCAGGCCTAGGTGCAATTGATACTGAAGGTTTTTTTTTTTTTTTTTGGGGGGGGGGGGGGGGGGCAAAAGTTTGGAATTTTGGAAAATCTTTAAAAAAAAAATGTCCCACTTCGCTTGACTTTTTTGGAATATGTCAAAGTTGGAATGTTGTTATCGCCGCTATACATACAGAGGGGCAAATAAGTATTTAGTCATCCACTAATTGTGCAAGTTCTTCCACTTGAAAATATTAGAGAGGCCTGTAATTGTCAACATGTGTAAGCCTCAACCATGAGAGACAAAATGTGGAAAAAAAAAACAGAAAATCACATTGTTTGATTTTTAAAGAATTTATTTGCAAATCATGGTGGGAAATTAGTATTTGGTCAATACCAAAAGTTCATCTCAATACTTTGCTATGTACCCTTTGTTGGCAATAATGGAGGCCAAACGTTTTCTGTAACTCTTCACAAGCTTTTCACACACTGTTGCTGGTATTTTGGCCCATTCCTCCATGCAGATCTTCTCTAGAGCAGTGATGTTTTGGGGCTGTCGTTGGGCAACACGGACTTTCAACTCCCTCCTCACCCTGTGGCGTCAAAATGATAACAAGAACGGTGAGCAAAAATCCCAGAACCACACGGGGGGACCTAGTGAATGACCTACAGAGAGCTGGGACCACAGTAACAAAGGCTACTATCAGTAACACAATGCGCCACCAGGGACTCAAATCCTGCACTGCCAGACGTGTCCCCCTGCCAAAGAAAGTACACGTCCAGGCCCGTCTGCGGTGTGTTATGGTCAGACGAAACCAAAATAGAACTTTTTGGTAGAAACACAGGTTCTGTTTGGAGGAGAAAGAATACTGAATTGCACCATACCCACTGTGAAGCATGGGGGTGGAAACATCATGCTTTGGGGCTGTTTTTCTGCAAAGGGACCTGGACGACTGATCTGTGTAAAGGAAAGAATGAATGGGGCCATGTATCGAGAGATTTTGAGTAAAAATCTCCTTCCATCAGCAAGGGCATTGAAGATGAGACGTGGCTGGGTCTTTCAGCATGACAATGATCCCAAACACACAGCCAGGACAACAAAGGAGTGTCTTCGCAAGAAGCATTTCAAGGTCCTGGAGTGGCCTAGCCAGTCTCCAGATCTCAACCCCATAGAAAATCTGTGGAGGGAGTTGAAAGTCCGTGTTGCCCAATGACATCCCCAAAACATCACTGATCTAGAGGAGATCTGCATGGAGGAATGGGCCAAAATACCAGCAACAGTGTGTGAAAAGCTTGTGAAGAGTTACAGAAAACGTTTGGCCTCCGTTATTGCCAACAAAGGGTACATAACAAAGTATTGAGATGAACTTTTGGTATTGACCAAATACTTATTTTCCACCATGATTTGCAAATAAATTCTTTGAAAATCAAACATTGTGATTTTCTTTTTTTTTCCACATTCTGTCTCTCATGGTTGAGGTTTACCCATGTTGACAATTACAGACCTCTCTAATATTTTCAAGAGGGAGAACTTGCACAGTTAGTGGTTGACTGAATAATTATTTGCCCCACTGTAGGAAACCATAAGAACCCTGCATGGCGCCGGCATGCCAACGACACACTGATGTTAATTGGCCACCTTCCATTTCCTACAGAGATTTGACTGAAAGGTGGCCCATACAGAATGTATTCCGCCTTTTGTCTTTCTCAAAAGAGACATTTTACCAACTAGTGGGACGGGTTTGAGAATGGCTCGAGCACTGATTAGCAAATATGTCGTCTTTGTAGATGCTCCTAATGAAGGTGCACACTTCATCAGCAAACAATTAAAGAAAGAGTACTTCAAAAGGAAGTTAAAAATAGCAGGATTTTTGCTCGATGAAGTAGGAGAGGAACAGATGAAGCTCTATTTTGTACAATAGGCTGGCAACCAGTTCAGGGTGTATCCTGCCCATCGTTAGCGGGAGAGGCTCCAGCACCCCCACGACACATGAGGATAAAGGGTACAGAAAATGAATGAATGAATATATTTATTCGTGTTTTTATATTTTTTGAGTTTTAAATGTACATGTATTTACATACATACATACATACATGTATTTTTCAGCTTTTATCTCTGAGGGTTCTGAGGATGATGCAACACTGCCTGGTTTTGATGGAGGAAAAAAAAAGTTTTGGTACATTCATTTTTTTTCTTTTTTTTTTTTTTTTTTTCTTTTTTGTAAAAAAATAAATCAACTTATAAAACATATTGAAATAATACTATATTTAACTTTGGAGATTAAATATATATGTTGAAAAGTTTTTTTTTAGTTAATAACATGGTCACTACCTGACACCTTGCTTGCAGCTCATGTTGAATAAGGCGCTATTGGAACAGAAAAGTTAACTGTTGACAGAGGAGGCGTTTACATGGCGCAAAAATGAATTTGTGATTTCTTTCTTTATGTAAAATTGCACAATTTTCTAAAAATGTATTCGAGGTCGAAAATGAAGATGATAATGATAGTTTATAATAGTGCTCAGCGAGAAAAAGGTTAAAAGTGATTGCCAAATTTATTGGCTCCCCTGCAATTCTGTCAGATATAATGCTCAATTTCTCCCAGAAATTGATTGCAATTACAAATGTTTTCGTAGTGATATCTTCATTTATTTTGCTTGCAATGAAAAAAACACAAAAGAGAATGAAAAAAAAAGTCGTTTTACACAAAAACTCCAAAAATGGGCCAGACAAAAGTATTGGCACCCTCTGAAATATTATGTGATGCTTCTCTAATTTGTGTAATTAACAGCACCTGATACTTACCTGTGGCACATAACAGGTAAATCACACTCGCAACTAGTTAAAATGGAATAAAGTTGACTCAACCTCCGTCCTGTGTCTGTGTGTACCACATTGAGCATGGAGAAAAGAAAGAAGACCAAAGAACTGTCTGATGACTTGAGAAGCAAAATTGTGAGGAAGCATGGGCAGTCTCAAGGCTACAAATCCATCTCTAAAGACCTGAATGCTCCTGTGTCTACCGTACGCAGTGTCATTAATAAGTGTAAAGCCCTTGGTGTGGCTAACCTCCCTAGATGAGGACGGAAAAGAAAAGTTGACCAGAGATGTCAACGAAAGATTGTGCGGATGGTGGATAAAGAACCTCGACTAACATCCAAACAAGTTCAAGCTGTCCTGCAGTCTGATGGTACAACAATTTCAACCCATAATATCCGTCGGCATCTGAATGAAAAGGGACTATATGGTAGGATACCCAGGAAAAACCCTTCAAAGAAAAGAACATGGTCCCCACATTCAAACATGGCGGAGGTTCCCTGGTGTTTTGGGGTTGCTTTTGCTGCCTCTGGCACTGGACTGCTTGACCGTGTGCATGTCATTATGAAGTCGGAAGACTACCAACAAATTTTGCAGCATAATGTAGGGCCCAGTGTGAGAAAGCTGCGTCTCCCTCAGAGGTCATGGGTCTTCCAGCAGGACAATGACCCAAAGACACTTCAAAAAGCACTAGAAAATGGTATGAGAGAAAGCACTGGAGACTTCCAAATTGGCCGGCAATGAGTCCAGACCTGAATCCCATTGAACACCTTTGGAGAGATCTGAAAATGGCAGTTAGGAGAAGGCACCCTTCAAATCTCAGACCTGGAGCCGTCGGCCAAAGAAGAATGGTCTAAAATTCCAGCAGAGCATTGTAAGAAATTCATTGATGGATACCGGAAGCGGTTGTTCGCAGTTATTTTGTCTAAAGGTTGTGCTACCAAGTATTAGGATGAAGGTGCAAATACTTTTATCCGGCCCATTTTTGGAGTTTTTGTGTAAAACGATTTTTTTTTTCATTCTCTTTTGCGTTTTTTCATTTCATTGCATTGCAAAATAAATGAATATATTATTACCAAAGCATTTGTAAATGGAGAAATTGAGCATTATCTGACAGAATTTTATGGATGCCAATACTTTTGGCCAGCACTGTAGCTGCAGATTTAGACCATGGAGAACTACAAATAGGCAAGACACGCTTTTATCGTAGCCATATCACTGTTTGTTGTTGCTGTTGAGCTACTGCTGCGCAGAGCGTTGTTGGTTTCGTTTGCAATGTATTTGAGTGTTGTGAAAAGTGGGTGTTAAACTGAGGCTTATTGGACCTTTTCGTTTTCAAATGTGTTTGTGTGTCATTGCGCCGTCCAGCTGCGGGGATTTGAATTTTAATACATGAGCGCTTTTGTTTCCAATACATAAACTCCAACACACACTGTAGGTGAAATACAACGCTGTCTTTGTATTTGCCTAGTAGTAATATGTCAACTATCCAGCATACGTGCGTATTGCTATTGTGCCCACTTTGTATGAAGAAAAGGCGCGACCATGACAAATTTGGACCAAAACGGATGTTTGGGATGGGAAAAACTAAACAAGATCCTCAGCACCCCCTGCTATGAGTTACTTACAGCACCCCTGGCAAATAGGCATGCACGGCAGCAAAATACTGATGGGAATAAACAGCTGACTGTATTAGGGTTGCAGCTATCGGGGTTGCAACTAGTTAGTTCTAATAATCAGATAAGGAACATAAAAAAATCAAAATACCTGAGCTGAACCTCAAATGGTACGAAAATAAATAAATAAATGACGCTCTGAGTACAAGAAAACAATTGGCTAACTTACATAGCAAAAGTCCGCTGGCTTAAATGCTATAAAATGCTAACTTTTTTGTGTGTGTTTTTGTTTTTGGCAATGCACTTAACAAATGGTTCAAAGACATATTCTCACAAAAACAGCTAAATATACCTATAAACTAAATTAAGAATGCATTAAAGAAAAAACGAGCTCAAACAAAAACTTAGCTTATGTTGGTCTTTACAGGGAGCAGCTGGATTCAGCCATATGAAATGAGTTATGTCATATTCACTGTTGCCACTAGAGGGCAGTGTATCTACCCAAATCAATAAAACTAAATGCAAACACTTTCAAAATAAACCATTACAACGGCACTTTAAACGGATACTCGAAGCATCAAAATTTAATTTGAATCTTTTTTTGTAACAGAATTACTAGAGTTAATCAATTAATCGTCTCAATACTAGACTGTATGATGACATTAGCTGACAATTTTCAACGCTGATTCCAATAGTTTTGACAAAATATTACACAATAACAAAATACTATACAATAACAAACATTATATGTCAGTCAAAACTTAACCCCTTGATGCCTGAATTGACATTTAATAAATACATATAAAGCTTCGAAGGAATACATAAGTGCATAAAATAGAAGATTAAAAAGAAAAAAATACTTCATTGAAAAATATACTGTTAAAAATAAAAGATTTAAAAAATTAAATATAATAGTAAACATAGAAAATTATCTCTTTTAAATTGCATTTTTTTTTAAAGAAATTCCTTTCTTTTTTTTTTTTTTTTTTTTAATATTTTCTTCCAAAATATATATGGCGCAAAACACAAGGTTGAAAAAGCAGTTTCTATTTTTGATTTTTCCGTTTTACCCTGGAGACCCCTGTTTACAGATGTCGCGCAACCTCTTTTGTTTCAACCCAGCCATAAAAAGAAGGTAAGTAGTTATATTTATTATTTGAAATGTCTCATTTTTAGCTTTGAATCATTAATTGATGTCTAATATTTAGCTTTAAAAAAAATAAAAAAATTATTCACTCGCATATTTTCAACTTTTAAACAAATTACGTCACAATGAAAAAAATAGTGTCTGCAAATAAGTCAGATACCTACCTCATAACTATTGCTAAATTGCAAATTTTTTTTGTTACTGTCGCATTCTCCTCATTATTTTAGTTGATAAATAATCGATGCAAACAAAGAAAAAGAAAAGGAAAAAAAACGTTGAAAATGGTAACTAAATATATGATAGAGAAAATCTCGACCGCTCCTTGATGTCTGCGATTTCTGCATCGCGACTCTACTTATATTACCATGTTTCACCCATAAAATCCCCCAAAAATCCGGGCGTGGTCATTCACAGCTGTGTTTTGACACTTTGGTGATACATGCTACATGGAGTTTTTGGATCGAAAAGAGGTAAGTACGTGATAATATCTCGTGAAAATCATGGCGTCTTTAATTATGGTCTCACCTCCAGTTAGGGTTTTGCTGTTGTTGTTGTTGTTGTTTTTTTTTTTTTTTTTTTTTTTATGCCCTTCTGTTCAAAATTTTTCTTCCCCCAGAAAATTGAGATTTTAAGCTTCCCAATGATGTATCACACATGCATGTAGGACAATTTCGAAATTTGGCCAAATTGGGGGTCTCAGTGCGGAATTTCAAGTCACCTGAGTGTTTTCCGCCATATATATTTTTATATTTGATTTTCAGATTTGGGATTTTCCGATTTTTTTTTGGTCGTATTTTTCAATTTGATTATCGTTATCATCATGCAGTCGTGTATTCCCTCAATGCTTACTTAAATGTACTAAATTCAGCCATGAAGGTGTTAATGATGATTTGAATTAGGAGTCAAGTTTGCAAATTCAAAACGGGTTTCTTGCATGCACGTGACGTCGCGTTTTAAGTCTTTCCTCCCTAACGTATGAAGTATGACTTCTCACCTTTTGGCGGCACGCCGCGAGGTGCGAACGCCGCTGAGATGTTGCCGCAGCTCCTGTTTGACGCGTCCGCTTGCCTCCCTGCACACTCGGCAGACGTGTCGTTTGGCCCCAACGAATCCATAATTCTACAGATCAACTCGCACCTGTGGGTGAAAAGTTAAAGCCTCTCAAATTCCATTCATAATGTCGTTCATCCCAAGTTCGCACATGAGAAAAGTAGCTTTATGCGCAGCTGCTCTTCTTGCACTACTTCCAAAAAAAAAAAAAGAAGCCAGAGCACAGCAAACTGCTACGTTGCCACCAACTGAATGAATCTGACGGCGGGCGAGACACGTAGGATACTTATAGACAGAGGGAGAGAGAGAGTGCGCATTCCCATATGAAAAGTTAACCCAACCGTCTAGTTCTGGATCCTTCATATATTTTTGCCAAAGCTACAGTTATCCATAAAAGTAATGGCACGGCAATAATTTATGATGCTATATTTTCTGTGCGTTAACTAACACCAGATGTGTTGGCAATAGCCACAGCTTTGTGGACGTATATCATCTGCATTTTGTCGCCACCTTGTGGCAAAGCTGAGTCAGTGCTTGTCTTTTTACATGAAGCGTTTCCACTCAAAGGGAGCTTTTTGTTATGGTGATTCAGTGGTGTTACCAGGATGCCAGTTGTGGGTGGGCATTAGACTTACCTGGTGTACGGTAAAAAACTGCAACTCACCCTTCTGCTCATCTGATAATGATCTGATAATGTTTCTTGTGATTGTTTTGATGTATTCAGGCTCCTGACTATAAGCTTTTAGTAGCTTATTAAGGAGACCTGACTCACACATAATTTTGGCTCAGCACTGAGATATGATGTACACTTTGTAAATATGAATGTGTGTGTGAATAAATTGAAATTGAAATTGGTGGGGGGAGGTAAAAAATATATATAACAAAACCAGCGTAGGCGTACTGCACCTTAAGACATGTTTTGTTTCATCCTTGAGATAACAGTTGTTGTGATTTGGTCTAAACTAGGGCTGTCAAAATTATCGCGTAACGGGCGGTAATTAATTTTTTAAATTAATCACGTTAAAATATTTGACGCAATTAACGCACATGTCCCGCTCAGACAGATTTAAATGACAGTAGAGTGAAATGCCTACTTGTTAATTGTGTTTTATGGAGTTTTGCCGCCCTCTGCTGGCGCTTGGGTGCGACTGATTTTATAGGCTTCAGCCCCCATGAGCATTGTGTAAGTAATTATTGACATCAACAATGGCGGGCTATGCGTTTATTTTTTGATTGAAAATTGTACAAATTTTATTAAAACTGAAACATTAAGAGGGGTTTTAATATAAAATGTCTATAACTTGTACCAACATTTATCTTTTAGGAACTACAAGTCTTTCTATCCATGGATCACTTTAACAGAATAATAATAATGTTAATGCCGTCTTGTTGATTTATTGTTATAATAAACAAATGCAGTCTTTATGTACCGTATATTGAATGTATATATCCTTCTTGTGTCTTATCTTTCCATTCCAACGATTTATTTTACAGAATATATATATAATTTACAGAAAAATATGGCATATTTTATAGATGGTTTGAATTGCGATTAATTGCGATTAATTATGATTAATTAATTTTTAAGCTGTAATTAACTCGATTAAAAATTTTAATCGTTTGACAGCCCTAGTCTAAACCAGTGGTTTCCAAAGTCAACCTGTGCCCGGACCCCCAGTGAGTCGTTCAAAAAGCTCCTGGACTTCCAACCTCAACTTTCGCCAATAATGTAGTGCTGGACACAGCTACAGTGGGGCAAATAAGTATTTAGTCAGCCACTAATTGTGCAAGTTCTCCCACTTTAAAATATTACAGAGGCCTGTAATTGTCAACATGGGCAAACCTCAACCATGAGAGACAGAATGTGAAAAATTTATTTGCAAATCATGGTGGAAAATAAGCATTTGATCAATACCAAAAGTTCATCTCAATACTTTGTTATGCACCCTTTGTTGGCAATAACGGAGGCCAAACGTTTTCTGAAACTCTTCACAAGCTTTTCACAGTGTTGCTGGTATTTTGGCCCATTCCTCCATGCAGATCTCCTCTAGAGCAGTGATGTTTTGGGGCTGTCGTTGGGCAACACGGACTTTCAACTCCCTCCTCACCCGTGGCGTCAAAATAATAACAAGAACGGGGAGCAAAAATCCCAGAACCACACGGGAGGGACCTAGTGAATGAACTACAGCGAGCTGGGACCACAGTAACAAAGGCTACTATCAGTAACACAATGCGCCGCCAGGGACTCAAATCCTGCACTGCCAGACGTGTCCCCCTGCTGAAGAAAGTACACGTCCAGGCCCGTCTGCGGTTCGCTAGAGAGCATTTGGATGATCCAGAAGAGGACTGGTAGAATGCGTTATGATCAGATTAAACCAAAATAGAAATTTTTGGTAGAAACACAGGTTCTTGTGTTTGGAGGAAAAAGAATACTGAATTGCACCATACCCACTGTGAAGCATGGGGGTGGAAACATCATGCTTTGGGGCTGTTTTTCTGCAAAGGGACCAGGACGACTGATCTGTGTAAAGCAGACATGTCCAAAGTCCGGCCTGGGGGCCAAATGCGGCCCTTGGTCAAATTTCATCCGGCCCCCAGCCTCTGTCATAAAATCAATAACGTCTGGCCCGCACATACACTTAATAAATTGGTCAGCAGTACTGCTACCAGCATATGAAGTGGCTTACACACTAAATGCTGCTCCTCATTTACCCACTAAAAGGCAGCAGCACTCAAAGCAACATTACCCCATGTGACCTTTTACTCCCAATTTAAAATCTAAAATGGCAACAAAAAGTTGACTGCCGACAATTCAAGGATTGGTGGAAAATCGACTATTTCTTTACTAAAATACGCAACAACTGTGTCTGCCTCATTTGCAAAGAGACAGTCGCTGTTTTCATAGAGTTCAATGTGAGGCGATATGACCAAACAAGACACGCTGCCATGTACAACAAGATTACAGGGAAGATACGTATTGAGAAATTAAAGCAACTTGAAGCTAGTTGAATTTTACAGCAGCAGTATTTTGCAAGAGCCCAAGAGTCGGAAGAGAACGACACAAAGGCTAGTTGCGAGATTGTTGAAATTATTAATTTAAAAAAAAATAATAAAGCAAATGTGACACACGGAATGGCTTGCTAGAATTTGCTTAAATATATTGTTCTACGTAAAGCACGTCAGCCAAGGTCGGCCCCCCACATTTTTACCACACCAAATCTGGCCCCCTTTGCAAAAAGTTTGGACACCCCTGGTGTAAAGGAAAGAATGAATGGGGCCATGTATCGAGAGATTTTGAGTGAAAATCTCCTTCCATCAGCAAGGGCATTGAAGATGAGACGTGGCTGGGTCTTTCAGCATGACAATGATCCCAAACACACAGCTAGGGCAACAAAGTAGTGGCTTCGTAAGAAGCATTTCAAGGTCCTGGAGTGGCCTAGCCAGTCACCAGATCTCAACCCCATAGAAAATCTGTGGAGGGAGTTGAAAGTCCGTGTTGCCCAACGACAGCCCCAAAACATCACTGCTCTAG
Source organism: Corythoichthys intestinalis (assembly GCF_030265065.1). Taxonomy (NCBI): domain Eukaryota; kingdom Metazoa; phylum Chordata; class Actinopteri; order Syngnathiformes; family Syngnathidae; genus Corythoichthys; species Corythoichthys intestinalis. The sequence goes on from NC_080406.1 coordinate 17,145,720, forward strand.
AGGAGATCTGCATGGAGGAATGGGCCAAAATACCAGCAACAGTGTGTGAAAAGCTTGTGAAGAGTTAGAAAAAACGTTTGGCCTCCATTATTGCCAACAAAAGGTACATAACAAAGTATTGAGATGAACTTTTGGTATTGACCAAATACTTATTTTCCACCATGATTTTAAAAATAAATTCTTTAAAAATCAAACAATGTGATTTTCTAGGTTTTTTTCGACCAAACAATGTGATTTTCTAGGTTTTTTTCCACATTCTGTCTCTCATAGTTGAGGTTTACCTATGCTGACAATTACAGGCCTCTGTAATATTTTCAAGTGGGAGAACTTGCACAATTAGTGGTTGACTAAATATTTATTTGCCCCACTCTGTATGCCATTGTGGTACAAAGAAATACTCAATTTTAGTGGCTCACGTCCTCTTGCTTTTTATTTTTGCACAATAAATCAAAACGTGGTTCAACACTGGAGAGGGCAATTCTCACATCATGATTAGCTTCCAGATGATTTCGTTTTTTCGTTTTCACATCTAATAGAGTTGAAAACCCCACCTCACACATGTACGTTGTAACGTAGGGAACATAGTATTCCATGGCTGATTTGGTGAGTTTTGGGAACAGGTCCAACCCCTCGTCCCAAAAGGTGCTGTTTGACCTGTTCTCAAATTGTTGACGGATGGCTTTTGAATGACGGAGTTCGATGAGTTCTTCCTTTCTGTCGCCGTCATCGTGCATCGTGTCAAGATTGAAGCCAAAAGGATCTTGAACCCATGATTCTTCTTTTCCAGACAATTCTTTAGGTGTAAAATAGTGGTGAAAACTTCCCCGCAGTGTTTTCAAATGCCTCTGGATTTCTTCTTTGATATCAGCTTCTCTCAGATCGAGGCTGTCAAGTTTGGTTGTTTTTTGTTCTTTTCTTCAGAAAAATATTTTATTATTACTCTGTCTCAGACATCATGTCGCGGACCCCCTGGAAAGACGTTTTTCACCACCTGGGGGTCCGTGGACCCCACTTTGGGATCCACTGGTCTAAACTAGGGCTGTCAAACGATTAAAATTTTTAATCAAATTAATTACAGCTTAAAAATTAATTAATCGTAATTAATCGCAATTCAAACCATCTACAAAATATGCCATATTTTTCTGTAAATTATTGTAGGAATGGAAAGATAGGACACAAGGTGGATATATACATTTAACATACGGTACATAAGTACTGCATTTGTTTATTATAACAATAAATCAACAAGATGGCATTAGCATTATTAACATTCTCTTTAAGCGATCCATGGATGGAAAGACTTGTAGTTCTTAAAAGATAAATGTTAGTACAAGTTAAAGAAATTTTATTTTAAAATTTGTAAAATTTTCCATCAAAAAAATAAACTAGTAGCTCACCATTGTTGATGTCAATAATTACACAATGCTCACTCATGGTGCTGAAACCCATAAAATCAGTCGGACCCAACTGCCAGCAGAGGGCGACAAAACACCAAAAAACACAAGCAACAAGTGGATATTATACTGTGCGGTCATTTTAATCTGTTTGAGCGGGGCATGTGCGTTAAATGCGTAAAATATTTTAACGTGATTAATTTTTAAAAATAATTACCGCCCGTTAACGCGATAATTTTGAAAGCCCTAGTCTAAACAAATAAAAGTTGATTTGATTTGACTTAGAATACATCCATAACTGAACAGCGTGGACATGTAGGTGACAATGTTTTTTTTAGGTAACCTATTGTGGTTCCTCGGTTTTATTATTATTGTAGTTATTCTTTGTTCCGCAGCCACATTGAGTTCAATTTGACCCCCTTAGAATGCTTCAAAATGCACCAAAATCGGCAGGCAGGTCAAGACAGGTGCAATCTTTGACACCGTGCAAAAGACAAATTTCAAATACACTATGTCGCACCCCCTAGCAGTCATTCTTTGTCCTGCCGATGCTTTGAGCCCTACTTTGACCCCCTCAGAATGCTTCAAAACTCACCAAACTCAACAGCCAGGTGAACACTGGTGAAAACTTTGATAAAATGTAAAAATAAATAAATAAATAAATGTTGTAGCGCCTGCTAGGAACAAAACCAACATTTAATTTCTTTTTTCTAAGGTGAAAGAGGAGGTAACAACGCAAATGTTAAAACTTAGAACACATCAGTACTATATGAATGGAATACCATACGCGGTGCCCAAACTGCTGTTGTTACTACATCCAGTTTTCTTTGGGTGGGCAGAGCGTGTCCCTGGGTGGGCACTGCCCACCCCTGCTTGAATGTGTGACCCAGGAGCGCAGCAACAAGGAGCCAGAGATGACTAGGAGCCCGAGGGCATGTTTATTAAACAAAGAAAAATTTAAATAAAATTAAAAAAAAGAACTGACGAGAGGTGGTGGCACTGCAGATTCCTCGACAGGGTCAGGAGGCCGAGATGGCTTAGAGTTGTTGCGAAGAAAAATTATATCAATAAGTCAAATGTTGGTCAATTGAGTGGCCTGTACTTTACCATGTGAGGTTAGGTGATGCTCTGGCATTGAATGACGTGCAGACTGGTCTCTTGTAGTGGCAGGCTGTTGATTATGAAGTGGAGGCAGGTGTGGTGATTGGTGACAGGTGTGCAGAGCAGCATCAGTGAGGCAGTTTTGAAGGTGAGGGTGAGTGAGCCGTAACAATTTTGTCGTTATGTTCGGGTTGTTTAGACACATAGTACCAGAAGTGGAAAAATTACATAAATATAAAATTATAATATGTAAATAAATCAATTTACAAAATGCAATAAATGAATAAAAACTTAAATAAATACAAATTGAATTAAATTAATCCATCAATCCATCCACTATCTACCGCCTAATCTGGGGTCAGGTCACAGCGTTAGCAGCTTTGGCAAGGAAGCTCAGACTTTCCTCTACTTCAGTGGTCTCAAACCGGTCCTCAAAGGGCCGCAGGGGGTACTGGATTTCATTCCAACCAAACGAGACAAATACCTTTTCACCAATCTGGTTTCTTACAAGTGTAATCAGTTGATTGCAATCAGGTGCTGCTTATGTTAGTAGAAACCTCATTGGTTGAACTGTTTGTGCTGGATCTGTTGGAACAAAAACCAGGACCCACTGCGGCCCTTTGTGGAGTCGGTTTGAGACCGCTGCTCTACTTCAACCAACTTCTCCGGCTGGCTCCCAAGGCGCTCTCAGGCATGCCGAGAGGAATAGTCTTTCCAGCGTCTCCGAGGTCGTCCCCTGGGACTCCCGCCAGTAGGACGTGCCCAGAACACCTCTCCAGGGAGGCGTCCAGGAGGCATCCGAACCAGATGCCCAAACCACCTCACCTGGTTCCTCTCAACTCGGAGGAGTAGTGGCTTAAACTGAGTCTCTCCCAGATGTCTCTAAGGCTAGGTTCATAGGTCTTAATGCACGAATCCGATTTTTTCGTGTTTTTCCGACTGGAGTGAGGCATTAACTTGACGGTCTGAACGGGATAAGTCGCATAGCAGTGGACCATTTCAAATCCGATCTGGGTCACTTTCGTATGTGGTTTAAATCCGATCTGGGCCACATTTTCCAGAATGACGCGCGCGGTCTGAACTGAACTCTTTGAAAATGGCTGACCAAACTAAATTTCAGAAAGGATAATGTAAAGTGCTCATTTGTCATGAAAAACACATTAAAAATAACCAATAAAAGCATAAAATATATCCGAGCCAAAAAATTACGCTTTGTTCTAGTCACTAGTGTTTGAGTAGAGTAAAGAATCAGGGCAGATTTTTTTTTTTGCCCAGCAGAAAAAATGCGGGTCTGAAGGGGTTAAAATATGACATAAGTCAGGCATTAATAATTGTTTTCATCTCAGCAAACGTTGGAGTAGGAATCAACCAGTCCCCATGTATTGGGGGGGAAAACAGACCCCATTCTTTGAAAAAAACTGTATAGATTGCATATAGCTGATTGGTACAGAAAGAAATGCCTGAAATGTTTCAAAATGGCTAAAATTATAATGTGCTGCCAAGGAAAACCAACAGACGAATATTACTGGAATTTATTGAGATGCATCTGATTATAGGTACGCTGTCTCCCTCTAGTATAAACAAATGCACATCCTGGCCCTGACCTCGCCAAGGTTGTGTGCTGATGTGGGATAACAGCATCAATGTCACGCTGCTTCCTGCTTCAGGGATGCATGCTCATGCAATTTTATTGACTGAACAAATGCATAATCTCTTTACACCTTGATTATTGACATATCCATTTTGCATTTAAAAATTAACTCAATATGGATCTTGTCCTTTTGTTGAGCCTTTGAGCTTTGCTTGTGGGTTTGAAATACAGTCAAGTGTTTCAAGCATTTTTTTTTTTTGTATTCCTTTAATTGCTTGTTGGCCGGATGAAAAGCTCCCACGTGTTTTTTTTTTTTTTTTTTTTTTTTTAATCCAAGTTAATGGACTGTCTCTTTTGTGCCACCCATTTGGGAGGTCAATGTGTTGTGCTATTATATCATAGCAGGGGACCATCTGCTTGGTCTGGAAACACATAGGGAAAAAATGACAAGAAAGATAGAGGGGTAAAGGGCCCATTATGTCTCACCTCTAATCATTTTTTTCTCCCGTGCCTAATTGGCTGTCTCGGCGAGGTCGTGTGTCGAGCCACTTAACCCAGATAAACAAGTCATGGGAGGATGCCAATCTGGGTGAGGAGTTAGACTAGTGCTTCCCTGTCGTGGAAACATGTTGATTACTGCTGATGAAGACAGCTTGGAGATAAATCCGCTCTCGTGTGGCATTTCTGGAATCATTTGTGGGCTGGCATAGCAAAATGAGTCGGAAAAAGAGATTGTGGGATAAAAGGTTAAAATGGTTCACAAGGTGAACATAAGCACCTCTTTTATACAATTAAATTTCCATTATTATTAATAGAAACTGCATGTGATGTTCGATTTTTTTTTTTTTTTAAATATGGTATTTTTTCTCAGAACATACAGCAAATACTGATTTTTTTACGGTGCTTTAAAGACCACGTGATTGAACCGGCTGGTGTGACAGAAGAACGGCAAGCTTGAGTCTGATTGGTATAATGGAGGCATGCTATTATTGCTATAACAACTCATTCGTGAAACTGGTGGAGCTACTGTTAGCATCTCTGACAAAAATAAAGTCAATATGTAGAATAAAGAGGAAATGTAACTCTAGTGTAGCCCAAAGTAGCGGAGTAACAGAAGCGTTTCTTCAAGAACATACTCAAGCAAAAGTCAAAAGTTCATTTTTCTCAAAAGTTATTCAAGTAAATGTAACGGAGTAAGTGTAACGCGTTACTACCCACCTCTGCCTTATATATACAGCAATCTTTATCATTCACAAATCAACCCCTTTAGCCTGGAATAAACTGTATTATACAGTGGTATGAAAAAGTATCTGAACCTTTTGGAATTTCTAACATTTCTGCATAAACTCACCATTAAATGTGATCTGATCTTTGTCAAAATCACACAGATGAAAAAACTGCCTGCTTGAACTAAAACCACCCAATCATTTATAGGCTTTCATATTTTAATGAGGACGGTATGCAAATAATGACAGAAGCGGGAAAAATAAGTAAGTGAACCATCACATTTAATATTTTGTGGCCCCCTCTTTTACAGCAATAACTTCAACCAGATGCTTCCTGTAGCTGCAGATCAGTCTTGCACATCGATCAGGACTAATCTTGGCCCATTCTTCTGTACAAAACTGCTGTAGTTCAGTCAGATTTCTGGGATGTCTGGCATGATTCGCTGTCTTTAGGTTATGCCACAGCATCTCAATGGCGTTCAACCTGGACTTGGCCACTCCAGTACGTGTATTTTGTTCTTCTGAAACCATTCTGAAGTTGATTTACTTCTGTGTTTTGGATCATTGTCATGTTGCAGCATCCATCCTCTTTTTAGCTTCAACTGTCTGACACACGGCCTCAGTTTTTCCTGCAAAACATCCTGATAAACTTTTTAATTCATTCTTCCATTCATAATTGCAAGTTGTCCAGGCCCTGAGGTAGCAAAACAGCCCCAATTCATGATGCTCCCGCCACCATGCTTCATGGTGGGGATGAGGCGTTGATGTTAGTGAGCTGTTCCATTTTTCCTCCACACATGACTTTATGTGTTACTCCCAAACAATTCAACTTAGGTTTCATCAGTCCACAAAATATTTTGCCAAAACTTCTGTGGAGTGCCCAACGGCCTTTTTGCGAACATTAAAAGAACAACAATGTTTTTTTAGACAGCAGTGTCTTCCTCTGGGAGTCCTCCCTATGAACACCATTCTTGACCATAGTTTTACATATACTAGTTGATGTGTGCACAGAGATATTGGACTGTGCCAGTGATTTCTGTAAGTCTTTAGCAGACACTCTAGGGTTCTTTTTTTACCTCTCTGAGTATTTTGCGCTGAACTCTTGGCTTCATCTTTGGCGGATTGCCACTCCTTGGGAGAGAAGCAACAGTGCCAAACTCTCTCCATTTGTAGACAACTTCTCTGACTGTCGATTGATGAACATCCAGACTTTTAGTGATGGTTTTGTATCCTTTCCCAGGTTTACACCAATCAACAATCCTTGATCGCAGGTCTTCAGACAGCCCTTTTGACCGAGCCACGATGCACATTCAGACAATACTTCTCATCAAGACATTTCTTGCCACGTGTGTGTTTTATAGAGGGCAGGGCAGCTTTAAACCACTCATCAGTGATTGGGCTGACTTAAAATGTTTGGTAAAAATTTGTTGCAATTGCTCTTTAAGTCTCCTCAGGCAGAGGGTTCACTTACTTATTTTTCCCTGTTCGGTCATTGTTTGCATGCAGTCTTCATTAAAATATGAAAACCTATAAATGTTTGGGTGGTTTTAGTTAAAGTAGACACTGTATTTTCATCTGTGTGATTTTGACAAAGATCAGATCACATTTGATGTTGATTTTATGCAGAAATGTGAAAAAATTCCAAAAGGTTCAGATACTTTTTCATACCACTGTATGAATACAATGTGGTCATGGTGAGTCAACCAAAGTACCTGTCCAAATTCTTTTAGTTGTAATATCGAAATATATATCACAATCAGCCGCAAACCCCCAAAAAGTCGCAATTTCAGTTTTTTCCAATATCGTTCAGCCCTATTGGCAATTATCTCAATCACTCAACAATTTTCTCACCTTTTGTGTATACATTCACTCAGGGAATCTCCAATTTATAGCTAATTCCATACCAATTTTAATAATCCTACATCGTTTTAATTCTATTTTAGTAGGAAATTATTAGGTATTTTTAATAATTCTTGAATATACGTGTTTCCATGTATGGCCTCTGATTGGGCAAATGTTTGTATTTAGTGCATATTAAAATACTGCTAAGTCTATGGCAGTAATGCATGATGTTTTCACTGTTTTCACAAGGAATGACAGTTCTATGATTCTCAAGGTGGAATATAAATGGATTAAGATGATTTTACGGCACTTTAAAAGAAGACAGAAGATGCAGACAGTCTGAATCAGCTGTAGGCTTGCAGTTTAGATGGTGCTGAAAATGCATGGCAGGGGACTGAACTGTGTCCCATTTGTTTGGAGCACCACCGTGACAGTCGGCGTCATGGAAAAGTATCCATCTCTCACCCGATAAATTTCAAGACAAGACTAATGGAGGAAGCAAACATCCGTGCTAAGCAAAGCTCAAGTGGATTTTGAATTGAGATTTTGCAAAGAGACTCATATAGCCTACCAATAGATGGACTTCAGTGCTGTTTACTTACTGTACAGGCCATTCTTGTTTTAAAACAGGTTGTGAGTAAACATGGCAAGATCCAGCAAGAAGGTGTTGAGTTTTCCATTAACAGCTATACGGACCTGTCAAATGTAGAATTAACACACAACACTGAAAGTGAGAAATGCAAAAATCGTACTGCTTTAATAGCACCAGAACATGCTGTAAATTTACTTTCTGTATGTACGTAAACAATGTTAGCATGGGTCTATCCTGATTTCTTTGTCTTTTTAATTTTACTTGTTGTCATACGTCACACATTGAATGCCATTAACCCTTTAATGCCTGCAATATGAAGCAATTGTCAGAGAATCACAAAATTTGAAAAACAAGGTCTTAATGAAACCTTTTTTTCAAATTTGTAAAAAAGAAAAAAAAATATGTGTAATAAGCGCTCTAATATCTATAACCCTTGGTAAATCCTGTTTTTTTTTTTTGTTTGTTTGTTTGTCATGGAACCTGCATGTGCATTAGTTGACTTGGATCCATTTTTATTTTATTTATTTATTTATTTATTTATTTATTTATTTATTTATTTATTTATTTTGAGGAAAGATATTTCAAAATTCTGAATTAGTCTCAAAATCATGACATTCTAAGTGTTTAAAATGTGATACATTTGGCAAGAAGGAGTTAACGGCGATAGACGTTGAATTTTATTTGAACTGTGAGAGGCATGGATGTTGGATTGCGGTTGCCATAGCAACGAAACACCACAAAAATGTTACCATTTTCCCATTGTAAATTATATTTTTTTAGTCCCGATTTTAAACTTTTATTTATTTTAATTTTTGTGGATGAACAACTACCGAGTGATACAGTTTAAAAAAAACAACAAAAAAACAACTAAACTATAAAATGAATTAGTTGAGTTAAAATAATTCTGATGATGATGACAATAACAATAAATTCATTCATTCAAAAATAAAAGCGTGTTAACGTCGATAAATATGCGTCATGTTCTTTTGTTTTTTTTTGTTTGTTTTTTTTTTAACATATGCTAACAGTTATTGTTGCGATGCAAACTTCCGGGTTGGAAGCTGCGACGCTTTCACGCGCCTCGGCGCTTCTAATGGTTGCATCTTAAAGTTGAATATTTTTACTTTTAAAGTGACTTAATAACAATGTCCGATATAGATTCTGACGAGTTTGACGAGGAACGCAAAAAACTTGGGGTGAGAAACTAATTAATTGAATGTTTAGTTGATGTCTGGTAACCTAGGTGACACTATCATGTCGGTGGTGTTCATTTCCATACTTTGTCGTAATTTTCAAATTTGACAGGAATATGAAGGGGACAGAAATGAGGCTGGAGAAAGGCATGGAATGGGGAAAGCGGTTCTGCCGAAAGGAGACGTTTATCAAGGACGATATGAACGTGGCAAAAGACATGGCAAGGTAGCGTTAGCAATTGATGCTATTAGTAGTTATGTGTTTAGAATAATTTCATGCTAATATTCCTAATTTGTCGTCATTTTAACAAATGTTTTAAGTGGTTTGCAAGTCACCCTGTTCGAATTTCATGCTGCTTGTGTGTATTTTTACTGGTAGGCTACTCCAGTTTTCATCCACATTCCAAAAACATGCATGTTACTTTAAAATCTTGGGTCCTCAAGTGGTGGGTGGCAACCCAAAATTGGGTCGCCAACTACTACCCACATGGCCATATTTATGTGCAGCTAGTAAGGCTTTAACTCTTTACAGGACATTCAATTAAATACTATGATTTTTTTTTTTTAATTCAATTATTCATTATTTTTTTGTTTTGTTTTGTTTTTAGTAACATTTTATTATCCATTTCTAAATGTATTTATTCATTCAAAAATTCAAATATTTAAGACAACACTTGGATTAAAAAAATTGCATTAAAAATAGTTTTTAAAAAAATAATAATAACTTTATATAATGAATGAATGAATGAATGTATTGTCATTGTCATCATCATCAATCATTGACAGTTACAGAGTGTGGGATAGTTTGGCCAGAAAGGAGAAACATTGACACAGACTATGGAATAATTTGCCTGAAAAAGACGATCACAGACAAAGGAAGACGAGGAAAAAAGAAAATGCTTATCGATACCCGTCCCCCAACAGCCCGGGATGCACAGTCTAGCATGTTTGTGTTAAATAGCCGTTGGTTTGGTGTAGGTCTCATTGTAGTAAATATCTGGTCCAATGTGCTGAGTGTCCAGTCAAGGAGCTCCATGTCACAGCAGGTTAAACACAACGCTCACGTTGCAATGGAGTGCTTCAGGAGCTCTGAAGAGTGCGTCTGTACTCTTCGAGTGGCTGCTTCAAAGTGGCTAATATGATAATCAAAAGTTTCAAATCTGAGTTTTGGCTGTAACCTAGAAAAAACATTTTTTTTTAAATGCCCATATTCTTCTTTTTTTTTTTTTTTTTTTTTTTTTTTTAATTTAAATAAATAAATAAACAAGCACAAAGAAGCAAAAGCCAACAGTAACACAATGTTACAGAAAAAAAATACAATTTTTTTCCCTGGCATAATTTTTTATCTGTGTTGCTTTGGTCCGAACTAATTGGAAATAGTACCACTAAAAAGTAAAAGTTTGGTTTTGCTGAAATTGGAAGTTATATTAAAAGTGTCTGATTTTACATCCTAGTTATGCAGAAAATATTTATGTTGAATGTCATTTTTTCGTGGTTCAGGTCAAACCTAGTCTATGAAATAAGCAGGAAAATGTACATATATATAAAGCATTCCAAAGTTGAACAGTAAAGAAAATTGGAAAATAGAATTGGAAAATCATTACCACAAACCCAAACTTTTTGGGAAACAAAAGTGTTTTTATAGGTCAATGCGACAAAAAAAAAAACAAACTAGGAAATAGAGCTGGACGATATACCGAAAATTTATCGTTACCGAAATTCTTCACGATAACCGATGTAATTTTGACCATATCGGTAAATTTGATCATTTTAATAAAACAAAAAAATATAGTCTTTTTATCCCGCTTTAACTCTGTTGCTCGGCTATGTTCATTCCCCTTTAAGAAAGCAGTCAGTGTGCTTACGTATGAAGTCACATAGTTATCAGGAATTCAAACAAACAGAAGCCCGGTAGGCTAACGCTAGCAGCTATCACTACAAGCAAACGTGATGGAGTCGGGCTTAAGGGAGCTTCGCCCAACTTACACCTGACATTAAGTCGAGTCTTGGCGGCCTCCAAACTGGCTTTCGCCCGCATTCTTCCCTGGTTCTCACGATTTCAGGAGAGGGTGCTTTCACTGCTTTCTACTGGAAGCCAGGCCACAGGCTAACACTAGCTACAAATAAATGTGATAGAGTCAGATAGCGGCTCTAACCTGGTCAAAACGGCTGAACTTAATGAGTGGATTGATTGGACACGGACTGCATCTAACAATTAGTGTTACGCGTTATTTTCTATCTGTGTGATTTCTTTGGTATCCCTTTTATGATGGTAAAGCATTCGTGATAAATTATAATCCAACAGTGAAGCCTATAATATGACCATTTAATGGCCACAGCTATTCTTTTGTATGTTCTAGCTTTATTCTGTGCAAAATCTTAAATGTTTCATTGGCAAAAGAGCAATATAGCTTTAATGTGTGTATGTGTCTGTGTGGTGGGTGCATATGTACGTGCATGTATTAAAAAATGCTCTGAGAAAAAAAAACTAAAACCTTGACGTAAACACTTGTGTTGAGTAATTATGTCACAGCAGCCATTAACAATAAGTTGTCTGTTTGAAGTGTACCGTTTCAAACTAAGTCATTTTTGTTATAATGACATGTTTGCACAGTCGTCATATTCATTTTTATAATGTTGTACATTGTTCAAGTCATATAAGCTGTTATAAATGGTCATACTTGAATTCTTATTGTTTACAATTTTTTTAAAATATATCTTTAATGTTTAGAGTGCATGTACAATTGTTAAATATGTTAAATTGAAAGCTGGTAAATAAATCAACGAGAAACAGTTTACAATTTATCGTCATTTATCGTTATCGAGGTAAACCTCCTCAATTTACCGTGATACGTACTTAAGGCCATATCGCACAGCCCTACTAGGAAATACCACTGAGAACCTGGGAATAAAATATGTGTTACATGGTGTAATCAGCCTTACTCGGATGACAACAGCTGGTATAAAAAAAAAAAAAAAAAAAAAAAAAAAAAAACATTGGAGTGCTAAAAAAAGAACATATACACTAAAAATGACTACAATGAATGCTTTCTATTGTTAGGGCACTTACCGATTTGTGAATGGGGCGAGATATGTCGGAGACTACCACCAGAACATGAAACATGGACAAGGCATCTTCTACTACCCGGATGGATCTAAATATGAAGGTGAGTTATTAGTACCTTCAACTCATTCGTTGCTGCCATCCGTTCCAGTCTAAATGGATTTAATGTCTAAGCCTGTTTCTTTAATTTTTTTTCTGTCAACAAGGTTCTTGGGCGGAAGACTTGAGACAAGGTCATGGTGTTTACACATACTCCAATGGGGACACGTATGTTGGAGAGTGGCTCAATCACATGAGGTACTTTTTTAGTTTTAGTTTTAGCTTTGGGTTATTTCTTTAATATGATTGTTAAAAAGCTGAAAACATGTTTTATACGCAGACATGGTGAGGGCACCTATCGTTACCATGACACCGGCTCAGTGTACACTGGCACCTGGGAGAATGGCAAGATTGAGTCTGTCGGAGAGTTCATCCACGCTAACCATAGATACAGCAGTAACTTTGTCAATAATAATGTGAGTTTAAAGAAAGAAATCACACATTGTTTCTTAAAGTTTAAAAAAAAAAACATTAAAAAAATAATCAATATAAATATTCCATTTTTGTAATTAAAACATTTTTTAAAAATAATTATAAAATATTAGGAATAGTGTGAGTTAAAAAATTAAAATAAAAAAGTTAATGTGCTTTTAAAAACAAAAAAACAAAAACACTAATATTCTTTAATTTCGAAAACGATAAAAACATTTCTGACCAAAACATTTAAAAAATTAACTGAATATATTTTTAAACGATAATGACGATTAAAAAAAAAAGTATAAAAAAAAAAAAAAAAAACTTCAAAATATGTACATAAACAAAAACAATGCAAGTTTAATCATATCAACAACAGAAAATGCATTCATCTATTATCATTGTCACCATAACAGTCATATGATTAGCCATTTTTCAAATCGTCAAAAAGAATTTCTTGCCATTTTTTTCCTCTTTGTTTTGCAGCCATCTGGTCCAGGAAAGTACATCTTTGACATTGGCTGCGAGCAGCATGGTGAATACCACCAAATAGAGCAGGTAAAGGCAACACCAACATCACCTCATTACCTGTGGACTGTATACATTAGCGGATTTTAAAGGGGGGGATCAGGGGGGCCAGGCCCCCCTGGTGGCCTAAAAGTGTCATTGCATATAATTGACTTTCCTATATAAATAAAGGTTGTAAAGCAATAAAACTGCTACAAAAATCAATGAAAAAAAACTTTTTTATAATGGATCAAAATTATTTTTCGAACCGATAATATGACTAGCATCTTAGTTTGCTCTGCATATAATTTAAAAACAACAACAAAAATATTAGGGAAGGGGAATTTTATTTTACAAACGATTTTTTTCTTTGATTTAAAATACTTTTTTTTAATTATTTTGATTGAAGCTACTTTTTTTGGGATTGAGTGATTTAGACACAAATGTCCTACCCATAATATGGCCCAAACACAAAAAGGATTGCTTCAATCAAAGAAAAGTTTTTCAATGAAAAATTAAGTGTTCAAATGCAAATTTTTCAATCTCAAATATTTTTTCGCATTCAAATACTTTTTCTATGATTGAAATTTTTTTTATTTTTATTTTTTTTTTGATTGAAGTGATTTTTCTTTTTGAAATCTATTTTTTTTTTAAGCAACTTATTTTTTGATTGAATAATAAAAATGTCCGAGCCAAAATGTGGCCCAAACACAAATCAACATTACTTAAATTAAAAAAGTTGCTTCAATCAAAAAAATAAAAATTAAAAAATTAAATATCAAAGAAGAATAGCTCTCACATGCATTTTTTTGATTTTCAAATTTATTTTTTCATTCAAACACTTTTTTTTTTTTTTGATCGAAGCGACTTTTATGGGGGGGTTGAAAATAGTATTTGGATTGAAGCCACTTTTTTTTATTAAAGCAACTTTTTTATTGAATAATAAAGACACAAATCTACCTTCATATGGCTCCGCTCATGGGATACAATTTTTGACTGAGATAACTACATTGGCACGACACTGGCGCGCGTACCATATTATGGATGACGATCTTGGCGAAAATATTGCCTAAGCAGCCTGATTTAGAATTCCCCTCAAGAATGATGGGAAACAAAAACGCTCAATGTCAACTTATTGTTAGAAATATTCTTGAAAGTTGATTTTATTGCTGACACTGCGTTTCGGGGTCATCAACATGTTGTGTTGAAAGTCGCACTCACTAACGACACGGATGAAAAGTATACTAGCCACCAAAGTTTCACCTAAAAGAAGATATCTAAAATTTTGCCAATTTATTCATGTCTATGGAACTCTTTGTTCCTAGGACCGTGCAGAAGGCGAGTGGGGGGAGCCAGGTTCCACCACGCTTCTCAAGTGGTTTCCAAAATGCATCACTGGTCTGACGTCACATGAGGCCGAAAGCGAGCATGAGGGACAGCCCATGGGCCAAGCTGAGGGTCAGGTCGAGGGCCAGGCCGAGGGCCAGGCAGACGTCGAGGTCAAGCCTCCGGCTGAGCTTCCGCCCGAGGTTCCGCCCGATACACCTACCGAACCGGCACCCGAAGACGCTAATCAATGAAAATGGACACACGTAATGTAAAGTCATTAGAAGTAAACAACTTTGGATCTAACAATTTTACCCATTTTCAGTTTGTACGGAAGCTTGAAAATTATGTTATGTCATCCTACGATATAAACTTTTTCCCAGGCCTTAGCTGAATCTTTGTCACCTTTGTACCATCTCATCTTGCTGAGGTATGTCATAATGAGGCATTTAAAGTGCTAACGACTATAAACATACACGCCCTCCCTTTAACATATATAGTGCCATTGACGATGGTAGATGTTCAACGATGGTGCTTTTTTTCATCCTTCTGCTGTGAATTTAAATGCTACTAGTAAATGTCCATTCACTTTGAAGTGGGAGGGTGGCAGATTGGACATCTCGCGCCATCAATGGCAGCCAATAAGTTAATCATAGGAGTTGGTGTTTTTATTTGTTGTTTTTATTTTTATTTTAAATAGACAATGAAAAAACTGGATATGTTCTTTTTCATTTTTTTAGGTAGCCTAGAAGTTTATTTTTTTATTTTTTATTTTTTTTGGCGGGGCAGTAAATGTTCCTTTTTATTATCTTTTTAAACTTTATAAATACTAGGGGCTGCAGCTATCGATTATTTTAGTAGTTAATTAATCGATGAACTAGTTAGTTCGAATAATCGAGTAATCGGATAAGGATCATAAAAAATTAAAATACCTAAGATGATCCTCAGACGCTATAAAAAAATAAATAAATGAGGTTCTAAGTACAGCAAAAGAACAATTGGCTAACTTACATAGCAAAAGTCCGCTAGCTTAAATGCTATAAAATCTGAACTTTTTTTTTTTTTTTAATAATGCTCTTAACAAATGGTTCGTACACATATTCTCACAAAAATCAGCTAAAATATACCTATAAACTAAATCACGAATGCATTAAAAAAAATAAAAAACACTAGCGCAAACAAAAACTTATCTTGTATTGGTCTTAACAGGGAGCAGCTGGATACAGCCATGTGAAATGAGTTATGTCATATTCACTGTTACCACTAAATGGCAGTACCCGTATCAATAAAACTAAATGCAAACACTTTCAAAACAAACCATTACAACGCCACTTTAATTAAACGAATACTCGAAGCAGCAAAATTTAATTCGAATCTTTCTTCTAATCAAATTACTCGAGTTAATCAATTAATCATTGCAGCATTACTTAATACAAAAAATATATTATTAATGATACATTATTTATTCATTTATTATTTATTCAATACATTTCAACATTACAATTAAATAACATTACACAGACATTTGTAAGCAAGATAGTTATTGATGTATAGATAAAATTATGTAAAATATAAATGAAATAATAATTGACAAATTGAACTCTTTATGGGACAAGTTACTATTTTTAGTCATTTTAAAAGCTTACCTTAGCTTAAATTTGATAGTAATAATTTTGATATTTTATCATTTATATGATAAATTTTATGATTTTATTATTTGTTAAATAACACTAAGGTCCACCTATTATTTCATATATTATTATAAAATTAAATGATTAATTGTATTAATGATTGAAATTAATAAAAATCTGAAATATACTTGGAGCCCTCAATAACACTCTCAAGTTTGTGTTCCATCCCCCCAATTTCATAATATTTCAATGAGTGCCCTATAAAGGGTTAACCATGTTTCTAATAAATCAGTATTTCACACCTTTACTGGAAAAATAGTTCTTAAAAAATATTCAGATTCATCTTTTTGTATTGAGCAGCAAACTAGCAAGCGGTTCAAATCATTAGCTGCCATTGACAGCCATAGACGTCTTGGAAGTCCATGGCCGTCAATGGCAGACAATGAGTTAAAAATGCTTTCATCATCATAATGAGCACTTTAACATTTGCATTTTTTTGCGACCTGCGTAACCATCTCAAGGGCGACTTTATGGATCCAGCATTCTTTCCAAGACACTCCTTTTACGCAGTTAAATAACTCAACCTTTAGGTTCACCTTCGTCCTGTCATTCCCATGGAGGGGAAAAAAAAAAAACTGGACAGGTGATCGCTTGCTTTTGGGACGGCGACTGAGTAAAGACGTGACTTTCGGTGAGTTGTTTCTTTTATTAAAACATGGAGAATATTAATGTTTGCTTATCATTCGCAATTTGAAAACATTATTTAATAAAAATTCCTGTGTAAATATGGAGTCTGGATGTAATGGTGACTTTAATGATCTTGATTAAATTTACATTTACAAATACACGTTCAAAAGCATTGGGGGAATACATAAGTACAAAAAAATAATTGTAATAAAATAGATATTAGTAAGAAAAAATGGAAAATCCTAAAATTTAAAATACTTTTATGTATATTTGTGAAATGTAAATTCAGCCGTCAAGGTGGTAAAATGACTGACAAAACTAAATATTTGAACAACAGGTAAAATGTTATACAGTTTTTTGTATTCCCCTCAATTTTTTTAAATGTTTTTTTTATATGTTTTATATGTTTGTGACATAGTGCAGATCTGCAGTCATGTTAGATTCCATTTGTGTTTTAGTTGTAGGTAATTAGTACATACTTTTTTTTTTTTAAATACCTTTTTTTAAAATATATATAGTTCTTGGTATAGTTTGTCTTTATGTTTGATATTACACTGTCTGAGCTGCTGCAATGCCTGAATTTCCCCTCTGAGGGATTAATAAGGTCTTATCTTCTTAATTGTATTTTTAATGTTTTTTTTTTTCCCCAAAATGTATTTATGAATTATTTTCCATGTTTTTTTTTTTTTTTTTTGGTAAAAAAAAAAAGTATTGATCAGCACGTAACTGTTTTATCTGATTTTTTTTTGTAATACAGTCGCATAAAATTACTGGTTTTGCCATTTTTGTTGTATTTTATAGATCCCATTTTTTAAATGAATAGTCCACTTTCTAGAAAATGGATAAATTGATTTTTGAAAAAAAAAAAAAATAATAAACTTTTTTAGGTAAAAAAATTTGTCAGCTACCATCAATTGAAACTCTGATTTAAGAGTACAATGTATTATTCATGATAAAAGCAGTGTAGGTGAAAATATATATATTTTTTTTTAATTCCCCCTGAATTTCTAGGTTATGGAAGATTTTTAGGTGCTCATATAATATTTTTGAGAAAATTCCTTAAGCACAGACACTGAATGTTGTGAGTGTTGTTTTTCCAACTTTATCCATTGATTTTTTGTTGTTGTTTTTTTGTCATTGATTATTCCTTCAGTGCTTTTTAATCTATATTTGTTATATGTAAACTTAGGCATCATTTATTTTGTAATGAACTGTAATTAATGATTTAATGTCCCACTCCAGTTTCAACATTATTTTCCCCATTTTCAGAGGTCAAAGAAATTCGCAATTTTCATACTTTCTTTTAAATTAAAGTCATTTATACTACGTATGTGTTGCCTTGCACTTTAAAATTGTCCTTTCCCGTCATGTGCTTCCTTATTATGTAATTCCTGATAGAGACTGACCATTGACCGTTTCATCAGTGGCACGTGCCGTTTCTCGACAATAATAATATATGATATCAAATTAACTGGATGACGGTGGCAAAATAGTCCAAAGTGCTGCCTGACTGAAACCTGAGTCATCACCAAGAAAAGTGATTATCCATTAACTATCAATGCAAAGCTGGCACGGAAGGTGCACTTTTTCTCTTTTTCACTGCCATTGATGCTGATAGACTTCCAATCAAGTAGCACTTTTGATTATATTGCTTTGAATAATTTGTCACTTGTAGATGTTAGGGTTGTCAAAAGTATCGAAGTATCACTACTGGAATGTTGTATCCGGCTATTACCGTATTGGCCCGAATATAAGACGGCCCTGATTATAAGACGACCCCCTCTATTTCAAGATTCGAGTTTGAAAAAAAGACTTTTTGAACACCAAATTAATTTTATACAGAAAATAATTACAGTACATGCGAAACAAATGATTATAACTAGGGTTGTTCCGATCATGTTTTTTTTGCTCCCGATCCGATCCCAATCGTCTTAGTTTGAGTATCTGCCGATCCCGATATTTCCCGATCCGATTGCTTTTTTTTTTTGCTCCCGATTCAATTCCAATCATTCCCGATAATTTTTCCCGATCATATACATTTTGGCAATGCATTAAGAAAAAAATGAATAAAATGAATAAAACTCGGACGAATATATACATTCAACATACAGTACATAAGTACTGTATTTGTTTATTATGACAATAAATCCTCAAGATGGCATTTACATTATTAACATTCTTTCTGTGAAAAGGATCCACGGATAGAAAGACTTGTGACTTTGTATATTGTGACTAAATATTGTCATCTAGTGTATTTGTTGAGCTTTCAGTAAATGATACTGCAACCATTCAACCCAAATGCATGACGGGAAGTGGAACCATGACTGTGCGTAGTGCTACCAATTGATATATCTTCTCTGCGTTGGGAAATAACATAAGGTGTTAAGAAAAAGATCAATTGCTGCCTTGCTTCCCCACATTGCTTCCCATGATATTTCTAATCGTAGGGAGAGGGATTGTAAGGCTTTAGCCTATTAAAAAAAAGGCTCCAAAGGCTGCCAAAATTCACTCTACTCATTTTATGCTGCCTTTTATCTCTCTAAATGGGCAAAACGGCGCCATTACAGATTGGGCGCGACAATGCGTGAGTTGGTCGTGCAACGCATGCATTAATTGCGTTAAATATTTAACATGATACATTTTTTTTTTAATTAATTGCCGCCGTTATCGGGATAAATTTGATAAGCCTAAACTAAAGACTCTGGATGAGTGTAACATATTATGTTTGTAACGTTAAATACAATGAGAAAACGATTTAATTTTAAAAAATACACACATATATACATATATGTATATATTAGGGCTGTCAAAATTATCGTGTTAATTAATTTTTTTAATTAATCACGTTAAAATATTTGACGCAATTAACGCAGATGCCCCGCTCAGAGAGTTTTAAATGACAGTACACATTGAAACGCTCAATTGTTGTGTTTTATGGAGTTTTGCCGCCCTCTGCTGGCGCTTGGGTGCGACTGATTTTATAGGCATCCATGAGCATTGAGTAAGTAATTATTGACATCAACAATGGCGGGCTACTGGTTTATTTTTTGATTGAAAATTTTACAAATTTTATTAAAACGAAAACATTAAGAGGGGTTTTAATATAAAATTTTTCTAACTTGTACAACATTTTTCTATTAAGAACTACAAGTCTTTCTATCCATGGATCGCTTTAACAGAATGTTATTAATGTTAATGCCATCTTGTTGATTTATTGTTATAATAAAACAAATACAGTCCTTATGTACCGTATGTTGAATGTATATATCCATCTTGTGTCTTTCCATTCCAACAATAATTTACAGAAAAATATGGCATATTTTATAATTTTTAAGTTGTAATTAACTCGATTAAAAATTTTAATCGTTTGACAGCCCTAATACATATATATATATATATATATATATATATATAATTTTTTTTTTTTTTTTTTTTAAAAAGGCATGGCCGATTCCGATACTTTGAAAATGACGTGATCGGACCCGATCGATCGGCATCGACATCTCTAATTATAACAATGTATTTGAGAGAAAAAGCATGTTATTTTGTCTCATTCAAATCTTAATATCTGAACATTTAAACATGTAAGCTAAAGTGCAATGACATTTGTAAATGAATAGCTTCTGGTTTTTGAAATGTAAATAAACCAATCTATTGTGATAAAACAACAAAATTGCAATAACTGCATTAACCATCAAAGTGAAGTCTAACTGTAGCTGTAGTCTTGAAACAAATCTGAGTAAGGAAAAACATTGCAATAAAACAATGCAAACTGGTTAAACTTGAGAGTAGCGGAGATTTGTCATGACAGAACATCGCTTCAATGATATCTGGCGCCATCTAGTGTCGTGAATGGGGAGAGTAGCTGAGATCTCTCATGACAGAACATCCCTTCAATGATATCTGGCGCCATCTAGCATCGTGAATAGGTATAACGTCTAGACCGCGAATATAAGACGACCCCCTCTTTTTGTGTCTTATTTCAATGCAAAAAACACAGTCTTATACGGTATATCTGAGTGCAAAAGTATCGATACTCATTTATTTGTTTGTGCACGGCAACAGCCGAAATGTCTTGTTATGGGGTAAATTTGATTTTGCACTACTCTTGATAGTAATGGTAATGGAGGAATTTTTTGCATTCACCGTCAATGGAAACTAATAAGTTAAAGACTTGAAGGGTCCCCTTAATTTATGGTGTCATTGTTGTAGGTGACAGAACATGGCCGTGTACAAGCCAAAGGTGATTTCTCTAACCAAGAGGCCCGGTCAGACGTTCGGCTTCTACTTGAGGTTGGAGCACGGTGAGGAAGGTCACCTGATCCGCTGCCTGGAGATGGGAGGTCCGGCCGAGCTGGCCGGCATGAAAGACGGGGACCGCGTTCTCAGAGTCAACGGCAAATTTGTCGACGGGCTTTCCCATTCGGAGGCGAGTGAGTTTGTTTCATATCATGTACGCTTTCTGGGCGAAAGTCTCACACATTGGTTCCACTGGGTCAGGTGGTGGAGTTGGTGAAAAGCAGCGGGGCGACCGTAGCCTTCCACACACTGGACGAAGCTTCCTATAAGCACGCCAAGTCGCAGGGGGTGAACCTGGAAGAACCTCAACCAACGCCTGCTTTCAACGGTGTGGGGCATCAAGCTCCAAAAGCAAGACTCTGCTACCTGGTTAAATCTGGGGCAGACTATGGTTTCTCCCTTCGTTCAGTCAAAGGTGACAACACCTAACTAACTGAGTTATTTTACATCAAGTGCTCTGTCCACTGTTAAAAAAACTTTAGAGATGCCACATGTAAAGTTGTCAGAGATATTGCCATAATTTTCAGACTATAAACTTATACTTTTTAGCCTTGCCTTGAGTAAGGTCTCAAAAACTTACTTTGTTCTTGTTCTTGGGGACGACACTAACAAAAATTGATACTCCTCTGTTATTTGTGGATGGATCAAAATGAAATTTGGTAGGTACAGTTGTGGTCAAAAGTTTACATACACTTGTGAAGAACATAATGTCATGGCTCTCTTGAGTTTCCAGTTATTTCTACAACTCTGATTTTTCTCCGATAGAGTGATTGGAACAGATACTTCTTTGTCACAAAAAACATTCATGAAGTTTGGTTCTTTTATGACTGATCACTATGAGTGATCAAATCTGCTGGGTCAAAAATATACATACATGGACCTGAAAAAGCGAATCATTGACTTGAACAAGTCAGGAAAGTCACTTGGAGCCATTTCAAAGCAGCTGCAGGTCCCAAGAGCAACAGTGCAAACAATTGTTTGTAAGTATAAAGTGCATGGCACTGTTTTGTCACTGCCACGATCAGGAAGAAAACGCAAGCTATCACCTGCTGCTGAGAGAAAATTGGTCAGGAGGGTGAAGATTCAACTGAGAATCACCCAAAAGCAGATCTGCCAAGAATTAGAAGCTGCTGGAACACAGGTGTCAGTGTCCACATTCAAGCGTGTTTTGCATCTCCATGGACTGAGAGGCTGCCGTGCAAGAAGGAAGCCCTTGCTCCAAAAGCAGCACCTTAAGGCTCGACTGAAGTTTGCTGCTGATCACATGGACAAAGGTAAGACCTTCTGGAGGAAAGTTCTGTGGTCAGACGAAACAAAAATCGAGCTGTTTGGCCACAATGCCCAGCAAAATGTTTGGAGGTGAAAAGGTGAGGCCTTTAACCCCAAGTACACCATGCCTACCGTCAAGCATGGTGGTGGTAGTATTATGCTGTGGGGCTGTTTTGCTGCCAATGGAACTGGTGTGTTACAGAGAGTAAATGGGATAATGAAGAAGGAGGATTACCTTCCAATTCTTCAAGATAACCTAACTCATCAGCCCGAAGATTGGGTCTTGGGCGCAGCTGGGTGTTCCAACAGGACAATGACCCCAAACACACATCAAAAGTGGTAATGGAATGGCTAAATCAGGCTAGAATTAGGGTTTTCGAATGGCCTTCCCAAAGTCCTGACTTAAACCCCATTGAGAACTTGTGGACAATGCTGAAGAAACAAGTCCATGTCAGAAAGCCATCAAATTTAACGGAACTGCACCAATTCTGTTAAGAGGAGTGGTCAAAGATTCAACCAGAAGCTTGCCAGAAGCTTGTGGATGGCTACCAAAAGCACCTAATTGAAGTGAAAATGGCCAAGGGACATGTTACCAAATATTAGCGCTGCTGTCTGTATATTTTTGACACAGCAGATTTGATCACTTTTTTCTGTTCACCCATGATAAAGTCATAAAAGAACCAAACATCATGAATGTTTTGGTGACAAAGAAGTATCTGTTCCAATCACTCTATCAGAGAAAAATCAGAGTTGTAGAAATAACTGGAAACTCAAGAGAGCCATGACATTATGTTCTTCACAAGTGTATGTAAACTTTTGACCACAACTGTATATTCTTGGCATGTAAATACACTGATCCTTGGAGCCTGATTTTTGTTTTATCTTAAGACTTATTAATTACATTAATTAATTGTGGAATTACATTTGGGGGAATCACAATGAAATTTGGTAGGTACATTACAGTGGGGGAAATAAGTATTTAGTCAACCACCAATTGTGCAAGTTCTCGTACTTGAAAAGATTAGAAAGGCCTTTAATTGTCAACATGGGTAAACCTCAACCATGAGATACAGAATGTGGAGAAAAAAAACAGAAAATCACATTGTTTGATTTTTAAAGAATTTATTTCCAAATTAGAGTGGAAAATAACTTTTTGGTCACCTACAAACAATCAAGATTTCTGGCTGTCAAAGAGGTCTACTTTCTTCTCACGAGGTCTAACGAGGCTCCACTCGTTACCTGTATTAATGGCACCTGTTTTAACTCATTATCGGTATAAAAGACACCTGTCCACAACCTCAGTCAGTCACACTCCAAACTCCACTATGGCCAAGACCAAAAAGCTGTCGAAGGACACCAGAGACAAAATCGTAGACTTGCACCAGGCTGGGAAGACTGAATCTGCAATAGGTAAAACGCTTGGTGTAAAGAAATCAACTGTGGGAGCAATTATTAGAAAATGGAAGACATACAAGACCACTGATAATCTCCCTCGATCTGGGGCTCCATGCAAGATCTCACCCCGTGGCGTCAAAATTACAACAAGAACGGTGAGCAAAAATCCCAGAACCACACGGAGGGACCTAGTGAATGACCTACAGAGAGCTGGCACCACAGCAACAAAGGCTACAATCAGTAACACAATGCGCTGCCAGGGACTCAAATCCTGCACTGCCAGACGTGTCCCCCTGCTGAAGAAAGTACACGTCCAAGCCCGTGTGCGGTTCGCTAGAGAGCATTTGGATGATCCAGAAGAGGACTGGGAGAATTTGTTATGGTCAGATGAAACCAAAATAGAAGTTTTTGGTAGAAACACAGGCTCTAGTATTTGGAGGAGAAAGAATACTGAATTGCATTTGAAGAACACCATACCCACTGTGAAGCATGGGGGTGGAAACATCATGCTTTGGGGCTGTTTTTCTGCATTGGGACCATGACGACTGATCTGTGTAAAGGAAAGAATGAATGGGGCCATGTATCGAGAGATTTTGAGTGTAAATCTCCTTCCATCAGCAGGGGCATTGAAGATGAGACGTGGCTGGGTCTTTCAGCATGACAATGATCCCAAACATACAGCCAGGGCAACAAAGGAGTGGCTTCGTAAGAAGCATTTCAAGGTCGAGCAGTGGCCTAGCCAGTCTCCAGATCTCAACCCCATAGAAAATCTGTTGAGGTAGTTGAAAGTCCGTGTTGTCCAACCACAGCCCCAAAACATCATTGCTCTAAAGGAGATCTGCATGGAGGAATGGGCCAAAATACCAGCAGCAATGTGTGAAAAGCTTGTGTCCGTTATTGCCAGCAAAGGTTACATAACAAAGTATTGAGATGAACTTTTGGTACTGACCAAATACTTATTTTCCACTATGATTTGCAAATAAATTCTTTAAAAATCAAACAATGTGATTTTCGGGGGGTGTTTTCCACATTCTGTCTCTCGTGGTTGAGGTTTACCCATGTTGACAATTACAGGCGTCTCTTATATTTTCAAGTGGGAGAACTTGCACAATTAGTGGTTGACTAAATACTTATTTGCCCCACTGTATATTTCAGGGATCAGTGTTGTTTTTGGCAGCTCTTTTAATTTTCGTCTTAGTCTTATGGACGAAAATACTTATGCCATAAAATTCGATTAAAATATAGTTTGGGAGGTGCAAGAAGTGTACAGTTTTGACCATTATGGTGTAATTTTACCATGTCATACTGAATAAATGCATTTTTAATATTTCATATTCCATTTAGCACAAGACTGTTATTTGTCATGACCACCCCATTTATTTAGCAATTGGGGGAAAAAAATACTTCGATAAAAAGAATATCCTGTAAAAATATTGGAGCAGACAAACTGAAACAATGACATTTTGTGGCTCTGATTGTCGAATTTTCCTCGTTGTGAATAATTCCCCCTCAATGGGCTGAATTCTAAATCAGGGGAAACCATGACCCTCCCGACGTAATCCTCCTGTTGGGGACGCTAGAGCCCTATAATGTGTAGGCGTGGCCAAACAGCAGATTAAAAAACTAATTTCTCGTCATCTGCGCTTTGCCAAATTGTTGTATATAGTCGAATCATCTCAATATATAAATCTAATTCACATAATAATGCTATTTAAGACCTTTTTTATCCTGTCGTAGGCACTTTAAGCCTGTGTGTGACACGACCAAACACTTCTAAAATGTGTGCTAACTACACATACGATAAGAAAATAACACACATTGTGAACTTATGATGAAAACTATGGAGAATTTTCGTCTCGTTCTCGTCTTGTCAGACGACAACTGGCATCCATCTCGTTATGTTTCCAAAGTCTCCACGTTTTTAGCTCGTCATTGGGACGTCATCGTCATGAAAAAAATGTTCGTTGACGGAATATTTTCGTTATCGTCTATTTGCGTTAATAGCACTGAAACGTGATCCTTTTTCAGGCGAGCAAGGCGTGTCCGTGACCGAGGTGGTTCCCGGAGGCGTGGCGGACCGGGCCGGCGTCAAAACCAATGACCGCCTCTTGGAAGTGAACGGCGAAAACGTCGAGAAAGACACGCACGAGCGCGTGGTGGATAAAGTCAAGAAGGCGGGCAAGAGCCTCATGTTCCTACTTTCCGACGCAGAAACAGACCGCTACTACCACAACCTGAAAATGAAGGTCGGCACTAGCTCTGCTACTACCGAGTGCCTGCCTTGCCAGCCTCGCATCGTGCAGTTGACCAAAGCGCCCAGCGGATACGGCTTCCTTCTCCGGGAGGAACCGGACATGACAGGCAAGTGCGTTGCATTCCGTCATCGTCGTGGAGACACACACGGCTGACCCTGAACTCGTCTGTGTAGGTCACGTGATCACCGAGATAGACAAAGGCAGCCCGGCTGAGCGTGGAGGTCTGAAGGACAAGGACAGAGTAGTGGCTGTGGATGGCCTACAGGTGGACGCGTACACTCACGAGCAAGTGGTGGACGCTATCAGGCAGAGCGGCAATAAATGCTGCCTCCTAGTGGTGGACAAAGACACGGACCTCATGTATGCTCAGGTGAGATGGTGCTAGGGCGCAGTCATAGCCGCTGGTAGATGTTCGATCCTTTCAAATAAAGTCTATTCTATTCTGTTCTATTTTATAAATTGGAAGACTACCACTAAGGATTGATTTAATAGTTGATTAATTACCGATCATGTTTGCGTTGAGTCGACTAATAAATGCATATATAAGTCATGTTATATGCATTTTAACTAGAAATGTGCAAGTTGGGACTTGTATGCCTACCTCATCAGGACTGCATAAATCAGAGTATTTTTTTTTCTATTAAAAAAAGATACGTGAATATACAATTTAATTTTCAATTACTGAAAAAAAGATTTTTAATTGAAATATTAAAAATATAATAGTACTGTTTTTCCTTGTTTTATTAAAAATGCCAAATAAATGGGGTAATATTTACCATCGACTTCACCATCAGTTGACGGGAAACGGGGCACGGGGCCGCTCCGTAGGAGGCCTATTTTCAAAAGCTTAAAATTCAAATATTTTCAAATCCAAAAACGCTAGCGACCTAAAACCTAAACAGGCACCAACAAGTCCTTCCCTAATGAAATCCTGATTATTTATTTATTATATAAATATAACAAAACTTTTAAAAATGACTATTAAATTCTCAGATTTTACACGAGATGCACAAAAATACCAAATGCAGAGATAACCACCTAAATTTTCAGGATCAATAGCAATGTTTAACATATCATATAGGTTTTTGCCCGAAATAGCATCTTAATTTTTTTTTAATTTAGTGCAATTTTGACATGTTTTAGACAGCTAATAAATCATTCAATTTTCACATCAGAAACTTAATACTTGAGGAAAGCATACAGAATCATCTTAATTTTACTCAACAAAAGCAAATTTTGCATCTTCCTACATACAATCACAACTTATTTAGGTTGAATTCCGATGTCACTATTGCTTCATTGTGGCAAGGGGGCAAAACACGTTGATGACCCCGAAACGCAGTGACAGCAATAAAATCAATTTACAAGATATATGCTCAGATAGTAGCTTAGCCCATGCTCGTACATACTGGCATCCCATCTGTGTGTGCATGGGCGTGCATGTGTGAGCCGTGAGATTTTCTGTCTTACCTAGTGGAGAAGAAGATGCTGCCTTTTTGACTGAATATTCCAGCCAGAATCTGTCCTCAGGTGGTTTTGACTAAGCAAAACAATTGGCTTTCTCAAAGGTGCTAGTCACATGATGTGTTCGAAAAATAGTTTTGACCCATATAAAAAATATATATATATTCATTTCATTCATTTTTGTTGTTGTTTTTTTTTTATTGCTTTACAACTTTTATAGACAACATTTTACCGGGAAAATCCTATTTTAAATTCATATATAGTATAGGAAAGTCATTTACATGCAATGATATTTTTAGGCCACTGGGGGGCCCCACTTAATCTCCGCGTATGTCTGGCCCTCGTCGTTTTAGATTGAAATGTTACATAAAATAAAACACGTAAAAGCCCAAAAAATTTTGTATTGACACAGAAATGTCCAAATTACTGTTTTTTGCCCCAAAAATGGTCAGTTGGCTGAAAATTACCTGATTATTAAAGTTGTGTATGGATACAAAGCCCATCATGGCGGCCAACACAAACAAAGCTTTATAAGTTGAAATTTCTTGTAAATTAATGCGTAAATCCCAAAATTTCTATAATGTATGAACGTAAAACAGTCTAGATTCTTGGTTAAAAGCAAAAAAAAAAACGGGCAGTTATCATTCATTTTACATTAGTATTTCAAGCTAAAGTTAGGCAATTTTTTTCCCATTCATTTAATTTTTGTCACATTTCAAAGTGCATACATGGTACTATTTTATATAATAATTACCTTGAATCCTCAACCAAATCATTCTTTAAACACTCATGCCTGCTTGTATGCACTAAAACCTTCGTCCTGTTTCCAACTAAATCCGACACAGCGTATGTTTGAGTTTATTGCAGTGAAAGCTGCCACAATGCTCTGCCTGAGAAGCCGTGGCACAATGTCTGTAGGAGCTGTCTTGTCAACTGATAGTGAAGTCTATGATATTTACTATGAAAAGATTTGTACAATTTCAACAATTTCTCTATTAATTAATCAACTATCAAAATAGTCACTTTTATGATTGATGAGATGTCCAGTAGTCGATTCATTGTAGCAACTCAGTGGAGTGCAATCGTTTCACTCTTTGTTTGTGTCCACCCAGGGTAAAGTGTCACCCATGCTTTTCTGGGAGGAGAAGAAGGACACTCTTTTCCCGCCCAGTTACTCGGAAGCCACCAACTTCCCCGACTTGTATAAAGCACCCACGCCTGCTGAGGAAAGGAAGGACGAGGAAGAAATCGAGATTAAACTCAAGTTGTGTAAAATGGAAAAGACTGCTGCGGGATTTGGTTTCCATCTCAACGGCATCCAAGGGGTGTTCGGACAGTACATCAAAGAGGTAAGACCGAAAGAAAAGCGGACGAGGATTTCAGATGATGTTACCGGTGCTCGTTGACCGCAGGTGGTGAAGGGTGGCGCCGCCGACGTCGCCGGCTTGGAGGATGACGACGTAGTGGTGGAGGTGAATGGGAAGAACGTGGAACACTGCACGCACGAGGAGGTGGTGGAGTTGATCCGTGCCACGGGAAACGAGTTGGAGATGCTCGTGGCTGCCAAGAACGTATACGAACGTCTCAAGCTCAGGAGGACGCCCATCACGCGGCAGCTCATCGGCGAGACTTTGCGGGCGCAAGTACACAGCCAAGATCGGGAATGCGAAGATCAGGAATGCGAAGTTCTGGAATGTGAAAATCAGGAAGTCGTGCTGCCGGCCAAAGCGAGGGTGAGTGAATTTTTCTATTTCCGACAAATAAGCAGAGCGGAATACCCATCTTGTAGAGGACAAGACGGGACACAGTAAATAAATATATTGTCAATAAATGATTAAACGTATCATTTACTCATTAACTGGGAGGCAGGTGGCAGCCAATGCCAGTTTGTGGGGAATTTTAGGTAATTTCCTGTTGATTTTGGGGCATTTATGGGGTCACTTTCTGTTCTCGATTATTTTCTGTTACACCCACCCCAGGGAGGCGTAAATGTTTCGCGCTCCCCCCAAACTCTCTCCCGCAACTTCAACTACTATCATTTGTCTATAAAATTAGTATCATAAGTACACCTCTGCCTAACACTGTTCCCTTTTTTCCGAAAATACAAAACTGAATAGAAGAAAAACGACAGTGTCATTGGACAGTGGGACAGTTTTTATTTTTGCTGCTCACAGTAGCACCTCCTTTGCAATGTTTGCAATGGTGTGGGGTTATTTTTTCACTGAGCATGCTAACAGTGCTCACTGTTTAATGATGTAACACTGACGAAGTTGACGATTGTTGGCAATATTCGGCACGTTTTCGCTGGAAAACAATCAAGCGTCTTATCAATGAGATTGGCGTCTAATGTCTTTAAGTGAAGTCTTAATTGATTTGGCTGCCAGCTGTCCGCTACAATCATTTCTAGACACAGTGAACAGAGTGGCCTTTCCTCGTCCCCCACTGTATTAAAAGTCCAAGCCAAAAGGCAAAGGGCCCGAAATCAGCGCATTCTCAGCGGACGGGGAGAACCGGAGTTGAGGGCGGTCGTCATGACGATCCCAAGCCGAAAATGGAACTTCTCGTTAGACACGTGAGAACCAGAAATGACAGCGGGCCGCTGCGTGAGCCCGGCCGGAAAACAGCGCACAGCTCTCTATATCACCTTGCTGTGTGCTCTTGCTTGGTTCAAAAATTCTGCGCACATTCTGAAAAGAGAGAGCGCCACTGCCACCGAGTGGATGTGCAAGTACACTTTATTCTAGTACGGCAAAAAAACTATCTTCCCCGAGGTCACATGTGCCACCCCTGGCATCGCTCTGTGCCCCCTGAGGGGGGGCGCATCCCACTATTTCAGAAGTACTGAGCTTAACAAAACAAGCTGAAAGCGCACGGTTGTACTTTAGGTGTCAAATTTGCCTCTTGCAGACATTTCGCCGGTGTCACACATTTTGGCAGAACATCGTTTTTTTTTCCCACTCTCGTCTCATCTCATCCCATCTTTCCTGTTCATTTTGCTTTTGCTGCTCGTTTTGTGAAATATCGACAGTGCTGTCATGCTCATTCATGGTCCACTCGGGTTCAAGTTGAAAGGGTTGAACAGAGTACATGTTTATGTCGCTAGTCATACTCTGGAAGCCCCGCAGCATAACCATGTGATGTCATTGCCGTGCAACATCAACAACAATGGCGACTTACTAGTTAAACTAATTTTACAAATAAAAAAATTGTATAACAACTAGTGCTGTCAAACGATTGAAAAATTTAATCTAGTTAATCATATATCAATTGTGTGATTAATCATGATTAATCACATTTCCCTCGGGATGAATAAAGTTGCTCTTCAGGAAAAAAAAATCTAGGAAAATACTATAATTGACTTGAATTGAAATGTATCATGTGTGAATGAATTAATAATTAACCAAACAGAGTTTTAAAATTTTATTTAACAACTCAGCTCGTATAAAATAAAAAATAAAATAAATTGTCTGTATTATACAGCAAAGAGTTTTAACAGATTAAAGTGCCTCAGACTAACAATGTGGCTCAAGTACCATTTGGCATATTACCCAAAATTAACTGCCAATTTAAAGAGCAGACAAGCACAATACAGTAACAATAGCTAGTGTTTCAAAAAATGTGTAAACAATTTGTCTGTTAAATTCAGCATTTCACACAAATAAATGCAGCATTTGCAGTTTTACACTAAATGGCCTGAAAGCTGTGTGAGATACAAAAAAACAAAACAAAAATCACACAACTGAAAAACATTACACTAAACTGTGTGTTAAGGTGTTTAGAAACACTGCTTAAGTTAGCCATACTCTTATTTTTTTTTTTTTTTTTTGTTAACAAACTTCTCAGGCAAACTAGCTTGTTGACATTTTCAGATAACAGAGCAGACCTTTTCTTTTGAACAATGTACCCTGTCAAAGAAAACAGTGTCTTGCAAGGAACGGTTGTGGCAGGTGTGACCAGATACTTTTTTTGCAAGGTGGGCCAGCTTACTGTGGGCACTATTGTGCGCAGACCACCACTGTAGTGGACATGAGTCTAGTTGGTTGTTGTTGTTGTCATTGGATTTTCAAGGCCCTCGTCTTCGACTATGTTAATGGGTCTACACTCTTCAGTCACTGGCTACCCATGTAGTGAAAGCAGTAGTCAACCTACTTGGTTTCTTTTTGTTGGCAAGTCCGTGTTAGCGTCATTGCTAACACTAGCAAAGATATGCTTTGCCCAAAGGTGGTACTTTAGGCTGGTTACGCTTCGATCGAAGGACAGTTCATCACAGCAGTATGTGCACACAAATTTGGTTTTATCCAGATTTCCATTAGGCAGCTTTTTAAAACGGAATTTGGTCATCATCCTCACTCATCGTGGCTGGCATTTTGTCCTGCATTGCCGCGCGGAGAATGTAAACATCAGCGTGTGGGACTACGGGAGGCAGTTGTGGCCAAACTTAGTGTGAGCGGTAAATTGCGTTATTTTTTTTTTATGCGTTAATATTTCCAGATTAATCATGGTCGTTAACGCGTTATTGTTGACAGGCCTAATAAAAACAAAAACACTAAGAGGGTTATCAATATCAAATTATTATTTTAACTTATAATAACTAGGGGTGTCAAACGATTAAAATTTTTAATCGAGTTAATTCCAGCTTAAAAATTAATTAATCATAATTAATCGCAATTCAAACCATCTCTAAAGTATGCCATATTTTTCTGTAAATTATTGTTGGAATGGAAAGATAACACACAAGACGGATATATACATACAACACACTGTCCATAAGTGCTGTATTTGTTTATTATAACAATAAATCCACAAATGGCATTATTAACATTCTTTCTGTTTAAGTGATCCATGGATAGTAAGACTTGTGGTTCATAAAAGATAAATGTTATAGTTACAAGTTATAGTAATTTTATATTAAGACCCCTCTTCATATTTTCGTTTTAATAAAATTTGTACAATTTTCAATCAAAAGTAGAGTTATTATAATAACAATAAGAATAAAAATAACAATAATAAGAATTGAGTGACTAAACTCTGAGTAATGCCAGTTCACTTTGCATTGTTGTTTAGCTGTGTGAGAATAGGGCCTCATTACTACAGACTGAAGTGCTTTTCTTTTTGTGAACATTATTTTTTTTGAGAGATAGCAATATTATTTTTGTTGTGCTTTCACTAAATGATACTTCTGGTTGTTGTGAAGGAGTTGCAGAAGCATATGCCAATAAACGGCGCAGCCCAAAGAACGCCTGTGTCCACTCGCCCTTATAACAGATATATCTCTGAGCATATCTTACCCAAAATACAAAAAGAGACACATAATTGCCACTAAAAGAAAGCAAACTTACTGAAATATGTGTGGAGCACAAAGCAACAGCATAAACGTCTCACAACTACTAATTCTCTCACTATTAGAAGGAATAACATTAGTATGGAACGGCGCTGCGCTGCCCCCAAGCGGCCGGTGGCATTCTCTTCACTCTTAATGTCCATAAACGGCCTCATTGAAATCTGTTTGAGGCAATGCGAGACCGGCTTATTCAGTGCATGCGTTAATTGCGTCAAATATTTTAACGTGATTAATTTTAAAAATTAATTAACGCCCGTTAACGCGATAATTTTGACAGCCCTAATAATAGCGTTTATCTTTTAAGAACTACAAGCCTTTCTATCTGTGGATCCCTTTAAATCGATATATCGATTCTTGCTTGGGCTACAAAGTATCGCTATACAGCACCTTTTCGGTATATTGTTATAAGCAGTAACTGAACATAACATAATGTTCGCAGTTACTGTGTGTTTAGTACCCTAATTACACTGGGGAACAAAGTGTTTCATAAATCTTGAAGTACGGGCTTTGATGGACCTGTACTTTTTCCCCGGGGGCATGGAACAGACTGTGCTCCGGGTGTGAACTGAGACAGCCGGTGCTTTTGGCTCTACGCAGACACCTGGTGTTATAGGTGTCTGACAGAGAGGACAGCTGCACTCCAATCATCTGTGCTGATTTCCTGACTCTTTCCAGAGCCTTCTTGTCAGCCTGAGAGCTTCTCCACAACTACACTAAGATGTTGTGGGTCAGGATGCTCTCTACAGAGCACCTTTAGAAGGACAAGAGCAGATCCTGGGACACGTTGACCTTTCTTAGTGACCTTAAAAAGTACAGGTGCTTCTGTACCTTTTTCACAAAGGCACTGGTGTTGTTGGCCCATGAAAGGTCCTGTGATATGTACATTCCCAGAAACCTGAAGTCACAGACCCTCTCTGCGAGGATGCTAAATCATCCTGAAATCCATTACCAACTCCTGCTAGGCTGTTAAAGGGAACCTCGGACTTTAAGCCTTGTAGGCTGTAATAAGCCACAATTGTTCTCTTTTACTAAAATATGTTATTAGAAACACATACGCAAACAATGCACGCTGGGGGTGATGACGTGGTTGGCCTGGACTGGGAGAATTGCTGTGTTAAAGCTAGTATGATGACTGGCATGATTTTGTCACATTCTGCTGCTGGTCAGATTGTTTTGTTACAGAGCTGTGGGATGACTTCCCAATGTCATATCTGCATCCAATTCTAGCTCATCCGCTCATGTCTTTAAACCGATCCTTGGCGGCTTGCCGAGATTGACTCGCTGCCATTTGACAGTTTGTATATCCCTTTGTTTTTTAAACTGATCCCGAGCTAATGTCACTGACCATTGTGTGTCTCCCTTTTTGCGATTGTGTGATTTTTTTGTGTGTTCAATAAACTCTTTTACGAAATCCCTATGTTTTGGTTGTCTGCTTGCTGTCTAAAGTGAGCCGTGTTTTTTAATTTCGTGGTCAAGCCAGCCGCTCTTTCTTTTCAGTTGCGGTACCCTTTCATGTTTAGGTGACTTCAACGTCACGCGGATTTATTTGTCAATAATTAACAGTCAATAATTATTTGACTGTGGCATTATAAGACTGTCAAAAGACCAAATGAACCACCATGAAGCTTTGAAGCAATTGGCTGCAAAACTTCATTGGTTCAAGATGCTTCATTTGGCCATCACTGCTCTCCTTTGCTACCACTTGCTGTCAACACTGTTGTCATCCAACATTCCTCCTAGCATTCAATCCAGCGCTACAGTTGTAAATGACAATCAAAATTCATGTTTTGTGCTAATTATATTCTTCAGTTACTGTTCCAGTTGTTTTATTAATTGCTAGTTATGGTATTTAGTAACACTTTATTTGACAGTGGTGCTATAAGACTGTCATAAAACCTTCATAATTATGGCATGACACTGTCATGAGCATTCATAAATGCTTGTGACAGAATAGATATCATGTTGTGTCATCTGGCAAATTGTCTCACTTTTGAATGGATCTAAAAGATTCGAGCTGGCCATAAATGGAGTTAGTGACATAATTTGCTGAATGACACTTAATGACATCTGTCAAAAGCATTCATTAATGCCCATGATAGTGTCATGTCTAATAAAGTGTTACCTATTAACTCAAATAAATCCACAAATACACCGCACTGGACTAAAAGCCACAGGATTCAAAATGAGGGGAAAAAAGTAGCGGTTTATAGTCCGAAAATTACAGTAATCAATTTTGTTTGCCTTAGTTTTGATGTGTGAATTATGTGAATTTGACTGTAGGACAAGTAGGATTTTGAACATTTTAAATGTTTTTGCCATTGTAAATGAAA
The DNA here is from genome assembly GCF_030265065.1 of Corythoichthys intestinalis. NCBI lineage: Eukaryota > Metazoa > Chordata > Actinopteri > Syngnathiformes > Syngnathidae > Corythoichthys > Corythoichthys intestinalis. The sequence continues at coordinate 17,180,740 of NC_080406.1, forward strand.
GAGGCTTTTTAAATGGTATACTACTATGTGGGCAATAATTTTAATGTTAAAAAAAAACAACAACAATGCAGTGCATTATGATTCTAAAGATCCGGTAAGTGGGTGATTCCATGCAACCACACTTAACCCTAAATACTTCTCTCCTTGCAGACTTCATCGGAGTCTTCATCTTCATCTTCTCATAGCATGGATGACAGACTGTAAGAAACAACAACATGACCGTGCCAAGTATTCCTAACAATCATCATCTGGGACCGAAAAAGACAAACTATGCTTACTGGACTGGTACACCAATTTATCATACATTCGACATGTTTACTCAACTAATTTGTTTCGAATAGTCATGCATGCACTGAACTTGAATAATTTCCTTAACATCAAGTTCTTGACAATATTTTCCAATGCTTTGAATTTGTAAGCAGTTCAAAAGGATTTTATAAATATATATATTTATCAGTGATGCTGAAAATGCAATTAATGTTAATCTATTTTATTTTAGTTTATAAAGTTTGGAAAGATGTTAAAATAAGGGGCTCGGTGCTTGTAGGCCATACTGTTGATAATTTTTTTTTTTTTTTTTTAATTGTTAGACATCCAATCGTGTGGCGCCCAATCGTCCTTCTGCTGTAAATTTGAATGAATTTGTCACTAGTAGACATCCAATCAGTTTGCACTCGTAGGGCTAGTGGTGAATGAACATTTGTTCAAAGTTTGTTCTGCTTACCTAAAACCATTAATTAACATAAATTTTTCAAAGGTTTTGTTTACAGTGTAAATTCATGTTACTCTAACACTGAAAAAGTGCCATTTCCCTGCTGCTTTTATTTAATACTAAAGAAATACACAGTAAAATCAAACAAATTAAAGAACAAATGACATATTTAAAAATAAAAAATGAAGCAATTCCAGTGTCTTCCAAAAAAAAAAAAAAAAAAAAAGTGGAAAGTAGCGGAAAAGGCAAAAATACGTGTAATCAAAGGGTCCGCTTTTCAAATTCCTGATTCAGGAACATGTTGGTTTGGGGGGGGGGTGTCAGAGTGCCATGTGCTTCTCTGGGGCTTGTTTGTGAGCCAGATAGAGAAAGAGAATACTGGATAGGGCGCTGACCAGGAAGATGACATCAAACCAGCGGTGGTAGAAGTTGAACTGCAGCTCTCCCAGAACCTCCGTCACGATGGAGCGGTATTCCAGCGGCATGCTCATGCGCATCAGCAGCACCGATGACACAAAGTACATGCCCTGACATAAAAAAAACACACACGTTGCTCTTAATAATGTTTCACAACCACTAATGGCGACAGACGTCTGATCCGTTTTGACATCTGTCGCCGTCAATGGGAGCAGATGAGGTAAGAACTCACCATAATCTGAGCCAGGACCAGCACGATGACGTTTGAAGACTTGCTGCTCGATATAGCGTAAAAGAACTAGAATGAAGAAACACTATTTTATTTAGCTTTCTTAAACACATCACCCTGTGTGTGGACTTTGTACCTTTGTGAGAGTTATGAGTAAACCTCGTATAGACGTGACGATGATGATGCCCACCAAGATGAAGGAGATATGCTGGGACCAGAACTTGACCTTATAGAGGAACACCACCAAATTAATAATTACCGTATTTTACACACAATAAGGCGCACCTTCAATGAATGGCCTATTTTGAAAACTTTTTTCATCTCTAGGCGCACCGCATCATAAGGCGCATAGAATAGACACAACAGTAGAGGCTGGGGTTACGTTACGCATCCATTAGATGGCGCTGCACTCAGTTGCTGTGAGTGCAGCTCATATTGATTCATATATGTGGCACACCGGATTATAAGGCGTACTGTTGGCTTTTAAGAAAATGTAAGGCTTTTAGGTGTGCCTTATAGTGTGGAAAACACAGTAATAATGACATAGATGATGAGAGATTTTTCTGTTTTTTGCGAATTACAGTTGTTAAACTCTCTCTAAAAATATCTATTTTATTTTTGAATTAGCTAATTGAATAATTTTTTAAAAATATTTTAATTGTTTTCCTTTTTTAGAGAAAATGATCTGTTTTTCTTGCAACCTTTGAAGAATTTGAAATCAGTCAGGAATTTTGTGTAAATTTTTCTTTTTTAAAAATATATAATTTTACATTTTTTTTAATTAGATGTATTTTGAAAAACAACTTTTTTTTTTTAACTTGGTGAGTACTTTAAAATTAGTCTGCAATTTTCTGTGATTTTGTTTTTGTGATATATTTTCTTATTTTGATGAATCCTTTATTGAATTTTTTTCGTTCAGTTGAACTAGATCCAATGTTTCCTTTGCAAAACCTTTTTGCAAAATGTTTTGCTTTTTATGGTTTAATTTAAATAGTATTGCTGCAACGATTAATCGACTAACTCAAGTAATTCGATTAGAAAAAAAGATTCAAATTAAATTTTGCTGCTCCCAGTATTCGTTTAATTAAACTGGCTTTGTAATGTTTTTTTTTTTTTTTTAAGTGTTTGCATTTAGCTTTACTGATTTGGGTGGATACACTGCCCTCTAGTGGCAACAGTGAATATGACATAACTTATGTCACATGGCTGAATCCAGCTGCTCCCTGTTAAGATTACCATAAATAAACTAAGTTTTTTGTTTAAGATAATGTTTTTTTAATGCATTCGTAATTTAGTTTATAGGAATATTTAGCCGTTTTTTTGTGTGTGTGTGGGAATATGTGTTTGTCTGTTAAGAACATTGTAAAAAAAAATTTAAGCCAGCAGACTTTTTGTTTTTTTAAACCTTAATTTCAAAGTACAATTTTAGACCATTTTAACTTGATAAATCATTTAAAACTGGTCTGCAATCTTCTGCAAATTGAAAAACACAAAAATCGAAAGCAAAAAATACAGTGTCAAAATGGGAGGAACTTAAACAAATATAAATTAAGAGTCTTACGTCAAACTGGATGCCCAAGTAGTTGACTGTTATTTCAATGCCTCTTGTCACTGGATCAGTCTTTCCCACTCGATCGAACACAATGTTGATGGTGGCCTGCCAGGGAACAATCATATATTTGCCATCGCATCCTATCCACCATGCGCGCTAGTGTGCTCACCATAAAGATTTTCCACACGCAATAGATGGAAAAGAAGTAGCCCAGGAAGTTGAAGTATTTTCCCTGAAACGTCTTGGAGTACTCAATGCGTTCCTAGGAAAACATTTCATACATGTTTACAAAATATAAATATGTTTGTATGCGTTTATGGCATACCTTGGTGGCTTGCAAGTCAACAGTCTCGAGAAAAAGCTGTCGACTGAGCTCCTCCAAGGCGTCCACTTCCTGCTGTATGAGAGACAAATCTGCGCAGAAAAATAGGACATTTTTGTGAGCGCACTTAGTGGAGGCGATTTAGTTTCAGCGTTTAAAACAGGACGTACTTTCGCTGCCCGTTTGCGGCGAGGTGACGCTTTTGATCATGCCCCACAATCCTGTCTGTTTGTTCTGGTCTTCTCCACGTTGGTACATCTGCCTTCGTGTCATGGCGATGCTACGCATCCAGTTGACACAAGTTTTTAGCAATATTTTTAAAAGTGAATGGATAGTTAATTCTTGCTGACCGTTTTTTCTTGCTGACAATCATGTCCATCGTTTGAAGCAACCGCCTCTCCAAAGCAAGGATGTCACTGTCTGTTACGTTCCTTTAGATTAGGACAGATGACTAATTGATGCCAAAATCAAGCTTTTTTTTTTTTTAAAACAATCACTTTACAAGCTTAGCCTTACCTGAGGAAATAGGACATGTACGTGTAAGGGCAGTTGACGGCACCAAATCCGGACAAGAGAGCCATTAGGGTGACTCCTATCACGCCAACACGGCTTATCAGCTGCTCAATGGAGAGAATACCTAAAAGAACAGACATCGTGACTACAGTTTTCTGTAGTAATTTTATCTAGTTTTCTCTCCCTTGGAATAGGCTTGCCACCTTTCAGAAATAGAAATATGGGATGCCCCTCTCGTGCCCAAAACTGTAAAGGCGGGGAAAAAAAGTGGACATCCCCAAAACTCCTAAATGCATAGAAATGTATCTACCGTAATTTTCGGACTATAAGCTGCTACTTTTTTCATTCATTTCAAATCCTGCAGTTTATAGTCCAGTGTGGTTTATTTGTTGATTTATTTGTGTTAATAGGTACCACTTAATTTTACAGTGGTGTCATATGACCGTCATAATTATGAGATGACACTATCATGGGCATTACTGAATGCTTATGACAGATGTCATTAAGTGTCACCCAGCAAATTTTGTCACGAACTCCATTTATGTCCAGCTCGTATCTTTTACATCCATTCAAAAGTGAGATAATTTGCTGGATAACACTAAATCACATCTGTTATAAGCATTCATTTAGGGCTGCAGCTATCGATTATTTTAGTAGTCGATTAATCGATGAACTAGTTTGTTCGAATAATCGAGGAATCGGATAAGGAACATAAATTTAAAATACCTGAGCTGAACCTCAAAAGGTATGAAAAAAAAATAATAATAAATAAGGATCTAAGTACAACAAAAGAACAATTGGCTAACTTGCATAACACAAGTCCGCTAGCTTAAATGCTATAAAATGCGAAGGTTTTTTTTTTTTGTTTTGTTTTTTTTACAATGCACTTAACAAATGGTTCAGACAATATACCTATAAACTAAATTACAAAAACTTAGCTTACGTTGGTCTTAACAAGGAGCAGCTGGATTCAGCTACTATGTGAAATGAGGCAGACCTTTGGGCAGTGTATCCACCCTACTCAATAAAACAAAATGCAAACACTTTCAAAATAAACCATAAAATGCCACTTTAAACGAATACTCCAAGCAACAAAATTTAATTTGAATATTTTTTTCTTATCAAATACTCGAGTTAATCGATTAATCGTTGCAGCACTACATTCATTAATGCTCATGATTGTGTCATGTCATAATTATGATTGTCTAATGACAGTCTTATGGCGCCACTGTCAAACAAAGTGTTACCAAATATCATAACTAGCAATTAATGTGACAATTGGAACAGTAACTGAAGAAATAATTGGCACAGAACATACATTTTGATTGCTATTTACATTTGTAGTGCTACAATGCATGCTAGGAGGCATGTCGGACAACAACTGTTGGCAGCAGAGGTTGACTGTCTCCCCCTAGGGTGCAGTGATGGCCAAGGCTTCACAGCCAATTGGTTCAAAGCTTCATGGTGGTTCACTTGTTCTTATGACAGTTGTATGATGCCGCTGTCAAATAAAGTGTTACCGGTTAATATCTACCCCCCCATGAGTCATCACCTTATCGTGGTGGAGGGGTTTGCGTGTCTCAATGATCCTAGGAGCTATGTTGTCTGGGGCTTTAAGCCCCTGGTAGGGTCACCCATGGCAAACAGGTCCTAGGTGAGAGGCCAGACAAAGTATGGCTCAAAAAGACCCCTTATGATGAGCAAGATTATTGAACCCCAGTTTCCCTTGCCCGGACGCGGGTTACCGGGGCCCCCCTCTGGAGCCAGGCCTGGAGGTGGGGCTCGAAGGCAAGCGTCTGGTGGCCGGGCCTGTCCCCATGGGGCCCGGCCGGGCTCAGCCCGAAAAGGCAACGTGGGTTCCCCTTCCCATGGGCTCACCACCTGTGGGAGGGGCCAAAGGGGTCGGGTGCGTAGGGAGTTGGGCGGCAGCCAAAGGCGGGGGCCTTGGCGGTCCGACCCCCAGCTGCTGAAGCTAACTCTTGGGACATGGAATGTCACCTCTCTGGCAGGGAAGGAGCCTGAGCTGGTGTGTGAGGCAGAGAAGTTCCGACTAGATATAGTCGGACTCTCCTCCACACACAGCTTGGGTTCTGGTACCAATCCTCTCGAGAGGGGTTGGACTCTCTTCCACTCTGGAGTTGCCCATGGTGAGAGGCGCCGGGCAGGTGTGGGCATACTTATTGCCCCCCGGCTTGGCGCCTGTACGTTGGGGTTTACCCCGGTAGACGAGAGGGTAGCCTCCCTCCGCCTTCGGGTGGGGGGACGGGTTCTAACTGTTGTTTGTGCTTATGCACCGAACAGCAGTTCAGAATACCCACCCTTTTTGGAGTCCTTGGAGGGTGTGCTAGAGAGCGCCCCCTCTGGGGACTCCCTCGTTCTACTGGGGGACTTCAACGCTCACGTGGGCAATGACAGTGAGACCTGGAGGGGCGTGATTGGGAGGAACGGCCCCCCCGATCAGAACCCGAGTGGTGTTCTGTTATTGGACTTCTGTGCTCGTCACGGTTTGTCTATAACGAACACCATGTTCAAACATAGGGGTGTCCATATGTGCACTTGGCACCAGGACACCCTAGGCCGCAGTTCGATGACCGACTTCGTAATCGTGTCATCGGACTTGCGGCCGCATGTTTTGGACACTCGGGTGAAGAGAGGGGCGGAGCTGTCAACTGATCACCACCTGGTGGTGTGTTGGCTCCGATGGCGGGGGAAGATGCTGGCCAGACCTGGCAGGCCCAAACGTATTGTGAGGGTCTGCTGGGAACGTCTGGCAGAATCCCCTGTCAGAAAGAGTTTCAACACCCACCTCCGGCAGAACTTCTCCCTTGTCCCGGGGGAGGTGGGGGACATTGAGTCCGAGTGGGCCATGTTCCGCACCTCCATTGTTGAGGCGGCCGATCAGAGCTGTGGCCGTAAGGTGGTTGGTGCCTGTCGTGGCGGCAATCCCCGAACTCGCTGGTGGACACCAGCGGTAAGGGATGCCGTCAAGCTGAAGAAGGAGGCCTATCGGGCCTTTTTGGCCTGTGGGACTCCGGAGGCAGCTGACAGGTACCGGCTGGCCAAGCGGACTGCGGCCTCGGCGGTTGCCGAGGCAAAAACTCGGACATGGGAGGAGTTCGGTGAGGCCATGGAAAACGACTTCCGGATGGCTTCGAGGAAATTCTGGTCCACCATCCGGCGTCTGAGGAGGGGAAAGCAGTGCACTATTAACACTGTGTATAGTGAAGATGGTGTACTGCTGACCTCGACTCGGGACGTCGTGAGTCGGTGGAGAGAATACTTCGAAGCCCTCCTCAATTCCACCGACACGCCTTCCTTTGAGGAAGCAGAGTCTGGGGACTCTGAGGTGGGCTCTTCGATCTCTGGGGTTGAAGTCACTGAGGCGGTTGGTAAGCTCCTCGGTGGCAAGGCCCCGGGGGTGGATGAGATCCGCCCGGAGTTCCTAAAGGCTCTGGATGTTGTAGGGCTGTCATGGCTGACACGCCTCTACAACATCGCGTGGACATCGGGGACAGTGCCTCTGGATTGGCAGACCGGGGTGGTGGTCCCCCTTTTTAAAAAGGGGGACCGGAGGGTGTGTTCCAATTATAGAGGAATCACACTCCTCAGCCTCCCCGGTAAAGTCTATTCAGGGGTGCTGGAGAGGAGGGTCCGTCGGGAAGTCGAATCTCGGATTCAGGAGGAGCAGTGTGGTTTTCGTCCCGGCCGTGGAACAGTGGACCAGCTCTACACCCTCAGCAGGGTCCTCGAGGGTGCATGGGAGTTCGCCCAACCAGTCTACATGTGTTTTGTGGATTTGGAGAAGGCGTTCGACCGTGTGCCTAGGGGAATCCTGTGGAGGGTGCTCTGGGAGTACGGGGTACCGAGCCCCTTGGTAAGGGCTGTTCGGTCCCTGTACGACCGGTGTCAGAGTCTGGTCCGCATTGCCGGCAGTAAGTCGAATTCGTTCCCAGTGAGGGTTGGACTCCGCCAAGGCTGCCCTTTGTCACCGATTTTGTTCATAACTATTATGGACAGAATTTCTAGGCGCAGCCGAAGCGTTGAGGGGGTCCGGTTTGGTGACCTCAGCATTGAATCTCTGCTTTTTGCAGATGATTTAGTGCTGTTGGCTTCATCAAGCCGTGACCTCCAACTCTCACTGGAGCGGTTCGCAGCTGAGTGTGAAGCGGTTGGGATGAAGATCAGCACCTCCAAATCCGAGACCATGGTCCTCAGTCGGAAAAGGGTGGAGTGCCCTCTCCGGGTCGGGGATGAGATCCTGCCCCAAGTGGAGGAGTTCAAGTATCTTGGGGTCTTGTTCACGAGTGACGGTAGGAGGGAGCGGGAGATCGACAGGCGAATCGGTGCGGCGTCTGCAGTAATGCGGACGCTGCACCGGTCTGTAGTGGTGAAGAAGGAGCTGAGCCGAAAGGCAAAGCTCTCGATTTACCAGTCGATCTACGTTCCTACCCTCACCTATGGTCACGAGCTTTGGGTCGTGACCGAAAGAACAAGATCCCGGATACAAGCGGCCGAAATGAGTTTCCTCCGCAGGGTGTCCGGGCTCTCCCTTAGAGATAGGGTGAGAAGCTCGGTCATCCGGGAGGGACTCGGCGTCGAGCCGCTACTCCTCCGCGTAGAGAGGAGCCAGCTGAGGTGGCTCGGGCATCTGGTTCGGATGCCTCCCGGACGCCTCCCTGGAGAGGTGTTCCGGGCATGTCTCACCGGCGGGAGGCCCCGGGGACGACCCAGGACACGCTGGAGAGACTATGTCTCTCGGCTGGCCTGGGAACGCCTTGGGATCCCGCCGGAGGAGCTGGTTGAAGTGGCTGGGGAGAGGGAAGTCTGGGCTTCCCTGTTAAAGCTGCTGCCCCCGCGACCCGACCCCGGAACAAGCGGAAGATAATGGATGGATGGATGGACGGTTAATATCTGTAAATATCCAATAATACAGTGAGGACAACTGCGGCTTATAGTCCGGTGCGGTTTATCTATGAACAAATGCTGTTTTCGTGTCAAATTTGTTGGGTGGCGGCTTATAGTCAGGTGCGCCTTGTAGTGCGAAAATAACGTTAATCCTATATATTGCCTATTGGTTCAATATAGTGCTGCAACGATTAATCGAGTAACTCGAGTATTCGATTAGAAAAAAAATTTCGAATTAGATTTTGCTGCTTCGAGTATTTGTTTAATTGTAATGGTATATTTTGAAAGTGTTTGCTTTTAGTTTTATTGATTATGGTGGATACACTGCCCTCTAGTCTGCCTCATTTCACATAGCTGAATCCAGCTGCTCCCTGTTAAGACCCATTTAAGATAAATTGTTGTTTGAGCTTATGTTTTTTTAATGCATTCATAATTTAGTTTGTAAGTATATTTAGCCATTTTGTTTTTTGTGGGAAAATGTGTCTGAACCATTTGTAAGAGCATTCTAAAAAAACTTTTATAGCATTTAAGCTAGCGGAGTTTTTTTATTTAAGTTAGCCAAAAAAATATATAAATTAAATTTTGTTGCTTCGAGGATTCGTTTAATTAAAGTGGCGTTGTAATGGTTTATTTGGAAAGTGTTTGCATTTAGTTTTATTGATTAGGGTGGATACACTGCCCTATGCTCTGCCTCTTTTCACATGGCTGAACCCAACTGCTCCCTGTTAAGGCCAACGTAAGCTATGTTTTTGTTCGAGCTAATGTTTTTTAATGCCTTCATAATTTAGTTATTAGGTATATTTAGCCGTTTTTTGTGGGAATGTGAGTCTGAACCATTTGTTAAGAGCATTGTAAAAAAAACAAAAAAAAACTTTAGCATTGTATAGCATTGAAGCTAGCGTACTTTTTCTATGTAAGTTAGCCAATTGTTCTTTTGTTGTACATAATCCATTTTTTATTTAAAAAAAAAAAATACCGTTTGTGGCTCTGCTCAGGTATTTTAATTTTTCATGTTCCTTATCCGATTACTCGATTATTCGAACTAACTAGTCCATCGATTAATCGACTACTAAAATATTCGATAGCTGCAGCCCTAGTTCAATACGCAACGCAAATTTTAATTCCCAATTACGGATTGTTCCTCATTTCAAAGGACAGGTGGCCGGCCTACCGCTTTGAACTATGCAGCTAACAATAGTTTATGACATGCCAGCTAGCATCATGCTTCCTGATTTCCATCATTAAATTTGGTTAGCGTCATGGTGACATTGGCACTTCAGGTGCATTCAATCAACCTACCTAGCGTGAATGTTACGTTACCCTGGCCTACAAGACTCCGAGTTTCCGAGTGTAGCTATACATGCTAGGAGTGCCTTGTCCAATGTACCTTTAGCTTTGTGGCTACATTAGTGAGAAGGTGAGTGATTTACAAGTATAAGCTGACTTTTTGTGCCACTACAGATGAAGTTCTTATGCTAGCACGCTGTTAGCTAAAATTAATTTAAAAAGAAGGGACATTCACAGTGTCCTACAACCAAGCTATGCTAGTGCAAGCACTGAGAGCCATTAGCCCAGAGTTCATAAAAGAATTAGCAGTCAAAGTAAAGTGAGTTTTTCCATTTTAGTTATTGTGACTACTTTTAAAAATGAGGTGTTGCGTTTTCAGACTGCCTGTAAACACGCATGGACAGTGGGATTTGTGACACTGTTTTGCTGGCATTTTAATGACAAGGAAGCAACTGGGCATGTTGATGTTAAAGGGAACCTCAGACTTAAAGACTTGTAGGCTCGAACAAGCCACTATTGTTCTTTTTTACTAAAATGTTATTAGAAACACATCAAATATTGCCATCAATTTAAAAATCTTTAATATTTACCGTAATTTCCCGAAAATAAGGCGCACCCGTGTAGAAGGCGCACCCCAAATTTACTTGTAAAATCGAGGGGAAATTTTTGTACCCGTTTATAACGCGCACTCTAATTTTAGCACCAATAAATAGAAGAATACAAGAAAACAGAGCTCGTGTACAGATACAGAAATGTCATTTTACTGACTGGTGAAACACAGCACAAGCATAGCATATTGTTAGTTCAAGCCATTACCATAAACTGACAATATTTACGGTAATAATATGATTTGACAACTTCTCCAACTTACCAGAATCTAGGAGAAAACAAAACAGATGTGACTTTTCTTTAAAAGGCTGCTGTATAACTTGCTCGTTTCATCATGAGGAATAAATGTTTCTTCCACGGATTGATACGGTAAAATGAAAGTGAGAACGTGAGTCGGAAATCCGAGCGAGCTCATCGCTGTCGACACGACAGTAACAATAGGAACTATTGTTATTTGGGTTTGAGGTTCCCGAGGGACAGATATAGTTGACGGACACACACAGGAAGTCTGTGTTGTTACGTTTGTTATGGTCCGAGTTGCGGAGCTGCAATAAACGTTGACTCAAACTAAATTCTGTGCTTTATGAAGTGTGAAAAAAGCAGAATTTTACACAGACGAAATCATTCGGCCGATCAGAGTGAAGTATTACCGAAACAAAATGGTGACGTCACGTACCGTGATGGTCGGCAACGGATCGCCGCATACGTTTCTTCAACACAGCGTGGCTGTGTCAATAAAAATAAAAAAGGTTTATATTAGGGCTGTCAAAATTATCGCGTTAACGAGCGGTAATTAATTTTTTTAATTAATCCCGTTAAAATATTTGACGCAATTAACGCACAAATGCCCCGCTCAAACATATTAAAAGGACAGCAAAGTGAAAGGTGTACTTGTTGTGTTTTTCGGAGTTTTGCCGCCCTCTGCTGGCGCTTGGGTGCGACTGATTTTATAGGCTTCATGAGCATTCTGTAAGTAATTATTGACAATGGCGGGCTACTAGTTTATTTTTTTATTTAAAATTTTACAAAAAAAAACGAAAACATGAAGAGGGGTTTTAATATAAAATTTCTATAACTAGTTATTATCTTTTATTTATTTCCTATAAATTTTTATAAATATTTATATATTTTATTTTTTATTTTTATTTATCTTTTAAGAACTACAAGTCTTTCTATCCATGGATCGCTTTAACAGAATGTTAATTATGGTAATGCCATCTTGTTGATTTATTGTTATAATAAAGAAACACAGTACTAATGTACCGTATGTTGAATGTATATATCCATCTCGGTCTTATCTTTCCATTCCAACAATAATTTACAGAAAAATATGGCATATTTCATAGATGGTTTGAATTGCGATTAATTGCGATTAATTACGATTAATAAATTTTTTAGCTGTAATTAACTCGATTAAAAATGTTAATCGTTTGACACCCCTAGTTTATATATATATATATATATATATATATATATATATATATATTTCTGTCTCCATCCATGTACCCGTTTATAATGCGCACCATGATTTTACAAGTTGATTTTGGGGAAAAAAGTGCGCGTTATATTCGGGAAATTACGGTAGTACGTTTTGACCTACGGTGTGCGTCATGTTTAATGCACACAATGGACCCTCGGGGTGTTGACGTAGTTTGTCACTGTCATTAGACGAACACTACTGGGTCACGGCAAGACCTCCAACACATGCGCAAATCGGTTAAAAGCGGCGAATACTTACTATATGTGTTTTTATTGAGTCTTTTATTACCTTTTCATTGCCTCAAAATACTTTTTGCATGTGTTTCCCTCTCATACTTTTAAGCATTGTGTTTTCTTGTGGTAACTTTATAACAGATTGTTGATCACATTAGTCACGTAGGATATTTAAACCAGCCTTATTTGATATTACTACTAAGGCCGCAGCTATCCATTATTTTAGAAGTCGATTAATCAATGAACTAGTTAGTTCGAATAATCGAGTATTCGGATAAGGAACATAAAAAATTAAAATACCTGAGCTGAGCGTCAAACAGTATAAAAAAAACAAAAGAATGTGGATCTATGTACAACAAAAGAACTTACATAGCAAAATGCTATAAAACGCTAACAATTTTTTTTTTTTTTTACACACAATGTTCTTAACAAATAGTTCAGACACATATTCCCACAAAAAAACGACTAAATATACCCATAAACTACTTTACGAATGCATTAAAAAAAAACATTAGCTCAAACAAAAACTTAGCTAATGTTGGTCTTAACAAGGAGCAGCTGGATTCAGTCACGTGAAATGAGGCAGACTAGAGGGCAGTGTATCCACCCAAATCAATAAAACTAAATGCAGACACTTTCAAAACAAACCATTAGAATGCCGCTTTAATTAAACGAATACTCGAAGCAGCAAAATTTAATTTGAATATTTTTTTTCTAATCGAATAATCAAGTTAATTGATTAATCGTTGCAGCACTAATTACTACGTTTAAGTATTTTCTTAAGGCATCTTGAGTATGTGCTGTCTGTATGCATCTAAACAAAACAAGCTGAAAGCACACGGTAGTACTTTGGGTGTCAAATTCACCTCTTGTAGCACATTTCGCCAAAGTAGCACATTTTGGCAGAACACCGTTTTTTTTTTTCCTACTCTCGTCTTTCCTGTTAATTTTGCTTTTGCAGCTCGTTTTGTGAAATATCGACAGTGTTGCCCTGCATTTGTTTTCCTCTCGGGGTCAAATTAAAAGTCAGAGTCATACTCTGGAAGCCCGGCAGCGTAACTATGTGACGTCACCACCCTGCGACGTCAGCAACCATGGTGACCTATTAGTTAAACTAATTTTACAAATTGTACAAAAACGAAAACATCAAGCGGGGCTTCAATATCAACTTATTCTAACTCATAATAACGTTTATCTACAAGTCTTTCTATCCGTGGATCCCTTTAAGTAGGTTAACTCGTCTGCCATTGGATTATTCGTTGGCAGTCTCTCCCAGTCAGAACTTCAATTGATGATGACAAGACATGCTAACTCACCATGTTTTGGACTGAGGATAGGAAAAGGGTCACCCAGCTTCCAGAAGAAATACATAAAGGTAAACCACACCATGCATGCAAACAGCAGCCTTTGTCTGTGCACTGCAATGCAAAAAAAAAAGGAAAATATAGTGTCATATACACTGTGAATTTGATCAATAAAACCACTCGGGCGTGTGCGCTTACACAGGCGAATGTTGCTAACCACAAAGTAGCCAATGTAGAAAGGCACCACAAAGATGAGAACCAGCAGAATCACGTAGAGATTCAACTTCCAGTGGAAGTATCGGGAACTTTAAGACAGAGAGACAAGCAGACTTTTTTTTTTAGAAGCATGCACTTTTGCTTCATTGAGGACTCAAAACTATTGAAAATTACTTAAATTGACAAAAAGGTCTTTTACCTGCTACTCAAGGCACCCAGAATCTCAAAAATGATGAGTTCAAACATGGTACATGAGAAGGCAAAGGTGACAGAGAAGACCACCTGCACCACATATTGTCGCACCTGTAATAGTAATGAATAACAACGTAATTACAAATTATGCATATAATGCCGCGAAGACAAATTTGACTATACCTCATAGTCTTTGAAAAGCTGTCGCATGAAGAACAGCCAGCCAAATCCAAAGAACAGCACCTTAAATAAATCATAATATGAGGGGAAGTGAAGTTTAATTATAATTACATAGTTGCAGAATGTTGTTTGACTGAGTCACGTAACTTTTCACACCAAGATACATTAAGAATGTTTTTGTATGTTTTCAAAGATGAACCTGAAAATAAGATCGTCTATTTTGGCAAGTGACAGTACCTGTGAGGTGAACATGATGATGGAATCCACCAAAAACGACATTTTACATCTATTAAGCGGCCGTCAATCCTATCAATATTCTAAGGGAGGGTGGAGGACGCTTTTCAGATCATGTTAGTAGAAAAAGCAACAACTATTCTTGAACAAAAAATGTTTATTTCACTCATAATGTATAAGATATTATCGTTAGTGCGTTAAGTTACAAGGGTCGTCTACATCTTGCGTCATCAGGAAAGCTTCCGGGCCAACTTCCGGCGCGGATCTATGACGTCACCGACAAGCACACTATTCTTGAAATTATAATTTTGTCACTGCAGTTTTGATGTACAGTACTCCAGAAGTTTTTGACATATTTAATGTATATTCGCTTAGTTTAAACAACACACAAGCTTTGTTTCTCAGAATCTTGATTGTAATCGACGCACGTGTATGGCAGCCATATTGGAGCAGTACCAATCGTGTTACTTTGTCACCGTACGTTTGTATAATACAGCACCACGGTGACGAATACCTCTCATTTTAATATTGTTTACTGCAATGTTGCAATCATACACTGCTAAATTTGAACGTATTCAACATTATAATCGTAAAGAAAAATAAAATATAGGAAGGGCAGCCATATTGGAGCAGTACTCCTGCGTTAGTTTGCACGAGGGGGAGATTAGCTTGTTTTAAGTTTATGCAATACTACTATTATAAAGGAAACTGTATGAGTATGTGTAAAATTTAATTAAAAACTGATTTGGATGAGGTAGCCATTTAATTCATTTTAGAGCAACGAGCATTTGGCCAAGTGCTGTCTTCGTCAACGATAACAATAACAAAAATATTTTGTCACCAAACAAATTTTTCATGACGATGGCGAGACAATAACAAGCTAAAAATGTGTTTTCGGAAACTAAAACATAACGATACAAACGTCAGTTTTCGTCTAACGAGACGAAAACGAGACAAAAATGCGCAATAGTTTTCATCACATGTTCACAATGTATGATATTTATGTGTAGTGAGTCTGCATCGTAGCCTTGTCTAGTTGTGTCGCTCATGTATTGTGCTGCGCACCGCCGCCCCGTCACAGTGCAATGTCATCTACAGTCTTCAGGCAAACACAGTAATATTTGTTTTCTTACGTTAGCCAGAGGGAATAAGCCATGTTGCTTTAGCCTTTAAAGATCCGTGCTGACTGATCATCACACTAAATGTAACTCGCAGCGTTAGCATAGCATTCACGTTCGCCTTAGGCTAATGCTAACGACGTGAGTCCTCTTAAATGTTCGGACAACTTCTTTTTTTTTTTTTACATAGAGTTTGTTGCGTTCAGGTGGGTATAATTCTTTGAAAATAATGTACTGTTTTCCTCCTGAGTGTGTATTGTCATCAGGAAGTTGGCGTTGTCCTTGTAGACGCGACAATATGTGCTTGTCTGTCAATGTTCATTCGAAAAGTGTTGGAGAACTTTATTTATTTATTATTGGAGTATTTTTTTTACTTATTTTACAGACGAAAACATTTTTAGTAAACATTGACTAAAACTAGATGAAATTAGTCCTGAATTTTTGTCAACAAAAATTGGCAAACATATTTTCAGATGACTAAAATATGACTAAGACAAACAAGTACTACTGTCCAGAAGACTAAGACGAAGATTAAAAGGGCTGCCAAAAACAACACTGGTACTTTGGCCCATCAAAGCAGTGCCAGAAATGTAAAAACAGTGAGTAGCAAGTCATAAGTGGTTTAGAAAAGTGGTTTAGAAATGTGTTTTTGACAAGCGGAGTCTATTAGCAGGCTCGGTGAAACAGTGCTGCTGTTGCAGGGAGTGGTCCCAAACCCTCTCTATTGAAGGTAAGAAAAAGTGCTTTTTGAGGCAGTCTCAGTCAAAATGTCAAGGCTCTGTGTACTCATCAGGTCCCTTTAACTTGGGAGGGCTGGCTTCCAATGAAAATGGATTATTTTCTATACATCTATTGCTTTAAATGCCAACCAAAATGTGTTAAATACGACTCGAGAACAATTAATTCTCTGGAATTTGTCATTATCACCAAGGTGAACAAATGTTTCATCATACCAATGACACATCACTGGGCCTCTAATGCATCATAATGAGTGATGTCATTTTGACAACATCTATGGTCAGTGCCAATCCAACCATTTGGAGCAGCATATTTTGACTCCTATTCTAAAATTGGCGACTTAAGACTGTCAAGATGCCCAAAAAGAAAGGAAAGAAGGGCAAAGGCACCGGGGTTGACCCCAGCCTTCGCCCAAAGATCTTGAGGGATGCTCTAAAAAAGGAGACCGGCAACACGGCGCTCAACGACATCAAGCTAAAGAACATCTATCGCCTGGACATTCGTGCCAGCCGTTGCAATGAGCTCAAGGAGGAGCTCGCAGCCCTCCGGCGTACCTTCGAGCGGCGGGACCAGTACCTGAACCGTGCCGTGGAGAGGTTCTCCAATGACGTGCAGCATGTAGAGTGTCTCTCGGCACAGACGTGGCGCGTGCACCGCGAACACGTAGAGCATCTGCGCGCTATGCAGGAGAAGCGACTCACGTTCCTGCAGCAGCTATGGAACATGGGTCAGGACATGTTGGACCACAAACTGGAGTTGCTGAGTGAAAAAGTGGCCATCTATTTCCTACAGTCCAGCCTGGGCTTCGAGAACACGGTGGTCCACCTGGAGCGGCATCACCAGCAATCCTTGGCCATAGTTCACATGCTCTACAGCGAACCCATGGAGGGCCACTCGGTTTACGAGAAGAGGAAGGCCTTCGAGGTAGAAGAATGCTTCCTCGACCAGAACGTGAAGGTCCTGAAGAACCAGAAGGCAGAGAAACGCTACCTTCTTGATCTGGAAAAATTGGAGACTATGGAGGGCAAGAAGCAAGTTTCCGTGATGACCTCCAAGAAGGGTGTGACCCTCTACAACACCCTCATCGAGGTGCAGTCTCGCCTTGAGACCGCCGAGAAGAACAACTCCGATCTGGTGGGCAAGCTGACAGCGGCCAGAAACGAAGCCAAGGCCAAGATCCACATGCTCCTCAACCGCATGGCTCGCAATCGCGTGCCCATCCACATCATGATCCATCACGTGAGCATGCGCAGTAACGCCGCCGCCAACAGGCTGAGGTTGGTCATCGCCAAGGGTGCCCAGCTCCTTAAGGTGGCCGAGATGTGTCGCCATCTAGAGGCCATGCAGAAAGAGGAGCAAGTGACCTCTGAAGAAGTCACCCTTGAGTCCGCAACGCGGATGGTGGAGCCATCGCTTATGTACGAATTCCCCGAGCTCATTAATCGCTGCAATGCCGCGCGGACCCACCGGGAGGCCTTGGAGCGGCACTGGGAGGTCCTGAGGGAGGAGAACCGACAGTTACAGCTTCTCAAGGATCACCGCCTCCAAGCCCAAACTGTCAAGCCGGACGCGCACAAAGGAGCGTACAATCCTCTGTTGGTCAATATGGCTCCCATCGCGGAGAAAGGCTCCACCAAGCCATTCCAATGTGTCATCGAGGGAGTGCACGCCATCCGGATACTTGCCATCAATCCGTGAAGATGCTTTAATTGAGAGAACTGGCAGTGAACTCATCTTCAATGAGTTAACGCCATCGTTACTCTGTTTAAAAAAAACAAATATTACATTATACTTAAAAACTATGTATAGATTTACTGTTACTTTGTTACAACAAAGAAAGTGTCTCTACATTCTATGAAGGTAAATTTGTTAGAAAAGTAGCAGTAGCAACTTGTAGTTTTATAAAATTGCTTTTTAGTTGTGGCAAAAAAGAAAATGCAACTTGTAGTTGTACCAGAAGATAACTTGTAGCTGTAAAAGC
Organism: Corythoichthys intestinalis; assembly: GCF_030265065.1. Taxonomy (NCBI): domain Eukaryota; kingdom Metazoa; phylum Chordata; class Actinopteri; order Syngnathiformes; family Syngnathidae; genus Corythoichthys; species Corythoichthys intestinalis. The sequence continues at coordinate 17,198,962 of NC_080406.1, forward strand.
AAAATTTGTAGTCGTAGCAAAATTTGTAGTTTGCAGTAAATGTAACTTGTGTCTGTAGAAAAATTATACAAGTTATATTATACAATCCTATATTTTCATAGTCTCTCCAAGGCTAGATTCAGACCGCAGGTCTTAGTGCACGAATCCGATTTTTTCGTCTTATTCTGACTCGAGTGAGCCATTAAGTTGATGGTCTGAACGGGGCAAGTCGCGAACAAGGGGACCATTTCAAATCTGATCTGGGTCAGTTTCGTATGTGGTTTATATCCGATCTGTCAAGTCTCCCAAATCAGAATTCATGCAGCAATTACGTCAGCAAAGAGCGAGAGTGGCAGGCAGGATGTGCATTAGCATTAGCGCAGTGGGTCTTAACCTGGGTTCGATTGAACCCGAGTGAGTCTAAGGGGTTCCGCGAATGTAAAGAAATGCAGGTAAAGAAGGTAAAGAAATGCAAAACCCTATTTTGTATGCTGATTAAATCCTGGCAAAGTGGCTTTTTAGATCAGGTTTTGAACTGGTTTGATCCCAATTTACAGACTCAATCCATTTCTTTTAATTTCTAGTCCTCGATCGGATGGGAGGAGGAACTGCTTTGCTCAGTGGAAGGTTGACTCACACTTGGTATAAGGGAATGCAACAGACCAATGGGAAGCACGGCCTCAAATTTTGATCTGTTTATAAAACATGCCGTCAAAATGAGAAGAATTTTGAATGGGTATTTGCCAAATTATTAGCTTGCTAGCTTATATACAGCGGTTTTGAATTTGCAAAAAAAAATTGTATTATCTAATTCCGAAGGCTTCGGTGAATCCACATGTGAAACTTGTGGAGTTCTGTACCTTTAGCAAGGTTAAGAACCACTGCGTTAGCGCCTAGCTTGAACTCGACTTTTAACGCAGGAGGCGGGTATGAGTTCTATTAATCCATCTAAACATTTAATATAAGATTAAATAGGGATTATTTATGTCTGTTATTTGTGTCATCTTTTTGGAAATCAAAGTATTATCATCATGGAATGATGTACAACCAGCATGTGTAGTCATTTCTTTTGATGCTTCTGCGTATGTTGGTCAGTTTGCTCATTTGTCGGACTGTGAAATAGTGCGCATGCGTAACACTTGAACGGGCTCAATGGACAAAGACTGTCTGAACGGGTACGCCAAAAAAACATGACAAAAATCGGAATTGTGCATTAAGACCTGCAGTACGAACCTAGCCTAAATTTTTAGGAGGTAAATCTGGTCGAAAAGTAACTTGTAATTGTACAAAAGATAACTCAGTTGTAGCAAGTGCAACTTACAGTTTTACAAACTAAATTGGTAGCTGTGGCAAAAATAATTTGTAGTTGCAGTAAATATAACATGTATCTATTGAAATACAGTAGAAAACAAATGCTATACAGGATTAATGCTAATCCAATGGTTGAATTATCCAAGCCTCTATATGGAGGTAAATTGGGTGGGAAATTAATTTGTAATTGTAACAGGAGCAATTTGTAGCTGTACAAAAGACTGAAAAGACAAAAACAGCTTGTAGCTGTTCAGAAAATATCTTGTAGTTGTATAAATTACATTTGTAGTGGTGGCAAAAAAAAATCGTATCGATAGTAAATTTATCTTGTAGTTGCAGTAAATGTAACTTCTAGCTGTAGAAATACAGTATAAATCAAATTCAGAATTTACCCTAATTCAATGCTATGGAGGTAAATTTGGTAGAAAAGTAAATTGTAGTTGTAGCAGGAGAAACTTGTGCTTTAGTTTTACAATATATATAATGTAGTGTAGTCTACTCTATAGTATCTTGTATTTTGATCCAGAGGAAAGCACAAGAGTTTGAAGAAGTGTGGACACCATTAATGGACTGTTTTGAACAATAACAGAATGTACTTCAAGCTGTGAAGTGTGACTTATCTTATTCATCCTTTTTATTAATTTTTAACATTTAGTTAAATTTATTATTCCTATTTTTCCTCATCACCCGTTTTCATGTAATATGCTCTTATGTTCCATGTAGTGTGATGCTTGTTCTGTGTATAAATCAAAATCAATAAAAAGATTTTCCAAGTCTACAAAGTGTACATTGTTGTTGTCCAAGATACATAGTAAGTTGTGTTCATAAATTTAAATAAGAAAATTGTATTGATTTTAAATCTACCTTGTAGTTGTAGCTACACTAGTATGCCCATTATCCAGATTAGTTGTTACACGGATAATGTAGGCGGGTAACATTACCATCTGCTTAATATGGACTGCTGTCTCCTTACAACAATCGGATACTAAGGAAGTGACATCATGCAGTCACCATTTTTAGTGCGGCATGACGACATTGTAAACAATGGAGGCAGACAATCACGACGTGGCATTCCCGCTCATCTTTTCTTTTCCACACATTTTTCTTGAACCTTCAAACTACGTCGCAATAATATGCTTCAATTCAGTGCCCATTTGTGGTCCTCCAATCACTAATGACGTGGAGATGAGCGTTTTTTACAGAGCTCGTTTCCCGCGTTGCCTCCGATCAGCCGGCTGTGGGGCTGGTCCCACCCAACTCAATGCCGACCAAACATGAGTACCGTATTTTTCGGGCTATAAGTCGCACCTGAGTATAAGTCGCACCAGCCCAAAAATGAGCAATGAAAAGGACAAAAAAAAACATTTAGGTCGCACCGGAGTATAAGGCAAGGTTCATACTACAGGTCTTAATGCACAAATCCGATTTTTTGCCATATCTGTTTTTTTTGATGTGCCAGTTCAGACTGCCTTTGTCCCTTGAGACCGTTTAAGTATCACGGATGCGCACTAAATCGCAGTCCGAGATGCGCTCAGCTAAGAGACCCTCATGCGCAGAAGCGTCAAAATAAATTACACATGCTAGCTGTATGCCATTCCAGGGTGATCATATTTTGATTTCCAAAGAGGGGACACAAATAACAGACATTAATAATCCCCTTTTAGTCTTACATTCAATGTTAATATGGACTGATAGAATGCATACACGCACACACATGAGCCTCGACGTGTGTGCGTTAAATGACGAGGGTGCGTCAGTTTGCCCCGACTCGGCCATGTGTGCAATAATGAAATATTGCTCATTCGGCGCACAGAATGAAAATCGAAAATTGTAAGGCTTTTTCTTTTCTTCATTTTACTTTTTTTATGACTGTGGTCAAGCCCGCTTCGTGCTTAAAAGCAGAGTTCAAGCTAGGTGCTAATGCCTACATGACTGCCATCCTCCGTGCCTCTTGCTCTTTGCTGGCATAATTGCTGCATGAATTCCGATTTGGGTCTTGACAGTTCAGGCTGCCAGTGACGTTCTGAAAAAATGTGGCCCAGATCGGATTTGAACCACATACGAAAGTGATTCAGATTGGATTTGAAATTATTATCCACTTCTATGCGACTTGTCCCGTTCAGACCGTCAAGTTAATGCCTGACTAGAGTCAGAAAAACACGAACAAATCCGATTCGTGCATTAAGAGCTGTAGTATGAACCTAGCCTAAGTCGCATTTTTAGGGGAAATTTACTTGATAAAATCCAACACATAGAACGGATATGTCCTTTTGAAAGGCAATTTAAAATAAAAATACAATAGAGAACAACATGCTGAATAAGTGTATTGTATGATAATGTTACATGATGCATGAACAACGAAATTGGTATGTTAACATAACATAACTATTAAGAGTTATTCAGATAACTATAGCATAAATAACATGCTAACAAGTTTACCAAACCACCAGTGTCACTCCAAAACATAAAATAACATGTGAAATGATTTAATAATGTGTTAATTATTTCACACATAAGTCGCTCCAGAGTATAAGTCGCACCCCCAGCCAAACTATGAAAAAAACTGTGCCTTATAGTCCCAAAAATACGGTATATAAAAATGCGTAGAGGAAAATCAAACCCTGAAAAGTGACCTGCGTGGTAGCCTTAATCAAAGAGACGTGCGATCAGTTTTTTTCATGACATTTCTGCCTGTCAAAACTGTCGCCACTTCCAGGATGGCCACTGTTATGCACAAGCACTCCTGGTTGCGGCTTCTAAAAAATATACGCAGCACCACACCATATTTTTCTACTTGTTATTTTCCAAGTGGTTTCCAACTGAGCATCGATTGTAACATCCCTAGTAACGATGTCAGGCTTTCGTTGTTGATTTCTAAAAATGTATTTCAATCACAACTCGGCGACTGCTTGTAAAAGCCAACCGTGCTCTCCCTTCACTCTTGCTCTCGCGTGATGCATTCAATTGCATTCACGAAAAAACAGTACGGAGTTCCTGACCCCAGGTCTAGAAGGTGTCGTTATTTTGAAATTTCCCGCCAGTGAGTAATGAGTTTCCGGTTCAGTGGTAAACCGCGCGGACCATGACGTAACACATGAGGCTGCTCCTTTCCACGCATGCGTAGTTTACACAAATGCAGGCGTACCTTGCAGAACCGAGGGGGGCTTAAATGCACCTTAAACGTGCGGACAGTTATAAAAACAGTCAGCAATATACCCCGGAGAAAATTATCTGTCTGAGTGTAGTGTCGCCTAAGTGTTAAAATATCTCTGAAAGCCGCTCGGCCGGTTGTCTGGAGGGGCCCAGAAAAAAGTTCCACTTGCATCCCCCCTCCACACACACCGGAAGATCGTCTTAAGGCGAAAGTGTGGAGGGGCCCATGAATACCGTATTGGCCCTAATATAAGACTGTGTTTTTGCATTGAAATACGACTGAAAAAGTGGGGGTCGTCTTATATTCGTGGTCTAGACATTATACCAATTTACGACGCTAGATGGCGCCAGATTTTATTGAAGCGATGTTCTGTCATGACGGATCTCAGCTACTCTCAAGTTTAACCAGTTTGCATTATTTTATTGCAATGTTTTTCCTTATTTAGATTTGTTTCAAGACTACAGTTACAGTTAGACTTCACTTTGATGGTTAATTCAGTTATTGCAATTTTGTTATTTTATCACAATAGATTGGTTTATTAATATTTAAAAGAAAACAGAAGCCATTCATTTCCAAATGTGATTGCACTTTAGTTTACATATTTAAATGTTCAGATATTAAGATTTAAATGAGGCAAAATAACATGCTTTCTCTCTCAAATATATTGTTATAATCATTTGTTTCAGATGTACGGTAATTATTTTCTGTATAAAAATTAGTTTGGTGTTCAAAAAGGCTTTTTTCAAACTTGAGTTTTGAAAAAGAGGGGGTCGTCTTATGATCAGGGGCATCTTATATTCGGGCCAATACGGTAATTGTCCACTATAATCCCCCCACTCGGGGGTTCCCGTTTATGCTCATCACACCCAGGCCCTGTTCACATTAGTTCCGCCACTGGTGGCAGTAACTAATTTGTATCTGTAGAAAATTATGGAACCAAATTTGAAAATAAATAAATAAATGAATGAATAAATAAATAAATGAAAATATAGAAGTATATTTTTTCATTGACTTTTTATATTCCATACAATTTAGTTTTGTTGCAATTAACATTAAAAAAAGGACAAATGTTATCCCTTGAGCAACAATGCCTGAGTCAGCAGAGGGTGCTGTGACTCCGACATGACGGTTGTGGACGTCTCCCATCGATCTCCCCTCTTTGCTGGTCCACCAAACTGCTTTGTAGAGCTTCACCCTTCTGCCTAACAATTTGTCCTCACAATTGAAAACACTCAAGTCGAAGAAAATACACCTCCTGCGGTATTTTGTGCCATGTTAGAAAATCAGCGCTACATGCTAAGTAGGACGCAAAAAGAGGTGAGTGGCTTGTCTTCTCTCTATTCATTCACCATGTGTAGTTTAGGTCAACTTTTGAGTCTCTTAAATTCCCTTTTAACCGGCCAATCGAAGATTTTGTTTTTGTCTTTTCAGTTTTCAACGGTTGGTGAAGCATTGGGTTGGTTGGACGTTTGAATTCTAAGATTTTTTTTGTGTTTTTTTCAGTCAGCTGATATCAATCTTCCCTGTTAGCTGAGCAATTATGAAGATGAAAATGATGATGGTCTGGGCACCCTGCAGGAAATGTCTGCAGGTGTTTTTGCTCCTTCTCCTGGTGGCAAAACTAAAGGGTAAATATACACCATGCTCACAATCCCAAGTATTTCCAAAACATCTTTTAATTGGTGTCTGTGAGAGACAGTCTATAAAAAAATCCAGAAATCACAGTGTATAATTTTTTTTTAACAATTTATTTGTATTATACTGCTGCAAATAAGTATTTGAACACCTGTCTATGAGCTAGAATTGTGAGCCTTAAGCCCCTTTCACACACGTCGAAACACCGGGAAAATCGCGGGATTTAAACGTGCAGTCCTTGTATGTGAACACAATTTCCCAGGTCGACTGACACAGAGATTACGCGGACATTTTACGGGTCGTGTCTTAGTATAATTGTGAGCGGTGGGTTTCGACTCTGCATTGTACGTGTAGTTTGAAATGACGATGGGAGTCAAGAGTGCCGTGTGACTTGCTTTTGATCTGATAAAAGTCAGAAAAATCCAATTCTCCCATTAACTCATTCACTCCCAGCCATTTTCACCAGAGCAAGGCCCTTCACTCCCGGCCGTTTTACTGGATTTTGACTGATTTTGCAAGGCCCACAGAAATTTCTGTTCTATTGCTATATAAACATGGAATCCACCAAAGGAAAGATTAGACTCTCTTCTTTCAGCAGAAAAAAAAGTAAGTTTATATCTTTTTCCATTCTTTAGAAATCAGCATTAGAAAATAACTTAGTTTGAGCAATTTTCCAATTTCTGATGAAAAAACTGAGAAAATTAGCTTTTTGTAAACGCATACATTTCAAACATAACTTTGACTTTAACACAGCTATTTTTTGCTTTAGTTACATCCCAAACATCTGAATAATGTTTTCCTTTTACAAAATAACATAAACAACAAGACAAATAGAGCTTTTGATAACAAAGTAACAATTTATTTACACTTGACTAACTGAGAGATGACGCTGTTGTCGCTGAGATGACGCTGTTGTCGCTGAGATGACGCTGTTGTCGCTGAGATGACGCTGTTGTCGCCTCGTCAGCTGGGTTAACTTTTCCCTCATCGTTGCCTGTCTCATAAAGATGGATTTTTTTTTTTTAGTCTCTGCGGGGTCTGCTTGGTGAGCCCACTGCACTGGTGGTCCCAGTCGCTTTGCTCGGTCGTCCAGCGCCTGGCATCCCGGGCGTCCACTCGGTTGTTCTGCTCGGTCGTCCGCTGCCTGGCATCATTCCGCCAGCGCTCTGACCGTGCTGCCCGGCCGTACGTTGCTGTGGAATCGGGTTGCCGGTCTTACCAAATGCGCTACTGCCCTCCAGTGGCCAGTTTTATTGCCTTAAAATTGATTTTCAGCTTTGTCCTTTGGAGCTCAGTTGAATCAGGACCCAGATATGTCTTTTATGAAAAAAAAAAAAAAAAAACGTAAAAGACATATAAATACGTCTTTGGGACACTGAAACAATTAAAAATAGATCGTATTCATACGTTTTTGGGAGCAAATGAGTTAAACATGGCTTTAACAATGTGCCCCTCCCCATCGACATCCACACAGAAAAGGGCGCGACATCCCTGATAAAAGTCAGAAAAAGCCAATCCTTCCGTTAAACATGTTTTAAACAATGTGCCCCTATTCAAATTAATTTAAAAAAAGACATGCAATGCGATTTTATACATGAACGCATGCCTGGAAATTACATTTTCCAACAAAACTCTCTGCAGCCAAATGGCACCTACAGTGTATCACAAAAGTGAGTACACCCCTCGCATTTCTGCAGATATTTAAGTATACCTCTTCATGGGACAACACTGACAAAAAGACCGCAAATAGATTGCTGAAGACATGTCAACAAAGCACATGGATTACTGGAACCATATCCTATGGCCTAATGAGACGGGCGGGCTTTCTTGTGTACCGTCTTCAGAAGAGGCTTCCTCCTGGGGTGACAGCCATGCACACCAATTTGATGTAGAGAGTGGCGTATTGTCTGAGCACTAACAGGCTGACCCCCCACCTCTTCAATCTCTGCAGCAATGCTGACAGCACTCCTGTAACGAGTCACATGACAGTTTGGAGGGAAAATGACAAGCAGTACTTAATTTGGACATTTAGGGATGTACGTAGTCTCTAAGGGGTGTACACACTTTTGTTGCCAGGGGTTTAGATATAAATGGCTATATTATATTTGTTATTTTGAGGGGAAAATAAATGACTCCATTATATAAGCGGCACACTACTTTTCATTTTGTCAAAGTGTCATTTTGTCAGTATAGACCCTACCCACGTGACGTCACAACTCCTTCCTCCTGACTGGTGCCGCCCATTTGTCCGTCAACACATCATGTTTACCTGTTACGGCTACGTACATTCCTCCTATTTACGACGTGTTTTTCTGCTCGTTAACATTAATAATCAAAATGGTGAAGGCGTGTGTGGCGGTCGGTTGCAATAACAGAGAAGATAGACGGAGAAGACGGAGAGACTTGAAGTTCTACCGGATTCCGAGAGACCCGGAGAGAAGAGAGCGAGATGGGCTGCTGCAATTCGACGAGAAAACTGGGCTCCAAACGATTACCACAGATTATGTAGTAGTCATTTTATATCTGGTAAGATGCATTTAATATATATTTAGAGGGTTTTGGGCTGACAACCACAATTAAGATCATTGCTAGGCTAATCGCCGACAACATACACGTATGTATGTAGTGAGAGTGCTATCGCTAAACCATATAAACATTAAAAGCCCTAACTCCATTGACAAACGACATGAAATACATTAGACTTGACAGTGGATGTTAGCAATAACAAAAGATTTTGAATTGAAAATTTCGTAACTCACCTTTCCAAACACAAGATAGATTCCTGCCGAATTTTCGTGGACGAGGACCTGTTTCACCCAACCAGCAACGAAGTATTTATAAGCCTCCAAGCTCTTAAAGTTTTTCAAACTTTCGTGAGAATAGGCTGATTTTGTGTGGACAAGATAGTTGTACATATCAGGGTAGCTAGCAGATGTCAGGCAAATACGGCGAAGACAGCGGGTCGAAAAACATCGATTTAGGCATCAAATATGGATCTGGCGAATGGATAAACTGAAGCTTTTCCACATAACGCCTTTTATGCAACGCATCAAGTGAGTTTACGGCATCCGAAAGCACCGGGTCTTCCATGAAATGCATTATAAATTGCTCGATCAATTGAGACCATTGATAATACAGACACAAAATGACGGACAAGGGGGCGGAACCATACAGCGAGCACGTGATTTTGTGACGTCGGTGGGTAGGGTCTATTGTCCCATGAAAACATATACTTAAATATCTGCAGAAATGCGAGGGTGTACTCACTTTTGTGATACACTGTACCTCCCCATCGACATCCACACAGAAAAGGGGAAAACTAATAAAGTGCACTCAACTTAAAAGAGAAGGTGACGTGTTAATAACTGACATAGGGGAAACAAACAACCTACAAACAAAAAGTTCCAACTTTGAAGGAGGATTGACGGAAATAAAATAGAAAATAAGATAACAAAAATTTTTTTGTGTAATTATAAAATAGAAACATACAATATTTGCAAGTTTGATATATCCCTGTTACATAATCTCCGAGACTTTCCCGGAAAGCAGTGTGCGTGGAAGCAGACGTTAAATTCCCGGGTCACGGCACGATGGCTGATGACGTAAATATCATGGCAGACCGATCATCACTTCCTCTTTCTTCGCAGTAAGACGAAAAGCGGTAAACAAACATCGCAGTTATCAACATAGCAAGGTGGAAATAGCTAAATTAAACTGAAAACATAACGAAATTATATTGCTATGGGATCGTGCAGCCGAGGAAGAGAGTCCATCGTCCATCTTTTGAAATGTGTGGTTTATTTTATTGCCGATGTTAGGGTCCTCTACTACGGAAACAAGGTTGTACTTCAAAACAAAAAACAACGGAGGGATGCGCTCAAGGGTTTATTAAATACAAACAAAAATACACACGATCACGGAAAAGCAGGAATAGCATAATGGGTCCGTGACAGTAGGTCGACAGGGATCAATAATACTAGCCTAAGCAGTTGGCAGAGAGCCGATAAGACAACAAAACAGAAACCAGTGGGCTTATTTCTTCCCCGGCAGCTTTCGAGCTTGCTCTCCAGTGGTTAGAAGACACCATATCAAATACCAGCACAACATAGGGGATTTCAAAACAATGGCGGCAGAGGTGTCCAATAGGGTTGGGCATCGTTTGAAATTTAGCGATTCCGGTTCCGATTCCAATTCCACGTTTCGATTCCAGTTCGGAACGATTCTCGACTCCGATTCTTTTAAGAGGCAGGGTTAAAAAAAATGCAGGGTAAAAAAAAATTGCATCGTTATATTAAAGTCTTAACCTCTCAGCGATTTTTAAAATTAAATGAACTTCTCACAGGGGTAATTTTTAACTTGTATATAAATATCACTCTTTAAACTCTAGCAATTTTTTTACGCTTGGCGGTCAGGGGATCGAATCAAGGAATTGAAATTTAAAAATTCGAACGATTCCGGGAGCATCGGAGTGTTGGAACTGGTTCCCATCGATGCTCGATGCCCAACCCTAGTGTCCAATGGCGCCCTGCAAGTTATTATTTCAGCTCCCTTCTCTTTGATTGCCTGGGCTTGAATACAGTCTTGATGAGCTTGAATTGGCTGCAGTTACTACGTCGGGAGCACTCCCACAAAGGGCTCTGTAAAAAAAAAAAAAAAAAAAACTCGATTTGACCTACATTGTGACAGCCAATACCGACCAAAAAAGACATAATGTCCGGGTTATAAAATCACGCTAACAGCCCTCCTTGCACAGAGAGGGCCAGTGGGCAACAAGGGGCAAGTCTGTGAAAGTGTCCAACCCGTGTCATTCCCAGGATATCTCTATATGTGTGAAAGCAATGGCGTGAGTAAATCCCGCGTCACCTTACACGGGAATTTCCTGGGATCTGTGTGTGATAAGTAGTGTTGCACCGATACCATTTTTTGGCCCCGATACCGATACCTGGTTGTGCAGTATCGGCCGATACCGATACCATACCGATACCACCCCGATTATATATATATATATATATATATATATATATATTTTTTTTTTCCAAAGAGCTACATAATTGGATGTGAAATCATTGCTATCAAGGCTTTGTCAGGCTGTTGCTTACCTTTGCAAAATAGGAAAAAGTACACTAAACCCTAGTAGACAATAGTTGAATAAACCTTCCGCTCTCAAAGGCCAAAATAGTGCTAAATTTGTGAAATTAATAAAACATGTATAATACTAGCCCAACAGTAAGAAAGTAAAAATAAATTCATAATAATAAACTCTGAATGAACTGAATACACTTTTTTTAACCTCTCAAAGTCCAAACAGCAACTTTCATGAAATTATTGTCACATTCTGCTGCTGGTTAGATTGTGTTTTGTTGCTGGGCGTGGGGGCTCATCAACGCGGCATTTAAGCACGGGTGATCTCAGAGAAGGCTGCCGAGATATTTGCCTTGCTGATCGCTATTTGACATCTGGCACAATAATCTCGCTACATTTGCTTGTTATGCCCCTGCATTGGGTTTTTCTGTTAGTGTGCTGCTCTCGTTTGTAACCGCTGCCTATCGTCTTAGTTTGTCCGTCGACCTCCTGTCACGGACTCCTTTTGTTATTTCTACTGTCCCGCGATCGCGTGTTATTTTTTGTTTGCAATCATTAAACCCTTTTATGTATCCCCCGCTTGTTGTCTGCTTCGAGGTTCAATCTTGTTTCCGCATTTGCGGACGCTAACAATTATAAGTAATGATAATTGACCACAGCATCCCGTCTCTCCTTTTTTTCGGGAGGTGGGAGTCCCTTATTTCTATTTCTGAAAGGTGGCAACAATACTTTGGAAACACTTCCCAAATTACTACGGCATTTCTTTCAGTAAAAGACAATAAAAGTAAAGTAGACGAAGTGAACTGACCAGAAATTGTTGCTCCGGTCCAGCGGCCTTCTTCCTCTGGATAGCAGTCCTGCTCTTGCAGGCTCAAACTCGTTGTGTTCGTTCCCGTTTCGTCTTCAAATGTTTTATCAATTTCGAGGTATTGAAACTGGCCGATTTAACTCCACATCTCCAAACTTTCAGGCCGCAAATCTTGCATGCAGCCATTGATTTTAATCAACGGGATTTCTATTTGGAAATATTTCCCGACCGCCGCGGCGCCGCCATATTTCCTGGTTTGTTTTTCGTCCATATGAAAAAGCCCCCTTTTGATTGGTCAGGAGTGGCTATTGGCCCACTCTCATTGGTCTGGAGCAGGCCAATAGCGATAGCTGCTTGGTGTTCACTTGTCATCACACAACACAGAGACAGAGTGTAGTGAGCGCCAGGAGGAGAAAAAGGCTGTGGTCAAATGTTATAATAATGGACCGGTAAATGGTATCGGCGCCGTCTTCGTTGGTACTCGCCGATACCGATACCACCATTTCGGGCCGGATCGGCGCCCCCTGCCGATACTAGTATCGGTATCGGTGGATCTTTAGTGATAAGGGCTTTAAAGACCTGTTAGTCACCTTTAAAAAGTCCACCTCCACTCCACTTATTCACCTAAATAAGTGAAGTGGAGGTGGACTTTTTGAGTTCGATTTTTTTACCTGTTTGAGGCAGTTAACTTTATACAAACACCTGTCCACCCCATTAACCCCACACAGCTGTCCAAAGACACTAGAGACTGAATTGTAGACCTTTACAATGCCGGAAAGGGTTACGGGGCAAATGCCAAGCAGGTTGGTGATATAAGATCCACCGTTGGAGCAATTACTAGAAAATGGAAGAAGCCAATCATGACTGTCAATCTTCCTCGGACTGGGGCTCCATGCAAGATCTACCTCGTAGGGTCTCAATTATCCTATGAATTGTGTTGAATCGACCAAGAACTACACAGGGGGAGCTGGTCAATGACCTGAAAGGAGCCGGGAGCACCATTTCCAAGGTTACTGTTGGTATTAATTAGAGGTGTGCAAAATTTCCGATTCTTAGATTATTCGCGATTCGGCCGTGGAAGATTCGAGAACGATTCACAAACATCCAAATTCCGATTATTGAAATATGCCAAGTAAAGCGGAAGTACAAAGCTGCTGATACAGAATGGGGACTGGAGTTTTTTATTTACTGTTATTTTTATATATTTGTTTACTGCTATATGTTACCTTGATACTGAAATAGTAGCTTGGTTTAGCCTGAGAGTATTTTTGAACAATTTTGGAACTAATGTACAAAACATTTAATTTTAAAAAAAAAAAAAAAAAAGGAAGGGGGTTGGTGCATCAATAATCGTTTATAATCGAATCGGAGCCTCTGAATCGTAATCGTAATCGAATCGTTAGGTGCCCAAAGATTCCCAGCTCTAGTATTAATACACTAAGACGTCATGGTTTAAAATCACGCATGGCACAAAAGGTCTCCAGGCCTGTTTTAAGTTTGCCAATGACCATTTGGATTATCCAAAGGAGTCATGGGACAAAGTCATGTGGTCATATGAGATCAAAATGGAACTTTTTGGTCTTACCGTATTGGCCCGAATATAAGACGGTGTTTTTTGCATTGAAAGACTGAAAAAGAGGGGGTCGTCATGTCATGACAGATCTCAGCTACTCTCCCATTCACGACGCTAGATGGCGCCAGATATCATTGAAGCGATATTCTGTCATGACAGATCTCAGCTACTCTCAAGTCTAACCAGTTTGCATTATTTTATTGCAATGTTTTTCCTTATTCAGATTTGTTTCAAGACTACAGTTACAGATAGACCTCACTTTGATGGTTAATGCAGTTATTGCAATTTTGTTGTTTTATCACAATAGATTGGTTTATTTACATTTCAAAAACCAGAAGCCATTCATTTACGAATGTGATTGCACTTTAGTTTACATATTTAAATGTGAACTAAACAAATATTAAGATTTGAATGAGGCAAAATAACGTGCTTTTTCTCTCAAATATATTGTTATAATCATTTGTTTCGGATGTACTGTAATTATTTTCTGTATAAAAATTAATTTGGTGTTCAAAAAGTCTTTTTTCAAGCTTGAGTCTTGAAAAAGAGGGGGTCGTCTTATAATCAGGGCCGTCTTATATTCGGGCCGATACGGTAATTCCACTCATAGTGTTTGGAGGAAGAAGAATGTTGAGAACCATCCCGAGAACACCATCCCTACTGTGAAGCATGCTTTGGGGGTGTTTTTCTGCACATGGGACTGAACGACTGCACTGTATTAAGGAGAGGATGACCACGGCCATTTATTGTGAGTTTTTGGGGAATAACCTCCTTCCCTTAGTTAGAGCATTGAAAATGGGTCGTGACTGGATCTTCCAACATGACAATGGCCCCGAAGCAGACAGCCAGAATAACCAAGGAGTGGCTTCGTAAAAGCATATCAAGGTTCTGGAGGGGCTGAGCCAGTCTCCAGACCTAAACCCAATAGAAAATCTTTGGAGAAAGCTCAAACTCGGTGTTTCTATGTGACAGTCCAGAAACCTGATTGATCTAGAGAAGATCTATGCCGTGCAAAACTCCTGCTGCAGTGTGTGCACACCTGGTGAGAATAAACGTTTGACCTCTGTAATTGTAAACAAAGACTACCAAACATTGTTATTGATTTTCTCAGGTGTTCAAATACTTATTTGCAGCAGTATAATACAAATAAATTGTTTTTAAAAAATCATACACTGTGATTTCTGGATTTTTTTTTTTTTTTTTTTTTTGGGATTGTCTCTTACAGTAGACAAGCACCTACCATGAAAATTTCAAACCTGCCTATTATTTGCAAATGGGAGAACTTGCAAAATCACAGGGTGTTCAAATACCTATTTTCTTCACTGTATATATAATTTTCATTTATGTATTCCCCTGTGCGTTTTGATGTAAATTTGTTAAATGTAAATGCATCTAGGTGTTAAACTGGGAGGACTGGCTGTGAAAGCTCATGTTTCAAGGGCGAATGAATTCCCTCCTCCCAGTAAAAATGAATTGGACATCTCGCGCCATCAGTGGCAGTCATGAGTTCAATTGACAAATAATAAGTTCCACTTTTTGAATTAAAGTACTGTTTTCCCCACGGTATGATGTGTCCAAGGCAAGGTAACAGCGCCGGAGCGAGTGCAGGCCAGCGTGGGCAAGCCCTTCACATTGACGTGCGCCCTCGCCAAGGACCGAGGCGACGCCGTCAAGCACGTGTACTGGCTGGATGTCAACAACCGCACGCTTCTCAGCTACCAGCCCGGCAACAAAGACAGCGTGAGCAGCCAGCAGCACGTGGAGCTCACACCGTCCTCCAAAGACACCTATTCCGTCACCATCCAGAGGGTGAGCTTCAGGGATGAAGGATGCTACCTCTGCGTCTTTGACATGGTCCAGTCTGGAACCAAACAGGGACGCACTTGCCTGACTGTCACTGGTGAGTTGTACTTTTAGACCAGGCGTCAGTGTTGTCAAAGAGTACTTGAAAAATTAATCATTTACTGATTACTGATTACGCCTCAAAAAAGTAATCTAGTTACTTTACTGATTACTTAATTATCAAAGTAACTAAGGCTACGTTCATACTACAGATCTTAATGCACGAATCCGATTTTTTGTCATATCCGTTTTTTTGGCGTGCCCGTTCAGACTGACTTTGTCCATTGAGACCGTTCAAGTATTACGCATGCGCACTAATTCGGAGTCCGACACGAGCTGAGCATGAAGACCCGCATGCGCAGAAGCATCAAAACAAATGACACACGTCATCCGTCATTCCAGGGATATCATATTTTGCTTTTCAAAAGGAGGACACAAATAACAGACATAAATAATCCCCGTTTAGGCTTATATTCAAAGTTTATATGGATCGATAGCATGCACGCACTGTCCCTGCATGTCACACACACATATGCGCAGTTTGCCCCGACTCTCGGCCGTGTAGGCAATGTTGAAATATTGCTCACTTGGAGCAAAGAGAAAACTGAGCATTCTCAGGTTTATCCTCAACCCATTTTTATTTTTTATGACTGTTGTCAAGCCCAGCCCTTCCCCAAAAGCCGTCTTCACTGCAAGCTAGGCGCTAATAACGCACAGCGGCACCGCTACGGTAAGCGTCTCTCTCGCTATTTGATGACGTAATTGCTGCATGAAATCCGATTTGGGAGAGTGGACAGTACAGACCGCCGCAACAGTCTGGAAAAATGTGGCCCAGATCGGATTTGAACCACATACGAAAGTGACCCAGATCAGATTTGAAATGGTTCAGTTCTATGCGACTTGTCACGTTCAGACCGTCAAGTTAATGCCTCACTCGAGTCGGAAAAACACGAAAAAATCGGATTCGTGCATTAAGACCTGTAGTATGAACGTAGCCTAAGTTACTTTAAAACTACTTTATCGGTTACTTATTACCAATTTTTCTCCGTTTCCTGCCTCAACATAAGAATGACAACAGAAAAATGTCATCACATTTAATTGACTTTCCGATCATTGAATTTGAAGAGGGAGATCAGAATTTTTCACATAAGGAATGGGGATTTAATTAGTTGATTTTAACCACCATTGACTCTCGCTATCTTATCCACTCAGGAGCCCTGAAACTAACAAATAACTGACACACTGCATGGAATTTGTTGAAATCAACTCCACCTACTAATGAAACCCAGGCTAACTCGAAGATTTAGCCTAATGCGAAAAATTCTTAACTTCGAGTTAGGGTTTAGGCATTAGGGTTAACGACATATCAGTGCCAATGCAAAACAATGCAAGTTGACAGCACAATAATCAACAACACACAAATTAATTGTGCAATAAAGACAAAGGTGGGGGCAGACGCGAATGCGCGCGCACATCCCGGAAGTACGCCGTACAAACACGCAGTCAATTGGGCCACAAAACTTGGCGGCAACTAAGCACTTTACACTCAGTCGGACTTACAACACATCCCAAAGATGCTAAACGAACACGTCACCTCATGGCATAAATGTGCAACACAAATATGATGTACACAATGCTTGCCGACTTGGAGCGATGACTACCCTCTATTGCAGGGTTCTCTAAATCCGGACCTCGGTGCCACTTTTCCTGTCGTGTTTTCCATGTTTGCCTCCTCCAACACACCTGAATGAAAATAATCAGGATCATTATCAGGCTTCTGCAGAGGTTGCTGATGACATAATGATTTGATTCAGGTGTGTTAGGGGAGAGAGACGTGGAAAACACGACAGGAAAAGTGACACCGAGGTCCGGATTTAGTGAACCCTGCTCTATTGCAAAAGCAAAGCTACGAAGTGGCCGCATATGCAGCGGCTTCAACCTATCGCTGGAGCCTTACAGGATGAAGGAAAAATACTCACGTTCATTCATGGATTCGCACAGATCTAAACAGGTGGCTGCACTCGGCTCCAATAAGCACCCGTGTACGTCACGCCTTTCTCTGTCCCAAAACTCAAAACCAAAACAGGAAGTAACTATGAGCGGTTACCATGGAAACAAACCTTTGGGAACCTTTCTAACGTTTTCTTTTCAAATTGCTCCTCGTACATGATTACAATATTCTTCATTCTACATACATTATGAGGCAATAACAAAATAGTAACGCAAACACGCTAAAGAAACTAACTTTAATCAGATTACTGGTTTGGAAAAATGAGTAAGTAATCAGACAACACTGCCAGAGGTGTCCAATCCATTTCAACTGCCAGGAATTGACTAATCAGTTCAAAATGGGTTAGACGGCCATTACTGTCTATGGCAGCCACATAATACTTTATCTAAAAAAAATAATAATAACCATAAAATTCATGAATGAATTAATTAATAATGAAGAAAATTTTCTTTCATTAAAAATAGTCCCTTTAACTTTGTCTTTACAATTAAAAAAATGAATAAAATGATTGATTAAATGATTGATGAATGATGAAAATGAAAGTTGAAAGTTGAAAGATGAAAGGTTTTTTTTTTACTATTGTCATAATTACTTTATTATTATTATTTTTAAATGGTGGCAGCGTGGTTCGCACGTCCGCCTCACAGTTCTGAGATAAAGGTTACAATCCCGGCCTTGCTGTATGGAGTTTGCATGTTTTCTCTGTGACTGCGTAGGTTTTCTCCGGGTGCTCTGGTTTCCTCTACATCCCAAAATATATGCATGGTAGGCGGATCGAAAACTCTAAATTGTCCCCATGTATGAGTGTTTCCGCAAATAGTTGTTTGTCTTCTTGTGCTCTGCTATTGGCTGGCAACCCATTCGGAGTGTACTCCGCCCACTGCCCATAGTTAGCTAGGAGATGCTCCAGCACCCCCGCGACCCTCGTGAGGATAAGCAGCCTGGGAAATTGATGAATATTTATTAGTATTATTAAAAACCTCCCAGTTAAAATTGATTTGTTGTGAGAATATTTTGTCTAAATGACATATTTCTACATATATATACAGACTAGCAAAGGAACAAATCATGTTTCAATAACCAAACCTGGCAAATCTCAGGGCTTTATTTTCTTCATATGTCTTTGATAGAATTCAAACACATCCATTTGTTTGTTGAAATCAATGAACAAAGCCAGAAAGCAAATGTACCCTTCCAATGTAAATCATGAACACATGGACGAATTCTCCCTTTGAGGACTCAATGAGTTACGAGCACGGTGACAGGAAACCGTCGTCTCAATTTCCGAGCCGCTTCGCGTCTTCGAATATCTGTTGCGAGGCCTCCTGCACTGGGAGTTATGCCGCATTCCTTTTAGAGCAGTGCTTTTAAAGTGTAGTACGAGGACCAACAATAGATGGACTGAATTAAATGTTCATACGAAGATTTTGTAATGTGTTTATCAGACGTCCAGTTCATTTGAAGTGGGAGGGATGGCATCGACCTGGAATGAGCCACTCTTCCAGTAAAATAATGTAGAATGATTTCTTGACCCATGCATTGATAATTGTTATATCGGCATATCGTGAGATGATCGTTATCGTGAGCCTTCTATCGCAAACCGTGTCGTATCGTCAGGTACCCAGAGGTTCCCACCCCTATTTAAGAACAGGTTCTGACTGTACAGCGAACCCTCAGTTATCGCTATTAATGGAAACCAGAACCGACTACGTAAAGTGAAAGCATCTAACATTTTTTTGTGTATATGTAATATCAATAAGTGTATATAAAACCCTATAAATGTATATTTTATCATTACAACATTAAAGAATAGTTTGAAACATGTAAATAAAATATTACAGTATTTTCTGCACTATTAAGCGCACCTTCAATGAATGTCCTATTTATATAACATCACTATATAAAACCCTATAAATATATATTTTATCATTACAATATTAAAGAATAGTAGGGTTGTTCCGATCATGTTTTTTTGCTCCCGAACCGATCCCAATCGTTTTAGTTTGAGTATCTTGCCGATCCCGATATTTCTCGATCCGATTGCTTTTTTTTTTGCCCCTGATTCAATTCCAATCATTCCCGATAATTTTTCCCAATCATTTACATTTTGGCAATGCATTAAGAAAAAAGTGAACAAAACTCGGACGAATATATACATTCAACATACAGTACATAAGTACTGTATTTGTTTATTTTGACAACAAATCCTCAAGATGGCATTTACATTATTAACATTCTTTCTGTGAGAGGGATCCACAGATAGAAAGACTTGTGACTTTGTATATTGTGACTAAATATTGCCATCTAGTGTATTTGTTGAGCTTTCAGTAAATGATACTGTAGTCATGGCCAAAAGCATGATGGGAAGTGGAACCATGACTGTGCGTAGTGCTACCAATTGATATATCTTCTCTGCGTTGGCAATTAACATAAGGTGTTAAGATAAAGATCAATTGCTACCTTGCTTCCCCACATTGCTTCCCATGATATTTCTAATCGTAGGGAGAGGGATTGTAAGGTTTTAGCCAATTAAAAAAAGGCTCCAAAGGCTGCCAAAATTCACTCTACTCATTTCACGCTGCCTTTTATCTCTCTATATAGGTAAAACGGTGCCATTACAGATTGAGCGCGACAATGCGTGAGTGGGTCGTTCAGCGCATGCATTAATTGCGTTAAATATTTTAACGTGATACATTTTTTAAAAAATCAATTACCACCGTTATTATGATAAATTTGTTAACCCTACCTTAAGCCTAAACTTAAAGACTCTGGAAGAGTGAAACATATTATGTCTGTAACGTTAAATACAATTAGAAAACGATTTAATTTAAAAAAAATGTATATATTAAAAAAAGGCATGGTCAATATTTTTTTGCCGATTCCGATACTTTGAAAATGACGTGATCGGCATCTCTAAAGAATAGTTAGAATAGTAATAGAAACATGTAAATAAAATATTACCAAATTTTCCGCACTATAAGACGCACCGGAGTATAAGGTGCACCTTCAATGAGTGTCCTATTTTAAAACTGATTTCGTATATAGGGCGCACCACATTATAAGGTGCAGTAGTAGTAGTAGTAGTAGTAGTAGAAGTGGTTGGGGTTCCTTTATACATCCACTATATGGTGCTGCACTAAAGCGAATGTCATGCCATGATTAACCAATATTTATCCATATATAAGGCACAAAATAATGTATAAATAATATAAATAATACGTACTGCGCATTCATTCTCTCATATGATACGTGTGTATAAAGTGGTATGAAAAAGTATCGGAACCGTTTGGAATTTCTCACATTTCTGCATAAAATGACCATCAAATTTGATCTGATCTTTGTCAAAATCACACAGATGAAAAACAGTGTCTGCTTTAACGAGAGGGGACAGTATGCAAACAATGACAGAAGGGGGGGAAATAAGTAAGTGAACCATCACCCCCCCCCCCCCCCCCCCCCCCCAGGCACCAATAGCTTCAACCAGACGCTTCCTGTAGCTGCAGATCAGTCTGGCACATCGATCTGGACTAATCTTGACCCATTCTTCTCTACAAAACTGTTATAGTTCAGTCAGATTCCTGGAATGTCTGGCATGAATCACAGTCTTTAGGTCATGACACAGCATCTCAATGGGGTTCAAGTCTGGACTTTGACTTGGCCACTCCAGAACGTGTATTTTGTTCTTCTGAAAACATTCTGAAGTTGATTTACATCTGTGTTTTGGATCATTGTCTTGTTGCAGCATCCATCTTCTTTTTAGCTTCAACTGTCTGACAGACGGCTTCAGGTTTACCTGCAAAACATCCTGACAAACTTTTCAATTCATTCTTCCATTAATGATTGATGTCCAAGATGTCCAGATCCTAAGGCAGCAAAACAGCCCCGAATCATGATGCTACCTCCACCATGGTTCAGGGTGGGGATGAGGTGTTGATGTTGGTGAGCTGTTCCATTTTGCCTCCACACATGACGTTGTGTGTTACTCCCAAACAATTCAACTTTGGTTTCATCAGTCCACAAAATATTTTGCCAAAACGTCTGTGGAGTGTCCAAGTGCCTTTTTGCCAACATTAAACGAGCAACATTGTTTGTTTTTTTTTAGACAGCAGTAGATTCCTCCATGGAGTCCTCCCATAGTTTTACATATAGTTTATCTGTGCGCAGAGATATTGGACTGTGCCAGTGATTTCTGTAAGTATTTAGCAGACTTCATTGGGTTCTTTTTTACCTCTCTGAGTATTGTGCGCTGAACTCTTGGCTTCATCCTTGCTGGGTGGCCACTCCTTGGGAGAGAAGCAACAGTGCCAAACTATCCCCATTTGTAGACCACTTCTCTGACTGTCCATTGATGAACATCCAGACTTTTAGAGATGGTTTTGTATTCTTTTGACCGAGCCATGATGCACATCAGACAATGCTTCCTATCGAGACAATTCTTACCAGGTGTGTGGTTTCAAATCAAAAGGTAACGACCTCAAATGGCCCAACCTCGCTGCTAGGCATTGGCTGCCATTGAGGGCCATAGAATTGGGAGGGGCCCATTTGAAGTGGCAGGGGTTCACTTGCTGCCACCCTTCCAGTTCAAATGAATTGGACGTTTAATAGAGATAAACTTACAGCAGAAGGAGGAAGATAGCTTGTTTTTCTGTTTATTAGTTGTTCAGTAGAATGATTTTCTGACCAATGTTTTGTTAATATCCATATCGTGAGATCATTGTTATCGTGAGCTTTGTATCGTATCGTATCGTATCGTGAGTTACCAAGAGGTTCCCACCCCGACTGGGAAGAGCTAAGATTTTTAAAGGGATCCTCTGTTTTTAAGACAAGTAATTCTTAAAAGATACAGTATGAGTTATAATAATTTGATATTAAAACCCCTCTTAAAGTTTTTGTTTTAATAAAGTTTGTAAAATTATTTTAAGTGATAGGTCGCCATTCTTGTTACGTCGCAGTGCGTGACGTCACTGGTCCCGTTGCGGAAATCCCAGCGCATAACTCGTTAGCTTTCCCAACATATCATCAGTTCTACCCTTCCTATTTGAACCAGATCTGAAAAGTGAAGAGCAGGACAGCACTGTCGGTCGTTCACAAGACGAGCTTCAGGGAAAAATGTGTGCAGCAAATACCTGATAAGACAAAAGTTGGGCAAAACTGGTGATGCGAGAGAGTCCTGTTGGGAAGTCCGGTTGGGAGCGAGAGTGTATGCTGACCGGTTTTATTAGCAGATATTCAAGGCAAGCATATTGCGTTTTCAAACTTATCCCAATATAATTATGTAGATTGTTAGCATCCAGAGCTGTCTTGTGCTTACAGTACAGGCCAAAGAGCACACCTTGTGTAATCCATTTCTTGTACATTGTAACGCATGGTAGCTAGAATACGTATATAAAAGTACCAAAAAGGGGAGAAGCTTCCACTTATGCACATTTATCCACAAAAAATAAAATTTCCACCTTGACCACTTTTCACTCGGGAGCTCAGCAGTACGCAAACACGCGTTCCCTGACGAACTTCCAACATTGTTGTAAGGTCCACGTCAGAGTCACTGTCGTCACTGTAGCGTGCCATAGTGCTTTAATTATTTAGTATGATTTGGGGAAAACTCCCACGAAGAATAGTCAACAAAAAAGATAGCAATAGTAATCCAAATCTGCGTTTTTTACTCACTCGAAGATCCAGGAATTAGACCGATACCGTGGCAATGTCGCAGCCGCGATCAGGCCGTCGATTCCACAAAATAGACTGATCCGAAAAGCCGCTGTGGGACCGACGAATCAAAAAAATTGACAGATCCGAAACCAATATTGCAGACGCGGTGGGACCGTCGGATCCAGAAAATAGACGGATTCCTTACTTGACTGAGGATCCAGGAAAATGTTCGGGCGCTAGTTGTAACGCGTGGTGGGTAGGATGCGTGCATACAGGGACCAAAAAGGGGGAGAAGCTTCCACTTGTGCACATTTATGCAGTAAAAATAATAAATCCACCTTGACCACTCACTTCACTCCCCTTGTTTCCATTTGACTGGAAATTGCATCCAAAAGCAGCACATCGTGGCATTTTACTTCGCGAGTTTAGGCAGCAATAAGCAATTGTTGAACACGCAAGATACCAATGACGTCATCGCTGTGAGCCCGCAAACCATGGCGCCAACTAACGGTCAAAATATGGACTAAATATTATAAAATATTGCCATTGATTTAACATTTTATATGTTTCTAACAACATATTTTAGTACAAGAGAACAATTGTAGTTTATTAGAGCCTACATGTATTTAAGTTAGAGGATCACTTTAACATTACATCTTCACACATATTGTAATCTGCCAACAACATTCATTCATTCATCCATCAATTCGCCTGTCCCAGTTTAAATGGATTGGACATCTAGTGCCGTCCATGGCAGCCAGCGAGTTTTTGCTGGCCCTGATGGTAGTACTTACTGCATAAGAACAGAGCCGACCCCGCTAAGCTGAAACAGCTGCGGCTCATTTGCTGTCTGTTTTGGCCTCATATTTTCCAAATATTTGCACTGTAACCTCTCCTGCTGAGGTGGTGCCGAGCCTGAGACAGATTCAAATAATTCAACGTGGGGGAATAAATAACCAGTCAGTGAAAGAGGTGCAAAGGTCAGGGTGGAGGCTAACTAATAAAAACGCTAGAACGATGTGCAAATGTGAGGAAACTTGCTGATTGGAATCTTAGCTTTGCAGGAAAGGGTTTACCACCTGATTGCATTTTAGCGGTGTTAAGTATGTAATTGGATTTGTCTATCATCAACTAGGTGAAATTTAATCGTATTTCTTAGATTGTACTTGGCACCCATATCTTTTTTGACATGATAGGAAACTACATATCCTGCTCTAGTGTTTTCGTTGGACACACATCACATACTATACATACAATAAATATAAAAGAGTTGATTCTGGAGAGCGCGGGTGGCCGACATTTACTGCTCAAGGGCCACTTTTAATTTTTAAAAGGTTGGAATGAGCAGGTTCTTTGCAGATAGGTTTGAAAAAAATTGTGTAAATTGTATGTGAAATATTTCGAGTAAGTAATAATTCATTCACAAATTAATGGATTTAATTATAATGAAGTTTTTTACTCATTTACTGCTATTGACAGTGATTTTATTAGTACTTTAATTTATTTTTATATATTTTTTTAAAAATCCATTTGAACTGTCAATTGTGTTTTATTTTTGATTTAAATGTTTATTTTTTTATTACATAATTATTTTTATATTTTTAAAATTTATTATTATTTTTTATTGAGTGATTTGTTTTTTAAACTAATTGAAAATGCAGTTGACAAGTACTCTCATTATTTTCTGTTTGTCTCTTTTTATTTGTTTCTTTACATTTTATTAATTTTTTTTAAAATACTGTATATATACAGTACTAGAGCTGGGAATCTTTGGGCACCTAACGATTCGATTACGATTCAGAGGCTCCGATTCGATTATAAAATGATTATTGATGCCCCCCCCTTCCTTTTTAAAAAAAAAAAAAGTATTTATTTATTTATTTATTTTTTTTTTGTAAATGTTTTGTACATTAGTTCCAAAATTGTTCAAAAATACTCTCAGGCTAAACCAAACTACTATTTCAGTATCAAGTTAACATATAGCAGTAAACAATTATATAAAAATAACAGTAAATAAAAAACTCCAGTCCCCATTCTGTATCAGCAGCTTTATACTACATTCAATTAATTTAATGTTGTGAATCAACCGTTAAAGTTGTTAAAATTGCTCCCGTTATTCCATAATTTCCCTTTTGTCTACTTTCGACATGTGAAAGTTTTAAAACTATTTGAAAGATTCAAGTCAATATTTTACCGATTTAGGAGTATTTTAGATAAAAAGTTAATTAGGTTTGCTTGGAAGGTTCGCTACAACAGCCTTGCAGGGAAGTGTACTGCTTTAAGATGGCGGCCGTTTACTAACGCCCGCATCTAGTTTTTTGTAGGTGTGCTGCTAACGCTACCGAATCTATAATGCATCTAGTCCTATATAAATTATATCTACCATAACATTATGTGGATGTACTTTGTAGCAGCTTTTCGGCAGCAGTCAGGTATGTTGTTGTTTTTTTATCTCGTGGCATGAGTTGAGCTAGAGCCGTGAGTTGAGCATTGGCATTACCCGAGGGGCCGGGTAATGAGAAGCATGATGTTTAGCTACTCTCGCTCCACTCCTCATTGACCGCGCGGCGGGCTGAGTGTGTTGTACTTCGGCTTTACTTGGCATATTTCAATAATCGGAATTTGGATGTTTGTGAATCGTTCTCGAATCTTCCACGACCGAATCGCGAATAATCTAAGAATCGGAAATTTTGCACACCTTTATACAGTACCTTTTTATTTTGTTAGTAGTTATTATTTTTTTACATTCCATTGGAAAAGCCCAATTGTTGAGTACACTTGTATTATTGACAGTTTGTCTTTTATTTTTATTTTTTTAATAACCATTTTTTAATGTTTTTTTTAATCCAGCACAATTGACAAGTACACTCAACATTTTTTCATTTTTAATGTTTAATTAAAATTTTTAGTTTTGATCATTATTTTCTTTTTTTAAATGTAAAGTAGTTTATTATAGTGCTGCAACGATTAATCGATTAACTCAAGTAATTTAAATCAGAAAAAAATTAAATTCAAATTAAATTTTGCTGCTTTGAGTATCCGTTTGTTTTGAAAGTGTTTGCATTTAGTTTTATTAATTTCGGTGGATACACTGCCCTCTAACGCCAATAGTGAATATGATATAACTCATTTCATATGGCTGAATCCAGCTGCTCCCTGTTAAGATCAACATAAGCTAAATTTTTGTTTGAGCTAATGATTTTTTATTTTATTCGTAATTCAGTTTATAGATATATTTAGCCGTATTTTGTAGGAATATCTGTTGAATCATTTGTTTAGCGCATTGTAAAAAAAATGTTAGCATTTTATAACATTTGAGCTAGCGGACTTCTGCTATGTAAGTTAGCCAATAGTTCTTTTATCGTACTAACATCCTCATTAATTGGGGCCCGAGCACCAAGTGTGCGAGAGTCCTATTTTTTTGTACCGTTTGAGGCTCAGCTCAGTGTTGGGTCTAAACTTACTATTGTACTAAGAAAATAATAAAGGACCTGAGGGAGGGCGGAGAGAGAATCAGACTTGAGACGAAGATAAAGCTTTTACGCTAACGGCCGTCAGGAGAAAGATTGATGTGGAGCATGTGGCTCACAACAAGCTTATCTAATCTAACCCCTGAGGAGCGCAGCCTTTTATTAAGAAGTTGGAGAGCATTCATTGCACATGCGTAAGTTTTGTTTTATTGAGATTGTATCATTTACTGAGAACAGAAACTAGAATGAAACATTATGGTGACGTTTACTGAAAACAGAAACTTTACTCTTTCCATTGTGTAAACACTAAAAAGCATAAGTGAATAGAGAAAACATAATCATAACACCTGGTTTTAAACACACATAATTGCAATAACTATTGTAAATATTGTGAATATTGTTAATACTGTTATTGTGAATATTGTTAATACTGTTATTGTGCAAAAGCATTAAAGCACATCTCACACTCAGGTATTTTAATTTTTTTATGTTCCTTATTCGATTACTCGATTATTCGAACTAACTAGTTCATCGATTAATCGACTACCAAAATATTCGATAGCTGCAGCCCCGGTTTTTTATTTTTATTTTTTTATTTGATGAATTCTTTATGTACTTGATTAAGCCACTAGAAGGTAGTATAAAGTCTCATGCCAACAATTGAAGAAGAGTTTGGCAACTACTGTGAAGGAATACATACAGCTGGGATTAATATTTATATACATATAATATTGCTTGTCTTATCGCAGCATCGGTGAATTCGGATGGCAACAAAACGGCGCTAACCGGGAAAACGGCGACCCTGTCGTGCTCTTATGGCCTGCCCGAGAAAGTGCAGCAGGTCACCTGGAAGTTCACCGCGGCACCGGGCGGGCTCTCTTCAGACGTGGCGTCCTACGCCGACAAGAGCGACCCCATGATCGAAGCCGCCTACCAGGGAAGGGCGTGGCTGAGCGCATCGCTGTCGGATAGCACGCTCACCATCCGTCCCGTGGCCATCCGGGACGAGGGATGCTACACGTGCGTGTATGGCACGTGGGAGGACGGGCCCAAGAGCTCCACCGTGTGCCTTTCAACGTATGGTGAGCATCCTAAACTAATGGGGGGATTGCCAGAAATCACTTTGAATTTTAACTCATGAGATGCCATTGCCATACTCAAAATTGTTCATTGCTTGCCAGTGACAATGACAGTGATCTAATTCATTTAAAGATGGAGGACTAGCTGTAAATCCTCATCTCTCAGTGCCATTGACAGCGTAAGACTTCCAATCCATTTTGACTGGGAGGGGTGAATGAAAGTTTGTTCATTCTAAATTTAGCATCATAAATGGCACTTAAACAAGTTCAGTCTCAATTGGACATTAGAATTAGACATTTATCATTGTCAAAAGCAGGAAATGAGATAATTTAGGGAAACAACTATTTTAATCAATTTTGTATTGTATTATCAATTCAATCAATTAAAACATATTGATTTTAGCACAGTGGTTCTTAACCTGGGTTCGGTGAGTAAGTCCAAGGGGTTCGGCAAAGGTAAAGAAACGCAAAACTATTTTCGTACGCTGATTAAATCTAGGCAAAGTGGCTTTTTAGACCATGTTTTGGACTGGTTTGCTCCCAATTTACAGGCTTAATCCATTTCTTTTAACTGATAGTCCTCAATCTGAGGGGAGGAAGACCTGGTTTGCTCAGTGGAAGGTTGACTCGCACTTGGCATGAGGGAATACAACAGACCAATGGGCAGCATGGCCTTAAATTTTGACCTGTTTATAAAACATGCTGTCAAAATGTAAAGAATTTTGAACCAGAATTTGCTAAATTATTAGCTTGCTAGCTTAGATACAGTGCCTTGCAAAAGTATTCGGCCCCCTTGAACCTTGCAACCTTTCGCCACATTTCAGGCTTCAAACATAAAGATATAAAATTTTAATTTTTTGTCAAGAATCAACAACAAGTGGGACACAATCGTGAAGTGGAACAAAATGTATTGGATAATTTAAACTTTTTTAACAGATAAAAAACTGAAAAGTGGGGCGTGCAATATTATTCGGCCCCCTTGCGTTAATACTTTGTAGCGCCACCTTTTCCTCCAATTACAGCTGCAAGTCGCTTGGGGTATGTTTCTATCAGTTTTGCACATCGAGAGACTGACATTCTTGCCCATTCTTCCTTGCAAAACAGCTCGAGCTCAGTGAGGTTGGATGGAGAGTGTTTGTGAACAGCAGTCTTCAGCTCTTTCCACAGATTCTCGATTGGATTCAGGTCTGGACTTTGACTTGGCCATTCTAACACCTGGATACGTTTATTTTTGAACCATTCCATTGTAGATTTGGCTTTATGTTTTGGATCATTGTCCTGTTGGAAGATAAATCTCCGTCCCAGTCTCAGGTCTTGTGCAGATACCAACAGGTTTTCTTCCAGAATGTTCCTGTATTTGGCTGCATCCATCTTCCCGTCAATTTTAACCATCTTCCCTGTCCCTGCTGAAGAAAAGCAGGCCCAAACCATGATGCTGCCACCACCATGTTTGACAGTGGGGATGGTGTGTTCAGGGTGATGAGCTGTGTTGCTTTTACGCCAAACATATCGTTTTGCATTGTGGCCAAAAAGTTCAATTTTGGTTTCATCTGACCAGAGCACCTTCTTCCACATGTTTGGTGTGTCTCCCAGGTGGCTTGTGGCAAACTTTAAACGACTTTTTATGGATATCTTTGAGAAATGGCTTTCTTCTTGCCACTCTTCCATAAAGGCCAGATTTGTGCAGTGTACGACTGATTGTTGTCCTATGGACAGACTCTCCCACCTCAGCTGTAGATCTCTGCAGTTCATCCAGAGTGATCATGGGCCTCTTGGCTGCATCTCTGATCAGT
This sequence comes from Corythoichthys intestinalis, assembly GCF_030265065.1. Classification (NCBI taxonomy): domain Eukaryota; kingdom Metazoa; phylum Chordata; class Actinopteri; order Syngnathiformes; family Syngnathidae; genus Corythoichthys; species Corythoichthys intestinalis. The sequence goes on from NC_080406.1 coordinate 17,228,348, forward strand.
TTTCTCCTTGTTTGAGAAGAAAGTTTGGAAGGACGGCGGGGTCTTGGTAGATTTGAAGTGGTCTGATGCTCCTTCCATTTCAATATGATGGCTTGCACAGTGCTCCTTGAGATGTTTAAAGCTTGGGAAATCTTTTTGTATCCAAATCCGGCTTTAAACTTCTCCACAACAGTATCTCGGACCTGCCTGGTGTGTTCCTTGGTTTTCATAATGCTCTCTGCACTTTAAACAGAACCCTGAGACTATCACAGAGCAGGTGCATTTATACGGAGACTTGATTACACACAGGTGGATTCTATTTATCATCATCGGTCATTTAGGACAACATTGGATCATTCAGAGATCCTCACTGAACTTCTGGAGTGAGTTTGCTGCACTGAAAGTAAAGGGGCCGAATAATATTGCACGCCCCACTTTTCAGTTTTTTATTTGTTAAAAAAGTTTAAATTATCCAGTAAATGTTGTTCCACATCACGATTGTGTCCCACTTGTTGTTGATTCTTGACAAAAAAATTAAATTTCATATCTTTATGTTTGAAGCCTGAAATGTGGCGAAAGGTTGCAAGATTCAAGGGGGCCGAATAATTTTGCAAGGCACTGTATATTGGTTTTGATTTTTATTATCTAATTCAGAAGGGTTCGGGGAATCCACATGTGAAACTTATGGGGTTCGGTACCTTCAGCAAGCTTAAAAACCACTGTTTTAGCACGACCGTTAGCAGTGAAAGTGAAAAAGTGTCGCATGACTTTTTGGTACGTTTTGAAATTGGAACGGTGTGAATTGGTCAAAGCATGTGGGCTGTGTGGCATGCCGAAAAAGGGGACAGAAGTGGGGGGGGGGGGAAATGAATTTTACATGTGGGGGAGATTTGCTTTGGAAAGCTTGGTCATGTCTAGGACTTAATGCAGGAATGTTGATCTTGTCTTCCTGGCTTCCTTTGTAAGCGTCGCAGTGCCAATGTTGGCGAGGAGCTATCCGTGCATGACTGTTGTCAGTGTTGTCAGCTCACAGTGGCCCGCCTGTGTGCTTTGTCTCCGCTCTGCTTGCTGGCTACTCCCGTAAAACACATGTGCTTTTGTTTGGAAAACCACTATACAGTACAGTAGGTGTTTCTAGTTGAGTTACAATTAGCATTTGGATTGTTTTCACCCTTTCCTCCCATCAAGTGCTGCTAAAGAATCGTGTACGGACGTATAAATTGCATGTTGCACTTAAGCAGTGAGAAGTGCAACACGTCTTGCTGTTTACTGGTTGACTAAGAAAATTGAAATACTTAAGTAAATGGGACAGTAATAAAACATCATTTCCTCTAGATTTTTAATCATTTCCTATTTTGTGGCATTTTCCAGTTACTTCTTTGTAAGCTTGGCCGCCATTGACTGCACTGGACGTCCAATCCATTTGAACTGGGAGGGGCGAATGAGTCCTGCCAGTCTAAATGAATTAGATGTCTATCGTTGTCAATGGTTGGCAATGAAATAATTTTGGGTCACATCTTTGTTAATTTTTGGGTATTTGTGGGTCACTTCCTTTTGATTTTGGGTCACTTACGATACATTTTGGGACATTCCTGGGCCACTTCCTGTACATTTTGAATAATTTCCTATTGATTTTGGGGCATATCCATTAGGGGTGTGACAAAATATTGAAGTGTTGATATATTGTGATACTTTGTTTCCCAAAAGGTTATCGATATGCTCCTGCCAAGAATCGAGATATCGTTTTAAAAAGGTGTCAAGGGCTATTTGCAGGCCATGACATTGACTGGATGAGTCTTTCTCCAAGGAATGCTTAAACAGTTTTAGGTCTGTGGCATGATTCATTGTCATCTTGGAAAATAACAAACATATTTTCAACTGAAGGGATAAGAAAACTGTCTAAAATTTCAATGTAAACTTGTGCATTTATTGAAGATTTAACCACAGCCATCTCCCCAGTGCCTATGCCTGACATGCAGCCCCATATCATCAAGGACTGAGGGAATTTTGACGTCTTCTTTAGGCAGTTATCTTTGTAACTCTCACTGGAACAGCACCAAACAAAAGTTCCAGCATCATCACCTTGTTAAGAGTCAAGAATCTGCATTGGACAAGGTGTCAAGAGTTAAGAATCTGCATTGGACAAGGTGATGATGCTGGAACTTTTTTTGGTGCTGTTCCAGTGAGACCTTAAATGGCCCAAAATTACCTAATTGCCTGGCATTGACTGCCACTGACAGCCATAGACGTTCAATCCATTTGAAGTGGGAGGGATGGCAGTGAATTCATTCGCTGCCATCCCTCCCAGTTCAAACGGATTGGACGTCTACTGGTGATAAAGTAATTCCAATTCACACTAGAGGCTTGTTTTTCTGTTAATTAGTTGTTTGTAGAATATCCTAGAATGATTTCCTGACCAATGTATCGATAATCGTTGTATCGCCATATCGTCAGATCTTCGTTATCATGAGCTTTGTATCGCAAATCGTATCGTATCGTGAGGTACCAAGAGGTTCCCACTCCAAATATCCATGTCATTTTCTGTTCATAGATCACTTCCTGTTGTTTTTAGATCACTTTTTGCTGAATTTGAAAATGAATAGAAAATACAGTATTAGCCTATTATTAGTAAAAACAATTCATTCCTCAGTGTTGTTGTCAGCTTTAACAAACCACTGGCTCACCTCTGAATGTCCAAGTGCGGCGAGTGAAGAACACGGCCCAGGCTGCCAATAAAAACCTTCCAGTCCAGCGTTCCGTCTCAGAACAGCAAATTGAAAACAGACACAGATTTTCTTATGGATCTTGTGGAATTCGCATACCTCAACTTGCTCCGGGACCATGACCCTTCCTTCTTTGTCTTCAGGTTAATCTAGCAAGCACATTACCAGTAGCAACACCTGTAAATACTTACTATATGAGAGTGCCTAAATTAAATTGAAACATCTTGTACATACTTAAGGAAATCATTAAATGCCTCATTAGATATGTTATTTATTTTTTTCAACATTTGTTTCCACTCTCATTTATTTCAATTCACACCGATCAGACTGAATTTGATGGAACATGATGATCACACAAGGGCGTAGGTTTGCATAGGGACGGTAGGGAAATAACACTAGCAACTTTTCAGGATGCTCAAATTGTTCCCACCAACTTTTAAGCTATCTTGTATGCATGATATAATTAGTTCAGTTAAATAGGTAATTAACTACATATGTACATAAACTAAAAAAGAAATTATTTTTGGGGGGGGGATGCCGCGAGCTACCTACACTAGCGTTGCAATCGACTGGTCGATCTCGATCGACGCAGTGAGCACCCTTGATGTAGCATATCAATTAAATAGGTTCATATCAGTGAGAAATGTAGCCCTGACCCCCATTCATCCAATCTGTTTGGTCTTATTAATGTCCCATCCTGAGCAAAAAGTGTACATGCGGGTTATATCGTTCATACCAATGTTGAGACCAAACCTACGCCCTTGTGATCACAGATCAAACTAGAAACTGCAATTTCGGGAGAAATTACACCTGGATGTTTCCTCTGTGGAGATACAGATCTTAGCCCCATTCAGGTCTATCAATAGAATGGACAATAATGCCAGTCAATGGCATTAAACAAAGTAAACACCATTAGAAATAATTGGGAAAATTGGACGTCCATGTCCGTCAATGGCAGCATCCTCCATAAGCGTCAATGCAATCGGGGACATTTGGGATGCACGTCCTACTGATATCTGGTCATTTCCTGTTGATTTGGGGATATTGGTGTTTTTTTGCCATTGAAAATGAATGGGAAAAAATTTGGACATCCATGGACGTCAATGGCAACACCCCCTATAAGCGTCAATGGAGTCGGGGACGTTTGGGATACACGTCCTATTGATATCTGGTCATTTCCTGTTGATTTGGGGATTTTTTTTTTTTTTTTTGCCATTGAAAATGAATGGGAAAAAATTTGGACATCCATGGACGTCAATGGCAACACCCCCTATAAGCGTCAATAGAGTCGGTGACGTTTGGGGGACACGTCCTATTGATATCTGGTCATTTTCTGTTGATTTGGGGAAATTTTGTTTTTTTCCCCATTGAAAATGAATGGGAAACATTTTGGACGTCCATGGCCGTCAATGGCATCGACATCCATATAGTAAATTGAATCCAAGTACATTGGCATCAACAGATTCGACATGCATGGCCGTCAATGGCATCAATGTAATATGAATTCCATTGGAAATCCCATTGGAAGTGAATGGGAAATTCTCCCATTAGAAATGAATGGGATAGTTTTTGGCAAATTTCCGGGGAACCAAGTTACTTCATGTTAAACAAAAGAGAGCCATAATGAAATCACAAAAAAATTGAGTGAGTTGATAAATAAATAAAATTCAAACAAATACATTTTGCATGAATTGTTGAACTAAATGTCGGAATGATTTTTTAAAAATCAACATAAATACTTATTATATATACATATATATATATATTTCTGTATATACAGTATATATGTACATATATACTTGAAGTGTGCGAAATTTCTGATTCTTAGATTATTCGCGATTTGGGTTTTGAAGATTCGAGAACGATTCGCAAACATCCAAATTCCAATTATTGATATATGTCAAGTAAAGCGAAATTAAAACACAGCGCGGTCTTCGGGATGCAATGAGGAACGGACCGGGAGTAAACATGTCATTACGTGGGTAATGACAATGCTCAACTCACGGCTCTGGCTCAACTCATGTCGCTAGATAGAAAAAAAAAATAATAATAATACAATGACTGCTGCCGACAGCCGCTACAAACTACGTCCACATAATGCTACGGTAGATATCACATATATAAAGAACTAGATGCGAAATGACAGACTCGGCGGCGTTAGCAACCCATATATAGAAAATTAGATGTGAAAAGATAGACTTGCCGGCGTTGGTAAACAGCCGCCATCTTAAAGCAGTAGACTTCCCTGGAAGGCTGTTGTAGCGAACCTTCCGAGCGAACGTAAGTAGCTTTTTATCTAAAATACTCCTAAATTGGCAAAATCTTGACTTGAATCTATCTTTAAAACAGTTTTAAAACTTTCACGTGTCGAAAGTAGATAGAAGGGAAATTATGGAATAATGGGAACAATTTTAACAACTTTTAACAGTTGATCCACAACATTAAATGAATTGAATGTAGTTTAAAGCTGCTGATACAGAATGGGGACTGGAGTATTTTATTGACTGTTTTGAACTGTTAACTGTTAACCATATTTTTCCTTAAATTATTGTTGGAATGGAAAGATAAGACAAGGCGGATATATACATACAACATACTGTCCATAAGTACTGTATTTGTTTATTGTAACAATAAATCCACAAATGGCATTATTAACATTCTATCTGTTAAAGTGATCCACGGATAGAAAGACTTGTAGTTCTTACAAGACAAATGTTATTGTTACAAGTTATAGTAATTTTATATTAAAACCCCTCTTCATGTTTTCGTTTTAATAAAATTTGTAAAATTTTGCATCAAAAGTAGAGTTAATATAATAATGATAAGGATAAAAATAACAATAATAAGAATAGAGTGACCAAAGTCCACTGGTCATTCAGAGCATGCGTTAATTGCATGAAATATTTTAACGTGATTAATTTAAAAAATTAATTTATGCCCGTTAACGCGATAATTTTGACAGACCTAATTATATATATATATAACTTATTACTGTCCACGGAAATATTTTTCAACAAAAATAAAGTAGAAAAATGCTTGTCTTTATGATATGCTTCATTGAGTAAGTCCCCTCAAATCTGTTCAAGCTGCTCTTTTATAAACAATGAGTTGCCACAGGAACTGTTTAACAAGTTAAACGATGACTGACGCATGCGGACCTTTGAAGCTTCTGCTTCCAGTCATCCGCGGCAAGATCAAACATTAAACGTCTGTCAATCATCGTTAACTTTAATAAGCAACTCCAGTGCACTGCCTGACCAACAAATAGCAGGGGGACGGAGGGAGAGTGAGACCACGCGATCGGCTCGGGACAGCTCATCTGTATTTATTTATTTTATTTTAATTGAAAAAGAATCTGCAATGGACTGAGGGCCCGAAGTGTGAAGCGCGAAGTAGTGAGGGATCACGTTAATAACATTTCTGAACCTTTGATATTTTTCAAAATTTCTATTTTTTTCGTTACTCCTGCTCCTCCGTAACTTTCCAGTTAAAATGCTGCATCTTTTCATTCATTCATTCATCTCTTCATATTTCCACCAGCACTACCCAAACCTCAAGTTAGCTACAAGAGCACGTCAGCCGGCGTGATCGAGGCCAACTGCAGTGCCGTGTCGCGGCCCCCGGTGGAGATGGCGTGGAACGTGGAGCGCGACAACCGCACGGTGGGTCCGCCCGTCACCACGCAGCTGCCGCAGGAGGACGGCACCACGCTGGTGATCAGCACGCTCACGCTGCAGTCCGGATTGCTCAAGGACGTGTCCGTCAAGTGTCTGGTGCACCACAAGGGCCTCGAAGCGCCCATCGCTGTGTCCATGAACACTAAAAGTCAGTTGGTAGTTTTAACTCATTAATTGTGTTTACGACACTGAAAGAGAGTGTTGCTTCTTTGTAGTCGGGACAGCGCTAGCCATTCTCATCTCAGTGACTACGGTGGCAGCGCTGCTGGTGCTGGCCCTCTGCTTCTGTCTGTGGAAGTGCTTCCTGCGCAAAGAAGGTCAGTTTGTCCCTGAAACTGAAATGTATAGGGATACGATATTTGATTACTCAGTTATCTATTCGTTTTTCGGCTACCACAGGTTAAGAGAATTTTTTTGTCATGGAGTAAATTTGATTCTGCACGAAACTTGACAGTAATGGAGGATATCTTTGCATTTTCCTTGTTAACTCATTAGCTGCCGTTGACTGCGCTTGAGGTCTAATCCATTTGATGTGGGAGGGTTGCAAGCGAATGAAATTTCATTCGCTGCCACCCAGAGGTTGCGCTAGACTTTTTGGTTGTCTGTCATTTTGACTGACAGGGTCCTAAAAATCCGGTCATAATCTATTTTTACCCGTTAGTTAAATTTTTAAAATGACTATATCTTGATGCAGTCACTATATGTATATACACAATAATACAATAATACTTTATAATATAAAGTAACTAATACATATATACAGGATATATACTGTATATATATATATATTTCTCCCCCCCTCCCCCAAGTGGGACCTTCCATGATCCTAATACATTTAATAATAATAAAATATATAATTCCATTATATATATATTAGGGCTGTCAAACGATTAAAACTTTTAATCGAGTTAATTACAGCTTAAAAATTAATTAATCGTAATTAATCGCAATTAATCGCAATTCAAACCATCTATAAAATATGACATATTTTTCTGTAAATTATATATATATTCTGTAAAATAATTTGTTGGAATGGAAAGATAAGACACAAGATGGATATATACATTCAACATAAGGACTGTAGTGGGCATTTCACTCTACTGTCATTTAAATCTGTCTATTCTGTTCTCACTCCGAAGCGTCTACTTTTTCCAAAGCTAGACAGCTAATGAACGACGCCTTAACAATCAGACTTCATTTTTTATCTGATTTATTAATAAAATGGCCTCAAACCACTGTCCTCTTTAGACAATAGTGAAACTACAAAAAAAAAGTACACAAGCATTGCATTAGCAACAACGTTAGCTTAGCACGCTATACAGGTTCACTAAACATAAACAAAAAGCGTCTCATACAAAAAATATAACATTTCGCTTACTAACATATGTACATTCTTTACAACAACCATAATTACGGACAAAGGATCATATAAGCACAACATTACAACGTAGGCGTCAGCCCGAGACGTCGTGCAGCCATATTGAACTGGCAAGAAAGCAATAAACCATGTCGCAAAGCGACCACAAGAGTTCACTGTTAGACAGCACAAAAAACCTTGCTGTAAAACTTACCAAAAGGCAGAATACTGTCTGAGCGGGACATGTGCGTTAATTGCGTCAAATATTTTAACGTGATTAATTTAAAAAATTAATTACCGCGCATTAACGCGATAATTTTGACAGCCCTAAAATATATATATATATGTATATATACAGTGGGGAGAACAAGTATTTGATACACAGTCAATGGGAAAACCCATTGGCAGTGTATCAAATACTTGTTCTCCCCACTGTATATATTAAATTTATTATTATTATTAAATAAAAATGCACGTTGATACGACGCACATAAAGGCAACTTCCAATTTTTTTTTTAAATCGTTCGAAAGTTGTATGGACTTACAATCCGCTAGCTTGTTGTTTCCTGTTGTCTTCCGAAATACACCTGGGTGACGGCGCATCAAGTGTTCGTTCATAGCTGACGTGCTACCGTGGTATGCGAGCTCAGCTTAGCAAAAAGAGTACACACAGTGGTGGCACCCTCCATATTTTCCTTGAAATAATTTCAGGCTCTGGCTAGTCTGGTCCGCTTTGTTGGCTTTATGCCGCTTTCACTGTGTTACCAATTCTGCCCTTCTTGGTAATTGGCGGCGTTTTCAACTGCTCGCCGCAGTGAGGAGTGAACCGGCGATTCACTTGATTCGTTGTCATCCTTCACTGCATCAGTCCCTCTTTTTTCACCTCTTTTATCAACACCATCGTCGTTTTGGGGCTTTTTGAAGAAACTTCGGACACTCAGTTGCCTTGACATTTTTCCGAGTAAGGCCAACGACGTCACGCATCAAGAGAGACAATAGCTAATTAATATGCTCACTCGCCACCCTGTGGTCTGGGGTGTTAATTGCAACCTGTCAAAATGACAGATGGACCAGTTTTTTCCGTCACCGTTGTAAAAAAACGGTCAACGACAAAAAATATTCGGTTAACGCGACCCCTGCTGCCACCCTGCCATTTCAAATGGATTGGACATTTACTAGTCATAAACTCTTTTAAGGAGTTTTAATTTTTCATGAGCCATAAGACTGGTGTCTATCATCGTCCAACAGCACTGAAGGAGTTCCTAAACAAAAACATTTTTTAATTTATGTAGTATCCGAAATGGTATTGAGTATTTTTTTGAGTATTGACATCAAGTTGAAAATATTATAGATTGCAACAACAGTAGTCTTTAGGTGTGACTATCCTTGTGGCTTATCGTCCAGTGCGGTTTATACATAATCAAATCGTTTTCATGTCAAATTTGGTAGGTGCGGCTTATAGTCAGGTGTGCCTTGTAGTCCGGAAATTACGGTAAACATAACTGAAATTCTTAAGTTCTCTTAAGAAACTTGTTATTTTGGTTATGCCTGACTCATTTTTTTCTGGTTAACTTGGTTGAATCAACTTCCCGGATAAAGATTGTGTACAATACTCAGAATTTCTGAGGAAACTGTATTGGGCTCAGGCAAACATAATATGCTATTTACAATGCAGGACCCAGTTCAAATGGATTGTACATCTAGTGCCGTCAATGACACTGAAACATAATTATTTACCTAAAACCCCCTTCAGTTCAAATGGATTAGACATCCAGCACCATCAATGGCACTGAAACATGATCACAAATTTCACAAAAAGCAGAAAAAAAGAGTGAAAAAAAGATTCATAAAGCATATTTTATTTTATTTATATGTAATTTGGCTAAAAAAAAATAATTTCTTATGTCTTATTTTGACTTTCCGTTGCAGCTGACTGATGACCTCAATGACACTCCACCGCATGTTTGTATCATCTCAGCATTGGGGACCGACATTCATACCGGCCCAGGGTGGTAATCGCTATCCTTCTTAGGATCAACAACCTTATGGCATTATTAAAACTAGCTAAACACTAAATATTCAAAGTATAATTACAAAAATTTTGACTGGAAATTATCATTAAAACATGTTTTTTCATGATTATCATTCTCCTTTTTTAGGATAGGAAACCAAGAGTGATTTATTCTGGGGGAAAAAATGTATAAAATATGATATTAGGCCCTTTTATTGACTTGTATAAAGAATACTTCTACTACGCTGACCATGCACAGTTATATTCATTAGAATTACAGACACAATGTGAACTGTTATATTTTCATCCCAAAGAACACGTGTAATCCAAATAAAGAACAAACCATGACAATGTACTTTGTTACTGAAAATTATGTAATGCTTATGATAATAAAAAAAAAAAAATACAAAATGAAATTGCTTGTGTTTTTGTCGAAGTTTGGTTTAGCTTTATGCCCCTTCAATTGGATTCTTTGTTAGTGTTAAAGGTGGCAGCCAGATGCTTGTCTGTTTTTATTTGGGGCCATGTGGATGATTCATTCTCAACAGAACATTTTTACTCAGAAGAGTTCACATTTTGTTCTTCCAATTTGACATATTTGGACGTCTACTGCCATTATTGGTGGTTCATGAGTTAAATTGTCAATATTTGTGCCATTCTAACAGTGAAAAAAATGTTTTTGCAAGATTTCATAACAGAAAAGTGGTTTGATAATCTGACTGTTCCGGTGCTTTTCATTGTTACAAACCCAGGTAAGATTTAGGTTCAGGTTTTAGTTTTAGGGTTCTCATGGTTAACTTTTGTACACACTGAAAACTGACTTGTAACCACTTCCTAACCTCTAACAGCCCACATACAGTTGTGGTCAAAAGTTTACATACACTTGTGAAGAACATAATGTCATGGCTCTCTTGAGTTTCCAGTTATTTCTACAACTCTGATTTTTCTCTGATAGAGTGATTGGAACAGATACTTCTTTGTCACAAAAAACTTTCATGAAGTTTGGTTCTTTTATGACTTTATTATGGGTGAACAGAAAAAAGTGATCAAATCTGCTGGGTCAAAAATATACATACAGCAGCGCTAATATTTGATAACATGTCCCTTGGCCATTTTCACTTCAATTAGGCGCTTTTGGTAGCCATCCACAAGCTTCTGGCAAGCTTTTGGTTGAATCTTTGACCACTCCTCTTAACAGAATTGGTGCAGTTCAGTTAAATGTGATGGCTTTCTGATATGGACTTGTTTCTTCAGCATTGTCCACAAGTTCTCATAGGGGTTTAAGTCAGGACTTTGGGAAGGCCATTCGAAAACCTTAATTCTAGCCTGATTTAGCCATTCCATTACCACTTTTGATGTGTGTTTGGGGTCATTGTCCTGTTGGAACACCCAACTGCGCCCAAGACCCAATCTTCGGGCTGATGACGTTAGGTTATCTTGAAGAATTTGAAGGTAATCCTCCTTCTTTGTTATCCCATTTACTCTCTGTAAAGCACCAGTTCCATTGGCAGCAAAACAGCCCCACAGCATAATACTACCAACATCGTGCTTGACGGTAGGCATGGTGTACTTGGGGTTAAAGGCCTCACCTTTTCGCCTCCAAACATATTGCTGGGCATTGTGGCCAAACAGCTCGATTTTTGTTTCATCTGACCACAGAACTTTCCTCCAGAAGGTCTTATCTTTGTCCATGTGATCAGCAGCAAACTTCAGTCGAGCCTTAAGGTGCCGCTTTTGGAGCAAGGGCTTCCTTCTTGCACGGCAGCCTGTCAGTCCATGGAGATGCAAAACACGCTTGACTGTGGACACTGACACCTGTGTTCCAGCAGCTTCTAATTCTTGGCAGATCTGCTTTTTGGTGATTCTCTGTTGAATCTCCACCCTCGTGCCCAATTTTCTCTCAGCAGCAGGTGATAGCTTGCGTTTTCTTTCTGATCGTGGCAGTGACAAAACAGTGCCATGCATTTTATACTTACAATTGTTTGCACTGTTGCTCTTGGGACCTGCAGCTGCTTTGAAATGGCTCCAAGTGACTTTCCTGACTTGTTCAAGTCAATGATTCGCTTTTTCAGATCCATGTATGTATATTTTTGACCCAGCAGATTTGATCACTTTTTTCTGTTCACCCATAATAAAGTCATAAAAGAAGCAAACTTCATTAATGTTTTTTGTGACAAAGAAGTATCTGTTCCAATCACTCTATCGGAGAAAAATCAGAGTTGTAGAAATAACTGGAAACTCAAGAGAGCCATGACATTACGTTCTTCACAAGTGTATGTCAACTTTTGACCACAACTGTACATATAGTCGCGTATATTGACAAGATTTTATGCTGAGTTGAAAGACTTTGAAGAAGTGCACTGTTGGACTACACTACACCTGTCTTTGTTATGTCCACGTGCTTTGTCCTCACTGATCATTTTCTCCACAAATACAAATAGGAGGAAGAAGTAATGGGGACAATGTGTGTTATAATTGCTTCATGTTCTTCATGCCTGGCCCTGCTCACACAGAAAGCTGACAGACCTTTTGAACGATGCAGATTTGTGCTGTACAACAGCATCCTCTAGTGGAAAAGACATGCGAGGCATCCTCTAAATCAGGGGTCCCCAAACTTTTTCCTGTGAGGGCCACATAACTTTTCCCTTCTCTGATGAGGGGCCAGGGTCAGTTTGTAACAGAAAAAGTGTGACGATTGCTGGAGTGCCTAAATGTAAAAAAAATTGTTTTTCAGAAAGCCACAATCAAATAACCCTTTCTGGATTCTTCACGGAACAAAAGTAAATAAAATTAAAAAAGTAATATAATAATAAAAATAATAATAAATAATCATCATAACACTATTAATTAAATAGATAATAACCAACTAACCTTCTCTGAGTGCCTCACAGAAAAAGGCCAGGAAATAAATAACACTATTGAGTAAAAAAAAAATTTTTTTTTTTTTTTAAATTTAAAATGCTCTCTGGTATTGTTCAGAGGGCCGGACCAAATGTGGAGGCGGGCCATATCCGGCCCGCGTGCCGTAGTTCGGGGACCCATGCTCTAAATGGTCTCAAAATTGGCAGGGACTATATAACAGCATAACTGCATGTACACTTTTTGCTGGGGACGGGACATTAAAATGAGCGAACAGAATGTGTGAACGGGCTACATTTCTCACCAATATGAACCTAATTAATTGGTAGGCTAAATGATCAATGCAAAATAAATCTGTATTGACTTATAATAACATTTATATGTATTTGTTTAGGTGATACACTGTTCAATTCAAACCTTTGTCTTCAAAACTACCGTAATTTTTTGACTAAAAGGCGCACCAGGGCTGTCAACTGACTTACAGGGGCCCAGGGACAAGAGACCATTATAGGGGCCCCCACCCCACCCCTGCCACCGGCTTGTCACGACAACATACGCAGTACTTTCAATGTTTTGCAAGCAATGACAGTCTAAATTTTCAAATTATATAATTTGAGATGGACAGTTATATTTAAATGACCGTAATGCGATGTGACACAATATAAAGACACAATTTCCATCTATTATCCCATGTAGGCTACAATACAATACAACCGAGAGTGCTATGCCTGCCTGCAAAGCAACAAAACAGTATAACTAAACATCCTGTGCCTGCCCCCTCCACATCCCTGGGGTTATCAAACCCTGAAACAGTGTTGCGCCTAGATTTTTTGACCGCAAAGTCATTTATAACATCAGTGAAATCCAGTTTTTGAGCAAGCTCACGCTCAATGGAGAGCATGGCAAGGTTGTTAACAGGTTTGTTTGTGCTGTTTCGGTGATGGATTCATATTAGTGTTTGCTATAATACACAGTGGGTTGTAAACCCAAGATAAATCCAGCCGCAGGACCAGAGTCTGTTCAGCCTCGCGCACCTGCTCCCCACACTCTAACATACAGTGGGGCAAATAAGTATTTAGTCAATCACTAATTGTGCAAGTTCTCCCACTTGAAAATATTAGAGAGGCCTGTAATTGTCAACATGGGTAAACCTCAACCATGAGAGACAGAATGTGGAGAAAAAAAACAACAACAGAAAATCACATTGTTTGATTTTGAAAGAATTTATTTGTAAATCATGGTGGAAAATAAGTATTTGGTCTATACCAAAAGTTCATCTCAATACTTTGTTATGTACCCTTTGTTGGCAATAACAGAGGCCAAACGTTTTCTGTAACTCCTCACAAGCTTTTCACACACTGTTGCTGGTATTTTGGCCCATTCCTCTATGCAGATCTCCTCTAGAGCAGTGATGTTTTGGGGCTGTCGTTGGGCAACACGGACTTTCAACTCCCTCCTCACCCCGTGGCGTCAAAATGATGACAAGAACGGGGAGCAAAAATCCCAGAACCACACGGGGGGGTCAAGTGAATGAGAGCTGGGACCACAGTAACAAAGGCTACTATCAGTAACACAATGCGCCGCCAGGGACTCAAATCCTGCACTGCCAGACGTGTACCCCTGCTGAAGAAAGTACACGTCCAGGCCCATCTGCGGTTCGCTAGAGAGCATTTGGATGATCCAGAAGAGGACCGGGAGAATGTGTTATGGTCAGATGAAACCAGAATAGAACTTTTTGGTAGAAACACAGGTTGTCTTGTTTGGAGGAAAAAGAATACTGAATTGCACCATACCCACTGTGAAGCATGGGGGTGGAAACATCATACTTTGGGGCTGTTTTTCTGCAAAGGGACTAGGACGACTGATCTGTGTAAAGGAAAGAATGAATGGGGCCATGTATGGAGAGATTTTGAGTGAAAATCTCCTTCCATCAGCAAGGACATTGAAGATGAGATGTGGCTGGGTCTTTCAGTATGAAATGATCCCAAACACACAGCCAGGGCAACAAAGGAGTGGCTTCGTAAGAAGCATTTCAAGGTCCTGTAGTGGCCTAGCCACTCTCCAGATCTCAACCCCATAGAAAATCTGCGGAGGGAGTTGAAAGTCCGTGTTACCCAACGACAGCCCCGAAACATCACTGCTCTAGAGGAGATCTGCATGGAGGAATGGGCCAAAATACCAGCAACAGTGTGTGAAAAGTTTTTGAAGAGTTACAGAAAAGTTTGGCCTCCATTACTGCCAACAAAGGGTATATAACAAAGTATTGAGATTAACTTTTGGCATTGACCAAATACTTATTTTCCACCATGATTTGCAAACAAATTTTTAAAAAATCAAATAATGTGATTCTCTGAGTTTTTTCCACATTCTGTCTCTCATAGTTGAGGTTTACCCATGTTGACAATTACAGGCCTCTCTAATATTTTCAAGTGGGAGAACTTGCACAATTAGTGGTTGACTAAGTACTTATTTGCCCCACTGTAACTTAAGTCATTAAATAATGCAAATAAGGTTGCTTAAAAGTTGGTGGGGACAATTTGAGCACCCTGAAAAGCTGGTACTGTTATGTCCTTACTGTCCCTATGCAAACCTACGCTTTTGGTTGGAGTGTAGATAAGTTTTGTTTTCATGCAGTTATTTTGAAAGCAGCATTGAATTTAGTTGACCTCTTGAGCAAAGAAGTTGATGAGTCCAAGGAAAATGAACTTGATGAATATTTCACAGTGACTTTGCACTTGAGGCCTCCAAAACAGGAAGTCATGTACATGTGTTGTGCTGATAACATCATCTTGTGACAAAATCACATTTTCGTTTTTTTTAAATCGTTTCGCAATACAGTCATTTATGTGTCTGTAGGGGCTAAGTTTGCAGATAACACAAGCACATAATTTCTTTGCAAATACAGTAGCCCCTTTACATACAGAGTTAATTAGTTCCAGGCTTCAGACTTCATAATGCCATGCACACGGTCAAGCAGTCCAGTGCCAGAGGAAGCAAAGCAACCCCAAAATATCAGGGAACCTCCGCAAGGTTTGACTGTGGAGACCGTGTTCTTTTCTTTGAAGGCCTCGGGTTTTTTCCCTGTAAACTCTATGTTGATGCCTTATCCCAAAAAGCTCTAATTTTCTCTCATCTGACCAGAGAACATTCTTCCAAAGCATTTTTGGCTTTCTCAGGTAAATGTTGGCAAACTCCAGCCTGGCTTTTTTATGTCTCTCAGTCAGAAGTGGGGTCTTCCTGGGTATCCTACTATAGAGTCCCTTTTCATTCAGACGCCGATGGATAGTACGTGTTGACACTGTTGTACCCTCAAACTGCAGGACAGCTTGAACTTGTTTAGATGTTAGTCGAGGTTCATCCACACAATCTTTCATTGAAATCTCTTGTCGATTTTTCTTTTCCGTTCACAACTAGGGAGGTTAGCCACAGTGCCATGGGCTTTACACTTATTGATGACACTGCGCACGGTAGACACAGGAACATTCAGCTCTTTGGAGTGGACTTGTAGCCTTGAGATTGCCCATGCTTTCTCACAATTTTGCTTCTCAAGTCCTCAGACAGTTCTTTAGTCTTCTTTCCTTTCTCCATGCTTAATGTGATACACACAAGGACATAGGTTGAATCAACTTTAATCCATTTTAACTGGCTGAAAGTGTGATTTAGTTAGTGCCACCAGCTGTATTGTGCCACAGGTACAGTGCCCTCCATAATTATTGGCACCCCTGAAAAAGATGTGTTTTTTACCTTCTAATATTTTTTTATATTCAAATAATATGGGACCTTAATGGAAAAAAAGAGAAAAATCCAACATTCAATACAAGTGCATTCATTCAGTGGGGAAAAAATCCCACATAAAGAAAAAAATATTTGACATCAAATAATGTGTGTCACAATTATTAGCAACCCTGGTGTTAATACTTTGTACGACCCCCTTTTGCCAACAAAACAAGGTCTGGGGACTGAGATGGCCATGGGAGGAGCTTGATTTTGTGTCTGGTGAACCATTTCTCTTGTAGATTTGGCCATATGTTTAGGGTCATTTTCTTGCTGAAAGACTCAGTGATGACCCATCTTCAGCTTTTGGGCAGAGGGCAACAGATTTTGATTTGAAATGTCCTGGTATTTCAAAGCATTCATGATGCCATGCACCCTAACAAGGTTCCCAGGGCCTATGGAAGCGAAACAGCCCCACAGCATCACTGACCCACCCCCATACTTCACAGTGGGTATGAGGTGCTTTTCAGCATGCGCATCTTTCATGGCACGCTAGACCCACTTAGAGTGTTTGTTGCCAAAAAGCTCAGTCTTGGTCTCACACAAAAAAACACATGGTCCCAGGCTTCAACTGGGACCGTGTGCTTTGGTCAGATGAGATGGCATCATGGCATCATGAATGCTTTGAAATACCAGGACATTTTAAATCAAAATCTGTTGCCCTCTGCCCGAAAGCAGAAGATGGGTCATCACTGGGTCTTTCAGCAAGACAATGACCCTAAACATATGGTCAAATCTACACAGAAATGGTTCACCAGACACAAAATCAAGCTCCTCCCATGGCCATCTCAGTCCCCAGACCTTGTTTTGTTGGCAAAAGACGGTTGTACAAAGTATTAACACCAGGGGTGCTAATAATTGTGACACACATTATTTGATGTCAAATATTTTTTTCTTTATGTGGGATTTTTTCCCCACTGAATGAATGTACTTGTATTAAACTTGTATTAAAGGTTGGATTTTTCTCTTTTTTTTCTATTAAGGTCCCATATTATTTGAATTAAAAAAATATATTAGAAGCTAAAAAACACATCTTTTTCAGGGGTGCCAATAATTATGGAGGGCACTGTAAGTAACAGGTACTGTTAATTACACAAAATAGAGAAGCATCACGTGATTTTTCAAAGGGTGCCAATACTTTTGTCCGGCCCATTTTGGAGTTTTGTGTAAAATGGTTAATGGTAAAAAATAAAAAATAAATTTTTAAATTCCAGTCTCTTTTGTGTTTTTTCATTGCAAGCAAAATTGCAAGATATCAATCCCAAAGCATTTTTAATTGCAATCATTTTCTGGGAGAAATTGAGCATTTACTGACAGAATTGCAGGGGTGCCAATAATTTTGGCCAGCAGTGTATGCTGCATAAATTCTATACATGTACAATTAAGTACTATATATATGCCTTCTACTTCCAATGTCTTAGTGTTCTCAACCAACCTGAAGTAGACGTAAAAATACATTCATAACACCAGCAGAACTTCGTACACAAGTGCGGCTTTTTACTGTACACGTCATAAGTTATAGATGGAGTTGACACGTTGAACGTAGCATTCATAAGGCTCCACTTCCTCTACAGCCTCCGTCTGAAACTTTGGGGGAAAAAAATAACAGACGATGAGAGGTGTGAAAAGCGAAAGAAGGAAAAGAAACTTCACCTCAAGAGGAACAAAAGCGTGGAAAAACACCTACTTGCTCAGATTTGGATGGCGAGCGGTTAGACAGTAGACAGCGTCTGCAAAGGGAGGAAAAAAACTCAATATTTAACTCATTGGCTGCCATTGACATGATAGACTTCAGTTCAAACCCTCCTAGTTCAAATGGATCTGACATCTATCAACTGTGAATACAGTATATACTAGGGCTGTCAAAATTATCGCGTTAACGGGCGGTAATTAATTTTCTTAATAATCACGTTAAAATATTTGACACATTTAACGCATGTGCCCCGCTCAAACAGATTAAAATGAAAGCACAGTGTAATGTCCACTTGTTACTGGTGTTTTTTTTTGTGTTTTGTTGCCCTCTGCTGGCGCTTGGGTGTGACTGATTTTATGGGTTTCAGTACCATGAGGATTGTGTAATTATTGACATCAACAATGGCGAGCTACTAGTTTATTTTTTGATTGAAAATTTTACAAATTTTATTAAAACGAAAACATTAATAGGGATTTTAATATAAAATTTCTATGACTTGTACTAACATTTATCTTTTAAGAAATACAAGTCTTTCTTTCCATGGATCGCGTTAACAGAATGTTAATAATGTACTTATGTACCGTATGTTCAATGTATATATCTGTCTTGTTTCTTATCTTTCCTTTCCAACAATAATTTACAGAAAAATATGGCATATTTTATTGGTGGTTTGAATTGCGATTAATTACGATTAATTCATTTTTAAGCTGTAATTAACTCGATTAAAAATTCTAATTGTTTGACAGCCCTAGTATATACATATATGGGTAAAGTAGGTAAAAAAAAAAAAAGTTCAATATAAATAATAAGTAAACTAGTGGAGCACTCAGAGAGCAGACTGCTGCTTAAGCAGCCAAGTTTACAGCATCGTCATATGAGTGAAATGTGACATTTGACCCTTTTCTGACCTTTGTGACCTTTAACCTTAATACCCTAAAATTTACTCACCTCTTCAGTTTCATATTACAAACATATCCCGCAAGTTTGAAAATAATAATAGACATACAGAACCGAATACATGACCTCTGTCTTCCATAGTTTTCACTTGCTAGCGTAGGTAATTAAATGAAGTAAAAGTAAAAGAAAATGAATAGTACAAGTGGAAAGTACAGGGAAAAAAGTAAAAGAACAATTCAGTCAGAAATTTACTCTAAAATTAAAAATAAATGTAATCTCATTAATGCACATCTAGGTTCAAATTTAAAATAGATTATAGACTTCACCATCAGTTGACTAGACAGCTCCTACAGACATTGCGCCATGCCTTCCCGGAGGGGGCCAACCTAGGCAGAGTGTTGATGTGGCCTTCGTTGTGAAAAACTCAAACACACGCTGCATTCAAACGCCAGATTTAGGTGGAAAAAGGACCAAATTTTACTGCATAAAAGCAGGCAGCAGTAGGTCTGTCGCGAAAACAAATTTTAGTGTGCGATAATTTATCTCATGAATTATTGCGATAAGCGATATTATTGCGCCCCCCCCAAATTTGTTTTCAAACCAATTTACAATAACACAGTGAGAATACAGTATATATTAATAGACCAAGTACACCCATTTATATGCGATAAATGTTTACTCTTAAATTCAAAAATACTTTTTGAGAAATCACAACTAAAAACAATAGACCATGCCATCTAAGTAAAAGACAACAATATTAATACCGCACAAAATCACAGAATAAAGAAAATGTGCTTTTCAAGAAAAAAAATAAAATTGCACTTCATAACTTAAGCATTTAGGCAAATGAAAACGTTTCCCCTCATAGCTTCTGCTATGGTGTTCTACGGGGTTGCAACGATACTGTTAAGTCACGGTTGGGTAAGCTTTTCGATACGGGGGTCACGATTTTCGATTTGATTCAATATATTTAATGCGCTGAAAAAAAAAATAACAATTGTATTTTTTGTTTCAGGTTTTGTTTTGTTTTTTGCTAACAAGCAAAAATTAAATTGCCATCATATAAACATGCATTTTAGTGTATAATATTCATGTGCTTACTTCTTTCTGATCTGAAGAAATTTGGTATAAAAGTGCTGAGGACAATCTTTACTGTTTGTAAAGTGAGGCGGGGCACACTGTTGATTGCTACAGCTCTCTTAGCAGCTACGTTTTACTACATGAGCAAAACATCCTATTTGTGGTCCGAATCCATTTGTGTCACGTACTGAATTAACAACAGCAACAATTATTTGCAGCATTATCTATAGTCACTGGTATGGGTTGATTTGGCCTGCTTAACTTCCATTCAGTCATGGCGGTTTATAATTCATCGATGTAGTATATGGACTACGTGTCCTATAATCACTCTGGGCTCACGTAGCCAATGGCATGGGACGTAGCACATCTAGTTTGCTAATTCATGATATCGAGTGTGTGCGCGCTTTAAAAAACTTAGCAAACGCCACAGAAGTCAGGTCTGCTCATAACTGCACAACACCAGCATATGACAATCGACTTTCATAAACAGGACGAGTTTCAAGCACAGGGCTCTTAATTTGCCACTTAACGTTCATCATGTCAATTCAGCTGTCCGTTGTCAAAGCGAGGATGTTCGTAGCAGCCATGTCGGTAACAATGTTTTGGCGGACTTCGTTGTAAATACCTGCCCATTTTGACAAATTCGTCTCCAGCAAAAATAGAAAATCGCCTAAACCATTCGGCGGGCTCAGGCACGCCGGAGATGGTCTGCAGTCAATCCGGAGCACTGACGCGGCCGGTATAGGTTGAACAATAGGATATAATGGGAACGGATTGGCTCCGGCGCTATTTTTTGCCGGACCTGGAACGAAGATGCATTTTGCGTAGTTGGTAACAAGGAATTTGAACTTTTAACAGCACGTCTGCCGCACGCGCGCACGCATGTGCACGCGAGGCGATAAATCGCAGCGGGAAAATTACTGCCTTCATATGTATTTATCCTGCAATAAATGAAATTATTGCATATTGCGACAGGCTTAGGCAGCAGTGTCACAAGAATGATTTGGTGTAGGATTCAAGGTAATTATTATTTAAAATAGCACCATGCATGCACTTTGAAATGTTGTAAAAAATAATAATAATAATAAATAAATAAATGAATGAATGGGAAAAAAATTAGCGTAACTGTGGCTTGAAATATTTACGTGAAATGAATGATAACTGCCCGTTTTTTGTTTGTTTGTTTGTTTTTGTTCTTTATTTGGGGGGGCTTTTAACCAACAATCTAGACTGTTTTATGTTCATATCTATAGAAATTCCGGGATGTAACACATTTATTTACAAGACTTTTCAACTTAAAAAGCTCTTTGTTCTGTGATCGCCGCCATGTTGTATTTTCTATCAATACACAATAGCGTAACTTTACATTCAAATGATCAGGTTATTTTCGGCCAACTGCCCATTATTTGGCAAAAAACATTTCTGCGTCCATACAAAAAAAAAAATTCGCCTTTGACTTCTTTTATTTTATGTAACATTTCGATCTAAAAACGACAAGGGCCAGATAGCCGGCAAGACATACCGGTGCAATAGTAACATCGGAATTCACTCTAAATAAGTTGTGATTGTATATAGAAAAATGCAAATTTTTCTTTTGTTTAGTGAAAGTAAGATGATTCTGCATGCTTTCCTCAAGTATTCTGATGCGAAAATTGAGTGATTTATTAGCTGTTGAAAACTTGCACTAAATAAAAAAAAATTTTGAGTCGCTATTTCGGGCAAAAACTTATATGATAGGTTAAAAATTGCTGTCGGTCCCGAAAATATAGGTGATTATCCCTGCATTTGGTGATTTTTGTGCATGTAGTGTAAAATTTGAGTATTTTATTGCCATTTTTGTTATATTTATGTAAAACAAAATAATAATAATAGTCAGGATTTTATTAGGGAACGACTTTGAATTTTTTGATGTTGCTGCTCATGGAGACCCATATATGCTTAAGGGAGGTGCCTGTTTTGGTTTTAGGTCACTAGCAGCTTGAAAATATTGGAATTTAAAGTTTTTGAAAATAGGCCCCCTACAAATAGGCCCCAAGCCCCATGTCCAGTCAAATGATAGTGAAGTCTATGAATAGATATAAAATAAGTAAGTCAAGTGAAGTTAAAGAATGTGTGAATATAAAATAAACAAATTTAAAAATGTAAAATTGTTCATAAATACTGTATAAGATAATCTGATTAAAAAATAGATCTGAGATTTAGAAATTGAATGATAAAGGTAAAATAATATATAATAGATAAAATATTATAGTAATCAAATATAAGAAAAATAAAGAAAAAATTAAACCAGAAATAAAATTATAGAAAAAGCAAATGAAATTAACTCAAATTACATCAAATAAATATTCTAAAAAAATATGTATCTAAAATTGCATTACAGATAAATACAATAATACACATGTAAATGGAATAAACAATACAACAAATAAAAATGGAAAAAAAAAAAAAACTAATCTCACCTGAGGATTGTTTGCTTCTTATATATGACCAATAGGAATGCAGCAAGCATAACTAAAACAGAGATGACTAGAAGTATCCACACAACGCTGGAAGAAAGACCTAAAGAGGGTTAAATAAACAAAATCAAATAAAAGGTCCATTCCATGACAATAATGACTACCATTGACGGCAATGAACGTTCAATTTAATGGCAGTTTGTGTTACAGTTTTTCTCAATTGCTTTGGTACATTTCTCAGATCAGTATTGAAATTCTCAAAACTTCTTGTTCAATCCTCAAAACATGTTGCACAAGTAGCAAAACAACCTGGATTATCTGCAAAAGCCAGTTTTCTGTGCAGAATACTTCATCTATCGCTCAAAATTAAATTTCTGTTTCAATGAACATGTCAGTGCTGTCCGAATGAGAAGTCCTTGTCTCATTGTATCCAGACAAGAGAGTGAAATTGCTTAGTCATGCTCTCAATTGAACAGTTACTCTGGTGGAAGGCTCTGATGCTGTAGAATAGATGGTGTATGTAAGTTTTGATGAAAATTGCAAGTTACACCTTTGTGTGTGGGAGATTGATTGCAAGAGACTGGACAAGATTCAGTTTACAATGTCTTGAGGGACCATGTCATTGCAATACAGAAAGCAAAAGAGGCCACTGAGTATCAGAAAAAGATACAACATAAAAGCATGATTAGAAATGTGAACATAAGATTCCCCCATTCTTTCTAAACATCTTGACGTTCTTCTCTGTTTGGCCACAAATTTTCATCCACGTCACAACGGATGTCCTCTTTTGCTACAGTGGGACAAATAAGTATTTAGTCAACAACTAATTGTGAAAGTTCTCCCACTTGAAAATATTAGAGAGGCCTGTAATTGTCAACATGGGTAAACCTCAACCATGAGAGACAGAATGTGAAGAAAAAAAAACCAGAAAATCACATTGTTTGATTTTTAAAGAATTTATTTGCAAATCATGGTGGAAAATAAGTATTTGGTCAATACCAAATGTTCATCTCAATACTTTGTTATGTACCCTTTGTTGGGAATAACAGAGGCCAAACGTTTTCTGTAACTCTTCACAAGCTTTTCACACACTGTTGCTGGTATTTTGGCCCATTCCTCCATGCAGATCTCCTCTAGAGCAGTAATGTTTTGGGGCTGTCGTTGAGCAACACGGACTTTCAACTCCCTCCTCACCCCGTGGCATCAAAATGATAACAAGAACGGTGAGCAAAAATCCCAGAACCACACGGGGGGACCTAGTGAATGGCCTACAGAGAGCTGGGATCACAGTAACAAAGGCTACTATCCGTAACACAATGCGCCACCAGGGACTCAAATCCTGCACTGCCAGACGTGTCCCCCTGCTGAAGAAAGTAAACGTCCAGGCCCTTCTACGGTTCACTAGAGAGCATTTGGATGATCCAGAAGAGGAGTGGGAGAATGCGTTATGGTCAGATGAGACCAAAATAGAACTTTTTGGTAGAAACACAGGTTCTCGTGTTTGGAGGAAAAAGAATACTGAATTGCACCATACCCACTGTGAAGCATGGGGGTGCAAACATCATGCTTTGGGGCTGTTTTTCTGCAAAGGGACCAGATCGACTGATCTGTGTAAAGGAAAGAATGAATGGGGCCATGTATCGAAGGATTTTGAGTGAAAATCTCCTTCCATCAGCAAGGGCGTTGAAGATGAGACGTGGCTGGGTCTTTCAGCATGACAATGATCCCAAACACACAGTCAGGGCAACAAAGGAGTGGCTCGTAAGAAGGTCCTGGAGTGGCCTAGCCAGTCTCCATATCTCAACCCAATAGAAAATCTGTGGAGGGAGTTGAAAGTCCTTGTTTCCCAACGACAGCCCCAAAACATCCTGCTCTAGAGGAGATCTGCATGGAGGAATGGGCCAAAATACCAACAACAGTGCGTGAAAAGCTTGTGAAGAGTTACAGAAAACGTTTGGCCTCCATTATTGCCAACAAAGGGTACATAAAAAAGTATTGAGATGAACTTTTGGTGTTCACCAAATACTTATTTTCCACCATGATTTGCAAATAAATTCTTTAAAAATTAAACAATTTGAATTTCCTTTTTTTTTTCCACATTCTGTCTCTCATGGTTGAGGTTTACCCATGTTGACCATTACAGGCCTCTCTAATATTTTCAAGTGGGAGAACTTGCACAATTAGTGGTTGACTAAATACTTATTTGCCCCACTGTATACAGCGTGGAGAGAATCTTCTTGTATGCCTTACCCAGCCTCTGCAGGCATCTACTGTGATGTCACTTTATGCTGCATTCAAGGCATCTAGGAGAGTCAGATTGTGAGGCTGGCAGTCATACACTTGCCATCTCCATGTGGAGATAAATTCTTCTATGGGATTGAGGAATGGGGAGTATAGTGGTAGGAACTTCTAGCCTGGAACTCCAGACTCACCGCTGTTCCACCTATAGTCTGGCGACTGTTCAGCAGATCAAATTCCCAGGGCGGAGCAAGCCACAGCAAACAGAAAGTGGAGTGGACCAATCAGCGACGGGCAGACGTAACGTTGGTAAAGCGACAAGAAAGTATAGCGCAAGGACGTAAGCATTCGAGGAGAGCTGAGAAGTTTATTCAACATGGCTAGCACAAGACAGACTGTTGGTTTAGCGACTCAATGTGTTTTTGGTCATTTAAAACTGAATTTACTGCGGATAGGAATATATTCTCGGCTCTCCCGTTCGCCATCTGTGTTGTTGTGGAGATGACTTCCGACGCGCAAGAGTGACATTGCTCATTAAGAACACGCCACGCAAATAAACGTATCAGATTGCACGGACGATTTCGTTTGGGCTCGAGAGGGCCCGAGCTGGGTCCCAGACTCTATAGCTGGAACAGCAGTGAGTCTGGAGTTCCAGGCTAAAGAAATTCATTACCATTATGTTGTGGGTTGCAAACCATTACCTGATTATGTTGGCGTGGTGGAAACTCACATTGTCCCAAACATACAAATTTCGACACGTTAAAATAGGTTACGTTAAGTAATGAAAATGCTCACACATGTTGACATATTCTGACAACATGTTTATCCATTTTGCATGTAACGGCTGAAGTAATGACTAGAGGTTGTGGGGGGTGATTCAGTATTGTATGATTCAGTAGAGACCCATGATCAGGGGTGAAAGTGGGCCTGAACGGTCAGGAACGCAGTTCCGGTATAAGATTCAGGGCCGGAATGCTGTTCCGGTAAATGGTGCTTTGATTCCGAAAATATGATGGCAATTGTCAAAACGCTAAGTAAAAAAAAATATTTTAAAAATGCTAAGCTGCCACACATGCATTTCGTCTTCAAGAAGAAAACAATCTACCAACATCAGATTTACATACACAAGTGTTGACAACAAGCATAACGAAGTGCTTGTGTAGCGTAACCTGTTTCC
Source organism: Corythoichthys intestinalis (assembly GCF_030265065.1). Classification (NCBI taxonomy): domain Eukaryota; kingdom Metazoa; phylum Chordata; class Actinopteri; order Syngnathiformes; family Syngnathidae; genus Corythoichthys; species Corythoichthys intestinalis. The sequence goes on from NC_080406.1 coordinate 17,254,269, forward strand.
ACCAATATTTATTATTTATTTTATTCCAAGGATGGCATGGAGGTTTCCCCAGCTGCTGCAGTTTTCAGAGTCTGACGATGATGAGTCACGTCAATGTGCGAATGCACGCAGAAAAGCAAAACGTCTGGACTTATTTATCCGTTCAATTGGCTGGCATACTGACATGTTATTAGCAGAGATAGTTAGCTCTGATTGGTTCAAATGTGCATGTTTTCTGGAACAGAAAAAAAAAGTTGTTTTCTGAAACAGCAAACAAAAAAAAGGTTGTTGAATTGATGCGACAGAAAAAGGGCAATGAAACATAAAATGGATCAAATCTTTAAGAGCAACGAAAGAGTTGAGGAGGCTTATTTATCATATTTAGTTTTATTTGCTCTGATGGGGAGGTTCAGAACATCTTAGCTGTCAATGTGAACATTGGACTTATATTTTTTTATTTATGTTAGGCTACTTATTCATTTCCCTATGATTTTAAAAATGTCAATGTTTGCGTGATATTCAAAATATATTCCATTTCACTCTGCATAATATAAGTAATTTGTACTTATTTTTCTGAATGTATATTACTTATATCTTTATTATTAAAAAAAAACAAAAAAACTAAATGTTTACATTAACTTCATTTTTAATATACATCCTATGTTCTTAAGTACTTAAAATTGAGATTTGGCATTTAGTATGGTAGGAAATGAGGGAAAATAAAAATTAGGCTGGTGGTGTTATTGCTGTTTTTGTTAACTTTTATTTTGCAAATCATTGAAAAAATACGATTTTGAATGAAAAACAGTTTTTGTATGTGTTCTAGAAATAACTGTGCTAAAACAGTTTTCTTGCATTTCAGTAGTTGAAGATGTTTGCAAAAAAAAAAATAATAATAATAAAAAAATAAATAAATCAAATTTCTGGCTCAGTGGCGACCTTTACGTCGGGGAGTTCTGGCAAGAAATTCCAGCCACTTTCACCCCTGCCCATGATAATCCATTTTAACCATCATGGCAGATGCAACTGATAATGTAGGAAACAGCAGAGATTTGTACAAAATCATTAGGATGGATGCACAAAAACATCTGCAACTTGCTCAAAGGAATGAGAAACTACTTTTTTGATGTTCACTAGTGATGTGATGTTGTGAGGATTGAACAAGTACTTTTGAGAATTGTCTGATCTGAGAAATGTACCAAAGCTATTGAGAAAAACTGTAATCACTTTGACACACCTTTTTTATGTACGGGTATCAAGATCTTCTCTTCTGACCAGAAAGGATGCTTGACAACGCACATGACGTCGCCATTGTTCTCGTGGAGTTTTTGGCGACTTTCCACGTAACCGGAAGCACGCCTGGTTTCAGCGGACGACGAGTTGCCGACATGGCGCCACGTGATGTTGGCGGCCGGCTTTCCTCCCTCGGCTTTGCAAATGGCTAAAGTGCCGTCGTCGCTCCACTCCAGCCAGGACGAGATACGAGGAGGAACTAAGGGAAAATTGTCGAGTATTGTGTTTCAGATTGATGTTTATGACAGATGGGGACAAAAAATCTACTCTTACCCCCTTTTTTTGTTCTAAACTTCATACTAATAAAACTACTACTGCTGACAGTCATACTTAAATGTGTAAAAATGCTAATATAGTACAAAACTATGATTATTATGAAGCATATAGTAAATGTAATAACTGAAGAAAATAGTTCCCAGTATTTTCGGACTATAAGCCGCCACCGAGCAAATTTGACACGAAAATGGCATTTGTTCATAGATAAACCGCACTGGACTATAAGTCGCAGCTGTCCTCACTGTATTATTGGATATTTATACCAAAAGATATTAACTGATAAAACTAAGACCAAATGAACCACCGTGAAGCTTCGAACCAATTGGCTGCAAAGCTTCATTGCTTCAAGAAGCTTCATTTGGCCATTACTGCTCCCTTGGGGAGACAGTCAACCACTGCTGCCACCTGCTGTCAACACTGTTGTCATCCAGCATGCCTCCTAGCATGCATTGCAGCGCTACAGATGTAAATAACAATCATAGTTTATTGTTCTGTGCTAATTATTTCTTCAGTTACTGTTCCAGTTGTTTCATATAATACCGTCGATGTTATTTGGAAACACTTTATTTGACAGTGACGCCATAAAACTGCCATCAGACAATCATAATTATGACATGACACTGCCATGAGCAGTAATAAATGCTTATGACAGATGTCATTTTTTGTCATCCAGAAAATTATCTCACTTTTGAATTGTTGCAAAAGATCTGAGCTGGAGATAAATGGAGTTATTGGCATCATTTTCCGGATAATTCTTAATGACATCTGTCATAAGCATTCATTAATGCCCATGATAGTGTAAAGTCATAATTATGACGGTCGTATGGCAGTCTAATGACGGCGCCGTCAAATACAGTGTTACCTATGAACCCAAATAAATCAACAAATAAGGAGCACTGGACTATAAGCCGCAGGATTCAAAATGAGGGGAAAAAGTAGAAGCTGATAGTCCGAAAATTACTTTATATTATGTCATACATGAGGTTTATGTTTTTTAAACCTTTATAGGACACTCATTGAATTTGTTAAAGTGTTCATTCGCCCCTCCCTGTCAAAATTGATTGGACGTCTAGCACTGTCAATGGCAGACAATGAGTGCCGTGAAAAAAAAAAAAAAAAAGACATAATTCGTGCATGATATGGTAAAATTACGTTATCACGAACTGAATAGGTTGTAGCACATGACAACATGAACATTCAAACATGTTCATTTGTTTCCAGCCCTCCGACTTAAAATGAATTAAGCGCCATCAATAGCAACCGATTCATTAACTGATTTTTGGGTATGGAATCCAAAACTGGTCTCAATTTTCTCTATCACGTCAGGTTTTTTAGCTATCGGTCCCCCGTTTTCTTAAAAACAAGTTCAAGATGAACTTCAACTGCCCTCTATTAGCAAATTTGGAACCTACAGGCAACCATCCGTCCACAATTAACGTTTCTGATTAAATTACAAATAGGGCTTTGAGCAGAGGTGGGTAGAAACGCATTACATGTACTCCGTTACATTTACTTGAGGAACTTTTTGAGAAAAATGTACTTCTAAGAGTAGTTTTACTAAGCCATACATTTTAATTTTACTTGAGTAGATTTGTGAAGAAAGAACATTACTCTTACCCCTACTTTGAGCTACACATGAGTCGTTACATTTTTACTCTTTATTCTACATATTAGATTTTTTTTCTAGCTCTACCAATTTCACACCACATGACTCCATTATACCACTCAGACATAAGCTTGCCGTCTAGAACTACCAAGGGTGGATCAGTTGATACAAATCCCTTTTGTATCCAGAAAAGGGTCATCTGACCCTCATCAGCATATCTTTTGTGAGCATTGAGGTCATCATTAGTCATTTCCATTCACACTCACAAATCCACAGGATTGGATTGGTCCAATTAGCATCCTGAGTGTTTGCAGGGCAAGGCTGCCTTGGCTTTGTCAGACAGTGGACCGCTCAGGCAGGCAATCGGGCGGACAACCTTTTTACATCTTCCAAAAGCTTCAGTTTGCCTACAGTACGAGCGATGGTGTAATAACAAACAAAACAAAACATTAACCGAATATTTTCCGTCGTTGACCGTTTTTTTAAAACGGTGACGGAAAAAACAGAAGTCCATCTGTCATTTTGACAGGTTGCAATTCACACCCCAGACCACAGGGTGGCGAGTGAGCATATTAATTAGCTATTGTCTCTCTTGATGCATCTCGCTATCCGGGTGCTGACAGCGCATTGAAGAGTTATGGACAGGAGGCTTTGGAGCGCGTCTGGGTCACAGACCGGTGCAGCTGAACCACTGGTGCAGAAGGAGCGCATGCTGCGGGATTTCCTTCCGCTGAAGCGGGTGCTTGCGGGTTCAGGAAACCCCTCATTCAGAGAGTCTTGTCGACTTTTGATCAGGTCACTTGGAGAAATGTTCCCTGATTTCAAAACTTTGGCTGAAGAGGCGCTTGTAATCCCAGTCTCCAGTGTGGCCGCAGAGAGCGGATTCAGCCTCCAGAACAACATCAAAACGGCCATGAGAAGTCGTCTGTCCGAGGCAAAAGTCCAAAACCTCATTACAATAGCCTCTGCTGCAATCCCACTTGAGACATTTGATTATGCACAAGCGGGCACGCAATTCAAGTCCATGCGCACCAGGAGGAAGGTGTGAGACTGCGTTCAGGCCACAGCAGGTGAACTGTTAATTTCATTGTTCCATATGAAGCCTACCTACTGGGGCCACAGTCAGCTGTTTTTGTCACTGCGGAGAAAAAGTTACATATTCATCTGCTCGATGGGTGATGGCACGGTGTGGATTCTCTGTTAAGCTTGTTCGGACAGAATAGTAATTAAAAATGAATGAAAACTAAATACTATTGAATATGTAATTATTATCATTTTAAAAATTTAAGTGACGGGTAAAAATAGATTTTGACCGGATTTTTATGACCCTGTCAGTCAAAATGACAGACAATGAAAAAGTCAAGCGCAACCTCTGGTGGAGACATATGACACTTCGGCCTTTTCCCGGGGCTAGGTCTTGAGGTTGTTGCCGAAACAAATTTTCCTTCTGCGCCTTCTTTGCGCCCACGTGAGAGTGAGCCAATTTCTTTGCAAGACCCACCAAGAAGTCCACCCGTCTCTCTTGCTTTCCGGTGCATGCCTGATACAACACATACAGTATGCATTCAGTGCTGACATGTAAATAATATTGTAGAAAACGGCGACTGGCCATCTCCGTGTTCCTCCATGTTTGACAAAGCAAAGGGAGCCCTGAATTTGCAAATATGCAAGATGCTAATTGCAGCTATCCAGAGTGAAACCCACCCTTGGCACCTAGGCAGCAACTCCACAGGAGTGTGTAGGGAAGTTGTCTGCTCGATTGCTTGTTTGAGTGGTCTATTGTTTGACAAAGCCAAGTAGTCAGTTTGGTATCAGGGTCATTTGGTGCCTTTATGCACTATGAACCATATTTGTCTTTGTTGTAAAGCACTTTGGGGACCTTTCGGGTTTTGTAAAGGGCTATATAAATAAATTTGATTTGATTTGATTTTCGTATCTTTCTTTATAGCCCAAAAAAAAAGGGACTTCCAGTGTTTAAACCTCTCTCCAAGATTTTATTTGGCGCCGATTGACCATAGAAAAGCGGAAATCAAATCCTTTTAAAATTTCATAATAGTAACTATGAATGAACTATTCAATATTCAAACTAGGACGGGGGAGTATCGTCTGGATGTTGCCTGCTACGGTGGGGGACCCTGCCCTGCCCTGGGCTTGGTGGGCCGCTGGGGGCCCCGTGGCGTGCCGTGTCAGCTGGAGGGCTGCAGCGGTGGCTCATGGCCCGGGTGGGCGGACGGGGTTGGGGAAGGGCGTGGGGTTGGTGGTGTGTCCCCTCTTGCCATTCCCGAGGGCTGGTAGATGGGCGCGCGCCGATTTCGGAGGGGGGGACGAGGGCTCCTTTGCTGGGCTGCGCCACCCCCCGGGCTGGCTGGGTGGGGGCCGTGGCCCTCTGTCGGCGCCCGTGTGGCGTCTCCGCTCGTCTGCGTGGCTGCTGCGTGCCCGGCGGGGCTCGCGTGCGGCTGGATGTTATTGGGCGCGCTCTGGCGGGGGGTCCCGATGCCGGGATTGGTGATGGGGCGGTGTAGGGTCGGTCGCCAACGGGCTTACATTAACAGGGGATTCACACGATTAGTGGGTTCTAGATCACAGAGATGATTTGTGTACACTCTACTCCTTTCTATCACTTAGCTTATAGACTCCCCCACCTTCTTCCCCCTCTTTCCCTGGTCAACAGGCCCCCCACATGGTGTCAACCGGAAATACATTTAGCTGACGATAGCACCAACATATTGGTAGTTAGTGTAGTTAGGCGTTCAATGTATTTCTTGTTGTTGTTTGTGTTTCTTCTCTTGTGTTTCTTTTCTTTTGTTCCACCATAACCACTTACTGTTCGCTGTTTTGTCATAATAAATGAGGTATGTTGAATGATCACAAAGGGAGTATGTCAGACTCTCAATGTGAAACATTAAAACTGTTCAGACTATCCGGGCACTTAGACTTCCATTCTCCGTGTCAAACAGCTGAACAGGACAGGTTAAAAAAAAAGCAAAAAAAAACTAGGAACTAGTTTCTCCACTCATGCTTTTTGGACGAATAATGCTTCGTTTGTGTCATTTTATTTCTCTCGGCAGAATTCAGTGATTTTTATTTATTTATTTTTTTTTCCTTTGGCTTAATGTGGTTAGATAATGGGTTATTGTACAGTATTATTATGACAACAGTAAGTATAGATAATTTTGTGTTGATGAAAAAAAATACCATTGCTTTAGAAAAAAAATCGATCAATCAATCTTGAGTAAAATTTTTGGCTACTCTACCCACCTCTGGCTCTGAGGAATGATGTGTCTACATGCCTGGATTATACCTCCCAAATGTTTTTCTGATACGGCCACGAATAATAGGAATAGCAACTGCCCGAAGTTAGCTGGGATAGGCTCCAGCACCTCCGCGACCCTCGTGAGGAATAAGCGGCATGGAAAATGAATGAATGAATGAATTTTTAGTTCATTTCTGCCCCAAGAAAAAGAACAAAGAAAGCAAGAATTTGAGACCTCCCTCCAGGTAGGCTAAAAATGACTTTTCCCCAACTTTTTCAAACTCTAAACATATTTTCCTGAGTATCACCTGTGATGGACAAGGTGATGCTACAAGTGTGCATTCCTCCATTGAAAACCATTTCGGACTTGTACAGGCCCACGTCACGCTCAGTGAATTCAGGGATTCGCAGGTAGTAGTGAGCCTCCGAGGCCTTTTCCAGGGATGTACTGTCGCCGCATGTGTCGTCCTTCTTGCCATTGCTTAAGTTGATGCCCACCTGACACTGTTTGCCTCCTTCTAGCTTAATTTTCCAGATGACGTAGACTAAATCTTCGGTGTGATTGCAGTTGAGCTCCACTTCGCTACCCACATTGAAAGATAAGTCCACCACTGTAAAGAGGAAAAAGATATCAACTTGGGCTGTCAAACAATTAAAATTTTGAATCGAGTTAATCACAGCTTAAAAATTAATTATTCGTAATTAATCGCAATTCAAACCATCTCTAAAATATGCCATATTTTTCTGTAAATTATTGTTGGAATGGAAAGATAAGACACAAGACGGATATATATATACAACATACTGTACATAAGTACTGTATTTGTTTATTATAACAATAAATCCACAAATGGCATTAACATTATTAACATTCTTTCTGTTGAAGGGATCCACGGATAGAAAGACTTGTAGTTCTTAAAAGATAAATGTTATAGTTTCAAGTTATAGTAATTTTATATTAAAACCCCTCTTAATGTTTTCGTTTCAATAAAATTTGTAAAATTTTCACTCAAAAGTAGAGTTAACATAATAATAATAAGAATAAAAATAACAATAATAAGAATAGAGTGACCAAAGTCGGAGTAAGTTTAATGTGTATTTTGCATAGCTATTTTGATTGGGAATGCCACTTTGCATTGTTGTTTAACTGTGTGAGAATAGGGCCTCATTACTACAGACTGAAGTGGTTTTCTTTTTGTGAACATTATTTTTTTTTTAGACATAGGAATATTATTTTTGTTGTGCTTTCACTAAATGATACTTATGTTTGTTGTGAAAGAGTTGCCGAAGCTTATGCCAATAAACGGTGCGGTCCAATGAACGCCTGTGTCCACCCGCCTTTATAACACATATACAGTGCCTTGCAAAAGTATTCGGCCCCCTTGAATCTTGCAACCTTTCGCCACATTTCAGGCTTCAAACATAAAGATATGAAATTTAATTTTTTTGTCAAGAATCAACAACAAGTGGGACACAATCGTGAAGTGGAACAACATTTATTGGATAATTTAAATTTTTTTAACAAATAAAAAACTGAAAAGTGGGGCGTGCAATATTATTCGGCCCCTTTACTTTCAGTGCAGCAAACTCACTCCAGAAGTTCAGTGAGGATCTCTGAATGATCCAATGTTGTCCTAAATGACCGATGATGATAAATAGAATCCACCTGTGTGTAATCAAGTCTCCGTATAAATGCACCTGCTCTGTGATAGTCTCAGGGTTCTGTTTAAAGTGCAGAAAGCATTATGAAAACCAAGGAACACACCAGGCAGGTCCGAGATACTGTTGTGGAGAAGTTTAAAGCCGGATTTGGATACAAAAAGATTTCCCAAGCTTTAAACATCTCAAGGAGAACTGTGCAAGCCATCATATTGAAATGGAAGGAGCATCAGTCCACTGCAAATCTACCAAGACCCGGCCGTCCTTCCAAACTTTCTTCTCAAACAAGGAGAAAACTGATCAGAAATGCAGCCAAGAGGCCCATGATCACTCTGGATGAACTGCAGAGATCTACAGCTGAGGTGGGAGAGTCTGTCCATAGGACAACAATCAGTCGTACACTGCACAAATCTGGCCTTTATGGAAGAGTGGCAAGAAGAAAGCCATTTCTCAAAGATATCCATAAAAAGTCTCGTTTAAAGTTTGCCACAAGCCACCTGGGAGACACACCAAACATGTGGAAGAAGGTGCTCTGGTCAGATGAAACCAAAATTGAACTTTTTGGCCACAATGCAAAACGATATGTTTGGCGTGAAAGCAAAACAGCTCATCACCCTGAACACACCATCCCCACTGTCAAACATGGTGGTGGCAGCATCATGGTTTGGGCCTGCTTTTCTTCAGCAGGGACAGGGAAGATGGTTAAAATTGACGGGAAGATGGATGCAGCCAAATACAGGAACATTCTAGAAGAAAACCTGTTGGTATCTGCACAAGACCTGAGACTGGGACGGAGATTTATTTTCCAACAGGACAATGATCCAAAACATAAAGCCAAATCTACAATGGAATGGTTCAAAAATAAACGTATCCAGGTGTTAGAATGGCCAAGTCAAAGTCCAGACCTGAATCCAATCGAGAATCTGTGGAAAGAGCTGAAGACTGCTGTTCACAAACACTCTCCATCCAACCTCACTGAGCTCGAGCTGTTTTGCAAGGAAGAATGGGCAAGAATGTGAGTCTCTCGATGTGCAAAACTGATAGAAACATACCCCAAGCGACTTGCAGCTGTAATTGGAGCAAAAGGTGGCGCTACAAAGTATTAACGCAAGGGGGCCGAATAATATTGCACGCCCCACTTTTCAGTTTTTTATTTGTTACAAAAGTTTAAATTATCCAATAAATTTTGTTCCACTTCACGATTGTGTCCCACTTGTTGTTGATTCTTGATAAAATTTAAAATTTTATATCTTTATGTTTGAAGCCTGAAATGTGGCGAAAGGTTGCAAGGTTCAAGGGGGCCGAATACTTTTGCAAGGCACTGTATCTCCGTACATATCTTACCCAAAATACAAAAAGAGACACATAATTAAATAACAAACAAATAACACAATGCAACAGCATAAACGTCTCACAACTACTAATTCTCCCACTATTAGAATGAATAACATTAGTATGGAACGGCGCTGCCCCCAAGCGGCCGGTGGCATTCTCTTCACTCTCAATGTACATTAACGGAGTCATTGTAATCTGTTTGAGGCAATGCGTGAGCGGGTCATTCTGTGCATGCGTTAATTGCGTCAAATATTTTAACGTGATTAATTTTAAAAATTAATTACCGCCCATTAACACAATAAATTTGACAACCCTAATATCAACACAATTAGAGACAGATTTAAAAAATATATATATATCAAGTTTTTATGGGATGTCAGCTAAGGGTAGGGCAAGTGGAAAAAATGACTAGAGTATAAGTTTGTAAAATGCTCTCAGTTTGCTCATTCAGAAAGAAAAACAGCCTTTTCAATAAAACACCTTGCATCCCCCACATCTTCGCTCATCTTTCCGCTGGCTGTCAACATTCTGACTCATAACGACACTGTATCATTACCAAGAGTGTTCATGACCATTTAATACCTCTCTGACCATTATTAGCACCATTAATTAATTCTTTGGTTGCCATAGACATTGATAGACATCTAATCTATTTGAAGTGGAAGGGTTGGTGGCAGCCAATAAATGAATTTTCCTTTGCTGCCATTGTCCCAGTTCAAATGGATTGGACATCTATTACTGATTACTGCTGCAATGATTGATAGATTAACTCTAGTAATTCGATTAGAAAAAAGCTTCAAACCAAATTTGGATGCTCCGAGTATCCGTTTAATTAGAGTAGCGTTGTAATGGTTTGTTTTGAAAGTGTTTGTATTTAGTTTTATTGATTTGGGTGAATATACTGCCTTCTCGTGGCAACAGTGAATATGACATAACTCATTTAACATGGCCGAATGCAGCTGTTCCCTGTTAAGACCAACATAAGGTAAGTTTTTGTTTGAGCATTCGTAATTTAGTTTATAGGTACGTTTAGCGTTTTATGTGTTTGAACGATTTATTAAGGGCATTGTAAAAAAAATGTTAGTCTTTTATAGCATTTAAGCTAGCAGACTTTTGCAATGCAAGTTAGCCAGTTGTTCTCTTGTTGTACTCCTCAAATCATCATTTATTTATTTTATTTTTTTTTTTTTAGGCTAAGTTCAGGCATTATAATTTATCTTTAAATGAAACTTCAATTCTGCATGGAATTGTATTCTGTGTTCGCATTTAATACTCTTTTGAAAGTGCAATCTTAGCAAGCCTTTGCTTTACATCTCCTAAAATTTACTCTGCAATGCATTAAATTTTCCTCATCCCATTACTCGATTATTCGAACTAAATATTTTATGGATTATTCGACTACTAAAATAATCGATAGCTGCAGCCCTATTACTGGTAAACTCATTTAAACCCACAGCAGGAGGAGGCTAGGACGAATATCATCGTCAATGACACTGAAAAAGTTAAATAAATATATTGGACAATTCTGTTTTGCTTACTGACAAAAAACTTAAATCAAAATTAACGGTAAAATACACAACAAACCATAAAATAAATTATTAAACACCAATCCAATATGTACATTTTACTGTACTTATCTGTTTATGTAAAAATATTAGGAAAAAAAATCTCAAATTATATAACATATTAATGGAACTGGTATATTATTCATTACTACTGGAATTTTCAGACTATAAGGCGCACCTGACTATAATCCGCCACCCACCAAATTTGACACGAAAACGCATTTGTTCATAGATAAGCCGCACTGGACTGTAAACCGCAGCTGTCCTCACTGTATTATGGCATATTTACTTCAAAATATAGTAAGATACACTTTATTTGACAGCGACATCATAAGACTGTCATAACACCAAATGAACCACCATGAAGCTTTGAACCAATTGGCTGCAATTCTGCAAAGCTTCATTGCTTCAAAACGTTTCATTTGGCCATCACTGCTCCCTTGGGAGAAACTGTCAACCTCTGCTGCCACCTGCTGTCAGCATTGTTGTCGTCCAACATGCCTCCTAGCATGCATTGCAGCGCTACAGACGTAAATAAAAATCACAATTCATGTTCGGTGCTAATTATTTCTTCAGTTATTGTTCCAGTTGTTTCATTAATTGCTGGTTATGGTATATGATAACACTTTATTTGACAGTGGTGCCATAAGACTGTCATAGGACAATCATAATTATGACATGACACTGTCATGAGCATTACTGAATGCTTATAAAAGATATCTTTTGTGTCATCCAGCAAATTATCTAATTTTTAAATATATGTAAAAGATCTGAGCTGGCGATCAAGGAAGTTAGTGATATAATTTGCCGGATGACAATGAATAACATCTGTAATAAGCATTTACTAATATCCAAGATAGTGTCATAAGTATGACGGTGTTATGATAGTCTCATGACGCCGCTGTCAAATAAAGTGTTACCTATTAACCAAAATGAATCAACAAATAAGCCGTATAGGACTGTAAGCCTCAGGATTCAAAATGAGGGAAAAAAGTAGCGGTTTATAGTCTGAAAATTACGGTATGTATTTATTTTTCACTACTATTAACAAACACTAATTTTACTAAATGCTGTAATAAACAACATAAACTACTATTCCTTGTGTTGCAGCATAGCTCTCTGTAGCATGAAAATAAACTAAACTTTAAACACTACATCTTTATCCAACATAAAAACTCTGAATGAGTACTTCGCTGACCTTTTTTTTTTTTTTTTTTTTAATCTCATGTTATCTCATTTTTGGTATGAAAGAATGTACATAGTGAATGTTATTTTTCTACATCTACCAAAATATAACTTTCAACCCCATGACAGACCTGAGTCCCAGGTCCACACTTGGCACAGCAAAGAAAGAATCACAGCCAGACCCCGGACAGGTTCCTTCATCTTGAGTGCTAAGCATCACATTAAAGCATCTTTGCGAGAGTGGACAAAGCGCAACGGCGCTCCTGCGATCCTTGGTGCAAGAGCACATTTGTGGTATGTGCTTAACTCTGATAATCCCTCCCTTCTTCCTCCTCTACAAACATCTCAGCCATGTGATCACCACAGGAAGTTGACTGCTGCTCTTTACATTTTTTTTCCTCCACTTAGTTTCTATATGAATGCATGTTTGGCTGCTAAAGGCTGTGATAGACGTTCAATCCGTTTAAACTGGGAGGGTTGGTAGTGATTGCAACTTTAGAGTGTTTTGGAGGGGCATATTAAGAGTATATTTCAATTTTTTTCCAAGTATAATTTCAATGTTATTAATTAGGGCCCAAGCACCAATATGGTGCGAAGGCCCTATTGTTGTGCAAAGGATTATTATTATTATTTCTTCATAGCAAATGAAAATGGCCCATTTGGAGGTCTTAACATGCTCAAAAACTCAACTAAATTTGCACAAACATGCGGATTCGCGAAAATTTTGTTAAAGGGTATGTAACGGCAAAGGGGGTGTGAGACATCAATAGAACCGTTATGTGCCAAGATAACAAATATTGATAAAGTTACCAAAAAAATCAATCACATTAATGAGCAATTATCGAAAATAGATCGAAAATGACGAACACTTCCGAAAGTGTTCCGGAAACAGCCGAATGGGGCGGCGACGTCACAACAAGTGATTGACAATCGAGGCGGAGCCAGGTGCCATTGTTTTTTTATCGACGAGAGAGTAGCGTTCGGGTTTGTTTGACCAAAACATCACTAAAATGGTTCAAAATTGCTGTGCTATGTGGTGTACAAATAGCTATTTATCGGAATATAGTATCCATGAGTTCCCGAACGCGAAAAAACAAAAGCTGGACTAAGCAGACAATGGGTAAAGTTCGTCCGTGCAAAGAGGGCTAATTTTCTAGACCCAGCCTCCGGCACGGTTTTCTGTTATTTTCCACCTGAAAGCTTCTCGAACTATGGACAAGTAAAATCGGGTTTAGCTGCAAGATTGCTGCTCAAAGCAGATGCGGTGCCCACCATACACCAGCCACCTAAATGTCCCGAGATATAAGAAAGAGGACGATGACTGGCAAAGGAGGCTAAGGCTAAGCAAAGGAGGGGAGCAGCCAAGCTCGAAATGGCCAGAGTGAGTACTCTTTTATAATAAAAAAATATCACGCATTGGATACAGGACTGGACACATGTATAAATTATCGCTCGTAAAATATATAGAACAAATCCTCTGATCCCATTCATATTTGTGTCTGTTGGCAGAGCGAAAAACTATGATAGCGCAATAAATGATAATTATTCTATACATTACTTTATTTTGCGGTCACGGTGTATCAGCTTCACAAAAAGAAATGCAAAAAATATCATTCGTTGTTTCCCACACGATCTGCTGCCGAAGTTTCATCAGTGTCATTGCTCCCCTCAATGACCGTTTCATTACGCTGCATTGGCGTTCGTTTGGGCTCAAATTGGTAACCTAAAACACCGATTAAAGCTTCGTAACTCTCCTCGTCACCATTAGATGAACATTCGTTACGTCCTTCTACGTCGGATTCGTCGCTGAAACTAGAAACGAAATTGTCTGCCATCATCGCCGCCATTCAGTATTAAAGCACTGAGCCTTTTTTCTTGTTGAAGAAACACCCCTCACTGTCAACTCTGAATTCTCTTTTATTGACAACGAGCAGTGTTTCTTCATGAGGGAACCTGGAATATGTGCAGGACGAACACAATGCAACAGCATAAACAGCTCAAAACACCGCCAATTCTCCCCTCACTAGAAGGAATTATATTGATGCAGACAGGCGCTGCCCCCCTAGTGGCCGGTGGCACTCTCTTCACTTGTAATGACGTCACACACACAATCTGCCAGATCTCGGGCGCCGGTCGTTTTAGCTTGACAATTGAGCCAAATTTCGCTCATTTTCTTGTGTGTAATTACACGAAGTGGCATGATATGAATACAAAAGGCATGCGTTTATGGATAAATGATGGAATATTAACATTTTCCCAGGGCATGACATACTCTTTAATTTGGCAACATGAAAAAAATGTCAAAAAATGGCTCAGTGGCGCCCCCTGGATTTTTAAAAAAAGGCCTCTCCATTTAGGTTTTTTCAATGTAGAGCGATAAAATTTGGGGAGTCGATACCTTGGGCCAAAATGCTTCGAAAAGTCTCTTGCACCCATATTCCAAACCCAACAGGAAATCAGGTATTTTGGATTGAATATTGAAAAACATGCCATTTTTGTCGAAAACCAGGGTGCACGTTTGAGACCATTGCGCTGAGGCAGTTTGTTGGATCCTCCTCAAAATTGGTGAGACTCTTCATGAGACATATGAGATGTTAATTTATCAAAATGGTGAGTTTTCATTCACGGGCCTGACCTGGGCGGCGTACCAAAGTTGGCCTTATTTGGGGATTAGGGTTAGGGTTAGCAGTTATCCAGAGTGAAAACCCCCCTTCACACCTAGGCAGCGACTCCACATGAGTGTGTAGGGTGGTTGTCTGCTCGATTGCTTTTTTGAGTGGTCTATTGTTTGACAAAGCCAAGTAGTCAGTTTGGTAGCAGGGTCATTTGACGCCTTTCTGGTCTTTCTTTAGAGCCAAAAAAAAAAAAACCCGGAACATGCTCGGTCAACTTTTTTTTTTTACTTACAGTTCATGGCATCCAGGTGGGTATACAGTGATCCCTTGTTTTTTGCGGTTAATGGGGACCATAACCCGCTCTGGTAAGTAAAAAACTGCCCCCCCCCCCAAAAAAAACAACTTTTTTTGGGGGGTGTTCAACATAGTTATTCAGATTTAGCATTGGAAACAGATAAGATATAAGACATGTTTTTCACTGTTTTTCCCAAAGTTTTTTTTTTTTTTAAAGATATATATTTTATATATATATATATATATATTACACTCACCGGCCACTTTATTAGGTACACCTGTCCAACTGCTCGTTAACACTTAATTTCTAATTAACCAATCACATGGCGGCAACTCAGTGCATTTAGGCATGTAGACATGGTTTAAGACAATCTCCTGCAGTTCAAACCGAGCATCAGTATGGGGAAGAAAGGTGATTTGAGTGACTTTGAACGTGGCGTGGTGGTTGGTGCCAGAAGGGCTGGTCTGAGTATTTCAGAAACTGCTGATCTACTGGGATTTTCACGCACAAACATCTCTAGGGTTTAAAAGGGAGGTCCGAAAAAGAAAAAATATCCAGTGAGCGGCAGTTCGGCGGAAATGCCTCGTTGATGCCAGAGGTCAGAGGAGAATGGCCAGACTGGTTCGAGCTGATAGAAAGGCAACAGTGACTCAAATAACCACCCGTTACAACCAAGGTAGGCAGAAGAGCATCTCTGAACGCACAGTACGTTGAACTTTGAGGCAGATGGGCTACAGCAGCAGAAGACCACGCCAGGTGCCACACCTTTCAGCTAAGAACAAGAAACTGAGGCTACAATTTGCACAAGCTCATCGAAATTGAACAATAGAAGATTGGAAAAACGTTGCCTGGTCTGATGAGTCTCGATTTCTGCTGCGACATTAGGATGGTAGGGTCAGAAATTGGCGTCAACAACATGAAAGCATGGATCCATCCTGCCTTGTATCAACGGTTCAGGCTGGTGGTGGTGGTGTAATGGTGTGGGAAATATTTTCTTGGCACTCTTTGGGCGCCTTGGTACCAATTGAGCATTGTTGGAATGCCACAGCCTACCTGAGTATTGTTGCTGACCATGTCCATCCCTTTATGACCACAATGTACCCAACTTCTGATGGCTACTTTCAGCAGGCTAATGCGCCATGTCATAAAGCTGGAATCATCTCAGACTGGTTTCTCGAACATGGCAATTAGTTCACTCTACTCAAATGGCCTCCACAGTCACCAGAGCTCAATCCAATAGACCATCTTTGGGATGTGGTGGAACGGGAGATTCGCATCATGGATGCGCAGACGACAAATCTGCACCAACTGTGTGATGCCATCATGTCAATATGGACCATACTCTCTGAGGAATGCTTCCAGTACCTTGTTGAATCTATGCCACGAAGAATTGAGGCAGTTCTGAAGGCAAAAGGGGGTCCTGTTACTGTCCCACCAAATTATTTTTAAACAAGAATAAAGTACTTTACTGTAGTAGAAAAATGCTTGGCTTTATTAAATGCTCCTGTTACCTGCCTTGGCTATGACTCTTATACCCCTTTCCCACTGGCCAAAAAACCCATGTCAACCCACTAACAATCGGCTTTTGGTGGCAGTGGGAAAGGTGCAGCGACCTGCCTCGACCCGTGTCAATCAATCCGCCAAGCGACCCATGTTAAAATCATCTCGGCTCTGATCGTCATGCAATGTGACAGCAAAACCCCGGGTCAACAGTCAACAGCCTAATCTATGTGGTGACGTAGGCTGTTACGGATCCCGGAGCCCGGATCCACATACGGCGAACAGTCGGTGTAGCAGCGTTAGCAATAGCCATAACAGATGAAACAAAGGCTCTTCTCCTCCTTCTGTGACTTACACGACTCCTTACAATTTCAAACCAAAATTCATGTCACCAATGTTGCCTCAGCACAAGCAGAGTGTTGATCCTTTGCTGCATTTCGACCATTTTGAGGGCAGTAAAAAGCATGAAAACAGAGAACACAAACGGAAAGGAGGCTTCCATGTTGCTCTGCATTGTTTACTTCCTTGAACTGAATGAATTCGGTCGCACTTGTCAACGCGCATCTTAGCGTGGTGACGTCACGTAACCTTACGCACGGCTGAGGAGGGGTGGGGGGTTAGACGGGTGAAAAAAAAAAAAAAGACACGGCTTTTTTGTCAATGGGAAAGGTGCCAAATGCCAATTGCTTGTGGCTTGCATCAGCTTGGAAAAAACGCGCGTTGACCCACTAGTTTCAGTGGGAAAGGGGCATTAGTGTGACATATGGAAAATACAAACTGCTCAGGATCACTTTTAACATGTGGCGTTTGTTGCCTCGAACACAGCACGTCGGGCTGCCTCGAACGTCGCCACACACACACATTCATTCCAGCGCGCGGCAAATTTGCGCATCTGTGCACAGTCACAGACTGTATACATACATACATATATTTCCAGGGGTCGGCATCACTAAAAAAAATTTTTTTGTCATTATGTATTTTTTCATTTATATTGTTTGATTATTTTTTAAGAAGAATAAAGCCTGATGAGTAACCTGTAAACTGTTGAGTAAAAAAAATATTGACGGGAAATATTTATCTTTTTTTTTTCAATTTATTTTTCTATCCAGACGGAGGAGTATATAAAAAGTGATATAGGCACCTTTGAGTGAAATTCGAGAAAAATTCAAGTATCTAGAGGCCGGGCCGAGTGTCCTCTTTTTGGAATTCAAAATATGGTCACGCTAAAATAGAACCTAAAGGCATCATGTAAAATCTTTCTGTGCTCTAATTGCTATTACGTTAGCATGTCAGCTAGTATCATTTGAAAGCATATTTGATTACGAATCTGGATCTGTTCAGAATTTTATCTGCTGATGTTACTCTAGTGCTAATGTTAGCATTTGATTGATTCTCCTTCAAAGTAGTAGCATGGCCTTTGTAAATTATTGTTTTGCACCATATTTTAGCCCATTAAAACGTTCTCTACTCATGTTGCCATTGTACTAATGTTAGCATATGATCAATTCTCGTTCAAAAAAGTAATTACCTTTGTAAATTCTCGCTGTTTGTCTGTGTTAACAACTTAGCATATGAGTCATTCCAATTTGAAATAATACATAACTACAAAACTGTATTTGCTTTAGAACTTCCTCCACTCGTGTTGCCATAATACTAATGTTAACATTTGAACAAGTCTTCTTCTAAATAGTGACTAAACCAATGTAAATTCTGAGTGCAAATAAGCCCTGGTAGTAACTTAGCATGTTCGCATTTGATCTGTTTTCACAATCTGAATCATGCGTTTTCATTGGAAGTGAATTCGTTGGAAAATCACATCTACTTTCATGTTTTTCAACTTTAGTTCCGACAAAACAAAAGTGTGATGTACAAACTCTCCATATGTGTGATGAAATCATGAAACTAATAGCCTCAAGTGTGATCTAACCACTTGTTATGAGCAGTTTCATTTGTTGCTGCTGGTGAATCATACTTAGGCAGTATCGTGTCATGTTATCTATGGAAAATAAATCAGACCAGACACGTAGGCGGCTCGTTTGCACTTAGAATGAAGCGGGCTGAATTGGAAAAGACTTTGGATGTCAGCAAAAAAGCATCTATGATTAAGAACTAATAGTAAACCCCATGTCTTCCTAATTCTTAGACCACCGCATAACTTCAGCTGACTATGAGCTGGCATTCTGGTTTTGCAAGGCGTCACATCATAGCGTTTGAGTTGCTTAGGTCAGCTTAGTTTCCTCTAGGCTAAAAAAGGAGCTTTTATATATTGAGATAAACTTGACTGTACGGAAGACAAGAAACATACTCACACTGTGCAATACTGGTACGAATGAGTGTATGTGTGCGAGCTGAGTTACTTAGATAAGACTGACATCCTATTGGTGTCAAAACCAACTTTAGGGTAAGATAAGAGGTTACAGAGAGAAAACACTTATGTCTTGATGGAGTTCTCACTTGTTTTTTTTTCTAATTTTCCTCACTTGTACTATATTTTTTCCTTCAAAATCATATTTTTTTTATGTATACTCTGTATCAAATTAGCAGGAAACGTTACACTATAATTTTCATACTTGATTTGGCGGAATAAATGTGAAAGTTGTATAAAAGAACAAACATGTACGCTAGACATGTGCCAATTACCGGTGTCAAGGTATACCATGGTATGAAAACGTCACGGTTTCAAAACAGCAGAAAAAAAAATCCATACCGTCCCTAAAGTATTAGCTATTTTTTATGTCTACAAAATGTAGGGTGAAATCCCTTGCTTGAGGCTGTAAGGCTCAACCCTTCTCCACTGGTTGTTGCTCAGTGTCAGTGAGTCAGCTGTGCTACACGATGGCTGGAGGACGTGAAACTCCTGAACTTTTTCCCACATTTAAGAAAACGAAATCGCTGGTATTGGAATGCTTCGGCTACAGAAAAGTTACAAATGGCCGCAACTTAGAAGAGAAGGGGCCAACTGACATGTAAAACATGTTTGTGGTGGATATCTGCACTGCACTAGCGTGACTCCAGAGCCATGTAGCTTAACTCGCTCAACTCAAACCCCGCCTAGTTCACGCCCGCCCATCAAGTTCGATAAGCCAATGACAGATAAAATTATTTCATGCGGCCCCAGGGAAAACGGGTGCAAGAATGAAATAAAAAGTGAAATAAATAAATGTTAACATTGATAAATAAATAAAGAAGTAAATACTGAAATAAATATGTAAATGTTGAAATAAATAAATATATATTAGAATAAATCAATCAATGTTGAAATAAAAATAGAAATAAATGTTTTACATAATTGTGTAAAAATTGAAATAAAGTCAGAAAAATAAATATCAAAATAAATACACTTTGAAAAAAATAAAAAAGTGAAAAGAATGATAAACAAATAAAAATTGAAAAAAATAAAAATCGAAATAAATACATGTTGAAATAAATAAATGAATATTGAAATAGAAGCATTTTAATGACACCTTTAATCATTTATTTGTGTATTTATTTAATTTTTGCACTCCTGGTCCTCGATAGTTGACCTCAGATTGACCTATAAAAGAATTTTTAATGTATCAAAAACGATAGCGCAAACAAAAAATAATTTTCAGCACAAATGTATGACATCATTTTTTATGTGAATGTGCGTCTGATGGGGGGCCAACTTCACGGAGGGTTTGTTGGGGTTGTAAATGATATATGTTAAAACTGACCAGAATGTGAATGCATGATTGCGTTGAATGAAAATACATCAAATGTTACATAATGCATACAAGTGAACATATAAACGTGGGTACATAACAGAATGAATATGTGTTATGATGATTTATTTCCATCCATCTTCCACCGCTTAATCAATTATATTTGTTTAAATAATGACAATCTTTTTTGAGAAATCTTACATTATTTCCGATTAGGTTTGCTTCTAATCGACGACGCGCTACCATCTACGAGTTTTTGAAAAGCTACGAGTAGTTTTCGAGCAAAAACGCATTCAAAACTCACGCTGCGAAACGTAATCGGTAAGCGCCGTGTGCAGCCCGAGTATGCTGTGACGTCATCAACAGACGCGGGCCCCCAAACTGTTTATGCAACCCAAGCAGTTTGTGTACCTACAGGCGTTTCCTGCTGTGGCGAAAAACGCACATTTCCGAACAGGAATTAAAGTTACACGAGGCATTTTATGTCATTTTTATACGGAATTATTCAAATTGTAGTTGTAAGGTGCCAACTGAACGCCAAACACCTTTTATTTATTATTATTTTTTTAATGTTTACCGTCTCCATGGTTACCAATCCGTTCGAGGATACGTCGGTGGACAATGAATCTTTTCTCTTTTTTTGTACATGATACAATAGCACAGCACCTCTCTAAAGGTAGCTTAGTATCTCTGGAAAAAAATAAAATAAAAATTGACATGCGGCTCAACTAGTTAAAATACACTTTCTCGTCGCTGGCGACGTCGTAGAGAAGGTGCTCGATGGTCAAGTAAGATTCTTATCATTGCGACTCGTTAACATAGTTTTCGACACTCGACTGAAGATTTTTGGACTCAAATAAACATTTTTTTTTAAATGGCAACTGTTACGCGCACCATGCCCAAGCCGACTGACGCTTATGTTGTCAAACGGGAGCGTCTTTACGACTACTTGTACGGTAAGTGCGAACATTGGTTCAGCTAGATAGCAAAATAGTCAAAGTAGCTTGAAGAAATGTCTTTTTCTTTTGTGTGTGTGTCCTGCAGAGCCGGTATACTACGTCTCTTCAGAGGTCGACCATGACAAGAGTGGTTTAAAGACTTTTAAGGAGCAATTGGTAAGTAATTTTAACTAATTGGGAGTACACCTATTGTATTATGTCAACAGTGGTGTGGCATTT
The DNA here is from genome assembly GCF_030265065.1 of Corythoichthys intestinalis. Lineage (NCBI taxonomy): Eukaryota > Metazoa > Chordata > Actinopteri > Syngnathiformes > Syngnathidae > Corythoichthys > Corythoichthys intestinalis. Next base: position 17,275,691 of record NC_080406.1, read on the forward strand.
TCCTTCAGATAGACAATAACTTCCAATTAAGGAGGAAACTATTAGTATTAATTAGGGCTGTCAAACGATTAAAATTTTTAATCGAGTTAATTACAGCTTAAAAATTAATTAATCGTAATTAATCGCAATTCTCACCATTTATAAAATATGCCATATTTTTCTGTAAATTATATATATATTCTGTAAAATAAATTGTTGGAATGGAAAGATAAGACACAAGATGGATATATACATTCAACATACGGTACATAAGGACTGTAGTGGGCATTTTACTCTACTGTCATTTAAATCTGTCTATGCTGTCCTCACTCCGAAGCGTCTACTTTTTCCAAAGCTAGACAGCTAGTGAACGACGCCATAATAATCAGACTTCTTTCTTTTTCATCTGATTTATTAATAAAATGGCCTCAAACCATTGTCCTCTTTAGACCGTCGTAAAACTACAAAAAAAAAGTACACAAGCATTGCATTAGCAACAACGTTAGCTTAGCACGCTATGCAGGTTCACAAAACATAAACAAAAAGCGTCTCATACAAAAAATATAACATTTCGCTTCCTAACATAATATGTGCATTATTTACAACAACCATACTTACGGACAAATCTTGTCCAAGGATCATATAAGCACAACATTACAACGTAGGCGTCAGCCCGAGACGTCCTGCAGCCATATTGAACTGGCAAGACAACAATAAACCATGTCGCAAAGCGACCACAAGAGTTCGCTGTTAGACAGCACAAAGGCCAAAAAGGCATGGCCGATATTTTTTGCCGATTCAGATACTTTGAAAATGACGTGATCGGACCCGATCGATCATGACATCTCTAGTGAATATTGTTTTTCTTGCACGTATTTATGTTTTGCTTTTTACATGTATTACAATTTATTTTACAACCCCTAGCCAAAAGTATGGAATCACCAGTCTCGGACGAGCACTCACTCAGACATTTTATCAGGTAGAACAAAATCAGATAAAAAGCTTGAAAAAAAACAATGAATTAGTTCAAACGTGCAACTTTTTTGCATTCAGAAACACTAAAAGAAATGAATAAAAAATATTGTGGTGGTCAGTAAATGTTACTTTTATAGAACAAGTGCAGGGAAATATATAAGGAATCACTCCTTTCTGAGAAAAAAAAATATGGAATCATGAGAAACAAACAAAGAAATAACAATCAAAAACACATCTCTAATATTTAGTAGCACCGCCTCTGGCTTTTATAACAGCCAGTCTCTGAAGCATGGACTTGGTGAGTATTCTTCATCTATTTGGTGTCAACTCTCTTTGATTGCAGTTGCCAGACCATCCTTGTAGGTCGGAGCCTTGCTGTGGACCTTTTTGTTTTTTTCAATTTCCACCACAGGTTTTCAATAGGGTTGATATCTGGGCTATTTGCAGGCAATGACATTGACTGGATGAGTCTTTCTCCAAGGAATGCTCTAACAGTTTTAGCTCTGTGGCATGATGCATTGTCATCTTGGAAAATGACAAACATATTTTCAATTGAAGGGATAAGAAAGCTGTCTAAAATTTCAAAGTAAACTTGTGCATTTATTGAAAATTTAACCACAGCCATCTTGCCGGTGCCTTTGCCTGACATGCAGCCCCATATCATCAAGGACTGAGGGAATTTTGATGTTTTCTTCAGGCAGTCATCTTTGTAAATCTCACTGGAACAGCACCAAACTAAAGTTCCAGGATCATCACCTTGTCCAATGCAGATTCTTGACTCTTGACACCTTGTCCAATGCAAATTTTCGACTCTTGACAAAGTGATGATGCGTCCGAGACTGGTGATTCCATACTTTTTGGTAGAGTTGTATATGGTCACAAGTACTATAGTACTGAGTTTCAACTTGTTTAAACAAATAATTCAAAAAAAAAAAAAAAAAAAAAACATTAACAATATATAGAACAATCAATACAGATCACGCAATTTACTTGAGATAAAACAAATATACATCAAATCAGAAAATTTACAATACATTTTAATAGAAAATATAATTAACTATTAGAAACAATTAGCTTGCCAATTCAATCTTGGTGAAAATAATAATTAAAAATAAATTATACATTCTATATTTGTTAAATATTTTCTAAATTGAAATCAATTACCAATGTACACTTTTTGTTACATTAAGAGACTTGAAATATATACAAATCTTAATACAAATATTTAGAATGACGGATTTTATTTAGAAATTTAGTTTTGTGAATATGAAATGTTCCTAATAATGTTGATATTAAAAATTGTATGCAATTAAAAAGAAATCTTTTGACTGGTTTTGAGTTTCGATTTGTTTTATACTCCAACTGCATTTTATGTCACGCGCAGAAAAAAATGCCAGAATTTGAAACCATGTTCAGCAACGAGCGTGTCATCTTCAAACTGGACCCGTCCGACCCGGTGCAGCTTTCCGTGGACTGTCGCTGGCGCGGCAACGCCGAACAGCGCCAGCAGGCTCTGCAGCAACTTATCGGGTAATGCAATCACACCTGAACATTGGATTCTACCATTAAACGCTAGTGTTTCTCAATGTTATCTTCTTACAGGTTTATTCCAAGTGTCCAGCCGTTGATGAAAAAAAGAGATGAGTGTCAGCCCGGTGGAGCCGATCGCTGGAAATTCTTTAAAAGGTTTGAATTTGGCTTTGCAAGGTGAAAGCCATAAATATACTGTATAGCAAATTCCAGCAGCCAGGTTTAATCAAATTTAGGATAAAATACACAAAAACATAATCCATGTATTGTTATCAACCCTATATACGGCACTCGTTTAACTCATGGCAGCCACTGACGGCGCTAAACGTCCAATCCATTTGATGTGGGAAGGTTGGCAGCCTATGAACAAACATTCACTCGCTACCAGCCTCCTACTTCGAATGGATTATATGTCCACAGCAGAGGGATGATTGGACGTCTAGCAACGTCAATTTAGCCAATGAGTTAATTATGATTAATATGTCCTCATAACATGACAAAAATTTTAGTTATTTCTTATTTGTGACCCTAATATTCCTTTTTTGTTGTTTGTATAATTTAGACCTTTTGGGGTTATGTAACATTTTGGGTCCTGTAGGCTACAAATCATGCCCCAAAATGTTATGTCAACCTATTTGGACTCCAGATCTTTATAGTTAATATTTTTTTAATTACCAAAATTAGTCACTTTCCCTATAATGGGTTAAAGGGAGAGGAAAAAAGTACTGACTTCTGTAAAATATGGTACATTATAACAAGGGGTGTGACAATACGGTGGTAACTCGACATACGATCACTTCGATATCAGACATAAAATTGCATCGCCATATGTTTCTACATTCGACGACGTGCCCGAAATATAATGATGTAAGACAGCGCCGCAGTTTGTTTTCCCGCAAGGCAGATTTTCGTGTGGGAGAAATCAACATGAGTTCCAAAAAGGTTAGTGCAGGTGGTGAAAACACGAAAAAAGGTGACGCTTACCGTTGAAATCAAAATGGTATTGATAGAAAAATATGAGCGTGGTGTGCGCGTCTGTGAACTGACTCGACAATGAGGCCGTAGAATGTCTACGATCTCGACGGTTCTCTTCCGACCTCTTCTTGCCAGTCTTTATAAGTAGGGCTGTCAAAATTATCACGTTAACGGGCTTTAATTAATTTTTTTAATTAATCACGTTAAAATATTTGACGCAATTAACGCATGCAATGAATGACCCGCTGGCATATTGCCTCAACCATTACAATGAGGCTGTTTAAGAACATTAAGAGTGAAGAGAATGCCACCGGCCGCTTGCGGGCAGCGCCATTCCATACTCATGTTATGTCTTCTAAACGTGGGAGAATTAGTAGTTGTGAGACGTTTATGCTGTATTCACAATGCAATGCAAATTGCTATTTGTGCTCCACATATATTTCAGTAAGTTTTCTTTCTTTTAGTGGCAATTATGTGTCTCTTGTTTTATTTTGGGTAAGATACAGTGGGGAGAACAAGTATTTGATACACTGCCAATGGGAATCAAATACTTGTTCTCCCCACTGTGTATGTTATACAGTAAAGGCGAGTGGACACAGGCGTTCTTTGGACCGCGCCATTTATTGGCATAAGCTTCTCCTTCACAACAAACATAAGTATCGTTTAGTGAAAGCACAACAAAAATAATATTCCTATCTCTCAAAAAAAAAAAATAGTGTTCTCAAAAAGAAAAGCACTTCAGTCTATAGTAATGAGGCCCTATTCTGACACACAGTTAAACAACAATGCAAAATGAACTGGCATTCCATAACAAGTTAGCAATGCAAAATACACGTAAAACTTTTCACTGTATTTTTATTATTGTTATTTTTATTCTTATTATTATTATATTAACTCTACTTTTGATTGAAAATTTTACAAATGTTATTAAAACGAAAACATGAAGAGGGGTTTTAATATAAAATTACTATAACTTGTAACTATAACATTTATCGTTTAAGAACTACAAGTCTTTCTATCCGTGGATCACTTTAACAGAAAGAATGTTAATAATGCCATTTGTGGATTTATTGTTACAATAAACAAATGCAGTACTGATGTACAGTATGTTGTATGTATATAACCGTCGTGTGTCTTATCTTTCCATTCCAACAATAATTTACATAAAAATATGGCATATTTTAGAGATGGTTTGAATTGCGATTAATTGCGATTAATTACGATTAATAAATTTTTAAGCTGTAATTAACTCGATTAAAAAATTTTATCGTTTGACAGCCCTATTTATAAGTTAAGGTGACAATTATTATGGTAATTATTATGGTATCGCCAAAGAAATCGCCAGCTTCGCTAGGTTTTTAATCATACATTTAAGAATTTGTGCAACAAAACGCCTACTGTCTGCTCAGTTGATGCCAACAACAAAACATTAAAAGAGAAAGTAAAATCGCTTTCGCACCTTTCTAACTGAAATTAAGGATTTAGTGGAGGTTTTTGGACTGTGGAACAGATTAATGGAATTATAATGTATTCTTATGGGAAAATCCTGCTCGACATACGACCATTTCGACTTACGAACAAGGTCCTGGACTGAATTAACTTTGTATGTAGAAGTACATCTGTATATCGAAAAGGTGATATATCGTGATACTTTGTAGCCCAAGAGATTATCGATATGCTCCTGCCAAGAATGAATATGTCATTTTAAAAAGGTGTCACTGTTTAAAAAAAAAAAAAAAAAAACAGTTGCGACCTAAGTCTTTCTTTTGAATTGTGTCTACGTGAGCTCGCTGGCTACCATTGACGGTGCTAGACATCCAGCCTTTTGTGGGCATTTGACAGGTCATTCCTGTTCGTTTTAGAGCATTCATTAGAGCATTGATTTTGAATCACTTCCTATTCATTTGGGCACATTCTTGAGTCACATCCTTTTCAGTAACACAAAATCAACTGGGATTCCTCTTGGAATTATAGCAAAGGCTAAGTGTTGCATCAACCCATCCTTTTTTTATTGTATTATTTCTTGGGGTTTTTTCTCTTTCTCCCACTTACACCAAGGGGCCATGAAAAAAACTAATAGAATTGTTATTTTTGACTTGGCTGAGATCTATGAAATCATGTACCTGTATCCAAAAACTCAAATAAAAAGATGTATACACAAAAAAAATCAACTGGAAGTGACCAGTAAATGCCCTAAAATGAACAGAAAGTGACCAAAAATCAACACGAAATGACCTGAAATGCCCCAAAATTAACTCACCCTGACTGTCATAGACGTTCAATCCATTTGAAGTGGGAGTCCAAACAGCTTGTATGTCTCCTAGAGATCAGTCTACTCATTCCAATTCACAGCAGGATGAAAATAGCTTCTTTTTCTGTTTATTAGTTGTTTTGTAGAATATCCTAGAATAATTTCCTGACCCAGTCTACCCAGAGGTTCCCACCCATAATTATAACTGTAAAATTGTTGACACAAAATGGGTTGCTTGCAGGCCTCTACCATGTGTGCAACAGATTCCCTTGGATGTGAATCGAGAAGCTTCTCAGAAGTAAGTTCAACACAATCTCGTCTTGTTTTTGTTTTCCTATTAAATCTTTTCTAAAGAATTTCCCTTTTCATGGCCATCAGAGAAGAGTTAGAGGCCACCAGCAAGAATGCCGCTGCAGACATTCTCACCCATTTGACTGTGGCAGTGCAGACGGACTACAGGGAGAGCGAAGTCCAGACGGACCCGTACACCCCTGACTGGGTGCTACGTGCCGGGACGTCGCCTTCAGAGCTGTTGGTGGTGGCATCTTTCACCTGGAGTACGTAATTTGCCGTTAACTTCGATCAAACAGATTAGACGGCTAACGCTGTCAATGGTCTCTATTCCACTAGATCGAGGTCTGCCCGCAAGCATCGAAGAAGTGGAAATGATCCAGCGGTCCCGCGCACGAAGGGCGTGGGAGGCTCGGCTGCCCGCCCTCAACGACCCTGACCTTTTGCGCAAAAGGAGGAGGATGATGGAGGAAATGGAGGCAAGAGAGTGGGCCTTCAGAGAAGGAAAAATACAGAAGTAAATATATATATATTTTTTTTCTTAAATATTTTTGGAATGTTTTATATATATTTAAAAATAGAATTAAAACTAGTAAAACAAAAACAAATCCTTTTGTGTTGAATAACACGAAAACTGCCGTGAGGCTGGGTCAAGTGACCCTACACCCAGAAAAAAAAAATTATATCTTTGTGCCTGTTCAACTTAGTGTCGTGCTTTCATGACTTTTCCTAAAACTGCTCGTTTTACCTCACTCTACTTTTAAAATTTTGAAATCGCTCCAACAAAATTTCATTTGAAAATAATTTCAGTATTACTGAATCATTTCAGCCTTTGGAGTGTTAAAAATATATTTTTTTGTTCAAAAAATAGTCATAATTGATTGTTATTGTTTATGATTAATTTTTTATACAACTAAAGTTCATTTTATTTTAAATTTAAAATCAGATGAGTAAATCAAATCAGTCTGAATTATAAGATCGTTTTTAAATAAAAAAGTAAATCCTTGTTTTATCCTTATATTTATTTATTTTATTATCTTTTCAAACTAATACCTTATTTTAAATTTTCCATTTTTGATTTTTATTAATTTTAAAAAATGATAGTGATAAATTTTGTTTGTGCATATTTATTAAAGAAAATAAAAACTAGTACAAAAACAAATGCTTTTGTTTTTTAAAACTATATTTTATATATTTTAATTACTTGAAAAAGTACTAAAAAAGTAAATGCTTTTGTTGTGCACGTTATTATTTTTTTTTTTTACATTTTTTTAAATGAATTGAAAATTAATGTCAGAAAATGATTTTGTTCATTTTGTTATTGCTAAAATATATTTTTAATTTACCAGAATATAAAATTAAAAAAAAAAAAAAAAAGAACGATCACTGCCATCCCTCCTTGTCCAAATGGATTTGACATCTATTGCTGTCAATGGCACTGAAACATGATCATTCAATTCAAAGTATATTTTTTTAGTACAAACAGGGTGACCCCCAAAAAAACGTTTTACCAATCCAATGAAACCGAGTGTAATAGAAGAAGAATATTTTATTCCTAGTATATTTGAAACCTTAAAACATCCCATTTATGAAACAATAATGGCATTTTCATTTAAAAGTGACATCCTTTAAATGGCGTTGTCCTGCACGAATGCATTCTTGAAATCTGCTGTTGACCACTGTTTAAAAAATGTGAATTATTACGTATTCGCAGGCATGTACAAGTGGCAGCACTGCGAGTTAACAATGTGCCATTTTAGTATCCAAGCTCAGATGAGGAATCAATGAGTAAACAGATTTATCCATTCGTACAGGAGGACACCAAAGAACTTCATTTTTAAAAAATCGTTTTTTTAATGGTATGTTTTAAGGTTTCAGTTACAATAAACAAAAATGTTTTTTCTTCCATCACTCTGTTTTATTGAATTGTAAAAAAGACAAAAAAAAAAGTTGCCTTTTTGGGGGGGGGGGGGGCTTCACCCTGTACTAGTAGTTTCACGTATTTATTAAGAGTGGTACTTACCGCATTGCGTCCTCAGACTGCAGCACGCTCGCCTGGCCTTGCTAGGGGAAATGCTGCTTCAGAAGGACCAGGCCCAGGTAGCCGTGGCCAAAGACAGACTCAGCATAATCTACTCCAAGCTGCTCAAGGAGAAGGAGAGCAAGCTCCACAAAGTGGACAAGGAACACATGAGATGTAAGACCACAGCCTTCCTGGCGAAAAGAAGTGCACATCAAACCTAGCCTGATGTGTTCTTAGCCATGAGGAAGCTGGAGACCAAGCGGAGGAACATGGAGGAGAACATCAAGCAGCTGGGCACTTGTAAAGACTATACCGTGTACTCGTCCTTGACGTGCGCCGCGCGAGAGTGCGGCGAAGACTTCGTCGGCAAGAAAAAGTACAGTAACGATTTTCAGAAAGTGCAGACTTACGATGGTGAGTATTCAAATCCGGAATCTTCATTTAAATATTTGATTATGATTTACTGTTGTCACAATTGTTTAAATTAGGGTTGTTCCAATCATGTTTTTTTGCTCCCGATCCGATCCCGATCATTTTAGCTTGAGTATCTGCCGATCCCGATATTTCCCGATCCGATTGCTTTTTTTTTTGCTCCCGATTCAATTCCAATCATTCCCGATAATTTCTCCCGATCATATACATTTTGGCAATGCATTAAGAAAAAAATGAATAAAACTCGGACGAATATATACATTCAACATACAGTACATAAGTACTGTATTTGTTTATTATGACAATAAATCCTCAAGATGGCATTTACATTATTAACATTCTTTCTGTGAGAGGGATCCATGGATAGAAAGACTTGTAATTCTTAAAGGATAAATGTGACTTTGTATATTGTGACTAAATATTGCCATCTAGTGTATGTGTTGAGCTTTCAGTAAATTATACTGTAGCCATTTAACTGTTCTGCCCAAATGCATGATGGGAAGTGCAACCATGACTGTGCAAAGTGGCACCAATGGCTATATATTCTCTGCGTTGGGAAATAACATAGGGTGTAAAGAAAAAGATCAACTACTACCTTTCTTCCCCACGATGTTTCTAATTGTTGAGAGAGGGATAGTAAGGCTTTAGCCAATTAAAAAAAGGCTCTAAAGGCTGCCAAAATTCACTCTACTCGTTTTACGCTGCCTTTTAGCTCTTTATATAGGTAAACAGCACCATTATAGATTGAACGCGACATTGCGTGAGTGGGTCGTGCAGCGCATGCGTTGTGTTAAATACTTTAACGTGATTAATTTTTTGAAAAATTAATCACGTTAAAGTATTTAACGCAATCAATCAATTTTTTGAAAAATTAATCACCGCCGTTAACGCGATAAATTTGATAACCCTACTTTAAGTCAAAACTAAAGACTCTGGATGAGTGTAAGACATTTTGTCTGTAACGTTAATACAATTAGAAAACGATTATATTAAAAAATATATATATTTTAAAAAAGGCATGTCCGATATTTTTTTGCCGATTCCGATACTTTGAAAATGACGTGATCGGACCCGATAAACTTTATATTGGTACTGGAAATAAAACCCATTTTTGATACTACATAAATAAAAACCCCATTATTATGTTAACGCTTTTAGTGCCACTGACAATGATAGATATTCAATCAACCTTCTTCTGTGAATTAGTGTCAGTAGTAGACATCCAACCCATTTGAAGTGAGTGGGTGCCTCCTCCTACTTTAAATAGATTGGAAGTCTAGCACTGTCAACAGCAGCCAATGAGTTAACAAGGAAAATGCAAAAATGTCCTCCATTACCTTTGCAGTACTACAAAATCAAAATTACACAATGACAACAAATTTCTGGTGACCTGTGATCATGCAAAAACAAATACGGTAATTTCCGGACTAAAAATCCATTTATATACTTCACCTGACTATGAGCCGCAGGTGCCCATATTCTAATATGGGATATATACATAGAGAGAGGTTACTCGGAAATATTTGATTGATAAAAAATATCCTTATTTAACCAAATAAACACGCAGAGTTGCATACTCTTTCGTTTGTCCTGTCACTCGGGGGAGCAAAAGTCGCACTCATCCTCGCAAACGTTATAAAAAAAATTTACATTTACAAAGAAAAAAATAAATAAAATCCACTTTACCTTTCCTTCTAAACTTGAAGTGGACAAAGTCCCTTGTAAAGATTAGATTAGTAGTCCCCGGGTTACGAACGAGTTCCATTCCTATGCTGGCGACATAACTCGAATTTCCGTGTATATGGGAATTAACCCTTTAAGTACCCCTAAATAAACCCTAAATCTCAAAATATCCAGAAACATGTACCGTATTGGCCCGAATATAAGGCGGTCCTGATTATAAGACGACCTCCTCTTTTTCAAGACTCAAGTTTGAAAACGAGAATTTTTGAACACCAAATTAATTTTTATACAGAAAATAATTAAAGTACATCTGAAACAAATGATTATAACAATATATTTGAGAGAAAAAACATTTTATTTTGCCTCATTCAAATCCTTATATCTGAACATTTAAATATGTAAACTAAAGTGCAATCACATTCGTAAATTATGGCTTCTGGTTTTTTAAATGTAAATAAACCAATCTATTGTGATAAAACAACAAAATTGCAATAACTGCATTAACCATCAAAGTGAGGTCTAACTGTAACTGTAGTCTTAATAAAGAAAAACATTGCAATAAAATAATGCAAACTGGTTAAACTTGAGAGAAGCTGAGATCTGTCATGACAGAACATTACTCCTCAAGTTCAGCATTCGTTTCAGTGATCTCTGGCGCCATCTAGCGTCGTGAATGGGTATAATGGCTTGACCCCGAATATAAGACTAATCCCACTTTTTCAGTCTTATTTCAATGCAAAAAAACACCCGTCTTATATTCGGGACAATACGGTATTATACGTCATATTAATAAGATAAAGTAAAAAATAAGATACTGTACTTACTATCAATGCTGAGAGGTGTTTCTTTTTTGGGGGACATGATGCGAAAAGGAAAAGTGAGGGGAAAAAAACACTAAACACAAAATGAGAGACAAGATTCCAACATCGTAAAGTCAAAATCTTGTGAGTCGGGAACGTCGTAACCTGGGGACTACCTGTGTACTCAGGTCGTGGTGGATAAAGTACTCACTTTTTTTTACTTAAGTAAAAGTACAGCTACAGGTGCAAAAAATTACTTTGGTAAAAGTACAAGTATCTAAGAAAAAAATACTCAAGTAAAAGAACCAAGTACTTAAGTAACTTAAACAAGAACTAAAAGTATTTTCTCCCGATGCAAAAATGTTAAATATGTGTGCACGTATGTGTGTGTATATATAAACACATATACATACATATATATACACACTTTATATACATAAACATACATAAATCTGAGTCAATATTCAAAGAAAGAACCAGAAAATTGACTGCTCAGTTTTATTTAAAACTTTGCAGAATGGGGAAAAAAGCAATAAAATTGACTGCACTGTAAACAGAAGCCTAACAAGCTAAAAAAAAAAAAAATTAGCTTAATGGGAGATAACAAGCAACTATCAGGTGCATACCGCCACCTACTTTACAAGAGTGAGGTGTTTTTTTATTGGTCAATACTTCACATGCCTTATCTTGCTTGTACTCCTTGCTGCCATCTAGTGCTCAATTAGGTTATAGTTGCACGGTTATCGATTGCACCGGATGCATGAAAACGAAACTGTCAATTCGTAATGGGGGGGGGGAGTAACGTGTAACATAGGCGACAATTTGAAAAGTAGTGGAGTAAAAGTAAAGATACATGCTGCAAATTGTAGTGAAGTAAAAAGTACCACTTCATATTTGTACTCAAGTACAGATACACAAAAATTTACAGTAACGAAGTACAGCTAGTGCTAGCCCTTATTATAGCAGCTTTGTTGTTGCACAGAATGGCAATCAGTACTTTTTAAATCAAAACAGTCTCCACCCAGGGCTAGCCTTTAATTTATCTTCAGTCATGTCGAAGCAAGCAGTGGATGTCCATCCTTTTAAAAATCTTTCTTTCGTGGCAGCATATAGCATCAGATGGAGTCTGACTCATCTATAAACTCCCCAGATTTTGATGAAGTCTCTAGTGTAGCAGCCAAGAGCCACATAATTGCAAAATTTGGGTCTCCATTCTTTTACAATTTGTAAAGCCGTTTCACACTAGAGGCAGCCTAGTGTGAAGGGTTAAGCGGCAACCCATTCATTCTGTGTGTGGGATGGGACATCACGGCAAAATTGAACGGTGGTGGCCGTTTTGGACGGAACGGAAAGTCTTGAGTGAATTTCCAGAGCGCTGCCGTTCTGACGTCAACAACGCATCCAATAGCAGAGAGGTAGGCGTACTGATATCTGTGCTGTCAAGCTGTTTTGGCGGACGGATACACGCAAATCACGGCCAACGAAACCTTAATAAATACGCCTTTTTTTAAAGTTTCACAAGCTCTGGGACACTGGAAAAATGACTGTCACACATCCTTGCTAAGCTAAATGATACTTCGATGTGTGTTTGTGTGGAAATGTAGTTCACGGAAAAAATCTATACACCTTCTCACCGAAACTAGTAAAACTCTTCACGTGGCTATTATAATGCCTCCTACTCTTTGAAATAGGAAAAGTCGTTTTATTTCGCAACTATGAAAAAAAAAATGCATTAGTGCATGGGACTATAGTAAATATGCTTGCTGGAGTCCACCCGCTTTTCACTTCCTGACAGCGTCTATGTCAGCCTACGTGGCTCTTTTCGTTTCACGCTTGCCGTGGCCCGCTTTTCACACTGCACTTACACCAGTGCGAAACACCCTTAATGGTTACACTTAAATGGCTCTTCTGTAGTGGCAGCAAGGGTCCTCGCTTAAAAGCTGTGGGGTAGAACGGGAGAAGAAAAAGTGGTGGCTTATAGTCTGAAAAATATAGTAAATACCGGAGAATTGTATCCAGATACAAGATTTCAGTATTCATACTTTTGACAAGCCAATTATGATTGTTATTGTCAGGGTTACTGAATGGACTACAGAGACCCAGGGCTGCGTATCTCAAGCAGCTGAAGAAGTTGTCCAAAGCCAAACCTTACAGTAGCAAGGGTAACATTAGGTCCCCCGATGACAGAAGAAACTTTCTGTTGGACAAGTACAAGGTTAGCGAATATATAGCAAATGGGAACCAAATGTTCTAGATAATCACTAATTATCACCTTTTTTTGCATAGAACCTGAAAGACGAGATTGCTAAATATCTGGTCAAGAAGGAAAAGCCTGCCCCTCGTCCTGTCACTCCCACTGTTGAGGAACCTCCAGAGGCTAGTTCTTCTCCTCTAAAATTTTCATCACTTATTATTAGGACTGGCACAAACAATTATTTCGATAGTCGACTTTTTACTTTTGTAATGAGTTGACTAATTATAAACAACATTATTATTCTATTACTTAGTTATAATTTGAAATTTCAAGTCAACCTATTTGAATTTGCGAGTTTTTTTTTTTGAAAGCTGTAAATGATTTTTTCATCTTAATACAAGAAAAAGAAAATAGAGAATATATTTTTCGTTTTTTAATTGAAAAAGAATATTTTGTTTTTCTCGTTTTTTTTTTAACCCTCGTATTTTGTTGGGGTCATAATTGAGCACAGGTGGGTAGAGTAGCCAAAAATTTGACTCGAGTAGTTACTTCAATATTAATCAAGTAAAAGTATCCATCCAAAAAATGTACTCAAAGTACAAGTAAAATAAGTATTTAGTGAAAAGAATACTCAAGTAATGAGTAGGGTTGGGCATCGAGCATCGATGGGAAACGGTTCCAACACTCCGATGCTCCCGGAATCGTTTGAATTTGAAATTTCAATTCCTTGTTCCGATGCCCTGACCGCAGAGCGGAAAAAAATTGCTCGGGTTTAAAGACTGATATTTATATACAAGCTATAATTAGCCCTGTGAGATGTTAATTTAATTTCAAAAAATGTCGAGAAGCTAAGACTTTAATATAAACTATGCAATTTTTGGGACACTGCATTTTTGGGGGGGGACCCTGCCTCTTAAAACAATCGGAATCGGGAATCGTTCGGAACCGGAATTGAAACGTGGAATCGGAATCGTTCAATTTTCAAACAATGCCCAACCCTAGTAATGAGTAACTGCTTACGATGTTTGATTTTTTTCCCTAAACAATTGTATTTATTTCCCTCAACAAAATTATCTATATTAGCTTATTATTATAATACTGTTCTTAACATATTACATAAACTCATGAATCCAAAAAAACAAAAAATTATTGAATTCCGGCGAGAGAAAAAAAGAAATCTACAGAACTGAAGCATCATTCGTCCAAAGAGCATGAGTGCCCTCTAGTGGAGAAAATAATTCCTAGTTTGAATAGTGAATAGTTCCTTCACAGTTCCTATGAAATTTAAAGGATCATATCGGTCAATTGGTGTAAATAAAAACAGAGAGGGGTTAAAATCCGCGCTTGAGTCATGTTAGGGGCAGCACTCTGTCAACTACGTCAATTTATACGGTGCTTTAAAGACGCTATGTGATTGAGCAGTGATTGAATCACAGAAAGGCAAACTTGAGTCTGTTTGGTTATAACGGAGTCATGTGATTATTGTTGTGATATCCCGTTGACAGAGGTGGATGGTAACGCGTTACATGTACTCAGGTAAATTTTCTTGAGTGACTTTTTGAGAGAAATGTACTTCCAAGAGTAGTCTTACTAAGCTCTACTTCTTACTTTTACTTGAGTAGATTTTTGAAGAAAAAAACGCTTCTCTTACTCCGCTACTTTGGGCTACGCAAGAGTCGTTACATTTTTCCTCTTTATTTAACTTATTACAGTGCCTTCCAAAAGTATTCGGCCCCCTTGAATCTTGCAACCTTTCGCCACATTTCAGGCTTCAAACATAAAGATATGAAATTTAATTTTTTTGTCAAGAATCAACAACAAGTGGGACACAATCGTGAAGTGGAACAACATTTATTGGATAATTTAAACTTTTTTAACAAATAAAAAACTGAAAAGTGGGGCGTGCAATATTATTCGGCCCCTTTACTTTCAGTGCAGCAAACTCACTCCAGAAGTTCAGTGAGGATGTCTGAATGATCCAATGTTGTCCTAAATGACCGATGATGATAAATAGAATCCAAATGTGTGTAATCAAGTCTCCGTATAAATGCACCTGCTCTCTGATAGTCTCAGGGTTCTGTTTAAAATGCAGAGAGCATTATGAAAACCAAGGAACACACCAGGCAGGTCCGAGATACTGTTGTGGAGAAGTTTAAAGCCGGATTTGGATACAAAAACATTTCCCAAGCTTTAAACATCTCAAGGAGCACTGTGCAAGCCATCATATTGAAATGGAAGGAGCATCAGACCACTGCAAATCTACCAAGACCCGGCCGTCCTTCCAAACTTTCTTCTCAAACAAGGAGAAAACTGATCAGAGATGCAGCCAAGAGGCCCATGATCACTCTGGATGAACTGCAGAGATCTACAGCTGAGGTGGGAGAGTCTGTCCATAGGACAACAATCAGTCGTACACTGCACAAATCTGGCCTTTATGGAAGAGTGGCAAGAAGAAAGCCATTTCTCAGAGATATCCATAAAAAGTCTCGTTTAAAGTTTGCCACAAGCCACCTGGGAGACACACCAAACATGTGGAAGAAGGTGCTCTGGTCAGATGAAACCAAAATTGAACTTTTTGGCCACAATGCAAAACGATATGTTTGGCGTAAAAGCAACACAGCTCATCACCCTGAACACACCATCCCCACTGTCAAACATGGCGGTGGCAGCATCATGGTTTGGGCCTGCTTTTCTTCAGCAGGGACAGGGAAGATGGTTAAAATTGACGAGAAGATGGATGCAGCCAAATACAGAAACATTCTGGAAGAAAACCTGTTGGTATCTGCACAAGACCTGAGACTGGGACGGAGATTTATCTTCCAACAGGACAATGATCCAAAACATAAAGCCAAATCTACAATGGAATGGTTCAAAAATAAACGTATCCAGGTGTTAGAATGGCCAAGTCAAAGTCCAGACCTGAATCCAATCGAGAATCTGTGGAAAGAGCTGAAGACTGCTGTTCGCAAACACTCTCCATCCAACCTCACTGAGCTCGAGCTGTTTTGCAAGGAAGAATGGGCAAGAATGTCAGTCTGTCGATGTGCAAAACTGATAGAAACATACCCCAAGCGACTTGCAGCTGTAATTGGAGCAAAAGGTGGCGCTACAAAGTATTAACGCAAGGGGGCCGAATAATATTGCACGCCCCACTTTTCAGTTTTTTATTTGTTAAAAAAGTTTAAATTATCCAATAAATTTTGTTCCACTTCACGATTGTGTCCCACTTGTTGTTGATTCTTGACAAAAAATTAAAATTTTATATCTTTATGTTTGAAGCCTGAAATGTGGCGAAAGGTTGCAAGGTTCAAGGGGGCCGAATACTTTTGCAAGGCACTGTAGATTTATTATTTCTCTTGCCAGTGATGCAAAGAGTACAGACATGCCTGGAGTATTACCGGGGTAGCGCTACTAATTTCACCAATGAGAGGTCGGCACAATAATCTCATGACTCCATTTCACCAATCAGACGCAAGGTTGCCTTTCTATCTTCACGCCAGCCTGTTCAATCATGTGCTGTCTTTAAAGCACTGTAAAAAATGAAGTATTTGATATGGAGTGCTGCCTTCAACATGACTCGAAAGTGCGGATTTTAACCTCCCTCCCAGTTTTTTTTTGCACCGACTGATCTCAGAAAACTGGAGATATGATCCTTTTAATTTCAAAATAGTAATTATGATGGAACTCTTCACATTTTCTCCACTAGAGGGCAGTCATGCTCTTTGGACAAATAATGCTTCCTTTATGTTATTTTTTTTCCCTCTCTGAATTCAGTGATTTTATTTTTTGGCTTAATGTAATGGGTAATTGTACGTATTGTATGTATCATCACAACAATAGTCCATATAGATAAGTTTTTGCTCAGAAAAAAATACCATTGTTTACAGTATAATCCAACAAAAATAAAAGCAGTTACTCAATGTTACTCATTACTTCAGTATTCTTTTCACCAAATACTTTTTTACTTGTGCTTGATTACATTTTTTGGATGACTACTTTTACTTGAGTAATATTATTTTGAAGTAACACTACTCTTACTTGAGTCAAATTTTTGGCTACTCTACTGACCCCTGCTCTTCAAAAATCTACTCAAGTACGGTAAATAGTATGGCTTAGTAAAACTACTCATACATACTCATACGTTTTTCTCCAAAAGTTACTCAAGTAAATGTAACGGAGTAAATATAACGCGTTACTACCCACCTCTGGAATTGACTCGTTTTCAAATTTTCGTATGCAAAAGTCAATGTTACTTTTGACATACGCAAACTTGAAAATGGGTCAATCTTGACCCGAAAACAATATAGACCCTACCCACGTGACGTCACAACTCCGCCCTCCTGACTGGTGCCGCCCAATTGTCCGTCAACACATCGTGTTTACCTGTTAGGCTACGTGCATTCCTCCTACTTACGGCATGTTTTTCTGCTCGTTAACATTAATAATCAAAATGGTGAAGACGTGTGTGGCGGTCGGTTGCAATAACAGAGGAGATAGACGGAGAGACTTGAAGTTCTACCGGATTCCGAGAGACCCAGAGAGGAGAGAACGAGATGGGCTGCTGCAATTCGACGAGAAAACTGGGCTCCAAACGATTACCACAGATTATGTAGTAGTCATTTTATATCTGGTAAGATGCTTTTAATATATATTTAGAGGGTTTGGGGCTGACAACCACAATTAAGATCATTGCTAGGCTAATCGCCGACAACATACACGTATGTATGTAGTGAGAGTGCTATCGCTAAACCATATAAACATTAAAAGCCCTAGCTCCATTGACAAATGACGTGAAATACATTAGACTTGACAGTGGATGTTAGCAAGAACAAAAGATTTTGAATTGAAAATTTCGTAACTCACCTTTCCAAGCACAAGATAGATTCCTGCCGAATTTTCGTGGACGAGGACCTGTTTCACCCAACCAGCAACGAAGTATTTATAAGCCTCCAAGCTCTTAAAGTTTTTCTAACTTTCGTGAGAATAGGCTGATTTTGTGTGGACAAGATAGTTTTAAATATCAGGGTAGCTAGCAGATGTCTGGCAAATACGGCGCAGACAGCGGGTCGAAAAACATCGATTTAGGCATCAAATATGGATCTGGCGAATGGATAAACTGAAGCTTTTCCACATAACTCCTTTTATGCAACGCATCAAGTGAGTTTACGGCATCCGAAAGCACCGGGTCTTCCATGAAATGCATTATAAATTGCTCGATCAATTGAGACCATTGATAATACAGACACAAAATGACGGACAAGGGGGCGGAACAATACAGCGATCACGTGATTTTGTGACGTCGGTGGGTAGGGTCTATACTGCAAAGGTTTAGTATTTTCAGGCAAAGTTAATTTCCAAATTTATTTAACTAGCAAAAATATGGACTGATTTCTAACACAAGGTTTAAATATATGCTGTATAAAAAAAACAATGGCTACAGATTTAGTTTTAGTTTTTTTCTTAATAACAGAAACGAAATTAACTAAGTGGATGGCGAGATAGTGTAAAGCACTTTTAGGGCCTTGAAAGGTGGAAAAGCGCTGTAAAAGTATAACACCATTTAACATATTTGCTGGTTTACTCCAATAAAGTTAGAAAAATAAGAACATTTAAAATGAACTCTTTCTGTGCCATTGAAGATGACGTCCAATCAGCTTTCTGCTGTAAATTGAAATGAGCGTCACTAAGACATCTCATCAATTTGAAGTGGAAGGAATGGCAGCAAATGAACCTTTAATTCACTGCCAGGCCTCCCACTTCAAATAGACTGGACGAGCTAAGAGGCTCAATAAATAGAATTTTCAGGGCAATAACCTCTCAACGATTCAACTATCAAAATAGTTGTTCATTCACTTGATTATTGTCTATCATGGCAGCCCCTACTGAGATTTTATGTCACAACTTTATATTGCCATGTCACTCTCTAGGGCGAGGAGGAGAGGGAGCTAGCTGTCATTCATCTACAGAAACTCCTGAGGGGAAGATGCATACAAACCCAGGTGTTAGCACATCCAAAGCAGTCACATCTCCTTCATCCTTTTGTGCTCAACACTTTCATGTGCACAGATATTCACCGGCAAAGAGAACCACTTGGACCTGATCAAGGAGCTGAGGATGGCGCACGCCTTGCGGGCGGAGGAGCAGCAGATGCAGAAGGCCGACAAAAAGATGGTCATGGCCCTCAAAGAAGAGCGAGACAAGATACAACTCGAGGTATGCACACCGCATAGAGGTTCACTCATTCACTGCCGTTGACAGTGGTACATGTCAAATACATTTAAATTGGGATTGTGGGCATTGAATGATTATGTTTCACCGCAACTGACGGTGATAGATGTCCAATTCGACTGCCAATAATCCCACCCAAAATGGATAGGACTGTCTGGTCAGTCACCATTAATGGCAGCCAATAAGTTAAATTTCCATTAATGGAGAGAAATGGATGGAATATTTAAAAAAGAACAAAAAATTAAATTGTATTTTCTATTTTTTCATTTCCATCCAGCTTATAATTTTGTTGTAATTTTAATAAATAAATATCAAAATAATTTAGGGCTGTCAAACGATTAAAATTTTTAATCGAGTTAATCACAGCTTAAAAATTAATTAATCGTACTTAATCGCAATTCAAACCATCTCTAAAATATGCCATATTTTTCTGTAAATTATTGTTGAATGGAAAGATAAGACAAGACTGATATATACATTCAACATACTGTACATAAGTACTGTATTTATTATAACAATAAATCCACAAGATGGCATTACCATTATTAACATTCTTTCTGTAAAGGGATCCACAGATAGAAAGACTTGTAATTCTTAAAGGATAAATGCGAGTTTGCATATCGTGACTAAATATTGCCATCTGGTGTATTTGTTGAGCTTTCAGTAAATGATACTGTAGCGACTTAACTGTTCTGCCCAAATGCATGATGGGAAGTGGTGCGACCATGACTGTGTGTGGTGGCTGCAAATGCTATATCTTCTCTGCATTGGGTGCAATACATGGTATTAAGAAACAGATCAACTCCTGTCATTCTTCCCCACGTTGCTTCCCACTATATTTATAGTAGTTGTACGGGAGATGTTGAAGCTTTTGCCAATTAAAAGCACGGCCCAAATGAATGTTTGTATCTACACCACTCACTTGACGCTGCCTCTTAGCTCTGTTTATAAGTAAAACGGCGTCATTGTAGGCTGTTTGCGGCAATGCGTAAGTGGGTCATGCCGCGCATGCGTTAATTGCGTTAAATATTTTAACGCGTGATTAATTTAAAAAATTAATTACCGCCCGTTAACGCGATAAATTTGACAGCCCTAAAATAATTACACTTTCCATTACTTTTTTTCATTCATTCATCCATCCATCATTTATTCATGTTAGGTTTTTTTATAATTTAAATGTTATTTTCCATTATTTCAATTTTCCATCCATTTTTCTGTGTAGTTTTTTATTTATTTGAGCTATTTGGTGTTTATTATACTGGTAGTTTAAATTTACAGCTCGAATATTCTAATATTATTTTTTATTGATGTAACCTTAATATTTAAAAAACATTAATAAAATGGTAATACAATTAAAATAAACTGATTATGAATAACACGTTTTAACCCTTTAGAGTATAAAGAGTTAACTCATTCACTGCCATTGTCAGCGACAGATGTCAACTCTATGTGAAACGGCAGTTTTTAAAGCAACACTTGGTAACTTGGACAAAAGCGGTAGTGTTCATGAGAAATCGTGATTTCCCGGTCGCCTGTAGATGGATTAAACGACATTTCTGTTTCCAGCGGCTGTGTGAAGGATCAGTAATAATAAGGTTAATGAATCCAGTTGTGGCTAAACAATAGCATAGGACGGTTAGCAACCATGTGGCTTGTGTGGTTAACCCCCCCACCCCACTTGAACTCGCGAGCGCTGACAAGTTCGGTTGGGGAGAGGGGGGTCACGCTAGCGAGTGAAAGCCGTGGCAATGCTTATTCTTGAGTATCCTTTTATTCCTGGTAGCCTCCCTTTTTTCCCCTCCTCGGACAAAACTTTTTGTCTCTTTTGTTGCTCTGCTATCTTTGCAGAATTCGCGCGAAAGCATTCACATCGACTTCAGTCTTAATGAAAGAGGGAAGTGACGTATGACGTAAAGCAGTCAGCACATTTGCAGGTTTTTTTTGTGTGTGGCAGGATTCCTGCCACCCTCCTCAAAGTTTGTGCCAGTTAAAGCGATACAGACCCTCTCAAGATATATAAGAGGTGTCATTCAACTAGTTGTGAGTCGACATATCACAAATGGTATGAAAATATTAGACAAAGGTTGAAAAGTTACCTAGTGATCATGTTTCAGTGCCATTGACAGAGATAGAGGTCCAGTCAATTTGGACTGGGAGAGGGCGAATGGACAAATGAACTGAAGAGCATTTACAACAGTAGTAATTTAAGTATCGTAAATGTTGATTTGACTATTTAGAGCAACTTTAGTTGGTCCAACTCTATTTAATGGCAGCCAATCAGTTAAACAAAGCTTTTAGACTTTCTGTGTCTTTTACTTGCCTGGCAGAGATCCCGCAAGGAGGCTCAACACACCGGCGCCATTGGCGCCGAGCTAGAGTACGTGTTCGATACCCTGTCCAAGGAGCTGATCCGCCTGCAGGAGGAGCGCCGCATCCACGCCTTCACACTGCTGGCGGAAAGGGAGCGTCTGAGGCGCGAGGCCGAGGAGAGCGGGAGAAGGCAGGCGGAAGAACGCCACCGCCTAGAGGACGACCAGATCTTCAGAGAAGTATGGCGGAAAATTCCAGGTGCAGAGACAAGTCGTATCAATTTTTTTTTTTTTTTTTTTTTTGGCGCTAGGTGGTTAAAGTCCACCAGGAGACAGTGGACTTGTACTTTGAGGATATCATCCTGGACACCATGGAGGTCACAGCAGACCAACAGGCACGAGAGGAGATCCGCAGGGTTGCCAAGGAGGTCAATGACATCGCCTACGCCATCGAAGAGAGGTGACGGACTGATCTTTAAAAATGTCTTATCAAAAAGGAAACGCATGGGACTGATTGTTTTTTTTAATCGCGCGAGCAGCCGCAACAACCTTCAATCGGAGGAGATTGTGTCCGAGTTGGTCTACGGATTCCTCATTCCTGAAGTGGAGAAGAACATTGTCCGACAAAGAGGTTGGTATAATGTTTTTGATAATATCACAAGACATACTTTTAACCAATTAACGAATACAGTTTCTGTGTAAATTGTGTGTTTATGCTGGAATGCAAACAGAGGTGGAATAATCTGGCGAAACGTTGAATGATGTGGAATGTTTTTGAATTGCGTGTACTTTACAGTCCCTGACAAAAGTCTTGTCGCTTATCCATTTTGTAGAAACAATTGCTAATAACCTGACTTTTAATTATTCAATAAAAATTTTGTACTTCAATTACAAAAATATGTTACATAACATAAGCAAAATAAGTGGTAGTGCTGTGAGATCCAAATTTAATATTTTATATGACTTCCATGGGCTTGAAGGACTGCATCCATGCGGTTCGGCAAGGATTCATACAATTTATTGATGAAGTCATCAGGAACATCAAAGAAAGCAGTCTTGCATGCCTCCCAGAGTTCATAAACATTCTTGGGTTTCGTCTTCCATGCTTCTTCTTTCATCCTGTTCATGTTTGGTGACTGGTCTGGCCGGTCCTTGAGGATCTTGATCTTCTTTGCCTTGGCTAACTTTGAGTTAGAGATTGAAGTATGCGATGGAGCACCATCCTGCTGCAGAATTTGTCCCTTTTTATTAGAGATGTCCTGATCCGATATCTGGATCTGATCGGACGCCGATATGGGCAAAAAAATGCGTATCGGTATCGAATCGGCCGACACGGAAGAATTCCGATCCAGACTTCCGATCCAGTTTTTTTGAAAATCCGATCCAGGTTTTTCAGTGCACCGACTTACATAATCCATTCCAGTTTTTGCTTCGGTTTCCTACGCACACCTTCAACACACTACATTACCGTCTCCTCATTGACTGAGAGACTATCGGTAAAAATGTCAGCTGTGTGGGATTATTTCACTTTAAAGGACGACAAAGACCAAGAGGCAGAGTGCAACATATGCCACAATAAAGTCAAGCGTGGTGGTAAAGCTGTAAGAAGTGTTAATACAACCAAACTAATCAAGCATTTATCGAAATACCACCACAAACAATAAAAGGAGTATGAGGAGTATATGAGGAGTATAAGGAGAAAACCGAAGACAGAAAGAAAGGTCATACGCAACGAACACTGGCAGAAACGTTTGCTATGTGTGACAAACTGGCACTTGACAGTCCCAAAGCCCAGGGAAGAGTCATTGCCGAAGGAATCATTCTGGATGACGAGCCATTATCTCTCGTGAGCAAAGTGGGATTTAGACGCATCGGGCAGACTTTTTTCAAAAAAAAAAATATATTCATATACTTATACTAAAACGATGTATGTATGTATGTACTTTTCCAGCGTTATTTCGCTGTGTAAATGCATTTATAATGATAAAAATATGTAGAGTATTTAAACATTGAGAAAACTTGCGTTTTTTTTCTGCCAACTCGAGGAGATTAAAATAAATGTCAAATCCACTATCCACCTGTTAGAACACACATGCAAATATAAAATATATAAATGTTTATTGACTATCCATCTTACAGTCTTGTTTAACTGGGAGAATTTGTTACAAAAGACAGGCTATAATTTGTTATCATTATGCATATATGCACTGGCGTCACCAAACGTGATCACACAAAAACGTAACCACGCATCGCTCCGGAGTCCTCACAAATAAAGCATAAAATTTTGTTTTTTTCGGGCTCGTGCCTACAAATAAAACATAAAATTTGGGGGGTTTTCGGGCTGGGCAAGCAAATCAAAGGGAGCGTGTAATAGTTAATAGTTTGAGGTTGTTTGTGTGTTTTGCTTTTTTAAGACAGTTTACAATATTATTAGCATGTTTTACTGTCTGAATATGCCATTTCTGTTTGTTATTTATAATGTTTTGTGTTTATCATTTAATAAACAGGTCAGTGTCTTGTTACCAACCATTATGTGTTATTCCAACTCACCTAATTCAGCTGGCAAGTTGTTATCAAGACTACTAAAACCCTTTTCAACATGAGTCTGCCAATTAAGTAAGGAGGCTAAATAACTTTAAACTTTAATACATGCTCAGAGAGGCCGGTATCGGTATCGGCCAGTATCGGATCGGAAGTGCAAAAACCTGGATCGGGACATCCCTACTTTTTATGGTTAGGAATATAAGAGGCAGCTAAGATATGTTGATATTTCAGACTATGTATGTTGCCTCCCACCCTGCAGATCTCTCGCACACCCACATACTGGATGCAACCCCAGACCATGATTTTGCCACCACCAAACGTCACTGTTTTCTGAGTGAATCTCAGATCCATGCGGGCTTCAGTAGGTCTCCTGTAATATTTGCGGCGACCGTGGTGTAATTCAATCGAAAATTCATCTGAAAAATCCACCTTTTGCCACAAAACAGTAAAGTGAATAGTTAAAAGTCAGGTTATTAGCAATTGTTTCTACAAAATGGATAAGCGACAAGACCTGTCAGGGACTGTACAATGTGGGATATAAATGGTGTTGAATGATGTATGAAGTGGAATTCTGTTGAATGATCTGGTATAGTATTGTATGACGCGGAAAAATGTATGATGTGGAATAATGTATGAAATGTTAAATTATGTTGGATAATAGTAAATGATGTAGAATACTGTAGAATGATGTGGAATAATGTATGATTAATTGTATTTTACAATGTGGGATATTTTTAAAAATAATGAAGTGGAACTTTGTTAAATGATGTGGAATGCTGTGGAAGGATGTGGAATAATACTGTACGATGTGAAATGTTGAATTATATTTGACATTGTGGGATATTTTTAATATTGAATAGTGAATGATGTAGAATACTGTAAAATGACGTGGAATAATGTATGATTAATAGTATTTTATAATGTGGGGTATTCTTAAATTTTAATATATGAAGTGGAGCATTGTTATTTGATGTGGAATTCTGGAGACTGATGTGGAATAATATTGTATGATGTGTTGTGGATGAATGTTGAATTGTATTTGACAATGTGGGATATTTTTAATATTGAATGATGCATGAATTGGAATGTTGAATAATGTGGAATGCTGCGGGATGATGTGAAATTTTGTTACGTTGTATGTGGAATGATGCCAAATGAATTGAAAAATATAGAGTGGTGTGAAATAATTTAAGTTTAATGAAGTGACCCATTTGCCTGACTGAACTCGAAACCTTTCAGTCGCTAAAGTTGAATCTGCCATCGAAACGAATTATGGAGGACCTGTAAATTCAGCTATCATTCGCCCAGCAACCAGTTTCCACCTTATCATCCCGGTTTTCTTTCCTTTTTTTTCCCAGTGCACGAGAGGCAGCGCCGCCACCTGCTGGCGGTGCGCAGCATCGTGGAGGGCAACGCCGAGGTGCAAGTCGTGGCCAGCACCATGGGCACTCAGCAGGTGACACGCCCTTCTGATGTGGCCGCCCAAAAGTTCCTGGACGACATGTTAGATGACGGTAGCGACAAAGTCGAATAGTCAGCCGGACTTTTTGGCTGTAGACTTATTTCTTCACCCCTGAGAGGACTTTCCATTAATGAATGATGTCTGATTGAAGTATGATGCAATGCACTCGGCTTTCATAGCCACTTCTCATTTCTTGAGCAACAGCAGAATGACGTGTAAAAGACAAACCAGCGTGACTCACCTCATTATCTTTTTTCCTGAGCGATCATTTCTGTGGAAACCGCAACTTTGCACCAGCACCAACACTATATTTCACCTGAAAAACTGTGCCCTTAAAAACATTTAGAATGGGTCATGCCTAGTGTGTGACATAAAATTCAACACGTACAGGGAAGCGAGTACAAAGTAAAAAGTTAACTGGTATAGTTTTTTTTTTTTTTTTTCTCAATTGTAGACTGTTCCAACTGTAGCATATTACAATAAAATACATTCACAAACATTTTGTTCGACTTTTTTTTCCATTGCAGCTGACTTAAGACTAAAAGATTGCTCCAATGAGGACTAAAAAATGTTTACTTTATATGCATACGTATGCATGTATGTACAGTGGGGCAAATAAGTATTTAGTTAACCACTAATTGTGCAAGTTCTCCCACTTGAAAATATTAAAGAGGCCTGTAATTGTCAACATGGGTAAACCTCAACCATGAGAGACAGAATGGTTTCATCTGACCATAACACATTCTACCAGTCCTCTTCTGGATCATCCAAATGCTCTCTAGCAAACCGAAGACGGGCCTGGACGTGTACTTTCTTCAGCAGGGGGACACGTCTGGCAGTGCAGGATTTGAGTCCCTGGCGGCGCATTGTGTTACTGATAGTAGCCTTTGTTACTATGGTCCCAGCTCTCTGTAGGTCATTCACTAGGTCCCCCCATGTGGTTCTGGGATTTTTGCTCACCGTTCTTGTTCTCATTCTGACGCCACGGGGTGAGATCTTGCATGGAGCCCCAGATAGAGGGAGATTATCAGTGGTCTTGTATGTCTTCTATTTTCTATTAATTGCTCCCTCAGTTGATTTCTTTACACCAAACGTTTTACCTATTGCTGATTCAGTCTTCCCAGCCTGGTGCAGGTCTACAATTTTGTCTCTGGTGTCCTCCGACAGCTCTTTGGTCTTGGCCATAGTGGTGTTTGGAGTGTGACTGACAGAGGTTGTGGACAGGTGTCTTTTATACCGATAATGAGTTAAAACAGGTGCCCTTAATACAGGTAACAGTGGAGCTTCGTTAAACCTCGTTAGAAGAAGTTAGACCTCTTTGACAGCCAGAAATCTTGCCTGTTTGTAGGTGACTGAATACTTATTTTCCACTCTAATTTGGAAATAAATTCTTTAAAAATCAAACAATGTGATTTTCTGTTTTTTCTCTCCACATTCTGTCTCTCATGGTTGAGGTTTACCCATGTTGGCAATTACAGGCCTCTCTAATCTTTTCAAGGGGGAGAACTTGCACAATTGGTGGTTGACGAAATACTTATTTGCCCCACTGTATATGTATATATAAATTTTAATAGTATGTAGAAATGTAACCTTCATATAATGAAAAAATAATGACAAAAGCAGAATTGTGTTCATTTCCAAGCTATCCTACTCTTTATTTAATGCAAATTACAGTACCAGGGAGGTAACTATTCCTCAGAGCACGCAGAGGGAATATTTACAGAGACGCACATTTAGCATAACTTCACAGAACAAAGGATAACAAAATAAAAATGTTCAGTCACAGAGTCATTCAAGTAGTAGTACTGTTATACGGGAATTTTTTTTTTTTTGGTGGTTTTATTATTTTTTTTTTTTGAGTCTTCAAACAATTCTCTTTTCTTAAACCCGATTAGCACATTGTGCTTTGCTATCAAAGTACACGAGCATCTCCACTTAATTTTTTTTTTTTTGGCAATCTTTGTGTTTTTGTGGAAGTGGGCGGGTTTTCGTGGATGCAAAATTACAGCAAGCAGGAAGTGGGAGGGAGGTCACATGACTCGAACCCTTAGGTGCTACCGAATACTGGACTAACTTTTGTGAAATATTCAACGTTACTTTCTGCGACAACCAAAAAAGGAATATTAGGGTCACAAATAAGAAACAACTAACATTTTTTTCATGTTATGAGGATATTAATCAAAATTAACTCATTGGCTGGCATTGATGGTGCTAGATGTCCAATCTTGAGGCGTCCAATCATCCTTCTGTTGTAAATTGAAGTTAGTTTATCACTAGTAGACGTCCAAATATTTTGAAGTAGGAGGGTGGCAACAAATGAATTTTTGTTCATGTTCGAATGAATGTCTGTTCAGTGGACGTAGTCAATGGCAGCCAACGAGTTAAAGGGTACCTTAGATAGAAAGACATGTAGTTCCTAAAAGATAAATGTTAGTATGAGTTATAATAATTTGATATTACAACCCCTCTTAATGTTTTCATTTTAATAAAATTTGTAAAATTTTAAACAAAAAATAAAATAAACGAGTAGCTCGCCATTGTTGTTGACGTTGCACGGTGGTGACGTCACATGGCCACTCTGCCATACTAGCTAGTGATTAAATACACCACAAGGTAGTGATTAAATACACCAGAAGGTCTCACTGGCGAGTTTTAAATTAATAAAGAGTTCAAGACAAAGAGTGTGTTTTGTCCCTCGACTGACACCGTAGTAAAGTCAGTCACAACAAACAAGACTTCTAATAATGGCTCCCAGCATAATAGTTTGTGTATTGTGACTAAATATTGCCATCCAGTGCATTTGTTGAGCTAAACGAGTTGCTAAACCGTTTAAATAGAATTTGACCGATCTCTGAGTAAGTTTTATGGGTATTATGCATATATATTTTGATTGTGAATTTGTGAATGCCAGTTCTCTTTGCATTGTTGTTTAACTGTGTGAGAATAGGGCCTCATTAATACAGACTGTAGTACTTTTCTTTTTGTGAACATTATTTTTTGAGAGAGATGAATATTATTTTTGTTGTATTTTCACTATATGATAATTATTTCCGTTGGGAAGGAGTTGCTGAAGCTTATACAAATATTTCTCTCTGCCTTACACCCCATTGTGCATTAAAGGAAAACTATGGCGTCAGTCAAGGGACAAAACGCACTCATTGGCTTGATCCCTAATTAATGTAAAACTCGCCAATGACACCTTGTGGCGTATTTAAATCACTACCTTACATAATTAAAGAGTGACACTTTTTTTTTGCGTGACACTGTGAAGTACGGCAGCGTGGCCCTGTGATGTCACCGCCCAGCGACGTCAACAACAATAGCGACCTACTAGTTAAAATAATTCTACATATATTATTGAAACGAAAACATTAACAAGGGTTTTAATATCAAATTATTATTACTTGTACTAAAATTTATCTTTTAAGAACTACATGTCTTTCTATCCGTGGATCACTCTAATAGAAAATAAATTTGCGCTATTGTGAGACTGAAGTGGTAATGAAATATATTGCACATAAACACTTGTAAATATATCAAAATGAAGTTTATATAGTCAGTAATATTACAATTAAATTGTATTATTTCTTAAATTATTTTTTTGAGCATATGCCTCCAACGCTAATCTTGGTTAGCACTTGAATGGCGTATTCCATTGTATATTAGCATTAAGCTAGTGGCCGCGTTCGGGAAAGTTTTGCATTTTAATCCTCAGCATGTGTAATTTTCTTTGTTATGACTGTTTAATGTTGCAGTTGACCTTCAACTTCTTGAATATCTAGTTTGTTTGTTTTTTTTTTTCAAATAAACTCGCCTCTATGTTTACAAGTCCGGCAGTATAATCAGTTCTACGAAGAACTGTGCAAACTGTGACAAAGTTTCCGCTTTGCTTGGAAACCAAACTGTGATTAAAAATGATATATAGAGGGTTAAAAATGTGTTTGTTTTTGTTTTAAACACATTATTAAAATTTTGTAATTTGATACTGAACTTTCTTGTTGTCAGTAGTATGCTTCTGTTCTACAATACCCAAATACAATTATGAAAATTTCTTGCAATTTCACAACTGTTTTCACATTCATTTCCCATGTGGCCCTAATACTCCTTTGTAATACTGCATTTTACAATATATACAGTCATCTGAGGTTCATGAGGACTGCTGCCGTGCCTCGTCAAATAAACATTAAAAGGAAACTATCATTACTATTAACAGTCAATGAACAATCTTTATATTACAATTAAGTGTGTGGGGGGGGGGGGGGTCGGGGACATTCAACAGCACCAAAGGGAAAAGGGGAGGAGTCACGATTACAGAAGGGGTGGCGACAAGGCGAAGGTGTATGAAAGCAAAGGCACTCCAAACTATACTTACACTATACATGACGAGTTGTCATTACAAGAACTACTGTACTGTACAGGTCATCATTGGACATATGGCTGGATAATCGTCGAAAATATCCATCAAGCGCTCAACATTTGCCCTGATTCTGACTTTTTTTTTTCTTTTTAAACAGTACATGGGTCTGCGTATTTATTTACAGAACAAAAAAGAAATCATGTAAAAATGACTTTTGGTGAGGAGCAGCTATACTGTATGTACAATTTTAGCTTTTTTTATGTGTAGTGAGTCGTTTTTTTATTTTAACTCATTGACATTCACAGAGACGCTCCAGTGCCATTAGCAGCGATAGACGTCCTTAGTCCAGATGAATTGGACGTCTATCACCGTCAATGGCAGCCAATGAGTACAAAAATGACTCACCCTTTCAGGTTACATTTTTTATGACAGTGATTTTTATATATATATATTTGGCTATATACGAATGGAAAAACGTTCCGTGATGAAGATGACAAACGGAAAATTCCAACAAAAAAATGTTCCTATTGTTTGTCAGCAGCAAATATTGCTACTGCCTGAGACTGATATGAACTCACCCATGAACAGACTTCAGAACCGTGGTAGTTAATATACATATATCTATATATACTTTTTATACATAAGTAAAGTAATATATAAACTGTATGTAATGCGTTTTTTTTTTTTTTTTGTATGTATATATTATACAAGCACACAGGACCAGATAAACATGTCACATCCGACACAAAAAAATAAAATAAAATTGCCCGAGTGGGGTAGAAAAATATTTTAAAATAAAATTTGAGTAAACCGGCTTGCTAAGCATTTTTAAAATAAAACAAATTCCCGTCTGGAATTGCTTCTTTGCACATGCAACTGTGTATGTGTTTTTGTGTGTTTGTGTATGCTAGCACGAGCCTCATGCCTTTAACTGCACCCCACCCGACTCCGGTACCCCCTAACCGTTCAGGCCATGCATTATAATAGGAGGAAAGGAATCAGGGTGGTGAGGATGCTGGACATTGGTTGCTTTTTAATGCATACAATCGTCCATGAAAACATTAGCGGACGAGCTTCGCGTGTACGTTGATGTGGAGTTCACACACCTGTCTGTGAAACGGCTTTGTGGGAAAGGCAGATTTTTGCGGCTGGCCGGAGGACAACAACGGGCGGAGGGCGGGCGGAAGGCTGTGCTCAGGAAGCTGAGTTGGAGGCGGAAGCAGAGGCGCTGGTGGTGCTGGGGACTCGATCTGTGCTGCTACCGTCTGAGAACACAAGGGGGGGCTCGTGTATTCATTTCCAAAAAAGCAAGCGCAGGAGTAGTACACTGAAAAAAATAACTGGAGGATTTACTTGATAAAATCATTGTAACAATTTGCACAAGCAGTAAAATTTACTTAATAGAAGTTCAAAACGGTTTTATCAAGTAAATCCACCAGTTATTTTTTACAGTGTAGTAGTAGTTTAAAGGGGCTGACAATGTGAAGGATTTTTTCAAATCAAAGATTTTTTTGATCGTCTTTTGTTTCCCGAAACTTTTTTTTAACCTAAAATGTTCCTTTTTACTCTTACCTTTAATTTTTCAACCTGATAATTGTAAAATATTCTATCATCTATACTGAGTCTCAAACGGAAACATAGCAGGTAGTATAAATGACCTTCATGTGATTTCTTTCCCTCCCTTTTTTTTACATTTCTTCTCTAAAAAAAATAAATCCTTTTTTAAATGTATTAGTTACCTAAAAATTGGCCATTTAAATTTGTTTTTTATTATTGTATTTTTTTTTAAACCAAATAATTGTCAAAACCCTCTACATTTGACTCAATGGGAAAGACAAAAGCTAAATATGAACGACGCTTCATGGTAAAGATGGCTGTCATTTCTTTTATTTAAAATGATCTTTTCATTCTATTAATATATTTTTCCTTTTTCAAAATTTTTTAACCCAACATCACCCTTATGGATTTTTTTTTTTTTTACCTAAAAATTGTCCAAACCCTGTATTTTTAGTGTCTTAAAGGGAAAGTTAACAGCTTAATATAAATGACCTTCATGTGAAATATTACATTATTTAAAATCAATCTTTTTTTTCCCCTTCTTGTATGGATGTATTTTTTTCTCTCCTAAAATATTCATCTTTTCCTTAAATTATTTTTTTCAACCTAAAAATCATCCACACCCTCCATTTTGAATCTCCTAACTCATTGGCTGCCATTGACGGTAATAGACAAAAAAACAAAGTTGCTTTAAAACTCAACTGTTTTCACATTCACCTCGTAGTAACTTTGGCATGTTACCATTAAAAACACTTAAACTAGGAAAACACATTAACAACCTTACTACTGTTCTAATATTATGTCATAAATTTACTTAATCAACAGCCATAGTAGGAGGTCAGAGTGAAGCTTACCTGTGGTGGCGGAGGCGTTGGTCGGGGTGGAAGCGGCGGCCTGACTGCGAGCGTGGGCCGGGATGAGAATGGAGGCCAGAGACGGATTGCTGGACAGCTCTGAGAGAGATGAAACCCAAAAAACATTACAGCGGGCTCTCGGTCACTATTCCCCTCCTAGAGTTGTTCTTTTAATTGTAATCTAATAATTGTAGTCTAACATTAGTATTAGCTACTGGTTGTTATTAGGACTGCCACAATCAGGGGCAGTTTACATGGCGACTCTGCGACACAAAGACGCAATGACTGAGTTGCGGACTCGCCTCGCGTGCATATGGTGTCGGTGAAGACGGAAGGCGAAGACGAAAAATTCTGAATCCCACCTCCAAAGTGGAAGAATCCGATTGCGGGGGGTTTAGGGGGGCTTCCTCGGCATGCATATCAAAGGCTCCAGCAGCACGAGACCGCGTCGTTAATGTCAGCACTTGTACACGTCACATTGGGCGTGCGCAGCGGTGCTACTAAACATTAAAAACAGCAAATATGGCGGAATGTCGGCTTTAATTTACCGTTTTAATAATATTTTTAAATTAAATATGTTGAACGTTTCAATTTTTGTGCCTTTTTGAGCAAAAGAAAAATGACATTGCTTCGAGTGGGCGAGCATATTTTTTTTTCCAGGCTGAGGGAGCTTGGTGGGGTCAAAGTGCATCATTCTCTGTCGCCCAGTAAATCTGCAATGCCCCCTAGGGCCTGGCATGAATACTACATCGTTTTCATGCGGAATCGCGACATTGTTCAAATGGAGAGGCAAATGCAAATGCAAATTTGACACTGATGAAGATTTTTTTTTTCCCCCAACTGTAAACACAGAACTGCTACCACAGACCACTAGTGTTTCTGTCCTCTCATGTGCGACTTGACGGCTTTGACCCCCATTGCACCCCCAACCCCCTCAAAAAAAAAAAAAAGTATTTTTGCAAGACTTTGCACTGGGCACTGTTGTTATTTTTACCTGGGGCCAACCTTCTCTTAAATATACTGTGATGGGGGAAAATATTATGTGATGCCTTAACATTAGCACATTATGCCTTTGTGATGTATGATTGCCTCTGTGACCTAGATTGTAACAACTTCTCCTTGTTTCCACTTTGACGCCTGTTTTTGTTTTTCACCTTGGGTTCCATAGTTCGGAGGGAATCTCACGAGATAACTTTTTTTGCACCATAGTATTGTTTTTTTACGCGCTTGGGTTCCATAGTTAGGAGGGAATCTCACGAGATAACTTGTTTTGCACCCATAATATTTACCGCGGGGACAGAACATCCGTTACCAAGACGGCACAACTTGTTGACAATGTGAGAAGCCCTTTTTCAAGGGGCTGAACCAAAAGTAGCTTTAATATTTGTCATTTGGGCAAGGCGCTCGCCGCCTGGGGCGGGGTTGGCCGTCCCCGCCGCCACGGGGCGCATTCCTATAAGAACCGGACATTTCCGGGCGACCCGCAAAGTCCGCTGGAGGATCACGTACGGATCGCTCAGCTTTGTTCCTTCGCCGCTTTACCAGAGCGTTGGCTCACCGCTCATTTGTCACGGTAAGCGATTTTCATTGCTAAGGAACATCTTGTTGTGCTGTAACGGTAGCGCGGGGATTCTGGGATTGACAAGCTAGATCTAGCGTCATCGTTACCACTTGTTATGCTGGTTTTGATGTTTGTTTGCCTGCTCTTGTGTGATTGTAATAAATAAATCTCATTTATTCTGCATTTTCTAATCAATAAACATCGTATATTTTGCAAAAGTGTGCCTGTTGCTGACTCACTGCGAACCCGGAAATTTCGGAAAACATACCGTCTTCCATCCATTTTTGATTACATTTACACTTCCCCATCTCTACATTTTCCCGCTCACCTCTACAACTACGAATGCCCAGGAATTGGCGTCATTACGATAACTCAAGTCTCTGACGTACCCTAAGGTTGCGGATAACGTACTGTATAACATATATTAATCCCAAAACTCTCGTATTTAGTGCACAGTCCTGAATAAACAAATTCATATTGGGAGACTACAGTGATTTCCCTGGCATTAAACACATTGTCTGGAAATATAATACCTAATGCAATTTTCCATTAAATTTAAGACAATTTAGGACCTTGATTATAAAACATTTTTAGACTTTAAGGACACATGGGAGCCCTGTCTTTATAGTTCATTCATTCATTCATTTTCCATGCCGCTTATCCTCACAAGGGTCGCAGAGGTGCTGGAGCCAATTCCATCTACCTACGGGCAGTAGGCAGGGTACACCCCAAATTAGTTGCCAGTTTTCATTTTTAATTAAAAAAAAAAAAAAAAAAAAGGTTAAGAAAAAAAAAGAAAAAAAAAAAACTGTAAATATTCACTTGTTTCCTTATTTTTTCATTAAAAAAGTAAAAAAGTACTTGTTTGTATTTATTTGTGACAATACTGTATTGGCCCAAATAAGACAGTCCTGATTATAAGACGACCCCCTCTTTTTCAAGACTCAAGTTTGAAAAAAGACTTTTTGAACACCAAATTAATTTTTATACAGAAAATAATTACAGTACATCTGAAACAAATGATTATAACAATATATTTGAGAGAAAAAGCATGTTATTTTGCCTCATTCAAATCTTAACATCTGAACATTTAAAAATGTAAACTGAAGTGCAATCACATTCGTAAATGAATGGCTTCTGGTTTTTGAAATGTAAATAAACCAATCTATTGTGATAAAACAACAAAATTGCAGTAACTACATTAACCATCAAACTGGAGTCTAACTGTAACTGTAGTCTTGAAACAAATCTGAATAAGGACAAACATTGCAATAAAATAATGTAAACTGGTTAAACTTGAGAGTAGCTGAGATCTGTCATGACAGAATATCGCTTCAATGATATCTGGCGCCATCTAGCGTCTTGAATAGGTATAACGTCTAGACCGCGAATATAAGACGACCCCCACTTTTTCAGTCTTATTTCAATGCAAAAAACACCGTCTTATGTTCGGGCCAAATTTTGAAATAATAAACAGTAATAAATATTAGAGTTGTCCGATATTATTGGCTCTGATTAAACGCATTTTAAAATGACATTGGATAATATCGACATCTGTTTTTCATTATCAATTTAAGGCCAATATGCCATATGGCAGTGCCTTATTGACACTTTGCACTTTACTTGATCCAAAGAAAATGATGATGTCTAGTCCACAACGGCATATATCGGTATCGGATTTTTGGACTTGGACAATATCGGGATATCATTTAGACATTATCAGACAAGTGTAGTAAATATCTCTTATGCTTTATCAATTTAATGTTGTTCAAATTAAAAATAAAAAAAAAGTAAAATCTCTAAATATGCTCTGATTTCTGTAGCCCTGAGTAATACAACCAACATATGATTTCTATATGAGACGATGAGTCGACTCATTAGCAGAAACAATCCGCGATCAGTCTGCTGTCAAAATAATAAAGTTTGTTGCTGCCCTGATTTTAAGAGTGTTAAAGTGTACAGGAACTGCCCACCTTGTGTAGTGAAATTGAAGAGGGAAGGCTTCTCGCGGCCGTTGGGCAGCTTGACGTTGGGGTCGCGCAGCTCGTCGAAGAAGGAGTGCGCGCAGGCCTCCAGAGGCGTGAGGCGCGCAGTGGGCGTGTACTCCAGCAGCCGCGAGCACAGGGCAATTGCCTCGGGCGGCGTACGCGGCCGAAACACCTGCACACCAGTCGCACACACAGAGGTCTGTACGGTCAGCACGCACAGGAGGCCAAAAACACAATGAAACATTTCGGTTTCCTGGCCACAAAATGCATTACAAGGCAATAATAGGCAAGGCGGCAGTCGCAAATTGGTGGTAATGCTCTAAAATTCAAACCCCATACCCTTTGAAGCAGGGATGGGAAAACATTTAATTGTCTGATAGTGCCCGTCATTCATAGATAAAGTAAATTTAAGTGGGGTTGTAGTGGTGTAAATTAAGCCTGAACGATATATCATTTAAACATCGCCATCGCGATGTGCGCATGCGCGATAGTCACATAGCAAGGACGTGCGATAGTTTTTTAAATTATTTTTCCAATCCACAAACCTTTGTTCTGCTTCACTCGCTCGGACAACATCTCTCACCCCCTTTTTCAGCTCTCAGTCACAGCGCACTTGCTTATTAAAGTTAATGAGGGCTTTGATCTGGCCAAAGAAGCCTGGCAGCAATCTGTCAATCATCGTTTAACTTGTTAAACAGTTTCTGCAAGGAAGCGCGGGCTGGAATGAATGTGTGTGTCTGGGGGGGGAAGAATGCGGAGACGTTTGAGACATATAAAATAAACACCAGAAGTGATTATGAGCAGGAGTCACAGCCATGTTAGGTAAACAGAAGCATTTAATAAAGCCAAGCATTTTTCTACTACAGTACTTTATTCTTGTTTAAAAATGATTCAGTGGGCCAGTTATGTTTGAAACAGATCATAATTATTACATTTGGAGTGCTTTAAAAGCATTTATTAATATATATATATATATTTATACTTACATACATACATTTTTTAAAATCATACTTTGGGGGAAAAAAAGTGAGAAAAAACGTCTTCTATGTATCTCTTTCCAGTGCTAGATCTGAATAAATACATTGAGCACACACACACACACACACACACACAAAATGGGGTGGGGTGGGCTACTTCGCGGTTTTTCACTTAACGCGGTGGGTTCTGGTCCCTATTAACCGCGAAAAACGATGGAATACTGTACACTGTGGTCATGATGAGTCATCCAAAGTCTTTCCAAACAGCTTTTCAAGTCATCTAGTAAAAATTTCTTTAAAAAAAAAAAAAATATATATATATATATACATATATATATATTAGGGCTGTCAAACGATTAAAATTTTTAATCGAGTTAATTACAGCTTAAAAATTAATCGTAATTAATCGCAATTAATCGCAATTAATCGCAATTCAAACCATCTATAAAATATTCCATATTTTTCTGTAAATTATACAGTGGGGAGAACAAGTATTTGATACACTGTCAATGGGTTTGCCCATTGGCAGTGTATCAAATACTTGTTCTCCCCACTGTATATATATTCTGTAAAATAAATTGTTGGAATGGAAAGATAAGACACAAGATGGAAATGTACATTCAACATACGGTACATAAGGACTGTAGTGGGCATTTCACTCTACTGTCATTTAAATCTGTCTATGCTGTCCTCACTCCGAAGCGTCTACTTTTTCCAAAGCTAGACAGCTAGTGAACGACGCCTTAATAATCAGACTTCTTCCTTTTTCATCTGATTTTTTAATAAAATGGCCTCAAACCATTGTCCTCTTTAGACCGTTGTAAAACTACAAAAAAAAGTACACAAGTATTGCATTAGCAACAACGTTAGCTTAGCACGCTATACAGTAGAGCTGGGAATCTTTGGGCACCTAACGATTTGATTACGATTACGATTCAGAGGCTCCGATTCGATTATGAAACGATTATTGATGCACCCCCCTCCTTTTCTTTTCTTTTCTTTTTTTTTTTTTTTTTTTTTTTTTTTTTTTTAAAGTTTTGTACATTAGTTCCAAAATTGTTCAAAAATACTCTCAGGCTAAACCAAACTACTATTTCAGTATCAAGTTCACATATAGCAGTAAACAAATATACAAAAATAACAGTAAATAAAAAAACTCCAGTCCCCATTCTGTATCAGCAGCTTTAAACTACATTCAATTAATTTAATGTTGTGAATCAACCGTTAAAGTTGTTAAAATTGCTCCCGTTATTCCATAATTTCCCTTTTGTCTACTTTCGACATGTGAAAGTTTTAAAACTATTTTAAAGATAGATTCAAGTCAATATTTTACCGATTTAGGAGTATTTTAGATAAAAAGTTAATTAGGTTTGCTTGGAAGGTTCGCTACAACAGCCTTGCAGGGAAGTGTACTGCTTTAAGATGGCGGCCGTTTACTAACGCCCGCATCTAGCTTTTTGTAGATATGCTGCTTACACTACCGAATCTATAATGCATCTAGTCCTATATAAATGATATCTACCGTAACATTATGTGGCTGTACTTTGTAGCAGCTTTTCGGCAGCAGTCAGGTATGTTGTTGTGTTTTTTTTATCTCGTGGCATGAGTTGAGCTAGAGCCGTGAGTTGAGCATTGGCATTACCTGAGGGGCCGGGTAATGAGAAGCATGATGTTTAGCTACTCTCGCTCCGTTCCGTCCCAAAGACAGCGCGGCGCGCTGAGTGTGTTGTACTTCCGCTTTACTTGGCATATTTCAATAATCGGAATTTGGATGTTTGTGAATCGTTCTCGAATCTTCCACGGCCGAATCGCGAATAATCTAAGAATCGGAAATTTTGCACACCTCTACTATACAGGTTCACTAAACATAAACAAAAAGCGTCTCATACAAAAAATATAACATTTCGCTTACTAACATAATATGTACATTCTTTACAACAACCATACTTACGGACAAATCTTGTCCAAGGATCATATAAGCACAACATTACAACTTAGGCG
Organism: Corythoichthys intestinalis; assembly: GCF_030265065.1. Taxonomy (NCBI): domain Eukaryota; kingdom Metazoa; phylum Chordata; class Actinopteri; order Syngnathiformes; family Syngnathidae; genus Corythoichthys; species Corythoichthys intestinalis. The sequence goes on from NC_080406.1 coordinate 17,314,662, forward strand.
TCAGCCCGAGGCATCGTGCAGCCATATTGAACTGGCAAGAAAACAATAAACAATGTCGCAAAGCGACCACAAGAATATATATATATATATATTTTTTTTTAATATCGCAATATAATATCGCAATATATCGCAAACCCCCCAAAAAATCGCAGCATTAGTTTTTTCCAATATCGTTCAGGCCTAGTGTAAATACTCAATTCTGATCATTTGAAAAGATTCCTAAATTATTTATTCAACTTCGTTATGTTCATTAATTCAATTAACCAATTCAGTGAAAATTAAAAACCTTTTTTGGTATAGTTTAAATATATATATATATATATATGATTTTAAAAGATAAAATATAAAATGTCTTATTTAATACAAAAAATATTTGAATTTAAAAAATATTTATATTTATATAAAAAATATTTTTAAAATATTTATATTTGACTAGACATGTGCCGATTACTGGTTTCAAGGTATACCGTGGTATGAAACCATGACGGTTTCAAAAAGTCATAAAAAGTCATACCGTCCCTACAGTGTTAGCTATTTCTTATGTCTCAAAAATACAAGAATTCCCTCACTTGCAGCTATAAGGCTCAACCCTCCCCCACAGGTTGTTGCTCAGTGTCCGTGAGTCAGCTGTGCTACACGATGGCTGGAGGAGGTGAAACTCCTGAACTTTTCCCCCCATTGAAAAAATATGAAATCCCTGGTATGGGAATACTTTGGCTACAGAAAAGTTAGACAGCCGTGGCTTAGAGGAGGAGGGCCAACCGACATGTAAAACATGTTTGCGGAGGGTGGCTGCCGAGGAGGCAATACCTCCAAAATTATTTCACGTTTATACAAAATTAAAGTTTAGTAAACACTGTCATGAATGTTTCCCACCAGCTACGAGAGTTAACTCCAGCGTGTTTAGTGTGTCTAGCAGTGGTAAAACATGTGGTGTTGTTTTTCCCTCTTGCAAATGTCTGTGTTAGGAAAGAGGGTGTGGGTATAATGTAAACATGATACGAGTCATACTCGTGCATTTTATGGAAAATAACTCATCGTTTTTGTTGCCGTTGAGCGGCTCACCTAAAGAACTGCATTTATTTTATTTTATTTAGAATATTTCAGTAGTTTTTTGTCTTTTTTTAATTATTTTCTTTTTTTATTTTAACTTAACATTATAATTATGTTCCAAATTGCTAATATGTTTTGAAAAAAAAAAATCCTGTTCAATAAACCCAGATATCGCAAAGTAACACATTTTAGATAGTAATTGCAATACTGTGATACCGTGAAACCGTGATATTTTGGCTTAAGGTTATCATACTGTCAGAATCTCATACCGGCACATGCATAGTCAATATTAATATTGGCAGTTTTAGGTGGGAGCCTTGCATCTCCAAAACAATAATTTTTCAGAAAATAAATTTAGCAGCATACTTTTTAAATCATTAAGGCGCATAACTCGGGGCAAACTACTTTCAATTTGTAAATACATTTTCTAATTAAAAGAAATATTTATTGATGGCACTAAACAACAACAAAATAAAAAATGATTTTACAGCTATAATGTATGTAAAGACTTCATAATGATATTGACGAGACACGGGGCAGATTTATAGGGGGCCTATCTCCGTCAAAGCTGACCGAGTGGAAACACAGACAAAGAGCTTTATACGTTGAAAATTCTTGTGAATAAATGTGTAAATCCCTGAATTCTTTATAGATATGGACGTAAAACAGTCTAGATTCTTTGTTAAAAGAGCAAAGAACTGGGCAGTTAGCATTTATTTCACATAAATATGTCGAATGTGCTGCTCGTCTTTAGGCCACTGTAGCGCCGCCTTATCACCACAAAAGGCTTTTTACATTGAAAATTCTTGTGAATAAATGCTTAAATCCCTGAATTCTTTATAGATACGGAAGTAAAACAGTCTCGATTCTTGGTTAAAAGAGCAAAGAACCGGGCAGTTAGCATTTATTTTACGTAAATATGTCGAATGTGCTGCTGGTCTTTAAGCCACTGTGGCACCGCCTGATCACCACAAAGAGCTTTTTACATTAAAAAATTATTGTGAATAAATGCTTAAATCCCTGAATTCTTTATAGATATGAACATAAAACAGTCTCAATTCTTGGTTAAAAGCAAAAAAAAAAATTGGGCAGTTAGCATTTATTTTATGTAAATATTGCGAATTATGACGCCAATGCCGTAGCGGTTAATTTCTCCCATTGATTTTTTTCACGTTTCAAAAAGTAATGCATGGTACGAAAAACATAATAATTACCTTGAATCCTTGAACAAATCACTACTGAAACAATCCTTCCTGTATGTGTACAGCTTTCGGACTTTTTCAACCTAAATCCGGCGTTGGATCGCTACATGTGTTGAAAAACTGCGACCGACTGCGAATAACTGTGGGACGGCCCCCTACTTGAAGGCGTGGCGCAGTGTCTGTGGAATGTGTCCCGTCAATATCATTATGATGTCTATGGTACAATTTTAGTTTTCTTGCTGTTATAAACATTGACAGAGTATGTGTTGTGGTAGTTAGCAAAACAAATGAACTGGCAGAGAATGACGACACTTCAATGCCGTGATGTCTATCGCCGTCAATGGCAGCTAATGAGACAAAAGACAGAATACGACACTCGTCATCATTTGTATACAAATTATGGTTGGTTTACAGACGACCACAAAATATACTCTTCAAAATCACCTTTCAAATCTTATTGCCGCCCCACATTGAGAGTCATGACAAAACATATGCATGAAGTAGTATATTAGAGAATAAAAAGGGCTCCTGTACCTGTTGACTCACCTTAGTCCATGGATGGGCCTTAATCTGGGGGAATTTGAACTCTGTGTAGTTGGGGTTCATCTCGCGGATCTGCTCCCGCGTTGGTGTCCCCAAAACCTAAAACCAACATTGGACGCGCCAAGTGACTAAAACAGACCGCCAGCTCACGAATTTTCAATTGAAATCTTGCTTTACCTTGATAATTTCCACCAGTTGATCCACTCCGCTGTCGCCGGGGAAGATCGGTTGACCTAGCAACAGCTCGGCTAGCACGCACCCTGCTGACCACACATCTGAAAAGGTCAAATTCCAATTGATTAGCGGTGCAACGGTTCAGTTAGCCCACGGTTCGGTTTGAACCTCGGTTTTGGTTCGGTTTGCGTTTTGCTTTTTTAAAATTTTATTTTATTTATTAATTTTTTTTAAAAACTGCCTTTATTTTGCTTTTTAAAAAATGAAATAAACACTTAAAATGTAAACATTTTCGACTGTTAAAATGCCTCTTAGCTCTTTGGCTAGTGTAGTGACTGACTACTGAAATACACACACAGTAGTAAAAAAGTTACTTGGCAAAGTAACTGGTGATACCTTTCATGTTTTTTTTCCGTTAAAAAAACAAACAAACAAACAAACAAACCCAAAACCATAGTAACCTTTGCTATGTTTGGAGATCATTTAATGTTGTGAATCAACCATTAAAGTTGATAAAATTGCTCCCATTTTTGCATTAGTTCCCTTCCGTCTACTTTTGTGAAAATTTTAAAATTGTTTCATCGTTTAAAGATAGACTCAAGTCAAGATTTTGCCGATTTAGGAGTATTTTGGATAAAAAGTTGCTTAGGTTCGCTCGGAAGGTTTACTACAACAGAGCCTTTCTGAGAAGTTTACTGCTCTAAAATGGCGGCTGTTTACTAACGCTACCGAGTGTCATTTCACATGTACTGTAGTTCTATATGCATGAGATATCTAGGCGTAGATTGTATGCTGTCGGCTACAGTCAGGAAATATTGGAGCCACCGAGCCTAGCATCGCGTTTGCTACAGCGTCTCAACACTCTTCCCTCTCCGTGTCTGACCTTTCTCGCGTCAGTCAACCAACGTATTAACGAACATTGTCTCCTTGCAGAAACGGTGACCAAACCCGAACGGATGGAAAAAAAAAAAAAAAAACCAAGGCACAAAAAACGTGAAGATTTTAAACGTAACGTACGGCGTACACATTTAAAAATCAGTGCTCACTTGTACAAATTACGACGAGACCCTATAACTTGACAGGTATGAATTATAGTGGACCGTCACAGTTAGGTAGTAGCACTCTGTCGCACGGGACGCCCAACTATCAGTGGTCAGGGCAAAACTATGTGGTTTAGCGAAATCATTTCGATGGCTTTGCGTGCCATTTCATAAATGACGGGGATTACGTTGTTGGAGAAATATGTCCGCGAGGGAACAATATAACGCGGGTCAAGCGTTGCAAATAAATTAACGAAGCCTGCCGTGTGTTATCACTGGTGTCATCTTCGGGGTTGTCCTGCCCTGAGAAAGTGATATCTGTGCGTGATGCCGGCTGAGGTGCCGGAGTCATGTTATAAAAGTGTTGCCATTAGCATGGGGAACAAGCGCTGAGCAATCTTTGCAAATTTTTTTTTTTTTTTCAATATTTTCTCTCCCTCCGCATTGTAGTCCACGGGGAAACCAAAATGTTGCAACGCCGCAGATTTGAAAGAAGCCGGTGCTTCCTCAAAATTCGGTCTCTCCACTCCTCCGCTCGCCATAGCTATTTGTTTTCTTTCTTGTTTCACTTTCACTTCGCTCGTAAGCGAGAGAGGGCGTTACTCGGCTTCGTACCGTTCGGCTTTGAACCGCAAACCGTTGCACCGCTACAATTGATGATATGAGATCAATGTTGAGCTTATTTATTTGAAAATTTAAAAAATAAAAATAAAAAAGGAAAAAAATAGTGAACATTCTTTTTTACTCTTTTATAGACATTTTTTTATTTGAATCCCGCCTTCCATTGGGTGACTCACCTATACTGGAGGTGTAGTCAGTGGCTCCGAATATGAGCTCCGGGGCTCGATAATAGCGAGAGCAGATGTAGGATACGTTTGGCTCGCCACGTACAAGCTGCTTGGCGCTACAAATTTGAAAAAATAAGCAACAAAAATGTATTATTCAGGGTCAAAAGGTAAGACAAGCCTGGCGTCCTACCTGCCAAAGTCGCAGAGTTTCAGCACGGCTGTCTCGGGATCCAGTAGCAGGTTTTGAGGCTTGATATCCCGATGGCAGATACCGAATGAATGGATATAGGCCAGACTTCGGAATAGTTGGTACATGTACAGCTGCAAAGACATACAAAGACATATAATCATTTCCTGCCACTGATAACTACAGATGTCCAAGGCCATTATAAAATTAACCGTGAACGTTACGAATGAATTCTGGTTGTGCTTAATGACCTCGGACCTATTTTGTTGGAACATAACTGTATGATACTGCTCCAGCAAAGTGCTCAAGACACACATTCATCAAAACCATAAATTAAAATAAATAAATAAATAAAAAACAATTACAGTGTGACAATACAGAACAAATTACATCGCATTGATGCACTAATTCGCCTTCCAGTCCGAAAAATAAGGTACTCATTTTCGAGCCGCTTAATATTCATTCTATGAAAAAGGCCGGAAACAACAAATATTGTTTTTAAATTTTCTTTTTAATATTTAAAATGAACAAAAACAACAAAACATTTGTTTTTAGAAAAACATTTAAAATTAAGTCGTAAATAAATATTTGTTTTTTAGTATTAAAAAGCAGAATAAATTTCTGTTGTAATTGATGAAAGCAGACTATTTTTGTAATAAGACAAAATAAAATATTTGCAAACTTGCTTTTGCTTTGAGAACTGGTGAAACAGTTCAACGTCCAACTTTTTCCTAAGCAGTTATTGCTTCTAATGCACATTTACAACAAAAATGTTGAGTAATACAACTTTAAATAACGTGATTCATCCTCATGTGTAAAAGCCGATTTTTCGACTAAGTACAAAAACAATCAGTGATTAGTCATCTATCAAAGTAATCTCTACTGCGGCGTTTCCGTTCGTCTGCTTGGCTGTCGCGTGTTGGTTGGGCTCGCGTGCGGCTGGTTGTGATTGGGCGGGCTCGGGTGGGGGGTTCGGCTGCCGGGATTGGCGATGGGGCTGCGTAGGGTCGGTTGCCAACGGGCTAACGCTCACAAGGGATTTACATGATTACTGGGTTCCTGATCACAGTGCTTATTTGTGTACACGCTACCCCTCCCAATCACTTATCTTATATTCTCCTCCCACCCACCTCCCCTTCTTTTCCTGGTCAATAGGCCCCCCCCACATGGTGTCAATCGGAAATACATTTAGCTGACGATAGCACCAAGATATTGATAGTTAGTGTAGACATTCAATGTGTTTCTTGTTGTTGCTTTTCTTTCTTTTCTTCTGTTTCTTTTTTTTCTGTTCCCCCATAACCCCTTCCTGTTCGCTGCTTTGTCATAATAAATGAGTTATGTTGAATGATCACAATGGGAGTATGTCATACTCTCAATGTGAAACATTAAAACCGTTCAGACCAACCGGACACTTAGACTTCCATTCTCCGTGTCAAACAGCTGAACAGGACAGGTTTAAAAAAATAAATAAATAACAAAAATTTTAAAAAGTAATCTCTACTGGGAATTACTGACTTTTTGTTAGTGGGTATGTCACCTACCTTGACATAGACCATGGGCAGCGTCTGCTTGGCTCGGCTGTAATGTCTGGCCACTCTGTAGACTGTCTCAGGAACGTAATCCAAGACCAGATTCAGGTACACTTCATCTTTCTAAGAGTGAGAAACACAAATCATAACACTTATCATTAATCCACAAAGTATAATTGTGATTTACACATCACTGGAATGCACTCAAAGAAGCCAAATATGGTTATTGCTAGAGTTGTGACAAAAAAAAAAAAAAAAAACAATTCGGCCACTTGCCAAGCTGTGCATAGGCTATCTCGACGCTTTGAACGGGTTTTCCAAGACAATAACTGCTCACATAATAGTAGAGTATTATCTTTTTTTTTTTTTAAAACACATTGGGCACTCACGTAACAGGTGTTAGCAAGGAGGAAGTAGATGCTTGACTACAGATTGGACCATCTTCAAAATAAAAGCCTTTCCAAGTACAGGGATCCCTCGCTACTTCGCGCTTCAAACTTCACGTCCTCAGTCCATTGCGGATTTTTTTTTTTTTTTTAATGAAAAATACAGATGAGGTGTCCCGAGCTGATTGTGTCTTATGCTCGCTCCCTACCTCCCTGTCCCTGCTCTTTGTTTGTCAGAGAGTGAATTGGAGTTGCTTATTAAAGTAAACGATGATTGACAGACGGTTAAGCTTTGATCTAGCCAGAGACTCGACCTTCAAAGCGCCTCATGCGTCAATCATCATTTAACTTGTTAAACTGTTGCTGTGGCAACTTACTGTGTGTTAGTGGGCAGCTGGAGCGGATTTGAGTGGACACTGAATGAAGCATTTAATCCATCCATCGATCATCTGCGGCTTGCTCTGAGGTCTTTTAAATAGATTGAGTGTCTACTTTTGTTCTTGTTTGAAAATAATTCTGTGGGACAGTAACATGTTTAAAACTTATCATAATTATTACATTTAAAGTGCTTAAAAAAACATTTGTTTATATACATAAAAGTTTTTTTTTTTCATTATAATTTGGGTTGGTATGCGCTATTTCGCGGTTTTTCACTTATCGCGGCAGGTTCTGGTCCCTATTAACCGCGAAAAATGATGGAATACTGTACACTGTGGTCATGGTGAGTCATCCAAAGTCTTTCCAAAAAGCTATTCAAGTAGTCTAGTAGAAATTTCTTTAAAAAAAAATATATATATATATATATATATATATTTTTTTTTTTTTAAATATAGCAATATATCGCAAACCCCCCCCAAAATCTCAGCAATAGTTTTTTCTAGGGCTGTCAAACGATTAAAATTTTTAATCGAGTTAATTACAGCTTAAAAATTAATTAATCGTAATTAATCACAATTCAAACCATCTATAAAATATGCCTTACTTTTCTGTAAATTATTGTTAGAATGAAAAGATAAGACACAAGACGGATATGTACATTCAACATACGGGACATAAGTACTGTATTTGTTTATTATAACAATAAATCAACAAGATGGCATTAACATTATTAACATTTTCTTAAAGCGATCCATGGATAGAGACACTTGTAGTTCTTGAAAGATAAATGTTAGTACAAGTTATAGAAATTTTATATCAAAACCCCTCTTAATGTTTTCGTTTTGTTAACATTTTTAAAATTTTCATTCCAAAAATAAACTAGTAGCTCGCCATTGTTGATGTCAATAATTACACCATGCTCACTCATGGTACTAACCCATAAAATCAGTTGGACACAAGCGCCAGCAGAGCGCCAAACACCACAAAACAAGTAACAAGCGGACATTATACTGTATTGTCATTTTATTCTGTTTGCGCAGGGCACGTGTGTTAATTGCGTCAAATATTTTAACGTGATTAATTTTAAAAATTAATTACCGCCCGTTAACGCGATACTTTTGACAGCCCTAGTTTTTTCCCCAATATCGTTCAGGCCTAAATCAAAGTGTATCGCTTTGATTCCCTTTATTAAATTGTACACCTTCCAAACTAAATCCAATCGTAACCGTGACGACTCTAAAGATATTGTTTTTGTATTGAATCAAAACTCATCTATCCAGATACATACCGAATCGGCAATATGACAAAGATTCTCAGCCCTTGTTATTTCCCTCTGAAGGGCTCATGAGACGTCTTACCCTGATGAATAGAAGCACTTCAGTGTCCATGTAAATGACACTTTTTTCCCCCAAAACCCAAACTAATGGTCCATTGTGTGGCGTTTGCCCCCTCCAGGGTAGGAAACGCACACGTATGCGTCACAACATCCCGCCGTACAGCAGGAGCCGCAGACATTGATATCATTTCCTCCTTGGAGGAGTTCAGGCTTGCGCACATTCTATTCTAGAGCGCGCTGACCCTGAAGGGACAGGGGAGCGACTCAATTATTCTGGGACGGCTTCCGTTTCCTTTTGCTTCTGAATGGAGTTTGAATTTTTCCAAGCTTAAGCTGTCAATGATCATGCAGTAGATGTCGACCCTGTGTGACTGGGAATTCCGCTTGTTAAAAGACAAATCTGGAGTCTCTGTCAACCCATTTCACTCTCGCTGTGGATTGTAGATCCTACAATTAATAAGCAAAAAAAAATCTATTAAATATATCTACAGCTATTTTGATAGTCAATGAATCATTCATTTAGAACGCAGGTGTCAAAGGCTACGTCTACACTTGGACGGATAATGGCCTTAAACGTGTAATTAGTTAGACTATACAGCATGTCGGCTACACTAACGTACCTCTTGTCCGGATACGTTCTTGCACGGAGAAGGTAGGCGGAAATATTACCCACCGCTTAATAGAGGTGGGAATCACCTAACGATTCGATTACGATTCAGAGGCTACGATTCGATTATAAATCAATTATTGATGACACCCCCCCACCGCTATTAGCTGCTTTTAATGTTTTGTACATTCGTTACAAAAACTGTAAATTAAAAAAAAAAAAAAAAAAAAGACTCACAGGCTTAAATAAACAACTATTTCAGTATCAAGTTAACAGTTAAAAACAATAAATAATATACTCAAATCCCCATTCTGTATCAGCAGCTTTAACCCTTGGGCGTTATTTTATCTTGACTAAATTCTTGTGATTTTGTCCAAAAAATGGCTTTTCCTTTGAAGTGTGATAACTAAGTCATTTCTGAATATTTTTTCACTTTCAGCCACTCAAAATGTTCAGTGGCGTCAGACCTATCTACACATATAAAGTTTTTAATTTTTTTTAATTTTTCAATGCCCCCTATGGACAATAATAGCAGCATTATCCGAATAGCAAAACTAACTATGCTGTATATATATAAAAAACAAAAGTCTAATTTGAATATTCCATATCACATAGTTAGAGGCTTGAATAAGTCGTTAAGTCATAACAACTGATTTTTTTATGCATGCCCAGTTTTTACACATTTGCAGTTTTCTCATTTACACTAAACTCTTGTGATTTTGTCCAAAAAATGGCTTTTCTTTTGAAGTGTGATAACTAAGTCATTTCTGAATATTTTTTCACTTTCAACCACTCAAAATGTTCAGTGGCATCAGACCTATCTACACATATAAGGTTTTTTATTTTTTTATTTTTTTCAATGCCCCCTATGGACAATAATAGCAGCATTATCTGAATAGCAAAACTAACTATGCTGTATACAGTGCTGCTCAAAAGTTTGTGAACCCCCTCAACATTTTGGAATTTTCTATTATTTCAACCTGATTTCCTAATCAATCAATTCAGTAGTTTTTTTTTTGTTTTTTTAACAGTTGTGTTATCGAGACTAAATTAAAAAGAGTTTTCATCAACTGATGTAGGTGCAAAATTGAACTGTTTGGTCACAACCAAAACCGCCATGTCTGGCGAAAAGTCAACACTGCATACCACCAAAAGAACCTTCTCCCAACAGTGAAGCATGGAGGTGGGAATGTCAAGATCTGGGCTTGCTTTTCATCCTCAGGACCTGGACAACTCCACATAGTCCAGGGAATCATGAATTCTGAGGAATATTGTCAAATCCTAGAACATAACCTGACGCCATCTGTTTTGAAGTTAAAGCTTGGCAGAAGGTGGATCATGCAACATGATAATGATCCAAAGCATTCCAGCAATACAACCAAGGAATGGCTGAAAAAGAAGATTCGTGTTCTGGACTGGCCCAGTCAAAGTCCTGACCTAAATCCCATTGAAATGCTGTGGCGGGACCTGAAGCGAGCAGTTCATGCCAGACGCCCATCAAACCTCTCTCAACTGACTGCGTTCTGCAAGGAAGAATGGGCAAAAATCCCCCAAAGTAGATGTGAGAGGCTGATTAGTCACTACAGAAACCGTTTGGTTGAGGTAATCTCTGCAAAAGGAGGCGCAATATCCTATTAACTGAAGGGGTTCACATACTTTTGCACACATGATATCTGAGTTTTTCTTAAATCAACCACTTTTGTTAAATAAAGAATGACAATATAACTATTTCTTTTGTTTCAGTCCATTATTTGGAATGTCAGTATTGTGGATTTGGGTATAACTTAACATTTAATAAGGTTATTTTAGTTTTTTTTACAAAAAATCTGACCATCGCTGTGGGGTTCACAAACTTTCGAGCAGCACTGTATATAAAAAAAACAAAAGTCTAATTTGAATATTCCATATCACATAGTTAGAGGCTTGAATAAGTCGTTAAGTCATAACAACCGATTTTTTTATGCGTGCCCAGTTTTTACACATTTGCAGTTTTCTCATTTACACTAAACTCTTGTGATTTTGTCCAAAAAATGGCTTTTCCTTTGAAGTGTGATAACTAAGTCATTTCTGAATATTTTTTCACTTTCAACCACTCAAAATCTTCAGTGGCATCAGACCTATCTACACATATATAGTTTTTTATTTTTTTTATTTTTCAATGACCCCTATGGACAATAATAGCAGCATTATCCGAATAGCAAAACTAACTATGCTGTATATATATAAAAAACAAAAGTCTAATTTGAATATTCCATATCACAGTTAGAGGCTTGAATAAGTCGTTAAGTCATAACAACCGATTTTTTTATGCATGCCCAGTTTTTACACATTTGCAGTTTTCTCATTTACACTAAACTCTTGTGATTTTGTCCAAAAAATGGCTTTTCCTTTGAAGTGTGATAACTAAGTCATTTCTGCATATTTTTTCACTTTCAACCACTCAAAATGTTCAGTGGCATCAGACCTATCTACACATATATAGTTTTTTTTATTTTTTAATGCCCCCTATGGACAATAATAGCAGCATTATCCGAATAGCAAAACTAACTATGCTGTATATATATAAAAAACAAAAGTCTAATTTGAATATTCCATATCACATAGTTAGAGGCTTGAATAAGTCCACAAGTCGTAACAACCAATTTTTTTATGCACACCCACTTTTTACACAATTGCAGTTTTCTCATTTACATTCAACTCTTGTGATTTTGTCCAAAAAATGGCTTTTCCTTTGAAGTGTGATAACTAAGTTATTTCTGAATATTTTTTCCACTTTCAACCACTCACAATGTTCAGTGGCATCAGACCTATCTAAACATATAGTTTTTTTGTTTTTTGTTTTGGCCCCCTATGGACAATAATAGCAGCATTATCCTAATAGTAAAACTAACTATGCTATATAGGCTATATATAAATCAAACTAAAATATTTTATATTACATAATTACATCATTGGATAAGTAAAAGTAGTAACAGTAGATTTTTTTTTTTAAGAACAAGACTGTGACAACGTGACAATAACTGATTTGATGATAGAATTTATGTTAACAATTTTACAAAACATACATACAATATAACAGTTAACATAATAACAATATACACAATTCATGATGTGCACTTTGAGATTTGTTGTTCAAATGTAAAGTGCGTTATAAATAAAATGTATTATTATTTATTATTATATTCGAAGCCCGAAGTGGCTTTGTGCAAAGGCCACATTGTTTGCGCTTGGACGGGGGTCCAGCTCGCTGCTCAACCAAGCCTTCGGCAGAAGGTGGTGGTTCCCGTTTTAGGACTTCTGGGCGAATTAGAGCCTTGCCAAGTTCCTCAAGAAATAGTCGGCGCTTGTAGCTTTTCTTCACGTTCCACTCAGGGTAGATCTCCGTGAACAGCACAAACGAGGGTAGATCTCCGTGAACAGCACAAACGCGCTGCATGACGAAATGTCCGGCATGTGAAAAAACTCACACATTGGCCACCTGAGTGCGCGCCGGCGGCAGGAGTATGTGCCACAGGCCTGCAAAGCACAAGCGCACACAACAATAACAGCTTTGATCTTTGATCAGCTTTTACAAGACAAACCTTGATATGCAAAACATTTGCTTACTCACTCTCGTCATTACCTCGATCGCCGTCATTTTCGTCATGCGCCTCAACGTGGTCATGTCCGTGCCCCCGCCTTCTGCTCCCCGCTTTCATCTCATTATGTTGTCAACTATTTCCTAATCCTCGTCATCAAAGCCGTCCTCCTCCGGCATCGAAAGTCCGGAAGAATTTGTTCAATGTCTTCTGGGCTCTCCAAAGAAGCGTCCGAACAAAGGTCGTCGTCGTCGGAATCAGGATTTTCTAACACCATTCGAATCGTGTCCTGCGGTGAAATACTTCTCGCCGCCATCGATCACAGTTGTGTTGGAAGAAATGCAAAATGGTGATCCTCGCGAGAACAGAGACTCCCAAAATGCCCAGAACCAATGAGAGTAAAGAAATTCAAACACCCAACCAATAAGAGTTGAAATTCAAACGACAACAATAAACACGTGTTTTTTTGTTTTGGTTTTTTTGCATTTCCGGGAAGTACCTTTTTATTGTCTTGTGCAAACGTGCAAAATTGCAAATACGCATGCCCAAATAGACTGAAAGTGAGCTCAGACAACATTATCACCAATTTTTTTGTAAAGCCAACCATCTTTATTGCATTAATTTTTGACCGATCTAAAGCTAGCTTCGCAAGCAAATTCATGTATTGGCCTATGGCTCCATCTAGTGACTTCTGGGTGTCAACACAAAAAAAAATTTATCTGCATGTTTTTGACTCGCCAAAGAAGCGATTGCATCAATAATCACGGAAAATGCATTATAAAACATCAGGTTTACAGCATATTAAAAATCATGATTTATAATGGGAGTCAATGAGCCAAAAAAATGGCAAAATAACAAGAGTTTAGTGCAAATCTTCCCAGCCTGTTTGCAATAAGTTAGAAATTGCCTGATGGTGCCATTTCGAACTTCTACATGATTTAGTATCCTGCAGGAAATATCAGCTCCCTAGTGTATTTTTTCAAATGCTTTTTTTCCTTTTAAACACAGAAAAAAACGAAAAAAGCCAAAAAATGGACAAATAACACCCAGGGGTTAAACTACATTCAATTAATTTAATGTTGTGAATCAACCGTTAAAGTTGTTAAAATTGCTCCTGTTATTCCATAATTTCCCTTTCGTCTACTTTCGACATGTGAATGTTTTAAAACTATTTTAAAGATAGATTCAAGTCAATATTTTACCGATTTAGGAGTATTTTAGATAAAAAGTTAATTAGGTTCGCTTGGAAGGTTCGCTATAACAGCCTTGCAGGGAAGTCTACTGCTTTAAGATGGCAGCCGTTTACTAACGCCCGCATCTAGCTTTCTGTACCTGTGCTGCTAAAGCCACCGAGTCAATTTTGCATCTAGTCCTATATAAATAAGATATCTACCGTAACATTATGTGGACGTACTTTGTAGCAGTTGTCGGCAGCAGTCAGTATGTTGTTGTTTTTTTATCTCGAGGCATGAGTTGAGTTAGAGCCGTGAGTTGAGCATTGGCATTACCCGAGGGGCTGGGTAATGACAAGCATGATGTTTAGCTACTCTCGCTCCGTTCCTCATTGCGTCCCGAAGACTGCGTGGCGCGCTGAGTGTGTTTTACTTCCGCTTTACTTGACATATTTCAATAATCGGAATTTGGATGTTTGTGAATCGTTCTCGAATCTTCCACGGCCGAATCGTGAATAATCTAAGAATCGGAAATTTCGCACACCTCTACCGCTTAATATAGACGGCTGTCTTCATACAACAATTGAATACTAAGGTGACGTCAGGGAGCATGTCATCGCCATTTTTAGTGCAGCATGACATCATTGTAAACTATGGAGACCGACGATCAAGACTTGGAATTCCTGCTCTTTTCTTTAACACAGTCATTGTTCAAAATTTATCATCTAGAGTGTACGACAGGTGTCAGGAACCTATGTCTCGCGGATCATTTCTGGCTCTTCTGATGAGTGCATCTGCCTCTCAGCCAACCCGTAATTTTAAATGTGGTACCGCCGGCTTGCTCGACTTGAACGAGATGCGATGAGCTGATAATGCATTCACACATTTTTCTTTAACCTTCAAACGTACTCACGTACGTACGTCGCAATAATATGTTTCAATTCAGTGACCACTGGTGGTCCTTCAATCGCGTATTACACAGAAATGAGTGTTTAATTACAGAGATCGTATCCCGCGTTAAGTTGCCGAATCAGCCAGCAGCGGGGTTGGCCCCTCCCGACTCAATGGCGACCGAACTGGAGCATATAAAAAACGCGTAGGGGAAAATTAAACCCCGAAAAGTGAACTGCGTGGTACCCAAAGTCACAGAGGCGCTAGATCAGTGTCATTTTATAGACATTTCCTCATGTCAAAAGTGTCGCTACCTCGAGGAGTGCCACTGTTATGCACAAGCACTCCTGGTTGCGACTTCCAGGAAATATACGCAGCACCACACCATATGTTTCTATTTGTTATTTTCCAAGTGGTGAGTGCGCAACTGAGCATCGATTGGAACATTCCAAGTGACGATGTCAGGCTTTTGTTGTTGTTTTCTAAAGATTTATTTCAATTAAAACTCGGCGACTGCTCATAAAAGCCAGGCATGCCCTCCCTTTACTCTAGCTCCCGTGTTACTCACGAAAAAAACAGTGATCACAAAACGGAATTCCCGATTGCTGGTCTAAAAGGTGTAGTAATTTAGAAATTTCCCGCCGGCGAGTAATGAGTTTACGGTTCAGAGGGAAACCGCGCAGACGATGACGTAACACATGAGGGTGCTCATGTCTACGCATGCGTAGTTTGCGCAAATGCAGGCGTACCCTGTCGAACCGGGGGGGCCTTTAACGCACCTTAAACGTAGTGCAGACAGGTATAAAAATAGTCGGCAAAATACCCCGGAGAAAATTATCTGTCCTAGCGTAGACGTAGCCAAAGTCAAGGTCTAAGGGCCATATCCGACCTGCTACTTTTAATTAAAAAATTAAAGAGAATGTTTTTGTTTTTAAGTAATTTTAAAAATGGAAATAGAATCTATAAAAAGTAAATTTTTTTTTTTTTTTTTTTTACAAAAGCTAATAAAGTCTTTTCTCTTCCTTTTTAGATTTCAAAACATATTTCCCCTTGCATTTTCATAAAAACAAAAGTAAATAAAGATGACTGACACTCCCGGTTCACATACACCTAAAATTGCACAAATCCTTTTTTTTTTTTTTAAACCTCTTCACAGTAAATGTCTTATTTCATGAAAATAGAAAAACAATAAATTCAAAAATTAGAAAACACAAAAAATGTAACTTTTATTTTAAATAAATACTAAAAAGAAAGAAGTCATTATTTTTTAACTCTTTCAGTACCGTCAATTGCAAAAGACGTCCATTTTAACAGGGAGAGCCTGGCAACGACTAATTGCTGCTAGTCAAAATGGATTAAACGTCTACTGCCGTCAATAGAAGTGAAAGAGTTCAACTTGAAGGGGAAATTTCTCGGGTGAGCGTTTGTTCATTAACCATTTAGAAAATAATGTCTACCCCTCTAAATGGTAGCCAATGAACTCTCATTTTTCCATAGTCAATCTATTCATTATCTTGTTAAAAAAATGAATGAAAAAATGAATGAAATACTTCAATTTTTTAGTCCTTGATGGAAGCAGATGATTCCTTTTTTTTTATTTAAAATACGAAAAATGGAAAAATCAGATAACATAATTTTCAGATTTATAAAACACCATTCATTCACTGCCATTTACAGTAATAGACATCAAATTCATTTGAACTGGGATGGCTAGCATTGAGTGATCATGTTTCACTGCCATTGACGGTGACTGAAAATTATCCAATTTTACTGGGGGGCTGGCAACAATTGAACAGCGATCAGCCAACCGCCCCAGTAAAAATGGATTAAACATCTATCGCCGTCAGTAGCAGCCATGAAGTTAATGTGGGCAAGGAAAAGAAAAAAAAAGGCAACAAACTAAATATTCTGATTTCTCTAGTCCTTGAAATCGGTCATTATTCTACTGTCAAAATAATCCTTTGTGCCAACCCTATTTGTAGCCACCCATTGATAACATTAGCCACTACTAGAGAGCAGAGCCCACCTCCCACGAGTCCCCCACAAGCTATATTTAGCCTAGCAACAGCGATGACTCACTTCCTGCCTGGCTACAAAGCACTTCCTTGACTGGATCCCAATAGGTTTTAGCAATCCAGTGACCTGATTGGCCCACTTGAACTAAATAATTCAGATGCCAATTTGCTGGCGTAACTGCCACACACCTGAACAACAGACACAGCTGTTACCGAGCGTCACCATGTGATGTGTGAAATGGAAGGCGTCGACAACATCCCCATTGAAACTTGGTGGTGAGAGAAAGGAAAAATAAGGGGGAGGGTTATCCTTGAAACTCAGGTTTCTTCTGAAATGTGGATAAAATGTGGTAGGTGCTGGATATACCCCAGTCTCAGACTAGCGTAAACACGCAGATCATCATATTCTGCGGGGAAAAAAACAGTCCTTCTCTGGATCCGAGCTCATCTGAAAATGGACTAACGAAGTGAAAAAATTTGCTTGTTTGAAAAATCTACATATCTACTGTATTTATCAGACTAAGTTGCAGGGTTTTTTTCTTCATAGTTTGGCCGGGGGGTGCGACTTACACTCTGGAAATAACTTACGTGTGAAATTATTAACACATTATTATATCATTGATACTTTTTAGCATGTTCTTTATGCTATAGTTATCTGAATAACTCTTAATAGCTAAGTTACGTTTACATACAGGTAGACGTGCCGATTACGGGTTTCAAGGTATACATTGTAGGTCATTCCGTCCCTAAGGTATTAGCTATTTTTTATGTCCCAAAGAATGCATGCAGAAATCACTCACTTGCAGCTGCAAGGCTCAACCCTTCCCCACCTGGTTGTTGCTCAGTGTCCGTGAGTCAGCTGTGCTACACGTTGGCTGGAGGAGGTGAAACTCCTGAACTTTTTTTCCCCCACTGAAGAAATCGCTGGGAATACTTCGACTAGAGAAAAGTTACAGACAGCTGCGGCTTAGAGGAGGAGGGCCAACCAACATGTAAAACATGTTTGCTGAGGGTGGCTGCCGAGGAGGCAGTACCTCCAATTTGATTTCGCGTTTATACAAAATTAAAGGTTAGTAAACACAAGAGGCGTGCAAAATTTCCGATTCTTAGATTATTCGCAATTCGGCCGTGGAAGATTCGAGAACAATTCACAAACATCCAAATTCCAATTATTTAATTATTCCAGGTAAAGCGGAACTAAAACACAGTCAACGCCGTCTTCGGGTCACAATGATGAACGGACTGAGAGTAAATATCATCTTCAACTCATGCCGCTAGATTAAAAAAAAAAAAAAAAAACAATAATACCTGACTGCGGCAGACAGCCGCTACAAACAATGCCCAGTTGCTAGTTGCTACAAACATACGGCCGCATAACGCTACGGTAGATATCACATATCCTGTATATAGAAAAAGATGCGAAATGACAGACTTGCCGGCATCAGTAAACAGCCGCAATCTTAAAGCAGTAGACTTCTCTGGAAGGCTCTGTTGTAGTGAACCTAATTAACATTTTATCTAAAATACTCCTAAATCGGCAAAATCTTGACTTGAATCTATCTTTAAATGATGAAACAGTTTTTAAATTTTAACATGTCGAAAGTAGGCAGAAGGGAAATTATGGAATAACGGGAGCAATTTTAACAACATTAACGGTTGATTCACAACATTGAATTAATTGAATGTAGTTTAAAGCTGCTGATACAGAATGGGTCCTTGATTATTTTATTTACTGTTTTGAACTGTTTACTTGATACTGAAATACTAGTAGTTTGGTTTAGCCTGAGAGGATTTTTAAAATATTTTGGAACTAATGTACGAAACATTAAGAACGGCGGTGGGGGGCATCAATAACAGAATTGTAGCTTCTAAATCGTAATCATAATCGAATCATTAGGTGCCCAAAGATTCCCACCTCTCGTAAACACTGTCATGAACGTTTCCCACCAGGTACAAGAGCTTTAACTCTAGCGTGTTTAGTGTGTCTAGCGCTGGTAAAACGTGTTTTTTTTTCTCTCTGGTAACTGTCCGTTGAGAAAGACAGTGTGTGTATAATGTAAACATGATACGAGTCATACACACGTGCTTTTTATGGAAAATAATTGGATTATTTTCGTTTTGATGGTAATAATGTTGCGCAATGGCTGTGGGTTTAGGCTCACATAATGGACTGCATTTATTTTAATTTCATTTAGAATATTTTGTTGTTGTTGTTTTATTTATTTAAACTTAACATTACTTATGTTCCAATTTGCTAATATGTTTTGAGAAATAATCCTGTTCAATGGAAAAAAGTTTTTTTTTTTAAAACCCAGTTATCTCAAAGTAACACATTTTCGAGCTGTATTTGCAATACTGTGATACCGTGATATTTGGGCTTAAGGTCATACCGGCACATGCCGACATACAGGGCACGTTATTAGTTTGTCACTTTTGCATCATGTAACGTTACCAAATCGTACACTTATTCAGCCCATTGTTCTCTGTTGTATTTTTATTTTAAATTGTCTTTCAAGATGACATGTCTGTTGGAGTTTATCAAATTTTGGACTTTTTTTTGGCTGGTGCAACTTATACTCAGGTGAGACATATAGTCCGAAAAATACGGTAATCGTTCTGGGAAATCACAGACGTTGTGATTGATGCCTTGCAAAGATGACCATCCTTATTTTTATGAGTAAAATTTTTTTTCATGAACAATTCATTAACTCATTGGCTGCCATTTTGACCGGGAGGTCTGGCATCGATCATCAGCAGCCCCGGTCAAATTGGATTGAGCGCCTATCGCCGTCAATGGCACTGAAACGTAAGCATCCACAGCAAGACCTCCAAGTTTTAATGAATTGCATGTCTATCGTTGTCAATAGCAGGCAAAAAGTTAAAATGCATTGGAATCGGTGTTCCTACATGTATTAAAACCTTTAAACTAGTGTGTATCAACCAGACGGCATGGCATCAATTACGCAAGAAACCCTAAACACGTGTTCACGCAGGGTTCATACGCCTTTTTCAAGGACCAGTTCAAACATTTTCCCCAAGTATTTTCAAGATAATTCTTCAGCATATAAACCATTTGTATCCGTAAAGCGGTTTTAGTTTTAGAATATCAATTTCAAGCAATTTTTACCAAAAACAGCCGACTGAAGACACAGCAATCAGTCAAATAGTGTTTGATTGGCACACAGTTGCACCCAATATGAACTCTTATCTAACTTGCCCCGTCCTTATCTCATCTCCCGCCCCGTTTAGTTTGTCACGTGCATATCCGTTGCTGATCCATGTCAGCAACAGTCCTTCTCAAAAGCTCACTGTGCTTCAAACTAATGGGTGTGACACCTCATTAACACATTGAAATTTCAGTATAGTTAACATCTGTTCATTGCAGGCGGTACATTTCACACCCATCTGCTGTTAGTAAAAATCTGCAGTAAAGAGAGGGACGCCTGGCCGATAAATCGATTTTAAGAATTAATGTAATTTTTGTTCTGTTTTTTAATGGTTTCTTTCTTTGTGAATATTATTTTATTATTAGGGGGCTGACAGCACAAATAGAGGGTGAGGGGAAAAAGTTATTTTTAAAAAATTAAACATTCTTTCATTTGTCCACTCTCCGTCAAAATGGATTGGACATTTAGGGCCACCGATGAGTTCAATGAGTGCCCAATAAAGTTCACCGTAAAGTGTTTTAATTGTCTCCTTAAAGTAGGAGGGGGGTTAATCTGAAATAGATCGTCCATGAAATTTTGGGTGAGGAGCGTGTTCATTTTATAAAATATAGGTAGTCCCCGGGTTACGAACGAGTTTCGCCCCAACACTGGCGACGTGATTAACCCTTTATGTACCCCTAAATGACAAAATAATTATCAAAATAGTCTAAAAGTAATGTATTTTGTTTATTGATGGAGGATACACTGCCCTCTGGTGGAAGCGTTGGGTCTGGTTAGATTGTCGCCTTGTATGACTGAGGAGCAGACTCAGACATCTGGTCTCTGCGCTCTGGTTTGGCCCACATCAAGCTGGAAGTTGTTTCAGCTAATATATGTTTGTGTATGTATTTGTAATTAAGCTTAGAGCTACATTTTGTGGAGTTATGTGTGAGTGATTTGCTATGAGAATTGTTAATACATTAGCATTCGAGATTGCCTAATTTGCCAAACACAAGTCTGCTAATTTAATCCACTAAATTTACATATTGATCAGACTATATGGCCGTTTGAACTCCAATTGTTTTGTGTTTTGTTGTTAAAATGCGTGTCATTTTGAAAATAAGTGTACATATTTGTGTTACACCTTTACAAATTGTCACAAGTTAAGGAAGAAGGTAAAGCTGAACAGTGAGGACAGAACATGTGTAAGACAAGGCCCCAAAACCTTATATAAAGAAATGTTGTTTTTAACCTCATCAACTGACATCAAGCTGCAAGGTAATTGTTTTCAACCTTACCAAGCTGACTCCCATAACATCGGCAACCTTCCCAAAACATCGGCAACCTTATCAAGCTGACTCCCAAAACATCGGAATATGAACATAACATGTTTTTCTCGTCAACCGTGTGAAACATCTAACCGCACTCGAGCCGTGTGAAACATCTAATACGGGAGGGGAAGTTACGGGGCGCGGTACTTGCTATAAAGAAGCGACGGAGACAAGTACAATCAGAGTCTGCTGTGGGATTACGCGCGGTCGCCCAGCCTTGGTATTTCTTCGCTCACTATTACTGAGGACGCCCGACTCTCCGTCCTTCCAGCACACGGTAATGAGATTTATGTTATTGCATGTAATCTATGAGCTGAAATACAATTGTTGCTTGTTTGCTTGTACACTTTATACTGTGGGTTAAATAAAATGTGCCGCTTGTTTAACGCAGTGAAGTGTTATTGTTTGCTGTCCATGTAAGTCGCCGACGATCCGCGATCCTGAAGTTAATAATAAGTCATAGCAATTGATTATGAGTTGTGACTATTATATTATTTGATACTGTAATTGATTATAAGCAGTGTCTACTCAAAGAATACTTGTCTGATTGGATATAACAGACAAGTTAACCCATTGTAGCCTGGTGATTGGGTATCAGCCTCGCTACTATTCATTTTCATTGATACTGTGATTGATCATAAGCAGTATCAGAATTGTTTCAAAACAATTATGGCGTCACGGACAGGATTAATAGTATTGATAAATTGATTAGTATTGATTGAAATTGGTCATTGTAATTAAGTAATACTGAGAATTTGTTGTTTGGTAAATTGACTTGAGTAATACTGGGATTGTGTTGTTTTGGGATTTACGTATTACTCGATAAATTGAGTGAACATTCCGGTATATTTTTGGTTTAGCGTTATCAGTAGCGCGGGAAGTGTCGTCGGCGCGCGGGTTCGCGGCCCAGCCAAGCCAGAGAGGTGGGAGTGAATAGCGGGGCGACGCTGAACGACTATAAGACGTTCATGGTGACACTGAACGCTGTCGAACGCGTGAAACGGTATAGCGCGGGGACCGGAAGGGACCGGAAATTTCAAAGTAATACTGAGTGAGACGTAACAGAATAGCGATGTTTCAGAAATTGCGGAATTAATAAACATTGTCTATTAAGCAAAAGTGTGCCTGTTGCTTACTCACTGCGAACCTGGAAAATTTCAAAACAATTTTGGAGTTGTCGGACAGGATTTCCGGAGAACTGCGACTTGGACATGGCTTGTTGTTTGAGTAAAACTTTGGATGAACCCGAAGGGGGTTCTGCTGACTGCGTCTCGGGAGTGCCGGGGTGGGACAGTCGCGAGTATAGAGAAATTGGGAATTCTGCTGACTGCGTCTCGGGAGTGCCGGGGTGGGACAGTCATGAGTATAGAGAAATTGGGACATTGTTAACGCGGAATGGGGGACGCCCTGGTCCGTGGGTTAACATGACAACAGGGGCCAGCCCGACGTCAGTCAAAGATTTACTGACTCAGGTTTTGGTCCGAAAAAGAGCGCCTTTAGGGGGTGTACGAGAAATGAGGTGGATTTGTGTTGACAGTTAGTTCGTCATTGAACTCAAATTGTATGTTTTTTATGTTTGGTCTGGTGTGAGCCACTGGTAGAATGTATGGTGATTTTGATTTGTATTTGAAATTGTGCTGTCCTGTATGATAAGCCATTGGGGATGGTTGTTATTGTGTGACTGAACGTGAGGCTGCGTCGCGTCATGATTCTTTTTTGCGAGGCTCATGTGTAATAGTTGAACGTTTATTGTGTGTGTATAATTGTAGTTATTGTTGCGTGACTGATTATGATTTTTTGCGTGGGATCGTGTGTGAATAGCTGACCGTTTACTGCGCAAAATGGGAAGAAGGGAACGTTTTTCAACATGAGGAGTGCGGCCCTTCGGTGGCCCCTATTTGCAACATGGGGTCCTCGACGGCATTCGCTGGGTTTTTGCCCAAATTGATTATAAGGGGAGGTTGTAATTGCAGCTGGGAATATTCCAGCCTTTTCCTTATATTATTTAGGATAAAATTGAGAAACAAATTGGGAAAACAGGTAAAACAAAAATGATTTTGAAATGGAATTTCATTAGAGATAAGAATAGATTATTGAGCTCAAGTGAAACTTATAGAATGTTAAGGATAATTAATTTAATTGTCAACGAGTTCATGGATTAAACTGTGTTTAGACATTTGATTAACTGATTAATCGAATATGACTGAGGGTGGGGACAGCTGCATGCCAGCATCTGCCTGATCAACAGATGACGGTATTCCAGTTCCCGCCCAGAAGTTCAAAACAACAAGGATTATTGATAGTGTTGACAAATTATGTTAATGGGAACAGTGATAAAGTGATTATTCACCTTGATGCGGCTGTAACAGTTGAGGTGTGGTATTGGCAACTTAAGGGTTAATAATGTACACTTACTGTCATGAGTTGCTTTATTGATAACTTGAACACTGTCATGAGTTGCTTTATTGACAACTTGAATTTGACTGTCATGAGTTGCTTTATTGATAATTTGAATTTGAAATTTTTTCTTAAGGAATTTTGAAGATACGAAATATTGTCTAGGCTTACGGCTTTTGGATCGCATGCTGATGGAATTTGGCTGTCTTTGTTCGGCTGTGACCTCAGTGGCTAATAGACAATTCTAGATTTTGTCGTCACGTGGAATAGTGGCCAATTTTGTAATGAGTGACCATGGCAAAATTTATAATGTATGTAATTACAGTAAATTACAAAAGACTGAATTGAACAATCTGGAGAGAGAAGTGAATATTGGCGCTTCGCCAAGTGGAAATAATTATAACGATTTTGACTTTGCGATGTTAGAAAGAAGGTGCTTTTTGTGCCATCAAAGGGTACATTTAGCCAGGGAATGTGAGTGGAAGACATACAGGACAACTTATAAGATTGCAGAAACCGCCGAGTTACCTGTTCGAGCTACTCCGGGTTCGGCTGGTCTTGATTTACGACTCAAATGTCCCAGGGGGCACTACGGGCACATTTTACCTAGATCTGGATTGTCACTTAAAGGGGTAACTATACTTGCTGGGGGTTATTGATGCTGATTATCAAGGCGAATTGGGGGTTGTAATATACAATTTGACTTCAGAACCGTTTATTGTGAAATCTGACGGGAAAAATTGATACAAAAATGTGTCTGGTCCGAAGCGTTTGAAATCTCTTCTGCTTCTTCCAGCCTGACAATTGATAATGTGATGTGGAGGCGGTTTATTGGGACATCTACTGGGAGATCGCTACGGCTCTGCATGGTGGAGGACGCTAGGGGAGTCCGGTGTCCAAGGAAGGTCGTCCCTGCTCCTCTGGACCCCCCCCCCCCCTGCACCCCAGGAGTCAACAATACAGGAAGGGTTCGCAGGGCTCCCATGGTGGCTGCAGGATGCCTCATCACGGTCACGTCTGAAACACCTGTCGGTCGGTCTGTGGCATCTCGACAACAAAACGTGTCACTCACGCAATGGCACTGAGTGGATGACCGAGGTCACGTCTGACCTATGGATCTCGAACAGCACGGAAGTTCGAGGGATCGGATGAATTGCTCCTGTTCCTTTGGATCCCCCTTCTGGTCCCTTTGCCCCCTTGTTTGCCCCCTTTGTCCCCAGATTGAAGAAAACGCACACGGAGATTCACTGGATCGTCTTGTTTCCCCCTTTCCCCACATGTGCCGCACGGAAACAGCGTGCATGGTACGACACCCTTCTGGGTGGAACCGGAACCGTGTTAAGCATCTCTAACACGATTGATGGAGAAGTCACCAGAACTATGTTGTCTAACACCGGAAGTGACATTGCGCACGGTCTCTCGACCGTAGGGCTTTGGATGCCCACATCTATCGCGCCTCATGAAGAAGCGGCATCTTTTTTCTTAGCACAATTGTCATGGGATAAAGGGATGTGGGATGCAACACAAGAAGTATTAACACCTATAATTGATACATGTACACCTTTGACACAATCAGTGATAACTACGAAAATGCACTGGAAAGTTGTATTCCCTGTTTTTCCATCGTGTGCTCGGAGGAAGAGAGAATGGTATGACACATTGTTAGGGGGAACCGGAACATTATTGGGGGTATCTCATACCGTGGATAATGAAGTAACGCGATATAAATTAGCTGGGACCGGACAGGGAACTCATGATGCCTTACTAAAAGTAGGAATGTGGCTTCCTAATTCAATGGTGGGACAAAAAGAAAATGCTAAACTGTGGATAAATGTATTTAAAAGGGAATTAAACATGTGGAACGCCACTAGTGAAGTGTTAACCAACGTAACTAAACAGCTAAACTGGACCACATGTAGCATACAATACTTACATGCACAGACGCAAAAAGAGCGTTTTGTACGAATGATGACTACAGGGAATTACCGGGAGTGGCGAAGTGTTTGGAATATATCCTCTGAGTTATGGCTACAGTTACATTCGGAATATACGATTTGTAATACGACCGAATGCAGGGGATATTGGACACAATACACAGTAACCTCAAACGTTACCGTATGTAAATTCCAGGTATTACCCGTAATAACTGAACTAGGCTATTGGTTTTTGCATGTGGAAGGTGAATGGTTTAATTCGGGAACGAACCAAACCTTTAATACCGATCTTTGCGAAAACACAGATAAAGGACTAGCTTGTAAATTGCATCACGAATTTGTTAATCCTTGCTTAACAAAAGTAGACTTCGCCTTATGCGATTGGTTAAGGGAACCTAGTAGGGACATTTTGTGGCAGGTAGGACCACATACCCTTTGTGTGGCCACTGCCCAAAATCACTCCATGTTGCCAACGGTTCCATTTGTAGGATGCCTATATAATGTTCGTTTCTTTCAGTGGGGAAACGGGACGTATTGGTTGACAAATTACACAGTTGCTAGCCGGTTTACGGCTGTGCAATGGGAAGTGTTACGTACACAATGGCAAATCTCTTTGGAGCGTTTCAAATGCGCATTGGAACAATCCACTGAGATAAAAAAATTGATTAAGTCGCATGCGTCGTCCAATGTTTCCCAACTGATGGTATCAACATTGATGGCTAAAGGAGAAATTTTGCATGCTGCTAAAATTATTCAGCAACAATCTGCTCATCATTGGTGGGAAACGTTGCTTCCACCAATGATATTGGTCTTAATAGCTATTGCTTTGACTACGCTATGTAATATGGGAATTTGTTGCTATGTCAAACGTCTAGAGGACCAGGTTGCCCGGAAAATATTTCATCAGTTAGAATTATGAGGGTACTGGTAGAAACAATAGACTTGGACGGGGTAGATGCATGCGTAGTAACTATAACTACTGAAGAAGGGAGGCATATCTTGGACTACCAAGATATGAGGGGTGGATTCTTTTATCGCCGTATAGAGCGACACCCTGACCGTGTAAATATGCTTATAGCAGCGGTGTATGAAATAGTAGCCGACCATCATTCATTTGTTTATGCTAATTTGCGGGGGGATCCCTGGTTTCAATGGATTCAGCAAAATTGGAGACACTATGCAGTAGGATTAATAAATTAGAGTTGATTTGGTTTAAAACACCAGGAGTGGAATGTAAGACAAGGCCCCAAAACCTTATATAAAGAAATGTTGTTTTTAACCTCATCAACTGACATCAAGCTGCAAGGTAATTGTTTTCAACCTTACCAAGCTGACTCCCATAACATCGGCAACCTTCCCAAAACATCGGCAACCTTATCAAGCTGACTCCCAAAACATCGGAATATGAACATAACATGTTTTTCTCGTCAACCGTGTGAAACATCTAACCGCACTCGAGCCGTGTGAAACATCTAATACGGGAGGGGAAGTTACGGGGCGCGGTACTTGCTATAAAGAAGCGACGGAGACAAGTACAATCAGAGTCAGCTGCGGGTCTTCGCGCCGACGCCCAGCCTTGGTGTTTCTTTGCTCGCTTTACCGAGGACGCCCGGCTCTCCGTCCTTCCAGCACACGGTAATGAGATTTATGTTATTGCATGTAATCTATGAGCTGAAATACAATTGTTGCTTGTTTGCTTGTACACTTTATACTGTGGGTTAAATAAAATGTGCCGCTTGTTTAACGCAGTGAAGTGTTATTGTTTGCTGTCCATGTAAGTCGCCGACGATCCGCGATCCTGAAGTTAATAATAAGTCATAGCAATTGATTATGAGTTGTGACTATTATATTATTTGATACTGTAATTGATTATAAGCAGTGTCTACTCGAAGAATACTTGTCTGATTGGATATAACAGACAAATTAACCCATTGTAGCCTGGTGATTGGGTATCAGCCTCGCTACTATTCATTTTCATTGATACTGTGATTGATCATAAGCAGTATCAGAATTGTTTCAAAACAACATGTCATATTAAAGTAAAAAAATAAGATACTGTGAGGTACAATAAGGTACTGTTTATGCGACACAAAAAAAAAAGAATGGCGGACGAGATTCCGGCGTCGTAAAGTCAAGATCGCGTACGTCGAGCACGTCGTAACTGTATTTGTTTTGGAGCAGATATTAACATCCATATCGAGTCAATATATAACCTAAACTACATTTAAATAAACACTATTAGCTTATTGGTTTAGGTTGCAACTGAGTGCCAAATTTTAATTTTGGCACATTGATACAGATTTTTTTCAGGCTATAAAGCTCACGGATTCTCCGACTTAAACTCAGGTTTCATTTATTCAAACTGTAAAAACAAGTGAGTGACTATCCCCCAAACTATCAGGTCAATACCCACATGGTGTAAGAGGATGGAGGGAAGATCTATAATTAACAGGCACATGTCCAGTTGCCTCTAGGGGCCCATGCACTGGATCTAACATCTTTTCAGCTTGGGTCGGTATGTCGGAAGCATTCCAAAATGCCACGTCATGGTAAAACTTCCATGCAAGTATGTGCTTCTATTTTTGAAACAGCAAGGAACCGCCGCCGTGCGACCAAGACGGACCAGTCGCGGCAGACAGGGACTTCCCTTTATGCCGAGCGCTGATGGGAGAGCAGCTGGCTTCACATTCACACTCCTGCTAGGACTGACATGAGCAAACTGCAGTGTTATCTCCTACGAAGTCCTCAAACGAGGCCATTCACAGTGTGCAGCTAAAGTGAGAGTCCTTCGGCATACAGTTGCTGCCATATGTACAGTATTTGATCATTTTATATTTTAGCCCTTCATTGCCAAAAGTATCACATTTGATACACTTAGAATTTCATGATTGTGACACCAATTCAGAATTTTGACATTTCTTTCCCGCCAAAAATGATGGATGCAAGTCAACACATGCATCTGCAGGTTCCATAAGATAAAAAAATCAGGATTTAGCAAGGGTTATAGATATTAGAGTACTTATTACACATATTCATTTTGATTATTATTATTATTATTATTTTTTTTTTACAAATTTGAAAAAAGGCTCCATTAAGCACAACTGAAGGGTGCGTTCAATGACCACTACAAAAAGAGTTTCAAAACTATTCCTTCAATTACAACCATAGACACAAATGAAAGGCTCAGAACACCAAAATGTGATCAAAATAGTGTAAAAATAACATACAAAGGTGCAGTTTGTGAACCAATAGATTATTTTTAGCATTTTGAAAAGGATTTTTACTCTATCGTGGGTCAGGTTGAACATTTTATTTTGTGTTAAATCTTAGTTTATGGTGTGCATTTTGAAATGTCCGTACCATTTAAATAATATGTTAGGTTGAACTTTTCATTTAGTGTTGAATCTTATTTTATGTTGTGCATTTTGAAATGTCCGTACCATTTAAATAATATGTTTGGGTTTCAGAATCAGTTTCCGTATATTTGAGTTTGGCCAAGAATATTCATGTTAGTGCATTCCTACTGAGAAGTTTTAATATGTGCATATTTACTGTAACAATGACTAAAGTTCCGTTTTGGCAAAAGGCAGATTAGTTGTGGAACATGGCAGATTCTTTTCTACGAGCCCATTTATAGTATATTTATTTGTGGACACAATCCACAAAGTAAAAACATTTTTTTTAAAAAAACAATATGAGACACACTCAGTAACTCACCTTGTCTCCACTGGAATAGAAGAAGTAGCGCAGACGTACGATGTTACAGTGGTCCAATTTTCTCATAATTTGCAGCTCGCGGTTCTAAAGAAAACACAGAAAGGGGAATATATAGTTCATTTTGTAAATATATATGTACTATTATACACTTACACGGGGCATTTTAAAAATTAAAATAAAAAACACTTAAGGATTAGCGTCCTGTTTACCTTTTTATCATATTCATATTATGCAAAACCAGAAGTACCCTTTTGCAATATAATGCGTGTGTATGCAAGTGTGAGCAAGCATCCATTTGCCACTCGACTGAAATCTGATCCTTCATATGGGTGCAAGGAGAGCTATCTCATAATGCATCAGTAGCTCTGTCTCTCATTAATTCAATGACACTCTTAGATGAAATCAACTGCCTTTCCGTAAAAAGTGGAGAATGACACAACGTCGTGTCACAAAAAATCTGCAAGGGATAAAAATAAATAAATGAACATGATTTAAAAACAAAAAAACCACACACAAAAAAAACGAAGGTTGTTTATGCCAGCTGGCAATCGTGTGAAGAGATTTAACTCTTATCTATAAGCAAGAACCACAGAGCTAGCCTTTTATTTAAAAGGCAAGGATTAAAAAAACGAAAAAAATAGAAAATGTATGCTAGTCAACCGCTGGGTTTTTCAAAGTAGCATGCCAAGCTAACCACAGGTTAACCACAAAGTAGCAGCATAATCGCATCGTCTGGGCAGACACAAACAAGCTAACAAACATTTAGCAATTTCAGACAGATGCAGAAGAAGGTAAAAATAAAACACAAAAACACCACGTGCCATGAAGTGACTTCATTTTATTGCACAGCACTAGCAGCAACTGCTCTGGCAAGAAGTTCAACTTCATGCATGGCATACTGGACATACAAAAGCAATGAATATAGCTAATTTTCCACTCAGTATAAAAGGAGCAAATAAAGTAACTCACTCACTTCCAGCCCAGTATTCACAGAATATATGTTGTAGTAGTAAAAAAGCAGAACATTTATATTAAAAATAACAATAACAGCAATGGTGGCTGTCAAAGTCGATGGCAACCAAATAGTTTAAAGCGTCCCCCTAAGTGGAATGAGAAAACAGACTGAAGGTTGCAGTCATTGCACTGTATTTTTAAGTATTAAAATATCTCCAAAATTAAATCATTGCCTGCCACCGACAACAATAGATGTCTGGGAGGGTTATCTGTGAATGCACATCTTTCAGTTTGCCGCTCCCGTTCGAAATGAATTTGCCGTCTTGCGAGCCAACGGTTTAGTAATAAGGTTGGCTAAATGGTTTAAACACAATGTCATCAATTGGTATTTTAAGAAACTGTGTGCAACAGAGCAGCATCACACAAACTGTGAACCAACAGCTCATCCGTCAAAGTGACTCAAAGTCAGGTAGGTAGCGTGCGTGCGGTGTTGTTCGGGAAGAAAGTGCACATTTCCACGCTAGCACCAAAATGAAAGCAGACATCACTTTGTACTCGTACTTTTTCTTTAGAAGACAACAACAACCAAGTTTACAGTGCTGCGTTCGGCCTGAAACCTTATGATGGCCTTCTATTTACCGCATTTTTCTAGCTATAAGCAGCTACTTAGTTAATTTATGTGTGCACATTTTATTTTTTTTAACATGCTATCTTTATGCTTTGTTTTTTTCATTTACCTATTTATTTTGCTCAGCGTCATGGTGACGTTGCCACTTTGGGTGATTTCAGAGTCTCTAGCTACTAGTGCCAGTGTTCCGTTCGCCAGTGGGGTGCTTTGTCCGTCGCACCTTTGGCTTTGGTGCTACATTTGTAAGAAGGTGTGTCATTTACAGGTACAGGCCAACATCTTGTCAAGAGAAGACCCTTGATACCACTACAGTGACATCAATAAGGATCATCATGGGTGGGCATACAGATTTTTGAAAAAAAGAAAAAAGGCTATCCATACTTTGCTAGGATTCTGCTGTGCTAGTCAGGATTACGAGACATATTGTCGAAGGAGTCTCAATCTGAAGAACAAGTTAAATCAGATTTCAAAAGAACGAACGATCAGTGTGCAACGACCAAGCTGTTATGCTAGTGCTGACAGCTGTTAGTCCGAATTACTTAAAATTTAAAGAGTATTCTGTCCTTTACAAACAAGTCAACGTCATTAAGCATGTGCCGGTTACCGTTTTCAAGGTACCATGGTATGAAAACGTCAAGGTTTCAAAACCGCTAAATTGACCGTTATTCTGTCCCTACGGTATTAGCTATTTTTTATGTCCCAAAAAGGACAGGTTGTTGCTCAGTGTCAGTGAGTCAGCTGTGCTGCACGTTGGCTGGACGACGTGAAACACCTGAACTTTTCCCCCCATCAAAGAAAAAGAAGTCGCTGGTATGGTACTACTTCGGGTACAGGAAAGTTAGACAGCCGCGGCTTAGGTGGGCCAACTGACATGAAAAACATGTTTGCAGGGGATGGCTATGAGAGAAGGCAATATCTCGAATATGAGTTCGCATTTATACAAAACTAAAGGTTAGTAAACACAAGGGGTATGCCATCTTAGGCACCCCACGATTCGATTCAATTATGGTTCAGGGTGCTACGATTCGATTATTGAACGATGATCACAGTATGGACGATGATCACGATGATCACGGTTATCACGATTATTGATGCATCGTACTAGGGGTGTGACAAAATATCGAAATGGTGATATATTGTGATACTTTGTATCCCAAAAGGTTATCGATATGCTCCTGCCAAGCATCGAGATATTGTTTTAAAACGGTGTCAATGTCTACAAAAAAAATGAAAACAAACCAACAAGTTGCTACCAAAATCTTCCACCGTAATAGCGTCTCAGGTAACTCTAAGGCTGCACTGACGGTGCTCGACTAGAGGGTTTGTGTACTCATCTCTTATAGACGCACACGGGTCTTAGCAACACACTCAGGACATTTTTCATTTGACATGACTTGAAACTACGACTGCAAAACTGAAAGACAAAGAGCAACGAACTATCTCTCTTCCCCTCTCACTCTAAAAAATAACTTGCGCACAAAAGTGTGACCGCCAGGTCCCTGCCTGTCTCATACACGAATGTATTTTCCAGTGTTTTAAAAAGGAGTAAATCTCTCGCTCAGTAACCGGCAGCATCCATCATAACGTTGTGTGTGCGTCCATTAAAGGTGTCACGTGTCTTGAATTTCGTTCTGCTACGAGCGGCGGTCATAAAGTTATTAGGGAAAATCCTCGTTTTTGATCCTTTATGTGTCGTAATCGAATTGTCACGTGTCGAATCGCGATGCATCTAATAATCAATTTTTTGGAACTCCCTTAGTAAACGCTGGCCTGAACGTTTCCCACTAGCTGCGAGAGTTAACTCCAGCGTGTGTAGGGTGTCTAGCAGTATGAAAACAAACTGTAATGTAAGCTTGTTAACGAGGCAGATAATGTGGCTGATTCGTGTGCCAATTTAATTTTATTTAGAATATGTCATTTATGTTTTGTTGCTTTATTTAACTTAACATTACACTTATATTCCAATTTGCTAATATGTTGTTTTGAGAATTAAGAATTCTGTTCAATGGAAAAAAAGTTTTTTTGTCACCCAGATATCTCAAAATAAAACATTTTAGAGCTGTAATTGCAATACCGTGACACCATGAAACCGTGATATTTTTGCTTAAGGTTATTATACCGTCAGAATCTTATACCATATGTATTTGTTTTATTCTTCAGAATTGTAGAAAACTTTGTTTTGCTGTGAAGTGCTTTGTGGTTTCAGACTGGCTGTGAACCCACGAGTGTTTGTCTGGCCTCTGAATGATGAGGACGAACCTCGGCTTGTTGATGTTTACTTGGTTAACTCTTTTACTGCCGTTGATGATGACAGACGTCCAATTATATGGCTCTTTTGATCAATCTGTTAAGAATTTAAATGTGTTTATCACAGTTAGAAGTCCAGTCCATTTGAACTGGGAGCATGGTGCTCGTTCATTCACTGCCAGTCCGCCCACTTCAAATGGATTAGATGAATATCATTGTAAGTGGCAGCCACTGAAATAATCAAGAGATATTTTGATGAGTCAAACTTTTCCCAGTAATATCTTCCTAAGTAAATATCCCAAATTAAAACGTGGGCACAGGCAGCTGATGATTTAGTGCAGCTTCCTTTGTATATTTTCTTAAATTTGTGTTGGAGATGGCTTGCTCTCGTTGGAAATGCAATCTTAAGCGTGGTGACGCATTCCTAAAACTGTAGAGAAAAACTGATTTACCTTAAACCTCTTGTCCTGCAGCACCTTCTTGATAGCCACCAGCTCTCCGGAGTCGCACAGCTTGGCCTGATACACGACGCCGAACGAGCCGTTGCCGATCACCTTCGTGTCAGTGTAACTCACTTCCTGTGGCCGGTCAGGGCCTTGGCCTGGAGTGGCCATTACTGTTGTTACCTTACTGCCATCTTTATCCCCTGAGAGAGAACCAGAGAAAGCATGTCAAAGGAAGAAAGTGGAAAATACGTTTCAGAGTTCATTGAGTCTCATCTAGGCACAGAGAGTTATCAAACTAGTCTATTGTAGTATCACTGACCCGAGACAGCGTTATAACACTCAGCCTACATAAATCAGCAGGGCCTTTCCAGGCCGCCTCTTCACTTCCTCGAACTGTGAAAAGAATCTGTTCGCACGCACAGAGATTTCTCACAACTAAAATGTGCGCATGAGCAATCAGGACAGCAAAGTAAATGTCAGATAACTTGATAAGAACATTTCTAATTACAGCCGTCGGTGATGCTCGGAGTCGAGAGAAAATGTGTGATGTCTCTATTACAGAGCGACCATAACGCTACGTCAGAAACACTGAACGACTGCTCATCCTCTAGTTCTCTTTTGGTAAGGAATCAAAGTGAATAAGTGACTCATTTTGTTCCCATCACTTGCGAGCAAGAAGCGAGGGGGAGATGTAAAGGAAGGGGTGAGGAAAGCAGAGGGAGCGACGCGGAAGGCCACAGCTTTAAAAGGCTCAACAAGCCTGCTCATTGTTCTTGGTCGACGCCACGGCCTCACCCCCCGCAAAAACAAAACCTTATGAGCAAATGTGTGGGTGTGTCAATGTATGGCGCATGAGCTCACAGCTACAGAGCTAGAGAGAGATAAGAGCGCGAGATAGAGTGCAAGCGAGATAGCTAGGTAGCTCCATAGATACAAAATTTGGTTCAATGGAAATATTATAACAACTATAATAACTCATTAAACACACCTCGATAAAACTGATGGTGCAGTTAACTTTATGTTTTGCTACATTACCTTGTTTTAAAACTTACAATGAGACTTTGGTAAAAGAGCTACCTGAATAGACGGATGGCAGGAAAAATGTAACAAGCCTCGACAAAATGATAGTAATCTTATCTTCACAACTCAATCTTCTTTCAAGCTTTTCAGACACTGCTAAATCAAACAATTTCTAAAACCTATTATGAAACAGACCAGGACATGTTAAACCTCCTCAGCTGGTTGCGTAATGACACACCGAACTGATGGAGATGGAAGTTATTGATTATTTGGTCAAATATCAACCTTAATTGGCAATCATTAGTCCATTTTATAATACTGTGTGCCATCATTTCTTAAACTTCTGATACTCGTGTTGAGAGAAACCATAATTAAACCATTATGACACATGAATAATTAGTTTTATTAGTGTCTGCAAAAGAATGAACTTAACAAATATTGTTAGCTTGTATATTTTCACAGCTAAATATTAATTGCAGTGTTGAGAAAATGCTAAACCGTGCAACCCTAATTTGCCAACGCGTGTATGTATAAAATGTAATAAATAAGCCATTCGAGTAAGAAAGGACACACGACTGTATGCTCGTTATTAACAGCTAGCTTAAGGTAGCATAATAATTAACATTCTTGATCAGTACTAAGAACAAAGACTGAAAGTGCATGTGACACAAAAAAAGCATGTTTATTTCATAATTCAAGCGGTATTTTATGCTCCTGAATGATATGGACCGCTTGGATGTGTGTGGAAGCGATCGCTATTTTTATTTCGTTTTTTGAATCCCGCGCCATGAAAATGAGTGACTTCCGGCTTCGGTCTTGCATTGAGGAGGAGGGCGCTGTGACGCGTACGGGTGAAGGCGTCCTCTTCGCTATACAGCCGTACTGTTGAGTACGAGGACTAAGGATTCAGCTGATTTTGCGGATTAATACGTTTATTTTTCGCATCACGCCAGCCAAACGGCTACAGAAAAATTTTGCTGTATGCGGGAGAGGCGTGTGCGCCTTTTTGGAGTTTCAAAAGGTTCCCATTCACCGTGGATATTGGCCAAAACAAGCCCTACTGCTGTGGGACCATTGGACTTAAGAGGAAGTGAGTAAACATTGTGTTTTGTATTATGTCAAATACTGGGATCATTTTAATATGTAGGTGGCTTGCATATTGTGGCTGACATGCATGCGGGGCGGCTATTTTTCGGCACAAGACCAGCGGCTTGTCGCACATCCATCCGCCGGGAGAGTACGATATTCGGCTTATTGTGCTCATGTGCCCGATGTTCTGTCAATTTTTCCGATCGATCAGAAATTGCAACTTTGAGTTAAAAATAGCCGCAAATACAGCGATTACAAAGTAAACACTACAAACTTTCTTTAAATTAAGGACTACTTACGTTTGATCATTGATAGGCATGTAAAAACCTCTCCTCATGCACATTAGCTGCACATTAGCTGCACAACAACTGCAGTTGCCCTCCTCCAGGGAACGAGCTGTAAATTGCTCTCTGGCGAAGACAATCGACAACCCGGTCGTCACTTCAAAACATCCGAGCTAGTTATGTGCGATTTTCCGCTTCGAAGACTTTGAAACATCACTCGGTTCGGGTTAGCATGTCGGCTAGCTGTCACGCCTCTTGGTTTGTTTACATTCTCTGAAGCCGGGGAACGGAAATGACATATGTCCGATTTAGGTGTCATAAAATATCGTGGTGCAACAGTAAAGGTGAAGTCGACAGTTTTGACCATTATGGAGTAATTTTGCCATGTCGTCCTGAATAAGTGCATTTTTATTATTTCATATTCCATTTAGCACAAGACTGTTATTTGTCATGACCATGTCATTTATTTAGCAATTGGGGAAAATACTTGGATAAAAAGAATATCCTGTAAAAATATTGAAGTAAAGAGACTGAAACAATGACATTTTGCAGCTCTCTTCGTCGCGTTTTCCTTGTTGTGAATAGTTCCCCCTCGACGGGCTGACTGGTCCTTCTCAAGCCATTTATTTAGCTATTGGGGAAAATACTTGGATAAAAAGAATATCCTGTAAAAATATTGGAGTAGAGAGACTGAAACAATGAAATTTTGCGGCTCTCTTCGTCGCGTTTTCCTCCTTCTGAATAATTCCCCCTCAATGGGCTGAATAGTAAAACTGATGAACCAGTCTCTTGCTGACGTCATCCACCTGTTGGGGACGCTGGAGCCCCATAATGGTAGGCGTAGCTAACCGGCAGATTAAAAGACTAATTTCTCGTCATGTGCGCTTTGCTAAATTGTTGTATATAGTCGAATCTAGAGCTGGGAATCTTTGGGCACCTAACGATTCGATTACGATTACGATTCAGAGGCTCCGATTCGATTATAAAACGATTATTGATGCACCCCCCTCCTTTTTTTTTTTTTTTATGTTTTGTACATTAGTTCCATAATTGTTCAAAAATACTCTCAGGCTAAACCAAACTACTATTTCAGTATCAAGTTAACATATAGCAGTAAACAAATATACAAAAATAACAGTAAATAAAAAACTCCAGTCCCCATTCTGTATCAGCAGCTTTAAACTACATTCAATTAATTTAATGTTGTGAATCAACCGTTAAAGTTGTTAAAATTGCTCCCGTTATTCCATAATTTCCCTTTTGTCTACTTTCGACATTTGAAAGTTTTAAAACTATTTTAAAGATAGATTCAAGTCAATATTTTACCAATTTAGGAGTATTTTAGATAAAAAGTTAATTAGGTTTGCTTGGAAGGTTCACTACAACAGCCTTGCAGGGAAGTGTACTGCTTTAAGATGGCGGCCGTTTACTAACGCTCGCATCTAGCTTTTTGTAGGTGTGCTGCTAACGCTACCGAATCTATATTGCATCTAGTCCTATATAAATTATATCTACCATAACATTATGTGGATGTACTTTGTAGCAGCTTTTCGGCAGCAGTCAGGTATGTTGTTGTGTTTTTTTATCTCGTGGCATGAGTTGAGCTAGAGCCATGAGTTGAGCATTGGCATTACCCGAGGGGCCGGGTAATGAGAGGCATGATGTTTAGCTACTCTCGCTCCGTTCCTCATTGACCGCGTGGCGCGCTGAGTGTGTTGTACTTCCGCTTTACTTGGCATATTTCAATAATCGGAATTTGGATGTTTGTGAATCGTTCTCCAATCTTCCACGGCCGGATCGCGAATAATCTAAGAATCGGAAATTTTGCACACCTCTAGTCGAATCGTCTCAAAATATGATTCTAATTCACATAATAACGCTATTTAAGACTTTTCTTCTCCTGTCGTATGCTCTTTAAGGGACTGCGACAGTTGTGCTGGTGAAACTAGCATGAGGTGCTTGTTTAAAAGGTTTTAGCTTACATCGCCGCCACATTCAGTTTTTGGCGGTTTTATTTCAGTAAATAAAGTCTGCCAAACTGTAAAGGTTGTGAACTGGGAACCAAACGTTAAGTGTCATCGCCAACTTATGTCGTCAATTAAAATGTTTATAGGTACGTCTTGGACAAACCAAATGATTAGATCAGGTATCATGGGTAATAGGTATCATTTAAAATTTGCCAGTGACCTCACTTTTCAGAAAAGGTTGTTTTCATTTTTCAATCTAAAATAATTGATATGGGTGAAAACAACACATTTAAATGTCAATTACTAAATAATACAGTAAGGTTGGAACAAACCTTTTTTTTTTTTTTTTTAAAACATGAAACGGCTTCTAATCTTTCCTTAGGCAGTCTCTGAGTATACATTATGTACCATGATTTTCGGACAATAAGGCGCACCTGACTATAAGCCGCCACCCACCAAATTTGACACAAAAATGACATTTGTTCATAGACAAGCTGCATTGGACTATAGGCCACAGCTGTCCTCACTGCATTGTGGGATATTTACACCAAAGATATTAACCGGTAACACTTTATTTGACAGTGGCATCATAAGACTGTTATAAGACCAAATGAACCCCCATAATGAACCCCCATGAAGCTTTGAATCAATTGCCTGCAAAGTTTCAAAGCTTCATTGCTTCTAGAAGCTTAATTTGGCCATCAATTCTCCTTTGAGGGAGACAGTCAACCTCTGCTGCCACCTAATGTCAACAATTGTTGCCCAACATGCCTCCTAGCATGCATTGCTTTGCTACAGATGTTTAAAAAAAAAAAAATCATGTTCTGTGCAAATTATTTCTTCAGTTACGGTTCCAGTGGTTTCAATAATTGCTAGTTATGGTATTTAGGAACACTTTATTAAAGACTGTCATAAGACCATCATAATTATGACAAGACACTGCCATGAGCGTTAATGAATGCTTATGACATATCGTTTTGTGTCATCTGGTAAATGATCTAACTTTTGAATGGATGTAAATTGTAAAAGATCCGAGCTGGACATAAATGGAGTTAGTGACATAATTTGCCGGATGACAGCACTTAATAACCCAAGTCATATGCATTCATTAATGCCCACGATAGTATCATGTCATAATTATGAGTCTTATGGCAGTCTTATGACGCCGCTGTTAAATAAATTGTTACCTATTAACCCAATAAATCAACAAATAAGCCGTACTGGACCATGAGCCGCAGGCTTCAAAATGAGAGGAAAAAGTATCCGTTTATAGTCCGAAAATTACGGTAGCTCTGTCAAAATATTCTAAATCCGCTGCCATCGACAGCGATAGCTGTCGATTCCACTACGTTGGCGACGAAAGTAATATTTCTATGGCATTGAAAGTGACTGAGGTAAGTGTTTATTCATTATTTATTGGTTGTCATTGACAGCTTCGGCAACAGCTCCAATCCACTGAAACTGTGAGGTCTGGCAGCGAAAGATCTTTTCAGTGGAAGTGAAAGTGTCTGAGGTAAGACTTTATTCACTACATATTAGTGCTGCAACGATTAATCGATTAACTCGAGTGATTGGATAAGAAAAAAGCCTCAAATCAAATTTTGCTGCTTCGAGTATTCGTTTAATTAGAGTGGCGTTGTAATGGTTTGTTTTGAAAGTGTTTGCATTTAGTTTTATTTTGGTGGATCCACTACCCTCTAGTGGCTACACTGAATATGACATAACTCATTCAACATGGCTGAATCTAGCTGCTCCTTGTTAAGTCCAACAAAGTTTTTGTTTAAGCTAATGTTTTTTTAATGCATTCGTAATTTAGTTTATCAGTATATTAAGCCTTTTTTGTGGGAATATGTGTTTGAACGTTTTGTTGAGAGAGCATTGTAAAACAACGCAACCATTTTATAGCATTTAAGCTAGCGGACTTTTGCTATGCAAGTTAGCCAATTGTTATTTTGTTGTACTTAGATCCTCATTTACAGTGGTTCCTCTACATACGAAGTTAATTCGTTCCAGGACTTTTTTTCGTAAGTCGAAACGGTCGTATGTCGAGCAGGATTTTCCCATTAGAATACATTATAATTCCATTAATTCGTTCCACAGCCCAAAAACCTACACCAAATCCTTAATAAATACTGCTGTTACTATTGCAAATATCAAATTACAACAGACAAACAAATGCATTATGAATAAAAATCGGAATAATCATAGTAATAATAATACTTGTAATAATGTAACAAATCGGGTTCTAATGTGGCAGCCGTATTTTGTGTGGTGTACCTGAACGCACCGCAAGGCTGACGGCAGAGTGAAAGAGTGCAGTTGAAATACTCCTTTCACTTTTAACGTTCTATTGTTGTGGGCTTTTTGGCGTGTTTTTTTGCACAAGTTCTGAAATAAAAGATTAAAAACCTGATGAGGCTGGCGATCTCTTTGGCGATAGTTGTCACCTTTACCTATAAAGACTGGCAAACGGAGGTCAGAGGAGTGTTGTCAAGCAGATCACGGATGCGCACCCTGCACTCATTTTTCCATTGGTAAGCCTCAACTTTTTTTTTTTTCACCACCTGCTTTAACATTCTTGGAACCCATGTTGATTTCTCTCACAAGAAAATCCACCGTGTGTGCGTCTTGCGGGAAAACAATGAA
The DNA here is from genome assembly GCF_030265065.1 of Corythoichthys intestinalis. Classification (NCBI taxonomy): domain Eukaryota; kingdom Metazoa; phylum Chordata; class Actinopteri; order Syngnathiformes; family Syngnathidae; genus Corythoichthys; species Corythoichthys intestinalis. The sequence goes on from NC_080406.1 coordinate 17,355,347, forward strand.
ATTGCGACGCTGTCATAAATGATCGTATTTCGAGCATTTCGTCGGATGTAGAAACAAATGGTTAGTCAAATTTTACGTCGGCTGTCAAAAAGATCGCGTGTCGAAGCGATCATATGTCGAGGTACCACTGTATTTGTTTTTTACCGTTTGACGCTTAGCTCAGGTATTTTAATTTTTTATGTTCCTTATCTGATTATTATTCAAACTAACTAGTTCATCCATTAATCGACTACTTAAGTAATCGATAGCTGCAGCCCAACTACATATTGGTTGCCATTGACGGACATAGACATCTAATCCATCTGAACTTGGAGGGCTGGCGATAAAAGATTGCGTTTCTAGTGGAAGTGAAAGTTTCTGAGGTAAGACTATGCATTACCTATTGTTTGCTAGTGAAGGACATGGACATCCAATCCATTTGAACTGTGAGCGCTGGCAGCTATCAATCGATCCATGCCAGCCTTCCAAGTACCCAATGAGATATGGATAAGATAGATACTGCATTTACGCTAACATATAGGTTGTTGGTCGAAATAAGGAGAACATGCCAAAATTAACGCCTTGAAACTAAGAAATGTAAGGCAGTGGGCCACCATGCTGACCCATAATGCTCCGCATATATAAATGTAGGGCATATTTTTAGATACTGGACCTTGATAGGAAAAAGGTCCCCCACCCCTATAACAGAATATGATTAGCCTCAATGCAGCAGGAAGACCTGGGGCTTCCCTATCTGGGAATTACGTCCCTGCAGCTAAAAAAATACATTTTATTCAATTTCAGAATAAATAGCAAGGAGATTCCTTCATTCATAGTTCGGTCCAGTCATCACGTTCCGCCCTGACAGTTGCGTAATTGCCTGCCGCGTTAACATGCGCATGTCTATGTGGCAAACCGGGTATGACTCATGTTCCAAATGCTCCATCGTACCGTTACCATCATGAAGGAACCTGACCGAGGCTCGACTTCCAAGTCAAGGCCGCAGCTGTCACGCTGCGGCCCGACTGAGTGAGCTCCTCACGCGGGCTCTATGCTAAGCTAATCGGCGGCTAACAGTCCGGTTCGCTAGGGGAGGGAGGGGGGTTCGGTGGATAGGGTGGAGCCCACACCGATTGGGCCCGGTGCTGTGGAGAATTGCACTTACTGCTGACTTTCATGCTGCCGAAAGCGGACGGCTGCGGCACCGGCTTGCAGCTCTCCGCGAATGAAGTGGTTCTTGGCCGACCCGACATGATCAAAGAGCTCTTTGCTGGTTCTCGCACGACTTGCTTTAGCCACTTATGGGATCTCTGGAGCTTTTCATCCAAAAAATTAAAAGAAAACAAGGGGTGACAGCAAATATGTTGCACAAGTGGACACGCTCGCCTAATAAACCAATCCTTTCGGTCCAAATGTGTGCATTATCCCCCGTTTGGAATATTTCAAGGGGGCCCTTTAGGAAGAGATGTCTTCTACTAAAATAGTCATGAATTGGGCCTCCTTGGTTGTGCGTTTAAAAAAGAAATCTCTCCAGATCCAGGGTGGGTTTTAGAAAGAGGCTAATGTTAGCACGAAGGCTAAATGCGGCGTTTTGTGGCCCGTCCAGTTCCTCTTCATATTCCGATGTGGAGCCTCAGTGAACCGACTGCCATGGCGGCTCCCTCGCCGTAGCCGAGCCTTATAGAATGTCTAGTGGCAAGCCGTCTACTTGCCCCAAAAACGTCTTCAGCTTTCGCGAGGTACTACCTCGGACAAAATCCTAGCCCAGGCCGACGTTAAATTCCGGGTTGGACTTCCAAGTGGAACAGGGTAGGATTACGGAGAGCGACGATACTGGATTTCTTTTTTTATTCCTTCCCAATAGGTCTCGGGCTCGCCGTCTTTATCACTACGCACGTGAGCTACGCCGTTTGCGGACAACCGCTGTCGCACATGTTCTTCCGACGCCGTTTACGTAAACCTAATCGGAGAATACGGGACGCCGTCAGCATGCAAAGACAAATCTAGGACGGAGAATTTGACCAATCAGAGAGGACTATTCTTCCAGAAGTGGGCGTCTGACGGGAGTACTCTAAACCAATCACATTTACGTTCCCGAACACCACATGGCATAATTTGTTCGGCACCGCCCACAGGACTTCAGAGGCTTCCTAGCAAAGACGCGACAGGAATTGAGGGGCGGAGCTTCTGTGGTGATTGATTACTTTATGGACCAATGACAAATCAGAAGTCAAATGTCGTCATTGACAGCCGCCAGCTGTCACGAGGGTCAGTGGTCACTTCAGGGCTGTTGCTATGTCGCTTCAAAAGAGCTCTTCGGAATAATGTATTTAAGGTCAGGAAGCACAAAACACGCTTAACTTTTTATGTATGTATATGATATGTATCTAAAATACAAATTGTTTACTGGTTTACGCGACTTAGAATATAGGGAAAACATTTCATTAGGTACCACTCCAGCAGTTTATGTCCTTTAAAACATACGTGGTAGGGGTGTAACGGTACACAAAAATCTCGGTTCGGTACGTACCTCGGTTTTGAGGTCACGGTTCGGTTCATTTTCGGGACAGTAAAAAAACAAAATGCAAAATATAAATGCTAGTTGTTTATTACACACTTTTGTGCTTTCAACAATAGGAACATTAGCCTATACAAAGCTAGAATTCTGCTCAAAAAGTAGCGGGTATTTAAAGATAATCCAACAATAATTTGCCTTTCATACCCCGCGTATTGATTAGCTTTCTAAAGAAAGAAGAAAAAAGAAGTCCTGTGCTAAAGAGAAAAGCAATCCCAATGACAAAGATTTTAGCATGTATTTTACAAATGAAATGCCTCAATGAAACATTTTTTTTCTTATGAACGGTTTTCAAAAGCTTTATTGGTGGATTTTCTCAAGTTAAAGCGCCACACAGAAATTAATAAATTTCATTGTGTAAGCAGGATGTGTGTATTATTTATTTACAGGTGTTTTAGCTAATTTTAATTTATTTTATTTAAATGGGCTATTATTTATTTTATTATATGTTTATATTTTACAACTGTGATGTAGTATTCATTTATATTGTATATTTTATGTTGTATAACTTTAGTTGCTATGTGAATATTGGTTCCTACTTGTTTTGTTGTGGTAGGAGGGTTTTGTATTGCCCACGGGGCCGTGGTGGTTGTTATCATAGCAGAGAAGACAGAAGTAAATCAACAAAGACAAGTCAACTGTCCCCCGATCTACCACTCAAGAGATCTGATGGACTCAAAAAGTAGGTTACGATTGCATATTAGTTTGAAAATCGACCGGATTCACCGTATTATTACACGAGTGACTTCCGGCCCGATCCTAGCTAGTAGTATTGACATAGGAGGGCCGCGTCTCGTGTCAAATAATAAACTCTGCAGTTCTTTTCACGTGCGTCGCGTTGAGCCGCTTCTGGGACGTATGTAACATGCGGCCGCACTGCGACTGGTGTGCATTGGCTGATTGACTCTAACGCCCGCGTTTCACTGCGTTCTCGCGGCGGCCACGTTGTCGTGCCCTTGACGTTTCTGGACTGTCCTACCGTGTTGGTCCTCATTATAGGAGAGAAGACTGAGTAAATATAAGCTACACAAAGAAACTGTTACCCGATTGACTCACAGCCTTGAAAAGTAAGGGTTATAATACGTCAAACACATGTTCAGTACGCGTCCGTTCCGAACAGACTTCCACGTACCGAAACGCTTCATTACTATTACATGTACCGTTACACCCTTAATACGTGGAATTTGATATTCTGTTAAGTTATTGAAATAGTGCACACGTTTTATTGATATTTTTTTACATATCATTCAAATGTGGAATTACCCGTCAGTGCATTAATTGACAGGTTTCTTTGCTCAACCTTTCCTCTGTGAGTGTGTGAGCCTTTAGAAACTATAACAGGCTGAACTTAGTTGGTCTTCCCTTCCCACACATGAAAGAAAGCTGGCGGAGAGCCTTTTGTGCGGTTTGTATCACATCTGTTGTACACTACAAAGAGAATTCCTCTCAGTCTGCCCTTCAGCGCGTCAATATGCAGAATGAAGAGTCGTGTCCCAGTAAAACGGCATTCAAGCAAAACTAATGCGAGCAGAGTCCAAAATAAAAGGATGCATTTCTTGGGGGGACCCCAAAAATCTTAAATTCTCACTTTATGCAATTTTTTGTAAAGGAGCACACGCTCAAACTAAATAATGAAAAAGTAACAAGAAATAGAAATAGGGTTTGGTGTCAACCTCCTGGCAGTTTATATACTTTGCGTTTATTCAGTAAGAAAACAAACATTATGTAAGAACAGACGATTGACCAGAACCGCTTTGTGTTCATCAACTCCAGCCAAGTAAATTACAAACAAAAGCATGTATCAAAACCATTTTTGCATACATAATAACATTTAACACAAAGGCTGACACTGACAGAAATAGACGCCCAAACCATTTGGACTGGGAGGGGCTGGCAGTGAATTAGCACCGGTGTCAAACTCAAGATGACCAAACTTGCTTATGCGAGTCCATTTAGCTTCAGTTGCAGTGTTTTGAGTTTTGACCCTTAAAGCAATGGCTATTTGAACACAAACAGTGACGCTATTCGTGTAGACAGACATAATACTCACTTTTATTTATTTGTATAAACATTTTTTATTTACGTATTTATTTTTGTATTATTTAAACCAATTCAGAGTGTGACCCCGCCTGTAGCATCTAGTTTGCTGGGATAGGCTCTGGCACCCCCGCGACCCTCGTGAGTGTAAGCGGCACGGAAGATGTATTTATTCAAATTATTCATCATTAACATTTCACATTCATTATGTTTATATATTTTATGTATGTAATGTCATGATTTAATGGCTGCCACCTCTCTAAGTCCAAATGGATTGGAAGTCTATCGCATAGACTGAGGTTGAGGGGGGAGGGGGCAGAAGGGGGCGGTGCCTCCCTCCTCTCCAGCTGGTGGCTGAAAAATGTCATTGCATGTAATTGACTTTAATATAAATGAATTTACAGGGGAAGTTCAGAATTCTTTACATAAGGCCTAATGTGCAAGCTCCGGAGTGGCTAAGCTAGCGTGAGTCAACGGTGCCTGCTTAGCATACCAATAAAAAAGAATTTATGCACGCATGAGATTCACCGATGACCAGTGCAATCAATAGTGTTGGCTATGTTTTCAGGATAAAGTTATCAAAACTTACAATTGCATGTCAATAATATAGGTATGAACAGCAACATTTGTAATTCAGTAGCTCTGAAGGGAACAGGCTGTCTAGGCAAGCAGGGCGGAGTGATATCACGTTTTTTTCAACGCTGATTTTTTTTTCTTCTTTTTTTCTTTTTTTTGTGGGAACGAAAGGGACTCCTTCAACTGATTAAACCCCCGCTAACTCGAAGATTAATGACTAATGTCAAAAATTTTGAACGTCCGCTTTAAAATAAATACCTAGCCATTAAAGCAATAAAACAAACAACAAACATGCATGAAATCAACAAGAATCCTACATAGTAGTTCATATTGGGTCAAAATTATTTTTCAATCACATCATGTGACTAGCACCTTAGAGATTGTCCTTTGCTTTGCTTAGCCAAAACTACACCTGAGGTATAGGTGGAGTTTGACTTTTGTGGCGAGGGGGGGAAAAACTGTTAATGACCAAGAAACGCGGGTGTCAGCAATAAAATTAACTTACAAGATATGTGCTCGGATAGTAGCTTAGCCTATGCTCGTACATACAGGTATCCCAGCTGTGTGTGTGTGTGTGCGTGCGTGTGTGTGAGCGCGTGCATTTTTCTGTCTTACCTTGTGGAGAAGTAGACAATGCATCCGTTTTGACTGAATATTCCAGCCAGGAACATTTCTAATAATACGTTGAAAATGAGCTTTTCCATCCCGAACATACACACATTTTTTAGGGTTAACATCTTTAGTGGCTCAAACTAAAACTCCGCTCACCATTTTGGCGGTGCTCTCCAGCGTTTCATGGTCCACATCTTCAATCTTTGGTTCTCCCTCAGTAGTTGTTGTCACTTTTTAAAGCTTAGGTTTGAAAGAATTACGTATCTTATCTCTTCTGTCCTCATGTGTTTTTTTGGGGGGCTAAGAAGAGCAAATAACCATCTCTAAGGTGCTAGTCACATGATCTGTTTGGAAAATAATTTTGACCCATTATAAAAATATTTTTTTCATTTAATTCATTTTTGTTGTTGGTTTTATTGCTTTAGAACTTTTATTGACAACATTTACAAGCAAAGTCTTAATTTTAAATCATATATTGGGAAAGTCATATGTGCAATGACATTTTAGACCATCAGGGAGGGCTGTAACCCCCCCCCCCCCCCCCCCCCCCGGCCCCCCATTAAACTCCGCGTATGACCTGAGGAAGCAAGATGGATATTTAGAATTTCTTTAATCCTATGCTTTCATAAGCTTCAACAACAACTGAGCTTGAACCGAGGAATGAACACAGTGTCACGATGCATAAACATATATATATGCCCTGGCAGATTCATGGCACATTAAGCCCCCGAACTATTTTTAACTTGCCCGTTTTACCCTGGAAACCCCCGTTTACAGACTCGCGCATCCGTTTTTGTTTCAACCCAGCCATGACAACAAGGTAAATCATATATTTATTATTCCAAATGTCTGTCATTTTTAGCTTAGAATCATTAATTGATGTCTAATATTTTGTTTAAAAAAAAAAAAAAAACGACTTTAAAGAATTATTCACTCGCATATTTTAAACTTTTAAACAAATGACGTCACAATGAAAAAAATGGTGTCTGTAAAAAAGTCAAGGATATCTACCTCATAACTATCGCTAAATTGTGTTTTTTTGTTACTGTTGCCTTTTCCCCGATAAGTTGGATGATAAAATATCGATCCAAACAAAGAAGAAATGAAAAAAAGTTTAAAAGGGTAAATATATGAGAAAGAAAATCTCGACCACTCCTTAATGACTCCGATTTCTGCATCGGGACCCTTGTTATATGACAATGTTTCACCCATAAAATCTCCAAAAAATCCAGTTGTGGCCATTCACAGCAGTGTCTTGACACTCAGTGATACATGCAACATGGAGTTTTTGGATCGAAAGAAGGTAAGTATGCTATAATATCTCGTTAAAGTCATGGCGTCTGTAATTCTGCGCTCGCGTGCTCTCACCTCCAGATAGGGTTTGGTTTTGCTGTTTAAAAAACTTTTTTTTTTTTTTTTTTCAAAAATGCCCTCCTGTCCAAAATTTTTCTTCCCCCAGAAAATTTAGATTTTAAGCTTTCCAATGATGTATCACACATGCATATCGGACAATTTTGAAATTTGGGCAAATTGGGGGTCTCAGAGCGGAACTTCAAGTCACCTGAGTGTTTTCCACCATATATAAATTGTAAATTTTATTGCTGACACTGCATCTCGGGCCATCAACATGGTTTGCCCCCCCCCCCCCCCCACAAAAATCAAATTCCGCCTATGGTCTTTCACCATCGGTGGCACTGACACGCGATCATCCCAGTTATAACTGATTTGCTTTCTATCACTGTCAATGCTAATAAATGAGTGAAATACATAATACAGTCACATGAATTCCATTAAATTAAACACAAATGAAATGTCTTTACACAAACGTGGGTTTGAGGTCTTCCTTGAATACCACCGGATGTGCAGAACGATAGAGATCGTTACTTTCGTACTCGCTGTCGGAAGAGTCTGAAGAGTCCGAGGTCAAGAGCGAGCCTCGTTGCAAGCAGGAGTCGCAGTATGGTCGGTGGTAGTAGCAGTAGTCCGTGGAGCTGCTGGAGTCCGAGTCCCAGTACTTGCGTGAGTCCTGAGCATCGCCTACTGTCTCTACGTCAAACACGTTGATGTTTTCTGGAGAACATCCGTAAGATTTTGTTGGCAAACTTCCTTCCTCATCTTGCAAGTCAAAGTCGCAGTCAGGAACCCGCAGTACAGTACCGTGCGCAGTGACACTCCCATTCGATGTGACTCTCTCGGGGTGCTTTGTCAGATTCTGACGTCCTGCACGGAGGCGTCTACGTCTAGGCGAGTGAAAGGGCGGTCGACGTTTCCTCATGGCGTACGGGGAGATACTGGGGTATCGGAAGATCAGAGGAGGATGAGTGGGGGAGCGAGGGGTCTGCAGAGAAATCGGGGAGAACGAAGAGTCCTCGGTAAATCTGCTATTAGAAGGGCTCCTTGCAGATTTTAGGACAGTTTCCAAAACCGTGTCAATACTAAGTTCTTGGAGGATCTCCTGCAGCTTCTCGCTACTGACAAAACCGGCCGGTTTGGTGTTCGGCCCCGAGGGAGATGTTGGTCCGTTGCTCAAAGTTTCAAAATGGTTCAAAAGTCCAGGGGATTGGAGAGAGGTGACAAAATGAGCCGTCTCCTCTGCTGTCCGAAGACAACCTGAAGACCTGAGGGGGTTTTCTGTTGTCGCTTTGGAGGGATCTCCATCCAATTCGCCAGAAAGAGGAGACGTAGCAGTAACAGGGGTTACAGAGGAAGGCAAAGGGGGACAGTTAAAAGATCCCGGACCACCCAATGACAAAGAATCAGCAACAAGACGAGGGAAGACAGTCGGTGAAGGTGAGATATCGGACTTGACGTCGCTATGAGAAGCCAGAATGTTAGCACACTGAAGTTGTGTGGCTTGAGTAGAGGACAACTGAAGGTTGTCTTCTTCCTCGGACTGCTGACTGGCCGACACCAAACGAAGAAGCTTGTCTTTGGCATTGCTCACCTGTTCTTGCAGGCTGTCAATCACGGCGTTCTTCTGCAAAACCGAGAATAATATCAAGTTAATATATATATTATAATTATTATATTATAATATATATATATACAGTGGGGAGAACAAGTATATGATACACTGCCGATTTTGCTGGTTTTCCCACTTGCAAGCCATGTAGAGGTCTGTAATTTGTATCATAAGTTCTCTTCAACTGTGAGGGACTGAATCTAATACAAAAATCCAGAAAATCACATCGTATAATTTTTAAATAATAAATTTGTATTTAACTGCATGAAATAAGTATTTGATACATTACCAACTAGTAAATATTTCGGCTCTTAGTTCTTTTTTAAGAACCCCTCCTGTTCTCCACTCATTACCGGAAGTAACTGCACCTGTTTGAACTTGTTACCTGTATAAAAGACACCTGTTCACATGCTCAAACAAACAAACTCCAACCTCTCCACAATGGCCAAGACCAAAGAGCTGTGTAAGGACATCAGGCATAAAATAATAGACCTGCACAAGACTGGGATGGGCTACAGGAAAATAAGCAAGCAGCTTGGTGAGAAGGTAACAACTGTTGGAGCGATTATTAGAAAATGGAAGAAGTTCAAGTTGATGGTCAATCTGCCTCGTTCTGGGGCTCCATGCAAGATCTCACCTCGCGGGGCATCACTGATCATGAGGAAGGTGAGGGATCAGCCCAGAACTACACGGAAGGACCTGGTCAATGACCTGAAGAGAGCTGGAACCACAGTCTCGAAGAAAACCATCGGAAACACATTACGCCGTCATGGATTAAAATCCTACAGCGCACGCAAGGTCCCGCTGCTGAAGCCAGTGCATGTCCAGACACGTCTGAAGTTTGCCACTGACCATCTGGATGATCCAGAGGAGCAATGGGAGTAGGTCATGTGGTCGGATGAGACCAAAATTGAACTTTTTGGTCTAAACTCGGCTCGTCGTGTTTGGAGGAAAAAGAAGGATGAGTACAACCCCAAGAACACCATCCCAACCGTGAAACATGGAGGAGGAAACATCATTTTTTGGGGCTGCTTCTATGCCAAGGGTACAGGACAACTGCACCGTATTGAGGGGAGGATGGATGGGGCTATGTATCGCCAGATCTTGGCTGACAACCTCCTTCCTTCAGTGAGAGCCCTGAAGATGGGTCGAGGCTGGGTCTTCCAGCATGACAACGACCCAAAGCACACAGCCAAGGCAACTAAAGAGTGGCTCCGTAAGAAGCATCTTAAGGTCCTGGATTGGCCTAGCCAGTCACCAGATCTGAACCCGATAGTAAATCTGTGGAGGGAGCTGAAAGTCTGTGTTGCCCGGCAGCAGCCCCGAAACCTGAGGGCTCTGGAGAAGATCTGCATGGAGGAGTGGGCCAAAATCCCTGCTGCCGTGTGTTCAAACCTTGTCAAGGACTACAGGAAACGTTTGGTATCTGTAATAGCAATCAAAGGTTTCTGTACCAAATATTAAGTTTGATTTTTGTGATGTATCAAATACTTATTTCATGCAATTAAATGCAAATTTATTATTTAAAAATCATACAACGTGATTTTCTGGTTTTCTGTATTAGATTCCGTCCCTCACAGTTGAAGAGAACTTATGATACAAATTACAGACCTCTACATGCTTTGCAAGTGGAAAAACCAGCAAAATCGGCAGTGTACCAAATACTTGTTCTCCCCACTGTATGTGTATATATATATATATATATATATATATATATATATATATATATATATATATATATATATATGGCGGAAAACACTAGGGTGATTTGAAGTTCCGCTCTGAGACCCCCAATTTAGCCAACTTTCAAAATTGTCAGATATGCATGTGTGATACATCATTGGAAAGCTTAAAATCTCAATTTTGGGGGGGGGAGAAAAATTTTGAACAGGAGGGAATTTTTTTTTTTCCAAATATTTTTTAAACAGTAAAACCCTATCTGGAGGTGAGAGCACGCGAGAGCAGAATTACAGATGCCATAACTTTAACGAGATATAATTGCGTACTTACCTTGTTTTGATCCAAAAACTCCATGTAGCATGTATCACAGAGTGTCAAGACACAGCTGTGAATAGCTACAGTTGGATTTGGGGGGGGAATTTATGGGTGAAACATGGTAAAAAAAAAACAAGGGTTGCGATGCAGAAATCGCAGACATCATGGAGTGGTCAAGATTTTTTTTTTCATATATTTAACCTTTTAAACGTTTTTTTCCCCAATGTTTTTTGGTTTGGATTGATTATTTATCATCTAACATCGGAGGAAATGCGACAGTTACAAAAAATATACAATTAAGCGAAAGTTATGAGGTAGATATCCATGGCTTTTTTACAGACGCCAATTTTTCATTGTGACATAATTTGTTAAAAGTTTAAAATATGTGAGTGAATAATTTTTTTAAAGTCGTTTTTTTTGTGTTTTTTTTTTTAACAAAATATTAGAACAATTAATGATTCTAAGCTAAAAATGACAGACATTTTGAACAATAAATATAATGAATTACTTTCGTTTTATGGCTGGTTTGAAACCAAAGCGGTTGCGCGACGTCTGTAAACGGGGGTTTCCAGGGTAAAACGGACAAATTGAAAATAGTTTGGGGGCTTAATGGGTGATGAATCTGCTATGGCAGCATATTGTTCTGTCAAACACAACAGTTTTTTTGGCTTAAAATACAGCAGTTTCTTCTTAAGAGGAGTGCAAGAGCAGAAACTGAACAGTATATATATATATATATAGATATATATAGATATTTGTATATTTAAAATAGTCTCATTATACCCTGTACAATGACAATAAAGGCTTTCAAATTTTTAATGTGCATTTTCCTATTAAAAAAATGTTCGTGTGCTGAGATTTTTCAAAATGACACACTGTAACCCATGACCCATAGGAGCATACTAGTTGTGAGTTGTTATTTTCCTTCTTCAAGCCTTTTGTTTTCCCTTTTCTCATATAAGGTCTCAAGGTGCCGCACAGCGACCTCTCATTTTTCCATGCCCTGTCCCCCATTGTTCCTTGTTCATTTCCGATGTATTCGATGACAAGAGACGTCCAATCCTTGGGCTCTCTTTATTCTTCTGCTATTAATTTCAGTGGGTCGATCACTAGTAGACAACCAATCTATACTGGTACCTAAACATACAGTGGGGCAAATAAGTATTTAGTCAACCACTAATTGTGCAAGTTCTCCCACTTGAAAGTATTAGAGAGGCCTGTAATTGTCAACATGGGTAAACCTCAATCATGAGAGACAGAATGTGGAAAAAAAAACCCAGAAAATCACATTGTTTGATTTTTAAATAATTTATTTGCTAATCATGGTGGAAAATAAGTATTTGGTCAACACCAAAAGTTCATCTCAATACTTTGTTATGTACCCTTTTTTAGCAATAACGAAGGCCAAACGTTTTCTGTAACTCTTCACAAGCTTTTCACACACTGTTGCTGGTATTTTGGCCCATTCCTCCATGCAGATCTCCTCTATAGCAGTGATGTTTTGGGTCTGTCGTTGAGCAACACAGACTTTCAACTCCCTCCAAAGATTTTCTATGGGGTTTAGATCTGGACCCTGGCTAGGCCACTCCAAGACCTTAAAATGCTTCTTACGAAGCCACTCCTTTTTTGCCCTGGCCGTGTGTTTGGGATCATTGTCATGCTGAAAGACCAAGCCACGTCTCATCTTCAATGCCCTTGATGATGGAAGGAAATTTTCACTCAAAATCTCTCGATACATGGCCCCATTCATTCTTTCCTTTACACAGATCAGTTGTCCTGGTCCCTTTGCAGAAAAACAGCCCCAAAACATGATGTTTCCACCCCCATGCTTCACAGTGGGTATGGTGTCCTTCGGATGCAATTCAGTGTTTATTTCTCCTCCAAACACGAGAACCTGCGATTCTACTAAAAAGTTCTATTTTGGTTTCATCTGACCATAACACATTCTCCCAGTCCTCTTCTGGATCATCCAAATGCTCTCTAGCGAACCGCAGGCGGGCCTGGATGTGTACTTTCTTCAGCAGGGGGACACGTCTGGCAGTACAGGATTTGAGTCCCTGGGGGCGCATTGTGTTACTGATAGTAGCCTTTGTTACTGTGGTCCCAGCTCTCTGTAAGTCATTCACTAAGTCCCCCTGTGTGGTTCTGGGATTTTTGCTCACCGTTCTTGTTATCATTTTGACGCCACGGGATGAGATCTTGCATGGAGCCCCAGATCAAGGGAGATTATCAGTCGTCTTGTATGTCTTCCATTTTCTAATAATTGCTCCCACAGTTGATTTCTTTACACTAAGCGTTTTACCTATTGCAGATTCAGTCTTCCCTGCCTGGTGCAGGTCTACAATTTGGTCTCTGGTGTCTTTCGACGGCTCTTTGGTCTTGGCCATAGTGGAGTCTGGAGTGTTACTGACTGAGTGTGTGGACAGGTGTCTTTTATACCGATAACGAGTTAAAACAGGTGCCATTAATACAGGTAACGAGTGGAGCCTCGTTAGAAGAAGTTACACCTCTTTGAAGCCAGAAATCTTACATGTTTGTAGGTGACCAAATACTTTTTTTCCACTCTAATTTGGAAATAAATTCTTTAAAGATCAAACAATGTGATTTTCTGTTGTTTTTTTTTTTTGTTCAACATTCTGTCTCTAATGGTTGAGGTTTACCCATGTTGACAATTACAGGCCTCTTTAATCTTTTCAAGTAGGAGAATTTGCACAATAGGTGGTTGACTAAATACTTATTTGCCCCACTGTACATCTGACGTAAAATTTGACTCGCCATTTGTTTCTACATCCGACGAAATGCTCAAAATACGACTATTTATGACAGCGCCGCAGTTTGTTTACCCGCAAAACGGACGCACAGCGGATTTCCTTGTGAGAGAAATCAACATGGGTTCCAAGAAGGTTAGTGCAGGTAGTGAAAAAAGGAAAAGGTGATGCTTACAGCACGCAAAACACATCTGCCACATTAGAACCGGATTTGTTTCATTATTGCAGGAATTATTATTATAATGTATTATTCCGATTTTTATTTATAATCTATTTGTTTTGCCATGTGTAATTGCCATTTGTAATAGTACCAGCAGTATTTATTAAAGAGTTAGTGTAGGTTTTTGGGCTGTGGAACGAATTAATGGAATTATAATGTATTCTTCTGGGAAAATCCTGCTCGACATTCGACCATTTCGACTTACAAACAAGATATTGGAAAGAATTATCTTCGTATGTAGAGGTACCACTGTATTATAAACTGGGAGGCCATCCTTCCGAGTTCAAATGGATTGAATGTCTATCTCTGTCAATGGCGGTCAATGTGAAGGTCTAGGAGTGCCATAATAAAATAAATCAAAAGTGAAATAAATTATTGTTGAAACATTTTTTTTTAAATGCATATTTATATATATTAGTAGATTAAATTATATATTGTATTTAAAATTAAAATAAATACTGAACACTGAAACAATATCACATTTAATGACACATATAAGTAATTATTTAATTTTGTATTTACCGGTACTTATTTAATTTTCGCACTCCTGACGCAAAATAAAACAGAAGAGTCAAAATGAAACAGAAAAAAAATAATGTTGAAATAAAGAAATAAATATTAATTGAAAGACAAATTTATAACTACTGTACAATATAAATATTGATATCACTCTTGAAATCATTAACGACTGAAATATTTATTTATGTAATTTTGACACTCTATGAATAAAGATGATTCTCTTTAACTCTTTGGTTGCCATTGACGGTGATAAACATCCAATCCATTTGGACTGGGAGGTCTGGCAGCAACCAGTCCAGTCCAGTTAATAGTACCTCATTGAGGAGCTGCTTCATAGAGTTGTTTTCCCCAAGAAGGAAGTAGATGTCATCCTGGCTGTAGACTGAAGGCTGGCTCTTAGCAGGGCTGCTGAAGTACTTGGCCATCTGACTCGGGTTGTTGTGATCCTCCTCAAAATGCCGCCACTCAGTCAGCTGATAATGAAAGCAACAGTGGAGGGAGTCAAAATGGTAGAATAGTCCTTGTATTGTTGAGGTTTCTTACCTGGGGCACAAAAAGCATGCAGTCGGTGGCCAGCGTGCAGATGAAAATGGCACCGGCCACCGTGCCGCAGACCACGTTGGGCCAAGCCGGCATCATGAGCGATACGGGGACAGCCACGCCCGAGCACAGAGTGACCAGAGATGCCGCTGTCAGAATGGTGGGCGACTGGTTGACCGGAGGACGGCTCACGTCGCTGGTCAGGCCCGCTAGGTAGGTACCGTACAGCAGCAAACACGCCTGAATAAATGGAAAAAGAAAATAGGCAGGGAAATTTACAAGCGTGATGAAAAAAGGAAAAGGAGGAAGCTGTGGATCCGGGGGGAAAAAAACAGCAAAGCACACAAGCATTTTATTTATGAGTTTAAAATTTTTATTTTTTTTAAATTATTTTTTTTTTAGCATTGTATACTTTTACTATTAATTTATGTTTTAATATATATACATATACACACAGCAATACTCGAAAATGAATGTCCTGTAAACGTTGTATTTCTGCAGTTGAACTTAAAAAGTGAATTTGACACATTAAATGAATGAATAAAATGCAAATCAATATATTTTTGGTCCAGTAAAATTTATTAGTTTCATGTTTTTTGTTAACTTGCAAAAATTAAACAACTCTTACTTGATATTTAAATTTTTCGGGTAGTACTTGTATTTGTGTGCAGCCGTGCTGTTTTCGTCAACGAAGACGATAACGAAAATATTTCGTCAACGAACAAATTTTTCATGACAATGACATCACGATGACGTGCTAAAAACGTGTCTTCAGGGACTAAAACATAACGAGATGGATGCCAGTTGTCATCTGACAAGATTAGAACGGGACGAAAATTCGCCATAGTTTCTGTCATAAGTTCACAATGTGTGATATTTTCTGATGGTACAGTGGGGCAAATAAGTATTTAGTCAACCTGTAATTGTGCAAGTTCTCACTTCACTTGAAAATATGAGAGAGGCCTGTAGTTGTCAACATGGGTAAACCTCAACCATGAGTGACAGAATGTGGAAAAAAAAAAAAAACTGAAAATCACACTGTTTGATTTTTAAAGAATTTATTTGCAAATCATGGTGGAAAATAAGTATTTGGTCAATACCAAAAGTTCATCTCAATACTTTGTTATATACCCTTTGTTGGCAATAACGGAGGCCAAACGTTTTCTGTAACTCTTCACAAGCTTTTCACACACTGTTGCTGGTATTTTGGCCCATTCCTCTATGCAGATCTTCTCTAGAACAGTGATGTTTTGGGGCTGTCGTAGGGCAACACGGACGTTCAACTCCCTCCACCGATTTTCTATGGGGTTGAGATCTGGAGACTAGCTAGGCCACTCCAGGACCTTGAAATGCTTCATACAAAGCCACTCCTTTGTTGCCCTGGCTGTGTGTTTGGGATTATTGTCATGCTGAAAGACCCAGCCACATCTCATCTTCAATGCTCTTGCTGATGGAAGGAGAGTTTGACTCAAAATCCCTCGATACATGGCCCCATTCATTCTTCCTTTACACAGATCAGTTGTCATGGTCCCTTTGCAAAAAAACAGCACCAAAGCATGATGTTTCCACCCCCATGCTTCACAGTGGATATGGTGTTCTTCGGATGCATATCAGTATTCTTTCTCCTCCAAACACGAGAACATGTGTTTCTACCAAAAAGTTCTATTTTGGTTTCATCTGACCATGACACATTCTCGCGATTCTTGTTATATTACCATGTTTCACCCATAAAATCCCAGAAAAATCCAGCTGTGGCCATTCACAGCTGTGTCTTGACACTCTGTGATACATGCTGCGTGGAGTTTTTGAATAAAAACAAGGTAAGTACGTGATAATATCTCGTTGAAATCGTGGCGTCTTTAATTCTGCTCTCGTGTGCTCTTGGCTCCAATTAGGGTTTTGCTGTATAGAATTTTTTTTTTTTTTTTTTTTTTTTAACAAAATGCCCTCCTGTTCAAAATGTTTCTTTCCCCAGAAAATTGAGTTTTTAAGCTTTCCAATGATGTGTCACACATGCATATCGGACTATTTTGAAAGTTGGCCAAATTGGGGTCTCAGAGCGGAACTTCAAGTCACCTGAGTGTTTTCCGCCATATACATATAAAGTATACCAACATACTGTATGTATTCCTAATCAAAACTAAAACTACATTATACACGAAAACAATTCAAGTTTCTAAGTGAATGAAAAATCCAAAACTATCATAACGGTAAGAAACCCAACTTCTGTTTGGAGTCCAATGTGCATTCTAATGGTTATATTTTAAGAAAGGTCGGTTAACAACATACCTTTTTAACAACTATAATGAAAACCCACAGATCCGAGTACATGGAAGAGCAGGAATCAAGCTGAGACATGGAATAGGAGACGTCCTTGTCCAATTTAACGACGGCACCAAGCGATCGGGAACAGCGGATGGGGTCCGAGAGGTTCCAGATGCTCAGAACTAGTAGATCCCCCAAAATCAAGACAGCGACCATGGCCATTAGCTGAATGTCTCTGATGATCTGACAAAGGACAGACGTAGATTTAATTCTCTGGCTACCACTGATAGCGATGAACGTCCGATCCATTTGGACTAGGAGGGATGGCAGCAATTGAGCATTTATTCATTCGCCCTTCCCAGTCCAAATGAATCGCATGTCTATCTCTGTCAATGGCACGGAAACATAATCGTAATGCTAACTAGAAAATGCAAATTGTGGAGAAATTGTGTGGGGATGCTGTGCTCTCCTATAAGCATAAAAGAGCAATAATTTAACTTATTAATTTTGAGGCTTTTTTCAGGTTATTGGCTGCCATCAACAGTGGACAGAAGAAAAAAAACAGAAATATTATATGTGGGGAGCTTGGCAAAGCATCCCCAAAAACTACCATAA
The DNA here is from genome assembly GCF_030265065.1 of Corythoichthys intestinalis. Lineage (NCBI taxonomy): Eukaryota > Metazoa > Chordata > Actinopteri > Syngnathiformes > Syngnathidae > Corythoichthys > Corythoichthys intestinalis. The sequence goes on from NC_080406.1 coordinate 17,373,010, forward strand.
CTCATACCACTCTCTTGTCGGGAACTCTCTGTGTGAAGACCCTATAGAGCCGCCAGGTTTTTCCTAAAATGGGTCCAAACACCATGGTGCTACCCAGACAGAGGGTCCAAATCCGGGCCTGGGGTAATGAAGCAGACTAGTACATGGATCTGGACTAGATTTTCATCAATGGGAGAGCGCGACTCACATGCAGTACAGCTGAAGACACTTCCGTGGAATGGTGCGGCGGCGCGTCCACGGCAAACAGGAAGCCGCTGATGTAGGTGAGAACGCTTCCTATGAGACTCAGGATGTTCAGGTTAGGGCTGGACATCTTGACTATTCTGGTAAAGAACAAAAGGAAGGTTAATTGAAGAAGGATGCCAAAATTAGGTAGAAACAGTATATACGTCACTCATTAAGAATAAATGAAGTTTATGTTATCATTTCAACAGTGATTCACTGATACATTTAATTTTTTATTCATTTAAATTTGACTTTCCATTTTTGTTTAGATTTTTTTCCCAAATTGGATTTGTGGTAGTCTGTATTTATCTAAAAATGTATTTATCTAAACCTTTTTTCCTTTGATTTATTTCAAGAGTTATTCATTAATTTTTAAAAATCAATTTTCGTTAGTATTTATTTAACATTATTTCACTTTCTATTTATTTCATTATCAAATTACAATAGATTAAATGATTGAACATCTGCATAAATAAATGTGTGATTAAATCTTAATAATTATTATTAAATGTCAATATTTATTCCATTATATATTTATATATTTAATTAGAATATTTATTTTTTTCATTAGATTACTTGATTTTTTTTAATTGCAGCATTTATGTAGATTTGTTCGCCTAGTTCCTATTAATTTGTATTAATTCAAATCAATTTTCTACTTATGCTGTATTTAATTGAACATCCATTTATTTAACTTTTTATTTCGTTAAATCTACATTTTTTAAATACATCATAAAATGTACCATTAAATGTTACTGATTCAGTAATGATTTACAGTGATCCCTCATTTTTCGCGGTTATTGGGGACCAGAAGCTGCCGCGATAAATGAAAAACTGCGAAGTAGCAGTCAGAATTTGGCATCAACAACACGAATGCATGGATCCCTCCTGCCTTGTATTAACGGTTCAGGCTGGTGGTGGTGGTGTAATGGTGTGGGGAATATTTTCTTGGCACTCTTTGGGCCCCTTGGTACCAATTGAGCATCGTTACAACGCCACAGCCTACCTGAGTATTGTTGCTGACCATGTCCATCCCTTTATGACCACAATATACCCAACTTCTGATGGCTACTTTCAGCAGGATAATGCACCATGTCATAAAGCTGGGATCATCTCAGACTGGTTTCTTGAACATGACAATGAGTTCACTGTACTCAAATGGCCTCCACAGTCACCAAATCTCAATCCAATAGAGCATCTTTGGGATGTGGTGGAACAGGAGATTCGCATCATGGATGTGCAGCAGACAAATCTGCACCATCTGTATGATGCCATCATGTCAATATGGACCAAACTCTTTTAGGAATGCTTCCAGCACCTTGTTGAATCTATGCCATGAAGAACTGAGGCAGTTCTGAAGGCAAAAGGGGGTCCAACCAGTTATTAGCATGGTGTACCTAATAAAGTGGCCGGTGAGTGTATACTGTATTTATGAACCGTAATTTCCGGACTATAAACTGCTACTTTTTTCCCTCATTTTGAAACACGCGGCTTGTAGTCCAGTACGGCTTATTTGTCGATTTGGATTAATAGGTAACACTTTATTTGACAACGGCGTCAGAAGAGTGCCATAAAAGCGTCAAAATTTTGAGATGACACTATCATGGGCATTAATGAATGCTTGTAGCAGATGTCATTAAGTGTCATCCGGCAAATGATGTCACTAACCTTATTTATGTCCAGCTTGTATATTATACATCCATTCAAAAGTGAGATAATTAGCCAGATGACACAAAATGACATCTGTCACAATCATCCATTAATGCTCATGTCATAATTATGATGGTCTTATGACAGTCTTATGGCGCCACTGTCAAATAAAGTGTTACCAAATACCATAACTAGCAATTAATGAAACAACTGGATCAGTAACTAAAGAAATAATGAACACAGAACATGAATTTTGCTTGTTATTTACATCTGTAGCCCTGCAATGCATGCTAGGAGGAAAGTTAGACGACAACAGTGTTGACAGCAGGTGGCAGCAGAGGTTGAATGTCTCTCCCTAATAAGCAGTGATGGCCAAATGAAGGTTCTTGAAGCAATGAAGCCTTGCAGCTAATTGGTTCATAGCTTCATGGTGGTTCGTTTGGTCTTATGAAAGTCTTATGATGCCACTGTCAAATAAAGTGTTACTTGTGCAATATCTTTTGGTGAAAATATCCCATAATTCAGTGAAGACATCTGCTGCTTATAGTCCTGTGCAGTTCATCTATGAACAAATGTTGTTTCCTTGTCAAATTTACCTTATAGTCAGGTGCACCTTATATTCCGAAAATTACGGTATATATATTTTAATAAATGGTTTTTAGGCACTTCAATAATTATGATACGTTTTAAACATGTTACTGTCCCGAAGAATTTTTTAGAATAAACAAGAATAAAGTAGAAGATGCTTTGAGTAAGTCCACTCAAATCCGCTCAAGCAACTGTTTAACGCATGCGGCGCTTTGAAGTTTCGGCTTTTCAAGCGTCTCTGGCAAGATCAAACCTTAACATCTGTCAATCATCGCTAACTTTAATGAGCAACTCCAGTGCGCTGCCTAACCATGAAAAGCAGCAGGTGCGAGAGTGGAAGACTTAGCGACCGGATCGGGACAGTGCTATAAAATACTGCATTTAATTATTTATTTTTTAATTGAAAAAAAATCCGCCATGGACTGAGGGCGCGAATTAATGAGGGATCACTCTATTCCAATATTTATTTTCAGTCAATTTCAACTTTTATTCATTAATTAAAGTTTTTTTTTTTTAATTCGTTTGAATTTTATACGTATATTTTTTCAAATTATATGAACACTCATTGATTTAATTTTTCATGTATTCATTTTGGCAGTCCTGGCTCTCCAGATCGGAAGCCCTTAAACTCCACAATACATTACGTTTACTATTGTGTTGTGTGCTCTGTCAGGCTGGATCTTAGCTTTGCTACCTGTTGTTTTTGAAGCGCAAGGTGAAGAGCAGGAAGCAGAAGGCCAGCAAAATGCCGCAGGACAGCAGCGTCCACACCACCGCGCTCAGAACCGGGGACAGCCAGCGTCTCGGAGGTGTCGCCACCATCTTCAAAATGATACATGGTATTACTGATACACCTTGATTATTAACTGGCATAACTTTCGCAACCAAAACTTCAAAAGGATGAGACATCTATTGCCGTCAATGGTACAGAAACAATCATAATGCTTACTCGAAAATGTAATTTCTGGAATAATAATTTTGTGGGGGTGTTTTGCTCTTTCATGGGTCATTCCCCAAATATTTTGGTGCATTTCTGTGTTACTTCCATGGTTATTCGTTGGCAGTGTTGGGCACGGTACTTTAACAAAGTAATTAGTTATAGTTACTTACTACTTCTTCCAAAAAGTAACTGAGTTAAGACATGAATTACTCTATAGTAAAAGTTGTTGTATGTCAAAAAATTTGAAATTTTCCTAGCAGTGTTCAAGTCAGTTGACTACAGAAGAACAGACAGGTAGTTGTGTTATAGAACCTTGTAATATTTATTGCACCTCACCAGCAACAGATTTGTCCTAAACTTGAAGTGCAACAAAAATAAACAGTAAACAATATAATAAAATAACAATCAGCAGTAAACAATATAAAGTGAGTTTAATCAAATCTAACTCTCACAACCTGAGACAACTGGTCAAGTAGACATAGCCTACAGTACTTCCAAGTATTTTCACTTGAAATAGTGTTTCGCTCTCCACCTCGTAAAGGAAAAATTTTCCTCTGAATGCTCTGCCATCATATCCCTCTGCATCTATTTTGAGTGTGTGTGTGTTTGCCGCGACGCACTGTTCCGGTTTGTGTGTGAAAACACCGGCTCTGATTGGCTTACCATGACACATGACTAACCCTCAGCTAATCACAATCACTTCCATTGCATCTATCCAGGTGAAGCATTCAGGTAGCCTCGTCCCCCTACTCCTCCTGTCAACCTCAAAACGTCTGCCGTCCTCAAGATTGAAGCAGCATTCTTGCTGGCTGACAGTGGGGGATGGGAACGAGGCTAGCATTCAGGTGTAGCAAACACAGAAACGTTAGCAAGCTTTGGAAAGCATTGTCTAATTGAATGAGCAGGGACAAACTGCCTGGAGTCATAAGGAGAACGTGCTGTAATATTCTGATACATAGCGCCGGCCCAGGCCATTTTGGGGCCCTAAGCAAAATAATGCAAAGGGGCCCATATTTTTGGCCCACCATTTTGTCACAGTGTACTGTGAAACCCATACATGCAATCCAATCCATATGTCCATATTTTGTATATTAATCAGATTTTGTTGCACTCCATACTTCAAACTTCTCACCCCAAATGATTGTCAGTAGATAGCACCAAACCTTTTTCTAAAGGAGGGGAAAAAAAGAAGAACTTTTATTTTTTTAAGCTTGTAATCAAGTATCAAAACTCACAGAAGTCAAATAAAGCAAACTGTAGTAAACAAAATAGATTATGAATTAAACAATTGCCAGATTGGGGGCCCCCTAGTGGCCCTAAGCAGCTGCATAGTCTGCGTATAGGCTGGGCCGGCCCTGCAGATACAGAATTATCCGAGGCACCGTAAAGTGCACATGGCGCCAATATTGTTTTGCTCACATGATGCGGGAGTGAGTTAGAGACACGGTCTGCCGAGAGCCGTACGTTTGTGTTAATGTTGAAGTTATATGTGCTATTAAAGAAACTAGAGTGCCAGCACGTCCTGTGCGTTAGGGTTAGGGTTACACTAACTACACTGCTTGTTGGTCATCATTTCAGGGTACTTACGGGTCACTTGTTGTATATTTTGAGGGACTCTGGGGTCACTTCCTTTTGATTGGTCACTGCCTGTTGAAATTGGGGCATTTACGGATCACTTCCTGTTGATTTCGGGTCACTTTCTGTTGGTTTTTGATCATTTTCCGATTATTTTGGAGCATTCCCTGATTAATTCTGTTGATTTGGGGGGCATTTCCGCGTCACTTCCTATTGATTTCCGGTCACTTTCTTCTAACTTTGTCACGTCCTGTTCAATTTTGGGTCACTTTTTGTTGATATTCAGCAGGGGTGAGAGTGGCTAGAATTTTTTGACAGAACTCCCTGATATGAATGTCGCCACGGAGCCAGATTTTATTTTTTTTTGGGGGGGTGAAACCTTGTAATACCACAGAAATGCAGAGAAAACAGCTTTTGGCACAGTTGTACTTACAGTGTATTACAAAAGTGAGTACACCCGTCGCATTTCTGCAGATATTTAAGTATATCTTCATGGGACAACACTGACAAAATGACACTTTGACACAATGAAAAGTAGTCTGTGTGCAGCTTATACATTAGAGTTAATTTATTTTTCCCTCAAAATAACTCAACATATAGCCATTAATATCTAAACCCCTGACAACAAAAGTGAGTACACCCCTTTGAAAAAACGTACATCCCTAAATGTCCAAATTGAATTCTGCTTGTTATTTTCCCTCCAAAATGTCATGTGACTCGTTACAGGAGTGCTGTCAGTATTGCTGCAGAGATTGAAGGGGTGGGAGGGATCAGCCTGTTAGTGCTCAGACCATACGCCGCACTCTACATCAAATTGGTGTGCATGGCTGTCATCCCAGGAGGAAGTATCTTCTGAAGATGGTACACAAGAAAGCCCACAAACACTTTGCTGAACACATGTCAACAAAGCACATGGATTGTTGGAACCATGTCTTATGGTCTGATGAGACGGGTGGGCTTTTTTGTGTCAAAGTGTCATTTTGTCAGTGTTGTCCCATGAAAAGATATACTTAAATATCTTCAGAAATGAGAGGGGTGTACTCACTTTTGTGATACACTGCATAACACATACACGCAAAAAATGGTTTTACATATGCATTATGCTACTGCATTGCACATACTATCACAAGGCAAACATGAGGAACTGAATTTAATTCAATTTTTTTAATTTGAATTTTTGAGTATTTGTATTTTTCAGTGATTATAACAGTTAACTAAAACAGCAGTAACCCCAACCTCAATCTCCTAATTTTCATTTGCCCTCATTTCCTCACATCTCAATAAAAAAACCTCAATATTAACTACTTAAGAACATAGGATGTACATTAAAATGGAAGGTAAAGTAATCATTTACTTATTCTTTTTTAATAATAAAGATATAAGTAAACATTCACAAAAATACAAATGACTTACATTATGCAGTGAAACGGAATATATTTTGAAGATCACACAAACATTGACTGTTTTAAATTATAAGGAAATAAATTAGGGCTGTCAAAATTATCACGTTAACTGGGCAGTAATTAATTTTTTTGATTAATCAAGTTAAAATATTTGACACATTTAATGCACATGCCCCGCTCAAACAGATTAAAATGACAGCACGGTGTAATGTCCACTTGTTACTTGTGTTTTTTGGTGTTTTGTCACCCTCTGCTTGCACTTGGGTGCGACGGATTTTATGGGTTTCAGCACCATGAGCATTGTGTAATTATTTACATCAACAATGGCGAGCTACTAGTTTATTTTTGATTGAAAATTTTACAAATTTTATTAAACGAAAACTTTAAGAGAGGTTTTAATATAAAATTTCTATAACTTGTACTTACATTTATCTTTTAAGAACTACAAGTCTTTCTATCCGTGGATCGCTTTAACAGAATGTTAATAATGTTGATGCCATCTTGTTGATTTATTGTTATAATAAACAAATACAGTACTTATGTACCGTATGTTGAATGTATATATCCATCTTGTGTCTTATCTTTCCTTTCCAACAATGATTTACAGAAAATTATGACATATTTTATAGATGGTTTGAATTGCGATTAATTACGATTAATTAATCTTGAAGCTGTAATTAACTCGATTAAAAATTTTAATCGTTTGACAGCCCTAAAATAAATAAGTAGCCTAACATAAATAGGTCCAAAGTGTACATTGACATGTCTGAACCTTCCCATCAAAGCAACTGAAATTAAATTAAATGAATAAGCCTCTTCAAAATCATTCCTTTTTCTTAAAGATCTGATCGATTTTCTGTTTCATTGCCCTATTTTTATCGAATTTATTCAACAATTTTTTTGTTTTTACAGTTGCCGTCGCCCACATCCACCCCTGATATTCGGGCAATTTGAGGAATTATTTTGTCAAAAATAATGACCACCAATGGACTTAATTTTTTGCCGGTTCGAGTTTAATATCCAAACAAGTGAATAGAAACGCGTTTTGTGGGAAATGAATGTGCCTTAAGAAATGAATGAAGCATTTGTAATGTGTGACTTGTGACTTATTACAGGACAAACGCCGTTTTAAAAATTTGGAATTTTATGTTTTTGCCTTTGGGTTTTTTCTTTGTCCAAAAAACAAACATATCGTTGGCACACGTTGGGAGCATAAGCTATAATATACAATTTTGCCAAACGAAATTGAAGAGTGACTAACATTCGTTTAACATTCCACTCGCAGGCCTCTTCCGGTCCAAGAGGATTACGTCTAACGCAGAAATAAGTCATGAATTTAGAATGTTTGAATTTCAAAAACAAACTTTTTGTTACCCTAGTGAGGCCGCAGAGTCTATGCAGCACCTCCATGCTGTCTTGCCTTAGGACCCCCGAGTGGCTGAGGCAGAGTGGGGAATCACAACGTGAGCTGCAGTTCCACGCCGCCTCCATGTCAGTTCACCTTCACCTGCACATCCTGTCCAATAACCAAATACTGTATATTAATTTTACAGGGTGACTGTCTGCAGTACACAAAACATCCACAGTGAGGTGCTGATACCCCTCAGGTAGATTTATAGATGAGCTTTAATAAATACTGCAACTATAAAAAGCAATTTCTGTTGAAATTTTGGGGTCACTTCCTTGTTAACTCATTGGCTGCCATGCTCTATACCCCCAATCTTTTTGGACTGACAGAATAAATAAATAAATAAATAAATAAATAAATAAATAAAAATAAAAGAATAAAGAAACAGAAATGTAATTCAGTATATTAAAAAATTATTCAGTATATTAAAAAAATATTCTATCAAAAATTATTTAATTCTATTCATCTAAATGAGTAAAAACTAAAATAATAAAATAACATGAAAATAATAAATAAATATTGAAATATATATTGCAGTACACAGAGCCCCCACAGTGGCATTCTGAGACCGCTCATGTAGATATATTTATAAAATTTCATAAAATATAAATCCCAAGATGTGTGTTTGTGTATTTCAACATTTACAAATGTCCATGTTTGTTTCAAATTTTTAATTACAATTTTTATATATTTGGTTTTTTTCATGCTTATGCAACAAATATTTATTTCAACATTGATTGATTTTATTTTTTTGTTGGTTTCTATTTAAGTAATAATAATCTTTTTTTGGCGGCACGGTGGCTGAGTGGTTAGCACGTCTGCCTCACAGTTCTGAGATCAAGGGTTCAATCCCGGGCTTCGGCCTTCCTGTGTGGAGTTTGCATGTTCTTCCCGTGCCTGCGTGGGTTTCCTCCGGGAACTCCGGTTTCCTCCCACATCCCAAAAACATGCATGGTAGGCTGATTGAACACTCTAAATTGTCCATAGGTGTGAGTGTGTGCGTGAATGGTTGTGTGTCTCCTTGTGCCCTGCGATTGGCTGGCAACCAGTTCGGGGTGTCCCCTGCCTACTGCCCGAAGTTAGCTGGGATAGGCTCCAGCACCTCCGCGACCCTCGTGAGGAATAAGCGGCATGGAAAATGAATGAATGAATGAATAATCTTTTTTTTTTTAAATAAGAATGAAAGCAACACTATGTAACTTTTCAGTTTTGGTCGATTTTAGCGACGGCGGTGGAAAAAAGGGGTGGTGTTTTGCCTTGAGGAAGATTGCTTTTCCCATGAGGACCAGAGCACACCCGCACAGTGTCTTAAAATCATCAATCAATCTAAAATCAATCTCCTGGTCGCATGCAGATGGATTAAACGACATTTTTGTTTCCAGTGGCTGTGTGAAGGATGAATAGTAATAAGGTAATAAATCCAGTTGTGGCATATGCAATTGCATATGACGGTTAGCAACCTTGTGGCTAACCCCAAGAGCCCACCTCAGCATTGACGAGTTCAGTTGCCGGGGGGGTGCTTTGGTCGTCACGCCAGCGAGTAAAAGCCGGGCCAATGTTTATTCTCGAGTATCCTGGTAGTCTCCCTTTTTTGTCCTCATTGGACAAAACTTTTTGTCTCTTTTGTTGCTCTGCCACCTTTGCAGAATTTGCGCGATTTCCGTCTTCTTAATGAATATGAATGCAGAAAAGGGGAAGTGACGTATGCCGTAAAGCAGTCAGCACATTTGTAGTTTTTTTGTGTGCCAGGGTTCCTGCCACCCTCTTCAAAGTTAATTAGTGCTGGTGAAAGCGATACAGATCCCCTCAAGATATAAAAGAGGTGTTATTCAACTAGTTGTCAGTCGACATAATATCACAAATGGTATGAAAATATTTAGTAAAGGTTGAGAAGTTACCTAGTGTTGCTTTAAAATAATTCAGAAAAAAGTACATGTTGAAATAAATGTTTCAAAAAAATTAAATAAGCGTACAAGAATTATTTAACTGCCTATGAAACCATGAAAAAAAATCTTAAATAGCATTATTATTGGAAGGAAAATCATGTTATGAGAGAATTCGACCATATACAACAATTTGGCAAAGCGCAGATGACGAGAAAAGAGTCTTTTAATCTGCCGTTTCACCCCGCCTGTCATTATCGCCCTCTGGCACCTCCACTTGGATGATTACATCGGCGGAGTAATGACTTCAAAATTCAGCCCAATGGAGAAGGAAGTGTTTTTCAGCGATTGTGGTTCAAGTGTGGATCTTTCAAGTGATATTGACAATCCAGAGGAAGGTTGTGGCATACAGCCATATATGTTTGAGTCATATTTGGAGGAGGAGGAAGATTCAGAACGACAACAAACAGGGGGCTGATGACTACAGCATACTGTAAAATGTCATCATTGTTTTCTCACTACTCCAATATTTTTACACGATGTTCTTTGTCTCCAAGTATTTTCCCCCGATTGCTAAATAAATAGTATGGTCAAGATGAATAACAGTCTTGTGCTAAATGGAATATGAAATATTAAAAATGCATTTATTCAGTACGACAGAGCTAAACTACTGCATAATGGTCAAAACCGCCGACTTCTTAAACCTCCTAACCGGTATTTTATATCACCGGAGTTAGTGCGGCCCTTGTCATTACCCTCCTGGCAACTCGGAGACGGAGGAACGAGCGTAAACAAAAGAGGAAGCGTAAGTGCTAGGCTACATGCTATTCAGCACCAAGCGGCTCTTCCAATCTTTTTCGCCTTTCGAAAACCAAAAATCACACCAACTACCCCAACTAATGTCACACATAGCGGCGAGGGTGACAGCCTTCACCGATCGGCCAGCCCCGGGTGGCGCTTCCACACACATCCTCGCGGTCCATTTTATTCAAGAGCATAAAATACCGCGTGAAATATGAAATAAACATGCTTTTTGCTGTCATAGGCACTTTAATCTAATTTCTCTATATTTAAATCAATAACTAATAAGGCATTAATAATAATAATTTTAAAAATATGTATATCGTGGCATACCAATACTGTGATACAAAATGGCCCGTATCGTGATATTTTTTCCATATTGTAAAGCGCAATGTACCTGAAAGTACACAGATGCTGTAAATCAACTGCCACACACATAGCCACAACAAAATGTTCCACAGCAAACAGATGCAAAAATGTCAGGGACATGACAAAGCCTTAACCTTGTACGCCCTGAAATTGATCGAGCTGCTTGACTGGACGCTAAGTTACTAAACCCAGATTGTTGATTGTGTTATTGTACAGTTTTGATGTATGTTCCATGCCTGAATGTGCGTCTTTAGTTGTGTGGGGGACGGGAAACTGATAGGCATATGCTTCATCCCGTCCGCCTTTGTCTTCTTCTTCAGTTACGGGCAAATCATATCACATTTTGTAATTGTCAATGATACCGATGATGATGACAATAAAATTCCATTCCATTCCAACTTCTTTTCATAGCAAGTTAAGTGTGTGATCCACCAAAGCTATCATTTACTTTTTTGCCAAACAAAGCATGAGAGTGACAAACAGTCAGTTTGTCATTACGCCTGCAGGCATTTGCATCTTGCGCTGACATGTACATGAGCTAGTGTGACTGAAGCGCCGGCTGTAAATCAGTAAGGATAACTGTGACTCAACCGTATGAGGCTCAATGCCACATTATAGCTGAACACGTCTACTCGCCGTCTGAGTTTGGGAAGTCGCGTCAAGGTTGATGACGAGGCGCCACGTCAGGAAAATTCACAGGGTATGTGTAGTGGTAGTTAGCAAGAGAGATTGGCAGAGATCGACAACGCTTCAGTGCCAATGGCAGCGATGGATGTCCGATCAATTCTGACCACTCCATATCCAAATGGATTGGACGTCTATTGGCATCAATGTCTGTGAAAGAGTTAATACTGTCTTCTGGGCTGAAACTGTTGAAAATAAAACTTGCATTAATCTACGATTAACCTCAAATAACTAATATAATATAAAAATTAAACAAATAATAATAGAAACAAAGAAACTGAATAGCAGATGGATGAAAACTATAAGAATAATGGAAAATTAAATATATATAGAATAGGAATTTTTACAAAAAAATCAATGGCTGGATGGAAAACAACGTTAAAAAACAAAACTTAAAAAATATAGTACAAAGAAAAATCACATCATATTAATGAAACAAAAATAAAGATTAAAGAATAGAAAATAAAATTTAAAGAAATATACAAAATTATTATTTAAAAAAAAATGAATCAAAAATGAAAAAAATCACATAATAATATGAATACTAAACTAAATAAGATGAATAAAAACCGATGGAAAATACAATGGATGGAAAATGCAATTGAAAAGATATGAAAATAAAAATTTCATCAAGATTGAAAACAACATTTAAAAATAAAATACAAAAATAAAACACAATCACATTAATAATACAAAAATAAAGACAAAAATAAAGGATGGAAAATAAATTTAAAGTATTTGAAAATCAAATTTAAGGAAACATACAAAATTATTATTTAAAAAAAAAATACAAAATTAAAAAATATATATCACAAAATAATATTAATACAAAACAAAATAGGAAAAAAGAAAATATAAATAGATAGAAAATACAATCGAAAATATATGACAATAAAAATTTCAATAAAATGGAAAACAACATTTAAAAATAAAAAACAAACAAAACAAAATCACATAATGATAATACAAAATTAAAGCTATAAAGGATAGAAAATAAAATTAAAGTATTTGAAAATCAAATTTAAAGAAATATACAAAATTATTATTTAAAAAATAAAAATAAAAAAACAACAATAACAAAAAAACAAAACAATCACATAACAATATTAATACGAAACGAAATAGGAAAAAGGAAAATATAAATAGATGGAAAATACAATGGTTGGAAAATACAATTGAAAATATATGAAAATAAAACTTTCAATAAAACTGAAAACATTTAAAATCAAAATACAAAAATAAAACAATTACATAATATTAATAATACAAAAATAAAGATAAACATAACAGATGGAAAATAAAATTAAAGTATTTTAAAATAAGATTTAAATAAATATACAAAATTATTATTTTAAAAAATTAAAATAATAAACAAACAAAAAAACACATAATAATATTGATACAAAACGAAACAGGAAAGAGGAAAATATAAATAGATGGAAAATACAATTGAAAATATATGAAAATAAGAATTTAACAAAATATATAGGCTAGATGTAAAAAGAAAAACAAAACTTAAAAATATAAGAGCACAAATAAGCATAATATTAATAACACAAGAAATATGGGATGGGAAAAAATATAATTTAAGTAGTGGAAAATAAATGTAAAAATACTTAAAAAAAAAAAAAAAATTAAAATGGCTTGGTGGAATATATATATATATATATATATATATATGGAAAAATAGGTTAAATAACGTTTAAAAATACTGTATTCTTAAAATAATGGATAGACGGATGTTTAATGGACAAAAAAAATTATAAAATCAAAATTTTTGATATTGCACTTTTTCATATTAACAACAAACTGACGCACCGCCCACCGTGACCTATTTGCGCAAAAATGGAGACCATAGTGAGAACAATGCCGCCACATAGTTGTGAGAGGTCCGCATTTCCTGTTCAGCTCCTTTCCGTCACTTTTCCCACTTTAGTCCTGCCGCTTCCTACAGGAAAGGCCAGTCTAGAAGGAGGCATTTCCTCCACGTTTATTTAAAAAAAAAAAAAAAAAAAAAAAAAAAACTGTGGCCAGGACTTTTAGAGTTGAAAGTCATGTCAGTATGTGTGTGCTCTGTTTCCACTGATCCTGTCTGACTTTTTAATGGAAGCCCGTTTGTCTAGTAATGGGCCACTTTCAGGATTTAGATTAAGGGTGGCTGGTGTAAATCTGTACATGGAGGCAAGCATTCCACCTTCCTTTATGAGTTGATTCTCTAAGCTGAGTTAGAATGCAATTTATTGGGGATAATCTCTGGCCGCGTGCTGGTGCATTTTGCACAGTGGCGCCTCGAAAGACCAGGGTGCAGACCGCAATCTGTTCTGAGGTCTGCAGTTTTCTTAATCTATTGGCTGCCGTTGATGGGGATAGACGTCCAATTCATTTGGACTGAAAGGGATGATGAACAATTGGGAGAAAAAAAAATTCAGCGAACGAGAATATTTCATGATTAAGACGTTTTTTAAACATTTTTACTTAGAAGCTGAAAGGGAACCTCAGACTTAAAGACTTGTAGGCTCTAATAAGCCACAATTGTTCTCTTTTATTACTATACTATGTTATTACAAACACAAAATATTTCCATTGATTTAAAAATGTATATTATTTAGTACATGTTTTGACCTACGGAGGGCGCCATGTTTTATGTGCGCAATGGACGCTCGTGGCGATGACGTAGTTTGTCACTGTAACTAGACGAACACTACCGGTGTTCTGCAATTACTTTCTACGTGGCGAGACGTCCGACACATGCACACATCAGTTAAAAGCGGCGAGTATTTACTATTTATGTTTTTATTCAGTCTTTTATTACATTTTCATTGCCTCATAATACTTTTTGCATGTGTTTCCCTCTCATACAGTACTTTAAAGCATTGTGTTTCCTTGTGGTAGCTTTAAAGCAGATTGTTGATCTGTTGACCACATTAGTCACGTATCGTATTTAAAACACCCATATTTGATATTACTACATTTAAGTATTTTCTTTAAGGCATCTTTGGTATGTTCTGTCTGTATGCATCTAAACAAAACAAGTTGAAAGTGCACAGTGGTACTTTGGGAATCAAATTCGCCTCTTGTACGATGTTTCACCAGGTGTAGCACATTTTGGCAGAACAGTTTTTTTTTTGTTTTTTTTTCATCTCGTCTCATCCAGTCTTTCCTGTTCATTTTGCTGCTCGTTTTGTGAAATATCGATAGTGCCGTCACGCTCGTTATGTTTCTCTCGGGTTCAAATTGAAAGGGCTGAACAGATGACATGTTTATGTCGCTAGAGTCATACTCTGGAAAGCCTGGCAGCGTAACCCAGTGACGTCGCTGCCCTGCTACGTCAACAACAATGGCCACTTATGAGTTAAACCAAGTTAACTAATTGTATAAAAATGAAAACATCGAGAGGTTTTAATGTTAAATTATTTTAACTCATAATAATGTTTATCTTTTAAGAACTACAGGTCTTTCTATCCGTGGTTTGGACCATTTTGAGGTCAACAATGTCTCTAAATTGTGTGTTGACGATCAAAATAGACAGGGGCGGATCCACCAGGGTGGCAAGGGGTGGCAACTACCACCCGAAAAGACAGGCTTCCTACCCTACCTGCCAGCGCAGTCAGCATCAATGGAAAAAAAATAGCTCCTGTCAATTTCACATTTACTGCCATCAATTAAGTAGTGGTGTCAGTGAGGATCCTTATAATAATATTATATAAAGCTATGTTCTCTATATCAGTCTGTAAATATCACTAGGGACTTTTTGTAGTGTTGACATACAATTTCTTGTCAAACTGATTCTGTATTTGTACAAATCTGCAATATGGGGATATTAGGGGTGTAACAATTCATCGATATGGATCAATGTGTCGATTTGTTAAGCGTAATTGAATGTAATTCGATCAAAATTGAAGGAATCTGACCTTCTAGCCAGACCGCCAGAATCGCGCCAGACGAACCGCCGGACCCTGGCTGGCGCAGCTCCAAACGGCCAAACTCCGCGCGTTCTCCTTAGTCTTAACCCTTTGTACAGACTCCATTTTGAAAGGTTTAAAGAAGACTCACCGAACACAAGTTGAAAATTTGTTCGGATCGACAGTGATCAAACAGAAAGGCGAAACAGGCACAGACTCAGGCGAGGAGGCAAACTCGTTCCAAGGTCACCATATCAGAAGTCGACCAAAGGTTCCCGAGGGAAAAAAATGACAACGCTTAGTTAAACATTCAGTCTTTTGAAGGCTCTCGCGGGGCATGCCGTCGGCAAGAAAAAGGGTGTGTTTGGTGTGTGTTTATCCGTTTGTGGATTGGACAGGAGGATTCGGGAACTACTGTTATCCAGGCAATGAGGGTTGTGGATTCTGCCACCTCAGCGTCAAAGGGGCTTTTAGAGTCTTGTCAGTCGTGTTATCAGTTGGATATCGGGCGTTCTCCGGTACTCCTTGTGTTGGGACAGACCGTCCCGCCATTTGTTCTGGACTGTCCGGGAGAACTGATTGCAAGAGTTGGTGTGTATCTTGCTCATGATGACGCACAGATTTTGATTCCTTGATAAGAAGGAGTCATATACTGTATCTTTTATGCCCTATATTCTGTTTGTTTTCTTTAAACTATGGTATAAGTGCTATTTATTTTATATTGGGTGTGTTCGAGTAATACAAACAGTCAAACAGTAAATACGAGAAAGGATACTATTCCCTGATTGATTAAGTGTGTTAGAGTAATGCAAACAGACGGTGCCTACGAGAAATGTACATATTTTGAAGGAGATAGTGCCTTATCTAAATATATACTGTATAACATGATTTTAATTTTGATATGCAATTTTGTCAAAAAAAAAAGTTTCATCAACAATATGTCATACACATCAAAACTAATTCATATTTGTCATTGAGTTAGGTAAATTGGAACTGATTCGTATCATTGACCCAAAAAAATGATGATGTATTTATTATACCATCCTGAAATATTTGCCACCCTGAAAATGTTCCTGCCCCCTTTCTCACCATTCCATAAATTTTTTTCTTGATGCGCCTCTGAAAACAGATGATTAATTTCCTAATAGACTAGTCAATTAATCGTGGCAGCCCTAGACATCCAGCACTGTCAATGGTAGTGAATAAGCACCAAGAAATTCATAGGAAGTGCTGAGAAAATATACAGAAAGTGACCCATAGGAGAGCAAAGCATCCATAAGCAGAAGTCACGTTTTCTACTTTTTAAAGCAACACTGGTTGGTTCGTCTGTAAACATCAGCCAAGGAGTTAATTAACGTGTTGATGTTACCTTAAGACGATCTTGACGTGCAGTTCCGACACTGGAAAAAGCAGGGATCGGAGCATGTCCTTCTCGTGCTCAGAACTCACACTGGATTAGAATCCCGGCATTTTGTGCTGCTCCTGTCAGGAGAAACTTGGCACTCAAGAGAGTTAGTGAGTGACTGAGGCGGGAGGTGTGCGTGCGTGTTTCACAGGAAGAGGGTGTGTGTGCCTGTTTAACACTCATACACATTCCCAGCCAATAGGGTTAGAAGTGAGATGGCACATGTGGTAGATAGACAACATTGTGGCAGAGTCCTCCGGGACAGGGTGGCACATGTATGAGTCTGCAATGTAAATAAATAGGCAAGTGAGTCATGATGGAACAATATTTCAAAAGAGCAATATGTTATTAACCCATTCCCTGACAATGACGATGCTTGACGTCTAACCATGTTGCGTCCAATCAACATTCTGCTGTGAATATAAATGAGTCTGTCACGAGTAGACGTTCAATCTATTTGAGTGTGTGAATGTCAACATGTGTAAACCTCAACCATGAGAGACAGAATGTGGAAAAAAAAAAAAAAGAAAATCGCACTGTTTGATTTTTAAAGAATTTATTTGCAAATCAGGGTGGAAAATAAGTATTTGATCAATACCAATCGTTCATCTCAATACTTTGTTATGTACCCTTTGTTGGCAATAACGGAGGCCAAACGTTTTCTGATCTCCTCTAGAGCAGTGATGTTTTGGGGCTGTTGTTGGGAAACACGGACTTTCAACTCTCTCCTCACCTGGTGGCGTCAAAATGATAAGAACGGGGAGCGAAAATCCCAGAACCACACGGGGGGACCTAGTGAATGACCTACAGAGAGCTGGGACCACAGTAACAAAGGCTACTATCAGTAACACAATGCGCCGCCAGGGACTCAAATCCTGCACTGCCAGACGTGTCCCCCTGCTGAAGCCAGTGCACGTCCAGGCCCGTCTGCAGTTCGCTAGAGAACATTTGGATGATCCAGAAGCGGACTGGGAGAATGTGTTATGGTCAGATGAAACCAAAATAGAACGTTTTGGTAGAAACACAGGTTCTCTTGTTTGGAGGAAAGAGAATACTGAATTGCACCATACCCACTGTGAAGCATGGGGGTGGAAACATCATGCTTTGGGGCCGTTTTTCTGCAAAGGGACCAGGACGACTGATCTGTGTAAAGGAAAGAATGAATAGGGCCATGTATCGAGAGATTTTTGAGTGAAAATCCCCTTCCATCAGCAAGGGCATTGAAGATGAGACGTGGCTGGGTCTTTCAGCATGACAATGATCCCAAACACACAGCAAGGGCAACAAAGGAGTGGCTTCGTAAGAAGCATTTCAAGCTCCTGGAATGGCCTAGCCAGTCTCCAGGTCTCAACCCCATAGAAAATCTGCAAAGGGAGTTGAAAGTCCGTGTTGCCCAACGACAGCCCCAAAACATCACTGCTCTAGAGGAGATCTGCATGGAGGAATGGGCCAAAATACCGGCAACAGTGTGTGAAAAGCTTGTGAAGAGTTACAGAAAATGTTTGGCCTCCGTTATTGCCAACAAATAGTACATAAGAAGTATAGAGATGAATTTTTGGTATTGACCAAATACTTATTTTCCACCATGATTTGCAAATAAATTCTTTCATAATCAAACAATGTGATTTTCTGGGGTATCGGAATCGTTTTCTAATTGTATTTAACGTTACAGACATAATATGTTACACTCATCCAGAGTCTTTAGTATAGGCTTAAGGTAGGGTTATCAAATTTATCCTGATAACGGCGGTAATTAATTTTGTAAAAAATGTATCTATTTAATGCAATTAATGCATGCGCTGCACGATCCACTCACGCATTGTCGCACTCAATCTGTAATGACGCCGTTTTACCTATATAGAGAGATAAAAGGCAGCATTAAATGAGTAGAGTGAATTATGGCAGCCTTTGAGCCTTTTTTTAATTGGCTAAAGCCTTACAATCACTCTTCCCACGATTAGAAATATCATGGGAAGCAATGTGGGGAAGCAAGGTAGCAATTGTTATCAATTGGTAGCACTACACAGTCATGGTTCCACTTCCCATCATGCATTTGGGCATGGCTACAGTATCATTTACTGAAAGGTCAACAAATACACTAAATGGCAATATTTAGTCACAATATACAAAGTCACAAGTCTTTCTATCCGTGGATCCCTCTCACAGAAAGAATGTTAATAATGTAAATGCCATCTTGAGGATTTATTGTTATAATAAACAAATACAGTACTTATGTATTGTATGTTGAATGTATATATTCGTCCGAGTTATTTTTTTCTTAATGCATTGCCAAAATGTATATGATCGGGAAAAATTATCGGGAATGATTGGAATTGAATCGGGAGCAAAAAAAAAACAATCGGATCGGGAAATATCGGGATCGGCAGATACTCAAACTAAAACGATCGGGATCGGATCGGGAGCAAAAAAACATGATCGGAACAACCCTATAACAAAGTATTGAGATGAACTTTTGGTATTGACCAAATACTTATTTTCCACCATGATTTGCAAATAAATTCTTTCAAAATCAAACAATATGGTTTTTTTCCCCCCACATTCTGTCTCTCATGGTTGAGGTTTATTCATGTTGACAATTACAGGCTTCTCTAATATTTTGAAGTGGGAGAACTTGCACAATTAGTGGTTGACTAAATACTTATTTGCCCCACTGTATATACTGTACATATATATATATATATACCTATACATATATATACAGTATATTGCTGGCTTGGTTTGTAGCAGTCAGTGACTTTGCGATAAGGTGCTGATCTTTGACCTTTGCTTTTTGCCAGGCCTTCAACCTGAAATGGATTGGTCGTCAACTGTACTCATGACAAACTCATTTCAATTCACAGCAGAGGGTGACTGGACATCTAGCAGCGTGAACGGCAATGAAAAAAAAAAATTCCGTAGGCAGCACACGCGAGTCATGTATAACAAAAGCGTCTCGATTTCACGTAGCGCGTGTCGCACACTATCGTGTTTCCTTCCAGATCGGGTTCAAGATGCGCTGGCAAGGACCTGCTGTCTCGCTTTACTAACAGCCTAAATATTTCATTCACACATACACACGGAGAGCAGAAGTCAGCTCATTTACTCATTGGCTGCCACTGACGACGATAAACGTCCAATCATGCGGGCTCTTCAATCCTTCTGCTGTGAACTGAAATGAGTTTTTCCAGCAGTAGACCTCCAATCCATTTGAACTGGAAGGGTTGCTGCTAGCCCTTTCCAGGAGGAAGGTGTAAAAAGGGGACTGGAAGTACCCCATAAGTACCCTAAAACAGACAAGGATGTGACCCAAATTAGCTTACTTTCATTGATGATTAACATTCAGTTCATTTAAACTGGATCATTCGCTCTTCCCAGTCAAAATTAATTGAACGGCTAGCTCCGTCAATTGCATCCAACGAATTAACAAGGAAAATGTAAAAATATCCTCCAGTGCCATTATTATCATCAAGAGCAGGACAAAATCAAATTTACCACATGACAAAAATTTTCTGGTGCATGAGTGTCCTCTTGTAGACAACATAGTTCCTTGTTTGAATAGTGATTGCAGTAGTTACTTCATATCTCCTATTAGAGATGTATGCCGCTCGATCGGGTCCGATCACGTCATTTTCAAAGTATGGGAATCTGCAAAAAAATATCGGCCATGCCTTTTTTTTTATACAGTATATTTTTTAATTAAATCGTTTTCTAATTGTATTTAACGTTACAGACATAATATGTTACACTCTTCCAGAGTCTTTAGTTTAGGCTTAAGATAGGGTTATCAAATTTATCCCAATAAAGGCGTTAATTTTTTAAAAAAAAAAAAAAAGCACAATTAATGCATGCACTGCATGACCCACTCACGCATTGTCGTGCTCAATCTGTAATGGCACCATTTAACCTATATAGAGAGATAAAAGGCAGCGTATAATGAGTAGAGTGAATTTTGGCAGACTTTCGAACCTTTTTTAATTGGCTAAAGCCTTACAATCCCTCACCCTACGATTTGAAATATCATGGGAAGCAATGTGGGAAAGCAAGGTAGCAATTGAGCTTTTTCTTAACACCTAATGTTATTTCCCAACGCAGAGAAGATATATCATTTGGTAGCACTACGCACGGTCATGGTTTCACTTCCCATCATGCATTTGGCCATGGCAACAATATCATTTACTGAAAGCTCAACAAATACACTAGATGGCAATATTTAGTCACAATATACAAAGTCACAAGTCTTTCTATCCGTGGATCCCTCTCACAGAAATAATGTTAATAATGTAAATGCCATCATGAGGATTTATTGTCATAATAAACAAATACAGTACTTATGTACTGTATGTTGAATGTATATATTCGTCCGAGTTTTATTCATTTTTTTCTTAATGCATTGCCAAAATGTATATGATCGGGAAAAATTATCGGGAATGATTGGAATTGAATCGGGAGCAAAAAAAAAAAAAAAGCAATCGGATCAGGAAATATCGGGATCGGCAAATACTCAAACTAAAACGATCAGGATCGGGAGCAAAAAAACATTATCGGAACAACCCTAGTTCCTATTATGAAATTAAAACGATCATATTTTTGGTTTTCCGTGGTCAATCGGTGCCAAATAAAAACTGGGAGAGAGGTTAAACTCCACGCGTTTCAGTCATGTTGAGGGAGGCGCTCTATATCAAATACCGTATCGGCCCGAATATAAGACGGCCCTGATTATAAGACGACCCCCTCTTTTTCAAGACTCAAGTTTGAAAAAAGACTTTTTGAACACCAAATCTTTATACTGAAAATAATTACAGTACATCTGAAACAAATGATTATAACAACATATTTGAGAGAAAAAGCATGTTATTTTGCCTCATTCAAATCTTAATATCTGAACATTTAAATATGTAACCTGAAGTGCAATCACATTCATAAATGAATAGCTTCTGGTTTTTGAAATGTAAATAAACCAATAAACCAATCTATTGTGATAAAACAAAATTGCAATAACTGCATTAACATCAAAGTGAAGTCTATCTGTAACTGTAGTCTTGAAACAAATCTGAATAAGGAAAAACATTGCAATAAAATAATGCAAACTGGTTAAACTTGAGAATAGCTGAGATCTGTCATGACAGAACATCGCTTCCTGATATCTGGCGCCATCTAGCGTCGTGAATGGGTATAATGTCTAGACCGCGAATATAAGACGACCCCCACTTTTTCGGTCTTATTTCAATGCAAAAAACACCGTCTTATATTCGGGCCAATACGGTACTTAATTTTTTACGGTACTTTAAAAGACGCCACGCGATTGAACAGGCTGGCAAGATCGTAGAACGGCAAGCTTACGTTTTGATTGGTACAATGGAGTCATGTGATTATTATTGCGACGTCTCATTGGTGAAATTGGTAGCAGTACTCTTGGCATCAGTGGCAAAAAAAAAAAAAAAATCTAATATGTAGAATAAACAGGAAAAATGTAACAACTCTTGTGTAGCCCAAGGTAGCGGAGTAAAGGCAGAGTTATGCTTCTACGGCAGACCTGCACTTTCAATCCAGACCCGCTTTACGACCCTCCGCCGTTGCCTGCGGTGTACCTCAACAAAATCTTGAGTTGAGCGACGTCAACGCGTGGTGACGTGGCGCAAATGGACTGTTATTGGTCCGCTTAGACTTGTTTCCTGTTCAGCGTGAAATTTTCAAACATCATTTTGCTACACGCAAAAATGGACCAAGCCGACAGGAGTCACATCGACGAGCAAGTACGACAACTTCTACAACGTCTCGTCAAGACATTATAAAGATTGCCAAATGGCAAGGTCAGCGATTGCATAAAAAAAAAAAAAAAAACATGGAAGAACCACCGAGACAACTATGTGTGTGCGAATGGCCACCCGTAGTGGTGACACAGTCGGCCAAAAACTCCCAGATTTTTATCGATTTATGTCGTATTTTTGGTTGGTGCACTTCATCATTTATTGTGTACAAAGGTTTGCTGTGAGTCTGTTACTTATTTACTTTTCACACTTCTATATGAATAAAGCACAGGTTTGGTGTCAAAAGAGTTGATGTTCAATTTTCAACAACAGAGAGTTCAAACACTTGATACATCATCACTGATTGAGAGTGCCTCGGTGCTTTTATGATCATGTGTTTACCATCAAGGCTTCCAACGCAGTTTGGAAAGTTCCACTGGCTTCCCACTGGTTGGTTGTAGGACACGGCAAAAAAAAAAAAAAAAATCTGGCTGGAGGGCTGTCCACAATGCTTTGCAGACCTCGGACAAAACGCTGGACAACAGTGGTCGATGCCAGTTTGAAGCTAGCCGCCACAGCTTGCTGGCTTCCACCCGAGACTAGAATTATCTGTGCGGCATCAACAGTCGGACAGACCACCTTCAAAACAGTCTTCTGCATCACCTGCGCCCAGAGGCGTAGGAAGGGTCCCCGGGGGCCACAGGCAACAAGCAATATGGGGCCCTTTGAGCGTGTGCAAGTAAGGAGGACAGTTGGGACTTTGAGCAATAGCATATTTAATAGAAGTATAATAACGCCTCTGTCTCATAGAGCGCTTTTTAGGACACTCGAAGTGCCCGGCTTCTACTACAAAACTACAGTAACATTTAAATATTTTATATCAAATATTTAATAATTATTTTAACGTAATTTTAAAAAATTACTGCCCGTTAACGCGATAAATTTGACAGCCCTAATAACGCCTCTGTCTCAGAGTGCTTTTGAGGACACTCATGAAAGTGCCCGGTGGTTCTACTACATGAGGACATAAAACTACAGTAACATAGTACACTCACCGCTGTCTTGCTTCCTTTTCTTTTTTTTTTTTTTCCTTTCTTTTGTCGCTTCCAGAAGGATAACTTCTCTTCATTTTGAATATACGCCAATTAAAAAAAAAAAAAAAAAAAAAAAAAAAAATCACAGCTCACTCTCACTCTGAGTCACGTGAGGGGGGGGGGGGTGTACTGAGCGAGTGAAGGGGCCCCTTCAGGGAACTCAGACACAAGGCTTTCACTGGCACTGTCGCACTTGTCGCAGTAAAGCTGCGTGTGCTAAATCTGTTGGCCCTCTGGGAGCCCCTGCTGGCTGGAGGCCTTAGGCAATTGCCTGGTTCGCCTAATGGGACGCAACGCTTCAGCCTGCGCCTCACCATTTGTATGATCAACATTTGTTGTTCAATGTTGATGAGCTGAAGCCACATTCAAGTGTTCCATCTCAGTTGGCATTGTTGTACAAGTCCCCCAAAACCGTACAAACAACGCCACACCCCTCTAGTGGCTTGGCGGTCAATTACAGAGCAACGCGTTCCCTTGCCGCAGAACTATCGAATGCTCATTGACACCGTAGTCCAGACATGTCTAAAGTCCGGCCCAGGGGCCAAATACGGCCCTTGGTCAAATTTCATCCGGCCCCCAGCCTCTGTCATAAATTCAATAACGTCTGGCCTGCACACATACTTAATAAATTGGTCAGCAGTACTGCTGCCAGCATATGAAGTAGCTTACACACCAAATGCTGCTCCTCATTTACCCACTAAAAGGCAGCAGCACTCAAAGCAACATTACCCCGTGTGACCCTTTACTCCCAATTTAAAATCTAAAATGGCGACAATCAACAACAACAACAAAAGTTGACTGCGACGGCCGACGATTCAAGGATTGGTTGAAATTTCTTTACTAAAATACGCAACAACTGTGTCTGCCTCATTTGCAAAGAGAAAGTCGCTGTTTTTAAAAGAGTTCAATGTGAGGCGATATTACCAAACAAGACACGCTGACATGTACGACAAGATTACAGGGAAGATAGGTAGCGAGAATTTAAAGCAACTTGAAGCTAGCTTAATTTTACAGCAGCAGTATTTCGCAAGAGCCCGTGAGTCGAAAGAGAACGCCTCAAAGGCTAGTTGCGAGATTGTTGAAATTATTAATTTTTAAAAAAATAAAGCAAATGTGACACACGGAATGGCTTGCTAAAATTTGCTTAAATATATTGTTCTACGTAAAGCACGTCAGCCAAGGTCGGCCCCTCACATTTTTACCACACCAAGTCTGGCCCCCTTTGCAAAAAGTTTGGACACCCCTGCGTAGTCGCTTCGCCAATCCCGCAACGCAGATGCTCAGGCTTAAGAGTTGCGTTTTCTTCTTCACAAATCTACTCATGTAAAAAGAATATCTTGGTAAAACTCCTCTTAGGAGTATTTTTCTCAAAATGTTACTCAAGTAAATGTAACTGAGTACATGTAACACATTACTATCTACCTCTGCTTATAGCTGCTCTGTCATTGGCTATTGCCTAGTATTCCTGGCATCCAATTGGCTAAGAGGGACCTCCATTTTATTGTGTATCCCAGTGTCCTCTTCATTCGCCCCTCCGTTCCGACAGCTTTACATGAGTGCATAAACTTTTTTATTCTTGTTTTTTTTCATTAGTCACCACTGATTTTATGTTTATTGTGCAATAATCTAATAGTAACATGTATTTATGACTTAGTTTGATGCATTTTTATGCATTACAAAAGATTTATGTCCGAATTTTGGGGGGCTTCGAACGAATTAGGGCATTTACATGGAAAACTCGTCTCTACCTACAGAATTTTCAAGTTACGAAACTACTTCCAGAACTAACTAATTTCGTAAGTAGAGGTACCACTTTACTTTTGGCAATCCTAGTGTGCAAACAGTTGCTGATTCGGATTACCAACAGCCTGAATATTTAATTGAAAGAGCAGAAGTCGGCTCATTAACTGCAATGGTGCCAGTTGAATTAATTCATATATGGCGGAAAACACAGACAAGACTGAAAAAGCAGCTTCTGCTCTTGCACTCCTCTTTAAAAGAAACTACTGTATTTTAAGCCAAAACAACTGTTGTGTTTGATGGAACAATGTGTCTATATGCTGCCATAGCAGATTCATGGCACATTAGGCCCCCGAACCATTTTAAAAATTGTTTTACCCTGGAAACCCCAGTTTACAGACGTCGCACAACCGCTTTTCTTTCAACCCAGCCATAAAACGAAGGTAATTAATTATACTTATTGTTCAAAATGTCTGTCATTTTTAGCTTAGAAACATTAATTGATGTCTAATTTGTTAAAAAAAAAAACGACTTTAAAAAATTATTCACTCGCATATTTTAAACTTTTAAACAAATGACGTCAGAATGAAAAAAATGGCGTCTAAAAAAATTCACGAATATCTACCTCATAACTATCGCTTAATTGTATTTTTTTTTTTTTTTTTTTTTCGCAAGATAATCAATACAAAAAAAAAAAAAATGAAAAAAAAAAGTTTAAAAGGGTAAATATATGAAAAAGAAAATCTCGACCACTCCTTGATGTCTGCAATTTCTACATCGCGACCCTTGTTATATTACCATGTTTCACCCATAAAATACCCCCAAAATACAGCTGTGTCTTGACACTCAGTGAAACATGCTAGATAAGAGTTTTTGGATCAAAACAAGGTAAGTACGCAATAATATCTCAAAGTCATGGCATCTGTAAATCTGCTCTCGCGTGCTCTCACCTCCAGATAGGGTTTTGCTGTTCAAAAAAATTAAAAAGCCCTCTTGTTCAAAAAAAATATTCTTCCCACAGAAAATTGAGATCTTAAGCTTTCCAATAATGTATCACACATGCATATCGGAGAATTTTGAAAGTTGGTCAAATTGGGGGTCTCAGAGCGGAACTTCAAGTCACCCGAGTGTTTTCCGCCATATAACAATGACTGTCAGCTCTTTTGGCTTTTTCAATAATAAGCCGAAAGTGGTCATTCCCAAAAAATATTGGCAGCAATGAGCGATTAAAACAAATGAGAACAATCATTTCAACTTGAATAAGCAACCAGACACATTGTACATGATTTTTATTGTTATCGTATACAATTGAAAGTACATTTTTTTTCTGTTTAACTCCAAGCTACTTTGCTGGTTAATCAAATATATACGTATGTAAAAATCTGGACACACGAGTGGTAGAAAAGCAGTTATTAAAAAGGTTACAGATATAGTTACAATTTTGTATCACTGAAAGAGGAAATTATCTCATTTTTTCGGCAAGAGTCGAGACTAGCTTGTGAGTCTACGAATGCTAATTCTTATAACCTTATTTCATTAGTGTTATGTTAGATTTGTGCCACAATTTCATGTGCGTATGGAAAAAACCCAGCAAAAAACAGCACTCAAGTATGTTTTCTGTGTACATGAAAATGTGATTTTATGATAATTTATATTAAAAATCTCATCAACATTGACGTTTGCCATTGTTACTAATGTCAAAATATATATGTGTGATGCTTATTATTGATTGGTCGAAAAACATTTTTTTGCCAACTTGCCCATACCCGATGGGTATTCGAAACACCGTGTCACAATTTTTACACAAAATAGAACTGTGATGTTGAGGTTTTGCATTTTGATCGGATCGTCGCTTGACCAAACGTTACATGTTTAATATTTCCAATGACGTACATGTAATTGCGGCACCAATTTATCTCGAGGGAAAATATCATACATTTAAACAGAACCATCAAAAACTACAGTTGAAAAAGTTGACCTGATTGAGCAAAACCAATGCGATATTTGCATTCAGCATATCAAAATTGTCATAATCAGCTTAAACACTTTAGACAAATTTGTTTTTGACCAGTGAGGAGTTTCACCTCTTGAACTAAAAACATTTCTAGGATATTGTCACTAATGTGATTGGCAGATGATTCTCACAGAGGAAAAAAAGGATCAATGCCATCTTGTCCAGGTTGGCGGACACTTATTTTCAAGGCCACATATTCAATATTTAAACCCAAGTTAAAATGGTTTTTCATCTTCTAAAGTCACTATTTGCAACTGAGTTTCAAAAACCTCAGGGATTTAAAATAGACGCACCTTTTTTATTATATTGACTAGCGACGTGTGCGACTAGTCGTTTAAATGTTTAACCGCCTACTCATAATTAAATGAATCATATTTTACTAGTCGATTAAATGCGGCATCATGCATCTTGTGGTTAGGGGGAAAACTAATACGGGGTCTTTCAGTGTGTCATTTACTGGTGCACGATAATAGGAATTATGACGTCATCCCAATAAATCCAATAACATTATTAATATGACCGATACTATGTACTGTGCTAGCTTTACACAGCAGTATGGGAAATCGGTTGAACATTTTCGGGGCATTGCTGCCACCTGCCGGTCAGAATATTTAGTTGCATCCATTTTTGTTTCAGTTTGGCTCACAAACTCATTCACTTACACAGTTCGGTGTCTAGCGGTAGCATTGACAATCATGAATGCTTCCAGTTACGTTTCCACCTCGGAAATACAGTGGGGCAAATAAGTATTTAGTCAACCACCAATTGTGCAAGTTCTCCTACTTGAAAAGATTAGAGAGGCCTGTAATTTTCAACATAGGTAAACAGACAGAATGAGAAAGAAAAAAAAAACAGTAAATCACATTGTTTGATTTTTAAAGAATTTATTTCCAAATTAGAGTGGAAATAAGTATTTGGTCACCTACAAACAAGCAAGATTTCTGGCAGGCAAAGAAGTCTAACTTCTTCTAACGAGGTCTAACGAGGCTCCACTTGTTACCTCTATTAATGGCACCTGTTTTAACTAATCGGTATAAAAGACACCTGTCCACAACCTCAGTCAGTCACACTCCAAACTCCACTATGGCCAAGACCAAAGAGCTGTCGAAGGACACCAGAGACAAAATTGTAGACCTGCACCAGGCTTGGAAGACTGAATCTGCAATAGGTAAAATGCTTGGTGTAAAGAAATCAACTGTGGGAGCAATTATTAGAAAATGGAAGACATACAAGACCACTGATAATCTCCCTCGATCTGGGGCTCCATGCAAGATCTCACCCCGTGGCGTCAAAATGATAACAAGAACGGTGAGCAAAAATCCCACAACCAAACAGGGGGACCTAGTGAACGACCTACAGAGAGCTGGGACCACAGTAACAAAGGCTACTATCAGTAACACAATGCGCCGCCAGGGACTCAAATCCTGCACTGCCGGACGTGTCCCCCTGCTGAAGAAAGTACACGTCCAGGCCCGTCTGCGGTTCGCTAGAGAGCATTTGGATGATCCAGAAGAGGACTGGGAGAATGTGTTGTGGTCAGATGAAACCAAAATAGAATTTTTGGTAGAAACACAGGTTCTCGTGTTTGGAGGAGAAAGAATACTGAATTGCATCCGAAGAACACCATACCCACTGTGAAGCATGAGGGTGGAAACATCATGCTTTGGGGCTGTTTTTCTGCAAAGGGACCAGGACGACTGATCTGTGTAAAGGAAAGAATGAATGGAGCCATGTATCGAGAGATTTTGAGTGGAAAATCTCCTTCCATCAGCAAGGGCATTGAAGATGAGACGTGGCTGGGTCTTTCAGCATGACAATGATCCCAAACACACAGCCAGGGCAACAAAGGATTGGCTTCGTAAGAAGCATTTCAAGGTCCTGGAGTGGCCTAGCCAGTCTCCAGATCTCAAACCCATAGAAAATCTGTGGAGGGAGTTGAAAGTCCGTGTTGCCCAACGACAGCCCCAAAACATCACTGCTCTAGAGGAGATCTGCATGGAGGAATGGGTCAAAATACCAGCAACAGTGTGTGAAAAGCTTGTGAAGAGTTACAGAAAACGTTTGGCCTCCGTTATTGCCAACAAAGGGTACATAATAAAGTATTGAGATGAACTTTTGGTATTGACCAAATACTTATTTTCCACCATGATTTGCAAATAAATTATTTAAAAATCAAACAATGTGATTTTCTGGTTTTTTTCCCCCCACATTCTGTCTCTCATGGTTGAGGTTTACCCATGTTGACAATTAAAGGCCTCTCTAATATTTTCAAGTGGGAGAAGTTGCACAATTAGTGGTTGACTAAATACTTACTTGCCCCACTGTATATGTCTAAGTATTTTATGTTTACTATAACATATGGATCTGCAATATATGTTTACTTTGGTCATATGTACAGAACTTCATAAGTTGTTGTGTTATAGAAGCCAGCCAATGCTTAAGGCTAGTAGCTCAAGCTAGTGTGCTATAATAGTTGTCTATATAAGTATTGTGCAATTTGTTGTATAGTGATTAGTGAGTACTGAATATGTGTATTTTTTGTTGTACTTTCACAATATTAAGACGAGTGTCTTCCCATAAAAGCAAGAAAAGACCAAGGCTTGTGGTTTATGGAAGTGCATTCATTGTTAGCTGGCTGTCGTGCAGTGCAGAAATGAAACGAACCGTTTTGGGCAGTACATGCACTGTAATATTTTTGGCACGGTGTCGGTGGATTGGGATGTGTGCGTTTGTAAATCAAGCGCTCCTTTTCTGTGACGCACAGCTGGCGAGAAACACATCTTAATAAGCCACTTAAAAGATGACAATCGCTTCGATGGTGTTTTAAAAGAGTACGAGGACGCGGGAGCTGTGAATGAAGCTGCCCTAATCGCTTCATAGACCAAGACCATAACAGTCTCCTCTCCTGTAGCACCAAATATTTTTATCTGATGACAAAGCACAATACCTGTTGGGTTTATGTTTTAGTTCAGTGTTCAGCAAACACAACTTCAATTATATTGACTAATTGATTGTGATTGACTCAAATAATATTTGAAAAAATACTGGAGCTTTATTTGAAGTCAGTTCTTGTCTTTGTTTTGTTCATAATAATAATGTTCATGTCATTATGAAAAATATGGATAGGTCAAAGGCAAATCTATGTTGAATCTACCACATTTTTTGTTTAAACCTCCAGGTGTTCAAAAACTCAAAAAAAAAAAAAAGAAGATATATTTACTATTGGTAATCGATATCGGCTTTGAGGAGCAGAAAGTTATTGAAATCGGTTTTTAAAAATTGAGATCGTGCACCCCTAGTGTCCATCAAACCTGAACAAGGTAAAGTGTGCGTACTGGTTGTTCAGAGTAGGTCATTGATGTCCTAGCCCAGCAGCACCCTCTGGAGGCGGTCAGCGGGTACGCTGCTGTCATCGTCCGACTCTGCGTCACTCTGCGGGTTGGAGCTGCAGGGCGAGGCCGTGCACTCGGGCGAGCACAGGTAGTGCATGAGCGGCAGCCGGTACTTGCCGCAGAAGTCCACGAACTTGATATGGCGCACGCACGAGTCAAAGTACACGCCTGAGTGAGACACAAACAATAGGTCAGTCATCGGATGCTCGCTTCTGGCAGAAATGTTCTACACAACCCTGTTCAAATGTCACATACACTTGCCATTAAAACTATAATTTAGTAATAGTGGGGTGCGTGTACTTTTGTGGCAGCAGTGTAAAGTGTACTTTCACACCCCCTCAGTAGGTGGCAGTGGCTCTCTTATTTTCAGAGTGTGCGCAGTATTTTTGAACAGAACAAGAACACTCAGCAAAAAATACAGTAGGAGACGAGTAAAGACCAATCTGTTTACTGTGTCCAAAAATGTTTGCAGCGGACAGCGGGAAGCCAAGTCAATTAATACGTCACTTAAATACATTAGACCCCGATCACATTGATAAGCCACTTGATTGTTTTCAGCGAAAACCTGCCGAATATTACCAACAATCGTCCCTCTTTGTCAATGTTACAGCAGTAAACCAGCATGCACTGTTAGCATTTTCTAGATGACATATCTGTTCTATGTGTTGGATTTTATCAAGTAAATTACCCCCCAAAATGCGACATACTCCGGTGCAACTTATAGTTTGAAAAATACGGTAAATTGACTAGAAGTCGACCGATATGAGATTTTCAAATGCCGAAGCAGATATCCAAAAATATTTTCAGCCGATTGTCGATTCCCAAAGCCAACTTTGTAGCCAAATATTTGATGCATTTTTTTTTTTTTAAACACAATAAGAAAGGCAATTTTTAAAAACAAATGTACAATAATGACCTGAGACTTGAGCAATTAATTCGGTTTAGTGCTACCAAACCAATGAATGCAGCACTCAGCAAGAACAGTACATTAGTTTCTAATAATTAAATACACCAGGACGTCACGATGAGATGTAAACAAGTGAGCATTAAAGAAGCTGCTCGCCATGTTAAAGCTAATGCTAACTAGAATGCTACGCTAACGCTACGAGCTACATTTAGAATGTAAGGATCACCCAGTCAACACCTTTAAAAGGCTAAAGCAACATTGCATATAAGTTAAAAAAAAAATTCTTACAATATTTACAAAACAGGCAACCCTGAAGCTTTCTGTAGCAGCCTTTTTATTGGCTTATTTTCTTTGTTAATCGGCTCATGGCCGTTGTTAGGAAAAAAAAAGTCCATATATCGGCCTGCCGATATTTCGGTCGAAATTTAAACTTGACAATAATTTTTTAACTCACTTGCTGCCATTGACAGCGATAGATATCTAATCTATCTGAACACTGAGAGGTAGCAATGAACTCTTATGTTTCACTGCAACGGCAACCAATGAGTTAACTGTTTTCAAATTCCAATTTGATCCTAGTAAAATGATGATAATTCATGGTTGCACCCCAATTTTTTTTTTTAAAATCTATTTCTCATGACAAATTAACAATGTCAAATTTAAAAATGCTACTTGTCCTACAATTTATGTCCCATTCACATTAACAAAAAAAAGAAAAAAAAATCTAAAACAGAATAAAGAGGAAAAATGTAACGCCTCTAGTGTAGCCCAAAGTATCGGAGTAAGAGTAGCACAAAAAAATCATGGCGCTAAAATTTGACCAAAACCTTCCTTCATATTTTCATTGGTCTCATTCAACTCCTACCAAAACATTTCCATTTGCTCCAATAATATTTCAACTCAAACCTGACAAAAAAAAAAAAAAAAAAAAAAAAAAAAAAAAACTTCGTTTGTTGTCATTATTTTTGACAAAAAAAAAAAAATCCAATTGCCCCCAGATTAACAGAAAGTGACCCAAAAGACACAACAAATGACCTGCCAATGCACCAAAATCATCAGAAAGTGACCTAAAAATCAACAGAATGTGACCTGTAAGTGCCCCAAATTCAACAAGAACTGACCCAGAAATGTCCCAAAATAAACAAGAAGTGGCAAACGAACAGGAATTGACCAGGAAATGCCCTAAAATTAACAGAAAAGTATTCAAAATATACATGAGATGACCCTGTAATGCCCCAAATGTACAGAAAGTGACCCCAAAGTACTGTAAAATTCTTACAAGGAAGTATCCAAATTTCATTGCCTGCCATTGACATCCCATTCATTTAAACTCCAAGGATTGGATGTTTTGCAGTGCCATTGACGGCACTAAACGTCCAATCCATTTTGACTGGGAGGGGGCGAATGAACGTTCATTCGCCCCCTCCCAGTCAAAATGGATTGGACGTCTAACATTGTCAATGAGAGAGCTAAGAAATTATGTCGCAAGTAAAGCAACTGACCGGCACATTTGGGATTGGGGCACTTGCTGGCCAAGTCCAAGTACTTGAGAAGGTGGTTGGGCAAGTCTTGCTGCGAGTAGGGCACGTTGCCACTCTTGACGGCTCGGCCGGCCAGCTCCAACAAGGACGGCGGGTCATACATCAGCTCCTTGACAAAGCGCACCACCAGCGGGTTCCCCCGCAGGCTCAGCTCCTGCAAGCGCACCAGGCTCAGAATCTCCCGCGGCATATACCTCAGCTGGTTGTTGTGGAGACTCAGCGAACGCAACGAGTGCAGCCTGAAACCAGAATTGAGAAACGAGCGATGCGTCAGTGGTGCTCTGGGAAAGAAGTCGGCGAGCCTATCATCAGCGTTTACCGGGTGAGTTGCGGCGGAACACTCTGAATGCTGTTGTCGGACAGCGCCAAGTAGCTCAGGCGAGGCAGGTTGGCCACCTCGGTCGGGATGGATGAGATAAAGTTGCCCCCCAGGTACAATACCTCCAGGCTAACGAATAGAGAAAAACAAATTTTAAAAAATCATCAAATTATCACATAAACACTTGTAGATAGTTTTACCCCCGCTTTAAATGGTTTGGACGTCTACTCGCGACAATTCATTTGGATTCAAATCAGAAGGATGAAATGATAATTGGACATATATCGTCGTCAATGGCACAAAATGTTTTTTTCCCCCCCCTCCTATTATATTAAAGCTTTATTATCTATTATATTAACTAGGGTTGGGAATCTCTGGCATGAAGCCGATTCGATATGTATTTAGATACACAGGTTACGATTCGATTAAAAAACGATACATTTTTAAGACCGAGCGATTCGATACAGTTTAAGAACGATACGGTTCGATACAGAGTGAAAACGATACGAAAATAAACATTTGTAGTGTGTGTTCGTACAGTATTTTAAACATAAAAAAGACCACATTTCTAATACCAAAATTTAAAAAAAAATTTTTAAAAATTCATGCCAATGTTTTATTTTTTTATGAAAAAAAAAAAAAAGGCTTCTTATATGACAGTCATTTTGTTGGATGGGATTGATAATAGGGCTGCAGCTATCGAATATTTTAGTAATCGAGTAATCGACTGAAAATTCTAACGATTAATCGAGTAATCGGATAAAACAAATATATTTTTAGGTGAAGAGCAATTATAAATATACATGAGAAAACAAGACATTTAACCTAATCTTGAACCATTTTCAGTCAATCAATGTCTTTATTTTCGATGTATATTGTTGAAAACAGCTAACAATTGCATCTCAGATGTAACTAGAATTAAAAAAAAGACTAATTCACTGCTTTCACTCAAAAACCTTTAGATCTTTAATATATAAATATATATATATATATATATATATATATACCTAAAAATGCCGTTAAGCTTGTTAACACACATCACTTAAAAGTTAGAAATTCAATTGAAACACGTGGGGAAAAAATCCTATCTGTGTCGAGCCATTTTTAAGTTCTAGTTAAGTTTTAAGTTAGTCTAAACTAAGTCCTGATAGGATTTTGAGTTTTTGCAGTGTTCAAAATAAATGTATGATACAGGCTGTATTGGAGCACATTAGGGACCAGTGCTACTTGGTGTTTTACCTAGCAATGACTACTGAGCTAAAACTGATAGTTAGCATTATTGAGTTTTTTATTTTACACTCTCATCACTCCACAACGCTAAGTAAGTAAGTAAGTAAGGCACGTTAGCCACGCATCGAAAGTGGTCGTAATTAATAGAAACCTAGCCCTCCACAGGGCTAACGTTACGTGAGCTAGTGACAGTAACGTTAATCTTATATTTATTTATTTATTATTTATTTTATTTTATTTTTAAAAAATTTTTTATTAGCGCTTAGCGCTCCTTATTAGCGCTTAGCGCTCTACTGCTTTAAGATGGCGGCTGTTTATTAACGCTGCCCAGACGCGGCCAAGTCTGTTATTTCGCATCTAGTTCAACATACAGTGCCTTTCAAAAGTATTCGGCCCCCTTGAATCTTGTAACCTTTCGCCACATTTCAGGTTTCAAACATAAAGATATGAAATTTAATTTTTTTGTCAAGAATCAACAACAAGTGGGACACAATCGTGAAGTGGAACAACATTTATTGGATAATTTAAACTTTTTTTAACAAATAAAAAACTGAAAAGTGGGGCGTGCAATATTATTCGGCCCCTTTACTTTCAGTGCAGCAAACTCACTCCAGAAGTTCAGTGAGGATCTCTGAATGATCCAATGTTGTCCTAAATGACCGATGACGATGAATAGAATCCACCTGTGTGTAATCAAGTCTCAGTATAAATGCACCTGCTCTGTGATAGTCTCAGGGTTCTGTTTAAAGTGCAGAGAGCATTATGAAAACCAAGGAACACACCAGGCAGGTCCGAGATACTGTTGTGGAGAAGTTTAAAGCCGGATTTGGATACAAAAAGATTTCCCAAGCTTTAAACATCTCAAGGAGCACTGTGCAAGCCATCATATTGAAATGGAAGGAGCATCAGACCACTGCAAATCTACCAAGACCCGGCCGTCCTTCCAAACTTTCTTCTCAAACAAGGAGAAAACTGATCAGAGATGCAGCCAAGAGGCCCATGATCACTCTGGATGAACTGCAGAGATCTACAGCTGAGGTGGGAGAGTCTGTCCATAGCACAACAATCAGTCGTACACTGCACAAATCTGGCCTTAATGGAAGAGTGGCAAGAAGAAAGCCATTTCTCAAAGATATCCATAAAAAGTCTCGTTTAAAGTTTGCCACAAGGCACCTGGGAGACACACCAAACATGTGGAAGAAGGTGCTCTGGTCAGATGAAACCATAATTGAACTTTTTGGCCACAATGCAAAACGATATGTTTGGCGTAAAAGCAACACAGCTCATCACCCTGAACACACCATCCCCACTGTCAAACATGGTGGTGGCAGCATCATGGTTTGGGCCTGCTTTTCTTCAGCAGGGACAGGGAAGATGGTTAAAATTGACGGGAAGATGGATGCAGCCAAATACAGGAACATTCTGGAAGGAAACCTGTTGGCATCTGCACAAGACCTGAGACTGGGACGGAGATTTATCTTCCAACAGGACAATGATCCAAAACATAAAGCCAAATCTACAATGGAATGGTTCAAAAATAAACGTATCCAGGTGTTAGAATGGCCAAGTCAAAGTCCAGACCTGAATCCAATCGAGAA
This sequence comes from Corythoichthys intestinalis, assembly GCF_030265065.1. NCBI lineage: Eukaryota > Metazoa > Chordata > Actinopteri > Syngnathiformes > Syngnathidae > Corythoichthys > Corythoichthys intestinalis. The sequence goes on from NC_080406.1 coordinate 17,409,425, forward strand.
TCTGTGGAAAGAGCTGAAGACTGCTGTTCGCAAACACTCTCCATCCAACCTCACTGAGCTCGAGCTGTTTTGCAAGGAAGAATGGGCAAGAATGTCAGTCTCTCGATGTGCAAAACTGATAGAAACATACCCCAAGCGACTTGCAGCTGTAATTGGAGCAAAAGGTGGCGCTACAAAGTATTAACGCAAGGGGGCCAAATAATATTGCACGCCCCACTTTTCAGTTTTTTATTTGTTAAAAAAGTTTAAATTATCCAATAAATTTTGTTCCACTTCACGATTGTGTCCCACTTGTTGTTGATTCTTGACAAAAAAATTAAATTTCATATCTTTATGTTTGAAGCCTGAAATGTGGCGAAAGGTTGCAAGGTTCAAGGGGGCCGAATACTTTTGCAAGGCACTGTACATGTGATCTCTATGAGACTCATCAGACGCTACCTGCTACCAACGTAGCATCGTGCGGGCTAGTATTTAGCAACGTAGGCGTCGTTTGTAGCGGCTGTAGTAAGTTTTTTTTTTTTTTTTTTTTTTTTCCTTCTTCCTCTACGCACGTGACATCAGCGCGTTGTCCCGCATTAAAAGTAGTCCGAGCAAAACGTGATGCTGAGAGCTGTCAAAATAAACGATTACTCAAGGTGAATAAAATTACTCGGATCAGTTTTTAAACTCAAGTTACTCGAGTTGCTCGAGTAGTCGTTTCAGCTCTAATTGATAATAAAATAAAGTGACAGACAACAATAAAGTGCAGTAATTCAATTACTGTATTTCCTGGTGTTTTGAACACAAGAGGTAAGTAATTTAAGTGCAAACTTTCAACGTAAACATCTTACAAACAAAAAATATTAATTATATGCAGCAGCTCTAGAAAAAAAGGATTAAACCTGCAATGTTATCATAAATAATAAATTATGCTTTACCACTGGTATAACTGGGGGAATAAAAACATGGCATTTTAGACAGACAGGTCAATAATCATTACTTTAACCTTAAACACAGCAGTCTTTCACTTATGCCTGTGCTTCCACATTTTTTTATTCCTCATCACTCCATATCTTTTTTGAAGGGCAATTTTTTTCTTGAGGATGATCAACTAATCCACATGTTAATGTTTAAGTAGACTGCGTTTCGTGGAAAAAAAATCTCCAGAGGGTCGTGCTGCCCTTTCCACCATTGTAGTGGGTTATTTTTCAGGGTTAAAAACTCACGATCTCTGTACCTCTCCACACTTCACACTAGCTCTGTCCCATGCGAACAGATCTGGCTGCCTTCCTCACGTCAAAGTCCGACTTTTGTTTTTCCTGGGTGCGTTGAAAATCAATTGCTGCACGTCGCTGCTCAAACTGTCCATTGTTTTAACATGTTGCTTCGTTGCCACCATTAGTTTCATTTTGGGCTGTGAAGAAAACGCTACGGAGCGTGCGTTACAGTGGTTTTGTTAGCTCTCGCGTTGTTATGACACGCCCGTGACGATCGGGTAATGACGGCAACTAGTAGCGGTTCTGCCGAAATGCCTGGGAAGTTGAGGCAACCACGACAGTGAGTTGTGCTTGTCCATATTATATCATGCGTGCAGTCTCAATCTAAATGCGCTGTGGGGTGAATGACACAAGCGCAGCATGTGAAGTAAAAGCTAAATTATTATCCCATTAAGCAATGCATTGAACTAGGCCAGTACTTCTCAAATAGTGGGGCGCGCCCCCCTGGGGGGGCGCAGAGCGATGCCAGGGGGGGCGCATGTGACCTCGGGGAACATGCTTTTTTTTTTTTTTTTTTTTTTTACTACTGGTACTGGAATAAAGTGTACTTGCACATCCACTCAGTGGGTGGCAGTGGCGCTCTCATTTTCAGAGTGCGCGCAGTATTTTTGAACTAAGGAAGAGCACTCAGAACGCACAGAAAACAGATATGAAGAGCAGTGCGCCGCCGCCGTTCTCGAAAGCCGTTTTCCGACCGGACTCACGCAGCGACCCACTGTCTTGTCCGGCCGGTTCTCACGTCGCCGCCCGAGAAGTGCCATTTTTGGCTTTGGATCGTCACGACGACCGCCCTCACCTACGGTTCTACCTCGGCCGCCGGGAATGCCCTTTTTTCGTGCCGTTTGACTTTTAGCTTTGACTTTTAATACAGTGGGTAATGAGGAAAGACCACTGTTTACTGTGTCTAAAAATAATTATAGCGGACAGCCAGACGCCAAAACAATTAAGACGCCACTTAAAGACATTAGACCCCAATCTCATTGATAAGCTTGATTGTTTTTCAGCGAAAACGCCCGAATATTTCCAACAATCGTCCTGTTTTGTCAGTGTAATATCAGTAAACCAATTAGCATTGTTAGCATGCTCATTGCAAGATAACTCCACACCATTGCAAAGGAGGTACAAAAATAAAAACTGTCCTTCTGTCCAAGGACACTTTTTTTTTTCTTTTTCTTTTATTCAGTTTTGTTTTTCCGATCAAATTTTTTGGCATATTGTCCTCATGAGTGAATGTTTCTAATCAATTTTAATTTGTTATTATTTGCTGATTTTATTACATTTTATTTTTCTTTATCAAAATGGTCAAAAATGTAACGAGTGTATTTTTTAGTTTGGATGGGACTTTTTTTTTTTTAATTCAGGCAAATTGATGCGTCTTCTGTTACAAACAAAACAATGTTAATAAAGTTCTACTTTATTATAAGTTGATCTGTTACTTTTTTTCGTTATTAGGAAAAAAAAGGACACAATGTTAGGCAGATGCGTATTTATAATAGTAATTTTATAGACAAATGATACTATTTACAGTGGTGGCAGAGAGTTTGGGGGGGCGCGAAACATTTACGTCTTCCTTGGGGGGGCGTAACAGAAAATAATTGAGAAGCACTGAACTAGGCATTAGAAGCCGATTCTTGAGCTCGCGATAGCCGAATTCTATCTCTACTATCGGTTCATTGAATATTTAATGGCTAATAACTAGTGTTGCACCGATACAATTTTTTGGGCCCGATACCGATATAGATACCTGGCTGTGCAGTATCGGCCGATACCGATACCATTCCGATACCACCCTGTTTGCAAAAAATATATATATGTACGTATAAGGGATGCAACGATACAGTTAAGTCACGGTTCGGTAGGATTTTCGATACAATTCAATACATTTAATGCTCTGAAACAGAAAATACAACTTATTTTTTTTAATGTTTTTTTTATTTGCTAACAAGCAAAAATAACAGTGCCATCATATGAATAAGCATTTTAGTGCATAATATTTATGTGCTTACTTCTTACTGATCTGAAGATATTTTGTATATACTGTAAGTGCTGAGAACAATCTTTACTGTTTGTAAAGTGGGGCACACTTGATTGCTGCAGCTCTCTTAGCAGTTATATTTACCATTTAGGCAAAACATCCTATTTGTGGTCTGAGTCCATCTGTGTCATGTACTGAATTAACAGTATTTGCAACATTATCTACAGTCACTGGTATGGATTGATTTGGCCTGCTTAACTTCCATTCAGTCATGGTGGTTTCTAATTCATCAATGTAGTATATGGACTACGCGTCGCTCAGGGCTCACGCAGCTAATGGCATGGGATCTAATGTAGAACATCTAGGTTGCTATTTGATATCTAGTGTGTGCGCGCGAGAGTTGGCATGGGATCTAACATACGATATCTAGGTTGCTATTTGATGACATCTAGTGTGCGCACTTGAGTGTTTTCTGGCCACAGAACTCACTTCTGCTCATTACTGCACAACACCAGCATATGACAATCTACTTTCATAAACAGGACGAGTTTGAAGTATGGCACTCTTAATTTGCCACTCATTGTTCATCATGAAACCATGAGTTTGCTTAGTCTCCCACGGTCTTAACCTTTCTGATCCCATCATTGTTACAGCAGCAGGTGCTAGCTCACGCATGCTAATCGTTTGTGAATGCTAAATGAGCAGCGTAACATCGCGGATACGCGTTGTAGTAAACATCCTTAATATTGAAGACGAAGGTGTTTATTTCGTTTGATAATTTCGAGAAGAAGACATACAGATGTCATGCATCGGGATTTGGGAAGTTAGCTCACGTGGGGAGGACGGTACATTTGCATTCAAGTGATGCCAGTAGATGGTATCGGCGCCCTCAATGTTCGTACTCATCGATACCGATACCACCAATTCGGGCCGGATCGGCACCCCCTGCCGATACTGGTATCGTTGCAACTTTAATTATAATGCTCGTTTGAAAGTAATCTCAGCGAGCCAAAATAAAAAGAAGACTCCGAATCCATACAAGTTAAAAAAAAAAAAAAAAAATGCTCGTATTTATTAAATGCTTCATTGAGTGTCCACTCAAATCCACTCCAGCTGCTCACTTACACAAAATGAGTTGCCACAGCAACTTTTTAACAAGTTAAACAATGATTGACACATGGCGCGCCTTGAAGGTCGAGTCTCTGGCAAGATCAAAGCGTAACCGTCTGTCAATCATCGTTTACTTTAATTAGCAACTCCAATTCACTTTCTGATGAACAAAGAGCAGGGAGAGGGAGGGAGGGAGCGAGCGTGAAACTGCGATCGGCTCGGGACAAGCTCATCTCTAATTTATTTATTTAATTGAAAAAAAAAATCCGCGATAGACTGTGTTTTTTTATTTTATTTAGTGCTGCAACGATTAATAGATTAACTCCAGTAATTCAATTTGAAAAATGCAAATTTTGCTGCTTTGAGGATTCCTTTAATTAGAGTGGCATTGTCATGATTTGTTTTGAAAGTGCTTGCAGTTAGTTTTATTGATTGGGGTGGATACGCTGCCCTCTAGTGGAAACAGTGCATATCCCATAACTGGTCTAACATGGCTGAATCAAGCTCCTCCCGGTTAAAAAGACCAACATAAGGTAAGTTTTCGTTTGAGCTGAAGTACATTTAGCAGTTTTTGTAGGAATATGTGAAAAGCTTGTTAAGAGCATTGTAAAGGGGAAAAAAAGTTGGCATTTTATCGCATTTAAGCTATAGCTTTGTTAAACAAGTTAGCAAATTGTTCTTTTGTTGTAGGAAGACACTCATTTATGTATTCAATTTTTTGAATATCATTTGAGGCTAGGATCAGGTTTTAAAATGCATTTATTGCTCTTGTGAAATGAAAGCGCAATTCAGCATAGTTTGAAGAAACACTCAGGAATTTTGTATTTGCTTACAATGCTCTTTTGAAAGTAATCTCAGTGAGCCAAAATAAATGTTATTGCAAGCATAAACACTTATTTGCTCTACATATTAGGCCTGAACAATATTGGGGAAAAAATATTGCGATTTATGGGGAGTTTGCGATATATTGCAATATCATATTGCGATACTAAAACGAGAAGAATTTTCACCTGATAACTTGAATACCTCTAAGATATTAGAAAAAAATGAACATGGCGATATACAGTGGGGAGAACAAGTATTTGATACACTGCCGATTTTGCTGGTTTTTCCACTTGCAAAGCATGTAGAGGTCTGTAATTTGTATCATAAGTTCTCTTCAACTGTGAGGGACGGAATCTAATACAAAAAAAAAAAACAGAAAATAACGTTGTATGATTTTTAAATAATACATTTGCATTCAATTGCATGAAATAAGTATTTGATATATCACAAAAATCAAACTTAATACTTTGTACAGAAACCTTTGTTTGCTATTACAGATACCAAACGTTTCCTGTAGTCCTTGACAAGGTTTGCACACACTGCAGCAGGGATTTTGGCCAACTCCTCCATGCAGATCTTCTCCAGAGCCTTCAGGTTTCGGGGCTGCTGCCGGGCAACACGGACTTTCAGCTCCCGCCATAGATTTTCTATCGGGTTCAGATCTGGTGACTGGCTAGGCCACTCCAGGACTTTAAGATGCTTCTTACGGAGCCACTCTTTAGTTACCTTGGCTGTGTGCTTTGGGTCGTTGTCATGCTGGAAGACCCGGCCACGACCCATCTTCAGGGCTCTCTCTGAAGGAAGGAGGTTGTCAGCCAAGATCTGGCAATACATAGCCCCATCCATCCTTCCCTCAATACGGTGCAGTTGTCCTGTACCCTTGGCATAGAAGCAGCCCCAAAAAATGATGTTTCCTCCTCCATGTTTCACGGTTGGGATGGTGTTCTTGGGGTTGTACTCATCCTTCTTTTTCCTCCAAACACGACGAGCAGAGTTTAGACCAAAAAGTTCAATTTTGGTCTCATCCAACCACATGACCTTCTCCCATTGCTCCTCTGGCTCATCCAGATGGTCAGTGGCAAACTTCAGATGTGTCTAGACATGCACTGGGTTCAGCAGCGGGACCTTGCGTGCGCTGTAGAATTTTAATCCATGACGGCGTAATGTGTTTCCGATGGTTTTCTTCGAGACTGTGGCTCCAGCTCTCTTCAGGTCATTGACCAGGTCCTGCCGTGTAGTTCTGGGCTGATCCCTCACCTTCCTCATGATCAGTGATGCCCCACGAGGTAAGATATTGCAGGGAGCCCCAGAACGAGGCAGATTGACCGTCAACTTGAACTTCTTCCATTTTCTAATAATCGCTCCAACAGTTGTTACCTTCTCACCAAGCTGCTTGCTTATTTTCCTGTAGCCCATCCCAGCCTTGTGCAGGTCTATTATTTTATTCCTGATGTCCTTACACAGCTCTTTGGTCTTGGCCATTGTGGAGAGGTTGGAGTTTGTTGGTTTGAGCATGTGAACAGGTGTGTTTTATACAGGTAACAAGTTCAAACAGGTGCAGTTACTTCCAGTAATGAGTGGAGAACAGGAGGGGTTCTTAAAGAACTGAGAGCCGAAATATTTACTAGTTGGTAATGTATCAAATACTTATTTCATGCAGTTAAATACAAATTTATTATTTAAAAATTATACAATGTGATTTTCTGGATTATTGTATTAGATTCCATTCCTCACAGTTGAAGAGAACTTATGATACAAATTACAGACCTCTACATGGCTTGCAAGTGGGAAAACCAGCAAAATCGGCAGTGTATCAAATACTTCTTCTCCCCACTGTACTAGTACATCGCCAAGGCTCCACACTTTTTTTTTTTTTTTTTTTTTTTTTTTTAAAGATGCACCAGCACAAAATGTGGGTGCACCCACATTTTTCATTGCATCAATTTAAATTTCATACTTTTAATCACTTTCCATAACATTCATATGAGTGAGTCCACTCACGCTGCAGAGAATAGCCTCTCACTTATACAATGAATGAGTTAACACAGCACACATAGACTGGGCTGCAAGTTTAACGATGATTAACACATTTGTGCCTTCGATCGTAGAGCTACCGAAGCTCCTCAGGCCAGATCAAAGCTACAAACCTGTCAATCATCGTTAACGTTAAGTACCAAACGCCAGGTGTACTGGTGACCAAGAAAAACAGTTTGGTTGCACTGCCTAACAAGAGGTAGGGTGAGAGGCTGTGGCGGTGTATGAGCATGAAGCAGAAAAATGTTTTTTTTTTTTAATTAAAAACCTGATTGGCCCGATTTCCGATCGCGTGATCAGATTGGGGACATCCTTCATTTATATAATGCCGTTTAATCCAGGCTTGCTGTATATAAAAGGGATCCAGGGTTTGCACACTTGCTAATTTTCTTAAGTAAAACAAAAGTTTACATGTTAAAAAAAAAAAAAATATATATATATATATATATATATATATATATATATATATACTGTATATACAATTGCACGTCCTGCGATGCGACTATTGCGCATGCGCACATTGCGATGGCGATGTTCAAACGACATATTTTGCAGGACTACTACATATTCTAAAATTTATTCTTCAACACAAATATTTGTAATCCGATTACTCCATTATTCGAACTAACTAATGAATAGATTAAATGATTAACTGAATAATCGATAGCTGCAGCTCTATTTTTATTATTAAATTACTTTATATTTCAAGACAGAGATTTTACATTACATTTGGTCAACATTTTTTGCTCTTTATAGGGAAAGTAACTATTTTCAAAAAAATAAATAAATAAATAAATAAATAAATAAAAGATTACAATATTAACATTTGCTACATGACCCAAGAAGTATACATTTTTATATATATTGAATGAACGAAACTTAAATCATAATACTCAAAAAAAAAATTTTTTTTTTAAAAAACAGAAATTGGGGCTATGGCCCCCAATTACACTCTAAAGCTGCCTGCCACTGGCATACGTAGACGTTCCAATTCATTTAAATTGGGAGAACTAGCTGTGAATCCTGTTTTAGTGCCATTAACGGTCCAATACATTTTGACTTTTATGCCCATCCCAGTCAAAATGGATTGGATGTCAAGCGCCGACGAGTTTAATGTGTGCCCTATAAAGGATTAAACATTTCTGCGCACTTTCTTTAGTGTCCCCTTAAAAATTTTTGGGGGGGGGGGGGGGGGGGCTATTGCCTTGCCCTTAATCAAAAATGTTCACTCTTGTTTTTGCGATTTCTCTTTTTTTAAATCTTCAATATTATATGCATGTATGGAAACTTACTTATTAGTACTAATTATATACCCTGACCCACCAAAATATACGAATACAGTACCACTGTTTTTTCTCAAAACACTACAACTATTCTTGAAGTTGTAAATACTACTTACTCTCTTAATATTACTTCTTTATGAAAGGACGTCATCCTAATAATACTTTATAAAAAGTCCCGTGGGTTGACCTGCCCTACTTCTTCCCTTTCTGAAATGACGGATCACATATTGTAAACGTGATAAGACGGCTCTTTTCAACTGCCAGTGGGTCACCCACTAAAGCTTACCACGCTACCGCAAGACATAATAAAACCTTCACTTGTTGAGACAAAACCACTCCCAGCGTAGGTGTAACAAACTCATGTGGCTGCTTGCAAACCTCTCCCTGTTCAAATGGGTTGGACGTTTATCGCCGTCAAAGGCAGAAGAACAGTTCATGATTGTCGATTTTTCGTTGTGTGACTCACACAAATAAAGGGTTTTGCAACATAAAAGGAAGTGCATCCAGATGTTTTCTCCATGAAACAAGCCACGTTGAACAACCCGATTTGCTTTAGTGCATTTCAGCCAAAAAATAAAGTCAATATTTAATTTTGTTACGCAAACTAACAAGGTTCATTGTGGCTATACCCTACTGTGGGTAAATGATAAATCTCGGCATACCTGGTTCGGCCACATTTTAACAAACTCCAAATGTGAGACTGTGAGTCTTGCATTTTTCTAATGTTAATAATATCCAGTTCTCACGCAATCTTTTGTTGTGTCTTCATGGGAGGCAATGTTCAAAATATGTGCGGCTACGAAGCCCATTGGCTTGGCCTAAAAGCCTCCCGCGTTGACAACTCACTGCTTTTGCAACATGTTATTTAGTATTTAAAGTGCCTGTGACACGAAAAGCATTTTTATTTCATAATACACGCGGTATTTTATGCTCCTGAATGAAATGGACCACTTGGATGCGTGAAGAAGCAATCGATATATTTATTCAATTTTTTGAATCCCGCGCCATGAAAATGAGTGACTTCCGGCAACAGGCTCGAGTTGAGAAAGAGGGCGCTGTGACGTGTACGGAGGAAGTCCTCTTCACTATACAGCCGTACTGTTGTATGAGCAGGACTAAGGCTTCAGCCGATTTTCCGGATTAATACATTTATTTTCACATCACGCCAGCCAAACGGCTGCAGAAAAATCTTGCTGTACGAGGGAGTGGCTTGTGAGCCTTTTTGGGGTTTCAAAAGGTTCCCATTCACCGGTGGATATTGGCCAAAACAAGCCCTACTATTGTGGGACCATGGGACTTATGCGGAAGTCAGTAAACATCATGTTTTGTATTATGTCAAATACTGGGAACACTTTAATATGTAGGTGGCTTGCATTTTGTGGCTGACATGCTCATTGTCCCCTCGGCTGACGACTTGTCGCACATCCCCCCGCCGGGAGAGCACTATACTCGGCTTATTGCCCTCTTCATGTGCCCTGTGTTCTGTCAAATTTTCCAACCAATCAGAAATTGCAACTTTGTGTTAAAAATAGCCGCGAATACAGCGATTACAAAGTAAACACTACAAACTTTCTTTAAATAAAGGACTACTTACGTTTGATCATGGATGGGTATGTAAAAAGCTTTCCTCATACACATTAGCTGCACATGTTAGCTGCACAACAACTGCAGCCGCTCTCGTATGACTTTCGCTGTTTACGTCTTCACCGTGTAGTAAAGCATTATTTTGCCGTATTTCTGTTGACCACTTGGCAGCTACACGCTCCTCCGATGTCGGCCGTTTTTTTTTGGCGGTCATTGTCCAGCTGCTTCCCCGGCAAGGTCTCCTGTCCGTAGTGGCTGGGGAAGGAGCTGTAAATTGCTCTTCACCAGGCGGGTTGCCGATCGGCGAAGACAATCGACAACCCAGTCGTCATGTGAAATGATCCGGGCTAGTTATGTGTGATTTAACGCTTCGAAGACTTTGAAACATCACTCTGTTCGGGTTAGCATGTCGGCTAGCTGTCACGCCTCTTGGTTTGTTTACATTTTCCGAAGCCGGGCTAGGGAAATGACATAAGCCCGATTTAGGAGGCATAAAATATCGTTCGGGAGGTGCGACCTTAAAGGTGAAGTTGACAGTTTTGACCATTATGGCGTAATTTGCCATGTCATAATGAATAAATGCATTTTTATTATTTCATATTCCATTTAGCACAAGACTTATTTGTCATGACCATGCCATTTATTTAGCTATTGGGGGAAAAAAATACTTGGATAAAAAGAATATCCTGTAAAAATATTGGAGTAAAGAGACAGAAACAATGACATTTTGCGACTCTTTTCATCGTGTTTTCCTCGTTCTGAATAATTCACCCTCAATGGGCTGAATAGTAAAACCGATGAGCCCATTCTCCCGCTGACGTCATCCACCTGTTGGGGACACTAGAGCCCTATAATGGAAGGCGTGGCTAACCGGCAGATTAAAAAACTAATTTATCATCTGCGCTTTGCTAAATTGTTGTATGTAGTCGAATTGTCTCAAAATTATGATTCTAATTCACATAATAATGCTATTTAAGACTTTTTTCTCCTGTCGTACGCACTTTAAGCACTTCCCATATTGTGACTTACTTCCTCTATCCAATATGTCATGTGCTCAACAACTTCCGCTTATATTGGAATCAAACTCACTCGGTTCTCGGTTTTATTAAACTGCCCAAGACTGAGGGCTCCAGATCTTGTGTTGTTCTTGTACTTCTTGGTGAAGACTAAACTAAACTAAAATTGCTACTGCTCTGTTATTCGTGGACAGAACATAATTAAATTTGGAAGGTATATTTTAGAGATGTATACAAATCTATCCTCAGCACCCAAATTTCAAATGCTAGTCTCAGGGCTGTTTAATTGTAGATATATAATTGCCTGTAGGTTTTGAATTAGCCAGTAGAGGGCGTGTGCTTATCATGTTCTTTGCTGATGAGATGCTTAGCGAGCGAGACCGGTGGTCGCAATTCATTTGAACTTGTTGAAAAGCCATCAAAACAATAACCTCCTGTAATTCATCAAACCGACACTGTTAGAGTAAAGTTCAGCCTTAAAGCGATCCTCGGACTTAAAGACTTGTATGCTCTAACAAGCCACAGTTTTTCTCTTTTACTAAAATATGTTAGCAGAAACACATACATTATTGCGATTTATTTAAAAATTTATAATATTTAGCACATGTTTTGACCTACGGAGGATGCCATGTTTTGCACACGCAATACACGCTGGGGGTGATGACGCGGTTGGCCTGGACTGGGAGAAAATCCGTAATAGCTAGCAAGCAAAGCTGATATGACGACAGGCGTGATTTTGTCACATTCTGCTGCTGGTCAGATTGTTTTGTTACAGAGATGTGGGATGATTTCCCAAAGTCGTACTTGCATCCAATTCCAGCTCATCAGCAGTGTCTTTAAAACGATCCTAGGCGGCTTGTATTGATGATCCCGACCTACTGTCACGTGTCTCCCCTTTCGCGAATTTTTTGTGTGCTCAATAAACACTTTAACGCAATCCCTATGTTCTTGTTGTCTGCTTGCTGTCTGAAGTGAATCGTGTTTTTTTAACTCCGTGATCAAGCCAGCCGCGCTTTCTTTACAATTGCGTTTCCCTTTCAGGTTTTACCGCACAGACAGCGCATGTGGTTGCGATTGCCTGATAAAAGAACTCATGACTAACGTCACGCGGAAGTATAGTTGTGTGGTCGAAGTGGTCATCTGTCACACGGGAAGCGCACGTTCGAATCCCGCTGGAGACCTTCATTTAATTGCTTTTGCTGCTCGTTTTGTGAAATATCGACAGCGCTGTCCTGCTCATCATTTTTCCACTTGAGTTCAAATTGGAAGGGCAGAACCGACGACATGTTTATGCAGCTAACGAGTGACATTGTGAAAGTACTGCAGCACTGCCCAGTGACGTCACTGCAATGTGTCATCAACAACGGTGACCTCCTAGTTAAACTAATTTTTCAAATTTCATAGCAAACAAAAACATTGAGGGGTTTGAATATCATATTATTATAACTTACATGTTGATGACCCCGAATCGCAGTGTCAGCAGTAAAATTAACTTACAAGAATATTTATAATAATAAGTTGACAATGAGCGTTTTTTGTTTCCCATCATTCTTGAGAATTCTAAATCAGGCTGCTTAGGCAATACTTTTCATCATCCATTAAATATGGTACGCCCGCCGGTGTCGTGCCAATGTAGTTACCCCAGTCAAAAATTTTATCCCCTGGGCGGAGCCATAAGGTGGTAGATTTGTGTCTTTAGAATTTTTTTAAAAGTTGCTTCAATCAAAATATATATTTTCAATTAAAAAAAAGTCCCTTCAATAAAAAAAAACAAAAAACAAAAATGCAAAAATAAATTTGAAACAAAAAATGTGAAAGCTATTTTTCCTTGATTTTTTTTTTTTTTTTTTTTTTTTGATTGGAGCAACTTTTTTAATTGAAGTAATGTTGGTATGTGTTTGGGCCACATTTTGGCTAGGACGTTTTTGTCTTATTATTCATTCAAAAAATAAGTTGCTTCCAAAAATAAATATATATATCACATATATATATATATTTTTTTTGTTTTTCAAAAAGAAAAATAACTTCAATCAAAAAAAAATTTCAATCATAGAAAGCGTTTTTGATTGCGAAAAAATATTAGAGATTGAAAAATTTGCATTTGAACACTTAATTTTTCATTGAAAAAGTTTACTTTGATTGAAGCAATCCTTTTTTGGGCCATATTATAGGTAGGACATTTGTGTCCAAATCATTCAATCCTCCCAAAAAAGTTGCTCCAATCAAAATATATATATATATATATATATATATATATTATTATTATTATTTTTTTTTTTTTTTCCAATCGAAGAAAAAAATCATTTGAAAAATAAAATTTCCCTGCCCTAATTTTTTTGGGGGGGGGGTCATATGCAAAGCAAATGACCGTCCAAGGTGCTAGTCACATGATCTGTTCCCATTTTTGTTGTTGTTGTTCATTTCAGTCATTTTTGTTGCAGTTTTACTGCTTTACAACTTTTATATATATATATATGTAGGAAAGTCAGTTTCAATGACCCCCCCTTGAAATCCGCTTATGGCCATAACAGGTGTGATTAAAATAGTTCTCAGTCGACATATCACAAATTTTATGAAAATATTTTGTAAATGTTGAAAAGTTTCCTAGTGTTGCTTTACAGGTTTAGACGAACTACGTGAAAATGCTTTTTTTTGTTTTGTTTTGTTTTTAGGACTGTCCACCAAATTTTAGCTGAATTCTCTTTGTAATTATTACATGTACTAATTTCCTTAAATGTCATTGCAAGCTGTAGGTCCAAACAGTGTCATTGAGTTAGTTGGGCTGGAGACTGTTTGTGACTCAGTCATTTTTGAGTACATTTTCCTGCAGTTCATTTGTTGAAAATCCAAGCCTAAACCACATCACTGACACACAATGTAACGCTGAACTCCTGACCATTTATCCTCACACGAGCATGAATGAAGGGTCAAAGTTCGGTGCGTTCATGGCAAGTGAACTCCACCACCTATGTTACCATGGGGACACGGCCCGCTTTTGTGACCTCGTATTGTAACTGAGAATCCCGAGGATACCTGAAGTATCTGCACGTGTACTTCACGTGAGCCTCGAATTAATCGGAAAATCATGTCAATATAAATCATTTCCAACACTTTTGGCGTAAAAGCACGTGCGCGGTGACATACCTGCTTAAATTTTCAATCTCCACCGGAATACTTTTCAGTCTATTTCCACCGAGTGACAGCGACTGCAGACGCCGTAGTTTGGTGCACTGCAGCGGGATCTCTTCGAAGCGGTTCCCGCTCAAGTTCAAGACCTCCAGCTGCAAGGAGCCGAAGTTCTTGGGTAGCGAGTACTCGTTCAGTCGGTTGTTCTTAGCTACGAGCGTCCTGAGTTTAACCAAACTCGTGATGTCCTCACCGATGACCGACAGTCCGTTGTTGCTTATGTCCAGCAACTGGAGGTTAGAGAAGTGTCTTACCGACGAGGGCAACTCGCACAGCCGGTTGTTGTTCAAATACAGCTGCTTCGTGTCTCGTTTCTTCTGGTCGCTGACGCTGTCCGCGGAGAAAGCGTTCAAGTTGGCGTGGGAGACGTCGAGCACGCCGTCGGTGCTCACCGCCGCTCCGTTGCCGAGCTCCATTTTGGGGTGAATCCTTTTTTACCCTCCACACGTCTGAGCGAGCCAAGTCCGTGTAGAAGTTTTCGCTCGGGCGTTGGGTTTTCAAGCCCTAAAAGCGCTCGCCCATCCTTCTAAAAGCGTTTATTCGCATTCTGCCGTTGGGGGGGAGAGAAAAAAAATCACATTTCACAACCCAAAACGTCAGCTTTGATGAGCTGTGCTTGCCACATTTGTGCTGTCGTGCAACGTTTTGTGATTGGTCGAGTGATTGAAGTCCCTCCCACCTCATCTTCTATTGGTTGCACAATCTGTCACCTCGAAAGAGGTTTGTAATTAGTTTTTTTCTTTTAGAGTCCATTTTTAATTTGACGAAGATGTGTTTCATATCTATTCAAACACAGAAAATCATGCACGCACAATACAATTCATGATGCGCCCTAAATAAATCCAATTTCACTGATATTATGCGACGCACCTAGTTATGCAAGCTTCCAATTGGCAGTACAGTGATCCCTCGTTTTTCGCGTTGAATGGGGACCAGAACCTGCCGCGATAAGCGTAAAACCGCGAAGTATCGCCCCTCCTACCCCCCAAAATTGTTTTGTGTCTGTTCAATATGTTTATTCAGATTTATCATTGGAAATATATTAGAGGTGGGAATCTTTGGGCACCTAACGATTCGATTATAAAACGATTTTTAGTGCATCCCCCAAGTTAATAGCTGCTTTTAATGTTTCGTACATTAGTTGGAAAAATTGTACAAAAATCCTCTCAGGCTTAAATAAACGAGTATTTCAGTATCGAGTTAACAGTTCAAAAGAGTAAATAAAATAAGTCCCCATTCTGAATCAGCAGCTTTAAACTACATTTAATTAATCTAATGCTGTGAATCAACCGTTAAAGTTGTTAAAATTGTTCCTGTTATTCCAAAATTTCCCTTCTGTTTACTTTCGCTATGTGAAAGTTTTAAAACGGCTTCATCATTTAAAGATTTAAGTCAAGATTTTGTCGATTTAGAAGTATTTTAGATAAAAAGTTCATTAGGTACGCTTGGAAGGTTCGCTACAACAGTCTTCCAGAGTAGTCTACTGCTTTAAGATGGCGACTGCTTAATAACGGCGGCACGTCTGTCATTTCGCATCTAGTTTTCTATACATGTGCTGCTAACGCCGCTGAGTCCATCATTTCGCATCTAGTTCTTTCTACATGTGATATCTACCGTAGCATTATGTGGGCGTAGTTTGTAGCGGCTGTCGGCAGCAGTCAGGTATTAATGTATTTTTATCTAGCTGCATGAGTTGAGCCAGAGCCGTGAGTTGAGCATCGTTATTACCCAGGTATTGACAAGCATGATGTTTACTTTCGGTCCGTTCCTCATTACGTCCTGAAGACCACGCTGACAGTGTTTTAGTTTTGCTTCACGTGGCATATTGCAATAATCGGAATTTGGATGTTTGTGAATCGTTCTCAAATCTTCCACGGCCGAATCGAGAGGAATCTAAAAATCGGAAATTTCGCACACCTCTAAAAGAGATCGGTATAGGGCATGTTTTTTCACTTTTTTCCCCTAAAGTATAATTTCAAAAAAACGTATGTATATATATTTTTAATAAATGTTTTTAAGCACTTCAAATGTAATAATTATGATCAGTTTTAAACATGTTACTGTCTCACCAAATTATTTTTTAAACAAGAAAAAAAGTATACGCCCATTCCATTTTTTTAAAAAAAGTAGAGAAATGCTTCTCTTTATTAAATGCTTCATTGAGTGAGTCCACTCAAATCTGCTCAAGCTGCTGTTTTACACAGAGTTGCCACAGCAACTGTTTAACAAGTTAAACGACGTTGACCCATGCGGCGCTTTGACTTTCTGCGTCTCTGGCAAGATCGAACCTTAACTCTCTATCCGTCATCGTGAACTTAAATAAGCAACTCCAGTGCACAGTTACACTAATTCAAAAAAATTGTTTGCCCCATATTCTTTATAGGTTCTATCACACAAAAACATACCATGAAAAGGATTTTTGTTGTCTAATTTAGTTAAAGAGGGGATTTTTTTTTGGTGTTATTTTTCATACTTTGAGTTATTTTGTCATGTGCAGAATTAAAATAATAATAATAATAATAAAACTCAACAAAACACAGCATTTGTGGGGGATGAATTTAGTTATTGAATTCATTTTGATCTAAAAAGAACAAAAAACAAATAAGAAAAGGATTTGTCTATTATTTAACTACATTTTTGTTAGTTTTGCAAAAACAATACTTTAAGTTAATGTTTTTTCCCCCTTATGATGATAGTTCTTTTCAGTTCCTAAAAATGTGTTTTCATTGTTCAGCTCCTGTCATTTCGTTGTTTGTTTTTGTTACTGATAAAATCATAAAACACACAAAAAATGAACAACTTTGGTGGTGTAAAAAGATTTATTGTCTTCCATCCACATTCCTTAGTCGCTTTTAGTGGCCATTTATCAGTCTGAATCACCATCGCCACTTTACCAGCAACCCACTGTTACCAAAACCGCTGTCATTGCACGGAAAAAATATCCATTGTGCAGGCAAATACTGTTTGCAAGTCTAAGGCACTGTTTTTTTTTTACCCTCCCAATTTAGACAGAATTTAACCCCTTGATGCCTGAACGTACATAAAGCATTTGGAAATACTATTTAAAAAAAAAAAAAAAAAAGACAATTCAAATATGCTATATATTTAAAAAAAAAAAATTAAAACAACAACAACAAAAATAAATACGATAAATTCCAAAAATAAAAAGGGGGAATTTAGGAATAATTTCCAATTTTCTATTTCTTATAATTCTCCCCAAATATTTTCCTATTTATTTTCAAATGGTATACAGTATTTTCAAAAGATGTATTTTTTAATAATCTTTTTATGTTTGTTTTAATTTAGGATTTTCCCATTATTAGTTGATATTTTTCAAGTTATTTTCAATTATTTTATTATTATTTTATGTACTTACATATTCCCCCAATGCTTTTTGACGTTTCGAACTCAATGGCTGGCAGTAAATGCGGTAAATTATCAAGCATCAAGGGGTTAAACAAATCAACACATAAGTACTAAACAGAACACAATCTCTCAAACACACACAATCCCACTGTAAAGAGTGATTTTCAAAGGTAAAGCATTGTTGCTGGGTCCAGAGTAGGCCTGGGTGATAAATCGGTTAATTTTAGGGATTTTACTGCGGATGATCCATTTGCCCCTCCTAGTCATAATGGATTGGATGTCTAGTGCCGCCAATGTGTGCTCTATTAAGGTTAAAACTCGTGATAAGATTTGTGTCTTTTGTTCTTATTGTCTCTTCTAAAAAAACAAGTAAGGGGAGGGAAAAAAAGTTAAAATAAAATTAAATCAAATTTTTGGTGAAAGAAAATCTGAGATTTTACTTTTAGGCCATATCAACCAGCCCTACTCTAGAGTAATGTTACCTGGAAATTTTGTGTACATAATCAGCGTCTCTTTGGTTTCAGACGTCCCCACGCTATGTTTATCCGTTTTTGTCCTTAACTGCAAAAATACATAGTAAAAAGTGTACAATAGTAGTTATTACAATCAAATAAGACAGTACTGAACGTGAGGGAATCGTTAGATAGTCCCTTGAAACAAACAACGTCAACAAAACACTTTAACACTGTATAAAATGTGTAACAATAATAATAGTTAAAATAGCAGATAAAACATAAGACAGAAATACAGCCAGGCTGTCAAATACGTCAAGTATGGACGAAGGGTGGTAGTATGCATCCTCTCTTAGGAAAAGTCCTCCTTTAGGCTTCCTTTGTGCTTGCCTTCATTTTTTCCACTGTTTCCTGCGGTTAAAAAAATTAAAACCAACATGATGAACATTTATTGTGCATGCTAGGTAAAACAAAAATGACGTAAAAGCAACTAGCAAATAGAAAAGTTTTTATCTTTCTCACGCTGTTAATATCAGGCATGAAAATGGGTCAGGGGTTAAAAGGGTGCGAAGGGCGTGGAGGAAATATGTTCCGGTAGTCAGCAGACTATTTTTACGATTAGTCGACTAATGAAAAAAAAAAAAAAAAAAAAAAAAAAAAGCGGTCTAAGCGACCCCAAACTATTGAACTGTAGTGTACATAGGCCTGTTGCGATAACAAATTTTAGTGTGCGATAATTTATCTCATAAATTATTGCGATATGCGATATTATTGCGCCCCCTCAATTAAAAAAAAAAAAAAAACAATTTACAATAATATAGTGACAATACAGTATATATTAATAGATCAGGTACACCCATTTAAACGTGATAAATATTTACTCTTAAATTAAAAAATATATAATATAAAATATCACAACTAAAAGCAATAGACCGTGCCTCTTGAGTAAAAGACAACAATATTAATACCGCACAGAAACACAGAATAAATAAAATGTGCTTTTCAAGAAAAAAATAAAATAAAATTGCACTTAATAACTTGAGCATTTAGGCAAATGAAAACTCTTCCCATCATAGCTTCTGCAATGGTGTTCTATAGGGATGCAACGATAAAGTTAAGTCACGGTTCGGTACGATTTTCGATAAGAGGGACACGATTTTTGATCCGATTCAATACATTTAATGCTCTGAAAAAAAAAAAAAACAATTGTATTTTTTTGTTGTTGTTGTTGCTAACAAGCAAAAATTAAATTGCCACCATATAAACATGCATTTTAGTGCATAATATTTATGTGCTTACTTTTTACTGATCTGAAGAAATTTAGTATAAAAGTGCTGAGAACAATCTTTACTGTTTGTAAAGTGAGGCGGGGCACACTGTTGATTGCTACAGCTGTCTTAGCAGCTAGGTTTACTACATGAGCAAGACATCCTATTTGTGGTACGAATCCATCTGTGTCACGTACTGAATTAACAATATTTGCAGCATTATCTATAGTCACTGGTATGGATTGATTTGGCCTGCTTAACTTCCATTCATTCAGTCATGGCGGTTTATAATTCATCGATGCAGTATATGGACTACGTGTCCCATAATCACTCTGGGCTCACGTAGTCAATGGCATGGGACGTAGCACATCTACTTTCCTATTTCATGATATCTAGTGTGTACGCGCATTTAAAAAAGTTAGCAAACGCCACAGAAGTCAGGTCTGCTCATAACTGCACAACACCAGCATATGACAATCGACTTTCATAAACAGGACGAGTTTGAAGCATAGGGCTCTTAATTTGCCACTTAATGTTCATCATGTCAATTCAGCTGTCCGTAGCAGCCAAGTCGGTAACAATGTTTTGGCGGACTTCATTGTAAATATCCGGAGTTGTGCCGAAAAATAGCCGCTCTGTGTGAAATGTCACCCCTGACGGAAGCGCCCACACGTCGACAACACCGGCACGCCGGAGATGGTCCACAGTCAATCCGGAGCACTGACGCGGCCGGTATACGTTGAACAATAGGATATAATGGGAACTAGGGTTGTTCCGATCATGTTTTTCTGCTCCCGATCCGATCCCGATCGTTTTAGTATCTGCCGATCCAGATATTTCCTGATCTGATTGCTTTTTTTTGCTCCCGATTCAATTCCAATCATTCCCGATAGTTTTTCCCGATCATATACATTTTGGCAATGCATTAAGAAAAAAATGAATAAAACTCGGACGAATATATACATTCAACATGCAGTACGTAAGTACTGTATTTGTTTATTATGACAATAAATCCTCAAGATGGCATTTACATTATTAACATTCTTTCTGTGAGAGGGATCCACGGATAGAAAGACTTGTAATTCTTAAAGGATAAATGTGACTTTGTATATTGTGACTAAATATTGCCATCTAGTGTATCTGTTGAGCTTTCAGTAAATGATACTGTAGCCATTTAACTTCTGCCCAAATGCATGATGGGAAGTGCAACCATGACTGTGCGTCGTGGTACCAATTGATATATCTTCTCTGCGTTGGGAAATAACACAGGGTGTTAAGAAAAAGATCAACTACTATCTTTCTTCCCCACATTGCTTCCCACGATTATTCTAATCGTTGGGAGAGGGACTGTAAGGCTTTAGCCATTTAAAAAAAGGTTCCAAAGGCTGCCAAAATTCACTCTACTCATTATACGCTGCCTTATAGCTCTATATACTCTATGGGTAAAACGGCGCCGTTATAGTTTGAACGCGACAATGCGTGAGTGGGTCGTGCAGCGCATGCATTAATTGCGTTAAATATTGTAACGTGATAAATGTAAAAAATATATTAATTCTCACCGTTAACGCGATAAATTTGATAACCCTACCTTAAGCTTGAACTAAAGACTCTGGAAGAGTGTAACACATTATGTCTGTAACGTGAAATACAATTAGAAAACGATTTAATTAAAAAATATAAATATATTAAAAAAAGGCATGTCGGATATTTTTTTGCCGATTCCGATACTTTGAAAATGACGTGATCGGGACATCTCTAATGGGAACAATTGGCTCCGGCGCTATTTTTTGCCAGACCTGGAACGAAGATGCATTTTGCGCAGTCGGTAACAAGGAATCCGAACTTTTAACAGCACGTCTGCTGCACGCGCGCACGCACGTGAGGCGATAAATTGCAGCGGAAAAATAACCGCCTTCATTTTTATTTATCGTGCGATAGATAAATGGAATTATTGCATATTGCGACAGGCTTAAGTGTACATAATGAAAAATCCCATATGATACACACAGTTCAAAGGTTCGGGGTTGCTTAGACCCCAAACTTTTGAACAGTAGTTTAGATGTCATTAAAGAGCAAATTTCTCATTTCAGAAGTGTGTATCAAACTGAAGTTGCATTAACTCATTAGCTGGCATTTATAGCACGAGTCCGTATTATCGGGGACAGTCTCAAAACATGTTTTTTGTGTCTTCGTATGTTACTTAGTTATAAAACAGCAACAAATCGAGAGTCAAAATCCACCCTCATGTCAGCCTCTAACACACAGTAATCACATGATTTGTGTCTTGAGACAATTTCCTGGTGAAAATATGCTGATCCATCTTTTCTCGTGTTATTATGTGAGCTAAACGCTTACATAGCCAAATTTGAAAAGAGGATGTAAGCAAATTCATTTTAAATCTGCTTCGTCAAGCAAAACACACCAAATCAGATCATAGGGTTTGTTGGTTTACTGATAAAAAAAGAAAAAAAAGCAAACCTGGTGTTTGTTGAGCTCGGCTACACGGAGGTCCCACTCCTCCTCTGTCATCTCTACACCTCCGTCTATTGAGTCATCTGCTGCAGCCGTCTTGTCTGAGCACAAAATGAGTTAAAGAGGAGATACCCAGTGTTGGGGTTAGTTACTCCAAAAAAACAATTTTAAAAAAATCACACATTTCATATTAGTCTGAGGAAGTAGTAGAGAAAATAACTTGTAATAACTAGTAACTAATAATAACTAACCATGCGCTACAATTGAGCCATAGAAGTCGCCCGACACAAAACAGCTAACAGTTACTTACAGTATATACATTTATGAGTCTGTGGCAATTGCTCTAAGACTGCAAGAGAACCTCAGCTTCCCCTAAAGTGTCAAAAAATATATAAGTGATGTATAATGTTGTGTATACATGTCATTAAATAAATATACGCTTCAACGCGCTCAACTTTTGTTCAGAATCAGCTTCTTATAACATGGCTTTTTTTTCCTATTCATTTGCACACCTTCACAGCACTTTAAACAGCGTGGAGACGCGAGCAGTCAGTTCAGTTGAAATTAGGTTGTTCCAAAGCAGTGAAATGAGACGAGTCATTGTCCCACCCATCAGACGCTGGGCGTCTCTGGCGGTCTATGGACAATAGGCAGGCCTCGACCGGCCCGGACAACTCACTTTATGCATGATGATTGGATTGTCAGTCTAAGGCTTAATCCTTTTTTGATTGACATTAAAATGATTGAATCAGCGATCTTGTGGTGGAATCATTTTTCCCTTTTCATTCTGTTGTTTTCAGTTGAACTGGAGACTTTCCTAATCATCTTAGCGACACTTAAGTGTTAAAAACGACTCGCAAAAAAAAAAATCAATCTTATTGGGTTTTTTCTATTGTGGCTGCTTGTGTTTCAAGACTTGACTTCTGGCACTCCAGTTTCTTTCCCTACCGAGCAGCGCGGGTCACTAAGCCCGCCCATCAACACAAAGCACTCATAGGCGGACACACTTTGAGCTTCCCCTCATTGAAAGGCGAGCATCCATCACTGCTACACTATACAGTCCCTGACAAAAGTCTTGTCGCTTATCCATTTTGTAGAACAATTGCTAATAACCTGACTTTTAATTATTCAATTGGTTTCAGAAAGGGCTCATATGAAAGCTAAGACACTCCCAAATGATGTTGAATGTACAAAAATATATTTGTTTCACTGAAAATAGATTTATCATTTAATGAAGACATAAATGTCAATGAAAAGGGAAACTCACGGTGAAGTGCACATGCTCACTTTTAAGCAAAGCAACCCACATACAGTCCATGATAAAAGTCTTGTCGCTTATCCATTTTGTAGAAACAATTGCTAATAACCTGACTTTTAATTATTCAATTGTTTTCAGAAACGGCTCATATGAAAGCTAAGACACTCCCAAATGAGGTCGAATGTACAAAAATATATTTGTTTCACTGAAAAAAGATTTATCATTTAATGAAGACATAAAGGTCAAATTTTGGCAAGACAAAAGTTTTGTCGCCTACAGAAAGTAGTGTGAAAATTGAACAAAAAATGTACTTCAACTACAAAAAAATGTTAAATAACATAAGCGAATTAAGGAGCGGTGCTGTGAGATCCAAATTTAAATATTTTGTATGACCTCCATGGGGTTGAAGGACTCCATCCATGCGGTTCGGCAAGGATTTATACAATTTATTGATGAAGTCATGAGGAACATCGAAGAAAGCAGTCTTGCATGCCTCCCAGAGTTCATCAACATTCTTGGGTTTCGTCTTCCATGCTTCCTCTTTCATCCTACCCCAGACATGCTCAAGTCTGGTGACTGGGCTGGCCAGTCCTGGAGGATCTTGATCTTCTTTGCCTTGAGGAACTTTGAGGTAGAGATTGAAGTATGCGATGGAGCACCATCCTGCTGCAGAATTTGTCCCTTTTTACGGTTAGGAATGTAAGAGGCAGGTAAGATTTGTTGATATTTCAGACTATTTATGTTGCCTTACACCCTGCAGATCTCTCGCACACCCCCATACTGGATGTAACCCCAGACCATGATTTTGCCACCACCAAACTCCAGTAAGTCTCCTGCAATATTTGCGGCGACTGTGGTGTAATTCAATGGAAGATTCATCTGAAAAATCCACCTTTTGCCACTTTTCCAGCGTCCATCCTTTTGACAGGCTGTGGGCCTTGGCAAATGCCACACGGTTTTTTAATTGTCTGCACCCTGAGAGATCGTTGAGCACGTCTGGGGAAGGATGAAAGAGGAAGCATGGAAGACGAAACCCAAGAATGTTGATGAACTCTGGGAGGCATGCAAGACTGCTTTCTTTGATGTTCCTGATGACTTCATCAATAAATTTCATGAATCCTTGCTGAACCGCATGGATGCAGTCCTTCTAGCCCATGGAAGTCATACAAAATATTAAATTTGGATCTCACAGCACCACTACATAATTCGCTTTTGCTAAGTAACATATTTTTGTAGTTGAAGTACATTTTTTGTTCTATTTTCACACTACTTTCTTTAGGTGACAAAACTTTTGTCTTGCCAAAATTTGACCTTTATGTCTTCATTAAAAAGCAATTGTTTCTACAAAATGGATAAGCGACAAGACTTTTATCATGGACTGTATGTGGGTTGCTTTGCTTAAAAGTGAGCATGTGCACTTCACCGTGAGTTTCCCTTTTCATTGACCTTTATGTCTTCATTAAATGATAAATCTATTTTCAGTGAAACAAATATATTTTTGTACATTCAACATCATTTGGGAGGGTCTTAGCTTTGATATGAGTCATTTCTGAAACCAATTGAATAATTCAAAGTCAGGTTATTAGCAATTGTTTCTACAAAATGGATAAGCGACAAGACTTTTGTCAGGGACTGTATGTGGGTTGCTTTGCTTAACGTGAGCATGTGCACTTCACCGTGAGTTTCCCTTTTCATTCCACATTTTTTGAAAAATTATTAAACCTCCATCTGGTGAAACTAGCTCTTTTACAGCAACTTTAATATTATTACTATTCTAAGATGAGTGATACCTTATACTGCTAGGTACTTTGATAAGTAATTTATTACAAACCCAACACTGGATAAGAGAAACTAAGCACATAATAATGTTGCAGCTTACCGGTGCAGGTCATAGCAGTGCAAACCCAGTTGCCGCATGCGCACACGCATCGGTTACACTCCACTTGGGTTTCTGCGCCATCCTCGTAAGTCTCGTCCTCCAATGCACATTCTGTGGAGAGGATCTCATTAGAAGCTAAGATAATAGTGCACTGCTTTACACATAGTGGGAACAGTTTTGTGTACTGAGTGTGGTACAAAGTATTGATGCTGATATATTTCCGGGTACGATATTTATTTAGAAAATATTGGCACTCACTAAAGATGTCCCGATCGATCGGGTCCGATCACGTCATTTTCAAAGTATCGGAATCGGCAAAAAAATATCGGACATGCCTTTTTTTAATATATATACTGTTTATTTTTTATCTAAATCGTTTTCTAATTGTATTTTACGTTACAGACAAAATGTCTAACAGTCATCCAGAGTAGTTTTGGCTTAAAGTAGGACTATCAAATTTATTGCGTTAATGGCGGCAATTAATTTTTTAAAATTAATCACGTTCAATAATTAACGCATGCGCTGCACGACCCACTCACGCATTGTCGCGTTCAATCTATAAAGACGCCGTTTTACCTATAGATAGCGCTATAATGAGTAGAGAGAATTTTGACAGCCTTTGGGGCCATTTTTTATGTGGCTTAGACCTTACAATACCTCTCTCAGAAATTAAAAATAACGTGGGAGGCAATGTGGGGAAGAAAGATAGTAATTGATCATTTTCTTAACACCCTATGTTCTTTCCCAACGCAGAGAAGATATATCAATTGGTGTCCCTACGCACAGTCATGGTTGCACTTCCCATCATGCATTTGGGCAGAAGTTAAATGGCTACAGTATCATTTACTGAAAGCTCAACAAATACACTAGATGGCAATATTTAGTCACAATATACAAAGTCACATTTATCCTTTAAGAATTACAAGTCTTTCTATCCGCGGATCCCTCTCACAGAAAGAATGTTAATAATGTAAATGCCATCTTGAGGATTTATTGTCATAATAAACAAATACAATACTTATGTACTGTATGTTGAATGTATATATTCGTCCGAGTTTTATTCATTTTTTTCTTAATGCATTGCCAAAATGTATATGATCGGGAAAAATTATCGGGAATGATTGGAATTGAATCGGGAGCAAAAAAAAACAATCGGATCGGGAAATATCGGCATCGGCAGATACTCAAACTAAAACGATCGGGATCAAATCGGGAGCAAAAAAACATGATCGGAACAACCCTAGTACTCACTCATTTGTTTTTGCGTGACAAGGTCGCAATTTGATTTTGCACTACTCTTAATAGTAATGGATGACATATTTGCATTTTCCTTGTTAATTATAGGCTGCTATTGACGATGCTTGAAGTTGGAGGGCTGTCAGCTAAAGCTGCAACAACTAATCGATTAAATTTAATATATTAGTTGCCATCGAATTTGATAATCGATTTTTGCCAGCAGCTATGAGCAGTCCCGTTTGGGTCCTCGTTTGTGTGTAATGTGATGCTGCGCATGCGCGCCAGTGATTAGAGCTCGAGAGAGAGAGTTCACTGCTATACTCAGTTTGGGTTGCTTAATCAATAATATTACCGTCTCGAGAGTTAGATTGTCTGACTGTGAGAGGTGAGAAAATGAAGCCAATTGTTTGTATTCTTTATTGATGAGACGTTACTAATAAGCACGGAGCACTAAGCTAGTTAGCAATTATGCTAATCAGTGTCTTAACTGTTCGTTTGTATTGTGTTTTGGAGAAGCATATTCACACTTGAATTATTGTTAGGCATTTAAGTTGTCTCATTTCTTTTATAAAGAAAAAACACACATAAACCCATTTTTTATATAACAGCTAAGAGTATCCTTTCAAAATAAACTTCCATTCCAACTGTAAAGTGTCATACAAGAGAGTGTGCTTTGAAATTGGATTTGGATTGTATTTATGAACAGCTGCTTGAAAACTGTTTGGTGGCAGAGTGGTTAGCACGTCCGCCTCACAGTTCTGAGATCAAAGGTTCAATCCCAATTCCTGTGTGGAGTTTGCCTGTTCTCCCCGTGTCTGCATGGGTTGTCGCCGGGTACTCCGGTTTCCCCACACATCCTAAAAACATGCATGGTAGGCTGATCGAACACTCTAAATTGTCCGTAAGTATGAGTGTGTGCTCGAGTGGTTGTTTGTCTAGTTGTGCCCACGATTGGCTGGCAACCCATAGTTAGCTGGGATTGGCTCCAGCTCCCCAGTGAGGATAAGCGTCTCGGAAAATGAATGAATGTTTGAAAAAATAAATAAATAAAAACGGATTCATTACAGTCTGCCTCCTCCTTATTCGACTGTTTTTGTTTAGTTTAAAGAAAATGAGTAATTGACACAATGACAAAAACTTGATTTATGTCCAGAGAATTTCTTATGTTTTATACTCAGAACCTTTATTAAAACTTTAACAAGTTTTATATACTTAAAACAGTGCAGTTGTAGATTACATGTTAAGTCATGAAGCTGTAATAAAATATAATTTTTAAAGGAAGTAATCATCCATTTTGTCTTTATTGTTACTTACAACATGCCTAAAACAACTTCAAGGTAATTGCGAAGGTAACTGAAAAAAATGATACTTATCCGATTAATCCATTCATTAATCGTTTGATTAATCGATTATAAAGATAATTGTGAGTTGCAGCCCTACCGTCAGCCCTTCCACCTCATATGGCTTGAATGTCTACAAGTGACAAACTGCTTTAAAGAGTTGAGTTAGTTTTAAAGAGCCACATGATTTGATGTCTACCATCATCATGGGCACTGAAAGAGTTAAAAAAAAAATATATATTTTATATATATATATTTTTTTTTTAGATTTAGTTTTTTATTTATGTAGTAACAAGAATGGCATTGAATATTTTTTTTAGCATTGATATCGAGTTAAAAAAAAACTTTTTTTGCATCGCGACAATTATAATTGCTAGAGTTTCTCAATAGCCAGACAGGAAAATGCGTGTGCAGAAGCCTCAGGATTCAGTGCTCTGAACTTTAGCCCACATTTTGGCTTCTAAGCATGGTACACATACTGAATTACAGCAATCCCTTATCAATGCCAGCACACACGTCTGCCACACAGATGCACAGATACCTAATTTGTTTCTTGTGTTTTATATGTACTACATGGTAAAAAATATTTCCACTGTATCGTCTACCACAATGGTTGTATGAAGAAGGACAAAAACATACAAACATCTGGCCTAATAAAGTAAAATAACCCCCCATTAGTGAATTTGGATTATCTTCACTTTTCTTTTTATAGCATGGCATTTTTGAAGGCTCTACAATGAGAACATGATAGACTAATACACACAACAAACATCCAAAACAACGCTGGAGTTCCAATACATTTGAAGCTGGGAAGGCTAGCAGCGAATGAACATATACTGTATATGGGGGAAAACACAGGCAAGACTGAAAAAGCAGTTTCTGCTCTTCTATTCCTCTTTGAAATAAACTGCTGTATTGTAAGTCAAAAGAACTGTTTGATAGAACAATATGTCTATATGCTGCCATAGCAGATTCATGGTGCATGAGGCCCCCGAACTATTTTCAATTTGTCCGTTTTACCCTGAAAACCCCCGTTTACAGACGTCGCTCAACCGCTTTTGTTTTAACCCAGCCATAAAACGAAGGTAATCAATTATATTTATTATTCAAAATGTCTGTCGTTTTTAGCTTAGAATCATTTATTGATGTCTCATATTTCTTAAAAAAAAAAAAAAAAGACCTTAAAAATTATAATATTAAAATGTTAAAAATTATATAAATTATGTCACAATGAAAAAATTGGCGTCTGTAAAAAAGTCACGGATATCTACCTAATAACTATCGCTTAATTTTTTTTCCGTTACTGTTGCATTTAGCTTCAGCAGCTGGGGGTCGGACCGCCAAGGCCCCTGCCTTTGGCTGCCGCCCAACTCCCTACGCACCCGACCCCTTTGGCCCCTCCCACAGGTGGTGAGCCCATGGGAAGGGGAACCCACGTTGCCTTTTCGGGCTGAGCCCGGCCGGGCCCCATGGGGACAGGCCTGGCCACCAGACGCTTGCCTTCGAGCCCCACCTCCAGGCCTGGCTCCAGAGGGAGGCCCCGGTAACCCGCGTCCGGGCAAGGGAAAATTTAGGGAGCGGGAGATCGACAGGCGAATCGGTGCGGCGTCTGCAGTAATGCGGACTCTGCACGGGTCCGTAGTGGTGAAGAAGGAGCTGAGCCGAAAGGCAAAGCTCTCGATTTACCAGTCGATCTACGTTCCTACCCTCACCTATGGTCACGAGCTTTGGGTCGTGACCGAAAGAACAAGATCCCGGATACAAGCGGCCGAAATGAGTTTCCTCCGCAGGGTGTCCGGGCTCTCCCTTAGAGATAGGGTGAGAAGCTCGGTCATCCGGGAGGGACTCGGCGTCGAGCCGCTACTCCTCCGCGTAGAGAGGAGCCAGCTGAGGTGGCTCGGGCATCTGGTTCGGATGCCTCCCGGACGCCTCCCTGGAGAGGTGTTCCGGGCATGTCCCAC
The DNA here is from genome assembly GCF_030265065.1 of Corythoichthys intestinalis. Taxonomy (NCBI): domain Eukaryota; kingdom Metazoa; phylum Chordata; class Actinopteri; order Syngnathiformes; family Syngnathidae; genus Corythoichthys; species Corythoichthys intestinalis. The sequence goes on from NC_080406.1 coordinate 17,438,926, forward strand.
CGGCGGGAGGCCCCGGGGACGACCCAGGACACGCTGGAGAGACTATGTCTCTCGGCTGGCCTGGGAACGCCTTGGGATCCCGCCGGAGGAGCTGGTTGAAGTGGCTGGGGAGAGGGAAGTCTGGGCTTCCCTGTTAAAGCTGCTGCCCCCGCAACCCGACCCCGGAACAAGCGGAAGATAATGGATGGATGGATGGATACTGTTGCATTTTCCCCAATATTTTAGATGAAAAATAATCGATCCAAGCAAACAAAAATTGAGAAAAAAAAAAAATGTTTAAAAGGGTAAATATATGACAATGAAAATCTCGATTACTCCTTGATGTCTGCGATTTCTGCACCGTGACCCTTGCTATATTACTGTGTTTCACCCATAAAATCCCCCCCAAAAATCCTGCTGTGGCCATTCACAGCTGTGTCTTGACACTGGGTGATACATAATACATGGAGTCTTTGGATCAAAAAGAGGTAATTACGCAATAATAGCTCGTTAAAATCATGGCGTCTTTAATTATGCTCTCACCTCCAGTTAGGGTTGAGCTGTTTAAATTTTTTTTTTTTTTTAATGCCCTCCTGTTCAAAATTGTTCTTCCCCCAGAAAATTGAGATTTTAAGCTTTCCAATGATGTATCAAACTTGCATATAAGACAATTTTTAAATTTGGCCAAATTGGGGGTCTCAGAGCAGTGTTTTCCGCCATATATGAACATGAACTTGTAACAAACTGATTTCAATTCACAGCAGAAGGATGATTGGATGCCATACAATTGGAATTCTATCGTCAATGGAATTGAAAGTGTTGGGTTTCTTATTTATGAGGTATTTAAAAAGGTATTCAGTATTGATATCAAGCTGAAATTTTTTGTATCGTGATCAAAGTATTTTCTTAGCCGTCACAAGAAGTACACAAAAATGGAAAGATGGATGTTGTGTTTGCCCTTACTCTTTTCTGGTGGATTGAATCCAGGCTTCAAGCAGTTGAGGAACTCATCAAAGCTCAATTTCCAGTCTGCATTCTCATCAGACAGCTCAATCAGAGCATCAACACACAGACTCCTAGAGAACACAAACTTACGATGAGCAAAGTCTACGGGTCCCCTTAAGCAGTGCCCCCACTAGTATAGTTTACACTAGGCCAGATAAAGTTCAGTAACCTTTCTGAAAATAGCTTTGGCACACAGAGTAAAGATATGCATGTAGCAACAAGGTCAAAAAAAGGAAGGTCTAACTTTAGCCTTATCTTTCCCAACCTAGCCAGTAAACATTAACGTATACCAACCTTAGAAGTTTGTTGCTCTCCTGGTCAGCATAGGACTGCATCTCGGTGGCCACAGACTCATTGTGTTGGATGAACTTGAGCAGCTCAGAGGAGTCCATCATGGAATCACCGCTGTCATATGACTGTAAAAAAAAAAACGCAAAAAAACACTTTCAATTTTGGTACAACTTTTGCATCCATGTTTAAAAAAGTACCAACAGATGACATTTTGAGGTTACAAATGGCACAACACAGTACCGTAGTTTTTCACAATAGAGGTAGTCCCTTCCGGGTTACGAACGAGCTCCGTTCCTATGTTGGCGACGTAACTAGAATTTCCGCATGAATCGTAATGAACTCTTTAAGTGCCCAGTAAATACACTCAAAAAAATGGGGTGTTGAACTGACATAAAAAAATTATGGAAAGAATTTGCACCTGATAATATTGCTTTCCTTCAGCATTTAGCAATTGTGTCCTTTTAACATAAAGCACACATGTCTCGCCAACATTAGGCACTTATGTTGCGCGAACATAACGCACTCTTGTTGAGCCAATATAAGGCATTCATGTTCACCCCAAAATACATGTTGAACCGACATTAAAGAAATACATAATTTGCACCTGATTAAATTGCTTTCCTTCAGTATTAACCAATTGTGTTCTTTTAACATAAAGCACACATGTTGAACTAACATAAGGCACAACTAGGGCTGTCAAATTTATCGCGTTAACGGGCAGTAATTAATTTTTTAAATTAATCACGTTAAAATATTTAATGCATGCACGGAACGACCCACTCATGCATTGCCGCAAACAGACTACAATGGCGCCGTTCTACGCATATATAGAGTTAAGAGGCAGTGACAAGTGAGTGAAGTGGATGCAAGCATTCATTTGGACCGTGCTTTTATTCATCTAAAGCTTTGACATGTCATCCACAACTATACTAACTATTGAGGCGAGCAACGTGGGGAAGACTAACAGGAACTGATCTTTTTCTTAACACCCTGCATTGTACACAACACAGAGACGATATGCAGCCGCTACACACAGTCATGGTTACCCACTTCCCATCATGCATTTGGGCAGAACAGTTTTGTCACTACATTATCTTTTACTGAAAGCTCAACAAATACACTATATTGGCAAAATTTAGTCACAATACACAAACTCACATATATCCTTTAAGAATCTATCCGTGGATCCCTTTCACAGAAAGAATGTTAATAATGTTAATGCCATCTTGTGGCTTTATCGTTATAATATACAAATACAGTACTTATTTACATTATATTGAATGTATATATCCATCTTGTCTTATCTTTCCATTCCAACAATAATTTACAGAAAAATATGGCATATTTTAGAGATGGTTTGAATTGCGATTAATTACGATGAATTAATTTCTAAGCTGTGATTAACTCGATTAAAAATTTTAATCGTTTGACAGCCCTAATTTTAACGTAAATGGCCGTCAATGGCATCAATTTATATATGCCTCAATGGAATCCAGTACATTGGCATCAATAGTAGCGACATTCATGATAGTCAATGGCATGGACGTACATGGCTGTCAGTGGTATTGACTTACTTAGGCCCCACTTCAATGTCAATGGGCTGTAATGGTAAGTGGTCAAAAATCACAACCACCTATGTTTTCCTGTCATTGAAAATGAAGGGAAAATGTTTGCCATTAAAAATGAATGGAATTCCGGCCATTTTGATATTCAAACGGTGCCGGTCGGTCAAACGGTTTGGAGTCTTCAGTACGCCAAAAAAACGTGGATAATAAGATTATGAAAGAAAGAAATAAAAATAAAGTTGAGGAATTTTACTAGCTGGGCTTGTGCCTTGCAAAGACCCATCTAATAAAAAAAAAAACAATTTTCACAAACAAAATAATAATTAAATGGTGACGGTTATTGGGCCGGCCGGCTCTACCAATGAGGTGTCACTTATTTTTTCAGGGAGTTGGCAACCCTACTTTTAAATCTCGCAACAAAATGACGAGACTATTGCAATTGGTTGGAAAGGCACGTTAACATTATGTTGCATCAACATGATCTAATCTAGCTACTCATTCATTGTTCATGTTTATGTATGGACTGCATGATTGAATCATGCTCACCTTGGAAACATGATGTGTTCTTGCTGAAAATGTACATTGTCTTTTAGTAAACTTTACAACCTACCGGAGTCATTTTTTTGAGTGTACTCCCTAAATTTCAAAATAACTATCCAAAAACATGTCATTGTACTGTCCTCGTCAAGATGTTGGAGCCAAGTCCTAGCTAGACAGCAAGCTTAAGCTCTGAAATGACGATGTTAGACATCCGTGGGGTTTCCTGACTTTAGACAGCTGCTTATGACAGGGAGGGTGGCAGAAGGTGAAATTCGGCTACATTGCCATTGAATATTCGTTCATTTTCTGCCAGCCCTCCCACTTCAAATGAAATAGACGTTTAATCCCATCAATGGAAGCCAATGTGTTAACAAGGAAAATGCAAAAACATCTTCCATTACCATCAAGAGGTGCAAAATCAAATTTACCCCATGCCAACAAATTTCTGATAACTTGTGGTCATGCAAAAACCAATAACTGAGTTGTGATACTTTTGTAATCAAATACTGTATTCAGATACAACATCACATTAGAGCTGTCCCGACTAGTCGACGTAGTCGATGTCATCAACGAAGTACATGCGTCGACGAGCATGAAGCGTTTAAATGAAGCGTTTAAAAAATATATGCGTGGAAAGTTGAGAATTTCGGACGCTCGGTATGCAAGCAGGGAAAGTGACACAAAGCCAGAAAAGCGCACCAGAGTGGCCAAAACATTTACTTATTTCAACGAAACAAAGGAGGGTACACTGTTGCGTCCTGTCTCTTCAATGTCAAGCTTGCAAAGCAGACTGCGTAGGCTGTGAATGAACACCTAAAGCGCTGTCACCTGGTTGTACTTTTGGAAGACGACAGGAGACAACAAGCTGGCAGATCGTAAGTCCATCTATCTAACTAACGACATGTTTTATTGTAAGTTGCTAAGCCTGTCGCGATATGCAATGAGTCCATTTATCGCACGGTAAATTAAAATGAGGGCAGTAATTTTCACGGCTGCGTTTTATCGCCGGGTGCGTGCGTGCATACATTTGTGCGTGCGTGTTGTGCGGAATATGAGACTCCAGTCTCCACTTCCACAGACGTTTATTGGTCATCAAAACGCTGTAGAATTCAAGTTCAGACATACAACATAAGGAAACACATCTATATTAGACACTGTAAATGTTAGCATTGCTACATTGAGGCTAATGGGGAATAACAAAAACCTACTTTAGCCTGCTATAAAACATTGGCAGTCTTCTCCAAAACGCAAAATCTTAATGACAACACATGCAATTTTGCAGAGTGTAAAGCTTACGGTTAGCGGTTTAACGAACGTAATTCCGGTGAACATTTCAAAATAAAAGCACATCATGTTCATCATATAAATAACAATTTCTGGAGTTAATCCCAAATACTTCAGAATTCAGATTCTACACTAAGAATAGCTTTAAAATGACACCCTTTGTGAAAAATCTGATTGCAAATGAATAATTATAAATATGATAATACTATTCTATATATAGTAGTATACTGTAATATTAATACTAGATTTTTTTTTAAGAATTGTTTTGAATCATGTTGGAAAGGCGTAGTCAGTGTTCTGAATCAGTTTACATTCCATTCTTTTGCACTAATGTTATCAGCATTTGACCTCATTGTTGATTTGTGATTTATTATTGTTATTTAAGTGTTTATTTGTACTGTAATAAAGAATGTAAATGTTCCAAAATGTTTTGGTGAATTAATAAGCATCAACAAAAATTTCATTGCTAAATTAGTTAAAAAAAAAAATTATTAGAGTAGTCGACTAATTGTGAAAATAGTCAGCTGACTAATCAGGAGAAAATTAGTCGTTTGAGTCAGCCCTACATCATATCAATACTTTTGACAGCCCTACTCTATAGTTGTGAATTTATGGTAATATATAATCATACAGCATAGTTTTTTTCCCCATTTCATAGATGAGGTCAGCAAGTGCAGAGGGCGGTCCTACCTTAAAGTACTTGAGCAGGATGTCAGAGAAGTTGGAGCCCTTCACAAACCAGCCATCTGGGACAACCTCGGTCTGCAGCCACTGGATGACACGACTCCTCAGCTCGTTGCGGTCTGCGGCGTAACATACGACTGCGGGACGGGACATGAGCTATAGGTAAACACTTGTGAATAATTCATTGAATAACATCTACATTGGTCCCCAGGTGTTATTTTTGTCAGTCGCAGCCACATGAAAGGAAAAACATGAATAAAACAAAAATGTAACACTCACCAGGGCTGGCAGCCGCTTGGTCAGTCTTTTTCTCTAAAAGGTGTTTCAAAAACAGACAAGGCTAGATTTAAATTACCAGAAAAATGATTACTTTTATTTAAGGTTGTCAAAAGTATCAATACTGAAATGTTGTATCCGGATACAGTATTTGATTGCAAAGGTATCGCTACTTATTTGTTTTTGCACAACCACAGGTCATCACTTGTGGTCGTGTAAAAATAACTGAGTATCGATAATTTTGCAATCAAATCTCGTATCCGGATACATTCCAGTACACTTTTGACAACCACAAATTGTGATATAATAGTAACATCTAAACGCACCCTGGCAGTGTCCGTCATAAGCCACTTGAATCTTCAGTCCACTCAGACAGGCGTCTCTGTGCAGCTCGCAGTGGTTCCTGTAGGTCTTCCCATTGCTGCCACATACTGACCTCTTGTGGGGCTTACAGCTCTGGAAGAACAGTGGAAAATTGGAATGACCACATTCTCACGCATTCCATTGCTCGCATACTCACCTCAATGCAGAGGCAGCTGGGCTCCCCCTTCTCATTGACGGCGCATTCCCGGCCCGCCCCGCAGAAGACGTTGGCGCACACCTTGCTTTTGCTCTGCTGCTCCTGTAATAAAAGCTGACTTAAGTGGGAGACTTGGTAGTGAATGAGCATGACGTCGGAAAAAATAGGAAAAGATTGTGTTTCAGCGCCATTGACGGCGATAAACGTCTGATCCATTTGAACTAGGAAGGTTTGCAGCGATGCCAATCAAAATGAATTGACTTCTATCTCCATCAATGGCAGCCAATGAGTTAATATGAAAAGCCTGTCAGTAAAGCTATGATTAATCAACAAGTAAATCAATTATTACTATTTTGATACTCAAATCATTTAGACATTGCCAAGCTAAAAAAAGGGCCAAATCATGATTTTTGAGCCTCATCAAAGCAAGTATTTTCTCATTATTTTAAAAATGTATTTTTAATTTAAAAAAAAAAAAAAAAAAAAAGAGCAGTACTTATTCTCCAATTTATTTATTTTACATTTTATTTTTCCAAAAGTAAAATAAAAAAAACAACAACAAAAAAAAAACACAAAGTTGTTATTTTATATATTGTTTTGGTTGTGTTTTTTTAACCCTTAGATGCATAAGTGGGTCAAAAATGACCCGGTGAGGTTGTTTTCTTGAAATATCTTCGGAATGAAAAATTGTTATCAATTCATATTTCAGGTATTCCTCAAAAAACATGTTCTTGATATAATGCCATTCAAATTTTTGATGAACTTTTTATACATTTGAAGAAATTGTCATTTTTGTATTAGTACCCTAAGCTTCCACAAGTGGGTCAAAAATGACCCACATGCATTTTCTATGGAATCCAATGGGAATCTTTCATTCTTATCAACTTTGGCTGTCAGGAATAAATTTACCGTGGACCACACAGACTAGGTATGTAAAAAGTGACATCCCTTAAGAAGATTATTTTACACAGCAAGAGCTGATACGTGTACTCAGGGGTCGCGTTAACCGAATATTTTCCGTCGTTGACCGGTTTTTGTAAAACGGTGACGGAAAAAACTGAAGTCCGTCCGTCATTTTGACAGGTTGCAATTCACACCCCAGACCACAGGGTGGCGAGTGAGCATATTAATTAGCTATTGTCTCTCTTAATGCATGACGTCGTTGGCTATTCTGTCAGAATATTGTAGCGTCACCGGGGTCTGGCGGCGGCACCGTGATTGACACATCAACGCGAGGTTCTTATTGGTGCACCCGGTGTGCCAGCGCGTCATCCAATTGGTGGACTACATTGTCGCCTGTGTATAGACCCCAATCACATGACGTCACAACTCCGCCCCCCTGACTGGAGCCGCCATATTGTGTGTCAGCTAGTCGTGTTTACACATTACCGCTACGTACATGCCTCCTATTACGGCGTGTTTTTCTGCTCGTTAACATTAATAATCAAAATGGTGAAGGCGTGTGTGGCGGTTGGTTGCAGTAACAGAGAAGATAGACGGAGAGACTTGAAGTTCTACCGTATTCTGAGAGACCCGAAGAGGAGAGCGAGATGACTGCTGTAATTCGACAAGAAATCTGGGCACCAAATGATCACCACAGACTATGTAGTAGTCATTTTATATCTGGTAAGATGCATTTAATAAATATTTTGAAGATTTTGGGCTGACAACCACAATTAAGATCATTGTGTGACGTAGGTGATTGGGGTCTATATAGTTGCCTCTTTTTCTTTGGGGGCGGAGTTGTTGTTTTGTTGGTGTTGTTGGCGGTAAGCAGAGAAAAAGAAGGAGAAAAATACGACTTCCGTGTCTAATTTTTCGCCGCCAAGCAAGCGTTACAATATTAATTAAAAATGAATGAAAACTAAATACTATTGAATATGTCACCATTATCATTTTAAAAATTTAAGTGACGGGTAAAAATAGATGATGACCGGATTTTTATGACCCTGTCAGTCAAAATGACAGACAACGAAAATGTATAGCGCAACCTCTGCGTGTACTGTAAGTCTTATGTCCATATAGTATTTTGTGTGTGTGTCTTTCATGACTCTTTATTATTATTTATCAACAAATTAACCTACTTCATGACTAGCTAGCTAACTAAGGCTAGGTTCATACCGCCGGTTCAAATGCACAATTCCGATTTTTTGTCATGTTTTTTTTTTTTTTTTTTTTTTTTTTTGGCGTACCCGTTCAGACTGCCTTTGTCCATTGAGCCTGTTGAAGTATCACACAGGCGCTTTAATTTGCAGTCGGAGATGCGCCGAGCAAACTGGCCTGCATGCGCAGGAGTATTGGAGCAGAGAGAAAACCGAGCATTGTCAGGCTTTTTCTCAACCCATTTTTATTTTTTTATGACTGTTGTCTCCTTCCCCAAAAGCTGCACTCAAGCTAGGCGCGAACGCTGATGCACAATTTGGGGGACTTGACAGTTCGGACCGCAGCCACATTCTGGACAAATGTGGCCCAGATGGGATTTTAACCACATACGGAAGTGACCTGGATCGAATTTGAAAATGGGTCCAGGTGGCAGTGGCAGTTGTCCACCTGGAAAGCCAACTGAACAGGATCAGTCTGACTCATAAGATTCCCCTTATGTGTCCTCTGAAGAAGAAAGTGTCCAAATCATGGGCAACAGAATGAGTTGGTAGGGCTCTTACTAGAAAGAATTACCTCCCACCCAGGGCAGAACACAGAGCCACAATATCCTCAGAAATCGGTCAGTGCCTCCACAAGGGCTTAGCACCGCTGTTTCACCAAAAAGATGCATGGGAGCTCTTCATCATTGATAATAAAATACAAGGAAGGATGAAGTCTATTGCTGTACTGTTTTTTGTTTTGTTTTGTTTTTTTCTCAAAAAATGTTAATTGAATCATAAAGATAGATGGCCCTAAACATCATACTAGTTAATATACAAGTGATTATTCTTCAACAAAATGGCATAAAAACGCACTGGTTCTAATATGGGTCATTTTTTACCCACTTATGGGAGAGTGTAGGGTCCAGTAACTTGTGTATCTAAGGGTTAAAGTTTATTATAATGGGTTCTCCCTTTGTGTTATAAGCCTGGGCGGGTCACCAGGCATTTCACCACCACCATTACCACTTGTTTTTTTAATGTTATAATATTACTGCTTCCCCCACGGTGCGTTATAAGCCTAGTGGGTCGCCAAGCTTTTCTTGCCCGCCCCCAACAGGCTAACCCTGCTACAAAAGAAAGTATAAAAAGTAAACATATTTAACTCATTTGCTTCCAAAAACGTATAAATACATTCTAATTTTAATTGTTTCAGTGTCCCAAAAACGGATTTATACGACTTTTATGTTTTTTGTTGTTGTTGTTTTTTTGTTTTTGTTTTTTTACAAAAGGCATCTCTAGGTTCTGTTGCACCTAAACTGCAATGCACAATGCTCAAAACTCATTTTAAAGCAATAAAACTGGCCACTGAAGGGCAGTAGCGCATTTTGTAAGAACTCATCTCGGGCCAAGAAAGGAAGTGAAGAAAAATAGTCAGGAAACGGAAGTTGGAGGGATCTTGTGAAGACTTGTGAGAATGAGAAAAATGTTGAGAACGATCGACAAAAAAAGGCAAACGACACTGGAAATGAAAACGAAACCATCGTCAAAGGAGGATTCAAAAAAATTATCTTGATGAGACAGACGGTGACAGCCACAACAGCGTCAGGTTCCACACGCGTTCTGCGGAGCTCACGTTGCATTACTCCTGAGCCCGAGGTTAAAACCAACAATGAAGATAATGAAAAAAGTGAGACCGATCTTGATCCGGACTCATCAGATTACTGGGAGCCACCTCATTCAACCGGGAGCAGCCGAGAGCCTTCCCCGTTGTTACGTGCGCAAATAGTTCAACAGTTCAATAGTTTAGTATGTGTAAATAAACTGTTTCTTCAAAAGTGATCAAAAGCTCTATTTTTTCTTGTTGTTTATCTTATTTTGTAGAACGAAAACATTATTCAGATGTTTGGGATGTCACAAAAGCGAAAAATAGCTGGTTTAAAGTCAAAGTTATGTTTGAAATGTATGCTTTTACAAAAAGCTCAACTGGGTTCCATGTTTATATAGCAATAGGGCAGAATTTTCTGTGGGCCTTGCAAAATCAGTCAAAATCCAGTAAAACGGCCGGGCTTGCTCCGGTGAAAATGGCTGGGAGTGAATGAGTTAACTGTTCCTGGTGATACTGTTAAAAGTGCAGTGGCGACCACTTATGGTCGATATGTGAACTAACCTGTTTCAGCTCGCAGCCATTGTACTAAAATTGCATTGTACATCTTGTTTTTTGTTTTTGTTTGTTTGTGAAATCTGTATTTCAAGACTGGCTTTTTGTAAGAATATATGCTTAAGTATAATTAATACATGACTTATAACAAAATAGTCAGAATGATAAGAAAACCATTGACAGCTCTAGAAGTCCAATCCGTTTTAACTTTTTTTTTCACTTCTTGAAAACTTTAGGCAGCAATCGACTTGAATTCTGACGTATAAAACATTATGAATTAGGGCTGTTAAACGATTAAAATTTTTAATTGGGTTAATCACAGCTTAAAAATTAATCATAATTAATCGCAATTCAAACCATCTATAAAAGATGCCATATTTTTCTGTAAATTATTGTTGGAATGGAAAGATAAGACAAGACGGATATATACATTCAACATACTGTACATAAGTACTGTATTTGTTTATTATAACAATAAATCAACAAAATGACATTAACATTAACCTGCTGCTAAAGCGATCCATGGATAGAAAGACTTGTAGTTCTTAAAAGATAAATGTTATTACAAGTTATACAAATTTTATATTAAAACTAGGGCTGTCAAACGATTACAATTTTTAATCGAGTTAATTACAGCTTAAAAATTAATTAATCGTAATTAATCGCAATTCAAACCATCTATAAAATATGCCATATTTTTCGTTAAAATTACTGGTGGAATGGAAAGATAAGACACAAAATGGATATATATATTCAATATGCGGTACATAAGGACTGTATTTGTTTATTATAACAATAAATGAACAAGATGACATTAACATTATTAACATTCTATTAAAGCGATCCATGGATAGAAAGATAAATGTTAGTACAAGTTAAAGAAATTTTATATTAAAACCTCTCTTAATGTTTTTGTTTTAATAAAATTTGTAAAAATTTCAATCAAAAAATAAACTAGTAGCCCGCCATTGTTGATGTCAATAATTACTTACACAATGCTCATGGGTGCTGAAGCCTATAAAATCAGTCGTACCCAAGCGCCCGCAGAGGGCAGCAAAACTCCACAAAACACAATTAACAAGTGGGCATTTGACTGTACTGTCATTTAAATTTGTCCGAGCGGGGCGTGTGCGTTAATTGCGTCACATATTTTAACGTGATTAATTAAAAAAAAATTGCCGTCCGTTAATGCGATAATTTTGACAGCCCTAATTAAAACCCCTCTTAATGTTTTCGTTTTAACAAAATTTGTAAAATTTTCAATCAAAAAATAAACTAGTAGCTCGCCATTGTTGATGTCAATAATTACACAATGCTCATGGTGCTTAAACCCATAAAATCAGTCGCACCAAAGCGCCAGCAGAGGGAGACAAAAAACACAAGTAACAAAAGACATGACACTGTGCTGTCATTTTAATCTGTTTGAGCGGGGCATGTGCGTTAATTGCGTCAAATATTTTAACGTGATTAATTTTTAAAAATTAATTACCGCCCGTTAACGCGATAATTTTGACAGCCCTATTATGAATCATAATCAGTAGGGTTGCTTTGTCATTATCTGGAGTAGTATATGGACTCCTGTTGTGCTCCTCTGAATGTATTACCATTTTTTCCTTCTTGGCCTTAAATCTGACAGGAGAAGAAAATCGTAATCTGTGCTGCAGGCAAAAAAAATAAAATGGTTGCGCATAATTAGCTTACGTTTCTCCTCTAGGTGGCAATACATCACATGACATGAGTAGCTGCTTCCACTCAGTGGCTTCTGAGTCACTCACTCTCAGCTTCAACACATTAGTCCAAACTGCATGTTTACAGCAAACAGGATAAGAGGAACATAATTTCCACTTTGTTTATTTCGGCTTTGATGTCTTTTCTTTCTTTTATCTTTTTTTATTTGTACATTTTCTGCTTGCCTGGTGTGTCACTGACAAAAAAACAGCAAACACTCACAGATTGCTTTTATGACTCCTATTACCTCCTCCATTCTCCATCTGAGTGCAGTGGAGTGTATCTACACATCTGGAGCTTTAGCTTGTGTGTTTTTCTTTGGGTCTATTCCCATGCAATCTTTTCCTCCCCCCTTTCTAAGGCGCCGTTTCCTGTAACAAGAGCGAGGCCGAAAAAAATAAAACTCCGGCACACGTGAGCTTGCGGTCTGGTATGCGGACTCAAACAATTCTTGAAGCCTCACATCAGCTCAGCAATAATTGAATGTAACAAGATGGATAAAAGGTGGGGGAGGTTTCAAGTCACAAGCGAAAGCGGGGCAAACTTTCACCTCAAAGTGGAGAGAGCAGCTCCGGGGAGATTGGTGGTTCAATTCTATGCATGATTTAAAAAGTGGCGCACATAATAATCCAATGTTGGGGGGGGGGGGGTCTTCAAAGTGATCCCTGTGGCTTTGAGCTTGCCACCGGTTTGCTAGCAGTCAGTGAATTCCGGATGAGCAACCAACAGACAACCCTGACATTTAACTAATGAACAAGGCTTTTTTCGCCCTCTACCCATCTGATGCTAATGGTTTGTTGCTATGGTGAGAGGAGGTACCGGCGAGAACACAAGTGCCACTCAAAGGAGAGATTCATAATGAGATCACAGCAGAGTGCTTTTGATTTGTTTTTTTATTTTGACCTTAACGCAGAATGCTTCAAATATCCAGGTAATGCGTATGTGAATATTGCCTATGTCATTGATAATTACTTGTACCATACACTAATCCTGTGTTATTGGAGATGCATTTTGGAAACTACCCACAATAGATAAAAATCTATTAAATAGATTAGATAGAATAGAGAATAGAGATTTTTTAGACCATATTTTGACCCCTCCTACAAGCTTTAAACACTTGTATACCTCATGTAGGCATGTACCGGTATGTACATTCTGTATACGTATGTAATAATCGTAAAACAAAATATCAGTTTCACGGTACTGCAATTACAGCTCTAAAATGTGTTACTTTGAGATATCTGGGTTAAAAAAAAAAAAAAATCCATTGAACAGGCCTTTTACTTTTCAAAACATATTAGCAATTTGGAACATAAGTATAATGTTAAGTTAAAATAAAAAAAATAAAAAAAATCTAATTAAAATTGAAATAAATGCAGTCCTTTAGGTGAGCCTAAAGTTTAGAACTTTTTCGGTGCCATTGACAATGTTGGACGCCTAATCATTCTTCCGCTGTGAATTTTAATAAGCTTACAACTAGTAAAAGTCCAGTCTATTTTAACTGGGAATGGATTTTGAGCTTTGGCGTTCCCCATGGGTCAATCTCAGCACCCCTACTGTTCATTCAACATCAAAAAACATAGCTAAATTTTAAAAAAAATTAAATGGACTGGACATTGAATGCCATCAATGGCAAGCATTGAGTAAATTGCAGTTCCTTTGACATTGATAAAAAAATCGGTTGAGAAATAAGCAAGTTATAACTTCATTTTAACGTCACTGCATTGACTTTGATGGGAATGTTGGCCCTACCAACATGGCCACCCAGAGGCAATGTTGGTAGCGGCAGTGAAAGGTCTTTTCATGCTTCTGCTATGAACTGAAATGTGTTTATCATTAGTAAACGTCCAATCAAGATTGGACAGCTGTCACCATCAATGGCAACCAATGAGTTAACGAGTACTTGATTTGAATTTAAATTGGATTGTACAGTTTTCAAACCTAATTCTAAATTTGAAGATGATAGTGCAGACTATTAGCAAACTATAGATAAACTAAAAAAAGGCTTTTTGTTGCAGTTCATTAAAATGTTACATGTCAAAGGGCTTTTGTGGCTCCTGGTATTATTATTTTGGCGGGAGACGTTTAAAATGGCTCTTTGAGTATCTAAGGTTGCTGACCCCTCGCCTAAACCCACAGCCACAGCTCAACATTATAATATTATCATCAGAACAAAAATAATTCAGTTATTTTCCAAAAAAAAGCACCTGTGTATGACACGTATCATGTTTACATTATACACACACACTCGCTTTTTCAACACAGACAGTTGCTAGAGAGAAAATAACACTGCATGTTTTACCACTGCTAGACACACTAAACACACTGGAGTTAACTCTCGTAGCTGGTGGAAAACATTCATGACAGTGTTCACTAACCTTTATATTTTGTAAAAAAGCGAAATCATATTGGAGGTATTGCCTCCTCTGCAGCCACCCTCCAAAACCATGTTTTACATGTCACTTGGCCCTCCTCCTCTAAGCCGCAGTCGTCTGTAACTTTTCTGAAGCCGAAGTATTTCCATACCAGCGATTTTGTTTTCTTCGATGGGGGGAAAAATTTCAGGAGTTTCACCTCCTCCAGCCATCGTGTGTAGCACAGCTGACTCACGGACTCTGGGCAAAAACCGGTGGGGGAGGGTTGAGCCTTGCAGCTGCAAGCGAGGGATTTGTCCATGCATTTTTGGGACATCGGAAATAGCTAATACCTTCGGGATAGTATGACGGAATTTTTTTGCGGTTTTGAAACATTTATGTTTTCAGACCTGGGTATACCTTGAAACCGGTAATCGGCACATGTCTACTCATAAGATATGAATTAAATTTTGGATTGTTTTTCATTTGTATTTTTTAGTCATTTATATTCTACTTTTTTCATCCAATCTATTTGAAATGCGAGGGCGGGCAGCGAGTGGAAGTCACTGTTTCGGAGGTGAGAGTTTATTCATTACTTATTTGTTGTCACTGATGGCAATAGACAACTGAAACATGTTCCATCAATCCCAGCCATCCCAGTTTAAAAGTGTCGTGAGAACTATAAACAGCGATAGACATCAAAATACAGTGAGGCAAATAAGTATTTAGTCAACCACTAATTGTGCAAGTTCTCCCACTTGAAAATATTAGAGAGGCCTGTAATTGTCAACATGGGTAAACCTCAACCATGAGAGACAGAATGTGGAAAAAAAACAGAAAATCACAGTGTTTGATTTTTAAAGAATTTATTTGCAAATCATGGTGGAAAAGAAGTATTTGATCAATATCAAACGTTCATCTCAATACTTTGTTATGTACCCTTTTTTGGCAATCACGGAGGCCAAACGTTTTCCGTAACTCTTCACAAGCTTTTCACACACTGTTGCTGGTATTTTGGCCCATTCCTCCATGAATATCTCCTCTAGAGCAGTGATGTTTTGGGGCTGTCGTTGGGCAACACGGACTTTCAACTCCCTCCACAGATTTTCTATGGGGTTGAGATCTGGAGACTGGCTAGGCCACTCCAGGACCTTGAAATGCTTCTTACGAAGCCACTCCTTTGTTGCCCTGGCTGTGTGTTTGGGATCATTGTCATGCTGAAAGACCCAGCCACGTCTCATCTTCAATGCCCTTGCTGATAGAAGGAGATTTTCACTCAATCTCTCTCGATACATGGCCCCATTCATTCTTTCCTTTACACAGATCAGTCGTCCTGGTCCCTTCGCAGAAAAACAGCCCCAAAGCATGTTTCCACCCCCATGCTTCACAGTGGGTATGGTGCAATTCAGTATTCTTTCTCCTCCAAACACGAGAACATGTGTTTCTACCAAAAAGTTATATTTTGGTTTCATCTGACCATAACACATTCTCCCAGTCCTCTTCTGGATCATCCAAATGCTCTTTAGCGAACCGCAGACGGGCCTGGACGTGTACTTTCTTCAGCAGGGGGACACATCTGGCAGTGCAGGATTTGAGTCCCTGGCGGCGCATTGTGTTACTGATAGTAGCCTTTGTTACTGTGGTCCCAGCTCTCTGTAGGTCATTCACTAGGTCCCCCCGTGTGGTTCTGGGATTTTTGCTCACCGTTCTTATTATCATTTTGACGCCACGGCATGAGATCTTGCATGGAGCCCCAGATGGAGGGAGATTATCAGTGGTCTTGTATGTCTTCCATTTTCTAATAATTGCTCCCACAGTTGCTTTCTTTACACCAAGCGTTTTACCTATTGCAGATTCAGTCTTCCCAGCCTGGTGCAGATCTACAATTTTGTCTCTGGTGTCCTTTGACAGCTCTTTGGTCTTGGCCATAGTGGAGTTTGGAGTGTGACTGACTGAGGTTGTGGACAGGTGTCTTTTATACCGATAATGAGTTAAAACAGGTGCCATTAATACAGGTAACGAGTGGAGCCTCGTTAGACCTCGTTAGAAGTTAGACCTCTTTGACAGCCAGAAATCTTGCTTGCTTATTTTCCACTCTAATTTGGAAATAAATTCTTTAAAAATCAAACAATGTGATTTTCTGTTTTTTTTCCACATTCTGTCTCTCATGGTTGAGGATTACCCATGCTGACAATTACAGGCCTCTCTAATCTTTTTAAGTAGGAGAACTTGCACAATTGGTGGTTGACTAAATACTTATTTGCCCCACTGTATCTATCGCTGTTTATAGTTCTCTCGACGCAGCCTTCACTGCTGTATTTAATTTTGATATGAATCATGTCAGTTCAAACTGATGATCTCCCATTAAATATGAATCACCATGTATCCTAAGAGATGAAGGCACGCCCAGCCTAGCATTTTTCTCATCTCCATAACATATTTGACATCTTATTTCCCTCCACTTCTCACCCGCTTTCCTTCACGGTTCTTCTTTGCAATAAAATAAGCTTCTGGGAAGATTCGTCGGCTTAAATGATTTTTCTAAATAGCTTCGGAGCCTGCTGGAATTTGCCCTGTCACCTTGTTTTATTCCCGTTGTCTTGTCCTTTTAAGGCCGAGAGTCATTGGACCGAGATCAGCTTGTTCCACTTAATGGAAAGAAAATAAAAGCTGACAAGATTAAAAGGTGATGGTAATGATAACGCTGATAGAGCTGAATTGCTACTGTGCCGAGATTGACATCAAATGTATTTTTGAGTCTTTCCTTTCTTTCATTTTCCGATATGGAATTATTAGCATAGTAGCAGGACGCTCAATAATGGCATTCACAGTGACATTTTGTGCTTGTATGTGCACATTTAGGCCCTTGTGTGTTTCTTTGTGACGCTCCTGTGAGTTAAAAGGTCAATCGATGGCTCTCTGCCGCCAATGCCACTTGACAGCCAATTGGGATCAATTCCCGCGAGGGCCACACTGAGATTGATAACACAAGGAGAGCATGAAATGTTGTAGTTTATCATATGAACAGTAAGGCTGGGTGATTTTGAAATGCAAATTAGCATTGATTTTCCTAGTATAACTTAGAACGAATATTTACACACACACACACACACACTCACCGACAGCTCGGGAACATTCAAATCATGGAAACAATCAAAATCTGACGGTATGAAAAAAAATAATTGCTCCTTTTTTGTTTCCGTTTTTTGCCCAGCCCTAATGAATGGCTTTCTTCTTGTCATTCATTTCAAATGAATACTTACCATATTTTTGGGACAAAAAAATCTACCATTTCTCTCCTTTTGACCCTTGCGGCTTAATAACAAAGCTTCTAATTCATTGATTTTACAGGCTAACTAGCATCATGCTAACATGTTTCTTTCATTAATTTTGCTTAGCGTTATGGTGACATTGCCACTTTGTGTGTGTTCGGTTATTACCTACAAGCGAGACTCTTCCATAATCCAAGAACTCTCAAAGTTTCACATGACTGGAGTGTTATAATTGTTTGGGAGTAACACACAAAGTCATGTGTGAAGTAAAAATGGGACAGCTTACCAACATCAATATCTCATCCCCACCGTGAAGCATGGTGGAGGGAGAATCATGATTTGGGGCTGTTTTGCTACCTCAGCGCCTGGACAACTTATGGAAGAATGAATTCAAATGTAGGGCTGCAGCTATCTATTATTTTAGTAGTCGATTAATCGATTAACTAGTTAGTTCGAATAATCGAGTAATCGGATAAGGAACATTAAAATACCTGAGCTGAGCCTCAAACGGTATAAAAATAATAATAAATTAGGATCTACGTTCTTAAAAAGACCAATTAGCTAACTTACATAACAAAAGTCCGCCAGCTTAAATGCTATAAAATGCTAACGTTTTTTTTTTTTACAATGCTCTTGACAAATGGTTCCGACACATATTCCCACAAAAAACGGCTAAATATATCTATAAACTAATTTACGAATGCATTAAAAAAACATGAGGTCAAACAAAAACTTAGATTACGTTGGTCTTAACAGGGAGCAGTTGGATTCAGCCATGTGAAATGAGGCAGAGCAGAGAGCAGTGTATCCACCTTTATCAATAAAACGACATGCAAACACTTGCAAAATAAACTATAAGAACGCTACTTTAATTAAACAAATATTCTAAGCAACAAAAACTTCTAAACGAAGAACGAATACTCGAGTTAATCGATTAATCGTTGCAGCACTATTCAAATGTTTATCAGGATGTTTTGCAGGAAAATCTGAGGCCGACTGTCAGACAGTTGAAGCTAAAAAGAGGATGGATGCTGCAACAAGACAATGATCCAAAACGCAGAAGTAAATCAACATCAGAATGGTTTCAGAAGAACAAAATACACGTTCTGGAGTGGCCAAGTGCAGACTTGAATCCTATTGGGATGCTGTGGCATGACCTAAAGACAGCGATTCATGCCAGACATCCCAGGAATCTGATTGAACTACAGCGAATTTGTAGAGAAGAATGGGCCAAGATTTGTCCTGATCGATGTGCCAGACTGATCTGCAGCTACAGGAAACGTCTGGTTTGAAGTTAATGCTGCCAAAGAGGGGGCCACATAATATTATATTTGATGGTTCACTTACTTATTTTTCCCCTTCTGTCATTGTTTCCATACTATCCTGAAAATCTGTAAATGTTTGGGTGGTTTTAGTTAAAGCAGACACAGTTTTTTCATCTGTGTGATTTTGACAAAGATCAGATCACATTTGATGGCGATCTTATGCAGGAATGTGAGAATTTCCGAAAGTTTCAGATACTTGTTCACACCACTGTAGTTTTTGAAGTGTTTTTGTCATTTCAGACTGACTGTAAACACACCAGTGGTGCTTGTGACACGATTTCGCCGCATATAAATGACAAAGATTTGGTTAATAAAGAAATTGTTGATGTAGCAAATCTTTCTCTGTCACATATTCAAGTAAACATACCATATAAAAAGTAGATATCTGCAACTTATAGTCAGATACCCTCTATAGTATGGAATGTTTAATGTTCTGTAAATGTGCTTCTTGAACAGAGACCAATAACATTGCCATGAGTATTCATAGCAAGGATTACTATTCTCATCCCAACAATATGTGATCAATCACCAGAGGCAATTTTCTTTTTATAAGTTCAATCTTTTTTGAGTTTGTGATTCATCACAGAGCTCATCATGGATTAAGTGGCTATTGAGTGCTGAAGAATCTCACTACGTGATGTTTTTTTTCTCCAGATTTTCTTCATTATGGTTCTGCTCTGATAGTTTACACTGGAAAAAAGAGGTGAAATGCATGTTTCAATGCCATTGACGACTATAGAAGTCCGATCTATTTGGCATTATGCGCAGCCAGTCTAAATAGTTCTAACGTTGGATTTCGGTATTTAAACTACAAAAGTAAGATTTAGCAAAATATCAAGCGGTGAAGGACCTTGTCAAGACCAACAACGGGAAAGTATGGAACACATTCCTGAGCAATGTTCTGCCTCAGTTGGGGTCTGACCCGGTTTGTCTTGAGCCAAAATCTGGTCGGTATCTAGGTCAGAGTGCTGTGACTGATCCCCCCCACCTTCCCCATTGTTTCTCCAGCTTTTTGGACATGGGTTCAGTTAAACAGAGATTTCATTTGCCTCCCCAAAGGATAACCCAAGACAAATGAAACACTGTTTCCAAGTGTGAACTAGTTTCCTGGTGTAAAATATATGCAAACTGGTGCCTAAATCCCAATGCGTGAGGAGAAGCATCTCAAGCGAGCAACTTTTCATGTGTTACTGACAGAGTGGAGTCATTAAAGCTGGAGGATTTGCCCTCAATAATTAAAACACCTCTAGATGTTGCCTTCTAATTAACTTTACAACTTCATACATCTCAAATCAGACTTGAGTGGCATTCCTTGTCCAGTTTACAGCTTTCTGAGGACCTTGGAAACACTGACGAAATCCAACAGTTTCTTCCGCTCTGTTTGGTGAAAGATAAAGTATGTCCTTGAAATAATGAGGTCGAAGAAAAGATAAACAGCAAGGGCGGTCTCGGGCGTTCACTTGGGGACAGGCGTAGACTGAGATTAACCTCGCAGAAAGAAAAGCATCCTTGGCAACAAACAGTTTGCACCCATCTGCTTGATAGTCTTCATCATGTTTCTTATTCAGTGTGAAAGGAATGCAAAGATGATGTCACGCCCGTCTGCAGTCTCGTTTTCTGCTCACTAGGCCGCTATGTTCAAGATCTCGTAATGTAAGGGGAAGACGGTCGACAAAGAAAGGGAGACGGTCTTGAGAAAAAATTTGGAAGGAGTTGCCGACTGGGCTGAGGAACATATGAGAGCATTTCAATTCAACGACATGAAGGAAGGACCAGCTCCACATCTGTTACTGTTTTTGGTTGTTTTTCTATTAACAAAATGTACATAAATAATATAAATAACAAATGATTAGGGCTGCAGCTATCGATTATTTTAGCAGTTGATTAATCGATGAAATAGTTCATTCGAATAATCGAGTAGTCGGATAAGGGACATAAAAAATTAAAATACCTGAGCTGAGCCTTAAATGGTATAAAAATCTAGGCTCTAAGTACAACAACAGAACAATTATCTAACTTACATAGCAAAAGTCCGCTAGCATAAATGCTATAAAATGCGAAGTTTTTATTTTTTTTTTTATTTTTACAATGCTTTTAACAAAAGGTTCAAACACACATTTCCACAAAAAAAAAACAGCTAAATATACCCAAAAACTAAATTACGTATGAATTGCAAAACATTAGCTCACTGAAAAACTTAGCTCATGTTGGTCTTAACAGGGAGCAGAAGGATTCAGCCAAGTGAAATGAGTTATTTCGTATTCACTGTTGCCACAAGAGGGCAGTGTATCTGCCCAAATCAATAAAACATAGTGCAGACACGTTCAAAACAAACCATGACATCGCCAAATTAATTAAACAAATACTAGAAGCGGCAACATTTAAAACAAATCTTTTTTCTAATTGAATTATTCGAGTTGATCGATTAATCGTTGCAGCACTACAAATGATGTTTATTTTTTCCCCTTATTGTGCTTTTTTAATGATGAAACAAACAAAAAAAAAATCAGTGAATAAAAAAAAAAATGTTTTTCACTTTTTTCTTTGCTAAACTCATTGTCTGCCATTGAAAACGATAGACATCCAATTCATTTATATTCAGAGGATAGGCTTTGAATACTCATCTTGCAGTGGCATTGACTGCACTAGCTGTCCAATTCCTTTTGACTGGGAGGGGTGGATGACCAAATGTTCCCAGTCAAAAGGATTGGAAGAGATGACTGGGGGGGGGGGGGGGGGGGGGGGGGGGGGGGGTTGTATGAACAAATGTTCCCAGTCAAAAGGAATTGGATATCTAGCACTATCAAAGGCAGCCAAATGAGTTAAATATTTATGTGGGTTGGCTTAGGTTGGTTAATAATTATTTTCTTCCTTACTTAAAAAAAAAAATCTCAAATGGTGATCATTATTTTTTTACAAAGAAAAAAGAAAACCTTCCTCAAATTGCTCAAAATTAACTGCAACGGACCCAAAATATACAGCAAGTGACCCATGAACAGTGTTGTTAATCTTACTTTAAAAAAGTAATTAATTACAATAACAAATTACTTCTCCCAAAAAGTGATTGCGTTAGTAACTCAGTTACCTGAATGTAAGAGTAATTAATTACTTGACAAAGTAGCTGGTGATAATTTTCGTGATTTTTTTTGTCTAAAAAAAAAAACAAAACAAAAAAAACAGGTCACACAATCCGAAGTTTAGAGGGTTTTTGGGACAATTGGCCCTAGGCTAATTCTTTACCCTAAACTTACCTAGACACAGGGGTATTGCGGATATTGTGATAACTCGATAACAACCTTTGGTATGTGTGGAAGTCATTAAGTCATAAGTTTTAAAACTGTTTCATCATTTAAAGATAGATTTAAGTTAAATTTTGCCGATTTAGGAGCATTTTAGATAAAAAGTGACTTAGGTTCGCTAGGAAGGTTCTCTACAACACAACCTTCATAAGAAGTCTACTGCTTTAAGATGGCGACTGTTTACTAATGCATTTAGTTCTTTATTATATATGTTGCTAATGCCGTCGTGTCTGTCATTTGCATCTAGTTCTGTATATATGTGGTATCTAAAGAAGAATCATGAGGGCGTCGTTTGTAGGCTATCGGCTACAGTCAGGTATTATTGGAGACACCTAGCATAGTACCATCGCGTTTGCAATGGCGTCACACTCCCTTGCCTCCTCCCCACTCCTGCTCTGCTCTCTCGTCTCCATGAGTCCGTCTTTCTCAGACTTTTCCCGCGTCAGTCAATCAACATAGTAACGCACGCCTTTCCTGCCTCAGTAATGGTAACAGCGTTGCCAAGATGAGAAAAGTAATTAATTAGATTACTCACTACTGAAGAAAATAACGCCGTTATATTCTAACACCGTTATTAACAACACTGCCCATAAATGCCCCAAAATGTAGTGGGTGAGGGGAATGATGTAATAGCTGTTGAATAATTTTTCACCAAATCGTGGCATATCGATATCGTGATATAAAATGGCCCATGTCGTGATACTTTTTTTCCACTTATCGCACAGCACTACAGTTTTGCCCATCCCCAAGTACACTGGATTTACCATTTACAGTCATCCCTGTTCTTCAGTTTTCTGCAATTTTCCAGCAGATGGGAGTTGTCTGTACGAAGATGCAATCCAAAGCAATGACAACATACCCTGCCCTTCTCGCTTACCCTTTGAGGCCGTCATTAGGGTTTACAGTTGGAACAAGTGAGTAGCCCACTTAAGCAAAGTAACGCTCTTGCCAAAACTGATTATTATTATATTAAACTGGATCCCTCTTTCAAATCGTCTCTGTTGTGGTCTTTTTCGAATCTGGGCCACAGAGGGCAGACTCTTTAACACGGGATGTTGCTTACTCTTCACGTGTTTTCTATTTTACGGGAAAGCAACAACACAAAGGAGCAGTCTGTTAGCGCACAAAAAGTGTGGAAGAAATTAAAGTTCCACAGAGTTGAGGGAGAAAAGTCGCCTTTAACTGCATGCTTCTCAAACATTTTACAACAACCGTAGCACCATCAGGGCAGAATTTAACTCATTAACATGCCTCTGCTCCTATTCTGTTTAGTCTCTGACCGGCTTGCATGACTGCATGTCTATCCGCAGTAATGAGAGCAGGCTGATAAAGACAGAGGACAGAGCGTACCTCCCTCACACATGCTCATGTTCTCCCCACCTGGGCAGATATTTTTAGCCCACCTTGGATGCAAGAGAAGCGCCTATGGTGCGCCAACGAGGGAACCAACATCTACTTGGGCATGTCCTCATTGTTCTGCTGCTTGCTGAAGCCTAGGAGGCTAGCACCGGTGTGCGCGCTTGCCTTGACAACTGCAATTTTCATGATCCATTGCCGGCCTCTCTAGGTAAATTAACCATTCGGCTCTGTCACTGCGAAAAATACAGGATAACGGATGTGGCTATAGAGGTGCACTTTTACATAAACACTGATATGGTCAGACGCACACATCGTGTTCAGTGTAGACATGGGTGTCGCATGACTGTAAAACAAAAATAAAGATATTTTTGGCAACAAAAATGTAATTACTGCTTGATTTTGATAAAGATGGTTAATATTAAAGATGTCCCGATCGATCTGGTCCGATCACATCATTTTCAAAGTATCGGAATCGGCAAAAAAATGTCGGACATGCCTTTTTTAAAAAAAAAATATATATATATGTATATATATATATTTTTTAATTAAATCGTTTTCTAATTGTATTTAACGTTACACACAAAATGTATTACACTCATTCAGAGTCTTTAGTTTTGGCTTAAAGTAGGGCTATCAAATTTATCGCGGTAACGGCGGTAATAACATTAAAATATTTAACGCAACTGACGCATGCGCTGCACTACCCACTCACGCATTGTCGCGTACAATCTATGATGGCACCGCTTTACATATACATAGAGCTAATAGGCAACGTAAAATGAGTAGAGAGACTTTTGGCAGCCTTTGAAGCCTTTTTTTAATTGGCTAAAGCCTTAAAATCCCTCTCTCAACAATTAGAAATTTCGTGGGAAGCAATGTGGGGAAGTAAGATAGTAGTTGATCTTTTTCTTATCACCCTATGTTATTTCCCAACGCAGAGAAGATATATCCATTTGGTACCACTGCGCACAGTCATGGTTGCACTTCCCATCATGCATTTGGGTTGAATGGCTGCAGTATCATTTACTGAAAGCTCAACAAATACACTAGATGGCAATATTTAGTCACAATATACAAAGTCACATTTATCCTTTAAGAATTACAATTCTTTCTATCCGTGGATCCCTCTCACAGAAAGAATGTTAATAATGTAAATGCCATCTTGAGGATTTATTGTCATAATAAACAAATACAGTACTTATGTACTGTATGTTGAATGTATATATTCGTCCGAGTTTTATTCATTTTTTTCTTAATGCATTGCCAAAATGTATATGATCGGGAAAAATTATTGGGAATGATTGGAATTGAATCGGGAGCAAAAAAAAAAGCAATCGCATCGGGAAATATCGGGATCGGCAGATGCTCATACTAAAACGATCAGGATCAGATCGGGAGCGAAAAAACATGATCGGAACAACCCTAGTTAATATTAACAACTGCTGACCATCTTTCGCCAGGAGATTTCTGTAAAGTGTTCTATTGTAGATTTTCTTCACTAAAATGTTTTTAGCTCACTTACTGAATTCCTAAAGGGTTTACTAATTTTATTAACATGGTTATGATTCAGGCTATGGATCGGATGTCTATTGCACTCAATAGCTCTGAAAGGTTCTCAATCCTTCATTTTGTCGAGGACAACACTCAGGGATAATGTTTTCCAGACTATGTTTGATGACACATGCCAAAAAAGTATTTCATTTTAATGTTGTTTTTTTATTGTTTTCCAGTCACCAGTTAAATTGAACATACATTCCTAAACAATAGAATCAAACTTGCAAACTATGTAACATTAATATATTAGAGGACATACCCCCTAAAACAAAAAGAACAAACAGAAAAACCCATACATGCAAAAAAATAAATAAATAAAAACACACTTCTACACACAAACAGCACCTCGTCGGTCAAAAAAATATACTGTATATTAGGGAAATGTCTCCGTAGTTCAGCAGTAACAAATAGCCCGCACAGTGCTCCCCAAAAATCTACATCCAACAATGTATACTAGAGCTGCAACGATTAATTGATTAACTCGAGTATTCGATTAGAAAAAAATATTCGAATTAAATTTTCTTGCTTCGAGTATTCGTTTAATTAAAGTGACGTTGTAATGGTTTATTTTGAAAGTGTTTGCATTTAGTTGTATTGATTAAGGTGGATACACTGCCCTCTGGTCTGCCTCTTTTCACATGGCTGAATCCAGCTGCTCCCTGTTAAGACCAATGTAAGCTAAGTTTTTGTTTGAGCTAATGTTTTTTAATGCATTCATAATTTAGTTTATAGGTGTATTTAGCCATTTTTTGTGGGACTATGTGTCTGAACCATTTATTTTGTATGTAAGTTAGCCAATTGTTCTTTTGTTGTACTTAGATCCTCATTTAAAAAAGAAAAATACCGCTTGAACCTCAGCTCAGGTATTTTAATTTTTCATGTTCCTTATCTGATTACTCGATTATTCAAACTACCTAGTCTATCGATTAATCGACTTCTAAAATATTTGCTAGCTGCAGCCCTAATGTATACTTAAAAAAATATATGAGCTTTTGGGTCCAGCTGGAGGAGCGGCCTCATACCGAATGTCACCTACGAAAAGAGAGAGGGAAAAGAAAACAAACAAAACAACAAAAGTAGAACAAGTCGATGTTTTGGAATCTGAGGGAAATTCAAGGCCTTAGCATACACCAGGAAAGGGGTCCACCTTGCATAGAATTTATTTTCACAACCACTGAGCGTACACCGGATCGTCTCTAAATGGACACAATTCATGATTGATTTAATCCAAAGCGTGTGAGAGGGTGAGATGGGAGATTTCCATGCAAGTAGAATCAATCGTCTTGCCAAAAGGGTGACAAAGGCAATCCTATCCTGATCCATCTTTGATCATTCCAAGACAAATGAGAATGTCCCAAACAGCGCTATGGTGGGGTCTGGACTTATTTGTACGTCACATATTTCTGAAATTGTCTTAAATACCTTCAGCCAAAAATTATATAAAGACGGGCAAGACCAGAACATGTGAGTATGATTAGCTGGTGAACGGTTACATCGTGCACAGGTAGGGGCAACAAAAGTATTTTAAAATGAAAGCGCACAGACTTGTTGACCTCTTTTCGACAGCACACTGGTATGCCAGTTGACGCCCTTCCCACAGCCAGACAACAGGCCGTATATTATCAGAGTAATTACCTTGGGAGAACAGATGCCGGCCCATTAACTGGCTAGCGGCTTCATTGGATAAACTGTGGCCGAAGCTAGCCTTTCCTCGCAGGAATTGAATAAGGCGCGCAAACAATGGCGCATTCTCCAGGGCGGCTGGCAAAGGTGGGGGTAAGCCATGGAGGGGAAAACAGGGGTGAGTCATTAATGGCGACTATCCAAAACGTTGGGGCTGCAGACAATTTGCTTGTATTTGCTTTATTACCTTCGTCAAGAAGGTCATGTTTTTCTTTCAAGCTGATAAGTTTGACATCTTAACACATGGTCAACTTGGTGACCTGCTGTCACTGCAATTAGGTTCTTTAGTCAGTGTAAGAATAGCAAAAATATGTATGCAAGTCAGAATTCTTAGGCCTTATCTTTCACCAAGCGTGTAGTTTAGTCATACACAAGGCCTAAGAATGTTGGATAAAAGACATCATCAACTCAACTGCTGTCAAAAACGTATAAATACGTTCTATTTTTAATTGTTTCACTGGCCCAAAGACGTCTTTTAAGTTTTTTTCACAAGAGACATTTCTAGGTTCTGATGCAACTTAACTCCGAAGCACAATGCTGAAAATCCATTATAAAGCAATAAAACTGGCCAATGGAGGGCAGTAGCGCATTTGGTAAGACCTGCAACGAACGGCCGGGCCTAACAGCCGAAGCGCCGGCGGAAGACAACCGAATGGAGGTCCAGGACGCCAGGCGCGGGAAGTCCGAGCATGACAACCGGCAGGACGTCCGGGATGCCAGGTGACGAACGACCAAGTGCGACGACCAGGAGGACGTCCAGGATACCAGGCGGCGGACGACCGAGCAGAACAACCGGGAGGACGCCCGGGATGCCAGGAGCTGGACAGAACGACCAGGACCACCAGTGCAGCAGACGATGCCGTTGAGTCCGTGCTGCCCGCGCCGCCGTCCTCGGCCGCTCACGTCCCCCGCACCCTCCAATGTCTGGCGACTCAGCCGGAAACGCGCACAGCCAAACAAGTTCCCCCCCAGGAACACAACATGCCCTACACAAGTTACCCAGGCGGACTTCACCATGAGGCAGTGGTCACCACAAAAGAAAGACTCAAAACAATCCACCTTGATGAGACACTACAGGCGGTGACGAGGGAAAAGCCCACCCCATCCGCTGAGACAGCCGCGGCGACCACAACAGCGCCATCTCCCAGTCCAACAGTCCAGCAATGTGCAAATAAATTGTTACTTTGCTATCAAAAGCTCTATTTGTCTTGTTGTTTATGTTACTTTGTAGAAGGAAAACATTATTCAGATGTTTGGGATGTCACAAAAGGAAAAAATAACTGTGTTAAAGTCAAAGTTATGTTTGAAATGCATGCTTTTACAAAAGCTCAATTTCTCTGTTTTTTCATCAGAAATTGGAAAATTGCTCAAACTAAGCTATTTTCTAATCCTGCTTTCTAAAGAATGGAAAAACATATGAACTTACGGCCGGGAGCGAAGAGTGTTGCACCAGTGAAAATGGCTGGGAGTGAATGAGTTAATAGGGGTGTAAATCGCCAATTGCATGACAACAATACAATGTGGTATGGATTATTTCGACAATGATATGATATATGCTAAGAGTACAAAACGTTCTTCAGCAGATTCAATATGATATTATGTACACATGACATTTAACACACCAAGTTCTATTCTAAGAAAAAACAAAGCAACATTGACGTTTTTGACTATTTTGTTGCCGAAGAATGATGATTGGATGATCTGTCTGAGGCTCAAACCCTTTTAACTGACAGCAAAATGAGCGGATCAGTGATGTTGTTGTATCAACATTCGCGGGAGGCATTTTTCAATTTTTAATCCTTTGTTCTGAGACTTCACAATCGTCCTAGCGACCCTTGTTTTGTTAAAAATGTCTAGCAAAAAAATCGAGCTTCTATTTCTGGTGTTTTTTTTCTATTGTAGCTACTTGTGTTTGGAGACTTGACTTCTGGCACTCTAGTTTCTTTCCCTACCGAACAACAGGTGCCGCTGAGCCCCTCCACTGTCACAAAGCACTCACAGGCGGACACACTTTGAGCTTCCCTGCATTGAAAGACCAGCATCCGCCACTGGCATCCATCCACATCAAAGCATCGTTACACACAATTAAGGGTATGAATCATTATTTCCATAACGATACAATATTTGGACAACGATACAATGTGTGGCGATATTACGAAGAATACCATGATTTGATTTGAGACAAGTGGCTTCACGGATCATTACACCCTTATTAAATATTTGTATGGCCATAAATATAGAATACAAATACAGTGATCCCTCATTTTTTACGGTTAATGGGGACCAGAACCCACCATGATAAGTGAAAAAACGCTAAGTAGCCCCCCCCAATTTTTTTTTTTTTTTTTTATGAGTCGGACCTTTTGCCCAACGTTTTGGCAAACTTTGTGTGTGTGTGTTCAATGTATTTATTCAGATTTAGCATTGGAAAGAGATAAACTTAAGACATGTTTTTTCACTTTTTTCCCCCCAAAAGTATAATTAAAGAAAACTTTTCTGTGAATATATATTTTAATGAATGGTTTTTAAGCACCTCAAATATAATACGTAATTATGATAAGTTTCAAACATGTTACTGTCCCACTGAATTATTTTTAAACAAGAATAAAGTAGAAAAATGCTTGTCTTTATGAAATGCTTCATTCAGTGAGTCCACTCAAATCCGCTCAAGCTGCTCACTTAGACACAATGAGTTGCCACAGCAACTGTTTAACAAGCTAAACGATGATTGACACATGTAGCGCTTTGAAGTTTCGGCTTCCAAGCATCTCTGGCAAGATCCAACCTTAACGTCTGTCAATCATCGTTAACTTTACTAAACAACTCCAGTGCGCTGCCTGCCGAAGAAAAGCAGCATGAGGGAGAGTGAGACTACGTGATCGGATCGGGACAGCTCATCTGTATTTTATTTTTTTTGTTGAAAAAAAAACATCTGCGATGGACTGAGGGTACAAATTAGCAAGGGATCACTGTAGAAGTGATTGTGTCTTCTTTTGTCATGCCAAAAAATGTTGTTACACTTACTACTAAGTTCACTGGGGTGTTCATCGTAACCTCAAAACATTGTGGTGGTAACAGGGACCCACTGAAAAACATTTTCCCTACACTAAAAAAGATTTGTCTACTACGGTACTAGGGTCAGTGCATGTCATCATTGTGTTTCTGTAGGAACTTATCTCCTGTTGCCAGGTGTTCAACCCAGTGGGGTCATGAAACACCACCTGTGTGTCTGCTCTTTTATCTTCTAAACGACACTCACATCATAGATCATCCATTGTTCCATACCCATTTTTACTGTTTTTCTCATAGCGCTGAAACTTATGAGGCAAGCATTTTTTAATTCCCCCCCTTTAAGGCGCAAACAAACACAGTGGGGTTGATGGACCACCCAAAAGCACTGTTAAGGCACTATTAGAGCAGCTGGCATTCTCACAGGCAAGCATCCCCAACTGAAGTGCGAAGTGGAGGTGGAGCAGCATTGATGAAATGTACACAAGAACCCACCTTCCTTCTTTTCTTTTCACAGCTGCCTGCCATTCAGGGTCACTCTTTTATAAATAGCCCCCTTTCCTGAGCCACTTTACAAATGGAGGCTGTCTTTGGATTTTGGAAAGAAACGTTGTCTATCACCAAAGTCCAACAGCTGTTATGCATATTTTGGAAAACCATGTAAAAACATTGTTTTAACGTCTGAAACATCATATTAGTATAAACATTTGGACGTATTTCGTTGCCGTTAGTAATTCGGCGTATGTTTTGGGGACAAGAAATGTGAAAATATGGAGGTTTGAAGTTGTAAATCATTCCAAACTTACCTCTGCGTGAGCGAGCGTCAGAGCTAGCAGAAAAAGCACAGCAACACCCCGTAACATCTGGTCGTGGGGGGGGGGGGGGGGTGTCAGATTTAGCAAGCTTAAAACACCATTGAAACTTGATTTTAAGTATTCCTAACCGACTTTAGTGTCATGTTCTTTATGTGACATTACCTTTTTAGCGAAAAGCTTCCTCGATGGAGGCGCGAAGTGGAACCGAGTGGATGTCCGTCGGTCGTGGAGGAAGAAAGCTGGACGGCGGCTTGAAGGAAATTTGAGCAGCTTTGAGGAATTCGAGCAGTTCCCCGTTCTTTCTCCTCCTCTGCTGGCTAAAGAGCCAATGGAAATGCCAGTTTTTTTTTTCCTTCACAGTGGAGGAGGAGGAAGAAGAGGAAGGGATGTGGAGGCGAATGCCCGAACGAATAAACCGGTCGCTATTACGATGCATTCACGGACAGAGAGTAGGGATGTGTTTATAGTCGTTCATTTATCTTCCGTTTCTCTTATCATCTCGAGGGTCGCGGGGGTGCTGGAGCATATTACAGTCATAGGTGGAGTTTGACTTTTGGGGCAGGGGGGCACAACATGTTGATGACCCCAAAACGCATTGTCAGCAATAAAATTAACTTACAAGAATATTTATAATGATAAGTTGACAATGAGCGTTTTTTGTTTCCCATCATTCTTGAGGGGAACTCTAAATCTGGCTGCTTAGGCAATACTTTTTGCCTAGATAGTCATCCTTTGAATATGGTACGCCCACCGTTGTCGTGCCAATGTAGTTACCCCAGTCAAAAATTGTATCCCCTGGGCGGAGCCATATGGAGGTAGATTTGTGTCTTTATTATTCAATCAAAAAACAAAATTGCTTGAATTAAAAAAAAAAAAAAGTTGCTTCAAACAAAATATATATTTTCAACCGAAAAAATGTCGTTTCAATTTTTTTTTTAAATGTGCCTGAATGCAAAAATAAATTTGAAACTCAAAAAAATGCATGTGAAAGCTATTTTTGATTTTTTGATTAATTTGATTTTGATTTTTTTTTTTTTTTTTTTTTTTTTTTAATTGAAGTCAAGTTTTTTTTTTGATCGAAGCAACTTTTTTGATTGAAGTAATATTGATTTGTGTTTGGGCCACATTTTGGCTAGGACATTTTTGTCTTTATTATTCAATCAAAAAAGTTGCTTCAAAAAAAAAAAAAAAAAAAAAACCGATTATCAAAAAGAAAATAACGTCAATCAAAAAAGGAAAAATTTCAATCAAAAAAAAGTTTTTGAATGCGAAAAAATATTTGAGATTGAAAATTTTGCATTTGAACACCTAAGTTTTCTTTGAAGCAATCTTTTTTGTGTTTGGGCCATATTATGATTAGGACATTTGTGTCTAAATCATTCAATCGCAAAAAAAGTTTCTTCAATCAAAAAAAAAAAATTTCAATCAATTTTTTCCCCTAATATATATGTTTATATATATATTTAATTATATGCAAAGCAAATGACCATCTAAGGTGCTCGAAAAATAATTCTGACCCATTATTAAAAAAATTTTTTTTTGTTCATTTCATTCATTTTTGTTGAAGTTTTATTGCTTTACAACTTTTATATGTATATATATATAGGAAAGTGAATTACATGCAATGACACCTCTCGGCCACCAGGGGTTAACTATAGGCAGTAGGCAGGGTACACCCTGAATTGATTGCCAGTTTATAGTAAATTTACACATTTTCACGATATGACTTTTTGTCTACGAGTGCATTTTCCCACTTGTTTTAAATTTAGAAATTAGAATACATAATATATACTGTACAGGGTGATTCAAAAAGAATGTGCCAAAACCACTGCGGAATATTTAAAAAAAATAATAATAATTTCAAAAATTAATAATTAGCAAGTTTTTATTTTATGCTTTACAAGTGCTCAATGTGACCACCACCAGCGGCACGGACAACATCAAGCCGGTATGACTTTTAATTTGTTAAAATTACATACTTCTTAAAAAGACTTTTAATTCTTATTTTAATTCTTATTAAATTATTAATTACTTAATTAATAATTATGCAGTCTATTTCAATGATTTTAAAATGAATAAATGCGTGATGATTTTGGCACATTCTTTTTTAATCTCCCTGTATATTAAAAAAAATTTTTTTTTTTTTTTTTTAAAGGATATCTACTGTTTTTTGTGCTTCTTTTATAATTTAAACACCCTTTACACCTGAATTTAAATTTACCAAATATACATAAACTATTTGAAGAATACCAAAGTTTATAAAAAATCGTGCAAATATGAAAATACTACAAAGAGAAAATTACATTTGGAAAAAATACAGCTAAAAATTGGCAAAATACTAAAATAAAAACATTGTTAAAAGATTAAAAAAATAAACGGAAGTATATAAGATTTTTTTTTAGATAAAGATTTTTGTAAATTTCCAAAACAAAACAATTCCTTTTGTTGTACTGTATTTGTCAATATAATTTTCTATATATATTTTTTTTATTATTACCATTTTTATGTACGTATGTATTCGTATTACCCCAAGTAACAGTCCAATAACCAAGAGTGATGGAAGATTTATAGTACTTCAAACCTTAAAACATGCCATATAAGAAACTGATTGAATTTTTATTCCTTTAGTCTTTTAGATCAGGGATCCCCAACCATCCGGCTGGGGGACCGGGACTGGTCCGTGGCGCATTTGCAACCGGGACGCAGAGAAATAACAATTTGTTAATGACCGCAATCTAGCCTGTGCCTCTTAATTAATTTGAGTCGAGATTTGTGTATGTCACCCTCTTGTGGTTGGCCGCCATTACTGAAGTGTTTGCACATATCAGTAGCAGCCCAGCACCATTTACCTGCTGCTGGCTATGTGCTGCAGGCGGCGATGTCTTTGGACCTGCTGAGCCAGAAGAGGAGCCTACAATCAAGTCCATTTTGCTTCGTATGTGGCTAAAAGCTAGCAAACGAGGCAACAAAAGTGATTGAGCTGAGAGCTTTATACCCTGTGGCGAACTGTATTGCTAAAGCCAAGAAACCTTTCACAGTTGGAAAAGAACTCATTACGCCTGCGACCAAGGATATTTGTCGTCAAGTTTTGGGAGAGGCCGCTTTAAAAAAGGTTGATTTAGTGTACGGTGAGTTATATTTCCTTGCACTTTATGTTAATTATTATCTCCGTTGTGCTATTTTACATTTACTGTATTTTTCTGCCACTCATTGCCGGTCCGTGAAAAAAAGGCCCACATCTAAACGGTCCGTAGTGCAAAAAATGTTGGGGAACACTGCTTTAGATTGCGTCCTCTTGTGCAAATGCATTCTTGAAATGTACTGTTGAGATTCCTCAATGACCGCTGCGAAATCTCAGCTGGGATACTGTGAAGTTCCTCCTGAATTCACCATGGTTACTAAAATGGCAGAGTGATTACTTGCGCAAGGTCACTGTCTTGCATTGCTGCCACTTGTTCATATCTGCCAATATGCACTTCAAAAACTCCCCTTCTTTTGGGTCACCCTGTATATGTTCAAGGGCGTAGGTTTGGTCTCAACAATGGTAGGGACGATATAACAGGATCACCTGCATGTACACTTTTTGCTGGGGACGGGACATTAATGAGACCAAACACATTGAGTGAATGAGGGTCAGTGCTACATTTCCCACAAATATGAACCTAATTAATTGATAGGCTAAATCAGGGGTCTCCAAACCGGTCCTGGAGGGCCGCTGCGGGTCCTGGTTTTTGTTCATACCGTTCAAGCACAGACCTTTTAACTAATGGTAAATGTGGTAATGTGCTTTTAATGTGGTTTGTACTGAAACAGGCAGCACCTGACTGCAATCAAATGATTACACTTATAAAACACCAGATTGGTGAAAAGGTGTGGTCTTGTTTTGTTGGAGTGAAATCCTGCACCCACTGCGGCCCTATGTGGAATAGTTTGGAGACCCCTGGGCTAAATGATCAATGCAAACTAAATCTGTATTAATTTACACCAACCTTCATGTGTATTGGTTCAGGTAATACACCGTTCAATTCAAACCTTTGTTTTCAACTACTAAAGAAACATTTTGAAGACTTCCAGAATATATGTCTGGATTTTATGAGCAAATTTAAATTGAAATATTTGACCATAACTTAACTTATATTTTTTCTGGTTCTATAGTTTCCAGTGGAGTTCACTATATTTCTCACAGTTTAATTAATATTAACAGTATAAAACACATACTGGAGGACACTTCTCCCTCAGATAGCTGCTCCTTACTCAAGGTTTGCAGATTAGCAAGTTCACACAGTCTAATGTTATGCTAACTCTGATGCAGGTCCGACTTTCAGAAGCAAAATTAGTGGCGTGTTGCCTACCTCCCCAACATTGACGTTTTTTTTTTACATTACTTACAGTGGCTGCTGCTGCTGCTGGCCGAAAAAAAAACTTCTAACATCCCTCCTCTGCGGCGGAGGTGGCATGTCGTCGACATGTAGTTATGTCGGGGCTGTGTGAGTGTGCGTGTGGTGGTGATGTGTTTGTGTGTGTGTGTGTGTGTGTGTGTGTGCGTGTGTGTGTGTGCGGGGGGGGGGCAAGTCATCAGCCAATCAAACATGCGTTTAAGGGGGAAAAAATGGACAGGCACATTCAGCAAGTGAAAAGTCTGATCATAATGAAAATAAAATAAATCACTTCATAATAGTAGGGTAATTTCTATCCTTACAACATATGGGAAGACAATCTAAATTACCTATATAATTGAATTCATTATTTAATGCAAATAAGTTGCTTAAAAGTTGATGGGGACAATTTGAGCATCCTGAAAAGTTAGTAGTGTTATGTCCCTACCGTCCCGATGCAAACCTACGCCCTTGTATATGTTAAGTGGAAATTCCGATATCAATGAGTGAAAAATTTAAAAAAGAAGACTGTTTTTTCCCTCCTTTTTGTTTCTATTATTAAAATAATAATATATAATATTTATAGCGGAAACCACAGACAAGAGTGAAAAAGCAGTTTCTGCTCTTGCACTCCTCTTTAAAATAAACTGCTGTATTTTATGCCAAAAGAACTGTTGTGTTTGATAGAACAATATGTCTATATGCTGCCATAGCAGATTCATGGCGCATTAAAGAGCATATGACACGAGAAAAAAAGTCTTAAATGGCATTATTATGTGAATTAGAATCATATTTTGAGACGATTCGACTATATACAACAATTTAGAAAAGCACAGATGACGAGAAATTAGTCTTTTAATCTGCCGGTTAGCCACGCCTACCATTATAGGGCTTTAGCGTCCTCAACAGGTGGATGACGTCAGCGGTAGACTGGGCTCATCGGTTTTACTATTCAGCCCATTGAGGGGGAGTTATTCAGAACGAGGAAAATGCGACGAAGAGAGCCGCAAAATGTCATTGTTTCAGTCTCTCTACTCCAATATTTTTACAGGATATTCTTTTTATCCAAGTATTTTTCCCCAATAGCTATATAAATGGCTTGAGAAGGACCAGTCAGCCCGTCGAGGGGGAACTATTCACAACGAGGAAAATGCGACGAAGAGAGCCGCAAAATGTCATTGTTTCTGTCTCTTTACTTCAATATTTTTACAGGATATTCTTTTTATCCAAGTATTTTCCCCAATAGCTATATCAATGGCTTGAGAAGGACCAGTCAGCCCGTCGAGGGGGAACTATTCACAACGAGGAAAATGCGACGAAGAGAGCCGCAAAATGTCATTGTTTCTGTCTCTTCAATATTTTTACAGGATATTCTTTTTATCCAAGTATTTTCCCCAATTGCTAAATAAATGGCATGTTCATGACAAATAACAGTCTTGTGCTGAATGGAATATGAAATAATAAAAATGCATTTATTCAGGACGACATGGCAAAATCACTCCATAATGGTCAAAAATGTCGACTTCACCTTTACTGTCGCACCTCCCGAACGATATTTTATGACACCTAAATCGGACATGTGTCATTTCCCTTCCCCGGCTTCGGAGAATGTAAACAAACCAGGAGCCGTGACAGCTAGCCGACATGCTAACCCGAACCGAGTGATGTTTCAAAGTCTTCGAAGTGGAAAATCACACATAACTATCCTGGATTATTTGACATGACGACCCGGTTGTCGATTGTATTAGTGGATCGGCAAACCGCCCGGCGGAGAGCAATTTACAGTTCGTTCCCCGGAGGAGGGTGGCTGGATTTGTTGTGCAGCTAACGTGCTGCTGCTAATGACCATTAGGAGAGCTTTTTACATGCCTATCAATGATCAAACATAAGTAGTCCTTCATTTAAAGGAAGTTTGTAGTGTTTACTTTGTAATCGCTGTATTCGTATTTGACATAATACAAAACAAGATGTTTACTCACTTCCTCGTCAGTCCAATGGTCCCACAGTAAATATCCACGGTGAATGGGAACCTTTTGAAACTCCAAAAAGGCGCATACGCCTCTCCCTCATACAGAATGATTTTTCTGCAGCCGTTTGGCTGGCGTGATGCGAAAAATAAACGTATTAATCCGCAAAATCAGCTGAATCCTTCGTCCTCATACACAACAGTACACTGTAACGTGAAGAGGACGTCTTCTACCGTACACGTCACAGCGCCCTCCTCCTCAATGCAAGACCGAAGCCGGAAGTCACTAATTTTCATGGCGCGGAATTCAAAAAACTAAATAAAAATAGCGATCGCTTCCACACACATCCAAGCGGCCCATATCATTCAGGGGCATAAAATACCGCGTATATTATGAAATAAACATGCTTTTTCATGTCACAGGCACTTTAAGCCCCCAAACTATTTTTAATTTGTCCCTTTTACCCTGGAAACTCCCATTTACAGACGTCGCGTAACCGCTTTTGTTTCAAACCAGCCATAAAAAGAAGCTAAGTAATTATATTTATTTATCAAAATGTCTGTCATTTTTAGCTTAGAATCATTGATTGATGTCTAATATTTCGTTTAAAAAAAAAGAAAAAAAAACTTTAAAAAAATTATTCACTCGCGTATTTTTAACTTTTAAACAATTTACGTCACAATGAAAAAAATAGTGTCTGTAAAAAAGTCACGGATATCAACCTTATAACTATCGATTAACTGTATTTTTTTTTAGGGCTGTCAAAATTATCGCGTTAACGCGCGGTAATTAATTTTTTAAATTAATCACGATAAAATATTTGACGCAATTAACGCACATGTCCCGCTGAGACAGTATTCTGCCTTTTGGTAAGTTTTACAGCAAGGTTTTTTGTGCTGTCTAACAGCGAACTCTTGTGGTCGCTTTGCGACATGGTTTATTGCTTTCTTGCCAGTTCAATATGGCTGCACGACGGCTGCTAACGCCTACATTGTAATGTTGTGCTTATATGATCCTTGGACAAGATTTGTCCGTAAGTATGGTTGTTGTAAAGAATGTACATATTATGTAAGTAAGCGAAATGTTATATTTTTTGTATGAGACGCTTTTTGTTTATGTGTAGTGAACCTGTATAGCGTGCTAAGCTAACGTTGTTGCTAATGCAATGCTTGTGTACTTTTTTTTTTGTAGTTTCACTACGGTCTAAAGAGGACAGTGGTTTGAGGCCATTTTATTAATAAATCAGATGAAAAAGGAAGAAGTCTAATTATTAAGGCATCGTTCACTAGCTGTCTAGCTTTGGAAAAAGTAAAGGCTTTGGAGTGAGGACAGCATAGACAGATTTAAATGACAGTAGAGTGAAATGCCCACTACAGTCCTTATGTACCGTATGTTAAATGTATATATCCATCTTGTGTCTTATCTTTCCATTCCAACAAATTATTTTACAGAATATATATATAATTTACAGAAAAATATGGCATATTTTATAGATGGTTTGAATTGCGATTAACTGCGATTAATTACGATTAATTAATTTTTAAGCTGTAATTAACTCGATTAAAAATTTTAATCGTTTGACAGCCCTAATTTTTTTGTTACTGTTGCATTTTCTTCGATATGTTAGATGATAAATAATCGATCCAAACAAAGAAAAGAAAAAAAAACATTTCAAAGGGTAAATATATGAAAAAGAACATCTTGACCACTCCTTGATGTCTGCGATTTCTGCATCACGACCCTTGTTATATGACCATGTTTCACCCATAAAATCCACCCAAAATCCGGCTGTGGCCATTCACATCTGTGTCTTGACACTCGTTTATACA
Organism: Corythoichthys intestinalis; assembly: GCF_030265065.1. NCBI lineage: Eukaryota > Metazoa > Chordata > Actinopteri > Syngnathiformes > Syngnathidae > Corythoichthys > Corythoichthys intestinalis. The sequence goes on from NC_080406.1 coordinate 17,477,882, forward strand.
TGCTACATGGAGTTTTTGGATCGAAACGAGGTAAGTACACGATAACATCTCGTTAAAATCATGGCGTCTTTAATTCTGCTCTTGCGTGCTCTCACCTCCAGTTAGGGCAGTGGTCTCAAACCGGTCCTCAAAGGGCCGCAGGGGGTACTGGATTTTATTCCAACCAAACGAGACAAATACCTTTTCACCAATCTGGTTTCTTACAAGTGTAATCAGTTGATTGCAATCAGGTGCTGCTTATGTTAGTAGAAACCTCATTGGTTGAACTGTTTGTGCTGGATCTGTTGGAACAAAAACCAGGACCCACTGCGGCCCTTTGTGGAGTCGGTTTGAGACCGCTGAGTTAGGGTTTTGATGTTTTTGAAAAAAAGAAAAAAAAAGTTTTTTTTTAAATGCCCTCCTGTTCAATTTTTTTCTTCCCCCAGTAAATAGAGATTTTAATTTTTCCAATGATGTATCACACATGCATATAGGACAATTCTGAAATTTGGTCAAATTGGGGTCACCTGAGTGTTTTCCGCCATATATAATTAAAAATAATACAATTGAAAACAAATAAATAGAACATTTAAATATTCTTGGTTTTCTAAAAAAATGAATAAATTAAATAACTTAAAATGACCTTTTATATTCACTGTCGCTCCTTTTCGTTTTCTCTGCTGTTTGTTCCAATGGTCCAGAATTTTGCCTAGCAACCAGTGGTCTGCAAATGTGTTATGATATTTTATTCAGTATGTTACTGATATATGGCAGAAACAGACAAGACTGAAAAAGCAGTTTCTGTTCTTGCACCCCTCTTTTAAAGAAACTGTTGTATTTTAAGCCAAAACAACTGTTGTGTTTGATAGAACAATATGTCAATATGTTGCCATAGCAGATTCATGGCACATGAAGCCCCCGAACTATTTTTAATTTGTCCGTTTTACCCTGAAAATCCCCGTTTACAGACGTCGCGCAACCGCTTTTGTTTCAACCCAGCCATAAAACGAAGGTAAGTAATCGTACTTATTATTCAAAATGTCTGTCGTTTTTAGCTTTGAATCATTCATTGATGTCTCATATTTTGGTTAGAAAAAAAATATATTTTAAAAAATTATTCACTCACATATTTTAAACTTTTAAACAAATTATGTCACAATGAAAAAAATTGCGTCTGTAAAAAAGTCACGGATATCTACCTCACAACTATTGCGTAATTGTATTTTTTAAATAAAAATAAAATCGTTTTTAAAAAACGTTTAAAAGGGTAAATATATGAAAAAGAAAATCTCGACCACTCCTTGATGTCTGCGATTTCTGCATCGCGACCCTTGTTATATTACCATGTTTCACCCATAAAATCCCCCAAAAAATCCAGCTGTGGCCATTCACAGCCTTGTCTTGACACTCAGTGATACATGCTAAATGGAGTTTATGGATTGAAACAAAGTAAGTACACGATAATATCTCGTCAAAGTCATGTCGTCTGTAATTCTGTTCTCGCGTGCTCTCGCCTCCAGATAGGGTTTTACTGTTTAAAAAAATATTTAAAAAAAAAAAAAAAAATGCCCTGCTCAAAATTTTTCTTCCCCCAGAAAATTGAGATTTCAAGCTTTCCAATGATGTATCACACATGCATATCGGACAATTATGAAAGATGGCTAAATTAGGGGTCTCAAAGCGGAACTTCAAGTCACCTGAGTGTTTTCCGCCATATACATAAAATATCCGTAATAATCAGGGGTGAAAGTGGGCCACAACGGTCAGGAACGCAGTTCCGGTATAAGATTCAGGGCCGGAATGCTGTTCCGGTATAAGATTCAGAGCCGGAGCATGGTGCTATGATTCTGAAAATATGATGGCAACTGTCAAAACGTTATTAAAAAAAAAAAAAAATGCTAAGCTGCCACACATGCATTTCATCTCCAAGAAGAAAACAATCTGACAACATCAGATTTGTATACACAAGTGTTAACAACAAACATAATAAAGTGCTTGTGTAGCATAATTCGTTTCCACCGATATTTATTATCTATTTTATTCCACGGACGGCATGGAAGTTTCCCCAGCTGCTGCAGTTATCTGAGTCTGACGATGATGTGTCACGTCAATGTGCGGATTCACGCAGCAAAGCAAAACGCCTGGACTCATTTATCAGTTTAATGACGTACCGCACGCAGGCTATTTTTAGACCGTGACGTTGCATCGTAAAGCGGAAGTAAAGCCGAAGTGGGACATTATAGACCCACCCTCGCATAGACCCAACGTAAAAAGTGCTACTTTTCTCCGGTAATCTTTCAAAAACTGCCGATCACGCATTGCTTTTTTGGAACTTGTAGAAACGACTCTAGACATTACGACACATGAAGGATGTTTCTTCTTACGTTTCCGGAAACCAAAAACTCGGGAGGAAAAAATGTGAAGACCGAATCAACTTGCGCGGACTTTAACACCAGCTCGGTGAATCCATTCACATTTCATATGCAGTAAACATTATGTTGGGTTGGCATGGTCTTTCAGAGGACAAAGAGGTAAGCCATCTTTATATTTTTAACTTATTCTTTTAGCGTAACGTTGTGCTGTACTGCTTCTGTCTGACAATGAATGACCTGAAAAGAATTACAATGGTATCTGACTGCCACTGTTACCGTTTTTGTTATATATAAAAAACAACTTCAGTAAGGGGGAAGTGTAAATAAATTATCGGATTAAGATGTGTTATCAATGAAAAAATTAAAAGTGTTCGTTGGCTGTCACTGAGTAGCATTTGTGATCGCTACACAAAGCTAACTAAATTACCCCCAAGAACAGTAAGAGAGGTAGGACAACCAGAGGATATATAAGAAAGACAAGGCTGATGGTAAAGGATAGCTTGTTGAAACAGGAGAATGTCATTGTCAGTCGCGTCGATATAAAAGCTAAAGCTATGCTTAGGTCGGCTCGTTTTTTTTTGTCTTTTTCAGCCTTCGACACTCAAGCCATTTCTTTAACTGAACATTTTTATGTTCTTCCACATCTTTGCCAGTGAATTTGGCACCAGACACATCATTTTTGGAGAGAATTGTTAGGTTTAGCTCTGTAAACATCTCCTTCGTACACGATATCCATTCATTTCCTATTAGCGACAAACGGTGGCTTGTCCTTACTTAGCAACAGTAGCTAATGTCATGAATACTAATGAGCGGAAGTGACGTGTTGCTTGCAGTACGCCATTGGCTGACATACTGACATGCAGGGCCGGCCCAGCCTATACGCAGACTATGCAGCTGCTCAGGGCCCCTGACCACTAGGGGGCCCAGATAGGGGGCAATCTGGCAATTGTTTAATTTATATTGTTTTTTGTTTACTACAGTTTGCCTTATTTGAATTTTGTGAGTTTTGATACTTGATTACAAGCTTAAAAAATAAAAGTTCTTCCTTAATTTCTTTCTTTCCTCTTTTAGAAAAAGGTTTGGTGTTATCCACTGTAAGTACTGACAATCATTTGGGGTGAGAAGTTTGAAGAATGCAGCGCAACAAAATCTGATTAATATACAAAATATGGACATATAGGTTGGATTGCATGTATGGGTTTCACAGTACACTGAGATGAAACGGTGGGCCAAAAATATGGGCCCCTTGGCATTATTTTGCTTAGGGCCCCCAAATGGCCTGGGCCGGCCCTGCTGACATGTGATCAGCAGAGATAGTTAACTATGATTGGTTCAAATGTGCATGTTTTCTGGAAAAGCAAAAAAAATAAAAATAAAAATAAAAAATAAAAAATTTAAAGGTTGCTGAATTGATGTGACAAAAAAGGGCAATGCAACATAAAATGGATCAAATCTTTAAGAGCAAAGAAAAGGTTGAGGAGGCTTATTTGTCATATTTAGTTTTATTGTCTCTGATGGGGAGGTTCAGAACATCTTAGCTGTCAATGTGCACTTTGGACTTATATTTGTTCATTTATGTTAGGCTCCTTATTAATTTCCTTATGAATAAAAAGTCAATGTTTGTGCGATCTTTAAAATACCATTTCACTCTGCATAATATAAGTTATTTGTACTTATTTTTCTGACTGTATGTTACTTATACAGTATCTTTGTCATTAAAAAAAAAGGAAATGTTTACATTAACTTCAATTTTAATATACATTCTATGTTCTTAAGTAGTTAAAATTGAGATTTGGCATTTAGTATGTGAGGAAATGAGGGAAAATAAAAACTGGGAGATGGAGGTTGGCGTTATTGTTGTTTTTGTTCATTTTTATTTTGCAAATCATTGAAAAAAATACAATTTTGAATGAAAATCCGTTTTTTGTATGTAATATAGAAATAACTGTGCTAAAACAGTTTTCTTTGCATTTCATTACTTTAAGAGGTTTGACCAAAAAAAAAAAAAAAAAAAAAAAAAAAAAAAAGAATGAATAATAAATAAATAAACATAATTTCTGGCTCCGTGGCGACCTTCACGTCAGGGAGTTCGGGGAAATTATAGCAACTTTCACCCCTGGTAATAATACCATTTAAAAAATTGTCGACTTTGTTGTGTTTTAGTGTGTTGAGTGTCATACTTTAGAAAATGTGACCACAGGGACCTCTGCTGGTTTTTGCATCACTTTACACAGAAAACACTCATCTGAGGGAAAAATCAATCCTATATCAAAATAAAATGACGTGAGTCATAACAGTGTGTACGTGTGTGAAAAGTTGTACAGAAAGGCAACGCATCTTGACGTGTGAATTATTTTTTTAATGCGATTAAAAAGATACTTCCACTACACAACTATCATCAGTGAAGACTACAAGTTAGTATAAATGTTTTTTTTTTCTTTGAATATATATTAATCATATCTTCTTACAAACATCACAAGCGGTCTAGATAAAAATACACAGTCGTTGTACAATAGCAGTCATAGCACTTTATCGATGTAAACAAGGACTATGTGACAATTCCTTTCAAATTAATGTTTTGTTTTATGACAGCTCACAAAATGGTCAAAGCTGCCGAAAAGCCGTGTATCCGCGCATTTAAAACCACTTTAACTCATTGGCTGCCATTGACGGCGCGAGACGTCCAATCCATTTTGACTGAACGCCTTCCGCTATCAATGGGCGTGAATTAGTTTAATTGATTTTAATGAGCATCAATTCAGATTTTGCATGCAATATTGAAAATTCCAAGATTCTCAAGGGTCCACTGTAACAAAATAATGAAATAAAGTTGACATATTTCCAGAAAAGGCACAAGAAAAATGGTTGAAACAAGTAAAACATTAAGGCTTGTCATCATTTAAACTTCTCCTTGCTATTTTCTGACATTGTTACATCAAATGTGTACGCATTCTAAACAGTCCAGTACCTAAAACAGCACAATATATACATATGAGACACAATTTGGGCGCTCTGTACAGTTTCTCTCAAAGTTGTTTTCTCCTCTGCTCAAACTCGATCAAGTATTAGTCTTGCCCTCCCAAACCAGGTTAAGGATGCTTGTTTTCATTGACAAACACTCGTTTCTTTTATTCTCCCGCCTCCCAACAATACTTTGTGCTGATGGGGCAAGATCTTTATCACCCGTACGCCTGTTTGTACTGCGCAAAAAGAGAGAGGATTTGGCCTGAGGTGGCTCTATAGTTCAGTCTCTAATGGGGCAAAATGAGCAGCGCTCTCGTCCAAAATTCGTATCAAAGTCTAAGCTGTAATACGCTCACACCGATCTAGACAAGCTATCAACAGGATCACATTGAAAAAGACATTCAGGCGTGTGGTCTTTCAAAAGTTTACTCGCTTATACACTGTATTTTTCGGGCTATAAGTCACACTTTTCTTTTTTTTTAAAGTTTGGGAGTTATTCGGAGTGAGATGCAGAGTTTGGTACGCAAGTTATGTTGTTTTCCTTAGGCTGGAGTGGAATAACTATTAATGTTGCATTAACCTGTTTTTCCTCTGTTTTATTGTTACAGTATTACTATAACGTAGAATTTCTGGTCAGGATCTCTGATCAAATAATAATATCCCTAAAAATGCAACTCGTTTATGTTTATACTAGGGCCGTCAAACGATTAAAATTTTTAATCGAGTTAATCACAGCTTAAAAATTAATTAATCGTAATTAATCGCAATTCAAGCTATCAATAAAATGACATATTTTTCTGTAAATTATTGTTGGAATGGAAAGATAAGACACAAGACAGATATATACATTCAACATACTGTACATAAGTACTGTATTTGTTTATTATAACAATAAATCAACGAGATGGCATTAACATTATTAACATTCTGTTAACGCGATCCATGGATAGAAAGACTTGTTGTTCTTAAAAGATAAATGTTAGTACAAGTTATAGAAATTTTGTATTACAACCCCTTTGAATGTTTTCGTTTTAATAAAATTTGTAAAATTTTCAATCAAAAATTAACTGGTAGCTCGCCATTGTTGATGTCAATAATTACACAATGCACATGGTGCTGAAACCCATAAAATCAGTCGCACCCAAGCGCCAGCAGAAGGTGACAAAACACCAAAAAACACAAGTAACAAGTGGACATGACACTGTGATGTCATTTTAATCTGTTTGAGCGGGGCATGTGCGTTCAATTTGTCAAATATTTTAACTTGGTTGATTTATAAAAATAATTACCGCCCGTTAACGCGATAATTTTGACAACCCTAGTTTATACATATTTGGGGGTAATTAAGTCAAATGTCACAGAGGTCAATTTTTTTGTGTGTGTGCTAAATTGGCTAATCCGTTATCAATTTAATTCAAATTTGCAGGGTAGGTGACATAATGAGAAAAGACAGAGTGATGACATTGTGGGGCACAAGGGAAGAGAGGGCCCACTCTGCCGAACATGGCAATGCGTTGAATTTGGCTGCTTAGGCAGGAGTCTGCTGTCTCAGATTGCTCCCGTAGTTTTTGTTGTTGTTGTTGTGTGTTTTTGGGTGGTGCAATATAAAGTTACAGTAGTTTTGGATTTTGATCTTTTTTTATTCATTCGTAGAAGTCAGTTATATTTACCGTAATTTTTGGACTATAAACCGCTACTTTTTTCTCTCATTTCAAATCCTGCAGTTTATAGTCCAGTGCGGGCTATTTGTTCATCTATTTGGATTATAGGTAACACTTTATTTGACAGAGGTGTCATAAAATTGTAATTAGACTGTCATAATTATGACATGACACTGTCATGGGAATTAATGAATGCTTATGACAGATGTCATTAAGTGTCATCCGGCAAATTTTGTCGCTAACTCCATTGATGCCCAGCATGGATCTTTTAAAGCCATTCAAAAGTGAGATTATTTGCCAAATGACACTAAATGACATCTGTCATAAGCAGTTATTAACACTAGAAGACCCAGAAAAATCTTGTACTCCGAATAGTCCCAAGCAATGGCCGATTTGGCCTCTAACCCGGAAAAACCCAGAGGTGGCCAAAATGACCCAAGTGCTTTTGAATTGGCAAGTCATTGTCCGACAGACAAGAGCCATTCATATATGGGAATATTAGGAGTATTTGTCTTGGGAAAAGGCGATTCGGCCTTTGCTGGGTTTTCTAGTGTTGATCATGAATTTTGATTGCTATTTACCTCTGTACTGCTGCAATGCATGCTAAGAGGCATGTTGGACAAGAACAGTGTTGACAGCAGGGGGCAGCAGAGGTTGACTGTCTCCCCCAAGGGAGCAGTGATGGCCAAATCAAGCTTCTTGAAGCATTGAATAATGATGGTTCATTTGGTTTTATGACAGTCTTATGGCGCTGCTGTCAAATAAAGGGCTACCGGTTAATATCTTTTGGTGTAAATATCCCATAATACAGTGATGAATGCTGTGGCTCATAGTACAGTGCAGCTTATCTATGAACATGTTCCGTTTTCAAGTCAAATTTGATGGGTGGCGGCTTATAGTCAGGTGCGCCTTAGAGTCCAAAAATTACAGTAGCTTTCAGAGTGGATATGCTACTTTTCATTTTTATTCTTCTTGAAATGATTAGTTTTAGGGTTTATGCATATATATAATTTTAATGATCTAAAAAAGTGTTTTTTATTCCTTTTGAATTACCGTATTGGCCCGAATATAAGACGGTGTTTTTTACATGAAATTAGAATGAAAAAGAGGGGGTCGTCTTATATTCGCGGTCTAGACGTTATACCAATTCACGACACTAGATGGCGCCAGATACCATTGAAGCGATGTTCTGTCATGACAGATCTCAGCTACTCTCAAGTTTAACCAGTTTGCATTATTTTATTGCAATGTTTTTCCCTATTTAGATTTGTTTCAAGACTACAATTAGACTTCACTTTGATTGTTAATGCAGTTATTGCAATTTTGTTGTTTTATCACAATAGATTGGTTTATTTACATTTCAAAAACCAGAAGCTATTTATTTACGAATGTGATTGCACTTTAGTTTACATATTTAAATGTTCAGATATTAAGATTCGAATGAGGCAAAATAACATGCTTTTTCTCTCAAATATATTGTCATAATCATTTCTTTCGGATGTACTGTAATTATTTTCTGTATAAAAAGTAATTTGGTGTTCAAAAAGTCTTTTTTCAAACTTGAGTCTTGAAAAGGAGGGGTCGTCTTATAATCAGGGCCGTCTTATATTCGGGCCAATACGGTATTATTAAGAAGCTCATTTTGGGATTAATATACAAAAAAAAACGAAGGCATGAGTGCTTTCAATTTCAATGTGTTTCCTTAAATGTATATATTTTTTTGTAGCGAATAATTTTTGTCATTTTGCCATTTCACGTTACAAATAATCTTATGCGACTTCTACTCAGGTGCGACTTATATTCCCAAAAATACGGTAAACAGGAGATAAACTTGAAAAACTTACTGTGTCAAAGTGATGCAGCGTTGAAGTGTAAAAAAAAGTTTCGCACAGTATGTGAACCTCCGCGTGTGCAAAAAGGTGCTCTCCTCTCGACCCCGAAAATGTCACTTTTGCCGATGACAAAGAGCTGCGTATGTTGTATAAAAAGTGTAAAAGTAGGCACTTGTTGCGTTATGGAATGGGAAATCAACTGATTGGCAGACACACAAGTATACTAAAACTCTCTCCAGGTTGTAAAAATGTGATGACAATCATAGAAAATAAGATTAAAACATTTCTGCCCTGGACATACTTTTTCTTTAATATTTGACACAAACGCTTGCCATTATTTTGCCAACTCAGTCGGAAAATTTTGTTAATCATTTGCTGCCATTGACGGCAATAGATGGACAATTTTGACTGTGTCATTATGCCAAGAAATTGGTGCTGCAACGATTAACTCGAGTAATTCAATTAGAAAAAAGATTCAAATTAAATCTTGCTGCTTCGAGTATTCGTTTAATCAACGTGGCATTGTAATCGTTTGTTTTGAAAATGTTTGCATTTATTCTTATTGAGTGAATACACTACCCTCTAGTGGCAACAGTGAACATGACAAAACTCATTAAAAATGGCTGAATCCAGCTGCTCACTGTTAAGACCAACATAAGGTTTTGCTTGAGATACAAATGCATTTAAAAAACATCTTAATTTAATTTATAGGTACATTTAGCCCATTTTTGTGGGTATATGTGTTTGAACTGTTTGTTAAAAGGATTGTTAAAAAAAAAAAAAAAAAAAAAAAAATTAGCATTTTATAGCACTTAAGCTAGCGGACTTTAGCTAAGCAAATTAGCCAATTGTTCTTTTGTTGTACTTAGATCATCATTATGTTTCATACCATTTGAGGCAAAGCTCAGGTATTTTAATTTTTAAATTCCCAATCTGATTACTCGATTATTTGAACTACTTAGTTCATAGATTAATCGATTACTAAAATAATCGATAGCTGCAGTCCTAAAAGATTTTTTTTTTCATGTCTTAAGTAGCCTATTCTTTTTATCTTAGCTGCCTTTGACGGTGATAAACATCAAATCTAAATTGATTCGCCCCTTGCATTCAAAATAGATTTGACGTCTATCACCGTCAATGGCAGGCAATAAGGTAATAACATTGGCTGTTACAACAGTTTAAAGGCTGCTGATCTGTTTTGATCAAGTCAGCATTATAAGTGGTAACATGCCAAAGTTAATGTGTGGTCAATGTAAAAACATTTCATTTTTAAAGCAACACTGGTTCATCGATCGCTGTCAATGGCAGGCAACGTTAAGTTGTGAAATAACATTAACGGTGTTAGAGCACTAGGAAGGTTGTTGACACGTTTCCTTAGTTTGAGTGTTGTAAACGGTAATATACCAAAGTTACTGTGTGTCTAATGTAAAAACAGTTAATTTCTAAAGCAACTCTGGTTCGTCTAGCACAGGGGTCTCAAACTTGATTTATCTGGGGCGCCAATGGAAATAGAACCTGGGTGAGTCAACATGCAGACAAACACCACCAAATGTTATCATGAGCTAGATCAGTGGTTGGCGAAGAAAAGATTTAAACAAAATAAATAAATTCACCACTTGTGCGAGCTGTAGTTTTTATGATTATTTTTAAATCAAGCATTATTATTACAATTAATTACCCATGGTAAAATACATACAAATATAAAAGGGGCCACAAAATATTGTCCCGTGGCCCCCAATTGGCCCCCGGGCCGCAGGTTTGAGACCACTGGTTGAGTGGCAGCCAGAAATATGTTGTCATGCATTTAATTTGATTTTGCACAACACTTGAACGTAATGAAGGATAGTTTTGCATTTTCCCTGTTAACTCATTGGTTGCCATTGACTGCGATGGACGTCCAATCCATTTGAAGTGGGAGGTTTTGCAGAAGTTGATTCGCTGCCACCAGTTCAAATGGATTCGACATGTACTTATGATAAACTCATTTAAAGAGTTTTAATTTAGTTTTTAAGAGCTAAACGATAGGACGTCTAACATCGTCAATGGCACTGAAAGTGTTTATTGAAAGAATAACATTTTATTTTGGGTTTTATATTTAGGTAGTATGGAAAATGGTATTGAGTGTTTTTTTTTTTGTAGGATTTAAATCAAGTTGAAAATTTTGGTATCGTGACAACAGTAATACCAACTCCCACAACACATACTCTGTGAATCCTATACATATAGCTGGGCTGGCAGTGAATGAGTTAAGCAGAAATTTTCGGCCGTTATTCCGCGACATTTTCTATCATTTGGCAGGGAAAATCTTTACGGCAAACTTAAAAGGCAACGTTAACAATTCTCTGCCTGGCCCATTCAGGAGTGCGTGTATGTGTGCGCTGTTCCGTGCATGTTCATACGGTGAGGTCATCCGACCTGGCCTTACTGCTAGCTTGGCTCAGTCGGCTCAGAGGTCTGCTGTCCTCTATCGTATCCGACGCCTTGCTCCCCGCCCGGGCCGCCACGCTCCCTCCCTCTGCTGCCTCCGCCCCCGCCGGCGGCGCCGCGTCCTCCCGCTGCAGTGTGGCCTCTCCGGTCTCGGCGGTCTGGTCGTAGGAGGGCAGAGTCTCGTCGTACGCTTTGGGGACGTCCCCCAAAGGCGGTTCCTCCTCGGCCTTCTCCTCCAGGCCGTGGAAGGGTGGGGCCCCCCTGCCGGCCTCCATGCCCACTTCTGACAGTGGGTAGAGGTGCGTTATAGGGGGCGCTTTCTCCTCGTCCAGCCGCCGGTAACCTTTGGCCCTCTGCAGGGAGGACACGGGCAAAGGGGGCAGACTTTTCCCAGTGCTCGAGCCTTCACCCTGCGCCGGAGCAGGGGCCGGCTTGCGGAAAACAAAACGGATTTTCTTCAGGCCCAGGTGGCTGATCTCCACAAAGTTGAGGAAGAGCGAGACGCAAGCCACGGCCAGCATGAAGATGATGAAGACAGTCTTCTCCGTGGGGCGGGACACGAAGCAGTCCACGGTGTTGGGGCAGGGCCAGCGACTGCATTTGTACAGCGGCAGGATGCGGAAGCCGTAAAGGAAGTACTGGCCCACCACGAAGCCCACCTCAAAGAGTGTCTTGAAAATGATATGACAGATATAAGTCCTTAGCAAGGTGCCCTCCAGTCGGAACTTCTTGCTCCCTTTGGTGCTGGTCTCCTTAGTGGTGCGGACGCTCCCTTGGTCGGGCGCCAGCGGGAGTCGCTCCTCGCTCAGCTCCTGTTGCCGGCTAAGTTCCGCCTCCTCGCGCTCCTTGCGCTTCTCCTCCATGTGCACGTGGTGCACTGCGTGGCCCACGTAGACCAGAGACGGCGTGGACACGAATATGATCTGCAGGACCCACAGGCGGATGTGGGAGATGGGGAAGGCCTCGTCGTAACACACGTTCTCGCAGCCGGGCTGCTGCGTGTTGCACACGTAGTCGGACTGCTCGTCACCCCACACGAACTCGGCCGCCGTGCCCAGGATGAGGATGCGGAAGATGAAGAGAACCGTGAGCCACACCCGCCCGATCACCGTGGAGTGCTCGTTGACTTCCTCTAAAATATTTCCCAGAAAACTCCAGTCGCCCATGATCGGTCCGTAGCGCTGCGGAATGAAGGGTGGGGTAGGGAGGGACACGGAGGGCGCAGACCAGCGGGGAGGGTGGGGTAGGCAGGCCCGACAAGTGGGGTGAGGAGGGGGCACACGAGGAGTGTCAAACGTAAGAAAATGTGGAAAATTCCACTGTCAAAAATTACGGAAATTCCAAAAATTGTGCTATCCGATGATACCGCTGACGACTTCGAGTCCTACTTTAGTCAACTTTTATTCGAGACTTCATTGTAAGGTTCAGTCTTACACTAGCGTGGTTCTCAAAAAAGGAAAATAAGCAAGTCATTTAAATGTACAATGACCGGCAAAGTCATCGTGAAACTGTTCGCAGTACAAACTACGACCGCGCTATGCAAAGATCCCATGTCTATTACCTCGGCGGTCAAACTAACTTTAACCGTAACAGCGAGACAAAAAGTCTGAAGTGTGTAAGCGAACTTAAGATAAAACGCTTTCATATTCTCGGATAAATGTGAAATGAAAAGAAATGGGCAACTTGCCACAGCTGCGGCTCCCTGGAAGTTGAGTCCTGTCCCGTTCTCTTGGCACCCGGTGGGGAAAAGTGAACTTTTTTCTGCCCTCTTTCCCACCTAAAGCCCTGTCCTTGTCGCCCCACTGAGCAGATGTGAATGAATCGGCTCTGATGGTTGGTTTTGAGTTTGCTGCGATGTTTAAGCTTGGAGCCAGACGGCCTTTATTTGCCGGGGCGACGTGTGGTGACGCAGAGAGACAATAGGATCAACGCGGCCCGAGCGGGGATGTATGGGGAGCAGGCCTCAGGCTGCCATGGCAGCGTGGACGCCGGACCGCCGGGCCACCGAGTCCACCGTGCCGCCGCTTCCCAAAACGTGCCGAATACCGACGCTGAACCTGCGGCTGTTGGCTGTGCCCCATGCCAGGGAAATCCTTTTGGGATGAAGGAGAGTGAATGTCCACAAAAACTATCAGCAGGGAACCCTGTGATTTCTATCATGGAAAGTAGTCCGTTAAAATTTCTAAATTTGTCCACACAAATAATCTGAGATGATTGGCGAAAAATCGAGCCTTTCTCAGTCTTTATCTGGAGATTTTAAAGACAAATGCCTCAAGTTGGATTATTTCAATTCAACCAATCAAAAACGCTAAATTTGCACTATTTTTCCGGAAGGAGTGTAGCTACAGTGCCCTCCATAATTATTGGCACCCCTGCTTAAGATGTGTTTTTTAGCTTCTAATAATTTTCTTTTTTAATTCAAATAATATGGGACCTCAATGGAAAAAAGACAAAAATCCAACCTTCAATACAACCAAAGCACACGGACCCAGGCCTGGGACCGTGTGCTTTGGTCAGATGAGACCAAGATTAAGCTTTTTGGAACCAAACACTCTAAGTGGGTCTGGCGTGCCACGAAAGATGAGCATGCTGAAAAGCACCTCATACCCACCGTGAAGTATGGGGGTGGGTCAGTGATGCTGTGGGGTTGTTTTGCTTCCAAAGGCCCTGGGAACCTTGTTAGGGTGCATGGCATCATGAATGCTTTGAAATCCCAGGACATTTTAAATCAAAATCTGTTGCCCTCTGCCCGAAAGCTGAAGATGGGTCGTCACTGGGTCTTTCAGCAAGACAATGACCCTAAACATATGGCCAAATCTACACAGAAATGGTTCACCAGACACAAAATCAAGCTCCTCCCATGGCCATCTTAGTCCCCAGACCTTGTTTTGTTGGCAAAAGGGGATTGTACAAAGTATTAACACAATGGGTGCTAATAATTTTGACACACATTATTTGATGTCAAATAATTATTTCTTTATGTGGGATTTTCCCCCCACTGAATAGATGCACTTGTATTGAAGGTTGAATTTTTCTCTTTTTTCCATTAAGGTCCCATATTATTTGAATAAAAAAAAAATATTAGAAGCTAAAAAACACATCTTAACCAGGGGTGCCAATAATTATGGAGGGCACTGTATATAGTCAAAAAAAGTTGCGCTCAAGGCCATGGCCAAGAAAACAAAAATTTGCCTGAAATCAGGGACCACTGAGATTAAATCAAGATCAAAACTTTTGAAGGGCAAGACTAAGACAAAAACCAAGACCGAAAGAAGATCAAGACCAATACTTGGTCTTTTAGGAATTGAGTCCAAGAACCAAGACCTGTGCTAAGTGTACAGCATTAGCTTAAAAAACATGACCAGCACCAAATCAAACCACGACCAAATTGAGTGCAAAATTCTTAGATTAGAACATGGTAACACCAATATTGAAACAGTTGCTAATCCAAGACCAAAGTCATGACAAGTCAAATCCTGTTTTATTAACATAGCTCCTCAAGTGAAAAGAGTCTCCAAGGGCTTCAAAGGCCCACAGATGTAGGAAGACAATAACATCCCCTGATATACAGTGGGGCAAATAAGTATTTAGTCAACCACTAATTGTGCAAGTTCTCCCACTTGAAAATATTAGAGAGGCCTGTCATTGTCAACATTGATAGACCTCAACCATGAGAGACAGAATGTGGAAAAAGAAAAACTGAAAATCACATTGTTTGATTTTTAAAGAATTTATTTGCATATCATGGTGGAAAATAAGTATTTGCTCAATACCAAAAGTTCTCAATACTTTGTTATGTACCCTTTGTTGGCAATACGTTGACAAAAGTTTTCTGTAACTCTTCACAAACTTTTCACACACTGTTGCTGGTATTTTGGCCCATTCCTCCATGCAGATCTCCTCTAGAGCAGTGATGTTTTGGGGCAGTCATTGGGCAAAACTGACTTTCAACTCCCTCTACAGATTTTCTATGGGGTTGAGATCTGGAGACTGGCTAGGCCACTTCAGGACCTTGAAATGCTTCTTACGAAGCCACTCCTTTGTTGCCCTGGCTGTGTGTTTGGGATCATTGTAATGCTGAAAGACCCTGCCACACATCTCATCTTCAATACCCTTGCTGATGAAAGGAGATTTTCACTCAAAATCTCTCGATACATAGCCCCATTCATTCTTTCCTTGACACAGATCAGTCGTCCTGGTCCCTTTGCAGAAAAACAGCCCCAAAGCACGTTTCCACCCTTATGCTTCACAGTGGGTATGGTGCAATTGAGTATTCTTTCTCCTCCAAACACGAGAACCTGTGTTTCGACCAAAACGTTCTATTTTGGTTTCATCTGACTATAACACATTCTCCCAGTCCTCTTCTGGATCATCCAAATGCTCTCTAGCGAACCGCAGACGGGCCTGGACGTGTACTGGCTTCAGCAGGGGGACACGTCTGGCAGTGCAGGATATGAGTCCCTGGCGGCGCATTGTGTTACTGATAGTAGCCTTTGTTAGTGTGGTCCCAGCTCTCTGTAGGTCATTCACTAGGTCCCCCCGTGTAGTTCTGGGATTTTTACTCACCGTTCTTGTTATCATTTTGACGCCACGGGGTGAGATCTTGCATGGAGCCCCAGATCGAGGGAGATTATCAGTGGTCTTGTATGTCTTCCATTTTCTAATAATTGCTCGGGCGGTTGATTTCTTTACACCAAGCGTTTTACCTATTGCAGATTCAGTCTTCCCTGCCTGGTGCAGGTCTACAATTTTGTCTCTGGTGTCCTTCGACAGCTCTTTGGTCTTGGCCATAGTGGAGTTTGGAGTGTGACTGACTGAGGTTGTGGACAGGTGTCTTTTATACCGATAATGAGTTAAAGCAGGTGCTATTAATACAGGTAACGAGTGGAGCCTCGTTAGACCTCGTTAGAAGAAGTTAGACCTCTTTGACAGCCAGAAATCTTGCTTGTTTGTAGGTGACCAAATACTTCGTTTCCACTGTAATTTGGAAATAAGTTCTTTAAAAATCAAACAATGTTATTTTCTGTTTTTTTCCACATTCTGTCTCTCATGGTTGAGGTTTACCCATGTTGACAATTACAGGCCTCTCTAATCTTTTCAAGTAGGAGCACTTGCACAATTGGTGGTTGACTAAATACTTATTTGCCCCACTGTATGCAGGAAGGCAATAACATCCCCTGATATACAGTAAACCCCTCAAAGAACCATTAAAAAAGTCAGAGCCCAGATTCTCAAGAAGAAACCTTGAGAAGAGACCAAGATTGGGGAGGGTTCCCCCTTCCAGGATGACCAGGTTGCAATGCATCTAGAGCGGCAACATTTTTCACAAAGATCAACGTTACCTAAAAAAGTATGAATCCATCGAACAACGGTAGATTCTTGGTACGGTAGCTAAACACTCCTAAGGACCAGACACAGGACTCTGCACAGACATGCCTCCGGGGAAGGAGTCCACTTCCAATCTTGTCTCTTCTAAGAGATTTGATGAAGACCAAAACTTTTGTCTTTTCTAAGAGATTTAAAAAAGACCAAAACTCTAAGGAGACCAGCTAAACATCAGGACAAGAGCAAGACTCTGAGAAGATGAACGATGTCACGACCAAGACCAAGGCAATACAAGCCTCTGAAAAGATGAAACCACATAAGACCAAAACCTCAACAAGACTGAATCAAGACCAAAACTTCAAGAACTGTAGCCCATACTGTCAAGATCAGGACAAGCACAAACGTTCTCTCCATTTCAGTTTTTATGACGCCCATTGAGGCAATTTGAATGGTAGCCATGTTGGAAGGTCGCTCCGACCCAATAAAAAAAGATAAATTGGACTATCCAGTCTTCATCAAAACAACAGCAACCGGTAGAGCCTCACTAGAGGCGCATTGAGATATTTATATTGAAACAACGTGTGAGTTTTCACAGCGTGGGGACTGCATGCCCTCTTGTGTGTGACTGTGTTTCATCATATTAGCTGGAATGTTAAGAATGTCCACCATTGCTCAAACATTCCGTTTGGTCGCTTGGTTGGATGATTACAGTTTGTTTATGTTGCATGAATGCACGTGCACGTTACTTGTTGTCTCTGCTTAAAGTTGGGTAACTACTTTCGCCATTGACAGTGATACACGTCCAAACCATTTGGACTGGGAGGGGTTGGCAGCGCCCCAAATGGTTTGGATGTCTACCAATGGGAGCCAATTTGTTGAAGTGATTACCTGACAAGTTATCTGTGTGTGTTCAGTTCTGTTTTATTTGATGATGTCAAAGGGTTGATGAATATACAACTGTGAATCTACTTTTTTTTTTTTTTTTGGAATTAGATTTAGAAAACTGAAATATTCATCTTTTCTGAACTTATTTTTGAGTTTTCTCTACGACTTTTTTTTTTGGGGTGGGGATACTTTTTTAAAATTAAATAATTACATATTTTCTTAAACCCATCTTGCCAAATGTATCACATTTGATACTTAGAATTTCATGATTTTGAGACTAATTCAGAACTTTGAAATATCTTTCCTCAAAAAAAAAAAAAAAAAAAAAAAAAAAAAAAAAAAATAATGGATGCAAGTCAACTCATGCATATGCAGGTTCCATGAGAAAAAAAAAAACAGGATTTGGCAAGGGTTATAAATATTACAGCGCTTATTACACATATTTTTTTTCTTTTTTTACAAATTTGAAAAAAAGGTTTCATCAAGACCTTATTTTTTAAATTTTTTGATTCTCTGACAATTGCTTCATATTGCAAGCATTAAAGGGTTGACTTCATAACTTATTTTTGAATTTTCAGTTTTTTAATGTATTTGTTTTTAAAATTATATATATATATATATATATATTTTTTTTTTTATTTATTCATTTTTTTTACTTATAAGATTTTTAAAAAAGGGAAACAAAAATACACCTTGTTTATGTTTTGTGTTTTTAATTAAAAAAGGATTAAAGGTAATTTTATTTATTTATTTTTTTTTTAAAACTAAATATTCTCAGATTTCTACAGTATGACAAGAAGTGCATGGAGTGCTGCTGCTGGGTGTACAAAGTACACTTCTGGTGCTCTTCGGTGTGCAGATAAAAAAAAGCTAATAATTAAAAAAACCGAGGCACTCAAAAAGTACAAAAATAAAAAGCCTTTATTCAGTCATGGATTTGAACAAATTAAAAAAATGCCGACATGTTTCGGCCGTCTTCGTCTTCGTCTTGATGAAAGCCTACACGGCCGAAACATGTCGGCATTTTTTTAAGTTCTACAAAGCCATGACTGAATAAAGGGTTTTTATTTTGTACTCCTTGAGTGCCTCGGTTTTTTTAATTATTCTCTGATTTCTATTGTGCTCAGTATTTAGTCAAGAATGAGAGAAATTTTATTTAAGTTATTTTTTTTTGTGAGAAAGTCAAGTTCAATTTTAAGAAAAGCAAATTAGTGAAAAACTACTTTTTCTTTTATTGTTTTATTGTTTTTTATAATACAAAGCAACAAGAAACAGAGTATATATATATATATATATATATTTTTTTATGTTTAAAAAAAAAAAAAAAAAAAAAAAAAGGTAAAATCTTTGATTCCTGTAGTGCTCAATCTTTCATCAGAGACTACAGAAATAAATTATATTTATTTATCTATTTTGGGTCACTAATGATTATTATTACTGATTATATTATTCTTGATAGATTTTATTATTATTATTATTCATTACTTCATTATTCATTCTCTTTCAAACACACCGTATATCACGATTAGGGCTGCAGCTAACGATAATTTTAGTAGTCGATTAATCTATCAACTAGTTAGTTCGAATAATTGAGTAAAAAATACCCAAGTGTTTCTTCAAACCATGTAGGATTGTACTTTCATTTAAAAATGAATTAAAATTCCCTAAGCTTTAAATAAATAAATGAGGATCTAAGTAAAACAAAAGAATTGGCTAACTTGCATAGCAAAAGTCTGCTATCTTAAATGATATAAAATGCTAAAATTTTTCACAATGCTCTTAACCAATGGTTCAAACACATATTCCCACCAAAAAATGCTAAATATACCAATAAACTAAATTACGAATGCATAAAAAAAACATTAGCTCAAACAAAAACTTACCTTATGTTGGTCTTAACAGGGAGCAGCAGGATTCAGCCATATCAAATGAGTTGTGTCATGTTCACTGTTTCCCCTAGAGGGCAGTGTATCCACCTAAATTTAAAAAAAAAAATGTAAACACTTTCAAAACAAACCATTACATCCCCACTCTAATTAAACGAATGCTCAAAGAAGCAAAATTTGATTTGAAGCTTTTTCTAATCAAATTACTCGAGATACTTGATTAATCGTTGCAGCACTAATCAGGATAAACAGTTCGACATTACGAGCTTTCGAACTTTGCTTGAAGATATTTACTCCAAGCGGACCTTTTGAAATTTGAGTTGAATTCTCGTGCCTTGTTCAAATAGCTCACGTTCCTGTCCATGTTGTGTTGTATCTATCGCAAAACAGTATTTGAGCTTTAAATTATTGTTCCGTAAATTAAGGGTTCTACCTCTACAATGAAAGGTTTGGTTTGTCTAGGACAAGGATGGGCAAACCGGTCCTCGAGGGCCGCAGTGGGTCCTGGTCTTTGTTCCAACTGACCCAGCACAGAGAGTTCAACCAATGAGGTTTCAGCAGAAATGAGAAGCACCTGACTGCAATCGACTGATTGCACTTGTAAAACAGCAGATTGGTGAAAAGGTGTCCTCTTACTGGGTTGCAACAAAAACCCGCACCCACTGCGGCCCTTTGTGGAATAGTTTGCCCACCCCTGGTCTAGGATGACCAAACGTCCTCTTTAGCCCAGACATGTCAACTTTTTACATCCTGTCCGGGGCGTCCGGCCGGGTTTCATAAATTCGTCAAAATGTCCAGTTTTCATTATTTTCACGGAACCAATTAGCATGTTTTGAAATTGACTGACGCTTTGCACAGAATACTGCGGTACTGTGCTGCCTGTGACGTGTTTAGAAAGAGCATGCCCAGTGTTTGGATCTGCTGTGCTCAGTTATCGAGAAAACAGACGTCGGAGCAATGTTCCATAGTCCCCCAAAGTGCTAAAACAAACAAAAAAAAACAACTAAAACCTAAGGTGAGGGTGTGTGTCCTCTCTTTTGGAAGTTAAAATATGGTCTACCATGTTTAGACCATGTGGTCTAATATTTGTCTACCATGGTAAGATCATTGTTGTTAATAACGGCGTTACTAATGGCATTATTTTCTTCAGTAGTGAGTAACCTAAATAATTACTTTTCTCATCTTGGGAACGCCGTTAGGCAAGGCAAATTTATTTATATAGCACAATCCAACACAAGGCAATTCAAAGTGCTTTACATCACATGAAGATCATTAAAAATCACATTTAAATCAATACAACGTAAAAACCAAGACAAAAGATTGCATTTAATCACAAATAGAATAAAATAAAATAAATAAATAAAAATAAAACAAAAATATAACAAAAACTACTACTACTAATAATAATTGAAATCAGCAATGGAGATAAGCACAAGAGGAATAGAAAGCAGGTAGATTGAAATATATAGCCAGTTATGGATATGCAGTGCTAAACAAAAGCGTTTTTAGCCCTGATTTAAAAGAGCTAACAGTTTGAGGATACTTCAGACGTTCAGGTAACTTGTTCCAGAGGTGAGGAGCATAATAACTAAATGGTGCCTCACCCTGCTTGATTCTTGTTCTTAGAATATGCAGAAGACCCGTTCCAGACGACCTTAGGGGTCTAGATGTCTCATAGGAATCTAACAAGTCAAGCATGTATTTTGGTCCAAGGCCATTAGGTGTTACCGTTACTCAGGCGGGAAAGGCGTGCGTTACTATGTTGGTTGACTGAAGCAAGAAAAGTCTAAGAAAGACAGACTCACGGAGACGAGAGAGCAGAGCAGGAGTGGGGAGGAGGCAAGGGAGGGTGACGCCGTTGCAAACGCGATGCTATTATGCTAGGTGCACCCAATAATACCTGACTGTAGCCGATAGCCTACAAATTATGCCCACATGATGCTTCGGTAGATATCACATATATACAGAACTAGATGCAAATGACAGACATGGCTGCATTAGCAACATGTATAATAAAGAACTAGATGCGTTAGTAGACAGCCGCCATTTTAAAGCAGAAGACTTCTCATGTAGAGAACCTTCCTAGCGAACCTAAGTAACATTTGATCCAAAATGCTCCTAAATCGGCAAAATCTTGACTTAAATCTATCTTTAAACGATAAAATAGTTTTAAAACTTACACATGTCAAAAGTAGACAGAAGAGAACTAATGCAATAACGGGAGCAATTTTAACAACTTTAATGGTTGATTCACAACATTAAATGACTTCCACACACAGCAAAGGTTATCTGGTTATTGCAATATCCGTAATACCCCTGTGTCTAGTTAAGTTTAGGGTAAAGAACTGGGCTAGGGCCAATTGTCCAAAAAAAAAAAAAAACCCTTTAAACTTCAAATTGTGTGACCTATTTTTTTTTTTTTTAATTTTGGGAGAAAAAAAAAACCTGAAAATTATCACCAGTTACTTTGCCAAGTAACTAATTACTCTTACATTCAGGTAACTGAGTTACTAACGCAATTACTTTTTGGGAGAAGTAATTTGTAACTGTAATTAATTACTTTTTTAAAGTAAGATTAACAACACTGGGTAAGATATTCACAACCATTTAGCTGGTAGAGATAAGAATTGAAATACAGTTGTGGTCAAAAGTTTACATACACTTGTGAAGAACATAATGTCATGGCTCTCATGAGTTTCCAGTTATTTCTACAACTCTGATTTTTCTCCGATAGAGTGATTGGAACAGATACTTCTTTGTCACAAAAAACATTCATGAAGTTTGGTTCTTTTATGACTTTATTATGGATTAACAGAAAAAGTGATCAAATCTGCTGGGTCAAGAATATACATACATGGATCTGAAAAAGCGAATCATTGACTTGAACAAGTCAGGAAAGTCACTTGGAGCCATTTCAAAGCAGCTGCAGGTCCCAAGAGCAACAGTGCAAACAATTGTTTGTAAGTATATAAAAGAACCAAACTTCATGAATGTTTTTTGTGACAAAGAAGTATCTGTTCCAATCACTCTATCAGAGAAAAATCAGAGTTGTAGAAATAACTGGAAACTCAAAAGAGCCATGACATTATGTTCTTCACAAGTGTATGTAAACTTTTGACCACAACTGTAAATCAGCTGATTCTTTTTTAAACACCTTGTACATCATGACAAATAGTTACTCTTCCGAAACATCGTGTCAAGAAATTTCCCTGCATTGGACATTTTGAAATTTGACTCCAACAGCCCTTAACAAATAGCCCACGTGTTCCAACCCACGAGCAGGCCTGTGCGGTGTTGGAGAACGGTGGCGGCCATGTTCAGAGCTGTGTCGTATCCGCCGGTTCTCCCTTTAAAGAGCTGCGTGTTGATATAGAGGACGTTTGGATGCTAAGCCCTACAGTGGAAGCGTGAATGGAAGCAGGATTTCACACAAAGACATGATGTCATGATGCAGGGTGGGGACGCTATTGAGCGCGTGCAGTGAGGCGCGAGGCAAGATTAGACCTCCGAGGCAGGGCACTTACTGGCCGCTGACCAGAATGCTAACACGCTAACAAACATATCGTGGGGCGATCTGCCCGTGCATCCGCGCCGCCGCCCACTTCCTGCTCACGCTGGACTTTGGAAGACAGGAAGTGACAGCCATCTTAACTCGGGCGGTGGCCTTCGTTATGCAATAAGGTATCTTGTAGCTTTGACTGGGGTTTTTAAAAGATAGTTTCTTTTCAAGAAGTGTCACCCTTTTCAACTCAGGTTTGCACTGAAATGTCATTGTGACTGCACTGCTAATGCCACAACATTGTCACATGCATCTTACTTAATAATATGTTCTCAGACATCTGTCCCGATCTGGGAACTGCATATGCACTATTTGCACTGTTACATGGACAATATATCCATGCAAAAACTGTCATCTGCCTGTAAATTATAGCCAACTGTAAATTATCATATAGGCTACACATTGTTGCGCTCTGTTGTATTACCACTACACCACTACTTGCTGCTAGTCACTTATTCACTTTATTCCCAATCTGTGCACACTTTAACCTGTGTTTTTATGTTAGGCTTATTGTACTTTTGCTTTGTTTTATGTGGTGTACGTTATGGCGAAGCTTTAAATCTTGTTGTACTCTGTACAATGACAATAAAAGCCTTCTATTCTATTCCATAAGTCCTCGTTCACAATTTAAATGAATGGAAATGCCGTAAAACTAGCTGAGGAAACATGGATATAGAAAGTTGAAACACGTTTTTTGCTACATTTACTTCAATTCAATGCACATGGAATTCATGTTTGCACCTTGGCCACCTGGGGGCAGTAGAATACAGATACAGTATATGTACACTTTGGACAGTCAGAAATAAAACTGGAATAATACATACAGTATGTATACAGTGAGGAGCAGAAGTATTTGCACAAGGGCTGTCAAACGATTAAAATTTTTAATCAAGTTAATTACAGCTTAAAAATTAATTAATCATATTTAATCGCAATTCAAACCATCTATATAATATGACATTTTTCTGTAAATTATTGTTGGAATGGAAAGATAAGACACAAGATGGATTTACATTCAACATACGGTACATAAGTACTGTATTTGTTTATTATAACAATAAATCAACAAGATGGCATTAACATTATTAACATTCTGTTAAAGCGATCCATGGATAGAAAGACTTGTAGTTCTTAAAAGATAAATGTTAGTACAAGTTATAGAAATTTTATATTAAAACCCCTCTTAATGTTTTCGTTTTAATAAAGTTTGTAAAATTTTCAATCAAAAAATAAACTAGTAGCCCGCCATTGCTGTTTGAGCAGGGCATGTGCGTTAATTGCGTCAATTATTTTGACGTGATTAATTCAAAAAATTAATTACCGCCGTTAACGCGGTAATTTTAACAGTCCTAATTTGCACTCTTTGTGATTTTGCAATTTCACCCACTTAGAAAACAGGTAGAGGTCTGAAATTTGAATCAAAAATGCATTTCCACTCACAGAGACAAAATCTAAAAAAAAAAAAAAAAAAAAAAAAATTTAATCAGGAATTTACGTTGCATGATTTTTCAATAATTTATTTGTAATTTACTGGGGTTCATCGGTCTGGAGACTGGCTATGCCACTCCAGAACCTTGATATGCTCTTGGTCAGCTTGGCTGTGTGCTTCGGATGGATCATTGTCATGTTGGAAGATCCAGCAACGACTCATGTTCAAGTCCCTGACTGAGAGAAGGAAGTTATGGCTCAAAATCCGACGATACATTTCACCATTCATCCTCTGCTTTATACAGTACAGTCGTCCTGTCCCCTTTGCCCAAAAGCATGAGGTTTCCACCCCCATACTTTACAGAGGGGATTGTGTTCTTGGGATTGTACTTATCCTTCTTTTTTCTCCACCCACGACGAGTAAAGTTTGAAACAAAAAGTTCCACTTTGATCTCATCTGACCACATCACTTTCTCCCATGACCACTCTGCATCATTCAGACAGATTAAAATGACAGCAGTGTCATGTCTGCTTATTACTTATTTTTTGTTGTTTGGCGCCCTCTGCTGGCGCTTAGGTCCAAATGATTTTATGGGTTTGGGGAGCGAGCATTGTGTAATTATTGACATCAACAATGGCGAGCTAATAGTTTCTTTTTTGATTGAAAATTTTACAAATTTTATTAAAACGAAAACATTAAGAGAGGTTTTAATATAAAATTTCAATAACTTGTACTAACATTTATCTTTTAAGAACTACAAGTCTTTCTATCCATGGATCGCTTTAACAGAATGTTAATGTTAATGCCATCTTGCTGATTTATAGTTCTCATAAACAAATAGAGTTCTTATGTACAGTATGTTGAATGTATATATCCGTCTTATCTTTCCATTCCAAAAAAAATTTACAGAAAAATATGGCATATTTTATAGATGGTTTGAATTCCGATTAATTACGATTAATTAATTTTTAAGCTGTGATTAACTCGATTAAAATTTTTAATCGTTTGACAGCCCAAGTAAAAAGATGTTAATGTTGCGGAGGTGGGGAACACACCACTAATTTTCCTATTGAAAGTCCGACCTGTATGAGCGTTAGCATAACATTAAACTGTGTGAATTTGCTAACCTGCAAAACTTGAATACGGAGCTGCTTAGAGAGGTGTCCTCCTGTATGTATTTTCTTCCGTTAACATTAATTAAACTGTGAGAAATGTAGTGAACTGAGGTTTATCCCTTTCTCCTCAATTTTCAGTTTTGTTCTATTCATGTGGTTTTAAAGCAGCCCGAAGCAGCTTTCATTTTTTTGTTGATTTTGGCTGTGTTTGTGGACAAAAGCAGTAGTGTCTTACCTGAAGGAAGGCTGGATTTTTATTTCTTTTTGGTATTCCCAGACTAAGAGGTTTTTTCAGTTCTATTTAATTTATATTTATATGTTATATTAATTTCTCAACAATGTTGAGTGGTCTTAAGACAAATATTCATTTTTTTGCATTCCTGGATAGTTAGCAGATTATTAAGAAATTTGTATTTATTGTGTATTTTAATATAATTTGAGTTATGTTAAAATATTGAAATATAAATTTGCTCATTAAATCCAGACATTTATTCTGGAAGTTTTCAAACTGTTTCTTTAGTAGTTTTTGAAAACAAAGGTTTAAATGGAACAGTGTAACACCTGAACCAATACATGTGAAAGTTAGTATAATACAGATGTACAGGTCCTTCTCAAAAAATTAGCATATTGTGGTAAAGTTCATTATTTTCTGTAATGTACTGATAAACATTAGACTTTCATATATTTTAGATTCATTACACACAACTGAAGTAGTTCAAGCCTTTTATTGTTTTAATATTGATGATCTTGGCAAAAAAAGTCAAGAAAAAACAAAAATCCCTATCTCAAAAAATTTGCATATTTCATCCGACCAATACAAAAAAAGTTTTTTTTAATACAAAAAAAGTCAACCTTCAATTAATTATATCAGCTATGCGCAATACTTGGTTGGGAATCCTTTTGCAGAAATGATACCTTCAATGCGGCGTGGCATGGAGGCAATCTATGGAGTCACAGGAGTGCCAAAATTAAAAATAAATAAATGAATAAATAGATAAATGAATAAATAAATATAAAGAGCAATAAATATATAAATATATAAATAAATAAAGGAATAGGTAAATAAATGAACGAATAAATAAATATAAAGAGAATATATAAATAAATAGAAATATAACGGTATACTTTGTCATTGACATTTACTTTTGGTCATTAACAACCACAAACGGAAAAAACAATGACAATATTTTTCATTTGCCACGTTTACATGGAGCCAAATATTCCAATTACAATCGGAATATTTGTTCAAACCGAATAAATGTGTTCCATATAAACACCTCATTCGGAATGAACAGGCCCAAACTGAATGGAATTTCATTCCGATTCACAGGGGTGGAATATTCCTTTTCCCAAACCGATTAGAAGTAAAATTATATCATGTAAACAGGGAAGTGGAATGGTGTCTGGTTGCGTTCTTTCTGCACATGCTCCGTACTGACGTGGTGACGTCACTTTGTGACGTAAGTAACGTCACTTGCAACATGGCTTCCAAGCACAGCGCACCTAATTGGAGTCCGGCGGAAAGGTTGTATTTAATTCAAAATTTAAAAGAATTGAATATAATTGCTCGCTTAGACGGGCGTAAAACGAGGAACAGTGAACATTTAATTGTTTTTTCATTCTATTGATGCCAGTGTACTTGGATTCCATTGACGCCTATGTAAGTTGATACCATTGACGTCCATGGACGTCCAAAATTTTTCCCATTCATTTTCAATGGGATTTTTTTTTTTTTTCTCCCCCAAATCAACAAAAAATGACCAGAAAGTTCACGAGAGGTTACAAGAAGCCGGAATAGACCGGAGCGTTGACCAGATTAGAAACCGGTGGAAAACCGGCTACTACAAGGCAAAAGAGCAAAACAGCAGAAGCGGATACGACCCCACAAACACAACAAGTGGGTTAAAGTTAAAACAGCAGCACTCCGACGATCGATCTCCATGTTTTGCAACGTGACGCTTTGTTTTGATTAATCTGCGCATGTCAGACGGCAGTTGTCAAACGTCCTTTCGGAATAAAGGCAGTCACATGTAAACGCTGAATCGGAATAGATGAAGTGACATGTAAACAGCTGATCTGAAATTTCCATTCGGAATTATTTGAATCGGTATGAATAAAAGTCGGCATGTAAACGTGGCTATTGACTTTTACTTTCTGTCATTGAACACCACAAACGGAAAAAACAATGACATTTGTATTTTTTGCCTTTGCCTTTTCTGTTTGGCTTTTACATTGTCATTGTCATTTGTCGATCGCCTTTCCTCTTTGGGGAATGTAAATGGAAAATGCGCAGAGAAACGGTCTGTCAATCAAATGACGTTGGGAGGGGCTTTCCAACCAGGAATAGTAGTCGATAACTGATTATTCCTGGTTTAACTTTCCGCACATGCGCCATACGGCTACCCAAGCGCCACCGCGGCTGTTTTGTGTGACTGCACTACGCCACTTCTTCCAATGTCGTCATGATTATAAAAGCGAAGATTCGGACATAGAAAATAATTATTCTTTGAATGGTCTGGCATGTGTGTCGAATAATATATTCTATAATATATTTTTTTACCGGTCTAGAAAAATGTATTTCTATCGTTGAATCTATCACGTAAAAAGTCTATCCATAAAAACCGCACGTGCAACTCGATAACCGACGTCACTTTCCTTCAGGTAAATTAGGAATAATCAGTTATCGACTACTATTTCTGGTTGGACAGCCCCGCCCAACGTCATTTGATTGACAGACCGTTTCTCTGCGCATTTGCCATTTACATTCCCGAAGAGGAAAGGCGATTGACAAATGACAATGTAAAAGCCAAACAGAAAAGGCAAAAAATACAATTGTCATTGTTTTTTCCGTTTGTGGTGTTCAATGACAAAAAGTAAAAGTCAATGAAAAATATTGTCATTGGTTTTTCCGTTTGTGGTTGTTAATGACCAAAAGTAAATGTCAATGACAAAGTATACCGTTATATTTCTATTTATTTATTTATTTCTCTTTATATTTATTTATTCGTTCATTTATTTACCTATTCCTTTATTTATTTATATATTGATATATTTATTGCCCTTTATATTTATTTATTCATTTATTTATTTATTTTTAGTTTTGGCACTCCTGTGACTCCATAGCAATCAGTCTGTGGCACTGCTGAGGTGTAATGGAGGCCCAGGATGCTTCGATAGTGACCTTAAGCTCATCCACAGTGTTGGGTCTGGTGTCTCTAAAACTTCCTTCTCACAATATCCCACAGATTCTCTATGGCAGGGGTCGGCAACCTATGACACGCGTGTCAGCACTGGCACGCGAAGGGTTAACCAGTGACACGCGAGCACATGGCAAAAAAAACAAGAAAAAAGCGCCTTTTTACCTGAAATTCTGACATTTTCTGTTGCGCGCCCTGTTATTTAAGCCACACACACATCCAAGGGAATTCCTGTGTAAAGAGACATGGGATTTACTCACGTCATTGCTTTCACGTATAAAAAGATGTTCCGAGAATGGAGCGGGTTGGATGCTTTCACAGACTTGTCCCGTATTGCCCACTGGCGCTCTCTGTGCGGGAAGGGCCGCTGGCGCGATTTTATAACCTCTGACATTACGTCATTTTTGGTAGGCATCGGCTGTCACAATGTTGGTCAAATCGTCTTTTATTCCAGAGTCAGCGTTCCCAACGTCGTAACTGCAGCCAATTCAATCTCATCAAGACTGTATTTAAGAGTGTTATTCCCCCACCAAGATCTGCACCCGCGGCTCCACCCGGGCTGGTATGGGGCTAGATCAGTCTTCTAGCCCCACACGCCCGCGCCTTCCGTGGGCACCGCAAGAGCCAGCCTCCCGGGGGCCGCGGCGGCTCCACCCGGGCCCGTGCCTCTCCCCGGGGACAACAAGTGTCAAACGTCATTACGAGACAAAACATGAAAATTCATTCAAGGATGAGTCTGACAAGGCAGAGTCATTAAAACGTGCTGTGTCCAGGTACAGTAAACAAACACACCCTGAAAACCTTTGTCACTGCTAAAAACACCTCCACCGAAGCAAGCTATCACTGCTCACTGCATTGCAAAGCAAGGAAAACCATTTACTGATGGCGAATATATCAAAGAGGCGATCTTGTCAAGCTCAGAGGTTTTGGTTGATGGCTTGACTAATGTCAAGTTCAAAAATAGATCCTTAGGTAGACATTCTAAAATTACCCAAAAATAAGGAGAGAAGACACTCAGTTTTCTTGGCCAAGGAGAGCAAAATAGTGACTAGTTACAGTCATCAAAATTGATCTAAAGAAAAAAATCCTCCTTGGTATTTTATTTAGGGGTTTGTCCTAAAATGGATGTCGCCCTAGGGGAGGGGGGAGAGCAAGCTGGAGACACCCATGTGGTTTTCGATTGGATATGTGTGTGCATGTAGGTGGAACTAAGTAAATACACTTGTGTAAGCAAGAGCTCATGTAAACAATCATGTAAACAGTCAAAACAATCATGTAAACAGTCAAAATGACCCAGACACTTCAGTTATGTAACACTGCGGCCATGGAAGATGTCCTCCGATGGAAAATTGTCCTCGAAGGTCTAGACAAAAGTCCAGACGCCAGGTGCTGAAGATGCCTCGGAAGGTCTAGTTATGTAATGATGTGGCCATGAAGCAAGGCAGTTGTCATCCCGACCCTCTTTTACTCTTTGTAACACTTAAGCATTATACTAAAACCTGGTATAGCAAGTGTAGCCCAGAGCAAAATATTGAAGCATTATACCCAATAATGTAGGCCAGAGAAAAATATTAAAGCGTTATACCCAATAACAACAATAGAGGGCATGAGCGACATTTGAATGAAGTCAGAGACTCACAACTATGACGTCAGCGCATGCGCACTTCCTTTTGGAACGTTGGCTTTTCTAACTAAGGGGGAAAAGTTTTGTTCGCCCAGAAAGAAATGAGAAAAAGAGAAAAAAAAGCAAATTGACGAATGCATCAACTGTTGCTGTGTGGCGTCTGTTGCGTGAAGCGAATTCAGACGGTCACGTGGTGAAAATATTGAGCAGAAACCACTCGGTAAGATGTGGAAACGATTCGCTAATTCGCTAATGCTAAATTTGCATTCATGGCTAACTGCTAGCGCCTTATTCATGCAGGCCAAAAGCCTTGTGTGAGAAGAAGAGGACCAGGCGTCGTCAGTTAAGACTATTCGGTGAGATAATTTTATCAAAATATACTGCTGTTTGAAATGGTATAAACTATAGTTCCATTTGAAAGGAAAAGAAATGTAATTATTAATGTTGTTTAATGGAAATGTCATTTATTGCGTACAAAATGCTTTGTAAATGACTAGAAGTATATTCTTGAGTGTTTACACTCAGTAGTGTTTGAAAAAGTTGTACAACAAAAATGAAACTGAAACATTGAAACTGAAAAGATTGTAACCCAAGACCTGTGTTAAATACAGGTCAGGTTTTTTTTCTGATTGGAAAAAAAAGAAAGATCATCAGATTGGATTCAACGATGGCGAGCTAACCCAGAGTGATTTGAAGAACCAAGAACATCGAAAATTCTGGAATAACAGACGGACTGTCTGTGTGGTAGGATTGTATCAGTCATCGGACTGATACATACATTTTTTTTCTTCGAAAAGAGTGCACTCCAACGAACATTGAAAACTACTGCAATAGTATAAACTTGAGACATTGAATTAGTTGCGATTGCAACTAATATTCGACGAATTTGACTTTGACAAACACTTGACTGAGACCCAACACGACTGTTTTTTCTTGTTAATTTTATAGTGTGTTAAATAATAGTTCATTGGGTGTTTTTGTTAAAATTGTTCATTGTGTTGTTCATTAAAAATCTACAAAAAAGCATTCCAATTGCCTAAACCTGATGTTAGATGTGGTTATCGTAGCCAAACCAAATAAACCGAACCTAGATTGCAGCTCCTATCGGTGTACATACAGGAGGGTATAGATAGGGGCTACATAAAAAGTGGCGAGCTAGCCAGGAGATACTTCGATACGATTACTGCACTGCATCAGGTTTATGTAATTTTTGTACTCAGTTGAATACTAAAAGTTTTTGGGGTGTCCTAAAAAAAAAAAAAAATGGACATCATTGTGAAAGAAAATGTAAAGGTTCCAAATTCTGTGATTATCACTGGTTTGTCTAATACAGTGGTAGATGAGGAGATAATGGATTACTTGAAACAATATGGCGCTATAGAGAGACATATTGTAATTCCGCAGTTGCCGGATCATCTAATAGTAGAGTTCAAAACTGGTGCAGCTGTTGAATTTCTAAAGCTGCCATTTGACAGAACCGCCGAAGCAAACACCACAGTAGTTCACCATGTTGATGCATTAGCCAATACATATTCTAATGAGAAAGGCAATGACATTGCAGACAAATTTTTGTCTGATCTTAAAACCATGGCGAAAATAAGTGGTAAATCATTTGAGAATATTTTGAGAGAGGGCTTAACTAGAATAACGGAAGTTATTGGAGAGTCAAACGAAGAGCCTGCTGATGTTGAAGGACATGAACCTGATACATTCAGAACTATTAGTTCAGAAGTAAATGAGAACATTGCTCCAGCCACAGTAACTTCAGAATCCAACAGAAAACTTCCATCTGAACAGATTATCCCACCAGAAGTGCAACGTTTAGTTGTCGAACACATTGTCAAAACCCCAGATACCTCTTCGCAGAGTATTTCCACTGCAAGGTTGCGACCATTTTCAGGTAGGATGCCATGTCCAAATTTTGAAGTAGACTATGATACTTGGCGAGATAGTGTCGAATTTTATTTAGCTGATTCCACAATTTCAGATAGACAGATCGTAAGGAAAATTGTTGACAGTTTATCATCTCCAGCTGCGAGTGTTGTCAAGTCGTTAGGTCCACACTCAAGTTCCAGAGCATATTTACAACTTCTTGATGCTGCATTTGCTACAGTGGAGGATAGCGATGAATTGTTCGCCAAATTCCTTAGTCTGAACCAAAATGCTGGTGAAGCAGCATCCAACTATCTTCAAAGACTTCAGAATGTTTTGAACAAATCTGTACAAATGAAGGCAATTTCAGTCATTGATGCAGATAAGCAGCTTTTAAAACAGTTCTGTAGGGGATGCTGGGATAATGACCTTATAAGACAGCTTCAGCTAGAAAGTAAGGTTAAAGACCCACCCAGTTTCTCTGAACTCTTATGGCTGCTGCGCACAGAGGAAGATAAGCAAGCTACAAAAGCCACACGAATGAAACAACATTTGGGCTTCACAAAACCCAAAGCCCAAACCCAAGCTCACAATATCAGTTTTTGTGACAAGACTGATAGCATCTCAACTGCTGAAATGAACAAACAACCTACAGAACTACAGAAAATTCAGAAGCAACTTGTCAGTCTTCAGTCTCAAATTGCAACATTAATGCAACTCAAAGAAAATAAACCTACAATGAACCAAGGAGAGAAAACCAAAAACAAAAAGCCTAGTGACAGGAAGGAATCATCTAGTGTGAAGCAATCTCCAGCCAAACCTAGCTCTGTGTCCAAACGACCAAGACCATGGTATTGCTTTCACTGTGGTGAAGACGGACACATTAAAACATCTTGCAACAATCCTCCCGACCCTGCACTTGTGAATGCCAAGAGACAAGAGCTGAAAGCCAAACAAGAAGCTTGGGAGAAGAGCAACGCAGCAGATAATTTAAACATGTAGCTGTTTCCATTGAGGGGCAAATGGGAACAGAAGTGAAAGAAAGTCCCAAAACTAACACTGTGAACAAATCCAGAACTTCAATAAAACAACACCAAACGGTCCAAACAAGAACAATTCCAAAAGGGCTTGTTGGCACCAAAACTGCAGCTAACATTAAAGTCAATGGAATTGAATGTAATTCACTACTCGATACCGGTTCACAGGTCACCACGGTTTCAAAATCGTTTTACAATTTGCACTTGTCAGACCAAATAATGCACCCAATTAGTGATATTCTTGAAGTGGAAGGAGCAACTGGTGATTTGGTCTCCTATGCTGGGTATGTACAGTTAAATGTACAATTTCCTAAAGAGTTCATTGATTGTGAACCTCAAATTCAAACTCTAGCCTTAGTTGTGCCAGATGTTCGCTCCAACAGCGACACCCCAATACTGATTGGAACTAACACTTTAGATCCACTTTATGAACAGTACTGTGACTCCATACCTTCAATTAACCCTTATTGTGGTTATCATCAAGTACTGAGGATTTTACGATTTAGACAGGATCAACAAGATGACCAGTTTGGGTTTGTAAAATTGCGAAGCAGGAAACCAGATGTTATTCCAGCTGGTCAAAAAGTTGTATTAGACGGGTTTGTTAATGTCAGTGGTGTCAGCAATGAAAAATGGGCATTGCTTGAACAACCCACCCTGTCATCATTACCGGGTGGAATCTTTATTGACAGTTGTCTCATTACTCTACCGGCCTGTTTCCCACACAAAATTCCAGTTGTGCTTAATAATGAGACCAACCGTGATATTTCTTTGCCCATTAATTGTGTTGTTGCCAAACTTAGTGTACCCCAGAAAATTACTGACATCCAGAACGTTCCGCTAAGTCAGAAATGTGAAGGAAGTTCTGAAGAGTTTGCTAAACCGACAAATCAACAGACATATGACACATCAGGAAGTCTAAAATTTGATTTTGGAGATTCCCCACTTCCAGAAGAGTGGAAGGCTAGAATCATTAAAAACTTGAATACATACTCTGATGTTTTCTCTCATGATGATCTCGATTTTGGTCATGCAACTAAAGTTAAACACAGAATACAGCTAAAAGAGGATACTCCTTTTAAACAGAGACCTCGTCCTATACATCCTCAGGATTACAACGCTGTAAGACGTCACCTCCAAACGCTCCTAGATGCTGGGGTTATACGCGAATCAGAATCACCATTCTCATCTCCTATTGTTGTTGTAAAAAAGAAGAATGGTGATATTCGTTTGTGTGTCGATTATCGAAAATTGAACAGCCAGACTATCAAAGATGCGTACGCTTTACCTAACCTTGAAGAATCATTCTCGGCACTCAATGGGTCTCAATGGTTCTCGGTTATGGATTTAAAATCGGGCTACTATCAGATAGAGATGGAGGAGAGCGACAAGGCGAAAACAGCATTTGTATGTCCGCTTGGTTTCTGGGAGTGGAATAGAATGCCACAGGGAATAACTAATGCGCCAAGCACCTTCCAGCGCTTAATGGAGAAGTGCATGGGTGACATCAACTTGCGCGAAGTTTTGGTTTTCCTTGACGACATAATAGTTTTTTCAAAAACTTTAGAGGAACATGAGATTCGTTTAGCCAAAGTTCTTGAACGGTTACGAGAAAATGGTTTGAAATTGTCACCAGAGAAGTGCCGTTTTTTTCAAACGTCAGTTCGATACCTCGGACATATTGTGTCTCGAAATGGAGTGGAAACCGATCCAACAAAGATCGAAGCTTTAAAAACCTGGCCGAAACCTCAGACACTTAAGGAACTGAGATCATTTTTAGGCTTCGCTGGGTACTATCGCCGGTATGTGGAGGGATATTCAAAAATCACAAAGCCCTTAACCAACCTTTTGACAGGCTACCCACCTAGCCGTAAAATGACCAAAGTATATAAAAATGCCGATCAGTACCACGACCCAAAAGGCCAATTCGGAGAAAGATGGACAGCTGATTGTCAAAATGCATTTGAAGACATAATCGAGAAATTAACGTCATCTCCAGTTCTCGGTTTTGCTAATCCCGAGAAACCTTACGTCCTTCATACGGACGCCAGCACAACGGGACTTGGGGCGGCATTGTATCAGGAGCAGGATGGGCAGAACAGAGTTATTGCTTATGCGAGTAGGGGTCTTTCAAAGAGCGAAGCCCGATACCCAGCACACAAGCTGGAATTTCTAGCTTTAAAATGGGCTGTTACTGAGAAGTTTCACGATTACCTGTATGGAAATACATTCACGGTTGTAACAGACAACAATCCACTCAGGTACATTCTCACCACTGCAAAGCTAGATGCAACCAGTTACCGTTGGTTGGCCAACCTGTCTACTTACTCCTTTGATATCAAATACCGGGCGGGAAAACAAAACCAGGATGCTGATGGGTTATCAAGAAGGCCACATGGAGAATTGATCAATGACCAAATCTCTCAAGACGAAATAATGAGAATTCGTGATTTCACCTCACACCATTTAGTTTCTGAAGACGTAGTCAAGGCAAGCTGTCAACATCATACTTTGGTACAAGAAGAAGAGCTAGGTCAGTCTCCTTGTTTTATAGAGTCACTAGCACTCCATCCGAATGCTATTCCAGCCGCCTTTGAAGAAGATGGAGAGATATCTGATGAACTTTTCACATTCCCAAAGTATAGTGATGCTGAATTAGCTAGACTACAGCAAGCAGATCCTGTGATTTCTACTGTCATTAAGTCCCTTGAGTCAGGGGATCCCGTACCTGACAGCTTAAAGTTAGAGCTGCCAGAGCTTTGTCTGATGCTTAGAGAGTTACCTCGTCTAGAGCTGAAAAATGGACTTTTATTCAAGAAACGGCATTGTGGCAACACAATAGTGTATCAATTTGTTCTTCCACGTGCATTGAGATCATCCATTTTCACTAGCCTGCATGATGAGATGGGTCATCTTGGAATAGATCGTACTCTTGATTTGGTCAGATCCCGGTTTTACTGGCCAAAAATGGCGTCTGAGATTGAGCTCAAAATCAAAACCTGTGCACAATGTGTTAAAAGAAAGAAACAACCAGACAAAGCTGCACCTTTGGTCTCCATCACAACGAGCCGTCCAATGGAGCTAGTCTGTATGGACTTTTTGTCATTAGAGCCAGACAGTCACAACACAAAAGATGTTCTCGTTATTACTGACCATTTTACAAAGTATGCAGTAGCTATCCCAACGAGAGACCAGAAAGCATCTACAGTAGCACGTTGCTTATGGGAACAATTTTTCATCCACTACGGAT
Organism: Corythoichthys intestinalis; assembly: GCF_030265065.1. Taxonomy (NCBI): domain Eukaryota; kingdom Metazoa; phylum Chordata; class Actinopteri; order Syngnathiformes; family Syngnathidae; genus Corythoichthys; species Corythoichthys intestinalis. The sequence continues at coordinate 17,514,296 of NC_080406.1, forward strand.
TTCCCGAACGTCTACTGAGTGATCAAGGTCGTGATTTTGAATCTGTGCTCATCAAAGAACTTTGTACCTTACTCGGTATAAAGAAAATAAGGACAAGTCCATATCATCCACGAGGAAACCCAGTTGAGCGGTACAACCGTACGCTTCTCAGTATGCTGGGAACTCTACAAGAGAAACAAAAGATGAAGTGGCGTGATTATGTGAAACCTCTAACTCACGCATACAACTGCACGAAAAATGACGTAACAGGGTTCACACCCTATGAACTCATGTTTGGCCGGCAACCACGGTTACCGATTGACATAGCTTTTGGGTTGCCGGTCAAGGAGGGCTCCATTCCAACACACGCTCAATATGTGAAAAATTTGAAATCTTACCTGAAATCAAGCTACCAGATTGCGACAGAAAATGCAAATAAAGTGGCTGACAAGAACAAGAAAACCTTTGATGTGCGAATAAGAGAAAGTACTCTAGAGATAGGCGATAGGGTACTAGTGCGTAATGTCCGTCTCAGGGGTAAGAATAAACTTGCTGATCGTTGGGAGTCAACCATTTATGTTGTCCAAAAGAGAGCAAGTGATTTGCCAGTGTATACTGTGTGCCCTGAAGGTCAAGATGGACCAACACGTACTTTGCACCGGGATCTATTGTTACCTTGTGGATTTCTTCCCGAAAATGAGGAAACACTTGCTAAGCCAAAGACTACCACCAAGAGTAGAACAAGAAATGACACGCAAATGGATGATGACCATCAATTTCATTCTCTTGATGAGGATGAAGATGAAATTCAGTTCTGTTCCCCGGACATTGAGACGGTGTTTCACCCTGTCGAACCCATGGTAAAACTAACAATACCAACAAAGGATAGATTAAAACCTGTACCAAACTTGGAAAAAGTACCCGATGTGGAAATGGAAAAATCAATTCCAGTGAAGCAACCCAATCTGTCAGAGTCGATCAACACTCAATTCCAAAAATCGGTTGTGGAAGAAAATGGACACTTATCCCACGATTTAGCAGGAGAATGTCAATCACATTCTAATGATTCCGAGCCAAATGAAGAAAATGGAATACAAACTGAAAATCCACTAACCGAAATGGAAGAGAATGTGTTTAGGATTGAAACGGAGGACCTAACTAATGCAAAAGAAAATGAAATGGGAAGCAAAACTGATCAAGTTCTTGTTGACAACTCCTTCCAAAGTTCAGCTGAATTTGCAGAGGTTACACAAGAGAGTAACCCTTTACCTGCAGAAGATACAGGTGAAAGTGATCAATATTCCCAACAATCATTACGCAGATCTGTACGCCAACGAAAACCACCTGAAAAACTTACTTATTCTCAGTTAGGAAAACCATTCCTTTCTTTGATTCAAACTGTTTTCGATGGTTTCAATACAGCATTAGGCGAAATGTTTGAAGAGAGATTGAGAACAGAAGCACATGAAGGGACTCATGTTATTTAAGGGGGGGAGGATGTAGCCCAGAGCAAAATATTGAAGCATTATACCCAATAATGTAGGCCAGAGAAAAATATTAAAGCGTTATACCCAATAACAACAATAGAGGGCATGAGCGACATTTGAATGAAGTCAGAGACTCACAACTATGACGTCAGCGCATGCGCACTTCCTTTTGGAACGTTGGCTTTTCTAACTAAGGGGGAAAAGTTTTGTTCGCCCAGAAAGAAATGAGAAAAAGAGAAAAAAAAGCAAATTGACGAATGCATCAACTGTTGCTGTGTGGCGTCTGTTGCGTGAAGCGAATTCAGACGGTCACGTGGTGAAAATATTGAGCAGAAACCACTCGGTAAGATGTGGAAACGATTCGCTAATTCGCTAATGCTAAATTTGCATTCATGGCTAACTGCTAGCGCCTTATTCATGCAGGCCAAAAGCCTTGTGTGAGAAGAAGAGGACCAGGCGTCGTCAGTTAAGACTATTCGGTGAGATAATTTTATCAAAATATACTGCTGTTTGAAATGGTATAAACTATAGTTCCATTTGAAAGGAAAAGAAATGTAATTATTAATGTTGTTTAATGGAAATGTCATTTATTGCGTACAAAATGCTTTGTAAATGACTAGAAGTATATTCTTGAGTGTTTACACTCAGTAGTGTTTGAAAAAGTTGTACAACAAAAATGAAACTGAAACATTGAAACTGAAAAGATTGTAACCCAAGACCTGTGTTAAATACAGGTCAGGTTTTTTTTCTGATTGGAAAAAAAAGAAAGATCATCAGATTGGATTCAACGATGGCGAGCTAACCCAGAGTGATTTGAAGAACCAAGAACATCGAAAATTCTGGAATAACAGACGGACTGTCTGTGTGGTAGGATTGTATCAGTCATCGGACTGATACATACATTTTTTTTCTTCGAAAAGAGTGCACTCCAACGAACATTGAAAACTACTGCAATAGTATAAACTTGAGACATTGAATTAGTTGCGATTGCAACTAATATTCGACGAATTTGACTTTGACAAACACTTGACTGAGACCCAACACGACTGTTTTTTCTTGTTAATTTTATAGTGTGTTAAATAATAGTTCATTGGGTGTTTTTGTTAAAATTGTTCATTGTGTTGTTCATTAAAAATCTACAAAAAAGCATTCCAATTGCCTAAACCTGATGTTAGATGTGGTTATCGTAGCCAAACCAAATAAACCGAACCTAGATTGCAGCTCCTATCGGTGTACATACAGGAGGGTATAGATAGGGGCTACACAAGCAATAATCATTTACTGGTTATATTAGTAAGAAAAATATGGCAATATATATTATTTATGGTATATATGAGCACAAGCAAATATTCAATCAATCAATCAAGCAAATATTTAATCAATCAAACCTCGATAATTACCTCAACAACTAACAAAGAGACACTCAAAAAAAAAGGATAAGCAGCTAAAAGTCACAAAGTACAACCCCGAAATCAGAGCTGAGCCAAGGAAAACAGGGCCAGGGATCACATTAAGGTAGGCAATAGGCATCTTTTATGTTTGTAATATAAAAGAATATCTAAAATGCTGCATATAATTTACTGTTTAAGTTGATAGTGAACAACTAGCTAGTGAACTGTTGCACTTATTTTCAAGTTTTGACATTTTCTACAATATGTATTTATTTTTTAGTTAATTGAAAAAGAATGGTAGTTATACGATTTCAATATATGTTCATGTTGTTTTCTTTGGGGTAAAATTACAGCTCTGTTGGATATAAAAAATTGGATGTGCGTCATTAATCTCGGTGTGGCACACTGATTGACAAGATAATTTGAAAGTGGCACTCCACACCAAAAAGGTTGCTGTCCCCTGCTCTATGGGGTTCTGGTCAGGAGAGTTGGCAGGACAATTGAGCACAAGAATGCCATGGTTAGTAAACCATTTACCAGTGGTTTTGGCACTGTGAGCAGGTGCCAGGTCGTGCTAAAAAATGAAATCTTCATTTCCATAAAGCTTTTCAGCAGATGGAAGCATGAAGTGCTCTAAAATCTCCTGATAGCTAGCTGCATTGACCTTGCCCTTGATAAAACACAGTAGACCAATACCAGCAGCTGACATGGCATCACAGACCATCACTAAGTGTGGGTGCTTGACACTGGACTTCAGGCATTTTAGCATTTCCTTCTCCCAGTCTTCCTCCAAACTCTGGCACCTTGATTTCTGAATGACATGCAAAATTTGCTTTCATTTGAAAAAAGTACTTTGGACCACTGAGCAACAGACCAGTGCTGTTTCTCTGTAGCCCAGGTCAGGCGCTTCTGCCGCTGTTTCAGGTTCAAAAGTGGCTTGACCTGGGGAATGCGACACTTGTAGCCCATTTCCAGCACACGCCTGTGCACAGCGGCTCTACTCCAGACTCAGTCCACTGTTTCTGCAGGTCCCCCAAGGTCTGGAATCAGCCCTTTGCCACAATCTTTCTCAGGGTGCGGTCACCTCTTCTGGTTGTGCGTTTCCTGACACACTTTTTCCTTCCGACAGACAGCCCACTAAGATGCCTTGATACAGCACTCTGGGAACTGCCTATTCGCTCAGAAATTTCTTTCCGTGTCTGAGCCTCTTGCTTGAGGGTGTCAATGATGGCTTTCTGGACATCAGTCAGGTCGGCAGTCTTGCCCATGATTGCGGTTTTGAGTAATGAACCAGGCTGGGAATTTTTAAAAGCCTCAGGAATTTTTCGTAGGTGTTTTGATTTAATTCGTTGATTCAGATGATTAGGTTAGTACAGGGGTGGGCAAACCGGTCCTCGAGGACCACAGTGGGTCCTGGTCTTTGTTCCAACTGATCCAGCTCAGAGCTTTTAACCAATGAGGTTGTAATGGAAACAATGGAAGCACCTGACTGCAATCAACTGATTGCACTTATAACACACCAGATTGGTGAAAAGGTGTCCTATTGATGGGTTGCAGCAAAAACCCGCACCCACAGCGGCCCTTTGTGGAATAGTTTGCCCACCCCTGGGTTAGTAGCTTCTTTAGAGTACCTTTTCATGATATGCTAATTTTTTTTTTCTTGACTTTTTTGCCATATTCATCAATATTAAAACAATAAAAGGCTTGAACTACTTCAGTTACGTGTAATGAATCTAAAATATATGAAAGTCTAATGTTTATCAGTACATTACAGAAAAAAGGGACTTTATCACAATATGCTAATTTTTTGAGAAGGACCTGTATTTTGCAAAGATTATTTAGGCAATGTAGTAATTAGGTTTATATTCGTGAGAAATGTAGCCCTGACCCCCATCCAGCCCATCTGTTTGGTCTTATTAATGTCCCGTCCCCAGCAAAAAGTGTACATGCAGGTCATGCTGTTATATCGTCCCGATCAATGTTGAGATCAAACCTACGCCCTTGCAATAGACACTAGTGGCTCATGACTTTTGGAGGGTGGTAGGTTATTTTTGAACACTCAAACTCTATATTATAGCTCTGCACATCATCTTACGTTTGTTTTTAGATCCTCCCCTCGCCGAACCGTGCCCCTTTTACGCCCGCAAACCAGGCCCACTAGATGCCTAGGCCCAGGTGTGGCTGCCCCTCCACAAGCTCCACCCCTGGATTGGACGGCGCAGTCAATGGCATCTAAAGACATTGACATCACTTGTGGACGTCCAATCCATTTGAAGTGGGAATGATGTCAGTCAACGTCAATGCAAAACAATGAGTCAATATCCTATTACAAACAAACACCCGGCGAAATCAATTTAGGCCTTTCAAGCAATGTTGCGCCGCAAATGAAGAGCAGAAAGGTTTTACCAGATCATCGTTTCTGGCGTCCATTTAACTTAATGGTGGCATCAGAAAGGAGGCATTCACAGAGAGATTTAGGAGATGCTATCAGCTGTGACCTGGGGGCAGCGTTGAGCCCCCCGTGACACGGCGCCGGCCGTGCTGAGACCTCGCGCTCAGGTTGCAGTAGAAAGACAAACAAACATCAGCTTGTTTGTTTAACTGCAAAACTGAATTGTGACTTTTGTGTTAGTCAAAGACAAAAGCTGTCTGTCTCCCCTTTTTGTGGCATTTCGTTTTTTTTTTTTGCAGCACTCATCTGTTTGGCATCACTTGTTTTGCCTTTTCAGGCAGTGACGCTATTAGACGACCATGTGACCGTCAGGCTAAAGACTTTCTCACCTGCCTCGACTGTTGCAACATTCCTCTGTGCTGACCGATCGCTTCCTGCGTAAAGCCACTTGTTCTTTCCTGTCATAGTGTGCCACCCCTGGGAAAAAAATGGAGAATTTGGATTATTGCTGAGTAAATAATAACAAACCCTTGTGAGTCTTGAGTTAAGAGGAGGAGAAAAATGGATGGAGAACAATAGGGCTGCCACGATTAATTGACTGCGTATCCATGATCAATTTAAACAACAACTAATTTGGTAGCCAATAGCTCTTTGTAGGCAAAATGTCGAAATACTTTTTTTTCAGCCTCTTCATAATAAATATTCGTTTAAAAAAAAACAACAACAAATAGGAGGAAGCAGAGTAAATTTATATTATTTAGTCATGATTTATTTAAAAAATATTTTAAATAAAAAAGATGAAAAAACAGTAAAAAAAAATATATATATATACATATTTTTTTCCTAAAAACATAAATATACTGTATATAAAAGAACTGCTTTTCCCTTTACATTTATTCATTTAAAATGTAATTAAAATATAAAAAGAAAAACTGTTAGTACTCTTAATTTTTATTTGGGATTTTAAAAAATACAAAACAAAAAAGGAAAAAACAGGAAATGGTCTCTTTGTTTATTTTCATTCACTTAAAAACATTTAAAAGAAAAAAACTAACAAACAGACATTCCTTTTTATGTTTTAAGTTAAAAAGAGAAAAAAAACAGTATTATTTGTTTATTTCCTTAATTTCATTTTGTATATTTGAAAAAAATAAACATTATAAAGTTTCAAATTTTTGTGAAATAAACAAAAAAGTTAAAACAAAAATATTTTGGGGGGTTACTTTTAGTCAAATTTAATAATTAAAACAAAACCTGTAAATTTTCATATTAATTTATTTTAAAATTTAAAAAAAAAAAAAAAAAAAAAAAATCAAGCAAAGGGGAAGAACAGTACATGTTTTTTTTACCATATTCATTTAAAAATGTTGAAAAGGAAAAAAAATTTAAACGGGAAAAACAGTAATTATTACATTATTTTTTTAAATTCATTTTTAAAAATTATTTTGGAAAAAAAAAAAAAAAAATATATATATATATATATATATATATATATATATAGATATACTCTTATTTTTTTTATTTCTTCTATAAAGAAAAACAAAAAAGTACACGGTAAATATTTTTTTATTCCTGCAGTCCTCAATGAAAGCAGATGATTAACTTTGTAATCAGTCAAAATGGATATTTGCTAACATGTACTTTTGTACTTTTGTTGTTGTTGAAAAAACAATTCATCATCATTCATTTCCAACTCTTCTTAATAAAAATAACTTGAACATATACACGTGAAGACAAATCTTATAACAAGTATGAGTCTTTAAAAAAAAAAACACGAAACATTTAGTTTGTCAGTAAATACTCATTTTTCCGGCTATTGTGCTGGTAGATTTCAGTCCAGATTGATTTTAGAGGAGATTGGGTGCTTAAATGGTGAGAAGGTTTCAACTGTTTAGACTCACTACCCACATTTGTGCCTAAGGTTTCCCCCTCCATGTCCTGTCACAGCACCAGCTTCACCTATTGTGTTGCTCTGACTTTTAGTTGTCTGCATACATTACGAGATGCTATAAAATTGGCAAAAATGCACTTTTTTTTCATGTAATTGAGTGTAATGACATTTTTAACAAAATGGATTTCATTATTTCGCTGGTTGGGGATGCCTTTCTCTTCTGAGAAGCAGGAGTGGGGAGGAGGCAAGGGAGTGTGATGCCATTGGAAACGCGATGCTACTATGCAAGGTGACTCCAATAATACCTGACTGTAGCAGATAGCCTACAAACTACGCCCACATGATGCTTTGGTAGATATCACATATATACAGCACTAGATGCAAATGACAGACACGGCGGCATTAGCAACATTTATAAAGAACTCGATGCGTTAGTAAACAGACGCCATCTTAAAGCAGCAGACTTCTCAGGAAGGCTCTGTTGTAGAGAACCTTCAGAGCGAACTTAAGTAACTTTTTATCTAAAATGCTCCTAAATCGGCAAAACTTAACTTAAATCTATCTTTAAATAATGAAACAGTTTTAAAACTTACACATGTCGAAAATAGACAGAAAGGAACTAATGCAATAACGGGAGCATTTTTAACAACTTTAACGGTTGATTCACAACATTAAATGACTTCCACACATAGCAAAGGTTACTTATCTGGTTATCGCAATATCCGCAATACCCCTGTGTCTAGTTAAGTTTAGGGTAAATAATTGGGCTAGGGCCAATTGTCCCAAAAACCCTTTAAACTTCACATTGCGTGACCTGTTTTTTTTTTTTTTGGGGGGGGGGGACATGAAAATTATCGCCAGTCAATTTGCCACGTAACTTATTGCTCTTACATTCAGGTAAGTGAGTTACTAACGCAATTACTTTTTGGGAGAAGTAATTTGTAACTGTAATTAATTACTTTTTTAAAGTAAGATTAACAACACTGGTGATGATCACTCATCACAGACCTTTAAAGGCTAAAGCAACACGCCGGATCTAGCCAAGATAAGAAAGCAAAACTTAACAACTGACGACTTGACTTAACAACGCTTACTCACCCAGCGTGTGGGGCGGGGGGCACGACACATCACATGAGTGGAGCAACTGCTAAAATGCGTGCTTACCACACAAAAGAAAATGTCACACATCGTGATCTTATGACGGAAACTATGGCGAATTTTCATCTCGTCAGACAAAACTTACATCCATCTCGTCATGTTTTAGTCTCCCAAGGCACATTTTTAGCACGTCATTGTCATGAAAAAAATGGTTCACTGACAAAATATTTTCGGTATTGTCATCGGTGACGAAAACAACACTGCTGCAAATAAATGGGGCTTTATTTTTTTTGGGGGGGGGGGGGGGGGGCAAAAAAACACGTTACTGCAGTGGTGTTACCAGGATGCCAGGTGTGGGTGGGCATTAGTCTTAGGCGTAGAGCTACTACACCTTGAAACATGTTTTGTTTTCTCCTTGAGATAACTGTTTTTGTGATTTGGTCTAAACAGATAAAAGTTGATTTGGTTTTATTTGACTTAAAACACATCCATAACTGAACAGTATGGACATTCAGGTGACAATGTTTTTTTTTTATGTAACCTATTGTGGTTCCTCGGTTTTATTATTATGACTATAGTTATTCTTTGTTCCGCAGCCCCTTTGAGCTCACTTTGACTCCCTTAGAATGCTTAAAAATGCACCAAATTGGCAGGCAGGTCAAGACAGGTGCAATCTTTGATACCGTGTCAAGACAAATTCCATATACACTATGTAGCGCCCCCTAGCAGTCATTCTTTGTCCCGCTGATGCTTTGAGCCCTACTTTGACCCCCTCAGAATGCTTCAAAACTCACCAAACTCAACAGCCAGGTGAGCACTGGTGAAAACTTTGATAAAATGTAAGAAAAAAAAAAAAAGAAAAGAAAAATCTAAATATGCGTAAATGTGTGTAGCGCCCCCTGGGAACAAAACCAACATTTCATTTCATTTTTTTTACAGAGGAGCTAACAATGCGAAGGTTAAAACTTAGAACACATCAGTACTACAGTAAATGAATGGGATACTATACGCGGTGCCCAGACTGCCGTTAGTACTACATCCAGTTTTTCTTTGGGTGAGCAGAGCGTGTCCGTGGGTGGGCACTGACCACTCGTGCCCCCCCTGGTAACGCCCCTGCGTTACTGTATTGCCATGACGGTTGACGTTAGGGGTGAAGTTGAAAGGGAGTTTGCTTCATGTGAATTTTTGGAGTATGTCAAAGTTGAAACAGGGTTAAGTGGTAAAACTGTGCTGGCTGGGTGGCGTGCTGAAAAAGTAGGTGAAAAAAAGTAAAATTACAAAGCATCCCAACAACTAGAAAACGCTATTTCTGGAGAAATTGCATGCAGATGCTTCGCCCTCCCGTGGGTCACTTGTTAACTCATTGGCTGCCATTGGCGAATGAATACGCCAAATGAGTTAAATATTCATTTTATCTTTTTTTTATTATTACTTATTATATACTTTCAATACCTAAAACACGTCATGTTTATTCTGAATACATGTCAGACAGTGAAAAAGCATTACTTTTTATAAATAGTCTAGTTTCGACAACACCTACTGTAAATCTGATGAGTAACACTGACACAAAAAATGCACATTTGCCACAATATGTGACTCTTAAAGAGAATAAAAATAGCTCCTAGGCCCTTTGGCAAGTGCTACCCTAGTCGTACACATGACAACAAATCAACAAACCATTTACTCAGTTAGCAAACATTAGGAAACATCATAGAGAGCATGACTGGAGCGTGCAAATTTCTTAAGATGGTGCTTTAGGGCACACATGACTTCACACTTTTATTGAGCCACTGTCTAACTGTACGTCTATTATCCTACTTGTAAAGTATTGCAGTGCTGGCCAAAAGTATTGGCACCCCTGCAATTCTGTCAGATAATGCTCAATTTCTCCCAGAAAATGATTGCAATCACAAATGCTTTGGTACTAATATCTTCATTTATTTTGCTTGCAATGAACACAAAACGGGAATGGGAAAAAAAAAAAATCATTATTATTTTACACAAAACTCCAAAAATGGGCCGGACAAAAGTATTGGCACCCTCAGCCTAATACTTGATAGCACAACCTTTAGACAAAATAACTGCGAACAACCACTTCCCGTATCCATCAATGAGTTTCCTACAGTGCTCTGCTGGAATTTTACACCATTCTTCTTTGGCCAACTGCTCCAGGTCTCTGAGATTTGAAGGGTGCCTTCCCAAAACTGCCATTTTCAGATCACTCCACAGTAGGGTTGTTCCGATCATGTTTTTTTGCTCCCGATCCGATCCCGATCGTTTTAGTTTGAGTATCTGCCGATCCCGATATTTACCGATCCGAATGCTTTTTTTTGCTCCCGATTCAATTCCAATCATTCCCGATAATTTTTCCCGATCATATAAATTTTGGCAATGCATTAAGAGAAAAAAATGAATAAAACTCGGATGAATATATACATTCAACATACAGTACATAAGTACTGTATTTGTTTAGTATGACGATACATCCTCAAGATGGCATTTACATTATTAACATTCTTTCTGTGAGAGGGATCCACGGATAGAAAGACTTGTGACTTTGTATATTGTGACTAAATATTGCCATCTAGTGTATTTGTTGAGCTTTCAGTAAATGATACTGCAGCCATGTCCCAATGCATGATGGGAAGTGGAACCATGATGTGAAGTAAAACCATGACTGTGCGTCGTGCTACCAATGGATATAACTTCTCTGCTTTGGGAAATAACTTATGGTGATAAGACAAAAATCAATTGCCACCTTGTTTCCCCACATTGCTTCCTATGATATTTCTAATCATAGGGAGAGGGATTGCAAGGTTTTAGCCAATTGAAGAAAGGCTCCAAAGGCTGCCAAAATTCACTCTACTCATTTTGCGCTGCTTTTTTTCTCTCTATATAGGTAAAACGGCGACTTTACAGATTGAGCACGACAATGAGTGAGAAGGTAGTGCAGTGCATATATTAATAGCAATAAATATTGTAACGTGACACATTTTTTAATAAATTAATTGCCGCCGTTATTGGGATAATTTTGATTACCCTACCTTAAGCCTAAACTAAAGACTCTGGAGGAGTGTAACATATTATGTCTGTAACGTTAAATACAGTTAGAAAACGATTTAATTAAAAAATATATATATATTAAAAAAAAGGCATGGCCGATATTTTTTTCCCGATACTCTGAAAATGACGAGATCGGACCCGATCGATCGGGACATCTCTACTCCACAGGTGTTCTATGGGATTCAGGTTTGGACTCATTGCTGGCAACTTTAGAAGTCTCCAGTGCTTTCTCCCAAACCATTTTCTAGTGCTTTTTGAGGTGTGTTTTGGGTCATTGTCCTGCTGGAAGACCTATGACCTCGGAGGGAGACCCAGCTTTCTCACAATCAGCCCTACATTATGCTGCAAAATTTGTTGGCAGTCTTCAGACTTCATAATGCCATGCACACGTTCGATCAGTCCAGTGCCAGAGGCAGGAAAGCAACCCCAAAGCATCAGGGAACCTGAGCCATGTTTGACTCTGTGTTCTTTTCTTTGAAGGCCTAGTTTTTTACTGTAAACTCTATGTTAATGGCTTTTCCCAAAAAGCTCTACTTTTGTCTCATCTAACTAGACAACATTCTTCCAAAACATTTTTGGCTATCTCAGGTAAGTTTTGGCAAACTCCAGCCTGGCTTTTTTATGTCTCTGGGTCAGAAGTGCGGTCTTCCTGGGTATCCTAACATAGATTCCTTTTTTTATTCAGAGGCCGACGGATTGTACGGGTTGATACTGTTGTACCCTCGGACTGTAGGACAGCTTGAACGTGTTTGGATGTTAGTTGAGGTTCTTTATCCACCAACCGCACAATCTTTCGTTGAAATCTCTCGTCAATTTTCCTTTTCCGTCCACATCTAGGGAGGTTAGCCACAGTGTCATTGGCTTTACACTTATTGATGACACTGCGCACGGTAGACACTAGGGTTGGGAATCTCTGGCATGAAGCCGATTCGATATGTATCAAGATACACAGGGTACGATTCGATTGAAAAACGATACATTTTTAAGGCTGACCGATTCGATACAGTGTAAGAATGATACTGTTCGATAGAGTAAAAAAGATACGATAGTAAACATTTGTTGTGTGTGTTCGTACAGTATTTTAAACATAAAAAAAGATTAAAGATGAAATGAAACAACAAAATTTCATACCGAAGTTATGTTTTATTTTTTTATGAAAAAAAAATAATAATAATAATAAAGCTTACTATATGACCGTCATTTTGTTGGATGGGATTTATAATACAATAAAAGTCAAGTGACAGACAACAACAAAGTGCAGTAATTTAATTACGTTATTTCCTGGTGTTTTGAACACAATAAGTAATTTAAGTGCAAACTTTCAACATAAACATCCTACAAGCAAAAAATATTAATTATATGCAGCAGCTCTAGAAAAAAGAGAATTAAACCTGCTAGTGTTATCACAAATAAATAATAAATTATGCTTTACCACTGGTATAGGGGGGGGCTGGCATTTTAGACAGACAGGTCTATAATCATTATTTTAACCTTATACACAGCAAAGTCATTCACCTATGCCTGTGCTTCCACATTTTTTAAAATTCCTCATCACTGTCTATATCTTTTTTGAAGGGCAGATTTTTCTTGAGGAAGATCAACTGATCCACATGTTCATGTTTAAGTAGACTGCGTTTCGTGGAAACAATATGCCAACCTTTCCACCATTGTAGTGGGTTATTTTTCAGGGTTGAAAACTCACGATCTCTGTACCGCTTCACAGTAACTCTGTCCCATGCGAACAGATCTGGCTGCCTTTGTCACTTCAAAGTCCGACTTTTGATTTTCCTGGGTGCGTTGAAAATCTATCGCTGCACGTCGCCGAGGTCGGTGATCACACTGTCTGTTGTTTTAGCATGTTGCTTCGTTGCCACTATTAGTTTCGTTTTGGGCTGTGAAGAAAATGCTACGGAGCGTGCATTGCAGTGGTTTCATTAGCTCTCACGTTGTTATGACACGCCCGTGACGATCGGGCAATGACGGCGACTAGTAGCTGTTCTGCGGAAATGCATTGGAAGTTAAGGCAACCACGACTGTGAGTAGTGCTTGTCCATATTATATCATGCGTGCAGTCTCGATCTAAGTGCGCTGTGTGGGGAATGACACAAGCGCAGCATGTGAAGTAAAAGCTAAATTATCATATTACGCAATGCATTAATCTAGACATTAGAAGCCGACTCTTGTGCTCGCGATAGCCGAATTCTATCTTGACTATCGGTTCATTGAATATTTATTGGCTAATTACTGTCGAATGGTAACTTTACTATCGATACATCTGTTTCTCTCACCTGTTAAACTGGATATCCGGTCGTATCGGTTTATCGTTCTCAACCTTAGTAGACACAAGAACATTCAGGTCTTTGGAGATGGACTTGTAGCCTTGAGATTGCCCATGCTTCCTCACAATTTTGCTTCTCAAGTCCTCAGACAGTTCTTTGGTCCTTTCTTTTCGCCATGCTCAATGTGTTACACACAAGGACACAGGACAGAGTTTGAGGCAACTTTAATCCATTTTAACTGGTTGCATGTGTTTGGCCAGCACTGTAGGTAAAAAAAAAAATAAAAATAATTTTTTTAAATAAAAAGGGGGGAGGGCATCAGCGCATAAGAGTTTATTTTGCAAATTCAGGTAAATCTTAAAGTTATGTTTTAGTGGAGGTGAATATTTCTGTGGTGAACATTTATTTATTACTTGCTGATTGCCATTGATGGCATTAGTATCCAATCCATTTGGACTAAAAGGGCTTGCAGCAATCATATGGATCAATTACATTTTAAACTACAACAAAATACAACAACACAAAATAAATAAATGAAAATAAAAATACTAAACAAATTTAAAACTGCGAAAAATCAAAACTAAATAAAACCCTCCAAGTTCAAATGGATTAGATGTCTACTAGTGATGAACTCATTCCAATTAACAGCAGAAGCTTGTTTTTCTGTTTATTAGTTGTTTGCAGAATATCCTAGAATGACTTCCTCACTAATGTATCGATAATCGCTGTATCGCCATATCGTCAGATCATCGTTATCGTTAGCTTTGTATCGCAAATCGTATCGTATCGTGAGGTACCAAGAGGTTCCCACTTCTAGTTGTGTCACAAAACTTGGACCTTTTGAAGATGTATTTTCCCATCCATTTTTAATCCTAATGGTTTCAATTCGGAGCGTTTTATTATGAGCTCTGCAAAGGGTATAAATGATCTGGAACACAACCGGGGGTTTTTGGAGTCACTTGAGGCCCAATAAGTTTAATTCTTGTTCTAAAAAATATAAAAAACATATTCACGTAACATGCTTCTGGGCTAGTGACACAATAATATTAACAAGCATGAAACGACAATTGAATACATCAGCCACTGATGCTAGCTTTACTGACTGATGCTAATTATCGTTAGGGTTGGCAAACAAACGACAAAGAAACACTTTTATGATATCTCCTGGCTCCGAGATACATCTGGGACTTTTCCAATTGAATGATGAGCCTCTAAGCATTCATGAAGCACTTCCACAAGAGAAAATATGACTTGTTGAAGCACTTTCACAAGAGAGAAAATATGAATTGTTCTTCTCGAAGGCGCTTGCAGGAAGTGGAAGGACAACTTCCTTTTTCAGTGGCTCACAATGGCAAAGTTTTCCGTTTTCACAGGATTTCATGCTATTGGGTAGCCTCGGTCAGCCATCCGTCCGACACAATGTTATCGAATGCTAAAGCAACCTGCGCACACGTTAGCGACCCGCGTCGCTAGCACCGCAGCACTAACGTGAAGCGGCAAGTGTGCTCAAATGAATGCCGTTTCCTCAAATGAACAATAGCCCGGACGGAGTGGAAGTCATAAAACATTTACATAGCGAGAATTTATTACGCTGGAAATATGCAAAAGAACAAGAACGATCATTCATGTCTTTGTGGATAATAATTTAACTCATTGGCTGGCATTGATGGTGATACAGTGGGGCAGATAAGTATTTAGTCAACGACCAATTGTGCAAGTTCTCCCACTTCAAAGATTAGAGAAGCCTGTAATTGTCATCATGGGTAAACCTCAACCATGAGAGACAGAATGTGGAAAAAAAAACAGACGATCCCATTGTTTATTTCCAAATTAGAGTGGAAAATAAGTATTCGGTCGCCTACAAACAAGCAAGATTTCTGGCTGTCAAAGAGGTCTAACTTCTTCTAACGAGGTCTAATGAGGCTCCACCCTTTACCTGTATTAATGGCACCCGTTTTAACTCATTACCGGTATAAAAGACACCTGTCCACAATCTCAGTCAGTCACACTCCAAACTCCACTGTGGTCAAGACTAGAGGTGCCGATTGATCAGGTACGATCACGTCATTTTCAAAGTATCGGAATTGGCAAAAAAATATCGGCCATGCCTTTTTTAAATATATATATATATATATATATATATATATATATATATATATATATATTTTAATTAAATCGTTTTCTAATTGTATTTAACGTTACCGACATAATATGTTACATTCATCCAAAGTCTTTAGTTTAGGCTTAAGGTAGGGTTATCAAATTTATCCTGATAACGGCGGTAATTAATTTAAAAAAAAAATGTATCACGTTAAAATAATTAACGCAATTAATGCATGCGCTGCACGACCCACTCACACATTGTCGCGCTCAATCTGTCATGGCGCCGTTTTACATAAAGAGAGATAAAAGGCAGCGTAAAATGAGTAGAGTGAATTTTGGCAGCCTTTGGAGCCTTTTTTTAATTGGCTAAAGCCTTACAATCCCTCTCCCTACGATTAGAAATATCATGGGAAGCAATGTGGGGAAGCAAGGTAGCAAATGATCTTTTTCTTAACAGCTTATGTTATTTCCCAACGCAGAGAAGATATATCAATTGGTAGCACTACGCACAGTCATGGTTCCACTTCCCATCATGCATTTAGGCATGGCTACAGTATCATTTACTGAAAGCTCAACAAATACACTAGATGGCAATATTTAGTCACAATATCCAAAGTCACAAGTCTTTCTATCCGTGGATCCCTCTCACAGAAAGAATGTTAATAATGTAAATGCCATCTTGAGGATTTATTGTCATAATAAACAAATACAGTACTTATGTACTGTATGTTGAATGTATATATTCGTCCGAGTTTTATTCATTTTTTTCTTAATGCATTGCCAAAATGTATATGATCGGGAAAAATTATCGGGAATGATTGGAATTGAATTGGGAGCAAAAAAAAAGCAATCGGATCGGGAAATATCGGGATCGGCAGATACTCAAACTAAAACGATCGGGTCGGGAGCAAAAAAACATGATCGGAACAACCCTAGTCAAGACCAAAGAGCTGTCGACGGACACCATAGACAAAATTGTAGGCCTGCACCAGGCTGGGAAGACTGAATCTGCAATAGGTAAAACGCTTGGTGGAAAGAAATCAACTGTGGGAGCAATTATTAGAAAATGGAAGACATACAAGACCACTGATAATCTCCCTCGATCTGGGGCTCCATGCAAGATCTCACCCC
Source organism: Corythoichthys intestinalis (assembly GCF_030265065.1). Classification (NCBI taxonomy): domain Eukaryota; kingdom Metazoa; phylum Chordata; class Actinopteri; order Syngnathiformes; family Syngnathidae; genus Corythoichthys; species Corythoichthys intestinalis. The sequence continues at coordinate 17,531,110 of NC_080406.1, forward strand.
GTGGCATCAAAATAATAACAAGAACGGTGAGCAAAAATCCCAGAACCACACGGGGGGACCAAGTGAATGACCTACAGAGAGCTGGGACCACAGTAACAAAGGCTACTATCAGTAACACAATGCACCACCAGGGACTCAAATCCTGCACTTCCAGACGTGTCCCCCTGCTGAAGCCAGTACAGGTCCAGGCCCGTCTACGGTTCGCTAGAGAGCATTTGGATGATCCAGAAGCGGACTGGGAGAATGTGTTATGGTCAGATAAAACCAAAATAGAACTTTTTGGTAGAAACACAGGTTCTCGTGTTTGGGGGAGAAAGAATACTGAATTGCATGCGAAGAACACCATACCCACTGTGAAGCGTGGGGGTGGAAACATCATGCTTTGGGGCTGTTTTTCTGCAAAGGGACCAGGACGACTGATCCGTGTAAAGGAAAGAATGAATGGGGCCATGTATGGAGAGATTTTGAGTGAAAATCTCCTTCCATCAGCAAGGGCATTGAAGATGAGACGTGGCTGGGTCTTTCAGCATGACAATGATCCCAAACACAGAGCCATGGCAACAAAGGAGTGGCTTCGTAAGAAGCATTTCAAGGTCCTGGAGTGGCCTAGCCAGTCTCCAGATCTCAACCCCATAGAAAATCTATGCAGGGAGTTAAAAGTCCGTGTTGCCCAACAACAGCCCCAAAACATCACTGCCCTAGAGGAGATTTGCATGGAGGAATGGCCCATAATACCAGCAACAGTGTGTGAAAAGCTTGTGAAAAGTTACAGAAAACGTTTGGCCTCCATTATTGCCAACAAGGGTACATAACAAAGTATTGAGATGAACTTTTGGTATTGACCAAATACTTATTTTCCACCATGATTTACAAATAAATTCTTTAAAAATCAAACAATGTGATTTTCTGTTTTTTTTTCCACATTCTGTCTCTCATGGTTGAGGTTTACCCATGTTGACAATTACAGGCCTCTCTAATATTTTCAAGTGGGAGAACTTGCACAATTAGTGGTTGACTAAACACTTATTTGCCCCACTGTAGATGTCTAACCGATGTGAATTGAAACTGAGTGTCAGCAATTGTTTTACAAACCGAAAGCAGATCTTTGCAAAAAGAAATTTAATAATAATAAAATATTACTAGAAATTCTTGTTACTTTTAGGGGGACTGTAGTGTACATTACTAGATATTCGTCTTGGAATATATGGGTAACCTTACTGTTTTGACAATCAAAAAAAGTGAGAAGAGTTTGAAACTAGAAAAAAAAAAGTTACAAATGGCTGGAGGGTTCACACCAGTTTGTGCAGCCTTGTGGTTTTTCTGCTTGTGACCGAGAACAATGTAAACCTTTGATTTGTTGTTTGTTTTAATGGATGTATGCATTCACATGAAACATAGGTCTACGCAAACATAACAAAGTAGAGACAGAGCTAATCAGTTCACACACAAACATGCTACGTGTTTTGGGTGAGGGATCTTGGAGATATCCTTCTTCCTGTGTTTGTTAGGCCATCTACAAGGCTGCTCGTGAGGATGCTGGAAGTACATGCTGGTGACATGACTGGGGCGGCAGTGGGTGGGCAACAAGGGCGTAGTGGAAGTGGCATTAGAAAACATATTTCCTCACGACTCAATTCACATCTTGATTACCTCGCCGGGACAAGAACGATTGTGTCTCAAGGAGTGTTGAGACTTAGTCTTCGTCTCAGTCTCGGTCTTGACTCCCAAAAGTCTTGATCTTAACTTAGTCTTAGTGATTCAGGGTTTTGGCTGCTCTTGGTTTGGTCTTAAATTAAATACCCAAAAGGGTACAAGACCAAGGTTTAGTCTTGGTCTTGTTTCCGTCTCAGTCTTGACTATAAAATGTGTTGATCTTGACTTAATGTCAGTGATTCCTGGTTTTAGGCAAATCTTGGTTGTGCTCAGACTCAAATCCTAAAAGCTTCAATCTTAGTGTCAGTATTGATCTTGTTTGGTCTCTGTCTTGACTCCAAAAAGTCTTGATCTTGACTTAGTCTTACTGATTCCTGGTTTTTGGCTGCTCTTGAATTAGTCTCAGATTAAATACCTAAAAGGGTTCAAGACCAAGGGTCAGTCTTGGTCTTGTTCCGTCTAAGTCTTGACTGTAAGATGTGTTGATCTTGACTTTATCTCAGTGATTCCTGGTTTAGGGCAAATCTTGGTTGTGCTCAGACTCAAATCTTAAAAGATTCAGTCTTGTTCTCAGTCTCAATCTTATTTTGGGCTTTGTCTTGACTCCCAAAAAATAATGATCTTGACTTAATCTTAGTGATGGCTGATTTGTAGCAAATCTTGGTCAGGGCTCAGACTCGAACACCAAAGGACTCAATCTTGGTTTTTCGACTCAGGCTCTGTCTTGACTCCAAAAAATCTTGATCTTGACTTAGTCTTACTGATTCCTGGTTTTTGGCTGCTCTTGAATTAGTCTCAGATTAAATACCTAAAAGGGTCCAAGACCAAGGGTCAGTCTTGGTCTCGTTTCCATCTAAGTCTTGACTGTAAAATGTGTTGATCTAGACTTAATCTCAGTGATTCCTGGTTTTGGGCAAATCTTAGTTGTGCTCAGACTCAAATCCTAAAAGATTCAGTCTTGGTCTCAGTCTCAATCTTATTTTGGGCTTTGTCTTGACTCTAAAAAAAATCTTGATCTTGACTTAATCTTAGTGATTGCTGATTTGTAGCAAATCTTGGTCAGGGCTCAGACTCGAACACAAAAGGACTCAATCTTGGTTTTAGACTCAGGCTCTGTTTTGACTCCAAAAAGTCTCAATCTTGACTTAATCTCAGTGATTCCTGCTTTTGAGCAAGTCTTGGTTTGGTCTCAGACTCAAATCCCATAAGACTCAGTCTTGGTAATTGTTTTGGTTTCAGTCTGGACTCATATAAGTCTTTATCTCAATTTTAGTGATTGTTGATTTGGGGCAAATCTTGGTCAGGGCTTGGACTCAAACTCCAAAGGACTCAATCTTGGTTTTAAACTCAGTTTCTGTCTTAACTCCAAAAAGTCTCGATCTTGACTTAATCTCAGTGATTCCTGGTTTGGGGCAAATCCTGGTTGGGCTACAGACCCAATTCCTAAAAGAATCAATCTTCGTCTCAGTCTCGATCTTGTTTTGGTTTCAATGTTGACTCACAAAAGTCTTTTATCTTAACTTAATTTTAGTGATTGCTGATTTGGGGCAAATCTTGGTCAGACCTCAGACTCAAACACCAAAGGACTCAAACTTGGTTTTAGACTCAGTCTCTGTCTTGTTTTGGTCTCAATCTTGGTCTTTACATAAAAAATTCTTGATTTTTACATGTTCCTGATTTTGGGCAAATCTTGGTGAGAGTTCAGACACAATTCCCAAAAGACGAAGTCTTGACGCACAAAGGTCTTTATCTTGACTCAATCTCTGATTTGGGGCAAGTTTTGGTTGGATTTAACTCGTGATCTAGAGCATAACAGTAGTTTCGTGCTCGCTTTCATTCAGACCACGCATTAGTCACCAGAAAAGACAGTACAATAATTCGGAATGAGAACAGGAAATTATTTTATATTACTAATATTAGAGATTAGTGGAACAAATGGAAACTTTACAGTTTACAACAAGTTTGTTTAAACCGTAAGCACTTGAGATTCAATGAGCTCTGGCTATACATCTGTTCAACAAATAACAATATTTCCCATTTTCAGATATAGCACAAGTTTGTCTTGTATCTACTTGATTTTGGCCAATTTTCCACTCCAAAATATTATTGTTAAGTACCATACTGAACACTGTTAAAAGCAACATGGCATACTGAGCTGTGTGCCAATCAACCAGACATTCATGCAGAGTGAACACATTGCAACGCATGTGTGACTCATCTCTAGTTTAACCACCTCATGCTCCTCTCCAGTGTGGGACAGTTCAATCAGCCGACAGGTTCAGAGTTCATCCGATAAGAATAGCACGGATCAACAACAATACAACATACAGATTCCTGAGTGGGGACGAGGAGTCCAAAATACAAATCCATCCGACAACCGCAGTTGACATCATTCTGTCGCAATCCTTCACCTGTTCACATAAAGCTTACGCTTGCTATTATGAGCAGCACAGCTCCACTGATCATTTACGCAAAATGACCAGAACATTCCCGATCATTGACCGTTAGCTATTTACTGTAAATGGCAGCCAATGAGTTTCCCATAAATGTATATTTTTAAATTAATTGAGAGACAATGAATTTAGTACCCCGTTGTTGATAACCTTAATGTCCATGAGAACAATACCGGCAACTACCAGCGTGCGCAAGCTAGCAAATATGTATTCACCACATGCATGACTGAAACTGGTCCCAGTCCATTAGAACTCATGGAAATACCATCACACACTGCACAATGGGTTGACAGAGTCTACCGGATTTTGAGTCCAGATTGAGAAGAAGGCAAAATTAAAACAAGCAACTGAAAATGAGACAGTTAATATGATTTCTTCTTTAACATGTTGGCTCAAGTCCTCCAGCCACGAAACAGCCTTGAGCTCAGCAAGCCCTTTTTTTGTTCCCGCTCCGGACCTCTCTCCGGGTTTCTCTCCGGCGGTGTGTTTAGGAACACATGTCCGCTTCGGACGCGTGTCAGGCAGAACGACAGGCTGGGGGGTGAGGGACTTTACGCTAATGTGTCCTGGCATTGGGACTTTTTCCCACTAAACAGGGGCCCATAGCTCAATCCGTTCAAAATGGCACTGATACACGAGCATTCACAGTCAGTCTCCTAGATTAAATCAACGAATTGGACATCGATTATTGTTGAAGGCAGGCAATGAGTAAATAACAAAGCAGCTTGTTTATGGATTTTGGACACCCCTGTCTAAAAGTGTCTGACAATGTCAACAAAATAAAAAGCGTTCACGTTGCATCAGCGCCACCCTTCTCCCCGGTGTTCGGGTGATGTAATTACAGTTTAAATCTATTGACTTTTATCGAACGTTTTATTTATTTCTGTTGACAAAAGTTTTATCGCTCAGGACTATTACCAATACGATACCAATTTGGGGGCGTTCCGAGTCAGCCTACCAGTAAAACTGTTCCATTATCCGACAAAATTTTACAAAAATTACAAGTGAGTAGCACGCGCTCAAAGTAGGCTACATTGTTGAATGCAACTTTAGCGATAGCATTCCCGAGGCTACTTTTGTGCTTATGAATTCTCCTTTAAAGTTGAAAAAGAAGTTTGCAATATATTGATGACCCACTAATTTTTACGTAACCTACTGGCAGTTACCGTATTGGCCCGAATATAAGACGGCCCTGATTATAAGACGACCCCCTCTTTTTCAAGACTCAAGTTTGAAAAGACTTTTTGAACATCAAAGTAATTTTGATACAGAAAATAATTACAGTACACCCGAAACAAATGAGTATAACAATATATTTGAGAGAGCAAAAGCATGTTATGCTCGGTAGAGTTGTTGTCTCAAATGTATGTTTAAAGTCGCCGTGATTTGCATTCTCTACAAGCTGATATTCCTGTTGCACAGACATGCTCGATTCACTCGGTTTAGTCACATACGGGTCACGAATCCACTCCTTCGCAGTTTGTGGGTGTTTAGTGATTGCGAAGTAGTTTTGTTTTCTTCGAGGTTGGAGGCTCATCTTCAGGCTCGTCAGGTTCCCTTTTCCCTGTAAAAATCTGTCCAAAGACGTCCGTTTTTCAGTCATTCTAGCGTGGGGCTAATTATTTCCGGGAACAAATGTTATAGGCGAGGACCTACGTTATACGTTATTATCGAGGCCAAGCGCACACAGATATACAAAACAAGATGTACTACCAACAGTCCAATCAATGCATTTCTATGACGACCTTCTATCCTGTAGTTGTATATCTAAAGTAGACAGGGATATTGGTGTGTTAAACGGCACAGGCCAAAGTCAATCAGCCACAATGCAGTCATTATTAAATTATTTATTATTTCTGCGCAGCCCAGTACCAAATCCGGCACGGAGCGTTACCGGTCCGCGGCCTGGTCGTTGGGGACCTCGATGCCTATAACTTTTCTCTTGAAGTGAATGGCATTTCTTGACCTGACAAACATTACACACAAAAACTTGAAACGTTTCTACGCAAGCTGTGAAAATTTGAGGTCATTCCAACAAAAATTGTCAAAATTATTGGCCTACGAATTGGGATCAAACATTTTGGAACACCCTGTATTTTGTGGGTAAACTGCCCCAACTGCTCCCAATACTGCGGGAACCACGCCCACCTTTACCTTACACACATAAGTGGAGTTTAAGAGGGGGGGCCCGGTGGCCGAAAAGTGTCATTGCATGTAATTGACTTTCCTATAAATGTATAAAAGTTGTAAAGCATTAAAGCAAACAACAAAAATGAATTAAATGAACATTAAAAAAAAAAAAAAGATTTTTATAATGGGTCAAAATTATTTTTCAAACAGATCATGTGACTAGCACCTTAGATGGTCATTTGCTTTGCGTATTATTATTTTTTTTAAATTAGGGGAGGGTAATTTTATTTTTCAAATGATTTTTTAATTTGTTTGAAAATATTTTTGGGGAATTGAAGCAATTTTTTTGGGTATTGAATGATTTAGACACAAATGTCCTACCCATAATATGACCCAAAAACAAAAGGATTAGGAAAATCAAAGAAAACTTTTTAAATTAAAAAATTAAGTATTCAAATGCAAATATTTGAGTCTCAAATATTTTTTTGCATTCAAAAACTTTTTTTCTATGATTGAAATTTATTTATTTATTGAAGTGATTTTTTCGTTTATATACATATATATCTATTTGGAAGCAACTTATTTTTTTTATTGAATAATAAAGACACAAATGTCCTAGCCAAAATGTGGCTCAAACGCAAAACAAAATTACTTGCAACTTTTTTGATTGAAAAAGTTGCTTCAATCAAAAAAAAACATTCTAAGATAATTCAAACCCTATTTTTTTGGGGGGGGGGGGGGTCGAATAATGAAGACACAAATCTATCTCCATATGGTTCTACACAGGAGATAAAATTTTTGACTGGGGTAACTACATTGGCACGACACCGGCGGGCGTACCATCTTCAATGGATGACGATCTTAGCAAAAAGTATAGCTGTCCTAAGCAGCCTGATTTAGAATTCCCCTCAAGAATGATCAGAAACAAAAAACGCTCATTTTCAACTTATTATTATACATATTCTTGTAAGTTAATTTTATTGCTGACACTGCATTTTGGGGTCATCAACATGTTGTGCCCCCTTCTGGCCCAAAAGTCAAACTCCGCCTATGCTTACACATCCACTCCAACTGCTCTTTCAGCCGTTTGTACTTCTCCACCTTCTCCTGTTCCCTTTCCAGATGTTGGCATCAGCTGGTATTGCCACATCTATCACTGTCACTCTCTTCTGCTTTTGGTCCACCACCACAACGTCCGGTTGGTTAGCCTGGATCAAGCTGCTATGCTAGTGGCCAGTGTTGTAACGGATTACTTAAAAAAGTAATTTAATTACTGATTACACCTCAAAAAAGTAATCTAGTTGCTTTACTGATTACTTTATTATCAAAGTACCTAAGTTACTTTAAAAGTAAATTGTCAGGTTTTTTTTTTTTTTTTTTACCAATTTTTCTCCTTTTGCTGCCTCAACATAAAAATAATAAGTGTAATTGAGTTTTTCACATAAGGCTTAATCTTTAAATTAGCGGGGGTTTAATTAGTCGATGGAGTTGATTTCAACCACCATTGACTCGCCCTAGCTTAGCCATTCCGGAGCCCTAAAACTAACAAATAACTGACAAACTGCACGAAATTTGTTTAAATCAACTCCAACGACTAATTAAACCCCGCTTACTCCAAGATGAAGCCTAATGTAAAAAATTCTGAACTTCCCCTTTGAAAAAAAGACCTAGCCGTTAAAATGCTGTCTATAAAAGTTGTAAAGCAATAAAACAAACAACAAAAATTAATGAAATGAACAAAAATCCTACAACATACAGTTTTCATAATGGGTCAAAATAATTTTTCGAACAGATCATGTGACTAGCACCTTGGAGACTATCCTATGCTTTGCTTAGCCAAAACTACATCAGAGGAGGCAAGATGGATATTTAGAATTTCTTTAAACCCAAGCTTTCAAACGCTACCAACAACAACTTGAACAGTTGATTGAACTCGAACAGTGTCAAGATGTGTATATATACAGTTGTGGTCAAAAGTTTACATACACTTGTGAAGAACATAATGTCATGGCTCTCTTGAGTTTCCAGTTATTTCTACAACTCTGATTTTTCTCCGATAGAGTGATTGGAACAGATACTTCTTTGTCACGAAAAACATTCATGAAGTTTTTTTTTTTTTTTTTTTTTTTTTAATGACTTTATTATGGGTTAACAGAAAAAGTGATCAAATCTGCTGGGTCAAAAATATACATACAGCAAAACGAATTAGCAATTTCTTGTGAGTGATTATTGACTTGAACAATCATTGACTTGAACAAGTCAGGAAAGTCACTTGGAGCCATTTCAAAGCAGCTGCAGGTCCCAAGAGCAACAGTGCAAACAATTGTTTGTAAGTATAAAGTGCATGGCACTGTTTTGTCACTGCCACGATCAGGAAGAAAACGCAAGCTATCACCTGCTGCTGAGAGAAAATTGGTCAGGAGGGTGAAGATTCAACCGAGAATCACCAAGAAGCAGATCTGCCAAGAATTAGAAGCTGCTGGAACACAGGTGTCAGTGTCCACAGTCAAGCGTGTTTTGCATCTCCATGGACTGAGAGGCTGCCGTGAAAGAAGGAAGCCCTTGCTCCAAAAGCGGCACCTTAAGGCTCGACTGAAGTTTGCTGCTGATCACATGGACAAAGATAAGACCTTCTGGAGGAAAGTTCTGTGGTCAGACGAAACAAAAATCAAGCTGTTTGGCCACAATGCCCAGCAATATGTTTGGAGGAGAAAAGGTGAGGCCTTTAACCCCAAGTACACCGTGCCTACCGTCAAGCACGGTGGTGGTAGAATTATGCTGTGGGGCTGTTTTGCTGCCAATGGAACTGGTGCTTTACAGAGAGTAAATGGGATAATGAAGAAGGAGGATTACCTTCAAATTCTTCAAGATAACCTATGTGGGGCTGTTTTGCTGCCAATGGAACTGGTGCTTTACAGAGAGTAAATGGGATAATGAAGAAGGAGGATTACCTTCAAATTCTTCAAGATAACCTAACGTCATCAGCCCGAAGATTGGGTCTTGGGCGCAGTTGGGTGTTCCAACAGGACAATGACCCCAAACACACATCAAAAGTGGTAATGGAATGGCTAAATCAGGCTAGAATTAAGGTTTTCGAATGGCCTTCCCAAAACCCCATTGAGAACTTGTGGACAATGCTGAAGAAACAAGTCCATGTCAGAAAGCCATCAAATTTAACTGAACTGCACCAATTCTGTCAAGAGGAGTGGTCAAAGATTCAACCAGAAGCTTGCCAGAAGCTTGTGGATGGCTACCAAAAGCACCTAACTGAAGTGAAAATGGCCAAAGGACATGTTACCAAATATTAGCACTGCTGTATGTATATTTTTGACCCAGCAGATTTGATCACTTTTTTCTGTTCACCCATAATAAAGTCATAAAAGAACAAAACTTCATGAATGTTTTTTGTGACAAAGAAGTATCTGTTCCAATCACTCTATCGGAGAAAAATCAGAGTTGTAGAAATAACTGGAAACTCAAGAGAGCCATGACATTATGTTCTTCACAAGTGTATGTAAACTTTTGACCACAACTGTATACACGGTATTGGCCAAAAGTTGGAGACACCTCAAAGGTGGATACTTTGAAGAATGTAGAATACAAAACCTGTTTTCAGTCATTTCACTTTTTTTGCCATTCCACATGTTTGTTCATAGTTTTGATGTCTTCAGTGAGAATTTACAATAGTAGTGAAAATGATGGTGTCCAAACTTTTGACTTTCGTTTCAGAGTCTTCAACATGCTTTTCCCCCAGTCCCACAAATGTAAAACTCCGCTTATGATTACAAACTCTTAACTATAAAATGTACATAATTACACATATTATAAAGGCTGGTTACAAACTGTAGAAGTGCTGGCTGTCTAGTTACCTGTCAGCTTTGTTTCGAGCTTTTTCGTGTTGTGCTGTAATTCCAAGTGCTTCCTTGTTGAATTGGATGTCGAGTTTTTAGCGGTCGACAGTCTTTCTGAGCCAGCAGAGAGTTTGCAATGCACGGAGATATTTTTGTTATCTTTACTGGACGGATATGCGAAGTAATGGCTGTATCTCCAGTGAGCAAATGCAGAGGTTTGTTGTATCTCTACGGCTCCTTTACTGTTAGCATCCTGATAGGTAGCCAGGCTATGTTGTTGCCGCCGTGGCAGACGGCACGCACACAATATTGTAATACACGCGACCCGTTTCTTTTCCGATGAGAAAACGTGAGATGTGATGTCACTCCCAAACTCAAGAGCAGTATTTTCGATTCAAATGCTCTTCGTACACGACTACACTATTCTTCATTCTACATACAGTATGAGGCAACAACAAAATACCAACGCACAGGCACTGAGGAAACTAACTTTAATCAGATTATTGGCTTGGAAAAATGAACGCGTTAGATTGCTCGTTACTGAAAGAAAGTAATCACATTACAGTAACGCGTTACTGACAACACTAGCTAGTGGCACTGCTGCTATGCTAGCACTGGCTTTGTCTTCAATTTAAAGAAATTTGGTTGGTGCTAATCACAGCCAGGTGCGCCTTATTTATGGTAGTTGATCTCAATTGGAAACTTGAAAGTTTTGATGAACATCTTGGCGTTAATTGCAACCCAGAAAATGATTTTTCGTATTCAGGGTTATGAGGGTTCAATCTGTTCAGGTTAGGCAAGTAAACCGTGACATCATCACGGATAAAGTTTTCCATCTCTCGATCAAAGAATGCCAAATGAAGCCTCGCCAATAGCGTCATACACGAATAGCTTTGTCCAAAAGTGGGACATTTCAATGAAGAGATATGAAAGCACAGTTGTTTCTCCACAGTACTTATCATAAGACCTCATTTCTCTTGATTTTCTATTGCTATTAATACATGAAAAAACATTGTTATCTCCTCCAAAATCAGTTGCATAAGTGACTTTTCTTCAGGGATCATTATGCGAATTAACACAAAATCATCAAGGGTACTTTCCCGGCACATGCTCTGAATGATTTAATCAACGAATATCATGAAGAGTGTGAACAATAATCAGGGGAAATATTCCACCTTCAGAGTAGCTCGCTTAAATCATCAGCTGCCACTGACGGTGGTGGGTGTCCGATCCAGTCGAACTTTGCGAAAGCTGGCAGCGAAACTAGAGAATGTATAAATTCCAACTTTTTTTTTTAAAAAATTAAAAGGATATAAAATGACATCTTCGAATAGATTTTTGTATTCACCAGAAAACATTTAATAATAACAAAATCAAATGTACATAGATACATTCATAAAATAAATACTGTATTGGCCCAAATATAAGACGGTGTTTTTTGCATTGAAATATGACAGAAAAAGAGGGGGTCGTCTTATATTCGCGGTCCCATTCACGACGCTAGATGACTATGATTAAATTAAATATACCTGTGTATGTATATATATATATATATATATATATATATATATATATATATACAGTGGTACCTCTACATACGATCACTTCGACACACGATCTTTTCGACATCCGACGTAAAATTTGAGCCGCCATTTGTTTCTACATCCGACGAGTTGCTCGAAATACGACGACATGACAGCACTGCAAACGAACGCACGGTGGATTTTCTTGTGTGAGAAATCAACACAGTTTTCAAAAAAAGTTGATACAGTTGGAGAAACAAGGAAAAAAGTAATGCTTACCTTTGAAATGAAGATGCAAGTTATAGAAAAATATGAGCTTGGGGTGCGCGTCCCTGAACTGGCTCAACAATACAGCTCCATGGTCCTCTTCCGACCACCGTTCGCCACTATTTATAAGTTAAGGTGACAATTATTATTGTGGTAACATTGCCAAGGAAATCGCCAGCTTCGTCACGTTTTTATCATTTATTTAAGAACTTATCCAACACAAAACGCCCATTGTCTTAAGCAGTTGACTGCTCTCAAGAAAACGAAAGTATTATCTCTACCGCACCGACCTATCTCACTATGACGTCAGCTTCGCGGTGCTTTCAGGGACAGTAAAAAGTGTCCGCCATATTAGAATCCAATTCGTTACATTATTTACAGGAATAATTATTAATTATTCTTCTTATTATTATATTATTCTGACTTATTTATTTATAACTTATTTGTTTTTCTATGTTTAATTGCCATTTGTAACAGTGCCAGCAGTATTTATTAAGAATTTAGTGTATGTTTTTAGGCTTTGGAACGAATTAATGGAATTATAATGTATTCCTATGGGAAAATCCTGCTCGACATACGACCATTTCGACTTACAAACAAGGTCCTGGAACGAATTAAATTCGTATGTAGAGGTACCACTGTATATATATATATACACTCACCGGCCACTTTATTAGGTACACCATGCTAGTAACGGGTTGGATCCCGTTTTGCCTTCAGAACTGCCTCAATTCATTGTGGCATAGATTCAACAAGGTGCTGGAAGCATTCCTCAGAGAGTTTGGTCCATATTGACATGATGGCATCACACAGTTGGTGCAGATTTGTCGGCTGCACATCCATGATGCGAATCTCCCGTTCCACCACATCCCAACGATGCTCTATTGGATTGAGATCTGGTGACTGTGGAGGCCATTTGAGTATAGTGAACTCATTGTCATGTTCAAGAAACCAGTCTGAGATGATTCCAGCTTTATGACATGGCGCATTATCCTGCTGAAAGTAGCCATCAGAAGTTGGGTACATTGTGGTCATAAAGGGATGGACATGGTCAGCAACAATACTCAGGTAGGCTGTGGCGTTCCAACGATGCTCAATTGGTACCAAGGGGCCCAAAGGGTGCCAAGAAAATATTTCCCACACCATTACACCATCACCACCGGCCTGAACCGTTGATACAAGGCAGGATGGATCCATGCTTTCATGTTGTTGACACCAAATTCTGACCCTACCATCCGAATGTTGAAGCAGAAATCGAGACTCATCAGACCAGGCAACGTTTTTCCAATCTTCTATTGTCCAATTTCGATGAGATTGTGCAAATTGTAGCCTCAGTTTCCTGTTCTTTGCTGAAAGGAGTGGCGCCTGGCGTGGTCTTCTGCTGCTGTAGCGCATCTGCCTCAAAGTTCGACGTACTGTGCGTTAAGAGATGCTCTTCTGCCTACCTTGGTTGTAACGGGTGGTTATTTGAGTCACTGTTGCCTTTCTATCAGCTCGAACCAGTCTGGCCATTCTCCTCTGACCTCTGGCATCAACAAGGCATTTCCGCGCACAGAACTGCCGCTCACTGGATATTTTTTCTTTTTCGGACCATTCTCTGTAAACCCTAGAGATGGTTGTGCGTGAAAATCCCAGTAGATCAGCAGTTTCTGAAATACTCAGACCAGCCCTTCTGGCACCAACAACCATGCCACGTTCAAAGTCACTCAAATCACCTTTCTTCCCCATACTGATGCTCGGTTTGAACTGCAGGAGATTGTCTTAAACCATGTCTTCATACCTAAATGCACTGAGTTGCCGCCATGTGATTGGCTGAGTAGAAATTAAGTGTTAACGAGCAGTTGGACAGGTGTACCAAATAAAGTGGCCAGTGAGTGTATATATTAAATATATTCTGGATTTAAACAATCAGGTCCAAAACTTCTTATTTAAAAATACTTATTTAAGTTGCTAAATAATGTTGTAAATGTGCAAAAAAAAAGAGTGACTCTAAAATTTTCACACCATTTTAAACACTGTGTGGCGCTAAATGTGGGAAAATGTTGTCGTAATTTTGAGCATGTGCCGCTTTACAAACGGCGCCCCATAGTCGCCGACACATCCACTGTTAAAGGGTTAATTGACTATCAAAACAGTTGTCGAATAATGATTCATTTGCCGATTAATCGTGGCAGCCCTTGTGCAAACACAACTTCTTTCGGGAAACATTGACTGCTGATGACAGCGATAGATGTCCAATTCATTTCAATGCCTGAGTGAGTTAAGTACAAAAGTAAGGAAGTCTACGGGAAACCACGACGGAAGTGGAATTCCCAGCCAGCCACCCGGAAATCCCAGAAAACAATCCCACTTCCCCCAGTGTGGTCGTCAGAATGCATGGCAGAAGAAAGTTGAGATGTCCAAAGAAAGGCGCACTGAACTCGTCAAACGATGGGAAAAAGAGGAGGGAGGAAGCAAAGAAGAGAGGGTGGGCCTTGCTTTGGGTGGCAGCCTGTTGGGTGTGATGCCCCCTCCCTGCCTTTCTTCTTATACCCCTGTGAGGAGGAAAAGTTTGGACGACAAAAGAAGGTGGACAGCTTTAAGAGGAATAATCTCCGAGCCTCGTCGGGAATAAACGTGCCAGGCCACAGCAGGTAAAACCAACAGGTAACAAGGATGCATAACTTGAAATGGAGAATATTACATATTGCTAGTCACTGTTGACTCTACTCAGTTATGTTTGTGGGACAATTTTACAATGGAGTACTTGTTAGAAAGAAAAATGTCATTACAGCCGTGAAAGGTTCGGGACTTTTGTAAGTGTGCTGTTAGACACTGAAATAAGCCTGTTTTTGTGTCTTTAAAAAGCAAATGAATTTTTTTAGTTAAGATAATGTGCCTTTTTCAATGGATGACTTTATTTAGGTTAATGATTTGGCTAAATTGGCCTTTTGTAGGGAAATTTGAATTAAAGAATCAGCCTTTTTTTGAAAATTAGATTTTTTTTTTTTTTTTAAGACGGCAATGAAATCTCCCTCCCACTCCAAACTTATTTATTTCGATATACAAATATAATTAATTTGAGGTGTCAATGAAAATGTTAACTAATTGGCAAAATATTTCATTAAAAGAGGAAAATACATACAATGAGGAGCAGTAGTATTTGCACCCCTTGTGAGTTTGCAAGTTCACCAACTTAGAAAATAGGCAGATATCTGAAATTTCCTTCATAAATGCATTTCCACTTATAGAAACTAGGGCTGTCAAAATTATTGCGTTAACGGGCGGTAATTAATTTTTTAAATTAATCACGTTAAAATATTTGACGCAATTAAAGCACAAATGCCCCGCTCAAACAGATTAAAATGACAGCACCATGAAATGTGTACTTGTGTTTTTCAGAGTTTTGACACCCTCTGCTGGCGCTTGGGTGCGACTGATTTTATAGGCTTCAGCACCCATGAGCATTGTGTAAGTAATTATTGACATCAACAATGGCGGGCTACTAGTTTATTTTTTGATTGAAAATTTTACAAATTTTATTAAAACGAAAACATGAAGAGGGGTTTTAATTAGGGCTGTCAAAATTATCGCATTAACGCACGGTAATTAATTTTTTGAATTAATCACGTTAAAATATTTGACGCAATTAACGCACATGTCCCGCTCAGACAGTATTCTGCCTTTTGGTAAGCTTTACAGCAAGGCTTATTGTGCTGTCTAACAGCGAACTCTTGTGGTCGCTTTGCGACATGGTTTATTGTTTTCTTTCCAGTTCAATATGGCTGCACGACGTCTCGGGCTGACGCCCACGTTGTAATGTTGTGCTTATATGATCCTTGGACAAGATTTGTCCATAAGTATGGTTGTTGTAAAGAATGTACATATTATGTTAGGAAGCGAAATGTTCTATTTTTTGTATGAGACACTCTTTGTTTATGTTTAGTGAACCTGTATAGCGTGCTAAGCTAACGTTGTTGCTAATGCAATGCTTGTGTACTTTTTTTTTTGTAGTTTTATGACGGTCTAAAGAGGACAATGGTTTGAGGCTATTTTATTAATAAATCAGATGAAAAAGGAAGAAGTCTGATTATTAAGGCGTCGTTCACTAGCTGCCTAGCTTTGGAAAAAGTAGACGCTTCGGAGTGAGGACAGCATAGACAGATTTAAATGACAGTAGAGTGAAATGCCCACTACAGTCCTTATGTACCGTATGTTGAATGTAAAGTGGGGAGAACAAGTATTTGATACACTGCCAATGGGTTTTCCCATTGGCAGTGTATCAAATACTTGTTCTCCCTACTGTATATATCCATCTTGTGTCTTATCTTTCCATTCCAACAATTTATTTTACAGAATATATATATAATTTACAGAAAAATATGGCATATTTTATAGATGGTTTGAATTGCGATTAATTGCGATTAATTACGATTAATTAATTTTTAAGCTGTAATTAACTCAATTAAAAATTTTAATCGTTTGACAGCCCTAGTTTTAATATAAAATTTCTATAACATTTATCTTTTAAGAACTACAAGTCTTTCTATCCATGGATCGCTTTAACGGAATGTTCATAATGGTAATGCCATCTTGTTGATCTATTGTTATAATAAAGAAATACAGTACTTATGTCCCGTATGTTGAATGGATATATCCATCTTGTGTCTTATCTTTCCATTCCAACAATAATTTACAGAAAAATATGGCATATTTTATAGATGGTTTGAATTGCGATTAATTGCGATTAATTAATTTTTAAGCTGTAATTAACTCGATTAAAAATTGTAATTGTTTGACACACCTAATAGAAACATAATCTTTAAAAAAAACTCACATTGTATGATTTTTCAATAATTTATTTGTAATTTACTGGGGGTAAGTATTTGTACCCCTGAGAAAATCTGTGCTAATATTTAGCGCAGAAGCCTTTGTTTGGAATTACAGTGGTCAGACGCTTTCAGTAGTTCTTCACCAGGCTTTAACATATGGAAACAGGGATTTTGGCCCATTCCTCCACACCAATTTTCTCTAGATTTGTCCAATTTTGGGGCTGTCGTTGAAAAATACGAAGTTTCAGCTCCATCCAAAGATTTTCTATTGGATTGAGATCAGGAGAGGGGCTAGGCCATTCCAGAACCTTGATATGCTTTTTACGCAGCCACCCCTTGGTCAGCTTGGCTGTGTGCTTCGGATCATTGTCATGTTGGAAGATTGTGGTTCAAAATATGACATTTTACCATTCATCCTCTGCTTTATAAAGCACAGTTGTCATGTCCCCTTTGCCGAAAAAACAGCCGCAAAGCGTTTGGGGGGGACGTGGCTCAGTGGTAGAGTAGTTGTCCCCCCAACCCAGAGGTTGTGGTTTCGATTCTTCGCCCTGATGAACTTGTCTAAGTGTCCTTGAGCAAGATACTGAACCCCACGTTGCTCCTGGTGCTGCGTCACCAGTAGGTGGATGGCGAGATAGTGTAAAGCGCTTTGAACGCCTTGAAAGGTGGAAAAGCGCTATATAAGTATAACACCATTTACCACCCCCATACTTCACAGTGGGGATGGTGTTCTTGGGATTGTACTCATCCTTCTTTTTTCTCCACACATGACAAGTAAAGTTTGCAAGAAAATGTTCTACTTTGGTCTCATCTGACCTCAAGACTTTCTCCCATGACCACTATGCATCATTCAGATGGTCCCTGGATAACTTCAGACGGGCCTTCACAAGTACTGGGTTTAACTGGGTTTAACAGGGGAACCTTCTGAGCAATGCCTGATTTTAAACCATTGCATCGTAGTGTTCTACTGACAGTAGCCTTTGAAACTGTGCATCCAGCTCTCTTCAGGTCATTGACTAGCTCCTGCCGTGTAGTTCTAGGCTGAGCACTCACTTTTCTCATCATGAGTGAAGCCCCACGAGGAGAGATTTTACATGGAGCCCCAGTTCGAGGTAGATTATCAGTCATGTTTAGCCTTTTCCATTTTCTAACAATTGCTGCAACTGTTGATTTATACTCAACAAGCTGCTTTCCAATTGTCCCATAGCATTTTCCAGCTTTTTGGAGCTCAACATTTTTTCTTTAGTGTCTTACGAAAGTACTCTGATCTTGCCCAAGGTAGCAGTTGGATTATGACTGACTGTGGGGTGCACGGGGGACAATAATGAGCTCAAACGGTTAGTCGGTGGGTGGTTACTCATGGGGTAAAGGTGGACTTTTTTTTAAGGTAGACTGACAAATCTTTGAGCGTCATAATTATTGCTGATTCTCAGGGGTATAAATACTTATGAACCACAGTAAATTACAAATAAATAATTTTTCATTAAAAAAAAATCATACAATGTGATTCATGTATGTTTTTTTTAGATTATGTCTATGAGTGGAAATACATCTATGATTGAAATTTCAGACCTCTCCCTATTTTCTAAGTGGGTGAACTTGCAAGATCACAAGGAGTGCAAATACTTCTGCTCCCCACTGTACATACCCTGTGCAAAAACACACATTCAATTTTTCGTCTCACCGTCTTAACGTCAAATGAGACTAAGGGGCAGTTTACATGGCGACTCTGACTGAGTTGCGGACTCGCCTCGCGTGCATATGGTGTCGGCGAAGACGAAAAATTCTGAATCCTGCCTCCAAAGTGGAAGAATCCGATTGCGGGGGGTTGAGGGGGGCTTCCTCGGCATGCATATCAAAGGCTCCTGCGGCTCGAGACCGCGTCGTTAACGTCAGCACTAGTACACGTCACATTGGGCGTTCACAGCGGTGCTAATCAACATTAAAAACAGCAAATATGGCGGAATGTCGGCTTTAATTTACTGTTTTAGTAATATTTTTAAATTAAATGTGTTGAACGTTTCAATTTTTGTGCCTTTTTGAACAAAAGAAAAATGACATTGCTTCGAGTGGGCGGGCATATTTTTTTTCCGGGCTGAGGGAGCTTGGTGGGGTCAAAGTGCATCATTCTCTGTCGGCCAGTAAATCTGCACTGCCCCCTAGGGCCTGGCATGAATACTACATCGTTTTCTTGCGGAATCGCGACATTGTTCAAATGGGGACGCAAATGCAAACGCAAATTGGACATTTTTCGTATTATCGGAGAGTCACCATGTAAACGGCGCCTAAACTGCTCCCGTTTCAGGTCAGTCAGAATTACAGAAACTATTTATTTTTGTTAAATGCCACAATATGAGAGAGAGAATTTCTTAGATAACTTTATATTTTTTTCTTTGAGGTCAAAAGTATACATACACAAAAAGTACTATGTAGAAAACATGGGGAATTCTAAATAATGAGGTGGTGGGTTTGGAAGCTCCTGATAGGTTAACTGACGACCTGGGAGTTAATTGACATCACACCTGGAGATGTATTTAATGCTGCCTTCATATGACGTCGTAATTACGGTAAATACGAATTGTTGAGTTGAAAATTGCATCTGAACGGAATATTTTCTACTGGAAAACTGGTGATGATGCCCGTGTTTCCAAGATGGACGACCGATTACTTACTAAAATGGCAGAGCGCAAACAAGAAGATGTGAATTGTAAGCATAGATAGATAGATAGCCAAAAGTTTTACTCAAGTAAGAGTAGTGTTACTTCAAAAAGTATGACTCAAGTAAAAGTAGTCATCAAAAAATGTCATCAAGTATAAGTAAAAAAGTATTTGTTGAAAGGAGTACTCAACTATTGAGTAACATTGTGAGTTAACTGCTTACGATATTTATTTTTTTCTTCGAAACAATGATATTTTTTTTCTCGGCACAAAATTATCTATATGAACAGTTGCCATTACACTGTCCAAACACTCGTTACATAACAACATTAAGCCAAATAAATACAAAAAAATAAATACGTAACTCGTCAAAAGAGCATGAGTGCCCTCTAGTGGAGGAAACAGTTCCTAGTTTGTATAGTTGAATAGTGAATAGTGTCTTCATAGTTCCTATTATGAAATTTAAAAAATCATATCACCGGTTTTCTGTGGTCAATTGGTGCCAAATAAAAACTGGGAGAGAGGTTAAAAGTTAAAATCCGCGCTTTTGAGTCATGTTGAGGGCAGCGCTCAATGTCAAAGACTTAATTTTTTACCGTGCTTTAAAATGCGTATGACAGGATGAAAAGAAGTCTTAAATAGCATTATTATGTAATTAGAATCATATTTTGAGACGATTCGACTATATACAACAATTTGGCAAAGCGCAGATGACGAGAAATTAAGTCTTTTAATCTGCCGTTTAGCCACGCCTACCATTATAGGGCTCTAGCGTCCCCAACAGGAGGATGGTTTCATCTGATTTAGAATTCAACTCATTGAGGGCGAATTATTCAGAACGAGGAAAATGCGACGAAGAGAGCTGCAAAATGTCATTGTTTCAGTCTCTCTACTCCAATACTTTTACAGGATATCTCAGTATTTTTCCCCAATTGCTAAAAAAAATGGTATGGTCATAACAAATAACAGTCTTGTGCTAAATGGAATATGAAATATTAAAAATGCATTCATTAAGTACGACATGGCAAAATTTCTTTATAATGTTCAAAACTGTCCACTTCTTGCACCTCCCAAACTATATTTTATGCCACCTGAGTTAGTCCGGCTTTTGTCATTTACCTGCCCCGGCTTCGGGCAGGGAAATGTCGGGCTTCGTTCCCCTGCTGCGGGCAGGGGAGCTCGCCGGGAAGCAGCTGGAGCGTACCACCGGACAAACCGGCCGACGTCGGAGGAGAGCGTAGCTCCAACTTGGTCAATACCAATATGGCGGAAAATAATGCTTTACTACACGGCGAAGACATAAACAGTGAGAGAGCGGTGTGCAGTTGTTGTGCAGCTAACATGGCAGGATGTGTCTGAGGAGAACTTTTCTACATGTCTGTCCATGATCAAACGTAAGTAAATAGTCCTTTATTTAAAGAAAGTTTGGAGTGTTTACTTTGTAATCGCTGTATTCGCGGCCATTTTTAACACACAGTTGCAATTTCTGATGGGTTTCAAAATTTGACAGAACACCGGGCACACGAAGTGGGCAATAAGCCCAGAGGAGGGTGTGCAACATGCTGCCGGTCGTCGGCCCAGTGGCATTCTCGTTGGACAATCAGCCACAAAATGCAAGCCACCTCCGTATAAAAATGTGTGCCATGATCCCAGTATTTGACATAATACAAAATACAATGTTTACTCACTTCCTCGTAGGTCCAATGGTCCCACAGTAGTCAGGCTTGTTTTGCCCAATATCTGCGGTGAATGGGAACCTTTGGAAAACCAAAAAGGTTCACACACTTCTCCCTCGTGCAGCTACAAAAGCCTGAAGCTGTTTGGCTGGCGCGATGCGAAAAATAAACGAATTAATCCGCAAAATCAGCTGAATCCGCAGTCCATCTGCATGCTATAAAGCAATGCTGTATTGTGAGATGCTGACCCAGGTGACTTTACATTCGCATTCGTTCTAAACCCGAGACTGAAGCTGGAAGTATCTCATTTTCATGTCTCGGGATTCAAAAATTGAATACATAAAACGAGCGCTTCATCACACGTCCAAGTGGCCCATTTCATTCAGGAGCATAAAATACCGTGTGAAATGTGAAATAAACATGCTATTTGGTGTCATACGCACTTTTTAAAGACGCCACATGATTGAACAGGCTGGCGTGATCATAGAACGGCAAGCTCGAGTCTGAATAGTATAATGGAGTCTAGGGCTGTCCCAAACGACTAATTTCCTCCCGATTAGTCAGCCGACTATTTTTACGATTAGTCGACTAATCAAATTTTTTTGTTTGTTTTTTTAAAACTTTAATAATGAAATTTTTGTTCAAACTGATTAATTCACAAAAAACATTTTGGAACACCTAAATTCTTTATTAACGTATAAATAAATAAATAACAAATACCAATAATAAATCACTAACAATGAGGTCAAATGCTGCTGGCATTAACTAGTGCAAAAAAAATGTAAACGGAAACAGTATGACTTCACCTCTTTAACAGGAGTCAAAATAATTCTTACTCTTTTTGTGGTATGTCATTGTTTATATTGTTCTAAATGTTAAAATGTATTGCAATGTCCCGGACAACCATTTTCAGAATACTTTGTGTGAGTTCAGATGCCTTTTCTGATGTGCAGTCCGCATTTTTGGGGGATGGGAAAAACTGTTGAACTTTGTTTTAACCTGAAAACAGATAAAGTAGAGGGCACACTGAAATATTACCACAATTATTTTGAATGAAAGGCACACATACTAACAGTAACAAAAATTACGGTAAATATATAGTATTAATTTTATAGTATACTACTAGATGTATATACACATTAATACTTTATAATATTAAGTAACTAACATTAGTGCTGTCATGGATTACAGTAAGCAGGCCAGTGCTGTTTCCATTTATATTTTTATTATATTATGTATATACAGGATATATGTATATCTTTTCCCCAAGTGAGAGCTTCCATGATCCTAATAAATTTAATAATAATTAAAAAATATATAATTATATTATACATACATTAATTATTTTACTAACTAAAACTGCACGTTGATAAGACGCACATAAAGGCAACTTCCATTAAAAAAAAAATCGTTAGAAAGTTGTATGGACTTACAATCCGCTTGCTTGTTTCTTATTTTCTTCGAAAATTACACTTGGGTGACGGCGCTTCAAGTGTTCGTTCATAGCCGACGTGCTACCGTGGTATGCGAGCTCAGCTCAGCAAAGTGGCACCCTCCATATTTTCCTTGAAATAATTTCAGGCTCTTGCTATTCTGGTCCGCTTTTTTGGCTTTATGCCGCTTTCACGTGTTACCAATTCTGCCCTTTTTGGTAATTGGTGGTGTTTTCAACTCCTCGCCATAGTGAGGAGTGAACCGGCGATTCACGTGGCTCGTTGTCGTCGGTTCGTCCGATTTCCTCCTCAGGAAGGCGGCGGCGTGCATAAAAACACCAAGAGGCGTCGGATGGCTCTTTATGGATACTTTTATTGACCAAAACAAAAACGTGGGGGATGCAGCCACTCAACTCGGCGCTACCCGCGCACTTTTCCAACTCACCGATCTCGCTCCCTCTCTCTCTCTTGCCAGTTTTCTTCCTCTTTGTTCAATCTGACAACGCCGGTCACATTGAAATAACAGTGGCCCCCTTGGGGGTGCGAGTAACAACCGCTTGTATCGCGAGCGCTCGCCATTCTAAACTTTATCCGCATGTAATTTTTTTTTTTACGCGTCATTACCCGTCGACGGTATGTTTTGCCCGTCGACGCATTTACGTCATCGATGACGTCGACTAGTCGGGACAGCTCTAGTCATGTGATTACTGTTGTGACATCTTAATGGGGGAACTGGTAGAGCTACTGTTGGCATCGCTGTAAAAAAAAAAAAAAATCTCTATTTATGTAGAGAATAAAGAGGAAAAATGTATTGATTACTGTAGCCCAAAGAATCTGAGTAAGAGTGGTTTTCCTTTTCACAAATCTACTCAAATAAAAAGTATGGCTTGGTAAAACTACTCTTACAACAACAAAATCAAATGAACAACCACCAATTAGCAAGTGGTGAGGATCATCTTTTCCAAAGCATGTGAAGGCAGCGTAACATACTCTGCTTCCTTGTTAGAAATCATGGGAAATTCAAAAGAAATCGCCCAGAAAGTTAGAGGATTGTGGAGGTCTGGCTCGTCCTTGGTTGCAATTTCCAGATGGTTGAAGGCGAAGGAAATGCTATTGAATACTAAGGAAATGTAAAATTGACCCCCAGGAAAGTAATATAAAATTCTTTAAGTTATTCTCTTTCACATTATTTTGGTGTTCAATAAAATTAAATAATTGTTGTAATCCTGACTCACCTGAAACAGGATAGGTTTATTATTATTTGACTTTATTCTTATATCTTTTTATAAACAATTCATGTTCCTCTGTTACCGTCAATGGCAGCCAGTGAATTAAGTCTTTAATTGGGTCTAGAAAGTTCAAGGATGGCCAGATTTAGTGTATAATTACGAGATCATATGGTGTGTCGAAATAATAAAATGACACGATTTGCGTCACATTTTCCATGCACGATGATGTTGCCTCGCTAAAGGAATATTCTGATTTATTTACAACTCTGTCCCACATCTAAACAGTTCATTCCAAGCAAACCATATTACGACTTCAACTTGAATATTAGCCACTGATTAACGTAGATCCATTTGGCCGATACCTCCATGTCACCAAATAAGGCCCAACGCGAGCACCTCAGATCCGCCGTACGCAGCGAACCAATATCTCATCAGGAGATTGTTGCACTGTACAGTAATGGCGGCCATTTAAGGAAACGGGCCAGCGCTGCTGCGACTGATATATGGACGCAATGCCAACAGGTGATTCAGTGCACTGGACTTGCTTTAAGTGACGGACGGCGCCACCGGCAGCTCAAGTTAAACACACTTGTCCCGGACGAGCGTTTTGGCAACGGGGGCTGAAATATGTTCACCACCCCTGAGGCTGAGCTGCTAGATAAACAGCTGCGGAGCGAGTGCACGCTGCCATTCACCCCCGGCACGCGTCAAAGGCGAATAATAGGCGGCGGAAACGCAGTTAGGACTCAAGTTTACTCATAGAACAAATCCATTTTCCACAGTAAAATGAAATGAAATGCTTATTAGTTATTAGCTGTTCGAACTGTAAACGCATTTAGAGTTGAAAAAAAGTGCAACATTGTATAAAACGGGTGGGCAAACCAGTCCTCGAGGGGTCGCAGTGGGTTCTGGTCTTTGTTCCAAATGACCCAGTTTCACAAATGAGTAAGGGCGTAGTTTTGGTCTCAATATTTGATGGGACTATATAACAGCATAACCTGCATGCAGAGGCGTCGCGTCCCATTAGGCAAACCAGGCAATTGCCTAGGCCCCCCAGGCAGCAGGGGCCCCCAGAGGGCCAACAGATTTAGCGCACGCAGCTTTACTGCCAGTGAAAGCTTTGTGTCTGAGTTCCATGATGGGGCCCCTTCAATCGCTCTACACCCCCCCCCCCCCCCCCCACGTGACTCAGAGTGAGAGTGAGCGGCAATTTGGCTTTTTTTTCAATTGGCGTATATCCAAATTGAAGAGAAGTTATTCTTCTGAAAGCGACAAAAGAAGAAAAAAAAAAGCAGAAGAGGAGAAAAGGAAGCAAAACAGTGGTGGGTGTATGATGTTACTGTAGTTTTATGTCCTAATGTAGTAGAAGCCGGGCACTTTGAGTGTCCTAAAAAGCGCTCTATGAGATCGAGGCGTTATTATACTTTTATTAAACATGCTATTGCTCCAAGTCCAACTGTCCCCCTTACTTGCACACGCTCGAAGGGCCCCATGTTGCTTGTCGCCTGGGGCCCCCGGAGACCCTTGCTACGTCTCCGCCTGCATGTACACTTTTTGCAGGGTAAGACCAAACAGATGGGGTGAATGGGGGTCAGGGCTGCATTTCTCACAAATATGAACCTAATTAATTGATGGGCTAAATGATCAATGCAAAAATAAATCTGTATTGACTTCTAACTTTCACACTGCAAATTTATAAGGTCTTAATCTGATTTTTCTTGAATCTAGTTGAATAATTTCCTCCATACCGTTTTGAGTGTTGAAGACCAACAGATTGATACAGTGGGGCAAATAAGTATTTAGTCAACCACCAATTGAGCAAGTTCTCCTACTTGAAAAGATTAGCGAGGCCTGTAATTGTCAACATGGGTAAACCTCAACCATGAGAGACAGAATGTGAGGGAAAAAAACCCAAAAAATAACATTGTTTGATTTTTAAAGAATTTATTTCCAAATTAGAGTAGAAAATAAGTATTTGGTCACCTACAAACAAGCAAGATTTCTGGCTGTCAAAGAGGTCTAACGTCTTCTAATGAGGTCTAACGAGGCTCCACTCGTTACCTTTATTAATGGCACCTGTTTTAACTCATTATTAAGGGTGTAACGGTACATGTAATAGTACTGAACCGTTTCGGTACCTGGTAGTCGGTTCGGAACGGACGCGTACTGAACGAGTTTCTGACGTATTATAACTAGGGCTGTCAAAATTAGCGCGTTAACGAGCACTAATTAATTTTTTAAATTAATCCCGTTAAAATATTTGAAGCAATTAACGCACAAATGCCCCGCTCAAAAAGATTAAAATGACAGCACAGTGAAAGGTGTACTTGTTGTGTTTTTCGGAGTTTTGCCGCCCTCTGCTGGCACTTGGGTGCGACTGATTTTATAGGCTTCAGCACCCATGAGCATTGTGCAAGTAATTATTGACATCAACAATGGCGGGCTACTAGTTTATTTTTTGATTGAAAATTTTAAAAATTGTATTAAAAACGAAAACATGAAGAGGGGTTTTACTATAAAAATTCTTTAACTTGTACTAACATTTATCTTTTAAGAACTACAAGTCTTTCTATCCATGGATCGCTTTAACAGAATGTTAATAATGGTAATACCATCTTGTTGATTTATTGTTATAATAAACAAATACAGTACTTATGTACCGTATGTTGAATGTATATATCCATCTTGTGTCTTATCTTTCCATTCCAACAATAATTTACAGAAAAATATGGCATATTTTATAGATGGTTTGAATTGCGATTAATTACGATTAATTAATTTTTAAGCTGTAATTAACTCGATTAAAAATTTTAATCGTTTGACACCCCTAAATATTACCCTTACTTTTCGAAGCTGTGAGTCGATCGGCTTAGAGTTTCTTTGTGTTGATTATATTTACTCCGTCTTTTCTACTATAATGAGGACCAACACGGTAGGACAGTCCAGAAACGTCAACGGCGCGACAACGTGGCTGCCGCAAGAACGCAGTGAAACGCGGGCGTTAGAATCAATCAGCCAATGCACACCAGTCGCAGTGCGGTCGCGTGTTAGATACGTCCCAGAAGCGGCTCAACGCAACGCACGCGAAAAGAACGGCAGAGTTTATTATTTGACGCGAGACGAGTAATGACACGGCCCTCCTGCGTCAATACTACTAGCTAGCAGATTGGTGTTCTGTCACTCACAACACAAGTCACTCGTGTAAAAGCGCGGTGGAACCGGTCGATTTTCAAACTAATATGCAGTCGTAACCTACTTTTTGAGTCCATTAGATCTCTTGAGTGGTAGATCGGGCACAGTTGACTTGTCTTTGTTGATTTACGGCTGTCTTTTCTGCAATAATAATAACCAACACGGCCCCGTGTTCAATACAAAATGCTCCTACCAAAACGAAATAAGTAGGAACAAATATTTATTACTGGACCGAAAAGGAACCGAACCGTGACCTCAAAACCGAGGTACGTACCGAACCGAGATTTTTGTGTACCTTATACCCCTCCTCATTATCGGTATAAAAGACACCTGTCCACAAACTCAGTCAGTCACACTCCAAACTCCACTACACTATGGCCAAGACCAAAGAGCTGTCGAAGGACACCAGAGACAAAATTGTAGACCTGTACCAGGCTGGGGCGTAAAACGGTCTCGATTCTCGGTTAAAAGCAAAAAAAAAACAAAAAAAAAACATGCAGTTAGCCTTTATTTTACGCAAATATGTCGAAGTACAATGCTAGTCTGTTAGTGAATGTAGCTAACGGCCGCCTGATGTAAACAGAGCTTTTCTGGTGAAAATTCTTGTGAATGAATACTTTAATTCCCGAACTTTTATAGATATGGACGTAAAACGGTCTCAATTCTTGGTTAAAAGCAAAAAAATAAAAATTGAAAAATGCTTAAATCTCCGAATTCTTTATAGATATGGACGTAAAACAGTCTCGATTCTTGGTTAAAAGCAAAAAAAACGTGCAGTTAGCCTTTATTTTACGTAAATATGTCGAAGTACAATGCTAGTCTGTTAGTGAATGTAGCTAGCGGCCGCCTGATGTGAACAGAGCTTTTCCGGTGAAAATTCTTGTGAATAAATACTTAAATTCCCGAATTCTTTATAGATATTGACGTAAAACAGTCTCGATTCTTGGTTAAAAGCAAAAAAAAAAAAAAAAGCTTAAATCTCCGAATTCTTTTTTGATATGGACATAAAACCGTCTCGATTCTTGGTTAAAAGCAAAAAAAACAAAAAAAACATGCAGTTAGCCTTTATTTAACATAAATATGTCGAAGTACAAAGCTAGTCTGTTAGTGAATGTAGCTAGCGGCCGCCTGATGTAAACAGAGCTTTTCCGGTGAAAATTCTTGTGAATAAATGCTTAAATCCTCGAATTCATTATAGACATGGACGTAAGTCGACAGTCTCGATTCTTGATTAAAAGAAAAAAAAAAAAAAAAAAAAGTGCAGTTAGCATTTATTTTACGTAAATATTGCGAACTATGATGCCAATGCAGTAGCGACTAATTTCTCCCATTGATTTGTGTTCACGACGTTTCAAAATGCATGCATGATACGAAAAATATATTACCTTGAATCCCCGAAAAAAATCACTCCTGAGACAGTCCTTCCTGTTTGTATGCGGTACAGCTTTCGACCTTTTTCAACAGAAATCCGACGTTAGATCGCTGCGTGCTTTTTTGTGAATAGCTCCTCTTCATGTTGGCGTTTTTTTTGCTTTAACCAAGAATCGAGACTGTTTGAATGCGAGGCGCCATGAATGATCGATCTAACCCGTCAATACATAATGACGTCTAATAAAAAGCAGCCCTCGTTTCCCTGCAGCCAAAGGAGTTAAATATTTACCGTATTGGCCCAAATATAAGACGGCCCTGATTATAAGACGACCACCTCTTTTTCAAGACTCAAGTTTGAAAAAAGACTTTTTGAACACCAAATTAATTTTATACAGAAAATAATTACAGTACATCTGAAACAAATGATTATAACAATATATTTGAGAGAAAAAGCATGTTATTTTGCCTCATACAAATCTTAATATCTGAACATTTAAATATGTAAACTAAAGTACAATCACATTCGTAAATGAATGGCTTCTGGTTTTTGAAATGTAAATAAACCTATCTATTGTGATAAAACAACAAAATTGCAATAACTGCATTAACCATCTAAGTGAAGTCTAACTGTAACTAGTCTTGAAACAAATCTGAATAAGGAAAAACATTGCAATAAAATAATGCAAACTGGTTAAATTTGAGAGTAGCTGAGATCTGTCATGACAGAACATCGCTTCAATGATATATGGCGCCATCTAGCGTCGTGAATGGGTATAACGTCTAGACCGCGAATATAAGACGATTCCCTCTTTTTCAGTCTTATTTCAATCCAAAAAACACTGTTATATTCGAGCCAATACAGTATATATATTAGCCAGCATAAAGGAAACCATACAGTGCCTTGCAAAAGTATTCGGCCCCCTTGAATCTTGCAACCTTTCGCCACATTTCAGGCTTCAAACATAAAGATATGAATTTTTTTTTTTTTTGTCAAGAATCAACAACAAGTGGGACACAATCGTGAAGTGGAACAACATTTATTGGATAATTTAAACTTTTTGAACAAATAAAAAACTGAAAAGTGGGGCATGCAATATTATTCGGCCCCTTTACTTTCAGTGCAGCAAACTCACTCCAGAAGTTCAGTGAGGATCTCTGAATGATCCAATGTTGTCCTAAATGACCGATGATGATAAATAGAATCCACCTGTGTGTAATCAAGTCTCCGTATAAATGCACCTGCTCTGTGATAGTCTCAGGGTTCTGTTTAAAGTGCAGAGAGCATTATGAAAACCAAGGAACACACCAGGCAGGTCCGAGATACTGTTGTGGAGAAGTTTAAAGCCGGATTTGGATGCAAAAAGATTTCCCAAGCTTTAAACATCTCAAGGAGCACTGTGCAAGCCATCATATTGAAATGGAAGGAGCATCAGACCACTGCAAATCTACCAAGACCCGGCCGTCCTTCCAAACTTTCTTCTCAAACAAGGAGAAAACTGATCAGAGATGCAGCCAAGAGGCCCATGATCACTCTGGATGAACTGCAGAGATCTACAGCTGAGGTGGGAGAGTCTGTCCATCGGACAACAATCAGTCGTACACTGCACAAATCTGGCCTTTATGGAAGAGTGGCAAGAAGAATGCCATTTCTCAAAGATATCCATAAAAAGTCTCGTTTAAAGTTTGCCACAAGCCACCTGGGAGACACACCAAACATGTGGAAGAAGGAGCTCTGGTCAGATGAAACCAAAATTGAACTTTTTGGCCACAATGCAAAACGATATGTTTGGCGTAAAAGCAACACAGCTCATCACCCTGAACACACCATCCCCACTGTCAAACATGGTGGTGGCAGCATCATGGTTTGGGCCTGCTTTTCTTCAGCAGGGACAGGGAAGATGGTTAAAATTGATGGGAAGATGGATGCAGCCAAATACAGGAACATTCTGGAAGAAAACCTGTTGGTATCTGCACAAGACCTGAGACTGGGACGGAGATTTATCTTCCAACATGACAATGATCCAAAACATAAAGCCAAATCTACAATGGAATGGTTAAAAAATAAACGTATCCAGGTGTTAGAATGGCCAAGTCAAAGTCCAGACCTGAATCCAATCGAGAATCTGTGGAAAGAGCTGAAGACTGCTGTTCACAAACACTCTCCATCCAACCTCACTGAGCTCGAGCTGTTTTGCAAGGAAGAATGGGCAAGAATGTCAGTCTCTCGATGTGCAAAACTGATAGAAACATACCCCAAGCGACTTGCAGCTGTAATTGGAGCAAAAGGTGGCGCTACAAAGTATTAATGCAAGGGGGCCGAATAATATTGCACGCCCCACTTTTCAGTTTTTTATTTGTTAAAAAAGTTTAAATTATCCAATAAATTTTGTTCCACTTTACGATTGTGTCCCACTTGTTGCTGATTCTTGACAAAAAATTAAAATGTTATATCTTTATGTTTGAAGCCTGAAATGTAGTGAAAGGTTGCTAGGTTCAAGGGGGCCGAATACTTTTGCAAGGCACTGTAACTACTATGTAGCCCACGACAAACAGGAATTTGACGCCCCTGGCTTAGTCAAATATTAACTACAGATTTCCATCTAAGGTGGTGGCTTTTACCATCCACTTGGACAAAATGTCAAATAACCGATGAAATAAATGACTTTCTCACTTGTCGTGCAGCAGTCTAAATACTCAGTAATGTTACTTTAAACATGTCGCGTCAGAGGACCAGGAAATGTACACAACATTTAAGTTGCCATTGACAGCAATCAAATGATTGCTGCCAGCCCATCCTAGTCAAGATAGATTTGAACGTCTATCGCGAGCCAGTGGAAAATCACACGTTGTCTTGTCTCCTACTTAGTTCGTGGCACTTGAACGTGGCATTCGCGGCACCACCGGAGTGTATCAGTCGTCCATTAGGTCTCCATTAGGCTGCCAAGGCACTTTGTAAATAGACGTGACAGCGTTGACGATGAGCAGGCTCGTCCCCGGTGGGGCAATGAATCTGTGCTTATTATTAGAGTAGCCAGGCGGCATATTTTCAACCTTGTGTTTTTTGTTTTTCTTGAAATTTCAGGACTTTATTTGAAAAACTAAAAAAATGTCATTTCTGGAAAAATTGCATTGGGATGCTTTGCTCTCCAATGGGTCGCTCCATATTACTTTTGGAGGATTTTCAGGTCACTTTCTTGTTTACTCATTAGCTGCCAGTGACGGGATTAGACGTCCAAATCCATTTGGACCGGGAGGGGCGAATAAACATTCGTTCATTCGCATCTTTAGGTCCAAATGGACTGGACAGCTAGCGCCGTCAATGGCACTTAAAGATGAGCATTAACAGCCAGTTCTCCCAGGAAGTAACCTACTTAATTGTGGGTCACCTCTTGTTTTTTTGGGGTGATTTACAGTTCAGTAGGGCTGCAGCTATCGAATATTTTAGTAGTCGATTAATCGATCGACTAGTTAGTTTGAATAATCGAGTCATCGGATAAGGAACATGAAAAATTAGAATACCTGAGCTGAGCCTCAAACGGTATAATTTTTTTTTTTTTTGAATGAGGATCTATGTACAACAAAAGAACAATCAAACTTACATAGAAAAGTCCGCTAGCTTAAATGCTATAAAATGTTAAAAAAAAATTTACAATGTTCTTAACAAATGGTTCAGACACATATTCCCACAAAAAACGGCTAAATATACTTATAAACTAATTAATGAATGCATTAAAAAAACATTAGCTCAAACAAAACTTAGCTTACGTTGGTCTGAACAGGGAGCAGTTGGATTCAGCCATGTTAAAAGAGGCAGACCAGAGGGCAGTGTATCCACCCTAATCAATAAAACTAAATGCAAACACTTTAAAAATAAACCATTATAACGCAAGTAGGAGAACTTGCACAATTGGTGGTTGACTAAATACGTATTTGCCCCACTGTATATTATTCGTATGATTAGCTGATCTATAGCTATGCGCTACTATTCTATCGCTAAATTCTGTTTCATCTTTAGTCAAATATCTTCCATGTTCCCACTTCTGTTGTCATCTCTATGACAACAATGTGCTAATTGGCTGAGAGAGCCTGCATGTTTGCGCTGATTGGCTGAGAGAGCCTGCGTGCTGCTAACTAGAGTGGACGGACCGCAGCAGTGTGAAACAACAGTCGCACCCGGCACTTTGCAATCGGTTTGTTTACATTTACTTCCTATGGAACCCCAAAAGGGTCAAAATTAAATTATAAAACAACATTTTGAAGGAAATACCCTTTGATAGAAAACAGACAAGTTGTGTAATATAGCCCATCAATTGTAAAATAGGGTAATATTATTATGAGAAAGATTTTACATGATAAAAAGCGTTTTTTCACGAAGTTTTTTTTTTTATTATTGCATAATGCCTTTTTCCACAGTAGCCTTTATATTTCATAATGTCGTTTTTCAGCACAACGTGACTTTACAAGATAAAAAGAGTTTTCACAAAGACATTTTTTCATAATGTTTTTTCACAATGACCTTTTTTTCATAATTTTGTTTTTCAGCAAAGTCAAGCGTGTGCTGTCAATCAAATGCATAAGGCGGAGTCAGTTATGGAATTGTCTGAGGCGTGGAGTCTAGCTAGCTGTGCTAGCATTTTGTTGCCGCATTTTCAGAGTTACTTACAGAAGTTGCAAACTGGTTGGATAGTAATGAACGGCTTTCACCTCATCCTGAGCAAGGATTTCAGCAGCAGTGTGTTTTTCATTAGATGCTTTTTGAAAGTTCTCACAGTATCTCACAGTCAGTGTTGGGAACGTTACTTTAAAAAAGTAATTAGTTATAGTTACTCACTACTTCTTCCAAAAAGTAACTGAGTTAGTAACTGAATTACTCTATAGTAAAAGTAACTAGTTACCAGGGAAAGTAACTATTTCCGTTACTTTAAAAAGAAGTTGTTGTATGTCAAAGAATTTGAAATTTTCTGAGCAGTATTCGAGTCTGTTGAATAGAGAAGAACAGACAGGTAGTTGTGTTATAGAACCTTGTAATATTTATTGAACCTCACCAGCAACAGATTTATCCTACACTTGAAGTGCAACAAAAATAAACAGATTTGAATTGCTTACCACAGATGTCGACAAAAGCTTTGCCCCGGGACATAAATTACACTTTACATGCACGTTCTTTCCTTTAATTTCGACCAACTTGAAATAGTGTTTATATCTCCACCTCATAAAGGACAATTTTCCTCTGAATGCTCTGCCATCATATCCCTCTGCATCTGTTTTGCCACACGCGCTGTTCCGGTTTGTGTGTGAAAACACCGGCTCTGAAGTACGTGCGCTATTAGGCTCGAGCTTTTACATCACAGAATGGGGGATCACGTGAGATTTGACAACAACGCAGCCATATTGGAAGCAGGTCTGGCTCGTGGGACATTAAACTTTAACTTGCCAGTTCGATAAAGAGACAAACTCGTTACTAAGGCGAAGAACTGATATGTGATCAAACTTTAGGATGTGAACAATGTTGACCCTTACGAGCAAGCTGAAGACAAACGGAGTGAAGATGTCGACGGGCTTCCACAATTATGCGAAATGGACATTCTGATGTATTTATTGTTTGGTGTATGTTACTAAACTCATCAGCGATTCCGAAATTACAAATCGCTACAAAACTACGAACCGTTTTGGTGCAGATGGGTGCAGGACCTGCACATTATGACCGTATTAAACGGCAAATCCATCGTTCTTGCAAAGGTAGGCTATGTGAGTTTACTATTTTCATTGCCATGAACCTGAACGCACCCAAAGTCTTGGATGACATATAAACAGAGCA
This sequence comes from Corythoichthys intestinalis, assembly GCF_030265065.1. Classification (NCBI taxonomy): domain Eukaryota; kingdom Metazoa; phylum Chordata; class Actinopteri; order Syngnathiformes; family Syngnathidae; genus Corythoichthys; species Corythoichthys intestinalis. Next base: position 17,565,175 of record NC_080406.1, read on the forward strand.
GAGTAGACTCACTATGGCTGGTAGTTTCTTCAATTTGTTCAAAGTAAGTAACGCACTGCTTTTGACCGTCAGTAACGGTAACGGCGTTGTAACGGCAGAAAAAATCATTAGTTAGATTACACCGTTACTGAAAAAAATAACGCCGTTATGTAACCGCGTTATTTATAATGGCGTTATTCCTAACACTGCTCACAGTTCATCGACGCTACCAAATGCTAGCCCAGCTAGCCAGACTCCACCATCGAGCCAACCACTTAGTTGACTCCACCTTACGTATTTGATTGACAGCACACGCTTCATTGTGCTGAAAAACGACATTGTGAAATAAAAAGGCCATTGCGGAAAAAGGCATTATGAAATAAAAACGTTTTATATCATCTTTTTTTGTAATAATAACAATTATTATTATTATTTTACAATTTAAGGGTCATATTACACAGTTTGTCTGTTATTGATCAAAATAGTGTTTATTTCAAAATGGTTTTATTCATTTAATTTTGACCCTTTTGGGGTTCCATAGCTTCCTGTACATTATGGGTGACTACCTGTTAATTTTGGGGCAATTTGGGGACATTTTTCGGTCAAAAATAATTATTACCAATTGTGATTTTTTTTGCAAGTCTGAGTCTGAAAATCAATAGGCGCGAATGTGCCATTGCAAATGAATGCAACCATTGAAAATGTGGAAGTTTTTGTCAAATTTTGACGAAAACTAGGTGATCACTTAACAAGGTGCAACAAAGTTAATTTTTTGATGCGTGAATGTTGTGAATTGAACAAAAACTGTGGAACAGTTCGCATTTTGAAAATTGTAATGGTTAATGTTCTGGTTATTGGAAATGAATGGACATGTTTTTCTGTCAGAAAAAAGTGTTTTTGGAATATGAATGCTAGGGGTAAAATAAAAAGGGAGCTTGCATCGCATTTATTTTTGGAACATTTGGGAGGTAAAACGGTGTGAATCGGCGAAATTGTGTAGCATGTAGAAAAAAATGGATTGTGGAAAAAAATTAATATGTAGGGAACATATAATCATCCCCACAAAGTATCTCAAAATGCCGGTATTGTTGGAAAGTTGCTGAAGAAAGGCCGGCGGTCGTTTGATAAGCAGGCGGCCGTTTCCACCACTTTAGACCTCCTGCCATTGTACCGCGTGGATCTCACTCCCTTCCTCAGATTGGGGACTTCTTTGTAATTCACTTCCAGTCGGGATCACAGCTTTACGCAAGCTTTGTGAATACAAAGGAAGCAAAAAAAAAAAAAAGGCTTAATGAGACAAGTCTTTTCTTGTTTGAAATGGGTGAAGAACTGTTTACTTTCCCTTGTGCTGTTTGTTATCACTGTGTGGCTGGCATGGGATCAATTTCCAATGAATTCAAACCTGAAATTCATTATCATAACTTGTTAATTTAAACAGGCCTGTTAACTCATTCACTGCCATCGACGGCAATAGACAACGGCGCTCACCATTTTGGCTGTGTTTCATGGTTCACAGCTTCAATCTTTGATTCTCGCTCAGTAGTTGTTGTCGCTTTTGAAAGCTTAGGTTTGAAAAAATTACGTACATCCATCGAGCCTCTTCTGTCCTCAGGTGTTTTTTTTAAATTATTTTTTGGGCCTGAGCAAAGCAAATAACCATCTCCAAGGTGCTAGTCACATTATCTGTTTGAAAAATAATCTCGACCCATTATAAAAATAACTTTTTTTTTGTTCAATTCATTCATTTTTGTTGTTTGCTTTATTGCTTTACAACTTTTATAGACAATATTTTACTGGCAAAGTATTAATTTTAAATTCATATACAGTGGTACCCCTACATACGAAGTTAATTCATTCCAGGACCTTGTTTGTAAGTCGAAATGGTCGTATGTCGAGCAGGATTTTCCCATAAGAATACATTATAATTCCATTAATTCATTCCAGAGCCTGAAAACCTAAAGCAACTGAAAGGCTACACTAAATCCTTAATGAATTATGCTGTAACTATTGCACATAGCAATTACACAGAGCAAAATAAATAATGAATAAAAATTGGAATAATATAATAATTATAGTAATAATGATACCAGTATTAATGTAATCCCCATGTTAGAATCATGTTCTAATGTGGCAGTCTGGCAGATGCGACTTGTGTGGTGTACCTGAATGTACCGCGTGGCTGACTTGACAAAGTAAGAGAGGACTTTTTACTTTCACTTTTCATGTTCAGCTGCGGCGGACATTTGGCATGTTGTGTTGCACAAGTTCTGAAATAAATGATTAAAAACCTGACGAAGCTGGCGATTTTTTGGCAATGTTACAACAATAATAATAGTCACCTTAACTTATAGAGACTGGCAAACTGAGGTCAGAGGAGGAACGTCGAGAACGTAGACATTCTACAGCCATATGTCCAGCCAGTTCACGGTCGCACACACCACCCTCATAATTTTCTATCATTTCCATCTTCATTTCATTGGTGAGCCTCACATTTTCCATTTTTTTCACCACAGGCACTAACATTCTTGGAACCCATGTTGATTTCTCTCAGAAGAAAATCCACCATGCGTCAGTCTTGCGGGAAAACAAAGACAAATGGCGAGTCAAATTTTACGTCAGATGACGAAACAATCGAATGTCGAGGTACCACTGTATTGGAAAGTCAATTACATGCAATGACATTTTCGGCCACCATGGAGGGCTATCCTCCCCCGCGACCCCCCTTTATCTTCGAGTCTGAATGATCGAATTAACAAGGAAGTGACTGCAAATTAACTCATTGCCTGCAATTGACATTTAAACTTGAAAAAGTCTGTGAAAGCTCATCTGATTGGACAGGCGTCTGATTCATTTTGACTGGGAGGGGCCGAATAGATTGGACGTCTTTCAATATCAATGGCAGCCAATTACCGTATTGGCCCGAATATAAGAAGGTGTTTTTTTGCATTGAAATAACACTGAAAAAGAGTGGGTTGTCTTATATTCGCAGTCTAGACATTATACCCACTCACGACGCTAGATGGCGCCAGATATCATTGAAGCGATGTTCTGTCATGACAGATCTCAGCTACTCTCCCCACTCACGACGCTAGATGGCGCCAGATATCATTGAAGCAATGTTTTGTCATCACAGATCTCAGCTACACTTTTTAGTTTAACCAGTTTGCATTATTTTATTGCAATGTTTTTCCTTATTCAGATTTGTTTCAAGACTACAGTTACAGTTAGACTTCACTTTGATGGTTAATGCAGTTATTGGAATTTTGTTGTTTTATCACAATAGATTGGTTTATTTATATTTCAAAAACCAGAAGCCATTCATTTACGAATGTGACTGCACTTTAGTTTACATATTTAAATGTTCAGATTAAAGATGTCCCGATCGATCGGGATGCCGATCGATCGGGTCCGATCACGTCATTTTCAAAGTATCGGAATCGGCAAAAAAATATCGGACATGCCTTTTTTTAATATATACATTTTTTTTATTTAAATCGTTTTCTAATTGTATTTAACATTACAGACAAAATGTCTTACACTCATCCAGAGTAGTTTTGGCTTGAAGTAGGGCTATCAAATTTATTGCGTTAACCGCGGTAATTTTTTTTTTTTTAATTCATCACGTTAAGTAATTAACGCATGCGCTGCACGACCCACTCACGCATTGTCGCGTTCAATCTATAAAGACGCCGTTTTACCTATAGATAGCGCTAAAAGGCAGCGTATAATGAGTAGAGAGAATTTTGACAGCCTTTGGAGCCTTTTTTATGTGGCTAAAGCCTTACAATACCTCTCTCAGCATTTAAAAATAACGTGGGAGGCAATGTTTGGAAGAAAGGTAGTAGTTGATCATTTTCTCAACACCATATGTTCTTTCCCAACGCAGAGAAGATATATCACTTGGTGTCCCTACGCACAGTCATGGTTGCACTTCCCATCATGCATTTGGGCAGAAGTTAAATGGCTGCAGTATCATTTACTGAAAGCTCAACAAATACACTAGATGGCAATATTTAGTCACAATATACAAAGTCACATTTATCCTTTAAGAATTACATAATATGTTACACTCATCCAGAGTCTTTAGTTTAGGCTTAAGGTAGGGTTATCAAATTTATCCTGATAACGGAGGTAATTAATTACGGAGGTAATTAATTTTTTAAAAAATGTATCACGCAAAAATATTTAACGCAATTAATGCATGCGCTGCACGACCCACTCACATATTGTCGCGCTCAATCTGTCATGGCGCCGTTTGACCTATATAGAGAGATAAAAGGCAACGTATAATGAGTAGAATGAATTTTGGCAGCCTTTGGAGTCTTTTTTTAATTGGCTAAAGCCTTACAATCCCTCTCCCTTCGGTTAGAAATATCATGGGAAGCAATGTGGGGAAGCACGGTAGCAATTGATCTTTTTCTTAACACCTTATTTTATTTCCCAACGCAGAGAAGATATATCAATTGGTAGCACTACGCACAGTCATGGTTCCACTTCCCATCATGCATTTGGGTATGGCTACAGTATCATTTACTGAAAGCTCAACAAATACACTAGATGGCAATATTTAGTCACAATATACAAAGTCACAAGTCTTTCTATCCGTGGATCCCTCTCACAGAAAGAATGTTAATAATGTAAATGCCATCTTGAGGATTTATTGTCATAATAAACAAATACAGTACTTATGCACTGTATGTTGAATGTATATTTTCGTCCGAGTTTTATTCATTTTTTTCTTAATGCATTGCCAAAATGTATATGATCGGCAAAAATTATCAGGAATGATTGGAATTGAATCGGGAGCAAAACAAAAGCAATTGGATCGGGAAATATCGGGATCGGCAGATACTCAAACTAAAACGATCGGGATCGGATCGGGAGCAAAAAAACATGATCGGAACAACCCTAGTTGAGATATTAACATTTGAATGAGGCAAAATAACATGCTTTTTCTCTCAAATATATTGTTATAATCATTTGTTTCGGATGTACTGTAATTATTTTCTGTATAAAAATTAATTCTGTGTTCAAAAAGTCTTTTTTTTCCAAACTTGACTCTGGAAAAAGAGGGGGTCGCCTTATAATCAGGGTCGTTTTATATTCGGGCCAATACGGTAGTTAACAAGCTGATAATATCTTTTAATATTTAAATGTCAATTGTGCGTTTCTAAACCCATTTGAATGATTAATGGCAAAAGAATGAACTCAACATGACAACTTTGTCCACCTAAAATGACAACTTCTCCATTTTTTTCCTGAATGAACCTTTTTGTGTGTCAATACAATGTGAGGCAGGAAACTTCTTGTCATATTTAATGGCGATAGCGTGGAGTGAGGGAGGGAGCTTGACCACACGGTCACGGTCATGTAGACCTTCTCTCTCTTGCTCACATAAGCAGTGTCAGCGCGCTCAGCCGCCTCCATCCGAGCCTTCTAGGGCCCAACATGGGAATACAAATGGAAAATCGGGGCTCGCCCAGAGGAGGAACGGTAAGCCGCTGTGTTTCTTCTAAACGTTACTTCCATTCTGATTAGTGCTGTGCGATATGAAAAAAAATCTCGTATCTCGATATAGAGACATTCTATATCATGGTATCGACATGCCACAATATAAAACATTTTTTATTATTTGGTGAAAATGATACAATTAAGACACCCCCACCCCAACTCACTTTATTTTTAATTAAAAAGCCACAAATGTTTAATGTAACAAGTACTGCTGCTACCTAAAACTATCCAGTGTGGACATAAATGTTGCACAAGTATACATATTTTTGCTCAAATGAAAAGATATCTTCTCATCAACTAATACTTGTTAATAGTGGTTTGGACTTTTAAGAGTGCTGTGTATTAAGCTAGCATAAAAAATGAAATTAGTATTGGTAACGGATTGAATTGTGTTATCTGTGTGCTGTGTGAATTAGGTACGTGCCGGTATGATATTCTGAAGGTATGATAACCTTGAGCCAAAATATCACAGTTTCACAGTATTGCAATTACAGCTCTATAATGTGTTATGATGAGATATCGGGTTTTTAAAATAAAAAAAAAAATATATATATATATATATATATATATATATATTTTCCATTGAACAGGATTTTTATTCTTCAAAATATACTAGCACATTTCAACGTAAGTATAATGTTAAGTTAAAATGGTAAAAACAAAACAAAATATTCTAAATAACATTAAAATAAATGCAGTGCTTTCGGTGAGCCTAAACCCTCAGCCGCAGCTCAACATTATTACCATCAGAACAAAAATAATTCAATTATTTTCCATAAGAATCATGGGTGTTTGGCTCGTATCATGTTTTCGTTATGCACACACGCTCTTTCTATACACAGACAGTCGCCAGAGAGAGAAAAACACCACGTTTTACCACCGCTAGACACACTAAACACGCTGGAGTTAACTCTCGTAGCTGGTGGGAAATGTTCTTGACAGTGTTTACTAACCTTTAATTTTGTATGAATGCGAAATCATATTGGAGGTATTGCCTCCTCGGCAGCTACCCTCCGCAAACATGTTTTACATGTCGGTTTGCCCTCCTCCTCTATGCCGCGGCCGTCTAACTTTTCTGTCGCCGAAGTATTCCCATACCACTGATTTTGTTTTCTTCGATGGGGACAAAACTTCAGGAGTTTCACCTCCTCCAGCCATCGTGTAGCACAGCTGACATACTGACACTGAGCAACAACCGGTGGGGGAGGTTTGAGCCTTGCAACTGCAAGCGAGGGCTTTCTCCATGCATTTATATATATATATATATATATATATATATAGCTAATGCCTTAGGGACGGTATGATGAAAAATTTATGCGCTTTTGAAACCTTGACGTTTTCATACCACGGTATATCTAGTAATCGGCGCATGTCTAGTGTGAATTATGTGTTGCTATTTTCAATTGTCTTGCATGCATTACTCACATACGATTGGCAGGGATATCCAATTTGCTAAACTGTTGTTTTTGGCAGCCTTTTAAAAAAATTTTTTAAGTCTTTTGGATGAAAATACGTATTAGTCTCAGTCATATTTTAGTCATTTAAAATGTGTTTGTCTTCGTCTAGTTTGTCGACAAAATCTCATACAAATTTCGTCTAGTTTTAGTCGAAACTTACCCGAAATGTTTTTGCCTGTAAAATTCAAAAATCAAGATTTCCAACGATTTCGAGTAAACATAGACAGACGAGACAACGCCAACTTGGTGATGATAATACACACTCAACAGGAAAAGCAGTACATTAGTTTCAATTAAATCCACCTAGAAGCCACAAACTGGATGTAAAAAAAGTAGGGCTGTCAAAATTATCGCGTTAACGGGCGCTAATTTTTTTGATTAATCACGTTAAAATATTTGACGCATTTAACGCACATGCCCCGCTCAAACAGATTAAAATGACAGCAAAGTGTCATTTCCACTTGTTACTTGTGTTTTTTGGTGTTTTTCCGCCCTCTGCTGGCGCTTGGGTGCGACTGATTTTAGGGGTTTCAGGCTTCAGCACCATAATTATTATTGACATCAACAATGGCGAGCTACTAGTTTATTTTTTGATTGAAAATTTTACAAAGTCTATTAAAACGAAAACATTAAGAGAGGTTTTAATATAAAATTTCTAGAACTTGTACTAACATTTATCTTTTAAGAACTACAAGTCTTTCTATCCATGGATCGCTTTAACAGAATGTTAATGTTAATGCCATCTTGTTGATTTATTGTTATAATAAACAAATACAGTACTTATGTACAGTATGTTCAATGTTTATATCCGTCTTGTGTCTTAGCTTTCCATTCCAACAATAATTTACAGAAAAATATGGCATATTATATAGATTGTTTGAATTGCGATTAATTACGATTAATTAATTTTTAAGCTGTGATTAACTCGATTAAAAATGTTAATAGTTTGACAGCCCTAAAAAAAGTTGTCAGAGCGTTATAGAGGATGCTCACTACGCTTAAGTTGATGCTAATGCTAACACAAATGCTATGCTAACACGAAGAGTCACGTTTAGTGTGTGATAATCATTCAGCACGTCGAATTTTTGTCTCGTCTCAGACAAAAACTGGTATTCATCTCATTATGTTCTAATCTACCAAGCAACGTTTTTAGCTCATCATCATCATGTCATCGTCATGAAAAATTTGTTCGTGACGAAATAGTTTCGTCATTGTTGACGAAAACAACATTGTTGCTAACTAGGGTTGTTCCGATCATGTTTTTTTGCTCCCGATCCGATCCCGATCGTTTTAGTTTGAGTATCTGCCGATCCCGATATTTCCCAATCCGATTGCTTTTTTTTTTTTTGCTCCCGATTCAATTCCAATCATTCCCGGTATTTTTTCCCGATCATATACATTTTGGCAATGCATTAAGAAAAAAATGAATAAAACTCGGACGAATATATTCATTCAACATACAGTACATAAGTACTGTATTTGTTTATTATGACAATAAATCCTCAAGATGGCATTTACATTATTAACATTCTTTCTGTGAGAGGGATCCACGGATAGAAAGACTTGTGACTTTGTATATTGTGACTAAACATTGCCATCTAGTGTATTTGTTGAGCTTTCAGTAAATGATACTGTAGCCATGCCCAAATGCATGATGGGAAGTGGAACCATGATTGTGCGTAGTGCTACCAATTGATATATCTTCTCTGCGTTGGGAAATAAAATAAGGTGTTAAGAAAAAGATCAATTGCTACCGTGCTTCCCCACATTGCTTCCCATGATATTTCTAACCGGAGGGAGAGAGATTGTAAGGCTTAAGCCAATTTAAAAAAGGCTCCAAAGGCTGCCAAAATTCATTCTACTCATTATACGCTGCCTTTTATCTCTCTATATAGGTAAAACGGTGCCATTACAGATTGAGCGCGACAATACGTGAGTGGGTCGTGCAGCGCATGCATTAATTGCGTTAAATATTTTTACGTGATACATTTTTTAAAAAATTAATTACCTCCGTTATCGGGATAAATTTGATAACCCTACCTTAAGCCTAAACTAAAGACTCTGGATGAGTGTAACATATTATGTCTGTAACGTTAAATACAATTAGAAAACGATTTAATTAAAAAAAATATATACTGTATATATTAAAAAAGGCATGGCCGATATTTTTTTCCCTATTCCAATACTTTGAAAATGACGTGATCGATCGGCTTCCCGATCGATCGGGTCATCCCTATTGCTAACTATTGATTCCTATTTTTCACCGCATCTGCTTTTTTGGCGTGTCCGTTCGTACTGACTTTGTCCATTGAGCCCGTTCAAGTATTATTCATGTGCACTAATTCGCAGTCTGACACGCCCTGAGCAAACTGACCCGCATGCGCAGAAGCACCAAAACAAATGACTATACATGCTGGCTGTACGTCATTCTCGGGTGGACATTTTTTTATTTCTAAAAAGAGGACACAAACAACAGATGTAAATAACCATCGTTTAGTCTCAAATCTATTCAAAGTTTATATGGATTGATAGAACGCATTCACACACTGTGCGTACATGACGCACACACATACGACCATTTTGCCCCAACTCGGCCATATAAGCAATATTGAAATATTACTAATTTGGCGCACAGAAAGAAAACCGAGCATTCTCAGACTGTGGTCAATCCCAACTTCAAGCTAGGGGCTAACGCTAATGCACAGCTCCATCGCTGCAGTCCTACCAGCCACTCTCACTTTTTGCGGAAGTAATTTTGCTGCATGAATTCCGAATTGGGAGACTTGAGAGTTCAGACCGCAGCCACATTAAGGAAAAATGTGGCCCAGATCAGATTTTAACCACATAGGAAAGTGACTTAGATTGGATATGAAATGGTCCACTTCAATGCGACTTGTCCCGTTCACACCCTCAAGTTAATGCCTCACTCCAGTCGTAAAACCACCAAAAAAAATCTGATTTGTGCATTAAGACGCTATCTGCAGGCCAAAATATGCATTGCAGGAACAGGTCTATTTGTGGCGACGATGACGATAAACATCTAAAATATTGAAAGTTTCATATCGTTTTGGCGAAATATAAATTGTAATATCGCACAGCACTAATTCTGATGTTTTCTTCAAGTTTGCCAAGTAGGGCAAAGTCTCTTATCTGAAGGCGCGTGTCAGAGGTTGATGGGGTCACTCTTAAAGCTGCCTTATAGGGTCATTGCGAGCTTAGCGGCGCCATGTTTGGCTCCGGACTTTCCTCTAACCGAGGTTGGAGTGGAAAAAGCGCTAACAGAGAGGTCCATGTAGGAGGATTTTGGAGAGGAAGCCGTGTTATTGGAGCGCACAGTTGCTGCTGCGGGCCACATCCGCATCGGCATCCACGTGCCATCCAAAGGACAAAGTCTTCTTCATTCGACCTGCCTGCCGGCTGCCTTTTTCCCACTCGTGTCGCTCACTCATGCACAGACGTGCCACAGATAGAAGGCATACGTTGGAACAAATAGTTGCGCGCTTTGTGAGCCATTCAAGAAGTTTCTTTCCCTCTCAGGGTGCTGACGGGAAGTCCGCAGGCCATCCTCATTGACTGCCATTGAGGGAGAGAGACGTTCAATTCATTTGAACTTGGAAGGCTGCAATGAATGAACGAAATTGTAAAGTTGTGACTAGCAAAATAATAACTTAAAAGATGAAGTGGGATGAAAACATGAAAAATGAGGGGAGACACTTTTGCTTGTTTTTAATTGAAGGATTTAAAAAAAAAAAAAAAAATCGGTAACAGTATTATCAATCGGGTTGGGCATCGAGCATTGATTGGATCCGGGACGAACACTCCGGTTCTCCTGGAACCGTTCGAATTTTTTTATTTCGATTCCAAGTTTCGATGCCTTAACCGCCGACCGGAAAAAAATAACTGCTGAACACCATGAAGAAGCAGCCACATTCCGGCCCTGAATATTATACCGGAACAGCATTCCGGCCCTGAATCTTAAACCGGAACTCCGTTCTGGCCCTGAATCTTATACCGGAACTGCGTTTCTGACCGTTCTGGCCAACTTTCACCCTTGACTCCTATGGAAAGAAACGTCATTATGTTCAAGTTCAAAGACTGATATTTATATACAAGTTAAAAATAGCCCTGTGAGAAATCCATAGCAAAGTTAACTGAAAGTTCATATAATTAAAAATAAAAAAATAATCGATAAGTTAAAAAATTTATATAAACTATGCAACTCTTTGACCCTGCCTATTAAAAAAAATCGAGAATCATTTGGAACCGGAATCGGAATGTGGAATAAGAATCGGAACCATTCAAATTCAAACGATGCCCAAACCTAATTATCAAATTACATTTTCTATCAATTTTACATGTTTTCTTGTTAGTTTAGATATACAGTGCCTTGCAAAAGTATTCGGCCCCCTTGAATCTTGCAACCTTTCACCACATTTCAGGCTTCAAACATAAAGATATGAAATTTAATTTTTTTGTCAAGAAACAACAACAAGTGGGACACAATTGTGAAGTGGAACAACATTTATTGGATAATTTAAACTTTTTGAACAAATAAAAAACTGAAAAGTGGGGCGTGCAATATTATTCGGCCCCTTTACTTTCATTGCAGCAAACTCACTCCAGAAGTTCAGTGAGGATCTCTGAATGATCCAATGTTGTCCTAAATGACCGATGATGATAAATAGAATCCACCTGTGTGTAATCAAGTCTCCGTATAAATGCACCTGCTCTGTGATAGTCTCAGGGTTCTGTTTAAAGTGCAGAGAGCATTATGAAAACCAAGGAACACACCAGGCAGGTCCGAGATACTGTTGTGGAGAAGTTTAAAGCCGGATTTGGATACAAAAAGATTTCCCAAGCTTTAAACATCTCAAGGAGCACTGTGCAAGCCATCATATTGAAATGGAAGGAGCATCAGACCACTGCAAATCTACCAAGACCCGGCCGTCCTTCCAAACTTTCTTCTCAAACAAGGAGAAAACTGATCAGAGATGCAGCCAAGAGGCCCATGATCACTCTGGATGAACTGCAGAGATCTACAGCTGAGGTGGGAGAGTCTGTCCATAGGACAACAATCAGTTGTACACTGCACAAATCTGGCCTTTATGGAAGAGTGGCAAGAAGAAAGCCATTTCTCAAAGATATCCATAAAAAGTCTCGTTTAAAGTTTGCCACAAGCCACCTGGGAGACACACCAAACATGTGGAAGAAGGTGCTCTGGTCAGATGAAACCAAAATTGAACTTTTTGGCCACAATGCAAAACGATATGTTTGGCGTAAAAGCAACACAGCTCATCACCCTGAACACACCATCCCCACTGTCAAACATGGTGGTGGCAGCATCATGGTTTGGGCCTCCTTTTCTTCAGCAGGGACAGGGAAGATGGTTAAAATTGACGGGAAGATGGATGCAGCCAAATACAGGAACATTCTGGAAGAAAACCTGTTGGTATCTGCACAAGACCTGAGACTGGGACGGAGATTTATCTTCCAACAGGACAATGATCCAAAACATAAAGCCAAATCTACAATGGAATGGTTCAAAAATAAACGTATCCAGGTGTTAGAATGGCCAAGTCAAACTCCAGACCTGAATCCAATCGAGAATCTGTGGAAAGAGCTGAAGACTGCTGTTCACAAACACTCTCCATCCAACCTCACTGAGCTCGAGCTGTTTTGCAAGGAAGAATGGGCAAGAATGTCAGTCTCTCGATGTGCAAAACTGATAGAAACATACCCCAAGCGACTTGCAGCTGTAATTGGAGCAAAAGGTGGCGCTACAAAGTATTAATGCAAGGGGGCCGAATAATATTGCACGCCCCACTTTTCAGTTTTTTATTTGTTAAAAAAGTTTAAATTATCCAATAAATTTTGTTCCACTTCACGATTGTGTCCGACTTGTTGTTGATTCTTGACAAAAAATTAAAATTTTATATCTTTATGTTTGAAGCCTGAAATGTGGCGAAAGGTTGCAAGGTTCAAGGGGGCCGAATACTTTTGCAAGGCACTGTATTTACGGTGTTTCGCTGCTAACCCACCAATTTGAAATGGATTGGACATCTATCGCTCCAGTGGGATGAGTTGAAGTCCAGCATACTCAAAATGTAGTGCTCAAACTACTTAAATTGCATTCCAGTTCATTTAAAATGTTGAGTTACAAAAAAAAAAACAGGTTATTGTTAAGTTTTCTATCAAAATTTGAAAAATCCAGTGTTTGACTTGGAATTTCAAGTACGCCCGACTTTTTTTTTTCCCCTCGGCGCCTAGTTTTATGTTCCGATACACATTTACAGCTACAGTAACATGTTCAGCCTAGAGTAATATAAAATGACCGTGATTTAGTATACATATCACAAAAATAATCGATTATCAAAATAATGCTTTATGGCAAGCCTATCTTGAGGTGGCCATTTTGAAGGCCCGTGGTTCCTCAAACACTTTCCCTGCTTCTCATCTCGCCCATCAGGCGGCGGTTGGTCGTCGTTGAGCCGCGATGGGCGACTGGAGCCTGCTGGGGAACGTCCTGGAGGAAGTCCAGGAGCACTCCACGTCGGTAGGCAAGGTGTGGCTGACGGTTCTCTTCATCTTCCGCATCTTGGTCCTGGGCACGGCGGCCGAGTCGTCGTGGGGTGACGAGCAGAGCGACTTCCTGTGCGACACGCAGCAGCCCGGCTGTACCAACGTTTGCTACGACCGCGCCTTCCCCATCGCTCACATTCGTTACTGGGTGCTGCAGATCGTCTTCGTCTCCACACCGTCCCTTATCTACATGGGTCACGCCGTGCACACCGTGCGAAGCGAGGAGAAGCGACGGCGCCGGCTTGAGGAGGAGCACCAGGATGGATCAGAGGTTGAGAAGGAGCGCCTACGAGAGAGTGAGGCCCGTCCGCGCCTGCGAGGTCCACTCCTGCACACGTACGTCCTCAGCATCCTCATCCGCACCGCCATGGAGGTCATCTTCATTGCCGTGCAGTACATGATCTATGGAGTCTTCCTCAAGGCGCTCTACCTGTGCACGGCCGCTCCCTGCCCCAACCCGGTCAACTGCTACATGTCGCGGCCTACCGAAAAGAATATTTTCATCGTTTTTATGCTAGCGGTAGCCGCCGTATCGCTAGTGCTGTCTGTGTTGGAGCTTTACTACTTGGGTTGGAAGAGCCTAAGGGCGTGCGTACGACAGAGGGCCTCCGTTAAAGGACTGCCAAACCCGGACGAGCCCCCAAATCCCCCCCCACTAGCACCGCCTCCTGACTTCAGCCGCTGTGTGGCCCCCGTTCCCTTCAGCGACCGCGTGGCACTGCAGCAGAACTCGGCCAATATGGCGGCCGAGCGCCACCGCAGCGACCTGGAGGACGACGAAGATTTCTTGCGCAGGTACGACCAGGACAACCGACGGCTGAGCAAGTACAGCGGAAGCAGCGGGCGGGGCCGACCGAATGACCTGGCCATTTAAGCGAACCGCCTTTGAATGCAACACGAACAAATAGAGACGCCTGAATATTGCACTTCACAGAATTTTAACGCATTTGGTTCATTAAATGTGTTTTGACATCCATTGACAGTGATAGACCTCCAATCTATTTGGACTGCAGGGCCATTGACGGCGATAGACGTCCAAACCGAACGGGAAAGGTTAGCAGGCTGACTAATTCACATTCAGCTCTCCCTGTTCAAATGGGTTGGATGTCTGTCGTAATCAATTGCACTAAATGGGTGAGTAAAGAGAATTTTTATAGAAAACACAATCAAAATGGCTGAAAACTTTTCACAATTCTAAACATTTCCAGATGTCCTTAAAACATGTCTGAATTATGAAAAACATCAGTCTGGGTTCCCCTCTGAAAACCTGCAAAGCCTTTTTATATTTTCTTTTGCATCTTTGCAGTTTTAGTCTGGTGGCCCGCCAGGCTTGTAAAGCACTGAGGAAAACCTTGATGGATTATATACCCTGATTAGCGTTGTTGTCGTTTCATTTTGCACTAATGGATGGACCACCACACGAAATACATAATTGCTGTATTTGTATACCACATAAAACATTCAAAAGTCCTCCAAAATGTCCCGTTAAAGAGACGGACTACACTTTCTATCAACAACATTTTTCATGTCTATTGTCATTATCGCCACTAATAGACCATGTTCCCGAAACGCACATTTTGGCCAGCATTTTTTTTTTTTTTTGCGCAGTGACTTGCTATCTTGAAGTAATTCCATATGCTATAGTAGTACCACCAATTGGCCTCAAGAAATCCCTATCAACTGAAAGTGACTGTGTCAACCGTAAGTGAGTAATGCATTCAAGACAATTGAAATTAGCAACACAAAAACACAATTTGTTCCAATACCAATATTAACTGGTTAATAATTAGGGTTGTTCCGATCATGTTTTTTTGCTTCCGATCCGATCCCGATCGTTTTAGTTTGAGTATCTGCCGATCCCGATATTTCCCGATCCACTTTTTTTTGCTCCCGATTCAATTCCAGTCATTCCCGAAAAATGTTCCCGATCATACACATTTTGGCAATGCATTAAGAAAAAAATGAATAAAACTCGGACGAATATACAGTGGGGAGAACAAGTATTTGATACACTGCCGATTTTGCTGGTTTTCCCACTTGCAAAGCATGTAGAGGTCTGTAATTTGTATCATAAGTTCTCTTCAACTGTGAGGGACGGAATCTAATACCAAAAAAAAAAAAAAAAAAAAAAACAGAAAATCACGTTGTATGATTTTTAAATAATAAATTTGCATTTAATTGCATGAAATAAGTATTTGATACATCACAAAAATCAAACTTAATATTTGGTACAGAAACCTTTGTTTGCTATTACAGATACCAAACGTTTCCTGTAGTCCTTGATAAGGTTTGCACACACTGCAGCAGCGATTTTGGCCCACTCCTCCATGGAGATCTTCTCCAGAGCCGTCAGGTTTCGGGGCTGCTGCCGGACAACACGGACTTTCAGCTCCCTCCATAGATTTTCTATCGGGTTCAGATCTGGTGACTGGGTAGGCCACTCCAGGACCTTAAGATGCTTCTTATGGAGCCACTCTTTAGTTGCCTTGGCTGTGTGCTTTGGGTCGTTGTCATGCTGGAAGACCCAGCCACGTCCCATCTTCAGGGCTCTCACTGAAGGAAGGAGGTTTTCAGCCTAGATCTGGGGATACATAGCCCCATCCATCCTCCCCTCAATACGGTGCAGTGGTCCTGTACCCTTGGCAGAGAAGCAGCCCCAAAAAATGATGTTTCCTCCTCCATGTTTCACGGTTGGGATGGTGTTCTTGGGGTAGTACTCATCCTTCTTTTTCCTCCAAACACAACGAGCCGAGTTTAGACCAAAAAGTTCCATTTTGGTCTCATCTGACCACATGACCTTCTCCCATTGCTTCTCTGGATCATCCAGATGGTCAGTGGCAAACTTCAGACGTGTCTGGACATGCACTGGCTTCAGCAGCAGGACCTTGCGTGCGTTGTAGGATTTTAATCCATGACGACATAATGTGTTTCCGATGGTTTTCTTCAAGACTGTGGTTCCAGCTCTCTTCAGGTCGTTGACCAAGTCCTGCCGTGTAGTTCTGGGCTGATCCCTCACCTTCCTCATGATCAGTGATGCCCCACGAGGTGAGATCTTGCATGGAGCCCCAGAACGAGGCAGACTGACCGTCAACTTGAACTTCTTCCATTTTGTAATAATCACTCCAACAGTTGTTACCTTCTCACCAAGCTGCTTATTTTCCTGTAGCCCATCCCAGCCTTGTGCAGGTCAATTATTTTATCCCTGATGTCCTTACACAGCTCTTTGGTCTTGGCCATTGTGGAGAGTTTGTTTGTCTGTTTGTTTGTTTGTTTGTTTGTTTGTTTGTTTGTTTGTTTGTTTGTTTGTTTGTTTGTTTGTTTGTTTGTTTGTTTGTTTGTTTGTTTGAGCATGTGAACAGGTGTCTTTTATACAGGTAACAAGTTCAAACAGGTGCAGTTACTTCCGGTAATGAGTGGAGAACAGGAGGGGTTCTTAAAAAAGAAGTAAGAGCCGGAATATTTACTAGTTGGTAATGTATCAAATACGTATTTCATGCAGTTAAATACAAATTTATTATTTAAAATTTATACAATGTGATTTTCTGGATTTTTGTATTAGATTCTGTCCCTCACAGTTGAAGAGAACTTAGGATACAAATTACAGACCTCTACATGGCTTGCAAGTGGGAAAACCAGCAAAATCGGCAGTGTATCAAATACTTGTTCTCCCCACTGCATACATTCAACATACAGTACATAAATACTGTATTTGTTTATTATGACAATAAATCCTCAAGATGGCATTTATATTATTAACATTCTTTCTGTGAGAGGGATCCACGGATGGAAAGACTTGTGACTTTGTATGTTGTGACTAAATATTGCCATCTAGTGTATTTGTTGAGCTTTCAGTAAATGATACTGTAGCCATGCCCAAATGCATGATGGGAAGTGGAACCATGACTGTGCGTAGTGCTACCAATTGATATATCTTCTGTGCACTGGGAAATATCATAAGATGATAAGAAAAAGATAAATTTCTACCTTGCTTCCCCACATTGCTTTCCATGATATTTCTAATCATAGGGAGAGGGATTGTAAGGCTTTAGCCAATTAAAAACAGGCTCCAAAGGCTGCCCAAATTAGCTCTACTCATTATACGCTGCCTTTTATCTCTCTATATAGGTAAAACGGCACCATTACAGATTGAGCACAACAATGCGTGAGTGGGTCGTGCAGCGCATGCATTAATTGCATTAAATATTTTATCGTGATACATTTTTACTAAATTTAATCACTGCTGTTATCGGGATAAATTTGATAACCCTACCTTAAGCCTAAACTAAAGACTCTGGATGAGTGTAACATATTATGTCTGTAACGTTAAATACAATTAGAAAACGATTTAATTAAAAAATATATATATTAAAAAAAAGGCATGGTCGATATTTATTTGCCAATTCCGATACTTTGAAAATGACGTGATCGGAGACATCTCTAGATATAATGGAAAGGACACTTTCGTGTATATTGACACTTACATACTTGCAATACCTCCCCCATCTGCACACGACCGATAACTTTCTACTTATTCCTTCCTATTGCAACTCCGCCCGACGACATAAATAAAAATAAAAAATAAAAAAAAATTCGACACAGGATAATTTCTCGCGGCACACCGGTTGAAAACACTGGTTTGAGGCATCTGCAGGGGACCGGGAGATTTTTTTCAACACAACACTGGTCCTCAGTCTGTCTTCCTAGAGGGAAAACACTACCGCTTTTGTCCACCAGCGTCGCTAAAATCGACCAAACTGAAAAGTTACAAAGTGTTGCTTTAAACTAGAGATGCACGATAATATCGGTCACCGATAATTATCGGCCGATAATGGCAATTATGATGTCACACAGATAATCCAGATAAAACGAAATTCAACCGATAATGCAATCCGATAATTATATACTTGATTTAGCCTCCAAATGTGCGCAATCAACAGTTTTGTCCAATTCTGCTAGTTTTAAGGAGGTGTTTTTGCAGTGTAGTAATGTGATATATGTTAGGAATGGCTTACTTTTAAAGGCATTTTTGTGCAACTTGGGTGTTTACTCTCTAAGTAATTGTTGCCAAAAGCTTACCATTACACAATGCCATTGCCATTGTTTAGATGTTGGAATTTACTACTAGTTCACATTTGATGTGGAAAAAAAAATAGCACTAAATTACATTTTTGCACAGTAACATTTGATCTTTGTATACTTTAAAATTTTACATACATATTAGAATAGAATTATCGGCGTGACATTATCGGTTATCGGGTGGAAGGGGCAGGAAATTATCGGTTATCAATATCGGTTGAAAACTATTATCGTGCATCACTACTTTAACAATAAAAGCGTCTGTCCTCAGGATGGGTGGCCACTTCCTGGGACTTCTGGCTTATAATGATGTCTTTCTCCACTATTACACATTAGAAAACGAAATTGATTTTTAAAATGGTTCTTTTTGAATTTATTAAAAACTATTATTTCCACTAAGGTGCACATGAGAAAGCTGTTGTCTGTCCCTTTGAAGACTCTGTACAGTGAACTCAGAGAATTTTTTTCTGATACATCCTACATGTTAGAGAATATGAGTTGTGCAAAGCCTGTATTTCAAATTTTGCTTGAAGAAAAAGGGTGCGGTCACTTTAGAGCGCCTCATTGTTGCGGGAGGCATCAAGTGCATATACAGTACTGTATTTCGGGGCTAAAATTTGTGTATGCGGGATATAGATACTGGACAAAGTAGCGTGCATTTAAAAAAATAAAATAAAATTTAATAGAATTATTTCATTAAGCGTTGACAGTCAATCAGATGTGGTTTCAGTGTACTTCTACATCATGTTGTGTCAAAATGTAGAAGACTTATTTAGTTGACTATTCAGGGAATTGTGGTTGCATTCTCGATAGCTGTGAAGTTAGCAAAAAAAATAGGTGAATTGCCTTAAAATGAGATAAGCACATCTGAAAAGAAAAATGATGAAAATTCTCATGCGAATGCCTGTCGTATTTTATATATGGCCACTAGGTGGCAACGTTGCACTTGTTACTTTCTCCCTCGTTTTGGTGGAAATGATTTTTTATGTTTTCTATTTTTGTTTTAAACAATATCAGGCAGTATGCTTGGACGTTAGTTAGAAACACTTCAATAAAACTTTTTGTGTGTGTGTAACAGAAGCAACAATCTATTCACCCTATCATTTATATGCACTTGTGTTTTAATTTTTGTGTATTTGCTACGTTTTCCCCCAATAAATGATTTGTCTGTTAAAACTGTGTAATATTTTCACTCACCAGTGTAGGGCAGACAATATTTTGAAGGAGCGCCCGCCAGCCAAAAACCTTTGGACGAAGATGTTATGCTAGTACGTTCACTTTTACTAACAAAGTGGTGTTTAAAAAGTACAAAGCAGTTGTAAAATTAGTAAAAAAGATTATTTCAAAGAAGTAAAACTGATAATTCCTTGGAATTTCCATTTGAAACATTTAGTTAAACCTCTGTGAATTATTTCTAATTAGTTCAACCACATGGGAAGCGTGAACATGGAGAAAACTTCCAGTTAACGATATATTAGTTAAGACGTAAACGTCACTACAGCACATGCCTGATGGGAAATGTAGTTGTCTTCCCTCGAGTGCGGCACATCGATAAGCTCTGCGTTCCATTTCCTTGCATGTCCGGACTTCAACCGGCAGCTCAAGTGTCTTTTGGACCAAAACCGACACCGAGTCTTCATTTGACCTTTTATTTCTCAGGTAAGTTGTCGCTTTGACGATATAAACGTCTGTTTGTTTGGTGTTATCATTGTTCGCTAGCTGTCGTGTGATCTTTGTGCTCCAAAGAGTTGTACCTGACATCATCTGTCTTAATGTGAGTTGGCCCGCTCGCAAAGAACTCACTTTGTAAATTAAAAAAAAAAAAAAAACGACCGTTCCTCTAAAAACACTTAACGGTAACGTGAAAAAGAGGTGGGCCAACATTCAGGAGCTAAAAGCTAACACCTTATACTGGGGATGTTACACAGGTTCCACTGTTTACGACAGATATCGTTGACTACGCTGTTGACGTAACTCGAATTTCTGCGTATGTACCTGACAGCTGTTAATTTTTATTTCTTTTTAAAGGTCAGTATTTGTATGGGGAAACAAACTTAACCCTCGAAAACTATAGATGTTTGAAATAAGTAAATGGAACGTTCATGCGGACAGTAGTTAAAGTAAAGATCTGCCTGATCTTAAAGTGCATATGACAGGATAAAAAAAAAAGTCTTACATAGCATTATTTTGTGACTTGAAATCATATTTTGAGACGATTCGACTATATACAACAATTTGGCAAAGCGAAGATGACGAGAAATTAGTGTTTTAATCCGCAGTCTAGCCACGCCTACCATTATAGACCCCAATCACCAACGTCACACAATCACGTGATCGCTGTATTGTGCCGCCATATTGTCCGTCATTGTGTGTCCGTATTGTCAATGGTAGTAGTTTCTACAGGTGGCTTTCAGACGCTGTAAACTCATTGGATGAGTTGCATAAAAGCCGTTATTTGGAAAAGCTTCGGTCAATCCAGTCGCCAGATCCATATTTGATGCCCAAACCGATGTTTCCTCCCGTCCGGTCCCGTCCCGTGGGTCAGAGCTCATCCCGAGACCACAAAATTTCCAATCATACTCCAGTTTATGTCACGATGAGGAGTCGGGTACCCAAAATCGGCACTGGCCCGAATATACACCGACATTTGGTCAGCTGAACGTCACCGTTGTCACGATTGTAAAATAATAATTGGTCGACAACGGGCCGGTGTGTGCCGAAAAATAGCTGCCCCGCGTAAAATGTCCCCCCTGACGGGAGCGCTTATTTATAACGCTTTATTGACGTGAAAACATCAAATGTTTTCATGGACGCGTTACAGTAATGGATTTATGACTAAGATCAGTTTTAAATAATTAAATTACACAAAATATTACTACTGTATTTTAGTAACAAATCGTGGCCAGATAACCATCTTTGAACAGAAATGTATTAGTCTACAGGTTTTCACGACCATATCCCAATGACAATCACACAGGTATGACATTTATTAGTTCAAGCAGAGTAAAATAATACATATTCACAGTACAAGAAAGTCGTTTTCGTGTGGGCGCTCCCGTCAGGGGGGACATTTCACACAGGGCGGCTATTTTTCAGCACAAAACGTGTTATTGCGCTCACCTTCTTGCTGCACGACCGTGGCGACGAGCTTCGTAGTCTCTGTCTGATGATGTCTGCGATCGTGTTGGCATCATATTGATGTTTTCGCCGCTGTCTGACGGCTGTCGACACAAACGCATCATGGACCGACATAAACCGTGCTGCTTTAGAGATTTGCCCTTTTAACAATGGGCACACAGCAACTTCTAAAATGACCGTTTATCTTCTCTATTACTGCAACCAACCGCCATACATGCCTTCACCATTTTGATTAATCAGTGTTAACGATTGTCAGGAAGGTTTTTGGGTTCATTTACTAGGCGGTGATTCCTTAGACAAGCAGAAAAACACGCAGTAATAGGAGGAATGTACGCAGCGGTAGTATGTAAACACGACGAGCTGACGGACAATATGGTGGAACCAGTCGGGTTCCAAGAATGTTATTGCAGGTGGTGAAAAAAAGGAACAAGGTGACGCTTACCATTGAAATTAAGAGGGAAATGATAGAAAAATATGAGCGTGGTCTGAACTGGCTCGACAATACGGCCGTAGAATGTCTACGATCTTGACAGTCCTTATAAGTTAAGGTGACAATTATTATTGTATATTATATATATATATATATATATATATATATATATATATATATATATATATATATATATATATATATATATATATATATATATATATATATAATTGTTATAATTAATTATATATAATTGTAATAAAATCACCAAAGGAATCGCCAGCTTTGTCAGGTTTTTAATTTCTTTCAGAACTTGTGCAACACAACACGCCTACTGTCCGCCGCAGTTGACGCTAGTAACAACAGAACATTAAAAGTAAAATCTCTCACTCAGGTACACCACGCAAAACACATTCACCACATTAGCACCCGATTCATTACAGATATTATTATTACTATTATTATATTATTATTCTGATTTTTCATTTGTAATTTGTGTGTTTTGCGTTGTGTAATCGCTATTTGCAATAGTAGCAGCAGTATTCGTTAAGGATTTAGGGCAGGTTTTTGGGCTGTGGAATGAATTAATGGAATTATAATGTATTCTTAGGGGGAAATCCTGCTCAACATACGACCATTTCGACTTTACAAATAAGGTCCTTGAACAAATTAACTTTGTATGTAGAGGTGTCATAAATGTACATATTTTTTTCTCAGCACAACTTCATTTATATGAACTTTTATTATTATACTATACAACCCCTAGCAAAAAGTATGGAATCACCAGTCTCGGACGAGCACTCACTGGGACATTTTATCATGTAGAACAAACTCTGTGGCATGAGGCATTGTCATCTTGGAAAATTTTCAATTGAAGGGATTAGAAAGCTGTCTAAAATTTCGATGTAAACTTGTGCATTTATTGAAGATTTAACCACAGCCATCTTCCCAGTGCCTTTGCCTGACATGCAGCCCCATATCATCAAGGACTGAGGGAATTTTCATGTCTTCTTCAGGAAGTCATCTTTGTGAAATCTCACTGGAACAGCACCAAACAAAAGTTCCAGCAATCATCATTTTGTCCAATGCAGATTTTTGACTCTTGACAATGTGATGATGCTGGAATTTTTGTTTGGTGCTGTTCCAGTGAGATTTACAAAGATGACTGCCTGAAAAAGACAGCAAAATTCCCTCAGTCCTTGATGATATGGGGCTGCATGTCAGGCAAAGGCACTGGGGAGATGGCTGTGATTAAATCTTAAATAAATGCTCAAGTTTACATTGAAATTTTAGACAGCTTTCTTATCCCTTTAATAGAAAATATGTTTGTCGTTTTCCAAGATGGCAATGCATCATGCCACAAAGCTAAAACTGCCAAAGCATTCCTTGGAGAAAGACTCATACAGTCAATGTCATGGCCTGGAAATAGCCCAGAACTCAACCCTATTGAAAACCTGTGGTGGAAATTGAAAAAAAAAAAAAGGTCCACAGCAAGGCTCTGACCTGCAAAGATGATCTGGCAACTGCAATCAAAGAGAGTTGGCACCAAATTGTTGATGAATACTCATCAAGTCCATGCCTCAGAGACTGCAAGCTGTCATTAATGCCACAGGTGGTGCTACTAAATACTAGAGATGTGTTTTGATTGTTATTTCTGTGTTTGTTTCTCATGATTCCATATTTTTTTCCTCAGAATGGAGTGATTCCATATATTTCCCTACACTTAATCTAGAAAAAAAACATTTACTGACCACCACAATGTTTTTTATTCATTTATTTTAGTGTTTCTGAATACTAAAGAGTTGCACTTTTGAACTAATTATTTTTTCAAGCTTTTTATCTAAGTTGGTTCTACATGATAAAATGTCTGAGTGAGTGCTCGTCCGAGACTGGCGATTCCATACTTTTTGCTAGGGGTTGTACTATAACCTATTACATGACCATATTACGTCAAAAAGATGACACAAAAATAATTGAATTCAGAAGAGAACATCACTGTAAACATCACCCTCCAAAGAGCATGAGCGTCCTCTATTGGAGAAAAACAATGCTACCTTTGATTGCCATAATTGTGGTTATTGTTGAGACATCTCATTAGTGAGACAGCCACTGTAGACATCTCTGAGCAAAAAAAAAAAGTCAATATATACAATAAAGGGGAAAAATATAACCACTAGTGTAGCCCAAAGTAGCAGAGTAACGAGTAGTGTTTCTTCTTCACAATCTACTCAAGTAAAAAGTATTGCATTGTAAAACTACTCTCAGTAGGACATTTTTCTCAAAAAGTTACTCAAGTAAAGGTTACTGAGTACAGTGCCTTGCAAAAGTATTCGGCCCCCTTGAACCTTGCAACCTTTCGCCACATTTCAGGCTTCAATCATAAAGATATAAAATTTTAATTTTTTTGTCAAGAATCAACAACAAGTGGGACACAATCGTGAAGTGGAACAAAATTTATTGGACAATTTAAACTTTTTTAACAAATAAAAAACTGAAAAGTGGGGCGCGCAATATTATTCGGCCCCCTTGCGTTAATACTTTGTAGCGCCACCTTTTGCTCCAATTACAGCTGCAAGTCGCTTGGATTATGTTTCTATCAGTTTTGCACATCGAGAGACTGACATTCTTGCCCATTCTTCCTTGCAAAACAGCTCGAGCTCAGTGAGGTTGGATGGAGAGTGTTTGTGAACAGCAGTCTTCAGCTCTTTCCACAGATTCTCGATTGGATTCAGGTCTGGAGTTTGACTTGGCCATTCTAACACCTGGATATGTTTATTTTTGAACCATTCCATTGTAGATTTGGCTTTATGTTTTGGATCATTGTCCTGTTGGAAGATAAATCTCCGTCCCAGTCTCAGGTCTTGTGCAGATACCAACAGGTTTTCTTCCAGAATGTTCCTGTATTTGGCTGCATCCATCTTCCCGTCAATTTTAACCATCTTCCCTGTCCCTGCTGAAGAAAAGGAGGCCCAAACCATGATGCTGCCACCACCATGTTTGACAGTGGGGATGGTGTGTTCAGGGTGATGAGCTGTGTTGCTTTTACGCCAAACATATCGTTTTGCATTGTGGCCAAAAAGTTCAATTTTGGTTTCATCTGACCAGAGCACCTTTTTCCACATGTTTGGTGTGTCTCCCAGGTGGCTTGTGGCAAACTTTAAACGAGACTTTTTATGGATATCTTTGAGAAATGGCTTTCTTCTTGCCACTCTTCCATAAAGGCCAGATTTGTGCAGTGTACAACTGATTGTTGTCCTATGGACAGACTCTCCCACCTCAGCTGTAGATCTCTGCAGTTCATCCAGAGTGATCATGGGCCTCTTGGCTGCATCTCTGATCAGTTTTCTCCTTGTTTGAGAAGAAAGTTTGGAAGGACGGCCGGGTCTTGGTAGATTTGCAGTGGTCTGATGCTCCTTCCATTTCAATATGATGGCTTGCACAGTGCTCCTTGAGATGTTTAAAGCTTGGGAAATCTTTTTGCATCCAAATCCGGCTTTAAACTTCTCCACAACAATATCTCGGACTTGCCTGGTGTGTTCCTTGGTTTTCATAATGCTCTCTGCACTTTAAACAGAACCCTGAGACTATCACAGAGCAGGTGCATTTATACAGAGACTTGATTACACACAGGTGGATTCTATTTATCATCATCGGTCATTTAGGACAACATTGGATCATTCAGAGATCCTCACTGAACTTCTGGAGTGAGTTTGCTGCACTGAAAGTAAAGGGGCCGAATAATATTGCACGCCCCACTTTTCAGTTTTTTATTTGTTAAAAAAGTTTAAATTATCCAATAAATGTTTTTCCACTTCACGATTGTTTCCCACTTGTTGATTCTTGACAAAAAAATTAAATTTCATATCTTTATGTTTGAAGCCTGAAATGTGGCGAAAGGTTGCAAGATTCAAGGGGGCCGAATACTTTTGCAAGGCACTGTAAATGTAACGTGTTACTTACCACCTCTGGGTATGATGATGATTGAAGCTGTAATTAAGTGTTCTAATTTCTCTGCCAGACAAATGTTTCTCCACCGGGGGGCCGGGGGGGCATACGGAAAATCTTCAAATCTTCCACCAATGGTTCACACCGGGGGCCGTTGGTCATATTTGTTTACACCCATGCTTGTTCGCATTTGTTCATAAATGGATTGGACATCTTACTTGGGGCAAACACGTTTAAATAAAGAGCCACATGATTGGACTTCTATAATTAATCAATGGTACTAAAAGAGTTGATGACACACATTTCGGGCACCTTAGGCCAAACCAAACTTCAGAACTGTTACAAAATGCCACAATGACTCATTTTATTCAAGTCACATGTATTTATGTAGCTCACAGTTGAGAAACAGTTTTGTATTCTTACGGAATGTCCTGTTCTGAACCCCTCCTAAAGAACTAGGAAAACCCCAACTAAACACATTGCATCAAGTCGTTTTCATAAATTCCCTTATCTCCCCTCTCCTCAATTGATGTTATCGTCTTAAGCTGGACGGCCATGAGGAAAATTTGGACCAAAGTGGGCGTCTTTGGCACCGTGTCCATCGCTCTGGGTTCAGTGTGGTGGTGGAGGCAGAAGAACGCTTCACAGTACGACCTCAAACTGGTCCAGGTTCTGTTTCGACACGGCGCTCGGACGCCGCTGGGCTCCATCCCTGATGTGTTGGAGGTAAATTCAGACATTCGCCACGGCTGCACCTTTTGCTTTAATGCAATTTTTCTTGCGGAAGGCGCAATGGGTGCCCAGCCTCTTGGAGCCTCCAGCTCACACCCACATGAACTATGTGGTGACAAACTTGGATGGGGGGCAAAGACCTTCATCTCCATTGGAGGACAGCTACAGGAAGAAGAAGCTGAGTGTGAGTAGGTTTCATGAGCACGCTCGAGAAATATGGAGGTTTTTATGTTGTTGTCTTGAGACATATAGATCACGAGGAGTGTCATAATTAGAGGTGGAACCCTCTGAGTACCTCTCGAAACGATTTGCGATACAAGGCTTACTATAACGATATGGCGATACAATTATTGATACTAGGATATTGTACAAAAACTCATGTTTTTCTGTTTATTAGTTATCACTAGTAGGCGTCCAATCCATTTGAAGTGGGATGGTTGTAGCGAATGAAAAATCAACAGGTCAAATCCTGTTCAATGGATTTTTTTGAACCCATACATATCAAAATAACACACTTTAGAGCTATAATTGCAATACCGTGAAACCGCTGTATTTTTGCTTAAAGTTATTATACCGTCAAAATCTCATACCAGCACATGCCTGTTCTGTAACCCAATATCAACAGGACATGAGCCATAAAACGACCCAAAATCAACAAAAAGTGACTGAAAATCAACAGGTAATGACCTCAAATGGCCCAAATTACCTGGCATTGGCTGCCACTGACAGCCATAGAAGTGGGAGGGGTTCATTTGAAGTGGGAGGGGTTCATTCACTACCACTCTCCCAGTTCAAATGGATTGGACGTGTACTAGTGATAAAATTACAGCAAAAGAATGAAGATAGCTTGTTTTTCTGTTTATTAGTCATTTTGTAGTGTAATGAAGGGAATCGTATCTTTTCTCGTATTTATCGATCGACTGTTTGTATTATTCTAACACACTTAATATAATCAATCAGGGAATAGTATCGTTTCTCGTATTTATTGTTTGACTGTTTGTATTACTCTAACACACCCAATATAAAATAAATAGCACTTATACCATAGTTTAAGGAAAACAAGCAGAACATAGGGCATAAAGACATTCATGGCGCCTTCTTATCAAGGAAGCCCAACACGTGCGTCATGCCACTGATTGAGCAAGAGTGACGCTGACGAGGCAAGACATCTACAAGCCCACGTCTGCATGTCCGTTCTTCCAGACAGTCCAGAACAAATAGCGGGACGTCCTGCCCCAACACAAGGAGCACCGGAGAACGCCCAATATCCAACTGATAACACGACTGATAAGACTCCAAGAGCCCCTTTGACGCTGAGGTGGGCAAAATCTCCCACTGCGGTTGCCCAGTAACAGTGATTCAGCAACTGTGAGGCACAAACTAAACAGCCCAAACAGCGATAGAAGATCCTAAACACACCCTTCTTCCTACCCATGGCCCGCCCCGCGAGAGCCTTCAAAAGACTGAATGTTTAACCACACATTGTCATTTTTTCTCGGGAACCTTTTGTTGACTTGTGATATGCCGACCTTGGATCCTCACCTGGGTCCCTCTGTGCTGTATGATTGCTGTCGACTCAGAGTAAATTGTCAACTTGTTTTTCAAAGCCTTTTTCCAGCTTTCAAAATAGAGTCAGTACAAGGGGTTAAGACTAAGGTGAATGCGCGGAGTTTGGCCTTTTGGTTGGGTTGTCGGGAACTCGCCGGCCTGGGTCATTGGATCTGCACCAGCGCAGGCGTAATTCCGCCAATCTGGCTAAAAGGTCAGATTCCTTCAGTATCCTAGAATGATTTTCTGACCAATGTATCGATAATCGTTGTCTCAACATATCGTGAGGTTTGTATCGCAAATCGTATCGTATCTTGAGGTTCCCACCCCAAATATATATAGTATACAGTGAGGAGTATTTGCACCTCTTGTGCTTTTGCAAGTTCACCCACTTAGAAAATAGATAGAGGTCTGAATTTTCAATCATAGATGCATTTCCACTTATATCACAATGTATGATTTAAAAATAATAATAATAATTGTAATTTACTGAGGTTCATAAGTATTTGTACCCCTGAGAATCAGCAATAATTATGACACTCAAAGAGTTGTCAATCTACCTTTACAAAAGTCCACCTTTACCCCATGAGTAACCACCCACCCATCACCCGTTTGAGCTCATCATTGTCACCTGTGCACCCCACAATCAATCCAACTGTTACCATGGGCAAGACCAGAGAGCTTTTGAAAGACGCCAGAGAAAAAAATGTTGAGCTCCACAAAGCTGGAAAAGGCTATGGGACAATTGGAAAGCAGCTTGGTGAGAATAAATCAACAGTTGCAGCAATTGTTAAAAAATGGAAAAGGCTAAACATGACTGATAATCTACCTCGGACTGGGGCTCCATGTAAAATCTCTCCTCGTGGGGCATCACTCATGATGAGAAAAATGAGGGCTCAGCCTAGAACTACACAGTAGGAGCTGGTCAATGACCTGAAGAGAGCTTGATGCACAGTTTCAAAGGCTACTGTCAGGAGAACACTATTGTGCATTGGTTTAAAATCACGCATTGCTCAGAAGGTTCACCTGTTGAAGCCAGTACATGTGAAGGCCCATCTGAAGTTTTCCAGGCATCATCTGAATGATGCAGAGGGGTCATGGGAGAAAGTCATGTGGTCATATGAGTCGAACATTTTGTTGCAAACTTTACTCGTCGTGTGTGGCGGAATAAGAAGGACAGGGTCCCCCCAGGATTGATAAATCTAAATTCAAGACTTTTAAGACCTTTTTTAATGCCATTTCAACTGAAATTAATGCTTTTCTCGCACCCATTATTTAGATCATATTGAATCATTAAAGATCATATGACACGAGAAAAAAAGTCTTAAATGGCATTATTATGTGAATTAGAATCATATTTTGAGACGATTCGACTATATACAACAATTTAGAAAAGCACAGATGGCGAGAAATTAGTCTTTTAATCTGCCGGTTAGCCACGCCTACCATTATAGGGCTTTAGCGTCCCCAACAGGTGGATGACGTCAGCGGTAGACTGGGCTCATCGGTTTTACTATTCAGCCCATTGAGGGGGAATTATTCACAACGAGGAAAACGCGACGAAGAGAGCCGCAAAATGTCATTTTTTCAGTCTCTTTACTCCAATATTTTTACAGGATATTCTTTTTATCCAAGTATTTTTCCCCAATTGCTATATAAATGGCTTGAGAAGGACCAGTCAGCCCGTCGAGGGGGAATTATTCACAACGAGGAAAACGCGACGAAGAGAGCGGCAAAATGTCATTGTTTCTGTCTCTTTACTTCAATATTTTTACAGGATATTCTTTTTATCCAAGTATTTTCCCCAATTGCTAAATAAATGGCATGGTCATGACAAATAACAGTCTTGTGCTGAATGGAATATGAAATAATAAAAATGCATTTATTCAGGACGACATGGCAAAATTACTCCATAATGGTCAAAACTGTCGACTTCACCTTTACTGTCGCACCTCCCGAACGATATTTTATGACACCTAAATCGGACATATGTCATTTCCCTTCCCCGGCTTCGGAGAATGTAAACAAACCAGAAGGCGTGACAGCTAGCCGACATGCTAACCCGAACCGAGTGATGTTTCAAAGTCTTCGAAGCGGAAAATCACACATAACTATCCTGGATTATTTGACATGACGACCCGGTTGTCGATTGTCCTCGGGGATCGGCAAACCGCCTGGCGGAGAGCAATTTACAGTTCGTTCCCCGGAGGAGGGTGGCTGGAGTTGTTGTGCAGCTAACGTGCTGCTGCTAATGAGCATTAGGAGAGCTTTTTACATGCCTATCAATATATCAAACGTAAGTAGTCCTTCATTTAAAGGACGTTTGTAGTGTTTACTTTGTAATCGCTGTATTCGTATTTGACATAATACAAAACAAGATGTTTACTCACTTCCTCGTAAGTCCAATGGTCCAACAGTAAATATCCACGGTGAATGGGAACCTTTTGAAACTCCAAAAAGGAGCATACGCATCTCCCTCATACAGAATGATTTTTCTGCAGCCGTTTGGCTGGCGTGATGCGAAAAATAAACGTATTAATCCGCAAAATCAGCTGAATCCTTCGTCCTCATACACAACAGTACACTGTAGCGTGAAGAGGACGTCTTCTACCGTACACGTCACAGCGCCCTCCTCCTCAATGCAAGACCGAAGCCGGAAGTCACTCATTTTCATGGCGCGGGATTAAAAAAACTAAATAAAAATAGCGATCGCTTCCACACACATCCAAGCGGCCCATATCATTCAGGGGCATAAAATACCGCGTGTATTATGAAATAAACATGCTTTTTCGTGTCACAGGCACTTTAAATAAATACTGTAAAGCACTGAACATCAAATTTAACCTCAATTACTAAGTGTGTTTGACAAAAGAATGCACATTTCTTGAAGATACAATTAAAACACATTTAAAGTAACATTTGAAGGTCTGTAAGAATTTTTTTTAAACACACACACGCACACAATAATTATGGACAAAAAGAGGAGGAGGACAGGACTCAGACCAGCCATCTTCTGTGACAGGCTAGCCACTAGTGCACCTGCCAAGACCCCAGTGAACATGGCTAACTCTCGAGTTAAAACAAACGAAATTCACATTCATTCGAAAGGCAAACCGAAATGTTTAAGCAGGTTCACTGCCTTCGCATGACCCATAAACTGCAACCTAAAGTATCTGGATGTAATTTGAGCCCCTATCACGTACTCCAAAACAACGGGAATATCGCGGGACTTAACTGTGCAGCAGTTGTGTGTGAAAACAATTTCCTGTGTCAACTGACATGGGAAGCAGTGGGCATGAAAGCAGGCGTTAAATTCCCGGGTCACAGCAGATGGCTAATGACTTAAATATCATAGCGGCGGCCTTCCTCCCTCTTCACAGTAAGAGGAAAAGCGGTAAACAAACATCATAATTATAAACATAGCAAGCTGGAAACAGCTAAATTAAACTGAAAACATGACCAAAATTAAAATGTCAATTATTACGTCGGGCCGGGCCAGGGTTCTTTCTCGCTAACTTGTTGAAATAATAATAATCCACAATACTTCTGCTTGCAGGGTTTTCGTTCCACCGACAAACGGACGCATTCCCGATGCAGAGGTGGATGGATTCTCCGTTTTGCCGGCTGTGCTGGTTTGGCACGCACGAGTTGCATTTCGATTTGTAGTGCAGTGCATCGTAAAAATTCTATGCGTCATCTTCGTTATGGATTTAAAGAAAAAAAAAAAAACTTTGTCACGGATATAATTTAGGTTGCACTGAGATGTTCTTGAAAATTAAGACCACGGTGAAAAAAATCCAGACTTACAACAGCTAATTTAATACTTTTAATACCTTTAATAATGGAAAACTAAATTCAATGCTTTTTTTAATACTTTTAATAACCCGCGGGTACCCTGAAGGATGAGTACAATCCCAAGAACACCATCCCCACTGTGAAGTATGGGGGTTGAAACCTTATGCTTTGGGGCTGCTTTTCGGCAAAGGGGACAGGACGACTGAACTGTATAAAGCAGAGGATTCATGGTGAAATGCATCGTCATATTTTGAGCCAAAACCTCCTTCCCTTAATCAGAGACCTAAAGATGAGTCGCGGCTGGATCTTCCAACATGACAATGATCTGAAGTACACAGCCAAGCTGACCAAGGAGTGGCTGCGTAGAAAGCATATCAAAGTTCAAGGTGTGGCCTAGCCTGTCTCCAGGCCTCAATCCAATAGAAAATATTTGGATGGACCTGAAACTTCGGGTTTCTCGACGACAGCCCCAAACCCTGACAGATCTAGAGAAGATTTGTGTGGCGAAATTGGCCAAAATCCCTGTTTCCATATGTGAAAACCTGGTGAAGAACTACAGAAAGCATCTGACCTCTGTTATTGCAAACAAAGGCTTCAAAATTATTGAAAAATCACAGAATCTGAGCTCCGGATTTTTTTTAAGATCATGTCTCTGTAAGTGGAAATGCATCTATTAGTGAATTTTGAGCCCTCTACCTATTTTTCAAGTGGTTGAACTTGCAAAATCACAAGGAGTGGAAATCCTTCTGCTCCTCACTGTATATGTATTTTTTTCCCCAAGATCTATTTCCGCATTTATTTCACCTTTTATTTAGTTATTTCAAAATTTATATATTTCAATATTCATTACGATTTGTATTATTTAAATTTTTAATGATTTATTTCACTTTGATTGCCATTTTTATTTCATTGATTTTTCTTGATTTCATTTTGGCCATCCTGGTCTTGCATATGAGTTTGTTGCCCACCATGTTATCAGGGCGGCGTGTTTGCGGGTCAGCTGACCACTTTGGGCATGCAGCAGCTGTACGAGCTTGGCGAACGTTTCAGGAGAAAATACGTCCAGGAATGTCCCTTCCTCACCGATACTTTCTGCACTGACGAGGTCTAGTAAGTGGATTGGAAGATGACAATAATATTTCAATCAAACTAGTGGATTCTAATTTTTGTTATTGTTTTTTGGAAGTGTGCGCTCTACCAACATTGTAAGAACCATCGAGTCTGCCAGGTGTTTGTTGGCTGGTCTTTTCCAGCAAAAACAAAAAGGTACGCTCGCTAATTGTTCCTTCTTCCCGCAATTTTTTTCTAGGGTTGCAGCTAGAGATGTCCCGATCGTCATTTTCAAAGTATCGGAATCGGCAAAAAAATATCGGACATTCCTTTTTTTAATATATATACAGTATATTTTTTAATTAAATCGTCTTCTAATTGTATTTAACGTTACAGACATAATATGTTACACTCATCCAGAGTCTTTAGTTTAGGCTTAAGGTAGGGTTATCAAATTTATCCCGATAATGGCAGTAATGAATTTTTAAAAAAATGTATCACGATAAAATATTTTACGAAATTAATGCATGCGCTGCATGATCCACTCACGCATTGTCGCGCTCAATCTGTAATGGCGCCGTTTTACCTATATAGAGAGCTAAAAGGCAGTGTAAAATGAGTAGAGTGAATTTTGGCAGCCTTTGGAGCCTTTTTGAAGTTGGCTAAAGCCTTACAATCCCTTTCCCTACGATTAGAAATATCGTGGGAGGCAATGTGGGGAAGCAAGGTAGTAATTGATCTTTTTATTAACACCCTATGTTGTTTCCCAACGCAGAGAAGATATATCAATTGGTAGCACTATGCACAGTCATGGTTGCACTTCCCATCATGCATTTGGGCATGGCTACAGTATCATTTACTGAAAGCTCAACAAATACACTAGATGGCAATATTTAGTCACAATATACAAAGTCACATTTATCCTTTAAGAATTACAAGTAATGCCATCTTGAGGATTTATTGTCATAAAAAACAAACACAGTACTTATGTACTGTATGTTGAATGTATATATTCGTCCGAGTTTTATTCATTTTTTCTTAATCCATTGCCAAAATGACTATGATCGGGAAAAATTATCGGGAATGATTGGAATTGAATCGGGAGCAAAAAAAGGCAATCCGATCGGGAAATATCGGGATCGGCAGATACTCAAACTAAAACGATCGGATCGGGAGCAAAAAAAACATGATCAGAACAACCCTAGTTGCAGCTATCGATTTATTTAGGTAATCAATTAATTAATTGGTTTTAATCATGGACTTCACTATCAGTTGACGGGACACGGGGCTCAGAGCCGATCCATAGGAAGCCTATTTTAAAAAACATAAAAATTCAAATATTTTCAAAACCAAAGCCTAAAACCAAAATAAGCCCCTCCCTTATGTGAGTCTCCATGAGCAACGGCATCAAAAAATTCAAAGTCATTCCGAAATAAAATCCTGATTATTTATTTTTTTATTAACAAAAATTAAAATGACTGTAATATTCTCAAGATTTGACGCTAGATGCACAGAAATCACCAAATGCAGAGATAATTACCTATATTTTCAGGATCAATAGCAATATTTAACATATCGTACAAGTGTTTGCAAGAAATAGCAATTTAAATGTCATGTGTAGAGATATAAAATCCAACACGACGACCGTCATGAAACAAAAGAGATTTTCAAGTTGAAAATTCTTGTAAATAATTGCTTAAATCGCAGAATTTCTATGGATATGAACGTAAAACAGTCTAGATTCTAGGTTAAAAGCAAAAAACAGGCAGTTATCGTTCATTTTACGTAAATATTTCAGGCCAAAGTTACACTAATTTTATCCACTGATTTTTATTTTTTTTTTTTCACGTTTCAAAGAAGAAGTCTATCTATCAATCATCATTAAGTTTAATAAGCAACTCCTGTGTAAAGATCGGCTCGGACAGCTCATCTGTATTTTTTATTTTATTTTTTTTTAAATTGAAAAAAAAAAATCTGCAATGGACTGAGGGTGCAAAGTAGCAAGGGATCACTACATATATATTTATCGATATATGGCGGAAAACACTAGACTGGTGACTTGAAGTTTCACTCTGAGACGCCCAATTTGGCCAACTTTCAAAATAGTCCGATATGAATGTGTTATGCATCACTGGAAAGCTTAAAATCTCAATTTTCTGGGGGAAGAAACATTTTGAACAGGTGGGCATTTTGAAAATAAAATGTTTTTTTTAAACAGCAAAACCCTACCTGGAGGTGAGAGCACGCGAGAGCAGAATTACAGATGCCATGACTTTAACGAGATATTATCGCGTACTTACCTTGTTTCGATCCAAAAACTCCTTGTAGCATGTATAACAGTGTCAAGACACAGCTGTGAATGGCCACAGCTAGATTTTTGGGGGATTTTATGGGTGAAACATGGTAATATAACAAGGGTCGCGATTTAGAAATCGCAGACGCCCAATCGCAGACAGATTTTCTTTTTCATACATTTGCCCTTATAAACGTTTTTTTTTTCTTTTTTCTTTTTTTAGATCGATTATTTATCATCTAAAATATCAGAGAAAATGCGACAATAACAAAAGAAATACAATTAAGCGATAGTTTTAAGGTAGATATCTGTGACTTTTTTACAGACGCCATTTTTTTCATTGTAACATAATTTGTTTAAAAGTTAAAAATATGCGAGTGAATAATTTTTTTAGTCGTTTTTTTTTTTTTAAACGAAATATGAGACATCAATTAATGATTCTAAGCTAAAAACGACAGACATAATAAATATGATTAATTACCTTCGTTTTATGGCTGGGTTGAAACAAAAGCTGTTGTGCGATGTCTGTAAACGGGGGTTTTCAGGGTAAAACGGACTAATTAAAAATAGTTCAGTGGCTTAATGCGCCATGAATCTGCTATGGGAGCATATAGACATATTGTTATATCAAACACAACAGTTGTTTTGGCTTAAAATACAGCAGTTTCTTTTAAAGAGGAGTGCAAGAGCAGAAACTGTTTTTTTCAGTCTTGTCTGTGTTTTCCGCCATATATATATATATATATATATTTATATATATATATATACAGTACTGTGCAAAAGTTTTAGGCAGGATGCCTGCCTAAAACTTTTGCACAGTACTGTATATTTATATTATATTATGTATATACAGGATATACTGTATGTATATATTTTCCCCAAGTAGAAGCTTCCATGATCCTAATAAATTTAATAATTAAAAATATATATATACTTTGGGGAAAAACGTGGAAAAACATGTATTATATGTTAGGGAAAAAAAATTTGGGGGGGGGGGGGGCGCTACTTCGTGGATTTTAACTTATTGTGGCGGGTTCTGGTCCCCATTAACAGCGAAAAACAAGGGATCACTGTACAACAAAAGAAAACTGGTTAACATGCATAGTAAACTTCCGCTAGTTAAAATCCTATAAAAAGCTTTTTTTTTTTTTTTTTTTTTTTTTTAACAAAGCTTTTAAAAAAATCCTGCAAACACATATTCCCACATATTCCCACAAAAACTGCTAAATATACTTCTAAATAAGATATCGAATGCATAAACAAACATTTTAGCTCAAACCAAAACTTACCTTATGTTGTTATGTTGGTCTTAACAGTGAGCAGCTGAATTCAGCCATGTTAGACAAGTTATATCATATTCACTTTTGCTACTAAAAGGCAGTGCATCCACCCAAATCAATTAAACTAAATGCAACTCCTTCAAGACAAACCATGACAACGCCACTCTAACTAAACGAATCTTCGAAGCAGCAAAATTTGATTCGAAGCTTTTTTAGAGTTGAACGATTAATAGTTGCAGCACTAATCCCCCCAACTATATTTCTTTTGTTGATGCAGAAACAGTTCCCATAATAACCACAGACGCAGAGTCGGAAATCCTCTACCCCAACTACCACGGATGCCGGCTGCTCAGAATGCTCGGCAGGTTTGTTAGTTTGGCAAAGCAGTCTGACTTCGGCCATTTATAAGATCAAGTTAGTCAGTCTGTGCTTTGCGCTGGTTTTCAAGATCAAAGAACTCAAAATTAAAAATGTAATTTTAACTGTTTTTGGTGTTAGCCCCCGACTAAAAGAGGTGAGCCTCCTGCCGGACTTGGCGGCCGACCTCAAGAGCATCAGAAACGACCTGGGAATTCGGGACAAATCTGAGGTCGATTTCATACTCATCAGGGACGACATGGTCGCCAGACAGGTCGGTCTACATTGTCTTGAAGAGTCTTTCACTTAACGTGAAGGAACCCCGTCTCATCTGTCGTTAACAGTAAAAGGATTGACGGTAGCGTGTTTTTTTGTCAGGCTCACGGCCTGCCTTGCCCGCCCGCACTTTCCACGTGGAGAAAGCGAGTGGAGCAGCGAGCCGTGGACGTGATGTTTCACTGCTACCAACCCAGCAATAGGTGGGCCGTTGCAAAAGTCAATGACTGATATCATTCTTAACCGGTCTCGAGGACAGAATGACACAAAGAATCCTTTGTGTGTGTCTGACAGGGAGAACTTGCAGTTGTGCGTGGGACCTCTGCTGCATATGTTGTTACTGAACATGGAAGAGAAACTAAAAGGAAGCTCATCAGAGCCCAATAGGTTAAGCCACTCTTAGTGCTCGACTTCTACTAGTGACAAACTCATGTCAATCAGTCAGTTTTGATGCATTTCAAGATGCTTACGTTTTTGAATTATTTTGATTTTTCACATTTTTATTTCATTTTTAATCCCTTTTTTTTATTGCAAATTTTGTTTCAACATTTGCTTGAATACATTTTTAATTTCAATGTGAATACATCAGCATTTTTTTTATCATTGCCTAGTATATAGTTTTAATTTCAATGTGGATACATAAGCATTTTTTTTTATCATTTAATCGTATCAATTTATTTTGTGATATACGTACTTCAAGGTTTAAATTTTTATTAAATTAAATTTTTTACTTAAAAAGGGTAACAGTAAACACAGTGGTACCTCTACTTACGGAATTGTTTCTGGAAGTAGTTTCGTAGCCTGAAAATTCTGTAAGTATAGGTGTTTTCCCATGTAAATGCCCCAATCCGTTTCACACACCCCAAAATTCAGACATAAATCTTTCATAAAGCATGAAAATGCATGGAAACGTGTATCAAATACATGTTGCAATTAGATTTGTGCA
This sequence comes from Corythoichthys intestinalis, assembly GCF_030265065.1. Classification (NCBI taxonomy): domain Eukaryota; kingdom Metazoa; phylum Chordata; class Actinopteri; order Syngnathiformes; family Syngnathidae; genus Corythoichthys; species Corythoichthys intestinalis. The sequence goes on from NC_080406.1 coordinate 17,603,567, forward strand.
TCACCTGAAAAACTAAGAATAACAAATAAAAGTTAATACACTCACGTAAAGCTGTCAGAAGACGAGGGGCAAATGAAGAGGACGCTGGGATACATACATACGCATACATCCTTCTTTGCCAACTGGATGCCGGGAAGATGCAGGAAACGGCCAATGGCAGAGCAGCTATAAGTATGTTACTTTCAGTAAAGTCTGAGAGCTTCGAGTACCAGTCATTGTTGCCTTTTGTATCCTGAAATTTCATAACAAGAGGCAATATTTTTTTGTTAAGGCATGTCGTAACCTGACAAATCTGTACAGTGGGGCACATAAGTATTTAGTCAACCACCAATTGTGCAAGTTCTACTTGAAATAAGAGACAGAATGTGGGGAAAAAAACAGAAAATCACATTGTTTGATTTTTAAATAATTTATTTCCAAATTAGAGTGGAAAATAAGTATTGGTCACCTACAAACAAGCAAGCTATGTGGCTGTCAAAGAGGTCTAACTTCTTCTAACGAGGTCTAACGAGGCTCCACTCGTTACCTTTATTAATGGCACCATTTTTTAACTCTATCGGTATAAAAGACACCTGTCCACAACCTCACTCAGTCAGTCACACTCCAAACTCCACTATGGCCAAGACCAAAGACCTGTCGAAGGACACCACAGACAAAATTGTAGACCTGCACCAGGCTGGGAAGACTGAATCTGCAATAGGTAAAACGCTTGGTGTAAAGAAATCAACTGTGGGAGCAATAATTAGAAAATGGAAGACATACAAGACCACTGATAATCTCCCTCGATCTGGGGCTCCATGCAAGAGCTCACCCCGTGGCGTCAAAAAGAACCACACGGGGGGACCTCGTGAATGACCTACAGAGAGCTGAGACCACAGTAACAAAGGCTACTATCAGTAACACAATGCGCCACCAGGGACTCAAATCCTGCACTGCCAGATGTGTCCCCCTGCTGAAGCCAGTACACGTCCAGGCCCGTCGGCGGTTCGCTAGAGAGCATTTAGATGATCCAGAAGAGGACTGGGAGAATGTGTTATGGTCAGATGAACCCAAAATAGAACTTTTTGGTAGAAACACAGGTTCTCGTGTTTGGAGGAGAAAGAATACTGAATTGCATCCGAAGAACACCATACCCACTGTGAAGCATGGGGGTGGAAACATCATGCTTTGGGGCTGTTTTTCTGCAAAGGGACCAGGACGACTAATCTGTGTAAAGGAAAGAATGAATGGGGCCATATATTGAGAGATTTTGAGTGGAAATCTCATTCCATCAGCAAGGGCATTGAAGATGAGACGTGGCTGGGTCTTTGTTGACATGTTGACAATTACAGGTCTCTCTAATATTTTCAAGTGGGAGAACTTGCACAATTAGTGGTTGACTAAATACTTATTTGCCCCACTGTACATATGTGTGTGTATATATATATTTATATATATATATATATTTTTTAAAATATATATTAGGGTTGTCAAAATTATCGCGTTAACGGGCGGTAATTTTTTAAAAAATTAATCACGTTAAAATATTTGACGCAATTAACGCACAAATGCCCCGCTCAAAGAGATTACACAGTTAAATGTGCACCTGGTGTGTTTTGCGGAGTTTTGGCGCCTTCTGCTGGCGCTTGGGTGCAACTGATTTTATAGGCTTCAGCACCCATGAGCATTGCATAAGTAATTATTGACATCAACAATGGCGGGCTACTAGTTTATTTTTTGATTGAAAATTTTACAAATTATATTAAAACGAAAACATTAAGAGGGGTTTTAATATATAATTTCTATAACTTGTACTAACATTTATCTTTTAAGAACTACAAGTCTTTCTATCCTTGGATCGCTTTAACAGAATGTTAATAATGGTAATGCCATCTTGTTGATTTATTGTTATAATAAACAAATACAGTCCTTATGTACCGTATGTTGAATGTATATATCCATCTTGTCTTTTATTTTTTCATTCCAACAATAATTTACAGAAAAATATGGCATATTTGATAGATGGTTTGAATTTCGATTAATTAATTTTCAAGCTGTAATTAACTCGATTAAAAAGTTTAATCGTTTAACACCGCTAATACATATATATATATATATATATATATATATACACACTTTTTTTTTTTTTTTTTTAATTCCTTGGCTTCCATTGACGGCGACAGATATCCACTTCATTCGCTGCCACCCGCCCAGTTCAAATGGATTGGATGTCTATGACAACTAATTGTAATTCAAGGATGATTGGATGTCTATCATCTTTCAATGGCACTAAAAGAGTTGAGATTTGATGAGTACTCCTGTCTAAACTGGTATTACAATTGGTGTTTGTGTGCGGTTTTTGTCAATCAGGAAGTTGTTCCTGTACTCTGCCCACGACACCACACTGATCCCGTGCCTGATGGCGTTGGGCATCTTCGACATGAAATGGCCGCCGTACGCCGCCGACATCACGCTGGAGCTCCACCAGCACCGGCGCACCAAGGAGCCCTTTGTCAAAGTGTCCTACATGGGAAAGGTAGACAGGAGTTACAACATTGACATTAATCAATGAAGAATTAACTGTCATTCAATTGGTTACTATTTCAGTATTTTATTTTAAAATTTGTTATTTAAAATGTAAATAATTTCTATCTATGCATTTCCATTTGCTGTAATTTTCAGACTATAAGCCGCCACCTACCAAATTTGACACGAAAATGGCATTTGTTCATCGATACGCCGCACTGGACTATAAGCCGCAGCTGTCCTCACTGCATTATGGGACATTTACACCAAAAGATATTAACCGGTAGCACTTTATTTGACAACGGCATCATAAGACTGTCATAAGAAAAAAATGAACCACCATGAAGCTTCCAAGAAGCTTCATGGTGGTTCCAAGAAGCTTCATTTGGCCATCACTGCTCCACTGAGAGGGAGAGTCCATCTCTGCTGCCACTTGCTTTCAACACTGTTGTCATCCAACATGCCTCCCAGCATGCATTGCAGCGCTACAAATGTAAATAACAATCAAAATTCATGTTCTGTGCTAAGTATTTCTTCAGTTACTTTTCCAGTTGTTTCATTAATCGCTAGTTATGATATTTGGTAACACTTTGACAGTAGTGCCATAAGGCTGTCATAAGACCATCATAATCATGAAATGACACTGCCATGAGCATTAATGAATGCTTATGACAGATGTCATTTTGTGTCATCCGGAAAATTATTTCACTTTTGAATGGATTTAAAAGATCCGAGCTGGATATACATGGAGTTATTAACATAATTTGCCAGATGATACTTAATGACATCTGTCATAAGCATTCATTAATGCCCATGATAGTGTCATGTCATAATGACGGTCTTATAGCAGGCTTATGATGCCGCCGTCAAATAAAGTGTTCCTTACTAACCCATATAAATCAACCAATAAGCCGCACTGGACTATAAGATGTAGAGTTTCAAATGAGGGGAAAAATTTGCGGTTAATAGTCCGAAAATTACGGTAGTTTACATTTTTATTTTATGTCCCTTTTTATTGATTTTATTTTGGCATAATTTAAAAATGAAAAATGTCAATGAAAATATTGAATTAAATATTGAAATAACAGTTAATTCAATGTATTTGCCATGATGCATTGATTGAATTTTGGCACTCCAGCTCCCCCATTCAGCAGTTTTAGTGACCATCTAAGTTCTTTTGTTTTCTCCAGGATCAGCGTATTCCTGGCTGCAGTGGACTCTACTGCCCCCTGCGGGAGTTCCAGGAAGCACTTTCAGCGTACTCGCTCAACAATGACCTCCACCAGTTGCTTTGCAACAGCACTGGCGACAAGTCGAAACGCTAAACACACCCTTATTGCTTTTTGTCCATATTAGCATTATTGTTGGGATGATTTGGTTTTGCTGACAAACCAAAAATGTTACTCTGGGAAAGACTACTGTTTTATGCACAAATAAAGCAAACTGAGTCCATTTTATGGAAGTTCATATGTTACACTGGAATTTGACAATTTCTAACATTGAATGTTTTAAATTTTTAGCATCCAAATTCAGAATAAAACAAATCAGTAGCGAAAATTCAGTCACAACATCCAGGGGGGAATAAGGGAGAAACAATTGATACATGTCTCATTTCCATACTCAATCACAACATGCTGCAACAAACTTAATGTAGATGGATACCTGGACATACGATCCTTTCGACATCAGACGTAAAATTTAACTTGTCGTTTGTCTCAACATATGAGACGCTCAAAATACCACGATTTATGACCGCGTCGCAATTTCATTGTTTTCCTGCAAGACGGATTTTCTTGAGAGAGAAATAAACATGGGTTACAAGAAGGTTAATGTAGATGGTGAAAAAAGGAAAAAGGTGACACTTAGCATTCAAATTAAGAGGGAGATGATAAAAAAATATGAGCGCGGTGTGCGCGTCAGTTAGGGGTGCAACGGTTCAGTTAGCCCACGGTTCGGTTTGAACCTCGGTTTTGGGATCACGGTTTCAGTTCGGTTTTTTTAACTGCCTTTATTTTGCTTTTTAAAAAAAATGAAATAAACACTTAAAATGTAAACATTTTCGACTGTTAAAATGCCTCTTAGCTCTTTGGCTAGTGTAGTGACTGAGTACTGAAATACACACACAGTAGTAAAAAAGTTACTTGGCAAAGTAACTGGTGATACCATTCATGTTTTTTTTTTTTTTTTTTTTTTTCCATTTAAAAAAAAAACAAAAACATAGTAACCTTTGCTATGTTTGGAGGTCATTTAATGTTGTGAATCAACCGTTAAAGTTGATAAAATTGCTCCCGTTTTTGCATTAGTTCCCTTCTGTCTACTTTCGAAATGTGAACATTTTAAAACTGTTTCATCCTTTAAAGATAGACTCAAGTCAAGATTTTGACGATTTAGGAGTATTTGATAAAAAGTTGCTTAGGTTCGCTCGTAAGGTTTACTACAACAGAGCCTTTCTGAGAAGTTTACTGCTCTAAAATGGTGGCTGTTTACTAACGCTACCGAGTGTCATCTCGCATGTAGTTCTATATGCATGATATATCTAGGCATAGATTGTATGTTGTCGGCCAAGTCAGGTAATATTGGAGCCACCTAGCCTAGCATCGCGTTTGCTACAGTGTCTCAACACTCTTCCCTCTCTGAGTCTCTGACTTTTCTCGCGTCATTCAACCAACGCATTGTCTCGTTGCAGAAACGGTGACCAAATCCGAAAAGATGGGAAAAAAAAAAACGTAATGCACGAAAAACGTGCAGATTTTGAACGTAATGTACGGCGTACACATTTAAAAATGAGTGCTCACTTGTACAAATTACGACGAAACCGTACAATTTGACAGGTATGAATTATAGTGGACCGTCACAGTGAGGTAGTAGCACTCTGTAGCACGGGACGTCCAACTATCAGTGGTCAGGGCGAAACTATGTGCTTTAGCGAAATCATCTTCGATGGCTTTGCGTGCCATTTCATAAATGTCGGGTATTACGTTGTTGGAGAAATATGTCCGCGAGGGAACAATGTAAGCGTTGCAAATAAATTAACGAAGCCCGCCGTGTGTTTTCACTGGTGTCATCTTCGGGGTTGTCCTACCCTGAGAAAGTGATATATGTGGGTGATGCTGGCTGATGTGCCGGAGTCATGTCATAAAAGTGTTGCCATTAGCATTGGGAACAAGCGCTGAGCAATGCTTGCAAATTTTTTTTTTCTTTCAATATTTTCTCTCTCTCCGCATTGTAGTCCACGGGGAAACCAAAATGTTGCCACACCGCAGATTTGAAAGAAGCCGGTGCTTCCTCAAAATTCGGTCTCCCCACTCCTCCGCTCGCCATAGCTATTTGTTTTCTTTCTTGTTTCACTTTCACTTCGCTCGTAAGCGAGAGAGGGCGTTACTCGGCTTCTATTACCCAGGTTCTTGACAGCGATCCGACATTTACTTGCGGGGCAGGAATTTGTCCACAGCAGTGCTTCACATCACACACACAGCTCGATCAATTCATTCCATAAGCGTTCGAAATACATTAATTGCAAAACCGAAAAGGCGCGGTTCATAAAGGCGTATTGAACCGTACAGGGCAAACCGAACGGTTCGGCTTTGAACCGCAAACCGTTGCACCGCTAGCGTCAGTCAACCGGAATATCACTACGATCTCGATGGTCCTCCAACGACCTCCGTTCGCCAGCCTTTATAAGTCAAGGTGACAATTATTGTTGTAATATTAGCAAAGTAAATGACTAATAACTCCCTGATACATGGTTCAGTCTCTTTCATATCTGGCATCCCAGCCTGAACACGACTGCATTGAAATATTACCCATTAGACCTGTCGCCCCCTGCTAGGAAGAGGAAACACCCTTTTTTACTAGACAGGCTCCTCCTCCAAGGGAAAAAAAAAATTATTGACCTCACTCCTGCATCAAGGGAACCTTAATACATATGATCAGGTGGCTGATGAAAAATATTTTGTTGAAGCAGAGGGGTCCAAAGAGGAAAAGGAAAATCACCGTCGCCATTTTATCTTGTCACAAATGTTGAACATTCATAACTTGGCAGACATACAACATATCTCCGCCAAAATTCCCGTGCTTGGTAAGAGTCATATCCGAAAGGGTCGTATAGGGGTCACTTGCATCAAACTCTGCAGCGCCAACTGGTGGCAACAAAGTCAATTTACTTATACATGTCCAGTTCTTTTCAGGTTGTTCATTGTAGTTATGAGATCTTTTGTAATACTACATTTTAAGGCACATGTCTCTGTCTGTTGCCGTGACGACCCTTTGGTCACCATTAAAGGAAGATTTTTTTTCAGGGACTTGGGCATCTTATAGAACCACAAAATTTGGCACACTTGCTCGAATTGGCCCAATTAGAAGATTCATTTTGGTTTTGAATAAGGGCGTGGCTGCACAGCTCAGTAGCGCCTCCTTTTTTTGTAGGACCCTCTTCAGTTTTTTTTCTCCTAGGTGTGTGAATTTAATTCTAATCCCAAAGAAAGAGGCGAGTTTCGAGCAAGTTAGGTTCTCATGAGATGATGAGGACAATCGGTCACCACCCTTACCTACATGCCGTCCAAGTTGCGCCAAACTGCCCGTTCGGTCCCGCTTGCAAGCCTAGTTGCTATTTGTAGTTGTACCAGCAGTATTTATTAAGGATTTAGCGTAAATTTTAGGGCTGTGGAACAAAATAATCTAATTATAATGTATGCTTATGGGAAAATCCTGCTCAACATCTGACCATTTCGACTTACAAACCAAGTCCTGGAATGAATTTAATAAATATGTAGAAGTACCACTGTACTTTCAATTATCATACCAACTGAAGAGATGGCTCTGCTTAGGCTGCTACTTGTATTTCTCCATGAGATGACCATCAATAACTGAGGGGATCGATTGCTTTTCCCTGGTTACCTGAATGTTGCAAATGCAATTTTTTGCGACTGAATTTTGATGCTGTATTAGTGTTAGAAATTCAAACTCCGATGGCACAGATTTACTTCCAAACCATTGCAGTGTCTTAGTATTTAATAAACAAAAAGAAAGATAATTTTTGGCAAGTGCTTCTATTTTTTTGTATAAGATACCGTTTTTTAGTGGTTAAAAAAAACATGTTTCAATCCATTTATACTGGGAGGGGCTCGCTGCAAGCCCCTCAACTGTAAATAGATTGGACATCTCACTGCCAATGGCATCAACTATGTTGGAACACAGAAGTTTTTTTTTTTTCTAAAAGACTTCTTTCTGGCACCACAAGAATTACCAATGATCAACAGGAAATACCAATACCCTGCAAGCTGCGTTTTAGGTAAGGAAATCAGCCAAGAAAAAAAAAAAAAATTCATATCAGTCTTTTACTTCAGTGGAATACTTGCCTGATTTGCTTGATCCAAACGAGTGTTGTTCCCATTCCTTTTTTTTTTTTTACCCCACCTCCACAGCAGATACTGGTTCCGGCCGATGCCACATGCTGTAACGATTCCACATCGTTGGAAATAAACCCGTATTTTTTATTTTTTAATTCTTTCTGGTAGCTGTTAAACTGGTACCAAACTCTTCATGCCAGCAAAGGTTGTCTTCTGTGGTTATATGGCGGCTGAAAACAAAAGACTACATATGGCATTGGCGTGTTGTTAATAATTGTCAGAGGTGGGTAGAGTAGCTAAAAAATTTTATAAAGAGCGTTACTTCAAAATAATATAACAAGTAAAAGTAGTCATCCAAAAAATGTACTCAAGTATGGTGAAAAAAAATACTCAAGTAATGAGTAACATTGTAACTGCTCACGATGTTTGATTTTTTTTTTTAAACAATTATATTTTTTCTCAACAGTTATCTATTTGAACTGTTATTATAATACTGTACTATAACATTACATAAACACATTAAGCCAAAGAAATCCAAAAAAAAAAAAAATTGCATTACTGCAAGTGGAAAAAATACAGAAATGAAGCAACACAGAAATGTCCAAAGAGCATGCACGCCCTCTAGTGGAGAAAACATATTTCCTATTATGAAATTAAAATGATCATATCTCCAGTTTTCTGTGGTCAATCAGTTCCCGAAAAAAATGGAAGGTTATAATCTGCGCTTTGATTGACGTTCACAGCAGCGGTTTATGACAACTACTTTTATTTTTTACGGTGCTGTAAAGACGCCACATGTTTGAACAGACTGGCGTGGTCATAGAACGGAAAGCTTATGTCTGATTAGTATAATGCACTCCTGGTATAATGGAGTAATGTGATTATTGTTACACCACCTCATTGGTGAAACCCACTGTTGGCAGCTCTGGGAAAAAAAAAAAAAAAAAAAAAAAAAAAAAGTAAAATCTAATATGTAGAATAAAAAAGAAAAATGTAACTAGTGTAGCCCAAAGTAGCGGAGTAAGAGTTGCATTTCTTCTTCACAACTCTACTCAAGTCTTAGAAGTACATTTTTATCAAAAGGTTGCTTAAGTTAATGTAACAGCAGTCTTTAGCATTAATAGAGCATTAGTGTTAGCATAGCATTCGCGTTAGCATTTTGCACGGTGACTGACTGTCATCTTAAACTCTTGGAAAACTTTACAGTTTGCGTCACCCAGGTGAGTTTATTTGATTGCAAATAATGTGCTGTCCTTGTAGACTACAATTATGTGCTAGTCTGTCAATGTTCATTCGAAATTGTTGGAAACCTTTTATTTATTTGTTCATGGACTAAAATCTTTGAAGTTTGAGTTGAGAATTGTGGACTAAAACTAGACGATGACGAACACATTTTGAAATCACTAAAACATGACTAAGACTAATAACTGAAGTATTTTCACCCAAAGGACTACGACGAAAATGGTCCTTCTAAAAAAATTAGCATATTGTGATAAAGTTCATTATTTTCTGTAATGTACTGATAAACATTTGACTTTCATATATTTTACATTCATTACACACAACTGAAGTAGTTCAAGCCTTCTATTGTTTTAATATTGATGATTTTGGCAAAAAGTCAAGAAAACCCAAAAATCCCTATCTCAAAAAATTAGCATATCATGAAAAGGTACTCTAAAGAAGCTACTAACCAAATCATCTGAATCAACGAATTAACTCATAACCCCTGCGAAACATTCCTGAGGCTTTTAAAAACTCCCAGCCTGGTTCATTACTCAAAGCAGCAATCATGGGCAAGACTGCCAACCTGACTGCTGTCCAGAAGGCCATCACTGACACCCTCAAGCAAGAGGCTAAGACACAGAAAAAAATTTCTGAGCGAATAGAATGTTCCCAGAGTGCTGTTCCCTGAGTGCTGTATCAAGGCACCTCAGTGGGAAGTCTGTGGTAAGGAACCAACCAACCAGACGAGGTGACCGCACCCTGAGAAAGATTGTGAAGAAGGGCCGATTCCAGACCTAGGGGGACCTGCAGAAACAGTGGACTGCGTCTGGAGTAGAAACATTCAGAGCCAACGTGCACGGGCGTGTGCTAGAAATGGGTTACAGGTGCCGCATTCCCAGGTCAAGCCACTTTGGAACCTGAAACAACGGCTGAAGCGCCTGACCTGGGCTATAGAGAAGCAGTACTGGACTGTTGCTCAGTGGTCGAAAGTACTTTTTTATATGAAAGTAAATTTTGCATGTCATTCGGACATCAAGGTGCCAGAGTTTGGAGGAAGACTGGAGAGAAGGAAATACCAAAATGCCTGAAGTCCAGTGTCAAGTACCCACAGTCAGTGATGGTCTGGGGTGCCATGTCAGCTGCTGGTGTTGGTCTACTGTGTTTTATCAAGGGCAGGGTCAACGCAGCTAGCTATCAGGAGATTTTGGAACACTTCATGCTTCCATCTGCTGAAAAGCTTTATGGAGATGAAGATTTCATTTTTCAGCACGACCTGGCACCTGCTCACAGTGCCAAAACCACTGGTAAATGGTTTACTGACCATGGCATTACTATGCTCAATTGGCCTGCCAACTCTCCAGACCTGAACTCCATAGAGAATCTGTGGGATATTGTGAAGAGGAAGTTGAGAGACACCAGACCCAACACTGTGGATGAGCTTAAGGCCGCTATCGAAGCATCCTGGGCCTCCATAACACCTCAGCAGTGCATCGGGTTGATCCATGCCACCCGCATTGAAGCAGTCATTTCTGCAAAAGGATTCCCGACTAAGTACAGTAATTAATTGATGGTTGACTTTTTTTGTATTAAAATCACTTTTTTGTATTGGTCGGATGAAATATGTTAATTTTTTGAGATAGGGATTTTTGGGTTTTCAACAATAAAAGGCTTAAACTACTTCAGTTGTGTGTAATGAATGTAAAATATATGAAAGTCAAATGTTTATCAGTACATTACAGAAAATAATGAACTTTATCACAATATGCTAATTTTTTGAGGACTAGTAAATGGGCTGCGAAAAACAACACCGTAACAGAGTAAATAACGCATTACTACCCACCTCTGGTACTTGCAAATACCGATCCAAGGATTTTACTGCCATATTTTTGGGATAGCCCTAAAAATACTCGCATCGGTACAAAATCAAGAGTCCAAAATCAGTAAAACATGCACCTACCAATTGATGCTTTTGCACATCACAAAGCGTTTCCTGTCATTTTTTGCCATCACTTGTACCTTAAAAAGAAACAGAAAAGTTGCTTTCAGGGTCTAAAAATGAGGTTAAAGAACCTTGGACAAGTCACGCAGTTGAACACATGAATATACCAAAACAATATCTTTTATTTGTAGTCCATCACCACAGCCCTGGTAGACTATTTGCACCAAAGCCAACGGAGAAACACATGACAAGCTTATACAACAGAGAAAAAGAGAGGAAGTCAACTGGATGGTAAAAAGCAGCGCGCGTAACACATCGTTTTTCATACGGTTACACCAGATCTAGCTAACTCTAGTTCTATGTTACCTGGCATACCGCCGTTCGGAGCTCACTCCACTCTTGCCGACCATTGGAGGAAATGTGGCGGGGGGATTATTGCTGTGGGAATGATTTACCCAGAGTCAACAAGAGAGTCGAAAAACAACTAAACTTGAAAACAACAAGAACACACAGAGCACATCTGGGTATTAGCGATCTGGCTAAGGAAGTCGTGGAAGTTTTGGAACTCGCGCGCTTCATGTGGTTAAAAATCAAAAAAAGAAAAAAAAAAAAAAAAAGACGCTTTCGGCAGACGGTCCACGTTTGTGCTTTTTCTTTTTTGTCTTTTTTTTTAATAATACTATAATCTTAATGAGGTCATAGTTTGGTTTGTTATACACTGGAGTTACAAAGGAAATAAAATAGACTAATATCCGAATAGCCCACCAATGGTAAACAGTACAGTATTTTTTTTTGAAGTCGTTGGCAGCCATTTTGACGGGAGTAGACATCCAGGCCAAATGGATAAGACGTCTTTGGCCGTCAATGGTAGCCAAAGAGTTAAGAGTCGAGGTCACTGATAGAATGCCTATACACACACACACACACACACACACTGACGCGCGCGCACACACTCACATGTATATACTGTACAGAAACAGTCAAAAACAATGGAGACAAAATGGAGTTCCACCCAAGTTCTCACAAAGCACATGTTTCTCCATCCTGTGTGTTCAATCCTGTTCCATACTGCGTGATTTTTCTTTTCTTTTGTTCATGATTCGGAGAAGGAAAAACAAAGGATTGACATTTAGTGTAGCATCTCCAAGGTTGTTGTCCATCTCCTCGTAAATCCCACCCCAAAAACACAAAAACAGTTTTGTTTTTTTCCCGAAACTGATGCACAACAATTCCATACATTCTGAAGTTTGTAAGTCAAAATTGTTCTTGTGGCAAAAAGTACTCCGACGTCGATTGGGGAAAAGGTTCCGTTGATTCCGGGGTACATCCATGACCGTTTTTGGATAATACTTCCATAATTAGCCTCCCATGTAGAAAGAGTACTTACGTTCCAGGACATTCTAGAAATTCCGGATTAGAACATTCCAGGGCCCGGACTGAAGCCCATGTCCATGTCGCGTGGCCTCATCTGCCCCCCCATCATCATCGTCTGCTGCGGGGGGCCGCCCATGCCCTGCAGTGACATCATCATGTTAGGGGAGCCACCAGGACCGGGGTGGGCCATCTGTCGCCCCTGCATCATCCCCCCAGGACCGCCAGGAGACATCATCCGAGGCTGGTGTCCCATCATGCCTTGGCCCATGAAACCCGGCGGGCGCATGGAGTTGTGGCCGGGGTTGCCTATGGGCATGTCTTGGGGGCCCATGCCCCCGCCAGGCCCCCCCGGCATCCCCCCCAACCCCTGCATGGGCATTCCCATCCTTGGGGGGCCGTCGCCCATCATGGCCTGCATAGGGAAGCCGGACGGGTGCGGCGGTTTGCCTCCGGGGTTGTCGCCCCCACCGCGGGGGAAGTAGGACAGAGTCTGGCTGGGTTTTTCTGACGGGATAATCCTGGACAGGTCAAACTCGGGAATGCCGGACGCCCCCGGCCGCATCACCTCGTGAAGATCCGCCTCGCTGAAGCCACCTTGCATGTTGTTGAATTCTGGACCCCCGGGGGTATTCGGCTTGCACATGCCCCCGTCCGGCCCTCCGCCGTGAGGCATGTTACCCATTCGTCCTCCCATGGGCCCTCCTTCTCCCTGGAAGCCCATCGGATGACCGGGGAAACCCTGGTGCCCGGGCCCGTTGTGCGGAGAGAAGGGGCCCTGCTGGGACGGGGACTGGGTGAGCGGGTAACCCTGGTTTCGGTGGGGGTAACCCAAACGCCCCTGCGGCATCATTTGAGGGTTGGCCATTCCGGGGTCTTGCGGATTAGGCGGGATCATCATGCCGTGAGGCATCATACCGGGGCCCATGTTGGGGGCATTGGGAGAGGGCATTTGTGGGGGCATGCCGTGAGAGAGAGGCTGGGATCCCATCGGATTCATACCCAGGGGGCTTAGTGCTGGCATGGGTCCAGAGTTCCCAGGTCCCATCATGCGGGGATTGCCTTGGTGGTTCATTGGCATACCTAAGGACAGACACACAATAAACGATACTTAGTACAAAACTATTCTACAGCAGTGAGAGAAACATGTATGAAAACAGACTCCTTGCTCATGTACTAAAGTCAGCATTGTTTCCACTAGAGAGCATAATGAATGATTATGACAGATGTCATCAAGTATCATCCGTCAAATGATGTCACTTACTCCATTTATGTCCAGGTTCAGATTTTTTTACATCTACTCAAAAGTGAGATAATTTGCCGGCTTGCATAAAATGACATCTGTCATAAGCATTCATTAATGCGCAGGCAATGTCATGTCATAATTATGATGGCCTTATGACAGTTTTACGGCGCTACTGTCAAATAAAGTGTTACCAAATACCAGAGCTAGCAATTAATGAAACAACTGGAAGAGTAACTGAAGAAATAATTAGCACAGAACATGAATTTTAAATGTTATTGACATCTGTGGCGCTGCAATGCATGCTAGGAGGCATGTTGGACAACAATAGTGTTGGCAGCAGAGCTTGACTATGTCCCCCAAGGGAGCAGTGATAGCTAGGCCTGTCGCAATAAAATTTTTTAGTGTGCGATAATTATTCTCATAAATTAAATTAATTAAATATGCGATAGTATTGCGCCCCCCCATTTTTTTTAAAACCAATTTACAATAACACAGAGTACAGTATATATTAATAGATCAAGTACACCCTTTTAAACGTGATATTTACTCTTAAATTCAAAAATACTTTTTAAGAAATCACAACTAAAAACAATTCAAGGACAACAATATTGATACCGCACAGAAACACAGAATAAATAAAATGTGTTTAAAAAAAAAAAAAAAAAAAATTGCACTTAATAACTTAAGCATTTAGGCAAATGAAAACTTTCCCGTCATAGCTTCTGCAATGGTGTTCCATAGGGATGCAACGATACAGTTATTAAGTCACGGTTCGGTACGATTTTTGATACGGGGGACACGATTTTCGATCCGATTCAATACATTTAATGCTCTGTAAAAAAAAAAAAAAAAAAAAAATTATATTTTTTGTTTCATTGTTTTTTGTTTTTTTTAGTTTTTTATTGTTTTTGTTTTTTTGCTAACGCGCAAAATTTAAATTGCCATCCTATAAACATACATTTTAGTGCATAATATTTATGTTATATTATTTATTTACTTCTTACTGTTCTGAAAAAAAATTGTATAAAAGTGCTGAGAACAATCTTTACTGTTTGTAAAGTGAGGCAGGGCACACTGTTGATTGCTACAGCTCTCTTAGCAGCTAGGTTTACTACAAGAGCAATCCTATTTGTGGTCCGAATCCATCTGTGTCACATACTGAATTAACAATATTTGCAAAATTATCTATAGTCACTGGTATGGATTGATTTGGCCTTCTTCCATTCAGTCATGACAGTTTAGAATTTATCGCTGTAGCATATGGACTACGTGTCCCATAATCACTCTGGGCTCACGTAGCCAATGGCATGGGACGTAAATCTAGTTTGCTATTTCATGATATCTAGTGTGTGCGCGCATTAAAAAAAGTTAGCAAGCCCCGCTGAACTCATGTCTGCTCATTACTACACAACACCAGCATATGACAATCGACTTTCATAAACAGGACGAGTTTGAAGCAGCTTTTCGTTGTCAAAGCGAGGTTGTTCGTAGCAGCTAAGTCGGTAACAATTTTTTGGCGGACTTCGTTGTAAATATCCGACGTTGTGCCGAAAATAGAGCAGGGCGGTAAACCGAAAATTTAACGTTACCGAAATTCTTCACGATGACCGACGTAATTTTGACCATGTCGGTAAATTCGGTAATTTAATAAAAGAAGAAAATATAGTCTTTTCATCCCGCTTTGACTCTGTGTTGTTCGGCTATGTTCATTCCCCTTTAAGAAAGCAGACAGTGTGCTTACGTTTGGAGTCACATGGTTTTCAGGAAGCCAATTAAAAAGAAGCCCGGTAGGCTAACGCTAGCAGCTAACGCTAGCGGCTAACGCTACAAGTAAACGGGATGAAGTCGGGCTTAAGTTAGCTTCGCCAAACTTTCACCCGACATTAAGTAAACTCTTGACGGGTTCCAGATAGGGATGGAAAAACCGAGGCTTTCTGAAACAATGAACCACTTTTAAGACAATTCCCCTAAATTGAATCACTGTTTGACACACTGCAAGAGCCCCATCTACTGGATAAACAGTGCACGTTTCTTTTTAAAAGTAAAGTTGACAAATTGCCTCAGCATTACATATCTTCAATAGAAATTAAGTGGATGTCGTCTATTTCGACCAGGAGATCGTGTCATTATTAAGTGTGATTTACACAATTAAAGTTGACCTCTTTAAGCCTGTGTCATTGCTTTTGTCTGTGAAGATGTGTTCAAAGCAGTATTTGTAATACACGACAGTGCTAGTCTTGTAAGTGGCTCGTCCTAGATGACGGGGAGTAACTATGTATTGTTTATTTTTTGTAAAAATTACAGTACAGTAAGCACAGTGCTTGGGAACAGGAATATTATTTATTGCATACTGTAAGGATTTCCAAAATCATAAGATGTAAATAATTGAGCCGAATAAAAGAAAGGAAAGGTTTGTGAAACATTTTATTTTTTAATTAAGTATAATTTCTGGGGGGCGGGTGGATGTGTCGTATTTGTATCTATTCTAAATATCTAAACGTATGCCACTATCTAGTGTATAACAATGCGGAATGAATTTAATGAAATTCAAGTGATGATATTTTTCAAGTCATACAAGCTGTTATAAATGTTCACACAAGAATTCTTATTGTTTACAAGATTTTTTTTAATACTTAATGTTTAGACTGCATGTGCAATTGTTAAATTGAAAGCTGGTAAATAAATTTAATGAGAAACTTAATTTGTATTCCATGCATTGATTCAAATTTTCAAATTATATAACAGTTTGCTTGGGCGAATTTATCGTCATTTATCGTTATCGAGGTAAATCTGCTCAATTTATCGTGATACGTACTTAAGGCTATATCGCCCAGCCCTAGCCGAAAAATAGCCGCCCCGCGTGAAATATCACTCCTGACGGGAGCGCCCACACGTCAACAACACCGGCGCGCAGTAGATGGTCCGCAGTCACTCCGGAGCACTGACGCGGCCGGTAAACGTTGAACAATAGGACATAATGGGAACGATTGGCTCCAGCGCTAATTTTTGCCGGACCTGTAACGAAGATGCATTTTGCGCAGTTGGTAACAAGGAATCCGAACTTTTAACAGCACATCTGCCGCACGCGCGCACGCACGTGCACGTGAGGCGATAAATCGCAGCGGAAAAATTACCGGCTTCATTTTTATTTATCGTGCGATAAATGGAATTATTGCATATTGCGACAGGCTTAGTGAAAGCCAAATGCAGCTTCTTGAAGCAATGAAGCTTTGCAGCCAATTGGTTCATGGTGGTTCATTTGGTCGTATCATAGTCTTATGATGTTGCTGTCAAACAAAGTGTTGCCGGTTAATATCTTTTGGTGTAAATATCCCATAATACAGTGAGAACAGCTGCGGCTTATAGTCCGGTGCAGCTTATCAGAGGTGTGCGAAATTTCCGATTCTTAGATTATTCGCGATTCGGCCGTGGAAGATTCGAGAACGATTCACAAACATCCAAATTCCGATTATTGAATTATACCAGGTAAAGCGGAAATAAAACACAGTCAGCGCGGTCTTCAGGACGCAATGAGGAACGGAATGAGAGTAAATATCATGTTCAACTCATGCCGCTAGATAAAAAAAATTTAGGACTGTCAAAATTAGCGCGTTAACGCGCGGTAATTCATTTTTTTAATTAATCACGTTAAAATATTTGACGCAATTAACGCACATGTCCCGCTCAGAAAGTATTCTGCCTTTTGGTAAGTTTTACAGCAAGACTTTTTGTGCTGTCCAACAGCGAACTCTTGTGGTCGCTTTGCGACATGGTTTATTGTTTTCTTTCCAGTTCATTATGGCTGCACGACGTCTCGGGCTGATAATGTTGTGCTTATATTGGACAAGATTTGTCCGTAAGTATGGTTGTTGTAAAGAATGTACATATTATGTTAGTAAGCGAAATGTTATATTTTTTGTATGAGACGCTTTTTGTTTATGTTTAGTGAACCTGTATCGTGTGCTAAGCTAACGTTGTTGCTAATGCAATGCTTGTGTACTTTTTTTTTTGTAGTTTTACAACGGTCTAAAGAGGACAATGGTTTGAGGCCATTTTATTAATAAATCAGATGAAAAAGGAAGAAGTCTAATTATTAAGGCGTCGTTCATTAGCTGTCTAGCTTTGGAAAAAGTAGACGCTTCGGCGTGAGGACAGCATAGACAGATTTAAATGACAGTAGAGTGAAATGCCCACTACAGTCCTTTTGTACCGTATGTTGAATGTATATATCCATCTTGTGTCTTATCTTTCCATTCCAACAATTTATTTTACAGAATATATATATAATTTACAGAAAAATATGGCATATTTTATAGATGGTTTGAATTGCGATTAATTGCGATTAATTACGATTAATTAATTTTTAAGCTGTAATTAACTCGATTAAAAATTTTAATCGTTTGACAGCCCTAAAAAAAATACATAAAAATACCTGACTGGGGCCATCAGTTGCTACAAACAGCGCCCAGTTGCTAGTTGCTGTACACATACGGCAACATACGGCTATGGTAGATATCACATATATCTAGAACTAGATGTGAAATGACAGACGACAGCCGTGTTAGATCATATACCAAGAACTAGATGCAAAATGACACACTTTCCCACGCTAGTAAACAGGCGTCATATTAAAGCAGTAGACTTCTCTAGAAGGCTCTGTTGTAGCGAACATAATTACTTTTTATCTAAAAAAAAAAAAAAAAAAAAAAATCGGTAACATCTTGACTTGAATCTATCTTTAAATGATGAAGCAGTTTTAAACTTTCACGTCGAAAGTAGACAGAAGGGAAATTATAGAATAACGGGAGCAATTTTAACAACTTTAACGGTTGATTCACAACATTAAATTAATTGAATGTAGTTTAAAGCTGCCGATACAGAATGGGGACTGGAGTATTTTATTTACTGTTTTTAACGGTTAACTTGATACTGAAATAGTAGTTTGTTTAGCCTGAGAGGATTTTTGAACAATTTTGGAACTAGTGTACAAAAAAATTAAAAGGGGGGGGGGGGGGGGGGTGTCAATAATCGATTTATAATCAAATCGGAGCCTCTGAATCGTAATTGTAATCGAATCATTAGGTGCCCAAAGATTCCCACCTCTATTATCTATGAACAAATGCTGTTTTCGTGTCAAATTTTGTGGGTGGCGGTATAGTCCAAAAATTATGGTGGTACAGTTTTTGGCCAGTGAAATAAGCTCCCGGGCTCAATCACAGTGTGGAAATGCTGTTGTCCTACTATGACGTTACCATTATTGTTGACTGAAGGCAGATTTGGAGAACGCGCCGGCGGCGAGTCGTCATCGGAGCTGGCAACGGTCTTGATGGCGTCGTGGTAGAGAGGCGTGGAGCTGGGCATGGCGAACTTTGACATGCGTGACATCATGATGGACAAAGGGTTCTGGGAGAGCGTGGGCTCAGGTGGGATGGTGTAAGGGCTGCCCGACGGCACGTTTCCCGGGAGGGACATCGGGCCGGACGGTGCGCCAGACGAAGGCGGGGCAGAGGCGGGGCCGTTACCACCTGCAGGGTGCAAGTACAAAAACATGAATTAAATGTCCTGTATTAGAAGTCCTGGTGATTTTTTTTTTTTTTTTTAACATGGTACTTGTGTCGTGCGGTACACTGCAAAACCACAAGGTGGAGACAGTGAACTGCACATCTAAAAATGTTGTGAGTCATTGGTTGGGGAATGAATATGTCTGGATACTGGATGATTCAGATAGTCTTTTATGTAATTTGAAGACTAAAATGGATAATTTAGATAACATACATAATTAGTCGAGCAGTTGAGACTATCTTCCTAATGCTTGGAAACTTTGGCATATGATTCTATAGTTTATGGATCAAATCTCATCTTGTTCTGAGAGGAGATCGCATGATCCATGTACTTTTGCATCATCTCGGACTCTAAAAACACACGTTTGGTTTACTCATACCTGTCAAGTTGTACGGTTTCTGCGTAATTTGTACAAGTGAGCACTGAGTTTTAAATGTGTACGCCCTACGTTCAAAATCTGTATGTTTTTTGTGCAATACGTTCAGATTTTATCACCGTTTCGGCAACAAGACAATGTGCGTTTCAATGCATTACTACGTTGGTTGAATGACGCGAGAAAAGTCAGAGACACAGTGAGAGAAGAGTGGGAGTGGGAAAGAGGGAGTTGTGACGCCGTTGCAAACGCGATGCTAGGCGGCTCTAATAATACCTGACTGTAGCCGGTAGCCTACAAAACTACGTCCACATGATGCTACACTAGTTTCACGTGTATATAGAGCTACATGCGAAATGACAGACTCGGTGGCATTACTAAACAGCCGCCATTTTAAAGCAGTAGACTTCTCAGAAAGGATCTGTGAACCTTCCTAGTGAACCTAAGTAACTTTTTATCTAAAATACTCCTAAATCAGCAAAATCTTGAATCTATCTTTAAATGATGAAACAGTTTTAAAACTTTCACATGTCGAAAGTAGACAGAAGAAAAATTGAAATAACGGGAACAATTATAACAACTTTAACAGTTGATTCACAACATTAAATGACTTCCAAACATAGCAAAGGTTACTATGTTTTTGTTTTGTTTTTTAATGGGAAAAAAAAAAAAAAAAACATGAAAGGTAACACCAGTTACTTTGTCAAGTAACTAATTACTCATACATTCAGATAACTGAGTTACTAACTCAATTACTTTTTGGGAGAGGTAATTTGTAACTGTAAGTAATTACTTTTTTAAAAGTAAGATTAACAACACTGGTCATAAAGATGAAGTCTGCAGAATGAAAAGTGACGAAAGCGGAGATTTTATTCTGCCAATTCGTTGCCGAACACAATTTGCCTGCAACTATTGCTGATCACTTCTCAGAATTCGCAAAAGAAATGTTCCCTGACTCAAAGATTGCATCATTAAGTTCATTTTATCAATTGACCTTTTTAATTTATACTCGGACGCACTAACTAACTACCTTTAAGTCAAACTGAATTGCAAGCTGAAGTGCCATGAAGTGCAGCGATCAAAAATGATAGAAATTGCCAAAAGTGCTACACACAATTATAACAAAAGTCACTGTTAAATTTTAGTAATCATGATGTAGCTGAAGATATTGTTCTTTGATGGCAACAGGTTATATGTGACATGATTACCAATAAATTCATTTTATTTTAAAAATTGAGTTTTATTTTTGTTTCATATTGCACACTATATAAAACATTGTAAGATTAGTCACCAATTTGTAAGGGCATACGTCACTATTTGTAAGATTGCCAGCGGCCTCGAGTTGACAGGTATGTTTACTGAAGTTGTAATCGGGAGTAGTGAAGGTTGGTTGGTTGGCATGCAGTTCAGTGTGTACCCTGTCTCAAAACAAAAATCATAGGGAAATAGGTTCTAGCTCACCTTATTTCTAAAGAAGACAATTCTACACAAACTAGATTGATTTGGACAATTCATGTGGAATTTGCAGATCTCTGTATGTTAAATGTGTACTATACCTTGCTCCATGTTCCCCATCATGTTTGGTGAGGTGAGACTGAGAGGGGGCTTGCCACCTTGCGGCACTCCAGGACTCTGCATGGGCGGCTTTGGTGAGGAGGCCCATCCCGGCGAAGGATTGGGAAGAGAAGGAGACCTCATGTGAACAGGGGAGGCTCCCGCCGATCCCATCATGGAGTGCGGTGACTTCATAGGCGCTGATGATGGGGGTGCTGGAGGGGCCTGGGGACCGGCGGGACCCGTGAGCATGCCGGCCAGCTGGGACGGCGTCTGCGGCGATTTGAGGTTTCCGGAGGGTGAGCCCATCATGGGAGACTGCACCTGCCTCAGAGGAGGGGACTTGAGTGGGTTGACGCTGGGAGAGTTGCCCCCACCCGCTTGGACATTCAAATCTGCTGGCTTGCGCCCTCTTTGGCCCTGCTGAGGGCCGGCATTGGGAGGGAGGTGGTTCATGCGACCGTTACCTCCCGTCGGAGTGGCTCTATGCTCTGGGCCAAATGGTTGCTCTCCGTGAGGGCCCCTCATTCCACCAGGACCACCTGGAAAAGGTCTACCAGGCCCCATGGGAAACTCCCCGGGTTGCGGCTGTTCAGTGAAGGGAGGACCTTGCATTGCCCTGCCTTGCGCAGCCATGTTTTCCATTGGAGGGCCTCCCCTCATTCTCATGATCTCATCTGGACTCATGTTCATCGGAGGATCTCGTAGCTTGGAAGGGTGCATGTGAGGTCCGGGCCCAGGACCGGGCCCCATGCCGAACTCTGGACCCATTTCTCGACCCCCCATTCCCTGGAGCCTGGACGAAGGGCTCATCGGCCCGTCGCCGGGCATTCTTGGAAACATTCCCATGCTGTTACCGGGTTCCAATCCACCTCTTTGATGGCCCATCATCCTTTGCATGTCCATCATCATGCCGGGGGGAAGGCCCTTCTCTCCTCCCATACCTTGGTGGAACATTGCTTCTTGGACCGACTGAGGGTTTGGGAAGCGCTCACCTCTACCGCCGGGGCCAGAAAACATGGTACCCGGACCACCGGGAAAACCTCGCGGGTCTCCCATACGAGGCGGCATGTCATCAGGCCACCCCATTCCAGGCCGCGGGGGTCCTTCCATCTCAGGATTGATCATTCCCGTGAAGCCAGGCATCCTTTGCAAGTGGGAGGACATGCCTCTCGGACCAGGACCCGGGCCGGGACCCATACCCATGCGTTCAGGATAAGGGTCTTGCGGACCACCTGGTCCTCCCCACATCTCTCCTGGACCCATCTGATAGGGTGGCGGAGGTCCTCGTATCATGCCGCGTGGACCATGTGGGTGCATCATCATGTCCGGAGGAAGAGGCCGGTGTTGCATCTCTTGTTTCTTCCGCTTCTCCTCATAAAACTCCTGCTGTAACTTCAACCACGCCACCTGTTCTGGGGTCATTTGATCACCATCTCCACAGCCGCCAGGGCCCCCCATGTGAGGACCCATTTCATCCTGCGGAAAAGGGGGCATGTCTCTGGGACCATGGGGAGGTCCGAAGGGAGGACCTTGCGGGCGAGGTCCTCCCGGCCCGCCCGGCGGTCCAAGGCTTTGAGATTGCGCCATCATAGCCTGCAAAGGGCCCGGCTCAGACCTCCGAGGAGGGCCATCGGGGCCTCCGTCGTGGGGGCCGCCGTGAGGCTGGGGAGGCCCGGGAGGCGGTGCGTCACGGTCATCTGGAAAAAGCATGCGCTGAATGTCTCGCAATGTCTGCAGTGAACGCTGGCGATGCTCCAACTGTTCTTGGGATAGACCTTCAGTGTTGGCCTCCATATTTAAAAGCTCTTGAGCCAGCTGTTGCTGCTGTTGCTGGGGCGTCAGACCGGGCCCCCCGGGGCCTATGCCCGGCCCTACTTCACCTGCTGTCGGAGCACTGAGGCCTGCCTCAGGTTGGCTCAGAGGTGTCTGGTCAACTGGGCCGCCATTGTTGTTGGGGCTACCGCCAGGAAGATTTTTGGATTCAATACTTGTGCTCGACGAACCATCCGGTGGAAGAACGCCGGACTGGCTTCCCGGGTTTGCGGACTGGGGTGGGGCTGGCTCCGCCATGCCCGGTAAGGACGGCTTGGATCCGGGTTGGTGGGTCTGATCTTGACCATGGGACGGCGTCTGCTGGGAAGGCTTGGAGTCACTTCGGAGGGCATTTGCTGCATTGTTCTTTAACAAAATGAAGGAATTAAATATAGTTAGAATAAAGAAATGAATGTGTTAAGGGTGATAAATGTCAAATATTAACTAGGGATGCACAAATCACCACTTTATGCCCGATTACCAATTTTTGAAAAGTCTGACCTGTTGATATTGATTTTTGCCGATCCCATTTTTTTTCATGAACGACAGCATGCACCTATAATATTCCAATTTTGGCTGCAGCTATCAATTATTTTAGTAGTCCATTATTCGAACTAAGTAGTTCATCGATTAATCGAGTAATCGGCTAAGGAACATAAACAATTAGAATACCTGAGCTGAGCCTCAAATGGTATTAAAAAATAATAAATGAATGAGGATCTAAGTATAACTTTTTCTAACTTGCATAGCAAAACTCTGCAAGCTTAAATGCTACAAAATGCTAACTTTTTTTTCGAATGCTCTTAACAAATGTTTCAAACACATATTCCCACAAAAAACGGCTAATATACCTATAAACTAAATTACAAATGCATTAAAAAACATTAGCTCAAAGAAAAACTTATGTTGGTCTTAACAGGGAGAAGCTGGATTCAGCCATATGAAATGAGTTGTTATATTCACTGTTGCCACTAGGAGGGCAGTGTATCCACCTAAATCAATAAAACTAAATGCAAACACTTTGAAAACAAATAGTTACAACGCCACTTTATTGAAACGAATAGTTGGAAGCAGCAAAATTTAATTCGAATCTTTTTCTAATCGAATTACTCACGTTAATCAATTAATCGTTGCCGCACTAATTCCAGTCAATCTTGTTTCATTGTAAAACATTGAGCATTACTTGTGAAACGCGACTGTTTTTTAACTGCATTCAGTAGTTCGCTTAAAAAAGTAATTGAAAAGTAAAAAAACAACATAGCAAAGAGCGCCAAAGGAAAGTTTGGAAAAAAAAAAAAAAAAATTGCATTCATATGCTCATATTATAAAGTCAAAGACCAAATGCTAGCGGGTTAATATTGCTAAGTGAATTAGACGTGATGGGTGGAATACATAAAAAATAGCATGAATAAAAAACTAAATAGAGAAAACTAAATTGAAAAGTACAGCTAATAGTAGAAAAACAAAAAAAAAAAGATTTTAAAAAATAACAAAAATATAGTTATGAAATAAAAAAAATTACATAAAAAGACAATTTTTTTTTAATTATAAAAAAAAATATTTTAATAATTACACGTTCCTCTTTTTCATTTAATGTTCATATTTTAAAAAAAAAAAAAAACTTTAAAATTTCTATTTCTAAATTTTTATATGTTTTTGTTGTTGTATTTTTCACTTATCCATATCAGTTCAGTGTGTACTTGCTTCAAGCCCATAGATAGCAAAGATACGCTCCAGCACCCCCGCGGCAATCATGAAGATAAGCAGTATGGAAAATGAATGAACCAATTATTTTTACGTACTTATATATTCTCCGTATTTTGGTGTATATACTTAATGTTAAATGTAAATTCAGGCATCAAGGAGTTGAAAATTAACATGCTTGTTTACCAGAAGGAGGTGAGCTTTGTCTTTGCTGTTGGAGATGTTTTTCATGTGGAAGGTGATGATGTTTTCTGTATGGCCAGTTAGAACTGCATCAGCTGCCCTGAAGGACAGAGGGAAAGCAGATTTGTATTTAAGTGGCAGTGGAAATGACTGAGATCATGTTTAAAAAAAAAAAAACATTCATTGTGGGGAAAATAGTTTTTATTAGCATCAGGCTTTGATTTCAATTTGCTTCTGTTTAACTGACATAATTGTTAACACTCTTGTTTGACACTTCCTTATTTTCCGCAGTTTGGTTTGTTTCAGATGTCACAACACACTTGTGTCACTAAGCTTCCTTACTTGTTAGCCATCTCCGTAGTGAAGACATAGACGAGTTTCGAGCCTGCTTTCTGGCCACTAGCGGCTTCCGTCGTGGCGCCCTGCCCTCCCATTAAATTGTGGGAGGGCGTGGAGGAGCGGCTAAGTCCGGTGTTGGAGGTAGAATGGGTGACAGAATCCAGCGGCTTCACGTCACTGGAGTTACAGTCTGCGGGAAGACAAGAGGAAGGGTTTACGACGTGTTCCCATGCAATCGAGCGTGGATCTGATAAACAGCTGTGCGCTCGGAAGCACGCTTACTGAAGAATCCTTTGTCATCTTCGTCACTTTCACCCCCGGAGCACCAGTCGGCTCCACTGTAAGGCTGCCTCCGCTCTGCCACGCACATCCTTTTTACCCGGCTACTGTCTGTATAGACACACAAAACCAAGAATTATAGTTTCCCACGGAGGGCCATTATGTCAGCCAAACGATATAAATATTTGGGGTGTGACAAAATATCGAAATGGTGATTTATCTTGACACTTTGCATCCCAAAACGTTATCGATATGCTCATGCCAAGAATCGAGATATCGTTTTTATTGCTGCAGCGATTAATCGATTAACTCGAGTCATTCAATTAGAAAAACGCTTTGAATTAAATTTGCTTCGAGTATTCGTTTAATTAAAGTGGCTTGTAATGGTTGGTTTTGAAAGTGTTTGCATTTATTTTTATTGATTGGGTGGATACACAACCATCTAGTAGCAACAGTGAATATGACATAACTCATTTAACATGGCTGAATCCAGCTGCTTCCTGTTAAGACCAACATAAATTAAGTATTTGTTTGAGCTAATATGTGTTTTTTTTGCATTCGTAATTTAATTTATAGGTACAGTATATTTAGCCGCTTTTTGTGGGAATGTGTTTGAAAAAATTAGAGCATTTCTTAAAGGCTAGCGGACTTTTGCGACAAAAGTTAGCCAATTGTTCTTTTGTTGTACTAAGGTCCTCATTAATTTATTTTTTTATACCATTTGAGGCTGAGATCAGGTATTATAATTTTCTTTTTCCTAATCCGATCAAGCGATTATTCGAACTAACTACTTCATAGATTAATCAACTACTAAAATAATCGATAGCTGCAGTCCTAATCGTTTTAAAGAGGTGTCAATGTATAAGGAAAAAACAAGTTGCTACCAAAATCTTCCACCATAATAGTGTCTCAGTTAACTCTATGGCTGCCGTTGACGGCGCTCAAAGCCCAATCCATTAAGACCGGGCAGGGCGAATGACCGTTCATTCGAAACCAGAGCATTCACAGTCACTCTTTCCGATTTTCGGGGCATTTACAGGTCAATTTCTGTTCATTTTTGTTTGAGTCACTGCCTATTCATTTGGGAGATTCCCAGGTCACTTCCTGCTCTGTAACCCAAAATCAACAGGAAGGGACCCATAAAATGCCCCCAAATCAACAGGAAGTGACTGAAAATCAACAGGTAACGACTTGAAATGGCCCAAAATTACCTTGTTGCATGGCAATGGCTGCCATTGATGGCCATAGAAGTGGGAGGGGGCCGTTTGAAGTGGGAGGGGTTCATTCGCTGTCACCCTCCCAGTTCAAATGGACTGGACGTCTACTAGTGATAAATATACAGTAGAAGGATGACGATAGCTTGATTTTCTGTTTATAGGTTGTTTTGTAGAATATCCTAGAATAATTTCCTGACCAATGTATCCATAATGTTGCATCGCCATATTGTGAGATCGTTATCGTGAGCTTTGTATCGCTAATCGTATTCTATCGTGAGCTATCAAGAGGTTCCCACCCCTAATAAATATTTAACTCAATGGCTGCCATAGACGGCGCTTGATGTCTAATCCATTTTGACTTGGCGTTGGGTGATCGGACGCATTTTTGTTCTTCTCATTTTAGCACATAGATAATCGCAGGGGTGCCCAAGTCCGGTCCTCGAGAGCCCCTATCCAGCTGTTTTTCCATGTCTCCCTCCTTGAACACACCTAAAACAAATGATCAGCTCATCAGCAAGCTCTGCAGGAGCCTGATAATGATCCTGATTATTTGAGTCAGGTGTGTTGGAGGAGGGAGAAATGGAAAACAACCTGGATTAGGGCTCTCGAGGCCTGGACTTGAGCAGCCCTGCTGTATCGGATCTGGACTCTATCGCCAGATCCCTAAAATCAGGTGTTTCGAAATCAGACTTGGTGAAAAAAATTAGAACATCCCCAAGGCCAAGGCAAGGCAAGGTAAGGCAAGGCAAATTGATTTATATAGCACAGTCCAACACAAGGCAATTCAAAGTGCTTTACATATCATGAAGATCATAAAAATCCCATTAAATCGATAGAATGTAAAAACAAAGGCAATCAAAACAGAAAATAAAACTATACATAAAAATCACATTTAATCACGAATAGAACAAAAAAATTAAATTAAATTAAATTATAAAAATACTACTACCACTAATAGTAATTGAAATCAGCAATGGAGATAAAGCACAAGAGCAATAGAAAGCAAATAGATTGAAATATATAGACAGTTAGGGATATGCAGTGCTAAAGCGTTTTTAGCCCTGATTTAAAGGAGCTAACAGTTTGAGCATATTTCAGACCTTCAGGTAACTTGTTCCAGAGGTAAGGAGCATAATAACTATGCTGCCTCACCCTGCTTGGTTCTTGTTCTTAGAACATACAGGAGACCAGACGACCTTAGGGGTTTCATAGGAATCTAACAAATAAACCATGTATTTTGGTCCAGGGCAATTAAGTGTTTTGTAAACGAGCAGTCGTAATTTATAGTCTATCCTTTGACTCACTGGAAGCCAGTGTTACGATTTCAAAACTGGTGTAATGTGCTCCAGTTTCCTCGTATTTGTGAGGA
The DNA here is from genome assembly GCF_030265065.1 of Corythoichthys intestinalis. Lineage (NCBI taxonomy): Eukaryota > Metazoa > Chordata > Actinopteri > Syngnathiformes > Syngnathidae > Corythoichthys > Corythoichthys intestinalis. The sequence goes on from NC_080406.1 coordinate 17,631,595, forward strand.
CTCTGGTTGCAGCGTTCTGTACTAGCTGCAGCTTCCTGACTGATTTTTTATCAAGACCTGTAAATATACCGTTGTAATAGTCCACTCTGCTGAAAATGAACGCATGCATAAGTTTTTCCCGTGTCTTGTTGAGTCAGAAGCCCCTTAATTCTGGCTATATTTTTTAGGTGGTAATAAGCAGATTTAGTGATGGACTTTAGATGGCTATCAAATTTTAGTCATTTGAGTCAATAATTACGCCAAGGTTTCTGACTTGATTTATTGCTGTAAGTGACATTGTGCTAAGGTGCCTGCTTATCTTTGACCTTTCCTTTTTTGGCCCAAAAATGATCACTTCTGTCTTCTCCACATTTAATTGGAGAAAATTTTGGAACATCCATTCGTTGATTTGATGAAAGCATTTACTCAGAGAGACTAAGGGACTAGAATCATGTGGGGACACAGAAATGTAGAGTTGTGTGTCATCTGCATGGGTGTGATAGGAGATGTCATACTGTTCCATAATCTGAGCTAGAGGTGCACGATAATTATCGGTCCGATAATAGGAATTATGACGTCTTCCCAATAACGCCAATAAGATTATATATTATCGGGCCTATTAATAATATTTTTGGCGCGGTATCGGATTGGGATGTCAGCGTTTGTTTCCACTCCTGTTTTGCCAGTATGCAAAATTTTGTTAGTGTTCTAGAGGCTGTATTTTCCCTTCAATGACTTATAAACCTTACTATGGCAATTAGCAAATGTTTGCATTTTACAGTGTTATGTTTACAAGTTCTTGAGAGGCCTTATGGTTATTGATAGGCTTGCTGTTCTATAATTGCCAGGTTAAGAAAGTTGTTTCATGGACCAAGACGACAAAAGTCTCCTCTCCTGTGGCACCAAATGTATTATCTGCTTACAAAGCACAATACATGTTGGGTCTATGTTTGTTTTAGATCAGTGCTCATTGTTCAGGGCAACACATCGTCAATGATATTGACTGATTGATTGTGATTGACTCAAATTATATTTATTCGAAAAAAAAATAATATGGGCACTTTTTTGAAGTCAAAACTGTTCTTGTCTTTGTTTTGTTCATTATAATAATGTTCATTTCATCATAAAAATTGTGGTTTGGTCAAAAACAAATCTATGCTGAATTAACCACTATTATTTTTGACCTACAGGTGTTCAAAAACTCATGTAAATATACATTAGAAAATAATATATATACAGTGGGGAGAACAAGTATTTGATACACTCACAATGGGAAAAACCCTTGGCAGTGTATCAAATACTTGTTCTCCCCACTGTACATATATTATATATATATATATATATATAAAATCGGTTATCGTATCGCTATCGGCCTTGAGGAGCAGGAAGTTATCGATATCGGTATCGGTGTCAAAAAATGGATATCGTGCACCCCTAATCTGAGCTAAGGGAAACACAGAGATGTTAAATAAGAGTGGTCCAAGAATTGACCCTTGAGGAACTCCACACGTGAATTTGGTTCGTTCTGACTGATGTTTTCCAATTGACACAAAGAAATCCCTATCATGTGACTAAGATGTGAACCACAACAGTGTCAGTAAACCCTACCCACTGTTCCAATCTGCTGAGTAGTATGTTGTGATCAACCGTGTCGAATGCGGCGCTGAGATCCAATAGTAGCAGAAAAGATTATTTGCCTGCACCGGTATTCCGACGAATATCATTTAGGACTTTGACAAGCACGGTCTCGGTACTGTGTTGCAGACTGAAATGAGTTAAAAAGATTTTGTTTTGCATCATAAAAACCTGGATCTGTTCGAACACAACCCTCTCGATAATTTTCCCCAGGAATGTCAGATTTGATATTGGCCTATAATTATTATTGGTTGAGGCATCCAGATTAGGTTTTTTTTAGAAGGGGTTTTATGACTGCAGTTTTTAAAGTCTGCTTTAACTCTCCTGTTTGGAGAGAAGTATTTATAATCTAAAGTATGTCTGGAGCTATGCAATGAAAAACAGTTTTGAAAAAGTACTAATGCTCGCAAGTAATGCTCTCCATTTTGTGCAATGCAAGATCGATGAAACCACTATTGTTTCAGTGCCCAAAAAGAGCTAATGTCAAAAGTGACTTTTTTTGGACATCGGAAGTTATAATCAAGCATTGCAGGTTTTGCTCCATTCTTTCCACGCTGAGCATTTAAAGCTTTCATTACAAAAAAAGGCGGCGTAATTTACTAATAAAATCATAGGCGCTGGCAGCAAATCATTACAAGGCTTGTGAGTAATATTATCGCTTTACATGAATCAAACAGCTGTTAGCCTACCTTTTTCCTCAGCACTGGGCGTTCCGCTCTCCGGCTGATCGAAGGACTCCACCGACGTGCTTCGCTCCCGTTTAACTTTGACTTTGGAGCCGGGGCCCGAGGTCAAACTCTGGCCGTTCTTCAGACCGATTCCACCCGCCACGCTGGGTGCTCCTTTGGCGCCCAAGCTTTTGGGATCGCAGGGCGAAGGCTGCGATTGGCTGCCGCCGCTCCCCGGCTTACCCTGATTGGGCATTTTTGAGTCCATTTGGGAGGCAGTGGACGGGGACATGACGGGAGGGGAGCGGACCATTGCCTCCGTCTTAGGTTTAGGGCTGGCAAGACACAAAAGATGGGAAATTAGTAGAGCTGGGTATTGTGGCTTGAAGGGCAGTCCAATATGATCTGTTACAGCAAAGGCATATTGCAAAACACAATCCTTGTCAATATTTTTACAGGCCATCCGCCTGTCTGGTAGGCATGTGCCAATTACCGTTTTCAAGGTTTACCGTGGTATGAAAATTTCACAGTTTCAAAACCACTAAAATATTCCATTATTCCGTAGTACGGCATTAGTTATGTTTTATGTTCCAAAAAAGCAGGCGAGACTGGCTTGGAGTGGCAGCACTCACCCATCCCCCTACGGTAGTTGCTCTGTCCTATGTGTCGGCGACACTGCTGTCGCTGTCAAAACTACACCTGAGCTTTTTCAAAAACCCCTCAAAAAGTCTCGTCTAATATGGGTGTATTTTGGCTACCGAAAAGAAACAGACGGCCGCGGCTTACAGGAGGAAGGACAGCCGACGTGCAGGCAACACCTCCAACATGATTTCACATTTACGTGACCATCATCTGTCACTTTACACAAAATTTGGGGTAAGTAAACGCTGTCATGAACGTTTCCCACCAGCTAAGAGAGTTCACTCCGGCGTGTTTCGTGTGTCTAGCGATGGTAAAACAAATAGTACAATGTAAGCTTGTTAACGTGGCTAGTTAGCATGCCAAGACGGCGAACTAGTTTTCTCCCTATTAGCGGGATTTTGTAAAGTCTTCCACCGTTGTAAACATCTGTGCAAAACAACATTTTCATAACACAGCCTGTGGTGTTTTTTTCTCTGGCGACTGTTGGAGGCAGTCTTTCAGGTCCTCTGCGTGTTCGTTTTCAATCCAGGTGAGACGGCTAGACTGGATTGCAAAGTAAAAGACTGGAGACAAGAGATCAATACTGCGCAGTTTTAATTTCAGAAATTTCTGGGTGCATTCAATGACAGAACAAAAGCTGTGTAGAGAAATGCACACCGAACAGAGAGCTCGGCGTTACTTTTCTGTTGTACTTAAAAGGAGGTGTGTCTGTTTGGTGATTAAGTGATCATGCAAAATAGGTCATGAGCCTTGCTGGTTGGCAGTTAAAGTCCATGATTATCTGAGGCAAAACTAACTATCAGCAGTTTCATTGAAAAACAACTGGTCATGCTTGCAAGCATATCAGAAGATTGCATTAGGCGAGATGTATACTGACTTCACGACTTATTGCGTTGAGACAGGGTGGGTGTGTGTGTGGGGGGGAGGGGGGTATAATGTGTAAATAATGATACGAGTCATACACACGCACTCTGTCTCTTACTCTCGCTCTCCGTTAATATAAAACTAATTAATATTGATAGCAGTAGTGGTTTATTAATCCAGGAAAGGTGAATATATGCACATTCCTGCATCATAACTTGGGCTGAGATAGAAATGTGTAGAAAATGAGTAAGTCTCTAAAAATGTTGAGATGGAGCTTTAAAGTCAGTGAAATGCCAGCAAATATATATATATATATATATATATATATATATATATACAGTGGTACCTCTACATACGAATTTAATTCGTTCCAGGACCTTGTTTGTAAGTCGAAATGGTCGTATGTCGAGCAGGATTTTCCCATAGGAATACATTATAATTCCATTAATTCGTTCCAAAGCCTAAAAACATACACTAAATTCTTAATAAATACTGCTGGCACTGTTACAAATGGCAATTAAACATAGAAAAACAAATAAGTTATAAATAAATAATTCAGAATAATATAATAATAAGAAGAATAATTAATAATTATTCCTGTAAATAATGTAACGAATCGGATTCTAATATGGCGGACACTTTTTACTGTCCCTGAACGCACCGCGAAGCTGACGTCTCAGTGAGATAGGTCGGTGCGGTAGAGATAATACTTTCGTTTTCTTGAGAGCAGTCAACTGCTTAAGACAATGGGCGTTTTGTGTTGGATAAGTTCTTAAATAAATGATAAAAAGGTGACGAAGCTGGCGATTTCCTTGGCAATGTTACCACAATAATAATTGTCACCTTAACTTATAAATAGTGGCGAACGGTGGTCGGAAGAGGACCATGGAGCTGTATTGTTGAGCCAGTTCAGGGACGCGCACCCCAAGCTCATTTTTCTATAACTTGCATCTTCATTTCAAAGGTAAGCATCACTTTTTTCCTTGTTTCTCCAACTGTATCAACTTTTTTTGAAAACTGTGTTGATTTCTCACACAAGAAAATCCACCGTGCGTTCGTTTGCAGTGCTGTCATGTCGTCGTATTTCGAGCAACTCGTCGGATGTAGAAACAAATGGCGGCTCAAATTTTACGTCGGATGTCGAAAAGATCGTGTGTCGAAGTGATCGTATGTAGAGGTACCACTGTATATATATATATATATATATATATATATATATATATTTTTTTTTTTTTTTTGCTTAAAAGTTATATTTTTGCTTAAGGTTATCATCCCTTCAAAATCTCAGCCCAGCACATGCCTACTGTCAAATCACCACTCATTTTGTTGTTGTTCTTGTGGACATCAACTTTTAAGTCCTAGTTCTCTGTTATTTGTTAACCAACTGTCATAAAATTTGGTAGCTATCAAGCATGGGCCAGTGTTGATTAATCCTTGGAGCCCGAATTTTTTTGAATTATTTTTTTTTTAAATTTGTATCAGGGCTGATTACTTAATTAGGGACTTATTAGTGCCTGGGTTGCCTCCAAGTTAAAAGTTAGCCTAGGGCTTTGCAATATAGAAAAAAATATCACAATACTGACCGTTTTGTCTCATAATATCAATATTCATAATTTAGTGAAAAATTATACAACAATTATAACTGCTTTCCGGCTACACCAACCAGTTTATGTTTTTTATTTTTTTATGATTGTAGTTGCATGTGGCATGCGATGTCTAGTCTCACTTGTCTATGATTGCGGCTTGCTTCAAAAGAGTATCACCCATGCACGTGCCCTTCACCTGTGATGTGATATGGTAAGATGGCGTCTGTGATTAGAAAAAAAAAAAAGGATCATTACTGTGTGTGATTTCTAAAAGCATTTACAGAACATTTAATTCCAATTAAGGGTTTTTTTTTTTTTTAAATAAAGAATCCAATACTTTTTTTGTTATTTTTCTTTTCAAGCATCTACTGGAACCCTGTCATGATCAAATTTGGTACAAATGACTATTTCATTGGATTTTAAATGCAGACCTTGAAACCTTAAGTTCTACCTCATCCGAAACGCTCCATGGCAAGAATACAAGATGGCAGGCATGGCCTGAGTAGAAACGACTGCCATAGACTTCCTCGCTCACCCGCTCCCTATGAAAGCAGCTCAGTCTCGTGGAGCAGGACAAATCCAACTTTCAGGGAACTTTTTTGCCACACCCTAACCCCCCCCCCCCCCCTCGTTCTCGTACTCACTTGTAGAAGCAGCAATGCCAACAAGTCCAAAAAGCACAGGCGTAGTAGCCTGCCTGGCTCACTCTATGTACAAACAGACAGAGAAAAGCAAGGGAGCGTTTTGGCAGTTCGCGCAGCTCTTTCCAGAGACTGAAGCGGCAAACGTCCAAAGACAATGCACTCCTTGAACCCAAGGACATCTTTGGATCACACAGGTTGGACCTTAATTGACTCTTACTACAGTGTGACATACACACTTGGAGAATAGAAACACCATAGAGCACTACTGGGTCCGTTTGTCCATTTTGTTACATCTTAACTAATTAACAACCACTGATGTCAGGCTGTGAATGCTCATCTTTCAATGCCATTGACAAGTCCAGGTGTCCAATCCATGTTGCCTGACCGGGGCGAACGAGCGAATGTATAACCAAGAGTTCAGCTAGTTGTAACTGTTAACCATGAGAACAAATTTTAAGTAAATAAATCAAGAAAAAATAGCCGTCTTATCCTGATCATACGCAAAACAAACCTGTTACGTGCTGTGCAGCACAATCACGAAAAAAAATGACCGGGCGTGGTAAAAATGAGGGCGATGAGAGCGGGTAGCAGAAAAAAGGTAAAATGGACATTTATTGCCAAGAAAAATCAAAATGAAAATCTCAGCTGGGTGATCTGGGTTGAGAAAATGAGGGAGATTGACAACAAAGAGAAGAACTACGGCCTTCTGCCGTAACAATACAATTTAGTTTTTTGAAAAAAAATAACATTTTAAATAGGAAGAAAAAGGGGGAATATACTATTCTTGTATTTATTTTATATTATATATTGTAATTAAAAAGGAACTGTAAACTGCTCTTATGCATTTGTTTTCAATGAAAATCGAAAAACCAGATCATTTCTATTCTATTTTTTATATTGTCATCTTTACATAAAGCAAAAATAAGTTATTTTCGAATTTATGTTTGAATAAAAATGGATAATATTTTTAAAATTTTTACTTAATATATTAATTAGCATGACATATGTTACTTAGAATTTCACGATTTTGAGACTATTTTAGAATTTTGATATATCTTTAAAAAATTGATGAACACATGCATCTGCAGGTTCCGTGAAGAAAAATTAGCAAGGGTTATAGATATTGGAGCGTTTATTACACATATTTTTTTTTTTGCAAATCTGAAAAAAAAGGTTCCTTTAAACCTTATTTTTCAAATTTGGGGATTTTCTGACAATTGCTTAATGTAGCGGACCTATGGTAAGAAAAAAAGGGGTAATCAATCAATCAATCAATCTTTATTATATTTTTTGATTGTCTTTTTTATATATAAAACAAAGAAACTCAATATTCTGTTTTTATAGTCTTTGACAACAGAAAATGAGATACCTTGGTACCTACGTACTAAGTTAATTGGTTCCAGAACCTTGTTTGTAAGTCGAAATGGTTGTATATTGAGCAGGATTTTCCCATAAGAATACATTATGATTCATTATTTCATTCCACAGCCTGAAAACCTACACTAAATCTTTAATAAATACTGCTGGTACTATTACAAATGGCAATTACACATAGCAAAACAAATACATTATAAATAAAAATCCGAATAATAATACAGTATCATAATAATTCCTGTAAGAATGTAACGAATCGGGTTCTAATGAGGCAGACGCGTTTTGCGTGCTGTGCCTGAACGCACCACGTGGCTCACATGACAGTGAGTTAGAGAGTGCGGTAGAGATTTTACTTTCTCTTTTAATGTTTTGTTGTTGTTGGCATGTTGTTGTGTTGCACTGGTTCTGAAATAAATGAGAAAAAACCTGACGAAGCTGGCCATTTCTTTGGCTATGTTACCACAATAATAATTGACACCTTAACTTATAAAAACTGGCGAACGGAGGTCAGAAGAGGACCGTCAAGATGGTAGACATTCTTCGGCCGTATTGTCGAGCCAGTTCACAGACGCGCACATCATGCTCATATTTTCCATCTTCATTTCAATGGTAAGCATCACCGTTTTCCACCGCCTGCACTACCTGTCTTGGAACCCATGTTGATTTCTCTAACAAGAAAATCCTTTTCATGAAAGATGGGGATTTTTGTTTTTCATTGACTTTTTTTCCCAAATCATCAATATTAAAACAATAAAAAGCATGAACTACTTCAGTTGTGTGTAATGAATCTAAAATATATGAAAGTCTAATGTTTATCAGTACTTTACAGAAAATAATGAACTTTATCACAATATGCTATTTTTTTGAGGAGGACAAGTATTTATTTTGAACACCGCAAAAACTCAAGATCCTATCAGGACTTACAATTTAGACTTATAATTAAAACTTAACTAGAACTTAAAAATAGCTTGACACAAATGGAAATTCAATTGAAACACGTGGGAAAAACACCTAACTTTTAAGTGATGTGTGTTATCAAGCGTAATGACATTTTTAGGTAAGAAATAAGATTTTTTTTCTCATAAGATCTTAAAGAGCATACGACACGAGAAAAAAAGTCTTAAATGGCATTATTATGTGAATTAGAATAATATTTTGAGTCGATTCGACTATATACAACAATTTAGCAAAGTGCAGATGACGAGAAATTAGTCTTTTAATCTGCCGGTTAGCCACGCCTACCATTATAGGGCTTTAGCGTCCCCAACAGGTGGATGACGTCAGTGGTAGACTAGGCTCATCGGTTTTACTATTCAGCCCATTGAGGGGGAATTATTCAGAACGAGGAAAACGCGACGAAGAGAGCCGCAAAATGTCACTATTTCAGTCTCTCTACTCCAATATTTTTACAGGGTATTCTTTTTATCCAAGTATTTTTCCCCAATAGCTATATAAATGGCTTGAGAAGGACCAGTCGGCCTGTCGAGGGGGAACTATTCACAACGAGGAAAACGCGACGATGAGAGCGGCATGGTCATGACAAATAACAGTCTTGTGCTGAATGGAATATGAAATAATAAAAATGCATTTATTAAGGACGACATGGCAAAATTACTTCATAATGGTCAAAACTGTCGACTTCACCTTTACTGTCGCACCTCCCGAACGATATTTTATGACACCTAAATCGGACATATGTCATTTCCCTTCCCCGGCTTCGGAGAATGTAAACAAACCAGAAGGCGTGACAGCTAGCCGACATGCTAACTGAACCGAGTGATGTTTCAAAGTCTTCGAAGCGGAAAATCACACATAACTAGCCTGGATTATTTGACATGACGACCCGGTTGTCAATTGTCTTTGCGGATCGGCAAACCGCCCGGCAGACAGAAATTTACAGTTCGTTCCCCGGAGGAGGGTGGCTGGAGTTGTTGTGCAGCTAACGTGCTGCTAAGAGCATGAGGAGAGCTTTTTACATGCCTATCAATGATCAAATGTAAGCAGTCCTTTATTTAAAGGAAGTTTGTAGTGTTTACTTTGTAATCGCTGTATTCGTATTTGACATAATACAAAACAAGATGTTTACTCACTTCCTCGTAAGTCCAATGGTCCCAAAGTAAATATCCACGGTGAATGGGAACCTTTTGAAACTCCAAAAAGGCGCATATGCCTCCCCCTCATACAGAATGATTTTTCTGCAGCCGTTTGGCTGGTGTGATGTGAAAAATAAATGTATTAATCCGCAAAATCAGCTGAATCCTTCGTCCTCATACACAACAGTACACTGTATAGTGAAGAGGACGTCTTCTACCGTACACGTCTCAGCGCCCTCCTCCTCAATGCAAGACCGAAGCCGGAAGTCACTCATTTTCATGGCGCAGGATTAAAAAAACTAAATAAATATAGCGATCGCTTCCACACACATCCAAGCGGTCCATATCATTCAGGGGCATAAAATACCGCGTGTATTATGAAATAAACATGCTTTTTCGTCTCACATGCACTTTAAGTATTTTGAGTGAAAGCAGAGAATTTTTTTTTCTTAATCACATGTGAGATGAAATTGTTGGCTGTTTTCAACAATGTACATCTAAAATAAAGACATTGTCTAAAAATGGTTCAATACTAGGTGAAATGTCTTGTTTTCTCATGTATACTCGTAATTGCTGTTTACCTAAAAAAAAAAAAAAAAAATGGAATTTTCAGTAAAATACACTATTACTCAGATATTTGATAGCTGCGGCCCTAAACATGATGTATGCATGAGCTGATTAATTACAAAAGTAATCTGTGATTAATCGCCCATCAAATAATGTTTGTGGCAGCCCTACCACTTTTGGAAGGTGATGAAACGTCCTCCCAAGCTCACCTTTGTGTGTTGGTGGATGGGGAGTTCTTGAGCCGATTGGAGTGCATTGATGGGGTTACCAGTACAACAGAACAGGGCGAAGTGAGGTGCTGGTGCGGACTGCCTGCGTGCGCTAGTGGCGCCTTGGCGCGAACGTTCCTGGAACCGGGATTGGCGAGGTTGCTGAGGTTCCCCCGTCCGTCCTTGGCGTCCTCTCGCTCCTTCTTGCCACGTTCCTTCTTGCCGAAATGGGTCGCTGCTGTACCTGCCGCCGCTGGCCTCTCCTCTTGGACCTCCAACATTCTCCCTCACGTCCTAGTCTGTGTGAGGGTGTGCGCCCGCCTCGGTCCGATGAGGGGCTCTTTGTGCCAAAGTGGGGAAAAACAATAAGAATAGTCCGGGAGGCTTTTCTCCTTCGTCGTGTGTTTAGGAAACTCCTCAAGGGGGCTTTCAATGGCCCTCAGGCACACTATGGAGAAGGAGAGGAAGGAAAGAGAAAGCTGTTAACAGAAAAATGGAACAGTAGAACAAGACCTGAGTCGAGTTAAATACATACAGTAGAATCACAACTCATTGACGGCATCGAGTTTGATTGGGAAAAATGGAGTTAATGGTTGAAACTTAAGTAGGCGAAATATTCTCATAAATTATTGCTGATATGCGATATTATTGTCAATTTTTTTTTAAACCGATTCAATCACTAATGTAGTGACAATACATCTTAATAAATTACCCATTCAATTGTTATTCTTAAATAAAACACAAATTTTATATATATATTAGGGCAGTCAAACGATTAAAATTTTTTAATCGAGTAAATTCAGCTTAAAAATTAATTAATCGTAACTAATCGCAATTCAAACATCTATAAAATATGCCATATTTTTCTGTAAATTATTGTTGGAATGGAAAGACAAGACACAAGATCGATATATACATTCAACATACGGTACATAAGTACTGTATTTGTTTATTATAACAATAAATTAACAAGATGGCATTAACATTATTAACATTCTGTTAAAGCGATCCATGGATAGAAAGACGTGTAGTTCTTAAAAGATAAATGTTAGTACAAGTTATAGAAATGTTATATTAAAACCCCTCTTAATGTTTTCGTTTTAATAAAATTTGTAAAATTTTCAATCAAAAAATAAACTAGTAGCCATCATTGTTGATGTCAATAATTGCACAATGCTCATGAAGCCCATAAAATCAGTCGCACCCAAGCGCCAGCAGAGGGCGACAAAACTCCAAAAAACACAAGTAACAAGTGGACATTGCACTGTGCTGTCATTTTAATCTGAGCGGGGCATGTGCGTTAATTGCGTCAAATATTTTAACGTGATTAATTTTTTTAAATTAATTACCGCCCGTTAACGCGATAACGTTGACAGCCCTAATATATATTTTTTTTAAAATTCACACACAATGCATAACGAATCATTTGAAAGCTAGCTAAGTACAGAATACGAAAATGGTGAGAAACCCAGTGCTATTTTCGTTCTCTGCCAATTAAAGCCCATCAAAAGTGTTTATTTGATCCAAAATGACTGTCATTTTGTCCTTCAAAGTGCACGTTAGTAAATTTAAAGACAAATTATTCATTGTCAAATTGATTTTCATAATGAATGTCATTTTAAAGCTATCCTTAGTGGATAATCTGAAATATGTGAGATATACTCCAAAAATCTTTATTTACATGTTGAACATGGCGTGCTTTTATTTTTAAATGTTCACCGGAAGTATGTTTGCTAGGCCCCTAACAGTATGCTTTACACTTCATTAAAAAAATATTTAAAAAAAACAAAAAAAGTGCACTTCTCTGTTCGTCATGCATGTGGTGTCAGTAATAGATTTTTTTTCTTGTTTTCCTTTACAAATGCTGTTAACCAGCGATTTTTCATGTTGGAAGTGTCACCTTTTAACTGTAATTTTGCGATTTAGGGAAGACTGCCAATGTTTTATCGCAGGCCAAAGTGTTTAGTACATTGTCTTTTTTCCATTAGCCTCAATGTAGCAATGCTAACGTTTTACAATGTTTAATATAGATGTGTTTGCTTATTTTGTGTGTCCAAACTTTAATTCTACGACGTGTTGATGACCGATAAACATTTGTGAAAGTAACTGGAGTCTCCTATGCCATCAACACGCACTTGTGCCGAGTGCACACTCGCACTCACACGCCGATAAATCGCAGTCGGGAAAATTGCCGTCCTTGTTTTTTTACGGTGCGATAAATTGACTTATTGCATATCGCGACAGGCTTAGTTGATATGTTAAAAAAAAAAAAAATCCTAAAAAAAAAATTAATGAAAATTCAGGGAGAGGGGATCAATAATTTTTTTCTTCATCATTAATTTAAGAACCAGTTTCAGCTCCTCCCAACACCAACACTATCAATGAGTTTTAGAAAGAAAAAAAAACATTAATGAAAATTTGGGGAAAACGGATCAAATTACAAAAACATACCGGCATTCCTTTGTTTGTTTTCCATCAACATTATTTTAAATATACATTTTTGAAAATAAAAATATTTGTTTTATTTAAAATATTAAATACGTACAAAGAACAGTTTTTTCCTTTTATAATTCAGAAATATAGGAAAATTTGAGAATATTTGCTGTTAAGAGGGTCAAAAATTGTTCATTTTTTAATTTTAAAAAAGGTAAACAAAAAAATTAATTTGAAATATATTTGGTTTTATCCAAAATATTAAAGAATAATATAACTAAAAAATGTTTAAACTATATAGTTTTTAAAATATTTTTTATTAAAATGTGTTAAAGTATCAAAATTAGATTTTAGCACTCATTTAGTTCATGGACATTAAACCTGCTTTCCATTGATTTGAAGTCATCTCAGTGCCTGGAATTTTTCTGACTTTTCTTCCAGAGGCATAACATAAAAACAAACAATCTTGCCTCCTTTTCAGCAGCTCCGTTTCTGCCTTATTTATGCAAATCCCGCTTTGCAATTCCGTCACAAAGTATTGCTCCTATCCTCTCTCTCAATCAGCTCGGCAGCAATCTCCACAATGTCTTCAGTGTTTTCATTTCTTTCGGGAAAATCTGTCATAGTCGCCTTTGCAGAGAATATAGAGTAGGGATGTCAAAGTGGCAGCCTGGGCGCCAGATCCGGCCCGCTGCATGATTTTGTGTGATTCGCAAAAATTAATCACGTGAGTCGACTTCATGTTTTTTACCAAAATAAAACTCAGGTCACATTTCCGTTGTCCAGACAATCAGCGAATATTAATATTCTTTTTCAACAAAAATAAGCAAAAAGAATATTTACAGTTTTTCTTTTAAAAACTAAACCCAAAAATGAAAAAGATAATGTTTACCGATTTCCCCCTATTGTTTATTAATCTTGTAGAAAAACAAAGTTTTTAGAAATATGAATTCTTTATGCTTAGAATTTGATGCTGCAACGATTAATCAATTAACTCGAGCAATTTGATTAAAAAGCTTTGAATCAAATTTTGCTGCTTCGAGTATTCGCTTAATTAAAATGGCATTGTAATGGTTTGTTTTGAAAGTGTTTGCATTTAGTTTTTCGTTTTGGGTGGCTACGCTGATGCCAACAGTGAATATGGCATAACTCATTTAACATGGCTGAATCCAGCTGCTCCCTGTTAAGACCAACATAAAAGTTTTTTTTTTAGGGCATTCATAATTCAGTTTATAGGTATATTTAGCCATTTTATGAGGAAATATGTGTTTGAATTATTTGTTAAGAGCATTATGAAAAAAACATTAGCATTGAAGCTAGCAAATTTTTGCTATCCAAGTTAGCCAATTGTTCTTTTGTACTTGTATCCTTCTTTATTTTTTTTAATACCCTTTGAGGCTAAGATTGGGTATTTTAATGTATTTTTAAATCAAGGTGCAATTCTGCATTGTTTGAAGAAACATTCAGGAATCTTATTTTGTATTCACATTTAATGCTCTTTTAAATGTGTCGTTTTAGCAAGCCTTTGTTTTACATCTCCTAAAATTTATTCTGCAACGCTTTAATTGTTCCTAATCAGATTACGTGATTATTTAAACTAGTTCACAGATTAGTCGACTACTAAAATAAGCGATAGCTGCAGCCTGATTAGAATTACAAACATATTCATTTGATAATTGGTACTGACATGGCAACAATTAATTCCCATATTTTTCTTTTTATATATTTAAGGAAAAAATATTCTTTTACATGATTTTAATCATGATTTGTTCTTCTCTGGTTTTCATTTTTTAACTCATTAACGCTAATTGACAGCAACAGACTTCCAATCCATTTGGACAGGGAGGGGCCAACCTTCTCAGTCCAAATAGATTGGATGTCTAACGCCATTAATGGCACTTAAACATGATCATTCAATGCAAGGTATTCAAATTCGAGTTCAACAATGGAATCACTTTATCATGAAGATAATGCTAAAATACATATTATTTTAGCATTTCTCATGTCAAACATATTAAAATGTTTGGTTACAGAAGTAAAAAAAAATATTTTGTCACAAAAAGTGCAAAAGCCTAACTTGAGAATTAAATTGACGGTTTCAAGATAATATAAAACAGCAAATGTACAACTAAATGCTGATCTTTCCGTTTTTTTGCACACACAAACATCTCCACAACAGAGACGCACAGCAAGCCGCCTCTTGTTTTCCGCTAGATCTCCGTAGAAGCAACAACGGGGGAGTTCTTTTTCCCCCACATTCTTTATTTCTGATTGATGACAGACACCACAAAATGCACTTTAAGTCACTTCAAAACCCGACGGGCGAAGATGGCGCCACACCCCGACTTGAAGGTGACACGCGCAGAATGTCAGGAATGCCGAGCGGCAGTACAGCTGATAAACGCCGACTACGCAACGCACATAACCGGGGGTTTGCAGGCACTCTTGACGTGACTGGGAGGAAATTGGCTTGCTTTGAAAACAAACAATATAAGAGCAAATACGTGGCGTTAATATGAATCAGTGTTGTTTTTGGCAGCGCTTTTTATTTTCGTCTTAGTTTTTTGGACGAAAACAGTTATTAGTCTTAGTCATATTTTAGTCATTTCAAAATGTGTTCGTCTAGTTTTAGTCCACAATTCTCAAAATATTTTCGTCTATAAACTAGGGCTGTCAAAATTATCGCGTTAACGGGCGGCAATTAATTTTTAAAATTAATCACGTTAAAATATTTGACGCATTTAACGCACATGCCCCGCTCAAACAGATTAAAATGACAGCACAGTGTCATGTCCATTTGCTAGTTGTGTGTTTTGGTGTTTTGTCGCCCTCTGCTGGCGCTTGGGTGCGACTCATTTTATGGGTTTTAACACCATGAACATTGTGTAATTATTGACATCAACCATGGCGAGCTAATAGTTTATTTTTTTGTTTGAAAATTTTACAAATTTTATTAAAATGAAAACATTAAGAGGGGTTTTAATATAAAATTTCTATAACTTGTACTAACATTTATCTTTTAAGGACTACAAGTCTTTCTATCCATGGATCGCTTTAACAAAATGTTAATAATGTTAATGTCATCTTGATGATTTATTGTTATAAAAAAACAAATACAGTACTTATGTACAGTATGTTTAAGATATATCCGTTTTGTGTCTTATCTTTCAATTCCAACAATAATTTACAGAAAAATATGGCATATTTTATAGATGGTTTGAATTGCGATTAATTACGATTAATTAATTTTTAAGCTGTGATTAACTTGATTAAAAATTTTAATCGTTTGACAGCCGTACTATAAACTTAAAAAGTAAATAAAGAAAAGGTTTGACATTGACAGACGAGCACATAATTGTAGTCTACAAGGACATTACCATCTTCATAATGATAATACACAGCAGGAAAACAGCACATTATTTGCAATTAATTAAACTCACCTGGACGCGATTAACTGCCATGAACTGTATATAAAACGTTTTCCAGGAGTTTAAGAAGACACTCGCCGCGCTAAATGCTAGTGCTAACGCAAACACTATGCTAATCCGAACGCTATGCTGATGCTACAAGTTACTTTCGTGTGTGATGGTCACTTATCACAGACCTTTAAAGTCAAAAGCAACATGGCAGATCTAGCCGAGATAAGAAAGCAAAACTTATCAGGCACCACCTGACACGTTTAACAAAAGGAGCCTGGAATGGGCACACGCTTACCCACAGATGTGTGGGGCAGGGGCGCAGCATGTCACATGAGTGAAATGACCAAACACTGCTAAAATGCCTGCTAACCACACATATTATAAGACAATGTCACACATTGTAACTTATGACAGTAACTATGGTGAATTTTTATCTCGTCAGACGACAACTGGCATCCATCTCATCATGTTTTAGTTTCCCAAGTCACGTTTTTAACGCGTCATCGTAGTCATGAAAAAATTGTTCATTGACGAAATATTTTTGTTATCGTCATTGTTGACGAAAACAACACAGATTTGAATGTCTAACAATGAATTTCGTTCAGCATCAATATTCTAGTACTACATTTTTTTCAGCATCAAAATTTAGCCGCAAAAAAAAAAAAAAAAAACATTAGAGTAAAGTCACTCTAAATTGTTACAGAAAATTTCTTTGCTACATCCAGCTGACCAGGGTGAAGCAATCGATCCCTGCCCTACTTCATTTTTTCCACTAAACTTTGCAACTGAATGTTTTTGCAGTTCCCCCAGATGATTTCCACGGGTAAAAATATTTAGCTAACGATAGCACCACTATGTTCGTAGGTAGCATCGGTGTGTAATAATGCGTTTCTTTATTTTACGGCTTAATTTTTGTGACTGAATTCTTTTAAGATAAATTCTGAAGGAAAAATCATTGTTAGAAATTCAATTTCAAACACCGGTGGCAGCAGATTTACTTTCATTAAATAACACTATTTAAAAAATGGGTCAGCAACCTACAAGGAGTTATGGATTTGTCCGGACTTTTGTACATTGTGTTTCCCCCAAGAATCTCAAGAATGTTCCCAGTACGGAGTGGGCAATATAGCCTCAAAATCATTATATATTTCAAGAAAATTTGCGATGACTAGATGAGAATAAAAATGCTGAGAAATGTGAATGGAAATTCTGTTCCGAATTTATTTTTATTGCACACAACATTTAAATGACCCGTGTTTTACAGTTGTACTCTAATGTAAAAATCACAAATTTAGTACGATGGATAACTGACACAGCTTGAAGTGGAAAAAAAGATTAGCCAAGTAGCGTTTATCTCAGAAGTAAAATGTACCATAAAGGTTTAAAACTTGAACTATTGTTTTTACATTTTAGCATCTAACAGCAAGGAACACCAAGATATCAAAGAGCATTACAGGCATTGCCTTTTTCATCTTAAAAATGTAATAAAAAATACATTAAAAAAGAAAATTTACAGTATTTTCTTTCTACTTTCTACTTTCCTTTTTTTTTTGAATTTTTTTTTTTTTTTTTTGATAAAAAGAATCAGAAAACTGAATATTTAGATTTTTTTTCTTAATTTTTGTTAATTAAAAATTGTACAAGAAACTTAAAATCTAAAAAAATCTAAAGTTTTTTTATGTAGTGTTATTTATTCAGAACATGTTTTGATGAATAGAATTAAGTTAAAAATAACAACAAAAATTATTTTGTCTTAAAAATGTATGATTTTTTTTTTAAAACTACTGTTTTTTGTCCCCTTTCAGTTTTTAAAATATTTTTGATAAACAGAATAAATAAGATATTTCCTGTTTTTATTTTTTGCCTTTATTAAAATGTAAAAAAATGTATATATTTTTTTAATCCAAAATGTAAATTAGAGTATATCTAATAAGTGGCCTAATAAAGAGATGTATTCTGAGGTCAACAACGTACCGAAACGAATCAATTACCAAGGTTTGATCATCGATTAATCATGGGAGCCCTATCTGATTCACGTGCGATCTGTATTTAGCTCAAAATGGAATTTTCACTCTTTTTTTTTCGTGCTTTTCCATATTGCGCGGTTTATCCAAACAGTGTAAATTGGGCACATAAGGCTTCTCTGTTCTTGGGCTGGCGTGGCCTCCTCACGCTCACGTGCTTTTGCGATACGTGCGACGTGGACGTAAATCACTTAGCTTGTAGTAGACTGTTGAGAGATTAGCGTTCGCTGCTGCTGTAGCAGGAGTCTTGTTTTTCTTTCTGCTCATTCCCAGCGACAACCCCCACCCGCCCGCCACTAAAGCCCGTCTCGGACGCGCAAAGGGTCCACCTCCTTCTCCCCAGGAGAACCCTGCAGCCAGTTACAATGTGAAGCTTTTGGAAGAGCTCTGAAATATTTGGGGGATGACAAAGTCATTGCGCTGAGCTGCCTCACATTCTCATGCAATCAACCAGCCATAAGACCTTACACCTTAACTCTTTCAGTGCCATTGGAAATGATAAATTCATGTGGATCTTTTCATCCTTCTGATGTGAATTTTGACGAGTTTGTCACTACTAGATGTCCAATCCAGCTAGAAACATGGTTCATTCACTTCTAGTCCTCCCATTCCAGATGGATTAGACGTCTATCGCCGTCAACAGAAACAAAGAAGTTAACCCTAAGTGATTTTTTTTTCAGGGCAATCTCCCTACCCCCCTCGAGCAGGGTTGCTCCCACACTAGAACCGAATTCCTCTCCTCATGTCTCCCGGTGGCTCAAAGCATTGTGGGAAATCCCACCAGCCAATCCCTCTCGGGACTCTGCAGACCTCTTGGAAGCATGAGGCAATCGTTTACATTCCAGCCACTACTATTTAAATCATTGACATGATTTATTTTGATGGCGCGGATCAAAATAAAACTCCTCAAATGTGAGCATTGGCAATCGAGATGAGTAGAGGACAGCCTGGGAATTCCCTTAATTTTTCATACATTTTTAATTATCAATTCATTTTTGTACTGTTTATCCACAGGAGGGTCATAGGGATGTAGGAGCCGAACTATGGGACGTAAGGCTGCAACAACTAATCGATTAAATTGATTAAAAATTAGTTGCCAGCTAATTTAATAATCAAATTTTGCGGGCAGCTATGAACAGTCCCTTTTGGGTCCTTGTTTGTGTAATGTGCCAGTGATTAGAGCAAAAGAGAAAGAGTTCACTGCTACACTCATGTTGGGTTGCTGAATCAATAATACTGTATTACGAAGTGTTAAGAGTTTGTCTTTTGTTCTGTAAGATCCAGTGTGCCTCCATCAGAGGTGCGTAAATGGAGGCAATTGTATTGTTTGTTATCTTTGTTGATGAGACGTGACTACTTAGCAAGTAGCGCTAAGCTAGTTTGCGATTATGCTAATCAGTGCCTTAAGTGTCAGTTTGTATTGTGTTTTGAAGAAGCAAATTGACACTTGAGATATTGTTAGACAGTTGTCTCATTTCTTTTCATAAAGAAACCACACACACGCAAACCCATTTTATCAGTCTCTCTTCGACACAAACACGCCACACATTCAAACTGTAAATTGCCATACAAGAGAGTGTGCTTTAAAATTGGATTTGGATTGTATTTGTGAACAACTGTTTGATAAAGAAAACCGATTCTTTACAGTCTGCCTCCACATTTGATTTTTGAAAACAAATGAGTCAATGACACAATTTATATCGGCGCTTTGGCCACAAGAGAAAAAAAATGTCATTCAGCAGCCCCCCCCCCCTTTTTTTTTTTGACTGAACAGGACTTTTGTCTGATTTGTGTTCTGAGAAATTATTTTTTTTGTTTTATACTTAGAAGCTTTTTAAAAAAAGCTTAATAAGTTTTATGTACTTAAAGCAGTACAGTTGTAGACTACAGTTAAGTGAAGAATCTGTAATAAAATATTTTTGAAGGAAATAGTTATCCATTTTGTCTTGGTTGTTACTTACAATATCCCTGAAACGACAAGTTAAATTGTGAAATTAATTGAAAAAAGTGACCTTTATCCGATTAATCATTTATAAAAAAAAAAAAAAAAAAATTTTTATCGTTAGTTGCATCCCTACTGTACAGGAGGTGGGGTAAAGCCTGAATTCGTTGCCAGCCAATAGCAGGGCTCAATGAGGAAAAACAACCATTCACGAACACAATCATAACTACGAACAATGAGGGAGTTCAATCAGTTTTCCATGCATGTTTTTGGGATGTAGGAGGAAACCCGAGCACCTGGAAAAAAATGCAGGCACGGGGAGAACATGCAAACCCACCACAGAAGCCGGAGCCTTGGATTGAACCCTTGGTCTAAGATTAGACGTTTCCATTGAATATAAGTGTTAAACTAGTGCACGCTCAGAAAATGAAACATTTTAATGCGCAGTGTGTACAATTTTCTTTGCAATGTGTGCTTCGTTTTATAGTGTAACTCAAATGACGTGAAATAAACTGAAAACAATCAACATTGGACTGTTTGAGGAATAGGGGCGGGAAACCAAACCATTTGCGATACAAAGCTCACGATAACGATCTCCCGATATGGTGGTTTAACAATTATCGATACATGGGTAAGGAAATCATTCTAGGATATTCTTCAGAACAACTTATAAACAGAAAAGTTTATGTTCATCCTTCTGCTGTGAGTTCATCACTAGTAGACGTCCAATTCATTTGAAGCAGGAGGTTGACAGCGAATGAACATTAGTTAATCCCTCTGATTTCAAGCGGATTGGACATCGATGTCAGTCAACGGCAACCAATGAGTTTAATTTTGGGGCATTTCACGTCATTTGCTGTTGATTTTCAGTCTTTTTTTTTTTTGTTGATTTGGGGGCATTTCTGTTTCACTTCCTGTTTATTTTGGGCTCCAGAACAAGAGTGACCCGGGAATCACCCTAATTGAATAAGAAGCAACTCAAAAACAACAGGAAGGAACCTGTAAAAGCCCTAAAATGAACGGGAATCGATCTGTAAATGCCCACAAAAGAGGCTGTGAATGCTTCAGGTTTTAGTGCCACTGACTGTGCTAGATGTCCAATCATAGACTTCACTATCAGTTGACAGGATACGGGGCTGATCCGTAGGGGGCATGTTTTAAAAAACTTAAAATTCAAATATTTTCAAAACCAAAGCCACTAGCGATTTAAAACCAAAACAGGCACCTCCTTTAGGCATATATAAGTCTCCATGAGCAGCGGCATTAAAAAATTCAAAGTCGTTCCATAATAAAATCCTAATTATTTTTTATATAACATAACTTAAAATGGCTATAAAATTCTCAGATCTTGCGCTAGATGCACAAAAATCCCCAAATGCAGAGATAATCACCTATATATGCAGGATCAATAGCCATATTTAACATATCATGTAGGTTTTTGCCAGAAATAGCAACTTAAATGGCATGTGTAGAGATACAAAATCCAACATGGCGCAGTCACAAAACAAAGAGCTTTTTAAGTTGAGAATTCTGGGAAATAAATGCTTAAATCGGGCAGTTATCGTTCATTTTACGTAAATATTTCAAGCAAAAGTTACGCTATTGTGTATCCAATGAGGTGGCCATCACGAAACAGAGCTTTTAAGTTGAATTCTTGTAAATAAATGCTTAAATTGTGGAATTTCAATAGATATGAACGTAAAACCAACTAGATTCTTGGTTGAAAGCAAAAAGCGGGCAGTTATCGTTCATTTTATGTAAATATTTGAAGCAAAAGTTACACTAATTTTTAGGGCTGCAGCTATCGATTATTTTAGTAGTCGATTAATCAATGAACTAGTTAGTTTAAATAATCGAGTAATTGAATAAAAAACTCAAGAAATGTAAATACCTGAGCTGAGCCTCAAACGGTATAAAAAATAAATAATTGAGGATCTATGTACAACAAAAGAACAATTGGCCATCTCACATCGCAAAAGTTCGCTAGCTTCAATGCTATAAAATGGTAACATTGTTTTTTGTTTTTTTTACAATGCTCTTAAATGGTTCAGACACATATTATCATACAAAAAATGGCTGAATATACCTATAAACTAAATTCTGAATACAAAAAAAAAAAAAAAAAACATTAGCTCAAACAAAAACTTATGTTGCTTATGTTGGTCTTAACAGGGAGCAGCTCAATTCAGCCATGTGAAATGAGGCGGACTAGAGGGCAGTGTATCCACCCAAATCAATAAAACTAAATGCAAACACTTTCAAAACAAACCATTACAACGCCTCTTTAATTAAAGGAATACTCGAAGCAGCAAAATTTAATTCGAATCTTTTTTTCCTAATCGAATACTTGAGTTAATCGATTAATCGTTGCAGCACTACTAAATTTAGCCATTGATTTTTTTTTTTTTCTTCACGTTTCAAAGTGCATGCATGGTGCTATTTAATATAATAAATACCTTCAATCCTCGACTAAATCACTCTTGAGACACTCCTGCCTGCTTGTATGCAGTAAAACCTTTGTCCTGTTTCCACCTAAATCCGGCGTTAGAAAGCAGCGTGTTTGAGTTTATCACAGGTAAAGCCAACTCAACGTTCTGCGTGCCTCGGCCCCCTACGAGAAGGCGTGGCGCAATGACTGTGGGAGCTGTCTTGTCAACTGATGGTGGAGTCTATGGTCCAATCCAGTCAAAATGAAATAGATGTCTAGCGCCGTCAATGGCAGCCATTGAGTTAACAGAGACACTATTCAAGTGGAAGATTTTGATAGCAATCTTTTTTTTTTCTTTTTCTTACAGTGACACCTTTTTAAAACGTCATATCTATTCTTGGCAGGAGCATATCGATAACCTTTAGGGATCCAAAGTGTCACCATTTTGATATTTTGTTACACCTCTATTGAGGAACTGTTCAAAATCTAGGCCGTTTCCATCAGCACCATGTTGTGTTCGCTTAAAAAAGTAACCTCTGATCACAGAGATGCACCTAAATTTTCTTCGAGCTACGATCATGAGATCACCTAGCCCCGTTATCGAATTTGGCACTGCTAGTGAAAAAAATCAGCAGCACTGTGCTGTTTACTGCCCCTCGCCATTCCATCCATTCATATTTTTCATTATTTATCAAGGAAGTGTCATGAGAATAAGAAACCTAACTTAATGTAGTTTAAGCAGCCCATGCGCAACCTCCCAACTATTCCTCCCCCATCATAAAAGGCAGCACTCTCAAGAGCTAGACTGTGTCCCTGAATTAC
Organism: Corythoichthys intestinalis; assembly: GCF_030265065.1. Taxonomy (NCBI): domain Eukaryota; kingdom Metazoa; phylum Chordata; class Actinopteri; order Syngnathiformes; family Syngnathidae; genus Corythoichthys; species Corythoichthys intestinalis. Next base: position 17,654,924 of record NC_080406.1, read on the forward strand.
CCTAGTTTGCACGAGTGTGTCATTCCGGAGGAATTTTAAACACACTGGCTAAGACCTGCCCAATTAAATATACAGGCGCAGATAAATATATGCGTGCTTACACACATACCGCGACAGCCACCAGTCACTACTTATTTGTCCTAATAACGTCGGGGAAACGCACCGCAGATTAGGCTCGGCCAACTTGTGCTCTTTTTCTCCGTTATGCTGTTCGTCATGCGCTAAATGTTAGAGCGGAAATGTCAGCAAAGCCGGGTTGATATCAATATAGCATCTGTCAGTCAACACAAACGCTTATTAAACTTTCTGATAATTTGCCATGAAACACGTGTAATAATCATGTAAGAAAATGTATTGATAAATTTCTTGACTGGAAAATGCATTTTTTTAAACTTGTGTGTAACCCTTGTTATTTCAACCTGAGTGTTTGACCAGTTTTAATGTATCACATGGGAGTTCATTTCTGGAGAAATTACACAGGGATGCTTTGCTCTGTTTGGTCGGTAAATTTTTCCTGATTCCCACTGGAATTGATGGAAATGTATGGCATTTACGTTTATAGTCTTTAGCATTGATGGTTATAGACATCTTTAGCATTGACAGACATAGCCGTATTTGGCATTGACGCTTGCACCACGAAAAATCAAAAAACTGCAAAGAACAGCAAAAATGTGAAAAACCAAAAGACTAAATCTGCAAGAACCGAGATAACCCATAAAATAAATGAAGATTTTTTTTTTTTAAAAACTCATATTAATAGATAAATTTTATATAGATAAAATTGTATATATACACTAGAGATGTCCCGATCGATCGGGTCCGATCACGTCATTTTCAAAGTATCGGAATCGGCAAAAAAAAATATATATATTTTAATTAAATCGTTTTCTAATTGTATTTTACGTTACAGACATAATATGTTACTCTCATCCAGAGTCTTTAGTTTAGGCTTAACGTAGGGTTATCAAAAATTAATTTAGCTATCAATTAGCTAAAACCTTGCAATCCCTCTCCCTATGATTAGAAATATCATGGGAAGCAATGTGGGGAAGCTAGGTGACAATAGATCTTTGCCTTAACACCTTAACTTATTTCCCAAAGCAGAGAAGATATAGCCATTGGTAGCACGGCGCACAGTCATGGTTCCACTTCCCATCATGCATTGGGGCATGCTGCAGTATCATTTACTGAAAGCTCAACAAATACACTAGATGGCAATATTTAGTCACAATACAGAAAGTCACAAGTCTTTCTATCCGTGGATCCCTCTCACAGAAAGAATGTTAATAATGTAAATGCCATTTTGAGGATTTATTGTCATAATAAACAAATACAGTACTTATGTACTGTATGTTGAATGTATATATTCGTCCGAATTTTATTCATTTTTTTCTCAATGCATTGCCAAAATGTATATGATCGGGAAAAATTATCGGGAATGATTGGAATTGAATCGGGAGCAAGAAAAAAGCAATCGGATCGGGAAATATCGGGATCGGCAGATACTCTAAAACAATCGGGATCGGCTCGGGAGCAAAAAAACATGATCGGAACAACCCTAATATACACAGTAGTAGGCCTGCAGCTCTCGATTGTTTTAATAGTCGATTAATCGATAAACTAGTTAGTTTGAATAATCGAGTAATTGGATAAGGAACATAAAAAAAATTAAAATACCTGAGCGGAACCTCAAAGGTATAAAAAAAATAAATAAATGAGGATTTAAGTACAACAAATGAACAATTGGCTAACTTGCATAGCAAAAGTCCGCTAGATTAAATGCTATAAAATGCCAACTTTTTATTTTTAGTTTTACAATGCTCTTAACAAATGGTTCAAACACATATTCTCAAAAAAACTGCTAAATATACCTAAAAACTAAGTTACGAATGCATTAAAAAACCATTAGCTGTTGGTCTTAACTGGGAGCAGCTGGATTCAGCCATGTGGAATGAGTAGTGTCATATTCACCGTTGCCACTAGAGGGCAGTGATTCCATCCAAATCAATAAAACTATTACAACGCCACTTTAATTAAACGAATACTCGAAGCAGCAAAATTAAATTCAACTCATTTTTCTTATCGAATTACACAAGTTAATCGATTGATCGTTGCAGCACTAATATATACATATACAGTGGTACCCCTACATACGAAGTTAATTCGTTCCAGGAGCTTGTTTGTAAGTCGAAATGGTCGTATGTCGAGCAGGATTTTCCCATAAGACTATATTATAATTCCATTAATTCGTTCCACAGCCCAAAAACCTACACTAAATGAGATTTTACTTTCACTTTCAATGTTTTCTTGAGAAGAGCGTCAACTGCAGTGGACAGTAGGCGTTTTTTGTTGGATAAGTTCTGAAATAAATGAAATAAACCTGACGAAACTGCCAATGTTACCACAATAATAATTGTCAACTTAACTTATGAAGATTGGCGAACGGTGGTCGGAGGACCGTGGAGATGTATTGTTGAGCCAGTTTACGGATGCGTACTCCACGCTCATATTTTTACATAATTTGCATCTTCATTTCAATGGTAAGCGTCACCTTTTTCCTTGTTTCACCACCTGTACCAACCTTTTTAAAACCTGTGTTGATTTCTCTCACAAGAAAATCAGCCGTGCGTCCGTCTGCGGTGCTGTCATGTAGTCGTATTTCAAGCATGTCGTCAGATGTAGAAACAAATGGCGAGTCAAATTTTACGTCAGATGTCGAATAGATCATGTGTAGAAGCAATCATATGTCGAGGTACCACTGTATATATTATTTCAGTCTGATGCTTGACACAGACTTGAGAACAAATAGTGAGTCTTTAGATGTGAGCTGCTCGTCTTTGGTTGACTTTTAAACTCTTTTCCAAATCTCATAAAAGTATTTAGATGTGGGCCCAGCATTAGTTGCTCACAATTATCATAAATGACGTAAACAGAGCAGCCGTCAATCGATACTCGCTAGTGCTTTTAATTAAATTTACGCTTTTAAGACTCATCACTTGACTGAATGAATCAAGATAGCGCCAGATCAAATGCTATTGATCCTTAAGTGCCAATTTGACATGTGTTCCTTAAGTAGCACTTTCATATTTCATGCGATGACAGGGGTCAACAGAGATGCCTTTTGTTGCGTGTTTTAAATGCGGGGACGACGTCCAAGCGGATGAGGCGGTCAGCAAAAAAGTGGACGAGAATCAAAACGTGCCTGGGAAAGCAATGGCTTCTATTGTTTTGGCTGCTGTTTCAGGCTTTTGCCAATGAATGATGATTTTCAAAAGAGCACCACGCCTTGAATTTGGATCATTCATGTCTGAGAGCAGCATGTTTCATCCTGTTTGCCATTTACTTGTAGTCTGTACACAAAGTTTTGGAAAAAGAGATGTTAATTTGCTGTCTAACTACCATTTGGGAGAAAGGCATAAACTTTTTTTTTAAGATGGGCATACGAGTGACTATCAAAAAATGTGTGTCCCAGGCATGAATAAAATATATTTTTTTAATTGTTACTACATTTCACACAAAGACGAACTCACAAAATTTTTTAATTTACTAGAGATCGACTGATGTCAGTTTTTCAGGACCGATACGATACCGATTATTAGTAGTTAGAGGGGCTGATAACAGATTTTTGGAGCCGATATTCATTTCCAGAAAAAGTAACAATTGGCAAAAAAAAAAAATAAAAAATTAAATAACAATTTTAAACATGTTATTGTCCCACCGTGCCGCCTTCCTAATGCGAATTATATTTAAACAAGAATGACATAGAAAAATGCTCATCTCTATTAAATTTTTCATTGAGCGAGTCCAATCAAATCCGCTCACTGCTGAGAACAGCCGAGCACACACAGACACCATGAGTTGCCACAGCACACTAGTGTTTATTAAGCTAAACGATGTTTGACACATTCGATGTCTTTGAAGGTAGCGCTTCCAAGCTTCTCCTGAAGGATTAAAGCTTCAACACCTGTCAATCATTGTCAACTTCAACAAGCAAAACTCGCAGTGCACAGCTGACCAAGAAAAGCAGCAAGCGGGACAGTGAGGCTGTACCAGCATGAAGCAGAAAAACAATTTTTTAAAATTAAAAACCCGGTCCTTTTCACCCGATTCTGATCCTCTGAAAAATGGCGGGATCCGTAGTCCCTATCAATAGTTTAGTTTATATTTTCTGGTATACGTCAAATTTCCAAATATCGGACCAATATGTCGGCCGGTCGATATATAGGTATATCTCTATAAATTACTATTTTCCATATAAAATATGGTTTTGTATTTAGTGTTTTGTCCTGATTTAAGGAACGCTGTCAGCCCGTCCAAGTCCAAATGGATTTAACATCTATTGCCGGTAATGGTAGTCAATGCTAATGTATGAAATAACATTCAAGCAGTTAGCACAATAGGAAAGTTGGAGATCTTTTTTCTTAGTATCAGTATTACAAATACGGTAGTAATGTGCCCAAATTATTTTGTGGTCAATGTAAAAAGAGTTCATTTTTAAAGCAAGTCTGGTTCTTCTTTCAACTGCAATGAGGCCTTCTACATGACAACAACTCGGCATGAGCGAACCACTCCTGTTCGGGGCAGGTGGACAAGTGCGCCTGTCATATGGCTGTCATTCTCAGTCGAGAAATATGAAAGCAAAATGACGAATAGGTCCAACTTTTCTTGTTCCTTCCCTCCAGAATTGGAGACAACCAATCCCAATGAAAAACCTTTTTTCTAAGGTCTCACCAATAGATGACGGAACTGCGAAAAGACAGCACACTGAACTGTACTTCCTTACAAAATAGGCTTATGGGACTTTCACCCAAATGCTACAAAATGCTATTTGATATGCTTTTACTTATTAATGTAAGCGTGGGCAGCGGCACGCTTTGCGGTATAAAAACAACTCCCCAGTGGTCCTCTGATCCCCAAAACAAGAAGAACACTCCACAGGAATTACTGGATTTACCTCATATTTCGATGCCTTCCGCAGAATATAGGGAATATTTCAGATTATTTCCAGAGTATTTCATTGGATGACGCGATCCGGTCACTTTCAAAAACGAACATGCCGATCACGCATTGCTTTTTTGGAACTTGTAGAAACGACTCTAGACATTACGACACATTAAAGATGTGTTCTTCATAGGTTTCCGGAAACCAAAAACTCGGGAGGAAAAAATGTGAAGACCGAATCAACTTGCGCGGACTTTTAACTCCAGCTTGGCGAATCCATTCACGTTTCATATGCAGTAAACATTATGTTGGGTTGAGATGGTCTTTCTTTTCTTTCAGAGGACAAAGAGGTAAGCCATTTTTATATTTTTACCTTATTTTTTTAGCGCAACAATGTGCCGTACTGCTTCTGTCTGACAATGAATGACCTGAAAAGAATTACAATGGCATCTGACTGCCACTGTTACCGTTTCTGTTATATATACATATAAAAAAAACAACTTTAGTAAGGGGGAAGTGTAAATAAATTATAGGATTAAGATGTGTTATCAATGAAAAAATTAAAAGTGTTCGTTGGCTTTTACTGAGTAGCATTTGCGATCGCTACGCAAAGCTAACTAAATTACCCCCAAGAACGGTAAGAGACGTACGACAACCAGAGGATATATAAGAAAGACAGGGCTGATGGTAAAGGATAGCTTGTTGAAACAGGAGAATGTCATTGCCAGTCGCGTCGATAAAAAAGTTAAAGCTATGCTTAGGTCGGCTCGTTTTTTTCGTCTTTTTCAGCCTTCGACACTAAAGCCATCTCTTTAACAGAACATGTTTATGTTCTTCCACATCTTTGCCAGTCAATTTGGCACCAGGCACATCATTTTCGGAGAGAATTGGTAGGTTTAGCTCTGTAAATATCTTCTTCGTACACGATTTCCATTCATTTCTTATTAGGGACAAACGGGAGCTTGTCCCTACTTAGCAACAGTAGCTAATCTCATGAATATTAATGAGCGGAAGTGACGTGTTTCTTGCGGTACGCCATTGAAAGTCTAACTGTATTTGTATTCATCCCGTACCTTTACTCCAGGGGGAGGCGGAGGTAATGGCCTAAACCAACAACAGACATTACGGAAAAAAGAAAACAAACCAAAACAGGCGAAGAAGTTATCGTTAGTCACGACCAGGAAAGTTATGGCGAATGTAGGGTCAAATCCAATTTTACCAAAACTTTTTCCAAGTATATTTATTTTATATTACATAACAAACAGATATCGGATAAAACCCGAACAATACCCAACCCCAGTAATGCAAGCTTTTTAAATTACTTCCAGGGATTCGTTTTACCATACCGGAACAAGAACTGAAAAGTATGACCATAACAACGTGAATAATGTATTTCAAAAGGATCAAAAGAAACAACAAAACAAGTCCAGAGAGTGCAAATCAATATTGAGCACAAGCAGATACTTGGAGTGGTATTATTTATCTGTACGACTGCGAAGGGAGCCCTCCCACCCCCACAAAGCACTCCGTAGGGAAGTGCGCAAAGCACCTCGAACGCAGCACAAATCTTTGGAGTTTTAATTAGAAATCCCACAGAGCAAACAAATGCAAAAAGAAACATGAGAGGCCAATGAACACAAGAGAAAATAAATCCTCTGCTGCCTTCCATCAATATCCATTTCCCGAGCGTCCTTCACCTCCCCGCAGTTTTAAGTTAACATGCGTTGGGATTAGATAACATGGAAATAAACTGCTGGGGAAGAGCAGCGTGACCGTCTTTTGTCCCCCGATTGCATCCAAATGGGAGAAGACGACTAAACATCGTTCAGATATGGCTTTTTTTCGGGAATAATTATGCCACAACTCAAGGGCTTCCTCTCATCGCGACAAAGCTATCGATGTCTTTGTAGATAAATGTCAAAAGAGAGAAAATATGCATGCTCTTAAAGCTACCAAACAATGGTGCCACTTTGTCTACAAGTGTGAGGATGATAAAAAAAATTGCGCTGTTCGACATTTTTTAATTCAAGAAGGAATATTTTGGTAAAACTCCAACTACCCTTGACAGCAATAGACGTCCAATCTATTTGGACTGGGAGGGGCTATCGAACAACAGCATCTTAACAGTCAACATTCTTCTATTTATTTTTAAATACCTATTCATTAATTAACTTATTTTTAACATTTTTAAAAATCAAAAACTGAAAAAAATAATGTATTACTTTTTTTTTTTTTAATTAAAAAAATAAACAAAAAAAACATTCTATTTTTAATTCATGAAATGTTTATTAATGTTATTTTGGGGGGATAAAAATTAAGGTATCTTTTTAACATTTCTTTAAAAATGTATATTTTTATTTTACATTTTTTTTAGGGAAAAACAAACCATTTTAACCATTTGCTGCCATAAACGGCGATAGACGTCCGATCCAATCCATTCTGAGTGATCATGTGATCGCTGCCAGCCCCCAGTAATCCCAGTTGATTGTCACTTAATGACAGCCATCAGAGTTAAAATGGATTTGGTGTGTACGACTGTTGTCAGCAGTGATTGAGTTAATTTTAATAAATAAATAGCCCCTCCCAATTCATACGACAGGTCATGGCTTAGCTCCACTGAAAATGAGTAAATATGACAAAATCCAAAGAGCTGGCAATATAAAAAAAATAAGAAAACTTAGATTTAAATAAAATTAGCTGTCCTTTGGCAGACTGCAGTACTGTAACAATAGCATGAAAAGATTCTCAACTTAGCAGTAATCATTCAGTTAAAAAAATCAAATAACTTACTGTTCCTTCTTTAGTAGCCTGCAGCGAAAATACAGTATAAGTGCCTTTGATTTAGCATTTAGCAGTGGTAGGAATGTGAATCTACCTACTTCTATTTACGAACGTCTCTACAAACGTAATTTTCAGGTTACAATACACCTAAACGAGGAAATATTGACTCTTGTTAAAGAAATTTCAGGTTACAAGAGGCTAAAAATACTATACATTTAGTGTTGTTTTCATCAGTGATGACTACAACGAAAATATTTCGTCAACAAACACTTTCTTTCATGACGATGACGAGATGCTAACGAGCTAGAAACGTGTTTCGGAAGACTAAACATAACGAGTCTATTGCCAGTTTTCGTCTGCCGACACAAGAACGAGACCAAAATGCGCAACAGTTTCCGTCACATGTTCACAATATGTGACATTTTATGTGTAGATAGCCTGCATCGTAGCAGTGTCTGGTTGTGTCACTCATGTGACGTGCTGCGCGCCCCCCCTACTCACCAGTGCAGTGTCCTCTCCGCTCTGAACACTTGCACGCACACACACTGTAAGATTTGTTTTCTTATCATGGCCAGAGAAAATATGCAATGTTGCTTTCGCCTTTAAAGGTCTGAGCTGAGTGATCATCACACACTAAATGTAATTCATAGTTAGAGGTGTGACAAAATATCGAAATGGTGATATGTTGTGATACTTTGCATCCCTAAAGGTTATCGATACGCTCATGCCATGAATGAGATATCGTTTTAAAAAGGTGTCAATGTTTAAAAAAAAAAGTTGAGGAACCAACAAGTTGCTACCAAAATCTTCCACCATAATAGTGTCTCAGTTCATTGCATGGCTGCCATTGACGGCGCTTGACGCCCAATCCATTAAGACTGGGAAGAGCGAACAAACGTTCATTCATTCGAAACCAGAGCATTCATAGTGATTCTTTTCGATTTTTGAGGCATTTACAGGTCACTGTCTGTTCATTTTAGGGCATTTACAGGTCACTTCCTGTTGAGTTTGAGTCTCTGCCTATAAATTTCTAGGTCAATTATTGTTCTTTAACCCAAAATGAACAGGAAATGACTCATGAAATGCCCCCAAATTAACAGGAAGTGACCCGGAAATGCCCCAAAATAGACAGGAAATGACGGAAATCAACAGGTATTGACCTGAAATGACCCAAAATTACCTCGTTGCCTGGCATTGGCTAGCCCCGACGGCCATAGGAGTGGGAGGGGCCCGTTTGAAGAGGGAAGGGTTATATTCACTGCCACCCTCCCAGTTCAAAGGGATTGGATGTCTACTAGTGATAAACTTACAACAGAAGGATTAAGATAGCTTGTTTTTCTGATCATCAGTTCTTTTGCAAAATATCCTAGAATGATTTCCTGACCAGTGTTTCAATAATTGTTGTATCGCTATATTGGAGATCATCGTTATCGTAAGCTTTGTATCGCAAATCGTATCATATCGTGAGGTAATAGGACATTCCCACCCCTACTCATAGCGTTAGCAGAGCATTCGCGTTTGCGTCAGCATTAGGCTAATGCTAAAGGCAAGCATCCTCTTAACTCTAGGGCAACTTTTTTCCCCATTTAGTTTGTGCACCAAGTTGGTGTTGTCCTTGTAGACACTACAATATGTGCTCGTCTGTCAATGTTCATTGGAAATACAGGTAGTCCGTGGGTTATGACGTACCCGACTTACGTGATTTCGATTTTCTTTTTCCCAACAATGCTGACTTTTGTTCTGTTATGCATGCTTTTATCTTGCCGCGAGAAGCATAGAGGAGGTAGTACTAATGGCACCCGAGTAAAAGTGCATGTACATACGAAGAACGTTTTTGCGCACACGAAGAAGAGCCACGGTCACACACGAGCAAGAGCGCATTTGTTTCGTTCCCAAGAAAAAGTTGCGCAGCCGCGAGAGAGAGAGGGGAATGCCTGCAAGCCTGCGCGCAAATTTGTTGCTTGTGAAGCATCCACAGCGTAAACACCTGTATATAACACCTTTTGTACAGATTATTGTGCGTTTTCAATTGTAGTCGAATACTCGGGGCGAGTTTATGTGATTGTTTTGATGATGTTCGGACGCTAACTGATAGATGCTAATCGTTTGTGGGAATTGTTATTGCTGTATCAGCAGCTATCAATAAATGCATATTTGAATTGCTGTTATTGAAGATGAAACTGATTTAATTTGATTTTTATTTTAGTTACATTCTGCAAGTGTTGATGTCATAAGCAGCTGAACAAAGTCGGCAAAACACACGGATGTCTGACTTCGTCATTTCAGAGCTTAGCTCTTGTCTAGCGAGGACTCAGCTCCAACGTCTTAGTGAAGACAGTACAATGACGTCTAATACATGTTTTTGGATAGTTATTTTGAGATTTAGGGGGGTTTAGGGGGTTCTTAAAGGGTTCATTCTGACACGCGGAAATTCAGGTTACGTCGCCAGCGTAGGAATGGAATTTGTTCGTAACCCAGGGACTACCTGTAGTTGGAGACCCTTATTTACCGTATTGGCCCGAACATAAGACTGTTTTTTGCATTGAAATAACACGGAAAAAGAGGGGGTCGTCTTATATTCACGGTCTAGACATTATACCCCTTCACGACGCTAGATGGCGCCAGATATCATTGAAGCAATGTTCTGTCATGAGAGATCTCAGCTACTCTTTTTAGTTTAGCCAGTTTGCATTATTTTATTGCAATGTTTTTCCGTATTCAGATGTTTCAAGACTACAGTTACAGTTACAGAAAAAGATGGGGTCATCTTATAATCAGGGCCGTCTTATATTCGGGCCAATACGGTATTTATTTATTTTTGGTGTAAAATGTTTTAATTTTACAGACGAAAACATTTTTATCAAATGTCGACTAAAACTAGACAAAATCAGTCTTGAGTTTTCGCCAACAAAAACTACACAAAGACATACACATTTATGAAAAACAAATATGACAACGAACATTGAGTGTTATTGTCCAAAAGACGAACACTAAGAGAAAATTAAATAGGCTGTCAAAACCAACGCTGTATACAATACTGTAAAAGATATGCTTGTACTTCCTGCTTTCTACTTTTAAATGTCACGCCATAAGATCCTGATGCCCTATTGGTCATAATCTTTCCTATCATGCTTCCGTAATGGGATTCTTCTCGACTATAGGCCTATTATTGATGAAGTTTCAATTTGCGTGTCGCAGTATGATGGCGTGTTCAGGCGTGAGTGTTATTGTTGTTTCGCGGGTCGACATCGGAGCCAAAAGAGCACAAGTCCCTTCTCATTTTAAGAGTTTTTTTAAGCCCACAGACGGTTCCCCACATTAGTAGTACATTAGAGCACAGATCTCCTCACGTTTTGTGTGATGAGTGAGATCGGCGATAGGCTCCATCAATCTCATGAAAGAGGACACTGCCTCACTCAAAACGTAGGATTTTTTTTCTTTGTTTCCTTTGCATTATGTTCGATTATATACTTTTTTCCATATATTAACGGTTAATTTAGGTATGCGGGATGATTCAAAAGTGTTTGGCTGTCGTTTTATTCCGGTTTTACCCCGATTTTAAAATTTAATGTGGCGTTTCAGTAGTGCTTGGAACGGATTGGGGCATTTACATGGAAAAACACGTCTCTACTTACGGAATTTCCGGGTTACGAGACTACTTCCAGAACCAATTAATTTTGTAAGTAGTGATACCACTGTACAAGTAAATTTGTAAACAGGCCCGCAATGATAAATTCCAGCATCATTTTTTAGCACACCCCAACAGATAACTGTAGCCTAAACAACACAACATAACTTGTTCACCAAACTCTTGATTTTCAGTCTAGACCACTACCAAATTCATGCAAGTCGACACCTTCAGTTCAAGTGGATTGGACATCTATCACCGTCACAGGGTGGCAATTAGTGAATGCCGGAGTTGAGTGTGGCTTACCTCAGAAGCCCCCCCTGCCCTTTGAGCAGGGCCTCATATGGAGGGCCAGGCCTCGTGTCCCCTGGGCAGCGATGGCAGTCAGCCCCCTCCCCCCTTGGAGGCTGCACGCGTGCGGCTGCGTGTACGCTCGCAATACGCCGGCCCGCTCACGACACCCTACAGCCACAAGTCATTCACACCTGCGACACACAGGGAGAGAGACAACTTTGCTTTATCGGGACACTAACAAGCACAGCGGCGAGGAAAAGCAATGCTGTTGAGGTGACAACATACATACAGTACAAGCTAATGTTGTGCAAGAAGGGAAAAAAAATCTTCAATCACAATATGGGCCACTTCATATCAAGATATCGAGATGTCACAATAAGGTACATTTTCAGTTATTTGGCGAAAAATTATACAATTATGACTGCTTACACTAACATTGGTGAATTTACGTTAAACTGACCTGCCACAAATGTTAAAGGTACTGCTGCAACCTAAAACTATCCAGTGTTAATAGACGCAGTACAATACGATACATACCGTAATTTTCGGACTATAAACCACTACTTTTTCCTCTAATTTTGAATCTTGCAACTTATAGTCCAGAGCTGCTTATTTGTTGATTTATTTGGGTTTTTGGGGTATCACTTTATTTGACAGTTGCGTCATAAGACTGTCATAATTACGACATGATACTGTCATGGGCGTTAATGAATGCTTATGACGAATGTCATTACGTGTCATCTGGCAAATTTTGTCACTAACTCCATTTATGTCCGGCTCGGATCTTTTACATCCATTCAAAAGTGAGATAATTTGCCGGATGACACTAAATAATATCCGTCATAAGCACTTATTAATGCTCAATGCACTGTCATGTCATGTCGTAATTATGACAGTATTCTAACAGTCCGATGACGCTATTGTCAAATAAAGTTTTACCAAATATCATAACTGGCAATTAATGAAACAACTGGAACAGTAACTTAAGAAAAATTAGCACAGAACATGAATTTCGATTGTTATTTACATCTGTAGTGCTGCAATGCATGCTAAGAGGCATGTTGGATGACAACAGTGTTGACAGCAGGTGGCAGCAGAGGTTGACTGTCTCCCACAAGGGAGCAGGGATGGCCAAATGAAGTTTCTTGAAGCACTGAATCATGATGGTTCAATTGGTCTTATAACAGTGTCATGACGCTGCTGACAAATAAAGGGTTACTGGTTATCTTTTGGGGTAAATATTCCCTTAATACAGTGAGGACAGTTGCAGTTTATAGACCTGTGCAGCTTATCTATGAACAAATGCCCGTTTTCATGTCAAATTTGGTGGGTAGCGGCTTACAGTTAGGTGCGCATTATAATCCGAAAATTAAGGTATTTTTGCTAAATAAAAACAATATTAGTACTGGAACAAATTGTGTTTTCTTTGTTCTGTGTGGATTATATGTGTTTCTTTTCAATTGACTTGCATGCATTGCTCACGAAGGGATCCAATTGGATAACTATCAAGTGGAGACAAGGACATCTTGAGGCCAATTGGATACTACTATGGCATATAGAACCAGTGTAGCAAGTCGGCACAAATTGGTCGTCAACTGCTGGCCAAAACGTGCATTGCAAGAACAGGTATATTTAGGGTGATAATGACAATAGACATGTAAAATGTCAATAGAAAATTTGATATTGTTTTGGCGATATCTTGTCATATAGTGTGGTACTAGCGTGTTGGTGATGTATTAATGGGATGTCGAGGAATATCTTGAATAGGGTTGGGCATTGTTTGAATTTGACCAGTTCCGATTCCAGGTTTTGATTCCGGTTCCAAACGGTTCTGGATTCAGATTCTTTTAATAGTCAGGGTTAAAAAATTGCATCGTTTATATTAAAATTATATGGACTTTCAATTAACTTTGCTATGAATTTCTCACAGAGCTATTTTTAACTTGTATATAAATATCAGTCTTTGAATTTGAATATGATGAAGTTTCTTTCAACAGGAGTACACTTTCACAAAGATGTTTATTTTTCAAAAGTTCACAGAGAAAACATTTACACATATTCTTTTTCCTATGTTTTAGAGTGTCTTATGCTGCAGGCATTTATTGTATTGCATCATTTGTTTTAGGTGGTATTTCTACAAGTTAGTCAAGGGCTGAAATCATGCAGATGTCAGGCGGGGAGTGTTTTGTCCCTTGATGTTAAAGTTGACTACTTTTTAAGTCTGATTTCTTTCTAAACTGATATACTGTTCATCCGTCCACAAGATGTCCCTATTGTAACTCCGGACTCTACAGTTTTTCTTTGGTTTTGCCATGTGCGCTTGGCTTCCCCTAGTAGTGACTTACTGGAAGCAGCAGGCAAAAAGAACTTATTACTTTAGTTGTAAAAGAATCCTTAAGGTGTACAGACGCTACACACCTCCTCTGCACTACACACCGTTAGGAACCCTTGAACAAACAAAGTTTGCACGTTTTACCAGAGGGTCTGATATCATTTCGGTGTGTTTATTCTGTTGCTTTGTTGTTATTTATGTGAAGCAAGGGAACACGTTTTTGTGCTAAGCTAAATTAGCCACTTCATATGATTTGCTCATAACGGAGCTAGTCTTCATGTGGCTTCTTCTTCGTGGTGTTCGGCTGCAATTTTTTCCCGTCGGCGGTCAGGGCATCGAAAATAAAAAATTCGAACGGTTCTGGGTGAACCGCAGTGTTAGTCCCTGATCCTATCGATGCTCGATGCCCAACCCTCACCTGAATATTATCGGCAGTTTTGGCAGAAAGTCAAGCACTAGGCCGCAACTACTGGATCTCCAAAACACGCTGGTCAGCTTCAAAATAAAATCCCAATAAATCATGCGAGACAGGGTCCAGAAATTGGTAAAGCTATTATTTTGAAGAAGGTCCACAGATGATGTCCATGAGGATTTGCCCAATTTTAAAGTAAACAATGTCTTTAAACGATTTATCCCCTGTCAAAACAGGCGATGCATCGCAAACACTTATTTGATCATCCATTAGCAATCGATTTGTGGCAGCCTTAAAGTCAGCTTTTAGTGGGCAAAGGCCACAATTTAGAGCTGGCGTGACAATTGCATGTACCTTTGATTCCATCTGATTGTGTTGCCGTCCCAGTAACCATGTAGCGTGCTGCAATGGCTTCTAGATGGACACTAACTGGATAGCGGGTTATGTTTTAACATGTTATATTAAATTAGTGCCTGATTTGATTTGATACTTTTGTAAGAGTCAATGTTAAAAAATGAGATGCGTGAGGTGCATCAGCCATGTGATGTTTATTTCCTCTCTATTTAGCTTTTGAAAGGTTGCTTAATTCATGCTTATATAATAATTTAAAGAACCGTTAACCCCTTGATGGCTGAATTTACTTTGAACAAATACACGTCAAAAAGAATTGGGGGAATACATAAGTACGTGAAAATAATTATAATAACTTTTAAAAAAGTATAGAAAACTGAATTCAAAAATAAAAAATGACAAAACCCTGAATTTAAAAAAATCTAAGTTTTACAAAACTTTAAAAATATATTTACAATTTCTTATGAAATATTTAAGAAATTTGAAAATTAGAAAGATTTTTCCGGAATTTTTTTTTTTTTTAAAGATATATAAAGAATAAAACATGTTTAAAAATTCAGTATTTGGGGGGAAATTATAAAAAAATAAATAAATAAATAAAAATAAATTATTTTTTAAACCTTTTTGTATTATTTATTTATATATATATGTATATATATAAAATTTTCTTTACATTTTAAAATGTCATTTACACTGTGATTTTTTTTTTTTCATTTTCAGCTGTATTTTTTAATTTAATTGTCTATAGTATTTTTAGCAACGATAGTATTTCTATATAATTATGTTTTCCTCCAATGCTTCATGTATATTTGTAATTTGTATTTCTGTTTCTTTGTGCGCGCTCAAAATAAAAAGCATCATTCAGTAATTCATTTAACTCTTCAGCTGCCATTGACAGTGCTAGACATCCAACCCTATAATGTGGGAGGGTTGACAGCAAATGAACATTCTCTCTGCAACCCTCACAGGGATTGAAAGTCTTCTAGAGAAACTCGTTTCAATTCACAGCAGAAGGATGATTGGACACCAAATGACTAGCACCATACATGGCACTGAAAGAGTTAAATGCAAATTCAGGCATCAAGGGATTAAGGCAGGGTGTCAAACTCATCTTTGTTGCGGGCCACATCATAGTTCTGGTTTCCTTCGAAAGGCCATTTCATCTTGACAGCCCGAGTTGGCAGACAAATCGACCAATTGACAACTAATCGATGATCAAATTAATCTCAGACAATAATTAAATAGCCCTAATATTTCAATAGACATGTTTTTGGGAAATACTTGTAACACGGTTCTCAATGGTTAAAGATTTTCCCATTTTAAAGTCGATACCAAGCCTATTTTAGCTATTGTTTTGATTATGTGTTTACAACAGATGTCCCGCCCTCCACCAATCAGCCAATGGTTGCCAGAGCTCTATAAGCTACGTAAACTAAGGTTGCGACAACTTTCACAAACAAAATGAACAATATCGTTGACTAATAGAGAAAAAAACTCATTCCGAATCTCACGAGTCATCAGAAAGAAGGATATATGCATTGGAGATGCTTTTGATCAGTGGAGAAATTGACAACAGATGCCGAAGTTGCACAACTTCTCCTCGACAGGTGATGAACTTTTCAGTTCTAATTAGGGCGGTCAAACGATTAAAATTTTTAATCGAGCTAATCACAGCTCAAAAATTAATCGTAATTAACCACAATTCAAACCATCTCTAAAATATGCCATATTTTTCTGTAAATTATTGTTGGAATGGAAAGATAAGACACAAGGCGGATATATACATTCAACATACTGTACATAAGTACTGTATTTGTTTATTATAACAATTAATCCACAAGACGGCATTAACATTAACATTTTTCCTGTTAAAGGGATCCACAGATAGAAAGAATTGTAGTTCTCAAAAGATAAATTTGAGTACAAGTTATAGTAATTTTATATTAAAACCCCTGTTGATGTTTCCGTTTTAATAAAATTTGCAAAATTTTCCATCAAAAAAATAAACTAGTAGCTCGCAATTGTTGACGTCGCCGAGCAGTGACGTCAAATGGGCTCGCTGCTGTTCTTCCACAGTGTCTTTAACTTCGTAAGTTAGTGATTGAAATACACAACAAGGTGTCAATGGCGAGTTTTAAAATGCTTAGAAATCTAGCCAGTGAGTGTGTTTTGTCCCTTGACTGACGCCGTAGCTCCCCGTTTTTTTTTGTTTTTTTAAGACTGGGTCTATTGTGATTCACGTTCATTTAAGTGCTGGTTTCACAACGTACGAGACCTCTGATAGTTTGTATAATGTGACTAAATATTGCCATCCAGTGTGTTTGCTGAGCTACACGAAATGTTTGAATAGAGTTTGACCAAAGTCTGACTATGTTTTATGCGTATTTTGCATAGCTATTTTGATTGGGAATGCTAGTTCTTTACATTGTTGTTTAACTGTGTGAGAATAGAGCCTCATTATTACAGATTGAACCGCTTTTCTTTTTGTGAACATTTTCTTTTTTGAGAGGAATATTATTTTTGTTGTGCTTTCACTAAATTATACTTATGTTTGTTGTGAAGGAGCTGCCGAAGCTTATACCAATACACGGCGCGGTTCAATGAACGCCTGCGTCCACTTGCCTTTCTCTGCCTCTTAGCTCTCAATGTGCAAAAAACGGCATCATTGTAATCTGTTTGAGGCAATGCATGAGCGGGTCATTCCACGCAGGCGTTAAATGCGTATTAAATATTTTAACGTGATTAATTTTAAAAATTAATTACCGCTCGTTAACGTGATAAATGTGACAGCACTAGTTCTAATATAACTTTTCATGTATGGTAAAATGACATTTGGAATATGAACATAATTGGCATGCTTGTGCTACACTGCTTATCTGACAGCCCAAAGGTTGTGCTATTCAATATTTTGATTCAGGTTGGTTAAAAATGTTTTATATCGTGGCAAATCATAACATGATAGGAAGATTTTTTTTTTTTTCCCCCATCTTGTACGTAGGCATGTGCCGGTATTATATTCTGACGGTATGATAAATCCTAAACAAAAATGTCACGGTTTCACGGTATTGTAATTACAGCTCTAAAATGTGTTACTTTGAGATTTCTGGGTTAAAAAACAAAACAAAACTTTTTTTCCATTGAACAGGATATTTTTCAAAACATATTAGTAAGTTGGAACACAGTTATAACGTTAGGTTAAAATAAATTTAAAACTATATTCTACATAAAATAAAAACAGTCCTTTAGGTGAGCCTAACCCCACAGCCACAGCTCAACATTATTACCATCAGAACAAAAATAATAGAATTATTTTCCATATAAAGCACGTGTTTATGACTTGTATTATGTTTACATTACAGACACACTCACTCTCTCAACACAGACAGTTGCCAGAGAGAAAAAAACACATGTTTAACCACCACTAGACACACTAAACATGCTGGAGTTAACTCTCGTAGCTGGTGGGGAACGTTCATGACACTGTTTACTAAGCTTTAATTTTGTATAAATGCAAAATCCTATTGGAGGTATTGCCTCCTCGGCAGCCACCCTCCGTAAACATGTTTTACATGTCGTTTGGTCTAAGCCGCAGCCCGTCTGTAACTTCTCTGTAGCTGAGTATTCCCTCACCAGCAATTTCATTTACTTCGATGGGGGAAAAAGTTCAGGATTTTCACCTCCTCCAGCCTTCGTGTAACACAGCTGACTCACTGACACTGAGCAACAACCAATGGGGGAGGGTTGAGCCTTACAGCTGAACGCAAGGGAATTCTCCATGCATTTTTCGGACATAAAAAAATAGCTAATGCCTTAGAGATGGTATAACGGAAAATTTCTGCCGATTTGAAACCTTGGCATTTTCATACCGCGGTATACTGTACCTTAAAACGGGTAATCGGCACATGTTCTAGTACGGGACTAACTCCTATTGGATACATGCGATTTAGTCGTTTCTGTTTAGAGTGTTTTGGTCGTTTCTGTGGAGAATTCGACATTTTGTCGCAAGTGGACGTACAAATTTTACATCTGATAGTGTCGTCATTTTCAATAGCCGACGGACAAAAACTTTGCAAGAAACTGGTCCAAATTCGACCACCTCGAAGCGGTCTTCATTTAGTGAGCACGCTTGAACTCCGATCGTTTTCAGCAAATCTGCAGTGATAGAAGTGAGACTGGATACATGGGAAGTTCTCTCTGTGGGAATTTTCCTTTTGAAAGTTAACCAAACAGGAGATGGAGCAGCCTCGCGGGACAGCATTTGACGGGTGGCTATAATGACAAGACGACAACGACGAATTGGAAGACGAGATAAATAACAACCTGTGTGCATCACATAAATGATGCAAGCAGACAGCGGTGTTGCTTAGCAATTGAGGGGGCCCTCAGTTTTCAAATAAGAAAGTGTGCCTTGTGTGCATGGAAACCAAGCTTGGACAGTGCATACGCAAACTCCATCAAAATGCTTTCTTTAGAGGCGCAAACGGGCACCGAAATAGGCCTTGAGACATTTCAGATCAATTCAAAATACCGCTACTGTCCACAACAATGTCATCAAGCTGTTAGTTATGCTCATTAGCAGTGCTTTAGCTGGAATCACAGGTGGAACATGTTTAAGTCATTCACTGCCAGTGACAGCGATAGAAATCAACTTCATTTTATGATGAGATGATTGGCATTGAATTAGTGCTGTAACGCTTAATCGATTAACTCGAGTATTCGATTAGGAAAAACATATTCAAATGAAATTTTATTGGTTCGAGTATTCGTTTAATTAAAGTGGCATTGTAATGGTTTATTTTGAAAGTGATTGCATTAAGGTTTATTGATTAGGGTGGATCCACTGCCCTCTGGTCTGCCTAATTTCACATGGCTGAATCCAACTGCTCCCTGTTAAGACCAACATAACCTGATTTTGTTGACCTAATGTTTTTTGTGCTGCAACAATTAATCGATTAACTCGAGTATCCGATTAGGAAAAACATTAAAATGAAATTTTATTGGTTCAAGTATTCGTTTAATTAAAGTGGCGTTGTAATGGTTTATTTTGAAAGTGATTGCATTAAGGTTTATTGATTAGGGTGGATCCACTGCCCTCTGGTCTGCCTAATTTCACATGGCTGAATCCAACTGCTCCCTGTTAAGACCAACATAAGCTGATTTTGTTGAACTAATGTTTTTTGTGCTGCAACAATTAATCGATTAACTCGAGTATCCGATTAGGAAAAACATTCAAATGAAATTTTATTGGTTCAAGTATTCGTTTAAGTAAAGTGGCGTTGTAATGGTTTATTTTTGAAAGTGATTGCATTAAGGTTTATTGATTTAGGTGGATCCACTGCCCTCTGGTCTGCCTCATTTCACACGGCAGAATCCAACTGCTCCCTGTTAAGACCAACATAAGCAGTTTTTGTTGAACTAATGTTTTTTGTGCTGCAACAATTAATCGATTAACTCGAGTATCCGATTAGGAAAAACATTCAAATGAAATTTTATTGGTTCGAGTATTCGTTTAATTAAAGTGGCATTGTAATGGTTTATTTTGAAAGTGATTGCATTAAGGTTTATTGATTAGGGTGGATCCACTGCCCTCTGGTCTGCCTAATTTCACATGGCTGAATCCAACTGCTCCCTGTTAAGACGTTTTTGTTTGCCCTAATTTTTTTTAGTGCATTCATAATTTAGTTTATTGGTATATTCAGCCTATTTTTGTGGGAATACGTGTCTGAACAATTAGGAACATTGTGAAAAAAAATGTTAGCATTTTATAGCATTTAAGTTAGCGGACTTTTGCTATGTAAACTAGCCAATTGTTCTTTTGTTATAAATAGATCCTCTTTTTTTTTTTTTTATCCCGTTTGAGTCCCAGCTCAGGTATTTTAATTTTTCATGTTCCTTATCCGATTACTTGATTATTCGAACTAACTAGTTCATCGATTAATTGACTACTAAAATAATCGATAGCTGCAGCCCTACATTGAATTATCATGTTTCAGAGGCATTGGCGCCGATAGAATTGCGTACGCGATTGTTCTATTGCTGCTAGCCTGCTAGCCCTCAATGTCCAAATGGATTGGTCGTCTATCACCTTCAATCAGTTGTTCTTAACCTGGGTTCAATCGAACCACAGGTGTTCGGTGAGTAAGTCTAAGTGGTTCGACGAAGTTAAAGAAATGCAGAGCCCTATTTTCGGACGCTGATTAAATCTAGGCAAAGTGGCTTTTTAGACCAGGTTTTGGATTGGTTTGCTCCCAACTTACAGGCTTAATCCATTCCTTTTAATTGCTAGTCCTTGATCTGATAGGCGGAGGAACTGGTTTGCTCAGTGGAAGGTTGACACGCACTTGGTATGAAGGATTACAACAGACCAACGGGCAGTGTCGTGTCAAATTTTGACCTGCTTGTAAAACATGCTGTCAAAAGAAATGAAGAATTTGAACGGGAATTTGCTGAATTATTAGCTAGCTTAGATTATCAGTTATGAATTTGAAAAAAATGCCTTATTATCCAATTCTGAAGGGTTCAGTGAATCTATAAGTGAAATTTGTGGGGTTCGGTACCTTTAGCAAGGTTAAGAAACACTGCCTTCAATAGCAGTCAATGAGATATTTTATAAACACGTCAAAGCTAATCTAGGTGTAGGAAGGTTGTTGATGAGTCTCCTTCGTTTCAGTGTTGTAGGTAGGAATATGCCAAAGTTATGAATGGTCAATATGAAAACTGCTCTTTTTTTAAAACAGCTCTGGTACGTCTATCACTATCAATTGCAGCCAATGTTTCAGTGTGATTTTAAAAAATAAAATAAAATAAAAAGATTCCGCATTGAGCACCTGGTTAAAGTGTGCTTGAACTACAAGAATTTATGGTGATAGCTGTCACGTTATATTTTTAAATTTGAATTTATTGATTAACTGGGCTTGCGACTGGCTGGGAACCGATTCAGAATGTACCCTGCCTCCTGCCAGTTGTAAGCTACGATAGGCTCCAGCACTACTGCGACCCTCGTGAGGATTAGCGGTTCAGAAGATGAATGAAGGATAAATTTGGTTTACCTCCATTACATATTATTCGTAGTACAGTTGCAAATAAAGATGTATAAGATAGTTATACAGTTATTATATTTCAGTGACCGCGTTGGTCTGTACAAAAGGGGGAACATGTTCAACATTGTTTCTTATTTTTGTTAAACACATAGATGGTCTGATTCATGCAGGTTACAGAAATCAGAGAAAGGGTAAAATCAGAGCATTTGGGAAAAAGTTCCACAGTGGCTCTAGTTGAATAAATAATGTCAAAAAAGTTGTACGTCAAATTTTAAGTTTTACTATTTTAGGCTTCGGCAAATAGAATACTCGAAAGAGAATTTTGGCATTTACTGTACTTGGTCTCTCTGACAACACCACAAACATGTTATACATGTTTAATTTGCAATCCAATCACTTTATTTGATGTAAATAATTAGAATTCTCACATTTCAATGTCGATACTAAAAAAAAAAAAAATAAATACACAAATTTAAAAAATAATAATGATATTACAGGGGCGTTACCAGGAGGGCAGGGGTGAGCGGTGCTCACCCACAGACACGCTCTGCCCACCCAAAGAAAACTGGATGTAGTACTAACGGCAGTCTGGGCACCGCATATGGTATCCCATTCATATAGTACTGATGTGTTCTAAGTTTTAACCTTTGCGTTGTTATCTCCTCTTTCACCCTAAATAAATAAATAAATAAACTTAAAAGAAATGTTGGGTTTTGTTCCTAGGGGGCGCTACACACATTCACGCATGTTTTGATTTTTTTGTTTTTTACATTTTATATCAAAGTTTTCACCAGTGTTCACCTGGCTGTCGAGTTTGGTGAGTTTTGAAGCATTATGAGGGGGGTCAAAGTAGGGCTCAAAAGCGTCAGCGGGACAAAGAATGACTGCTAGGAGGCGCTACATAGTGTATTTGGAATTTGTCTTTACACGGTATCAAAGATTGCACCTGTCTTGACCTGCCTGCCAATTTTGGTACATTTTGAAGCATTCTAAACGGGTCAAATTGAGCTCAAAGGGGCTGTGGAACAAAGAATAACTATAATAATAATAATAATAATAATAAAACCGAGGAACCAGAATAGGTTACCTAAAAAAAAAAAAACATTGTCACTTGCATATCCATACTGTTCAGTTATGGATGTGTTCTAAGTCAAATAAAATCAAATCAACTTTCAATTGTTTAGACCAAATCACAACAGCAGTTCTCAAGGAGAAAACAAAACATGTTTTAAGATGCAGTAGCCCTACGCTGGATTTCGACCGAATTGAGCATTGTAGTTTTTTTTTTTTTTTTTTAGGTATGACTAATGCCCACCCACACCTGGCATCCTGGTAACACCACTGAATGATAATAATGAACTATTTAAATGACGACACCAACGACAATGATGCCAATCAACGTGGATTCCAACCATCCTTCTGCTGTGAATTTGGAAGCAAATGAACATCCAGTTATTCACTACTAGACCTTCCACATTAAATGGATATGACGTCAAACGCAGCCAATGAGTTAACAAGGAAAATCCAAAAATATCCTCCATTTTTGTCAAAAGTGGGGTAAATTTTATTTTGCACCATCATAACAAACCTCTGGTGACTTGTGGTAGTGCAAAAACAAATGTGGCAGATACCTTTGCAATCAAATATCTTACCCAGATACAAAATTTCAGTATCGATACATTACTTTTCACAACCCTAGTACATTGACAGCAACAACAACAACAACTAAAAGGCTTTTGAATATTTGCCATTCAAAATGTCGTATTAAAACCACCTAAATTTGAATTCCAATGCCCGTTTACATTTATAGGGCTGCAGAAGCCAATTTTCATGTTGTAGCTAGTATTCTTTGGAAGCTAAGTAGCTTTAGCAAACCTAGCTGTGGGTGACACTTGGGCACGATTCTTGCCAAGAACATCACCAAACTACAATTAGATTTCAAAACAATGCTCACAGATGAACAGCAAATGAATTTGGAACTGAATTCGTCTGTGGAAAAAAGAAAAAAGTACGCTAACACTAGAAGAACCTGTGGCTCTAGTCCTGTAGAAACAAAGCTACCCACTTTGGCGTGTTTCAAGTGTGTGTAAGCCGCATAAAGTTCTTCACAAACGGCCTCCAAAAATACACACACACGGCTACAAACCCCAAACTATAAATAAACTTAAAGCACACATCGGCTACGCATCAGTCGAGAGTCTCGCCTCCCCCCCATTGAATCTCAGCGCCCCACTTGGACAACTCCTGGCGGATACAAAAAAAGAAAAGTCAAACCAATGGCGCTTGAAAAACTTCTTCCCCCCGTTTTTCCCCTAAAAAAATGAAGTTGTTCCTGTTTCGCCACAGATCTTGTGCTGCTGCTGCGGTGGGGGTGAAGTAGCGTCGGGGGGGCAGGGAGGACTTGAGCATTCATGGAGCCTCTCGGCCAGCGCAAACAAAGTCTTCCCCGAAGAGGGAGGCCACCGGACGGCGAGAACGACGACGTCTCGCCGGGCCCCGAACGCAACGCGAGGGCTGCCTTCACGGTCTCGTCGTGGCTCAATAAAGGAAAAGACCCCCCGCGCGAGGGCCCGCGTTGTTCAAGTTATGCTAGCTCCGTTAACAATGTAACAATTAAAATGAGAAGGCTCAAGGCCTTTCTAATCTCTCACCGCCGCCGTGTATAAATCACACCGAAGAGGGGGTTTTTTTCTGAATGAGAAGCCAAAAAATACAATACCCCACGTCCGCTGAGCTCCCGTGGAATGCACAACACGCGCGGCGGGCATTGTATCCCTTTTTTCCATTTTCCCCACCAAGCTCGGGCGGTCCTCCGGTGTCGGCGGCTAAAAAAACAGCATTTCTCCGTGGCTTTTGCGCCATGCCGAGACCATCGTGAATAATCCGCTTTTGTCGCGCTGGTTGCTTGCTGGGAATGGGAGGAGGAGGAGGGGAGAGCAGAGGAGGAAAGGGGGGGAAAAATGGAGCTTCTGTAACGTGGAAAAGGAGCGCCTCGGTTGTCCGCCGCGGCTGTGGACGCGACGCGGGGCTTTGCTAGCCAGCAGCCGAAGAGCCTTCGGGTGGGTGGGGAGGTGGGGAGGGGGTGTCGGTCGGACTCGGACGGACGGATACCGGAGTGAGACGTCCCCGGGAGGAGGACCCCGCGTGTGCCCCGTTGCCAGGAGGCGAGCTGTGCCTTACGCAGGCGACACTTTTCCTTTTTCCTATCCGCCGCAAACGTGACACTCACCTGGGACTTTGAATTCCTCATCGCGGCACGCCAAAATCACAACATTTCCACGGCACCGTCATAAAATGCAAACACGTCCCCCTCCGTCGCCGCCCCCCATTTTCACTCGAGTTTTTCCAGCGGTCCGGTATACTCCATTGCATCTCAGTCAAGATTTTCTGACGTCGCTCTTACGAGCACTACCGCCAGCAGAGGCACCCCTCTCCAATGCGGGAGAATGGTTTGCTCCGAATTCTAAGTAGCAATTCTAGGTCAGGTCTGTGTGCCAGTGAGGCTGCCTGCCTGACTGCTTCAAGTGCTTGCTTGCCGTCGGAGAACACAGACGCACCAGTCAACGCCTTCCCGGAAAAAAAACGGCAAAACATTCACCCGAACAATCTGGCAAACGGCTCTTTCACGTTTGACCCCTTTTTTCCACTTTAATGGAGTTTGGAGAGCATCGTCCCATGCTGGAGAAGCGTGAGAATGGCACAGTCGACATCAGGGATGCCAAACTCATTTTTGTCGCGGGCCATATTGTACTTAGGGTTTCCTTCGGAGGGCCATGATGTCAGCCAACCCATATAAAGATTTGACTGCTATTTACGGGGCTATACAAATGGATTGGACGTTTCTCGGCGTCAATGGCAGCCAGTGCATTAAAGGATCAGCAAGTGACAAAAACTTAAAAGGAGGATGTCCTTAGAGCAGGTGTCAGCAACCCATGGCTCTAGAGCCACATGCGGCTTTTAGCGCTGCCCTAGTGGCTCCCTCGAGCTTTTTCAAAAAACATTTGAAAATGGAAAAAGATGGGGACGGGAAATATAATTTGTTTTAATTTGGTTTCTGTAGGAGGTAAAACAGGACACCAGTGTTCTTTTGGCAGCCATTTTAATTTTTTTCTTAGTCTTTTGGACGACAATACTTATTAGTCCTAGTCATACTTTAGTCATCTCAAAATGTGTTCGTCTTCGTCTAGTTTTTGTTGACGAAAACTCAAGACTAATTTCGTCTAGTTTTAATCGACGTTGAATAAAAATTAGGGCTGTCAAAATTATCACGTTGACGGGCGGCAATTCATTTTTTAAATTAATCACGTTAAAATATTTGACGCAATTAACGCACATGCCCCGCTCAAACAGATTAAAATGACAGCACAGTGTCATGTCCACTTGTTACTTGTGTTTTTCGGTGTTTTGTCGCCCTCTGCTGGTGCTTGGGTGCGACTGATTTTATGGGTTTCAGCACAATGAGCTTGGTGTAATTATTGACATCAACAATGGCGAGCTACTAGTTTATTTTTTGATTGAAAATCTTATTAAAACGAAAACATTAAGAGGGGTTTTAATATAAAATTTCTATAATTTGTACTAACATTTATCTTTTAAGAACTACAAGTCTTTCTATCCATGGATCGCTTTAACAGAATGTTAATGCCATCTTGTTGATTTATTGTTATAATAAACAAATACAGTACTTATGTACAGTATGTTGAATGTATATATCCGTCTTGTGTCTTATCTTTCCATTCCAACAATAATTTACAGAAAAATATGGCATATTTTATAGATGGTTTGAATTGCGATTTATTACGATTAATTTTTAAGCTGTGATTAACTTGATTAAAAATTTGAATCGTTTGACAGCCCTAATAAAAATGGTTTCGTCTGTAAAATAAAAAAAAAAATAATTATACCCACCAGGACGCCACAAACTGTATGTAAAAAAAAAAGTAGTCTGAGAGTTTACGAGGACACTCGCCATTAGCAATAGCCTGAAGCTAACGTGAATGCTATGCTAATGCTACGGGTTACATTTAGTGTGTGATGATCACTCAGCATAGAGTTTAAGAAGACGCTTTCCGTGAGCAATAGCCTGATGCTAACCGGTACATGAATGCTATGCTAACGGTACGAGTTACATTTAGTGTGTGATGATCATTCAGCATAGAGTTTAAGAGGACGCTTGCCATTGGCAATAGCCTGATGCTAACGCGAATGTAAAAGCTATGCTAACGCTACGAGTTACATTTAGTGTGTGATGATCCCTCAGCATAGACCTTTAAACCCTTTAATGCCTTTAATATGAAGCAATTGTCAGAAAATCACAAAATTTGAAAAATAAGGTCTACCTAAAACCTTTTTTTTTCAAATTTGTAAAAAAAGAAAAAAATAATACGTGTAATAAGCACTCTAATGTTTTAACCCTTGCTAAATCCTGTTTTTTTTTTTTTTTTTTTCTAATGGAACCTGAAGATGCATGAGTTGACTTGCATCCATTATTAATTTTTTTCAGGAAAGATATTTCAAAATTCTGAATTCGTCTCAAAATCATGAAATTCCAAGTGTATCAAATGTGATACATCTTGCAAGAAGGGGTTAAAGGCTAAAGCAACATTGCATATTGTCTCTTCTTGCCAAGAAAAGAAGACTAATCTAGCGCGAGTATCTCAAAACAGGCAATGGGAAAACTGGAGAGGAAACCAGTGAGTGTGAACTAGGGTGATTTGGTAGGGCGCAGCACGTCACATGAGTGACACAACCAGACACACATTGTGAACATGTGACAAAAACTATGGCGCATTTTTATTTCGTTCTCATCTCGTCAGAGGAAAACTGTCATTCGTGTCGTTATGTTTTAGTCTCCCAATAAACGTTTTAGCTCGTTATAGTCTCGTCATTGTCATGAAAAAAATTCGTCAACGAAATATTTCGTTATAGTCATCGTTGATGAAAACAACACTGCATGACACAAACATTCTTCTAATGCATTAATATCGTCATGAAGTTAAACTTGAGGCAGCATTGTAATCATGTGGTGCGTCATTCTCTTTAGGATGCACTGCAGGGGAAAAAAAACTTATTTTCCGCACTATAAGGCGCATCAGAGTATAAGGCGCACCTTCAATGAATGGCCTTTTTTAAAACCGTTTCATGTGTAGGGCGCACTTTTATTACACGCAGCAGCAGCAGAAGTAGTAGTAGCAGAAGTAGTAGTACGTGTTGGCGTTGCGTTATGCATCCACAAGATGGCACTGAGCTAAATGGAATGTCATGATAAACCAATATTGATCCATATATGAGGCACATAGGATTATAAGGCGCACTGTCAACTTTTGAGAAAATTGAAGGCTTTCAGGTGCGCCTTATAGTACGGAAAATACAGTAATTATGAAGGCTAATTAGTTATTTGTAGCCAACTTAGTCATTTTTATAGTAGGCTGATATAGCCATTTGTGGCCTTCATAAGGCTTTCAATTTTTTGTGGCTCCAAACATATTTGTTTTATTATTTTTTTGCTTCAATATGGCTCTTTCTAAATTTTGCGTTGCCGACCCCTGCCTTAGGGGTGCAATACCTTTTGGAGGGTGCGATTAAAAATGTGATTTATTTAATAAATTAATTGACGATAAACATGTTATCAATTTGAAGTGCACCTCCCAGACAAAATGGATTGGACGTTTAACGCCGTCAATGGCAACCAGTAGGTACAATGAGTCTTAAAAGGGTTAAAAAACAAAAATACAAGGTAAAAACTGATGTAAACAAATGTTATATTATAACAACGTGGACTTGATTGTACCTTGTCACACAAAAACTGGCTAAAAAACTGCACATATCTTTAGTTCTGCAATGATTAATCGATTAACTTGAGCAATTCGATTAGGAAAAACGCTTCGAATCAAATTTTTCTGCTTCGGAGATTCGTTTTATTAGAGTAGCATTGTGATGGTTTGTTTTGAAAGTGTTTGCATTTGGTTTTATTGATTTGGGTAGATACTTGGATAGATCCAGCTGCTCCTTGTTAAGACCAACAGAAGGTTATTGTCAGGGAGTGCTGGGCAGGCAGGTGTGTGTGGACCCAGACGCAGGAAACAAAAATGCAAGGCAGGAGGCAGATGGCAATGAACTCAAAAAACGTTTTAATGATATCTAACAAAAACACAAAGTACAACCAAAACCACTGGGGATCAAAAGGGCAAGATTCAAACAAAACTTACTTAAATCGGAGGGACGGATACACGAGGGCTTGGAACGGACTTGACTTTGGCAGAGACGGACATAGACATAGACAATGACGCAACCAGGAGTGACAAGAAACTGGGTCATTATATACGCAGACAGGGGGTAACGAGACGAGGAACAGCTGGGTAACACAGGTGGATGCAGATTGCAGGATACACTGGGAAAACACACACAGGTGAGAGCAATGGGTAATCACAGGGACAAGTCACACAAGGAGAAACCAAACACAAAACCTAACAGTTATAAGTTTTTGTGTGAGCTAATATGATTGTTTATGCATGGGTAATTTAGTTTAGTTTAGTTTATTTAATTTTAGTTTATATTTAACAGTTTGTGGGAA
The DNA here is from genome assembly GCF_030265065.1 of Corythoichthys intestinalis. NCBI lineage: Eukaryota > Metazoa > Chordata > Actinopteri > Syngnathiformes > Syngnathidae > Corythoichthys > Corythoichthys intestinalis. The sequence goes on from NC_080406.1 coordinate 17,684,276, forward strand.
TATGTATATGAATGATTTGTTCAGAGCATTGTAAAAAAAAAAGTTAGCATTTTATAGCATCTAAGCTAGCGAGCTTTTGCTATGCAAGTTAGCCAATTGTTCTTTTGTTGTACTTTAATCCTCTTTTTTTTAATACTGTTTAAGGCTAAGTTCAGGTATTTTAATTTATTTTTAAATGCATTTATTGCTCTTGTGAAATGAAAGTGCAATTCTGCATAGTTTGAAAAAACACTGGGGAATTTTATTTTGTATTCGCTTTTAATGCTTTCATGAAAGTGCAATCTTAGCTAGCCTTAGTTTTACATCTTCTAAAATTCTGCAAAGCATTAAATGTTTCTAATTCGATCACTCGATTATTCTAAGTAACTCATTGATAGATTAATCAGTTACTTAAATAATTGATAGCTGCAGCCCTACATATATATTTAAAGTTACTTTATAAATAATCTAAACATAAATGTATAATTTATTTAGAAAAGATATTTTGTTTCCGCTTCATGAAAATACAGTAATACATTGGCAATGCCATGTCAATTAATGATTTGATGATGTTCTTCATCCTTCATGATGAGCATAATGTAAGAAGCCACCATTTCCCACAATGCAACAGTGGCGCAACACTTCACAGCTAACTCCTCCTCTCCTGGTTTTTAGTTTTGTGCCATGCTGATGTCATCTGTTGTAACTCTAGCTAGCTCACGAATAAATAATAAAATTATAATATCCTTTTTCAGTGAGGACTAGGCATGTGCTGGTATGAGATTCTTACGGCATGATAGCCATAAGAAAAAATAATGCGGTTTCACGGTATCACTGTATTGCAATTATAGCTCAAAAATGTATTATTTTGAGATGTATGGGTTAAAAAAAATCTTTTTTCCATTGAACAGGATTTTTTTTTTCACAACATATTTGCAAATTGGAACATCAACATTAATATAATTTTAAAACAAATTAATAAAATAACAAAAAATAAATAACTGAACTATTTCAAATAAAATTGAAATCAATAGAACTTACCAACTAAACCCACAGCCACAGCTCAAGTTGCTCAGAGTTAGTACAAGAACCCTTGCTAATATATAACTGGACTTAAAACCAATTTGATCATAAATTGTTTATGTTAAACACATACCACTATGACTATCAATATTAATTAATTAATTATTTATGGAGAGACAGCGTGTGTGTATGACTCGAATCATTATTTACACATTACACTCACGAAATGTTGGGTCTAAAACACCTTCTTCAATTTAGCTGTTGACCCAGAGCGATGTGACAAAGGCAGGACACAAGGAGGCAGGAGTCAGAGAGTAGACTTTTACCAAGCTGTAGTTTGGGGAGAGGTCTGAGATCGGGCAACGTGACTAAGAGCGTCTCATCGAAATCTCTCTCAGAGCTCCCCGTGCTGCTGACTTTTATTGAGGGCTTGTTGCTGGGCAGAATATAGTTACAACACTGTTGTCCAACGTGGCAGTTTCGATCGGGCAAGTTCCTTATTCTAGTCATTGATTAAATTAACAGTCACACTCATTGATTAAATTAACAGTCACACTCTTGAGCGAGCAAGATAACTTTGTTTTGAACACACATTTGCACTCGAAGTAGCTTGGTGGAAAAGTACTGAGACGTTGTGTGATGAATCAACATATGTGTGTGTATCTATTTATCAGCAGAATGTGAGCAATTGCCCGGTAATAAAAATGTAAGCACATGATTATGGGCTAAAACTTTATTCTTCATAATAGCTTGGGAGAGCGCGTATAATAGCTGTGGGAGAGCAAACTTGTATAACCCGCAGAATATAATGGTCAAACAATCAAGCATATCTTACACAAACCCTCTCTCAACACAGAAAGTCGCCAGACAGAAAAAACACTAAAGGCTGAATTATGAAAATGTTATTTTGAACAGATGTTTACAATGGCAGAAGACTTTACAAAAGTAGGCTAATGGGAGGAAACTACTTAATCGTCTTTGCATGCTAACTAGCCACGTTATCGGTCTCTTTTACAAGCTTACATTATAATATTTGTTTTACCATCACTAGACACACTAAAAACGCTGGAGTGAACTCTCATAGCTGGTGGGAAACGTTCATGACAGCGTCCACTTACCTTGAATTTTTTGTAAAGTGACGAATGATGGTCACGTAAATGTGCAATCATGTTGGAGGTGTTGCTTCCCCAGGCAACCACCCTCTGCAAGCGTTTCGGTAGGTGAAGTAATCCCAAACTAGCAACTTTGTCTTTTTTGAGGGGGGAAAAGCTAAGGTGTCGTGTCACCGACAGACACAGGACGGAGCAACAACCGGAGCGGGAGGGGTGAGCTCTGCCACTCCAAGCCGCAGATTTCTTGCTGCATTTTTGGGACATAAAAAATAGCTAATACCGTACTATGGTATGATGGAAAAATTATAGTGGTTTTAAAACCTTGACGTTTTCATACCACGGTAAACCTTGAAACCAGTAACAGGCACCTAGTGAGAACTACAGAATATTTATTTACCCCCCCTCCCATTTTATTTCTGTTTGCCTTTTTAAAATCATTTTAAATTTAACTGAAAGGGACGATGTACTTATTAAAAATGTACAAATATATGGCGGAAAACACTCAGGCGACTTGAAGTTACACTTTGAGACCCCCAATTTGACCAAATTTCAAAATTGTCTGATTTGCATGTGTGATACATCATTGGAAAGCTTAAAATCTCAATTTTCTAGGAGAAGAAAAATTTTGGACAGGAGGGCATTTTTTTTTTTTTTTTTATGTTTTTTAAACAGCAAAACCCTATCTGGAGGTGAGAGCACACAAGAGCAGAATTACGGATGCCATGACTTTAACGAGATATTATCGCGTACTTCCCTTGTTTCGATCCAAAAACTCAATGTCCCATGTATCACTGAGTGTCAAGACACAGCTGTGAATGGCCACAGCTGGATCTTTCAGGGATTTTATAGGTGGAACATGGTAATATAACAAGGGTCGCGATGCAGAAATCGCAGACATCAAGGGGTGGTCGATGCAGCTAGCTATCAGGAGATTTTGGAGCACTTCATGCTTCCATCTGCTGAAAAGCTTTATGGAGATGAAGATTTCATTTTTCAACACGACCTGGCTACTGCTCAGAGTGCCAAAACCACTGGTAAATGGTTTACTGACCATGGCATTACACCAATTGGCCTGCCAACTCTCCTGACCTGAACCCCATCGAGAATCTGTGGGATATTGTGAAGAGGAAGTTGAGAGACACCAGACCCAACACTATGGATGAGTTTAAGGCCGCTATCGAAGCATCCTGGGCCTCCATAACCCCTCAGCAGTGCCACAGGCTGATTGCCTCCATGCCGTGCCGCATTGAAGCAGTCATTTCTGCAAAAGGATTCCCGACAGAGTATTGAGTGCATAGCTGATATATTAATTGAAGGTTGACTTTTTTTGTATTAAAAAACACTTTTTTGTATTGGTCGGATGAAATATGCAAATTTTTTGAGATAGGGATTTTTGTTTTTTCTTGACTTTTTTGCCAAAATCATCAATATTAAAACAATAAAAGGCTTGAACTACTTCAGTTGTGTGTAATGAATCTAAAATATATGAAAGTCTAATGTTTATCAGTACATTACAGAAAATAATGAACTTTATCACAATCTGCTAATTTTTTGAGAAGGACTAGTATATGGCGGAAAAAACTCTGGTGATTTGAAGTTCCGCTCTGAGACCCCAATTTGCCAAATTTCAAAATCGTCTGATACTGTATGCATGTGTGATACATCATTGGAAAGCCTAAAATCGCAATTTTCTTGGGGAAGAAAAATTTTGAACAGGAGGGCATTTTTTTTTTTTTTTAATGTTTTTTAAACAGCAAAACCCTTTCTGGAGGTGAAAGCAGAATTACAGACACCACGACTTTAACGAGGTATTATCGCGTACTTACCTTGTTTCGACCCAAAAACTGCATGTAGCATGTATCAATGAGTATCAAGACACAGCTGTGAATGGCCACAGCTGTATTTTTGGGGGATTTTATGGGTGAAACATGGTCATATAACATATAACAAGGGTCATGATGCAGAAATCGCAGACATCAAGGAGTGGTCGAGATTTTCTTTTTCATATATTTTCCCTTTTAAACTTTTTTTTCCCATTTTTCTTTGTTTGGATTGATTATTTATCATCTAACATATCGGGGGGGGGGGGGGGGGGGGGGAACGCGACAGTGACCAAAAATACAATTCAGCGATAGTTATGAGGTAGATATCCGCGACTTTTTTACAGATGCCATTTTTTTCATTGTGACGTAATTTGTTTAAAAGTTTAAAATATGCGAGTGAATAATTTTTTAAAGTCTTTTTAAAAAATTTTTTTTAAACAAAATATTAGACATCAATGAATGATTCTAAGCTAAAAATGACATTTTGAATAATAAATATAATTACTTACCTTTTTTTCATGGCTGGGTTGAAACAAAAACGGTTGCGCGACGTCTGTAAACGGGGGTTTCCAGGGTAAAACGGGAAAATTAAAAATAGTTCAGGGGCTTAATGCGCCATGAATCTGCTATGGCAGCATATAGACATATTGTTCTATCAAACACAACAATTGTTTTGGCTTAAAATACAGCAGTTTCTTTTAACACTAGAAGTACCAGGGGTTTTGCACTAAGTAGTGTTAACACTTCTAGTGTTAAAGAGGAGTGCAAGAGCAGAAACTGCTTTTTCAGTCTTGTCTGAGTTTTCCGCCATATAGACCCTATTCACCGACGTCACAGAATGACGTGTCGCTGTAACCGGCCGCCATATTGTCCGTCTCTGTTAAGCCCTATTCTCAATGGTTTCAATTAGTCGTTCAGTTTATAGAGCAATTCATGGAAGCCCCAGTGCTTTCAGACGCTGTAAACTCATTGGATGCGTTGCATAAAAGGCGTTATGTGGAAAAGCTTCAGCCTATCCATTCGCCAGATCCATATTTGATGCCTAAATCGATATTTTTCGACCCACTGTCTTCGCCCTCTCTGCCTGACATCTGCTACCCTGATATCTACAACTATCTTTTCCACAGAAACTCGGCCTATTCTCACAACACTTTGAAAAACATTAAGAGCAGCACTCTAAGCAACATTACCCTGTGTGATTTCTAAACTGGCGACAATCAAAAAAAAAAAAAAAAAGTTGACTGCAATGGCCGACGCTTTAAGGATAGGTGGACTATTTCTTCAATAAAACACGCAACAACTGTGTCTGCCTCATTTGCAAAGAGACAGTCGCTGTTTTCAAAGAGTTCGATGTGACGCGATGATAACAAGACATGCTGACATGTACGACAACATTACAGGTAAGATACGCAGCGAGAAATTATAGCAACCTGAAGCTAGTTTAATTTCACAGCAGCAGTATTTCGCAAGAGCCCCAGGGTCGAAAGAGAACTCCACAAAGGCGAGATTGTTGAAATTATGAATTAAAAATAATAATAATAAAGCAAATGTGACACACAGAAGGGCTTGCTAAAATGTCTTTAAATGTATTGTTCTACGTAAATCAGCCCAGGTAGCCCCCCGCATTTTTACACACCCAATCTGGCCCCCTTTGCAAAAAGTTTGGACACCCCTGTTTAACCGATGATCCGTAGACGCGGCCAGCTTCTTTCACTTGTTACCAGCTAAATATTATTCAAAAAATAAAAATGGTGGAAGAAATAAGCATCTTGAATTTGAAACGGTATGTTGTCGGCGATTAGCCTAGCAATGATCTTAATTGTGGTTGTCAGCCCAAAACCCTCTAAATATATATTAAATGCATCTTACCCGATATAAAATGACTACTACATAATCCGTGGTAATCGTTTGGAGCCCAGTTTTCTCGTCGAATTGCAGCAGTCCATCTCACTCTCCTCTCCGGGTCTCTCGGAATAAGGTAGAACGTCAAGTCTCTCCGTCTATCTTCTCTGTTATTGCAACCAACTGCCACACACGCCTTCACCATTTTGATTATTAATGTTAACGAGCCGAAAAACACGCCATAATAGGAGGAATTTACGTAGCGGTAATGCCTCAACAACGACGAATTGACGGACAATATGGCGCGGGGGCGTGGTTTTGACGTCATGTGAGTAGGGTCTATACTAATAAAATATAGTTAAATATGATAATCACGGTTAAGATGGCCAGATCAATACAGAAATCACTGAGGTTTTTTTTTTTCCATTTATTTGAGTTTTGAACCCCCAACCCATTTTTTTAACTTTTTATTTGAACAAGTTTTAAAATAATACAAAAGAATTTGCATTTACTGTAAAATGTTTTATGGTAGATTCGGAACAACTGATGCCAATAAAATAGACGCCCAATCAAATTTCAAGTGGGAGGGTTGGCAGCGAATAAACATTAATTCGCTGCCATCCCTCTCAGTTCAAATGGATTGGACGTCTACTAGCACTAAACACATTTGAATTCACAGCAGGATGGAAAAAAGCCACATGATTGGACGGCTATCACTGTCAATGGCACATAATTTTTTTTTTCCAAAATAGCAGCCACTTGACGAAGCCTCTCACTTGTGGGCACACGCGTCTATCACAAGCCTCGGAGGAAGAGTGAAACATTAAAGACATGCAATGTGAGAGTGGTCCTCCTCAATTATTCATCAAGATACATTTCAAATGTAACCCAAATGTATAATCAGGACGACTGGGGATTGAATTAATTGCTATTTAAGTGTACACACTGTTAAACTGGCCTTATTGTATACGCCAGCGAACGCGTGTGGCTTCTGTTAAGTCCCGAAGGGCTTTCAAAGTAAAGATGTTTTTGCAAGCGGCAAGACATTCATGTCTGAGGATGCCACTTCAAGCGTGCTGCTTTATATCCGTCAATCTCAAAATTGTGAATGAATCACACTGCAGTATGACTTAATGGAAAAAAAAAACCCATCTAATTAATTAGTGACATTCAAATGAATTAACTCATTGATGCCTGAATTTACATTGATATATATCAAACATTGACAAATTCAACTAAAAATCTGAAAATTAAATACATTTGAAAACAAATATTGAAAACAAAATTAAAATAGGAGAAAATAAAGAAAAGTGAAAAAAAATCAAGAAAAAATATTTTTGATTATAAAAATAAGGATGCATTCAATTTTATTTTTTAAAAGTATTCTTTATTTTATTGTCATACATTATTTCTTTTTTTGTTAAATATATTATGTTTTTTATTTTAGGATTTTCAAATTTTTAGCTTTATATTTCAATTTGTTTTTTCATATTTAGTATTGATTTTATTAGTACTACTTTTATGTAATTTGTATTCCTCCAAGGCTTTATTTACTGTGTATGCGTTAAATGTAAATTCATTAATTATTAAACAGAAAACACCAGAACATATCAACGGCAACCACCACTCTCAGTCATGGTTGCCACGACTACCCATCAACCATTGCTGCATAACACATAATAAATAGCAGTCGTTACAGTATGACTATCCAGCCGAAATGAATCCCTTAGTAAATTTCTAAAAAATTGTACATTTTTTAAATCCAGTCACTTCTTGTGGAGTGCTCAAAGCCACAATGTATAATCACATCACACACAAGTTTGAAAGCCAACTTTACATTGCAATCACAAGAGACGCGTCTTTTGTCCAAAATATGGCGCTGTTGCCTCCACAATCAGCGGTTTTATATGCTAATTTCTGGAGTTTCGAATTAATTTTCCGCACCACAGTGGTATGAAAAAGTATCTGAACCTTCTGGAATTTGTCACATTTCTGCATAACATCACCAGTAAATGTGATCTGATCTTTGTCAAAATCACACAGAAGAAAAAACAGTGTCTGCTTGAACTAAAACCACCCAAACATTTATTGGTTTTCGTATTTTAATGAGGATAGTATGCAAACAATGACAGAAGGGGGAAAATAAGTAAGTGAACCCTCACATTTAGTATTTTGTGGCCTCCGCTTTGGCTGCAATAACTTCAACCAGACGCTTCCTGTAGCTGAAGATCAGTCTGGCACATCGATCAGGACTAATCTTGGCCCATTCTTCTCTACAAAACCGTTGTAGTTCAGTCAGATTCATGGGATGTCTGGCATAATTCGCTGTCTTTAGGTCACGCCACAGCATCTCAATGGGGTTCAAGTCTGGACTTTGACTTGGCCACTCCAGAATGTGTATTTTGTTCTTCTGAAACTATTCTGAAGTGTATTTACTTCTTTGTTTTGGATCATTGTCTTGTTGCAGCATCCATCCTCTTTTTAGCTTCAGCTGTCTGACAAACGGCCTCAGGTTTTCCTGCAAAACATCCTGATAAACTTTTGAATTCATTATTCCATTAATGACTGCAAGTTGTCCAGGCCCTGAGGCAGCAAAACAGCCCCAAATCATGATGCTCCCTCCGCCATGCTTCACGGTGGGGATGATGTGTGGTGAACTGTTCCATTTTCCCTCCATGTATGACGTTCTGTGTTACTCCCAAACAATTCAACTTTTTTTTCATCAGTCCACAAACTATTTTGCCAAAACTTCTGTGGAGTTGCCAAGTGCCTTTTTGCAAACATTATATGAGCAACAATGTTTTTTTAGACAGCAGTGGCTTCCTCCGTGGAGTCCTCCCATGAACACCATTCTTGGCCATAGTTTTACATATACGTGATGAGTGCACAGAGATATTGGATTGTGTCAGTGATTTCTGTAAGTCTTTAGCAGATACTCTAGGGTTCTTTTTTACCTCTCTGAGTATTCTGCGCTGAACTCTTGGCGTCATTTTTGGTGGACGGCCACTCCTTGGGAGAGAAGCAACAGTGCCAAATGCTCTCCATTTGCAGACAACTTCTCTGACCGTCGACTGATGAACATCCAGACTTTTAGAGATAGTTTTGTATATTTTCCCAGCTTTATACAAATCAACAATCCTTAACCGCAGGTCTTCAGACAGCTCTTTTGACTGAGCCATGATGCAGATCAGAAAATGCTTCTCATCAAGACAATTCTTACTAGGTGTATGTTTTATTGTGGGCAGGGCAACTTTGAACCCCTCATCGGTTATTGGTCACACACCTGACTTAAATTGTTTGGTGAAAATTGGTTTCAATTGCTCTTTAAACCCTTTAATGCCAGCAATATGAAGCAATTGTCAAAGGATCACAAAATTTGAAAAATAAGGTCATAAAGAAACCTTTTTTTCAAATTTGTAAAAAGAAAAGTCAAAATGAATATGTCTAATAAGCGCTCTAGTATCTATAACCCTTGCTAAATCCTGTTTCTTTTTCTCATGGAACCTGCAGATTTATGTGTTGACTTGCATCAATTTTTTTTTTTTCAAAAAGAAATGTCAAACTTCTGAATTAGCCTCAAAATCATGAAATTGTAGGTGTATCAAATGTGATACATTTGGCAATAAAGGGTTAAGTCTCCTTAGGCAGAGGGTTCACTTACTTATTTTTCCCCCTTCTGTCATTGTTTGCATGCTATCCTCGTTAAAATATGAAAACCTATGAATGCTTGGGTGGTTTTCATTAAAGCAGACACTGTTTTTACATCTGTGTGATTTTGACAAAGATCAGATCACATTTGATGGTGGTTTTATGCAGAAATGTGAGATATTCTAAAAGGTTCAGATACTATTTCAAATCACTGTAGAAAATATTTTATAGTCTATCCTTTGAATCACAGGAGGTGTGTAATGATTTCATAATCGGGGTTTGATCGTCCATTTTCCTTGTATATCTAAGGACTCGGGGAGCAGCAGTCTGGATTGGCATCCTGACTGATTTTGTGTTAAGACCTGCAAATATCCAATCTACAAAAAATGAAGTCAAAGATCAAGTCTTACTGTAGCCAATAATTACACTTAGATTTCCGGCTCGAGTCAATGACATTGAGGCAAAGTAGCATCTTTATCGCCGGAAGGGTGACATATCCCTCCCTCCTCTGCCGACCGACGCGTAGCATAAGACTGTTTATGGAAGCGTTAAATAATGCAGATGGTAATATGATAAGTGAGCAGTCAATGTTGGCGTCACGCTTTAAAGAGAGACAGCGAACAGATGGGCCGCTTGTATGCAAAGAGTCCTTGCTAGCTGTCGCCATACGCTCCGTCGCCGTCATGTGACGCGGATGTGGATTGCGGCTTTTTTAGACGCCACGCGTGTCTCATGAAAGCCAGTGTGAGAATTGGCCAGACCAGCGAGAGCTTTGCGGCGGCTCGCTCATCTTGTCTAGCGTGCATAAACATGTCGGATGGAGCCGCGCTTGCCTCGTCACGTGTCACAAATATTCAGCACCAATCCCGAGATAGGTGACTATTATTTAACTTGGTTTCCTTGGAGGACCTTTATTTTTTTATTTTCCTTATTTGAATGTTTTAATTCATTTGGCTGCCGGAAAGAAATTGTTTAAACAACAAACACTGTGGTAAAGGTATTATTCCTAAATAAAAACCAATAACAAATTATCCTTATAGCACTTGTTGCATTTTGTTCATATAGACACACAAGAACATTTGTATCAATTTCCTCAACAAATAGCCATACAATTCTCAACACGCTTGGGTTTGAAAACCACTTGACGGCACCAAAGAGCAAATGAATGACCATGAAGCTTTGAACCATGTGCAAACTAATTGCCTGCAAATAGAGATGTCCCGATCGATCGGGTCCGATCAAGTATCGGAATCGGCAAAAAAATATCGGACATGCCTTTTTTTTAATATATATACAGCAGGGGTCGCATTAACCGAATATTTTCCGTCGTTGACCGTTTTTTTACAACGGTGACGGAAAAAACTCCATCTGTCATTTTGACAGGTTGCAATTAACACCCCAGACCACAGGGTGGCGAGTGAGCATATTAATTAGCTATTGTCTCTCTTGATGCATGACGTCGTTGGCCTAACTCGGAAAAATGTCAAGACAACTGAGTGTCCGAAGTTTCTTCAAAAAGCCCCAAAACGACGATGGTGTTGATAAAAGAGGTGCACTGATGCAGTGAAGGATGACAACGAAACAAGTGAATCACCGGTTCACTCCTCACTGCGGCGAGCAGTTGAAAACGCCGCCAATTACCAAGAAGGGCAGAATTGGTAACGCGGTAAAAGCGGCATAAAGCCAAAAAAGCGGACCAGACTAGCCAGAGCCTGAAATTATTTCAAGGAAAATATGGAGGGTGCCACCACTGTGTGTACTCTTTTTGCTAAGCTGAGCTCGCATACCACGGTAGCACGTCGGCTATGAACGAACACTTGACGCGCCGTCACCCAGGTGTATTTCGGAAGACAACAGGAAACAACAAGCTAGCGGATTGTAAGTCCATACAACTTTCTAACGATTTTTTTAAAAATTAGAAGTTGCCTTTATGTGCGTCGTATCAACGTGCATTTTTATTTATTAATAATAATAATAAATATATATATATTAGGGCTGTCAAATGATTAAAATTTTTAATCGAGTTAATTACAGCTTAAAAATTAATTAATCGTAATTAATCGCAATTAATCGCAATTCAAACCATCTATAAAATATGCCATATTTTTCTGTAAATTATATACATATTCTGTAAAATAAATTGCTGGAATGGAAAGATAAGACACAAGATGGATATATACATTCAACATACGGTACATAAGGACTGTAGTGGGCATTTCACTCTACTGTCATTTAAATCTGTCTATGCTGTCCTCACTCCGAAGCGCCTACTTTTTCCAAAGCTAGACAGCTAGTGAACGACGCCTTAATAATTAGACTTCTTCCTTTTTCATCTGATTTATTAATAAAATGGCCTCAAACCATTGTCCTCTTTAGACCGTCGTAAAACTACAAAATAAAAGTACACAAGCATTGCATTAGCAACAAAGTTAGCTTAGCACGCTACACAGGTTCACTAAACATAAACAAAAAGCGTCTCATACAAAAAATATAACATTTCGCTTACTAACATAATATGTACATTCTTTACAACAACCATACTTACGGACAAATCTTGTCCAAGGATCATATAAGCACAACATTATCAGCCCGAGACGTCGTGCAGCCATAATGAACTGGCAAGAAAACAATAAACCATGTCGCAAAGCGAACACAAGAGTTCGCTGTTGGACAGCACAAAAAGCCTTGCTGTAAAACTTACCAAAAGGCAGAATACTTTCTGAGCGGGACATGTGCGTTAATTGCGTCAAATATTTTAACGTGATTAATGTAAAAAATTAATTACCGCGCGTTAACGCGATAATTTTGACAGCCCTAATATGTACATATATATATATATATATATATATATAATGGAATTATATAATATTTTATTATTATTAAATGTATTAGGATCATGGAAGGTCCCACTTGGGGGAAAAAAAAAAAAATATATATATATATATATATCCTGTATATACATAATTTAATAAAAATATATATGGAAACACAGTACTGGCCTGCTTACTCCATGACTGCACTAGTTACTTTATATTATATTGTATTATTGTGTATATACATATAGTGACTGCATCAAGATATAGTCATTTTAAAAATTTAAGTGACGGGTAAAAATAGATTATGACCGGATTTTTATGATCCTGTCAGTCAAAATGACAGACAACCAAAAAGTCTAGCGCAACCTCTGATATACAGTATATTTTTTAATTAAATCGTTTTCTCATTGTATTAACGTTACAGACATTATATGTTCCACTCATCCAGAGTCTTTAGTTTAGGCTTAAGGTAGGGTTATCAAATTTATCCCGTTAACGGCAGTAATTTGTTTTTAAAGTTTATCACTTTAAAATATTTAGCGCAATTAACGCATGCGCTGCACGACCCACTCACGCATTGTTGCGTTCAATCTGTAATGGCGCCGTTTTACCTATATATTGAGCTAAAAGGCAGCGCAATATGAGTAGAGTGAATTATGGCAGCCTTTGGAGCCTTTTTTAAATTGGCTAAAGCCTTATAATCCCTCTCCCTACGATTAGAAATACCGTGGGAAGCAATGTGGGGAAGAAAGGTAGTAATTGATCTTTTTCTTAACACCCTATGTTATTTCCCAACGCAGAGAAGATATATCAATTGGTACCACTACGCACAGTCATGGTTGCACTTCCCATCATGCATTTGGGCAGAACAGTTAAATGGCTAAAGTATCATTTACTGAAAGCTCAACAAATGCACTAGATGGCAATATTTACTTACAATATACAAAGTCACATTTATCCTTTAAGAATTACAAGTCTTTCTATCCGTGGATCCCTGTCACAGAAAGAATGTTAATAATGTAAATGCCATCTTGAGGATTTATTGTCATAATAAACAAATACAGTACTTATGTACCGTATGTTGAATGTATTTAATATTCGTCCGAGTTTTATTCATTTTTTTCTTAATGCATTGCCAAAATGTATATGATCGGGAAAAAATATCGGGAATGATTGGAATTGAATCGGGAGCAAAAAAAAGCAATCAGATCGGGAAATATCGGGATCGGCAGATACTCAAACTAAAACGATCGGGATCGGATCTGGAGCAAAAAAACTTGATCGGAACAACCCTACCTGCAGAGCGTCATTGCTTCAAGAAGCTTCATTTGGTCATCACTAGTCTAAAGTAGCTGAAACCCTCTGGCAGCATCATGAAGGCCAAAGGCATGGCTCTATCAGCCATCGCAAGACAAGTTGCTCATTAAAAATCTGTGATTTCAAGGATTTTGAATCTTAATAATATCACAAACTCATTCAAAGCCCCCAAGAAGGCTGGTTGTCCACGAAAAACAAATGCAAGAGAGGACAGGAAACTACTGCAGAACTAAATGGGCAATCGTTTCCACACTGTAGCTGAAATTGCTCGGTAGTTTAGCGCTGAACAGGGTAAGGATCTCTATCATCATACTGTGTCTCTGCATTTAGGGGCGCTTTCACACTGACATTGTTTGGTCCTTTTTAAACGGACCAGAGTTCTTTTTCTCAGATAGTCTGCTTCGTTTTGTAAATGTGAATGCGCATCTGAACTTTCTGAAATTCTGAAAATTTGAAATGAACAAACTCTGGTCCGCTCAAAAATTTTGGGACTAGGTCCGCTTTAAGCGCACCCCAGTTTGCTTGTGTGTGCAAGCAGAGCAGGGTGCGCTTATAACAGTGGCCGAGAGAGGCGGAGCCTCTCGGGGCGGCCGTTTTTTCAGTCTCGCTCTCCTGGAAGTGGTGACAATTTGACAGTTCAAAAGCCACGAAAGTGAAAGCGATTGCACGTCTGTGTGACTTGGGGTACTTAGGGTCGCTGGCCGATTGGTGACTTAATTTATGCTACATTATGTGCAGATGCTCCACGCTCCCTCCCTTTCCAGGAGGGAGGTATTTCCTCTTCTATTTGTCCAATCAATGAGTGCGCCTTTCGTCCACGTGATGCTACTCAGAAAGTTCGGTCTGCGCAGTGTGAAAACGGAACTTTTTCAACAAGTCAGGTGTTGTTTCGACGTAGCTGTCCAACCGGATCCTGGTCCTTTGGTCTCATGTCAAAGTGTCCTAACAGCATTTAGACTGAATGCCTACTCTGCAATAACCAAAGCTCTCATTAGCAGAAAGAATCAGAATCAGACTAAACTGTATTGCAGGGATCTCCAAATCGGTGCTCAAGGGCCACTGTGAGTCCTAGTTTTTGTTCCTACTGGTCAAGCACAGACAGTTTAACCAATGAGGTTTCTGCTAAAACAAGCAGCACCTGACTGCAATCAACTGATTACACTTGTAAGACACCAGATTGGTGAAAAGGTGTCGTCTTGTTTTGTTGGAATGAAATCACTGATTATCTCACTTATCATTATCTCATTTTTTAATTGATGTAAAAGATCCAAGCTGGACATAAATGGAGTTAGTGACAAAATTTGCCGGATGACACTTAATGACATCTGTCATAAGCATTCATTAATGCCCATGACAGTGTCATGTCATAATCATGACGGTCTTATGACAGTCTTATAACACCGCTGTCTAATAAAAGTGTTACCCATTAACTAGAGGTGTGACAAAATATCGAAATGGTGATATATCATGATACTTTGTATCCCAAAACGTTATTGAGATGCTTCTGTTCAAGAATCGAGTTTTAAAAAGGTATCAGTTTTTTTTTTTTTTAATTTTATTTATTATTTATTAATTTTTTTTAAAAAAGGAACCATCAAGTTGCTACCAAAATCTTCTACCATAATAGTGTCTCAGTTAACTCTAAGGCTGCTATTGACGGTGCTCGACGCCCAATCCATTTAGACAGGGAAATTTTCGTTCATTCAAAACCAGAGCATTCAGTCATTCGGTCCGAATTTCGGGGCATTTACAGGTCATTTGCTGTTCATTTTAGGGCATTTACAGGTCATTTCCTGTTGAGTTTGAGTCACTGCCTATTCATTTGGGTCATTCCCAGGTCACTTCCTGTTCTTTAACTCAAAATAAACAGGAAGTGACCCATAAAATACCCCAAATCAAGAGAGAAGTAACTGAAAATCAACAGGTAAATTACCTTAAATGGCCCAAAATTACCTCATTGCCTGTCATTGGCTGTCACTGATGGCCATAGACGTTCAATCCGTTTGAAGTGGGAGGGATGACAGTGAATGTGTTCATTCGCTGCCATCCCTCCCACTTCAAATGGATTGGATGTCTACTAGTGATAAACTCATTCCAATTCACAGCAGAAGCTTGTTTTTCTGTTTATTAGTCATTTGTAAAATATCATTGAATGATGTCCTGACCAATGAATCGATAACCGTTGTATCGCCATATCGTCAGATCATCGTTATCGTGAAGTTTGTATCGCAAATCGTATCGTGAGGTACCAAGAGGTTCCCACTCCTAATGAGAGGTATCCCAACCTGAACACGACTGCAATGAAATATTACCCATTAGGCCTGGCGCCCCCTGCTGGGAAAAAGAAACGCCTGTTTTTCCTAGACAGGCTCCTCCACCAAGGGAAAAAAAATCAATTGATCTCAATCCTGCATTACAGAACCCTCCTAGTTCAAATGGATTGGACGTCTACTAGTGATAAACATTATATCGTCAGATCATTGTTATCGTGAGCTTTGTATCGCAAATCGTATCGTTTCGTGAGGTACCAAGAGGTTCCCACTCCTACCATTAATCCAAATGAATCAACAAATAAGCCCCAACGAACTATAAATCACAGGATTCAAAACGAGGGGAAAAAAGTACCAGCTTATAGCCCGAAAATTACAGTATATGGATTTTTATTTACAATTTATTTGTTTTGCTATGTGTAATTGCCATTTGTAATAGTACCAGCATTTTAATAAGGATTTAGTGTTGGTTTTCGGGCTGTGGAACGAATTAATGGGATTATAATGTTTTCTTATGGGAAAATCCTGCTCGACATACAACCGTTTCGACTTACAAACAAGGTCCTGGAACGCATTCACTGCATATGTAGAGGTACCACTGTATCTATATTAACATTAGAACATTAAATTGAAAATGACTAAGAATGATAAAATCCTAAATTAAAAATAAATCAAAGAGATACATTAAAAATAGAAGAAAATATAGAAAACTATAAGTAAAAAATGTTATGTGATTTTTTTTCCAGGAAACACATACATATACAAAAGGTGGAATATATTCATAAATTATTCCTTTTTTTATTTTACACATGTACGCTAGCTAGCTAGTATATGTTGACAGAATGGTCATACAGCAGCAAGAGAATAAAAAGCTTATGGAAAAGCGGCATGCAAAATGAATGAATCAATGGCTAGTATGCTAGCAGACTGCAAAAATCTGCAGCTCATTCTGGAGGTGACATCATCATCTTTTTGGAGATATTTTAGTGGGTGGAGCAAAGGCAGCTGAGAAAGGACTACTGTCATTTTCGCACTATAAGGCGCACCTGATTATAAGCCGGCACCCACCAAATTTGGCACTAAAACGGCATTTGTCCATACATAAGCTGCACTAGACTATAAGACGCAGCTGTCCTCACTGTATTATAGGATATTTACCCCAAAAGATATTAACCAGTAACACTTTCTGTAACAGCAGCATCATACAACTGTCATAAAATGTAATTAACCATCATGAAGCTTTGAACCAATTGGCTGCAAAGCTTCATTGCTTCAAGAACCTCTGCTGTCACCTGCTGTCAACACTGTTGTTGTCCAACATGCCTCCTAGCATACATTGCAGGGGTACAGATGTAAATAACAATCAAAATTCATGTTCTAATTATTTCTTCAGTTACTGTTCTAGTTCTTTCATTAATTGCTAGTTATGATATTTAGTAACACTTTATTGGACTGTGGTGCCATAAGACTGTCCTGAGACAATAATAATTATGACATGACACTGTCATGAGCATTAATGAATGCTTATAACAGATGTTATTACCGTAATTTCTGGACTATAAGGCGCACTTGACTATAAGCCGCCAGCCACCAAATTTGACATGAAAACGGCATTTGTCCATAGCTAAGGACTGGACTATAAGCCGCAGTTGCCCTCATTGTATTATGGGATATTTACACCAAAAGATATTAACTGGTAACACTTCATTTGACAAAGGCTTTGTAAGACTGTCATATAACCAAATGAACCACCATGAAGCTTTGAACCTATTGGCTGCAAAACCTTATTGTTTCAAAAATCTTCATTTGGCCATCACTGCTCCCTTGAGGGAGACAGTCAACCTCTGCTGCCACCTGCTGTCAACACTGTTGTTATCCAACATGCCTCCTAGCATGCATTGCGGCCCCACAGATGTAAATAACAATCAAAATTCATGTTCTCTGCTAATTATTTCTTCAGTTACTGTTCCAGTTGTTTCATTAATTGCTAGCTATTGTATTTGGTAACATTTTCTTGGATAGTGGTGCCATAATACTGTCATAACTATTACATGACACTGTCATAAGCATTATTGAATGCTTATAATAGATGCCCGTTAGTGTCATCCAGCAAATTATCTCACTTTTGAATGCACGTAAAAGATTTGAGCTGGGCATAAATGGAGTTAGTGACATAATATGCCACATGACACATATTGACATCTGTCATAAGCATTCAGTAGTGCCCATGATAGTGTCATGTCATAATTATGACGTTCTTCTCACAATCTTATGATGCCGCTGTCAAATAAAGTTTTACCTATTAACCCAAATAAATCATCAAATAAGCCGCACTGGACTATAAGCCACAGGATTCAAAATCAGGGAAAAACGTAGCGGTTTATAGTCCGAAAATTAGGGTAAGTGTTATCTGGCAAATTATCTAAGTTTTGAATGGATGTAAAACATTCAAGCTGGACATAAATGGAGTTGGTGGCATAATTTTCTGGAGGAAACTTAATGACTTTTGCCACAAGCAGGGCCGGCCCAGGCCATTTGGGGGCCCTAAGCAAAAAAAATTCAAAGGGGCCCATATTTTTGGCCCACCATTTTGTCACAGTCTACTGTGAAACCCATACATGCAATCCAACCCATACGTCTATATTTTGTATATTAATCAGATTTTGTTGCACTGCATACTTCAAACTTCTCACCCCAAATGATTGTCAGTACTTACAGTAGATAGCGCCGAACCTGTTTCTAAAAAAGGAAAAGAAAGAAGTAAAGGAAGAACTTTTATTTTTTTAAGCTTGAAATTAAGTATCTAAACTAAAAAAGTCAAATAAAGCAAACTGTAGTAAACAAAATAGAATATGAATGAAACAATTGCCAGATTGGGGGCCCCCTAGTGGTCAGGGGCCCTAAGCAGTTGCATAGTCTGCGTATAGGCTGGGCCGGCCCTGCCGCTGTCAAATAAACTGTTACCTATTAACCCAAATACCTCAAAAAATAAGCCACAAGATTAATAATGAAGGGAAAAATTAGCAGTTTATAGTCCGAAAATGACGGTAATTGGAATCTACTTTCATTTAGTCTTTGTCCCTTTTTTTTGTTGGTTTTGTATCAAAAAATATGGTCTGATAACATTTTAAAGTCACTTAATTGTTGAAGTATTTCATTGCACCTTTAATGCAAATTTTATGTGCTTATGTATTCTTCCAATGCTTTACATATTGTATGTTTGTTAAATGTAAATTCAGACATCAAGAGGTGAAACTGGTTTTGCAATTTCAATGCCTTTTGAAAACAAGAAAAATAAATTTCTGGGAAATATTACATTTTTAATTCTAGTCCAAACCGCCCAGCTTTACCTACAAAAACAATGTTTATTAAGCGCTCATTACTCCCCTCTGGCACGAGCCCACCCACCTGTGCCTCCCCATTCCACTAAAGCGGTCCGTTAAAGACTAATCAGAGGCGAGGACAATTAAAACGGCGTCCTAATGAGCGGCGGATTTACGGCTAGACGGACTACGATGATGCCGCCGCGCTATTTCTGCAGATGGGAAACAATAAGCGCACATATTTCACCCCCCTCTTTTGCTTGTTGCCATGGGAACGGAAGCAGACGGAGCAGGTCCGGATCCCTCAGGTCTCCCCGCATGCACGCACGCACGCACGCACGCGCAGCAACGTTGGAATTCTGTGCTGTCAGAGCTGGCTGCTCCTGTGTGGGCCACTGATACACACTGATTAAAGCAAGTTATAATTTGATTTTCTCAGCAGGCGCCGTTTAATAGAGCAGTTTAACTAAAGCTGTGCCTTCCCCCGGGGCTTAGAGGGAAGCGAGCGCGAGAAAGAAAAGGCAAAAAGATAGCGAGAGAGAGAGAGAGAGAGGCACTAATCCCAAACACGGATGTTTATTATTAATATGTGCATATACCTTCTTCTCTCCCTTGCTTGTAATATAGCTCTATTGTGGTTGCGGCGTTTCAACATTTGATGCCTGAATATACAGCTAACATATATACCAGGGGTCCTCAAACACAAATCTTGAAGGTCCAGAATTATTTTTTTCATACATGCATGGGTCCATTTCTTAATGTCAGTCATATAAGGCAATTCGAAGGTAGTGTTGAGGTAATTATCGAGGTTTGATTGATTAAATATTTGCTTGTGCTCATATATACCATAAATAATACATATTGCCATATTTTTCTTATCGATATAACCAGTAAATGATTATTGCTTGCTATACTAGGTTGTAGTATAATGCTTAAGTGTTACAAAGAGTAAAAGAGGGTCGGGATGACAACTGCCTTGCTTCATGGCCGCATCATTAACTAAACTAGACCTTCCGAGACATATTCAGCACCTGGCGTCTGGACTTTCGTCTAGACCTTCGAGGACAATTTTCCATCCGAGGACATCTTCCATGGCCGCAGCGTTGCATAACTGAAGTGTCTGGGTCATTTTGACTGTTTACATGATTGTTTACATGAGCCTTTGCTTACACACGTGTACTCACTTAGTTCCACCTACATATCCAATCAAAATCACATGGGTGTCTCCAGCTTGCTTCCCCCCTCCCTCAGGGCGGCATCCATTTTGTATTAGGACAAACCCCTAAATAAATGTACCAAGGAGGATTTTTTTCTTTAGATCAATTTTAGTGACTGTCACTAGTCACTCTTTTGCTCTCCTTGGCCAAGAAAACTGAGTGTCTTCGCTCCTTATTTTTGGGTAATTTTACAATGTCTACCTAAGGATCTATTTTTGAACTTGACATTTATTTGGTCCTTCGAGCCGGATTGCGACATACCTGGTGTTTCCTGGAGCGGAGGGGATTTCCATTCAAAGCGTGCACGTCCCTCGGTTTTCGAGGGGACTGGCCTCATCTCCGCTTCTGGAGGCGAAGGGTTGAAGCAAAACCGAAAGGATTGAAGACATCTCACGGTAGGAACACCCAAATTGTATGAGTAAGGACATTGAACTTGACAGGTAGTAAGAGTGGTTTTCTTTCGACCAAATAAAAATACAGTGCACATTCTGATTAAATAAAAATAAATAAACAAAACATTTTCTTGACTTAAATAGAAAAAAAAAAAAAAAAAAAAACAATGCAAGTACATTGTTTACACATGTCCATAATTGACAAGATCTGTGCAAACAATAACTATTGACAGTACATTTCGTAACTGTAAAAAACTGCTGGACAAAAAAGAAAATGTGCAAGTAGTACAGTACATGTTCACGTGTACAAAACATACAGTGAGGCAAATAAGTATTTAGTCAACCACCAATTGTGCAAGTTCTCCTACTTGAAAATATTAGAGAGGCCTGTAATTGTCAACATGGGTAAACCTCAAGCATGAGAGACAGAATGTGGGGAAAACCCCCCCCCCAGAAAATCACATTGTTTGATTTTTAAAGAATTTATTTCCAAATTAGAGTGGAAAATAAGTATTTGGTCAATACCAAAAGTTCATCTCAATAGACCCCAATCACCAATGTCACACAATCACGTGATCGTTGTGTTGTGCCGCCATATTGTCCGTCATTGTATGTCCGTATTCTCAATGGTTTCAATTTATCGTGCAATTTATAGTGCAATTCATGGAAGCCCCGGTGCTTTCAGACGCTGTAAACTCATTGGATGTGTTGCATAAAAGGCTTTATGTGGATAAGCTTCGGTCGATCCATTCGCCAGATCCATATTTGATGCCTAAATCGATATTTTTTCGACCCGCTGTCTTCGCTGTCTCTGCCTGACATCTGCTACCCTGATATCTACAACTATCTTGTCCACAGAAACTCAGCCTATTCTCACGAAACTTTAACAGCAGCACTCTAAGCAACATTACCCCGTGTGACCCTTGACTTCCAATTTTCTAAAATGGCGACAATCAATAAAAAAAAAAGTTGACTGCGATGGCCGATGCTTCAAGGATAGTTGGATATTGGACTATTTTTTCAATAAAATACGCAACAACTGTGTCTGCCTCATTTGCAAAGAGACAGTCGCTGTTTTCAAAGAGTTCGATGTGACGCGATATTACCAAACTAGACACGCTGAGTATAGCAACTTGAAGCTAGTTTAATTTCACAGCAGCAGTATTTCGCAAGAGCCCGAGTGTCGAAAGAGAATGCCACAAAGGCGAGATTGTTGAAATTATGAATTTTAAAAAATAATAATAAAGCAAATATGATACACAGTAGGGCTTGCTAAAATTTGTTTAAATATATTGTTCTACGTAAATCAGCCAAGGTAGCCCCCCCACATTTTTACCACACCAAATCTGGCCCCCTTTGCAAAACGTTTGGACACCCCTGTTTAACTGATGATCCGTAGACGAGGCCAGCTTCTTTCACTTGGTACCAGCTAAATATTATTCAAAATGTAATGATGGTGGAAGAAATAAGCATCTTAAATTTGAAACTGTATGTTGTCGGAATTGTTAGAATCGCAATGATCTTAATTCTGGTTGTCAGCCCAAAAACCCTCTAAATATATATTAAATGCATCTTACCAGGTATAAAATGACTACTGCATGGTCTGTGGTGATCGTAAGGTGCCCAGTTTTCACGTCGAATTGCAGCAGTCCATCTCGCTCTCCTCTTCGGGTCTCTCGGAATACGGTAGAACTTCAAGTCCAACCGCACACACGCCTTCACCATTTTGATTATTAATGTTAACGAGCAGAAAAACACGCCGCAATAGGAGGCATGTACGTAGCGGTAATGTGTAAACACGACGAGCTGACGGACAATATGGCGGCTCCAGTCAGGTGGGCGGAGTTGTGACGTCATGTGATTGTGGTTTATACTTTGTTATGTACCCTTTGTTGGCAATAACGGAGGCCAAACATTTTCTGTAACTCTTCACGAGCTTTTCACACACTGTTGCTGGTATTTTGGCCCATTCCTCCATGCAGATCTCCTCTAGAACAGTGATGTTTTGGGGCTGTCGTTGGGCAACACGGACTTTCAACTCCCTCCACAGATTTTCTACAAGGTTGAGATCTGGAGACTGGCTAGGCCACTCCAGGACCTTGTAATGCTTCTTACGAAGCCACGTCTTTGTTGTCCTGGCTGTGTGTTTGGGATCATTGTCATGCTGAAAGACCCAGCCAAGTCTCATCTTTAATGCCCTTGCTGATGGAAGGAGATTTTCACTCAAAATCTCTCGATACATGGCCCCATTCATTCTTTCCTTTACACAGATCAGTCGTCCTGGTCCCTTTGCAGAAAAACAGCCCCAAAGCATTATGTTTCCACCCCCATGCTTCATAGTGGGTATGGTGTTCTTCAGATGCAATTCAGTATTCCTTCTCCTCCAAACACGAGAACCTGTGTGTCGACCAAAAAGTTATATTTTTGTTTCATCTGACCATAACACATTCTCCCAGTCCTCTTCTGGATCATCCAAATGCTCTCTAGTGAACCGCAGACGGGCCTGGACGTGTACTTTCTTCAGCAGGGGGACACGTCTGGCAGTGCAGGGTTTGAGTCCCTGGCGACGCATTGTGTTACTGATAGTAGCCTTTGTTACTGTGGTCCCAGCTCTATGTAGGTCATTCACTAGGTCCCCCCGTGTGGTTCTGGGATTTTTGCTCACCGTTCTTGTTATCATTTTGACGCCACGAGGTTAGATCTTGCATGGAGCCCCAGATCGAGGGAGATTATGAGTGGTCTTGTATGTCTTCCATTTCTAATAATTGCTCCCACAGTTGATTTCTTTACACTAAGCGTTTTACCTATTGAAGATTCAGTCTTCCCAGCCTGGTGCAGGTCTACAATTTTGTCTCTGGTGTCCTTCGACAGCTCTTTGGTCTTGGCCATAGTGGAGTTTGGAGTGTGACTGACTGAGGTTGTGGACAGGTGTCTTTTATACCGATAATGAGTTAAAACAGGTGCCATTAATACAGGTAACCAGTGGAGCCTCGTTAGACCTCGTTAGAAGAAGTTAGACCTCTTTGACAGCCAGAAATCCTGCTTGTTTGTCGGAGACTAAATACTTATTTTCCACTCTAATTTGGAAATAAATTCTTTAAAAATCAAACAATGTGATTTTCTGTTTTTTTTCCCACATTCTGTCTCTCATTGGTTGAGGTTTACCCATGTTGACAATTACAGGCCTCTCTAATCTTTTCAAGTAGGAGAACTTGCACAATTGGTGGTTGACTAAATACTTATTTGCCCCACTGTATTTTCGAAGCCCCCCACCCCCAAAAATGTTTTTTTATTTACTTATTTATTTATTTTAATTCATTTGCTGCCATTGAAGTGTTCTTGTTCATTCGCCCCTTCCAGTCAAAATTGATTGCACATCCATACTTGTCAATGGCAGGCAATGAGTTCAATAGTTTTTCTTTTTCTTGTCATGCTTTTTTTTTTTTTATGGACTTGCAAATCTTCATTTCAATTTCTATATTCATATATTTTTGTAATAGTACTATTACATATTCCCCAAATGTTTTATGTATACTACATTTGTTAAAGATAAATTCAGGCATCAAGGGGTTACATTTCCAGTTTCGATTCCAGACCTATTTAGCGGGATAAGCATCTTGAGACAGACAGGGAGGATACGGAGACTGGCATCCCAGCGCCCGCCTTGGAATACCAAGCAGGGTTGGGGCACGTTAATATGCAGCGTGCAAGGGGGGACGGAGCACAGGAGGAGATCAAAGAGAAGGCACAGACGGATGGACCCAGAAGAGGATGGTTGAGGGTGGGGGTGGGAAATCAAAATAAAAAAAAGGAGTGAGACCTCCTTTTCTTGGCATCATCGTTCTCACGTCACTGTGTTGACCGACCGACCGCCTCCATCCAAAAGAAGGATATACAGTGGGAACTCTTTGCAGAGCAAACGGTTAATTTTTTAATTTATATTTTTTAAAAAAAAAGAACAAAATTGTTTTCAAAAGAATATTCAGCGTATTTTCCATTTTTAAAAAATTTAATTAAATTGAGAAAAATATTTATATATTAAACATATCCAAAGAATTTTGCCTTTGAAATACTTTTCATAATTAATTTGAACGTGTTTTGTGTTAAAAGTGATAAATTAAAAAATAATCTTTTTTTAAATATATTTTTTTTAATAGAGAAAAATAGAAAAGAAAAAAAGGAAGAAGAAAAAAAGCAAAGAAAACAGGAATATACCAATAAAGGCAATTTTAGCCACGAAAAATGCTCTCGTCTCCATCCATGAAAAGGATATATAGTTTGCAGAGAAACGGTTAATTTTTTAATTTATATAAAAAATAAAAAAATTTTAAAAAAAAGGTTTTAAAAGAATATTCAGCGTATTTTCCATTTTTAAAAAATTAAATTGAGAAATATATATATATATATATATATATACAAAACATATCCAAAGAATTTTGCCTTTAAAATATTTTTCATAATTAATTTGAATGTGTTTTGTGTTAAAAGTGATAAATTAAAAAATAATCTTTTTTTAAATATATTTTTTTTAATAGAGAAAAATAGAAAAGAAAAAAAGGAAGAAGAAAAAAAGCAAAGAAAACAGGAATATACCAATAAAGGCAATTTTAGCCACGAAAAATGCTCTCGTCTCCATCCATGAAAAGGATATATAGTTTGCAGAGAAACGGTTAATTTTTTAATTTATATAAAAAATAAAAAAAATTTAAAAAAAAGGTTTTAAAAGAATATTCAGCGTATTTTCCATTTTTAAAAAATTAAATTGAGAAATATATATATATATATATATATATATACAAAACATATCCAAAGAATTTTGCCTTTAAAATATTTTTCATAATTAATTTGAACGTGTTTTGTGTTAAAAGTGATAAATTAAAAAATAATCTTTTTTTAAATATATTTTTTAATATAAGAAAACAACTTTTTTAAAATATATTTTTAATAGAGAAAAATAGAAAAGAAATAAAAGGAAAAAGAAAAAAAAAGCAAAGAAAACAGGAATATACCAATAAAGGCAATTTTAGCCACGAAAAATGCTCTCGTCTCGTATTTTTCATTTTTAAAAAATTTAATTAAATTGAGAAATATATATATATATATTAAACATATCCAAAGAATTTTGCCTTTAAAATATTTTTCATAATTAATTTGAACGTGTTTTGTGTTAAAAGTGATAATTAAAAAATAATATTTTTTTAAATATATTTTTTTTAATAGAGAAAAATAGAAAAGAAAAAAGGAAGAAGAAAAAAAGCAAAGAAAACAGGAATATACCAATAAAGGCAATTTTAGCCACGAAAAATGCTCTCGTCTCCATCCATGAAAAGGATTTATTGTGGGAATTCTTTGCAGAGCAAACGGTTAATTTTTAAATTTATATATAAAAAAAAAAAGGGTTTTAAAAGAATATTCAGCGTTATTTTCCATTTTTAAAAAATTTAATTAAATTGAGAAATATATATATATATATATATATGTTAAACATATCCAAAGAATTTTGCCTTTAAAATATTTTTCATAATTAATTTGAACGTGTTTTGTGTTAAAAGTGATAAATTAAAAAATAATATTTTTTAAAATATAAATATATATTTTTTAATAGAGAAAAATAGAAAAGAAAAAAAGGAAGAAAAAAAACAAAGAAAACAGGAATATACTAATAAAGGCAATTTTAGCCACGAAAAATGCTCTCGTCTCCATCCATGAAAAGGATATATAGTGGGAATTATTTGCAGAGCAAACGGTTAAAATATTTTTCATAATTAATTTGAACGTGTTTTGTGTTAATAGTGATAAATTAAAAAATAATCTTTTTTAAAATATATTTTTTAATATAAAAAACAACTTTTTAAAAATACATTCTTTAATAGAGAAAAATAGAAAAGAAATAAAAGGAAAAAGAAAAAAAAGCAAAGAAAACAGGAATATACCAATAAAGGCAATTTTAGCCACGAAAAATGCTCTCGTCTCCATCCATGAAAAGGATTTATTGTGGGAATTCTTTGCAGAGCAAACGGTTCAATTTTTTAAATTTATATTAAAAAAACAAAAAAAAGAACAAAATTGTTTTTAAAAGAATAGTCAGCGTATTTTCCATTTTTTAAAAATTAAATTAAATTGAGAAAAATATTTATATATTAAACATATCCAAAGAATTTTGCCTTTGAAATATTTTTCATAATTAATTTGAACGTGTTTTGTGTTTAAAGTGATAAATTAAAAAATAATATTTTTTAAAATATATATTTTTTTAATAGAGAAAAATAGAAAAGAAAAAAAGGAAGAAGAAAAAAAGCAAAGAAAACAGGAATATACCAATAAAGGCAATTTTAGCCACGAAAAATGCTCTCCTCTCCATCCAAGAAAAGTGTATAGTGGGAATTCTTTGCAGAGGAAACGGTTAATTTTTTAATTTATATATATATATAAAAAAAAAAAAGAAAGTTTTTAAAAGAATATTCAGTGTATTTTCCATCTTTAAAAATCAAATTAGATTGAGAAAAAATATATATATTAAACATATCCAAAGAATTTTGCCTGTAAAATATTTTTACTATTTTTTTCCTTTTTTCATAATTAATTTAAACCTGTTTTGTGTTAAAAGTAATAAATTAAAAAATCTTTTTTTTTTTTAATATATTTTTTTAAATAGAAAAAAATAGAAAAGAAAAAAAGCAAAGAAAACAGGAATATACAATAAAGGCAATTTTAGCCATGAAAAATGCTCTTGTATTAACTTTTGTTTCCACGCTGCAGGCTTCTCTGATTCCTGCAAAATCTCTGACTGGATAAAGCACGGTGAACAGCAACCACCTACGCGGCACGCGCAAGACTTAATGGAAGACGGTGACCGTGGCGCACGCCGTATTGAAATGTCTCCACACGGACCCGCCGACCCTCACTCTGACTCTCCGTATGTCAGTCCCTGCGGACACGGCACCATACGTGGGAGAAAAAAAAAAGTTGCGTCGGAAAGAAGCCGACAGCGGCAGGCACAGAGTCCTCCCTCATTAGCCCTGATTCCCCCTGAGTGACATCCTTAACAAAAGGATGCAGCCTCTGCCGCCATGGCAACAGCCTCCTCCGTCTCCAGCTCCACACTGCATGCTTCTTTTTTTTGTTTGTTATTTTGACTATCGTATTTCACCCTCGAAAGAGTGAACATTAGGGGTGAAATTGACAGAGTTACAGCATCAATTTTTGTAATGCTTGGAAATTGGAATGCATCATACGTCTATCGCCGTCAATGGCATCGAAGCATGAAAACTCTACCCAAGTTATAGTTATAGAGCTGCATAAATGTGTGGAGGCCTCAGGAGTCCAAGGCAGCAGCGGCAGCGGCAGCCAGTGTGTCTGGTGTCACAGCAAATCAAGTGTCAGCTGTACACCACCTGCCCACCCGCGCACACAAAGTCTGAAGAGAGCGAGCCAGCCAGCGAGCAATCGCCTATGAATAGAACAGCCAGAGTGTTGCCATCTCCCCCCTTCTCTTTTCTTTCCGCCGCCTCCAACATCTTCAGGTACACAAACAAGCTAAGGTCACCTCATTACCACATCATCTACTGCCCTCACTATTGGGGGGTTGGGCTGCCACAACCCAGTATTTTGATTGTCGATTAACCCCTTAATGCCTGAAGTTACATTAAAGTGCATGTGACACGAAAAAGCATGTTTATTTCATAATACGCGGTATTTTATGCTCCTGAATGATATGGACCGCTTGGATGTGTGTGGAAGCGATTGCTATATTTATTTAGTTTTTTGAATCCCGCGCCATGAAAATGAGTGACTTCCGGCTTTGGTCTTACATTGAGGATGAGGGCGCTGTGACGTGTACGGATGAAGGCATCCTCTTCGCTATACAGCATACTGTTGTGTATGAGGACTAAGGATTCAGCTGATTTTGCGGATTAATATGTTAATTTTTCGCATCACGCTAGCCAAACGGCTGCAGAAAAATCTTGCTGTATGAGGGAGAGGCGTGTGTGGCTTTTTGGAGGTTCAAAAGGTTCCCATTCACCGTGGATATTGGCCAAAACAAGCCCTACTACTGTGGGACCATTGGACTTACGAGGAAGTGAGTAAACATCTTGTTTTGTCCATCCATCCATCCATTATCTTCCGCTTAGTCCGGAGTCGGGTCGCGGGGGCAGCAGCTTTAGCAGGGAAGCCCAGATTTCCCTCTCCCCAGCCACTTCAACCAGCTCCACCGGTGGGATCCCAAGGCGTTCCCAGGCCAGCCGAGCGACATAGTCTCTCCAGCGTGTCCTGGGTCGACCCCGGGGCCTCCCGCCGGTGGGACATGCACGGAACACCTCTCCAGGGAGGCGTCCAGGAGGCATCCGAACCAGATGCCCGAGCCACCTCAACTGGCTCCTCTCAACGCAGAGGAGTAGCGGCTCGACACCAAGCCCTTCCCGGATGACCGAGCTTCTCACCCTATCTCTAAGGGAGAGCCCGGACACCCTGTGGAGGAAACTCATTTCGGCCGCTTGTATCCGGGATCTTGTTCTTTCGGTCACGACCCACAGCTCGTGACCATAGGTGAGGGTAGGAACGTAGATCGACCGGTAAATCGAGAGCTTCGCCTTTTGACTCAGCTTCTTCTTCACCACAACGGACCGGTGCAGAGTCCGCATCACTGCAGACGCTGCGCCGATCTGCCTGTCAATCTCCCGCTCCCTCCTACCCTCACTCGTCAACAAGACCCCAAGATACTTGAACTCCTCCACTTGGGGCAGGATCTCATCCCCGACCCGGAGAGGGCATGCCACCCTTTTCCGGCTGAGGACCATGGTCTCGGATTTGTAGGTGCTGATCTTCATCCCAACCGCTTCACACTCGGCTGCAAACCGCCCCAGTGAGAGTTGGAGGTCACGGCTTGATGAAGCCAACATCACCACATCATCTGCAAAAAGCAGAGATGCAATGCTGGGCCACCAAACCGGACACCCTCAACGCTTCGGCTGCGCCTAGAAATTCTGTCCATAAAAATTATGAACAGAATCGGTGACAAAGGGCAGCCTTGGCTGAGTCCAATCCTCACTGGGAACGAATTCGACTTACTGCCAGCAATGCGGACCAGACTCTGACACTGGTCGTACAGGGACCGAACAGCCCTTACCAAGGGTTTCGGTACCCCGTACTCCCGGAGCACCCTCCACAGGACTCCCCTAGGCACACGGTCGAACGCCTTTTCCAAATCCACAAAACACATGTAGACTGGTTGGGCAAACTCCCATGCACCCTCGAGGACCCTGCCGAGGGTGTAGAGCTGGTCCACTGTTCCACGGCCGGGACGAAAACCACACTGCTCCTCCTGAATCCGAGATTCGACTTCTCGACGGACCCTCCTCTCCAGCACCCCTGAATAGACTTTACCGGGGAGGCTGAGGAGTGTGATCCCTCTATAATTGGAACACACCCTCCGGTCGCCTTTTTTAAAAAGGGGGAACACCACCCCGGTCTGCCAATCCAGAGGCACTGTCCCAGATGTCCACGGGATGTTGTAGAGGCGTGTCAGCCATGACAGCCCTACAACATCCAGAGCTTTTAGGAACTCCGGGCGGATCTCATCTACCCCCAGGGCCTTGCCACCGAGCTTACCAACCGCCTCAGTGACCACAACCCCAGAGATTGAAGAGCCCACCTCAGAGTCCCAGACTCTGCTTCCTCAAAGGAAGGCGTGTCGGTGGAACTGAGGAGGGCTTCGAAGTATTCTCCCCACCGACTCACGACGTCCCGAGCCGAGGTCAGCAGTACACCATCTTCACTATACACAGTGTTAATGGTGCACTGCTTTCCTCTCCTCAGACACCGGATGGTGGACCAGAATTTCCTCGAAGCCATCCGGAAGTCGTTTTCCATGGCCTCGCCGAACTCCTCCCATGTCCGAGTTTTTGCCTCGGTGACCACCGAAGCCGCAGTCCGCTTGGCCAGCCGGTACCTGTCAGCTGCCTCCGGAGTCCCACAGGCCAAAAATGCCCGATAGGCCTCCTTCTTCAGCTTGACGGCATCCCTTACCGCTGGTGTCCACCAGCGGGTTCGGGGATCGCCGCCACGACAGGCACCAACCACCTTGCGGCCACAGCTCCAAACGGCCGCCTCGGCTGTTATGTCAAATACGAATACTGCGAGTACAAAGTAAAAACTACAAACTTTCTTTAAATAAAGGACTACTTACGTTTGATCATTGATAGGCATGTAAAAAGCTCTCTTCATGCACATTAGCTGCACGTTAGCTGTACAACTGCAGCCGCCCTCCTCCAGGGAACGAGCTGTAAAATGCTATCCGCCGGGCGGTTTGCCGATACGCGAAGACAATCAACAACCCAGTCATCATGCCACATAATCCGGGCTAGCTATGTGTGATTTACCGCTTCGAAGACTTTGAAACATCACTCGGTTTGGGTTAGCATGTCGGCTAGCTGTCATGCCTCTTGGTTTGTTTACATTCTCCGAAGCCGGGGAAGGGAAATGACCAGTGTTGGGAGTAACCCCGTTATAAATAACGCCGTTACGTAACGGCGTTATTTTTTCAGTAACGGGGCAATCTAACTCATTATTTTTTCCGCCGTTACAACGCCGTTACCGTTACTGACGGTCAAAAGCGGTGCGTTACTTACTCTGAATTAATTGAAGAAACTACCAGCCGTGTCGAGTCGACTCTCTGCTCTGTTGATTTGTCATCCAAGACTTGGGGTGCGTTCATGTTCGAGAATAGCACACGTACTTCTGACTCCAAGCTGTTTGTCCCTGCTCATTCAATTAGACAACGCTTTCCAAAGTTTGGTAACGTTTCTGTGTTTGCTACACCTGATGCTAGCCTCGTTCCCATCTCCCACTGTCAGCCAGCAATAATTCTGCTTCCATCTTGAGGACGGCAGACGCTTTGAAGGTGACGTGAATTGTCCGGAAACGGGCCTACCTGAATGCAGACCCTCGAGAGATGCGATGGAAGGGATTGTGATTGGCTGAGGGTTAGAGTCATGTGTCGTGGTAAGCCAATAAGAGCCGGTGATTTCACAAGCAAACCGGAACAGCGCGTGCGGCAAACACACACGCAAAACAGATGCATAGTGTCGGGATGGCAGAGCATTCAGAAGAAAAATTGTCCTTTAAGAGGTGGAGATATAGACACTATTTCAAGTTTGTCGAAATTAAAGGAAAGAACCTGCATGTAATGTGTAATTTATGTCCCGGGGCAAAGCTTTTGTTGACATCTGTGGTAAGCAATTCAAATCTGCTGAAGCAGCTAACAAGTTAACTACCTGTCTGTTCTTCTCTATTCCACTGACTCGAATACTGCTCAGAAAATTTCAAATTCTTTGACATACAACAAGTTATTTTTAAAGTAACGGAAATAGTTACTTTCCCTGGTAACTAGTTACTTTTACTATAGAGTAATTCAGTTACTAACTCAGTTACTTTTTGGAAGAAGTAGTGAGTAATGTAACTAATTACTTTTTTAAAGTAACGTGCCCAACACTGGAAATGACATATGTCCGATTTAGGTGTCATAAAATATTGTTCGGGAGGTGCGACAGTAAAGGTGAAAACGACAGTTTTGACCATTATGGAGTAATTTTGCCATGTCGTCCTAAATAAGTGCATTTTTATCATTTCATATCCCATTTAGCACAAGACTGTTGTTTGTCAATATCATGCCATTTATTTAGCAATTGGGGAAAATACTTGGATATAAAGAATATCCTGTAAAAGTATTGAAGTAAAGAGACAGAAACAATGACATTTTGCAGCTCTCTTTTCACGTTTTCCTCGTTGTGAATAGTTGCCCCTCAACGGGCTGACTGGTCCTTCTCAAGCCATTTATTTAGCTACTGGGGAAAAATACTTGGATAAAAAGAATATCGTGTAAAAATATTGGAGCAGAGAGACTGAAACAGTGACATTTTGCGGTTCTCTTCGTCGTGTTTTCCTCGTTCTGAATAATTCCCCCTCAATGGGCTGAATAGTAAAACCGATGAGCCCAGTCTACCGCTGACGTCATCCACCTGTTGGGGACGCTAAAGCCCTATAATGGTAGGCGTGGCTAAGTGGCAGATTAAAAGACTAATTTCTCGTCATCTGCGCTTTGCTAAATTGTTGTATATAGTCGAATCGTCTCAAAATATGATTCTAATTCACATAATATTGTCATTAAAGACTTTTTTTTTTCCTGTCGTATGCTCCTTAAGGCCGCTATTAAAGCATCCTGGGCCTCCATAACACCTCAGCAGTGCCACAGGCTGATTGCCTCCATGCCACGCCGCATTGAAAAAGTCATTTCTGCAAAAGGATTCCCGACCAAGTATTGAGTGCATAGCTGATATAATTAATTGAAGGTTGACTGTTTTTTGTATTAAAAAACACTTTTTTGTATTGGTCGGAAGAAATATGCTATTTTTTTTAGACAGGGATTTTTGCATTAACATTTTTTAACAATGCAAACACTGAACTTCATTGAAATGCCTAAAGCGTGTTTTACTGAATCACACAAATAGAAAACAATAGCTCCAGATGTGCCTGAATTTCCGAGAGTCACAATCCAGAGGTTGTAGGTTCGATTCTCCGCTCTGATGACCTTGTCTAACTATCCTTGACTAAGATACTAAACCCCACGTTGCTCCTGGTGCTGCGTCACTAGTGGCTAGATGAGGATATAGTGTGAAGTGCTTTGAGGGCCTACAAAAGGTAGAGTGGCGCAATACAAGTTTAACTACATTTACCATTACCATTTAACCAATCGGAGGACAGGGTGAATACTAGTGCAGGAGACAGCACGCAGGAGAGAGGCACGGCTGCATCTGAGCCGAAATAACCCAGCTTGAAATGTTTTTTTTCTCTATCGGCCGGTTCGATTTAAAAAAGGCCAATACTGATATACGTAAAATTTCCAAATATCGGCGCTGATAATCGATCAACCTCTACTAGTGCTGCAACAATTAATCGATAAACTCATTTGATTACAAAAATGCTTCCAATCAAATTTTGCTGCTTCGAGGATTTGTTTAATTACAGTGGCGTTGTCATGGTTTGTTTTGAAAGTGTTTGCAGTTAGTTTTATGGATTTAGGTGGGCACACTGCCCTCTAGTTGCAACAGTGCATACGCCATAACTGGTCGAACATGGCTAAATCCAGCTGCCCCCTGGTAAGACCAACATTAGGTAAGTTTTTGTTTGAGCTAATATGTTTGGTTATGCATTCGCAATTTAGTTTATAGGTATATTTCACAGTTGTTTTGTGGGAATACGTGTTTGAACAATTTGTTAAGAGCATTGTAAAAAAAAAAAAAGTTAGCATTCAATAGCATTTAAGCTAGCAGACTTTTGCTACACAAGTTAGCTAATTTTTCTTTTGTCTTACGTAGATACTCATTCATTTATTCATTTTTTAAAATATCATTTGAGGCTAGGATCAGATTTTTAAATACATTTATTGCAAGTGCAATTCTGCATATTTTGAAGAAACACTCAGGAATTTTATTTTGCATTCACATTTAATGCTTGTTTGTAAGTAATCTTAGTGTGCCAAAATGTCTACATTAAACCATCATACATCAGAAACCATTTGGGGAATACATAAGTACATGGAAGTAGCAATAATATGTATGAAATTATTGTATATTAAAAAATAGAGCGAAATATTTAATAATCCTAAATCCAAAAAGAGATTGAATAAAAATGAATTTTGAAAATTCATTTATAAAATAAGATTGTATTTTTAAATGGAACATTTTTTAAAAGATTTTTAAATATTCTGAAATATGAAAATTTTCATACACTATTTACAAGTATATGTTTTAATTTTAATAATTTTGCTATTTAAAAAAAAATCATTAAAAAAGCTAATTCATAAAACAAGATTGTATTTTTAAATGGAACATTTAAAAACATTATTTAAAAAATCTCAAATATAAAAATTTTCATACAATATTTACAAGTATATATTTTTATTTTAATAATTTTGCCATCTTTACTTTATCATTTGAAAATTTTTTAAAGATTTTTTTTTTTGTTTCAAGATTTTCACATTTTTAGTTGCATTTTACAACTGTCTATATTATGCTTTTTTTTTTTTTACCCCCAATCGATAGTTTTTTTTAATGTATTTATGTACTCCAATACTTCATGTATATTTATGAACACCCGTATTGGCCCGAATATATGACTGTGCTTTTTGGAATGAAATAAGACTGAAAAAGTGGGGGTCGTCTTATATTCGCGGTTTAGACGTTATAGCCATTCACGACGCTAGATGGCGCCAGATATCATTGAAGCGATGTTCTGTCATGACGAATCTCAGCTACTCTCAAGTATAACCAGTTTGCATTATTTTATTGCAATGTTTTTCCTTATTCAGATTTGTTTCAAGACTACAGTTAGTTAGACCTCGTTTTATCACAATAGATTGGTTCATTTACATTTCAAAAACCTTTAAGTAATTCATTTACGAATGTGACTGCACTTTAGTTTACATATTTCAATGTTCAGATATTAATATTTGAATGAGGCAAAATAACATACTTTTTCTCTCAAATATATTGTTATAATCATTTGTTTCAGATATACTGTAATTATTTTCTGTATAAAAATTAATTTAGTGTTCAAAAAGTCTTTTTTCAAACTTGAGTCTTGAAAAAGAGGGTGTCGTCTTATAATCAGGGCAGTCTTATATTCGGGCCAATATGGTAACTCTTTGACTGCCAGTGCCAGCACTAGACGTTCAATCTGTTTTACCCCTTTTTCACCCAGCGTGCTTGAGCTTTGCTTCCCGATCACCAGTTGGCTTTGTACATGTGCAAAGGATCCAAATTGGAGCCACGTCATGAGTCACCTGAATACGTCAGTACTTCAATACCTAAACCATAACTAGCGGCATCCATCAAGTCCGTCGGAAATGCAACGTAGAAGAAGAAACGAAGAATGACGCCCACAACAAAGATGGAAAAGCTCGTTGCGTGCATCCATTTCATTCGCCTGTGTTTGTATTTTTACATCAAAATGCAAGAACTCTTTCAGGCTGCCAGTCAAAGGTTGGAATCGTACCTGCACAATAAACCCGGGACTTGCACAAATATAAGGTCAACAATGTCTCCAAACAATTCATCCACCATCAAAAATAGTTGTCGGTTAATGTGCTACTTGATTTGTTGTTGACTAGTCGATCAATGCTGGCAGCCCTATTAGGCGAGGGTTTTGGGGGAGGCCTCCTTCGTCTGAGGAAGGGTCTCTGGGGAGGATTTCCAGTGGCTGCGTGCAACCACGAGATGTCATTACTCAGTTCTAACTGCATGTGTAGCTCGGCCATAATATTCCAGCTTAGTGTGTGTGTGTGTGATAGTGTTATGTGTCTGGTCCCTCTGTTTCTCTGCTGTCTGTGGCCTCCTCTTCCCCATGAATACTAATGCGCTTCAAACCCCAGAGATCAACCTTCCTCCTCCCTCCCCTCGCCGGCGCCTTCATCCGTCTCCTCCTCCTCCTCCTCCTGCTTTCGCCTTTAACTTTCCCATCTTCTTCTCCACCCCGAACGCCTGCCCACTTATTCCTTTACACGTCATTCAGGGTGCTCGACTAACTCGTTGGCTGCCATTGACGGTATGAGACGTCCGATCCGTTTGGACAGGGATGAATCCCCATGAGTCAAGAATGCCATCAGACATGTATAGGGATATAAATCGAAGAACAATTTTGTAAAGAGCAAGAAATTGGGTATCAGACTTCATTTTGCGCGGCCCGTGACAGTAAATCAAGTATATAGACTTCATGTTTCTCGCTAAAAAAAAGAGAAGACGAATGATAAATCATGGGAGAATATTAACTAAGGGCTGGCATTGTATGATGTCTCAGTGTCACTGACGGTGATGGACGATCAAAGGGATTGGATGTCTATTGCTGTCGATGGTAACCAATTGGTTTGTGAAGCAGGACCTTAACAGTACCGTAATTTCTGGACTATAAGGTGCACCTGACTATAAGCCGCCAGCCACCAAATTTGACATGAAAACGTCATTTGTTCAGAGATAAGCCTCACTGGACTATAAGCCGCAGTTGTCCTCATTGTATTATGGGACATTTACACCAAAAGATATTAACTGGTAACACTTAATTTGACAATGGCCCCGTAAGACTGTCACGGGACCAAATGAACCACCATTATGCTTTGAACCAATTGGCTGCAAAGCCTTATTGTCACTAAAAGCTTCATTTGGCCATCACTGCTTCCTTGGGGTAGACAGTCAACCTCTGCTGCCACCTGCTCTCAACACTGTTGTCATCCAACATTCCTCCTAGCATGCATGGCGGCGCTACAGATGTAAATAACAGTCATGTTCTGTGCTAATTATTTCTTCAGTTACTGTACCAGTTGTTTCATGAATTGTCAGTTATGGTATTTGGTAGCATTTTCTTGGATAGTGGTGCCATAATACTGTCATAAGACAGTCATAATTATTACATGACACTGTCATAAGCATTAATGAATGCTTATAATAGATGTCAGTTAGTGTCATCCAGCAAATTATCTCACTTTTGAATGGACGTAAAAGATCTGAGCTGGAAAAAAATGGATTTAGTGACATAATACGCCACATGACACATATTGACATCTGTCATAAGCATTCAGTAATGCCCATGATAGTGTCATGTCATAATTATGTTCTTATGACAGTCTTATGATGCCGCTGTCAAATAAAGTGTTACCTATTAACCGAAATAAATCAACAAATAAGACACACTGGATTACAAGCCGCAGGATTCAAAATGAGAGAAAAAAGTAGCGGCTTATATTCCGAAGATTAGGGTAAATGTTCCAAAATATTTAAAATTTTTTTTATTCTTTACACATTTCAAAATTTAAAAAATGGGAAAAAAACAGGAAATATGGTCTATTAAATTCTTCATTTCAAATCTTATTTATAAATAAATAAAAACAGTAAATATTTTCATTAATTTAATAAAAATGTTATATAAAAAAAAAGTAATAAATCAAAAGCATGGTCTTTTTAAAAAAAAAAATTAAATCAAGGCATTAATTTAAAAAAATCTTCAATCAAGCATTGGATGGGATGTCTATCGCACCTTTCACACACACCTGTGTGTTATGTGTGAAAGCAATTTCACGGGTCGACTGACACAGAGATGACGCGGACATTTACCAAGTTGCGTCTTAGTATCATGTCCGGGACTTTCCCGGGAAGTGGAATGTGTGACAGCAGGCATTAAATTCCCGGTTCACAACGCAATGACGTAAATATCATAGCTGACAAATCGTCATTTTCTCTTTCTTCGCAGTAAGACAAAAAACGGTAAACAAACACCAAAATTATCAATACGGCAAACTGGAAATAGCCAAATTAAACTGAAAACATAATGGAATTAAATTTACTGGATTGTTGGAGAGTTGAAGAGAGTCTATCGTCCATCTTTGGAAATGTGTCGTTTATTTTGTTGTTGATGCCGACGAAAAATGACGTAATGTTCGGGTTATAAAATAGCGCAACTGTGCCGAACTTGCAGCCTGGAGGTCAGATTTGGCTGGCCGCATCATAATAATAATGACAGTAAATCAAGTACATAGACTTGTTTCTCGCTAAAATTAAATTTGAAATACGAATGATAAAACGTGGGAGAATATTAACTGAGGGCTGGCAATGAATGATGTTCCAGTGCCACTGACAGTGACAGACGTCCAAATGGATTGAACGTCTATTGTCGCCAATGGGAACTAATTGGTTTATGAAACAGGACCTTAAGAGTAAATGTTCCGAAATATTTTTTTTTTTTTTTTTTAAGTTTTTTTTTTTCTTTACATATGTTTAAAAAAAATGGGGAGAAACAGTAACTATCATCTTTTAAATTCTTTATTTCAAATGTAATTTATAGATTCAAAAAAAGTAAATATTCTCATTCATTTTTTTTTATTACAAAAACAAGAAAGGAATAGTCATATTGTCTTTTTTTTTTTTTTTAAATAAAAATAAAATCAAGAAATTTAAAAAAATCAATCACTGCAAGCCCGTCCCAGCCAAATTAGATTGGATTAGATTAGATCTCGCTGTCAATGGCACTTAACAAATATACATATGTACATAATAAAGAAGGTAAAAAATAATAAAAAATAAAATAAAATAAAAAAAAAAGAACCCAAAGCTAATTCAAAAACAATACTCAACAAGACATCTGTCACAAGGACAGATAATCATTTGGCTCTGTAAGTGTGCAGACAGTTGACTGTTGATAGTAGCATTATGCCATTCTGTAACGACATGGAACTGGTCAATTGGTCACCGACTGCCTTGGACATGATCTTCTCTACAATGCGACCAGAACCTGGACAACGCCCATGCCCGGGCAACACTTTTAAGTCTGGATCTATGGAGGATAGCTGGGGAAATTGGCGGCCGCTGTGTCTGACCACACTCGAAGTTGAAGACATCGAGGATGTGTATGTTTTTGTTGCGCTGCTAGCTACGATTGTTCTGCAGGGGCTCGGAGCCCACTTGCTTCGTCAGATCAAGAAAGTGCTGGGAAGCCAAAGGAGATCAGTGGAATTGTCCACTATGGTCGTGAGCGCTATCGCCGGAGTGCACGCCAGCCTCAACAAGGCCTGTGATGATATATTACAGGTGAAGACCGGCCTAGCTGCATCCAACACTTCCACAACCAGAATGGTAATGAAAATTACCATGGATCACATCCTGGATCGAATCAACAGAATGAACTAACCTCACACTGCAAAATGAACTAATCTGGGAAGATGGTAAATCTAGGGGAGGGGAAAAAACAAAACAAAACCGGACAAAAAAAACCCCTTGTAATCATCACACATTCTGAAATGTCATAATTGTTATTCAATGATTCTGTGTACTATGGTATTCTGGGGGCGGGATTCAATAAGCTTTGGCTTCTCCTGTCAGCCCTTTTCTTTTCGGGTTGAACTGAATGTAATCACAAATGAATGTTGTACGTTTGGATCTGTCACGCCTGAAAAGGAAATAAAGAAAAGAAAAATAAAATAATAATACACGCAAAATGAATAAAACTTCAAAGAGAAAAATATTTAAAAAGAAATCAAAGAGATAAAAGGTAAAGTAAAAAAAATGAAATAAGATTTTCTTTGAAAATATGAATAGAGGCTATTATTAATTAGGGCTGCAGCTATCGATTATTTTAGTAGTCGATTAATCTATCAACTAGTTAGTTGGAATAATCATGTAATCAGATTAAGAACATTCAGTGCGTTGCAGAATGAATTTTATGGATGTAAAACAAAGGCTTGTTAAGATTGCAATTTCAAAATAAAATTCCCTAGTATTTCTTCAAACGATGTACAAGTGCACTTTCATTTAAAAATAGATATTATAATTAGGGATGTTCCGATCATGATTTTTTGCTCCCGATCCGATCCCGATCGTTTTAGTTTGAGTATCTGCCGATCTCGATATTTCCCGATCAGATTGCTTTTTTTTTTGTGCTCCCGATTCAATTCCAATCATTCCCGATAATTTTTCCCGATCATATACATTTTGGCAATGCATTAAGAAAAAAATGAATAAAATGAATAAATACTGTATTTGTTTATTATGACAATAAATCCTCAAGATGGCATTTACATTATTAACATTCTTTCTGTGAGAGGGATCCACGGATAGCAAGACTTTTAATTCTTAAAGGATAAATGTGACTTTGTATATTGTGACTAAATATTGCCATCTAGTGTATTTGTTGAGCTTTCAGTAAATGATACTGTAGCCATCTGTTCTGCCCAAATGCATGATGGGAAGTGCACCCATGACTGTGCGTAGTGGTACCAATTCATATATCTTCTCTGCGTTGGGAAATAACATAGGGTGTTAAGAAAAAGATCAATTACTACCTTTCTTCCCCACATTGCTTCCAACGATGTTTCTAATCGTAGGGAGAGGAAATGTAAGGCTTTAGCCAATTAAAAAAAGGCTCCAAAGGCTGCCAAAATTCACTCTACTCATTTTACGCTGCCTTTTAGCTCTCTCTCTCTCTATATATAGGTAAAACGGCGCCATTATAGCTTGAACGCGACAATGCGTGAGTGGGCCGTGCAGCGCATGCATTACTTGTGTTAAATATTTTAACGTGATAAATTTTAAAAAATTAATTAATTACCGCCGTTAACGGGATAAATTTGATAACCCTACCTTAAGTCTAAACTAAAGACTCTGGATGAGTGTAACATATTATGTCTATAACGTTAAATACAATTAGAAAACGATTTATTTAAAATATATATATTTAAAAAAGGCATGTTCGATATTTTATTGCCGATACTTTGAAAATGACGTGATCGGACCCGATCAATTGGGATGCCGATCGGTCAGGACATCTCTAATTATAATCATTATTATAATAATGAGATATTTTGCCGGATAACGCTAAATGACATCTGTTATAAGCATTCATTAATGCTCATGACAGTGTCATGTCATAATTATGATTGTCTTATGACAGTCTTATGTCGCCACTGTCAAATAAAGTGTTCCCAAATACCATAGCTAGCAATTAATAAAACAACTAGAACAATAACAGAAGAAATGATTCGCACAGAACATGCTTTTTGATTGTTTACATCTGTTGCACTGCAATGCATGCTAGGAGGCATGTTGGACAACAACAGTGTTGTCAGCAGGTGGCGGCAGAGGTTGACCGTCTCCCCCAAGGGAGCAGTGATGGCCAAATGAAGCTTCTCGAAGCAATGAAGCTTTGCAGCCAATAGGTTCAAAGCTTCATAGTGGTTCATTTGGTCTTATGACAGTCGTATGATGCCGCTGTCAAATAAAGTGCTACCGGTTAATATATTTTGGTGTAAATATCCCATAATACAGTGAGGACAGCTGCAGATTATAGTCCAGTGCGGCTTATCTATGAACAAATGCAGTTTTCATGCCAAATTTGGTGGGGTTAGTGTTTAAGGGCGTTAAAGCCATTTTAACTCTAGAAAGATTGTTAATTGGTTACCTTATTAGAGCATTGTGTCAAATTGACAGTTACAATGTGCTGACTATATAAACGGCTAATTTTTTAAAAACAACTCAGGTACTTCAATCACCCTTAAGCTTGTCGTATAGTTTCTCATTTTGTGTGTCAGCCGTCGAAATATGAAAATAGCGAAAAGCGGAGGAGGATTCCTGCCACATCTGCTTGTTCGCATTCCTTTTGACGTTTTTCTCCCTTATTTGGGAGGTGTAGCTAAAAAGCAACAGGCTACTTGTTGTCTCATCCAAAAACAACAACACAGCAAACATAGACACGCAAACAATTCACACTGCAGGACCACTTTGGGTTTCATCATCCCTTTTTTTCCCCTTCCTCAGTTGCTTTCTTTCTCTAGAGAAGGGAATAGGGGGAGTAGAGAAGAGTGCAAAGGGGAGGAGGGGTGTCTCATTCCCCATCTTTTGTTGCTTCTCGGGAGGGAGAGAGGACATATCCTCTCTCTCTTTCCAGCCCCCATTCACTCACACACACATGAAAGCGCCGCTAAAGGCTCATTTGCGCCACACACACTCCTCCTCGACGCCGCTCTTGTGTAACCCCCCCCCCCCCCCCCTCGTCGGGCTGCGCTTGGTTCCTTCCGAGCATTCCTGCCAAGTAGCTTCCACACACGGAGGCAAAAATCTCGTCTCAAGCAATTGCTGACGAGATCCAAACGAGGCGGGCCGCTCTCACCCTCGGCGACCCTGGGCGCGCTAGCCGTCCTGGCTTTTTTACCCTTATCCTCCCCCATTGCTCTTCCTCCCCCACCGAGAATGCGGGGGCCCCAGCGGCATAAATTGTCAGCTGTTCCTGGGCGTACTCTCTGGAAGCCCACATATGCGGACCGTGGGGCTGCGAGGGTAACCTGAGTAAGCTGGACCCCGCTGGTTTCCTGGTCTTGAAAAAGTAAACGGAGGCCCTGACAATAATGCCGCAGTGTGGAGACGCTCAAACGACAGCCTAAATGGGGCCTCGATGTAGTTCCGACAGCTACAATGAAACTGCCATTGACAGCGCTAGATCCATCTCTAAAGTTACAACTAGGGTTGTTCCGATCATATTTTTTTGCTCCCGATCCGATCCCGATCGTTTTAGTCTGAGTATCTGCCGATCCCGATATTTCCCAATCCGATTGCTTTTTTTTGCTCCCGATTCAATTCCAATAATTCCCGATCATTTTTCCCGATCATATACATTTTGCCAATGCATTAAGAAAAAAATAAATAAAACTCGGACGAATATGTACATTCAACATACAGTACATAAGTTCTGTATTTGTTATTATGACAATAAATCCTCAAGATGGCATTTACATTATTAACATTCTTTCTGTGAGAGGGATCCACAGATAGAAAGACTTGTGACTTTTTATATTGTGACTAAATATTGCCATCTAGTGTATTTGTTGAGCTTGCAGTAAATGATACTGTGGCCATGCCCAAATGCATGATGGGAAGTGGAACCATGACTGTGCGTAGTGCTACCAATTGATATATCTTCTCTGCGTTGGGGAATAACATAAGGTGTTAAGAAAAAGATCAATTGCAACCTTGCTTCCCCATATTGCTTCCCATGATATTTCTAATCGTAGGAAGAGGGATTGTAAGGCTTTAGCCAATTAAAAAAAGGATCCAAAGGCTGCCAAAATTCACTCTACTCATTTTACGCTGCCTTTTCTCTCTATATATAGGTAAAACGGCGCCATTACAGATTGAGCGCGACAATGCGTGAGTGGGTCATGCAGCGCATGCATTAATTGCGTTAAATATTTTAACATGATACATTTTTTTAAAAATTCATTACCACCGTTATTTGGATAAATCTGATAACACTACCTTAAGCCAACACTAAGGACTCTAGATGAGTGTAACATATTATGTCTGTAACGTTAAATACAATTAGAGAACGATTTAATTAAAAATTATATATATATATTAAAAAAAGGCATGGCCGATATTTTTTTGCCGATTCCGATACTTTGAAAATGACGTGATCGGACCCGATCGAGACATCTCTAGTTACAACACAATAGATAGTTAACGTACTACGACTAGGCTGCTAAAAAGACAGCGTTGTATTTCACCTACAGCAGGGGTCAGCAAGCCTGGTCCTCGAGTGCCACTATCCAGCTTGTTTTCCATGTCTCCCTCCTTTAACACACCTGAATCAAATAATCATGATCGTTATCAGGCTCCTGCAGAGCTTGCTGATCATTTGATTCAGGTGTGTCAAAGGAGGGACACATGGAAAACAAGCTGGATAGTGGCACTTGAGGACCAGGGTCGCTGACCCCTGACCTACAGTGTGTGTTGGAGTTTTTGTACTGGAAATAA
Source organism: Corythoichthys intestinalis (assembly GCF_030265065.1). Taxonomy (NCBI): domain Eukaryota; kingdom Metazoa; phylum Chordata; class Actinopteri; order Syngnathiformes; family Syngnathidae; genus Corythoichthys; species Corythoichthys intestinalis. Next base: position 17,728,380 of record NC_080406.1, read on the forward strand.
AAGCGCCCGTGTATTATGAAGCAAATCCCCGCAGCTAGACGGCACAATGACACACAAACACATTTGAAAATGAAAAGGTCCAATAAGCCAACAGCAACAACTCACAATAATACAGCTACAATGCAAACTATTTGTAGTTCTCTAGTCTAAATCTGCAGCGACTTTTCCTCGCTGGGCAGAATTATTAACTATCAATCATCTTTATTGTCGACCTCGAATTGAAATTTCTAAAATTTCGCTGTTCTTGTCAAGAAAAAGATTGCTAATTCATTTTTGCGCCATCTTAACGCCTCCTCTGTCAACAGTTAACTTTTACGTTCCAATAGTGCCTTATCCAATGTGACCTGGTTGCAAGCAAAGTGCCAAACAAAAAAAAACTTTTTCAACATATTCATAAATTGAATCCACAAAGTTAAATACGCTATTCTTTCAATTACGCTATTCTTTCAATGTTTTATTTATTTACTTACTTTTAAGAACAAAAAAATCTACCCAACACCAGAGGGTGCTGCAGCACCCCACTTCCCGTGCCACTGACGCAGGGTATCCTTGGAAGCGGAAGTACAGCGTAGATGACAGACGATTAGCCATGGCCAGATGTTGTTGTGCTGTGCTAAGCAGTTGCATTTGCACAGAATCGGGTTGTAATGTGGCGATTGTGTGTTGTATGCTGTTGTTGAACGTATGTGAGAAAGTGACTGCCTGAGACAGGCAGTCACTCGAGGCAGCAGTTTCGTGAGCCTCGCTCTCCTGGAAGTGGCGACAATTTAACAGTCCCAAAAGTCACAAAAGTGAGAGCGAATGCGCTCCTGTGTGGCTTGGGGTACCACGTTGTTCCCTTTCGTGGTTTAACCTTCCCCTATGCATTTTTTTTTTTTTATATACTGCAGTTAGCCTCGGCATTGAGTTGGAAGGGAGTGACCCAGCCGCCGGCGACTTGCTGTGCCACATTACATTTTTTAATTCGAATTTACATGCATACAGTCAGTTGACAAAAAACTGAAACATACAGATGCACGGATATATTATCATTGCAAAATAAAAGAGTAATTATATATATATATACACACACCGGCCACTTTGTTAGGTAAACCTGTCCAACTGCTCGTTAACACTTAATTTCTAATCAGGCAATCACATGGAGGCAACTCAGTGCATTTAGGCATGTAGACATGCTTTAAGACAATCTCCTGCAGTTGAAACTGAGTATCAGTATAGGGAAGAAAGGTGATTTGAGTGACTTTGAACGTGGCATGGTTGTTGGTGCCAGAAGGGCTGGTCTAAGTATTTCAGAAACTGCTGATCCAACCAGTTACTAGCATGGTGTACCTAATACAGTGGCCGGTGAGTGTATATATATATATATATATATATATATATATATATATTTACAGTTCAACATGTAAAAATAATGCTATGCTACATTTCGTGCAGCATCACGCTGTGACACTCTAAGCTCCCTCCTCTCTCAGGAAACAGGTATTTCCTCATCTATTTACCCAATCACTGAGTGCGCCTTTCATCCACGTGATGCTACTCGGTAAAATCGGTTGGTGCAGTGTATATTCGAGTTTTTCAACAACTCATTTGCAAGTGTTTCTGCCATGTACAGTGGGGCAAATAAGTATTTAGTCAACCACCAACTGTGCAAGTTCTCCTACATGAAAAGATTAGAGAGGCCTGTAATTGTCAACAAGGGTAAACCTCAACCATGAGAGACAGAATGTGGAAAAAAAAACAGAAAATCACATTGTTTGATTTCTAAAGAATTTATTTCCAAATTAGAGGGGAAAACCTACAAACACGCAAATAGGTCTAACTTCTCACGAGGTCTAACGTGGCTCCACTCCTTACCTGTATTAATGGCACCTGTTTTAACTCATTATCGGTATAAAAGACACCTGTCCACAACTTCAGTCAGTCACACTCCAAATTCCACTATGGCCAAGAACCTAAGAGCTGTCGAAGGACACCAGAGACAAAATTGTAGACCTGCACCAGGCTGGGAAGACTGAATCTGCAATAGGCAAAACGCTTGGTGTAAAGAAATTGTGGGAGCAATTATTAGAAAATGGAAGACATACAAGACCACTGATAATATCCCTCGATCTGGGGCTCCATGCAAGATCTCACCCTGTGGCGTCAAAATGATAACAAGAACGGTGAGCAAAAATCCCAGAACCACACGGGGGATCTAGTGAATGACCTACAGAGAGCTGGGACCACAGTAACAAAGGCTACTATCAGTAACACAATGCGCCGCCAGGGACTCAAATCCTACACTGCCAGATGTGTCCCCCTGCTGAAGCCAGTACACGTCCAGGCCCGTCTGCGGTTCGCTAGAGAGCATTTGGATGATCCAGAAGAGGACTAGGAGAATGTGTTATGGTAAGATGACACCGAAATAGAACTTTTTGGTAGAAACACAGGTTCTCGTGTTTGGAGGAGAAAGAATAGTGAATTGCATCCGAAGAACAGCATACCCACCGTGAAGCACGGGGGTGGAAACATCATGCTATGGGGCTGTTTTTCTGCCAAGGGACCAGGACGACTGATCTGTGTAAAGCAAGGAATGAATAGGGCCATGTATCAAGAGATTTTGAGTGAAAATCTCCTTCCATCAGGAAGGGCATTGAAGATGAGACGTAGCTGGGTCTTTCAGCATGAAAATGATCCCAACACACAACCAGGGCAACAAGGGAGTGGCTTCGTAAGAAGCATTACAAGGTCCTGGAGTGGCCTAGCCAGTCTCCAGATCTCAACCCAATAGAAAATCTGCGGAGGGAGTTGAAAGTCCGTGTTGCCCAACGACAGGCCCAAAACATCACTGCTCTAGAGGAGATCTGCATGGAGGAATGGGCCAAAATAACAGCAACAGTGTGTGAAAATATTGTGAAGTTACAGAAAACGTTTGGCCTCAGTTATTGCCAACAAAGGGTACATAACAAAGTGTTGAGATGAACTTTTGGTATTGACCAAATACTTATTTTCCACCATGATTTGCAAATAAATGCTTTAAAAAAATCAAACAATGTGATTTAGTTTTTTAGTTTTTTTTCCACATTCTGTCTCTCATGGTTGAGGTTTACCCATGTTGACAATTACAGGCCTCTCTAATATTTTCAAGTGGGAGAACTTGCACTATTAGTGGTTGACTAAATACTTATTTGCCCCACTGTAGCTCTCCAACCGGACCTGGCTCCTCTTGGTCTAGTGCAGGGGTCGGCAACCCAAAATGCAAAATGTTGAAGAGCCATATTGGGCCAAAAAAAAAAAAAAAAATAAAAAAAACAACATATGTCTGGAGCTTCAAAAAATTAAAAGCCTTCAGTAAGCCTTATAATGAAGGCAACACATTATGTATCTGAATTAGCTATATTAGCTTATTATCATAATGACTAAGTTAAAAATATATAATGAGCCTTCGTGATTTAATGTTTATTTTCCCCCCACTGCATCCAACGCACCACATGACTACTCTGTTGTATGATGCTACCTGAAGTTTAACTTCATTACAATATTAATGAATCGTTTCATTGCTTTTATGAAATTATAGAAATGAAATGGAGAAATCCCGATTTTCAATGTCATTTTTATTTTGAGGTTTCGAAAAACAAAATGGAACATGCATAGCATGCCTCTTATCTGGGCATGTCTTTGATTTTCTTTATTATCTCGGTTTTGTTTTTGAAGTCTACAAATAGGTGTTCTGATATGTTGCTTAATGTGTCCTTCATGTACTCACCATTTGTGAATAGTTTTCCATGCTTTATTATCTCCCGGGTTACAACAAAACTTGCAGCAGTAGTGGAGTTTGGCAACGGAATCAACTTCATTATTATTATTTTTTTTTGCGCTCCTCTAAGTTCTTCAGAAGTAATGGGATCACACTTTTTCTCTCACTACCAACTGGGTACTCAGCTGCTGGTTTGTTTACCTGCCTGGCATCCCGCCCTGCTGATAGAGACGTGTGGCGCAAGCTATGACGCAAATCTTCGTTGACAGAAATGTTGAAATTTAACATTTATTCTACACATTCTTACAGCATTGGAAAACGTTAAGAATGTTTGAGTCAATTTTAGAAACAATATCAAAACAAAAAATATATTTCCCTCAACCATCTTTTTCCATTTTCAAACATTTTTGAAGATGCTCCAGGAAGCCACTATGTGAGCGCTAAAGAGCCGCATGCGGCTCTCAAAAAATGGGTTGCCTACCCCTGGTCTAGTGTGAAAGCACCCTTAATTGTAAATCACTTCATTGTCAATTTCGGGGGATTTATGGATCACTTCCTATTGATTTTGGGTACATTTTTGGGGATTACCAGGTTATTTCCTGTATATTTTGGATCATTTCCCTTTGATTTTTAGGGCATTTTTCTGGGTCACTTTATGATGATTTTGGGGCTTTCCTGGGTCACTTTCAGTACATTTCGGGTCACTTCTTGTTGACTTTGGGGCAATTTGAACACGCTTTCTTTTTTGTCAAAAATAATAATCACCAATGAAGACTTATTTTTTTGCAGGTCTGAGTTTAAAATCAATAAGAGTAAATGGAAATGTCTCCGTAGGAGTTAAATGTGTCATCGTTAATTAATTTGAAGCATTGACTATGGAGGTTTTTTTGTCACATTTAGGCAAAATTGTATGTTTTTGCCAAAAACTGGTTGATAAATTTTGTGCACCATGATTTTGTGAATTTTTTTTGAAAGTGTGAATTAGGTAATGCAGGGAAAAAAATTGTTGAAAAAGTAGCATTTTGAAAATTTTGTCTTTTTAAATTGGAAATGAACTGGGCTTTTTTTGTGAATATTACGGGTGAGATTGGAAAGAGCCTGAATTATGTGAATTTTCTGTCCGTTTTGAAGACTATGCAGCGTGTCGAAAAAGTGATCGGGGGGAAAAAATTATGTGGGGATCCCCACAATAAGGTACATATAATTGTAATGGAGACATTTTAGTTTGATCAAATACTGGAATGTTTAAATTTAACCAGGTATATTTAATACCACTTCAAATTTAGTATGAGTAAGCAATACAAAGTCAATAACAAGGACTTTTTCAAAGCATCCCCGGAATAATTTACTAAGATTCAGGCTCTTACGCAAGTGCAAAATAGTAGTTAAACTAAATACAGTAAACCCTTGCCCGTTACTCAGCTCAGGAAAGTATTTGCGCAGCAATACTGCCACCTAGTGGAGTTTTAGAGACATTGCTCTAGTTAGTAAAAATTTACGTAAAACTAACCATTTCATATTGGCAATATACTAGCGAAAATATGTTAACACTGATAATGAAAAGATGTGGTTAAATTTTAACTTTTAAAATTCCGCAAAAATACAGTAATATTAAAAATAATATAACACTGTAATAATACTAAAAATAGGTAAAACTACTCACCCTTTGAAGGAGTCTGACAGATTCATTACAGAATGGAAAGGAAGGAATCTTCCTTGGCACGTTTTTTTTTTTTTTTTTAAACAATTCACTTGGTCTAATATGAGGGCTGCCAAAAACGATTATTTTGATATTGATAGCTTCAATATCAAAATATATTCAGTTCTTTATTAAGAACCGTTCACATATCAATGTCTTGATTTTGTTTTTCTTTATCACTGGAAAAGAAAGTGATTTAATTGTCGGGAAACAACAAAAATTAACATTGTTTGACTCATTAAACAATGGGTGTCCAAACCTGTTCTCAAGGGCCGCTGTGGGTCCTGGTTTTTGTTCCTACCAATAGAGCACAGACAGTTTAACCAATGAAGTTTGTGCTAAAACAAGCAGCACCTGACTGCAATCAACTGATTACACGAGACATTAGACTGATGAAAAGATGTCGTCTTGTTGTGTAGGAATGAAATCCAGCACCCACTGCGGCCCTATGTGGAATAGTTTGGACACCACTGCATTAAACCAAACATATCAACAAAAATGCATATTCTAACAGAGGAAAAAGTTAGAGGACACCCTACCACCTAATAGCTAGTGTTATGCCCGTTGGCTGAAATAACTTCAGTGAGACACTGTTTTTGCAGCCATCTACCTGTCTTTGACATCGGTCTTAGGAAAGTTTGCGCCACTCCTCAATAGGGGTGTGGCAAAATATTGAAATGGTGATATATCGTGATACTTTGTATCCCAAAAGATTATCAATATGCTCCTGCCAAGAATCGAGATATTGTTTTAAAAATGTATCAATGTCTAAAAAAATAAAAAGGAACCAACAAGTTGCTACCAAAATCTTCAACCATAATAGCGTCTCAGTTAACTAAGGCTGCATTGACGGTGCACGACGCACAATCCATTTACCGTAATATAAGGCACACCAGTGTATAACGCGCACCCCAAATTTACTTGTAAAATCTAGAGGAAATTATTGTACCCGTGTATAACGCGCACCCTAATTTTAGCACCAATAAATACAAGAAAACAAGAAAATAGAGCTCGTGTGCAGATACAGAAATGTTATTTTACTGACTGGTGAAACACAGCACAAGCATGGGACATTGGTAGTTCAAAACATTACCGTAAACTGACAATATGCACGGTAATAATATGATCTGACTTCTCCAACTTACCAAAATCTAGGAGAAAACAAAACAGATGTGACTTTTCTGTTAAAGGCTGCTGTATAACTTGATCGTTTCATCATGATGAATGTTTCTTCCATGGATTGATACGGTAAAATAAAAGTGAGGACCGAAGTCGGAACGAGCGCATCGCTACTGTAACGAGGAACTATTGTTATTTGGGTTTGAGTTTCCCGAGGGACAGATATAGTTGACGGACACAGGAAGTTGTGTTGTGTTACGTTTGTTATGGTCCGAGTTGCCGAATTGCAATAAACGTTGACTCAAATGAGTTCAAGAATCTAAATTCTGTGCTTTATGAAGAGTGAAAAAAGCAGAATTTAACACAGACGAAATCATTTGACCAATCAGAGTGAAGTATTACCGAAACAAAATGGTGACATTATGTACCGTAATGGTTGGCAACGGATCGCTGCATACGTTTTCTTCAACACAACATGGCCGTGTCGTTAAAATTGAAAAAAATAAAAAAATCGGTCTTTATATACAGTAGGCTATATTATATATATATATATATATATATATATATTTCTGTCTCTATCCCTGTACCCATGTATAATGCGCACCATGATTTTACAAGTTGATTTTGGGGGGAAAAAAGTGCGTTATATTCGGGAAATCACGGTAGACTGGGAACGTTCGTTCATTCGAAACTAGAGCATTCACAGTCATTCTGTCCGATTTTCAGGGCATTTACAGGTCACTTGCGGTTCATTTTTGGGCATTTACAGGTCATTTCCTGTTGCGTTTGAGTCACTGCCGATTCATCTGGGTGATTCCCAGGTCACTTCCTGTTCTGTAACTCAAAACAAACAGGAAGTGACCCATGAAATACCCAAAAATCAACAGGCAAAAATGACCTTAAATGGCCCAAAATTACCTCATTGACTGGCATTGGCTGACACTGACAGCTATAGACGTTCAATCGTCTATAAAAGTCCGTGTTGCACAGCGACAGCCCCAAAACATCTCTAGAGGAGATCTGCATGGAGGAATGGGCCAAAATACCAGCAACAGTGTGTGAAAAGCTTGTGAAGAGTTACAGAAAACGTTTGGCCTCTATTATTGCCAAAAAAGGGTACATAACAAAGTATTGAGATGAACTTTTGGTATTGACCAAATACTTATTTCCCACCATGATTTGCAAATAAATTCTTTAAAAATCAAACAACGTGATTTTCTGTTTTTTTCCCCCCTAATTCTGTCATGGTTGAGGTTTACCCATGTTGACAATTTCAGGCTTCTCTAATATTTTCAAGTGGAAAAACTTGCACAATTTGTGGTTGACTAAATACTTATTTGCCCCACTGTATGTCTATATTCACTCAGGCAAACATCAGTCTGGCCTTCATGTTCTTCTTAGAGAGCAAATGCTTCCTCCTTGCACAACTTCCATGAATGTTAAATTTGTGTAGTCTCTGATTGAAGATTTGATGCACTTTCACATCAACAGTAGCAAGAGCCTGCTGAAGGTCCCGTGATGACATTTTAGGTTTTTTGGAGACTTCTTTTAGCATCTTGCGCTCTGCTCTTGGGGTTAAGTTGCTTGGACGGCCAGACTTGGGCATGCTGGCAGTTGTTTAGAATATCCTCGACTTTTATGACTATTTTCCGTACAGTGGAATGGCAGATTTTATATTCTTTCAAGAGCTTTTGAAATCTCTTAACAGACTCATAAGCGTCTACAATCTTCTGAAGGCCTCTGATAGCTCCTTTGATCTCACCATGCTGTTTTCTCTCACTTCAACAGTCAGTCACTGTTGAAAGTATTACAGTATGTGTTGAGAAAAGCGTCTCACTGAATATCTATATGGGGTGTCCTAGTTTTTTCACATGACAGTATATTTTAACCGCTATTTTAATTAAAATTTGATTTACAAATATTTTTAAAAAGAAAATGTGCATTCATTTTTTTTACTTGAATATAAATACATTTGTCTTTAGTTGTTAGATTAGTTTATTATAAATACATTTAATTTTTTTAAATGTAAACCTATAAACATTTTTTTCTAAGATCCTCAAAAGAGGAATTTTGACAAATTTTTAGTCTAGCTACAACAACAACAACAAAATCGACTATCAAAATAGAAGTCGAGTAATTTTATAATTCGTTGTTGATTCCCCGATTAATCATGGAAGTAGTGTGGCAACGATTAATCGATTAAATCGAGTATTCGATAAAAAAAAATATTCAAATTAAATCTAATTGCTTCGAGTATTCGTTTAATTAAAAGTGGCGTTGTACTGGTTTGTTTTGAAAGTGTTTGCATTTAGTTTTATTGATTGGGGTGGATACACTGCCCTCTGGTCTGCCTCATTTCACATGGCTGAATCTAACTGCTCCCTGTTAAGACCAAGATAAGCTAAGTTTTTGTTTGAGCTAATGTTTTTTTTTAATGCATTTGTAATTTAGGTTATAGGTGTATTTAACCTATTTTTGTGGGAATATGTGTCTGAATCATTTGTTAAGAGCATTGTAAAAAAATTTTTTTAGCATTTTATAGCATTTAAGCTAGCTGACTTTTGCTAAATAAGTTAGCCAATTGTTCTTTTGTTGTACATAGATCTTTTTTTTTTTTTTTTTTAAATACCGTTTGAGGCTCAGCTCAGGTATTTTAATTTTTCGCGTTCCTTATCAGATGACTCGATTATTCGAACTAACTAGTTCATCGATTAATTGACGACTAAAATAATCGATAGCTGTAGCCCTACATGGAAGCCACCCGCCTTTTATTCGATGATCGCAAGATGTTTCTTAGACACATTCATTGCACAATTCTACATTAAATAAGTTATTCAAAGAAACACACTGGTGCAAAAATTTCAATTTTGACTAATGCCATTACCAAAACCATTGACTACGATAGACGCTCAATCCATTTGAGCTAACAGTCCATATGGAGTGGCAGTCTATCGCCATCAATGGGTCTCAAACACAATCACAGTTAAAATAGACTGGAGACACTAAATGTTACAGTCATAGATTTATTGATCAAATTCAAAGATCCCCAGAGCAAACACATAACCCTTCCCAAGCACAAAAAGCACAGGAATGCATTTAAAATCAGCTCTATTTCAATTCAATACGCATTCATTTATTTCCTGGACAATAAACCGTTATAAGCTCCCAGCATTTTATATAAATACTCTTGTATTTTTGTTAAATATCCTATCATTTGACATGCCGGCTCAACACGCACAGTAGAGACTATAGCAAAAAAAAAAAAAAAAAGGGTAATTAAAGCAGGTATAACAATATAAAAGTCCAAAAACGTATTCAGTCTCGTAAGTATTTGGAGTATTAATTTGCCAACCTTAATTATCTATGTGCACACGCTGCAATTATTCAGTAGATTAGTGGACGGATGGGACGGATCCATTTGGGCGTAACAGTCGTGCACCGTGTACGGATTATGTGAAGGCAGGGGTCGGGAACCTTTTTGACCGAGTTGAGGACACATTTTAAAATGCGATTCCACGAGAGCCATAGTGTTTGTGTGTAGTATATATATATATTACATATAGTTCTGCGTTTTGTTGCCATCTTTCTCTGAATCCATTTTCCTTTGTTGTTATTGAACAGCACACAGGATCGAGAGGGAGACTGCTCGGTTTTCACGAGGACTCGCAGAGTTGCGAGTGAAATAAATCTTGAGAAAACCCAACATTGTTCGAATGCTATAATATCATTACACCGTTACGCACTCACCGCTTGGACAATAACAAATTGAAACGTGTTGTGGCGTTGTGTATTATTTCCTGGAAGTGGAAACCACAACCGGGGACAACTAGAGGGACGTGTACGTAGCCGAGAAAGGCGGAGCCTCTCGGGGCAGTCAATTCTCAAGTCTCGTTTTCCTGGTAGTGGTAGTGGAAAAAGACCTCTATAATCTACGTGTAATCTGCGACCGGCAGACCACCATGGGTGCCCAATTGAAGCATATTATTTGCGCCGTACGCTTTATAGTGTCCAGGATCAATGTGTCAACGCATGATCACCTCATTAAGATGCAGTTATCAAAAGAGCCAGATATGGCTTGCGAGCCACACGTCCCCGACCCCCGACGTTAGAAAACAAAACGGCGGTGGCACATTATCACGCAAAACGGACACTAGCAAAAACACTTCAAGTATTCCCTTCCTTGGCTTCAAGTATTCCAGCCCAAACTTCAAATTCATCCTCGGTTTTACAACATATGCTAAAGATATACTATAAATGCACCCCGAATTCAACTATACATATTGGATTGATGACATTATATTAAGTTTTTCATGTTTTTTTTTTTTTTTTTACACAACAATGAGCATATGGGACATGTTCCCCCGTCCCCTGAGTGTAATGTTCAAGTTTTGCCGGTTTTGGGGGCAGAAACGGACACAGGCGTCCTTGGTTTGGTATTGGAAATAGGAAAAAGAGCAGTCACTCGTCATTACAGACCCCATTGTGCTTGTGTGTGAAGGCTCCATTTATGTACAAGCTTCCGGTTGCTCTTGTGACGTTCCTGTGGCTGGATATTGCTGGACCCTAGAAGAAACAAAACTAGTTTGTAACGCTCAAAAGTCAAGACGACATTATGCGGCTCGTGAACTTGTGTCAGGATTTTAAGCCAAGACCTGCACTTCAGCACCATTTATGTGATATGAACTCATTTGCTTCCTTTAACAGCGATATTCATCCAATGTATTTGGACTGGAATGGTTGGCTGGATTTGACGTCTATCGCCGTCATGGCAGCCAATGAGTTAATTTCTGGAATAACATTAAAGCTGTTGAACAATAGTAAGGCAGTTTTTTGATCAGTTTCCTGATTTTGAGTGTTCTACTGTTAGTGTTTACATGCCATTACATACTATTACATACTACATTACAGAGTAGCAAAAACAGTTCATTTTTGACCCTTAAAAGTTGTGGGATGCTCCAACGCATTCTACGTGCATGCCATCTTTAAAGCTTTGTCACCCATGTGCCGATGGTTTGTTTCGTTTGAAAGTGCGGAAGTTGAGGTTCACTCTGGTTTTTACTTGAAGTCAATTGACCATGTAAAACGGGAAACAATGCCATTTGAGTTTTATGATTTTATTGCCCTCAGTCATAAACATTAAAACGCAACACGGACCATGTGTTTATCTCCATATTTCCATCATTTCTTCTCTCTTTTCAAAACCGAATTGTGAGGTCACGAAGGACAGACGTAATGTAAACATTTTGATTAAAGGGAGGGAAGGAGGGTGGGTAGCGAGCGACTGCCGGTTGGATTGAGCGAGCGACTTTGAAACGTGCGGAATGAATGGAAAACTAAATTTAGTGCAAGCTAATGCATTACTTCATCAACGCCAGGAAAAGGATGGACCAGATTTGTGTAATTGTTTTTTTCGGATGATTCGGCGAGTTAGAAGAGTGACAGGCTGACAGCAGTGCGCCAATGGCGGAAGAGTGAGCCGTGTGATGTAGTGTATGACGTAGCCCTTTGTCTTGTTCAAGGGGAAACTGAGTAGCATGCCTGAAAAATTGAACTGAACTAGTTTATTGTTAATATTTTTAAAAAGACATTTTTTTTCCCAATGTTATAGGCCTATTTGATCCCCCCCCACTATCAATCTTTTCAACTTGTGTATAGATGTGTGTGTTCAAGAGGCTTGATTATATGTATATACTTTTTAGAAAGTGATGGGTTAGATGATATATTTTTTCCCCACTATTTTGCACTGTTGTGCCCCTTTCCCACTGAAACTATTGGGTCAACGCGCGTTTTTTCCAAGCCGATGCAACCCACTAGCAATTGGCATTTGGCATATTTCCCATTGACAAAAAAAAGCCGTCTCTTTTTTTTTTTTTTTGACCCGTCTAACCTCCCACCCCTCTTCAGCCGTGCGTAAGGTTACGTGACGTCACCACGCTAAGATCAACGTCGACAAGTGCGACCGAATTCATTCAGTTCAAGGAAGTGAACAATGCAGAGCATTATGGAAGCCTCCCTTCCGTTTGTGTTCTGTTTTCATGCCTTTTACTGCCCTCAAAATGGTCGAAATGCAGCAAAGGATCAACACTCTGCTTGTGCTGAGGCAACGTAGGCGGCGTGAATTCTTCTTCTACTAGCTTTGTTGTTAGCATCGACATAACTACGGTTGTGGGGCGTGTTAAATGGGAGGCGACTGGCATGTTGTTATGACGCATCACGTAAGAGCCGACGTCACCACGTAGATTAGGGTGTTGACTGTTGACCCGGGGTTTTGCTTTCACACTGCATGACGATCAGAGCCGAGGTGATTTTAACGCGGGTCGCTTGGCGGGTTGATTGACACGGGTCGAGGCGGGTCACTGCACCTTTCCCACTGCCACCAAAAGCCGATTGTTAGTGGGTTGACATGGGTTTTTGGGCCAGTGGGAAAAGGGTATTGGTCTCCTGTATATAACCTGCTTTGACCATAGTATGTGTAAAGGTCAAATACGCCTTTGACCAGATCAGCTGTTTGTGTTGAATCATCAAATATAAAACTATTCAGTCTTATTTTTTTTCTGTTGAGTGTTTATCCTAACAAGTTGAACAAATATTATCAACCTTCAAAATAGTTCGTCGAGCAAGTTTAGTTGTCAATAGAAAATCAATATTACAAATTTTGACAACGAAGTTTGAGATTTGTTTTGTCTTTTTGGGTCCAAAATGTTGATTATGATTGGTCGGTGAGGGGAAAAAAACAGTTCGGACCTGAAGGTTACGGTGATAAGAAAAAAGGGACTCAACCAGACTATTGTAAAGAATTTTTCCTTTGAAATATCAAGGCAACATCAAAGGCATGCAAAATCGGACAAAATAGGCCCAGACCTTAAAGGATTAAAACAAATTTGGTTTATCTATCACTATCAATGGTAGTCAACAAGTAAAGGAAAACTACCCAATTTAATAAAAAGTGTTACCAACCTTCTTTCACCCTTTTAAAATTTTGTCAAAAAATAACAGATTTTATTGACCCGCCCAGTGCACTTCTCTTCCGCCTAAAGTCTTTGAAAATAGCCCATTTGGGCGGGAACCCAACAAATTTAACAAAACTGTCAGTCTCTTATACACGTTTTGGGATTTATAACACCTACACACTGGGCATGCATACAGCATCTTTTTCAACATCAGTTTGGTGCACTTAAGTCTCCATGTGCACACAGATTTCACCACGCAAGACCACATTTCTGAACGTGGCTTAAACAATCAAACGTATTTGCACACCTGTCTTGACTCGCTTATGAAGTTGAAGCAACACTAGGTAACTTTTCAACCTTTATAAAATATTTTCATAACATTTGTGATATGTCGTGGAGCAGGGCGGTAGACCGAAAATTTACCGTTACCGAAATTCTTTTCGGTGGCCGACGTAATTTTGATCATGTCGGTAAATTCGGTAATTTAATAAAGCAAGAAAATACAGTCTTTTCATCCCGCTTTGACTGTGTTGTTCGGCTACGTTCATTCTCCTTTAAGAAAGCAGTCAGTGTGCCCAGAAGCCCAGTAGGCTAACGCTACAAGCAAACGTGATGGGAGTGTGTGGCTTACGGGAGGTTCGCCAAACTTTCACCCGACATTAAGTAGACTCTTGGCAACCAAACAGGCTTTCACCCGATGTCCTCCCTGGTTCTCACGATTTCCGGAGAGGGTGCTTTCTACTGGAAGCCAGGCCACAGGCTAACACTAGCGGTTAACGCTAGCGGCTAACGCTACAAATGAACGTGATGGAGTCCGATAGCGGATCCAACCTTGTCGAAACGGCTGAACTTAATGAGTGGATTGGGCACGGACTGCATCTAGCAAATTGGTATGTCACGTTATTTTGCATCTGTGCGTGATTTCTCTGATAGCTTTTATGATAATTAAGCATTGAGTATCAAGTACAATCCAACAGTGAAACCTATATGACCCTTTAATGGCCACAGCTATTTTTCTGTTATTGCTTGCTTAATTCTGTGTCATTACTGCCATCATAAAATCTTAAATATTTCACTGGCAGAAGACCAATATACTGTAGCTATAATGTGTGTGTGCATGTATTAAAATGCACTGGGAAAAAAAGAAGTTATATGTTTGAAGTGTACTGTACAAGCTGTAAATCATTTGTGTTACAATGACGTTTGCACAGTCATTGATTTTGATAATGTTCATCGTTCAAGCCAAACAACTTGTAATAAATGTTCATACTTGAATTTTTATTGTTTACAATAAATGTTCATAAACTTAATGTTTAGACTGCATGTACAATTGTTAAATATGTTAAATTGAAAGCTGGTAAATAAATCAACGAGAAACTGCTCATCTGTATTTCATGCATTGATTCAGATTTTCATATTATATCACAGTCCGCTTGGGCGAATTTATCGTTATTTATCGTTATCGAAGTAAATCTGCTCAATTTACCGTGATACGTACTTTAGGCCATATCGCCCAGCCCTAATATGTCGACTGAGAACTAGTTGAACGACACCTCTTTTATATCTTGAAGGGGTCTGTATTACTTTCCCTGACACAAATTAACTTTGAGGAAGGTGGCAGGAACCCTGCCACATTAAAAAAATATATATATAAATGTGCTGACTGCTTTACGGCATACGTCACTTCCCTCCTTTCCCCAAACATCATAAAGACGGAAGTCGATGCGAAAGCTTTCGCGCGAAATCTGCAAAAATGGCAGAGCAACAAAAGAGACAAAAAGTTTTGTCAGAGGAGGAATAAAAGGACACTCAAGAAAAAACATTGGCCCGGCTTTCATTCGCTGACATGACGCTACCCCCCACCCAACCGAACTCGTAAGCACTGACAATGGTGTTAGCCACAAGGTTGCTAACCATCATATGCTATTGTTTAGCCACAAATAGATTAATTACCTCATTACTATTCATCCTTCACACAGCCGCTGGAAACAGATATGTCGTTTAAGCCATCTGCATGCGACTGGTAGATCAGGATTTTACGACACTATGCACTGGTGCTCATGGGAAACGCAGGCTTCCATAAGCCAAAACACTACCGCTTTTGTCCACTGGCGTCGCTAAAATCGACCAAAACTGAAAAGTTACATATTGTTGCTTTAAAGGGTTACAGAATGCCACAGTTACATGACGTTCATGTGAAACTCTAATAAGGTTAAGTACACTAATCCAAATTTCCTCAGATAATGGAGAAATCTATGTTTGAAAACCAAAAATTTCAGTGTTTACAAGGCGCAATCATTTTATGACATCAGTTATACCCACACACAGATGCGTGCATGGCAATAATGATGTAATTAGCTAAAATAGTAGCTTTGACAAAATGTCTGCCACCACTTACGATGGCCAATTCCTTGAAAAAACGCCTCGTTTACATGGAATGCCTCGTTTACATTTTTTTTCAGCCTCTATTAGGAATCAGAAAAATCAAATAGTCATTTTTCTATTTATTAAACAATATTCCACTTGGAAGCCTATGATACAGTTGTTGTTTCTCACCAGACTTCTTTTTTTACCCTGTTGGAACCCTAGCACCCACCTTAACCTCAGTTCAGCAGGTGCCTTGGTTTATCTCAAGAGCCAGCGGCAATGCAGCTCCTGCATTTGTACAACTTGGGGTCATGGGTGCGGATATGATTTCGTACATTCCTCAGTCGAAAGAACGTCTTGCTGCAAAGCTTGAGAGCAGAAGACAAGACTCTTTGAATTTCGAACTTAATCGGTCCCCGATGAGGACGAGGCTCTTCGCTTACCAGACACGGCCAGTGCTTGCCCTCGATGTGGCGCAGGCGGTGCATGATGAGCGCATCGCAGTCCCGGTAGGATACGGCGCATTTGGCGCAGGAGTGGGCCCCTCTCGGGGCTTTGGGGGCCTGGCTGCACGGGCCTCGCAGTTGCTTTAGCCTGGCCCGGCGAACTGAGTCCAGCACCGCGTGGCTCCTGCTGCTCACGGGGATGGCGCTTGGCTCTTGCTGGTGGGTTGAAGATGAAGTCAGTGCCATTATTGGGGATAGCTGTTCGAAACATTTGAACCAGAGGGTTCGATCGCTGCCGGCCCCTCTCAGTTCAAATGGACCGGGCATCTACCCTTTTACCTACCTTTGGTATGATTTGTGTAGCCGTTGCCCTTCTGGATCTGGCGATAGGAACGCGGTTGCGAGCCAGGTTGTTCTTGGGTCTGTGGGACACGCTCTTCTCCACCCTTTCCCTCTTCACAACTGGCAAGGCGGCCAACGTCCCTCTGGCTCTCAGTGCCCTGTGGTTTGCCTGAAGCGTTCCAAATTTGCCACTGACTTGCGAAACAGAGCGCGTCAAACAGATATCCACGCTCTCTTCCTCTTTTTTGATACCCATGGGCGCCCCCGATGGCCGGCAGAAGCTGAATAAAAATCCAGAGTCCAGTAGTTTGATGGGGGGTTTGCTCTGGCGCTTGCCCAGGTCCGGAGAGGGAGGATCTATGAAGATGGGGTTGCCGACCGCCACGGGTTCTGCAGGTTCTTCTTTGATGACTTTGTACAGAGGGTGGTTGTAGATGGCTGGATGAGAAGAGCGCTCCGAGAACTGGAACCCGCAACCGGGTTGATCTCTCTTGACTCGTCTTACAGTGTCCATTTCCTCCCTTAAAACTTTCCTGGGCCTGCCCCGCGCAGGCTTTGCCTCGTCTCTTGCGGCGCCCTGCTTCGGTTTTGCTTTTGTTACTAGACGGCCACTGTTGTAGCGTAGCGTCCTGACCGCTTTAACGGTGTTCCTGGGACACATCCTCTGAGAAGGTTGATTGTTTGAAGCAAGAGAAAGACCTGAGACAGAGTATTCGGCTGGTTCCGGTTTGATCCTGACAGTGTTCTTTGCAGGAGTTCTGTTGGTGCTACGCCGTAGGGGCTGTTGAGCGGGCGGACGGACACCGTTCCTGACAGAGCGTCTGAGCTCTCTCCCACTGAAGCCGGACCGGGACGCTGCTTGGAAGATATCAGGTAAGATACCTTGACTGCGCATGCTCCTGTCACTAGGCGGGACTTGTTTATTAGGATTATGTCTCTTTCTAATTCCTTCCATGACCGGGGGACAATCAAGCTTTGTTTTCATAGTTTTTTTGAGGAGGAGATTGTTAACAGGGTCACATAGGGGAAGCGACAAGGTCACGGGCCTGTAAGGCAGCACTGGGGGCGCAGAACGTGGTTTTCGTCTCTTGGTTAGAGAGTAGTTGTTGGCTTTTAGCTTCCTGAGTCGTTTTTTCTGCCTCCAACCGATCAAATCTTCGGGTCGGGGGAGAAGCGCGGTCCTCTGCAGTCCGAGAACCAACATCAGTTTGTATTTCTCCTGAGCTCTTGCATAGTCCTCCTCATCCACTTCCACTTCTTGCACTTCCTGCTTCACCCTTACAGGACTGCAAACAGGACTGGATCTGGTGGTCCGCGACTTCCGGTTTCTTTGCGGGCTTTCCGGAGCGGGCAGCAATCGCTGAACCTTCTGCGCGGCGCCGGGACTCGAGCGCAAAAGACGGGTGTTGGATGGAGATAAGGGGTAGTAATTTTTGGACTGTGGCGTGCCCAGAAGATTCCTGGATGCAGCCCGCTTTTTGGAGGAAGGAGATTTAAAGTCCATTAGCTTCATCCTTTGCGAAGGACTCATAGGGAGTCCGTTTTTAACTCTACCATCTGGCGTCCTGTGTGAATTGCAACTTGGACTCCCGTCCAAAGATTCGTCAGACGTGTTCTGCGTTCGGCCGAAGCCGCCAGCATTATCTTCCGGTTCCCTTTTGGTTTCTATTTGCTGACCGCAAACGACGCCGTAGCCCAATTTGAAGTCCCGGCTAGGGTGAACAACCTGGTGGTGTTCTTTCATGAGAGCGGAGCAGGCCTCTACGGCGGGCCACATGCCCAGATGACGGGCCATGGTAATGACTTCAGGAAGATCTTCCTGGCGCACGCACAGGGTTGAGGAGTAGGAGAAGTCCAACAAAGACAAAAGGCTGTCCTCGCTGAAGCCTGAATAGAAGAAACAAAGCCTCCAGTTTCTAATTGGTAAGTGACGTGACAAAGACGATCTAGTGAAAAACTGCTTTCATCCGTTGCTCCTTTATGACCTCATCTCCTGCACACTGAACTAACATTGAAGGAGCTGCAAGAATTTCTTTTAACTCAGGGGTTGTAAGCTGAAACAGGGTTTTCCGCAGCTTTCGTCAGGTGAAATTTACTTTAAGACCACTTAAAGCATAATTTAATTCCACAGCCCCCCAAAAATCAGTAAGTCCAACAACGTCATAAAATTTGCTCCACTGAAATTGAATCAATTTAAGACCTTTAAAGGGCAACTGAAGAGCTTTTCGGATTTCGTTCTTGAGTATTTTACTCGGTTTAATTGTAATAAATGCATCATTCGCTGTCTCAAAAAGTCAAATAATAATAATAGACCGCGTAGTTTTTGAGTTATGGCCATAGTTACACCTGAGCAACGGGGGACGCGCCGCCCTACCGACCGCTACCTGATGACGTAGCTTCCAGGGAGCGTCGCCACAACTCTGAACACGGAAATATAGCACCACGCTATCCTCGCCATATATTGCAAACATTTTCTGGGTTTTACTCGCGAGATTCGTCATGCCATCTCGATGTGAAGTGATAATTTGCTCACAGGAAGATTCGAGACTATGAGTGGTCCAAAAAATCTTCTCCTGCAAAGGTTTGGACCGTTTTTGTGAGCATGCATACAGGTCCCCAATCGGCTCATTGTTTTCATCATTTCAGCGACGACAGCTTTGAAAACCTACAACAATGCAACCTTGGTTTTACAAAGACGTAAGTAGACTATTAGTGGCTTTTATTGATAAACGAGGGGGACTCCTACTGCCTGTTTGTTGAAGTGCGACATTTTTTTGTTGTTGCTGTTGGCCTGTCATAAGTGACGGGTCTTCTTCTCATGTGATTTTATTACTAGATCAATAGGTATTATGTAAATTCAAATGTTCCCAGCACCAAATAGGTCCTTTGCTCGTTGTTTTTGGCCTGTCACAGGGTAAATGTAAAGCCTATATATAAAACAATCCACCTGCCAGGCCCTAATGTACCAAATACATCTCAATAAAACAATGACTATTGTAGTACAGCATCAACATCAACATCAAGGTCTGCCTGTTAGAAGAGGGAACAAAAGCGTCAAATAGATGCTGCTTTGACTGGGGCATTATTATTTGATCACCAAGAAATTATTTAAAATTATTAAATTAAAATTGATAATGTCATGGTTGTTTGGACGAACTCGTCCTTAAGTTTATATTCGTAAAATTACACCAAAATCCGGAAAGCTCTTCAGTTGCCCTTTAAGAAAAATTGAATGGGATTTTAAGAATTCTTTTTTAGGAGCAAAATGGAACCCTGAAAAAAAAGATCAAAGCTTTTCTAAACACAGTGATAAAAACATTTGTGGTGCTAAAATTGTGTTTTATTTTCATGAAATACAGTGGTACATCTACATACGAAGTTAATTAGTTCCATTACTTTGTACGTGAGTCGAAATGGTCGTATGTCGAGCAGGATTTTCCCATAAGAATACATTAGAATTCCATTAATTCGTTCCACAGCCCGAAAACCTAAACTAAATCCCTGATAAATACTGCTGGTACTATTAAAAATGGCAATTACACATAGCAAAGCAAGTGAATTATAAAAATCACAAATCATACAGTATAATAATTACTATAATAATGTAACAAATCTGGTTCTAATTTTGCGGACGTTTTGCGTGCTGTACTTAGTGCGATAGAGCAGTGAGAGAGAGTGCGGTAGAGTTTTACTGTTTTATGTTTTGTTGGGGACTTAGCGTCAACTGCGGTGGACAGTAGGCATATTGTGTTGCACAAGTTCTGAAATAAATGATTAAAAACCTGATGAAGCTGGCGACTTCACCACAATAATAGTCACATTAACTTACAAACACTGGCGAACAAAGGTCAGAAGACGAATTGTTAAGCCAGTTCACGGCCGCACACACCATACTCATGTTTTTTTTTTGTTTTTTTTTAATCATTTCCATCTTCATTTCCATGGCAAGCATCACTTTTTTCCTTTTTTACCACCTGCACTTACCTTCTTGGAACCAATGTTGATTTCTCTCACAAGCAAGCGTCCGTCTTGCAGGAAAACAAAGAAACTGCGTCGCCATCATAAATCGTCGTATTTCGAGCATGTCGTCAGATGTAGAAACAAATGGCGAGTAGAGATGCCGATTGATCGGGTCCGATCACGTCATTTTCAAAGTATCGGAATCGGCAAAAAAATATCGGTCATGCCTTTTTTTAATATATATATATATATTTTTTTTAAATTAAATCGTTTTCTAATTGTTTTTAACGTTACAGACATATTATGTTACACTCATCCAGAGTCTTTAGTTTAGGCTTATGGTAGGGTTAATTTATCCCGAAAACAGAGGTAATTAATTTTTTAAAAAATGTATCACGTTATAATATTTAACGCAATTAATGCATGCGCAGCACGACCCACTCACACATTGTCGCGCTCAATCTGTAATGGCGCCGTTTTACCTATATAGAGAGATAAAAGGAAGCGTAAAATTATTTATTTAATTGGCTAAAAATTTACAATCCCTCTCCCTACGATTAGAAATATCATGGGAAGCAATGTGGGGAAGCAAGGTAGCAATTGATCTTTTTCTTAACACTTTAAGTTATTTCCCAACGCAGAGAAGATATATCAATTGGTAGCACTACGCAGTCATGGTTCCACTTCCCATCATGCATTTGGGTTGAATGGCTGCAGTATCATTTACTGAAAGCTCAACAAATACATTAGATTGCAATATTTAGTCACAATATACAAAGTCACAAGTCTTTCTATCCGTGGATCCCTCTCACAGAAAGAATGTTAATAATGTAAATGCCATCTTGAGGATTTATTGTCATAATAAACAAATACAGTACTTATGTACTGTATGTTGAATGTATATATTCGTCCGAGTTTTATTCATTTTTTTCTTAATGCATTGCCAAAATGTATATGATCGGGAAAAATTAACAGGAATGATTGGAATTGAATCGGGAGCAAAAAAAGCAATCGGATCGGGAAATATCGGGATCGGCAGATACTCAAACTAAAAGGATCGGATCGGGAGCAAAAAAAACATGATCGGAACAACCCTAATGGCGAGTCAAATTTTACGTCGGATGTTGAAAAGATCGTGTGTCGAAGCGATCGTATGTCGAGGTACCACTGTAATTGACTTTAAAATTATATATTTGACATGTCTTGATGTCTTTACCAGTGAGATCTATGTCCGCCTTAATACTGGAGTCCATTTCTGTAAAGATCTCTTGGAAGTGGTCGCTGACGGCCGCCAGCACCGCTCTGTGTGCGGCATATGAACGGCCGTTTGTGCGCAAGGTGATGTCACAGAACATCCCCGCCTCCCGCTGACTCTTCAGCTTGCTGAGCATGTCAGAACTGTGTGACGCCATCGTCTTTGTGACGCATCCTTGGCCGCCCGGTTTCTAGCAGAAAGAAAATTTTCAGAACAAAAAGTAAGGGGGGACAAATTTGTATTCCTTCTTGAAGACTGCAAACCCTCACTCACCTCTGTCTTGATTTGCTGGCTGCGACACTCAGGACAGTCCAGCACAAAGTCTCGGATCTGGAAGTACATCCCTGAAATTTGCAAAGACAATAATTCTGGTAGTGTTCATTAAAAATACAACAACAAAAGAAAATAAAAAGTTATTGTTCTAGTTTCAAATGAGTGTTTGACAAGATGCTAGTTCAGTCACTTTAGTTAGCTACAGAGACTACTTTTAGTCTTTCTGTACTTGATAATACTATGCACGCAAGTGTTGGAAGTGGTCTCGAAAGTCAAAGTATTGTCCCAGTCTCAGACTTGAGATTTTCTTTTAACTAGAGCTGTCCCGACATGGTCGACGTCATCGATGACGTAAATCCGTCGACGAGCACAACATCCCGTCGACGGTTAACGAAGGGTTAAAAAAACTATATGCGTGGAAAGTTCAGAATGTCGGACGCTCTGTATGCAAGTGGGGAAAGCGGCACAAAGCCAAAAAAGCGTACCAGAGTGTCCAAAACATTGACTTATTTCAAAGAAACAAAGGAGGTTACACCCTTGTGTCCTGTCTCTTCAATGCCAAGCTTGGCTGCACTTCGGCCGTGAATAAACACCTAAAGCGCCGTCACCCAATTTGTAAGTCCATCTAACTATCTAACGACATGTTTTATTGAAGTTGCTAAGCCTGTCGCGATATGCAATGAGTCCATTTATCGCACGGCAAATAAAAATGAAGGCGGTAATTTTCACGGCGGCGTTTTATCGCTGCACGAGTGCGGATGACATATGAGACTCCAGCTCCTTTCTCTTACCAACACGCTGTGGAATTAAAGTTCAGACATACAAAATAAGAAAACACATCTATATTAAACACTGTAACGTTAGCACTGCTACACTGAGGTGAATGGGGGGAAAAAGGCAACCTGCTTGAGCCTGCTATAAAACATTGGCAGTCGTCTCGTGAAAGCAAACTTGCGGTTAAAAGGTGACACTTCAAACATGAAAAATCACTGGTTAACAGCATTTGCAAACGAAAAAAATGAAAAAAAAAAAAAAAAAAAAAATCTATTACTGACAGTACATGCAGTGACAAAAAGTGTTTTTTTTTTTTGCAGAGTGTAAAGCTGAAGTTAGCTGTTTAGCGAACTTACTTCCGGTGAACATTTCAAAATAAAAACATGTCATGTTCGTCATATAAATAACGATTTCTAGAGCTAATCCCACACACTTCAGGATTCAGATTCTACACCAAGAACACCTTTAAATTGACACCCTTTATGAAAAATCTGATGGGCAATGAATAATTATTATAATTATTATAACACTATTATATATAGTACTATACTATAAAATTAATGCTAGGTGTTTTTTAGGAATTGCTTTGAATCATGTTGGAAAGGCGAAGTCAGTGTTCTGAATCTGTTTACATTCCATTCATTTGCAGTCGTTAATTCTATCAGCATTTGAAGTCATTGTTCATTTGTGATTTATTATTGTTATTTACGTGTTTATTTGTACTTTAATAAATAATTTAAGTGTTCCAAAATGTTTTTGTGAATTGATTAGCGTCAACAAAAAATTCATTGCTAAATTAGTGAGAAAAAAAAAAAAAAAAAATTTTTTTTTTTTTTTTAGATTAGTCAACTAATCGTAAAAATAGTCGGCTGACTAATCGGGAGAAAATTTGTCATTTGGGACAGCTCTACTTTTAACCCTTTAGCAGCGGACTTGTCGACAGCGACACGTTTACGCATATCATCTTTGAAGCCTCGTCACACTGTGATTACGTCACCCACGTACCATTGGTTGGTCTCATTTGAAAGTGCGGAAGTTGAGGTTGACGCCCGTTTGTACTTGAAGTCAGTTGACCAAGTAAAACGGGAAATAATGTCATTTGAGTTTTATAGTTTTATTGCTCTCAAAAATAAACATTAAAACGCTGCATGAACCATGTGTCCATATTTCCACCATTTCTTGTCCTTTTTCAAAACCGAAAGCACCACGAAAAACTACATATCCCAGGAGCCATTGTGAGGTCACGAAGGGCGGACGTAATGTGAACAATTTTAATACATTTCCAAGCAAGGTGCCACCTATGGAGAGGGAGGCGACGTAACGAGCGACGGCTGGTTGGATGGAGCGAGCGACTTTGAAACGTAAAATTTAGCGAAGCTAATGCATTATTTCATCAACTAGCGGCAGAAGATGGGCCAGGTTTGTCGTTTTCTTCGGATCAGTCGGCAAGCGAGAAGTGACAGCAGTGCGCAAACGGCTGAAAAATGGGCTGTGTGACATACCCCAGTGTCCTGTTCAAGGGGAAGCTGAGTGGCATGCCTGAAAAAATTGAACTGAACTAGTTTATTGCCAATATTTTTTAAAGGACTTTGTTTCAATGTTATATTTGATTTCCCCCCCCCCCCCACTATCAATCTTTTCAATTTGTATATAGATGTGTGTGTTCGAGAGGTTTGAATACACTTTGATAAGGTGACGGGTGCAATAGCGAAACTCACAAAGAGATATCCTCCAAACCCTTTTTGTGTTAGATGATTTTATATACTGTGTGTGTGTGTGTGTGTGTGTTCAACTGTTCATAACCAGTTTTCACCATAGTATGTTGAAAAAACAAAAACGTAGATGACAATACCTGCCGTTTCTGTTAAATTAATCAAACATAAAACTAATCAGCCTCCTTTTTTGTGTTGAAGGTTTATCCTAACAAATTGAATAATTATCAAGCTTCAAAACGATTTGTTGAGCATGTTTGGTTATTAATGGGACATTAATATTAGATTTTGACAAAAAAAAAAAAAAAAAAAAAAAAAAAAAAAGTGGATTTTTTTTTGTCTTTTTGGGTCCAAAATGTTGATTATAATTGGTCAGTGGAGAAAACAACAGTTTATACATGAAGGTTATGGTTTCCTGAAAAAAGGGACCCATCAAGGCCATTTTGAACATTTTTTTTCTTTGAAATATAAAGGAAACATCAAAGGCATTCAAATTCTGACAAAATATGCTGAGGTGTTAAAGGGTTAAGACCAGCAATGAAACTTCATTCTTTTTTAGTAAAAAAAACACATGGCAAAACAAATATATTCAATTGTTGGGTTATTAACATTTTACAAACACAGTAAATGACTGCAACCTTAACCCCTTTAAACCTGCTTTTTTTTCTGCTAGGCAAAAAAAAAAAAAAAAAAAAAAAAAAAAAAAACCACTGATTTTTACTGAAACACCAAAACAAAATACAATTTTTTTGGGTCGGGGATATTTCATGCTTTTATAACTTATTTTTAGTGAGAAATGAGCACTTTACGTTATCCTTCTTGAAGCTGCGTTTGATCAGCCATTTTCAAAGAGCCAAAAATAGCAAAGAGGGTGTGCCAAACCTCATGATTTGATTTTGATGGATAAAGTTTCATCCAAACATCTCCCAGAAGTGACAATAGCAACTAAATTCAGTGTATTTATTGATTTAAAGAGGTGAAAGAGTCATGTCCTTCAGCAACATGCTTAGGTATGAAGGGGTTAATTCATTTACAGCCACTGAAAGTGATAGACATCAAATATATTAAAACTAGGGTGGCTGGTGTTGAATGTTCATGTTTTGGTGCCACTGACGGCAATAGACGTCCAATCCTGTGAAGCTTTCATTCGATTGCTTCCATTCGCTCAAAGCAATCGAATTTCTTCATGCCCTTCCAATCCAAATGGATTGGACGTCTATTCAAAATAGTACTGCAACGATTAATTGATTAACACGAGTATTCGATTAGAAAAAAAAACCATTCAAAATAGATTTTGTTGCTTCGAGTATTCGTTTAAAGTGGCGTTGTAATGGTTTATTTTGAAAGTGTTTGCATTTAGTGTTATTGATGGTGATGATTGGTGGATACACTGCCCTCTGGTCTGCCTCATTTCACATGGCTGAATCCAACTGCTCCCTGTTAAGACCAACGTAAACAAAGTTTTTGTTTGAGCGAAGGTTTTTTTAAAGCATTCGTAATTTAGTTTATAGGTATATTTATATTCAGCCGGGTTTTTTTTGGTCGGAATAAGTGTCTGAATCATTTGTTAAGAGTATAGTGCAGAAAAGCGGCATGGAAAATGAATGAATGAATATTATAAAAAAATAAAAATAAAACGATACCATTTTATAGCATTTAAGCTAGCGGACTTTGCTATGTAAGTTAGCCAATTGTTCTTTTGTTGTACATAGGTCCTCATTTAAAAAAAAAAAAAAATGTTTGAGGCTCAGCTCAGGTATTTTAATTTTTCATGTTCCTTATCAGAGTACTAGATTATTCGAACTAACTAGTTCATCGATTAATTGACTAAAATAATCGATAGCTGCATTTGCAGCCCTAATTCAAAACATCAAAACCGATAGAACATTTAGATTGTTGTACATCTGTTTCCTAAGTTTGTAATTCGTTTATAAGTACTAACTTGAAAAGCCTGTCACAGTCAATGACAGCCGAGCAGTTAATGCAAACAGAATAATATGTATTTTTTATTTTCAAAATAGATTTTTATGATCTTGGTCTTGTCTCATACTGGACTTCTAAAACTCTTGGTCATTTCTAGTTCTGGTCTTGGGCAAGTTTTAGTCTTGGATAGTGATTATTCTTATTAAAGTGCATAAGTGCTATTTTGTTACAATTCAAGGTTGAAAAATGACGTTCTTACCCTCCCACCAGTAGTTATCAGCCACATATTTGTAAGTCTCCTCAAGGGAGAGATGCCGCTTGCCATGTGATCGCCGGTGAAAGGTGGCGATCGCCTCCAATCTTCGATCTTCATCCAATACTTCTCTAAAGTTTAGAAAGCCCCTCTCCAGTTTCTTTCGGTACAGCAGCCCGTCGATCCACTCAAAGTTAGATGACCAGCAACCAGTCCCTTTCATGGCCATCGTGTCTTGTACCATAAACTGATCGATAGGACGGAACTTTGCCCCTGTTTTGAGAAGGATCCTGTAAAAACTCCCTCGAGTCCAACTTAACACACTTTATCTGTGTAATTCGCTGGAAATAAAAATTTTTAAACAAAAAATCTCTTAAGGCTTATAAAAGGTTGGTGGCGAAAATGCCAAGCGCCATTCAGTGGATGCTCCTGATTTGTATTGTAAGTGAAGGCATCACTCCTCCTGGTCTAAACATTAAATATATGGCTATAGTTCATGTTTAACAAACGTTTGGTCACATTGTTGTTGTTGTGGCATTCATACGGCGACGCACTTGTTTCGATGGAATCTTGGTTCGTGTGGAGATAAACAAATGCAGCCTCGCTCCGTCCCCGGTTAGCAAGCTTCGCCCCCGGGCAGCGGTTCACGTTGCATCTACCTCAGGTGGTCGGGAGTGGCTCTCGGAGATGGAGCAAGGCGGGCGGCGTTAACTTGAGATTTCTTTCGACCAACTCGAGTCGGAAGCAACATGATGATGACGCAGCTATCAGCTCACCATCGCCACCTCCAACGACCTAAAAAAAACGCGAGCTTGCCCTCTGTTATTAGCCCAAAAATTGTTGCAAATAGCCACTCGGCCTCGCCGAAAAGCGTGTCGACAAACTCCGGTTTAACACGGGCGCGAGTTCATAACGCTACCCTGGCGGTTAAATCCACTCCGGTGATCAAATAATCCAAATTTTAAACTAGCAACCCTCTGTTTGTTGCTAATCAGCCTAAGAAAGCCAACTCTTCCCCGCCTTCCCACAGTGCACAGAACCGTTAAAGAGACCGAGTAAACTCGATTGTGATTGGACGATGGACCTTTCAATCTTTTAGTATCAGTTCCACTTGTAAATCAAGTTAGGTTGACCAAAGCCAATTCCGAGTGACTTGATTAAAAAAAAGCAAAGTTTTTAATTGTATGAATTTAGTTAAGTGATTTAAATATAGTTTTGGGTCGAATTCTAACGAGTTACCGATTTCACAATTGTTTCTGGGCTACTTCAATCATTGAACGTGATTTTTGTTTTAAAAAAATATATAATACAACAATTTTTTGCATGCAAAATACCTCATGACCTAATCACGATAATATAATTAGATTAATCTATCAACTAGTTTGAATAATCAAGTAACCGGATTGGGAACATTTAATGCGTTGCAGAATAAATTTTCGGGAATGTTAAACAAAGGCTTGCTTTGATTGCACTCTCAAAAAAAGCATTAATTGCGAATAGAAAATACAATTCCAGACTGTTTCTTCAAACTATGCAGGATTTTGCTTTCATTCAAATATAAAATACCTTAGCTTAGTCTCAAACTGTATTTGAAAAAATAAATGAGGATCGAAGTACATCAAATGAACAATTGGCTAACTTGCATAGCAAAAGTCCGCTAGCTTAAATGCTATAAAATGCTAACATTTTTTTTTTTTTTACAATGTTTTTAACAAATCGTTCAAACATATTACCACAAAAAAAAAAAAAAAAAAAAAAAACCTGCTAAATATACCTCTAAATTACAGATACATAAGAAACATTAGCGCAAACCAAAATTGACCTTATGTTGGTCTTAAAAGGGAGCAGCTGGATTCACCCACAATAAATCAGTTGTCACATTAACAGCTGTCACTAGAGGGCAGTGTACCCACCCAAGTCAGTAAAACTGAATGCAAACACTTTGAAAACAAACCATTACAACCTCACACTAACTAAACGAATTCTCGAAGCAGCAAAATTTGATTGCTTTTTTTCCTAATCGAATTACTTGAGTTAATCGATTA
The DNA here is from genome assembly GCF_030265065.1 of Corythoichthys intestinalis. Classification (NCBI taxonomy): domain Eukaryota; kingdom Metazoa; phylum Chordata; class Actinopteri; order Syngnathiformes; family Syngnathidae; genus Corythoichthys; species Corythoichthys intestinalis. Next base: position 17,757,234 of record NC_080406.1, read on the forward strand.
ATCGTTGCAGCACCACATGATATATTTTGGAGGGACCGTTTCAAATAAACGTTTTCACAATTTCACAAAGTCTGCATGGCACAAATGCTTACGTTATTATTCGCTAACGAAGTGGCAGTGTATTATCAAGATTTACAGATATCAGTTATAACTGCCATTTTTCCTGTTTAATTTTCACGAAAGTCCCCTGCCCCTTTTATTTTTTCTCAAGAAATAAATTAGAATCTATATAAAATAGAATAACAATAAAATTTAAAAAAAGATTGTTATGTCTTCAAATATATATAAAATATTGACTGCGGGCTTGGAGCGATCCAAAATCTGGTACACCTCTTCATTTTTCCCCAATAAATTCTGAAGACATTTTTTTAACAATTTCCTATGGTGCCATCAAAATATAAGATGATGCCAATATCTTAACTCGTTTGACGGCAATAGGCATCCAGTCCATTTTGACTCAAAGGGCTGGTAGCAATCATTTGATCTTGGCGTGGATTGGACGCAAGGGCGTAGGTTTGGTCTCAACATTGGTACGGACGATATTACCGTCATGCACATAATGCAAACAATGATCCAAATAGGGGACGACTAGCTTGACTTCGTTGTTCCTTGTGGAGGCTGGCCAGACCGTAGTAGTTTTAACGGTTAGCAAGTTTAATGTTATGCTAACTCTGATGCAGGTTGGACTTTCAGTAGCAAAATTTGTGGTGTTTCCCCCACCTCCACAACATTGACATTGTTTTACATGACTTACAGTGGCTGCTGCTGGACGAAAAAAAAAAACTTGTAATATTCCTCTTCTCCGAAGGGGGCGGAGGAGACGGCATTTTGTCAACATGAATCTGTTGGGGTTGTGGAGTATGTCTGTGTGTGTCTTTGTAGCGGGACGGGGTGCTTCAAGTCATCAGCCAACCAAACGTTTGTTTGAGGGGGAAAAAAATTGAGCGGCACATTCAGCAAGTGAAAAGGGATAAATGTCAGTTTGAACATAATCAAAATAATTCACTTAACAATGGTAGGGTCTATTCTATCCTTATAACATATGGTAAGACAATAACATATGGTAATCTAAATTACCTAAATATCTGAATTCTTTATATAATGAAATGAAGATGCTTAAAAGTTGGTGGGGACAATTTGGCTACGCGCATACTGCGTGAATCCGATTTTTTCGTGTTTTTCCGACTCGAGTGAGGCATGAACTTGACGGTCTGAACGTGACAAGTCGCATAGAACTGGACCATTTCAAATCCGATCTGGGTCACTTTCGTATGTGGTTCAAATCCGATCTCGGCCACATTTTTCCAGACTGTCGCGGCGGTCTGTACTGTCCAGTGTCTCAAATTGGAATTAATGTCGCAATTACGTCATCAAAAAGCGAGAGAGACGCCACGGTAGCGGTGCACCTGTGCGTTATTAGCGCCTAGCTTGCCTTGAACACGGCTTTTTAGGAAGAGTCGGACTTGACAACAGTCATAAAAAAATAAAAATGGGTTGAGGATAAGCCTGAGAATGATCGGTTTTCTGTCTGCTCCATATAAGCAATATTTCAACATTGCTTACACGGCCGAGAGTCGGGGCAAACTGCGCTATGTGTGTGTGACATGCATGGACAGTGCGTGGATGCTATCGATCCATATACTTTGAATATAAACCTAAACTGGGACTATTTATGTCTGTTATTTGTGTCTTTTCAAAAAACAAAATGATATCCCTGGAATGACGGATGACAGCCAGCATGTGCGGTCATTTGTTTTGATGCTTCTGCGCATGCGGGTCGTCTTGCTCAGTGCGTGTCGGACTGCGAATTAGTGCGCATGCGTAATACTTGAATGGTCTCAATGGACAAAGGCAGTCTGAACGGGCACGCCCAAAAAACAGATATGACAAAAAATCAGATTTGTGCATTAAGACCTGTAGTATGAACGTAGCCTTAGTGCATCCTGAAAAGTTGGTAGTGTTAAGTCCCTACCGTCCATTGGGACGGAATCAAGGGCATACCTTGATTGGACGTCTATTGCCGTCAGTGGCTCAATGCTAGCCATACAAATTCAAATGGATTTGAAGTCAATTGTAGTGACGGAAATAAGACACTCAAAGAAGCATTTGGACAATTCGTTTGCTCACCGATTCAGTTGTCGATATGTCAATGAGGCAAATGATTGCGGCAAACGATGTCCATCACTGTCAAGTGCATTTAATTATTACTGTATTGAAAACAAGAAAATGCGCTCTGAATGAAGAGATACATTATAGTTGAAACCTCTTTTAATAGAGTAAAAATGAAAACTTAAATTACAGTTTTACCGTTCCAACCTCATAGCACTAAACCACCAAGTGCTTGTTTATTACTGCAAGTCTTTTTTCCTACAGTATTATGAATTCTAAGATACAAATGTAGTTTCAAACATCACAAAGGCAAATTAGAATACAAAACTCCCTATCGTCAAGGCATTTTAAGCGTGTCATGCTCTGATTTTATCATGACATCAGCGTAACAGTCAATCTTATGGTTTTGTGGCGGTGATGTCGTCGCCCGTCTTGGCCCGTTTGGAATCTGGAGGCTGGCAGAGGGGATCGCTGGGAGGAGAAGGGCGTGCTAAAGGAAAACGAAAGAGGAGAGTTAACTACGTGACAGCAGAAAACCAATTTGATTTGTTCGCCCTTTATAATAGCCCTTTCCCACTGGCCAAAAAACCTGTGTCAACCCACGAACAATCGGCTTTTGGTGGCAGTGGGAAAGGTGCAGCGACCCGTGTCAATCAACCCGCGAAGCGACCCGCGTTAAAATCACCTCGGCTCTGATCGTCATGCAGTGTGAAAGCAAAACCCCGGGTCAACAGTCAACACCCTAATCTACGTGGTGACGTAGGCTCTTCCGTGATGCGTCATAACAATACGCCCCACAACCGTAGTTACGTCGATGCGTATACGTCGATCAAACCAAAATTCACGTCGCCTACGTTGCCTCAGCACAAGCAGAGTGTTGATGTTCTGCATTTTGACCATTTTGAGGGGAGTAAAAAGCATGCAAACAGAGAACACAAACGGAAAGGAGGCTTCCATGTTGCTCTGCATTGTTTACTTCCTTGAACTGAATGAATTCAGTCGCATTTGTCGACGCGCATCTTAGCATGGTGACGTTACGTAACCTTACGCACGGCTGAGGAGGGGTGGGGGGTTAGACGGGTGGAAAGGAAAAAAAAAAGACACGGCTTTCAATGGGAAAGGTGCCAAATGCCAATTGCTAGAGGGTTGCATCGGCTTGGAAAAAATGCACGTTGACCCACTAGTTTCAGTGGGAAAGGGGCATAAGTGACTATTTCTGTGGAGGTAGATTTGTGTCTATTATTCAATCGGAAAAAAAAAAAATTGCTTCAATCAAAATATACTGTATATTTTCAATCAAAGAAAAAGTCACTTCAATCAAAAAAAAATGTCTTTGAATGCAAAAATAAATTTGAAACTCAAAAAAATGTATTTGTAAACTTTTCTTTGATTAATTTTTTTTTTTTTAAGATTTTTTTTTGATTGAAACTTTTTTGATTGAAGTAATGTAGTTTTGCTTTTGGACCACATTTTGGCTAGGACATTTGTTTATTTATTCAATCCCCCAAAAAAAGTTGCTTCAATCAAAATGTATGTTTTCAATCAAAGAAAAAGTCACTTCAATCAAAAAAAAAAAAAATGTCTTTGAATGCAAAAATAAATTTGAAACTCAAAAAAATGTATTTAGAAACTTTTCTTTGATTAATTTTTTTATTTTTTTTTATTTAAGTTTTTTTTGTTTGAGACTTTTTTGATTGAAGTAATGTAGTTTTGCTTTTGGACCACATTTTGGCTAGGACATTTGTGTATTTATTCAATCGGGAAAAAAAAAAGTTGCTTCAATCAAAATATGTATTTTCAATCAAAGAAAAAGTCATTTCAATTAAAAAAAAATGTCTGTGAATGTAAAAATAAATTTGAAACTCAAAAAAATGTATTTGGAAACTTTTCTTTGATTAAATATATATAAATTTTTTATGTAAGTTTTTTTTTTTTGATTGAAACTTTTTTGATTGAAGTAATGTAGTTTTGCTTTTGGACCACATTTTGGCTAGGACATTTGTGTCTTTATTCAATCAAAAAATAAGTTGCTTCAAAAAAAAAAAAAATATATATATATATATGTATATATTTTCAAAAGAAAAATCACTTCAATCAAAAATAAAAACATTTCAATCATAGAAAAAAGCTTTTGAATGCAAAAAAAAATTAAATATTTAAAACTCAGAAATTCGCATTTGAACACACTGCCAAAATGTGGTCCAAACGCAAAACTACATTACTTCAATCAAAAAAGTTTCAATAAAAAAAAAAAAAAAAAAACTTAAATAAAAAAATTAAAAATTAAAAAATTAATCAAAGAAAAGTTTCCAAATACATTTTTTTGAGTTTCAAATTTATTTTTGCATTCAAAGACAATTTTTTTTGGATTGAAGTGACTTTTTCCAATTAAAAAAAAACAACAACTTAAATTTAAAAAAAAAAACTTCAAAGAAAAATAGTTTCAAATTTATTTTTGCATTCAAACACTTTTTTTTTTTTTTTTAAATTAAAGTGACTTTTTCTTTGATTGAAAATATATATTTTGATTGAAGCAACTTTTTTTTTTGATTGAATAATAAAGACACAAATCTACCTCCATATATTTCTGGTAATAGAAAAAAAATACCCTATAAAAAACTGACCTTTATATGTGGATGTGAAATATAGGGTCGTGTAGGCCACAACATTAACATTTGGTGGGGGTCTACATGACCCCAAAAGGGATGTTTACATAGGTGGACACCATGTCTCATTTTTTATTCTATATATATTAGTCAAATGTTTTTATTTTTTTAAATGAATAATTGAAATCATAAACTGATAAAATATTTTTTCCCCCCCAAAAAGTTATTTTTAGTATTTAACTCTATGACAACAATAGATCTCTAATTCATTTAAACTAGGAGGAATGCTCAGGGTTTTTTTTCTCTCCAACATCTAAATATTATATACTTCAATTTGCTGGTGACCAGTTCAGGGTGTACCCTGCCTGCATGACCCTCATGAGAGTAATGGTACAGATGATGAGTGAATGAATTAATGAATGAATGAAGGATTTACTTATTTTAATTATTTTCAAACTTCAATAAAAAGTGTTTTTTTAAATGAATTTTAATTCATAAATTAAAAAAAAAAGATATTTTTCCTTAATAAAATGAATGAATGACTTATTCCCTGCCATTGACATTCCTAGACATCCAATTCATTTAAACTGGGAGGACTAGTAGGCTCATTCTTCACTGACAGTGTTAGACGTCCAATTCATCTTGACTGACTCAGTCAAAATGGACTGAACGTCCAACACTGTCAATAGCAGCCAATGAGTGCTCTAAAAAGGGTTAACAACCCCAGACTGACCATGTTTAGCCTTTTCAGTGGAAGCTGGAGAGCGGTGAGGCAAACTGGCCACATTTGATCCAACAGGAGTCAGACATACTCGCCTGGGAACAAAAAGAATTTGTTACAAAAGTCCATTTGTGCTCACCCTTTTCACTTATTCATAAGCAAAATGTTAACACCAGAGTTACAATTATAACAGTTAGCTGAGAAAGACAGGTTACAAGTTCTACATTTAAATACAAATGCTTCCACAGACACGCTATTGTCTGCTGGCAGCCTGCCGAATGATTATTCGAGAGTCAGCAGGGGGTCCAACGAACACTCCAAAATCAGAAGTGTCTTTGTTCTGAACTGAGCGCTCCAAACAGCAGCCAAAACACAGCAATTGAGGTTCCATTCCTCTATTTTGACAACACCGATTACTCACTTAACGCATTTTACAATAATGTGGATTTTATGTAGAAAAAAAAGTTAGAAAATCAGATTGCAGATGCTTGTTTGTAAATTTGTTGCAGAATCATGTTTCAGTCCATTCGGTGCCGTTGACGGCAATAGATGCCTCAAGCTATTATTTTGATAGTTGATCAAGCTCAGAATATACAGTGGGGCAAATAAGTATTTAGTCAACCACTAATTGTGCAAGTTCTCCCACTTGAAAATATTAGAGAGGCCTGTAATTGTCAACATGGGTAAACCTCAACCATGAGAGACAGAATGACGAAAAAAACAAACAGAAAATCACATTGTTCGATTTTTAAAGAATATATTTGCAAATCATGGTGGAAAATAAGTATTTGGTCAATACCAAAAGTTCATCTCAATACTTTGTTATGTACCCTTTGTTGGCAATAACGGAGGCCAAACGTTTTCTGTAACTTTTCACAAGCTTTTCACACACTGTTGCTGGTATTTTGGCCCATTCCTCCATGCAGATCTCCTCTAGAGCAGTGATGTTTTGGGGCTGTCGTTGGGCAACACGGACTTTCAACTCCCTCCGGAGATTTTCTATGGGGTTGAGATCTGGAGACTGGCTAGGCCACTCCAGGACCTTGAAATGCTTCTTACGAAGCCACTCCTTTGTTGCCCTGGCTGCGTGTTTGGGATCATTGTCATGCTGAAAGACCCAGCCACGTCTCATCTTCAATGCCCTTGCTGATGGAAGGAGATTTTCACTCAAAATCTCTCGATACGTGGCCCCATTCATATTTTCCTTTACACAGATCAGTCTTCCTGGTCCCTTTGCAGAAAAACAGCCCCAAAGCATGACGTTTCCACCCCCACGCTTCACGGTGGGTATGGTGTTCTTCGGATGCAATTCAGTGTTCTTTCTCCTCCAGACACGAGAACCTGTGTTTCTACCAAAAAGTTCTATTTTGGTTTCATCTGACCATAACACATTCTCCCAGTCCTCTTTTGGATCATCCAAATGCTCTCTAGCGAACCGCAGACGGGCCTGGAAGTGTACTTTCTTCAGCAGGGGGACACGCCTTTGTTACTGTGGTCCCAGCTCTCTGTAGGTCATTCACTAGGTCCCCCGTATGGTTCTGGGATTTTTGCTCACCGTTTTTGTTATCATTTTGACGCCACTGGGTGAGATCTTGCATGGAGCCCCAGATCAAGGGAGATTGTCAGTGGTCTTGTATGTCTTCCATTTTCTAATAATTGCTCCCACAGTTGATTTCTTTACACCAAGCGTTTTACCTATTGCAGATTCAGTCTTCCCAGCCTGGTGCAGGTCTACAATTTTGTCTCTGGTGTCCTTCGACAGCTCTTTGGTCTTGGCCATAGTGGAGTTTGGAGTGTGACTGACTGAGATTGTGGACAGGTGTCTTTTATACCGATAATGAGTTAAAACAGGTGCCATTAATACAGGTAACGAGTGGAGCCTCGCTGGAAGAACTTAGACCTCTTTGACAGCCAGAAATCTTATTTGTAGGTGACCAAATACTTATTTTCCAGTCTAATTTGGAAATAAATTCTTTAAAAATCAAACAATGTGATTTTCAGTTTTTTTTCCCCACTTTCTGTCTCTCATGGTTGAGGTTTACCCATGTTGACAATTACAGGCCTCTCTAATATTTTCAAGTAGGAGAAATTGGTGGTAGACTACATACTTATTTGCCCCACTGTATCTGATGAGTCGACTATTTAGCTTAATGCGATATGAAAAGGTTTGGGCACCCCTGATAATTTTACATAAGTTTTTCTTTTACAGATCATCGGTTGTATGATCAGCAATGTTAGCTAAATATATAACACTTGTCCAAAACGTTCAGCACCAGCTTGCTTATATTTCCATTCAAAATAATGACGTTCGTAGACTTGTTTGTAGCAGCTATTGTGAGAACTAAACGTAGGAATGGACGAGAAATACACTGCAGTAAAGTACAATACAGTAGAACGCACTGCTGAGGCCTACTGGACTTTGGGCATGTAAAATCTAAGAATTAAAATGAAAACTGACATAGAACTTTAATTAAATCAAACAACTGCAAATCGATAATCCTTTGTAATCAAAATTATTATGGTTTAGTTAGATATAAATATCGTACTATACTAAAGGTGAGACAAAATATCGAAATGGTGATATATCGTGATACTTTGACTCCCAAAAGGTTATCGATATGCGCATACCAAGAATCAAGACATCGTTTTAAAAAGGTGTCAATGTTAAAATAAATAAATAAGGATCCAACAAGTTGCTACCAAAATCTTCCGCCATAATATTATCTCCGTTAACTCTATAGCTGCCATTGACAGCGCTCGACAGCCAATCCATTATGACCGGGAAGCGCGAATGAATGTTCGTTCGTTCGAAACCAGAGTATTCGCAGTCACTCTTTCCAATTTTCGCGGCATTTACAGGCCACTTTCTGTTCATTTTAGGGCATTTACAGGTCACTTCCTGTTGAGTTTGAGTCACTGCCTATTTGTGCCATGGTCACTTCCTGTTCTGCAACCCAAAATCAAGAGGAACTGACCTTGAAATGCCTCAAAATATACAGGGAGTGACTGAAAATCAACAGGTAATGACAGCATTGGCTGCCATTAATGGATATAGAAGTGGGTGGGGCCTGTTTGAAGTGGGAGGGGTTAATTTGCTGCCACCCTCCCGACTCAAATGGATTGGACGACTACTAGTGATAAACCCTGAGCAGGAGGATGAAGGAGGATTGTTTTTTCTGTTGATTAGTTGTTTTGTGGAATGATTTACTGACCAATGCATCGATAATTGTTGTTTCGCCATATTGGGAGATCATCGTTCTCGTGAGCTTTTTATCGCAAATCATATTGTATTGTGAGGTACCAAGATGTTCCCACCCCTAGTCAACTCTCGCCTCTGGGGTAATTTTTACTCCAATGGTCGGCCAGTATAACATTTCGGAAGTTATAAAATTCTATATTTTAACATTATTTAAGTCACACCATGAATCGGAGGTTCATCCAAGTTATGAAAAATTGTGCGACTTATAGTCTGGAAAATACGGCATTTATGTTTGCCTCCAATTCTATAATGCAGGGGTGCTCACAATTTTTTGCTCCAAGACCTACTTTTCTGGGAGAAAACCGCCAGTGAGCTACCTTCTTGTGTGCATGTGTGTGTGGATCGGTGCCTAGAATGCTTAGCAGCAATGTGTGTCGCGAGCTACTAATGAAATGGCCAGTTTTTTTTATTCAATACTTTAATTCAATCAATTAAACTGCATTTGTTTATAGGCAAGTGCCGGTCTGATATTTTGACGGTATGATAACCTTAAGCCAAAATCTCACGGTTTCACTGTATTGCAATTACAGCTCTAAAATGTGTTACTTTGAGGTATCTGGGTTTAAGAAAAAAAAACTTTTTTCCATTGAACCAGATTTTTATATTTCAAAACATGTTAGCAAATTGGAACATAAGTAGAATGTTAAGTTAAAATAAAAAAATATATATACAGTATATTCTAAATAAAATTTAATGCAGTGCTTTAGGTGAGCCTAAACTCAAATTTCCACATTGTTACCATCAGAACAAAAACAATTGAATAACTTCTCATAAAAAGCACGTGTGTATGACTCGTATAATGTTTACATGAAACACACACACTCTTTCTCAACACAGACAGTTGCCAGGGAGAATAAAACACTACGTTTTACCACCGCTAGACACACGCTGGAATTAACTCTCGTAGCTAATGGGAAACATTCACGACAGTGTTTACTATCCTTTAACTTTGTATAAATGTGAAATCATACTGGATGTATTGCCTCCTCGGCAGCCACCCTCCGCAAACATGTTTTACATGTCTGTTGGCCCTACTCCTCTAAGCTACAGCCGTCTGTAACTGTTCTGTAGCCGAAGTATTCCCATACCAGCGATTTCATTTTCTTTGACGGGGGTGGAAAGTTAAGGAGTTTCACCTCCTCCAGCCATCGTGTAGCACAACTGACTCACTGACACTGAGCAACAACCGGTGGGGGAGGGTTGAGCCTTGCAGCTGCAAGTGAGGGATTTCTCCATGCATTTTTGGGACATAAAAAATTGCTAATATCTTAGGGGGGGTTATGACGGAAAACTTTTGCCATTTCGAAACCTTGATGTTTTCATACCACGGTACACCTTGAACCGGTAATCGGCACGTCTATTTGTATAGCATTGCAAAGCACCTACAAAGGTCAGCAGCAATATTACACAACAAAACATGATTAACCCTTAAGCCTATGAAGCTTTTTTTGTGTTCCAATCGACTGGTAGATCGCAATCGATGTAATGAGCACCCCTGCTTGAATGTACTGTATATACCATATTGGCCCGAATATAAGACGGTGTTTTTTGCATTGAAATAAGACTGAAAAAGAGGGGGTCGTCTTATATTCACGGTCTAGACATTATACCCATTTACGACGCTAGATGGCGCCAGATATCATTGAAGCAATGTTCTGTCAGGACAGATCTCAGCTACTCTCCCCATTCATGACGCTAGATGGCGCCAGATATCATTGAAGCGATGTTCTTTAACGACAGATCTCACCCTCAAGTTTAACCAGTTTGCATTATTTTATTGCAATGTTTTTCCTTATTCAGATTTGTTTCAAGACTACAGTTACAGTTAGACTTCACTTTGAATGTTAATATAGTTATTGCAATTTTGTTGTTTTATCACAATAGATTGGTTTATTTACATTTCAAAAACCAGAAGCCATTCATTTACGAATGTGATTGCACTTTAGTTTACATATTTCAATGCTCAGATATTCAGATTTAAATGAGGCAAATGAAAATGCTTTTTCTCTCAAATATATTGTTATAATCATTTGTTTCAGATGTACTGTAAATATTTTCTGTATAAAAATTAATTTGGTGTTCAAAAAGTCTTTTTCCAAACTTGAGTCTTGAAAAGAGGGGATCGGCTTATAATCAGGGCTGTCTTATATTCGGGCCAGTACGGTATGTTAAATGCAAATGTAGGCATCAAAATGTTAAAGAGGAAAAAGTGGCAGTTTATAGTCCGAAAATTACGATAATTGTGATAACCCTAATGGCAGCTAAGAAATTAACACTACCTCGGAGTGGGTCCTTTTGACGTCACCGAACTTTTCGGGGTAGTAGGCAAATTGGTGCTGTTGAGGACCTTGGGTGTAGTGGGAGAAAGCGGGGTGAGGCGAGGTTGAGGAGTGACCGGTGCACCGGTGCTCCCTGGCGTCAGCGTTTGAGCTGTGGACTGAGGTGGACTTTTTGGAGTACTGGGCTTCCCCCAAGACTCCAGGGTTTTGAGGGTAATCTTTCGAGGCTTGGCCTTGGTCGTCTTCTCCTCCAGGGTCCTCATATTGGACGGTGTGGGAGCGGAAGCCGAGCAAGGCGCCCGGGACACCGGGGACGAGGTGCGTCCCGCCACCGGTGTCTTTTTGCCTTTTTTGTCGGCGACACTGCTAGGAGTGAAGGTTTCCAGAGCGGGAGGCTCCTTTAGTGGTGTTCCCAACTCCCCGGGAGAGAAGGAGAGAAAAGAGCAGTAGCCATCGGTGGAGGAGACTGCCAAAAAAGAACCATCGCCAGACCTGTGTAAAAGGGAGGCAATTAATGGAGTAAGGTAGTAAAATGTTTTTGAACTACTTGTCACAACTTTTTCTGTCCCCTTGAACCCTTAATGTTTTGTACAATAGTTCCAAAATTGTTCAAAAATCCTCTGAGGCTAAACCAAACTACTATTTCAGCATCAATTTAACAGTTAATAACAGTAAATAAAATACTCAAGTTCCCATTCTGTATCAGCAGCTTTATACTACATTCAATTCATTTCATGTTGTGAATCAACCGTTAAAGTTGTCAAAATTGCTCCCGTTATTCCATAATTTCCCTTCCGTCTACTTTTGACATGTCAAAGTTTTAAAACTGTTTCATCATTTAAAGATATTCAAGTCAAGATTTTGCTGATTTAGGAGTGTTTTAGATAAAAAGTTATAAAGGTTCGCCACTACAGAGCCTTCGAGAGAAGTCTACTGCTTTAAAATGGCGGCTGTTTACTAACACCGGCAAGTCTGTCATTTCTTATCTCGTTATCTAACACATGTTCTAAAGCTGCTGTCGTCTGTCTTTTTGCATCTAGTTCAACATATATGTGATATCTACCGTCACCTTATGTGGCTGTATGTTTGTAGCAACTAGCAATTGGGCGTTGTTTGTAGCGGCTGTCGGCCTCAGTCAGGTATTATTGTTTTTTGTTTTTTTTTTATCTAGCGGCATGAGTTGAACATGATATTTACTCTTGGTCCGTTCCTCATTGCGCCCCAAGACCGCGCTGACTGTGTTTTAGTTCCACTTTACCTGGAATAATTCAATAATTGGATGTTTGCGAATCGTTCTCGAATCTTCCGTGACCGAATCGCAAATAATCTAAGAATCAGAAATTTTGCACGCCTGTAGTAAACACTAAGGGTGTAACGGTACATATATTTGTATTGAACCGTTTCGGTACGTGGTGCTCAGTTCGGAACGGAGGCGTACCGAACGAGTTTCTGACGTAATGTAACCCTTACTTTTCGAGGCTGTGAGTCGATCGGGTTATAGTTTCTTTGTGTAGATTATATTTACTCCGTCTTCTCTACTATAATGAGGACCAACACGATAGGACAGTATAACCCAGAAACATCAACGGCGCGACAACGTGGCCGCCGCGAGAACGCAGTGAAACGCAGGCGTTAAGAGTCAATCAGCCAATGCACACCAGTTGCAGTGCGGCCGCGTGTTAGACGCGATAAAGAAATAAATAACTGACTCTTTGATCTGGGGGTGGAATGTTAAGTATTTAGTTTCTTTGATATGGGGTGGGAACTAAAGTTCACTGCCGCGAGTTGACAGGGGCACTATTAAGCGTTACATCGGCTTATGATCTGATGAACACTACTAGAGTACAGACAACTTTTCAGTACCTCTGATTAAGATCAACAAGGAAACATCTCTAGTGCATAGTGCATCGAAGAATTTAAGCTGAACTAATTTCCTCTGGAGTAAAGCGGCCAATGAGGTAATTTAGTTTGTGTTATTTGTTAGTTTGCGTAAATTGACTTAGCTTCTGTTAGTGTGGTTATGTATTCATGTTGTTGTATGTTTCTGTGTGAATATAATTTGACTTCATGTATATATTTATTTTTGCTGTATGAAAATGATCTGACTTAATGTATATATTTGTCTGAACTGACTTTAATGTATATTTTTATCTGTATTGTTCAGTTCTCACGGCATTGTCACCGCATTGTCAAGGCAAATCAAGGCATTGTCAAGGCAAATCAAGTTCTGTGATTAAAGCCCGTAAAAGAGAAACTGCTTGGTTCGTGAACGGCAGAGTTTATTATTTGACGCGAGACGCGACCCTCCTGCGTCAATACTACTACCGGTAGCTAGGATCGGGCAGACAGGAAGTCACTCGTGTATAAATACGGTGGATCCGGTCGATTTTCCAACTAATATGCAATCTTAACCCACTTTTTCAGTCCATCAGATCTTTTCAGTGGTAGATCGGGGCACAGTTGACTTGTCTTTGTTGATTTACTGCTGTCTTCTCTGCTATAACATTAACCAACACGGCCCCGTGTTCAATACAAAACCCTCCTACCACAACAAAACAAGTAGGAACTAATATTCACATAGGAAATAAAGTTATACAACATAAAATATACAATATAAATGAATACATCACATTTGTAAAATATAAACACATAATAAAATAAATAATGGCCCATTTAAATAAAATAAACTGAAGTGAGCTAAAACACCTGTAATTAAATAATAAGAATAATACAGATCCTGCTTAGTGCTTACACAAATAAATTTATTAATTTCTGTGTGGCGCTTTAACTTGAGAAAATCCACCAATAAAGCTTTTGAAAACAGTTCATAAGAAAGAAAAAAAAACGATTCATTGAGGCATTTCATTTGTAAAATACATGTTAAAATCTGTCATTGCGATTGCTTTTCTCTTTAGCACAGGACTTCTTTTTTCGTCTTTCAGAAAGAAAGCTGACCAATACGCAGGGTCTGAAAGGCAAATTGTTGTTGGATTATCTTAAAATACCCGCTACTTTTTGAGCAGAATTCTAGCTTTGTAAAGGCTAATGTTCCTATTGTTGAAAGCATAAAGGTGTGTAATAAACAACTAGCACATTTTTATTTTGCATTTTGTTTTCTTACTGTACCGAAAATAAACCGAACCGTGACGTCAAAACCGAGGTACGTACCGAACCGAGATTTTTGTGTGCCGTTACACCCCTAGTAAACACTGTCAAACATTTCCCACCAGCTGCGAGAGTCAACTCCAGCGTGTTTAGTGTGTCTAGTGGTGGTAAAACGTGTTTTATTCCTCTGGCAACTGTCTGTGTTGAGAAAGAGAGTGTGTGTATATTGTAAACATTATACGAGTCATACTCACATACTTTTTATGGAAAATAATTGGAGTATTTTTGTTCTGATGGTAATGATGTTGAGCTGTGGGTTTAGCCTCACCTAAAGGACTGCATTTATTTTAATTTTATTTCTAATATTTTTAGTTATTTTTTTGTTATTTTTCTAAAATTATTTTAACTTAACATCATACTTACAGTATGTTCCAATTTGCTAACGTTTTGAAACATAAAAATCCTGCTCAAAGGATTTTTTTAACCAGATATCTCAAAGTAACACATTTTAGAGATTTAATTGCAATTCCGTGATATTTTTGCTATAGGTTATCATACCGTCAGAATTTCATACCGGCACATGCCTAGTGCGCTCTATCGTGCTGAATTGACGATAAATGTGTTCCATTTCATTACCATGTCAAGTCGCTAAGAGTGTGGTAGTGAATGTTAGACACCAGGCCGAACGGGAGCGCCTGCTGTGTGTCGTACAGGAAAATGGAGTCCTCGGAGGCCACTGCAAACACCATTCGGTATGGTAGCTTGAATAAATTGGGAAAGGGCTGGGAGGAACCATCTGCAATTGGAAAAGGGAAAAAAAAAGTTTTACAAGAAAAAAATGGGGAATTATTAATTGATAGGAAATTCTGAGAGGCATTCTTGCCTTCTGCCTTTTTGGTTCTCAGCTCAAAGTAAATGGGACAACAGCGCACAGCTAGAGTGGCCTTAGTTGGACATGGTAAGTGGGCAATTGGCCTAAAAGACAAAAAACATCATGAACCCTTTATAGGGTACTCATTGATAGCGGTACACATCCCATCTATTTTGACTTAATTGGCTATGTCAAAAGTTACCTCTTCAGGCCCTTCCTACTAAAGATGTATGTTGTATTAATTATTGTTTCCCCGACCTCCACACATCCAGCTGTCAAGGTGAGAATTTTACAGTTAACACCTCAAATGCTCTTACTTAAGGATTTCATTATAAAAAAGAAGCTACTCAAGTACCCGGAGCGAGTAAAAAGGAGCCATCCGGTGTGAAAGAAAGACGTCGGAAGAAAGACCTCATGCTGTCGTCGTGGAACATGCGGTGCTGCTTGACCTAAACGGATAGGGGATATATGAGGCTACACACCTCGATTTTAAATGCTCCGTGTGTACTAACCTCTCCGTCGACAGGTGAGCCAGAGCTCATTTTGCTGACGCAGAAGGCTTTCTTCTTGGAGTGAGTGCTATAAACACGCATAACTCTGGAAAAAAGCAAAGACAAGTGACGCAAATGGCTGTCAATTAAACGGACCAGGCCATTATGACCTTCTAAGTACCTGTCACAACTGAGAGTGGCAACGTATTGGCCTAGTGGATCCCAGGTCACACCCTGCACATAGCTCTTGTGGTCATTAAGGATGCACAGTTTCTGTCCTGAAAAAGGAAAACGTCATTGAAAAAAAAAAAGTTCATTTTGTGGGATAGCGCACTCGTCCACAAACCTTTGTTGATGTCCCACATGATAGCGGTGTTGTCTACAGAACCAGACACCATAAAGCTCCCATCACGGGTCCAACATATATCGTACACATCCTCAATGTGGCCCCTAAAAATATGGAACCACATACAAACAGCTGAGCAGGCTGGGTTTTCACCCCGCTAGTGCTATACAATATGACGATAAGAATCGCCAAAACAATATAAAACTATCAACATTTTGCATGTCTATCGTCATTATCTCATGTCATTACCTATTTTTGTTGACTTGTTATATTGATGCCGTAGTAGTGCCACCAATCGGCCTTAAATTGTCCTAATCTCTACTCCATAGTTACCCAATTAGTTACCCATTCCCTCCGTATGCGAGTAGGGCTGCATCTATCGAATATTTTAGTAATCGAGTATTCTACTGATAATTCAAACGATTAATCGAGTAATCGGATAAAACCTTTTTGAAGGTAAAAAGCAATTATAAATATACATGCGCAAACCGGGGGGGTTGGGGGGGGGGGAATAATATATTAATAATATATATATAATAAGATAATATACAGTGGGGAGAACAAGTATTTGATACACTCACAATGGGAAAACCCATTGGCAGTGTATCAAATACTTGTTCTCCCCACTGTATATATACATATATATATAATAAATACAAAAATAAAGCAACAAATTCACTGCTTTCACTCAAAAAAACTTAAGATCTTATATATATATATTTAATAAAAAAAAATTCTTACCTAAAAACGTCATTATGCTTGATAACACACATAACTTAAAAGTAGGGCTGCGGCTGTCGATTATTTTGTTGTCGATTAATCGATGAACTAGTTTGTTTGAATAATCGGATAAGGAACATTAAAAAATTAAAATACCTGAGCTGAGTCTCAAACGGTATGGAAAAAAAAAAAAAAAAAAAGAGGATCTATGTACAACAAAAGAAAAATTGGCTAACTTACATAGCAAAAGTCAGAAAGCTTAAATGCTATAAAATGCTAACATTATTTATTTATCTATTTATTTATTTTTACAATGCTCTCAACAAATGGTTCAGACACATATTCCTAAGGACGGCTAAATATACCTATGAGCTAAATTATGAAAAAACATTAGTTCAAACAAAAACTTAGCTTATGTTGGTCTTAACAGGGAGCAGCTGGATTCAGCCATGTGAAATGAGGCAGACTAGAGGGCAGTGTGTCCACCCAAATCAATAAAACTAAAGGCAAACACTTTCGAACCGAAACAAACCATTACAACACCACTTTAATTAAACGAATACTCGAAACAGCAAAATTTAATTCGAATCTTTTTTTCTAATCGAATACTCGAGTTAATCTATTAATCGTTGCAGCACTATATGCGAGTAATGCATGCATAATAAGTGAAAATAGCAACTTACATAATCCGCACAGAACACAGACAACGCAATACAGTGATATTGAAAATCCGCTAAGTAGAGGCGGAGCATAGACTCCATTATCAGTTGACGAGACAGCTCCTACAGACATTGAGCCACGGATTCCCGTAGGGGGTCGGGCCAGGCAGAGCGTCGCGTTAGCTTCCACTGCGATAAACTCAAACACGCTGCCATCTAATGCCGGATTTAGGTGGAAACAGGACAAATGTTTTAGTGCATACAAGCAGGCAGCAGTGTCTTAAGAGTGATTTTGTCAATGATTCAAGATAATTATTATATGAAATAGGACCATGCATGCACTTTGAAACGTGGGGAAAAAAATGGAAAAAATGAGCGTAACTTTAGCGTGAAATATTTACATAATCTGAATTATAAATGGGTTAGGGTTATTTTGCTTTTAACCAAGAATCAAACCAAGACTGTTTTACGATCTATAGAAATTCTAGGATTTGAGCATTTCTTTAAAAGGATTTTCAAT
Source organism: Corythoichthys intestinalis (assembly GCF_030265065.1). Classification (NCBI taxonomy): domain Eukaryota; kingdom Metazoa; phylum Chordata; class Actinopteri; order Syngnathiformes; family Syngnathidae; genus Corythoichthys; species Corythoichthys intestinalis. Next base: position 17,774,920 of record NC_080406.1, read on the forward strand.
TTAAAAAGCTCTTTGTTTTGTGATGCCCGCCATGTTGGATTTTGTATCTATACACAATAATATAGTTTTACATTTAAATAATCAGGTAATTTTCAGCCAACTGCCCGTTTTTTGGAGAAAAAAATAGTACCGTAGTTTTCCGACTATAGACCCTACCCACCGACGTCACAAAACCACGTGCTCGCTGTATGGTTCCGCCCACTTGTCCGTCATTTTGTCTCTGTATTAGCATTGGTTTCAATTGATCGAGGAATTTAAAATGCATTTCATGGCAGACCCGGTGCTTTCTGATGCCGTAAACTCACTGGATGTGTTGCATAAAAGGCGTTATGTGGAAAAGCTTCGTTCTATACAGTCGCCAGATCCATATTTGATGCCCAAATCGATGTTTTTCGACCCACTGTCTTCGCCCTGTCTGCCTGACATCTGCTACGCTGATATTTACAATTATCTTGTCCACACAAAATCAGCCTATTCTCACGAAAATTTGAAAAACTTCAAGAGCTTGGAGGCTTATAAATACTTCGTTGCTGGTTGGGTGAAACAGGTCCTCGTCCACGAAAATTCGGCAGGAATCTATCTTGTGCTTGGAAAGGTGAGTTACGAAATTTTCAATTCAAAATCTTTTGTTATTGCTAACATCCACTGTCAAGTCTAATGTATTTCATGTCGTTTGTCAATGGAGTTAAGGCTTTTAATGTTTATATGGTTTAGCGATAGCACTCTCCCTACATACATACGTGTATGTTGTCGGCGATTAGCCTAGCAATGATCTTAATTGTGGTTATTTGTCAGCCCAAAACCCTCTAAGTATATCTTAAATGCATCTTACCGGATATAAAATGACTACTACATAGTCTGTGGTGATTTTTTGGTGCCCAGTTTTCACGTCGAATTGCAGCCGTCCATTTCGCTCTCCTCTTTGGATCCCTCGGAATACGGTAAAACTTCAAGTCTCTCCTTCCATCTTCTCTGTTAGTGCAACCAACAGCCACACACGCCTTCACCATTTTGATTATTAATGTTAAGGAGCAGAAAAACACGCCGTAAATAGGAGGAATGTACGTAGCCGTAACAGGTTAACACTATGTTTTGACGGACAATTGGGCGGTACCATTCAGGAGAGCGAAGTTGTGACGTCACGTGGGTAGGGCCTATAAGGCGCACCTGACTATAGGCCACCACCACCAAATTTGACACGAAAACAGCATTTGTTTATAGATAAGCCGCACTGGACTAAAAGGCGCAGGTGTCCTCATTGTATTATGGGATAGTTACACCAAAATATGTTAACCGGTAACACTTCATTTGACAACGACATCATAAGACTGTCATAGACCAAATGAACCACCATAAAGCTTGGAACCAGTGGGCTGCAAAGCTTAATTTGGCCATCACTGCTCCCTTGGGGGAGACAGTCAATCTCTGCTGCCACCTGCTGTCAACATTGTTGTCGTCCAACATGCCTCCTGGCATGCATTGCTGCGCTACAGATGTAAATAACAACCAAATTCACGTTCTGTGCTAATTATTTCTTAAGTTACTGTTCATGTTGTTCCATTAATTGATAGTTATGGTATTTGGTAACACTTTGTTTGAGAGTGGAACCATAAGACTATCATAAGACAATAATAATTATGATATGACACTGTCATTAGCATTAATGAATGCTTATAACAGATGTAATTTAGTGTCATGCGACAAATTATCCCACTTTTGAATGGATGTAAAAGATCCGTGCTGGACATAAATGGAGTTTGTGGCATAACATGCCGGATGATACTTATTGACATCCGGCATAAGCATTCAGTAATGTCCATGATAGTGTCATGTCATAGTTATTAATGTCTTATGACACCGCTGTCAAATAAAGTATAACGTATTAACCAAAATAAATCAACAAATAAGATAAGGAGGATTCCAAATGAGGGGGGGGGGGGGGGGGGGGGCGGAGTTGGCTTATAGTCCGAAAATTACGGTAATTTAGATACTTCTGCGTCCATACCAAAAAAAAAAAAAAATCTGCTTTTACGATTTTTTTTAAAATGAGTTTTATTTTATGTAACATTTCAGTCTAAAAATGACGAGGGCCAGATAGCCGGCAAGACGTGCTGAGGCAATAGTGACATCGGAATTCAACCTAAATACATTGTGATTGTAATTCGAAAAATGCAAAATCTGCTTTTGTTGAGTAAAATAACAGGATTCTGCATGCTCTCCTCATGTATTAAGTTTCTGATGTAAAAATTGAGTGATTAATTAGCTGTTGAAAACATGTCAAAATTGCATTAAATTAAATAATAAAATAAAATCAAAGTCGCTATCTCGGGCAAAAATGTATATGCTAAATATTGCTATTGATCCCGAAAATACAGATGATTATCTCTGCATTTGGTGAGTTTTGTGCATCTAGCGTCAAATCTGAGAATTTTATAGCCATTTTAAATTTTGTTATACTTATGTAAAAAATAATCGGGATTTTATTTGGGAACGACTTTGAAGTTTTTGTTGCTGCTACTCATGGAGACTCATACTGTATATGCCTAAGGGAGGAGCCCGTTTTGGTTTTAGGTCGCTAGCGCCTTCGGTTTTGAAAATATATCAATTTTAGTATTTTGAAAAAAGCCCCCCTACGGAGCGACTCCATGCCCTGTTTACAGTCAACTGATAGTGAAGTCTATGGGCAGAGCTTATTAACCTTTAAAAAAAAAAAATTGGGGGGGGGGGGGGGGGGGGATCAATCTATTCAAATTTTACAGCATTGGAAAGAGATACAAATAAGACACACACAAAAAAAAACTTATACGTACATATATTTTGTTTTTCAAGCACTGCAAATGTAATGATTACGATATGAGATATAAAAGAAAACAATGATTTGTACACGTATACAATATACAAAATACTGTATTCATTTTTTTAAACTGAAAAAATGGACTGAGGGCGCGGAATATGCCATAACAGGGTGTTTCATATCGTTTTGGCGATATACTTTGTCATACATACAGCACTAGCGAGAATGAATGTTGCCCTATTTTAATACCTGAGCGTCTTCACGACGGACCAACTCTCTTTATTGAGCTGAGCATCTTCTTCCTCTTGGAACACAGGCGGTTGTTCTGGCTCCTTGTTGTCATTCAGCTTCCACAGCAGAATTGCTGCGTCTGAAACCAAGGCACATTACTCATGACATCGAAGGCCGCAAAAAATCTAGTACCGGACATACCGTCTCCTCCGGAAGCTAAATGCTCTCCATTGGGGCTGAAGCGCACCACGTTGACGCCCTTTGTGTGTCTGGACAGATTAGATAGAAATTCCACGACCGCCTTTCCGTCTGGGCCCATGTCCACTCGCCATAGCTGCGTCAAACCAGGCACCAATTAATGTGCAGCTGAAGTAGGGTTGGCGGATTAATTAATTGGCTGCCATTGACAGCGATGGACGTCCAATCGCTGCCATCCCGCACAGTTCACGTCTATAGCCATCAATGACAGCCATTAGGTTGCCTTATAATTTCCACTAACAACATGGCTGAACACAGAAAGAAGAAGGGTTACAAATGGGCTTTGCGAGCTTCAGCTTTACCAAGTTTTTAAGTCAGGGTGTCACGATGGATTATCAAGTAAATCGACAACTATTCATGATGATTAAGTCCTTTTATTGAGACTCCTAAAAGTTTAATTTGTTTTTTTTCCCCCTCTGTTTTGAATGAAAAGAAAACTTATTTTGCTTTAGAAAACAATGCTACAGTTACCTTCAGTATAGGTAGTCCCCTGGTTACGAATGAGTCCGTTCCTATGGTAAATGGTGTTATACTTATATAGCGCTTTTCCACCTTTCAAGGCGCTCAAAGCGCTTTACACTATCTCGCCATCCACCTACTGGTGACGCAGCACCAGGAGCAATGTGGGGTTCAGTGTCTTGCTCAAGGACACCACTGAGCCACGCCACCCCTCCTCCTATGCTGGTGATTTAACCCGAATTTTCGCGCAAGTCGGAATGAACCCTTTAAGTACCTCTAAATACAAAATAACTGTCCAAAAACATGTATTATTTGTCGTATTATTGGATCAAGCAAAAAAATAAGATACTGTGAGGTATATTGTGTTAAATATCGTTATTTTAAATTACTATTCGGGATTTAAAAAAAATAAAAAATATTCGGGCTTGACTCGCGAATTAGTCGCTTTGCTGAGAGAAAAAGGCACTGTGGATAGAGTAGGGAGGCGAGAGAGGCGGGATATTACCTGTGGTTGCATAATATTCATTGTCCAACTATTCTCAGCTAATCCTATTGGGTTCCAATGCGCATTTCATTCTAAAATGATTGTAAATCCAGAGTTACATACTGTAACATGAATTTCTTTCTACATGAGCTGATGAGTCAAAAATTGGTGATGAAGTGACAATCAAAACAATAATTTGCGGCAGCCCTGTTATGAATAATGCCATTTTTATACGCTTTATCGATATAATAAATGAACACTTTAACTCAAATTCAAAGTTTCCATAGTAAATCAATTGACATTTCAGACTTTTTATGACTGCTTGAAACAGAATTTCACGTCAGTTCCAGAGCAAACGGCACAGCTAATATGTGACTCATACAGTTGTGGTCAAAAGTTTACATACACTTGTGAAGAACATAATGTCATGGCTCTCTTGAGTTTCCAGTTATTTCTACAACTCTGATTTTTCTCTGATAGAGTGATTGGAACAGATACTTCTTTGTCACAAAAAATATTCATGAAGTTTGGTTCTTTTATGACTTTATTATGGGTGAACAGAAAAAAGTGATCAAATCTGCTGGGTCAAAAATATACATACAGCAGCGCTAATATTTGGTAACATGTCCCTTGGCCATTTTCACTTCAATAGGGAATGGGACGTACTACGTCATTGTTTGGACCCGCCTCCATGCTGGCAATATAATTCACTTCCGGGTCGGCAGAGTCAATGCGGATTGTAACGTGTGGTAGTGCTAAGCTAACTCTTTCGGTGTTTTAGAAAGAAAATATGGGTGCTTATTGTTGCGTTACCGGGTGCAACAGCGTCTCCTACGACAAAAAAAGGGGTTAGGAAAAATGGACTCACTTTTCACCGTTTTCCTGCATGGAGGACCAAATATCAGATCACGAAGGTACGACGGATGGCTGGATTGCAGCGGTTCGTCGGAAAAGCATTTCTTATGATCATATTTCTGCTGGAATGAGAGTGTATTCCCCTCATCTCTACTCTTGTAAGTTGAACGATTTATCCGTTTTGGTTTCAATACGTTTTTTGTTTTTTTCTTTACTGTTGTGTAAATCTGCCTCGGTAGCAATGCTAATCTACTCCTCCTCATCACCTACCTGTTGTGTTACTAGGAAAACCTGCATATGAAATGCTGACAACACATCCCGATTGGTCACCATATCTCTTCTTGGGTTATTCTGAGGTCAAGCGCACCACATCGGAGCGTTGAGAGGTTGGAAAGGTGAAGAGTGCACGCTGAAACTTCAGTTTGCTCTGCTCTTACAAACACGATCCCAAGTGTTATGAAAAGTCAATAAAATATGAATACCAAAACATGACTTGAACAACTTCTTGACAAACTGCTTGTTGTTTACTTCAGGTCTTCATAATAAACAGGTGTAATAATTACAAAGTCAGGTGACTTAATTTTGTTATTCTATTTGGAATATGCATTGACAATTTTTGGACAGTGTTGTAGACAAGAACTGGGACTGATAAGTTGCAATAGATTTATTTCAAGTAATGCAATTTCTCCAATACGATATTTGAATTGACAGTTTAAAATCTTTAAATTAGTGCAAACAAGGCCCACCCTCTGACGGTGGCAGCAAATATTATATAATTATAAGTAATACACAAATACAAGATCACAATAAACGTGTCTTTGTCAAAGCAGTTTAAAACACTATTTACTGGCCTTGGGTAAATTGCCAGACAGGATAAATATGTGCTTTAAAGTTCTTGCATTTCCATTTTAAGTATTGCAAGTACTAGTCTCCAACACAGTATTTGAACTGACAGTTTAAAATCATTTTAGTACAAAATGGCCCACACTCTGGCAGGGGGCAGCAAATATTATAATACATAATACATTATAAAAAGCTATATACTATATAAATACAAGATCACAACAAAACCTGTATTTTTCAAAGCAGTTAAAAAACATCCAGTGGCCTTAGGTAAATAAACGTGTATAAATATGTACTTTACAGTTCTTGCATTTCTATTTTAGGTATTGCAACTTTTCCAACACTATTTGAATTGACAGTCTAAAGTCTACATTATTGCAAATAAGAATATTATAAATTAAAAATAATAATAGAATATATAAATTCAACATTACAATGAAACGTGTCTTTGTCAAAGTGGTTAAAAAAAACGTCACTGGCCATAGTTAAATAGCCAGGCAGAATAAATATGTGCATTAAAGTTCTTGCATTTTCACAAGTTAAAAGCCCGCAGTTCATCGACGAGAAGGGCAGACCCAGATGGCGTCTGCTGCAGGGGCTTGTTTGAGTCCGACACAGGACAAATGGAACCACTCCATTGAACAAATTTTCTTTGTCAAATGATCCAAGAAGAGAGATGGTGACCAATCGGGATGTGTTGTCAGCAGGTTTACCTAGGAACACAACAGGTAGGTGAGTCGTAGTAGGCGAGCAATGCTACCGAGGCAGATTTACACAACGGTGTAAAAAAACAAAAACGTATTGAAACCAAAAGTGGATAAATCGTTCAACTTACAAGAGTAGAGATGACAGGAACACACTCTCATTCCAGCAGAAATATGATCATAAGAAATGCTTTTCCGACGAACCGCTGCAATCCAGCCATCCGTCGTACCTTCGTGATCTGATATTTGGTCCTCCATGCAGGAAAACGGTGAAAAGTGAGTCCATTTTTCCTCACCCCTTTTTTTGTCGTAGGAGACGCTGTTGCACCCGGTAACGCAACAATAAAGCACCCATATTTTCTTTCTAAAACACCGAAAGAGTTAGCTTAGCACTATCACACGTTACAATCCGCATTGACTCTGCCGGCCCGGAAGTGAATTATATTGCCAGCATGGAGGCGGGTCCAAACAATGACGTAGTACGTCCCATTCCCTATTAGGCGCTTTTGGTAGCCATCCACAAGCTTCTGGCAAGCTTCTGGTTGGATCCTTGACCACTCCTCTTGACAGAATTGGTGCAGTTCAGTTAAATTTGATGGCTTTCTGACATGGACTTGTTTCTTCAGCATTGTCCACAAGTTCTCAATGGGACTTTGGGATGGCCATTCAAAAACCTTAATTCTAGCCTGATTTAGCCATTCCATTACCACTTTTGATGTGTGTTTGGGGTCATTGTCCTGTTGGAACACCCAACTGCGCCCAAGACCCAATCGTCGGGCTGATGACGTTAGGTTATCTTGAAGAATTTGAAGGTAATCATCCTTCTTCATTATCCTATTTACTCTCTGTAAAGCACCAGTTCCATTGGTAGCAGAACAGCCCCACAGCATAATACTACCACCACCGTGCTTGACGGTAGGCATGGTGTATACTTGGGGTTAAAGGCCTCACCTTTTCTCCTCCAAACATATTGCTGGGCATTGTGGCCAAACAGCTCGATTTTTGTTTCGTCTGACCACAGAACTTTCCTCCAGAAGGTCTTATCTTTGTCCATGTGATCAGCAGCAAACTTCAGTCGAGCCTTAAGGTGCCGCTTTTGGAGCAAGGGCTTCCTTCTTGCACCGCAGCCTCTCAGTCCATGGAGATGCAAAACACGCTTGACTGTGGACACTGACACCTGTGTTCCAGCAGCTTCTAATTCTTGGCAGATCTGCTTTTTGGTGATTCTCGGTTGAATCTTCACCCTCCTGACCAATTTTCTCTCAGCAGCAGGTGATAGATTGCGTTTTCTTCCTGATCTTGGCAGTGACAAAACAGTGCCATGCACTTTATACTTACAAACAATTGTTTGCACTGTTGCTCTTGGGACCTGCAGCTGCTTTGAAATGGCTCCAAGTGACTTTCCTGACTTGTTCAAGTCAATAATCACTCACAAGAAATTACTAATTCGTGTTGCTGTATGTATATTTTTGACCCAGCAGATTTGATCACATTTTCTGTTAACCCATAATAAAGTCATAAAAGAACCAAACTTCATGAAATTTTTGTTGTGACAAAGAAATATCTGTTCCAATCACTCTATCGGAGAAAAATCAGAGTTGTAGAAATAACTGGAAACTCAAGAGAGCCATGACATTATGTTCTTCACAAGTGTATGTAAACTTTTGACCACAACTGTATGTTCATTTGCATCAACAAGACTAAATTTTCAAGCCTGATTGGACATTTGTCGGACAAAACTGAGAGAAAAATACAATGAAATGAATTGAAGAACTACAACACGAAATTCCATGGCACTTTATCAATATTAGTACAGTACTTTTAACACTTTAAGACAACACGGTAACCTTGACATTTGATTTTTATAAGGTGGGAATAATATACATGTTATTTTCAGGTGATATCGCTCAGTCTTTGTACAACCTGAAAACAGAAAATGACGTTTTCTTCTCACCCTGACGGTTGTATCCACGCCTGCTGTGGCCAAGCGATGAGTGCATCCATCGGAACCGTGCTGGAAGTCCAGACTGTAGACTGGCTCCTTGTTGTGCCAGGCAATCTCACAAGTTACAACCTTCATTTTACTACACCGACCTGTGCGAGGGAAGCCATTTTAGTCTCATAGCAGTTTTCAAAAACAAGACGAACAGCTATTAAAACAACTCTTAGGCGTGGAAATACATAACATTAAATACTTGTACAATCATTTTGCACTCACCGAAATGCAAATAAACGACGTTTTAATTGATGTATTCTCCCTTTCTGTCGCTCCGCTGTTGAGTGCGAGAAACTTCCCGCGTTTAGGACTGTTCAAAACTTCCGGTCCAGTAGTTGTTGATGATTGGACAAAAAAGGCGGAAGAGGCGGTGATGGAGGGAATGTGCTGCGCCATTGGACAAGATGCGCATGCGTGCGTCTACAGACGAAAATGCAAATTACTTCCACTGCAAAGAGTTAAGGCATCAGATTAGAACAAACAAACAAAAAAATAATAAAGTTGTTGATTGTATGTGAATTGTTCATCCCATGTTTGTGCATTAGTATTTGTTGCTAAAAATTATATTAAAAAAAAAAAAAGTTAAGGCGTCAGCATCTACCCCCCCCAAATTTAATCTTTTTGTTTATTTTTTTCAACCCCTGGCATATTGTATTGTTCTTTGTAATTTTGTGTAAATTGTTATAGTTTTTTGTTGTGGTTGTAGTTCTCGTTATGTCTGCCTTGTATGTGTGAATTAATTGTTGTTTTATTGTTCAATTTAAAATAAATAAATAAATAAAAATCACCTTTCATTTAGACTATTACTCCATACCATACAGTAAATCGTCTTTTTTTTTTTTTTTACACATATTCCTCAGTTGTTGTTGTTTTTTTTATGTTTATTTTTTAACATGAATTTTCACAGATATTTGATTAGTAAATGTTATGAAATTTAAAAAAAAAATGTGTATTTGGGGGTCGTATTTCTGTTTTTATTCGTTTTGATAGTTTATTTTGTTTTCATTAACATTTTAATAACTCATTGCCTGCCTTTGATGGCGATAGACATCCAAATAATTTAATCTGGGAGGAATGCTCATGTTTTAGTGCCTTTTACGGTGTTAGATGTCCAATCGAATCGCTACAAGCCCTACTAGTGAAAATGGATTGGACGTCTAGCGCCGTCGGGACAACAGTCCTTTAATAAAGTTATTGTAGCAATAACATTTACTACCGTTAGATGGCAGTATGACCTTGGCATTTTTCTTGGAACAAGACAGCTGTACATTCATAGCTTCAAAAGTACACGTATAATATAAAAATAAAAATACATAAAAAGTTTTATGAATCGTATTTTTCTTTCCTTTCTCCAAATTCAAGCGCTATATGATTATATAATTCTTATTCCAATCTTGGATGCATAAGTGGGTCCAAAATGAATCAGTCGCGTTGTTTTCTTGAATTACAATGCACATAATAATTGATTACAACCTCTTTAAAGGTAAGATTTTAAATAACATCTCAGTTAATACATGAACAATTTTTACAATTCAACAGAAGCGAGTTTTATCCAATAATTTATTAACTTGTACCATGAAACTTGGTTGATAGATAGAACCGAGAACACAAAATAAAAAATTTTATATATATAATTGGTTGGTCCAAAAGTGAGTACACTCCTAACACAAGCTGCCATATCTATTATTTTGTATGACCTCCATGACTTATAAGCGCATCAGCATGTCTCCTACGGTCTTGGCTGTGTGCTTGGGGTCGTTTTAAAATACAATAGTAAAACATATATAGAATTAATGATTCCATCAGTGAAAAGAAGATCCCCAACAACATCAGCACTCATTTAGCCCTATTTCAGGGCAAAGCCAAAACCATATTTTACTGTAGGCACCGTGCACTTTTCTGTTTACTCCTCACCAATGCAACATCAAACAGTATTGAAACCATCACTTCCAAAAAGCTTGGTCTTTGTCTTATTGTTCCAGAGAATAGAACACCAGTAGTGTTGTTCTTTGTCAGCATGGTTTTTTTGTGCATTGGCTTAAGGCAGTGCTTCTCAATTATTTTCTGTTACGTCCCCCCGCAAGACATAAATGTTTCGCCCCCTCCCAACTCTCCGCCGCCACTGTAAATAGTATCATTTGTCTATGAAATTCTTATTATAAGTACACCTCTGCACAACATTGTGCCCTAATAATACAGAAAAAAGTAATATAGATCAACTCACAATAAAGTATAACCATAGACTTCATAATGATATTGACGGGGCGCGGGTCCAATTAATAGGAGGCCTGCATTGTTGGCGTGTGGAATCACAGACAAAGATCTTTTTCCGTCGAAAATTCTTGTGAATAAATGCTTAAATCCCTGAATTCTTTATAGATATGGATGTAAAACAGTCTCGATTCTTGGTTAAAACAAAAACAAAAATAACAGTGCAGTTCGCATTTATTTTACGTAAATATTGCGAACTATGATGCTAGTCAGGAAGCAAATGTAGCAGCTGCCATATGAAAACAAAGAGCTTTTTCCCTTGAAAATTCTTGTGAATGAATGCTTAAATCCCTGAATTCTTTATACAGACGTAAAACAGTCTTTATTCTTGGTTAAACCCCCCCAAAAAACCGTGCGGTTAGCATTTGTTTTAGATAAATGTTGCAAACCATGATGCTTGGCAGTAAGCAAATATAGCAGCCACAATATGAAAACAAAGAGTCTTTTCCGCTGAAAATTCTTTTGAACTAATGCTTAAATCCCTGAATTCTTTATAGATATGGACGTAAAACAGTCTCGATTCTTAGTTAAAAGCAAAAAACCGTGCAGTTAGCATTTATTTTACGTAAAAATTGCAAACTATGATGCTAGTCAGTAAGCAAATGGAGCGGCCTCCATGTGAAAACAAAGAGCTTTTTCCGTTTAAAATTATTGTTAATGCTTAAATCCCTGAATTCTTTATAGATATGGACGTAAAACAGTCTCGATTCTAGGTTAAAAGCAGAAAAAAAAGTGCAGTTAGCATTTATTTTATGTAAATATTGCGAACTATGACGCCAATGCTGTAGCGGCGAATTTCTCCCATTGATTTTTTTCCTCATCGTTTCAAAATGCATGCACGGTACGAAAAATATAATAATTACATTGAATCCTCGAACAAATCACTCCTGACACAATCCTTCCTGTTTGTATGCGGTACAGCTTTCCTACTTTTCAACCTAAATCCGGCGTTAGATCGCTGCGTGCGTGCGTTTGAGAATAACTCCTCTTGATGCTGGATGTGGGCAGCCCCCTACTTGAAGGAGCTGCGCAGTGTGTGACGGAGGTGACCCGTCAATATCATTATGAAGTCTATGGTATAACTTTATTGGGGGTTTTTTTGTATCAGTAACGACTTAAAGGGCATCACTTTGCCTGAATTTAAAAAAAATGTCAAATGCAAACTATGAAAAATACACTTAAGGTACAAATTTGACCATTTAACACAAAAAAAATAAAATTTGATCAAATCAATAAATAATGATAAATTCAAATTGATTAGCAATATTAACTCACAAAGACAATATACGGAACAATCTGACTGGAAAAAAAAAAATAGAACAAAAATGACAGTGTCATTGGAAAGAGAGATAGTTTTATTTTTGCTGCAGGCAGTATCCGCTTATTTGTATGGTGTGGAGTTATCTTGCACTGAGCAACTTGGTATGCCACCTTATATGATACTAACAGTGCTCACTGGTTTACTGATGTAACACTGACAAAGCGGGACTATTGTTTTGATTGGGGTCTGATGTCTTTAAGTGACGTCTTAATTGATTTGGCTTCCTGCTGTCAACTGCAAACATTTTTAGACACAGTAAACAGACTTGTCTCCCACTGTGTTAAAAGAGAAGCCAAACGCTAGTACATACCGTATTTTTCGGACTCTAAGTCGCAGTTTTTTTCATAGTTTGGCTGGGGGTGCGACTTATACTCAGGAGCGACTTATGTGTGAAATTATTAACACATTATGATATGATTTCACATGTTATTTTGGTGTTCTGGAGTGACACTGATGGTTAGGTAAAATTGCTACAATGTTCTTTATGCTATAGTTATCTAAATAACTCTTAATAGCTATGCCCATATTCGCGTTCTGCCTTTGGCAATGCGTGTTCATTTGTATTATTGACTTTTTTATACTGAAACGCATGCTTTTAGTTTGTGGCGCTTTCACGCCCACATGGGGGCGCACTCGCACTTGTTTAAGGGAAGAAGAGCGCTCACACGCTAGAAGAAGACGGACAGCTACGCAGCTCTGAGTGAGTGGGAGAGTTAGCGCGAGAGAAACACGGCTGCGAACCTGCGTTCATTGTTTATGCTTGTAAAATATCTCTACAGAGGCAACGCTTGTGTGTATCATCTTTTCTGTTGTTGTTGTGTGTTTTCCACCCGCGATCGGACACTTAGAGCCAGTTGCGTGGTTGTTTGAACGATGTGCTAATGCTAGCGAACGCATGCTAACCGTTTGTGTCATTGCTGTAATAGCACCTAATTATCATTTATATACGTTGATGCGAACCTGTTTGGTATCGAGGATGAAACTGATTAAGCAAATCATACCGACGTCCAGCATCGTCATCTGGGAGTTTAGCTCGATGTATAGCCAGGACCGAGCCGTCGCGTCCTGGTGAGGACAGTGTATTCGCATTTCGTTGTTCATGCACTGTACACTTATTCAGCATGTTGTTCTCTATTGTATTTTCATATTAAATTGCCTTTGAAGATGACATATCTGTTCTATGTGTTGGATTTTATCAGGTAAATTTTCCCCAAAAATGCGACTTATACTCCGGTGCGACCAGGGCCGGCCCAGGCCATTTGGGGGCCCTAAGCAAAATAATGCCAAGGGGCCCATATTTTCGGCCCACGATTTTGTCACAGTGTACTGTGAAACCCATACATGCAATCCAACCCATACGTCCATATTTTGTTTATTAACCAGATCTTGTTGCACTGCATACTTCAAACTTATCACCCCAAATGATTATCAGTACTTACAGTAGATGGCTTCTAAAAGAGGAAAAGAAAGAAGTTAAGGAAGAACTTTTATTTTTTTAAGTTTGTAATCAAGTATCAAAACTCACAAATTCAAGGATAAATTCTCTTCGACATATTCGTGCATCTATTTTCCAAGCAAGTTTGAGCACCAATCATCGCAAAGCAGGTTCGACGTCACTCCCCAGGTTGCCAGATTGTAATGACAAGAAAATGGATGTTTGCATCGATAAACGGCAATGCGCGCCAGATTATTTACGAAGCTCTATTAACAACGTATAAAATGAGGTTGCCAGATTGGGGGCCCAGTAGTGGTCAGGGGCCCTAAGCAGCTGCATAGTCTGCGTATAGGCTGGGCTGGCCTTGGGTGCGACTTATACATGTTTTTTTTCTCTTCGTTGGGCATTTTTTGGCTGGTGCGACTTATGCTCAGGTGCGACTTGTAGTCTGAAAAGTACGGCAAGCTTCGTCATATTTCTTCGTCTTAGCTCTTCATATCTCCAGTGCTCTTTGCTGTGTGCTCTTGTTTGGTTAAAAAATACTGTGCACACTCTGAAAATGAGAGTGCCACTGCCGTCCACTGAGTGGATGTGCAATTACACTTTATTGTAGTACAGCAAGAAAAGTATCTTCCCCGAGATCCCATGCGCCACCCCAGGCATTGCTACGGAGGGTCTTGCCCCACTATTTGAGAAGTACTGGCTTTAGGAGGGGCTTCCTAAGTGGACGACACCCATGCATGCCACTCCTCTGCAGTGTGCGCTGTATTGTGTGAAGGTAAACAATCACTCCAGTTTCTTGATCCAACTGCAGAGAACTTGCATGGTGATTTTTTTCTAACTTTCTCATCAGGTGCCGCTACTGTTGAGGTGTTATCTTCATTATTAGGCCTGGACGGCTAGTGGAGAACAATATATTTCCATATTTTTAAATTTCTGGACCTTTTTTGCTAGATTTTGACTAATAACAAAAACATTACTGAACTTCTTGTAGCCCTTACAATTTCTGCCGGGAGAAATTATTTTCTTCCTGAGATCTTGAGTTATTTCTCGTCCATGTGGTGCCCTTGCTGACAGTATGAAGTATTGGGAGGTTTCCTCATTAGTCAACAATACTTTTATAGTAACATGTCTGTATGGATACTTAGATTCATTTGTGGTGGAAAGCTTGGAATTTTGTCTGCTTTTGCGCTGTTCAAAATGTTGTTTCTGAAAGGAAAACAACTGAAATATCAGTTGGGGTTTATTCATTTGTGACGTGCACGAAAAATTGTTTTGATTTCTTATTTCAAGAAATTCTTCTAAAAACATGTTTTTCATTTTGGGTTGCGCGTGGGAAACACTTGAGACTTCCTCTTAGCTGAGGACAGAAACCGCATAAATGTATTGTAGAATGCACATAAACTGTCAGGCAGTGATTGAGTAAGGATGTCGCGCTCCTTTTTAGACTTATGGATGGCTTGGTCTCTCCTGTGCATGGCCGCATTTTTGCATCTTGGTATGTCTAATTCCTTTTCTTTGAAATGCCTGCTATGGAAGGAACAAAAGAGAGTAAATCAATTTTTCAAATGACTGATGTGAATTTCTTTTCTACTGTAGTGGCGAAAATAGTAATATGGATATTTTATTGCTTATTTTGTAAAATAGTTTACTTATTTTGTGCACCAAAGCCTGGTCTAGGGCAGGAAAAAAATCAATAAATTGGGGATTAATAGATTATCACATTGATTGACACCTAATTGTATAGAAATTTTGCTTAACTATAGATCTCTTTATTGTAAACATTGTGTTATTTTAATTTTTAGCATTTTAAAAATGATTTTTATTACATTTTTGAATAAGAAAGAGGAAAAACATAGTATTCTTGTTTTTTCAATGTATGTAAAAATCCTTAAAAATTTTTTTTCAAAAGCAAAACACAGTACATATTCATTTAAATAATCAGTTAAATTTAAAATAAGATCCAATTTGTGATATATTTATTCTGTACAGGGCTGTGCAGAGACCGATAGAGGGGCAGGTGCTCATAGATCAGAGGAGGCACATGAACAAGAATTTAATACACCTTAAAACAACATAACTTCCGGTTTAACCAGCTTTACAGTACAATTGGCTGTGACTGTGACAGACTTTTATTGGGAGGGGGGAATAGTGAATAGAAATCAAGACTGTCATCAACACTTTCTGGCTGTGACTCAGTCAGTCTTTGCCATTTTTTTTCTTTCTACCTGAATATCAAAACTTCCTTCCTGAACTTGTTGTTCATCTGAGAACAAACCAAATCAGATGTTCACAAAGCCTCCATTAGCACAGTTTTTTTCAAAACTATTATTTCATTATTATCCATATTTGACAAATCTAACACCTAATAATTAATGAAGTAATGACATAAAATGTAAAACAACAATAACATTGTAATTGTTTATAATTGTTAGATTTTATACTGGAATATCCTCGCAAACTGTTTTATTCTTACCTATTGTGCTCGTCACCCAGCTGATGAGGGATCCACTGCCTTTCGCTGCCTCATCAGCTCCTTTAAATATTTTTATTTTTTATTTTTTTTTTTTATCCCTCAACCTCCTTTCCCTACAAGGCATGTCTACATAATGAAATATAAATCTTAAATTTAAAAAAATCTGATTCCCGGTGGGTTTTATTTTTAAAGCTTTCTTAATTTCTTTCTCTCTCAATAACATTGTGAAGACAGAGAGAAGACAGAACAGAACACTTAACAAGGGTGACTAGCGGGAACAATACAAAAATATAACTTTTACAACAAAATACATAGAAATGGAATTGCTAAATTATCACATTAACTCATTTGCTCCCAAAAATGTATAAATACGTTCTATTTTGAATTGTTTCAGTGTCCCAAAGACGTCTTTTATGTTTTTTTGTCAAAAAAGACATCTCTGGGTTCTGATTCAATTTAGCTTCAAAGCACAAAGCTGAAAATCCATTTTAAAGCAATAAAACTGGCCACTGGAGGGCAGTAGCACATTTGGTAAGACCCGCAACCCGATTTAACGGCAACGAACGACCAAGCCGCAAGGCTGGGGCGCCAGCGGAAGACAACCGAATGGATGGCAGGCGCTGGACAACCGAGCAGAACGACCGGGACCACTAGTGCAGCGGACGATGCCTTTGAGTCCGTGCTGCTCGCGTGCAGAGCCCGCGGAGACTAAAAAAAATTCATCTTTATGAGACAGGCGGCGGTGAGGGAAAAGTTTAACCGGCTGTCGTGGCCGGAACAGCGTCATCTTTCAGTTAGTTATGTGTAAATAAATTGTTACTTTGCAATCAAAAGCCCTATTTGTTTTGTTGTTGATCTTATTTTGTAAAAGGAAAACATTATTCAGATGTTTGGTATGTAACTAAGGCAAAAAATAGCTGTGTTAAAGTCAAAGTTATGTTTGAAATGTCGGCTTTCACAAAAAGCTCTATTTCTCCGTTTTTTTTTCATCATAAGTAAACTGGGTAAAATTTCCACTATCAAACAGAGTGTAAATTACAGTGGGGAGAACAAGTATTTGATACACTCATTACCTTAATTTTAATTGAGTAAATTCTATATGTTGTTTTTTTTTTTTTTTTTTTTTTACAGTGTATAGGGAGTAGAGACACACGAACCAAAATAGCCATGGGGCAGGGGAAGTAATTAGTGATTAAAGTAGAAAACTATGTAAGAGAAAATTACGTATTATTAATTATTTTTAAAAAATCCCTACAATAACAGTATGAATTTTCACTATTTGCTCGAACACGGTTTATAAGGGTAGCACCGTTTGTTTCCAACCCCTAGATGTCCTCGGACTCCTCACCACACTCACAGGTCAAAGAGGAACAGCGTGCAGGGAGGATGGCACGGGGGGGTGTATGCGGCGGCACAAAATAAATAAATAAAATAAATAAATAAATAAAGCCTAGTCAAAAGGGGTAGTTTGGGCATGTAGGGGCAAAGGGGCAGGTGCTCAAGCACACCCCCCCGACCTGCACGTGCTTGCACAACAAATAACCTGTGAATACTACACATATTATGAATTAACTCATTGACTGTCAATGACATCAGTAGATATCTAATGGCGTACCGCAAGCAACACGTCACTTCCGCTCATTAATATTCTTGACATTAGCTACTGTTGCGAAGTAGGGACAAGCCACCGTTTGTCCCTAATAGGAAATAAATGGAAATCGTGTACGAAGGAGATGTTTACGGAGCGAAACCTACCAATTCTCTCTGAAAATGATGTGCCTGGTGCCAAATTGGCTGGCAAAGATGTGGAAGAACATAAAAATGTTCCGTTAAAGAGATGGCTTGAGTGTCGAAGTCTGAAAAAGACAAAAAAAAACGAGCCGACCTTAGCATAGCTTTAGCTTTTTTATCGACGCGACTGACAATGACATTCTCCTGTTTCAACAAGCTATCCTTTACCATCAGCCCTGTCTTTCTTATAGATCCTCTGGTTGTCCTACGTCTCTTACTGTTCTTGGGGGTAATTTAGTTAGCTTTGTGTAGCGATCGCAAATGCTACTCAGTGACAGCCAACACACACTTTTAATTTTTTCATTGAAAACATCTTAATTTTATAATTTATTTACACTTCCCCCTTCCTAAAGTTGTTTTTTTATATATATAACAGAAACGGTAACAGTGGCAGTCAGATACCATTGTAATTCTTTTCAGGTCATTCACTGTCAGACAGAAGCAGTACGGTACAACGTTACGCTAAAAATATAAGTTAAAAATATAAAAATGACTTACCTCTTTGTCCTCTGAAAGACCATGTCAACCCAACATAATGTTTACTGCATATGAAATGTGAATGAATTCACCGAGCTGGTGTTAAAGTCCGCGTAAGTTGATTCAGTCTTCACATTTTTCCTCCCGAGTTTTTGGTTTCTGGAAACGTATGAAGAAAACATCCTTCATGTGTCGTAATGTCTAGAGTCGTTTCTACAAGTTCCAAAAAAGCAATGCGTGATCGACATGTTCGTTTTTGAAAGATTACCAGAGAAAAGTAGCTCAAATTACGTTGCGTCTATGCGAGGGCAGCTCTATAATGTCCCCCTTCGGCTTTACTTCCGCTCTACGATGCGACGTCACGGTTTAAAAATAGCCTGCGCGCGGTACGCCATTGATTTAACCTGGGAGGACTGGCTGTAAAAGCTCACATTTCAGTGCCATTGATGGCGCTAGACATCCAATCGGAATGTCTAGCACAGTCAATGGCAGCCAATGAGTTGTTGACAATAATAATAATTACAAAAATAATGATTAACCAATTCCTTTTTAGCATATTTTCTGGGGGTGAGCAAAACAAAAAACTACAAATGAATGTGTAGGAAATTTTCATGAATTGATGACTAGCGAAGCACGACTTATCCGGAAATTCACTGTCCAACCTTTTTGGTTCCTACTCAGGAAACGCCAGTGTCCAGACCTGGGTCCAAGCGGGACCCCTGTACCGCATGGCTGGTTCCAGGCTTTCCATTTCCTGCAACGTGAGCGGCTTCGCCAGCGCCACTTCCAGGAAGGAATTTGAATTCCGTGTCACCAAGCTCGCCATGCCTTCTTTTCCGCTGAATATCATCAGCACGGCAGACCCGAGCTTCGGTTACGCCCAGTACCGCGCCAGGGGCCCGGACATTGCCTTGACGTATTTGTCGCCCAACTCTGTTCTCTTTGAGATAAAAA
This sequence comes from Corythoichthys intestinalis, assembly GCF_030265065.1. Lineage (NCBI taxonomy): Eukaryota > Metazoa > Chordata > Actinopteri > Syngnathiformes > Syngnathidae > Corythoichthys > Corythoichthys intestinalis. The sequence continues at coordinate 17,794,269 of NC_080406.1, forward strand.
GTCTCCAGCAGGATGATGAAGGAGAGTACGACTGCTCCGTGATCAACCCAGAATATATTTATGATGGAACCTACAGTGTGAAAACTACTGTCAAAGGTAATCAATCGTTGACCATTCACCCAAGACTGACATTGTTTGTTGATGACCAGGAGTGCCAAAGTTCAATAAATAATCAAATGTATTATGAAATAGGCTATTTCAGGATTTATTTATTTCAATTTTGAATATCTGTTTGTATTCATTGGTGTGAGAATAGATTTGTATTCATTATTTCAACATTTATTTAATTCTTTTAATTGAAAAAAATTAGGGCTGTCAAAATTATCGCGTTAACGGGCGGTAATTAATTTTTTTCACGTTAAAATATTTGACGCATTTAACGCACATGCCCCGCTCAAACAGATTAAAATGACAGCACAGTGTCATGTCCACTTGTTACTTGTGTTTTTTGGTGTTTTGTCGCCCTCTGCTGGCGCTTGGCTGCGACTGATTTTATGAGTTTCAGCACCATGAGCATTGGGTAATTATTGACATCAACCATGGCAAGCTACTAGCTAATTTTTTGATTGAAAATTTTACAAATTTTTTAAAAACGAAAACATTAAGAGGGGTTTTAATATAAAATTTCTAGAACTTTCTAAGTCTTTCTATCCGTGGATCGCTTAAACAGAATGTTAATAATGTTAATGCCATCTTGTTGATTTATTGTTATAATAAAAAAATACAGTACTTATGTACAGTATGTTGAATGTATAAATTTGTCTTGTATCTTATCTTTCCATTCCAAAAATAATTGACAGAAAAATATGGCATATTTCATAGATGGTTTGAATTGCGATTAATTACAATTAATTTTTAAGCTGTGATTAACTCGATTAAAAATTTTAATCGTTTGACGGCCCTAAAAAAATATTTCAAAATGTATTCATTTTAATTTTCATTTGCTTCCATTTTTCTTTCTTTTAATTTCTCTTTCTTTAATTGTTTCACTTTTTTATCGATTCACTCTAGCACTCCTGGTCATTTGTGATTGAGGGTAGGACGGTACTTTAGTAAACTGTTGTCCACGCAGTAATTAATGACTCCCTGAGTGTTTCGTCGGACGCACCGGCCTCGCTGCACCACAACGAAGGTGAATTGCTGGCTCTAACGTGCCGGGCCTCCAGCAACACCATCCAGCACACCCACCTGTCTGTGGGCTGGTACCTCCAGAAGGAAAGTGACGCCGAGTCGCGACTCATTCTGTCCCTGGACCGAGACTTCACATTAAGACCCGGCCCAGGGTTTCTAGAGCGCTACCAAGCCAACCTGGTGAGACTGGACAAAGTCGGAGAGGCCGTTTACAGGTTGACGATAGATGGGTTGGAGCCATCTGACTCAGGTCGGATCTACTGCCGGGCTCAGGAGTGGATAGAGGATCCCGACCTTACATGGTTCTCCTTGACGCAGAAGACTGCGAAGGAGACTGTGCTGGATGTCAAAGGCAAAGGTAAGACTATCCACCCTTGTCGGTCATGAAAGCTCACATTATAATTGACAATTTTGTGTCTTCAATGACGCTAACAAGTGCTTTGGGGATATATGAAGAACCTGAAATACCCAAACAAAACTGGGGAACACATATAAGCGGGAATCTGGATTTAAACCTCGAACCTCAGAACTCCAAGGATGACTTATTAACTCATCAGCTAACGTATACGGCAATGGATGAACCAGGGTTGGTTTGAAATCTAGAAAATGCCATTTCTGGAGAAATTGTGTAGAGAGCTTTGCTTCGTTGGTTGGTAAATTTTTCCCAGTTCTCACTGAAATTGACGGATATACCCGTCATTGGTATTGACATAATTGACTGATGTATCTGTCTTTGAAATTGTTGGATATACATATTTGTCATAGAAATTGACAGATATGGCCATACTTTAAATGTAAATAGCAGTCTTTGATATTCATGTATTTGGCCGTCATTGGCACTGTTGTATATGGCCATAATTGGCACTAACGTACAGTGGGGCAAATAAGTATTTAGTCAACCACTAATTGTGCAAGTCCTCCCACTTAAAAATATTAGAGAGGCCTGTAATTTTCAACATGGGCAAACCTCAACCATGAGAGACAGAATGTGGGGAAAAAAACTGAAAATCACATTGTTTGATTTTTAAAGAATTTATTTGCAAATCATGGTAGAAAATAAGTATTTGGTCAATACCAAAAGTTAATCTCAATACTTTGTTATGTACCCTTTGTTGGCAATAATGGAGGCCAAACGTTGGGGTTGAGATCTGGAGACTGGCTAGTCCACTCCAGGACCTTGAAATGCTTCTTACGAAGCCACTCCTTTGTTGCCCTGGCTGTGCGTTTGGGATCATTGTCATTCTGAAAGACCCAGCCACGTCTCATCTTCAATGCCCTTGCTGATGGAAGGAGATTTTCACTCACAACCTCTCAATAGATGGCCCCATTCATTCTTTCCTTCACACAGATCAGTCGTCCTGGTCCCTTTGCAGAAAAATAGCCCCAAAGCATGATGTTTCCACCCCCATGCTTCACAGTGAGTATGGTGTTCTTCAGATGCAATTTAGTATTCTTTCTCCTCCAAACACGAGAACCTGTGTTTCTAAAGTTCTATTTTGGTTTCATCTGACCATAACAAATTCTCCCAGTCCTCTTCTGGATCATCCAAATGCTCTCTAGCGAACCGCAGACGGGCCTGGACGTGTACTTTCTTCAGCAGGGGGACACGTCTGGCAGTGCAGGATTTGAGTCCCTGGCGCTGCATTGTGTTACTGATAGTAGCCTTTGTTACTGTGATCCCAGCTCTCTGTAGGTCATTCACTAAGTCCCCCCGTGTGTTTCTGGGATTTTTGCTCACTGTTCTTGTTAACATTTTGACACCACTGGGTGAGATCTTGCATGGAGCCCCACATCAAGGGAGATTATCAGTGGTCTTGTATGTCTTCCATTTTCTAATAATTGCTCCCACAGTTGATTTCTTTACACCAAGCGTTTTACCTTTTACCTATTGCAGATTCAGTCTTCCCAGCCTAGTGCAGGTCTACAATTTGTCTCTGATGTCTTTCAACAGCTCTTTGGTCTTGGCCATAGTGGAGTTTGGCGCGTGACTGACTGAGATTGTGGACAGGTGTCTTTTATACCGATAATGAGTTAAAACAGGCGCCATTAATACAGCTAACGAGTGGAGCCTCGTTAGACCTCGTTAGAAGAAGTTAGACCTCTTTCACAGTCAGAAATCTTGCTTGTTTGTAGGTGACCAAATACTTATTTTCCACTCTAATTTGGAAATAAATTCTTTAAAAATCAAATAATGTGATTTTCTCTTTTTTTTCCACATTCTGTCTCTCATGGTTGAGGTTTACCCATGCTGATAATTACAGGCCTCGCTAATCTTTTCAAGTAGGAGAACTTGCACAATCGGCGGTTGACTAAATACTTATTTGCCCCACCGTATATGACCTTCATTGGCACTGACGTATTTGACTGTCATTGGTATTGACATAGATAGAGTATATGGCCATCTTTTTGTCGTTTAAGACATTTGTTCATTTGTCTTTTCACTGTGTGTAAAAATAAAAAGCGCTATGATATGTGATTGATGTAAAAGAGTGAATAGAAATGGACCCAGGATTGACCCCTGAGGCACACCTATAGTCACTGTAATACGTGAAACTTTCTACTAGAGCGCACCATCTGTTAATGCATTCGTGCTACATGCTGGGCTGACATTTATTTTTGGTCTTCTCAATAGGAAGTGCGATGCGCTGTTTGTCTGTGTGTGTTAATTTTTTTTTTTTACCTTTTTCGCGGCTGAATAGAGCTGGCGCCAGACAAGGACTCCGTGGTAGTGAGGCTGTCGGCGCGGGAGAAATCTCTGCAGGAGGGCCAGGAGTTGCTGCTCACATGCAGCGTCGACACACATAACCCGGAGGAAAAGATTTTCTCCGTAGCTTGGCTCCAGAAAGGTGCTGAGCTGGCCCGGATGGGCCCCACAGGGGTTCTGTCGGTGAGACCTGAGTACAGTCAGCGAGAGACACGAGGAGAGCTCAGGGCCACCAGGATCAAGAACACAGATCACCGCCTCGTATTGCAGTATGTCAGCGCTGAAGACCAAGGAGAGTACATGTGCAGAGTGTGGCCCCAAAAAAGAGGACCGCGTGACATATTTGTGCAAGGCCAAGGCCAAGACTCCAACTCCCTGCCAGTCAGCATCTCAGCTACAGGTTCTATTAATATTTCATATTAAGCTACGTGGATATAATTCTTGCAGGCAACCACACTGTGGTCAGTGTCAGCAAGGCATCCAAGAAGAAAATCTTTGCTACAAATGTCTTGAATCACTAGAAAAATGGATTTTGTGTCATTTAGGATAGATCAAAAAGATTTGGGGGCATTTCTGGGTCACTTCCACTTGATTTTGGGTCACTTCATGTCGGTTTTGAGTCAATTCTCAGTAATTTCCTGTTCACTTTTGGGCAAATCATGTTAAGTTCCAATCTACTTTGGGTCTCTTCTTTAGGGCACGTCCATGTTACTCTCTCATTTCAGGGTCACTTCAAATTCTTTTAGATTTTGGGGCAATTTAAGTCACTTCCTGTTCATTTTGGAGCAAGTCAGCTCACTTAATGATTTAGGCTCACTTCCTGATGTTTTTAGGGAAATTCCAGGTCATGTTCAATAAATCTCTTCCTCCGGTCTCAATAATAATGTTGCCATTGTTTGTTGGGATCAGAGCAAAAAGTTCACTCTACCTTTTATCTTGTCTCGTTTCAGTCAGTGAAATGTCGTTGGAAATGCAAAATAGCGTGCATGTCAATGAAGGCGACAAGCTGACGTTAGCTTGCAAAGCTCGAGGATTCAAGGGTCAGCTGTTCATCACTTGGCAGCGCAAAGTAGAGCAGAAGCCCACGTTCAGCAACATCATCGGTCTGAGTCAGGAGGGCGTCGTGGAGACGATGGAGGATGATGTTGCCCATCGAATCAGGGCTTCTCGGTCATCGAAGGACACATTCGTTTTGGAGATCAATGATATCATGATGGCCGATTCAGGCGTGTATCAGTGCGAGGTGTCTGAAACGAATGGTCATTGGAAGACCAGCAAATTTGTGAAAACCACAATGACAGTTGCTCCAATCGGTTAGTTTTTAAGAACTGTGAATGTCACCGATTGTTATAGACCACAGATCAAAAGACTGTCTTTTCATTCTCAGCGTCGCTCGTGGATGTGAAGCTGAGAAGTCGCAATACCATCGTGACTATAGGAGACAATGTAGAACTGATGTGCCATGTCAAAGGGCCACATCTTGCCAAGATGCTGACCTGGAGTCTGCAACGTGGCGCCTCGCCCGTAGACAACATCCTGACCATGTACTCCGACGGTGCTATCAGATGGTCTGGGGAACAACAGCGCTACCATCTTCGGGTTGATAATGCACAAAATGAAAGTGTTTACTACCTCTTCATCCATGGCGCTAGCCACAGAGAAACGGGGAGCTACCAGTGTCAAGTGTCAGTGTTCCAGAACAACGTTTATAAACAGCTTCTGCCTTCCAATCAACTAATGATCTTAGTGCAAAACCCAGGTAATTAACCCTTAATAGAGCACTCATTGAAAATTCGTTCATTTCTTCTCCCAGTAAAAATGGGTTAGACGTCCAGCCCTGTCAATGGCAATGAAACATCAGTTCCTTATCGGACAGCTTCAAAAGATAGCAAAAGATAATTTGCTTAAGAAGTAACCTAAAAGTGGACTTGGCTAGTGGCTCATCCACAATGTTCTTGTGCTCTCCAGTGGCCAGTAAGAGATGAGACTGATTTAACGTGGTTTGGCGTAATGCCTGCCGGTTTTCTTGTATTTTTTTTACTGTGGGGAGAGAAACCCGAGCAATGCCACTGAGGCGTTGTACTCGGGAAAGTGGAGTGGAGTCATTGAATTTAGGGCATCTCCATCCTCCAGAAACCCCACCCTTTGCAGGATCTGTCCATCCGGTGGATCTGACCTGGCCTTTGCTGGAGAGCGTAGATCAAGAACAGTCAGAGTGTGAGAAAGAGGATTTAAGTAATCCAGTTTGCGTTCCATTCAGGATAGTGGCCTGTCTATCAAGGCCAGCTAATTGGCTTTACTTGGGTAGCAGAGCAGTGTAAAGTTGGGTAGAGTAGTTTTCCTCTGCTTTTGCCATGAACCATTTTAGCTAAAACATCTTCCCTGCTTCCCCATCTCTTAGCAAGTGACCTCATCCTTACACCTACGCCTGCCTTGACAACAAATATCAATAGTGATATCACCATCCAATGCTCCGTTGCTTCATCTCACTCTGGATCTTCTCGCTTCGCTATCACATGGATTCTTCAGCAAGAGACTCGAAATGTGACCATCTTAAAATGGGATCGAGACTCCTCAGTAACAGTGGACAACAGCCAGCGGTTCAGCATGAAGCAGACTATGGGTCCCAATTTTGAGTTGACCATCAGGGATTCACGAACTTCAGATGGAGGTTTTTACGTCTGTGAGGTTGTGGAATGGCTGCAAGACCCACATGGTGAATGGTATCATCTCCCTGCTGTGGCTAAAAACATTCAGCTAACGCTCATTGAGCCTGGTAAGATCTTTTGTTGTGTTTTTCTTCATTTTTGCTCTGAATGAACTGGGATTTCTCCTTCATCCAGCACATGATCTCCTTTTGGATGTAAAAGAACAGATGCTCATTGCAAAGGAAGGAGACAAAGTGCAACTCAAATGTGATCTCATCTCAGACGTATCCAGTAACACCTGTTTCTACAAAGTCACGTGGTTCTACGCCAAGCTGGGATCTTCTGTTGATACACCCCTATTGGAGCTCAATCATTTTGGTTTACTCAGGTATTCAGAGCATAAAGATCTTCAGGACCTGCAGGAGAGGCTCCGTCTTTCCAGACCCAATTGGAGTAGCTTCGGCCTTGAAATTCAGAGAGTCCACCAGGAGGATAGCGGGATGTACCGATGTCGAGTGGAGCAGTACCAACTTGGTAATGAAGGCAAAATAGAGCAGTTGGCTTCGGCCGTCGGCAGTTCTATTGTTCTGTCTGTAAATTCCACAGGTATGATCATACGGCAGATTTTCTCAACTTTGAGCTGTTTGAAATTTTGGATCCTTTTTGATTGATCCTTTGTCTATCATTGTCACTATTTGGCAGGAGAGAGTGAATCCCGCTCGGGCTGTGCTTCAGGCATGTGGATCAGCCTTCTCGTGGCTGTAGCGCTAATCGCGCTGTTCGAGCTTTGTGCACTATTTTTTTTAGCGCTGAGGCTCAAGAGGCATCGAGCCAAGAAGCCCCCAAACAAGCCGGAGCCGTCTTTGTGGACCCAGCGCCTTATGGTTGACACCAAATTCACTGATGACCAATGAAAAATAGAACAAGTTACATCAAAAATCACATTTTTGAAGCACCTCTCATGCATAATTAATGGCACGTTAGCAGTGTTACCACAAAAAATGTTTGGACTGTCGATGAATCACCGATTAGTTTTGTGTCAAGTTGAAAGCCCTTTTGGATCCTTTGATTTAAGGCTAAATCTGACTTGACAAAAAAAATCAGGAAACATTTACTGTTTTTATCCCTGTTTTTTTAAAAAATTTCTTTAATTTGAATAATTAAGAACATTTTAAAATTGAAGGAGAATTTTCCTTCATTCATTCAACAATGGTTGCCAGTCAATCGCAGTAAAAGAAAGAAAAAATATATATATATTTTTTTCCTTTAAAAAAAAAAAAAAATACGTTCATTAAATTAAAAAAAAAAAAGATACAAAAAAATCTGTGTACTGAAATTTTTCTTTCCAAATAAGATTGTAAAAAATAATCACAAAAAAAAAAATTAAATCTAAAAAGTAAAAAAAAAAAAAATAATTTACAATTAACAATGAAGTGCCTCAAAAAATCTGATTCGTACAATTTTTTGACAGTTTTTCCTTGCCCCCCTTTTTTTAAACTAATGAAATAAATGAGATACAGTATTTAGAAATTTTAAACTATTTCCATTTAATATTATAAGGATAATTATAATATTATAAATAAAAATGTTACATGTTAAAAAAACAGTATACCTTTATTTTCAAAATTTTAAAGTAAAAAATGTAAAAAAAAAAAAATAAAAAAAAAATATCTTAAAATTAAATAATTAAAAAAATAAAATAAAATAAAAAAAACATTAAGAGACTAAAAAGAGGCTTGTGCCAAGTAGTTAAATGATATGTTCGCTTATGAGCCGACAGAAGACAGATGCATATTTATGTGCACAGACCATAAGCAGACACTTTGTTCATGCGTCTTCTCTGGTGGAAAATATGTGGTTTCAACAAAGTCTTGCAGTGCAGATAATGCAGGAAGTGTGTCAAACATGTGGTGATGTGCAACTCATGTTCAGGCAGACGTTGCATGACCCCAAAAAAAGAGGTTAACCTCACCAGCAGAAGAGCAGAGCCACAGTTTCTTTGCCTTTTAACTCAGAAAAATAAAGTTTGACTCTGAAACTCTTGCGTGCTCGCAAGTGCGTTTCCAGTTAAATCTATTCCCCGCTACGGCTGTCAAAAATGAAACAAGGAATGTCAGATTAAATGCCAGCCTGAAGGATTTCCACTTGGGTAAACAATCTTACCCTACTTTTATTTCACATCCTCAAAGTGCAGAATGACTCAGCAGGTTTATCTTCTATCGAAAATGATGGAAAATGAACAGGGAGAAGAAAGTTACTGGACACAGATTGGTAGCTTGGCAAACTAGCCTCACTTTTGCCATGTACAAAATAGTACCGTAATTTTCGCATGATAAGGAGCACCTGACTATAAGCCGCTACCCACCAAATTTGACACCAAAACTACATTTGTTCATAGATAAGCCGCACTGCACTATAAGCCGTGGCTATCCTTACTGTATTATGGGATATTTAGACCAAAAGATATTAACCGGTAACAATTTATTTGACAGCGGCATCATACGACAGTCAAAAGACCAAATGAACCACCATGAAGCTTTGAACCAATTGGCTACAAAGCTTCATTGCTTCATCACTTCTCCCTTGGGGGAGACAGTCAACCTCTCCTGCCACCTGCCGTCAACACTGTTGTTGTCCAACATTTCTCATAGCATGCTTTGCAAGCGCTACAGATGTAAATAACAATCAATATTCATGTTGTGTGCTAATTATTTCTTCAGTTACTGTTCCAGTTGTTTCATTAATTGCTAGTTATGGTATTTGGTAACACTTTATTTGACAGTGGCGCAATAAGACTGTTATTAGACAATTATAATTATGACACGACACTGTCATGAGCATCAATGAATGTTTATAACAGATGTCATTTAGTGTCATCCAGCAAATTATCTCACTTTTGAATGGATGTAAAAGATCTGAGCTGGACGTAAATGGAGTTAGTAACATAATTTGCCGGATAACACTTAATGACATCTGTCATAAACATTCAGTAATGCCCATGAAAGTGTCATGTCATAATTTTGATGGTTTTATGACAGTCTCATGCCACCACTTTCAAATAAAGTGTTACCTATCAACCCAAATAAATCAACAAAAAGCCACATGGGACGGTAAGCCACAGGATTCAAGTGAGAGAAAAAAGTAGCGGCTTATAGTGCAAAAATTATGGGAATTATTTAGTCATTTACTGTTCCAGTTATTTCATTCATTGATAGTTATGGTATTTGGTAACACTTTATTTGACAGTGGTGCAATAAGACTGCTATTAGACAATTATAATTATGACATGACACTGTCATGAGCATTAATGTCATTTAGTGGTCATGATCTCATTTTTGAATACATGTAAAAGATCCGAGCTGGACGTAAATGGAATTAGTGACATAATTTGCCGGATGACACTTAATGACATCCTTCATAAGCATTCAGTAATGCCCATGATAGTGTCATGTCATAATTATGACGATCTTCTGACGCCGCTGTCAAATAAAGTGTTCGCTGTTAATTCTAACCCAAATAAATGAATAAAAAGGCCGCACTGGACTATAAACTGCAGGGTTCAAAATGAAGGAAAAAAGTAACGGCTTATAGTCCGAAAATTACGGTAAGTGGCAAATCAGCCTGGTCTTCTTTGATTTGGGCTGGATTTCCATATGGATGCTAGAGGTTGTTTCAGACTGAATCTGAAAGACCCAATCACAGAAGCACGGATGTGATGTAACCGTAATATGACTCGCTCTGTCGGTTACATTCAATGTGTGGTTCATACAGACAGGTAGTTGTGTTATAGAACCTTGTAATATTTATTGCACCTGGCCAGCAACAGATTTATCCTACACTTGAAGTGCAACAAAAATAAACAGTAAACAATATAATAAAATAACAATCAACAGTAAACAATATAAAGTGTGTTTAATCGATTAAATCTAACTCTCACAACCTGAGACAACTGGTCAAGTAGACATAGCCTACTGTACTTCAAGTATTTTGACTTGAAATAGTGTTTATATCGCCACCTCGTAAAAGAACGAATTTTCCTCTGAATGCTCTGCCATCATATCCCTCTGCATCTGTTTTGCATGTGTGTGTTAGCTGCACGCGCTGTTGCGGTTTGTGTGTGAAAACACTGGCTCTGATTGGCTTATCATGACACATGACTCTAACCCTCAGCCAATCACAATCACTTCCATCGCATCTATCCAGGTGGTGCATTCAGGTAGCCTCGTCCCCCTACTCCTCCCTTCACTCTCAAAGCGTCTGCCGTCCTCAAGATAGAAGCAGCATTCTTGCTGGCTGACAGCGGGGGAAGGGAACGAGGCTAGCAGTCAGGTGTAGCAAAAACAGAAACGTTAGCAAGCTTTGGAAAGCACTGTCTAATTGAATGAGCAGGGACAAACAGCCTGGAGTCATAAGAAGTACGTGCTGTAATATTCTGATACAGAATAATCTGAGGCACCCTAATGTGCACATGGCGTCAATATAGTTTTGCTCACATGATGCGGGAGTGAGTTAGAGACACGGCCTGCCGAGAACCGTACGTTTGTGGTAATGTTGAAGTTATATGTGCTATTAAAGAAACAGAGTGCCAGCACGTCCTGTGTGGTATATCTTTGCAAAGAAAAAGCACAAAACAAAACACGTGCGCAGGGCCGGCACAGGCCATTTGGGGGCCCTAAGCAAAATAATGCAAAGGGGCCCATATTTTCGGCCCACCATTTTGTCACAGTGTACTGTGAAACCCATACATGCAATCCAACCCATATGTCCATATTTTGTATATTAAACATATTTTGTTGCACTGCATACTTCGAACTTCTCACCCCAAATGCTTGTCAGTACTTCCAGTAGATAGCGCCAAACCTTTTTCTAAAAGAGGAAAGAAAGAAGTTAAGGAAGAACATTTATTTTTTTAAGCTTGTAATCAAGTATCAAAACTCACAAAAGTCAAATAAAGCACACTGTAGTAAACAAAATAGAATATAAATTAAACAATTGCCAGATTGGGGGCCCCCTAGTGGTCAGGGGCCCTAATCAGCTGCATAGTCTGCGTATAGGCTGGGCCGGCCCTGCACGTGCGCTGTTCTCGAACCTCAACGCACCCCAAGTCTTGGATGACAAATAAACAGAGCAGAGTAGACTCGCTATGGCTGGTAGTTTCTTCAATTCATTCAGAGTAAGTAACCCACCGCTTTTGACTGTCAGTAACGGTAACGGCGTTGTACCGGCGGAAAAAATAATTAGTCAGATTACCCCTTACTGAAAAAATAACACCGTTATGTAACGGCGTTATTCCCAACACTGAACATAACATAACATAACATAACATAACATAACATAACATAACATAACATAACATAACATAACATAACATAACATAACATAACATAACATAACATAACATAACATAACATAACAGAACAGAACAGAACAGAACAGAACAGAACAGAACAGAACAGAACAGAACAGAACAGAACAGAACAGAACAGAACAGAACAGAACAGAACAGAACAGAACAGAACAGAACACCTAAAATTCCTCTTTTTGCGCGGTCCTAGAGCACCCTCTTGAGGTCGCTGTCGACATTGTTTATTGTGAAAGCCAAGATGGCTGCGCGAAGTTGAAGATGAGGCTGTGATGTTGGTCTTTATTTCTTCCCTGGGCAAGTTTTGATTGTAAGTACTGTTTTTTCTAAAGTACAGTGCATATTTTCCTTGGTGTACGAGATGTTGCATTTTTTATACTTGACATTTGGAGATTATTTTGACTGCACCTTGTCTGTATAGGTAGCGTACTAGCTAATGCCAAGTTGTAGACTATTTCAGTTTTACGACGGTCTAAAGAGGGCAATGGTAAGAGCGATAACAGCATATCGCGTGTACAGGTTACATCAGCATTTTTGGGTGAAAATTTAGGTAAAAAAATGCGACCTATATGCAGTATGTCAATGCCAAAGACACTCATCTGCGTCATTTCTAATGGGAATTGGGAAAAAATAAGTAAAGCATCCCCACGCTTTTAGGACTATATCTTGGGTGCTTTTCACCTCAATAAATTTGAGGAATTTTATAGGAATTGAATGAACGCCAAAGTGTCCTCATTCAGTTTCCCTTTGTAAATATTACCAGAAAAAATAACTAAAAACAACAAAGCAGCATTATTGATAACGAAAGGTAGGAAGTAACCAGGGCAGTTCCTGACCAATTTGGTACCCTAGGCAACACATTTGTTGGCGCCCCCCCATTTTCACCACATATAGTTAAACACTCTCACTCAAATAGCACATTATCTCTTTGTAATTTATTATATAGAAAAGCCAACAAAGAACAAGTGCAGTAATTAAAAGAAAAATGCTCAAATAACTATTCAAAAGCACCAATAAAAAAACACTTAAAAAACAAATGAATAAAATAGATTACAATTGTTATTACAATATGATTAACACCCACCCACTCAAACCTATATAAAGACACACAGAACACTTTAAAATGCAACTTTTCCCCCCCACCTTGACCTTTAATCTTACTCACCCTGTCTTCATTGATGCAAAAGCATCTATTGCACTTTCATATGACAGTTGTTTTGGAAGGTGCACTTCTTTCCTGGACTTGGTGGGCTTGGACTTGTAGCTGATGTGGATAAGTTCACTGTAAAAGATGGCCCAGGATGTACAGGGGTAGAGGAAAATATTTCAGAAGAGCATCTACAAAGAGAAGAAAGTGGAATGTTACATTATGTTAGTCAAATAGCTGTTGATTGTGAAACCAGCATGACGTAACCATAATAGCTCCTAAATTCTTGCAGCCTACTGTACCTGTCTATTGGATCCGGCCACTATCTTTGATGGGTGTAGTTAAAAGAAAATCCATTCTTGAAGCACAGCAACTACACAGGACTATCCAATAATAATGAATTAAATAATATATGAAAGAAAAAAAAAAAAAATTGAATATTTTTGTACATGAACGTGATCGCCATTTTATTGAATTAATGACACATTTAATAACAAATGTCTGCATTAAAATTCGTGGCACTTTTAGTCCCCCATACCACAGAACTTTGAAATTATTAATTGCATATCTAATGGTGTATTTATTTAATTAACATTGGCACTTTTAGGCAAGGCAAACTTATTTGAAAAGCACAATTTAACACAAGGTAAAAGTGGTTCACATCACATGAAAATAAGCAGGACAATTTTAGTCCTCCATGCACTTTGTCCAAATTTCTCTAAAATGGGAGGGGGAGTAAATTTAATTAAACTAATCCACAGCTGGCTGAATACTGAAAATATTTCTAAAACAACAGCCTGTCTAATGATACAGTATAGATTTGCTTTAGCAGTAAGTCATATAAACTCTATGTAAATAACCACTAGCTTGCAGTTGCGTTAAGTATAGGTGCTTATGCTGTTGAAAAAATCATCACAACAAGCCTCTGTTTTTCTTCATGTTTATGCTCTCTTCTTTTTCTTCTGACCCGGAGGGCTTTTGCCTTTTCATGAAGTTGACTTGACAATTGCGGAGGCTAAAAATAACACCCTTAGGTAGCTCGCTGGTCTGCTGGGTGGTGAGACTAGGTTCTGTGGTGAAATTATCGCATCAGAGGAACAAGTGAAACGGGCAGAAGGCACACTAGAAAAAGGATTTCATTATTATTTAAAGACTTATTACGAACGGTTTTGTTGTTTTTTTTGTTTTAATGTTTTGTATATTTTTTTTTAATACTGCTATCATCAAATATTTTTTGAATATTTTTCTTGACGCCCTTTTGGACGCTGCTGCGCCCTTAGGCATTTGCCTAGCTCGCCTTATGGGTGGCACGGGTCTGGTAGTAACGCATTACATACACTCCGGTACATTTACTTGAGTAACATTTTGAAAAAAATGTACTTCTGAGAGTAATTCTACCAAGCCATACTTTCTACTTTTACTTGAGTAGATTTGTGAAGAAAAAACACTACTCTTACTCCGCTACTTTGGGCTACACAACAGTTGTTACATTTTTCCTCTTTATTCTTTGTATTAGATTTTTTTTTTTTTTTTTTGCCAGCGAGCCAAGAGTAGCTCTACAATTTCACCAATAAGACGTCGCAACCATAATCGCGTGACTCCATTGTACTAATCAGACTCAAGTTTGCTGTTCTATGATCACTCCAGCCTGTTCAATCACATGTCGTCTTTAAAGCACCGTAAAAAATGTAGTATTTGACATAGAGCGCTGCCCTCAACATGACTCGAAAGCGTGGATTTTAACCCTTTAACACCGAACGTGTCGGATGCAACACGTTTACGCAATATCATCTTTGAAGCCTTGTCACGCTGTAAATACGTTACCCACGTGCCGCTGGTTGCTCTCATTTGAAAGTACGGAAGTTGATGTCAACGCCAGTTTTTATTTGAAATCAATCGACCAAATAAAACGGGAGATAATGTCATTTGAGTTTTATAGTTTTATTGCACTCATAAATATGCATTAAAACACTGCATGGACCATGTGTCTATCTCCATATTTCCGTCATTTTTTGTCCTTTTTCAAAACCGAAAGCAGCACTAAAGACTACATATCCCAAGAGCCGTTGTGATGTCAAGTAGGACGAACCTAATGTGAATATTTTTAATAAATGGCCGAGCGAGGCGTATTCTAAGGAAAGGGAGGCATGAAAAGCGAGCAATGGCCGGTTGGATTAAGCGAGCGACTTTGAAACATGCAGAATGAATCGAAAACTAATTTTAACGCAAGTTAATGTATTATTTCATTATCTCAAGGAAGAGGATAAGCTGTATTTGTCGTTGTTTTCCTGGGATGAGTCGGCGTCTCGGCGAGTAGAAGTGACAGCAGCGCGCAAACGGCGGATGAGTAGGCTGTATGACGTTGTGTGTGACGCAGCTCATTGACCTGTTCAAGAACAAACTTTATTGAGTGCGCAAAAAAAAAAATAAAAAAACCTTTATTGGGCCGCATGCCTGAAAAAATTTAACTGAGCTACTTGTCAATATTTTTGAAAATACTTTTTTTCAGTGTTATATATATTTTTTTCTTCACTATGAATCATTCAATTTTTATATAGATGTGTGTTCGAGAAGCTTGATTGCATGTACGTATCGATACCTTTGATAAGGTGATGGGTACAATACCTCACTTCACAAACAGATATCCTCCAAACCCTTTTTGTGTTAGATGATATATATCATTTTTTTCCCTCACTATTTGGCGCTGTATATAACCTGTTTTGACCATAGTATGTGTAAAGGCCAAAAAGACCTATGACCATATCTGCTGTTTGTGTTGAATTGTCAAAACATAAAACTATTCAATCTTATTTTTTTCTATTGAATGTTTATCCTAACAAGTTGAATAAATATGATCAAGCTTCAAAACGGTTGGTCGAGCATGTTTGGTTGTCAGTGGGACATCAACATTACAAATTTTGTCTTTTTGGGTCCAAAATGTGGATTGTAATTGGTCAGCGAAGAAAACAACAGTTTGGACATGAAGTTCAAGATGTCCTGAAAAAAGGGACCCAACTTGGCCATTGAAATATAAAGGCAACATCAAAGGCATGCAAATTCGGCCAAAATAGTTTTAGGTGTTAAAGGGTTAATCCCTCTCCCAGTCTTTATTTGGCACCGATTGACCACGGAAAAGCTGAGATCAGATCCTTTTAATTTCATAATAGTAACTATGAAGTAACTATTCACCATTCATTTAGGAACATTTTTTTCCACTAGAGGGCACTCATGCTCTTTGGACAAATAATGCTTCATTTATGTACTTTTTTTTCTCTCGCTGGAATTCAATGATTAAAAAAAATATATATTTCTTTGGCTTAATGTGGTTATGTAATGGGTTATTGTACAGTATCATTGTAACAACAGTTCATATAGATAACTTAAAAAAATCAAACAAATTTGTAAGCAGTTGCTCACAATGTTACTCATTACTTGAGTAATCTTTTCACTAAATACAGTGGTACCTCTACATACAAAGTTAATTCGTTCCAGGACCTTGTTTGTAAGTCGAGCAGGATTTTCCCATAAAAATATATTATAACTCCATTAATTCGCTCCACAGCCTGAAAACCTACACTGAATCCCTGGTAAATGCTGCTGCTACTATTGCAAATAGCATTTACACAGAGCAAAACAAATAAATTATGAATAAAAAATAGGATAATAATAAAATAACAGTAATAATAATAATAATAATACCTGTAATAATGTCACGAATCGGGTTCTAATGTGGTGGATGTGTTTTGCGTTGTTTACCTGGCTGACTTGACAGAGTGACGGCGGACAGTAGGCATGTTGTGTTGCACAAGTTCTGAAATAAATGATTAAAAACCTGAAAAAGTTGGCGATTTATTGGCGATGTTACCACAATAATAATTGTCAACTTATAAAGACTGGCGAACGGAGGCAGACATTCTACGACCATATTGTCCAGCCAGTTCACGGACGTGCACACCATGCTCATATGTTTTTTTTATAATTTCCATCTTCATTTCAATGGTAAACCTCTTTCCTTTTTTTCCACCACCTGCACTAACATTCTTGGAACCCATGTTGATTTCTCTCACAAGAAAATCCGCCGTGCGCCCGTCTTGCGGGAAAACAAAGAAACTGCGGCGCTGTTATAAACCGTCGTATTTCAAGTAGGGCTGCAGCTATCGATTATTTTAGTAGTCGATTAATCGATGAACTTGTCAGTTCGAATAATCGAGTAATCGGATAAGGAACATGAAAAATTAAAATAGCTGGGATGAGCCTCAAACGTTATAAAAAATAAATAAATGAAGATCTATGTACACCAAAAGAACAATTGGCTAACTTACATAGCAAAAGTCCGCTAGCTTAAATGCTAGCTTAAATGCTATAAAATGCTAACGTTTGTTTTTAAAATGCTCTTAACAAGTGGTTCAGACTCGTATTCCCACAAAGAACGACTAAATATACCTATAAACTAAATTACGAATGCATTAAAAAACATTAGCCCAAACAAAAACTTAGCTTACGTTGGTCTTAACAGGGAGCAGTTGGATTCAGCCATTTGAAATGAGGAGACCAGAGGGCAGTAGATGGTCTTAACAGGGAGCAGTTGGATTCAGCCATGTGAAATGAGACCAGAGGGCAGTGTATCTACCCAAATCAATAAAACTAAATGTAAACACTTTGAAAATAAACCATTACAACGCCACTTTCTTTAAATGAAAACTCGAGGCAACAAAATTTAATTCAAATATTTTTTTCTAATCGAATACTCGAGTTAATCGAATAATCGTTGCAGCACTAATTCCAAGCATGTTGTCGGATGTAGAAACAAACGAAGAGACAAATTTTACGTAGGATGTCGAAAGGCTCGTGTGTCGAAGCGATCGTATGTCGAAATATCACTGTACTTTTTTACTTGTACTTGAGTACATTTTTTGAATGACTACTTTTACTTGAGTAATATTTAAGTAACACTACTCTTACTTGAGTACGATTTTTGGCTACCCACCTCTGTTGATAACATCTGGGCAAATGATATTCATCGGTAGAGGAAGGGCAGCAATAGAATGGAACAAAGTTGTGACTGTGAGCCCCGGCGATTGAAAAAAATGTAACCCACTTGTGTCAAATGATATAAAACTGTCCAAATCCTAAGTACATGCTCATTTAGTTTCATCTTGGCAGATGTTCCCATTTAAGCAATTTGATGAGTTTAAGAAAAATACAGTGGTCCGCTTTTCCCGCCCGCATCAGCTTGATCAAAGTTTAATGCCCCATCTGTGTGGGAGACCAGAATAGCTCCTATTTCTTTCTTTTCAGGAAACGGGCCAAGCTTTAAAATGACTTTCATACAGAGACTGCATATTTTTCACCTCAAGGTACAAAAATAAAAAACAACTTTTATTTTTCAGGTGAAAAATATCAGTCCGGTGGAACCGATTGGAGTGTGAATCATCTGAGGTTTTTTATTTTTTATTTTTTTTATTTACAGAGTGGTCGAGTGGCTCCCCCTTTCCTTTCTCGTTGTCAATCTTTTTTCAACATTGAGTAGAGGAAGTGTTGCCATGGTGATGTCTGTCACTGAAAACAAAAGAACGTCACTTTTCACAGGAAAAATGAATATGTGTCAATTCGCAGCCATGATCACGTGACAGCTAAATATTGGATGTGTAACAGCACGTAAAAACTTCCACTGTTATTAACTCAATGGCTGTTATTGATGGCATCAAAAAAAATGAAAATAATAAAAATTCTAAGAAAATAAATAGAAATTAGTTTAAAAGAAAAAAAAGTACATTGCTGACAACATGTTTTTTTTTAAGAGCTGGGAAGGTATTGAATGATCAGGATTAAGTACCACTGATGGAGATAGATCCATTTGCATGGGGTGGGGGTGGGGTTTAAATAAAATAAATAAATAAATAATTAAAGCAACACAAAAATCTAAACAAACAAACAAACAAACACATGAATAAATAGATTAATAAATAGGATCAAATAATTTGAATTTCTTTTAAAAAACCTGGAGAGGCTGGCAGTTGATTGCTAATATTTCAGTACCATTGATGGCGATAAACAGTCCAATAGTGTACCACACGAATGCTATTTTTAGACAGTGATGTTGCCATCGTAACGCGATAGTAGGACATTATCGACATGCCCTGGCGTACAAACCAGGTTATTTCTGTTTTTTTCCCTCCGGTAATCTTTCAAAAAAGAACATGCCAATCAAACACTGCTGCTATGGAACTTGTAGAAATGACTCTAGACATTACGACATATAAAGAATGTTTTCTTCATACGTTTCTCGAAACCAAAAACTCGGAGGAAAAAAATGTGAAGAATGGATCAACTTGCGCGGTCCAAAAGACCAGTTTAACGCAGCAAGGTAAAGCCATTCACATTTCATATGCAGTAAACATTTTGTTGGGGGCCATTGTCCTTCAGAGGACGAAGACGTAAGCCATTTTAAAATAGTTTTACTTATTTTTTAGCATGGCGTTTTGCCGTGCTGCTTCTGTCGGACAATGAATGACCTGAAAAAAATTAAAATGGTATTTGACTGCCACTGTTACCTTTTCTGTTGTAAAAAAACAACTTTAGTAAGGAGGAAGTGTAAATAAATTATAGAATTAACATTTGTTTTTAATGAAAAAATTAAAAATGTTTGTTAGCTGTCACTGAGTAGCATTTGCAATCTCTATACAACTTAGCAAGGTAAATTGCCCCCAAGAACAGTCAGAGCCGTAAGACAACCAGGATATAATATACAAGAAAGACAGGGCATATGGTGGTAAAGGATAGCTTGTTGAAACAGGAAAATGTCATTGTCTGTGGCGTAAGATAATGCACACAAGAAAAAGGTGTCGATAAAAAAGCTAACTTTGGATCAGGTCGGCTTGCCTTTTTCAGCCCTCGACACTCAAGCCATTTCTTTAACTGAACATTTGTATGTTCTTCCACACCTTTACAATTGAAATCGGCACCAGGGACATCATTTTTGGACAGAATTGGTAGGTTTAGCTCAGTAAACATCTTGTGCGTACACTATATCCATGCTTTTAGTATTGGGGACAAACGGGAGGTTGACCTGCCTAGCCAAAATTGCTAACCTCATGAATATTAATGAGCAAAAGTGACATGTTGCTTTCGGTACGCCATTGAATGTCCTCTTATTACCTGCCTGTGTTGCTGGTGTTTTTTTTACCCCTGCTGGCGCTTCGGTGTAGTTACGTTTTATAATCCTAGCACTTTTTGATGTTGTAATCCTATGTCGATGCGAGCTCATTGTGAATAGAGATAGCTAAATGGACGAGCTAACATCTGCAGCCAGTGTACCATAGCAGTTCTTGCCATCTCACCACGTTGTTTGTGCCTTATACAAGCATCGCTTGTAAGTTATATTCTTCATGTGGTGTAAACTTTGCTTTATTTGTGACTTTATTTCAAATTATTGACACAATGTTTTGTTGTTTTTAGTTTTACAAAGAAGTATCAGTGCCCTGGTCAAGAGAAAGATGACCACAGTAAAGCCAATTCAACTTCACTCCAGCGTCTCACTTCTGTTTAGAGCCTGATTTGTTCACTTTTTCGATTTGTGCACCCACATACGCATTGAGGACAGAATAAGTGCCTTATCGGCACTTTGTACTTGCACTAGATCCAAAAAAACTGATGTTTGCAATATTTTAATTTCAACAATAAATTAGTGCTGTCAAATTTATCGCGTTAACGGGCGGTAATGAATCTTTTTCTTAATATGCTTAATTGAACCCATTGCAGAACGTACTGTATACCATTTGCAGCCACCACTGGCAGTCATGGTTGCCCAACTTCCCATCATGCATTTGGGCGGAACAGTTAAGTCGCTACAGTATCATTTAGTGAAAGCACAACAAATATTCCTATTTCTCAAAAAAAAAAAAGTTCAGAAAAAGAATAGCGCTCAATGCAAAGAGAACTGGCATTCCCAATCAAAATAGCTATGCAAAATAAACATAAAACTTACTCAGACTTTGCCTTGGCTAGATCCCAAATTAATTTAAGGTGCCATTGACACCTTGTGGTGTATTTCAATCACTACCTTACATAGTTCAAGACTCTGTGGAAGAACGGCAGGGAGCCCATTTGACGTCCTGCTCGGCGACGTCAACAATGGCGAGCTATAAGTTTAACGAAAACATCAAGAGGGGTTTTAATATGAAATTACTATAACTTGTACTCAAATTTATCTTTTAAGAACTACAAGTCTTTCTATCATCATCATATCTTCATCTTGTGGATTTATTATTATAATAAACAAATACAGTACTTATATAGAGTATGTTGAATGTTTATGTCCGTCTTGTGTCTTATCTTTCCATTCCAACAATAATTTACCGAAAAATATGGTATATTTTAGAGCAGGGGTTCCCAACCTATTCCACTAAGGCACACTGTGGGTGCAGGATTTCATTCTTACCAAACAAGATGACAACACTTTTTCCCCAATCTGGTGTTTTACAAGTGCAATCAGTTGATTGCAGTCAGGTGTGGCTTGTTTTAGCAGAAGCCTCATTGGTTCAACTGTCTCTGCTGGATCGGCTGGAACAAAAACCAGGACCCACAGTGTGCCTTGAGGACTGGGTTGAAAACCCCTGTTTTAGAGATGGTTTGAATAGCGTACCGCACGCAGGCTATTTTTAGACCGTGACGTCGCATCGTAAAGCGGAAGTAAAGCCAAGTGGGACATTATAGACCCGCCCTCGCATAGACCCAACGTAATTAGTGCTACTTTTCTCCGGTAATCTTTCAAAAATGAACATGCCGATCACGCATTGCTTTTTTGGAACTTGTAGAAACGACTAGACATTACGAAACATGAAGGATGTTTTCTTCATACGTTTCCGGAAACCAAAAACTCGGGAGGAAAAAATTTGAAGACCGAATCAACTTGCGCGGACTTTAACACTAGCTCGGCGAATCCATTCACGTTTCATATGCAGTAAACATTATGTTGGGTTGGAATGGTCTTTCAGAGGACAAAGAGGTAAGCCATTTTTATATTTTTACCTTATTTTTTTAGCGTAACGTTGAGCCGTACTGCCTCTGTCTGACAATGAATGACCTGAAAAGAATTACAATGGTATCTGACTGCCACTGTTACCGTTTCTGTTATATATTTAAAAAAAAAACAACTTTAGTAAGGGGGAAGTGTAAATAAATTATAGGATTAAGATGTGTTATCAATGAAAAAATTAAAAGTGTTCGTTGGCTGTCAATGAGTAGCATTTGCGATCGCTACACAAAGCTAACTAAATTACCCCCAAGAACGGTAAGAGACGTAGGACAACCAGAGGATATATAAGAAAGACAGGGCTGATGGTAAAGGATAGCTTGTTGAAACAGGAGAATGTCATTGTCAGTCGCGTCGATAAAAAAGCTAAAGCTATGCTTAGGTCGGCTCGTTTTTTTCGTCTTTTTCAGCCTTCGACACTAAAGCCATCTCTTTAACTGAACATTTTTATGTTCTTCCACATCTTTGCCAGTCAAATTGGCACCAGGCACATCATTTTCGGAGAGAATTGGTAGGTTTAGCTCCGTAAACATCTCCTTCGTACACGATTTCCATTTATTTCCTATTAGGGACAAACGGAAGCTTGTCCCTACTTAGCAACAGTAGTTAATGTCATGAATATTAATGAGCGGAAGTGACGTGTTGCTTGCGGTACGCCATTGTGATTTATTACGATTAATTAATTTTTAAGCTGTGATTAACACGATTAAAAATTTTAATCGTTTGACAGTCGTACAATAAATATAGTGGTGCAATATAGACACTTTTTCCATAATTTCAGTTGAAGTTACTTTTAATTTTCACAAAATGTTTATTTGGAAAACCTTGAAGTTGTTACATTTATCATTATTAAAGCATCCAGTGGGGCATAACAATACAATTAGCCATACTATGTTAAGTCCACAACCGAATTTTTCCGTATCAGTTTTATATCAGTATTGGATTTTTTGAGTTTGACATTATCGGGATATCGGTTAAAAATTATTTATCGGACAACTCTAGTATTTATTTATTTTTTTAAATCAAATATCTTTTATTAGTTAAATCTAACTTAAAAATCTGTAAAAAGATTATACATACTCTATTCCTCTTTTAAAATAAACATATAATAATAAGAAAAAATTAAAACACTTAAGTAGGAGAATATCTGCGTTTGACTCCAGGCAACAGATTGAACGTTTAGCGCTGTCAATGGCAGCCAATGAGTTCAATGAGTGCCCTGTAAGGGGTTAAAACTTAAGATATTGAAGAAGGACCTGACCAAACTCAACATCTATTACTTCTATCATTTCATTTATGTAAAACAATTGCCGTAAATAAACCATCCACACCATCGAAGTGTGCACTGTTTGTCAGCTAATTAGCGACACACATCAGCACTACAGCATCTGTGACACACACAAACGCTGGCGGCACTCGAAGGGCTCACAGGAGCCTTGTGGCTGGTAAAATGGAGGGAAAGCAGCACCTAAACTCTGTGTTAATACGAGCAAGGCATCCATAAAAAGTGCAATCATGCGGATCGGCACCAAAGATGGCATCCCGGTGGCGGTGTACAGCTGGTCAAATGTGCAGAGGTACACTAAAGAAGCCGGTAAACCCCATCAATCTGCCCATGTTTGCCGTGTGGATCTATTTGATTGGTTTGCTCCTTCTTACTGTACGCGTGTGGATATTTAGACGAAAAAGGCAAATATAGGCAAGGCAATCAAGGCAAATTTATTTGTAAAGCACAATTCAACACAAGGTCATTCTAAGTGCTTTATATCACATGAAAATCAGCGACACACAATTAACACATTGGTTGCAATTGACGGTGCTAGACGTCTAATCATTTTTATTGGAGGGCAGGTAGCGATCGCTTGAAAGGGTACCAAACAAACAAAAAATAAAAAGCGAAAAATGAAAGAACCGTGAAAAACTGCAAAAAAGGTCGAAAAACCGTAAAATAATGCGAAATAGATCGTAATAAACGTGAAAACTACAAAAACGTGGAAACAAAAAAAGCATGTACCATGAAAAATTTAAAATCAAAATGGAAAAAAACCACAGAATCTGTAAAAAAAAACATTACCCCCACTGATAACGTGCGAAAACCATCAACGAACAAAAATAACAGAAAAAACGCACGAAATGTAGAAACCTGAAAAAGTGTGCAAAAAGCTACAAAAACAGCAAAAAAGAGGAAAAACAAAACACAAAATACGCCCTCCCTCCAACCACCCGAAAAAACAGCAAAAAAAGTAAAACAGTACCAAAAACAAAAATGTGGGAAAACCTAAAAAAAAAAACGTTATAGATGGTAAGATAAGATAATCCTTTTTTGATCTTGTGGGAAATTCAGATAGCATCAAACAACATACAATAAAAAGTATAAATACAGAGAAACTATGAAAACCTTATAAAAGATATACAGTATAAAAGTTATATACAACTAAAACAATAACAACAGTAATAGCAATAGTAATAGCAACAGTACAAGTGGAATCCAAAGTGACAGAAAATCGGCGCTATGACAAAAAAAAACTAATTTTGGACACACTTATAAAAATCTGTTCCGAGTGTATTCAATTGAAAATGCATGCGGGTACTTTTGGACTCACTTAAGCCCCTGTCACACATACCTGAACTCCGGTTATTTCCTGGGATTTAAATGGGTCGCCATTATGTGTGAAAGCACTTTCCTGGGTTGACTCACATGGAGATGACTTGGACATTAACCGGGTCGTGTCCCAATAAAATGTCCGGGACTTACCGGGGACACGGCATGTGTGAAACCAGCTGTTGAATTCCCGGGTCACAGCGTGAAGACTGATGATGTAACTATCTTGGTGGGCCGATTGTCATTTCCTCTTTCTTCGCAGTAAGACGAAAGCGGTAAACAAAAATCGCAATTATCAACATGGCAAACTGGAAATAGCTAAATTTAACTGGAAACATAACGAAATTAAATTGCTACCGGATCGTAGAGCCGAAGATGAGACTGTCCATCATCCATCTTTGGAAATGTATGGTCTATTTTGTTGCCGATGCCAACCAAAAATGACGTTATGTCCGGGTTATAAAATTGCGCCCGCCTCCCTCCACGCACAGAGTGTAGGCGTGGTAACCTCTTGGTACCTCACAATACGATACGATTTGCGATACAGAGCTCACGATAATGATGATCTCACGATATGGCGACACAACGATTATCGATTCATTGGTCAGGACATCATTCTACAAAACAACTAACAAACAGACAAACAAGATATCTTCATCTTTCTGCTGTAAGTTTATCACTGGTAGACGTCCAATCCATTTGTGTTAGAGCCCCACAGCAGGCCTGTATACCTTTTTCTTTTTTTTTCCCCCTCAGTCATCAGCACTCATTCCACACACCTGTTCTGCACACCTGGTCATTACCACAGCCTCCCTACATAAGCACACACAGCCCTCTGCTCCATTGCGAGTTTGTTAGCCTTCACTGCAACTTACGAGCGTTCCTAGATACCTTGCCTTGCCGGATTTTTGATACACCTTTTGACCTCTTGGATTTTTGCCTCTAGCCTGCTCCTCGTCTGTGCCTCTGCCTCTGCCTATTTTCTGTGACCTGAACCCTGCTACAGGACCGGAGATAGCCGCATCCTGCCTGGGGCCTTCGCCTTGCTCGTCCCCCCCCTGCTCGAACAGCCTTCCGTGCCGCTCCAAGAGCCAAGACCTCTTCCTTTCAAAACCATTGTTAATAAATCTGCTCTGAGCACTGCATTATTGGGTCCGTTTGTTCTCTGAGCCTTGTCAATTTGAGCTGGAAAACTTCAAACGGGCCCCTCCCACTTAGATGGCCGTTAGTGGCAGCCAACGCCAGGCAACGAGATCATTTTGGGGCATTTCATGAGCCTCCGGTCGTTGGCCGAGTGGCATTCTTGGTGGACAAGGAGCATTGTCAGCCACAAAATGCAAGCCACCTCCGTTTTAAAACATGTGCCATGATTCCAGTATTTGACATTATACAAAATACGATGTTTACTTACTTTTTCGTAAGTCCAATGGTCCCACAGTTGTCGGACTTGTTTTGGCCATTCTCCGAGCGTGAAAGCGAACGTTTTGAAACCCAAAAAGGCTCACACGCCTCTCCCAGGTGCAGCAACAAAACCCTCCAGCACATTTGGCTGGCGTGATGCGAAAAATAACGAATTAATCCGCAAAATCAGCTGATTCCGCAGTCCATCTGCTACAGCAATACAGCAATGCTGTATTGTGAGATGCTGGGGTGACGTCACGTTCGCATTCGTCCTCAACCCGAGACCCAAGTCGGAAGTCCAAAAATTTAATAAATTAAACAATCGCTTCCACACACATCCAAGCGGTCCATAAAATACCGCGTGAAATATGAAATAAACATGCTTTTTGGTGTCATAGGCACTTAAAGACCTGTGGTATGAACCTAGCCTTAGCTAAAAATGTAAATGGATCGATATGAAAGACATGATTTTTGGGGAATTCCTGGAATATGAAATTATAACAATTTTCCCTTGAGAAAGATATTTGAAGAATAGAATGTGACTGGCTTGTTTTTGACACAATCATGCATCTAAGGATTAAGACTTCTAAATAAGCAATTGCAATCATACAATCTACCAAAAACATATTTTTCCATGTTTGGACAAAAGCCAAATTCTGGCTATGATATATACAGTGGGGCAAATAAGTATTTAGTTACCACCAATTGTTCAAGTTCTCCTACCTGAAAAGATTAGAGAGGCCTGTAATTGTCAACATAGGTAAACCTCAACCATGAGAGAGAGTGTGTGAAAAAAAAACAGAAAATCACATTGTTTGATTTTTAAAGAATTTATTTGCAAATCATGGTGGAAAATAAGTATTTGGTCAATACCAAAAGTTCATCTCAATACTTTGTTATGAACCCTTTGTTGGCTATAACGGAGGCCAAACGTTTTCTGTAATTCTTCCTTCTTCGCTTGGTGTAAAAAAATCTACTGTGGGAGCAATTATCAGAAAATGGAAGACATACAAGACCACTGATAAGCTCCCTCGATCTGGGGCTCCATGCAAGATCTCACCCCGTGGCGTCAAAATGATAACAAGAACGGTGAGCAAAAATCCCAGAACCACACGGGGGGACCTAGTGAATGACCTACAGAGAGCTGGGACCACAGTAACAAATGCTACTATCAGTAACACAATGCGCCTCCAGGGACTCAAATCCTGCACTGCCAGACGTGTCCCCCTGCTGAGGAAAGTACACGTCCAGGCCCGTCTGCGGTTTGCTAGAGAGCATTTGGATGATCCAGAAGAGGACTGGGAGAATGTGTTATGGTCAGATGAAAGCAAAATAGAACTTTTTGGTAGAAACGCTGGTTCTCGTGTTTGGAGGAGAAAGAATACTGAATTGCATCTGAAGAACACCATACCCACTGTGAAGCATGGGGGTGGAAACATCATGCTTTGGGGCTGTTTTTCTGCAAAGGGACCGGGACGACTGATCTGTGTAAAGGAAAGAATGAATGGGGCCATGTATCGAGAGATTTTGAGTGAAAATCTCCTCCCATCAGCAAGGGCATTGAAGATGAGACGTGGCTGGGTCTTTCAGCATGACAATGATCCCAAACACACAGCCAGGGCAACAAAGGAGTGGCTTCGTAAGAAGCATTTCAAGGTCCTGGAGTGGCCTAGCCAGTCTCCAGATGTCAACCCCATAGAAAATCTGTGGAGGGAGTTGAAAGTCCGTGTTGCCCAACAACCACCCCAAAACATCACTGCTCTAGAGGAGATCTGCATGGAGGAATGGGCTAAAATACCAGCAACAGTGTGTGAAAAGCTTGTGAAGAGTTACAGAAAACGTTTGGCCTCCTATATTGCCAACAAAGGGTACATAACAAAGTATTGAGATGAACTTTTTGTATTGGCTAAATACTTATTTTCCACCATGATTTGCAAATAAATTCTTTAAAAATCAAACAATGTGATTTTCTGTTTTTTTTTCCACATGCTGTCTCTCATGGTTGAGGTTTACCCATGTTGACAATTACATGCCTCTCCAATATTTTCAAGTGGGAGAACTTGCACAATTAGTGGTTGACTAAACACTTATTTGCCCCACTGTAAGTGGTAATTTAGTGATAAAATTTCGATGGCTATCGAATAAAAGGTCTCATTCAGTAATTACACAAGGTTTCTGGCTTGATTTGTAGCTGTCAATAATGACATTAAGCCAAGGTGAACGTTTTGCTTTTTGGTGCCAAAAATGATCACCTCTGTCATCCCTGCATTTTAGCTGGAGAAAATTCAGGCACATTCATGCATGAATTTGATGAATAAAGTTTACTCAATGAGACTGAAATGTAGAGTTGTGTGTCATGATAGGAGATGTTGTAATGTTCCATCTAATTATAACCAATCCCCCAACAGCTGGTGCCGTGTGGCAGCTATATGAAAGTTTGTAATATTTAGTTTCCACTTCTGATGTTGCCATGACAACCTGGAGATGACAGGAAATGGGAAACAGAAGAAAAATCACCTGTACAGTAGATGTTGTGATTGGATTTTGAGGAAAAAAAACCATGACAAGTTAGAAAGCAATGCTGGAACTAAAGCCGGGGCGAAGGATAGTTTTGACATCTTTATCTCGTCGCTGCAAGGCACGGGGAGATGTCGAAACGCCGTGAAATTCAGGATTTTTACCATGTTGCTAGGAAAGGAAATACCTGCATCGTATACAGGAAAAATATTGATCTTGTTTCAGAGTAAATAATGAGTCACGACTTGACATCCTATCTTACTGACAGTGCTAGACGTCCAATCATCCGACTGCTGTGAATTTAATGAGTTTATCATGAGTAGACGTCTAATCCATTTGAAGTGGTAGAGTGGCAGGGAATGAATCAGCCTTCCCATTACAAATGGATTGGACATTTATCACCGTCAATGAGTCAAAGGAGATTCCTGGTCTCCTACACTGCTGGCCAAAAATACCCTTGCAATTCTGTCAGATAATGCCGAATTTCTCCCAGAAAATGATTGCAATCACAAATGCTTTGGTAGTAATATTTTCATTTATTTTGCTTGCAATGAAAAACACACAAGTGAATGGGGAAAAAATTAAATCATTATCATTTTACACAAAACTCCAAAAACGGGCCAGACAAAAGTATTGGCACCCTTTGAAAAATCATGTGATGCTTCTCTAATGTGTGTAGTTAACAGCACCTATTACTTACCTGTGGCACATAACAGGAGGTGGCAATGACTAAATCACACTTGCAGCCAGTTGAAATGGATTAAAGTTGACTCAACATCTGTCCTTGTGTGTACCACATTGAGCATAGAGTAAAGAAAGAAGACCAAAGAACTGTCTGTGGACTTTAGAAGCAAAATTGTGAGGAAGCTTGGGCAATCTCAAGGCTACAAGTCCATTTCCAAAGACCTGAATGTTCCTGTGTCTGCCGTGCGCAGTGTCATCAATAAGTGTGAACCCCGTGGCACTGTGGCTAACCTCCCTAAATGCTGACGGAAAAGAAAAATTGACGCGAGATTTCAACGAAAGATTGTGCGGATGGTGGATAAGGAACCTCGACTAACATCCAGACAAGTTCAAGCAGTCCTGCAGTCAGACGGTACAACTGTGTCAACCCGTACTATCCGTCGGCCTCTGAATGAAAAGGGACTCAATGGTAGGATACCCAGGAAGACCCCACTTCTGACCCAGAAACCTAAAAAACCAAGGCTGGAGTTTGCCAAAACTTACCTGAGAAAGCCAAAAACATTTTGAAAGATTGTTCTCTGGTCAGATGAGACAAAAGTAGAGCTTTTCGGGAAAGGTCATCAACATAGAGTTTGCAGGAAAAAAACGAGGCCTTCAAAGAAAAGAACACGGTCCCCACAATCAACAATGGCGAATGTTCCCTGATGTTTTGGGGTTGTTTTGCTGCCTCTGGCACTGGACTGCTTGACCGTGTGCATGGCATTATGAAGTTTGAAGACTACCAACAAATTTTGCAGCATAATGTAGGGCCCAGTGTGAGAAAGCTGGGTCTCCCTCAGAGGTCATGGGTCTTCCAGCAGGACAATGACCCAAAAATGGTTTGAGAGAAAGCACTGGAGACTTCTAAAGTGGCCAGCAATGAGTCCAGACCTGATTCCCATAGAATACCTGTGGAGAGATCTGAAAATGGCAGTTTGGAGAAGGCACCCTTCAAATCTCAGAGACCTGGAGCAGTTGGCCAAAGAAGAATGGACTAAAATTCCAGCAGAGCATTGTAAGAAACTCATTGATCGATACTGGAAGCGGTTGTTCGCAGTTATTTTGTCTAAAGGTTGTGCTACCAAGTATTAAGCTGAGGGTGCCAATACTTTTGTCCGGCCCATTTTTGGAGTTTTGTGTAAAATGATAATGATTTTTTTTTTTCCAGTGTAAGCAAAATAAATGAAGATATTACTACCAAAGCATTTGTAATTGCAATCATTTTCTGGGAGAAAATGAGCATATTCTGACAGAATTGCAGGGCTGCCAATACTTTAAGCCAGCAGTGTATTTTTGACCAACTCTTGAGTGAAATTGACCAAAAATAAGACCCAATGAGAAGCAGCTAGCCTAGAAAGATTTTTTTTTTGGCCTTATCTGTCTCGTGAGGGTGTAGCATGCCATCAATATTTAATAGTTTCGAGGATTGGCCATGAGAACGCAGTTGCATGGGACTTTTCTTTAAAATGATATTACTGTATTGTTATTATTATTATTTTTTTTAAAACCAAATTTCAATCTGTTGTCTTCTAAAAAAAATCCCACTGGCACGTGTACGTACATCCTTTTGTTCGGCCCTCCAAATCCATCATTAGCAGCGAATTAGTTGACATCGAATCTTTCGCAAACAATGCTAACTGTCCATATTTGAAATATCACACACAAAATTATATTCTATGTCAGAACACGTCATGAATTTATTGAACTCAACAAACTTGATGAAGAAATAATTTATTGAACTCATTCAGATGCAGGACTGAAGGCAGCGAAACAATGCCTTGATCTTGATCACACGGGTGTTGGCGTGACATGCGAATCGACTCCGGCGTCCATAACGCATGAACAGTACTCTGACTAACAAACATATTGTAATAACAGAGAGGGACAGGGCAAAAGGTAATAGGTAAGAAAAACACAAGGCAGATGTCACAACTCACACACATTCGTGTTAGATGTTGACGACGACGCGGGCAGGTATAGGCTTGCCTTTGGCTCTTGGCCATGACCAACAAAGCAGGTGCTAGCTATCAAATCCAGCATCAGCTCACTCGTTTGTGTTACGGATTAGGGCTGCAGCTATCAAATATTTTAGTAATCGAGTAATCGACTCAAAATTCTATCGATTAATCGAGTAACCGGATAAAACAAATATATTTTTAGGTGAAGAGCAATTATAAATATACATGAGAAAACAAAACATTTCATCTAATCTTGAACCATTTTCAGTTAATCACTGTCTTTATTTTCGATGTATATTGTTGAAAACAGCCAACAATTGCATCTCAGATGTAACTAGAATAAAAAAAAAAGACTAATTCACTGCTTTCACTCAAAAAACTTTTCTTATCATATATATATATATGTATATATATATATATATATAAATATATATTTCTTACCTAAAAATGCCGTTACGCTTGATAACACACATCACTTAAAAGTTTGTGTTTCAATTGAATTTCTATTTGTGTCAAGCCATTTTTAAGTTCTAGTTAAGTTTTAAGTTAGTCTAAACTGTAAGTCCTGATAGGATTTTGAGTTTTTGCAGTGTTCAAAATAAATGTATGCTATAGGCTGTATTGGAGCACATTAGGGACCAGTGCAACTTGGTGTTTTATCCAGCAATGACACTGAGCTAAAATTGATAGTTAGCATTATTAAGTTTTTATTTTACACCCTCATCACTCCACAACGCTATGTTATGTTAAAGCTTGTATATAAGACACGTTAGCCACGCATCGACAGTGGTCATAATTAATAGAAACCTAGCACTCCGCAGGGCTAACGTTACGTGAGCTAGTGACAGTAACGTTAATCTTATTTATTAGCGCTTAGCGCTCTTTATTAGCGCTTAGTGCTCTACTGCTTTAAGATGGCGGTTGTTTACTAACGCCGCTGACTCAGACAATAGATGGGTTTATTTACATTTCAAAAATCAGAAGCCATTCATTTACGAATGTGATCGCACGTTAGTTTACATATTTAAATGTTCAGATATTAAGATTTGAATGAGGCAAAATAACATGCTTTTTCTCTCAAATATATTGTTATCGTCATTTGTTTCAGGTGTACTGTAATTATTTTCTGTATAAAAATTAATATGGTGTTCAAAAAGTCTTTTTTCAAACTTGAGTCTTGAAAAAGAGGGGGTGGTCTTATAATCAGGGCCGTCTTATATTCGGGCCAATACGGTATGTGTAATTTTGTCGCTGCCAACACGTTCGTTGATAAAGGGTTAATGTTCAGTACCTATCTACGTATCTAGCATGTATCTTAAGTTGTATGTCACTCTTTCTGTCTACAAATGTAT
The DNA here is from genome assembly GCF_030265065.1 of Corythoichthys intestinalis. Classification (NCBI taxonomy): domain Eukaryota; kingdom Metazoa; phylum Chordata; class Actinopteri; order Syngnathiformes; family Syngnathidae; genus Corythoichthys; species Corythoichthys intestinalis. The sequence goes on from NC_080406.1 coordinate 17,826,848, forward strand.
TCATTCTTGAATCCATAAATATATCCATCCATCAATTGGTCATTGTTTGACCTATAAATCTATCCATTCAGCCAACCATTCATCAGTCCTTCATTCCTGTAAATGTATCCAACAGTTAGTCCATTTATCCGTTGATTGGTCAGTTCTTTCCGTTTATAAATATATCCATCCATCTGTTGATCATCCATCCATCCCTCCCTCCATCTGCCCATCTGTAAATCAGTGGGCCAGTAATTCACTGTGAATCTATCCCTTTTTTGTAATGTACATACTGAAGCCTAAATTAATTCCTGTTGATTTTGATTTTTAAATTTTAATTCAAAGAGGGGCTCAAACCTTTGGTTAAACAACCATTAACCCCTAGATGCCGGATTTTACATTTTAACAAATATACTATAATACGCACTGTACGTATGAAAGTTAATAATAAAAAGTAAAAAACAATTAAAGCTAATAATGGGCAGCGTGGCTCGGTGGTAGAGTAGTCATTCCCAAACCCAAAGGTTTTGGGTTTGATTCTCCGCCCTGATGACCTAGTTGTATCCTTGAGCAAGATGCCGAAACCCACGTTGCTCCTGGTGCTGCGTCGCCAGTAGGTAGAGTGCCAAAAAGGTGGAAAGGCGCTATATAAGTGTAACTCGCTGCATTTACCATAATAAAAAAATATATGGCGGAAAGCACTCAGCTCCGCTCCGAGACCCTCAATTTGGCCAAATTTCAAAATTGTCCTATATGCATGTGTGATCCATCATTGGAAAGCTTAAAATCTCAATTTTCTGGGGCAAAAAAGTTTTGAACGAGAGGGCATTTAAAAAAAATAATTTAAACAGCAAAACCCGAACTAGAGCTGAGAGCATGAGAGAGCATAATTAAAGACGCCAGGATTTTAACAAGATATTATCGTGTACTTACCTCTTTTCGATCCAAAAACTCCATGTATCATGTATCACAGAGTGTCAAGACACAGCTGTGAATGGCCACAGCCGGATTTTGGGGGGATTTTATGGGTGAAACATGTTAATATAACAAGGGTCGCAATGCAGAAATCGCAGACATCAAGGAGTGGTCGAAATTTTCTATTTCATATATTGACCTTTTTAAACGTTTTTTTTTTTTCCCCACATTTTTTTTTGTTTGGATGGATTATTTATCATCTAAAATTTTGGGGAAAATTCGACAGTAACCAAAAAAAAAAAAAAAAAAATACAATTAAACGATAGTTATGAGGTAGATATCCGTGACTTATCTACAGACACCATTTTTTTAAATTGTGACGTAATCTGCTTAAAAGTTTAAAATATGCACGTGAATCATTTTTTTAATATTAAAAATAAAGAAATAGAAAAAAACATGGAAAACTTATTAAAAATAACGACATTTAAAAAGAATTTGGGGGAGACAATATCAAACACATAAAAAAGAGAAATTTATTAATAATTTCCTCCGTTTTCAGTTTTTTAATTGTTGTTTTTATAATCAATATATAATATAGATTGATTATAAAAAAATAATATATACAATATATATTATATATTGATAAATATATACAGTATTTTAATTTTTCTCATTAATTGTATTTATTACTACCCGTTGTTAGCTGGGATATACTCCAGCACCCCCGCGATCCTTGTGAGCATAAGGGGTTCAGAAGATGAATTAATTAAATTTATATATTTATTTTTATTTTGTGTTATATATATATATTTTTTAACTTTAGGATTTTCATATTCTTAGTTTTTAGCTGTATTTTTGCATTTTATTTTCAATATGCAATTTTAAAAAATTTTTTATGACTTCTATTTTTTTTAAAATTTACAAATGTATTCATCCAAAACTTTATGTATACTTGTTAATTCATTGGCTGCCAATAACGGCACTACACTTCCAAACCATTTGAAGATGGATTGGACGTCTACTAATGATAAATTAAGGATAAACTCATTTCAGTTCATAGCAGAAGCATGATTGGACGCCCTATGATTGGACGTCTATCAACCTCAATGGCACTGAAAGAGTGCAATGTAAATTCAGGCATCAAGGAGATAAACTCATATCCATATCTAAGACAAATCTGCAAAAGTCAGAAGAAAAAAATGTAAATTTAAAAAATCCTCATTAACACTGTAAAAAAAAAAAGGTGCAAACGTTAATACTATTGACCCATATTTCATGCCTCGTAGCCTTCCTCTACGCTGTGAGTATGCTAAAGTAACCATTTCCTCACATTTTCCCTAATCCACAACTCACCCTGACACCCATTTACTTTCTTCTTGCTCTTCACATGCTCGTGAGAACGATGCAGGCGGGCCTCCCAGCCAAACCGAGAAAAAAAAGGGTTTGAACTGATGCCGTTGCTGTTGGGAATGACGTGCGGCGTTAAAACATGCTTTACATACGCAAATCAAAACAACCTATTAGCACATCAAAGAGAAGGCGAGCGTTTTTCTCGCCGATCGGCGAGAACTCAAACGCCCGTTTTGATGACTCAAAGAATTTCGGAAAAATGCTAATAGACAGTCCTGTTTTTATTAGTGGGAAGGCAGGGAATAATCATGTTTCGGTGCCATTGACGGTGATAGACGTTCGGATTGGGAGGGCTGACAGTGATCGTTCAAAGTGTGTTAAGTTGGACTGTAGGGAGCTTTTACAGGGTCTTTCTTGAAATTAAGGCAAAGTTCTGCCCTATCAATCAGAGTTCATGATACGAGACACGATGGCCATGAAAGGGACGAGTCTCTGGTCGCTGAACTTTGAGTGGATTGATGGGCTGCTGTACAGAAAGAAGCCGGAGAGCGGTTTCCTAAACGGTCGAAAAGTTTTGGATAAAGATTTTGGGATTTGAGCCGATTGCCATCACAAATGGCATTTCTCACTTGAGGAAACGTACAAATGCGTGGCTGATAACTACTGGTGGGAGGGTAAGAACGTCATTTTTCAACCTTGGATTTGTCACAAAATAGATTTTATGCACGGAAATAAATATATTATGATGAGGTTGGAAAATGATCACGATAATCACACTCTGGACACTTGATCACTGTTACCCCTCCCAGTCCAAATGGATAGAACGTATACTCCGTTAATGGCAGCCGTTTCAATTTTTATCATCATTATTATTCCTTTTGACATATTTCCCAATATGAAATATTTTTTTAATTATTATTTTTTCGTTCCATATAACTGCAAGCCCTTCCCAGTTAAAACTGATTAGTCATCTGTCGCCGTCAATGGTGGCTAGAGGGGAAGCGCGTAGGTTTGCATAGAGATGAAGGGACATATCTCTACCAACTTTTCAAGATGCTCAAATTGTCCCCACCAACTTTTAAGCAACCTTACTTGCATTATATAAAGAATTCAGTAATATGGTAGGTAATTTAGAATGTCTTCCCATATGCTGTAAGGATAGAATTGCCCCTACCATTATTAAGTGAATTATTTTCATTATGTTAAGACTGACATTCACCCTTTTTCACTTGCTGAATGTGCCAGTCCATTTTTTCGCCCCTCAAACACAGGTTTGATTGGATGATGACCCCCCCCCCCCAACACACACACACACTCACAGCCCCAACAGAAATACAACATGTCGTCAACATGCCGCCTCCTCCGCCCCCCATTAGAAGTTTTTTTTTTTCGTCCAGCAGCAGCCACTGTAAGTAAAGGTTAAAGACTTCAATGTTGTGGCAGTGGGGAACACACCACTAATTTTGCTGTTGAAAGTCCGACCTGCATCAGAGTTAGCAAAACATTCGACTGTGTGAATTGGCTAACCTGCAAAACATGAGTAGGAAGTTGCTTACAGAGAAGTGTCCTACTGTATGTGTTATCTACTGTTAAAGTTAAAATGAGACAAATGTAGTAAACCACAGAATACCCTATTCTCTCCAATTCTCAATTGTATTTTATGTGGTCTTAAAGCACCCCAAAGGGGCTTAACGGTAAACAGTTAAAAAAAAAAGGGATGTGGACGGTAGATCTGATCTTCTTTTTACCTTATTTCTCAATATTTTACATACAATTTTTGAAACATTTTTTTCTTTTGTTATATTGCTCGCAGAGTCGAAGCCCCTCCTTAGTCTAAATGGATTGGATGTCTGTCACCGTCAATGGCAACTAGAGAGTTAACGGCAAACATTCTCCTTTTTACAGTATTATAATGATCTATTTATTGAATGTTTTTCAATTGAAAAAAGAAAAATGGGGAAAAATGTATTTACGGTAGTTTTAGATTGTTAAGGTTTTTTATTTATAGGGGTGGTTGAATGCTTGTCACACAAAAATTGAATGTATTGTTTTTTTGTTTTTTTTTTAACTGTGTTTTTCCTTCTAATCACATGAATGAAGTTGAAAAACAGCATATCATTGCTACAACCCCTAGCAAAAAGTATGGAATCACCAGTCACTCACTTACTCAGACTATCATGTGGAACAAACTCAGATAAAAAGCTTGAAAAAATAATGCATTAGTTCAAAAGTGCAACTCTTTAGCATTCAGAAACACTAAAAGAAATTAATAAAAAACATTGCCGTGGTCAGTTAATGTTATTTTTATAGAGCAAGTGCAGGGAAATATATATGGAATCACTCCATTCTGAGGAAAAAATATGGAATCATGAGAAAAAAAACAAATAACAATCAAAACACAACTCTAGTATTTAGTAGCACCACCTCTGGCTTTTATGACAGCTTGCAGTCTCTGAGGCATGGACTTGATAAGTATTCTTGATCAATTTGGTGCCAACTCTCTTTGATTGCAGTTGCCAGATCATCATTGCAGGTCGGAGCCTTGCTGTGGACCATTTTTTTCAATTTCCACCACAGGTTTTCAATGGGGTTGAGATCTGGGCTATTTGCAGGCCATAACATTGACTGGATGAGTCTTTCTCCAAGGAATGGTTTAACAGTTTTAGCTCTGTGGCATGATGCATTGTCATCTTGGAAAATGACACATATTTTCAATTGAAGAGATATAAAAGCTGTCAAAAATTTCAATGTAAACTTGTGCATTTATTGAAGATTTAACCACAGCCATCTCCCCATTGCCTTTGCCTGCATTGCAGCCCCATATCATCAAGGACTGAGGGAATTTTGATGTCTTCTTCAGGCAGTCATCTTTGTAAATCTTACTAGAACAGCGCCAGACAAAAGTTCCAGCATCATCACCTTGTCCAATGCAGATTCTTAACTCTGCTAAAGAGTTGCACTTTTGAACTAATTCATTATTTTTTCAAGCGTTAGATATTATCTGAGTTTGTTCTACATGATAAAATGTCTGAGTGCTCGTCTGAGACTGGTGATTCCATACTTTTTGCTAGGGGTTGTAGTCTTGACCAGTCCTAACCAAAAATCCGAAGTCTGCCCCACCGTCCCAGTCCAAAACCAAGTCTTGTGGGTCTAAAGCCCAGTCTTTAGACATACAACACTACCAGTTGGTGTTGAAACTGAACCCTCCCAAAACTGAATCTCCATTCATCCATCATGTTTCCTAGAATACGGTAGTTTGAGCTCAAAACTTTCCAATTCCCTAACAACTTTGAAATTCCTGAATGTGTTTTCCGAACAAAAACTCTTTAAATAAGTTTATCGCTAGTGGACGTCCAATCCATTTGAATTGGGAGGCTGGCAGTGAATCCAACTCTAGTGCTCCTAGGACTAACACTCGGATGCTCCCGGAACCATTCGAATTTTAAAATTTCGATTCCATGTTTTGGTGCCCTGACCGCCGATCGGAAAAAAATAGCTGCCGAACACCACGGAGAAGAAACCACATGAAGCGTATGTTTGTGCATTGCAACATGATTTCTACCATGGACATGATGCAGCGTCGCTCAAAAGTTTGGCTCAACCTCACAAAGAAAAATGACCAGTCTGCTCAGTGCAACATTTGCAACATATCTATATCATGCAAAGTTGGCTGCATGACCAATATGATTAAACGCCTCCGGCTTCATGCAATACAAGCGCATATTTGACACGCTGCGCCGGTCCTCTAACCAGTCAGAACCAGGTAATTAAACAATAAATTACTTCTGTCTTCTGCTGCCTCCGCGACCCGACCCCAGATTAAGCGGTGGATGGATGGATGGAATAGTACGAGAATAGGTCGTATTACTACATCGGGCTAATCTACCTATATAAACAGCTAGTACTTTACGTAGGGCGTTGCCGCCTCCGTTAAAATCAACAGTATTAAAACCATCTTTTGTTTTAGAATCGCTTTAGCAAATAAGGAAATCTTATTATTTTACCTTCTCTATATTAAATTCTAATTAATAGAAGAATTAATACTAATGCTTTGTCGTCGCTCCCAGCTAAGGTTCATGTATGTAACGTGTGTAGCTCAATAACATGTAAAAATGCCTGCAGCATAAGACAGTCAAAAACATAGGCAAAAGAATATGTGTAAATGTTTTCTGTGTGAGCTTTTGAAAAATAAACATCTTTGTGAACGTGCACTTTTGTGGAGAGAAACTTCATCATTAAGCCTGTCGCAATATGCAATAATTCCATTTATCACACGGTAAATAAAAATGAAGGCGGTAATTTTTCCGCTGCGATTTATCGCGTGCGGCAGACGTGCTGTTAAAAGTTCGGCTTCCTTGTTACAAACTACACAAAATGCATCTTCGTTCCGGGTCCGGCAAAAACTAGCGCCAGAGCCAATCCATTCCCATTATATCCTATTGTTCAACGTAACGCGTCAGTGCTCCGGGTTGACTGCGGACCATCTCCGGCATGATGGTTGGTTTAGGCTATTTTCTATTTTTGACGGAGACTCATCTGTCAAAATGGGCGGAGTTAACATCCCAGTTGCTTATTCTCGGTTTAACCAGCGAACATGGATGAAGAACGCGCCATCATGGAGGTGGAAAGTCACAAAGTGATTTATGATGCAGCAGATCATCATTATAAGGACAACATTAAAAAGGAAGTCGTACGGTGTCCTATTTTGTGTGTTTTTCTGTCAATGATATCAAACTAGCGACGTGCTGACAACATTGGTTTTTATTAACACACGGTGCTAACAACACTTCCTCAACCTGTGGCTCTCGGCAGGCTGTCTCTCTCTCACTGCCGCGTCACATGAACAAAACAACATCACTGTTGCGTGCGCTTCAGGGTGCCTCGGAAAACATCCAATCAGAATATTACGCATGGAATGCCATAGCAGACGCTATGAGGGGAAACGTTTTCATTTGCCTAAATGCTTAAGTTATTAAGTGCAATTTATTTTTTTTCTTGAAAAAGACATTTTATTTATTCTGTGTTTGTGCGGTACTAATATTGTTGTCTTTTACTTAAAAGAGGCATGGTCTATTGTTTTTAGTTGTGATTTCTGAAATATTTTTGAATTTAAAAGTAAACATTTATCGTGTTTAAATAGGTGTACTTGATCGATTCATATCTACTGTATTCTCACTGTGTTATTGTAAATTGGTTTAAAAAAATCTTTTTTGGGGGCTGCAATAATATCGCATATCGCAATAATTTATCGATAAATTATCGCACACTAAAATTTGTTATCGCGACAGGCCTATTCATCATGTTCAAATTCAAAGACTGATATTTATATACAAGTTAAAATTAGCCCTGTGAGAAATTCATAGTTAATTAAAAGTTCATATAATTTAACAAATGATCAAGAAGCTAAGAAATTAATATAAACTATGCGACTATAATATCCGATTTAAAGAATCAGAATTCAGAATGCTTTGGAACCGGGATCGAAAGGTGGAATCGGAATTGGAACGGTTCAAATTCAAACGATGCCCGACCCTAATGAGCACTGTCAACCAGTGTTGTTAATCATACTTTAAAAAAGTAATTAAGTACAGTTACAAAATACTTCTCCCAAAAAGTAGTTGTGTTAGTAACTCAGTTACCTGAATGTAGCTGGTGATAATTTTCATGTTTTTTTTTCTCAAAAAACAGGTCACACAATGTGAAGTTTAAAGGATTTTTGGGACAAATGGCCCTAGCCCAATTCTTTACCCTAAACTTAACTAGACACAGGGGTATTGCGGATATTGCGATAACTAGATAGTAACCTTTGCTATGTGTGGAAGTCATTTAATGTTGTGAATCAACCATTAAAGTTGTTAAAATTGCTCCCGCGATTGCATCAGTTCCCTTCTGTCTATTTTCGACATGTGTAAGTTTCAAAACTGTTTCATCATTTAAAGATAGATTTAAGTTAAGTTTTGCCGATTTCAGAGCATTTTAGATAAAAAGTTACTTAGGTTCGCTAGGAAGGTTCTTTACAACAGAGCCTTCCTGAAAAGCCTACTGCTTTAAAATGGCGGCTGCTTACTAACACATCTAGTTCTTTATTATACGTGTTGCTAATGCCGCCGTGTCTGTCATTTGCATCTAGTTCTGTATATATGTGATATCTACCGAAGCATCATGTGGCCGTAGTTTGTAGGCTATCGGCTACAGTCAGGTATTATCGGAGCCACCTAGCACAGTAGCATCGCGTTTGCAACGGCGTCGCACTCCCTTGCCTCCTCCCCACTCCTGCTCTGCTCTCTCGTCTTTTTCAGACTTTTCTCGCGTCAGTCAACCAACATCGTAACGCATAGTAATGCACGCCTTTCCCGCCTCAGTAACGGCACTGCCAAAATGAGAAAAGTAATTAATTAGATTACTCACTAGTGAAGAAAATATTCTAATGCCGTTATTAACAACACTGCTGTCAACCCTCCCACTTCAAATGGCTTGAACGTCCAGTGCCATCAATAGCAGCCACTGAGCAAACAAGGAATATGCAAAACTATCCTCCATTACTATACCGAGTAGTGCAAAATCCAGTTTACTCCATGACAACAAAATTCTGATAACTGAGTATTGATATTTTTACAATCAAATATTCTATCCGGACACAACACTAGTATTTCAGTACTTTTCGATACTTTTGACAACCGTCGTCACCGTAAGAAGCAAGAGCACTCTTCAAAGTGCAAGTGGGGATAAAGCATTCACTCTGACTGAAATGTGCGACAGGATGACAAAGGAAGAGCGTGAAGAAGTCTATCAAAAGGTGAAGAATGGGAAAGAGAAGTGATGGCCACTTCAATATTAATACTCTGCATTAGGAGCCATTGTAATGAATAATTCATTGGATGTGAAATGCATGCAAGTGCATTGTGAGACACCGTCCAAGCAAAGGAAGTTTGTTGTTGAAGCTTTGATTGCGTCAAGTTCGTTTAAAATAAGCACCAGGCGAGCATCTCCTCCCACGACAGCTAAATTACATCTTTGATGGCAGGGGCCTCAGCTGCGCACAATCACAGGTTGGTAATCGGCTGCGTGAAGTGCGCCAACAGTAATTGGACTGGTGAGACACATCAAGTTTTTCGGAGTTCAATGTTGTCCAAGGCGCTTTACGTACAGCGATTTTGAATATCGTAGCCGATTTGTAAAACGTGACTACTGTTGTAGTACCAAGTATGACCTGAAAGAGGCAGTGTTGCACCTCAGGACATTCAGCCTGCTGACAAAAGTTAGGGTAGGAAAATCACCCTATTTTTACATGATATACAAGATGAATAAATCAGACTTTCAAGCTTAGTTTTGATTATTATAGTAACAGTTGAAGTAAACCGATATTCAGTTAAGTAGTTAGAAGTCAAAATTTTAGGTTATAACGACTTGGTAAAATGAGTTACTGAAAATTACATGTTACCTAACCCTTTGTAGAGCAATCATTTAACTCTTAACTCATAAATTGCCATTGACGGGGATAGACGTCACATCCATTTTTAATGGAAGGGACTGGCAGCTATCTTGTGGCATATTCACAGGCTTGTTACGTTAGTAAAAGGGAGGGACTGTATTTTTGCACAAATAATAATATAAACAACATTACACAAACACATTTAACATAACATATTTTCTTTAATAAAATTTTTTTAACACTTGATCATTTATGACCTGATTCTATTTTTTAAAATATTCTTTCACAGTGCAGGCCTTCACAGCACAATCGGATTGGATGTGTATCGCCGTGAATGGCAGCCAATGAATTAAAAATAAATACCGTAATTTTCAGACTATAAGCCGCTACTTTTGTTCCTTCATTTTGAATTCTGCGGTTTATAATCCAGTCCGGCTTATTTGTTGATTTATTTGGGTTAATAGGTAACACTTTATTTTACAGCTGTGTCATAACACTGTCATAAAACCATCATGACATGACACTATCATGGGTCTTACTGAATGCTTATGTCATTAAGTGTCATCTGGCAAATTATGACACGAACACCAATTATGTCCAGCTTGGATATTTTACATCCATTCAAAATTGAGATAATTTGACGGATAACACTAAATGACATCTGTTATAAGCATTCATAAATGCTCGTGACAGTTTTATGTCATAATTATGATTGTTTAATGACAGTCTTATGGCGCTACTGTCAAATAAAGTGATACCAAATACCATAACTAGCCATTAATGAAACAGGAGCAGTAACTGAAGAAATAATTAGCACAGAACATGAATTTTGATTGTTATTTACATCTGTAGCGCTGCAGTGCATGCTCGGAGACATGTTGGACAACAACAGTGTTGACAGCAGGTGGCAGCAGAGGTTGACTCTCTCCCCCAAAGGGAGCAGTGATGGTCAAAAGCTTCTTGAAGAAATGGAGCTTTGCAGCCAATTGTTTCAAAGCTTCATGGTGGTTCATTTGGTTTTATGACAGTCGTATGATACTGCTGCCAAATAGTGTTACCGGCTAATATCTTTTGCTGTAAATATCCCATAATATAGTGAGGACAGCTGCGGTTTATAGTCCAGTGCGGTTATCTATGAACAAATGCTGTTTTTTGTGACAAATTTGCCGGTTGGCGGCTTATAGTGCGAAAATTACGATACTATTCACTCTTATACCTCAACCCAATTAATCCCAGATACTTTGCAAGTTCATTTGCACCCAAACAAAAAATGCTTCCAGCATTGCATGCGTGAATAAATAATTGGTATTCGTCCCATTACCACTGTCCCATTAATTCCTTATAGTTATGATGAGTTTTACCTGGATTTTGGGTCTGTAGCATATATCAATAGTTCAATTGTCAGATTAGCGGATGGTAGCCAATTTCGACATGATGTTTGCACCATGTAAAAAAAAAAATGCTCCCAGTACTCCATGTATGATGGAAAAAAAATAGTTATAAACCTAAATATTTGAAAAAAATATTCTTACATAAAAAATAAAAAAAAAGTAAAATTATTCAACATTGAATGTGAATTGTTTTGTAGTAAACTGAATTAGGGCTGCAGCTATCGATTATTTTAGTACTTGATTAATCGATGAACTAGTTAGTTCGAATAATCGAGTAATTGGATAACGAACATAAACTAAAATACCTAAGATGAGCCTCAAACGGTATAAATAAATAAATAAATAAATAAATGAGGATCTAAGTACAACAAAAGAACAACTGGCTAACTTGCATAGCAAAAGTCTGCTAGCTTAAATGCTATAAAATGCTAACTTTTTTTTTTTTTTTTAACAATGCTCTTAACAAATGGTCCAAACACATATTCCCACAAAAAAAAGGCTAAATATAACTATAAACTCAATTACGAATGCATAAAAAAACATTACCTCAAACAAAAACTTATGTTGGTGTTAACAGGGAGCAGCTGGATTCAGCCATGTGAAATCAGTTATGTCATATTCACTGTTGGGCCTCGAGCGGCAGTGTATCCACCCAAATCAATAAAACTAAATGCAAAAACTTTCAAAACAAACCATTACAACTAGGGTTGTTCCGATCATGTTTTTTGCCCCCGATCCGATCCCGATCGTTTTAGTTTGAGTATCTGCCGATCCGATTGCTTTGTTTTGCTCCCGATTCAATTCCAATCATTCCCGGTAATTTTTCCCGATTATATACATTTTGGCAATGCAAAGAAAAAAAATAATAAAACTCGGACAAATATATACTACATTCAACATACAGTAAATAAGTACTGTATTTGTTTATTATGACAATAAATCCTCAAGATGGCATTTACATTATTAATTCTTTCAGTGAGAGGGATCCACGGATAGAAAGACTTGTGACTTTGTATATTGTGACTAAATATTGCCATCTAGTGTATTTGTTGAGCTTTCAGTAAATGATACTGTAGCCATGCCCAAATGCATGATGGGAAGTGGAACCATGACTGTGTGTAGCGCTACCAATTGATATATCTTCTCTGCGTTGGCAAATAACATAAGGGGTTAAGAAAAAGATTGATTGCTACCTTGCTTCCCCATATTGCTTCCAATTATATTTCTAATTGTTGGGAGAGGGATTGTAAAGCTTTAGCCAATTAAAGAAAGGCTCCAAAGGCTGCCTAAATTCACTCTACTCATTTTACGCTGTCTTTTGTCTCTCTATATAGGTAAAACGGCGCCATTACAGATTGAGCGCGACAATGCGTGAGTAGGTTGTGCAGCGCATGCAATAATTGTGTTAAATATTTTAACGTGATACATTTTTTAAAAAAATTAATTGCCGCCGTTTTCGGGATAAATTTGATAACCCTACCTTAAGCCTAAACTAAAGACTCTGGATGAGTGTAACATATTATGTCTGTATGTATGTCTTTTTTTGCCGATTCCGATACTTTGAAAATGATGCGATCGGACCCGATTGATCGGGACATCTCTACTCTTTACAAATGGTCCAAACACATATTCCCACAAAAAAAAGGCTAAATATAACTATAAACTAAATTACGAATGCATAAAAAAACTTGACCTCAAACAAAAACTTATGTTGGTCTTAACAGGGAGCAGCTGGATTCAGCCATGTGAAATCATTTATGTCATATTCACTGTTGGGCCTCGAGAGGCAGTGTATCCACCCAAATCAATAAAACTAAATGCAAACACTTTCAAAACAAACCATTACAACGCCACTTTGATTAAACAAATACTCAAAGCAGAATTACTCGAGCTGATCGATTAATCGTTGCAGCACTAAATTGAATACAATTTTAATCTTTAACGGATAAATAAATTGTGGTCTGAACATTAAATTTTATCACTCTTTTGTGTACCACTAGAAGGAGCCCAATTACCACTGGTGGTAGGCATACCACACTTTGAGAACCACTTGTAATCTTTCACTTCTAGATATAAGTTTGCCTTTATTTGAATTTGAATTTAAATTTAAAACATGAATTCAAACCAATTTAATTTGTTCTAGATGTGAGGGAACAACGTTTCATCACTCGCTTGTATTTTTCCACTTCTGAGGAAGCGTATCAACGCAACCTGTGCGTGACACCAGACCTCCGCATCAAAGTTTTTCTTTTTCTCTACCTCTTTCCGCAAACGTGAACTCTTGGCATCACCTTCCATTTGTGCATATAATCCAAGTCATACACGTGTCCTTCTTTGATTTCACGCTGACCTCCCTCCCTCTATCCGCCCGCACTGCAACGAGGAGCTCAACAAATAGCGATGTAGGCCACTGAAATATTCATATTTTCAAAGAAATTAAATGGTCTGCACACGTTTCAGGCAGTAGCAGGACCCCGGTACGAAGCGCAGTGTAGTCTCCTCTGTTTCCATGGAGACGTCATACAACCCCCCCATACATGCACACACTGCATTCCCTCCACTGCATCCTTTTGCAAACATTCTTATGAATACTTTTCCCTTCTGAGAAAAACACACTTTAGCCACGTCGTCAAAGGTGATTTGACGGCGATAACCGTGAAGCCAGCTGGCAAAGTGTGCAGTCACGAAGCCCTGCAATCAAGTCTGTGGAGAGCAAGGCTAAATTTAGGTGCGGCAATATGTAGACCAGGTGTAATGAAGCCAGCACTAGTGGATCTGGATGGACTTCTGAACAACCACCGACTGCATACGTTTTTGTTTTTTCAACATTTCTTTTGCCAAAAAGAGAAAAAATTGTATTTTGAGACCTATTTGGACCTCGTCAATCCTTGCAATTAAAGTGGAATCATTGATTTATCCAATTTGTAGACGTTTCTGGAAAAATGCCATTCTAAAAGTTGAACTGATGCCCACAGAAAAGGAGGATAATATAGTGTGATGACAAGGATTGGAATACATGCTACACACCTTTATTCGGCTGCCCAAATAGGAGGAAAGAATGAAAGAATTAAAAAAAAAAAGTTTTACTCTTATTTATGTTTTATTTATTTATTTATTGTTAAATAAAAATACATCAGTTTTAATATTTTTTTTTAGATGTACCAGTATATGAGTAAAATGTTCTTTTAAAAAAGTGACCAATGGGTTATATTTGATACACAAGTTCAATTTCTTCTATTTAAAAATATAAATGCTTTATTATTTTTTAAATATAGCGTCAAATGTATTTTTTTCAGCCCTACAATTTTATGTAGATTTTTAAAAACATACATTTAAAAGTAAACTTTTTTTTTTTTTTTTAAATAAAACATAAAATATCTCAGTTTTTTCTGTCCATATATATATATTTTTTAATTCATATATATTTCAAAATTACAAAAGTTTTATTATTTCTTAATAAAGCGTCAAAGGTCTAATATTTGATACTTGATGATTGATTTCAGCCCTCCACATGAGAAATGTTTTCTATTTTTTCCCTTAAAAACTGCTGTGTCTACCAGCGGTCTTAAATTCTGAGACTTTTCACCATTGAGTGGTATAAGAAAGCGTTTCAAAACTTTGAACAAAGGTGTACAGTCATACACATGCATTCCAAATCAAATGAACAGAAAATGTATGAAAAATTGAATTTTTTATCTATTTTTTTTGTGTTTTTAATTGTTTGTTACGAGAGACCGATGAAGGCTCTAAGTTCAAAGAATGGGAATTTCCCGACAATTATTTAATGATTTGGTCTTTAGAGGGCTATTTAAAATAAAATGTTTTCTTTAAAACAAAAAAAGCAAATTTAAATTTAATGTATATTTTAAACAGTTTAATTTTTTTGTGTTTTTTTTTAAACAAAAAAAATGTATAAATAAATAAATAAATAATATGATCATTCACTGTCAGCCCCTTTCAGGTCAATTGGATTGGAATATTACTGTCAATGGCAGCCAAAGCGAAAGGTATACAGTATGTACGTATTCAGAGTATCGTAGTAGAATCGAATTTATATTGAAAACGCCATTGATGGCGAAAGATGGCCAAACCGTTTGATAGGGGATGACTGGCAGCGCTTATTCGCAAAGTAAAGGGAGAAATTTTTTGGTACCCTGGTTCCAAACAAAATAAAAATAAGGGGGATATTCATGTCACATTGAATAGCTGTTTGTAACTTTCAGTTCCCTGTTGGAAGATTGAGTAGCAGATGGATCCATGACGCGTCACTTGTTTGTATGCACATATAAAGGCCTGCTCATTTATTTATATACCACAGCAGGGGAGTGTTGCGCTTCACTTTCTACTTCTTGGATTCTATAATTTTTGTGTGCTCGCAAGTGCAAATTTTTCATTTTGGAGCTTGCAGTGAAGCTGCCATTGACGGCGATAGACATCCAATCCATCGGACAATGAACAGCAATGAATGATCATATTTATTTGTACAGTATGTTTACATTGTATTATTGTTACTGTATTGAACTTATAAATTAAAACAAATTAAAATACAGCAGTATATTAAAATACTCATTTTAAAAATATATTTTTTGATAAAAAAAATACTAATTTCTATAAATTAAATTAATTAAATATATTTTAAATATAAAGAATTAAATATTTTTAATATGGACCCAATTTATATAAAAAATGTTATTTTTTAAAATTAAATTTAAAAAAAAATGCAACATTTGAATTTGAATTCAATGTGTCAGAGTTATTTCCTTGGATTCCAGATGAAATAAACACGTTTTAGTGGTTAAATTTGAATTTTTGATATATTTATGACTTTATGTTGTTTATAACAAGTATAGCCTCCACCAGTATGTGAAACCAGCGGCAGGTGGAGGTTCTGTTCTCAGTTCCATATGTCTCTGTATGTTCATTTCAAGACAACTCAAGAAGGAATAAAGGGATTGTTATTAGTCTTGCAGGATATGTTTGCAATATGAGACGGAAGAGGTCATTACATTTTGGAGTGATGGGGTCAAAGGTGACATAGGTCAGCAATAAGTTTGTGTTCAAGATAACGCAAGAACGAATCATGGGATTACTCTCGAATTTACGGGACATGTTTGCAATATGAGACGGAAGACATTATTAAATTTTGGGGTCATGACGTCAAAGGTCACAGATTTCAAAAATGGAATTTTGCAAAAACCTGATAATATTTTGTGGCATGAGGGCAAAGATAAAGTGCCCACTTTACCAACTATGACAATGAGAGATGACGCTTTTGTCGCCGAGATGATGCTGTTGTCGCCACGACAGCCGGGTAAACTTTTCCCTCATCGCTGCCTGTCTCATAAAGATGGATTTTTTTTTTTTTGTCTCTGCGGGGTCTGCTCGGCGAGCAGCACGGACTCAACGGCATCTTCCGCTGCACCGGTGGTCCCGGTTGTTCTGCTCGGTCGTCCAGCGCCTGGCATCCCGGGCGTCCTCTCGGTTGTTCTGCTCGGTCGTCCGCCGCCTGGCATCATTCTGCTGGCGCTCCGACCGTGCTGCCCGGCCGTTCGTTGCCGTTGAATCGGGTTGCGGGTCTTACCAAATGCGCTACTGCCCTCCTGTGGCCAGTTTTATTGCTCTAAAATGGATTTTCAGCTTTGTGCTTTGGAGCACAGTTGAATCAGGACCCAGAGATGTCTTTTATGGAAAAAAAAAAAAAAAAAAAAAAACCCGTCAAAGACGTATAAATTTGTCTTTGGGACACTGAAACAATTAAAAATAGAACGTATTTATACTTTTTGGGGAGCAAATGAGTTAAATGATGAAAGTTTTGAAACTTTGACATGTCGAAAGTAGACAGAAGGGAAATTTTGGAATAACGGGAGTCATTTTAACAACAGTTGATTCACAACATTACATTAATTGAATTTAGCTTAAAGTTGCAGATACAGAATGGGGACTTGGGAGTATTTTATGTACTGTTTTTAAATGTTAACTTGATACTAAGCCTAAACGATATATCGTTTAAACATCGCCATCGCGATGTGCACGTGCGCGATAGTCCCATCGCAAGCACGTGCGATAGTTTTTATTTTTTTAAATCCACATACGCCTTGCTTTCTGCTCTGCGCACAGCCTCACACCCTCCCTCTTCCAGCCCTTTGTTCCTCGCAGTCACTGCGGCACTTGCTTATTAAAGTTAACGATGGTTTTGATCTGGCCAAAGAAGCGGGTAGCAATCTGTCAATCAACTTTTAACTTGTTAAACAATTTCTGTAAGGAAGCCGCGCTGGAATTAATGTGTGTGTGTGTGTGTGTGTGTGTGTGGAGACATTGGAGACATATAAAATTGCCAGAAGTGACCATGAGGAGTTTGAAATTTCTACATGTCCCTCCAACGTCACAGCTAAGGTAGATAAACAGAAGCATTTAATAAAGCCAAGCTTTTATCTAGTACAGTACTTTATTCTTCTTCAAAAATAATTTGGTTGGACAGTTATGTTTAAAACTGATCATAATTATGACATTTGAAGTGCTTAAAAAACATTTATTTATATACATATTTTAAATCACTTTGTGGGGAAAAGTGAGAAAAAACATGTCTTATATGTATCTCTTTCCAATGCTAAATCTGAATAAATACATTGAGCACAAAAAACACACACACCAAAAAAAAAAAAAAAAAAAAAAAAAAAAAAAAAAAAAAATTGGGGGGGGGGCGTGCTACTTCGCGGTTTTTCACTTATCGCGGCGGGTTCTGGTCCCCATTAACCACGAAAAACGAGGGATCACTGTACACTGTGGTGATGGTGAGTCATCCAAAGTCTTTCCAAACATTCAAGTCATCTAGTGAAAATTTCTTTTAAGAAAAAATATATACATTTTTTTAATATCGCAATATAATATTGCAATTAGGGGTGTCAAACGATTAAAATTTTTAATCGAGTTAATTACAGCTTAAAATTTAATTGTAATTAATTGCAATTAATCGCAATTCAAACCATCTATAAAATATGCCGTATTTTTCTGTAAATTATTGTTGGAATGGAAAGATAAGACACAAGATGGATATATACATTCAACATACGGTACATAAGTATTGTATTTCTTTATTATAACAATAAATCAACAAGATGGCATTACCATTATTAACATTCTGTTAAAGCGATCCATGGATAGAAAGACTTGTAGTTCTTAAAAGATAAATGTTAGTACAAGTTATAGAATTTTTATATTAAAACCCCTCTTCATGTTTTCGTTTTAATAAAATTTGTAAAATTTTCGATCAAAAAATGAACTAATACCCCGCCATTGTTGATGTCAATAATTACTTACACAATGATCATGGGTGCTGAAGCCTATAAAATCAGTCGCACCCAAGCGCCAGCAGAGGGCGGCAAAACTCTGAAAAACACAACAAGTACACCTTTTACTGTGCTGTCATTTTAATCTGTTTGAGCGGGACATTTGTGCGTTAATTGTAGTGATGCACGATAATGCATTTTTCAACCGATATCGATAACCGATAATTTCCTGCCCCTTCCAGCCGATAACAGATAATGTCACGCCGATAATTTTATTCAAATATGTATGTATAATTTTAAAGTATACAAATATCAAATGTTACTGTGCAAAAATGTAATTAAGTGCTATTTTTTTCTACATCAAATGTGAACAAGTAGTAAATTCCAAAAACTAAACAATGGCAATGACATTGTGTAATGGTAAGCTTTTGGCAACAAATACTTAGGGAGTAAACACCCAAGTTGCACAAAAATGCCTTTAAAAGTAAGCCATTCCTAACGTATATCACATTACTACATTGCAAAAACACCTCCTTAAAACTAGCAGAATTGGACAAAACTATTGATTTCGCACATTTGGAGGCTAAATCAAGTATATAATTATCGGATTGCATTATCGGCTGAATTTCGTTTTATCTTGATTGTCTGTGTGACGTCATAATTGCCATTATCGGCCGATAAATATCATCTCTAGTTAATTGCTTCAAATATTTTAACGGGATTAATTAAAAAAAATAATTACTGCTCGTTAACGCAATAATTTTGACAGCCCTAATTGCAATATATCGCAAACCTCCCAAAAATCGCAACAATAGTTTTTTCCAATATCGTTCAGGCCTACTCGATACTGAAATAGTAGTTTGGTTTAGCCTGAGAGGATTTTTGAACAATTTTGGAACTAATGTACAAAACATTAAAAGCCGGGGGTGGGGTGGGGTGCTGTGTCAATAATCAATTTATAATCGAATCGGAGCCTCTGAATCGTAATCGTAATCGAGAAGTTAGGAGCCCAAAGATTCCCACCTCTAGCGTGCACAGCCCTCAGCCTGAAGTGTGCTGTAGCACACTCATGTTTGTTTGACTTATTTTCTTCTCAATTTTTGATTGTCAAGTTGACCCTCAAAGTCTGCGTGGCCTAAATTTGCTCCTCACATATGCAAATTGCGACCTCTCCCACAGTGGGTGGGTGTCTGCACGGGTCCCACACCGTTGATGGCTGGGGGATGGTGCAAACCAACCACTTTTACTGATAAGTTCGCAAATCAAAGTGCAACTCATTTTTTATTAAAGATGGAGTGATACAAAACTCCTTCAAAAACTTGGACTCGTTTTCACATTTTTGCAAAAGGTGCATTTGGATTAATCTACTCAGACTATAGGTTAATTAGTTGCATTGTGGCACAGCACAAAGCCGTGCCTGCTCCATCCAGTGCCCGCCCATTTGGCTCTACGTCGACTGATAGTGGGAGATTGATTACGTCTCCGGGATTCGCCTTGAAAGGAAGGAAACGCACGGACCAGTGTGAAAAACGTCTGACACGGACTTGTTTAACCTCTTTTCAAAAATTTATATTTTTTACAATTTCGTGGGGATACCCTAAAGTCCCTTGTAGTGCGCAGTATCCCAAAGAGTCGTGCGTACAGGACTTGGAAGTGTTGAGAGATCCGGAGCTCCTCCGCAGTACCGTGGATGTGTGGCGGTAGCACGCCGGGGAGTGGGTTGGGTCGCCCGGCTGCCTGACACACGTCCTCGGGCGGAAGGTGAGCGGAAGAAAGGATTCCTGATTTTTATTTTTTGGAGGTTTTTGTTCCTGCAGGACGTCGAAGGGTAGCGTTGGACCACCTTGCGGGATTCACCTTGCTCCCTCTTTCCGGGTTTGGACTGGTTTTGTTCATCCAGAGGGGGACACATCGTGGGGGTGGTTGAGCCCGGCAAGGCACGATGGCAACCGGTGTGATCCTCGTCGCTTTCGCGCTACTCGGTAAGTCAATTTTAGCGCTTTTTTTCTTCGCTGCATATTTCTGTCGGACACCGAATTTAGACTCCTTAGTCTCACTGAAGGAGTTGTCAGGTGAAGACTATTTATGTCCCTCAAAGGACACCATATTTACTACAAGTAATGAAAGTAAAGAAAAAAAAAACAAAACCTACAAAAATTATCAATCGGCTCAATATAAATGCATAACTAACATTTAATTAAATTAAATAAGACGTTTAGAAAATACATAAAGGGCTAATCATTGGCAATCCCTTAACTTACTGGTGGCCATTGACGTTGATAGACGTCTAATCCATTTTGACTGGAAGGTTGACAGACATCGAATAATAGCTGCCACCCCCCCAGTACAAATGAATAGGACGTCTATCGACGTCAATGGCACTGCAACATGCTAATTCACTTGAATCACTGCAATAACACGTGAGCATCTGTGCATGTGAATACATTGAAGTAGGTTAATGTCATATTTAGACCTTAGTCACAGATTAACCCTATAGAAACAGTTCAGAGTGTGTTTCCTGCTATTGTTTAGGTTTACCACATACACACGCATAATTATGTATCTATAGAAAGAGAGTTAGGTTTTTTTATTCTTCTCATATCATCCGATCTTGATTCTTCACACATTTGGGGGGGGGGGGGGTAAATAGAAGTATGTATAATTGGTACTTTTAAAGAAACTAAATATTAACCAACTGCAGACCCAAAATGACAAAAAAAAAAAAAAAAAAAAAAAAAAATAGAATAACTTTTGGAGGTAAATGTTATTGAGGAAAAAAAAACAGCCCCTCAGGAAAAACCCATTCTTTGATACAGTAAGTGCTTCTTCTTCAATAACTAGTGATTGGCAGTGACAGTATATTTACATACAGAGTCAATCATAACACAATAAATAAAATAAAAATAAATAAGAGAAAAATATAAGAAATTCCCTCAACAATACAGTTAATTGCCACCCTTGAGTGTTTACATACATTGACCACTAGGGGCAGCTCTTGGCAGAGAAGTGAAGGCATTATTAAAATTGTGGAAGAGGAAGAACACATTTTTGATAACCCGTTTACATTCAACGGGTGATAAAACTTGTTTTTGGCAGCGTACAAGACCATATGCTCATGTGTATTGTTATCGTTATTAGGGCTGCAGCTATCGATTATTTTAGTAGTTGATTGATCGATGAACTAGTTAGTTCGAAGAATCGAGTAATCGGATAAGGAACATGAAAAATTAAAATACCAGAAAAAATAAGAGGATCTAAGTCCAACAACAGAACAATTGGCTAACTTACATAGCAAGAGTCAGCCTGCTTAAATGCTATAAAATGCTAACTTTTTTTTTTTTTTTTTACAATGCTCCTAATAAGTGGTTCAGGGACATATTCCGACAAAAAGTGGCTAAATATACCGATAAACTAAATTATGAATGCATTAGAAAACATTAGCTCAAACAAAAACTTACGTCGGTCTTAACAGGGAGCAGTTGGATTCAGCCATGTGAAATTAGGCAGACCAGAGGGCAGTGTATCCACCCTAATCAATAAAACTAAATACAAACACTTTCGAAATATACCATTACAACGCCAATTTAATTAAACGAATATTCGAAGCAACAAAATTTAATTTGAAATTTTTTTTCTAATCGAATACTCGAGTTAATCAATCAATCGTTGCAGCACTAATCTTTATTGTTTAGGAATGTTCCAGAGGAATGAGTGTGTAAATATTAATAGTTTTAGGAGGTGGCGTGATGCTAATTTTCTTGAGCGCTTAAATGGCGTTTTGATTCAATAATTGCATTAAGCTTGCGGGAGCTTGTAAAATAAAAAAATATATATATTTGAATGTACAGTATGTCAAATTTTCTCTTTGTGTATTTAGTCTTATAGTTTACCTCAACTGCAGTGTAATAAACTACTTGAAAACCATGAACATTGGACTGTTTGAGGGACTTGACAAGATCTTCAAAACTATCAGTACCATTTTATGTTGGATTAAAAAGCTAACGGTTGATCACAGAGATTGACCTAAAAAATTCAAATGACAATTACTAAAAGCAAGTTTTATAATTTCATCAATTGATTCACTGCAATTGACAGCACTACACTTCCAATTCATTTTGACTGCAAAGGCGAACAAATGAACGTCTTACGCTGTCAATGGCACTGAAATATGAGCATTTACAGACAGTCCTACCAGTTTTAATGAATTTGATGTCTTTTGATGTCAATGGCACACTAAGGAAGAAGATTAGGGCTAGTGGAGAAAGGAAACGGCAGGGTTCTGACTTTTAAAGTGAGAATTCTGACTTCATTCAAAGGCTTTCCACATCAGTTAGAATTATATAGATGATTGCATTATATATATATATATATATATATATATATATATAATGTGTATTAGGAGTGGTACCCTCTTGGTACCTCACGATACGATACCATTTTGATACAAAGCTCACGATAACGATGATCTGGCGATACGGCGATACAAGGATTATCGATACATTGGTCAGGAAATCATTCTAGGATTTTCTACAACTAATAAACAGAAAAAAGTTTCTGCTGTGAATTGGAATGAGTTTATCACTAGTAGACGTCCAATCCATTTGAACTGGGAGGGTGGCAGCGAATGAACATTCGTTCATTCGCTGCCATCCCTCCCACTTCAAACGGATTGAACGTCTATGGCCGTCAGTGGCAGCCAATGCCAGGCAATGAGGTAATTTTGGGCCATTTAAGGTCTTATACTTATTGATTATCAGTTACTTCCTGTTGATTTGGGGGTATTATATGGGTCACTTCTAGAGGTGTGCGAAATTTCCGATTCATAGATTATTCGCGATGCGGCCGTGCAAGATTCGAGAACGATTCACAAACATCCAAATTCCGATGATTGAAATATGTCATGTAAAGCGGAACTAACACACAGTCAGCGCGGTCTTCGGGACGCAGTGAGGAATGGACCGCATTGAGTTGCTTGTCATTACCCGGATAATGACAATGCTCAACTCACAGCGCTGGCTCAACTCCGCAAGATGAAAAAACAATAATACCTGACTGCTGCCGACAGCCGCTACAAACTACGTCCACATCATGCTACGGTAGGTAATAGATATCATATGTATATAGAACTAGATGCAAATTGAGATTCTCAATGGCGTTAGCAGCACATGTATTAAAAACTAGATGCAAAATGACAGACTTGCCGGCGTTAGTAAACAGCCGCCATCTTAAAGCAGGAGACTTCTCTAGAAGGCTCTGTTGTAGCAAACCTATTTAACTTTTTATCTAAAATACTCCTAAATCGGCAAAATCTTGACTTGAATCTATCTTTAACACAGTTTTAAAATTTTCACATGTCTAAAGAAGACAGGAGCGAAATTATGGAATAATGACAGCAATTTTAACAACTGTAACAGTTGATATACAGAATTAAATTAATTGAATGTACTTTAAAGCTGCTGATACAGAATGGGGACTTGAGTATTTTATTTACTGTTTTGAATTGTTAATTTGATACTGAAATAGTCGTTTATTTAAGCCTGAGAGGCTTTTTGTACAATTTTTGTAACTACTGTACGAAACATTGAATGCAGCTAATAGCTTGGGGGGTTTGTGGGTGTCATTAATAATCGATTTGTAATCAAATCGTTGCCTCTGAATCGTAATTGTAATCGAATCGTTAGGTGCCCAAAGATTCCCACCTCTAGTCACTTCCTGTTTATTTTGAGTTGCAGAACAGGACGTGACCTCGGAATCACCCAAATCAATAGGCAGTAGAGCTGAAACGAATACTCGAGCAACTCGAGTAACTCGAGTTTAAAAACTGATCCGAGTAATTTTATTCAACTCGAGGAATCGTTTAATTTTGCCAGCTCTAAGCATCCCGTTTTGCCCGGGCTACTTTTAATGTGGGACAACGCGCAGACGTCACGTGCGTAGAGGAAGAAGCAATAATAAAAAAAAAAAAAAACCTACCGCAGCCGACAGCCGCTACAAACGACGCCGACATTGCTAAGAACTACGCCTTCATGATACTAGTTTGGTAGCAGGTAGTGTCCGATGCGTCTCATAGATATCGCATGCATTTAGGACTAGATGCGAAATGACAGACTCGGCCACGTCTGGGCAGTGTTAGTAAACAGCTGCCATCTTTAAGCAGTAGACTTCTCATCGCTAATTAATATAACAGTACTGTCATAGGCTCACGTAATGTTAGCCCTTCGGAGGGCTAGGTTTCTATTGATTATGACCACTGTCGATGCGTGGCTAACGTGTCTTACATACAGGCTTTATTTAATCTGTAAAAACACAGCGCTGTAGAGTGATGAGGGTGTAAAATTTAAACATAATAAAGCAAACTGTCAGTTTTAACTCAGTAGCCATTGCTGAATAAGTGTGCTCCAATACAGCAGGTATCATACATTTATTTTGAACACTGCAAAAACTCAAAATCCTACCAGTACTTACAGTTTAGACTAACTTAAAACTTAAAAATAGCTTGACACAAATGGAAACTAAATTGAAACTCGTGGGAAAAACACTTAGCTTTCAAGTGATGTGTGTTATCAAGCGTAATTACATTTTTAGGTAAGAAATATGTTTTTTTTTTTTTTTTTTATATATGTATAAGGTCTAGAAGTTTTTTTGAGTGAAAGCAGTGAATTCTTTTTTCTAGTCACATCTTAGATGCAATTGTTGGCTGTTTTCAACAATGTACATCGAAAATAAAGACATTGATTGACTGAAAATGGTTCAATATTGGATTAAATGTCTTTTTTTCTCATGTATATGTATAATTGCTCTTTACCTAAAGAAAAAAAATGTTTTATCCGATTACTTGATTAATCGATAGAATTTTCAGTCGATTACTCGATTACTAAAATATTCGATAGCTGCAGCCCTAATAGGCAGTAACTCAAACTCACCAGGAAATGACCTGTAAATGCCCTAAAATGAACAGCAAAGTGACCTGTAAATGCCCCGAAAATATGGACCGAATGACTGTGAATGCTCTGGTTTTGAATGAACGAACGTTCCCATTCTAAATGGATTGGGTGTCGAGCACCGTCAATGGCAGCCTTAGATTTAACTGAGACACTATTATGGTGGAAGATTTTGGTAGCAACTTGATGGTTCTTTTTTTTTTTTTAAACATTGACACCTATTTAAAACGATATCTCGATTCTTGACAGGAGCAAATCGATAACCTTTTGGGATACAAAGTATCACAATATATCACCATTTCGATATTTTGTTACGCCCCCCATGTGTATAACAATATCGTGATATATTTTTTCCATATCACACAGCACCACTTTGTGGTAGCTATTTTCCCCATCATCCTCAATTTTATATTTGTTCGTAGCCCTAATAAGAAACCAGACATACAGGCACACCTGGCTGATGCATCACCTCAGGGTGTGACATCACTCATCTTTGTCATCCCTCCTTTAACGTACACGTTTGTGGTTTCCATCCATTCGTCACCCAAGTTCCATTGCATCTCACACGAGCTTGGAATTTACCACGCTATGACACAGTGTGACTGGTAGAAGCAAACATTAGTAGACACAAGCTCGCTGGCAGGGACGCTCGCCCCCCCAAACAAACACCAGATGGCTTTTGCGCCTTCTGGATATGGGAGGCCAGTCATCAACTGAGGTGGGGGGCCGCGGGGGGGCCGGTGAGGATTAGCGTTTGTGCCCGGCTGCGTCTTGCTGTCCCATTTCAGGCACTTTCGCTAAAACGTGGAGTGATTTTGCCATTGATGAATGCAGCAGATTTCATCTATAGTAACCGTTTTGCCACCACTGACGATGACAGACGTCCAGTCATGTGGAGTCCAATAATCCCTCTGCTGTGAATTTAAATGAGTTCATCATTTGTAGATGTCCAATCCTGGACATTGATCGCTGTCAATGGCAGCCAATGAGTTGAGGACAAGCAAGTGGTGCATCTGCTATTACATAATAAAATGAATCACTCGGTGAAATTGGAAGTGCTTGGAGTAGGTGTGTGGAGGTGTGCGAGCATCACGCTTCGAGAGGCTCCGCCATATTTTCACACGTGAAATCTTGCTTACAGTACAGGGGATATTGATTCTGTAAGAACTAGTGCTATGATATGCGGGACAAAAAAACAACACAATATTGATATGCCACGATACAATACATTTTTAATTTTTGGGTGAAAAATTATACAATTAATTTATGACAGTTGCCCCCCTTCACACTCTTATTTTTTAATTAACATGAAAACTCCTGCCACAAATGTTAAATGTAACAAGTAGTGCTGCAATGATTAATCTAGGGCTGCAGCTATCGATTATTTTAGTAGTCGATTAATTGATAAACCATTAGTTTGAATAATCGAGTAATCAGATAAGGAACATGAAAAATTAAATTTCCTTAGCTGAGCCCCAAATGGTGCAAAAAAATAAATAAATGAAGATCTATGTACAACAAAAGAACAATTGGCTACCTTACATCACAAAAGTCTGCTAGTTTAAACTTTTTTACAATGCTCTTAACAAATGGTTCAGACACATATTCCCACAAAAATAGGCTAAATATACCTATAAACTAAATTATGAATGCATTAAAAAAAAAATAGCTCAAACAAAATTTAGCTTATGTTGGTCTTAACAGGGAGCACCTGGATTCAGCCATGTTAATTGAGGCAGACTAGAAGGCAGTGTATCCACCCAAATCACTGAAACTAAATGCAAACACTTTTAACGAACACTCGAAGCAGCAAAATTGAATTTGAATCTTTTTTCGAATCGAATACTCGAGTTAATCGATTAATCTAGTGCTGCAACGATTAATCGATTAACTCGAGTATTAGATTCGAAAAAAAAGATTCAAATTCAATTTTGCTGCTTCGAGTGTTCGTTTCATTAAAGTGATGTTGTAATGGTTTATTTTGAAAGTGTTTGTATTTAGTTTTATTGATTTGGGTGGATACTCTGCCCTCTAGTCTGCCTCATTTTACATGGCCAAATACAGCTGCTCCCTGTTAAGACCAACACAAGCTAGGTTTTTGTTTGAGCTAATGTTTTTTTAATGCATTCGTAATTTAGTTTAAAGGTATATTTAGCCAATTTTTGTGGGAATATGTTTATGAACCATTTGTCAAGAGCATTGTTAAAATAAAAAAAAAATATTTATAGCATGTAAGCTAGTGGACTTTTACTATGTAAGTTAGCCAATTGTTCTTTTGGTGTACATATGTAGATCCTTATTTATTTATTTATGTATTTTATACCGATTGGTGCCCAGCTCAGGTATTTTAATTTTTTTCATGTTTATCCGATTCATCGATGATTCAAACTAACTAGTTCATCGATTAATCGACTACTAAAATAATCGATAGCTGCAGCCCTAGTATCAAGTAGTTCCGCAACCTTAAACTATCCAGTGTAGTAGCATACATATTTTTGTTCAAATGTAAAGATAACTAGTTACTAGTGACTAGTAGTTTTAAGACTGCTATATATTAAATTGGCATAGTATTATTAATACAGTGGTACCTCCACATACTAATTTAATTTTTCCCAGGACCTGGTTTGTACGGTAAGTAGAAATGGTTGTAAGTCGAGTGAGATTTTCCAGTAAGAATACATTATAATTTGATTATTTGTTCCACAGCCCAAAAAACCTACGCTAAATCCATAATAAATACTGCTAGTATAATTACAAATAGCAATTACACATAGCAAAACAAATAAATAATAACAAAAAATCGGAATAGTAATAAAACTGTGATAATAATAATAATGTAACGAATCAGGTTGTAACGTGGCCATTGTGTTTTGCATGCTGTTCAGGAACGCATCGTATGACTGACGACAGAGCGAGAGAGGTGCGGAAGTTTTTCCTTTTTCTTAGGCACCCCACGATTCGATTCGAGTACAATTCAGGGTGCTACGATCCGATTATTAAATGATGATCGTGGTATTGACGATGATCGCGGTTATCGCGATTATCACTATTATCGATGCATCGTACATTATTGCTTAATACAGTAGCCAAACAAATTTATGTCCATTATTTATTTAAAATATCCTAATGATTCAACAGGAACGATGGAAACATGCCCATACAACAAAAAGCTACCCTTAAGCTGCTTTTTTCTTTTTTTTATTTTTTTACAAGAAAGTGAAAAAACATTAACCATTTTAAAGGGAGTACTTATTTCTCTCAACACTACAATGAAATTTACACAGGTGGAATGAATTCCACATTTTCTGGAAACAAAGTGTCTTTAGAAATATGACTTCTTTTAACCAATATACATACTTTGTTTTTTAACAGAATTCTGTACTATTTCGCATGTTTGTAGTGTTACCGCTGTACTTAATCGTGGTTTTACACGTTCTGCGTATGAAATACACGTTAGTGAATTAGCTAATCCAGCAGAACCTTGCTGGGTTTTTTGTGTTTTGGTACTGGTTCTGGTCGAGACAGAAACCAGAGTAAGCTGGATTTCTTAGCAAGGTGTGGTAAAGAACAGGGTTTTAAATGTACAAATATTGATAAAGTGCCTTAAAAGCCATTTAAACCCCCCCCCCCCCCAAAAAAAAAAAATCTGATTATTTTTTAATTAAGTCATTCACTCCGAGCCATTTTCACCGGCGTAACCCCCTTCGCTCCCGGACGTTTTACTGGGTTTTGACTGATTTTGCAAAGCCCACAGAAAATTCTGTTCTAATGCTATATAAACATGGAACCCACCAAAAGAAAGATTAGACTCTCTTCTTTAAGCAGGAAAAAAGTATGCTTATATCTTTTTCCATTCTTTAGAAATCAGCATTAGAAAATAGCTTAGTTTGAGCAGTTTTCCAATTTCTGATGAAAAAACAGAGAAATCGAGCTTTTTGTAAAAGCATACAGTGCCTTGCAAAAGTATTCGGCCCCCTTGAATCTTGCAACCTTTCGCCACATTTCAGGCTTCAAACATAAAGATATGAAATTTAATTTTTTTGTCAAGAATCAACAACTAGTGGGACACAATCGTGAAGTGGAACAACATTTATTGGATAATTTAAACTTTTTTAACAAATGAAAAACTGAAAAGTGGGGCGTGCAATATTATTCGGCCCCTTTACTTTCAGTGCAGCAAACTCACTCCTGAAGTTCAGTGAGGATCTCTGAATGATCCAATGTTGTCCTAAATGACCGATGATGATAAATAGAATCCACCTGTGTGTAATCAAGTCTCCGTATAAATGCACCTGCTCTGTGATACTCTCAGGGTTCTGTTTAAAGTGCAGAGAGCATTATGAAAACCAAGGAACACACCAGGCAGGTCCGAGATACTGTTGTGGAGAAGTTTTAAGCCGGATTTGGATACAAAAAGATTTCCCAAGCTTTAAACATCTCAAGGAGCACTGTGCAAGCCATTATATTGAAATGGAAGGAGCATCAGACCACTGCAATTCTACCAAGACCCGGCCGTCCTTCCAAACTTTCTTCTCAAACAAGGAGAAAACTGATCAGAGATGCAGCCAAGAGGCCCATGATCACTCTGGATGAACTGCAGAGATCTACAGCTGAGGTGGGAGAGTCTGTCCATAGGACAACAATCAGTCGTACACTGCACAAATCTGGCCTTTGTGGAAGAGTGGCAAGAAGAAAGCCATTTCTCAAAGATATCCATAAAAAGTCTCGTTTAAAGTTTGCCACAAGCCACCTGGGAGACACACCAAACATGTGGAAGAAGGTGCTCTGGTCAGATGAAACCAAAATTGAACTTTTTGGCCACAATGCAAAACGATATGCTTGGCGTAAAAGCAACACAGCTGAACACACCATCCCCACTGTCAAACATGGTGGTGGCAGCATCATGGTTTGGGCCTGCTTTTCTTCAGCAGGGACAGGGAAGATGGTTAAAAAAGACGGGAAGATGGATGCAGCCAAATACAGGAACATTCTGGAAGAAAACCTGTTGGTATCTGCACAAGACCTGAGACTGGGACGGAGATTTATCTTCCAACAGGACAATGATCCAAAACATAAAGCCAAATCTACAATGGAATGGTTAAAAAATAAACGTATCCAGGTGTTAGAATGGCCAAGTCAAAGTCCAGACCTGAATCCAATCGAGAATCTGTGGAAAGAGCTGAAGACTGCTGTTCACAAACACTCTCCATCCAACCTCACTGAGCTCGAGCTGTTTTGCAAGGAAGAATGAGCAAGAATGTCAGTCTCTCGATGTGCAAAACTGATAGAAACATATCCCAAGCGACTTGCAGCTGTAATTGCAGCAAAAGGTGGCGCTACAAAGTATAAACGCAAGGGGGCTGAATAATATTGCACGCCCCACTTTTCAGTTTTTTATTTGTTAAAAAAGTTTAAATTATCCAATAAATGTTGTTCCACTTCAAGATTGTGTCCCACTTGTTGTTGATTCTTGACAAAAAATTAAAATTTTATATCTTTATGTTTGAAGCCTGAAATGTGGCGAAAGGTTGCAAGGTTCAAGGGGGCCGAATACTTTTGCAAGGCACTGTACATTTCAAACCTAACTTTGACTTTAACACAGCTATTTTTTGCTTAAGTTACATCCCAAACATCTGAATGTTTTCCTTTTACAAAATAACATAAACAACAAAACAAATAGAGCTTTTGATAGCAAAGTAACAATTTATTTACACATAGCTAACTGAGAGATGACGCTGTTGTGGCCGTGACAGCCGGGTAAACTTTTCCCTCATAGCCGCCTGTCTCATAAAGAGAGATTTTTTTGAGTCTCTGTGGGGTCTGCTCGGCGAGCAGCACAGACTTAACGGCATTGTCTTCTGCACTGGTGGTCCCGGTCGTTCTGCTCGGTCGTCCAGCGCCTGGCATCCCGGGCGTCCTCTAGGTTGTTCTCCATTCGTTCGTCTTCCACCGGCGGCCCGGCCGTGTGGCCCGGCCGTTTGTTGCTGTTGAATTGGGTTGCGGGTCTTACCAAATGCGCTACTGCCCTCCAGTGGCCAGTTTTATTGCTTTAAAATGGATTTTCAGCTTTGTGCTTTGGAGCTAAATTGAATCAGAACCCAGAGATGTTTCCTGTTTAAAAAAAAAAAAAAAAAAAAAAAAAAACGTAAAAGATGTATAAATATGTCTTTGGAACACTTAAACAATTAAAAATAGAATGTATTTATACGTTTTTGGGAGCAAATGAGTTAAAATGAATTAAAAGATATTTTTAACTTTTTTTTTTTTTTTTTTTTTTTAAATTTTCACTTCAAAAAATTCAAAAATTGCCCCGAAAGATCAGTGCTAACCCCTCCCTGTCCAAATAGATTGTCTAACGCTACCAATGTGGTGGATAAATGAGTCAACAGTTGTTAATTCACTATTACACTGGCATGCGAGTTAAACATCTCAAAATATCCGACCAGTAGATTTCAGCAGTGAGACAGTATGACCATGAAAAGTGTTTTTGTTTCCTTTGCATTATTTCCTATGGGTCAAATCTGTCTCCATATTGGAGGTCAACCAAATCCCGACAGGATTGTGTCCAGTCTTGCTATAATTTAGAGCTGTCCATCTTGCCGGATGAGCCAAAAAACAAACTGCTGCCAAGCTGAGCTCCTTGCAAAAACGCCAAACACAAAAAAGAAACCGGCAGTCAAGTTACATCACTTTCAATCTTGCGTCAGGACACTTTCCCCCCCCCTTTTTTTTTTGTTGCTGAGTTTGCAACCAGATGCGTGTTTACGTGCAGGATTATTTGTGTGATGTAAACCCAACGAAGAGCGGCGCCCCAAGGCTCGTGTGCTTGTTAGCTTTTCAAACATGGAATGAGAGGCTTCACTGTGCGTGTGTGAGTTTAAACGTGGGAAGTAGGTTTGCCTGTAAAAGACCGTTTGAAAAAGGGAAGCTGCCTCACCACTAAACCTGTAAATTCTCTACAACTAATGTGAATACGTGCAAAGTAGTTGTTGGATTATGAAATGCATGGATTTGAAGTAACAAAAGCGCTCACAATATGGATTGGTGTCATGCAGTGCTTTGCAATATGGAGAAAAATCTCCGATTACAATATGGGCTACTTTATATCATGATATCGATGCGCCATTTTGAATTATTTGGTGAAATACTATACGACATTTATGAAAGTGTATCCCCTTCTCACTTTATTTTTGATTTGACATGAAACTGATAAGCCACAATTGTAAAATGTATCAAGTAGTGCTGCAACCTAAAACTCCATTGTAAACAGAAGCAGCACAGTAGCATAAATATTTTGCTCAAATGTAAAGATATCTAATTAGTTACTCATAATTGTGACTAGTGGTTTTGACTTTTAGACTTCTGTATATTAAATTAGCCTCATATTGATAATAATACATTAATTAATATGGATATTGGAGTGAATTGTCTGTGTCGTTTATATGTATTACTGTTTTCAATTATTTTGCATGCATTACTCTCATATGGTTGGCAGGAGGAGTCAATTTGCTCCCTATTAAGTGGAGATGGAGACATCTTGGTAATACTATGGCCTATGGAATCCCAAAACGTAGCAAGAAAGTGTACGTAAATTGGGCGCTGTCTACTGGCCAAAAATGTGCATTAAATGAAGAGATGTCTATAGCAATAATGATACTAGAAATGTAAAATGTCATTAGAGAATTTTACATTGTTTTGGCGATATATATATCGTCATATTGTATAGCACTACTGTCATGTCAGTGTAAATACTGGACTGTCTCAGAAAATTAGAATACACAATATTCTAATTTTTTGAGACAGTCCTGTGTATATATACAGGACTGTCTCAGGAAATTAGAATACACAATATTCTAATTTCCTGACTGTCTCAGGAAATTAGAATATTGTGTATACTGTCTCAGGAAATTAGAATACACAATATTCTAATTTCCTGACTGTCTCAGGAAATTAGAATATTGTGTATTCTAATTTCCTGAGACAGTCCTGTATATATACACAGGACTGTCTCAAAAAATTAGAATATTGTGTATTCTAATTTTCTGAGACAGTCCAGTATATATTTTTTTCAAATAAATGGGATTTAACATGCTGTGATAATCCTCAGATTTATTGCAAGTGTTGGTACATTTACAGTGGTATAAAAAAGTATCTGAACTAGGGCTGTCAAAATTATCGCGTTAACACGCGGTAATTAATTTTTTTAATTAATCACGTTAAAATATTTGACGCAATTAACGCACATGTCCCGCTCATACAGTATTCTGCCTTTTGGTAAGTTTTACAGCAAGGCTTTTTGTGCTGTCTAACAGCGAACTCTTGTGGTCGCTTTGCGACATGGTTTATTGTGTTCTTGCCGGTTCAATATGGCTGCACGACATCTTGGGCTGACGCCTACGTTGTAATGTTGTGCTTATATGATCCTTGGACAAGATTTGTCCGTAAGTATGGTTGTTGTAAAGAATGTACATATTATGTTAGTAAGCGAAATGTTATATTTTTTGTATGAGACGCTTTTTGTTTACGTTTAGTGAACCTGTATAGCGTGCTAAGCTAACGTTGTTCCTAATGCAATGCTTGTGTACTTTTTTTTGTAGTTTTACGACTGTCTAAAGAGGACAATGGTTTGAGGCCATTTTATTAATGAATCAGATGAAAAAGGAAGAAGTCTGATTATTAAGGCGTCGTTCACTAGCTGTCTAGCTTTGGAAAAAGTAGACGCTTCGGAGTGAGGACAGCATAGACAGATTTAAATGACAGTAGAGTGAAATGCCCACTACAGTCCTTATGTACCGTATGTTGAATGTATATATCCATCTTGTGTCTTATCTTTCATTCCAACATTTTACAGAATATATATATAATTTACAGAAAAATATGGCATATTTTATAGATGGTTTAAATTACGATTAATTGCGATTAATTACGATTAATTAATTTTTAAGCTGTAATTAACTCGATTAGAAATTTTAATCGTTTGACAGCCCTAATCTGAACCTTTTGGAATTTCTCACATTTCTGCATAAAATCACCATCAAATGTGATCTGATCTTTCTCAAAATCACAGATGAAAAAATGGTGTCTGTTTTAACTAAAACCACCCTAACATTTATAGGTTTGCATATCTTAATGAGGATAGTATGCAAACAATGACAGAAGGGGGGAAAATAAGTAAGTGACGTTTAATATTTTGTGGCCCCTCCTTTGGCAGCAATAACTTCAACCAGACGCTTCCTGTAGCTGCAGATTAGTATAGCACATCGACAGGACTAATCTTCGCCCATTATTCTCTACAAATCTGCTGTAGTTCAGTCAGATTCCTGGGATGTCTGGCATGAATTGCTGTCTTTAGGTCATGCCGCAGCATCTCAATGGGGTTAAAGTCTGGACTTTGACTGTGCCACTCCAGAACATGTATTTTGTTCTTCTGAAACCTTTCTGAAGATTATTTACTTGTGTGTTTTGGATCATTGTCTTGTTGCAGCATCCATCTTCTTTTTAGCTTCAATTGTCTGACAGACAGCCTCAGGTTTTCCTGGAAAACATCCTGATAAACTTTTGAATTCATTTTTCCATTAATGATTTCAAGTTGTCAAGGCCGTGAGGTAGCAAAACAGCCCCAAATCATGATGCTCCCTCCACCATGATTCACGGTGGGGATGACGTGTTGATGTTGGTGAACTTGTTCATTTTTCCTCCACACATGACATTGTGTGTTACTCCCAAACAATTCAACTTTGGTTTTATCAGTACACAAAATATTTTGCTCAACTTCTGTTGAGTCGCCAAGTGACTTTTTGCGAACATTAAACGAGCAACAAAAAACAGCAGTGGCTTCGTCCTCGGATTCCTCCCATGAACACCATTCTTGGCCATAGTTTTACATATAGTTGATGTGTGCACAGAGATATCGGACTGTGCCAGTGATTTATTTAAGTCTTTAGCAGACACTCTAGGGATCTTTTTTTACCTCTCTGAGTACTCTGCGCTGAGCTCTTGTCATCATCTTTAGTGAACAGCCACTCCTTGGGAGTAGCAACACTGCCAAACCCTCTCCATTTGTAGACAACTTCTCTGACTGTCGATTGATGAACATCCAGACTTTTAGAAATGGTTTTGTATCCTTTCCCAGCTTTATACAAATCAACAACCCTTGATCGCATGTCTTCAGACAGCTCTTTTGACCGAGCCATGATGCACATCAGACAATGCTTCCAACAGTTCTTACCAGGTGTGTGTTTTATAGTGGGCAGGGCAGCTTCAAACCACTCATCAGTGATTGGGCACTCACCGGACTTAAATTGTTTGGTAAAAATGGTTTCAATTGCTCTTTAAGTCTCCTTAGGCAGAGGTTTCACTTACTTATTTTTCCCCCTTCTGTCATGTTTTCATGCTGTCCTCATTAAAATATGAAATCCTATAAATGTTTGGGTAGTTTTAGTTAAAGCAGACAATGTTATTACATCTGTGTGAGTTTGACAAAGATCAGATCACATTTAATGGTGATTTTATGCAGAAATGTTAGAAATTCGAAAAGGTTCAGATACTTTTTCATACCACTGTACCTTCAGCTCATTCAGTGCTATTGTGTTGACATGATCGAACGATTGGATGTCTAGTGCTGTCAAAATGGACTGGTCGTTTAGCGCTGTCCATGGCAGCCGATGATTTAATAGGAACCTTCTGTCTGACACCCACCCACCCATCATTGAGGCCTTTTAAAGCATCTAAGAATTTCAACTGTGCAACTGACTTGATGCCCATCCTCGTCCCAAATGGGACCTGACAGCTGCTCCCCAAAACATTTGAACTTCCGTCTTACAGAAAATGAACTTCACGAGTCAGCTGTTCCTAGACTTGGAATGTTGTCCACATGTCAACTGACTTATGGGTAAAATTCCATAACTGGCCTTGTAACTTTTGTCAACATTTCCCCCCACCCACCACGAACGTGTCGAGTCGTGCAGAAGCCCGAGTTTCAGCTCTCATTTTCCCCGCTGTTGTTATTCTGTTCGGCAGTCGCGTGCGTCCTCGTTTGCAGCGTAAGCGCGTCTTTGTGCGTGCCTTTTGTGCCGTTGTTTGCCTCGCATCATAACAATGTTGACTCAAGTGACTTGAAAAAAAAAAGCAGTCGCTTGACAATCGGCTTGTCAGTCAGCCAGCCAGCACCTCTGTGACAATTCCCTGGCTGTAAATAACCGTGAAGGCTCAAATTCGTGTATTGGAAACACGCGTCCGTTGTGCTGCAGGCTGAGACTTCTCTTTGCCGAAAAACAGGCGTGCTTATCTGATGTTTGTTTTGGCTTCACATGTGGGCTCCACGAGGGCTACATCAAGTTGGGACACTGATAAATAGTCTTTTCTATCTACAGGGCAATCAAATGGCCTAGAATTTGCGATGCCGCCGTTAATCGACTACCGTAATCGATTAGCAAAGATTTCGACAACTACTTTGATGGTAGATGAAGTGTTGTTGACCCTACAAGTACAATTGGTCCAAATTGTCTCAGCCTCTTAACTGTAGTACCTTTACATACAAAGTTAATTCGTTCCAGGACCTTGTTTGTAAGTCGAAATGGTCGTATGTCGAGTAGGATTTTCCCATAAGAATCCATTATAAATCCATTAATTCGTCCCACAGCCTGAAAATCTACACTAAATCCTTAATAAATGCTGCTGGTACTATTGCAAATAGCAATTATACAGAGCAAAACAAATAGATTATGAATAAAAATTCGAATACTATAATAATTGTAATTTTGTAATGAATCGGGTTCTAATGTGGCAGATGTGTTTTGCATGGTGTACCTGAACGCTTGCGGGAAAACGAAACTGCGGTGCTGTCAGAAATCGTCATTTTTCGAGCATGTCATCGGATGTAGAAACAAATGGCGAGTCAAATTTTACGTCTGATGTCGATAAGATTTTGTGTCAAAGCGATCGTATGTCGAGGTACCGCTGTATATTGCGTTTCTTTTATTTTTATTTTTATGTATTTACATTTAACTGAGTTCAGCTGTAAAACTAAACACACAACAAAAAAAGACACATTGTGCATTAACATACAATTTTTATATACAATGGAAGACACAAATGACTAGAGGCGTGCGAAATTTCTGATTCTTAGATTATTCGCGATTCGGCCGTGGAAGATTCAAGAACGATTCACAAACGTTCAAATTCCGATTATTGAATTATACCAGGTAAAGCGAAAGGAAAACACAGTCAGCGCGGTCTTTGGGACGCAATGACGAACGGACCGAGAGTAAATATCATGTTCAACTCATGCCGCTAGATAAAAAAAAAAAAAACAATCATACCTGACTGCGGCCGACAGCCGCTACAAACAATGCCCGGTTGCTAGTTGCTACAAACATAGGGCTACAGTAGATATCATATATATGTAGGACTAGATGCAAAATGACAGACGACGTCGGTGTTAAAACATGTAATATTGAACAGAGATGCGAAATGACAGACTTTCCGGCGTAAGTAAACAGCCGCCATCTTAAAGCAGTAGACTTCTCTAGAAGGCTCTGTTGTAGCGAATCTAATTAACTTCTTATCTAAAATACTCCTAAATCGGCAAAATCCTGTCTTG
This sequence comes from Corythoichthys intestinalis, assembly GCF_030265065.1. Lineage (NCBI taxonomy): Eukaryota > Metazoa > Chordata > Actinopteri > Syngnathiformes > Syngnathidae > Corythoichthys > Corythoichthys intestinalis. Next base: position 17,864,743 of record NC_080406.1, read on the forward strand.
AATCTATCTTTAAATTATGAAACAGTTTTAAAACTTTGATATGTCAAAAGTAGACAGAGAAATTATGGAATAACGGGAGCAATTTAAACAACTGTAATGGTTGATTCACAACAATAAATGAATTGAATGTAGTTTAAAGCTGCTGATACAGAATGGGGACTGGAGTATTTTATTTACTGTTATTTTTGTATATTTGTTTACTGTTATATGTTAACTTGGTACTGAAATAGTAGTTTGGTTTAGCCTGAGAGGATTTTTGAACAATTTTGGAACTAATGTACAAAACATAAAAAAAAAAAAAAAAAAAAAAAAAGGGGGGGGGTGCATCAATAATCGTTTTATAATCAAATCAGAGCCTCTGAATCGTAATCGAATTGTTAGGTGCGCAAAGATTCCCAGCTCTATTAATGACACGCTGTCAAAATTGGCATCACAATGGGATATTTAACACTCAACACGTTGAATATTATACAAGTTCATCAGTATGCATGCTTTATTTTATTTAGTTACTTTTTTTCCATATTTTTTAAACTTATTGAGTTCAACTGTAAAACTGAACAGGATATAATGTATTTTTATATTTTCAATTACATGTTTTCATGCAACACTCGGTAACTTTTCAATTTTGGTCGATTTTAGCGACGCAGGTTGACAAAAGCGGTAGTGTTTTGCCTGAAGGAAGACTGCGTTTCCCATGAGTACCAGCGCACAGTGTTGTAAAATCGGTTTCCACCGGCTATGTGAAGGATAAATAGTGATGAGGTAATGAATACAGTTGTGGTTAACTAATCGCATATGATGAAGTTGATGATAAGAAACGTAAAAAAATTTTTTCTGTATTTTCCCACCAGCCTTACCTTACCTAGTTTTGGTCTAACTCGATTAAATTCAACTGTAAAACTGAATGCACATAAGAAAGAATATGACACATGTTGGATTTGAAGCTAGGTTTATGTACACCTAGCTTAGTTAAAAAGGACATGCCGGAAGTCGATGTAGCTTTTGTGGAGGTTGGCAGGGCACCCGCAGGTTATTAAAAGTATTAAAAAAGCATTGAATTTAGTTTTCCATTATTAAAGGTATTAAAAGTATTAAATTAGCTGTCGTAAGTCTGGAATTTTTTTCACCTTGGTTTTAATTTGGAAGAACATCAACAAGTTTTTTTTTTTTTTTTTTTAAATCCATAACGAAGATGACGCGTAGAATTTTTATGATGCACTGCACTACAAATCATAATGCACCTCGTGCGTGCGCGCTGTTAGCATCATTAGCATCAACATCACAACAGCAGGCAATCGCACAGTACTGTGTGCTAACGTAAGGAACTGCTCAGATGCCTTAGTTGTTATGTTCGACGAAAGCCTCAACAAGACAACCAAGTACGAACAGTTGGACCAGCATGTGAGGTATTGGATCGGCGACCAAGTCGCATCCAGATACTTTGGGTCGCAGTTTATGGGTCATGCGAAGGCAGTGGACCTGCTTAACATTTCAAAGTAAGTTGCCATTTTCTCCAATTAAAATGTGTTAGATGCAATAATGTATTTCTGCACGGTTTGCCTTTCGAATGAATGTGAATTTTGTCGTTTTAACTCAAGAGTTAGCCATGTTCAATGGGGTATTGGCAGGTGCACTAGCCTTAGCATGGATAAACCGGAGTCGTAGATCCACCATCACCCTCAGATACACAACACGGTTGACACTATTATTGGAACGAGCGCGGGGTAACGTTGATCTGAATAACATGGCATGGTGATAAGCAAATTATCATGTGGGTGATAGTAAAACATTCATTCATTCATTTTCCATGCCGCTTTTCCTGATAGTAAAACACCTCCTGGTATATTTAAATGTTTTTCTTGATTGAATAAGAGTATGGATTTTCTCTATCTGATTAAAAGAAATGTCTTCAATAGCTAACAAAGGATAAACATGTGTTTTGTATACTTCTTGTAATGTGATTAGAAAAAAACAATTACCAAGGGAAATGGTCATGTGTAGCTCTTTTATTTTGTGGTAATTAATGGTAAACTACTGCCATTTAGTGGCTGTTTTTTAAACTTTCACTGCCAATTGCAAGATTTTCCCAAGCACTTTACAGTTAAGGTGACCAATTTGACAATCACCAGTTAAGGTGACCAACTTGACAATCACTAACCTACCACCTTGACTAGGTCCTCTTAAAAGGGAAACCTGTTGTATTGCAAATGTAATTTCTGAAATTGCTTTAAGAACATTTTATCCTGGGAAAAAAAATCTGAAAGACCTTATATTTAAATGTGTTTTAATTGTATCTTCAGTAAATGTGCATTCTTTTGTCAAACACACTTAGTAATTGAGGTTAAATTTGATGTTCAGTGCTTTATTTTTTAAATATGATTCAATATTATTTAAATAATGGGTGCGAGAAAAGTATTAATTTTCAGTTGAAATGGCATTAAAAAAGGTCTTAAAAGTCTTGAATATAGAGTTATCAATCCTGGGGGGGCCCTGGGTTGGTAGCTGCTCCCCCAGCTGCTTTGATAGCAACCATCTTTATTCAGGGACAAACAATATGATGGGAGGGGCAGGAAAGGAACATAGAACATAAAAAAAGAATACAAAGACTACATGGGGGCCACATGGCCCAGGTCAAAGGATAGGCTGACTAGACAGAAGTTATCCTATCTGGTGACTAATTATAATAAGGAAAACATAAATGTTAACTCTATGGACAACAATTCCAACAACACATAATGTACTTTAAAATACAAAATACACTTCCTATTACTTTGTTCGCGAAAACTCGTTAGATTAATGCTGTAATAGAATGCCAGACACCAGTGACGTGCAAACAAAAATTAGCATCATATCCGGATATTTAACCATTAACACTATGACTATTCACACACTAATGCCTCAGGAATATTAATAGACAGGAAATATAACCTGTATTTTGATTTTTTTTTAGTAAATTTTCCAGCTCATTTGAGTTCAAATGTAAAACTTAATGCTCATAGAAAAAGAAAATGACACATAATGCGCATTAAAGTACAAAATAAAGTTCATATTCCTTTGTTCCCGAAAACTTGTGAGACAAACCACTCACAAGTATTAGTACCAGTTACACTGGATAGTTTTACAATGCAGCACTTCTTGATACATTTAACATTTGTGGCAGGTCAATTTAATGTCAATTCCAAAAATTAATTGAGTGGGGAAGAAGCTGTCATAATTATTGTATAATTCTTTACCAAAAAATTAAATGTTACATCATAGAATGATATAAAATGGCCCATATTGTGATATTATTTTCCCCATATCGCATAGCTTTGCAGCCAGGGTCAAACCCGTATGAGTGCCGTCTGTTTTGTTATAAAACATCATTAATAAAAAGAAAATGTGTGACCTTCAGGGAGTCTGAAATCTCTCTTTCAGATCATCCCCCTGTTTCTAATTAGATTTGTTTGAAGAGGAGCAAGGCTGAGCTGGGCACTGTTTGGAATTGGAGTGGGGGAGAATGTCAAAGGAGGCAGCTTGAAGGAGCACTCATTCAGAACACAGTGAAGTGTTCCAAGGAGGGTGCTTTTGTTGGTCACTTTTCCAAAATATGAGATAGAATTTCGGAGCAAAGGCCATGCAAAAAAACCTGGCGTGGGGATGAGATGCGGAGGAGTTCTGTGCTTAAGCCTCTGTCATTGTCTCGCAGAAGACAGGAAGCCTCCCTCAAGGATTTGACTCATTTCACACGCTCGCTTATCTTATGAAATAAGGAGACGCGTCATATTCTGTGCGGGAGAACATTTACTAACTTCTTTTAGATACATTGCTGGGGTAATCAAATTACTGCTCGCCCTCACTAACTTTGGCATATTACCAATTACAACACTCAAACTAAGGAAATGAATCGACAGACTTCCGTGCTGTTCTAACATCTTTAATGTTACGTTATATTAACTCATTGGCTGCCATTGATGGCGATAAGCTGTTTTGACGCACGTATCCAGGGAAATTCCCGTGTAAGGTGACGTGGGATTTACTTGCGTCATTGCTTTCACGCATGTAGAGATGTCCTGAGAATGACGCGGGTTGGACCCTTTCACAAACTTGTCCCATGTTGCCCACTGGCGCTCTCTGTGCGTGGAGGGTTGCTGGCACGATTTTATAACCTGGACATCATTTTTGGTCTGCATCAGCTGGCGCAATGTTGGTGAATCCAATCATGTTTTGTTCCAGAGGGAGCGTTCCCGACGTCGTAACTCAAGCCTGTATGTATCCAAGAGAAGGGTGTCGACATATTAACTTGCTGGCCATTTGACACCTCTGCCGCCCTTGTTTTGAAATCCGCTATTTGTTTTGTTGTCTTTTCGGTTCTCTGCCTACTGCTTAGGTTAGTATTATTGATCCCCATCAACCTACTGTCACGGACCCATTGTGTTATTCCCCCTTTTCCGCGATCGCATGTATTTTTGTTTGTATTTAATTAGGGCTGCAGCTTTCGATTATTTTAGTAGTCGATTAATCGATGAACCAGTTAGTTTGAATAATTGAGTAATCGGATAACAAACAAGAATAATTAAAATACCTGAAAAAAATAAGAGGATCTAAGTCCAACAAAAGAACAATTGGCTAACTTACATAGCAAAAGTCAGCAGCTTAAATGCTAACATTTTTTCCCAATGCTTTTAACAAATGGTTTTGACTCATATTCCCTCAAAAAACGGCTAAATATACATTTAAACTAAATTACGAATACATTAAAAAACATTAGCCCAAACAAAAACTTACTTAAAGCTTACGTTGATCTTAACTGAGGGCAGTTGGATTCAGCCATGTGAAATGAGGCCGAACAGAGGGCAATGTATCCACACTAATCAATAAACTAAATTAGGGCTGCAGCTATCGAATATTTTAGTAATCGAGTAATCGACTGAAAATTCTATCGGTTAATCGAGTAATCGGATAAAACAACTATATTTTTAGGTGAAGAGCAATTATAAATATACATGAGAAAACAAGACATTTCATCTAATCTTAAACCATTTTCAGTCAATCGATGTCTTTATTTTCGATGTATATTGTTGAAAACAGCCAACAATTGCATCTCAGATGTAACTAGAATAAAAAAAAGACTACTAATTCACTGCTTTCACTCAAAAAACCTTTAGATCTTCTTATAAAAAATATATATATTACCTAAAAATGCCGTTACGCTTGATAACACACATCACTTAAAAGTTAGGATTATTTCCCACGTGTTTCAATTGAATTTCTATTTGTGTCAAGCCATTTTTAAGTTCTAGTTAAGTTTTAAGTTAGTCTAAACTGTAAGTCCTTATAGGATTTTGAGTTTTTGCAGTGTTCAAAATAAATGTATGATACAGGCTGTATTGGAGCACATTAGGGACCAGTGCTACTTGGTGTTTTATCCAGCAATGACTACTGAGCTAAAATTGATAGTTAGCATTATTGAGTTTTTATTTTACACCCGCATCACTCCACAATGCTATGTTATGTTAAAGCCTGTATGTAAGACACGTTAGCCACGCATCAAAAGTGGTCATAATTAATAGAAACCTAGCCCTTCGCAGGGCTAACGTTACGTGAGCTAGTGACAGTAACGTTAATCTTATTTATTAGCGCTTAGCGCTCTTTATTAGCGCTTAGCGCTCTCCTGCTTTAAGATAGCGGCTGTTTACTAACGCTGCCCAGACGCGGCCGAGTCTGTCATTTCGCATCTAGTTCAATATACATGTGATCTCTATGAGACTCATCAGACGCTACCTGCTACCAACGTAGCATCGTGTGGGCTAGTATTTGGCAACGTCGGCGTCGTTTGTAGCGGCTGTCGGCTGCAGTAAGTTTTTTTTTTCTTTTTTTCTGCTTCTTCCTCTACGCACGTGACATCAGCGCGTTGTCCCGCATTAAAAGTAGTCCGAGCAAAGCGTGATGCTTAGAGCTGTCAAAATAAACGATTACTCGAGGTGAATAAAATTACTCGGATCAGTTTTTAAGCTCGAGTTACTCGAGTTACTCGAGTTGCTCGAGTATTCGTTTCAGCTCTAAACTAAATGAAACCATTACAACGCCACTTTAATTAAACGAATACTCGAAGCAACAAAATTTAATTCGAATATTTTTTTCTAATTGAATACTCGAGTTAATCGATTAATTGTTGCAGCACTATATTTAATACACCCTTGAACGCGTCCCTCCGTTGTTTTTTCCTTTGAGGTACAACCTTGTTTCGGCAGTTGCGGACCCTACCATCGGCAACAAAATAAACCACACATTTCCAAAGATGGGCGATTGACACTCTTCCTCGACTCTACGATCCAGTAGCAATTTGATTTCGTTATGTTTTCAGTTTAATTGAGCTATTTCCTGCTTGCTATGTTGATAATTGCAATGTTTGTTTAGTGCTTTTCGCTTACTGCGAAGAAAGAGGAAGTGACGATTGGCCCGCCATGATATTTATGTCATCAGCTATCGTGCTGTGACCCGGGAATTTAATGTCTGCTTTCACGCACACCTCTTCCTGGGAAAGTCCCGGACATTATACCAAGACATGACCCGTGAAATGTCCGCGTAATCTCCGTGCTAGTCGACCTGGGAAATTGTTTTCACACATATGGGATACCCGTTTAAATCCCGTGATTTTTACGCTATTTCGGTGTGCGTGAAAGGGGATATAGACAGCCAATCCCTTTGGACTGTGATGTTTTTTTTCTAACATAAATATTTTCAAATCAGGTTTAAAGAAATGAATGCGGATTTAAAAAAAGGTCATTTTTGCTGTTTTTTTTTCCTTTGAGGGAGTTAAAAAAAATAATTTTTTTTAAAAATAAAGTTTCTTTCCTATTCGTGTTTTGTTTCCACTTTTTTGTTTTCAAGTTAAGATAAAGTAAAATAAAGTCCAAGTAAATTAAACAAGAGAAATGATTATATTTGGTATTATTTCAAATCAGTTTAAAAAAAAAAAAAAATTGTTAGAAAAATGCTGATTAAAAAATATTTTAGAATGGGAAAATAACGGTAAACACTAATCCTATTTAACTTATTAGCCGCCATTGATGGCGATAGACATCCAATCCCTTTGGACTAGGAGGAGCTGGCAGTGAAGGAATAATTATTTATTATTACTATTTTAATTAAAATATAAGAATATTCTTAATCAAATATTTTTTAACCTGTCTTGTTCAGCTGCTTGACACAGAGAATGGGAATCTGAGTCTCCCATTGGTTTGAACAGTTTTATGGTTTACATGAGAGTATGTCATACTCACATTGTCATTATTCAATGTGTTTCGTTTGTAAGAAGAAAGCCGCTAACAGGTAGGGGTTATGGGGGGGACAGGAAAAAAGAGTGAAAGAGAGAGAGACAGAAGCACAAACAACAACAAGAAATACATTGAACACCTACACGAACTATGAATATGTTGGTGCTATCGTTAGCTAGTTGTATTTCTGATTGACACCATGTGATGGGCCTGATGACCAAGGAGAAAGAGGAAGGGTGGGGGTCAGAAAATAAGTGATTGGGAGGGGTGAAGTATACACAATTCAGCCATGTGAGGTGTAGAACCCAATACAGGTCCTTCTAAAAAAATTAGCATATTGTGATAAAGTTCATTATTTTCTGTAATGTACTGATAAACATCAGACTTTTATATATTTTAGATTCATTACACAAAACTGAAGTACCTTAATTTCCCGAATATAAGGCGCACCCGTGTATAATGCGCACCCCAAATTTACTTGTAAAATCTAGGGAAAATTATTGTACCCGTTTATAACGCGCACCCTAATTTTAGAAGAAAACAGAGCTTGTGTACAGATACATAGATGTCATTTTACTGACTGGTGAAACACAGCACAAGCATAGCACATTGGTAGTTCAAAACATTACCGTAAACTGACAATATTTACGGTAATAATATGATTTGACAACTTCTCCAACTTACCAGAATCTAGGAGAAAACAAAACAGATGTGACTTTTCTTTTAAAGGCTGCTGTATAACTTGCTCGTTTCCTCATGATGAATAAATGTTTCTTCCATGGATTGATACGGTAAAATGAAAGTGAGAACGGAAATCCGTGAGAGCTCATAGCTGTCAACTCGACAGTAACAAAAGGAACTATTGTTATTTGGGTTTGAGTTTCCCGAGGGACCGATATAGTTGACGGACACAGGAAGTGTGTGTCCTTACATTTGTTATGGTCTGAATTGCGGAGCTGCAATAAACGTCGACTCAAATGAGTTCAAGAAACTAAATTCTGTGCTTTATGAAGAGTGAAAAAAGCAGAATTTAACACAGACGAAATCATTCGGCCGATTAGAGTGAAGTATTACCGAAACAAAACGGTGACGTCTCGTACCGTAATGGTCGGCAACGGGTCGCCGCATACGTTTCTTCAACACAACGTGGCCGTGTCAATGAAAAAAAATCGGTTTATATATATATGTAATACATATATATTTCTGTCTCCATCCATGTACCCGTTTATAATGCGCACCATGAGTTTACAAGTTGATTTTGGGGAAAAAAAGTGTGCGTTATATTCGGGAAATTACGGTAGTTCAAGCCTTTTATTGTTTTTAATATTGATGATTTTGGCAAAAAAGTCAAGAAAAACAAAAATCCCGATCTCAAAATAATAGACCAACCCCAGCAGCTGACATGGCACCCCAGACCACCACTGACTGTGGGTACGTGACAATGGACTTTAGGCCTTTTGGAAGTTCCTTCTCCACAGTCTTCCTCCAAACTCTGGGACCTTGATTTCCGAATGACATGCAACATTTTCTTTAATCTGAAAAAAGTACCGTATTGGCCCGAATATAAGACTGCCCTGATTTAAGACGACCCCCTCTTTTTCAAGACTCAAGTTTGAAAACAGACTTTTTGAACACCAAATTAATTTTTATACAAAAAATAATTACAGACTACAGTACATCCGAAACAAATCATTATAACAATATATATATATGAGAGAAAAAGCATGTTATTTTGCCTCATTCAAATCTTAATATCTGAACATTTAAATATGTAAACTAAAGTGCGATCACATTCATAAATGAATGGCTTCTGGTTTTTGAAATGTAAATTAACCTATCTATTGTGATAAAACAACAACATTGCAATAACTGCATTAACCATCGAAGTGAAGTCTAACTGTAACTGTAGTCTTGAAACAAATCTAAATAAGGATAAACATTGCAATAAAACAATGCAAACCGGTTAAACTTGAGAGTAGCTGAGATCTGTCATGACAGAACATCACTTCAATGATATCTGGCGCAATCTAGCGTCGTGAATGGGGAGAGTAGCTGAGAGCTGTCATGACAGAACATCGCTTCAATGATATCTGGCGCCATCTGGCGTCGTGATAGGGTATAATTGGTAGACCGCGAATATAAGACGACCCCCTCTTTTTCAGTCTTATTTCAATGCAAAAAACACGGTCTTATATTCGGGCCAATATGGTACTTTGGACCACTGAGCAACAGTCCAGTGCTGCTTCTCTGTAGCCCAGGCCAGGCGCTTCTGCCGCTGTTTCGGGTTCAAAAGTGGCTTGACATGGGGAATGCGGCACCTGTATTCCATTTCCAGCACACGCCTGTGCACAGTGGCTCTGGCTGTTTCTACTCCAGACTCAGTCCACTGTTTCTGCAGGTCCCCCAAGGTCTGGAATCGGCCCTTCTCCACAATCTTTCTCAGGGTGCGGTCTAGAGGAGTTCCAAAAAATCGATTATTACATGCATCGCGATTCGACACGTGACGATTCGATTACGATTCATAAAGGTTAAAAAACGATTATTTTCACTCCTAACAACGCTCGTAGCGAAACGAAATTCAAGACACGTCTGCGGCCCGGACACCGTTAACGGACACACACACAACGTTATGATGGATGCTCCCAGTTACTGGAAGATAGATTTACTCCTTTTTAAAAGACTGGAAAATAAATTTGTGTATATGGCAGGCAGGACCAGAAGCCGGTCGCGCTTTTGTGCGCATTTTTAGAGCGAGAGGGGAAGAGAGATAGTTCTTTGCTCGTTGCTCCTTGCCTTTCAGATGACCAGCTGTAGTTTTAAGGCATTTCAATTAAAAAAAATATCCTGAGTGTGTTGCTAAGACCCGTGTGCATCTATAAGAGGTGAGTACAAGAACCCTCTTGTACTGTTTAGCCTTTATTGTTGTTGTTTTTGAGATGTTAATAGTTAGCGCCGAGCGCTAAGCTAATGAGCTAATTCGCTAACGTGTATTTCATATGCAGAACTTGTAAAACCATGATAAAGTACAGTGGTAACACTACAAACATGCGAAATAGAAAGAGAAGAAAGTGCGCGCGCTGTAATGAGTGTGAGTGTAGCAGTGTCAAGACCAGTTGAGATTTCCACCTGTTACTCCAAGAGGTAACACTGTGAAAACAAAGTATATTGGTTAAAAGAAGTCTTATTTCTAAAGACACTTTGTTTGTGTCCAGAAAATGTCGAATTCATTCCACCAGTGTAAATTTCATTGCATTGTTGAGAGAAATGAGTACTCCCTTTAAAATAGTTAAGCATTTTGCACTTTCTTGTAAAACGAAATAAATAAAAAAGCAGCTTAAGGGCAGCTTTTTGTTGTATGGGCATTATTCCATCTTTCCTGTTGAATCATAAGGATATTTTAAATAAATAATGGACATAAATTTGCTTGGCTGCTTTAGTAATCAGTGCTGCACGATGCATCGATAATCGTGATAACCGCGATAACCGCGATCATAGACGATATCGCGATAATCGATTAAAAATCGAATCGTGGCGTCCTGAATCGTAATCGAATCGAATCGTGGGGTGCCTAAGATGGCACACCCCTAGTGCGGTCACCTCTTGTGGTTTTGCAGTGTTTTCTGCCACACTTTTTCCTTCCCACAGACTTCCCACTGAGGTGCCTAGATACAGCACTCTGGGAACATCCTATTCCCTCAGAAATTTCTTTCTGTGTCTTAGCCTTTTGCTTAAGGGTGTCAATGATGGCCTTCTGGACAGCAGTCAGGTCGGCAGTCTTGCCCATGATTGCGGTTTTGAGTAATGAACCAGGCTGGGAGTTTTTAAAAGCCTCAGGAATCTTTCGCAAGTGTTATGAGTTAATTTGTTGATTCAGATGATTAGGTTAGTAGTGTCTTTAGGGTACCTTTTCATGATATGCAAATTTTCTGAGATAGGGATTTTTGGTTTTCTTTACTTTTTTTTGCCAAAATCATCTATATTAAAACAATAAAAGGCTTGAACTACTTCAGTTGTGTGTAATGAATCTAAAATATATGAAAGTCTAATGTTTATCAGTACATTACAGAAAACAATGAACTTCATCACAATATGCTAATTTTTTGAGAAGGACCTGTATTCGTGTGAATCCCTTGTGAGTGTGGATATATTGGCATCCTATTCTATGCTGCCTGATCGCTAATCCTGACAGAGTTTCTCTACTTGAGTGTGTCTAATTGCAGTCATGCGTGAATCCCGTCAGACATGTGATAGTCCTGCAGACGAGTGGAAATGCTGGGCGGGAGCGGCACAAGGGCCACGGCCCTTCCCCAGCCAATTGGGGGGTTGGGTGGGGTGGGGGGTTTGGGCCAGCGCAGCCCATCCCTCCTCCCGCAGCACCAGCAAGGGGACTGCTGTCATTCCCCCGGGACTCAGGGTGGTCCCTTAAATAATTTTATTCCCCCTCCCCCCCAAAAAATAATAATTTGAAAATAAAGAAAATAATTTTCTTAGTTTTCTTCTTAGTTTTCTTTTTTGTTTACAATTTTCCCCAATTTTAAATAAGATTAAGTAAATGTAAAAATATTTTTAAAAAACTCATACAGTTTAAAAATGAATAAATAGGATATTACATATTGTTAACTCCTTAGCCACCAATTATGGTGATAGATCTCATTTTGAGAGTGATCATTTGGTCGTTGCCAGCCCCTCTCAATCCAAATGGATTGGACGTCTATTGTCGTAAAGGGGACTGAAACATGCCAGTTATTCCATATTCAATGTCAGTGAATGAGTTAACATCAGAAGCCACCCATCCCCCCCTCAGGATTTTTGTCTGCCCCGCCCCTCTTGCTGTCAGGCTTTGAAAGTGATAATGAAGGGCCAGCCAGAGGCTTCTTCCGCTTTCCTTCTTCACAGACGGCGCTATCATTCATTGTAGCCTTTCTCCCCACCTTTGTGGATCTCTCCGTAGCTATGGCGACCACTCCCCACCTGCAAAGGGATGATCCATATTCAGCAGCTCCCACTGGCGATGCGCGCCACTAATTTTGTAGAAATGATTTGAAAAGTGCACATTTGTTCCTACAAAGAGCATTCGGCGGCGAGCGTTAATGTGCTTTCTTGCTACTTTTACAGCGAGAACCAAAGACTTTGTGTGTTTGTGTCTAATTGCTTATGCATAAATGCATGAATTCACAAGCGCAACTCTTTTGCTGCCTCAAAGGCAAAATGACTGACAATGGCAGAAAACTCTGTTTGATGCGCAGTAATTAATAGTTAATTATTTTTTTTTGTCAAGATCTGCGGTTTAATCCGCAAACCTGCACACTGATAGCGAACTGCCACTCAAGAAATCTCGCCTGCGTACGTGAAGTCGACACAGCTGTCACACTGCAACTGTGCGTGAGCGAAAGATGGATAATGAGGGATAACAACAGAGTTTTTGGGGAGAAGGCATTTTTGATCATTAACACCAACACGCCTAAACATGACAATATTATCATTTTTTTGGGTGTTCAAATTTTTGGGCATTGAAGGGATAACAAAAATGGTAAAATAAAATTATAAGACATTTTTAATAGTAGATTAATTGTAAGAAAAAAAATGCTAATCGACATACAAATGAAAAAAGTTTTAAAACGTGTTTAAAACATTTAAAAAATTAAAAAACTAACAAAAATGTAAAAAAAAAAAAGTCTTAATATTAGAACATTTAAATACTTCTAATAAAAAAAAAAACAAGAAAAAAAATCAATACTATGATAGAAACATTGTAAAAAAAACAACATCTTTCTATGACAAAACATGCTTAAAAATGACAATTTTAGCAGTTTTTTGTGTGTTCAAAATTTTGGGTATTTAACTCAGAGGGTGGCATTGAAGGGATAACAAAACTGGTGAAAATAAAATTTGAAGAAAGTTAATAGTTGATTGATTGTAAGAAAAAAAAATGCTTATAGACATAGAAATGAAATAAGTTAGAAAATGTGTTTAAAAAAAAAACTAACAAAAAATGTAAAAAAAAAAAGTCTTACAACCTTTATAAAAATGTTAATTGAAAAATAACATGGACATTTTTTATTAGAATTATTGTAAGAAACAAGTCAATGCTCTAATAGAAAAATTGTATAAAAAAACATCTTACTATTAAAAAGCATGCTTAATCATGACAATATTAGCAGTTTTTTGTGGGTTCAAAATTTTGGTAGGTATCTAACTCAGCGGGTGGAATTGAAGGGATAACAAAAATGATAGAAATAAAATTGAAAGTCGTAATAGTAGATTAATTGTAAGAAAAAATGCTAGTAGACATAGAAATGAAAAAAGAGAAATTGTTTAAAATTTTAAAAAAGAACAAAAAATATCTCAATATTAGAACATTTTAAAAAACTTTTTTTAAAGAAATCATGAAAATTGTAAAAAAAATTTTTTTTAATGATAATCTTTGTAAGAAAAAGTCAATACTGTAGTTGAAAATTGTTACAAAAATAAATAAATAAATAAATAAATAAAAAAACCCACATCTTAGAAAAATAATAATCAGAATACATCATTAAAAAAAGGTCTAATAATAAATAACTGTTAAAAGTAACAATAGAAAAAAAAAATAGAAAATGTATGAAAAGAAAATTAAGGTAATATTAGAAAAAAATTACAAAAATTGTTAAATTGCAATCATACACTGCCGTTCAAAAATTTGGGGTCCAAGTGACCCCAAACTATTGAACCGTGGTGTATATAACAAAAAATCCCATATTATACACTACGGTTCAAAAGTTTGGTGTCACTTGGACCCCAAACCTTTGAACGGTAGTGTATATTTTAAAGACTTGTTACAGAAATTTTTTTTTTTAAAAAAAGTACAGTGGTACCTCGACATACGATCGCTTCGACACACGATCTCTTCGACATCTGACGTAAAATTTGACTCTCCATTTGATTCTACATCCAGTGACATGCTCGAAATACGTCGATTTATGACACAGCCGCAGTTTTTTGTTTTCCCGCAAGACGCACGGCGGATTTTCTTGTGAGAGAAAACAACATGGGTTCCAAGAATGTTAGCGCAGGTGGGGAAAAAAAGGAAAAAAGTGAGGCTTACCATTGAAATGATGGAAAAAATATGAGCGTGGTGTGCCGTCCGTGAACTAGCTCGACATTACAGCCGTAGAATGTTTACGATTTCGACGGTCCTCCTTCAATCTCCGTTCGCTAGTCTTTAGAAGTTAAGGTGACAATTAGTACGGTGGTAACATCACCAGCCTCGTCAGGTTTTAATGATTTATTTCAGAACTTGTGCAAAACAACATGCCTAACTTCCGCTGCAGCTGAACAAAGTGAAAGTAAAATGTCCTCTCTCACTCGGTCAAGTCAGCCACGCAGTGCGTTACGGTACACCACGCAAAACACATCCGCCACATTATAACCCGATTTGTTACATTATTACAGGTAGTATCATAGGCGGATCTACTATTCAGGCGAAGGAGACAATCGCCTTAGGCCCCCAACGAGCAACGGCTTGAGCCACCGGAGCCAGCAGCACCCCCAACTATTCGTCATGTATAATTATGTCAGCATACCATACAAACAAATAACAAAACAAAAAAGAAAGCCATTTGAATGCTGCATTTATATTACCCCCCCCACGCACTACAATGGACTGTTCCACGACGACGGACTGAGTATCAGTCGCTTAGCTTCATTTAGCACCGTTTAGCATCGCTTAGCTCCGCTTAGCTGTTCGTTAGCTTCACTTAGCTCTCACGCGGTTTTCACGCCACTAAGCTCGCTATTTTTACAGCTCACTTGCTACTTTGCACGTCTGCTATCGTTTATTTCGAACACGTGAGCGAACGTGCTCTCCATGAGAGCCAAAGTGCAGTGAGGGAGAAGTTGAGAACAGGCCTCAAATGCCTCTTTTAACTTTCTTCATCTTCTTCACACCGAACATAAAATACACGACAGCGCACCCTGTGGCGAAACAATGTAGTACAGTTCCAATCAGTCACACAATAACACTCAACAGCTCATGTTCGTCATATAAATAATGATTTCTGTAGCTTGAAAGGTGGAAAAGCGCTAAACAAGTATAACACCATTAACACCATTAATCCCACATACTTCAAAATTAATATTATAATATGTTGAGTAAATACTACATAATACAGATTCTATACTAAGAATAGTTTTCAAATGACACTCTTCATGACAAATATGATTGGCAATGAATAATTATTATAATTATTATACTACTATTATATATAGTAGTATACTATAATAATATTGCTAGAATTTTTTTTAAGAATTGTTTTGAATAATGTTGGAAAGTCAAAGTCAGTGTTCTGAATCTGTTTACTTTCCATTCTTTTGCACTGGTAAATGCTATCAGCATTTAACCTCATTGTTTATTTGTGATCAGTTATTGTTATTTACATGATTATTTGTACTTAAATAAAGAATTTAAGTGTTCCAAAATAGTTTTGTGAATTAATAAGCGTCAACAAAAATTTCATTGCTAAATTCGGAAAAAAATAAGAAAATTATTAGATTAGTCGATTAATCGTAACACTAGTCAGCTGACTACCGTAATTTCCCGAATATGAGGCGCACCCGTGTATAATGCGCACCCCAAATTTACTTGTAAAATCTAGGGAAAATTATTGTACCCGTTTATAACGCACACCCTAATTTTAGCACCAATAAATAGAAGGATACAAGAAAACAGAGCTCGTGTACAGATACAGAAATGTCATTTTTACTGACTGGTGAAACACAGCACAAGCTTAGCACATTGGTAGTTCAAAACATTACCATAGCATAAACTGACAATATTTACGGTAATAATATGATTTGACTTCTCCAACTTACCAGAATCTAGGAGAAAACAAAACAGATGTGACTTTTCTTTTAAAGGCTGCTGTATAACTTGCTCGTTTCATCATGATGAATAAATGTTTCTTCCATGGATTGATACGGTAAAATGAAAGTGAGAACGTAAGTCGGAAATCCGAGAGCGCTCATCGCTGTCGACACAACAGTAACAATAGGAAATATTGTTATTTGGGTTTGAGTTTCCCGAGGGACAGATATAGTTGACGGACACACACAGGAAGTCCGTGTTGATACGTTTGTTATGGTCTGAGTTGCGGAGCTGCAATAAACGTCGACTCAAATGAGTTCAAGAAACTAAATTCTGTGCTTTATGAAGAGTGAAAAAAGCTGAATTTAACACAGACGAAATCATTCTGCCTGTCAGAGTGAAGCATTACCGAAACAAAAAGGTGACGTCACGTACCGTAATTGTCGGCAACGGGTCGCCGCATACGTTTCTTCAACACAACGTGGCCGTGTCAAAAAAAAAAAAAAAAATCGATTTATATATATATATATATGTAATATATATATATTTCTGTCTCCATCCATGTACCCGTTTATAATGCGCACCATGATTTTACAAGTTGATTTTGGGGAAAAAAAGTGCGCGTTGTATTCGGGAAATTACGGTAATCAGGAGAAAATTTGTCGTTTAGGACAGCCCTAGTGTACCAGAACATATTTCCTCCACACCCTTCTCACCTTTTTAACCCCTGACCCATAAAGAGGGCCCCAGGATATGTTCGCCTTAGGCCCCAAAATTGCCAAGTCCGCCACTGGGTATTATTATTATTATATTATTATTCCGATTTTTATTCATAATTTATTTGTTTTGCTCTATGTAATTGCTATTTGCAATAGTACCAGGCCAGCAGCATTAATAAAAGATTTAGTGTAGGTTTTCGGACTGTGGAACGAATTAATGGAATTATAATGTATTCTTATGGGAAAATCCTGCTCGACATATGACATAATCCTTTTTATTGATCCCCCTTATGGAAAGTTTGTGAGGAAATGAGTTAATTGTATTCCTTTCAAGTATCGATATTCATTTAGTCAAATAAAACTTTAGCAAGTCAATCTAAAGTAACCTTTCTCAACTTAGATTTTGCAAGACTACTTAATGTCACGATCCTTGTGTGTAAATCAGCGAGACGATCACAAGCACCAATTTGTTGTACCTTTTGTGTTCCGAGGCAAAGGAAGCACTCAACCATCCAGCTGCATCTTGAATTATTTATTCCAAATAAGGTTAGCGGAGAACAATCTTCAAACAAACCAAATTTCACAGACACGTCAAAATATTGACACCGCTGTGCCATATGTGACCGTGATGCTGTTTTATCTGCTTTGGCGCTGCGCGGCTGCAAATATACAGTTTTTTAAACTTAATGTTGCATCTAGAGAATTAGTTTGATGGCGCGTGACATGGCAATAAAAGCTATACAACATTTGGCCTCTGGAGACTTGATCGCTGGCACTTAAGCTCTGTTTTATGGCCAGAAACAATGATTAATCGCTCGTTTCAAATTCTGTAGATTGTGTGGAATAACTATAACAACCTGACATAAGCTACAGGAATTTGTGGTAATATGACCGGCTTCCTGGGACCATTCTTTTCTGACGATTATTCACTGCTAGCCTCTCCCTGTCACAATGGATTTGACCTTGATCACAGTCAGTGGTACTGAAACATCGCTTATTAGAGTGGGGCATTTAAGTATTTAGTCAACCACTAATTGTGCAAGTTCTCCCACTTGAAAATATCAGAGAGGCCTGCAATTGTCATCATGGGTAAACCTCAACCATGAGAGACAGAATGTGGAAACCCCCCCCCCCCCCCCCCCCCCCAGAAAATCACATTGTTTGATTTTTAAAGAATTTATTTGCAAATCATGGTGGAAAATAAGTATTTGGTCTATACCAAAAGTTCATCTCAATACTTTGTTATGTACCCTTTGTTGGCAATAACGGAGGCCAAACGTTTTCTGTAACTTTTCACAAGCTTTTCACACACTCTTGCTGGTATTTTGGCCCATTCCTCCATGCAGATCTCCTCTAGAGTAGTGATGTTTTGGGGCGGTCGTTGGGCAACACGGACTTTTAACTCCCTCCACAGATTTTCTATGGGGTTGACATCTGGAGACTGGCTAGGCCACTCCAGGACCTTGAAATGCTTCTTACGAAGCCACTCCTTTGTTGCCCTGGCTGTGTGTTGGGGATCATTGTCATGCTGAAAAACCCAGCCACGTCTCATCTTCAATGCCCTTGCTGATGGAATGATATTTTCACTCAAAATCTCTCGATACGTGGCCCCATTCATTCTTTCCTTTACACAGATCAGTCGTCCTGGTCCCTTTGCAGAAAACCAGCCCCAAAGCATGATGTTTCCACCCCTATGCTTCACAATGGGTATGGTGCAATTCAGTATTCTTTTTCCTCCAAACTCGAGATCCTGTGTTTCTACCAAAAAGTTCTGTTTTGGTTTCATCTGACCATAACACATTCTCCCAGTCCTCTTCTGGATCATCCAAATGCTTTCTAGCGAGCCGCAGACGGACCTGGACGTGTGCTTTCTTCAGCAGGGGGACACGTCTGGCAGTGCAGGATTTGAGTCCCTGGCGGCACATTGTGTTACTGATAGTAGCCTTTGTTAGTGTGGTCCCAGCTCTCTGTAGGTCATTCTCTAGGTCCCCCCGTGTGGTTCTGGGATTTTTGCTCCCCATTCTTGTTATAATTTTGACGCCACGGGGTGAGGAGAGAGTTGAAAGTCCGTGTTGCCCAACGACAGCCCCAAAACATCACTGCTCTAGAGGAGATCTGCATGGAGGAATGGGCCAAAATACCAGCAGCAGTGTGTGAAAAGCATGTGAAGAGTTACAGAAAACGTTTGGCCTCCGTTTTTGCCAACAAAGGGTACATAACAAAGTATTGAGATGAACTATTGGTATTGACCAAATACTTATTTTCCACCATGATTTGCAAATGGATTCTTTAAAAATCAAACAATGTGATTTTCTGTTTTTGTGTTTCCACATTCTGTCTCCCATGGTTGAGGTTTACCCATGTTGACAATTAAGGCCTCTCTAATATTTTCAAGTGGAAGAACTTGCACAATTAGTGGTTGACTAAATACTTATTTGCCCCACTGTAACTCATTCATCCCAGCCATTTTCACGGTAGCAAGGCCCTTCACTCTCTGCTGTTTTACTGGATTTTGACTGATTTTGGAAGGCCCACAGATAATTCTGTTCTATTGCTATATAAACATGGAACCCACCAAAAGAAAGATTAGACTCTATTAGTGCTGCAACAATTAATCGATTAACTCGAGTATTCAACTAGAAAAAAATATTCAAATTAAATTTTGTTGCTTCGAGTATTTGTTTACTTAAAGTGGCATTGTGATGGTTTATTTTTAAATTGTTTGCATTTAGTTTTATTGATTAGGGTTGATACTCTGCCCTCTGATCTGCCTCTTTTCACATGGCTGAATCCAACTGCTCCCTGTTAAGACCAAAATTAGCTAAGTTTTTGTTTGAGCTTTGTTTTTTAATGCATTCATAATTTAGTTTATTGGTATATTTAGCCCATTTTTGTGGGAATATGTTTTTGAACCATTTGTTAAGAGCATTGTAAATAAAATTTTAGCATTTTATAGCATTTAAGCAAGTGGACTTTTTCTATGTAATTGAGCCAATTGTTCTTTTGTTGTACATAGATCCTCATTTAAAAAAAAAAAGCTCAGCTCAGGTATTTAATTTTTCATGTTTCTTTCCGATTACTTGATTATTCGAACTAAGTAGTCCATCGAGTAATCGACTACTAAAATATTCGATGGCTGCAGCCCTAGACTCTCTTCTATCAGCAGAGAAAAAAAGTTCATATCTTTTTCCATTCTTTACAAATTAGCATTACAAAATAGCTTAGTTTGAGCAGTTTTTTGAAAGCATACATTTCAAACTTAACTTTGACTTTGACAAAGCTATTTTTTCCTTTAGATACACCCCAAACATCTGAATAATGTTTTCCGTTTACAAAATTAGATCAACAACAAGATAAATAGAGCTTTTGATAGCAAAGTAACAGTTTATTTACACGTAACTAACTGAAAGATGACTCTGTTGTGGCCGCGACAGCCGGTTAAACTTTTCCCTCATCGCCGCCTGTCTCATAAAGATGAATTTTTTTGAGTCTCTGTGGGGCCTTGCTCGTGAGAAGTACAGACTCAATGGCATCGTCCGCTGCACTAGTGGTCCAGGTTGTTCTGCTCGGTCGTCCAGCTGACACAGATTATCTAAGGACCCAAATGCTCGAATGTTCCGTTTAAACAAATAGGGCTTTTATTCAGTCCATTGGATTTAAAAAAAGACAACAAAAATTCACAGCACTTGCTGGATATAAAAAAACTGAGCAAAGTCCACAAAGTAACAAAAAGGCATTTGATTCAAACATAAATGTGGGTCAAGAAAAAGCTTACATGAGCTGGCAACATGGAACATGGCAGGATGCAAGACGAACCGACACAGGGCAAGGTTAGATGTAGAGCTGAAATGAATACTCGGGCAACTCGACTAACTCGAGTTTAAAAACTGATCCGAGTAATTTTATTCACCTTGAGGAATCGTTTAATTTTGTCAGCTCTAAGCATCACGTTTTGCCCGGACTGCTTTTGATGCGGGACAACATGCTGATGTCACGTGCGTAGAGGAAGAAGCAATTTAAAAAAAAAAAAAAACTTACCGCAGCCGACAGCCGCTACAAACGACGCCGACGTTGCAAAGAACTACGCCCTCTTGATGCTAGTTTGGTAGCAGGTAGTGTCCGATGCGTCTCATAGATATCGCATGCATTTAGGACTAGATGCGAAATACAGAGTCAGCGGTGTTGGTAAACAGCCGCCATCTTAAAGCAGTACACTTCTCAGCACTAATAGGATTAACGTTACGTTAACTTTTAACTGATGTGTGTTATCAAGCGTAATGGCATTTTTAGGTAAGAAATATATGTATTTTTTATGAGATCTAAAAGTTTTTGGAGTGAAAGCAGTGAATTGGCCTTTTTTTTTTCCTAGTCACATCTGAGAGGCAATTGTTGGCTGTTTTCAACAATGTACATCGAAAATAAAGACATTTATTGACTGAAAATGGTTCAATATTAGATGAAATGTCTTTTTTTCTTAGTATATTTATAATTGCTCTTTACCTAAAATTTTTTTATCCGATTACTCGATTAATTGATAGGATTTTCAGTCGGTTACTCGATTACTAAAATATTCGATAGCTGCAGCCCTAGTTAGATGCAGACTAAATATACAAGGGATCACAGGTGGATACGATCAGCCTGATTAGGAAGAGCAGGAAGTAAAGTTGGAACGAGGCAGGATGCCACTACCAAAATAAAAGCAGGGAATTCTGCACAAACACATAACACTAACATGACTTCCAAAACATGACACCAGCTCCTGGCATCCCGGGTGTCCTACCGATTATTCTGCTCGGTCGTCCGCCGCCTGGCATCTATTCGGTCGTCTTCCGCCGGCGCCCCAGCCGTGCGGCTTGGCCATTCGTTGCCGTTGAATCGGGTCACAGGTTTTACCAAATGCGCTACTGCCCTGCAGTGGCCAATTTTATTGCTTTAAAATGGATTTTCAGCTTTGTGCTTTAAAATGGATTTTCAGCTTTATGCTTTGGAGCAAAATTGAATCAGAACCCAGAGGTTTCTCTTTTGGAAAAAAAAACGTAAAAGACATATAAACCTGTCTTTGGAACACTGAAACAATTAAAAATAGAACGTATTCATACATTTTTGGGAGCAAATGAGTTAATAACAGTTGAATAACTCATAGCAACTCATATCAATACATTGATAGTGTATCAAGTAAATATTATTTTATGCACATCACTTGTGTTCAAGTATCTTGTATTGACCTTGAGTCAACCCATTTAGCACAACTGCAATCTGCATAACTGAGGATCCAGACGTACATAATATGATTTGAGCAAGAGTGGCTTGACTGCATGAGCAGACACAAAACTGCATTGAGTGCGACTGATGAGATATTAACTAGAAATCGTTGAAAAAGACATTTAAACAGTTCCTTCCACTTGCTAAATGCTAATTATCCATTTCAAACAACGCTAAAAAAAGATCACTTCCACATCACGGTCCAACTGAGAGACAAATCAGCTGCCGAGTGGGCGGAAGAAAGAAGTCTCTTCAGTGGAGAGCCGTAGAATCTTCGTCTTTCGGCATTTGATTAATAAATTGACATCGTAGAAAGCAAAGTGGCCGGATGGTAGTCTGACATTTATGTTTGGAACTAAAATACAACCAAAAACGTCACTTTCGTAGTACATTTACTGTAAATTTCACACTATACAGTCTACTTTATGATAACCTACACCCTTAAAATGTCATTAAATGTAAGAAAAAAACAGATATTTACTATAATGTAACAGAAATATTGGCTTGATAAAAATCTTTCTTAACACAGTTAACATCACCGACACACCAACTTCTGTCCTCATTTAAATGCCAGCCAGTGTTGCAAGTCTAATGGTGTGTTCAAAGCCAGTCAGAAACCACAAAAACACTTCACTTTAAAAACTAGGTGGGAACATTTATCAAGAAGAAGAAATAAAGTAACCTTTTTCTTGACTTTTTAGTGTGAAACCCTCTTCAAATCCCCATGGTAACTAACAGACTGGACTAACAGCAGTCAGTGCTAGCATAGCAGCTTGGCCGTAGCTGTGGATGTGCATTGTCATGCTAGCCTTAACTGGTTCTTCAGTAATGACGGCAATCATCGGAAAGAACTCTCTTTGACGATGAAATTCTCTGAGTGCTCGAAAGAAATGCCATGTGTCTGCACTAGCATTGCAGCCTTGTCGAAACAAACTGTGGATATCCATCCATGTTAAATCTTTCTCACAACCCATGGTTAGCCTTAAATCGTTTTTCTGTGGTGTCACAAAGATTAGGACGTAGCCCTCTTCGTCAAGGAAAATGGCTTAGCTTGAGTCTGTGCTACCATAGCAACTTTGTCGGAGCAAACAGTGTATTTCTGCACTTCATCATCACTCATGGTTAGCATTTAGTTGTTCTTTTCTAGTGTCTGCGGTTGCAGCCAGTACCCATGGTTAGGGCTGCAGCTATCGATTATTTTAGTAGTAGATTAATCTATCAGCTAGTTAGTTCGAATAATCGAGTAATCGGATTAGGAACGTTTGATGCGTTGCAGAATGAATTTTAGGAGATTGGTTTACTTTCATAGCAAAAGTCAGCAAGCTTAAATGCTACAAAATGCTAATGTTTTTTTTTCTTTTTTCTTTTTAACAACGCGCTTAACAAACCGTTCAAACACAAATTCCCCCCAAAAATGGCTAAATGTACCTATAAACTGTATTACGAGTGCATAAAAAAACATATTAGCTCAAACAAAAACTTACCTTATGTTGGTCTTAACAGGGAGCAGTTGGATTCAGCCATGTCAAATGAGTTATGTCATATTCACTGTTGCCACTAGAGGGGAGTTTATACACCCAAATCAATAAAACTAAATGCAAACACTTTCAAAACAAACCATTACAACTCCCTCTAATTAAATGAATACTCGAAGCAGCAAAATTTGATTCAAAGGTTTTTTCTAATCGAATTACTTGAGTTTAGTGCTGCAACGATTAATCGATTAACTCGAGTATTCGATTAGAAAAAAGTTTCGAATTAAATTTTGCTGCTTCGAGTATTCGTTTAATTTAAGTGACGTTGTAATGGTCTGTTTTGAAAGTGTTTGCATTTAGCTTTGTTGACTTGGGTGGATACACTGCCCTCTATTCTGCCTCATTTCACATGGCTGAATCCAGCTGTTCCCTGTTAAGACAAACCTAAGTTTCTGTTTGCGCTAGTTTTTAAAAAAAAAAATAACGTATTGGCCCCAAATATAAGACTGCCCTGATTATAAGACGACCCCCTCTTTTTCAAGACTCAAGTTTGAAAAAAGACTTTTTTAACACCAATTTAATTTTTATACAGAAAATAATGACAGTACATCCGAAACAAAAGATTATTATATATAGAAGAAGCATGTTATTTTACCTCATTCAAATCTTAATATCTGAACATTTAAATATGTAAACTAAAGTGCAATCACATTCGTAAATTAATGGCTTTTGTTTTTTGGAATGTAAATAAACCAATCTATTGTGATAAAACAACTAAATTGCAATAACTGCATTAACCATAAGGGGTCGCTTTGGCCTGGGGAGTCAAGTTCAGTATTCGCTCCAATGCTGTCTGGCGCCATCTAGTGCCGTGAATGGGTATAATGTCTAGACCCCGAATATAAGACGACCTCCACTTTTTCAGTCTTATTTCAATGCAAAAACACTGTGTTATATTTGGGCCAATACGGTACATTCGTATTTTAGTTTATAGGTAGATTTAGCCGTTTTTTGCGCGAATATGTGTCCGAACCATTTGTCGAGCACTGTAAAAAAAAATGGGGGAAAAAAAATTAGCATTTTACAGCATTTAGGCTAACAGACTTTGGCTTTGTAAGTTAGCCAATTGTTCTTTTGTTGTACATAAATCCTTATTTATTTTTTATACCGTTTGAGGCTCAGCTCAGCTATTTTATTTTTTATGTTCCTTATCCGATTACTTGATTATTCGAACTAAATAGTTTATCGGTTAATCGACTACTAAAATAATCAATAGCTGCAGCCCTACTCGAGTTAATTAATTAACCGTTGTGGCACTAGCCATGATGTAGCAAACTCGTATATAATCTGTCAAACCAGCCATAGTTAGCCTAAAACGGTTCTTCTGTAGTGGCATTAAGGCTCTTGTCTTGAAATTTTAAATTACTTGTCTTCTTACAAACCTTGCACCAAAGTTAAAAGTGCGTTGGATAATGCACTCCAAATGTGCGCTGCTAGCTGGGAAACTTTTGTTGTGGTAATAATGGAACAATCACGCCAGTAAAGAGCGACTCTAAACACTGCCATGACGCTCCGTGTGCTAAAAAGCCATACATTAGCAACTTGGTTATTAAAACGTTGGGATTCAAAGGGGCCCTTCTCAGAAATCACAGTATTTAAAAACAGTTCTGGGGACTCAAACAGACATTTTGTGCGAGTTGCGTGTACAAACTCGCCAAGCTCGCAGGAGCAACGCATGAACTAGGAAGTTAGAATCAGGCGTGAAAACTCCTGCTGCTCCCGTCCTGCTCTTGCCAGCTGTTATGAGTGCAGCCACACAGGTGGGGTCACGGCGCCTGTCGCCCAGGGGAGCTATAATTTAGGTATAATTAGCGGAAGGCTGACGTGACGCGCCTGTATCAAAAAGCAGGGCTTCAATTTCAAGCTTTTAGATGCCTTGTGTATGACCTCAAAACTTTTCTGCTAGGAAACGGTCTTAGCACATTGGGTAGGTGAACTAAAAACATGGCAATAAATGATTATGCTTCAAAGCCATTGAGTTTGGGCTAATGATTTTACTGTGTCTTTACATTAATTAGACACTAAGCTTGCCTAATTTAGTAGTCCGTCTGTGACCGAGCGGAACCACAAGTCGGGCCTGATGAAGCTCAGCATTGACTAAACTACAGGTAAACAATCTTTAGTGGTTGCCGTAACAGTCATTGACGCTACTAAACCAGGTAGCACACATTCATAAATAATGTTCAAGCGCTACATACAGACTGAAAACATTGTGTTCTAGCCTTTTGGACACTGTTTTTATTTGGAGTGTGTGGAGTGGAAAAACTCTTCATCCATCTTCAACTTTTGTATCAAAATTAAACATTTTTGTTCCTGTGATGAGTTTTTCAGAAGGTGACACATAAGACCATTTTGCTTCTACTCGATCCCAACATACTCTGTGCAGCAGACCAGGTGGATGTTTTCTTCTGGGTAAATTGACATGAATCATGAGTTGATTGAAAGTCCGTAAACGGTCGATAAATGAACACATTTAAACCCCAACCCTACCCTGACTTTGAGGTTGGCCAGTGGGCCAGGTTAAATTTTTCTGGGGGATCCTTGACTTCCCATCCTGCCCAAATTCAGTTAATTGAAATCCCCAAATGGTCAATAGGTATAAACAGAGGTGGGTCGAGTAGCCAAAAATTGTACTCGAGTAAGAGTAGCGTTACTTCAAAATAAAATTACTCAAGTAAAAGTAAAATTAGTGATCCAAAAATGTACTCAAGTACAGGTAAAAAAGTATTTGGTGAAAAGAATACTCAAGTAAAGAGTAACACTGTGAGTAACTGCTTACATTTTTGTTTTATTTATTTATTTTTTTAACAATTATCAGTTACCTATATGAACTGTTGTTGTAATGATACTGTACATTAACCCATTACAAAACCACATTAAGCCAAAGAAATACAAAAAAAATAACCCACTGAACTCTGGTGAGAGGAAAAAAATGACAGAAATGGAGCATTATTCGTCCAAAGAGCATGAGTGCGCTCTTGTGTAGAAAATAGTTCCTAGTTTGAGTAGTGAATACTGTAGTTCCTTCATAGTTCCTATTATGAAATGAAAAGGATCTTATCTCCGGTTTTCCGTGGTCAATCGGTGCCAAATAAAAACTGTGAGAGAGGTTAAAATCTGCGCTTTCCAGTCATGTTGAGGACAGCACTCTGTCAAATACTTCATTTTTTACGGTGCTTTAAAGACACCACGTGATGGAACAAACTGGCGTGATCATACAACGGAAAGTTAAGTTTGCATTTGACTGGTATAATGGAGTCATGTGATTATTGTTGCGACGTCTCACTGGTGAAATTGGTAGTGCTACTCTTGGCATCGCTGGCAAAAAAAAATGTAATATGGAGAATAAAGAGGATAAATGTAACGACTCTTGTGTAGCCCAAAGTAGCGGAGTAAGAGTAGTGTTTTTTCTCCACAAATCTACTTGAGTAAAAGTAAAAAGTATGGCTTAATAAAACTACTCTTCGGAGTACATTTTTCTCAAAAAGTTACTCAAGTAGATGTGACGGAGTATATGTAACTCGTTACTACCCACCTCTGGGTATGAATGATACATATGTCGGGAAACACTCCGGTGACTTGAAGTTCCGCTCTGAGACTCCAAATTGGCCAAATTTCAAAATAGTCCTACATGCATGTGTGATACATCATTGAAACGCTTAAAATCTCAATTTTCTGGGGGAAGAAAAATTTTGAACAGGATGGCATTTATATAATAAAAACCCTAACTCAAGGTGAGCGCATGAGAGAGCATAATTAAAGACACCGTGATTTTAACGAGATATTAT
The DNA here is from genome assembly GCF_030265065.1 of Corythoichthys intestinalis. Taxonomy (NCBI): domain Eukaryota; kingdom Metazoa; phylum Chordata; class Actinopteri; order Syngnathiformes; family Syngnathidae; genus Corythoichthys; species Corythoichthys intestinalis. Next base: position 17,892,145 of record NC_080406.1, read on the forward strand.
GACATACTCACCTAGTTTCGTTTCAAAAACTCTGTGTAGCATGTCTAACCTAGTGTAAAGACACAGCTGTGAAGGGCCACAGCCAGGTTTTTGGGGGATTTTATGGGTGAAACACAGTAATAAAACAAGGGTCGCGGTGCAGAAATCGCAGACATCAAGGAGTGGTCGAGATTTTCTTTTTCAAATATTTACCCTTTTAAACATTTTTTCTCCAAGTTTTCTTTGTTTGGATCGATTATCTCAAATATCTGGGAAAATGCGACTGTAACAAAACAAACCAGTTAAGCGATAGTTATGAGGTACCATAATTTTCGCACAAAAAGGCGCACCTGACTATAAGCCGCTACCAAACCAAATTTGGCACGAAATATGCATTTGTTCATTGATAAGCTGCGCTGAACTATAAACCACAGCTTTTCTCACTGTAATATGGGATATTTACACCGAAAGGTATTAACGGGTAGAGCTGGGAATCTTTGGGCACCTAACGATTCGATTACGATTACGATTCAGAGGCTCCGATTCGATTATAAAACGATTATTGATGCACCCCCCTCCTTTTTTTTTTTTTTTTTAAATAAATGTTTTGTGCATTAGTTCCAAAATTGTTCAAAAATACTATTTCAGTATGAAGTTAACATATAGCAGTAAATAAAATGTACAAAAATAACAGTAAATAAAAAACTCCAGTCCCTATTCTGTATCAGCAGCCTAAAACTACATTCAATTAATTTAATGTTGTGAATCAACCGTTAAAGTTGTTAAAATTGCTCCCGTTATTCCATAATTTCCCTTTTGTCTACTTTCGACATGTGAAAGTTTTAAAACTATTTTAAAGATAGCTTCAAGTCAATATTTTACGATTTAGGAGTATTTTAGATAAAAAGTTAATTAGGTTTGCTTGGAAGGTTCGCTACAACAGCCTTGCAGGGAAGTGTAATGCTTTAAGATGGCGGCCGTTTACTAACGTCCGCATCTAGCTTTTGGTAGGTGTGCTGCTAACGCTACCGAATCTATATTGCATCTAGCCCTATATAAAGGATATCTACCGTAACATGTGGATGTACTTTGGAGCAGCTTTTCGGCAGCAGTCAGGTATGTTGTTGTGTTTTTTTATCTCGTGGCATGAGTTGAGCTAGAGCCGTGAGTTGAGCAGTGGCACTACCCGAGGGGCCGGGTAATGAGAAGCATGACGTTTAGCTACTCTCGCTTCGTTCCTCATTGACCGCGCGGCGCGCTGAGAGTGTTGTACTTCCGCTTTACTTGGCATATTTCAATAATCGGAATTTGGATGTTTGTGAATCGTTCTCGAATCTTTTACAGCCGAATCGTGAATAATCTAAGAATCGGAAATTTTGCACACCTCTATTAACCAGTAACACTTTATTTGACAGCGGCATCTTTAACTGTCATAAAACCAAACGAACCACCATTAAACTTTGAACCATTTGGCTGCAAAGCTTCATTGCTTCAAAGAGCTTCATTTGGCCATCACTGCTCCCTTGGGGGAAACAGTCAACCTCTGCTGCCACCTGCTGTCAACACCATTGCCTTCCAACATGCCTCCTAGCATGTATTGCAGCGCTACGGGTGTAAATAACTACAAAAATTAGTATTCTGTGCTAATTATTTCTTCAGTTACTGTTCCAGTTGTTTCATTAATTGCTAGTTAAGGTATTTGCTAACAGTTTATTTGACAGTGGTGTCATAAGTCTGTCATAAGACCGTCATAATTATGACATTGGACTGTCATGAGCATTAATGAATGCTTATAACAGTTTAACAGTTATTTAGTGTTATCCAGCAAATTATCTCACTTTTGGATGGCTATAAAAGATCCAAGCTCAACATTGTTTGTGACATCATTTGCCAGATGAAACTTAATGACATAAGCATTCATTAATGCCCATGATAGTGTCATGTCATTATATGACTGTCTTATGACTGTCTTATGACAGTCGTATGACGCCCCTGCCAAATAAACTGTTACCTATTAGGAGTAGGAACCTCTTGGTATGTCACGATACGATACGATTTGCAATACAAAGCTCACGATAACAAAGATCTGACGATATGGCGATGCAACGATTATCGATACATCGGTCAGGAAATCATTCTAGGATTTTCTACAAACATTGGTTTTCAGTTACTTCCTGTTGATTTGGCGGTATTTTATGAGCCACTTCCTGTTTATTTTGAGTTACAGAACAGGACGCAACCTGGGTATCACCCAAATGAATAGGCAGTGACTCAAACTCAACAGAAAATGACCTGTAAATGCCCTAAAATGAACAGCAAATGACCTGTAAATGCCCCGAAAATCAGACCGAATGACTGAATGCTCTGGTTTCAATGAACGCATGTTCCCAGTCTGAATGGATTGGGCGTCTAGCACCGTCAATGGCAGCCTTAGAGTTAACTGAGACACTATTATGGTGGAAGATTTTGGTAGCAACTCAATGGTTCCTTTTTAAAAAAAAAACAAACAAAAAAAAAACAAAAAAACATTGACACCTTTTTAAAACGATATCTCGATTCTTGACCGGAGCATATCGATAACGTTTTGGGATACAAAGGGATAGATCATGATATATCACCATTTCAATATTTTGTCACACCCGTAGTACCTATTAACCCAAATTAATCAACAAATAAGCCGCACTGGACTATAAGCCGCAGGATTCAAAATGAAGAAAAAAGTAGTGGCTTATAGTTTGAAAATTACAGTAGATATTCGTGACCTATTTACAGACACTATTTTTTTCATTGTGACGTAATTTGTTTAAAATATGTGAGTGAATAATTTCATAAAGTTGTTTTTTTTAAAAACTAAATATTAAACATCAAATTATGATTCTGAGCTAAAAATGATAGACATTATATATAATTACCTTCTTTTTATGGTTGTGTTGAAACAAAAGAAGTTGCGCATTGTCTGTAAACGGGGGTCTCCAGGGTAAAACGGACAAATTAAAAATACTTCGGGGTGCTTAATGTGCTATAAAACTGCTACGGCAGCATATAGACATATTGTTCTATCAAACACAACAGTTCTTTTGGCTTAAAATACAGCGGTTTATTTTAAAGAGGGGTGCAAGAGAGTAAGCCTGAACGATATATCGTTTAAACATCGCCATCGCGATGTGCGTGTGCGCAATAGACCCTACTCACCTACGTCACAAAATGGGCGTGTCGTTGTTTCCGGCCGCCATATTGTACCTCTTTTTCAGACCTATTCTCATTGTTTTCAATTAGTGGAGCAAGTTATAGAGCAATTCATGGAAGCCCCGGTGTTATCTGACGCTGTAAACTCATTGGATCCGTTGCATAAAAGGCGTTACGTGGAAAAGCTTCAGTTTATCCATTCGCCAGATCCGTATTTGATGCCTAAATTGATGTTTTTCGACCCGCTGGCTTCGCCTGACATCTGATATCCTGATATTTACAACTATCTTGTCCACACAAAATCAGCCTGTTCTCACGAAAGTTTGAAAAACTTTAAGAGCTTGGAGGCTTATAAATGCTACGTTGCTGGTTGGGTGAAACAGGTCCTCGTACATCCACTGTCAAGTCTAATGTATTTCATATCATTTGTCAATGGAGCTAGGGCTTTTAATGTTTATATGGTTTAGCGATAGCACTCTCACTGTATACATATATAATACGTAATAAATATGAAGTGCGATAGCACTACTCCAGATTGTCCCTAGTTGAATTTATTTTTTGGCTTTTGACCTCAATAGTGAAATTGTAAATTAATTGTATGACAACTGTCTGATTATCCCCTTATAATTATATATTTTCAGGTAGTTCATTCACAACGTCTGAGTGTATGTTGTCGGCGATTAGCCTAGCAATGATCTTAATTGTGGTTCTCAGCCAAAACCCTCTAAATATATATTAAATGCATCTTACCAGATATAAAATGACTACTACGTAATCTGTGGTAGTCGTTTGGAGCCCAGTTTACTCGTCGAATTGCAGCAGTCAATCTCGGTCTCCTCTCCGGGTCTCTCGGAATACGGTAAAAATTCAAGTCTCTCCGTCTATCTTCTCTGTTTTTGCAACCGACCGCCACACACGACTTCACCATTTTGATTATTAATGTTAACGAGCAGAAAAATACGCCATAATAGGAGGAATTTACGAAGCGCTAATGCATTAACATGACTCGTATCCGGACAACATGGCGCGGGGGCGTGGCTGTGACGTCACGTGAGTAGGGTCTATAGTCCCATCGCAAGCATGTGCGATAGTTTTTCTTTTTTTTTGATCGACATACGCCTCACTTTCTGGTCTGCGCACAGCCTCCTACCCTCCCTCTCCCAGCCTTTTGATCCTCTCAGTCACTGCGGCACAACAATGGCTTTGATCTGGCCAAAGAAGCAGACTTCACACGGGCATCTGTCAATCATCGTTTAACTTGTTAAACAGTTGCAAGGAAGCCGCGCTGGAATGAATGTGTGTACTGTGGGGACGTTGGAGATATTTAAATGCCAGAAGTGATCATGAGGAGTTTGAAATTTCTACATGTCACTTCAACGGTCACAGCTAAAGTAGATAAACAGAAGCATTTAATAAAGCCAAGCATTTATCTGCTACAGTACTTTATTCTTGTTCAAAAATGATTTGGTTGGACAGTTATGTTTAAAACTTATCATAATTATGAAATTTGAAGTGCTTAAAAACCATTTATTTATATACATTTTTTAAATCACTTTGGGGGTGGGGGGTGAGAAAAAAACATGTCTTATACACGGTGACCCCAAAAAAAGTTTACACTGCCATAATACAACTTAAATGCCATGTTTATTCAGCTTAGAATTAGAATTGAATCACAAATTATACATTATTGTAAAGAACATGTACAGTACACTCTATTTTTCAATGTGTCCTCCCTTAAGTGTCACAACAGCCTCCAGGCGCCTGCGGAACGCTTCTTTATGTAGGATGCTGCCATCTTTTCCCAAGATCTAACAATGGACCTCTCCAAGGCTGCCACAGAAGTTTGTGGCTTCTTACAGGCACTGTCCTCCACAGTTGCCCATATGCTATAATCCAGGGGATTGAGATCTGGACTCTGGGGTGGCTACATATCACCTTGTCAATCAACTTTTTGGTCCGCACAGATCGGCACTTCCAGACCCAGGTTTTCGTGAGGCTGTTCCAATATCTTTCAGCTTCTTTTTAACTTTGTAGACTGCACATCTGGATATTCTCAGATTTGCTGCAATCTCAGTAGGTGTCAGACCGGCACGCAGCAATTCAGGTACAGCTAAAGTTTTCTTCATTTTCAGCAGAAGCGCAGGAATTGTAGAGACGAGAGATTACCAGCTGCATTGAGTGACCTTAATGAATCACTTAAGCATGACAACCTATTTAGATATGTTTCAATGGCTTTTAAACAAGCAGTCAACTGAGTGTAAACTTTTTTTTGGGTCAACCTGTATGTATCTCTTTCCAATGCTAAATCTGAATAAATACATTGGGCACAAAAAACACACACAAAAAAAAATAAATAAAATGGGGGGGGTGGGCTACTTCGCGGTTTTTCACTTATCGCGGCGGGTTCTGGTTTCCATTAACCGCGAAAAACAAGGGATGACTGTACACTGTAGTGATCTAAAGTCTTTCCAAAAAGCTATTTAAGTCATCTTGTGAAAATATCTTGAAAAAAAAAAAAAAACATTTTTTTTAATATCGCAATATAATATCGCAATATATCGCAAACCCCCCAAAAAATCGCAGCAATAGTTTTTCCCAATATCGTTCAGGCCTACAAGAGAGGAAACTGCTTTTTCACCCTTGTCTGTGTTTTCCGCCATATATAAGTGCGTATGCTTGTTATTCCAATCCTGAATGTGCCCGGTTAGTGAAAGTATTAGGGTGTATCCACAAAAACATAACCATAACTCCGATACAATAATATTAACAATCAATGGAAAAACCTTTCTAATTCTAATTGCTGTAGGAGTTCGTAACGACAGGCCAGTAATTAACACAGCTCAAATTTTCAACATGGCTCTCATTTGGGCTAAGTAGACATCCAAAGGATTTCTAATTTGTGGTCCATAACACAGATGGCAGGAGAAACACAGCGTCTTAGTCCTATTTATATTTGAAAATCTGTAGAGACACCAAATCCAGCCGTAATCTTTTGACGGACAGTTTCCGTAATTGTGCTAAAATTGCTACATAGTCGCAAATGCAGTGCGCATGCACCTTCCGAAGTAATACCTGACCAATAGAGTGCAGTTGGGTCACACATGGCCTTTGTTTACATTTTAATCCAGTGCCCCAAACGAAAAAGAAGACAACTGTATCGATTTAGCTCCTGAACCGGAGCAAAACAACGGGGCCACAGGTCTGAAAGCACCCCAAATGACCTGTTCCTAATGAGTTAAGGAACATAATCATATTTTTGCACTGTTCTGTGCACTCATTGCTCAATCCCTTGGCCCTGGTGATCTCACAAAACTACTTTCCAAAGTAGTTTGGATGATACCTGCCAACAACTTCAAAAATCTATCAACCTCACAATCCTGCACTCCGTGTATGTACAACCTCTTCGTTTGTTTGTGCTAGTTGAATTATTCAACTTGATTGTTGTAGAAATAAATAATAGATTGCATCCTATTGACCAGGAAGTTTTTTTCTAGCTGGCACAACTTCTCTACTCAGACACAAACAAACAGAGCGTCTGTCAATCGTCAAGCTGTTTGAGAAAAGTGAATCTTGCGCAAATTGAACAGGGATTGCTTCATCACACTGCTGCCTTAGAAAGCCTCACTCCATAAATGATTTCCCCCAGCATGTAAATCTTGTAATCCCTGCTCTATGTGCACCACCTGGCTCTCTCTTTTTGATTCCTTTTTTTTTTTTATTCCTTTCAATGACCGAGAATGGAACTCACTTCATCTTACCATTTTAGGCAATGTCATCCTCTCTGCTCCGGTCGAGGCCGGAATGGCCAGTTGCTCTTAGTGTTTGTCAGCTGTCGGGCAGCCAAGCTAATGGACGCTGAAGGCTCGATCGACCTCACTTCCTTGATTTGTTTCTCCATGTCATGAGCACCTGTCTCGCGGCTGGCAGGCGGCTACAATATTTTCATTCAACACTGGCTTAGTCGAGGCGTCCTTCCAGAACTGCAGGACATTGTGCCTTGAAAATTCTTCAAAAATAAACCTTCAGTTTTCTGATTTTCTGATTTTACATATTTAGGAATAACAGATAATACATTTTTAGAGACGTGATCAGCACGGTTGACAGATAAATGCTAACATTTCTTTTTATATGATTTATTTGGTGTTTACATTATTTAGCAAATTTACTAGGCCTGCACAATATATCGTTAACAATATATAACAATATATTGTTTTTTTGTTGTTTTTTTCTGGACACGGAAACTTTTGCTTCATAAAAGCTGCAAATGTGCAGAGACATGGCCTTCTGGATCCCATTTATATACAGCAATCTTCATTATTCACAAACTAACACCTTAGCCTGGATTAATCAGTAGCTTTTAATTTTTGTTCAAAAATCCTCTCAGGCAAAACAAACTACTATTTCAGTATGAAGTTAACTGTTAAAAACAGTAAATAAAATACTCAAGTCCACATTCTGTATCGGCAGCTTTAAACTACATTCATTTTGTGTTGTGAATCAACCGTTAAAGTTGTTGAAATTGCTTCCGTTATTCCATAATTTCCCTTCTGTCTACTTTCGACGTGAAAGTTTTAAAACTGTTTCATCATTTAAAGATAGATTCAAGTCAAGATTTGACCGTTTTTAAAAAATTTTTTTAAAATAGGTAAAAAAGTAATTCGGTTCGCTACAACAGAGCCTTCTAGAGAACTCTACTGCTTTAAGATGGCGCCTGTTTACTGGCGCGAGAAAGTGTCATTTCGCATCTAGTTCTTGGTATATGATCTAACACGGCCGTCGTCAGTCATTCACATCTAGTTCTAGATATATGTGATATCTACCATAGCCGTATGTTGCCGTATGTTTGTAGCAACTAGCAACTGGGCGCTGTTTGTAGCGGCTGACGGCCGCAGTCAGGTATTGTTTTTTTTTTTTTTTTTTTTTTTTTTATCTAGTGGCATGAGTTGAACATGATATTTACTCTCGGTCCGTTCTTCATTGCGTCCTGAAGACTGCGCTGTGTTTTATTTCCGCTTTACCTGGCATAATTCAATAATCGGAATTTGGATGTTTGCGAAACGTTCTCGAATCTTCCACGGCCGAATCGCGAATAATCTAAGAATCGGAAATTTTGCACGCCTCTATTAATCAGTATTATATGAATGCACTGTGGCCATGCCAAGTCTTCTAATGTCATCCCAAACAGAGCTACACTGGTACCTCGACATACGATCGCTTCGACACACGATCGTTTTGACATCCGACATAATATGACTCGCCATTTGTTTTTACATCCGACGACATGCTTGAAATACGACGATTTATGACAGCGCCGCAGTTTTTTTGTTTTGCCGCAAGGCGGACGCACGGCGGATTTTCTTGTGAGAGAAAGCAACACGGGTTTCAAAAAGGTTAGTGCAGGTGGTGAATAAAGGAAAAAGGTGACGCTTACTGTTGAAATGAAGATGGAAATGATAGAAAAATAAGAGCGTGGTGTGCCCATCCGTGAACTGGCTCGGCAATACGGCTATAGAATGTCTACAATCTCGACGGTCCTCCACCGCCCTGCGTTCGCCAGTCTTTATAAGTTAAGGTGACAATTACCATTGTGGTAACATCGCCAAAGAAATCGGCAGCTTCGTCAGGTTTTGAATAATTTATTTCAGAACTTGTGCAACACAACATGCCTACTGTCCGCCGCAGTTGACGCCAACGAAAAAACATTAAATGAGAAAGTAAACTCTTTATCACACCTTTCTCACGTCAGCCACACGGTGCGTTCAGGTACAGCACGCCACATTAGAACCCAATTCGTTACATTATTACAGGAATATTTTTTATATTATTATTTTGATTTATTTATAATTGTTGTGCTTTGTGTAATTGCCATTTGTAATAGCACCGGCAGTATTTATTAAGGATTGTGGAACGAATTAATGGAATTATTTTGTATTTTTAAGGAGAAAATCCTGCTCTACATACGACCGTTTCGACTTACAAACAAGGTCATGGAACGAATTAATTTCGTATGTAGAGGTACCACTGAATTCAAGTCATCTGGTGAAAATTCTTCTAGTTTTGATATCTCAATTTATATCGCAAACCACCAAAAAGTCGCAAAGTCATTTTTTTCCGGTATTGTTCAACCCTAATATTTACAGTATCAGGATTGCAAATCGACACCGTTGACCAACAGGACAAACTTACAGCTGACCAAGATGACAAACATACATATAAATAGGTCAAGTAAAAAATGGGAGGAAAAAAAAGAAAAGAAATCTTATCCTGACAATATGTTTAACATGTACTGTTAACTTTTTAGCAGTAGAAGCTAGCAGACCAAGAGGACAAACTTCCCTATGGAAATAAGCACATTAAAAAAATAAGTTTTATTTGACAATATGCATAACATGGCTGCATGAGGTAAACATTCAATTTCGTTTATTTTTTTATTTTTATTTTTTACGAAAAATAGAAGCGAAGTCATAAGCCATTCTTTTAGAAAACTGATGATGTCAAGTAGTGCTGCAACGATTAATCGATTAACTCGAGTATTCGATTTAGAAAAAAATATTCGAATTAAATTTTGTTGCTTGGAGTATTCGTTTCATTACAGTGGCGTTTTAATGGGTTATTTTGAAAGTGTTTACATTTAGTTTTATTGATTAGGGTGGATACACTGCCCTCTGGTCTGCCACATTTCACATGGCTGAATCCAACTGCTCCCTGTTAAGACCAACGTAATCAAAGCTTTCGTTTTGGCTTGTTTTTTTAATGCATCCATAATTTAGTTTATAGGTACTGTATATTTAGCAGTTTTTTGTGGGATTATGAGTTTGAACTATTTTTTAAGAGCATTGTTAAAAAAAAAAAAAAAAAAAAAAAAAAAAAAGATTTTTAGCATTTTATAGCATTTAAGCTAGCAGGTTTTTGCTATGTAAGTTACCAATTGTTCTTTTGTTGTACATAGATCCTCATTTATTTATCTTTATATACTGTTTGAGGCTCGTCCCATATTTTAATTTTTCATGTTCCTTATCCGATTACTCGATTAATCGAACTAACTAGTTCATCAATTAATCGACTACTAAAATAATCAATAGCTTGAGCCCCAAAGTCATACGATTCATTGCTTTTTCTTCTTCTTTGACCATGCTAAAAATATTATCGTAACAGGGTTGCGTGCATGTTTTGATACGCACACGCTCCACAAAGAGTAATTATTATTTGAAATATTATTTTTACTAAAACCAATTCTCCCTCAGTAACAATGCACAACAATGAAACAATACAAAAAAGACATTTACATTTCATTTTAATGGACGTTTTATATTAGTTTTAGTTATTAAGAGGGGTGGGACACAAGTAAAATGGTATTTTAGGGCATACACCAGACCTATTTATCTTTCACCTGTTCGTTTTGAAACAGTCCAGATAATAAAATAGTCAATAAAAATGTGGATTTGTCAAATATTTTGACTGTGGGAGTCGGTCAGCGGTTGGTTAAGACAGCTCTGCAACACTGATTTATACAATTTATTGCCACGTGTGATTATCGCTGCGGGAAGGACATGCCGTCGTAACTGGGAGGACACGGACAGAATTGTAATATGAGATGCTGCAGGGAGCTCATCAATCACAGCCTCAAGAATATGACACTGCTGGGGTAGCAAATATGAAAGGAAAAAGTTAGCGTTCCAGGAGGTGCCTTACCTTCTTCATTTACATTGTTGCCTAAACCATATTAAATTATGTATCAGCTATTCCTTCTATTGACAATAGCATCATTTTTTAAAATATATTATGAAAATACACTCTACTGAACTCTATATTTACTATACTTCTTAAATCAATAATGCGCAACTGTCACTAAATGTCCCAATACCACTGAATCAGGAATGTGATAAATCACCACACAATGCAACCTTATGGTGCAGAAATGAATCAATCGGTGAACACATTGGCTGCCATTAATGGTGATAGATGTCACTGACACTGAAACATGAGCATTCTGATTGACATCTGATGAGTGAAGCAGTTCAGAATGCGACCTAAAAATGTCAAACAGAACAGCTCACCGTAAAAAAACAAACACACAAAACAAAACGATATCTTTTATAACTCAATATTTTAGGTAAACTGGAATCCAGTTAAGTATTAAATATTAACTTGATAAAATTAGTTAGGGAAACTCAAATTTACAAGTTACTTAACCGTTTTTGGAGCACTCATTTACAGTGGTATGAAAAAGTATCTGAACCTTTTGGAATTTTTCACATTTCTGCATAAAATCCCCATCAAATGTGATCTGATCTTTGTCAGAATCACACAGATGAAAAAACAGTGTCTGCTTTAACTAAAACCACCCAAACATAGGTTTTCATATTTTAATGAGGATAGTATGCAAACAATGACAGAAGGGGGAAAAATAAGTAAGTGAACCATCACATTTAAGATTTTGTGCCCCCCTCCTTTGGCAGTAATAACTTCAACAGACACTTCCTGTAGCTGCAGATCAGTCTGGCACATCGATCAGGACTAATCTTGGCCCATTCTTCTCTACAAAACAGCTGTAGTTCAGTCAGATGCCTGGGATATCTGGCATGAATCGCTATCTTTAGGACATGCCACAGCATCTCAATGGGGTTCAAGTCTGGACTTTGACTCCAGAACGTGTATTTTGTTCTTCTGAAACCATTATGAAGTTGTGTTTTGGATCATTGTCTTGTTGCAGCATCCATCCTCTTTTTAGCTTCAACTGTCTGACATACGGCCTCAGGTTTTCCTGAAAAACCTCTTGATAAACTTTTGAATTCATTCTTCCATTAATGATTGCAAGTTGTCCAGGTCCCGAGGCTGCAAAACAGCCCCAAATAATGATGCTCCCTCCACCGTGCTCCACGGTGGGGATGAGGTGTTGGTGAGCTGTTCCAATTTTCCTCCACACATGACATTTTGTGTTACTCCCAAACAATTCAACTTCAATCAGTACACAAAATATTTTGCCCAAACTTCTGTTGAGTCGCCAAGTGCCTTTTTGCGAACATTAAACAAACAAAAAAAAAAAACAGCATTAGCTTCCTCCGTGGAGTCCTCCCATGAACACCATTCTTGGCCATAGTTTTACATATAGTTGATGTGTGCACATAGATATTGGACAGGGCCAGTGATTTCTGTAAGTCTTTAGCAGACACTCTAGGGTTCTTTTTACCTCTCTTGAGTATTCTGCACTGAACTCTTGTTGTCATGTTTGGTGGACGGCCACTCCTTCGGAGAAAGCAACACTGCCAAACTCTCTTCATTTGTAGACGATTTATCTGACTGTGGATTGGTGAACATCCAGACTTTTAGAGATGGTTTTGTATCCTTTCCCAGCTTTATACAAATCAACAATCCTTGATCGCAGGTCTTCAGACAGCTCTTTTGACCGAGCCTTAATGCACATCAGACAATGCACCTTATCAAGACACTTCTTACCAGGTGTGTGTTTTATAGTGGGCAGGGCACCTTTAAACCACTCATCAGTGATTGGGCACACACCTGACTTAGTGTTTGGTAGAAATTGGTTTCAGTTGCTCTCCAAGTCTCCATAGGAGGAGGGTTCACTTACTTATTTTTCCCCCTTCTGTCATTATTTGCATGCTGTCCTCATAAAAATATGAAAACCTACAGTATGAAAACCTACAGTATAATTGTTTGGGTTGTTTTAGTTAAAACGGACACTGTTTATTAGAGGAGTTCCCAAAAATCGATTATCACATGCATCGCGATTCGACACGTGACGATTCGATTACGATTCATAAAGACTCAAAAACGATGATTTTCCCTCATAACTTTATGACAGCCGCTCTTAGCGGAAAGAAATTCGAGACACGTCTGCCGCCCGGACGCACGCACGTTATAATGGATGCTGCCTGTAACTTACTGAGAGATTTACTCTTTTTCAAAAGACTGGCAAATAAATTTGTGTATGAAACGGGCAGGGACAGAGGCGCGACCCAGTGCGCTTTAAAGCGACAGGGGAAGAGAGATGATACGTTGCTCCTCGTCTTTCAGATATCCAGCTGTAGTTTCAAGTCTCAATTGAAAAATGTCCTGAGTGTGTTGCTAAAACCCGTGTGCGTCTATAAGAGATGAGTACACGAACCCTCTTGTACTGTTTAGCCTTTATTGTTGTTGTTGTTAAGGTGTTAATAGTTAGCGCCGAGCGCTAAGCTAATTAGCTAATTCGCTAACGTGTATTTCATTTGCAGAAAAAAACCCATGATTAAGTACAGCGGTACTAACACTACAAACATGCGAAATAGCACAGAAATATGTGAAAACAAAGTATATTGGTTAAAAGAATGCTTATTACTAAAGACACATTGTTTCCAGAAAATGTGGAATTCATTCCACCTGTGTAAATGTTATTGTATTGTTGAGAGAAATAAGTACTCCGTTTAAAATGGTTATTTTTTTTTTGCACTTTCTTGTAAAAATAAATAAAAAAGCAGCTTATGGGTAGCTTTTTGTTGTATGAGCATGTTTCAGATTCAGATTCAGAATATTTATTGTCCTTATTACAAAAAGCACAACGAAACCTTGTTTGGAGCATCCATATAGCTCATGCAGCTAAGCTGGTAAAGTGCAAAACCCATAAAATAAATACCCTTCAGTACCCAGTGTAAACATTGGCACAGTTTTGGACATATGTACAACAATTCCACAGCAGCATGAGGTCATGTCAGTGCTAAAGTGCAGAGCAAAAATATACCAGTTAAAAACAGTCATAAATCAGTGCAAAACCCAGATAAGGTAATCAAGTATAATCAAGTATAGCCTACTGGTCGTCAACCAATGGGTAAGGGTCAGGGAGGAGGAAAATTCCATCCTTCCTGCTAAATCATTGGGATATTTTAAATAAATGATGGACAAAAATTTGTTTGTCTACTTCATTAATTAGTAATATAAGATGCATCGATAATCGTGATAACTGTGATTGTCGTCAATACCGTGATCGTCGTTCAAAAATCGAATCGTAGCACCCTGAATCGTAATCGAATCGTGGAGTGCCTAAGATGGCACACCCCTTCTGTTTATTCATCTGTGTGATTTTGACAGATCAAAACATATTTGATGGTGATTTTATGCAGAAATGTGAGAAATTCCAAAAGGTTCAGATACTTTTTCATACAACTGTAACTCTTAACTTATTGGCTGCCATTGACTGGATAGATGTCTAATCCATTTGAAGTGGGAGCGTTGCAGCTGCCAACTTTTCTAAAAAGTCTTCACTCAAAAACTGTTGAAGAGCCTGCAGTGTCTCTGACAGATCAGAATTGATGTTACTATATATAGATACCAGCAGGCTAATTTTGTCATGCTAGGATGACTCCGCTATCTTTTACGCATACCTGAATGAGGACACTGTCTGACAAACCGTTTTCTCTCGGAATTGCAACTTTTCGGACTTTTTGCTCCCTGCCAATAATACTAACAGAGTTAAAGCTTTTCAAGCTCTGGAGGGAGAAGAAGCACTATGTTCCTCATCTTTCCCTTTGTGTCACACATGTACTGCACATGAGGCAGTTGTGTGCTTGAAGATTCTCTCAGTTCTGCGTATTTCTGTAGCGTTCATCACCCCGAAGGCTGCTCTTGCGCTCTCTCTGGATTTGGCCCTTTCTTTACTTTCTTCTTTCCACACCACCACTTCTTTTCCTCGCTCCATCGCTACCTCGCTGTCTGAGAAGCTTCATAGTGGCTTAGATCTTGGGGATGAGTCTGAACTTCCCTCCGGAGGACAGGACATTGACTTCGTCCAAGTTGGCCATGTTAATAATTCATTCGAACATCACTAATAGGAGATTATTCTGCTCCGTGTCACTCTCAATTTGCCCCTGAAAGTTTTTTATTTTTGGGAAAGTTAATAGAAGAGCGGAAAGCGGGGGAATCGGCACAATAGGAGGCAGGCTTGACTTCTGTTATTAGCTTCCGACACACAACGGCGACCTCATCATTCTGCTACTGTTTTCTTGTGACAGGGTTATTTTCGTCGGTAAAACATTCGGCAAGTCAGATTTGAGATTGCTTTCCTTTAGTATTAATTAATGGCTGACAAAGTAACACTTGAAGATAATTACTGATACATTTAGATCTTGAATGTGGGTATGTTGTCTGGCCACATTATCCCATGGAAACTTTGGCCACTCAAACTAAAGAAAGAGATGAATTAACTTCCTCCTTTTCTAATGGCTTTAATGTTATTTAATGCATTAACTGTGTGGCTGCCATTGACGGTGTTAGACGTCAAATCCGTTTGGACTTTGGGGGGAGCTAGCAGTTTAGGGCTGCAGCTATAGATTATTTTAGTAGTCGATTAATCTATGAACTAACGTATTGGCCCGAATATAAGACGGTCCTGATTATAAGACGACCCCCTCTTTTTCAAGACTCAAGTTTGAAAAAAGACTTTTTGAACACCTAATTAATTTTTATACAGAAAATAATTACAGTACATTTGAAACATGATTATAACAATATATTTGAGACAAAAAGTATGTTATTTTGTCTCATTCAAATCTTAATATCTGAACATTTAAATATGTAAACTAAAGTGCAGTCACATTCGCAAATGAATGGCTTCTGGATTTTGAAATGTAAATAAACTATTGTGATAAAACAACAAAATTGTAATAACTGCATTAACCATCAAAGTTAAGTCTAACTGTAACTGTAGTCTTGAAACAAATCTGAATAAGGAAAAACATTGTAATAAAATAATGCAAACTGGTGAAATTTCAGAGTAGCTGAGATCTGTCATGACAGAACATCGCTTCAATGATATCTGGCGCCATCTAGCGTCGTGAATGGGTATAATGTCTCGACCGCGAATATAAGGCGACCCCCACTTTTTCAGTCTTATTTCAATGCAAAAAACACAGTCTTATAATTGGGCCAATATGGTAGTTAGTTCAAATAATCGAGTAATCGGATTAGGAACATAAAAATTAAAATAGCTGAACTTAGCCTCAACTGGTATAAAAAATAAATTAGGATCTTAAGTACAAGAAAAGAACAACTGGCGAACTTGCATAGCAAAACTCTGCTAGCTTAAATGCTATAAAATGCTAACTTTTATTTATTTATTTTTTACAATGCTCTTAACAACGCGTTCAAACACATATTCCCTCAATAAAACGGCTAACCTATGAATTAAGTTACGAATGCATTAAAAAAATGGCTCAAACAAAAACTTACCTCATGTTGGTCTTAACAGGAAGCAGCTGGATTCAGCCATGTTAAATGAGTTATGTCATATTCACTGTTGCCACTAGAGGGTAGTGTACCCACTCCAAAAAATAAATAAATGAATGCAAACTCTTTCAAAACAAACCAATTACAGCGCCACCTTATTTAAACAAGTACTCGAAGCAGCAAAATTAAATTTGAAGCTTTTTTTCTAATCGAATTACTCGAGTTAATCGATTAATCGTCGCAGCACTATAGCAGTGATCGATCCTGCCAAATGGATTGGACGTCCATCGCTGTCAATGACGGAAGGAAATATATTTTTTAAATATTTATTAAAAAAAAAAAAAATTCAGGTGTTTTTTTATAAAAAAAAATTATTTTAAAGATTTTTTTTAATTTAAAAAATAACATTTTAAGTGAAACCGACAAAAACATCATTTTCTATTTAAATGAAGAATGTTAACAAAACTTTTAATTTATTTAAAATAAAACAAAGAAAAAAATCAATATGATCTTTATTTATTTATTTTTAGAATTTAATTTGAAAATATTTTAAATGAAAATAAAAAAATAAAAATCGAAAAAATATATATTCATTTATTTGTCTCCCATACTATGTGTAATTATTGTTTTTATTTCTTTTTATTATATTTCTTCAAAATGAAAAAAAGTACAAAACAGAAAATAGAGTATTTTATTTGTTTTTAAATTAATATTCAAAGGTTTTTTTTAGGGCTGTCAAAATGATCGCGTTAACGGGCGTTAATTAATTTTTTAAAATAATCACGTTAAAATATTTGACGCAATTAACGCAGATGCCCCGCTCAGACAGAGTTAAATGACAGTACAGTGAAATGCTGACTTGTTGTGTTTTATGGAGTTTTGCCGCCCTCTGCTGGTGCTTGGGTGCGACTGATTTTATAGGCTTCAGCACCCATGAGCATTGTGTAAGTAATTATTGACATCAACAATGGCGGGCTACTAGTTTATTTTTTGATTGAAAATTTTACAAATTTTATTAAAACGAAAACATTTAGAGGGGTTTTAATATAACATTTATATAACTTGTACTAACATTCATCTTTTAAGAGCAACAAGTCTTTCTATCCATGGATCGTTTTAACAGAATGTTAATAATGTTAATGCCATCTTGTTGATTTATTGTTATTATAAACAAATACAGTCCTTATGTACCGTATGTTTAATGTATATATCCATCTTGTGTCTTATCTTTCCATTCCAACAATAATTTACAGAAAAATATGGCATATTTTATAGATGGTTTGAATTGCGATTAATTGCGATTAATTACGATTAATTAATTTTTAAGCTGTAATTAGCTCGATTAAAAATTTTAATCGTTTGACAGCCCTAGTTTTTTTCAATTGCCGTTAGCTCATTTCCTGCCAGGCCCTGAAACATTCTCAATTAATGCCAGCCATCCCCGTTGAAATGGATTTGACGTCTATTGCCGTCATTGACAGTGAATGAGTTAAGTAAATTCCGACATGGTCTACCAGCAATGATATCCCACGACTGGGCAAGCGCCGACAAGAACCATTTTTCACCAATTCAGTTCAATATGCAAGGACAAACAAAAATCTGATCTCATTCCCCATCTACATTCTTTGAAGTGCCCGGTTTGTTGCCAAGTTACAAAAGGTTGTTTGGCGTCAATTCACTTGGCAATCAAAAAGATCAAAAACATGATTTGAAAAAAAAAAGAAAAAAAGTTTTTTCTTTCATGGTTTTGTTTTAGCAGCTGAACACTTGAAAATGCACTTAGCTTTCCTCAGCAGGGCCTGTCCGTGTGTGCATTGAGTTTGACGAGAATTGAGAGTGTCTTTGCAATTACTCAAATGCACGCATCGTACGCATCGCACTGCACGCGTGTCGGCTATGAAATAACGAGGCGACGGCGGCCCGCTCAGACCGTGACAGTGCAGTGTTGTTTAGTGGAGATGGTTCTGCTCAAAGAAAAATGACATGGAAGAGGGACTTGCTGTTGATCAGATCAAATGGAAATTTTGCTTGCAGTGTTGGATACTCAAGACCTGTCTTTGTTCCAGGCAAATCTGGTCCGGGGCTTGAATTCCAAAGATTGAGTCAGTCTTATTCTTTTTTTCCATCTTGGTTTTGATCAACAAAATCATATTTTAAATGCACTGATTCCCTTACTGTCAAGTTTCGGTCTTGTTTGAGTTTTGCAAAAGACATTCTTGGCTTCTGTTAAGGTTTTGTTTCATTCTTGACTCTAAGGCTAGGTTCATACCACGGGTCTTAATGCACAAATCCGATTTTTCTTCATATCTGTTTTTGCCCGTTCAGACTGCCTTTTTCCATTGAGTTTATAAATGTTGTACGCATGCACGCACACTAACTCGCAGTCCGACATGCGCTGAGAAAACTGACCCGCCTGCGCAGAAGCATCAAACAAATGAATACACATGCTGGTTTTATGTCATTCTATGCAATCATATTTTGATTTCCAGAAGGAGGACACATACAGTGGGGCAAATAAGTATTTAGTCAACCCCTAATTGTGCAAGTTCTCCCACTTGAAAATATTAGAGAGGCCTATAATTGTCAACATGGATAAACCTCAACCATGAGAGACAGAATGTGGAAAAAAACCCAGTAAATCACATTGTTTGATTTTAAAAGATTTTATCATGGTGGAAAATAAGTATTTGGTCAATACCAAAAGTTCATCTCAATACTTTGTTATGTGCCCTTTGTTAGCAATAACGGATGCCAAACGTCTTCTGTAACTCTTCACAAGCTTTTAACACTGTTGCTGGTATTTTGGTATTATGCAGATCTCCTCTAGAGCAGTGATGTTTTGGGGCTGTGGTTGGGGAACACGGTCTTTCAACTCCCTCCAAGATTTTCTATGGGGTTGAGATCTGGAGACTGGCTAGGCAACTCCAGGACCTTGAAATGCTTCTTACGAAGCCACTCCTTTGTTGCCCTGGCTGTGTGTTTGGGATCATTGTCATGCTGAAAGACCCAGCCACGTCTCATCTTCAGTGCCCTTGCTGATGGAAGCAGATTTTCACTCAAAATCTCTTTATGCATGGCCCCATTCATTCTTTCCTTTACACAGATCAGTCGTCCTGGTCCCTTTGCAGAAAAACGGCCCCAAAGCACGATGTTTCCACCCCCATGCGTCACAGTGGGTATGGTGTTCTTCGGATGCAATTCAGTATTCTTTCTCTTCCAAACATGAGAACCTTTGTTTCTACCAAAAAGTTCTATTTTGGTTTCATCTGACCATAACACATTCTCCCAGTCCTCTTTTGGATCATCCAAATGCTCTCTAGCGAACTGCAGACGAGCTTGGACGTGTACTTTCTTCAGCAGGGGGACACGTCTGGCAGTGCAGGATTTGAGTCCCTGGCGGCGCATCGTGGTACTGATAGTAGCCTTTGTTACTTTGGTCCCAGCTCTCTGTAGGTCATTCACTCGGTCCCCCGTGTGCTTCCGTGATTTTTGCTCACCGTTCTTGTCATCATTTTGACGCCACGGGTTGATATCTTGCACGGAGCCCCACATCGAGGGAAATTAGCAGTGGTCTTGTATGTCTTCCATTTTCTAATAATTGCTCCCACAGTTATTTCTTTACACCAAGCGTTTTACCTATTGCAGATTCAGTCTTCCCAGCCTGGTGCAGGTCTACAATTTTGTCTCTGGTGTCCTTCGACTGCTCTTTGGTCTTGGCCATAGTGGAGTTTTGAGTGTGACTGACTGAGTTTGTGGACGGGTGTCTTTTTATACCGATAATGAGTTAAAACAGGTGTCATTCTTACAGGTAACGAGTGGAGCCTCTTTAGACCTCGTTAGAAGAAGTTAGACCTCTTTGACTACCAGAAATCTTGCTTGTTTGTGGGTGACCAAATACTTATTTTCCACTCTAATTTGGAAATAAATTCTTTACACATCAAACAATGTGATTTTCTGTTTTTTTCCCCCCAATTTCTGTCTCTCATGGTTGAGGTTTACCTATGTTGATGATTACAGGCCTCTCCAATCTTTTTAAGTAGGAGAACTTGCACAATTGGTGGTTGACTAAATACTTATTTGCCCCACTGTATAACAGACATAAATAATCCCTGTTTATTCTCATATTAAAAATTAATATGGATTCATAGAACGCATATATGACGCATGCCCCGATTCTCGGCCATGTAAGCAATATAGAAATACAGTACTGCTCATTTGAAGCACAGAAAGAAAACTGAGCATTTTCAGGCTTACCTCCCTCCCAATTAATTTTTTTAATGACTGTTTTCAAGCCCGTCTCTTCCCTAAAAGCCGAGTTGAGCTAGGTGCTAACGCTAATGTACAGCTCCCTTGCTGCCGTGCTTCTCGCTCTTGGCTGACGTAATTAGTTGCATGAATTCAAATTTTGAAGATCTGAAGATTTTCAAATTTCAGATCGTCAAGTTAATGCCTCATTCGAGTTGGAAAAATCGGATTTTTGCATTAAGACCTGTGGTATGAACCAAACATAAAAGTCTTGATCTTTAATTAACCGCAGTAATTCCTGATTTGGGGAAAGTCTTGGTCTTGACTCCATAAAATATTAATCTTGATTTACTGTTATCTCAGTGATTCCTAAATTAAGGTAAATCTTGGTCTTGTTTTGGTCCTAAAAGACTCAGTCAGGGTTGGTCACGCTATTGGTTTTGAGTTTGACTCCCAAAAGTCTTAATCTTGACTTCATCTCTGTGATTCCTAAATTTGGGCGAATATTGGTCTTGTTCTAGTTTTACATTCAAGTCCCAAAAGACTCAGTCAGTCTCGGCGCCCGTTTTGTTTTGTCTCTGACTCAATTCCTAAAGACTCAGTCACTATTGTTCTTGGTCTTGGCCTCTGTCTTGGTCTTGCCCTTGAATCCCAAGAGGCTTAGTCAGTATTGGTCTCAGTGTGGGTCTTGGTCAGTTGGTCTTGACCCTCTAAGGTCTTGATCTTGATTTAATCTCAATGATTGCCTAATTTCAGACAAGTCTTGGTCTTGTTTCAGTCTCATACTCGATTACAAAAAGACTTAGTCAATCTCAGTCTTGGTCTTGATTGCCAAAAGTATTTATCATGACTTAATTGCAGTGATTCCTAAATTTGGTTAACTCTCGTTTAGAGCTGAAAAGAATACTCGAGCAACTCGAGTAACTTGAGTTTAAAAACTGATCCGAGTAATTTTATTCACCTCGAGTAATCGTTTATTTTGACAGCTCTAAGCATCACGTTTTGCTCGGACTACTTTTAATGCGGGACAACGCGCTGATGTCACGTGCGTCGAGGAAGAAGCAAAAAAAAAAAAAAAAAACTTACTGCAACCGACAGCCGCTACAAACGACGCCGACGTTGCTAAATACTAGCCCACACGATGCTACGTTAGTAGCAGGTAGTGTCTGATGAGTCTCATAGAGATCACACGTATGTTGAACTAGATGCGAATTGACAGACTCGGCCGCGTCTGGGCAGCGTTAGTAAACAGCCGCCATCTTAAAGCAGTAGAGCGCTAAGCGCTAATAAAGAGCGCTAAGCGCTAATAAATAAAGATTAACGTCACTGTCACTAGCTCGCGTAATGTTAGCCCTGCGGAGGGCTAGGTTTCTATTAGTTATGACCACTGTCGATGCGTGGATAACGTGTCTTACATACAGGCTTTAACATAACATAGCGTTGTGGAGTGATGAGGGTGTAAAATAAAAACTCAATAATGCTAACTATCAATTTTAGCTCAGTAGTCATTGCAGGATAAAACACCAAGTAGCACTGGTCCCTAATGTGCTCCAATACAGCCTGTATCATACATTTATTTTGAACACTGCAAAAACTCAAAATCTTATCAGGGCTTAGAGTTTAGACTAACTTAAAACTTAACTAGAACTTTAAATTGGCTTGACACAAATAGAAATTCAATTGAAACACGTGGGAAAAAAATCTTTACTTTTAAGTGATGTGTGTTATCAAGTGTAACGGCATTTTTAGGTATATACGTATATATATATATATATATACTGGACTGTCTCAGGAAATTAGAATACACAATATTCTAATTTTTTGAGACAGTCCTGTGTATATATACAGGACTGTCTCAGGAAATTAGAATACACAATATTCTAATTTCCTGAGACAGTCAGGAAATTAGAATATTGTGTATTCTAATTTCCTGAGACAGTCCTGTATATATACACAGGACTGTCTCATAAAATTAGAATATTGTGTATTCTAATTTTCTGAGACAGTCCAGTATATATTTTTAATAAGATGTAAAGGTTTTTTGAGTGAAAGCAGTGAATTAGTCTTTTTTTTTTAAAATTCTAATTACATCTGAGATGCAGTTGTTGGCTGTTTTCAACAATATACATCGAAAATAAAGACATTGACAGAAAATGGTTCAAGATTAGATGAAATGTCTTTTTTTCTCATGTATATTTATAATTACTCTTCACCCAAAAATATATTTGTTTTATCCGATTACTCGATTAATCGATAGAATTTTCAGTCGATTACTCGATTACTAAAATATTCGATAGCTGCAGCCCTACTCTCGTTCGTGGATTTGAGCACAATGTACAGTAGTTGCTTGAGGTGGCAATGAGCTTGAAGCTGGCATGCCATACCGCTCTGTTTGTTTCTTCGGATTGGTTATGAAGCCGTAGCTTTAAAATGCACATTTGCGCATCTGTTCTGGGGCCCTGGGTGCCCTCTATATCACTTCCACCCTGTGGTGCTGTTATTATACACCTTCCTAGGTGTGTAATTATCACGTCTTAGAAGAGTGATGTGAGTAGGCTTGAGTGCTAGTAGCCTTACAGCTGTTTCCACTGAGAATAAGACAGTGGCCACAAATGATTGGATTAGTGCGTCCCCCACCCCACCACTTAGCATAATCCTCTTTTGTAGCATCCTATATGTGTGGCTGCGTGTGTGCGTATTGGAGTCTCCAGACCGCTTGTGTACAGTGAGGTCTGTACAGAGTTCGTCCGTGGAGACTGCGTGGCATCCTGCGCGAAACGTGTGTGGGATGCAGCTATGACACACTAGAGGCAGTCAAGGCAGGAGGAGGCGTGGAGCTGCTCTTTAACTCATTCACCGCCATTGATACCGATAAATGCCAATTGGATTGGATTTCTATCGGCATCAATGTCACAGAAAAATGATCATTCAATGCCAGCCTTCCCAGTTCAATTGGATTCAATAAAAGTTACCAAATAAAAAAACTAAATTTGATCTTTTTTTTTTTAATTTAAAAAAAATGTTTGGGAAAATGTCAACAAAAAATACAGTAAATATTTCCTTTATCTTTTTTTTTTTTTTTTTTTTTTTAAAGTAAAATAAAAAAAAAGAGGGTAAAAACAAACTGTAAATATGATTGTTTGCATCTTTTTATTCAATTGAAATATGTATTTGTATATTTCCAAATAGATGTGTTTTAAAAGAAAAAAAAAAAAAAAGAAAAATCATTCAATGACTGCCAGGTTATCCAAGCAAAATGGTTTAGATGTCTATTGCCGTCAATTTCGTTCAGAATTATTTATTTTGGTAATTTTTAATGGAAAAATGGCAGCCAATTAGTTTATAAAAAATAAGATTACATAAAGAATATGTAGTTTTTTTGGTTTTTACATAACTAAAAACACTTTTTTTTTAAAATTTATTTTTGTGTGTTTCGAATAAAATAACATAGATCATGTAGTTTCCCCCCCTTTTTTTTATTTAAAATGTACTGTATATTAACATGTTTAGAAATTAAGAGAGTATTCATTTTTTAAATTGTATTTTTAAAATACAGTATTTTCCATTAAATGTTTAAATAAAAAATTTAAAACATAAAGACGAACATTTACTGTTTATTCAATTCAATTCCATTTTATTTGCATAGACCTGAATCACAACAAGGTTGTCTCAAAAGGCTTTGCAGAGGCAATATGATACACAATTAGAAACAGCAAATGAAGCGACAAAGATGAATAAATAAAGTTCAAGTCCTGGGTATTCATTTCATTTTTCATTGGAAAAACTGTTAAAAACACAAAAAACATGTTAACTGGTTGTGTCATTGCTGTAACAGCACCTAATTATCATTTACTTACGTTGATGCAAACCTGTTTGGTATCGAGGACGAAATTGATTCCGCAAATTATACGGACGTCAAGCATCGTTATTTGGGAGTTTAGCTCGCTGTATAGCCAGGACCGAGCCGTAGCGTCGTGGTGAGGACAGTATATTCGCATTTTGTTGTTCATGCACTGTACACTTATTCGGCATGTTGTTCTCTATTGTATTTTTATATTAAATTGCCTTTCAAGATGACAGATCTGTTCTATGTGTGACCTATACTCCGGTGCGACTCATATGTTTTTTTTCTCTTCGTTGGGCATTTTATGGCTGGTGCGACTTATACTCAGGTGTGACTTGTAGTCCGAAAAATACGGAAAAAGTAAAAATTAAAGTTTAGTAAAGCTGATCTTAGAAGTACATTTTACTCAAAATGTTACTCAAGTAAACATAACAGAGTACATGTAACACGTTACTACCCAACTCTGATAATAAGTGTAAATATGACAAAGTTACTGCTCATTCTTGGAGCAACTGTGGTTCGTCTATGACCATCAATGGCAGCTATTGAGTTAATAACAACCAAATCTGAGTCCTTACTGAGCAAATATGGCTACGTTCATACTACAGGTCTTAATGCACAAATCTGATTTTTTGTCATATCTGTTTTTTGGGCGTGCCCGTTCAGACTGCCTTTGTCCATTGAGACCATTCAAGTATTACGCATGCGCACTAATTCGCAGTACGACACGCGCTGAGCAAGACAACCCGCATGTGCAGAAGCATCAAAACAAATGACCACACATGCTGGCTGTCATCCGTCATTCCAGCGATATCATATTTTTCTTTTTAAAAAGAGGACACAAATAACAGACATAAATAATCCCAGTTTAGGTTTATATTCAAGGTATACGGATTGATAGCATGCACGCACTGTCCGTGCATGTCACACGCACATACGGGCAGTTTGCCCCGACTCTCGGCCATGTAAGCAATGTTGAAATATTGCTTGTATGGAGCAGACAGAAAACCGATCATTCTCAGGCTTATCCTCAACCCATTTTCATTTTTTTTTTAAATGACTGTTGTCAAGTCCGACCCTTCCTAAAAAGCCGTGTTCAAGGCAAGCTAGGCGCTAATGACGCACAGCTGCACCGCTACCGTAGCGTCTCTCTCGGTTTTTGATGACGTAATTGCTGCATGAATTCCGATTTGAGAGACTGGACAATACAGACCGCCGCGACAGTCTGGAAAAATGTGGCCCAGATCGGATTTAAACCACATAGGAAAGTGACCCAGATTGGATTTGAAATGGTCCAGTTCTATGCCACTTGTCACGTTCAGACCGTCAAGTTAATGCCTCACTCGAGTCGGAAAAACACGAAAAAATCGGATTCGTACATTAAGACCTGTAGTATGAACGTAGCCTATGTAGGATTGACTAGAGCACTGTCAGAGGTGAAGCTATATTGTGAGTCTGAAGGGGGTAGAGTTGAATTATTGTAGCTAGGAGATAGCAGAATGCAGCCATCAGTTGGTCTTGGGGGCTTGCTCTGTCATTGTCAGCCTCTATAAACAGCCCACAGAGCGACAGGCACTTTGAAGTCTGCTAGAGCTGTTTAAATCCTGCCTGAAAAGACACACGAGCGCCAAGTAAAGAGAGGAGACTGAAAAGGAGGCGGCTAAAATGTAATCAGAAATGAGAAAGCAACTTTTCTTCAGTGGTTGCCATTGCGTTTATTTGCGTTACACGAGAGGTTCTCGGGCAGAATCGAGACGAGCCTTTGCAACATGAGAAGCGGTGATGCGGTGGCGGAGCAACACTGAGCCGGCGTTGCCAGATTAGTGCTTCGACATCATAGCCGAATAAAATGGGACTGAATCAGAATACGCGAATATCCTTTAACCCGATGTAACCTGCTCTGCTGCATTTATATTTACATTTTGTCGGAGGCATGCTGAACTTTTAGACAGAGTAACTCTTAAGTGTACACTCTAAGTCACAGAACAAACACGGTATTGTGCCTGTAGGGCTGTTGTTGTGCTGTTTCGCCAATGCAGGCCCAGAAGAACTTGAATTGAGATCCTAACGGTAGTGAATACTCAGCCAGAGTTGGTGTTTGTCCTATTCATGAGCGTTACAAACATTTAAAAAAGATTTTTGAATAAAAATGGTCAAAATTTATATTTTAACATTTATTTTTAAACCTCTTCATGGTAAATATTGTTGCATGTGTTTTATTTTAATTTTTAGATTATTTACATTTTCAAATAAAAAAAATAGCTCATTTTTTTAGTTTGTAGTTTAATTCTTAATTTAAATGACTCTTTTAAAAAGGATATATAAAAACAGTCAATGTTCGATTTTACGATTTTTTTCTTAAGGATATTGTTGACCTAAAAACTGTACAAATTTTCCTTTTTGAGCCATTTGACAGTAGTGCATGAATTGGGAGTGGATTTTCACTCCCGTGCCTTCTCGCCATTCCCATTCCATCCCGGGGGCTGAGTCAAAAAGTAAATCCCACTCCCGTTTTCCCCCCTTTAAATTGTATAAGAAACAAAACAAAAATATGTACTAGTCCTCCTCCAAAAAATTAGCATATTGTGATAAAGTTCATTATTTTCTGTAATGTACTGATAAACATTAAACTTTCATTTATTCTAGATTCATTAAACACAACCGAAGTAGTTCAAACCTTTTATTGTTTTAATGTTGATGATTTTGGAAAAAAAGTCAAGAAAAAACAAAGATCCCTATTTCAAAAAATTTTCATATTTCATCTGACCAATACAAAAAAGTGTTTTTTAATACAAAAAAAGTCAACCTTTAATTAATTATATCAGCTATGCACTCAATACATTATTTTATTATTATTTATTTTATATTTTAACAAAAATATAGTCTGTCACCTTACGGTAAATTGATACATTCAGAGATATCACATACATATACAGTAGATAGAACTAGATGCAATAAGTCTGCGGCATTAGTAACCAGCAGCTGTCTTATAGACCCTACCCACGTGACGTCACAACTCCTTCCTCCTGACTGGTGCCGCCCAATTGTCCGTCAACACATCATGTTTACCTGTTACGGCTACGTACATTCCTCCTATTTACGACGTGTTTTTCTGCTCGTTAACATTAATAATCAAAATGGTGAAGGCGTGTGTGGCGGTCGGTTGCAATAACAGAGAAGATAGATGGAGAAGACGGAGAGACTTGAAGTTCTACCGGATTCCGAGAGACCCGGAGAGAAGAGAGCGAGATGGGCTGCTGCAATTCGACGAGAAAACTGGGCTCCAAACGATTACCACAGATTATGTAGTAGTCATTTTATATCTGGTAAGATGCATTTAATATATATTTAGAGGGTTTTGGGCTGACAACCACAATTAAGATCATTGCTAGGCTAATCGCCGACAACATACACGTATGTATGTAGTGAGAGTGCTATCGCTAAACCATATAAACATTAAAAGCCCTAACTCCATTGACAAACGACATGAAATACATTAGACTTGACAGTGGATGTTAGCAATAACAAAAGATTTTGAATTGAAAATTTCGTAACTCACCTTTCCAAGCACAAGATAGATTCCTGCCGAATTTTCGTGGACGAGGACCTGTTTCACCCAACCAGCAACGAAGTATTTATAAGCCTCCAAGCACTTAAAGTTTTTCAAACTTTCGTGAGAATAGGCTGATTTTATGTGGACAAGATAGTTGTACATACCAGGGTAGCTAGCAGATGTCAGGCAAATACGGCAGAGACAGCGGGTCGAAAAACATCGATTTAGGCATCAAATATGGATCTGGCGAATGGATAAACTGAAGCTTTTCCACATAACGCCTTTTATGCAACGCATCAAGTGAGTTTACGGCATCTGAAAGCACCGGGTCTTCCATGAAATGCATTATAAATTGCTCGATCAATTGAGACCATTGATAATACAGACACAAAATGACGGACAAGGGGGCGGAACCATACAGCGAGCACGTGATTTTGTGACGTCGGTGGGTAGGGTCTATAGCAGTGGACTTGTCAAGCGAGCTCGGATGATTTTTTAAGTGATTTTTTTTTTTTCTACTAAAATAATCTTACCTCGCCAAAGTCTTGATGGATTTCAAATGGTTTCTTTTATAACCAACCGCGTTAAATTGGCTATGATTCAGGCTGATTGTTGAACTCAAAATAACTATTCTGAAGTACGCAGTTAATTTACTGCATCTCTGACATTTATATTTAAAAAAAAAAAAAAAAAAGCCGTTGAAAATTGGTTGAAAATTGATTTTTTTTTTTTAAAAGCTATTTCAAAATACATAACTACGTTTATCGAATGGCACTGACGCATAATGGTCGACATTGGTTCACAGAGTGCCTGCCGCAACTATCTATCGCCGTCAAGTGAATAAAACTAACTCATAAGTGAACATAGTTGTTATCTCAAATAATGAGCAAGAGGTCTAAAACTCCCATCAGGTATAAAAGTGTTTTTTAATCTTCAGTGCGCAAATATAAGAAGCCTCAATTTGAAGAATCTATGTGGATTTCGCTTTATAAAGTAGCTCTCTGTCCTTACATGAAATGAGTTACAGAGCTTATAATGTACCAGATAGGACTCGAAAGTACCATTTATATTTCTAAGAATAAAATGTTACAGGTATTTACAGTAAATGTCAAGAGCCAAGGCTACAAAAATCCGCAATTGCTTTTAACAAGAAAAGGGACTCAATCTCTGTCGGCAAAGTGAAAAATAGTGTTTACGTCAAGAATTTCGAAGTTATATATACGTACATGTGGTATCTATTAGAGCTGGGAATCTCTGGGCACCTAACGATTCGATTACGATTACGATTCAGAGGCTCCGATTCGATTATGAAACGATTATTGATGCACCCCCCTCCCTTTTTTTTTTTTTTTTTTTTTTAATGTTTTGTACATTAGTTCCAAAATTGTTCAAAAATACTCTCAG
This sequence comes from Corythoichthys intestinalis, assembly GCF_030265065.1. Lineage (NCBI taxonomy): Eukaryota > Metazoa > Chordata > Actinopteri > Syngnathiformes > Syngnathidae > Corythoichthys > Corythoichthys intestinalis. The sequence continues at coordinate 17,921,571 of NC_080406.1, forward strand.
GCTAAACCACACTACTATTTCAGTATCAAGTTAACATATAGCAGTAAACAAATATACAAAAATAACATTAAATAAAAAACTCCAGTCCCCATTCTGTATCAGCAGCTTTAAACTACATTCAATTAATTTAATGTTGTGAATCAACCGTTAAATTTGTTAAAATTGCTCCCGTTATTCCATAATTTGTTGATGATGAGTTGAGCTAAAGCCGTGAGTTGAGCATTGGCATTACCCGGGTCTAAGACAAGTTATGTTTACTTTGCGCATTGTGTCCCGAAGACCGCGCTGTGTATTAGTTCCGCTTTACTTGACATATTTCAATAATCGGAATTTGGATGTTTGTGAATCGTTCTCGAATCTTCAGCGGCCGAATCGCGTGTTGGATGCTGCGTCTTTACTCACGTGAGGTAATGGCTCGTCATCCAGAATGAATTCTTCGGCAATGACTCTTGATTTCCCTGGGCTTTGGGACTGTCGAGTGCCAGTTTGTCACGCATAGCAAAAGTTTCTGCCAGTGTTAGTTGCGTAGGACCTTTCTTTTTGTCTTCGGTTTTCTTAACATACTCCTCATATTGTTTGTGGTGGTATTTCGCTAAATGATTAGGTTGGTTGCATTAAAACTTCTTACAGCTTTACCACTACGCTTGACTTTATTGTGGCATATGTTGCTCTCTGCCTCTTCGTCTTTGTCGTCCTTTAAGGTGAAATGATCCCACACAGCTGACATTTTTACCGATAAAGTCTCTCGGTAAATTGGGAGACGGTAATGTAAATGTAGTATGTTGAAGGTGTGCCGTAAAATGCGGACTGGATTTTAGGTAAACCGAAGCAAAAACTGGAATGGATTATGTAAATTGGTGCGCTGGAAAACCTGGACCGGAATTCAGAAAAAACTGGATCGAAGATCTGGATCGGAATTTTTCCCGTGTTCCGACCTGATACCAATGCGCATTTTTTTGCCCATATCGGCGTCCGATCCGATCCAAATATCGGATCGGGACATCTCTAGTTATAGTTATGTTATTAAGAGAGCATCCCACAAGTACTTTACATATAAACACAATAGTATGTCATTCTTTTTTATTGCAGATATTGATCGCAATAAAACTTTTGGACAACATGATTCCATTTCTTGTCATATTTAAAACAATTGGTGCATGTGTAAAATAGGACAAATATTAACGAAGGTGGAGCATAACTCGAACCTTCCATCATCAAGGTAGAATGCACGTAGTCTAGGTATACTGTATGTCGATCAAAATAAGTCTTGTTGTGAGGCACATCAAGTTGTCTTCCCTGGCAAACAAACATAAATTGTGTTACTCTTTGATTTAGGGTAAAAACCCCATGTATGACTTGTAGTAAATGTGTTTGTTTTCCATTTCTTTATCGTTGAAGCTAATGCAAAGCTAATAATGTCTCAGACGTGACGCAACACACAGAACTGTAGTCTTTTTTTAAGGGATTTTGATGAATGATGCCACTCCAGCGCCATTATGTTTTGGTAAAAGAACGTGGAAAACGGAAGAGGCGAGCAGAAATGCGGAAGTAAACCGGAACTACCTCGGAAACTTACCTGTAACATTATTTACTATGATGTCAGAACATTTTTGTATCTGTACATGTAACTTTATAGTGGAATGAAACCTCTTATTTCTTGTGGCATGGCAACGGTGTATGAATATGAATTTCATTAAGACAAAAAAAGGCCTTTACATCATGGCAGAAAGTATTTCCAAAAAATAGCTGCGACCTCGGATTCCTTGGCAACCCGTTTCCTTTTTCTACCTAATTTTCCAACTCATTATCTGCCATTGATGGTGCTCGATGTCAGATCCATTTCGGGGCCATGGACAGAAAATAACCAGATTTTAAAAAATGAACCGATTCGTCGACTACGGTTCCTGGCAGCCCATTTGCACTCCGACACATGCCGCATTCTCCATCCTGGCACCAGCTACACTCCCCCCCCCCTATTTCTTTTTAGTCTGGACACAACAGAGCAGTTACACATGGCCCAAAATTCAGACAGAGCCACAAGTATGCCATTTCCTGTCTGCACAAACAACTGGGATTTGCAGCTGTGTGTAAGCACGCGTCTCTAAAGAGGCAGTGGACACAATGCTTGGGCATTAATAATTCAGAAACCAGCTTTTTATCTTCTACATCCTCCATCCGCTCATACAAACTTTCCCTTACACTTACACGGCCCTCTTTTTTTATCGTGTCATTAGCGCGTGTGTTCCATACGAGCATATCTGCTTGAAAATGGATGGCGCCGTTGCACATTTGCCACTTGGCTGAGCGTGTTTTTGACGTGCGGGCACCTATTTTTACATGTATGTGTGGTGTATGTCATGCAAATTTGACGGGCTCGCTCTTTCTTTAGGTCGTCAGTCAATTACACTCTTGCGCGACTTCAATCCACTCAACTCTTGAATTTCCTTTCATAGTCCTTGAATGAGGTTTAACCGCTTGATGCATTGATTGAAGTCTTTCAATGCCATTGCTAGACTTCCAAACATGTGGTGTCCAATCGTCCATCTGCTATGAATTGAAATGACTACAATTTCCGCTATTTCTTTTTAGATTGATACATTTTGATTGAAAAATTCTATTTCTAATTTTTCTAATGTTTCTATTGACAATATCCTTTTCCATCTTGATTATTTTGTCGCTGTGTAACTCTTAAAAATGTCTTAAAATCAAGATGTGTTTCCATCCAAATCTGATCTTATAAAAATATTGTGTAGGACAAAACATACTTTTTTTCCCCTAAATCTTTAAAATGTAATCCTTTTCACCCAGTTCTAATCTTTTAATAATGACGTGCTCAAGCCCGATTTCCGATTACTCTGCTTATACAGAATGGGGACTGGAGTATTTTTTTACTCTTATTTTTGTATATTTGTTTACTGTTATATGCTAACTTGATACTGAAATAGTAGTTTGGTTTAGCCTGAGAGGATTTTTGAACAATTTTGTAACCAATGTACAAAACATTTATAAAAAAAAAAAAAAAAAAAAAAAGAAAAAAGAAAGGGGGGGTGCATCAATAATCGTTTTATAATCGAATCGGAGCCTCTGAATCGTAATCGAATGGTTAGATGCCCAAAGATTCCCAGCTCTAATTACAGTTACAAGTTACTTCTCCTAAAAAGTAATTGAGTCAATAACTCAGTTACCTGAATGTAAAAGTAATTAGTTACTTGGAAAGCCACCCCCCCCCAAAAAAACCAAAAAACATAGTAACCTTTCCTATGTTTGGAAGTCATTTAACGTTGTGAATCAACCGTTAGAGTTGTTATATTTACTCCCTTTATTGCATTAGTTCCCTTCTTTCTACTTTCGACATGTGAACGTTTTAAAACTGTTTCATCATTTAAAGCTAGATTCAAGTCATGATTTTGCCGATTTTGGAGTATTTTAGATAAAAAGTTACTTCGGTTCCCTAGGAAGGTTCTCTACAACAGAGCCTTCCTGAGAAGTCTACTGCTTTAAGATGGCGGCTGTTTACTAACGCTGGTGAGTCGATCATTTCACATTTGGCTAATGCCGCCGTGTCTGTCATTTCGCATCTATTTATATATACATATTATATCTACCTTAGCATCATTTGGGCGTAGTTTGTAGGCTATCGGCTACAGTCAGGTATTATAAGAGCCACCTAGCATCGCGTTTGCAACGGGGTCACGACTCCCTTCATTCCTCCCCACTCCTGCTCTGCTCTCTCGTCTCTGTGAGTCTGTGTCTCTCACAACTCTCACAGACTTTTCTCACATCATTCAACCAATGCAGTAATGCATAGTAACTTAAGATGTCCCGATCGATCTGCGCCTCGATCGATCGTGTCCGATCACGTCATTTTCAAAGTATCGGAATCGGCAAAAAAATATTGGACATGTCTTTTTTAACATATATATATATATATATTTTTTAATTAAATCGTTTTCTAATTGTATTTAACGTTACAGACAAAATGTCTTACACTCATCCAGAGTCTTTAGTTTTAGCTTAAAGTAGGGCTGTCAAATTTATCGCGTCAACGGCGGTAATAACATTAAAATATTTAACGCAATTAACTCACGCATTGTTGCGTTCAATCTATAATGGCACCGTATTGCGTATACATAGAGCTAAAAGGCAACGTAAAATGAGTAGAGAGAATTTTGGCAGCCTTTGAAGCCTAATTGGCTAAAGCCTTACAATCCCTCTCTCAACGATCAGAAATATCGTGGGAAGCAATGTGGGGAAGAAAGGTAGTAGTTGATCTTTTTCTTAACACCCTATTTTATTTCCCAACGCTGAGAAGATATATCAATTAGTACCATTACGCACAGTCATGGTTGCACTTCCCATCATGCATTTGGGCAGAGGTTAAATGGCTGCAGTATCATTTACTGAAAGCTCATAAAAATTCACTGATGGCATTATTCAGTCACAATGTACAAAGTCACATTATCCTTTAAGAATTACAAGTCTTTCTATCCGTGGATCCCTCTCACAGAAAGAATGTTAATAATGTAAATGCCATCTTGAGGATTTATTGTCATAATAAACAAATACAGTACTGTATGTTGAATGTATATATATTCGTCCGAGTTTTATCCATTTTTTTCTTAATGCATTGCCAAAATGTATATGATCGGGAAAAATTATCGGGAATGATTGGAATTGAATCGGGAGCAAAAAAAAAAAAGCAATCGGATCGGGAAATATCGGGATCGGCAGATACTCAAACTAAAACGATCGGGATCGGATCGGGAGCAAAAAACATGATCGGAACAACCCTAATAGTAACGCACGCCTTTACATCCTTAGTAACGGCGTTGCCAAGATGAGAAGAATAATTGGATTACTCACTACTGAAAAAAAAATAACGGCGTTAGTAACAACAGCGGTTATATATCTGGAATATTTTGTTGTAGAGCTGCAGCTATCAATTATTTTAGTAGTCGATTAATCGATGAACTAGTTAGTTCGAATAATCGAGTAATCGGCTAAGGAACATAATAAAGATAAAATATCTGAGCTGAGCCTCAATTGGTATAAAAAAAATTAGGGCTGTCAAACGGTTAAAATTTTTTAAATTGAGTTAATTACAGCTTAAAAATTAATTAATCGTAATTAATCGCAATTAATCGCAATTCAACCCATCTATAAAATATGCCATATTTTCCTGTAAATTATAAATATATTCTATAAAATAAACTGTTGAATTATAAATATATTCTATAAAATAAACTGTTGGAATGGAAAGATAAGCCACAAGATGGATATATACATTCAACATACGGTACATAAGGACTGTAGTGGGCATTTCACTCTACTGTCATTTAAATCTGTCTATGCTGTCCTCACCCCGAAGCGTCTACTTTTTCCAAAGCTAGACAGCTAGTGAACGACGCCTTAATAATCAGACTTCTTCCTTTTTCATATGATTTATTAATAAAATGGCCTCAAACCATTGTCCTCTTTAGACCGTCGTAAAACTACAAAAAAAAGTACACAAGCATTGCATTAGCAACGACGTTAGCTTAGCACGCTATACAGGTTCACTAAACATAAACAAAAAGCGTCTCATACAAAAAATATAACATTTCGCTTACTAACATAATATGTACATTCTTTACAACAACCATACTTACGGACAAATCTTGTCCAAGGATCATATAAGCACAACATTACAACGTAGGCGTCAGCCCGAGACGTCGTGCAGCCATATTAAACTGGCAAGAAAACAATAAACCATGTCGCAAAGCGACCACAAGAGTTCGCTGTTAGACAGCACAAAAAGCCTTGCTGTAAAACTTACGAAAAGACAGAATACTGTCTAAACGGGACATGTGCGTTAATTGTGTCAAATATTTTAACGAGATTAATTTTAAAAATTAATTACCGCGCGTAACGCGATAATTTTGACAGCCCTAAAAAAAAATAAATGAGGATCTTTGTACAATAAAAGAACAATTGGCTGACTTACATCGCAAAACTCCGCTATCTCAAATGCTATAAAATGCAAACGTTTTTTTTTTAAGCAAATGATTCAAGCACGTATTGTCACAAAAAAAGCTAAATATACCTACGGTGGGGATAAACTAAATTATATATATTATGTATATATTATATATATATATATAAATTATGTATAAACTCAATTATTAATGCATTAAAAAACATTAGCTCAAACAAAAACTTAGTTTATGTTGGTCTTAACAGGGAGCAGCTAAATTCAGCCATGTAAAATGAGTTATGTCATATTCACTGTCGCCACTAGAGGGCAGTGTATCACCCAAATCAATAAAACTAAATGCAAACACTTTCAAAACAAACCATTACAACGCCACTTTAATTAAACGAATACTTGAAGCAGCAAGATTTAATTTGAATCTTTTTCTAACTGAATTATTCGAGTTATCGATTAATTGTTGCAGCACTATTTTGTTGCTTGTAGCCCTTAACTGATTCACTTCCACTGACAGCAATAGATGTTAAATTTATTTGAACTGGAAAGGCTGGCATTGAGTGATCATGTTTCACTGCCACTGTCGGCGATGAACTTCTAATCCATTTTGACTGGGAGGGTTGGTATCAATTTTTCGAGCCTCCAGCCAATGAATTAATGGCAGCCACTAAGATGATACTTCAAAATGAAAAATTGAATAATTAGTGCTCTAAATTTATCGCGTTAATGGGCGGTAATTAATTTTTTAAATTACCGTATTGGCCCGAATATAAGACGGTGTTTTTTGCATTGAAATAAGACTGAAAAAGTGGGGGTCGTCTTATATTCGCGGTCTAGACGTTATACCCATTCACGACGCTAGATGGCGCCATATATCAATGAAGCGATGTTCTGTCATGACAGATCTCAGCTACTCTCATGTTTAACCAGTTTGCATTATTTTATTGCAATGTTTTTCCTTATTCATATTTGTTTCAAGACTACAGTTACAGTTAGACTTCACTTTGATGGTTAATGCAGTTATTGCAATTTTGTTGTTTTACAATAGATTGGTTTATTTACATTTCAAAAACCAGAAGCCATTCATTTACGAATGCGATTGCACGTTAGTTTACATATTTAAATGTTCAGATATTAAGATTTGAATGAGGCAAAATAACATGCTTTTTCTCTCAAATATATTGTTATAATCATTTGTTTCAGATGTACTGTAATGATTTTCAGTATAAAAAATTAATTTGGTGTTCAAAAAGTCTTTTTTTCAAACTTGAGTCTTGAAAAAGAAGGGGTTGTCTTATAATCAGGGCCGACTTATATTCGGGCCAATACGGTAATCACGTTAAAAATATCTGATGCATTTAACGCATGCACGGAATGACCCGCTCATGCATTGGCTCAGATTACAATGACGGCGTTTTTTGCACATTAAGAGCTAAGAGGCAGAGAAAGGCGAGTGGACACAGGCGTTCATTGGAGTGCGCCGTTTACTGGCATAAGCTTCGGCAACTCCTTCACAACAAACATAAGTATCATTTAGTGAAAGCACAACAAAAATAATATTCCTATCTATCCAAAAAAATAATGTTCACAAAAAGAAAAGCGCTTCAATCTGTATTAATGAGGCACTATTCTCACACAGATAAACAACAATGTAAAGAGAACTGGCATTCCCAATCAAAATAGCTATGCAAAATACACATAAAACTTACTCAGACTTTGGTCAAACTCTATTCAAACATTTCGTTTAGCTCTCGTTTAGCTCAACAAACACACTGGATGGCAATATTTAGTCACAATATACAAACTATCGGAGGTCTCGTATGTTGTGAAGCTAGCACTAAAATGACCGTGCGTAAAGTACAATCAATGGACCAGTAAACAGGGAACTGCGGCGTCAGTCGGGGGACAAAAATCCCATTGGCTTGATTTCTAGGTAACTGAAAACTAGCCATTGACACCTTGTGGTGTATTTCAATCACTATCTTACGTAGTTAAAGACACTGTGGAAGAACGGCAGGGAGCCCCTGTGACGTCACCGCTCGGCGACGTCAACAATAGCGAGCTACTAGTTTTTTTTTTTTCTTAAAAATTTTGCAAATTTTATTAAAACGAAAACATTACGAGGGGTTTTAATATAAAATTACTATAACTTGTACTAGCATTTATCTTTTAAGAACTACAAGTCTTTCTATCCTTTGATCCCGTTAACAGAAAGAATATTAATAATGTTAATGCCATCTTGTGGATTTGTTGTTAAAATAAACAAGTACAGTACTTATGTAAAGTATGTTGAATGCATATATCCGTCTTGTGTCTTTCTATTTCAACAATAATTTAAAGAAAAATACGGCATATTTTAGAGATGGTTTTAATTGCAATTAATTACGATTAATTAATTTTTAAGCTGTGATTAACTCGATTAAAATTTTAATCGTCTGACAGCCCTATAAATAATACATATTAAAACCTGTAGTTTTTCACCCAATTCTGATCCTCTAAAAATGACGTGAACGGGCCCGATTTCCAGTTGTGATCGGATCGGGGGCCTAATCTGTATGGTTGATTAATTGTCGATTAACATGGCAGCCCAAATGTGCATACCAGGCAATATTCCCACAAACTCATAAACATCTTTCATTTATGCTAATTTAACCGTGTTGTAATCATTCTTGATTAGACGAAAACATGACTTATTCATGCCGAAGCATAAATGTGTCTTTAAAAAGAAGGCCACTTTTAGCGGCAAAATGCATATTTATTGCGCTCGGCTCGCAGTTTACACTCGTCTGTTTAGCTGCAAAGCAGGATTGGATGGCAGCTGTTAAAAAGAAGGAGTGAATAATTCAAGCGTTGGAAAACAGCGTGTATGCGTACACCTCCAACACACTCCCGAGGAAGCGTGTACCTGCAGATGTTTTTTTGATTTCCTGCGAGAGGTGCGCGCCCCAAACAAGGCCGGCACTAAATATTTCACTGCGCAGTTTTGTAAATCTTGTCAATGCTTTTGTCCAGGCGCGGCCGCGGCTCAGAGGGTGGTGAAGGTGCAAGACGGGCCCCTGATTCGGACAGAGGGCTCTCATGTGACAATCTGGTGCAACGTGACGGGATACAAGGAAGGCGTGGAACAAGACTTTGAGTGGTCCATGTACCTGCCGTCGGCGCCCGAGCGGGAGATCCGCATCGTCAGCACGGCCCAGCCGAACTATGCCTACGCAGTCTTTGCCCAGAGGGTCAACGCCAAGGAAATCTACGTGGAGAGGCTGAGCCGTGACTCGGCCATGCTGCACCTGCTCAAAGTTCAGGCCATGGACCAGGGACTCTTTGAGTGTTACACGCCCAACACGGACGGACGTTACCTGGGCTCCTACAGTGCGCGCACTAACCTCACTGGTAAGTCTGAATAAAAATTTCCTTTCGTCCCTAGTTTTGCTGTGGGATAAAAAATATCTCCGATCACCATTTGGGCCATTTTATATCACGATACCGATATGCCACAATATAATACATTTTCAATTATTTGGTGAAAAATTCTACAGCAATTATGACAGCCCCCACGCCCCCTCCAGTCACTTTATTTTTGAATTGACAGTAACCTGTCTAATCTACTGATACCTGTGAGGGGTTTTGAGTTTTAAAACTACCGTGGTACCTCGACATACGATCGCTTCGACACATGATGTTTTCAACATCCGATGTAAAATTCGACTCGCCGTTTGTTTCTACATTCGACGACAAGCTCAAAATACGACGATTTATGACAGCGTCGCAGTTTCTTTGGTTTCCCGCAAGAAACTACCCGCAAGAGTGTTGGGTAGTGTATTTACAGTAGTTCGTGATTTTTTTTTTTTTTTTTTTACATAAAACCTGTTCAGCTTAGGAACTAATAATTGTGTATCACTCAGTTGCTGAACCAAACTGTTTAAAATGAAATAAATACATAATTAAACAAGGGCCTAGAATCAATTTGATACACATCGATGTATCATTACATTCCAAAAAATCTCTTTTAAAATTTGTTTTCATTTATTTTTCATGCCTTTCATTTATTTATTTTGTTTCATTTCTTTTTTAAACTTCAAAATATGTTTTTATGCCGTTGCTGTGATGGTTTGTGCTTGCTTTTCACCATTGAAAATTTGGTTGCGCACCCTCAGCATAGCAATGCGGGTTTCTGATACGCTTATTGTTGTTTTTAGACTGTGAGTTAAAATCGCATCTCAGATAAGGCACTGTAATTCACCCCAAAAAAGCCCTTAACGTGTTTCTCCAAGTACACATGCCCAAAGGTGCACGCTGTCCTATAATGGCTCCCACTTTGGGAAACGGCTTCATTCCTTTAGGTCTTTTTATGGGATTACCGGAATAGCACTAGCATGGAGATGCTTTTAGATGATTGCTGCTGCATGTCCAAGATGGGACAGCGTTTGGCTGATAAACTGAACATATGTGAGATTCAGAGTGACTTCTTAGGATTGGCATCACATCAACTGTGATAATTTGCTTGGGCTTGTCTTAACTGTGGCGACGCCGCAGGATGTCACCTGTTCACCAGTCTTTGCTCACAACGGACACACAGCGCATCTGTCCAACAGGCCCAGGCACTTGAGGACAGCTGCCCAAGATGGAAAATTCCATTTCATTCAGGCTGTCGTAATGAATGCGGACCTCGGCTGACTTTCGTCTCAGGGTCAAAGTGCAAATGATCCCATTGAGTTGCCTTAGTAGTCAGTAGTCACTGAAAAACTGTGAAAAGCAAGGCACTTTGGAGATGTCAGTCAAAATGAAACACGCAAACAAAGAACTTTGGAAGAGAGCAAGGTTGTCTGGTTTAGTTTCTTGCTTCTTTACGCTGGCCCTGGTGTGAAAAACACCACAGCAAATTAAAAAACAAAACGGAAAATCAAAAAACAAGACGGCAAGTTTAAAAACACAACGGAAAATCACGTAACAAAATGGCAAATCAAAACAGCAAATTCAAAAATAAAATGACATTAACTCATTCACTCCCAGCCATTTTCACCGGAGCAAGGCCCTTCGCTCCCGGCCGTTTTACTGGATTTTGACTGATTTTGCAAGGCCCACAGAAAATTCTGTTCTATTGCTATATAAACATGGAACCCACCAAAAGAAAGATTAGACTCTTCTTTCAGCAGAAAAAAAAGTTAGTTCATATCTTTTTCCATTCTTTAGAAATCAGCATTAGAAACTAGCTTAGTTTGAGCAATTTTCCAATTTCTGATGAAAAAACGGAGAAATTGAGCTTTTTGTGAAAGCATACATTTCACACGTAACTTTGACTTAACCACAGCTATTTTTTGCTTTAGTTACATCCCAAACATCTGAATAATGTTTTCCTTTCACAAAATACAATAAACAACAAGATAAATTGAGCTTTTGATAGCAAAGTAACAATTTATTTACACATAACTAACTGAAAGATGATGCTGTTCTGGCTGCGACAGCCGGTTAAACTTTTCCCTCATCGGCGTCTGTCTCATAAAGATGAACTTTTTTGAGTCTCTGCGGGCTCTACTCGCGAGCAGCAGGGACTCAAAGGCATCGTCCGCTGCAATAGCGGTTCCGGTCGTTCTGCTTGGTCGTCCAGCGCCTGGCATTCTGTGCGTCCTACCGGTTGTTCTGCTCGGTTGTCTGCCGCCTGGCATCCATTTGGTCGTCTTCCGCCGGTCCCCGGCTGTGCGGCTTGGCCGTTTGTTGCCGTTTAATCGGGTTGCAGGTCTTACCAAACGCGCTACTGCCCTCCAGTGGCCAGTTTTATTGCTTTAAAATGGATTTTCAGCTTTGTGCTTTGGAGCTAAATTGAATCACGACCCAGAGACTTTTTTTGAAAAAAAAAAAAAAATAATAACGTAAAAGACGTATAAATACGTATTTGGGACACTGAAACAAAATACTGAAACAATTAAAAATAGAACGTATTTATACGTTTTGGGAGCAAATGAGTTAAGGAACCCGTGAATGTACCAGCCGAAAAGTGCACTCATCGCTGATTGGACGAATATACTAGTGCTATAACGATTAACCGATTAACTTGAGTAATTCGATTAGATAAAAGCTTTGAATCAAATTTTGCTGCTTCGAGTATTTGTTTAATTAGAGTGGCGTTGTAATGTTTAGCTTTTAAAGTGTTTGCATTTAGTTTTTATTGATTTGGGTGATACACTGCCTTCTAGTGGCAACAGTGAGTATTTCATAACTCATTTAACTGAATCTAGCTGCTCCCTGTTAAGACTATGGTAAGTTTTTGTTTGAGCTAATGTTTTTTTAATGCATTCATAATTTAGTTTATAGATACATTTTGCCGTTTTTTGTGGCAATATGTGTTTGAACGATTTGTTGAGAGCATTGTTAATTTTTTATTTATTTTTTAACCATTTTATAGCATTCAAGCTAGCAAAATTTTGCTGTGTAAGTTTTTTTTTTTATTAAACCATTTGAAGCTAAGCTCAGGTATTTTAATTTATTTTTAAATAAAAATGCAATTCTGCATAGTTTGAAGAAACACACAGGAATGTTATTTTCTTAGCATGCCTTTGTTTTACATCCCTAAAATTTATACTGCGACGCATTAAATGTTCTTAATCCGATTAGCGTATTTTTCGGACAATGAGTTGCAGTTTTTTTTCATAGTTTGGCTGGGGGTGCGACTTATACTCAGGAGCGACTTATGTGGGAAATTATTAACACATTATTATATCATTTCACATGTTATTTTGGTGTTTTGGAATGACACTCATGGTTTGGTAAAATTTTTAGCATGTTCTTTATGCTATAGTTATTTGAATAACTCTTAATAGCTATGGCCACGTTCGCGTTCTGCCTTTGGCAATGTGTGTTCAGTTGTATTATTGACTTTTTTATACTGAAATGCATGCTTTTAGTTTGTGGCGCTTTCACTCCCAAGTGGGGGCGCACTCGCACTTGTTTATGCGAAGAAGAGTGCTCACATGGCAGAAGAAGACTGACAGCTATGCAGCGCCTGAGCGAGTGGGCGAGAGAGAGACAGAGAGAGAGAATGAGAGAAAAACACGGCTGCGAACCTACGTTCATTGTTTATGCTTGTAAAATATCTCTACAGAGGCAACGCCTGTGTGTATCATCTTTTCTGTTGTTGTTGTGTGTTTTCCATCTGCGATCGGACACTTAGAGCCAGTTGTGTGGTTGTTTGAACAATGTGCTAATGCTAGGTAACGCATGCTAACCATTTGTGCCATTGCTGTAATAGCAGCTAACTATCATTTATTTACGTTGATGGGAACCTGTTTGGTATCAAGGACGAAATGGATTTATATTGTTTCTATTTTTAGTTTCACTCTTCAAATGATGGTGTCATAACGACGACCAAAATAAAGTCAGCAAATTATGTGGACGTCCAGCATCGTCATTTGGAAGCTTAGCTCGCTGTATAGCGAGGACACAGCCGTAGCGTCCTGGTGAGGACAGTACATTCGCATTTCGTTGTTCATGCATCATGTAATGTTTTTGTCACTTTATGTCACTTTAATGTTTTGGATCAACGGTTAAAGTTGTTAAAATTGCTCCCATTATTCCAAAATTTCCCTTCTGTCTACTTTCGACATGTGAAAGTTTTAAAACTTTCTTTTAAAACTAAAAGATGGATTCAAGTCAAGATTTTGCCGATTTAGGAGTATTTTAGATAAAAAGTTAATTAAGTTCGCTCGGAAGTGTCGCTACAACAGAGCCTTCCTGAGAAGTCTTTTGCTTTAAAATGGCGGCTGTTTACTAATGCCGGCGAGTCTTTCATTTCGTATCTAGTTCTCTATACACGTGCTAACACCGCAGAGTCTGACATTTTGCATCTAGATCTACACTCACCGGCCACTTTTTTAGGTACACCATGCTAGTAACGGGTTGGACCCCGTTTGCCTTCAGAACTGCCTCAATTCTTCGTGGAATAGATTCAACAAGGTGCTGGAAGCATTCCTCAGAGAGTTTGGTCCATATTGACATGATGGCATCACACAGTTGGTGCAGATTTGTCGGCTGCACATCCATGATGCGAATCTCCCGCTCCACCACATCCCAAAGATGCTCAATTGGATTGAGATCTGGTGACTGTGGAGGCCATTTGAGTACAGTGAACTCATTGTCATGTTCAAGAAACCAGTCTGAGATGATTCCAGCTTTATGACATGGCGCGTTATCCTGCTGAAAGTAGCCATCAGAAGTTGGGTACATTGTGGTCATAAAGGGATGGACATGGTCAGCAACAATACTCAGGTAGGCTGTGGTGTTCCAACAATGCTCAATTGGTACCAAGGGGCCCAAAGAGTGCCAAGAAAATATTCCCCACACCATTACACACCACCTCCACCAGCCTGAACCGTTGATACAAAGCAGGATGGATCCATGTTTTCATGTTGTTGACGCCAAATTCTGACCCTACCATCCGAATGTCGCAGCAGAAATCGAGACTCACCAGACCAGGCAACATTTTTCCAATCTTCTATTGTCCAATTTCGATGCGCTTGTGCAAATTGTAGCCCGTTTCCTGTTCTTAGCTGAAAGGAGTGGCACTCGGCGTGGTCTTCTGCTGCTGTAGCCCATCTGCCTCAAAGTTCGACGTACTCTGCATTCAGAGATGCTCCTCTGCCTACCTTGGTTATAACGGGGTGGTTATTTGAGTCACTGTTGCCTTTCTATCAGCTCGAACCAGTCTGGCCATTCTCCTCTGACCTCTGGCATCAAAAAGGCATTTCCGCCCACAGAACTGCCGTTCACTGGATATTTTTTCTTTTTCGGACCATTCTCTGTAAACCCTAGAGATGGTTGTGCGGGAAAATCCCAGTAGATCAGCAGTTTCTGAAATACTCAGACCGGCCCTTCTGGCACCAACAACCATGCCACGTTCAAAGTCACTCAAATCACCTTTCTTCCCCATACTGATGCTCGGTTTGAAATGCAGGAGATTAAACCATGTCTACATGCCGAAATGCACTGAGTTGCCGCGATGTGATTGGGTGATTAGAAATTAAGTGTTAACGAGCAGTTGGAAAAGTGTACCTAATAAAGTGGCCAGTGAGTGTATATACATGATAGCTACTGTAGCATTATGTGGGCATAGTTTGTAGCAACTTGTGCGAAGTTTGTAGCAACTGGGCGTTGTTTGGAGTGGCTGTCAGCGTTATTTTTAATCGAGCGGCATGAGTTGTGGATGTTTACTTTTCGGTCCGTTCCCCATTGCGTCCCGAAGACCGCGCTGACTGTGTTTTAGTCCCGCTTTACTTAGCATATTTAAATAATCGGAATCTGGATATTTGTGAATCGTTCTGGCCGAATCGTGAATAATCTAAGAATTTTCACACACCTTTATTCGTAATCATCCTGCTCTGTCGTACTCAAGTCTTTCCCTCCTTCTTGCAGCAGCCAATGAGTTAAATTTTATGGTCATGAAATCAAAGATTACAGAGGTCAGAGAAGGAATTTCACCATAATCCAAGAGCAAATAAAAGGGTAATTATTGTCGTTCATTCATTGTCATTTTGACATAAAAACTACTTTTGTGCATAAAATACGAAAGCGAAGTTTTAGGTGTCTTTAATTTTCATGTTTTATTTAACTTTGTGAACACACAATACACTTCCAGTTTGCGTTATTTTTCTCTTTTTATTATATTTTTTTATTCTGTTAACTAAACTGTTTTCCATGTTTTTGTCACTTCATTTGTTTTCCTTAATAATGAAAACCTTGTTTTAAGCTAATACTTCCACCGTGCTGGTATTAGCGAGGTTGCCTTGGAACTTATATTGACAAGCAAATACTAGAACCCAGTGGAAAGCATCACAGCCACGAGAAGCAGCTCAGGTACCATTGAATGAAAACGCTAGGTTATTTGTGCTCCGACATATCCAAGCCACTTAGTGCCATTATATAGCAAACAAGTCTTTTTGTGACAGATGAGCGCCTTCTGCTTTATGTTGTCGTTCCAGTTATTTCTCACGGAATCTGGTTTTCCGTGTGTTACGTGAATAGAGGCTGACACTTGTGATAGTGCGCGGTATTTATAGACCAGTGCCAGAGAAAAGTAGAGGAGCTGTTGTGGGACTTATCTCCCTTTTTTCCGGGACTGTAACCTCTTAACCCGCTTTCTGGAGGGCCCGGTCTTGCGCTGCTTCGTACTGTTCTGACAGTGATGAATCATGTTTCAGTGCCATTGATGGCAAGAGACGTCCAATCCGTTGTCCAAATAGATAATAGGTTGGATGTCTGTCGCCGCTAATAGCGGCTAAAGAATTAATAGTAAATATTGCCCTTTTTATTTATATAAAAATAGAAAAAGATGATGTCCCTTTTTAAAATAAATAAAAAAATAAACCGTGATTAACTTAGTTTTTTTTTTTTTTATCTAAGAAAGTAAAACTGTAAACATGCTCCTTATTTAAAAAAGTAACACAAAAGAACAAATAATATCCATTTAAATTTAATTTAAAAGCAGATGCTGTATATTATAAATTAAAAAAAAAAAAATTAAGATTAATACCAAGTTAGGTCCTTCTGAAAAAATTGGCTACATGAGGTGTAGGTTGATGCGCCGACCACTTGAGTGACCAAAATGAGGTGAAATCACAAATAATATTACAGCTGCCTATTGCAGGAGGGCTGACACGAATTTTGTTGTTACGAGGAAATAATACAAGGTATTTTTCATCTAGTTATAGTTATGTTATTATGAGCTCATCCCACATGTACTGTACATATGAACACAAATAGTATGTCATTTTTTGTTTACTGCAGATATTGATCGCAATAAAACTTTTGGACAACATGATTCAATTTCCATTTTTATTTCAATCAAATGGTAAATGTGTAAAATAGGTAAAATATTAACGAAGGTGGAGCATAAATTGAACCTTCCATCATTAAGGTAGAATGCACATAGTCTACTAGTCCTTCTAAAAAAATTAGCATATTGTGATGTACTGATAAACATTAGACTTTCATATATTTTAGAATCATTACACACAACTGAAGTAGTTCAAGCCTTTTATTGTTTTAGTATTGATGATTTTGGCAAAAAAGTCAAGAAAAACCAAAAATCTGTATCTCAAAAAAGGAGCATATCATGAAAAGTTTCTCTAAAAAAGCTACTAACCTAATCATCTGAATCAACGAATTAACTCAAAACCCCTGTGAAAGATTCCTGAGGCTTTTAAAAACTTCCAGCCTGGTTCATGACTCAAAACCGCACTCATGGGAAAGACTGCCGACCTGACTGCAGTGCAGAAGGCCATCATTGACACCCTCAAGCAAGAGGCTAAGGCACAGAAAGAAATTTCTGAGCGAATAGGATGTTCCCAGAGTGCTGTATCAAGACACCTCAGTGAGAAGTCTGTGGGAAGGAAAAAGTGTGGCAGGAAACGCTGCACAACCAGAAGAGGTGACCGCACCCTGAGAAAGATTGTGGAGAAGGGCCGATTCCAGACCTTGGGGGACCTGCAGAAACAGTGGACTGAGTCTGGGGTAGAAACATCCAGAGCCACCGTGCACATGCGTGTGCTGGAAATGGGCTACAGGTGCCGCATTCCCCAGGTCAAGCCGCTTTTGAATCTGAAACAGCGGCAGAAGCGCCTGACCTGGGCTACAGAGAAGCAGCACTGGACTGTTGCTCAGTGGTCCAAAGTACTTTTTTTCAGATGAAAGCAAATTTTGCATGTCATTTGGAAATCAGGGTGCCAGAGTTTGGAGGAAGACTGGGAGAAGGAAATGCCAAAATGCCTGAAGTCCAGTGTCAAGTACCCACAGTCAGTAATGGTCTGGGGTGCCATGTCAGCTGCTGGTGTTGGTCCACTGTGTTTTCTCAAGGGCAGGGTCAATGCAGCTAGCTATCAGTAGATTTTGGAGCACTTCATGCTTCCATCTGCTGAAAAGCTTTATGGAGATGAATATTTCATTTTTCAGCACGACCTGGCACCTGCTCACAGTGCCAAAAACCACCGTTAAATGGTTTACTGACCATGGCATTACTGTGCTCAATTGGCCTGCCAACTCTCCTGACCTGAACCCCATAGATAGTTGAGAGACACCAAACCCAACTCTGTGGATGAGCTTAAGGTCGCTATCGAAGCATCCTGTGACTTGATAACACCTCAGCAGTGCCACAGGCTGATTGCCTCCATGCCACGGCGCATTGAAGCAGTCATTTCTGCAAAAGGATTCCCGACCAAGTATTGATTGCATAGCTGATATAATTAATTGAAGGTTGACTTTTTTTGTATTAAAAAACACGTTTTTGAATTGGTCGGATGAAATATGCTAATTTTTTGAGATAGGGATTATTGGTTTATCTTCACTTTTTTTGCCAAAATCATCAATATTAAAACAATAAAAGGCTTGAACTACTTCAGTTGTGTGTAATGAATTTAAAATATATGAAAGTCTAATGTTTATCAGTACATTTCAGAACATAATGAACTTCAAAACACAATGCTAATTTTTTTAGAAGGACTAGTATGTAAGATATAGTATACAGTAATACATTCATCCCTACCCGCCTTTACAAATCTGAGTAAATTTAATAAAAGAACAAAAAAGGGGTTGGAGGGGACAGTAACAATCATTTTTACTTGTTTTTTTTTATAGAATTTATGAAGTGGATGTATGGTAAATGGAGTTACTTATATAGCGCCTTTCCACATTCAAGGCCCTCAAAGCACTTCACACGATGATTCATCTGGGCGGAGAATCAAACCCACAACCTCTGGGTTGGGAAACGACTACTCTACCATTGAGCTCCAAAAAAATATATACTTGTATATATTCAAAAAAGAAGAAATCAATTGATTGCTTCCAGCCTATTGAGGACAAGACAAATCTGAGAATATTAACTGTTAGGAGTAGGAGTGGGAACCTCTTGATACCTCACGATACGATATGATTTGTGATACAAAGCTCACGATAACGATGATCTGACGATATGGTGATACAACGATTATCGATACATTGGTCAGGAAATCATTCTAGGATATTCTACAAACAACTAATAAATAGAAAAACAAGCTTCTGCTGTGAATTAGAATGAGTTTAGCATTGGTAGACATTCGTTCATTCGCTGCCATCCCTCCCACTTCAAATGGATTGAACGTCTATGGCCGTCAGTGGCAGCCAGTGCCAGGCAATGAGGTAATTTTGGGCCATTTAAGGTCATTTACCTGTTGATTTTCAGTTACTTCCTGTTGATTTGGGGGTATTTTATGGGTCACTTGCTGTTTATTTTGAGTTGCAGAACAGGACGTGACCTCGGAATCACTCATATGAATAGGCAGTGACTCAAACTCAACAGGAAATGACCTGTAAATGCCCTAAAATAAACAGCAAGTGACCTATAAATGCCCTGAAAATCGGACAGAATGACTGTGAATGCTCTGGTTTCGAATGAACGAAGGTTCCCATTCTAAATGGATTGGGCGTCGAGCACTGTCAATGCAGCCTTAGAGTTAAAAGAGACACTATTATGGTGGAAGATTTTGGTAGCAACTTGTTGGTTCCTTTTTAATTTTTTTTTAGACATTGACACCATTTTAAAACGATAACTCGATTCTTGGCGGGCACATATCGATAACCTTTTGGGATACAAAGCATCACGATATATCACCATTTCGATATTTTGTCACACCCCTAGCTAGGAGGCACAAAGATTTCGACAAGGGATGTCCCGATCTGATCACGTGATCGGAAATCGGACCGATCGTGCTATTTTTCAGAGGATCAAAATTGGGTGAAAGGGATCGCGTTTTTAACTCATTCACTCCCAGCCATTTTCACCGGAGCAAGGCCCTTCGCTCACGGCCGTTTTACTGGATTTTGACTAATTTTGCAAGGCCCACAGAAAATTCTGTTCTATTGCTATATAATCATGGAACGCACTAAAAGAAAGATTAGACTCTCTTCTTTAAGCAGAAAAAAAAGTTAGTTCATATCTTTTTTCCATTCTTTAGAAATCAGCATTAGAAAATAGCTTAGTTTGAGCAATTTTCCAATTTCTGATGAAAAAACGGAGAAATTTAGCTTTTTGTGAAACCATACATTTCAAACATAACTTTGACTTATACACAGCTATTTTTTGCTTTAGTTACATCCCAAACATCTGAATAATGTTTTCCTTTTACAAAATAAGATAAACAACAAGACAAATAGAGGTTTTGAGAGCAAAGTAAGTATTTATTTACACATAACTAACTGAAAGATGACGCTGTTCTGGCCGCGACAGCTGGTTCAACTTTTTCCTCATCGCCGTCTGTCTCATAAAGATGAATTTTTTTTAGTCTCTGCGGGCTGTGCTCGCGAGCAGCACGGACTCAAAGGCATCGTCCGCTGGACTAGTGGTCCCGGTCGTTCTGCTCGGTCATCTGCCGCCTGGCATCCATTCGGTCGTCTTTCACCGGCGCCTGGCTGTGTGGCTTGGCCGTTTGTTGCCGTTGAATCGGGTTGCGGGTCTTACCAAATGCACTACTGCCCTCCAGTGGCCATTTCTAATGCTTTAAAATGGATTTTCAGCTTTGTGCTTTGGAGCTAAATTGAATCAGAACCCAGAGATGTCTTTTTTGAAAATAAACGTAAAAGACATATAAATGTCTTTGGGACACTGAAACAATTAAAATTAGAACATATTTATACGTTTTTGGGAGCAAATGAGTTAATCTAAAAAAAAAAAAAAAAAAAAAAAATTCTGCATCATGTTCGTACAGCCTCTCACTCTCCTTCCTGCTGGTTTCCTTGGTCAGCATCGCATTGACGTTTGCTAGTTAAAGTTAACGATGATTGACTAACTTTGATCATGGTACAGTGGGACAGTAATATTTATAAAACTTTAGTTCAAAAAAACAAAAACAAAAAACAAAACAAAAAAACCACACTCTTTTCGATATAGGATCGGGACTCTGTATCTGCAGATTCTCAAAATCAGGTGACTCTAACTCGGCCTCGTGTGCAAAGATATGCGATCGGGATGTATCTGCAGATTCTCAAAATCAGGTGACTCTAACTCGGCCTCGTGTGCAAAAATATGCGATCGGGACATCGCTAATTTTGACAATTTGTAGGTCGTCAATGTCTGAAAACGATTCATCGATTATCAAAATTAATACCAGAGTTTCTTGTGCTCTGCATTTATTAGGAAAAGTCAACTATAGAAAGTTTTGTGGTTCCGACTTCCATGGTTTATTTAACCAAGCCGTTTTGTGTCTTTGAGAGCGAGCATGTCGATATCCGTGGCTAAACTTAGATCAATTAAATAAAAAATGGAACTCTGCCTTGGGCGGTGTAGTGGTAATACGCGTGACAATATTGTAATTGACTATCAACACACAAATACACGTTTATTTCCACTAAATGGCGAATGTCACCTTTCCATAATGCCGGAAAAGGTTACTTTTCACTTTTAATTGAAGTTTTCGCGCCTGAAAATGTTGCATTGGTGTTCCTGATAAACAACTTTTGGCATTTATTGATTGTATATGGCAGATTGCCGAGTTTGAAGGGTGAGCAAAATATACGAAACATTTTTGTAATGCCATACAGTGCTGTGTAATCACGCTGCGGATTCGTTGATCGAATGCACTGTTAGTTTGATGCATTTGTTTATGGAATAGTTTTGTCATCATAGGCAATAAAAGTCAATGTAGTAGCGTTATGGTTCTAATACTAAGCTCACGATAACAATGATCTCATGATATGGCGATACAACAATTATCGATACATGGGTAAGGAAAGTATTCTAGGATATTCTACAAAACAAACTAATGTTTGTATCCCTCTGCTGTGAATTGGAATAAGTTTATTGCTAGTAGATGTCCATTCCATTTGAACTGGGAGGGTGGCATTGGTTCATTCCCTACCATCCGACCCACTTCAAACGGATTGGACGTCCTATGGCCGTTAGTGGCAGCCAATGCCAGGCAATGAGTTCATTTTGGGGCATTTTGCATTATTTCCTGTTGATTTTTGGTCACCTCCATTTCCTTTTGGGGCATTTACAGGTTACTTCCTGTTGATTTTGGGTGACTGAAAAGGCATCGGCTGAAGAATGTCCCCAAATGAATCGGAAGTGACTCAAAATAAACAATAGGTAACCTGTAAATGCCCTAAAATGAACAGGAAGTGACTTGTAAATGCCTACAAGACTTGCTGTGAATGCTCTGGCTTCAGTGCTATTGGCGGCGGCTGAAGGAAAAGAGTCGATTATTCCTTGTTACAGGTTGTTTTATTCTTATAATGAACAGGAAATGATGACAGAGAATTCAGGAATAAAAAAGAACAAAGAATTTGCACAAAAAAAAAAAAAAGACAAATAGAAAAGACATGACGATCCGGTACCGGGACTCAGAGTGTGTCGGGCCTCCCAGTGCCTACACTTTTTACCCACTTCTAACTTGGGAGAAGAGTTAACTTTCTTTGTAGAATTGCTTGGAATGTGTAACCCCCAGCCCTGATCAGATTACATACATTGGTAAGAGGACAAAGGGCCTGTGTGAATATTGGAAGAAAAGCAAAGTGGTATCTTTTACATATGACTGTTGTGATTAAATGGAAATATATTTCTACATGCGGGACGTCCAGTCCAGTCCAGTCCAGTCCAGTTAAAACGAATTGGATGTCTAGCGCCGTCAATGGCAGCTAGTGAGTTAGTAACATAGACACTATCCTAATGGAAGATTTTGGTCGCAAACTGTTAGTTCTTTTTTTTGGACACCTTTTTAATATAATGTATCGATTCAAGGGATGTCGATAACCTTTTGGGCTGCAAAGTATCATGATATACAGTGATCGTTCGCTACTTTGTGCTTCAAACTTTGCGTCCTCAGTTCATCACGGATTTTTTTCCAGTTACAAAAAAATATACCGATGAGCTGTCCTGAGCCAATCACTCAGTCTCACTCTTGCTCCCTCCCTCCCTCTCCCTGCTCCTTGTTCCCCAGTCAGGCAGTGCACGTGCACTGGAGTTGCTTATTAAAGTTAAGTCATGGGCTTCAAAAGCGCCACATGCGTCAATCATTGTTTAACTTGTTAAACACTTGCTGTGGCAACTCATTGCGTGGGTGTGAGAGGATTTGAGTAGACTCAATGAAGTGCTGCCTTGGAACAGACAGGCTCTGCGTGCGCATTCTGCGGGCAGGGGGATAAGGAAACGCGCGCTGGAATGAATGTGTGTGTGGGTGTGTGTGTGTGGCGACATTCGCGACAGCCGAACGTGTTGTGTTCGCGACAATATATGCTACATGTTAAAAGTGATCCTGAGAAGTTTGTAATTTTCACATGTCACTCCAAGAGTCACAGCCAATGGCGGTAACAGAAGCATTTGATAAAGCCAAGCATTTCTCTATTACAGTACAGTACTTTATTCTTGTTTAAAAATAATTCGCTGGGACAATATCATATGTAAAACTTATCATAATTATGATATTTGAAGTGCTGAGCAACCATTTATTAAAATATATACTATATATATATATATATATATATATATATATATATATATATATATAAAATTTTTTAAATTATACTTCGAGGAAAAAAAGTGAAAAAACATGTCTTATATGTATCTTTCCAATGCTAAATCTGAAAAAAATCATTGAACACACAAAATAAAAAAAACTTTTTTTTTTTTTTTTTCCTTTTTGATGGGGGTGGGGGGCGCTACTTCTCGGTTTTTCACTTATTGCTGCAGGTTCTGGTCCCCATTAACGACAAAAAACGAGAGATCACTGTATCACTTTTTCGATATATTGTACACCCTAGTGGAAAACCTGTGTTTCAAAGAATGTTTTGTGCTAGTTAGTAAAACATAATGAAATGTCTTTTTAAAAAAAAAAAAACCCATTGAGGACAATACTCTAGACGTCCAACGCATTTGAACTAAAATGGCTGAGAGCAAATGTTTCAGTGCCACTAATGGCTAAATGTATTCCAGCACCTGGTGTGTCTTATGTCTGTTCTCTATTGTCGGTTGCGCGATGAAAGAATTCAACTAGGGTCTCTGAGACGATGGGTCACTTGTCCTTCTGTGTCCACCCCTTCGTTTTTCAGATCTAGTGGGTCCTCCGCAAGACCGACTAAGCGCCATCTGTTCCGTGGCGTTTGCGCTTAAGTATGTTGGACTCCCTCCTACACATCAGATTGGCGGAGAAAAGGACAACGTGCTGACATGTCCGACACGGCTGTCCTTACTTATCCTACGCACCAGCCTGTGTGCGAGCAGGTCCAAAAGCAGCGGGGCCACCGACAATCGCACTGTCACAAAGCAATTTCAGAGAGAATGTTATTTCATTAACTAGGCTTTGGCTGCCGTTGACACTGATAGGCATCAACTATTTTTGAACTGGGGTGGTTGGTTTTGAACGTTCCAGTGCCATTGAAGGCAATAGACATCCAATTCATTTTGACTAGGAGGGGTGAACCAGCGCTGTCAATGGCGACCAAAAAAACTAACTCTATTGTTGGGACAGTGGGGCAAATAAGTATTTAGTCAACCACTAATTGTGCACGTTCTTCCACTTGAAAATATGAGAGGCTTGTAATTGGCAACATGGGTAAACCTCAACCAATAGAGACAGAATGTGGAGGAAAAAAGAAACAGAAAATCACATTGTTTGATTTTTAAAGAATTTATTTGCAAATCATGGTGGAAAATAAGTATTTGGTCAATATCAAAAGTTCATCTCAGTACTTTGTTATGTACCTTTTGTTGGCTATAACAGAGGCCTAAAGTTTTCTGTAACTCTTCACAAGCTTTTTACACACTGTTGCTGGTATTTTGGCCCATTCCTCCATGCAGATCTCCTCTACAGCAGTGATGTTTTGGGGCTGTCGTTGGGCAACACGGACTTTCAACTCCCTCCTCACCCGTGGCGTCAAAATAATAACAAGAACGGGGAGCAAAAATCCCAGAACCACACGGGAGGGACCTAGTGAATGAACTACAGCGAGCTGGGACCACAGTAACAAAGTCTACTATCAGTAACACAATGCGCCGCCAGGGACTCAAATCCTGCACTGCCAGACGTGTCCCCCTGCTGAAGAAAGTACAAGTCCAGGCCCGTCTGCGGTTCGCTAGAGAGCATTTGGATGATCCAGAAGAGGACTGGTAGAATGCGTTATGATCAGATTAAACCAAAATAGAACTTTTTGGTAGAAACACAGGTTCTTTTGTTTGGAGGAAAAAGAATACTGAACCGCACCATACCCAGTGTGAAGCATGGGAGTGGAAACATCATGCTTTGGGGCTGTTTTTCTGCAAAGGGACCAGGACGACTGATCCTTGTAAAGGAAAGAAATAATGGGGCCATGTATCGAGAGATTTTGACTGAAAATCTCCTTCCATCAGCAAGGGCATTGAAGATGAGACGTGGATGGGTCTTTCAGCATGACAATGATCCCAAACACACAGCCAGGGCAACAAAGGAGTGGCTTCGTAAGAAGCATTTCAAGGTCCTGGAGTGGCCTTGCCAGTCTCCAGGTCTCAACCCATAGAAAATCTGCGGAGGGAGTTGAAAGTCCGTTTGGCCCAACAACAGCCCCAAAACATCACTGCTCTACAGGAGATCTGCATGGAGGAATGGGCCAAAATACCAGCAACAATCTGTGAAAAGCTTGTGAAGAGTTACAGAAAACGTTTGGCCTCCGTTTTTGCCAACAAATGGTACATAACAAAGTATTGAGATGAACTTTCGGTATTGACCAAATACTTATTTTTCACCATGATTTGCTAATAAATTCTTTAAAAATCAAACAATTTGATTTTCTGTTTTTTTTTTCCACATTCTGTCTCTCATGGTTGAGGTTTAACCATGTTGACAATTACAGGCCTCTCTAATATTTTCAAGTGGGAGAACTTGCACAATTAGTGGTTGACTAAATACTTATTTGCCTCACTGTATATGTAAATGAGTACAGTGGTACCTCTACATCCGAATTTAATTAGTTCCAGGATCTGGTTTGTAAGTCGAAATCGCCATATGACGAGCGGGATTTCCCCATAAGAATACTATAAAGCCAAAAGAAATAGAACTTTGGTGAAGATAGTCGATGATTTACGAACCAATCATTTTTGCCGGCTCCTATTGGAGACACGGGAATCGGAGGACAGAAGTGGCTCAAGTGTTGAGTGATGTGTGACCAATAAATGACGAGCTCTTTAAACTCAAGTGTGGTGTGATTGGTTCCGCTTCCCCCAGGCGTTAGCTAGTGTACTAGCGGAGGCGTATGGGTGCATTTCGAATACTGTCTGCCTGATGTCATTGCTCACGCGCTAACTCTTCCCTCTTTGCGGGATGTAATTGCCGTTAGCCCACACAAATTGAAGGAAAGACTTAGTGAATGGAAAGGTAGAAAATTTCAGTGAAAAGCTAGCAGGCAAATATATATATTTTTCAAACTAGGCCGCCTGCAAAATGCCACATTTCTTCAGTGTTAAAATTGATTTTCTTCATATTTATGGAGGGCTTCTGTTTTTCCCGTGTCCTGATTGGATGAAATAAATCCAGTCACATGCAGGTGTTGGAAGCAAAGGAATTGCGTTTTCAAGATGAGTGTGTGCTTCTAGTGCCACACAGTATTTTTTGCTTTGTTTTTTCTTCACTAAATCCTTAATAAATACTGCTGGTAAATGGCAATTACACATAGCAAAAGAAATAAATGATGAACAAAAATCGTAATAACAATAATAACAATAATTCCTGTAATAGTGTAACGAATCGAGTTCTAATGTGCCGTTTTTTTCTGTACCTGAACGCACCGCGTGGCTAGCGTGACACAGAGGGAGCGGAGAGGCTGGGAGTTTACTTTCGCTTTCAATGTTTCTTTTCGAAACAACTTTGGCAGTCAGGAGGGGTTTTGTGTTGGATAAGTTCTGAAATAAATTATAAAAACCTGACGAAGCTGGCAATTTCTTTGGCGATGTTACATCAATAATAACATCAATAATGTTACATCAATGATAACGGAGGACCGTGGAGATGTATTGTTGAGCCAGCTGACGAATGCAAACCCCACACTCATATTTTTCTATAATTTGCATCTTCATTTCAATGGTAAGTGTCACCTTTTTCTTTATTTGACCACCTGTATAAACCTTTTTGAAACCTGTGTTGATTTCTGTCACAAGAAAATTTGCCGTGCGTCCATCTGCGATGCCGTCCTGTCGTCGTATTTCGAGCATGTCGTCGGATGTAGACACAAATGGCGAGTCAAATTTTACGTCGGATGTCCAAAACAACGTGTTTCGAAGCGATCGTATGTCGAGGTACCGCTATAGATTTTCAAATCAATCGCAATAATGTGTTTCTAATAACATATAGTGATCCCTCGCTACTTCGCTCTTCAAACTTAGCACCTTCAGTCCATCGCGGAGTTTTCTGTCCCTCCTTCCCTGCTCTTTGTTCGTCAGCCAGTGAGCTGGAGTTGCTTATTAAAGTTAATGATGATTGACAGATGGTTAAGTTTAGATCTTGACAGATACTCGACCTTCAGAGCGCCGCATGTGTCAATCATCGTTTGACTTGTTAAACAGTTGCTGTGGCAACTCATTGTGTGTAAGTGAGCAGCTGGAGCGGATTTGAGGCACTCAATGAAGCATTTAATAAAGACAAGCATTTTTTTTTTTTTTTTTTTTTTTTTTTTTTAATGAATTGGGCGTGTGCTTTTGTTGTTGTTTAAAAATAATTCTGTGAGAAAGTAACATGTTTAAAACTTATCATGAATATTTCGTTTAACTTATTCACTCCCAGCCATTTTCACCGGAGCAAGGCCCTTCGCTCCCGGCCGTTTTCCTGGATTTTGACTGATATTGCAAGGCCCACAGAAAATTGTGTTCTATTGCTATATCAACATGGAACCCACCAAAAGAAAGATTACACTCTCTTCTTTCAGCAGAAAAAAAGTTGGGTCATATCTTTTTCCATTCTTTAGAAATCAGCATTAGAAAATAGCTTAGTTTGAGCAATTTTCCAATTTCTGATGAAAAAACGGAGAAATTGAGATTTTTATGAAAGCATACATTTCAAAAATAACTTCGACTTTAACACAGCTATTTTTTGCTTTTGTGACATCCCACACATCTGAATAATCGTTCTACAAAATAACATAAACAACAAGACAAATAGAGCTTTTGATCGCAAAGTAACAATTTATTTATACATAACTATTGAACTGTTGAACTATTTGCGCACATAACAACGGGGAAGGCTGTCGTTTGCCTTTTTTTTCCTGATCGTTCTCGTTCTCCACATTTTTCTCAAATTGTTACACGTCTTCACAAGATCCCTCCAACTTCCGTTTCTTAACTATTTTTCTTCACTTCCTTTCTTGGCCCGAGATGAGTTCTTACAAAATGCGCTACTGCCCTCCAGTGGCCAGTTTTATTGCTTTAAAATGAGTTTTGAGCATTGTGCATTGCAGTTTAGGTGCAACAAAACCCAGAGATGCCGCTTGTCAAAAAAACAAACAAAAAAAAAAAACGTAAAAGAATTTTTGTGACACCGAAACAATTAAAAATAGAACCTATTTATACGTTTTTAGGAGCAAATGAGTTAATGTGCTTAAAAACCGTTTACGAATGATAAATCTGAATAAATACATTAAACACACACACACAAAAAAATGGGGGGGGCGGTACTTCGCGGTTTTTCATTTATCGCGGCGGGCACTGGTCCACATTAACCGTGAAAAACGAGGGATCACTGTATTTTAGTAAAAGAGAACAGTTGTAGCTTTTTCGAACCCGTGGTGTCCTTTAACTCAACTGCCATTGACGGCGCTAGACGTCCAATTCAAATTTCACTGAACCGGGGCGAATGAACAAATGTTCCAAACAGAATGGACGTCTAGCAGTGTTAGTGGCAGACAGTGAGTTAAAAAGATAAAAAAAGAGTGGTGTTTGGGGAAGTAAATCAAATCGCATGCTGAATTGGAGGAAGGGCTGCTAATGAATCGAATAATTGACTAATTCATCGGCAACTATTCTGACAGTCAATTAATCATTTAGTGACATTGAAGAACTCCTAAATTGTAAATATTTTCTTATTCATTTTTTTCCATTTTCTGAAGTTTATCTTTTTACAGATATTTATTTCAAATTTTTATTTAAAAAAAAAAAGGAAAATCATTTTTTTTTTAATTTTTGAAAATACTAATAAAACATTAAGTATTCTTGTTTTTTCCCCAAACATATTTTAAATAAAAATCAAAAAGGAAAATGGATCACTTTTCCTTAATAAAAACAAAAACAAAGAAACTATTATTTAAATTTTATTTGTTTTGTTTTTTCCCCAATGTTTTATTTCTGATTTTTTCAATTGTGGTTAGAATAAAAAATATTTACTTTTTTAAAATGTATATTTAATGAGCGCCACCTAAGCCATTCCCTGACATTGCAATTTCCGCGATTTGTCCTTGCATTTGACACCGGCGCGCTCCATCAATCCAAATCTCCAGAGTCAATTTAGCTTGGCCCCTGTGCCGACCAGCTTTGTCAATACAGTTGATTGAAGGCCCAAAATGCATGGTGATGGAAGGAACCAGTGATTGAACAGACACCTTTGAAGAAAAATAATGCCGATAAGCATCTTCGGAGAGACGCGTCGTCCAGTGGCGAAAATGTGGATTAAAAATAGAAAGTTGAGATGAATCGACAAGGCGAGTTGTATTTCTGAGTCTGTGGCTATCGATTAGGACCGGAGGCCCTTGTGAGAGCACCACATTTTATCTCTAGTCTCTCCTTGGAGGGACGCTGGCAGCTTTCCTCTTTGGCCTCGCCCTCACCTCTCGGTTTCATTTCCACGCTCGGCCTCTTGTAGCGACTCTAAGCCGCGCGCCGGGCAGGAGTCCGGATGGTAAGAGATTCTTATCGCAGCGTCTGGCTTCACTTTTCCAGAGCCCCGCGGCATTACCGTCACAGTGTCTCGCCATACACGAGAGGCACCGACCCTCGTTGTCACGCTGCGGCGAGCTGTCAGTCAACAGAGGGACGGCGCCCCCGTAATTGAGTCGGAAACTGGGCCGTTGTGGAGCTCTCTTATGCTTTTGACTGAGGAGGTTCAGAACAACTCAGTCGATGGTAGATAGAGCAACTACTCTGGGAATATGGTGGCCATGCTTACAGACAGCCAATAAGCCTTTCAAAATCGGGTTTTTGGCAGTAATCACTGCTAGGCCGTGTAAGCCCAAATATGCGCAAAGTTCAGTTTTTAGCTCTTTTATAAGGGAAGTGGCTATTTTTGGTAATATGGAAAAATAACCCCCCAAAAACCTGGAAGCCACAAATGCTGACATCATATTTTGGGCCTTGTAAAAATACGTAAAAAGTAACATTCCTTCATTCTAATCCTAACCCATTCAAAATGGATTGGATTTATAGGACTGTCAATAGCACAAGATGTTTAATGAGTGCAATATAATGGGGCAGGAGTTGAAAAAAATGATTTCCACCACTGTGTGGACCATGGGAAATTATCTGGCAAGAAGCCTTACATTGTGATATTACAAGAGAAAAATCGTAACATTACAAGATTAAAGTTGTTTTGTTGCTTATTTTTATATCACATGAACCGAATTTGTTTGGTTTCACAGGCTTCAACTTTTGGTGACGTAAGGTCTGTGTGAATACAAAACTGCTTTTGCCGTAGTATTAAGAAATCAAAGTAATATTTGGAGAAAAAAGTTGTTAAAATTAGGAGATTAAAGTCATTATATTATTTTTGCCTTAACCGCCTGAACTGGAGGTTGTACCGGGTTTGAGGACTTCAACTTTTGACGATGTAAGGTCGGTGTGATGAATTAGAAAATAGCTTCCTGATAATATCGGTCACCCGCTAATATCGACTGACAAAAGCACTTAAAATATTGGGAAATATTGGTATCGGTTTTAAGGTAGTATGTATGGTAAATTATAAATGAATGTACAAGCCTGCAGCCTTTGTGCCTGGGCTGGTGATGGAGAAAATATTATGTGACCCGAAGTGAATTAGCACATTATGCCTTATGATAAATTCAATCCGGGTCAAAGGGCGGAATGATGGGGGAAAATATTACATTATGCCTTTGTGATGTATAATTGCTAATAGATTGTAGCAACTTCTATTGTTTTTCACCTTGTTCCCATAGTTAGGAGACGCGCCTGAGTAGGGAA
This sequence comes from Corythoichthys intestinalis, assembly GCF_030265065.1. NCBI lineage: Eukaryota > Metazoa > Chordata > Actinopteri > Syngnathiformes > Syngnathidae > Corythoichthys > Corythoichthys intestinalis. Next base: position 17,952,692 of record NC_080406.1, read on the forward strand.
TCTCACGAGATAACTTGTTTTGCAATTTGCACCATAGTATGCGCTTGAGTCCCATAAGTTAGGAGGGAATCTCACGAGATAACTTGTTTTGCACTCATAATATTTACCGTGGGAACACAACATCTGCTACCGGACAGCACAACCTGGGAACCACGCAAGGAAAAGCCCCTTTTACAAGGGGCTGAACCAAAAGTAGCTTTGTCATTGGACGGGGCCGCGCCGCCTGGGAGCGGAGGTTGGCCATCTCCGCCCCCGTGTGGCGCGTCCCTACAAAAACAGGACATTTCCGGGCGACCTGTGAAGTCCGCTGGTGGATTAAGCGTACGGATCGCCCAGCTCTGTCCTTTTGCCGCTTTACTGGAGTGTTGCTGGCTTCCCACTCAATTTGTCACGGTAAGCGATTTTCATTGCTAAGGGACAACATAGTTGTGCTGTAACGATAACGCAGGGATTCTGGGATTGACAAACTCAAATCTAGCGTCACGTTACCATTGTTTTTGCTTGTTTTTGATACTTGTTGCTTGCTCTTGTGGGATTGTAATCAATAAATCTCATTTATTCTGCATTATCTAATCAATAAACATCGTCTATTGAGCAAAAGTGTGCCTGTTACTGATTCACCTGCGAACCTGGAAATTTCGGAAAACAGCTGGTCACAGCTAGGCATGTGCCAGTATGATATTCTGACGGTATGATGACCTTAAAACAAAATATCACGGTATCACGGTATTGCTATTACAGCTCTAAAATGTGTTGCTTTGAGGTATCAGGGGTTTAAAAAAAAAAAAAAAACTTTTTTCCATTAAACAGGATTTTTAATTTTTTAAAACATTTAAGCAAATTGGAACATAAGTATAATGTTAAGTTTAAAAAAAAAAATCTAAATGAAATAAATGCAGTCCTTTAGGTGAGCCTAAACCCACAGCCACAACTCAACATTATTACCATCAGCAACAAAAATAATTGAATTATTTTCCATAGAAAGCACGCCTATATGACTCGTATCATGTTTACATTATAAATACAGTCTCTTTTCAACACAGACAATTGCCAGAGAGAAAAAAAACACGTTTTACCACCCCTAGACTCACTAAACACGCTGGAGTTAACTCTCGTAGCGGGTGGGAAACATTCATGACAGTGTTTACTAACCTTTAATTTTGTATAAATGCGAAATCATATCGGAGGTAGTGCCTCCTCGACAGCCACCCACCGCAAACATGTTTTACATGTTGGTTGGCCCTCCTCCTCTAAGCCCCGGCATATATTAGTATCGGTTTGATATCGGTATGAGATTTTAGAGCTGGACAACATCGGGATATCGGTTATGGCTTAAAAGGTCATATTGATATACATTTTATTGTGTTTATTTGCCCCATGTCGAATGAATTTTGAATGACAATTACTTTATATTGTTAATATAGGCCACATACACTCACCGGCCACTTAATAAGGTACACCATGCTCGTAACGGGTTGGACCCCCTTTTGCCTTCAGAACTGCCTCAATTCTTCGTGGCATAGATTCAACAAGGTGCTGGAAGCATTCCGCAGAGAGTTTGGGCCATATTGACATGATGGCATCACACAGTTGGTGCAGATTTGTCGGCTGCACATCCATGATGCGAATCTCCCGCTCCACCAAATCCCAAAGATGCTCTATTGGATTGAGATCTGGTGACTGTGGAGGCCATTTGAGTACAGTGAACTCATTGTCATGTTCAAGAAACCAGTCTGAGATGATTCCAGCTTTATGACATGGCGCGTTATCCTGCTGAAAGTAGCCATCAGAAGTTGGGTACATTGTGGTCATAAAGGGATGGACATGGTGAGCAACAATACTCAGGTAGGCTGTGGCATTCCAACAATGCTCAATTGGTACCAAGGGGCCCAAAGAGTGCCAAGAAAATATTCCCCACACCATTACACCACCACCACAAGCCTGAACCGTTGAAACAAGGCAGGATGGATCCATGCTTTCATGTTGTTGACGCCAAATTCTGACCCTACCATCCGAATGTCGCAGCAGAAATCGAGACTCATCTGACTAGGCAAAGTTTTTCCAATCTTCTATTTTCCAATTTCGATGAGCTTGTGCAAATTGTAGCGTCAGTTTCCTGTTCTTAGCTGAAAGGAGTGGCACCCGGCGTGGTCTTCTGCTGCTGTAGCCCATCTGCCTCAAAGTTCGACGTACTCTGCGTTCAGAGATGCTCTTCTGCCTACCTTGGTTGTAACAGGGTGGTTATTTGAGTCACTGTTGCCTTTCTATCAGCTCGAACCAGTCTGGCCATTCTCCTCTGACCTACTTTCTGAAATACTCAGACCAGCCTTTCTGGCACCAACAACTATGCCACGTTCAAAGTCACTCAAATCACCTTTCTTCCCCATACTGATGCTCGGTTTGAACTGCAGGAGATTGTCTTAAACCATGTCTACATGCCTGAATGCACTGAGTTGCCCCCATGTGATTGGCTGATTAGAAATTAAGTGTTAACGAGCAGTTGGACAGGTGTACCTAATAAAGTGGCCGGTGAGTGTAGTTTTTAATTTTAAAGTTTTCAGCTGGTGGTGTTTTTTCAATGCAAAAAGTATGCCGCAGCTCAAAAATGATTGGAAAATGCTGATTTAGACCATTTAAAAGTCAATAATTCTAAACAATTCATCAACTGTTAAAATAGCAATGCTGTCAATTAAGGGCCTACTCACAGAGGATCCCCCCCCCCCCATTCTTTTGGGTATATGTTGGTGTGTGTGTTCTCCACACTCTGTGTTTATTAATGTTTATATAATAGGCTAAAGATGCAACCCTGTTCCTCCAGTTGATTCGATTAGTTAAGCTAAACAGCAAGCCTCCAGGGTTTGCCGCCTTTCTCTGCGAGATTACCACAGCGCAGGCACAGTTTGAATATGAATACAATATGAATATGGATGCGCTAACGACTATTTTGTTCATGTTTTTAAAAAACGTGTGGAATTTGCAGCACTGTTGCCTCCGGTAATTCCACACGGGAGTCGAGCTGATGCGCGTCGTACGCAGCTTTGAAGCCTTATCTGAGCACGGTGGGGTCAGCGGGCTTTTCTACGTTCTTGTTCGACAAGTTAACTGCACGGGAAACACGTGAAAATTCGCACTCGTAAACGGGGATAGTAAAACATTCGACACGCTGAGAAAGCCGGCGGATAATTTCTGTAGGGATGTTGGAGGATCGGATTTGTTGGAATAACCTTTGCCCTCATGGTTACCTCAAAGAGATGTTTTTTTTTTTTTTAATTTTTATTTTAGGACGGCAAGAAAATGGAGCGCACAGCGTACACCACTGTGACTCAATTCAGTAGCATTAGCAATAACACGGTTTAGCAGAGATTGAATGTTTAGTAATTGCAGATATTAAATGCAAATTTAATTTAGGTCATAGTTAACAGCAAAATGATAACCATCTGCTTTCATTGAGGAGGACAGGAATCAAAAGGCAAAACTACAGATCCCAGAGTTTACTGAGCCTAACATACTTATAGTTTCTCTGCCATTGGCTATTACCAAGCATTCCTGGCATCCAATTGGCTAAGAGGGACCTCTAGTGTATGTGTATGTATATGTATGTATCCCAGTGTCCTCTTCATTCATCCCTCGTGTTCCAACTGCTTTTTATGAGAATGTTAACTTTTATTCTTTACCCTATTCTTGGTTTTTTACATCATGCATTAGGTCAGATTTTTGTTTATTGTGCAATAATATAGTTATAACATGTTTTTGTTACTTGTTTTGATGCATGTTTATGCAGTTTAAAAGATTTATTTCTGAATTTTGCGGGCTGCAACAGATTACGGAATTTAGATGGAAAACGCGTCTCTACTTACAGAAATTTTCAAGTTAAGAAACTACTTCCAGGACCAATGAAACTCATAAGTATATATGTATTCATTTTTTTTCTCTTATTTTATTTTATTTTTTAATTTTTATTTATTTATTAATTATTATTATTATTATTTTTTTTTTTATAGATACAGTAATTTTTCACTATAAGGCGCCACCCACCAAATTTGACATGAAAAGGACATTTGTTCATAGATAAGCCGCACTGGACTATAAGCCGCAGCTGTCCTCACTGTATAATGGGATATTTACACCAAGTCATATTTACCGGTAACACTTTATTTGTCAGCGGCATCATACGACTGTCATTAGACCAAATGAACCGCCATGAAGCTTTGAACCAATTGGCTGAAAAGCTTCAAGAAGCTTCATTCGGCCATCACTGCTCCCTTGGGGGAGACTGTCAACCTCTGCTGCCAACTGCTGTCAACACTGTTGTTGTCCAACATGCCTCCTAGCATGTATTGCAGCGCTACAGATGTAAATAACAATCAAAATTCATGTTTTGTGCTAATTTTATCTTCAGTTACTGTTCCAATTGTTTCATTAATTGCAAGTTATGGTATTTGGTAACACTTTATTTGACAGTGGCGCCATTAGACTGCCATTTGACAATCATACTGTCATAATCATGATATGGCACTATCATGGGCATAAATGAATACTTATAACAGATGTCATTTAGTGTTATTCGGCAAATTATGTCACTTTTGAATGGATGTAAAAGATCCGAGCTGGACATAAATCGAGTTAGTGACATAATTTGCAGGATGACACTTCATGACATCTGTCATAAGCATTCAGTAATGCCCTTGATAGTGCCATTTCATGATTATGACGGTGTTATGACGCCACTGTTAAAAATAAAGTGTTACCTTTTAACTCAAATAAATCAACAAATAAGCCGCAGGATTCAAAATGAAAGGAAAACGTAGCGGCTTATAGTCCGAAAATTATGGCACAAGAATATTTACTGTTTCCCTTTTTGTTTTTAATTACAAAATACATACAAATTAGAAGTAAGGTATTTTCCTTATACAGCGACATATGATCTCTTCGACACACGATCTTCTCATCATCCGAAATAAAATCTGACTCGCCATTTCTTTCTACATCCGACGACATGCTCGAAATACGACGATTTATGACCGCCGCAGTGTCGTTGTTTTCCCGCAAGACTGACGCATGGCGGATTTTCTTGTAGGGAAATCAACATGGGTTCCAAAAATGTTAGTGCAGGTGGTGGAAAAAGGTGAGGCTTACCATTGAAATGAAGATGGAAATGATAGAAAAAAATGAGCGTGGTGTGCGCGTCCGTGAACTGGCTCGAAAATACGGTGTGTCTACGATCTCGACGGTCCTCCTCTGACCTCCGTTCGCCAGTCTTTGTAAGTTAAGGTGACAATTATTATTGTGGTAACATCGCCCAAAAAATCGCCAGCTTCGTCAGATTTTTAATAATTTATCTCAGAACTTGTGCAACACAACATGCCTATTGTCTGCCGCAGCTGAACATGAAAAGTGAAAGTATAAAGTCCTCTCTCACTATGGTACGTCAGCCACGCAGTGCGTTCAGGTACACCTCGCAAAACATTTCCACCACATTTGAACCCAATTTGTTCCATTGTCACAGATAGAATTATTACTATTATATTCCGGTTTTTATTAATAATTTATTTATTATGCTCTACCTAGATAGTGTTAGTGTTAGGTAGTGTATTTTTATTTGTGAATGGGCTGTCTTCGGCGCGCCGCACAGCCCAACCTTTTGACCGATCGGCACCGTTCAAATATCGAAATGAATTTTCACGCGACGCACTCCAAATGTACCAAAATGACCTGATATGACTAGGCGACGACCCCCAAATGTTCCAAAATGACTAGATATGACCAGGCCACGCCCCCAAATGTTCCCAAATGACCTGGTGTGATCAGGCCACGCCCCCAAAACGTTTCAAATTACCTGATTTGACCAGGCCACGCCCCCAAAATGTTCCAAAATGACCAGGCCACGTCCCCAAAATGTTCCCAAATGACCTGATATGACCAGGCCACGCCCCCCTAATGTTCCAAAATGACCTGGTGTGATCAGGCCACGCCCCCCAAACGTTTGAAATGACTTGATTTGACCAGGCCACGCCCCCCAATGTTCCAAAATGACCTAATATGATCAGGCCACGCCCCCAAACGTCCCAAATGACCTGATTTGACCATGCCACGCCCCCAAAATGTCCCCAAATCAACAGGAAGTGACCTGATAATGTCCCCAAAGCAACCTAGGCTGGGCTAAGATCTGTATCTCCACAGAGCAAAGACCCAGAGTAATTTCTCCAGAAATTGCAGTTTCTAGTTGCTATTTGCAATAGTACCAGCAGCATTTTTTAAGTGTTTAAACTTAATTTACGTTTAAATTTGGTGTAGGTTTTCATGCTGTGGAACAAATTAATGTAATTATAATGTATTCTTATAAGAAAATCCTGCTCGACCTACAACCATTTCGACTTACAAACAAGGTCCTGGAACGAATTAACTTCGCATGTCGAGGTTCCACTGTATGTTGTTTTAATGAAAAAAAAAAAGAAAAAAAAAAGCAGATACACATTTGGAGAACATATACATTTTCATTTATGTCAAAAAATTTAGATTTAATTGCTTTCCTTTTTGTTTTTTTCACATCCGACACAATTTTTTTGGGATTAAGTAATGTTAACATTTGTGTATATTTTAGGCATTTTAGCCATGTCCGCCCACATTTTTTAAATCTATTCAGCTAGACTCAGTAGTGAAAGAGTTCCCCTTACAGCATCTTCTTTGGTCTTTCAGAGCAGTTTCCATCAGTTTATGGATTAGCAAAGCAGCCACCTCATTAGCAGTCTCATCCACTCACCATCTCATTGTTTGCAGAGGGAAACGGAGGCCATGGTAGAATAAGTCTGATGTAAAAGTGAAGACGGGTTACGTTTTGTGTATAGCTTTGGCTGTTGTTCCATTTTACTCTTTGTTTTAATGAAGCTCTTAACTTATACAAAAGACATTGTTATCCACCGGTAGGGCTGGGTGATGTGGCCTAAAGTTAAAAGGGTATACCCAGCGGTGGGTAGTAATATGTTACGTTTACCCCGTTACATTTACTTTACTAAGTTTTTGAGGAAAAACATACTGTACTTTTATGACGAGTTTTACCACGCCATTACTTTTACCTGACGACGAAATACTACTCTTTCTCTGCTACTGTGGGCTACACTAGAGTCGTTACATTTTTTCTCTTTATTTTACATATTAGATTTGACTTTATTTTTATGAATTTAAAAAAAATAATAAAATCATGTAATATTCAAATTTAATGTTTTTATTAGGGCTGTCAAAATTATCGCGTTAACGGGCGGTAATTAATTTTTAAAATTAATCACGTTAAAATATTTGACGCAATTAACGCACATGCCCCGCTCAGACAAATTTAAATGACAGTATAGTGAAATGCCCACTTGTTAATTGTTTTTGTGGAGTTTTGCTGCCCTCTGCTAGCGCTTGGGTGCGACTGATTTTATAGGCTTCAGCACCCATGAGCATTGTGTAAGTAATTATTGACATCAACAGTGGCGGGCTACTAGTTTATTTTTTGATTGAAAAATTTACAAATTTTATTAAAACGAAAACAATAAGAGGGGTTTTAATATAAAATTTCTATAACTTGTACTAACATTTATCTTTTAAGAACTACACGTCTTTCTATCCATGGATCGCTTTAACAGAATGCTAATAATGTAAATGCCATCTTGTTGATTTATTGTTATAATAAATAAATACAGTCCTTATGTACCGCATGTTGAATATATATATCCATCTTGTGTCTTATCTTTCCATTCCAACAATAATTTACAGAAAAAATATGGCATATTTTATGGAAGGTTTCAATTGCGATTAATTACAATTAATTACGATTGATTAATTTTTAAGCTGTAATTAACTCAATTAAAAATTTTAATCGTTTGACAGCCCTAGTTTTTATGTATTACATTAATTCTGGAAAAAAAAAAAAATCAGATTTCTATACTTATTTTTAAGGGTTAGGGTTAGGGCTTTTTGATTTTTTTTTTAATTTTAGGAATTTGCTAATTTGAGCTGTGTTTATTTCAATTTAATATTCTACATTTAGTATTTTTGTATTAATGTTATTTTTATGTACTTTATGTACGTATTCCTCCAGTGCTTTGTGATTATTTGTTCAATGTAAATTCAGGCATCAAGTCGTAGTAGTAGTCTGAAAAATAGGGTAGTTCCACCTTGGGATGAGAGGATAAGGGGTGGAGTGAAGATGTGTTTATGGCTCCACAAAAACTGGCAGCTGAGACTGGCAATGACTCATTTGCCTCACCTGCTGCTTTGTTGGATGGGAGCCGGCTGACTGAGCAGTGAACCCTTTCCCGTCATTTTTCTTGTCTTTCTTCTCTCTATTGCCTCCCTTCACAGTTTAGCCATTTAGCAAAGATTGCATTTTTTGTTAATTGTAGATCTTGAGTTGCAGTGGTTGTCAGTGAAAGGCAGGATCCAAATGTAAAAATAGTTCAAAGATGACGATAGATAATCCTCTGCTTTCATTGAAGACGACAGAAAAAGCATACATTTTGTGTTGTGTGTGTGTGTTTAAAAAAAAAAAAAAAAAAATTAATAAAATTGCGTAATTATTAACTTAATTAAATACTTAGTTTTTTCTTTTTTGTGTTTATTTTTTGCTCATTCACTGCTATTGAAGGCGGTAGATGTTTTATCCAATTCGAATTGGGGGCTGACAGGGATCTAATTAGTTCATAAATGTAATTAACTCATTGTCTGGCACACTAAAAGATAAGCAATCACTGCCATTCCTCCCAATTTAAATGAATTGGACATATATTGTAGTCAATGGCAGCCAAAGCGTTAAAATAAGAATACTTTAAAAAATATTTACAGTTTGTTCACTTTTGTGTGTTTCTAATAAAAAATAAATTGAATAGTTGTTCTGTTTTGTTTTTAATTTATAAATATTCAATTATTTAGCTATATATGTATTATATGTGTGTATATAAAGTAGGGCTGCAGTTATTAACTATTTTAGTAGCCGATTAATCGAACTAGTTAGTTCGAATAATCGAGTAATCAGATAAGAACCAAAAAACATTAAAATACTTGAGCTGAGCCTTAAACGGTATAAAAAAATAAATGAGGATCTAAGTACAACAAAAGAACAATAAGCTAACTTACATAGCAAAAGTCCGCTAGCTTAAATGCTATTAATGCCAAGGTTTATTTATTTATTTTTTTCACAATGCTCTAAACAAATGGTTCAAACACATATTCTCACAAAAAAACGGCAAAATTAAACTAAACTACGAATGCATTAAAAAAACGTTAGCCCAAACAAAAACTTTGTTTATGTTGGTCTTAACAGGGAGCAGACTGATTCAGCCATGTGAAATAAGAGGGCAGTATATCCACCCATATCAATACAACTAAATGCAAACACTTTCAAAACAAACATTAGAACGACACTTTAATTAAAGGAATACTAGAAACAGCAAGATTTAATTTGAATCTTTTTTTCTAATCGAATTACTCAAGTTAATCGATTAATCGTGGCAGTACTAATATAAAGAAATATCATTTTATTTAATTTAAAAGTATGTAAAAATAGTGACAGATTTTTATATAGAATATTTTACACACAATATTTTGCTAAATAAAAATGTTTACATCTAAAAAGAATATTTTTATGTCTTAAATTGAAAAAAAAAATGAAAAGAAAATTAAAGCACAAAGATTTTTTTTTCATTTTGATTAGGAAAAAAAAACACATTTAGAAATAAACATATTTACACATTTCCTCTTTTTTGATTGTTTAAGTAAATAAATGAGACAACACTTGCAATTCACCCATTGGCTGCCATTGAAAGAAAAAAGAACTTCTACAGTAAGGGCTGACACCCTTTCGATTTGGAGGGGAGGTGTGTGATACTGGCACCATGACAAGGCTTTGTACACTGATTAAAACACTGCGGTGTGATTTATAAGCTTTATTAACTCACACAGACGCGCGCACATGCATATGCGCTCAAAAACGGTCAGATGCTCGTGACTATAACCGCTTCTGTCCTCGGGGAAGCCTTTAATTGGTCACAGTGCTTTACCATCTGGGGTTGCTGTGCCGTACACCGGGACGGGTGCGCTATTAACTCCATGGCTGCCATTGACGGCGATACACATACAATCCATTTGAAGTGAGAGTGCTAGCAGCAAATGAACAAACATTCATTCGCTGCCCAACCTCTCATTTCAAATGGATTGGACGTCTATTACTGTTAAATCCGTTTAAATTCACAGCAGATTGAAAAGAGCCACATGATTGGACGCCTGTTATTGTCAACGGCACTGAAAGAGTTCAATAAAAATAAACACAAAAACATCAACCTGAACTCATTTTAATTCACGGCAGGATTATTGGACGTCACACGATTAGACGTCTATCATCGTCAAGGGCACTTAAAGAGTTGAAAAATATTTTCAGTCGAAAAATTAATATTTTATTTCTTAAATTACGATCAAAAAGTAATAAGATATTAATTTTTGGACTACGGTTTATAGTCCAGTGCAGCTTTTTTGTTAATTTTGTTAATTTTTTGGGTTAATAGATAACTTTATTTGACAGCGGCCTCATAAGACTGCCATAAGATTGTCATAATTATGACATTAATGACAAATCTTAGGCATTAATGAATGCATATGACAGATGTCATTAAGTGTCATCCGGAAAATTATGTCACTAACTCCATTCATGTCCTGCTCGGATCTTTTACATCTATTCAAAAGTGAGATTATTTGCCGGATTAACCTAAATGATGTCTGTTATAAGCATTCATTAATGCTCATGACAGTGTCGTATCATAATTATGATTGTCTAATGACAGTCTTATGGCACCACTGTCCAATAAAGTGTTACCAAATACCACAGCTACAATTAATGAAACAACTAAATAGGGCTGCAGCTATCAAATATTTTAGTAATCGAGTATGAAAATTCTATCGAGTAATCGGATAAAACATTTTTCTTTTTAGGTGAAGAGCAGTTATAAATATACATGAGAAAACAAGACATTTCATCTAATACTGAACCATTTTCAGTCAATGAATGTCTTTATTTCTGATGTACATTGTTGAAAACAGCCAACAATTGCATCTCAGATGTGACTAGAGGGAAAAAAAAGACTAATTCACTGCTTTCTCTCAAAACACTTCTAAATCTTAAAAAAAAAAAAAATTCTTACCTAAAAAACACTTGATGACACACATCACTTAAAAGTTAAGTGTTTTTCCCACGTGTTTCAATTGAATTTCCATTTGTGTCAAGCTATTTTTAAGTTCTAGTTAAGTTTTAAATTAGTGTAAACTAATTCCCGATAGGATTTTGAGTTTTTGCAGTGATCAAAATAAATATGTCACACCTGCTGTATTAAAGCACATTAAGGACCAGTGATGTTTTATCCAGCAATGATTACTGAGCTAAAATTGACAGTTAGCTTTATTATGTTTTTGTTTTACACCTTCATCACTCTCCAGCGCTATGTTTTCACAGATTAAATAAAGCCTGTATGTAAGACTCGTTAGCCACGCATCGACAGTAGTCATAATTCATAGAAAGCTAGCCCTCCGCAGGGCTATCGTTACGTGAGCAAGGGACAGTAACGTTAATCTTATTTAATCTTATTTATTAGCGCTGATAAGTCTACTGCTTTAAGATGGCGGCTGTTTACTAACTCCGTTGAGTCTGTCATTTCACATCTAGTTCTATAAAAATGTGATATCTATGAGACGCATCAGACGCTACCTGCTACCACCGTAGCATCATGCGGGCGTAGTTTTTAGCAACGTCCGCATAGTTTGTGGGGCCGCAGGCTGCAGTCAGGTATTTTTTATTTATTATTTATTGCTTCTTCCTCTACGCACGTGATGTCAGCGCGTTTCCCACATTAAAAGTAGTCCAGGCAAAACATGATGCTTAGAGCTGGCAAAATTAAACGATTCCTCGAGGCGAATAGTTACTCGAGTTGCTTGCGTTTCAGCTCTACAACTAGAACAGTAACTTTGGAAATAATTAGCATAGAACATGAATTTTGATTGTTATTAACATCTGTAGTGCAGCAATGCATGCTATGAGGCATGTTGGATGACAACAGCATTAGCAGCAGGTGGCAGCAGAGGTTGACTGTCTCCCGCAATGGAGCCGTCATGGCCAAATGAAGCTTCCTGAAGCCATAAAGCTTTGCAGACAATTGGTCCAAAGCTTCATGGTGGTTCACTTGGTCTTATAAAAGTCGTATGATGCTGCTGTCAAATAAAGTGTTATCGGTAAATATATTTTGGCGTAAATATCCTTAATACACTGAGGACAGATGCAGCTTATAGTCCAGTGCGGTTTATCTATGACCAAATGTCGTTTTTGTGTTAAATTTGGCTGGTGGGGGATTATAGTCGGTTGCATCTTATCGTCCAAAAATAGTAATATGTTTTCCCTTTTTATGTGTATTTTTTAAATTAATTTAAGAATATGTATTTTTAATTAAAAAGGAAAAAAATGAAAGAAAAATATAAATGGCCTCTACTCTGTATTTTTTTTTTTTTTTTAATAAAAAAAGGAAATTAGGAAGAATACAGTAAATATTCAATTTTTTCATTTTTAAATGTTTACTCATTTTCAATTTCTTAAAAATAAAAATGAAAGAAGGTAAAAACAGTAAATATCATGGTCCTTTTTTGAATGTTTATATTTAATTAAATATAAATGGCGGAAAACACTCAGGTAACTTGAAGTTCTGCTCTGAGACCCCCAATTTGGTCAAATTTCAAAATTGTCCAATATGCATGTGTGATACATCATTGGAAATCTTAGAATCTCAATTTTCTGGGGAAAGCAAAATATTGAACAGGAGGGCATTTAAAAAACAAACAAACAAAACATTAAACAACAAAACCCTATCTGAAGGTGAGAGCATGTGAGAGCAGAATTACAGACGCCATGACTTTAACAAGATATTACTGCATACTTACCTTGTTTCGATCCAAAAAGTCCATGTAGCATGTATCACCGAGTGTCAAGACACAGCTGTGAATGGCCACAGCTGGATTTTTTTGGGGATTTTATGGGTGAAACATGGTATAATAACAAGGGTTGTAATGCAGAAATCGCAGACATGAAGGAGTGGTCGAGATTTTCTTTTTCATATATTAACCCTTTTAAAGGTTGTTTTATTTTGTTTTTCAAATTTTCTTTGTTTGGATCAATTATTTCTCATCTAACATATCAGAGAAAATGCGACAGTAACAAAAAAAAAAATACAATTAAGCGATAGTTATGAGGGAGATATTCGTGACTTTTTTACAAATGTTTTCATTGTGACTTAATTTGTGTAAAAGTTTAAAAATATGGGAGTGAATAAACTTTTAAAGTCGTTTTTTTTATACTAAATATTAGACATCAATTAATGATTCTAAGCTAAAATTGGCAGACATTTTGAATAATAAATATAATTAATTACTGTCGTTTCTTGGCTGGGTAGAAACAAAAGCGGTTGCGCGACGTCTGTAAACGGGGTTTCCAGGGTAAAACGGACAAATTAAAAATAGTTCGGAGGCTTAATGCGCCATGAAACTGCTATTGCAGCATATAAACATATTGTTCTATCAAACACAACAGTTGTTTTGGCTTGAAATACAGCAGTTACTTTTAAAGAGGAGTGCAAGAGCAGAAACTGCTTTTTCAGTCTTGTCTGTGTTTTCCGCCATATATATTTAAAAAAAAATAAAAATAAAAAATAATCAAACAAATCCAGCACCCGCTGCAGCCCTTTGAGGACTGGTTTGACACTCATGGTCTAGATCAGGAGTTGGGAACCTTTTTGGCTGAGAGAGCCATGAACACCACATATTTCTAAATCTAATTCTGTGACAGCCATACAATATGTTTAAAGCTAAAAATACAAGTAATATGTGCATTTTATGTAATTTCAACACTTTTAAAGTACAAGAAGTCTCTGAATTCTTTTTAATAACTTATATAAATAATAATAATTAAATAAAATAATAATTATTAAATAATATTTAAAGAGTTATTTTAATCCCCAGATACTCTTGTACTTACGGTTTTAAACCAGCAAGGGGGAGGCGTTGACTAAGTGGCGTGCATGGGCAATAAATGTTCGCATTTTAGAGCAAATAAGAAATCAGCTGTCTTGGCAGTAATGTGAGACAGACGTTGTAAACTAGTATTTTTTTTTTTTCTTGTTTGAGGTGAGAAAAAGAGTATAATTTGACTGTGTATATTATCGGATTGCTTTATTTTAGGATGATTGTGATGTGTGCTGAGTGTTACTATAGTGCAGAAATATGTTAATCGTTAAGTATTGTAACGTCCGATACTATTTGTGGGCCCTTGAAGAGGCCATCAGATGGCAGAGTAGTGACGTAGCGGGAAGCAAGGAGGAGAGAGCGTACGGCGTGAGAGTGGAGTTAGCATGTTGTGGATGCCGCTGTTATTTTGTTTATTATTTCTATGGTTGCCACAATAAAGTGGGAAAGTCATCTCCTTCCTACAGTTGTGGTCAAAAGTTTACATACACTTGTGAAGAACATAATGTCATGGCTCTCTTGAGTTTCCAGTTATTTCTACAACTCTGATTTTTCTCCAATAGAGTGATTGGAACAGATACTTCTTTGTCACAAAAAACATTCTTGAAGTTTGGTTCTTTTATGACTTTATTTTGGATTAACAGAAAAAGTGATCAAATCTGCTGGGTCAAAAATATACATACAGCAACACGAATTAGCAATTTCTTGTGAGTGATTATTGACTTGAACAATCAAGTCAGGAAAGTCACTTGGAGCCATTTCAAAGCTGCTGCAGGTCCCAAGAGCAACAGTGCAAACAATTGTTTGTAAGCCTACCAGCATGGCACTGTTTTGTCACTGCCACGATCAGGAAGAAAAAGCAAGCTATCACCTGCTGCTGAGAGAAAATTGGTCAGGAGGGTGAAGATTCAACCGAGAATCACCAAAAAGCAGATCTGCCAAGAATTAGAAGCTGTTGGAACACAGGTGTCAGTGTCCACAGTCAAGCGTGTTTTGCATCTCCATGGACTGAGAGGCTGCCGTGCAAGAAGGAAGCCCTTGCTCCAAAAGCGGCACCTTAAGTCTCGACTGAAGTTTGCTGCTGATCACATGGACAAAGATAAGACCTTCTGGACGAAAGTTCTGTGGTCAGACGAAACAAAAATAGAGCTGTTTGGCCACAATGCTCAGCAATATGTTTGGAGGAGAAAAGGTGAGGCCTTTAACCCCAAGTACACCATGCCTACCGTCAAGCACGGTGGTGGTAGTATTATGCTGTGGGGCTGTTTTGCTGCCAATGGAACTGGTGCTTTACAGAGAGTAAATGGGATAATGAAGAAGGAGGATTACCTTCAAATTCTTCAAGATAACCTAACGTCATCAGCCCGAAGATTGGGTCTTGGGCGCAGTTGGGTGTTCCAACAGGACAATGATTAAATGTGTAACAACAGACTAAAGCATTTAATCCCTGTCTGCACCACTCTACAGATCCATCGCTATAATTTCAACCGACTGCCACACTTCGAACGTCCTCCACAGCCGCACCTGAAGTGTCTGTAGTGTCCCGACCCGAATGTTGCCTGATCACTGGCTTGCCAATAAAAAAAAATGTGAGCGCCCCTTACTGGTTGCTCTTTTTAACGGTTCCCCTGTGGCTCTTACGCCCGCCAGGTTTCCCCCGAGGTCCTAGCGCCCTTCCAATTACATGACGAAGTTTTTTTTTTTTTTTAATAATTGAAGATTTGTCTGCGAGCCAGATGCAGCCGTCAAAAGAGCCATATCTGGCTCGCGAGCCATAGGTTTCCGACCCCTGCTCTAGATGCTTCAGAGTGTCTAAGCAAATCAAGCATCGACTTTGGTCTAAGGCAATTAAGTATTTTGTAGATAAGCAGTAAAATTTTTTAGTCTACTCTATGAATGATTTCATGACCGGTGTACTATGGTCCAGTTTCCTTTTATCTGTAAGTACTCTGGCAGCAGCATTCTGTATTAGCTGCAGCATCCTGATTGATTTTTTGTATTTCCTTTGCAAGGGCCCTCCCAAAAAGATCTCTGAACAATCCATCAGCAATCAAAAACAGTTTTCGATTCATTTCATTCTCTATTACTTGTCGATGAATCCTGACATTTCTAGCGTAGCACTGCACGCAGCATACCCTTGCGCATTGGTGCAAGCCTTCAGGTAGATGAGGTAATTGGCGTCGTGGGATTTGTCAATTTTTTTGCATGTGGATTTGCATGCTGGGGTGAGCTTCGGTGCGACAGTCTTGGCAAAATCCCACGTGATTGTAGAAGCTCAGGGACCGCGGGGACATGGAAGACAAACACTGTCTGACAGAGAAAGTTGGAGCTGGTAAAAATGGCGAACGAAGGGGTACTGTATGTGGCACATGTTTTAGGCATAGGGAATAAATCTTTGATGTTGTGAAGGATTTGAGTCAACGATAGCTTTGCGCACAGCTCTTGGCTCTCAAGCGCTCTTAGGAAGATTTGTCTTTCATACTCCCACCTCTCCTCACGCCTTGCCATTTAATCTCCCACTTACTCTCCATCTTCCCAACACGTTCAGTCAACCTCATTTCCTGGCTGGGCCTCACTCAGAGGTAATGTCATAATTGTTTATGTACCTGCGCGTGACTAGTTATGTGCGCGTGTGTTTGCACACGTCTCGTTAAATCCCCCCCTTGTGCTTTTGTATAAACATATTTGCAAGTCTTCTCACCGCGAATCTCCGCCTTATCGCAGCACTCAGCCTTACAAATCCACGTCAGTGTTCTCCCTCTACAATAACAAAAGCATAACGTTTCATTCCGTGCCCGCCATCGGCTTCGCTTCTCTTCCACTTGGTTCTTTTGTTACGTTGCCGGATTGTGTAGTTCAATTAGGGAAGTGGACGTTTGGGTTCCAGACTTGAGCCATGGAAGAAAGAGTTTTTCTGGACATACTAGTTTTTAAAAAGATAACATCTCCAGTTTTTTTTCATAATTTTTACACATTTTTTTTCTCCACCTACTTTTTAAAGGCTATAACAACGAAAAAGATCAATCAAAACAATTAACCCCTTATAGGCCATTTATTGAACTCATTGGCTGCTGTTGACGGCGTATTTATTTTTTAAACTTCCGACTATTTAAGTGTTATTGTTAATTTATTCATTATTTTCCTTCTCTTATACTGAATAGACTATGAAAAAGATGGGGATTAATTTTTACTAGAGATGTCCCGATCCAATCACGTGATCGGAAATCGGGCCGATCGCTCCATTTTTCAGAGGATCAGAATAGGGTGAAAACAGGGTATCCGCGGTGTCTTTAAATGTCTAAAAATGTCTTAAATCCAATGATTTGAATTTAAAGCCTTAAAATGTCATAATTCTCCTAAAATATCCCGGAAGGTCTTAAATACACATTTGAAAGGTCTTAAAAATTTATCGATGTTACTTTTATCTAAAACATGAATGGACTTCAGTCTCGCTTTTAACTCGTTTGCTCCCAAAAACATATAAATACATTCTATTTTTAATTGTTTCAGTGTCCCAAAGTTATACATCTTTTACGTTTTTTTTTTTTTAAACAAGAGACATCTGTAGGTTCTGATTAAACTTAGCTCCAAAGCACAAAGTTAAAAATCAACTTTAAAGCAATAAAACTGGCCACTGGAGGGCAGTAGCGTATTTGGTAAAACCGTCAACCCGATTCAATGGAACGAATGGCCGGCCACCCCGGGCCGTGGCCAGGGCGCCGGCGGAAGATGACCGAATGGACGTTCAGTATGCCAGGCAGCGGACGACCGAGCAGAACAACCGGGAAGATGCCAGGAACTGGACGACCGAGCAGAACAACCTGGACCACCAGTGCAGCGGACGATGCCGTTGAGTCTGTTCTGGAAAGACTAAAAAAAAATCCATCTTTATGAGACAGGCGGGGATGAGGGGAAAGTTTACCTCGGCCGTCGCGGCCACAACAGCATCATCTCTCAGTTAGTTATGTGTAAATAAATGGTTACTTTGCGAGCAAAAGCTCTATTTGTCTTCTTGTTTATGTTATTTTGTAAAAGGAAAACATTATTCAGATGTTTGGGATATCACAAAAGCAAAAAATAGCTGTGTTAAAGTCAAAGTTATGTTTGAAATGTATGCGTTTACAAAAAACTCAATTTCTCTGTTTTTTCATCAGAAATTGGAAAATTGCTCAAACTAAGCTATTTTCTAATGCTGATTTCTAAAGAATGGAAAAAGATAGGAACTTTTTTTTTCCTGCTGAAGGAAGAGAGTTTAATCTTTCTTTTGGTGGGTTCCATGTTTATATAGCAATAGAACATAATTTTCTGTGGGCCTTGCAAAATCAGTCAAAATCCATTAAAACTGCAGGGAGCGAAGGGCCTTGCTCTGGTGAAAATGGCTGGGAGTGAATGAGTTAAAAGTCTTGAATTTGGCTTGGTGAAACCTGCAGAAACCCTGAAAAAGGATCTGGTTTTTAATTAAAAACATATATTTGTTTTTTTGCTTAATGCTTGCACAGACTCTAAGAGAGTTTACATGGCGACTTTGCGACATGAAGACGCAATGACTGAGTAGCAGAATTGCCTCGCGTGCATATGGTGTCGGCGAAGACGAAAGGCAAAGACGAAAAATTCTGAATCTTGCCTCTAAAGTGGAAGAATTCGATTACGGGGGTCGCAGTGCATTCATATGCACGGAAACCGGCTTCGTTTCGATGACAGAAGCACTCGCGCACGTCACATTGGCGTGCGCAGCGGTGCTATTAAACATTAAAAACAGCAAATGGCGGAACGTCGGCTTTAATTTACTGTTTTCATAATATTTTTAATTTAAGTATGTTGAATGTTTCCATTTTTGTGCCTTTTTGAACAAAAGAAAATGCCATTGCTTGGAGAGTGCGGGCATGTTGTCTTCCGGGCTGAGGAGGTCAAAGTGCATTATTCGCTGTTGCCGTGTAAATCTGCACTGCCGCCTAGGTCCTGGCATGAATACTACATCGTTTTCATGCGGAATTGCGACATTATTCGTATGGAATCGGAACCATATAAATGCAAACATGAAATTTTTCGTCTTCTCGGAGAGTCACCATGTAAACTGCCCCTCTAACTCCTGCTGCTTTTCTTGGTCAGCAGTGTCCTGGAGTTAGCTATTTAAAGTTAATGATGATTGACTGGGGTGTAGCTTTGATCTTGCTAGAGAAGCTCTGTAGCTCTACCATCAAAGGCCTGAATGTGTCAGTCATTTTTTAGCTTGTCAAACATTAGTTTAGTTAGTGTGCTTTGGCAACTCATTGTGTGAGAGGCTGTTTTCAACAGCGTGATGGTATTTGAGTAGATTCACTTAATGAAGCATTTAATGAACATTCTACATTATTCTTTTTTCAAAAGAATTCACATTATGAAGGCGGCACGGTAGGACTAGGCATGTTCCTGTATGATATTCTGACGGTATGATAACCGTACATCAAAATATCACGGTTTCACAGTATCATTGTATTGCAATTACAGCTCTAAAATGTGTTACTTTGAGATATCTGGGTTTAAAAATTACTAACACTTTTTTCCCCATTGAACAGGATTTTTATTTTAAAACATTTTAGCAAAGTGAAACATAAATTTAATGTTAATTAAAAAAAAAAAAATCTAAATAAAATTAAAACAAATGCAGTCCTTTAGGTGAGCCTAAACCCATAGCCACAGCTCAACATTATGACCATCAGAACAAAAATAATTGAATATTTTCCAGAAAACGCACTTGTGTATGACTCGTATCATGTTTACAATAAACACTCTCTTTATCAACACAGACAGTTGCCAGAGAAAAAACCACCACGTTTTACCATCGCTAGACAAACCAAACACGCCGGAGTTAACTCTAGTAGCTAGTAGGAAAGTTCATGACAATGTTTAGTAACATTTAATTTTGTAGAAACGCGAAATCATATTTGAGGTATTACCTCCTCGGCAGCCACTGTCCGCAAACATGTTTTACATGTTGGTTGGCCCTCCTCCTCTAGGCCGCGGCCATCTGTAACCTTTCTGTAGCCGAAGTATTCCCGTACCAGCCATTTAGTTTTCTTTGATGGGGGGAAAAAGTGTAGGACTTTCACCCCCTCCAGCTATTGTGTAGCACAGTTGACTCACTGACACTGACCAACAACCGGTGGGGAAGGGTTGAGCCTTACAGCTCCAAGTGAGGGATTTCTCCATGCATTTTGGGGACATAAAAAATGGCTAATACCTTAGAGACGGCATGATGGAAAATTTTTGCAGTTTTGAAACCTTGACGTTTTCATACCACGGTATACCTTGAAACCGGTAATTGGCACATGTCTAGGTTGGACGGTGTGAGAGAATTTTATTCATGCTTAAAACACAACCATTATACATCATATTTTGTATGCTTTTGTTATGCTAGCATGAGAACATTGTAGCATAGAGCATCATTGTTATATTAATCTGAGTGTTCCTTCTCATGGCCTTGACTACTGTAGACTGTATCACAATATGACCAAATATGGACTGTTATGTTCCTTCGTTTTTCGATATGCCCTGAATGAATACAAGGGATGATTGTGGCTTATCAGGCTGAGCTCATTATGTCCAGCCGGTGTTCAAGGTCATAACTTGAGGTGTTTTTCCCCTAATAGAGGATGTTTTTCTGTAACTTGAGATGTTTTTACCAGGATGTGCTGTGGTAAGTTTCGGTTTTGTTTCTATGATGTCAACCCATAAATAGAGGCATGCCCTGCATTTCTCTTTTGTCAGCATGCGGAGATGCGCTTTGTGCGTGGCTCCGCGTTTGTACCCGAGAGCTCTTGTTCATAAAGCCTTCGAAGCAAAGCAATCCATGGTTGGGGTCGTATTCATTTCTCTAATCGAGCTATCCAAGTAACACTTGTCTTGGAGTTCAAACTTGAGCTTCCCTGACAGACGGTAAAAATTTTTTTTAACAAAACTTTTTTTCCTGGTGTCTGATCAGGACTCTGTATCGGCAGATTCCCAAAATCAGGTGACTTGGACTCTGGTGCAAAAATATGAAATCAGGACATTACTATTAAGTTTTACCTTTGGTTTGACCATGAAATATTGGATCATGTTTATGTATCAAAAAGCTCAAGTAAAAAGATGTATACAAAAATATAACTTCCTTTAATTGCCCCCACATTAATAGGAACCCACCCAAAATGGTCAGAAAGTGACCCTGGAATGCCCCGAAATCATCAGAAAGCAAGCCAAAATGGACAGGAAGTGATGTGGAGTTTCAGCAGAAAGTTATCAACGAACAGAAAATGACTATAAATCCCCCAAATCAACCAAAAATATTCAGGAAATGATGCCAGAATGCATTAAAATGTATAGGAAGTTACCCAAAATTACCAAGGAATTGACCCAAAATTAACCCATTGACAATAATAGACCTCCACTTATATTTTATGTCAAAATTCAACGAAAATGTTTCACATACAGTAATATAATAATAAATAATGTGTATCGCGTTTGAGCCAATGAGTCGTCTAGTCAAAGTTATTATCTGTGATTAATCCACTATCAAAATAATCCCTTGTGGCAGTCCTATTCACTGATCTACTCCCACTTAGTGTGGTTTAAAGTGTGATAAATGCAGTGGAAATTAATCAAGGTGAAAAGAAAACTGCCTCAACTACCAGAGCAATTATCCAGGATCTAACAACACAAGTTGAAAATCATAATTGACACGTCACATTTCTTCCCCCGTTCAGTTAAGCTTTATACTATCTGAGAATGGAGAATCCTCATTTCTCTCGAGCAAGACTTGCGTAGGCGGAATGCTGATAGCGCCATTAGCTACACAGAAAGTGTGACATCACGGCGGCGAAACGTAGACTAACCCCCGATGAATTTCACAAACAAAAGGAATGTGACATCACAATGGTGGGCATTTTGTCGTGGAATTTTTGGCGTGTCACTGTTTATTTGAAGAGGGAGACGAGCTTTAGTTGAGAAGAGGCGCTTTGTGTCATTTCAAATTATTCACATTGTCGCATGGAAGGAGGATGCTGTCAACAAGTCAAAGAGCCGCACTCCATTTGGATACGTGTTTTAGCTATAGTCGGCCCACACAAGCACAAAAAGACCAGTGAATGAGTTGTATGTTTGTTTGTCATCAATTCTAAAACGAAAGTTGTAATTCTGGAGAAATTACATGAAAATACTCTCCCATGTGTCACTTCGTGATGATTTTCGGTCACTACAATGAATTAATCGTAGCGTTTTAAAATGGCAAAATGATGCCAACATTCGAACGGTCGAACCTGCACCTATTTTTCCTTCGCTGATGATTCCATTTCATTGCAATGCATCTTCACCTTCAGCTCCCTCCCTCACCCTCATCTTTGTTAGTCCGGCAGTGAGTGCACTGGAGTTGCTTATTAAGGTAAACGACAATTGGCAGAGGTTTAGTGTTTGAAGGTCGCACCTCTGGCAGAATCAAAGCACCTCATGTGTAGGCATGTGCCGGTTACCGGTTTCAAGGTTTACCGTGGTATGAAAACGTCACGGTTTCAAAACCACTAAAATTTTCCGTCATAACGTAGTACGGTATTCGCTATTTTACAAGTCTCAAAAATGCAGCTAGAAGTATCTTGGAGCGGCAGCGCTCACCCCTCCCTCTCCGGTTGTTGATGTGTGTGTGTGTCAGTGTCGCTATTCTGCTAACCACCAAAAAAGAAACACTCCAAACAAAAGGCGTACTTTTCTTGAATTTATGGAGGTCTCAAATCATGGTAACTGAAATATACAGTTTTAAAGCGTTGTACAATAGTATTTTATACGTGTGAATAGCGTCATTAGCATAAACACAACAGAATGTGAGGAAGTCATCCATGAAAAAGTTTGCCAAAAACAAAACACACATTTTCCTTTCAAATTCAAAATACAAATTAACTAAAAACTTACAAAGACGAATGTTAGCCTAGTCTTAGCTGGGAGAGCAACTTCGTCGAGCTTATAAATCTCACGGCCACTGAGAAACAAGCTTAAATGAAGGAAAAGGGATAATATCAAAGATTGCTAATTGTGACAGATGATCTTGCCCTAAGCACAAATGTACGCTCGCTGGACAAGGAAAGGTCTCACTCCCAGTGTTTTTAGATGAAACCTTTACACAACAACATTCACATTTTAACTAACTTATCCATTTTTAACTTATTAACTTATGAATTCTGCGTCTTTTTAACACAAAGGCATGACATGTAGACGAGAGTTGACACAGTGGCTGAAAATGGCGAAACTTCACTTGAGCTTTTGCCCCCTCAAAAAACAAAACAAAAAGTACAGTCAATATTTTTCAATTTTATTTAGAGGTGTTTTTACTTTTTTGTAGCAATTAATTTAGTTCTGTGGCTGTGGGTAGTCTATAAGTTCTATTTATTTTAATTTTATTTAAAATATTTTTTTTGTTTATTAATTTATTTCAACATAATATTCATGTTCCAATTTGCAAATATTTTCTGAAAAATAAAAAAATCCCGGATTTTTTTTTTTTTTTTAACCCATACCTCTCAAAATAACACATTTTGGAGCTATAATTGCAATACAGCAATACCGTGATACCGTAAAACCGCGGTATTTTTGCTCACGGTTATCGTACCGTCAAAATCTCATACCGGCACATTCCTACTCATGTGTCAATCATCGTTTAACTTGTTTAAACAGTTGCTCACTCAATGAAGCATTTAATGAAGCCAAACATTTTTCTGCGTTAGTTTTGTTTTAACTCATTCACTCCCAGCCATTTTCACTGGAGGAAGGCCCTTCACTCCCGACCGTTTTACTGGATTTTGACTGATTTTGCAAGGCCCACAGAAAATTCTGTTCTATTGCTATATACATGGAACCCACCAAAAGAAATATTAATCTCTTCTTTCAGTAGGAAAAAAAGTTGGTTCATCATTAGAAAATCGCTTAGTTTGAGCAATTTTCCAATTTCGTTTTGTAATAGCATACATTTCAAACATAACTTTAACTTTAACGCAGCTGTTTTTTGCTTTATTTACATCCTAAGCATCTGAATAATGTTTTCCTTCTACAAAATAACATAAACAACAAGACAAATACAGCTTTTGATAGCAAAGTAACAATTTATCTACACATAACTAAACTTTTGAACTGAGAGATGACGCTGTTGTAGCCGCGGCTGTCGCCCCGGCCGTGCAACCTGACCATTCCGTTCCGTTAAATCGGGTTACGCCTGGCGTCCTATGTGGGTGAATCCTGGGGGGGACCTGTGTAGATTTTTTTGAATCTGTAGTGACCACTACCTCATAAAAGAATTCACCTAGGGAACTTGTGTGGGGCCTGTGTTTGACACCGTTCTCCACATTTTTCCCACGCTTCTTACTTCTTCCAACTTCCGTTTCCTGACTATTTATCTTCATTCACTTCCTTTCATGGTCCGATATGAGTCCTTACCAAATGCGCTACTGACCTCCAGTGGCCAGTTTTATTGCTTTAAAATGGATTTTGAGCGTTGTGCTTTGGAGCGAAGTTGCATCAGAACCTAGAGATGTCTCTTGAGAAAAAAAACGTAAAAGAGGACACTGAAACAATTAAAAATAGAACATATTTATACGTTTTTGGGAGCAAATTGGTTAAAAATAATTTGGTGGTACAGTAACATGTTTCAAACTCATTATTATTACATTTGAAGTGCTTAAAAACCATTTATTAATATATACAGTGATCCCTCGCTACTTTGATCTTCAAACTTTGTGCCCTCAGTCCATCGTGGATTTTTTTTCAATTAAAAAAAAAAAAACAAAAAACGATGAGCTGTCCCGAGCGGATTCGCTTCATCTCGCTCCCTCCCTCTCTTTGTTCGTCTGGCAGGCAGTGCGCGTGCACTGGAGTTATTTATAAAAGTTAACGATGATTGACAGATTAATATGTTTGATCTTGCCAGAGTCACGATCTTCTGAAGCGCCGCATGCGTCAATCATCGTTTAACTTGTTAAACAATTGCTGTGGCAACTCATTGTGTGTAAGTGAGCAGCTCCGAGCGGTTTTGAGTACTCACTAAGTGAAGCATTTGATAGAGCCAAGCATTTTTCTAGTACTACTCTATTCTTGTTTAAAAATAATTCAGTGGTACAGTAACATGTTTAAAACATAATTATTACACATTAATATTAATATAATCATATATTTTTTAAATTATAATTTGGGAAAAAAGTGAAAAAATGTCTTTTATGTATCTCTTTCCAATCCTAAATTTGAATAAATACATTGAACTTACACACACACAAAAAAACCATTTTTGGAGGGGGTGGGTGCACAACTTTGCGGTTTTTCACTTATCACAGCGGGTTCTGGTCCCCATTAACCGCGAAAAACGAGGGATCACTGTGTTGACATTATGTCTGCTGCGTTGTCTGTTGTAGTCCATCGACTTTGCACTGAAGACCCTTTCAAACCACTATAATAAATATCTTATTTGTAATCAGCTTCTAAAAGCATGCATTTTGTTTTCATGGCATGCTCCTTAAGCATATGTTGTGCCCTGTTGATTGGTTTAACCTTCAAATATGATTGGATTAGTCAACCCAAGCATTTATTGAGTCTGTGCCGTTGTTTTAACCTTCAAGTCGTTTAAGTACTGTGTTCTTCCATTCACATGTGTGAAGCCTCTCTTAGCTGAGTCAAAGGCTACGGTCACGCTGAATTTTTGTTTTTTTGTTCATTTCAATATTTTGGGTGACTGTTCTTATTGAACGCAGACGTGAAGGGAATTATTTCTTTGATGTCACACACATGTGCACTGCGACACGTGTGCCACGTTGTCACTTGTTGCAGTTATTACGGAAGTAAATGTGATCACGGCAGTCAGGTTTTGTGGCAAGTATCAATGATTTTATTATGCTACAGCCAACATTTTCTTAAAGTGTGGTATCAAAAAGCAAAAGTTTATTTATTTTTTGCACCTTTGTCTGCCACTGCTTATTTGTCTCGTTTTGTCAAAAAGCGGTAATGTTTTTCAATTTTTAATGACATATAGATCAGATGTGTATGGATGAGCAGAAGGGTGCTGTACGATATGACTTCTATATCGCCAAAACGATATCAATTATTTTTATATGGTTTTACATGTCTGTCATCATTATCGCCATAAGTAGATCTGTTTGTAACGGGTACACAGAAAGTGTATCCGTTGTAGCACGTGGAAACCTCCCCGCCGATTCCTTCATGTAAGGACGCTAGCGGCTGCGCCGTTGGCTCGAGCTTATTGGCGCAGTGGTTACCGAACTTGCCTGCCGACTGGAGCGGAACGCAGGGCGGCACAGAACAGACTCGGGTTACAAATGCGAGAGGTCCGGGATCGGCAGCGAAGGTTTCGGGGGGAGAGTGTAACGGGTACACAGAAAGTGTATCCGTTGTAGCACGTGGAAACCTCCCCGCCGATTTCTTCATGTAAGGACGCTAGCGGCTGCGCCGTTGGCTCGAGCTTATTGGCGCAGTGGTTACCGAACTTGCCTGCCGACTAGAATCGTCGCGGCACGCGGGTTCGCGTCCCACATGTTCCTGCAAAACACATTTTGAGCAGCAGATGGTGCCCAGTTCATGTTGACGTCCTTCACTGATGGAATTCCATATGCCATAGTAATGTACCAATCGGCCTCAAAATGTCACTTTATAGTTCGACAATTGGATCCTTCTGCCAACCGTATGTGAATAATGCATGCAAGACAATTGAAAATGGCAACACATAATCCACACAGAACACAGACGACACAATTTATTCCAATATCAATATTCATTAATTTATTTTTAATGGTATTTTGCTAACTTAATATACAGCAATCTCAAGGTAAACCCACTAGTCAAATGTATTGGTAGATAATTAGATATTTTTCTGGTCTGCTTCTGTTTACACTGGATTAGGGCTGGGCGATATGGCCTTAAGTAAGTATCACGGTAAACTGAGTAGATTTACCTCAATAACGATAAATTTGCCCAAGCGGACTATTATATAATTCAGGCATGAAAATCTCTCACCTTTCGGCGAAATTCGCCGTTTTGAAGTCAAAAAGGGCGACCTACGTGAATTGCGTAGATCCGAGGAGAAATTCTTTTTGGGAGGGGGGGGGGGGGTCGGGAGGTTTTATTTAATTATTATTATTATCATCATGTGATTAACTTAGTACGTAAACTGAGCACTTAAGAACACAGTCAGCAAATCCTTCTAGATGCTTCGCTGACGAGAACCAATCGTCGGCCCAAGCTGCGTTCCATTATTCCAAACGCGCGCACTCCTTACGCGTGTACATGGAGTGCTCGGAGAGCCTTCGGTTGCATTGCAAAGCTAAAAAGCAGGCCTTATCCACATCGGGGCAGACCAGAGCGCAGCATACACACTTGCCTGTATTTGCCAGCAGATTGAATTTGGTGAGTAATGGTTTCAATCGTTTTCACGTTTTGCGATATAAAAAAGTTACTGCCATTCGTTGCAGCTTGCGTTGAACACTGCCAGAGCTAGCCAAATCTCCCATGAAAAAAAATAGCTCCCGTTAAATTGGCGTCAAGCTTGTGTATTTAACGGTAATATAAACGAAGAAACACACTGTTGAGTCAAATTAAGCGGCATTCTCTCGGATGGAGGGGGCGCCTCACATCGCTCCCGTCGTCCGCCGGAGACGCGTTATTTTCGGCTCGGATTTGAGCTGACGGCCGGTGTCGGCACAACAGCGGCCCGACGAGTGGTGGGAATGAGTCCTGCTTCTTAAAGCTTTTCAGAAATACAGGGATCCCTCGTTTTTCGCGGTTAATGGGGACCAGAACCCGCCGCAATAAGTGAAAACCGCGAAGTAGCGCCCCCCCATTTTTTTGTGCGTGTTCAATGCATTTATTCAGATTTTACATTGGAAAAAAGATACATATATATAAGACATGTTTTTTCACTTTTTTCACCAAAGTATCATTTATAAATGGTTTTCAAGCACTTCAAAATGTAAGAATTATGATAAGTTTTAAACATGTTACTGCCCCACCGAATTATTTTTAAACAAGAATAAAGTAGTTAGAAAATGCTTGGCTTTATTAAAAGCTTCATAGTGAGTCTACTCAAACCCTCTCAGGCTTTGGTAAACGGTGATTGGCACATGTGCAAAGTTTTTCTTTTTATATATATTTTTTTGTTTGAAGCAACTTATTTGATTGAATAATAAAGACACAAATGTCCTAGCCAAAATGTGGCCCAAATGCAAAACATTACTTAAATGGAAACATTTGTTTCAATCAAGAAAAATAGTTTTCAAATGCTTTTTTTGTCTCAAATTTATTATTGCAATCAAAAACTTTTTTTTTTTATTGAAACTACTTTTTGGGATTAAAAGTATATACTGTATTTTGATTGAAGCAACTTTGTTTTTGATAGAAGTAACTTTGTTTTTTGATTGAATAATAAAAACACAAATCTAACTCCATCGTTATTGAGTGAGAAAGAAATTAAGAAAGCTTTAAAACTAAAAGCCACCGGGGAGTCTGTTTTTTTTTTTTTAATATTTATATTTCATTACATAGACATGCGTCGTAGGGAAGGGAGATTGAGGGATAAAAAAAGGAGTTAGATGAGGCTGCTAAAGGCAGTGGATACCTCATCAGCTGGGTGAATAGCAGACCTGGTAAGAACAAGTTTGCAAGGATAGTCGGGTATTAAATCCAATTATAAACACAATTACAATGTTATTTTTCTAAAAGATTTTTATGTCATTGCTTCATTAATCATTAGGTGCTAGAGTTGTTAAGTATGGATAATAATGAAATAATAGTTTTAAGAAAACTGTGCTGTTGGTGGCTCAGTGACCATCTGATGTGGTTTGTTCTCAGATCAACAAGTTGAGGAAGCAAGTTTTGATGCAGAGGTTGAAGGAAGAAAAGAGGCAGACTGACTGAGTCACAGCCAGAAAGTGTTGATGACAGTTTTGATTTCTATTCACTGTTGCCCCCTCCCAATTAAAGTATGTCACAGTCGCAGCCAATTATTATCTAAAGCTGGTTAAAATTGAAGTTATGTTGTTTTAAGGTGTATTAAATACTTGTTTATGTGCCCCTTTTGATCTACGAGCACCCACCCCTCCACCGGTCTCTGCATGGCCCTGCTGAAACACAGTGTGGGTCGACAGAGCTCAATATTTTGTTGGGGTGTACAATACAGTGTACTGGAATATATTTCCTCCACACCCTTCTCACCTTTTTAACCCCTGACCCATTTTCATGCCTGACCATGATACTGTGAAACCACGGTATTTTTCCTTAAGGTCATCGTACCGTCACAATCTAATACCGGCACATGCCCACACCCTTCTCACCTTTTTAACCCCTGACCCATTTTCATGCCTGATAATTTGAAAATCTGAATCAACAAATTAACCGTTTCTCATTTAATTTATTTACCAGCTTTCAATTTAACAATTGTACATGCAGTCTAAACATGAAGTATTTAAAAATGTCTTGTAAACAATAAGAATTCAAGTATGAACATTTATAACAGCTTGTATGACTTGTAAAATGTACATTATAAAAATCAATACGACCACTTTGCTAACATGTCATTGTAACACAAATGACTTACAGCTTGAACAGTACACTTCAAACAGACAACTTATTGTTAATGGCTGCTGTGACATAATTACTCAACACAAGTGTTTACTTCAAGGTTTTTAGAGTTTTTTTCCAGAGCATTTTTTAATACAATACGCACACATGCACCCCCCACACAGACACAACCACATTAAAGCTACAGTATATTGCTCTTGTGCCAATGAAAGATTTAAGATTTTATGATGGCAGTAATGACACAGAATAAAGCAAACACATACAGAAAAATAGCGGTGGCCATTAAACGGTCATATTATAGGCTTAACTGTTGGATTATACTTTATGCTGAATGCTTTACCATCATAAAAGCTATCGGAGAAGTCAAACACAGACACAGAGATACAAAATAATGCGACATAATGATTGCTAGATGCAGTCCGTGCCCAATCTACTCATTAATTTCAGCCGTTTCAACAAGGTTAGCTGCTATCTGACTCCATCAAGTTCATTTGTAGCGTTAGCCGGCGCCCTGGCTACCAGTAGAAAGCACTGAACGCACTATCTCCTGAAAAAGTGATAACCAGGGAGGACAGTGGGTGAAAGCTCGTCTGGAAGCCGCCAAGAATCTACTTAATGTTGGGTGAAAGTTTAGCGAAGCTTCCTTAAGCCTGACTCCATTACGTTTGCTTGTAGCGTTAGCTGCTAGTGTTAGCCTACCGGGCTTCTGTTTGTTTGATTTCCTGATAACCACGTGACTTCATACATAAGCACACTGACTGTTTTATTAAAGGGGAATGAACATAGCCGGACAACACAGAGTCAAAGCAAATTACCGAATTTACCGACATGGTCAAAATTACGTCAGTCATCGTGAAGAATTTCGGTAACGGTAAATTTTCGGTTTATCGCCCGGCTCTACACTAGATAGTTTAAGGTTGCAGCGCTAGTAGGTACATTTAACATTTTTGTCGAGTCAGTTTAATGTCAATTCAAAATTAAGGTGAGTAGGAGAGAGCATAGTAAATGTTGTATAATTTTTCACTGAATTATTAAAAATGGATTATAACGTGAGATTGTGGTATTATGATATGTAATGGCCAATTCGTAATAGATTTTTTTTCCATATCACACAGCACTAAGACTGTTCATACTGCACGAAAATATCAGATACACGTGGCATATGGGCAATGAAATCAGAATTTACATGTGGTGAGAACATAGCCAAAGAGTAGCGCGTCAGTCATTTCTCCATCTGGGTGAGTTGCTGTATTTATGGGCTTGAACGCATCGTGTGTTTGTAGGGTCCCCTGCTAGCTTGTGACGTGATCACCACAGGGGTCCTGCTTTGTCTACCCTTCCTACTCACATGCTAACATTTTTACTAGCCTTGTGACTCACCTCAAATAAAAAAGAATCCAGGAGGCATAAAGCGATTAGTTAGCGGCAGACTGGGAATTAAATAAAAATGTTCATGCTGTGTTCGGAGAAAGTCTTTTAACTCATTGACTGCTATTGACGGTGATGAAACCAGATCTAGTGAAAAAAATGAAATAAAATAATTGGATTTTATGAATTGAGTTTTCAATTGCGAAAGAATCAAGAGGTTATTTATGTTTTTACCCCCCAAAAAAAGCAAATTTCGTAACCCGTTGTTCAATAAATTATCCCATGAGAAAGACTTTGTTTCTTTGGAAACTTTAGGTATTACTTTGGCTTTAGGAGCAGCTCCTAAAGCCAGCAGTTATATTTAAGAGACGTTTGGCACTTTATTGATGTTACTTTTGTTTAACATTCAACAATTTAAAAACAAAACAAAACAAAACAAAAAAAACCCCTTTTGAGATCTGTTTCCGTTTGTTGCCTTAATGGCGCATTAACCGCTTTGTTCATTCGCCCCTTCCAGTCAGAATGGATTGGACGTCTAGCGGGAAGAAAATAAATCCTGAATCTTAATTTTTGTTGAAAAAAATTGCAATCCTATTTTTAGGCCATATCGCGTAGCTCTACCGCCGTAATATAACACTTACAACTAGGTTTGTCCCGGTTCGATCAGGTGATCGGAAATCGGGCAGATCGTGCCATTCTTCAAAGGATCGGAATCGGGTGAAAAGGATCGGGTTTTTAATCTTAAAAAATATATTTGTTTTTCTGCTTAATGCTAGTATAGCGCCACAGCCTGTCACCCTCCCTCTTGGTAAGCAGTGCGGCCAGACTGGTCAGCTGCGTTTGGTACTTAAAGTTAAGGATGATTGACAGGTTTGTAGCTTTGATTTTGCCAGAGAAGTTTGGTCGCTCTACGATAAAAGGCCCAAATGTGTCAATCATCGTTAAAATTGTATAAGTGTGCTATGGCAACTCATTGTGTAAGTAAGAGGCTGTTCTCAGCAGCGTGAGTACAATTGAGTTGACTCATTCAATGAAGCATTTATTAAAAACAAGCATTTTTCTATGTTATTGTTGTTTAAAAATAACTTCCATTTGGAAGGCAGGGACGGTGGGACATGTTTGGAACTTTTGTTAAAGGGTTTTTTGGTATCGGATCGGGACTCTGTATCGGCAGATTCTCAAAATCAGGTAACTAGGACTCAGGTGCAAAAAATGTGCAATCAGGACATCCTTAGATTCAGATTCAGAATATTTATTGACATTGTTACAAAAGCACAAGGAAGCTTTGTTTGGACTGAAGGAGAAACGATATCGTCATCGCACACACCATATAATTGTCTGCATTAGTCTAACACATATATAGTCTAACACATACATATGGTACAGGTTTTCGTAGGCACCGTCTAACTGTTTGCATTAGTCTAACACACGTAATATAATTAATCAGGAAATAGTATCATTTTCATATTTACGGTAGGACTACACTACTAATATAAAATAAATAGCACACCATAGTTTAATGAGAAGAAATAGAAGAGATACACAATGCCGTCTTATCACAAGAGTGACGCACCAACTCGGGTAATCTGCTCTCCCAGCAAACTCCAAGGACAAAGCGCTTTGTCCTAAAACAAGTACAACCAGCCTGGGCAGCAAAGTTGATAGCGGGCGTCCCAATCCGCGCACAAACCTAAGCCGCCCAAAACCGGCCACAGCGGGGGCGGCCCAAAAGCAACACCCAGAAACGCCTTCGACAAGACCCGCGTCAGCAAAGACTTCAAAAAGACATACAGCTGAATTGATAAAGTGCAAAACCCATATAATTAATACCCTTAAGTACAAAGTGTAAACATTGACACAGTATTGGACATAAGGACAGCATACTACTTACTTATATACTTACTTACTTACTCACAACCCTCAAACTAACACATCAACAACTTTACTAATCTTCTGTTTTAATGTTATTTCATAAATGAACTCACGCACACCATTTACAGTAATAGATGTCCATTTGGAATGGATTTTAATTTAATGATTGCTGCCAGCCCTTCACAGTCCAAATAGACTCATTGACAGCCAATGAGTTAATCACACTTCATAATGTATTGACAGGGCATGGGGCCGTTGAACAGGATCCGTGTATTGTTGACGAGGCCGTCAAAGCTGACCGAGTGGAATTTTTTCATCGAAAATTCTTGTGAATAAATGCATAAATCCTTGAATTATTTATAGATATAACGTAAAACAGTCTCGATTCTTGGTTGAAAGAAACAAAAAAAAAACAAAAAAAACTGTAATTAGTATTTATTTTACGTATATATGTCGACGTACAATGCTAGTCTGTTAGTGAATGTAGCTAGCGGCCGCCTTGCGTAAACAGTTTTTTTAGGTTAAAATTCTTGTGAATAAATGCATAAATCCCTGAATTATTTATAGATATAGACGTAAAACAGTCTCGATTCTTGGTTAAAAGCAAAAAAAAAAGAAAAAAAAAAAAAAGAAAAAGAAAAGAAAACGTGCAGTTAGCATTTATTTTACGTAAATATGTCGACGTACAATGCTAGTCTGTTAGTAAATGTACAGTAGCTAGCGGCCGCCTTGCGCAAAATTTTTTTTTAGGTGAAAATTGTTGTGAATAAATGCTTAAATCCCTGAATTCTTTATAGATATGAACGTAAAACAGTCTTGATTCTTGGTTAAAAGCGATAAAATGTGCAGTTAGCATTTATTTTATGTAAATATGTCGAAGTACAATGCTAGTCCGTTAGTGAATTTAGCTAATGGCCGCCTTATGTAAACAGTTTTTTAAGGTGAAAATTATTGTGGATAAATGCTTAAATCACCGAATTCTTTATAGATATGGACGTAAAACAGTCTCGATTCTTGGTTAAAAGCAAAAAAAAAGTGCAGTTAGCATTTATTTTACGTAAATATGTCGTAGTACAATGCTAGTCTGTTAGTGAATGTAGCTAGCGGCTGCCTAATGTGAACGGCTTTTCCAGTGAAACTTCTTGTGAATAAATGCTTAAATCCCTGAATTCTTTATAGATATGGTGTTAGGTTTTGTGTTCCTTACCTCCTAGTCCCTTTGATTGTCCATTGATTTCACCTGTTGTGCCTGCTCCTAGAATATCCTCCAACCTGCATCCGCCTGTGTCATCCACCTCTTCCTCGTTGTCTCGTTATTCCTTGTCTGCCTGTGTGTATATAAGCGCCCAGTTTCTGTTCACTCCTTGTTGCGTCATTGTCAATGTCCACATTCTGGTCAGCATTATTCTCGTCTATCCAAGCCCGAGTGTTCCAAGTAAGTTTTTTTTGAAAATCAGTCTTTTGTTAGTGACAGTTTTGTTTGCCTCTGTGCTTTCTTTGGCTCACCACAGCCTTTGTTTTGTACTTAGTTTTTTGTTGGCTTGATTAAATCATTTTTTCACCGTTCATATGCCTCGCCTCCCCTTCCCTGCATTTGGGTCCACCTGCCTCCCGCGTTACTTGACATATGGACGTAAAACAGTCTCGATTCTTGGTTAAAAGCAAAAAGTCAGCGCAGTTAGCATTTATTATACGTAAATATTGCGAACTATGATGCCAATGCAGTAGTGGCGAATTTCTCCCATTGATTTTTTTTTTTCACAACGTTCAAAATGCATGCATGGTACGAAAAATATAATAATTACCTTGAATCCTCAAACAAATCACTCCTGAGACAATCTATTTGCATGCGGTACTGCTTCAACAGAAATCCGGCATTAGAGCGCTGCATGCGTGTGTTTGTGAATAGCTCCCCTTGATGTGGGCGGCCACCTTCTTGTAGGCAAGGCACAGTGCATGACCCATCTGACCTGTCAATACCATTATGAAGTCTATGGAGTTAATATATGAAATACCATTAAAGCTATTAGAACTATAGGAAGTTTGCTTATTTGGTTCCTTGTTTGGGGTGTTGTAAGAGGTATTACGCCAAAGTTACTATGTGGTTAATGTAATAAGTTCATTGATAAAGCAACTCCTGTTCGTCGCTTATGGCATCCAATGAGTCAGTTGCTTTCTAATGTTCATAAGTCATACTAGTGTGGGGGGGAAAAACGATGTGCATGTGAGAGGAAAATAATAATGAGCTCATTAATAACCCTTGTGTATAAATGGGTCAACAGTAAATGTGTAGGAAACCATAACAGTAATTCTACTTGTTATTAGTTTACCCAATTATGCACACAAACACTGTGAAAGATGGCAAATATTCAATGTTGACATTGCTGATTTCTTTGAAGGAAGCAAAGAGCTTCATATTATTCTCAGCAAAGCATCCAGTGCTTTAGCAGAAAGTGTTTTTGGTTCAATATGATGATAATTCCATTGGAGAAAAAATATTGAAATGGTGAAACGGATATAGTTGAGGACAAATACGATTAATTGAATATTAAATTAAGCGCAAACTATTTTCATAGTTGAGGACTTTGCATTGCAAACATTGCTGAAAACTTAATCGTGAAAATAAATATATACTATATGGTATTTTCTTTAAAAAAAAAAAAAAAAAAAAAAAGAGTGGGGGGTAATACATTTTCAGATTTTTTTGGTCTTATTTAGGGCTGTCAAAATTATCGTGTTAACGGGCGTTAATTATTTTTTAAAATTAATCACGTTAAAATATTTGAAGCAATTAACGCAGATGCCACGCTCAGAGAGATTTAAATGACAGTACAGTGAAACGCTCACTTGTTGTGTTTCATGGAGTTTTGCCGCCCTCTGCTGGCGCTTGGGTGCGACTGATTTTATAGGCTTCAGTACCCATGAGCATTGTGTAAGTAATTATTGACATCAACAACGGCGGGCTACTAGTTTATTTTTTGATTGAAAATTTTACAAATTTTATTCAAACAAAAATATTAAGAGGGGTTTTAATATAAAATTTCTATAACTTGTACTAACATTTTTCTTTTAAGAACTACAAGTCTTTCTATCCATAGATTGCTTTAACAGAATGTTAATAATGTTAATGCCATCTTGTTGATTTATTGTTATAATAAACAAATACAGTCCTTATGTACCGTATGTTGAATGTCTATATCCATCTTGTGTCTTATCTTTCCATTCCAACAATAATTTACAGAAAAATATGGCATATTTTATAGATGGTTTGAATTGCGATTAATTGCGATTAATTACGATTAATTAATTTTTAAGCTGTAATTAACTCGATTAAAAATTTTAATCGTTTGACAGCCCTAGTCTTATTTAAAAAGTATTTTAGATAAAAAAAGAGCAGGGATAACTGTAAATATTTGTGTTTTTTAAGACACTTTACCAAGACAACCTTTAACACTTTCAAATTTAATTCAGTTTCTCATTGAAATTAATCTCAGTGCGATCAATTGACCTTTTTAATCGTTGCCCAGCCCTGATTTTTTAAAGTGAAATAGCCTTCATAGGACTTTAATTTTATTATTCATAATGTACAAATAAATAACTCAATCCGCGCCATAGACAACAATAGACTTCCAATTTGGATTTGCATAATTTTTGGGGATTAAAATAAATAAATAAAATTAAGAATTATAAGTAAGTATAGTTTACAATTTAAAGAAATTTTGGTTTTTAGTTAAAATATTTTTTAAATTAAAAACTAAAAAATAAATCACTGTTGTTTTCCTGTTTTTTTCTTTTTCTAATAAAAAAAAAAAGTAAAAATGAATGAACATTTTAGAAATTAACAAAATAAATTAATAGAATATTTACTGTTATCTCCTTCGCCGCCATTGATGACGATAGATGTACAAACCATTAGAACTGGGAGGACTGACACCATTCAAATGATACAAAAGAAGAAAAAAAAAAAAAAAAATTTCCCAGCCTTTAAACTAAAAACAAATAATAAATAAATAAGAATAAAAATAATGATGAAGATCACCTTTCCATGTTCCCATTTTAATTTTTTCTCATGTGAAAAAAAAAAAGATAATAAATAGGAGGATATTTTTAACTCTTTATCATTCTCATTTGATTGTTGCCTGTCCTTCCAGTCCAAATGGATTGGACGTTTATTGCCATCAATAGCAATTTAGCAACCAGTAAATATATAGTAGTTAAGTAAGCGAGGAAATCTCAAATAGTCTCCGTTTTAAGTTGCTGTGACTTTTCCAATTATTTTATGGAAATCATAGACTTCCTTCCCAATATTGCAAAAAGAATGCATTAACAGTTTGCCTCTGAGGATCTAAAAAAAAATCTTCTATAAAGGAAAAGTTGGCCAATTTGAAAGTTGCATGAGGTAAACGGCCCAAATGAAAACAAATGGATCGGCGACTGTGCTTAACAAATGAGGCGCTTGGAGCTGAAAGTCTCCCATGCATAATACAAAGTCTGATTAATGAGCTTTCACAACACATCCAATATTTGCAAAATGGGAAGAAATCTAAAAAAGTGCCCGGAGATGAGCGATCTTACACAAGCGTTTCACTTAAGGGGTGGGAGGTCCTTCTCTAATGGAGGCGGAGCTCAGAGGTGGATGAGGAAAAGGCTTTTCATTTCCTAAAAAGGCTTCTCGCTTGCTCACTGGCTTGCTTGCTTTTTTCCAGTGTCACCAGGCAGTCATCTCTCTTTAGACTTTGTCCCATTTTCTCTTCACTGGAGCTTTTTTTGTCTTATAGCTCGTCTGTACCCACTCATCACATATTTCTTTGTCTCTTTCCTCTATCGAAAATTCCTCTTATCGGCTGCCATTGATAGCTATAGACGTCCAATCCATCTGAAGTGGGAGGAATAGCAGCGATCGAAGGATCGTTACTAGACCCGACCACATTGGGCGTCTATTGCAGCTATAAAGTTAACAATAAATATTTCAAACTTTATTATTTTTCATTTTCATTAGGGCTGTCAAAATTATTGCGTTAACGGGCGGTAATTAATTTTTCAAATTAATCACGATAAAATATTTAACGTATTTAACGCATGCGCGGAACGACCCGCTCACGCATTGCCGCGAACAGACTACAATGGCGCCGTTTTATGTATATTGAGAGCTAAGAGGCAGAGAGAAGCGAGTGGAGTGGACACAGGCATTCATTGGAGCCGCGCTATTTATTGGTATAAGCTTTGGCATCTCTTTGGCAAGCGATGTGGGGAAGAATGACAGGAGATGATCTTTTTCCTAACACCCTGTATAGACCCTACTCACCTACGTCACAAAATGACGTGTCGCTGTATCCGGCCGCCATATTGTACCTATTTTTTAGACCTATTCTCATTGTTTTCAATTAGTCGTGCAAGTTATAGAGCAATTCATGGAAGCCCCGGTGTTATCTGACGCTGTAAACTCATTGGATGCGTTGCATAAAAGGCGTTACTTGGAAAAGCTTCAGTTTATCCATTCGCCAGATCCGTATTTGATGCCTAAATCGATGTTTTTCGACCCGCTGTCTTCGCCATCTTTGCCTGACCCTGATATTTACAACTATCTTGTCCACACAAAATCAGCCTATTCTCACGAAAGTTTGAAAAACTTTAAGAGCTTGGAGGCTTATAAATGCTACGTTGCTGGTTGGGTGAAACAGGTCCTCGTAAACGAAAATTCGGCAGGAATCTTGTGCTCGGAAGGTGAGTTACGAAATTTTCAATTCAAAATCTTTTGTTCTTGCTAACATCCACTGTCAAGTCTAATGTATTTCATGTCATTTGTCAATGGAGCTAGGGCTTTTAATGTTTATATGGTTTAGCGATAGCACTCTCACTACATACATATATAATATGTAATAAATATGAAGTGCGATAGCACTACTCCAGATTGTCCCTAGTTGAATTTATTTTTTGGCTTTTGACCTCAATAGTGAAATTGTAAATTAATTGTATGACAACTGTCTGATTATCCCCTTACAATTATATATTTTCAGGTAGTTAATTCACAACGTCTGAGTGTATGTTGTCGGCGATTAGCCTAGCAATGATCTTAATTGTGGTTGTCAGCCCAAAACCCTCTAAATATATATTAAATGCATCTTACCAGATATAAAATGACTACTACATAATCTGTGGTAGTCGTTTGGAGCCCAGTTTTTTCGTCGAATTGCAGCAGTCAATCTCGGTCTCCTCTCCGGGTCTCTCGGAATACGGTAAAACTTCAAGTCTCTCCGTCTATCTTCTCTGTTTTTGCAACCGACCGCCTCACACGACTTCACCATTTTGATTATTAATGTTAACGAGCAGAAAAACACGCCATAATAGGAGGGATTTACGAAGCGCTAATGCATTAATACGACGAGTATACGGACAACATGGCGTGGGGGCGTGGCTGTGATGTCACGTGAGTAGGGTCTATTGAACAGAACACAGAGAAGATATACCAACTGCAGCAACCACTGCCAGTCATGGTTGCCCAACTTCCCATCATGCATTTGGGCAGTTAAGAACAGTTAAGTCGCTACAGTATCATTTAATGAAAGCACAACAAAAATAATATTCCTATCTCTCAAAAAAAAAAAAAGTTCACAAAAAGAAAAGCGCTCAATGCAAAGAGAACTGGCATTTCCAATCAAAATAGCTATGCAAAATAATACTCAGACTTTGGTCAAACTCTATTCAAACTTTTCGTCTTCATCAAATTCACGAGATGGCAATATTTAGTCACAATATACAAACTATCAAAATTACTGTAACCTGTACTCACATATATCTTTTAAGAATTACGAGTCTTTCTATCCATGGATCCCTTTCACAGAAAGAATGTTTATAATGTTAATGCCATCTTGTGGATTTATTGTTGTAATAAACAAATACAGTACTTATGTACAGTATGTGGAATGTATACATCCGTTTTGTATTTCCATTCCAAAAATAATTTGCAGAAAAATATGGCATATTTTAGGAATGGTTTGAATTGCGATTAATTACGAATAATTAATTTTTAAGCTGTGATTAACTCGATTAAAAACTTAAATCGTTTGACAGCCGTAATTTGTATTTATTTTTTTGCTTTTGTTCAAAGCAACCTTTGGTAATTTTTCAACCTTCATAAAATATTTTCATAACTATTGTGATGATATGTCGACTGACAACTAGTTGAGTTTTGATTTTTATAATTTGATTTAAATTTTATATTTTTAGGTGGCCTGAATCGCTTTCACAGCCACTAATTAACTTTGAGGAGGGTGGCCGGAACCCTGCCACACACACAAAAAAAACCTCAGTTTTCCCCTTTCTCTAGTCATTATGAAGAAGGCAGAGCAACAAAAGAGACAAAAAGTTTTGTCTGAAGAGGAAGAAAAATGGATGCTACAAGGATATACAGAATAAACATTGGCTCGGCTTTCACTCGCTGGCGTGACACCGTATTTTTGAAAGTGTTACCATAGCAAGTCAAAATAATTATTGCAAGCATGAACACCTGTTTGCTTTACACATCCTAAAATTTATGCTGCAACACATTAAATGTTCGTACTCCGATTACTCGATTATTCAAACTAACTCATTTAAAGATTAATCGGTAACCTAAATAATCGATAGCTGTAGCCCTAATATAAATAAAAGGAAATACATCTACACAGCAAATGACTGTTAAAATACTGTTTATTCAAATACAAAATGAGTCGAAAAACAAATAACATCTACTGTTGTTCTCCTGTTTTTCTTTTCTCCAATTTAAACATTTAAACAACACAATAGAATGAACATTTAATAAAAAAAATAATATTAATAAATTGGAGGATATTTACAGTTAATCCTTTAGCTGCCATTTACTGCAATAGACGTCCAGCCCATTTGAACAGATTAAACTGAGGAAACTTGCAAAATAATGTATTGCTTTTAGCTTTTTAGATTTCTATTTTTAGGTAAAACTAATAAATAGAGATGTCCCGATCGATCGGTCTGATCACATCATTTTCAAAGTATCGGAATCGGCAAAAAAATATCGGCCATGCCTTTTTTTTAATATATATTCATATATTTTTTAATTAAATAGTTTTCTAATTGTATTTAACATTAGACATAATATGTTACACTCATCCAGAGTCTTTAGTTTAGGCTTAAGGCAGGGTTATCAAATTTATCCCGATAACGGCGGTAATTAATTTTTTAAAAAATGTATCACGTTAATAAATGTAATGCAATTAATGCATGCGCTGCACGACCCACTCATGCAGTGGCACGCTCAGTCTGTAATGGCGCCGTTTTACATATATAGAGAGATAAAAGGCAGCGTAAAATGAGTAGAGTGAATTTTGGCAGCCTTTGGAGCCTTTTTTTAATTGGCTAGAGCCTTACAATCCCTCTCCCTACGATTAGAAATGTCATGGAAAGCAATGTGGGGAAGCAAGGTAGCAATTGATCTTTTTCTTAACACCTTATATTATTTCCCAACGCAGAGAAGATACGTATATCCATTGGTAGCACTACGCACAGTCATGGTTCCACTTCCCATCATGCATTTGGGCATGCCTACAGTATCATTTACTGAAAGCTCAACAAATACACTAGATGCCAGTATTTAGTCACAATATACAAAGTCACAAGTCTTTCTATCCGTGGATCCCTCTCACAGAAAGAATGTTAATAATGTAAATGCCATCTTGAGGATTTATTGTCATAATAATCAAATACAGTACTGTATGTTGAATGTATATATTCATCCGAGTTTTATTCATGTTTTTCTTAATGCATTGCCAAAATGTATATGATCGGGAAAAATTATCGGGAATGACTGGAATTGAATCGGGAGCAAAAAAAAGCAATCGGATCGGGAAATATCGGGTTCGGCAGATACTCAAACTAAAACGATCGGATCGGGAGCAAAAAAACATGATCGGAACAACCCTACTAATAAACATTTTAGAAATAGAAATATAGATTGCAAAAGACAATATTTGTATATTTTTTTCTTTTGTTTTCTCGTTAAAAAAAAAAAAAAAGTCAAAAAATCTAACTTAAATATCTAAACATGAGAAAGATTGCTGCCACACACTCCCATTCCAAATGGATTTGACGTTTATCACTGTCAATGGCAGCCAATGACTTAAAAAGAAAATGCCTGTTACTAAAAAGCCTTGAAGGTGATTTACAGTTGAAAAGTAGAACTTGTCGGTTGTGGACGAGTAGCTTTGATGAATACTGGCCTTTTGCCAGAAAGATGTTAGAAAGAGTGCATGATAAATTCACAAGCGAGGGAGAGAGAATATCCCACGCAGCATTTTGGCAGAGAGGCCACCAATCATCTCCTTTACATAATACGGCCGCAACAGATTATATTCAACTATTACATGGGGCTTGTTGTAAGATAATTGCGTGACAGAAGAAACCCTAAAAGGCAACGTTTCATCCAGGTTCCACCAAGTAACTCTGATCATGCACTTTGTGTTGTATTATGGATGGAAGCCCCGCTGCGGAGCGAGACGGCACGCTGCCTGCCGCCTTTAGATTTTGACACTGAACCCCCTGACCTGGTCTGTAGCCCTTCTTCCTCTTGTTTCCCGCCTATCTTAATTTCGTGGCGTGCGCACTGTTTTTATCAAAGGCTGTGCCACTGACCTGCACAAATACAAAATGGCTCAAGTAGTGCTGCAACCTAAAACTATCCCGTGTAAACAGTAACAGCACAGTAGCATACATACAGTGGTATGAAAAAGTACCTGAATCTTTTGGAATTTCTCACATTTATGCATAAAATCACCATTCAAATGTGATCTGATCTTTGTCAAAATCACACAGATGAAAAAACAGTGCTTTAACTAAAGCCACTCAAACATTTATAGCTTTTCATATTTTAATGAGGCTAGTATGCAAACAATGACAGAAGGGGGGAAAATAAGTAAGTGAACCATCACATTTAATATTTTGTGGCACCCCGTTTGGCAGCAATAACTTCAACCAGACGCTTCCTGTAGCTGCAGACCAGTCTGGCACATCGATCAGGACTAATCTTGGCCCATTCTTCTCTACAAAATTGTAGTTCAGTCTAGAGATGTCCCGATCCGATATTTGGATTGGATCGGACGCCGATATGAGCAAAAAGATGTGCATCGGTATCGGATCGGCCAACACGGAAAAATTCCGATCCAGACTTCCCATCCGGGTTTTCCAGCGCACCGATTTACATAATCCATTCCAGTTTTTGCTTCGGTTTCCCTAAAATCTGGTTCCGCAATTTACGGCACACCTTCAACAGACTACATTCCCGTCTCCCAATTTACCGAGAGAGTTTATCGGTAAAAATGTCAGCTGTGTGGGATCATTTCACCTTAAAGGACGACAAAGACGAGGCAGAGTGCAACATATGCCACAATAAAGTCAGGCTTGGTGGTAAAGCTGTAAAAAGTTTTAATACAACCAACCTAATCAAGCATTTAGCGAAATACCACCACAAACAATATAAGGAGTATGTTAAGAAAACCGAAGACAAAAAGAAAGGTCCTACTCAACTAATGCTGGCAGAAACCTTTGCTATGCGTGACAAACTGGCACTTGACAGTCCCAAAGCCCAGGGAATAACAAGAGTCATTGCTGAAGAATTCATTCTGGATGACGAGCCATTATCTCTCGTGGGTAAAGATGCACCATCCAACAC
The DNA here is from genome assembly GCF_030265065.1 of Corythoichthys intestinalis. Classification (NCBI taxonomy): domain Eukaryota; kingdom Metazoa; phylum Chordata; class Actinopteri; order Syngnathiformes; family Syngnathidae; genus Corythoichthys; species Corythoichthys intestinalis. Next base: position 17,996,211 of record NC_080406.1, read on the forward strand.
TTAGAACCACGGTACAACATGCCCAGCCGTCATTACATCCTTGAGTGATTCGGCCGTGGAAGATTCGAGAACGATTCACAAACATCCAAATTCTGATTATTGAAATATGTCTAGTAAAGCGGAACTAATACACAGCGCAGTCTTCGGGACGCAATGAGAAACGGACCACATTGCGTCCCAAAAGTAAACACCATGCTTGTCATAGACCCGGGTAATGCCAATGCTCAACTCACGGCTTTAGCTCAACTCATGCTGCTGGATAAAAACCACAAGAATACCTGACTGCTGCTGACAGCCGCTACAAACTACGTCAACATCGTTTTACTGTAGATAATAGATATCATATGTATATAAAACTAGATGCAAAATGACAGACTCGATGGCGTTAGCAACATTGAAGTATTGAAAACTAGTTGCGTTAGTAAACTTCCCTAGTAGGCTGTTGTTGTGAACCTTCCAAGCGAACCTAATTAACTTTTTATCTAAAATACTCCTAAATCGGCAAAATCATGACTTGAATCTATCTTCAAAACAGTTTTAAAACTTTCACATGTCGAAAGTAGACAGAAGGGAAATTATGGAATAACGGGAGCAATTTTAACAACTTTAACAGTTGATTCGCAAAATTAAATGAATTGAATGTAGTTTAAAGCTGCTGATACAGAATGGGGGCTTGAGTATTTTATTTACTGTTTTAAAATGTTAACTTGATACTGAAATAGTCGTTTATTTAAACCTGAGAGGCTTTTTATACAATTTTTTAACTAATGCACGAAACATTAAAAGCATCTAATAGTTTGTGGGGTTTGTGGGATTTTCCACTGAGGTTTTTGGTGTGTTTTGCTTTTTTAAGACAGTTTACAATATTATTTGCATGTGTTACTGACTGACTATGCCATTTCTGTTTGTTATTTATAATGTTTTGTGTTTGTCACTGAATAAACAGGTCAGTTTCTTGTTACCAACCGTTATGTTTTATTCAAACTCACCTAATTCAGCTGGCTAGTTGTTATCAAGAGTACTAAAACCTTTTTCAACATGAGTCTGACAACTAACTAAGGAGGCTAAATAACTTTAAACTTTAACACATGCTCAGATAGGCCGGTATCGGATCGGAAGTGCAAAACAATATCGGTATCGGATCGGAAGTGCAAAAACCTGGATCGGGACATCCCTAGTTCAGTCAGATACCTGGGATGTCTGGCATGAATCGATTATTTAAATTTCTGTAAGTCTTTAGCAGACACTCTGGGGTTCTTTTTATCTCTCTGAGTATTCTGCGCTGAACTCTTGGCGTCATCTTAGGTGGACGGCCACTCCTTAGGAGAGAAGCAACAGTGCCAAACTCTCTCCATTTGTAGACAACTTCTCTGACTGTGGATTGATGAACATCAAGACTTTTAGAAATTGTTTTGTATCCTTTCCCAGTTTTATACAAATCAACAATCCTTGATCGCATGTCTTTAGACAGCTCTTTTGACCGAGCCATGATGCACATCAGACTAGTGCTGCAACTATTAATCGATGAACTCGAGTATTCGAATAGAAAAGAATATTCAAATTAAATTTTGTTGCTTCGAGTATTCATTTAATTAAAGTGGCGTTGTAATGGTTTATTTTGAAAGTGTTTACATTTAGTATATTGATTAGGGTGGATACATTGCCCCCTGGTCTGCCTCATTTCACATGGCTGAATCCAACTGCTCCCTGTTAAGACAAACGTAAGCTAAGTTTTTGTTTGGGCTAATGTTTTATAATGCATTTGTAATTTAGTTTATATGTATATTTAGCCGTTTTTTGTGGGAATATGAGTCTGAACCATTTGTTGAGAGGATTGGGAAAAAAAACGTTAGCATTTCATAGCATTTAAGCTAGCGGACTTTTTCTATATAAGTTAACCAATTGTTCTTTTGTTGTACATAGATCCTAATTTATTGGGGGTGGCGTGGCTCAGTGGTAGAGTAGTTGTCCCTCAACCCAGAGGTTGTTGGTTCAATTCTCCGCCCTGATGAACTCGCCTAAGTGTCCTTGAGCAAGATACTGAACCCCACGTTACCAACCGTTGTGTGTTATTCAAACTCACCTAATTCAGCTGGCTAGTTGTTATCAAGGGTACTAAAACCGTTTTCAACATGAGTCTGACAACTAAGTAAGGAGGCTAAATAACTTTAAACTTTAACACATGCTGTGAATGGTCGGTATCGGTATCGGCCAGTATCGGTATCGGATCGGAAGTGCAAAACAATATCGGTATCAGATCGGAAGTGCAAAAACCTGGATCGGGACATCCCTAGTTTTTTATTCATTGTATGTGTTTAAAGTAGGTATTTGGATTTTTTTCACACAGTTTGGAAAGCTCAACATACATAAACAAAATTGACGTAATTTCTGGACAATGGAGCACGCCTAGGTATAAGACGCACCACCCCAGTTTCACAAAATCTAAGAAAAAAAATCGCCGTCAATGGCAGCCAAAGGGTTAATATGATATCTATTGAAGATTTTCACATGTGAAATTTGTTGACTGCAATCTGTGAATGCATCCAATAAAAGCCTTTCTTCTTCCCTTTGCCCTCACATTTGAACCCTAATTATTGAAGCCCCTCATCCACCAATTGAGTGACACTCAAAGTTGGAGGGTTTGAAAGATGGCTCTAAATGGTGACAGGTGTAGGCGAAGCCCCCCTTAATTGTGTGGCGTCCCGACCCGGTACGCCTGCTTGACTCCCGCCCGCCTCTTGCCACTTGTATTCCGTCTCAGCAAGTAATTAACAGGAATTGCCCCGCCGCTTTTGCCAAATGGCCGTTTGCGTTGCACCAACACGCTGACACTTAACACGCCGCCACGCTACGGAAATCGGTAAGCACTGGAGCCGGGGCTGAACATCTGCTGCTCTCGCCTCCTGTCAAGGCTTCTCTTGCCAAAATGGAGTCATTAGTCAATTGCAGCGATATTTTAGAGGAGATAAAACATTTAAACAGTTTAACTTGCTCAATTTGTTTGGGTTTAGAATGCATTTCCCCCACAGGATATAATGTAAATTGAATTGATCCATCACAGTGAAGCCACTGCTGCCATCATTAAACATTTTTAACTCTACTGGCCGTGTTTTTGCACAAGCAACTTTTGTTTATTCATCATAAATAATACTGGGCAACAGGTTTTTTTGTCCTGTATGCTCTAGTTTTCATGCAATCGGCATTTTTGATGTTCTTATATAATATTTCCTTGTCATAGTTGTCCGATTTTCTCATATTAGAGCACTTTGGCAGCACAGCAAATGTCACATTGTCCCTACTGTTGGTGTCTTATATCTGCAGTTGTCTGAAACATGGCATATTGTTGAGCTACTTTTATTTTTTTTTAGTGCCAGCGATATTTCCACTTTGTTCAAAATATCACTTCACCATAATTTTGCATTGCACAAATTTTTTAATCTTGACTTTCATCTCTTTCTTCAAGAGTCAAGACAGACAAATATAGAGAATATTTAATTTGTTTTCCCTCTTTAAATTGAATATAAAAGTATTCATTAAAAAGGTGGAAAAAATGGTAAATCTTATTATTATACAGGATGATACACATTTAACAAATAAGCCCTCCCACACAACATGTGTTATATATACATATATTTGTTCATAAATTTAGTTAGTTGTCTTTTGTTCATGAATTGTCAATATTCTGCAGCCGACAGTTGGAATCCTTATATCCAAACAATACATGTCCAATGTGTTTGAAGCAGTGTTGTTTTTGGCAGCTCTTTTAATTTTTGTCTCAAGCCATGTCTACAAGTAGCAGGGTATTTGGCAAAAAGAAGAACTTCCACACGCACATTTAAACGAGGGTTCTTAAAATCTGCGCTTAGAGTGAAGATTTGTGAATGCGTCGTTTGTGGCGCCATCATGTGGACACTGATAACCAAAGATTTAACTGTGGAAATGTTACAACTGCGACAAACTTTGTCCCTACGTCACACATGAGACCAATGTTTACATTTGGAGTAAACTAGAAGGGTGCTTTTTTGCCTCCATTTATTTACAAACTCTTTCAGTGCTTCAAATTGAAGAACACATGCGAAGGATTAGCGGTATTATGGACAGTTATTTTTTTGCGCATTATGAATGTACTTAAAAATGAATGAACGCGCAATGTTTTTGTCTGTGAAACGCAACAATTTTAGTCCAAAAAAAGTTTTCAACAATTTTGAATGAGCATAGATAGTCGAGCACATATTGTAGCGTCTACAAGTACAACAGCAACTTGGTGATGATAATACACACTAAGCAGGAAAAGTAGTAAATTATTCATTCATATTCATTATCAAATAAACCCACATATAAGCCACGAACTGTATGTTAAAAAAAAAAAAAAGTCCGAGCATTTTTTGGCCGCCCTTTTATTTTTCGTCTTGGTCTTTAGGATGAAAACAATTATTAGTCTTAGTCATATTTTAGTAATTTCAAAATGTGTTCGCCTTAGTCTAGTTTTATTCGATGAAAACTTCGACAACTTTCGTCTAGTTTTAGTCTACAATTCTCAAAATATTTTCATTTATAAACTTCAAAGTTTTAGACCATGAATAAATCACTGACTAAATAAGTTTTGACATTGACAGACGAACATATAATTGTAGTCTACAAGGAAATCACCATCAGCATGTTGATAATACACACTCAGCAGGAAAGCAGCACATTATTTGCAATTAACTAAACTCACCTGGACGTCACGAACTGTAAAACGTTTTCCAGGAGTTTAAGCAGACACTCACCGCGCTAAATGCTAATGCTAACGCAAACGCTATGCTAACCCAACAAGTTAGTTTAGTGTGTGATGATCACTTATCAAAGGCCTTTAAAGGCTAAAACAACACAGCAGATCTAGCCAAGAAAATAAAGAAAAATTAAGCAGCGCCTGAAACATTTCACACTCACCGGTGTGTGAAGCCGGGCAGGGGCCGCAGCATGTCACATGAGTGAAATGACCAAACACTGCTAAAATGCTAACCATACATACAATAAGAAAATGTCACACATTGTGAATTTATGGCGGAAACTAAGGCACATTTTAATCTCGTTCTTGTCTCGTCAGACGACAACTGGTTGCCTGGTATACCAGACTCACCGCTGTTCCAGCAATGGCGTACCGCAAGCCACACGTCACTTCCGCTCATTAATATTCATGACATTAGCTACTGTTGCTAAGTAGGGACAAGCCACCGTTTGTCCCTAATAGGGAATGAATGGAAATCACGTACGAAGGAGATGTTTACGGAGCTAAACCTACCAATTCTCTCCGAAAATGATGTGCCTGGTGCCAAATTGACTGGCAAAGATGTGGAAGAACATTAAAATGTTCAGTTAAAGAGATGGCTTTAGTGTCGAAGGCTGAAAAAGACGAAAAAAATGAGCCGACCTAAGCATAGCTTTAGCTTTTTTATCGACGCGACTGACAATGACATTATCCATTTACAACAAGCTACCCTTTACCATCAGCCCTGTCTTTCTTATATATCATCTGGTTGTCCTTACGTCTCATACCGTTCTTGGGGGTAATTTAGTTAGCTTTGTGTAGCGATCGCAAATGCTACTCTGTGACAGCCAACGACCACTTTTTATTTTTTCATTGATAACACATCTTAATTCTATAATTTATCTACACTTCCCCCTTACTAAAGTTGTTTTTTATATATATATATATAACAGAAACTGTAACAGTGGCAGTCAGATACCATTGTAATTTTTTTCAGGTCATTCATTGTCAGACAGAAGCAGTACGGCACAACAATGGCTTACCTCTTTGTCCTCTGAAAGACCATGCCAACCCAACATAATGTTTACTGCATATGAAATCTGAATGGATTCACCGAGCCAGTGTTAAAGTCCGCGTAAGTTGATTCGGTCTTCACATTTTTTCCTCCCGAGTTTTTGGTTTCCGGAAACGTATGAAGAAAACATCCTTCATGTGTCGTAATGTCTAGAGTCCTTTCTACAAGTTTCAAAAAAGCAATGCGTGATCGGCATGTTCGGTTTTGAAAGATTACCGGAGAAAAGTAGCAAAAATACGTTGTGTCTATGCGAGGGCGGGTCTATAATGTCCCACTTCGGCTTTACTTCCGCTTTACGATGTGAGTTCACGGTCTAAAAATAGCCTGCGTGCGGAACGCCATTGAGTCTGGCGACCGTCCGGCGGATCAAATTCCGAGGGCGGAGCAAGCCACAGCAAACAGACAGCGGAGTGGACCAATCAGCGACAGGCAGACGTGACGTTGTTAAAGCAACAAGTAATTAGGAGAATGGAGAAGTTTATTCAACATGGCTAGCGTGAGCCATGTTGACTGTTGTCAGTGACTTGCTTCGATGTGTTTTTGGTAATTTAAAATTGGCTTTACCGCAGATTGGAACATATTCTCGGCTCTCCCGTTTGCCAGCTGTGTTGTTGTAGAGACGACTTTCGGCGCGCAAGATTGACGTTACTCGTTAAGAACACATCACGCAAATAAACGAATCTGATTGGACGGTTGATTTTGTATCTTGCTCGAGAGGCCGTTAATGGCTGGGTCCCAGACTTTGAAAAATACAGGGAGAATAGTCTGGCTGTGCCAGGCAAGACAACTGGCATCCATCATGTCATGTTTCGTCTCCCAAGGCACGTTTTTAGCGCGTCATCGTGACGTCATTGTCATGAAAAAATTGTTCGTTGATGAAATATTTTCGTTGTCATTTTGGACGAAAACAACACTGCTTTGAAGTGGGTGGAGTGGCAGCCAATTCATCCATTGGCTGCCACCCTCCCGCTTTAAGCGGACTGGACGTCTACTAGTGACAAACTCATGTCTGGATAATTGGACGCCACATGATTGGACAACTATCATCGTCACTGCCAGCCAATGAATTAACATTGTCATGATAATATCCTTTGCTGATTGGCTGTGAGAAATCGCACGGCCTATAGTGACGCATGCAGCATCCATAGGTTTTCTCCTTTCTTTTCCTTTTTAATATGAAAACACATTAATCCAACATCTGTGACGACTGTAAACAAAGTGTCCCCATTTCTGACTGATCATCCTTCACATTTGAGTTTGTCATGCTTAAGCGTTAAGAAAAAAACGTTCTGTGTGTTATTTTGTCTTTTTGATGGACGCAGAGGCTGTCAGTCCACCATAAATCTTCCTCGCTGGTCTACCTCATCTCCATTTTTTTGGCTTTAATCTTCCCTCGTCGCCGTCAAGCCTGTGAAGTGAGCGACGCTCGTCATTGCTAGCGCTGCCCTTTTATGTCCGTGCGCATGAGGATACGCGAGTGGGTGGGTGAAGGACACAAAAACAGTGGAAAAATAAGACTTTGGTTGAGAAAATAGATCATTTACCCAATGCGACCTATATATTTCATGCATACGAACTTCTTTTTGGCACTTTGTAGATCGTATTTTAATGTTACGGAAGGAAAAAACGGCAATTGAATTCTGTGCGTGATTGTGTCGTACATCGAACTTGATGGCACGGCGACGTACGTAGTCGTGTTTTGGTTTTGTTTGACACGAAAAGACGTTTTTCTTTTCCGCTCCACTGGTATATTGATGTAGACAAGCAGTGATGTGGGCATCTCATTAGGAAGTGGTGGCGTATGTCAGTGCCAGTCAACCAGCCTTTACTTCTTGTAGTGGAAATATAAAATTGGAATGTAAGGGTGTCAACATTAGCAAATGGCACTGAAACACGATGCTTCATTAATTGTGTAGCTACATGACAGCGACCCAATTACCTGATAGGCTGCTATTGATGACAGTAGACGTCCAGCCCCTCCCAATCAAAATGGAATGGACGTCTAGCGCTGTCAATGGCAATGAAACATGAGCATTCACAGCCACTCCTTCATAGTTTGAATTAATTGGATGTCTCTCTTTGTCAATAGCAACCAATGAATTAAACAAAATGCGCAACAGGGCAACAGAGAGATGAATTGTGATCGACCATAGTATCCCTGTGAGGCGCAGTGCGATTAATTGTGATCAAACTTGTGACTGTGCAATATGTCTTCATCAATCCCTGAGTGTTACAGGGTCCTAATGCGATTAAAGGCGATTAATTGCATTGCTACATGACAGTAGTGCAACTAACTACTACCATGCAAAAGGGCCAAAAGTGTGATGAATCACAATCAGCCACATTTTGGAGTGAGTAATCGTAAATAAGGAAAGTGATGCATGGGCAACAGCAAGATTAATCGTGATTAACCACATTGTCCGCTTGGGTCACAGTGCGATTAATCGTCATCAAACACTGAGTGTTACAGGGCTCTAATCTGATCAATAGTAATTATTACATTCCTACAAGACAACAATGCACGATTAATCGCGACTAAACATAGTGCGGAGGAGGGTCAAGACTAAGCCTGAACGATATATCGTTTAAACATCGCCATCGCGATGTGCGCTATAGTCCCATCGCAAGCATGTGCGAGTTTTTTTTTTTAATCCACATACGCCGTGCTTTCTGCTCTGCACACAGCCTCACACCCTCCCTCTCCCAGCCCTTTGTTCCTCACAGTCACTGCAGCACTTGCTTATTAAAGTTAACGATGCTCGTTGTCTTAGATCTTGCCAAAGAAGGGAACTTCAAAGCGGAGGAATGTGTCAATCATCGTTTAACTTGCTAAACAGTTTCTGCCGTGCTGGAATGAATGTATGTGTGTGTGTGGAGACATTGGAGACATATAAAATAAATGCCAGAAGTGATCATGAGGAGTTTGAAATTTCTACATGTCACTCCAAGAGTCACAGCTAAGGTAGATAAACAGAAGCAATAATTATAATAAATTATAAATTATAATTATGACATTTGAAGTGCTTCAAAACCATTTATTTATATACATTTTTAAAATCACTTTGGGGGGAAAAGTGAGAAAAAAACATGTCTTATATTTATCTATTTCCAATGCTAAATCTGAATAAATACATTGAGCACAAAAAACACACAAAAAAAAAATAAATTGGGGGGCATGCGCTACTTCGCAGTTTTTCACTTATCGCAGCGGGTTCTGGTCTCCATTAACCGCAAAAAATGAGGGATGACTGTACACTGTGGTGATGGTGAGTCATCCAAAGTCTTTACAAACAGCTATTCAAGTCATCTAGTGAAAATTTCTTTAAAAAAAAGAATTTAAAATATGTATATGTATATATATATATATATATTTTAATATCGCAATATTATATCGCCAACCCCCAAAAAATCGCAACAATAGTTTTTTCCAATAGCGTTCAGGCCTAGTCAAGACTGCTATTAACTAGAGCTGGGAATCTTTGGGCACCTAACGATTCGATTACGATTCAGAGGCTCCGATTCGATTATAAAACGATTATTGATGCACCCCACTCCCCTTTTTAATTTGTTTTGTACATTAGTTCCAAAATTGTTCAAAAATCCTCTCAGGCTAAACCAAACTACTATTTCAGTATCAAGTTAACATATAGCAGTAAACAAATATACAAAAATAACAGTAAATAAAAAACTCCAGTCCCCATTCTATATCAGCAGCTTTAAACTACTTTCAATTAATTTAATGTTGTGAATCAACCGTTAAAGTTGTTAAAATTGCTCCTGTTATTCCATAATTTCTCTTTTGTCTACTTTCAACATGTAAAAGTTTTAAAACTATTTTAAAGATAGATTCAAGTCAATATTTTACCGATTTAGGAGTATTTTAGATAAAAAGTTAATTAGGTTCGCTTGGAAGGTTCGCAACAACAGCCTTGCAGGGAAGTGTACTGCTTTAAGATGGCGGCCGTTACTAACGCCGGCATCTAGTTTTTTGTAGATGTGCTGGTAACGATACCGAAGCTATAATGCATCTAGTCCTATATAAATGATATCTACCGTAACATAATGTGGCTTGTAGCAGCTTTTCGGCAGCAGTCAGGTATGTTGTTGTTTTTTTTTTTTATCTCGTGGCATGAGTTGAGCTAGAGCCGTGAGTTGAGCATTGGCGTTACTCGAGGGGCCGGGTAATGAGAAGCATGATGTTTAGCTACTCTCGCTCCGTCCCTAATTGTGTACCGAAGACCGCGCGGCGCGCTGAGTGTGTCGTACTTCTGCTTTACTTGGCATATTTCTATAATCGGAATTTGGATGTTTGTGAATCGTTCTCGAATCTTCCATGGCCAAATCGCGAATAATCAAAGAATCGGAAATTTTGCACACCTCTACTATTAACTGCAATTACATCGCCCCAACATTCTTTTTAAATTTCAATTGCTATTCGTCAGTGTTGTTTTCGTCAACGATGACAACAACGAAAATATTTCGTCAACAATTTTTTCTTGACTATTAGTCATGGTGACGCGCTGAAAACGTGTCTTGAGATTAAAACATAACGAGATGGATGCCAATTGTCGTCTAACGGCACGAGAGCGAGATGAAATTTTTTTTATTTTTATTTATTTATTTTTTTTTAAACCTGTCCTGTACAGCTGTTTGACACAGAGAATGGAAGTCTAAGTGCCCGGATTCTGAACAGTTTTAATGTTTCACATTGAGAGTCTGACATACTCCCATTGTGATCATTCAAAATACCTTTTTATTATGACAAAGCAGCGAAGAGGAAGGGATTATGAGGGGACAGAAGAAAAGAAATACAAGAGAAGAAAGAAAAGAAACACATACACAAACAACAACAAGAAATACATACACAAACAACAACAAGAAATACATTGAACATCTAAACTAGTTACTGATATGCTGGTGCTATTGTCAGCGAGATGTATTTCCGGTTTACACCATGTGGGGGCCTATTGGCCAGTGAAAGAGGAGAATGGGGGGGGGGGGGTGTCTATAAGACTATAAGCTAAGTGATTGAAAGGGGTAGAGTGTACACAAATCAGTTCTGTGATCTAGAACCCAGTAATCGTGTGAATCTCTTATGAGTGTAAGCCCGTTGGCGACCAACCCTACGCTGCCGCACCGCCAATCCCGGCACCGGAACCCCCAACCCGAGCATGCCCTACCACATCCAGCAGCACGCAAGCCCCACCGGGCGCGCAACAGCCACGCAGACGGGCGGAGAAACCACGCGGGCGCCAACCCAGGGCCACGGCCCCCACCCAGCCAGCCCGGGGAGGGAGGGCGGGCGGGGGGATGGGGGGGCCATGCGCAGCCCATCCCTCCTCCCGCCGCCCAGCAAAGGAAACCCCCCCCCCCCCCCCCCCCCCCCCCGGGACCCAGGGTGGTCCCCCGGGCCACCCGGGCGCCCATCAACCGGCCTTCAGGGATGGCAGGAGGGGACGCATCACCAACCCCACGCCTACACCCACCCCCGCCCGCCCACCCGGGCCACGAGCCACAGCCACAGCCCCCCAACCGGCACGCCACGCCACGGGACCCCCAGCGAGATGAAAATTTGATGTAGTTTCCGTCATAAATTCACAATGCGTGATATTTTTATTGTATGTGTAGGTAGCATGCATGTAGCAGTGTTTGGTCGTGTCACTCATGTGATGTGCTTTGCCTCCCCCCGACCCCTCGCCTCACATACACGCTTACTTAAGCCTGTGCCCACTCCAGGCTTCTTTTTTGAAACATATGTGTCAGGTGCTGCTTGGTAATCTTTGCTTTCTTATCTTGGCTAGATATGCCATGTTGCTTTACCTGGTAAAGGTCTGTGCTGTGAGTGATCATCACACACTAAATGTAACTTGTAGCATTAGCATAGCATTCGTGTTAGCATTAATAGAGATGAGTTTCGTCTTAAACTCTTGGAAAACTTACATACAGATCGTGGCGTCCAGGTGAGCGTCCAGGTTAACTGCATATAATTTGCTGTTTTCCTGCTAAGTGTGTATTATCATTATGAAAATGGTGATATCCTTCCAGGCTCTGCAGTTATGTGCTCGTTTGTCATGTTCATTTGAAATAGTTGGAAACCTTTTAATTATTTACTTATTCATAGACTAAAACTTTTGAAGTTTATATACGATAACATTTTGAGAATTGTAAACTAAAACTAAATGAAGACGAACACATTTTGAAATATTGACTAAATTATGTCTAAGATTGATTAGTATTTTCGACCCAAAGGCTAAGACTGAGATGAAAATTAAAATGGCTGCCAAAAATAAAACTGCTTTTAGTTGCACGAGAACCCCTATAATTAATCGAGAGAAAAAAAATATATCTCCTTCACTGCCATGGACGTCTAATTCATTGTTTGAGGTGGCAACTTGTGATTAATCGTGACTGATCACGGGGTTCTCGGGCCACTAGTAGCAATTTCACTTGCTTGCCGACACCCTACCTCATTTTTAAGTTGGACAGCCTTTAAGGAGAAGTTCAGATTTTTTAACGTATGGCTTAATCTTCAAGTTAGCGAGGGTTTATTTAGTCAGTAGAGTTGATTTCAACAAATGCCGTGTAATTTATTAGTAATTTGTTGGTTTCAGGTTTCCGAAGTGGCTAAGCTGGCGCAAGTTAATTGGGCTGATTTAGCATGCCAATAAAAAACAACATATGCACACATGCAATCAATAGTGTCGGCTATGTCTTCAGGATAAAGTTATTAAAAAGTTACCATTGCATGTCAATAATTGCAGTATGAACAGCAACATTTGTAATCCAGTAGCTCTGCAGAGGAGTAGAGCGGAGTGATATAACATCAGGTTCTTTTCACCGCTGTTTTTTTTATGTCGTAGCCAGCAGCAAGTAACCATTTTATATTGTTCCTCGTTCTTCATAGGGAATTTGTGGAAACTTTCCGTTGCCCATTTCTTCTGTTTCTACAGCTTCTAAATGCGCATTTCGCCATGTTGCAGGCCGTCAGTTAACTCAGCAGACTGATGCTGCATTCGAGGAAGGTGGAAAGTCAGAGTTTCCAACCTCCGATCTGATGAGCCCGCCCGTCTCATCAGACCATAGTACATGGTTCCAGTAATCCATGTGCTTTGTTGACATGTCTTCACCAAACTGTTTGCGGGCTTTCTTGTGTACTGTCCTCAGAAGAGGTTTCCTCCTGGGGTGACAGCCATGCACACCAATTTGATGTAGAGTGTGGCGTATGGTCTGAGCACTAACAGGCTGACCCCCCCACCTCTTCAATCTCTGCAACAATGCTGACAGCACTCCTCTAAAGAGTCACATGACATTTTGGACGGAAAATGACAAGCAGTACTCAATTTGGACATTTGGGGATGTACGTAGTTTCTCAGGGGTGTACTCACTTTTGTTGCCGGGGTTTAGATCAGGGGTGTCCAAACTTTTTGCAAAGGGGGCCAGATTTGGTGTCGTAAAAATGTGGGGGGCCGACATTGGCTGACGTCCTTTACGTAGAACAATTTATTTAAGCAAATTTTAGCAAGCCATTCTGTGCGTCACATTTGCTTTATTATTTTTTTAAATAAATAATTTCAACAATCTCACAAATAGCCTTTGTGGCGTTCTCTTTTGACTCTCGGGCTCTTGCGAAATACTACTGTGAAATAAACTAACTTCAAGTTGCTTCAATTTCTCACAACGTATTTCCCCTGTAATCTTGTCGGTACATGTCAGCGTGTCTTGTTTGGTAATATCGCCTCACATTGAACTCTTTAAAAACAGTGACTGTCTCTTTGCAAATGAGGCGGACACAGTTGTTGCGTATTTTTGTGAAGAAATAGTCCAATTTCCACCTATCCTTGAAGCGTCGGCCGTCACACTCAACTTTCTTTTTTTTTGTTGAATGTCGTTATTTTAGAAAATTGGGAGTAAATGGTCAGATGGGGTAATGTTGGTTAGAGTGCTGCTGCCTTTTAGTGGGTAAATGAGGAGCAGCATTTAGTGTATAAGCTACTTCATATGCTGGTAGCAGTACTGCTGACCAATTTATTAAGTCTGTGTGCGGGCCAGACGTTATTGATTTTAGGACAGAGGCTGGGGGCCGGATGAAATTTGACCACGGGCTGCATTTGGCCCCCGGGCCGGACTTTGCACATTGTCTGGTTTAGATATTAATAGCTATATTTTGAGTTATTTTGAGAGGAACATGAATTAACTCAATTATATAAGCTGCACACAGACTACTTTTCATTGTGTCAAAGTGTCATTTTGTCAGTGTTGTCGCATGAAATGATATACCGTATTGGCCCGAATATAAGACGGTGTTTTTGCATTGAAATAAGACTAAAAAAGAGGGGGTCGTCTTTTATTTGCGGTCTAGACATTATACCCATTCACAACGCTAGATGGCGCCAAATATCATTGAAGCGATGTTCTGTCATGACAGATCTCAGCTACTCTCCCCATTCATGACGCTAGATGGCTCCAAATATCATTGAAGCGATGTTCTGTCATGACAGATCTCAGCTCCTCTGAAGTTTAACCAGTTGCATTATTTTATTGCAATATTTTTCCTTATTCAGATTTGTTTCAAGAATACAGTTACAGTTAGACTTCACTTTGATGGTTAATGCAGTTATTGCAATTTTGTTGTTTTATCACAATAGATTGGTTTATTTACATTTAAAAAACCAGAAGCCATTCATTTACGAATGTGATTGCACTTTAGTTTACATATTTAAATGTTCAGATATTAAGATTTGAATGAGGCAAAATAACATGCTTTTTCTCTCAGATGTATTGTTATAATCATTTGTTTCGGATGTAATGTAATTATTTTCTGCATAAAAATTAATTTGGTATTCAAAAAGTATTTTTTTTCAAACTTGAGTCTTGAAAAAGAGGGGGTCGCCTTATAATCAGGGTTGCAGAAATACGAGGGTGTACTCACTTTTGTGATACACTGGATATATATGTGATATCTACCGTAGCATCATGTGAGCGTAGTTTGTAGGCTATCGGCTACAGTCAAGTATTATTGGAGCCACCTCGCATCGCGTTTGCAACGGCGTCACAACTCCCTTGCCTCCTTCCTACCCACTCCTGCTCTGCTCTCCCGTCTCCGTGAGTCCGTCTCTCTCGCGTCATTCAACCAACATAGTAACGCATAGTAACGCACGCCTTTCACGCCTCAAAAACGGTAACAGCGTTGCCAAGATGAGAAAAGTAATTAATTAGATTACTCACTACTGAAAAAAATAATGCCCGGTAGTAATGCCGTTATATTCTAACGCCATTATTAACAACACTGCTTTCACCGTTTTATTTTCTGAAGTAATAGGATAAAGTGCACGTTTTTGGCCAGGGATGCCATCTCATTCTGTTCCTAATCCGCTCCCAGATTGAGGTCAGTGGGGCCATTGCAAGATCTTCACAATTTTAGTGTGACCCTCAGAAATGCTGAGATTCTCTCTGATCTGCTCTGATTGGTGTGCAATCCCGGACTGATCTGTCTCCAAATCTGATTGGTCCAGTGGACTGCTCAGTAATACCAATGTTGAATATCTCAGCCACAGGCTGTGAAGTGTATCATTTTTTCCATTCCCAAGGGACTTGTTGTGAAGTTCACAATGGCTTTACATGGCTGGAGGGGCACAAGGTTGTACTAAGAGACCCTGAGCATCATGTGGAAAGGTTGCTATGGCGATGCGGGGTTGTAGCGTAGGTGTGTTGTTGTGGTAACAGTCTAAGATCTGATGGCTGAGGTTTCAGTCTTTTGAAGCATTGCCAATTCTGTTGTAATAATGCACAACAAAATGTTTCATTGAAAAAAATACAACAAAACTATAAAGTCGCCCAGTTGTGCAAAAATCTCTTTGAGGCCAATGAATTATTATCAACATTTAGCCAATTTTAATGAGTGAAGATGCATATGAAATGCTCAGGTCAAGGAATACACTGTAGTTTTTTATTTTATTTTATTATTCTTTTAATGAATTTGAGATTATAATTTCACCAAAATATTGATTTCATACAAATGTAGTGGTTGGTTAGCGAATGGGCTTTTTTCATGTTTTTTTTTTGTTTTTTTTTTGTATTTTCTGATGTCTTATTTTCTTATTTTGTGTTGATCATTTAAAAGCCAGCAATCACTGTTCAAATGGATTGGACACTTATCGCCATCAGTGGCACTGAAGGAGTTATATTTTTGTAGATTACAAATTTTGTCATGAATTTTTTTTTTTTTTTTTTTTTTTTTTTTTTTTTGTCTTCTCAGTAGATTTTTTTATTTAACTTGTTTTGAAATTAGTTTAGGGCAGTGGTCTCAAACCGGTCCTCAAAGGGCCGCAGGGGGTACTGGATTTCATTCCAACCAAACGAGACAAATACCTTTTCACCAATCTGGTTTCTTACAAGTGTAATCAGTTGATTGCAATCAGGTGCTGCTTATGTTAGTAGAAACCTCATTGGTTGAACTGTTTGTGCTGGATCTGTTGGAACAAAAACCAGGACCCACTGCGGCCCTTTGTGGAGTCGGTTTGAGACCGCTGGTTTAGGGCAATAATAATAATTTTTATTTTTAAGATTACAATTATTCGCACTGAGATTCCTGCAAGTAATTGTGCACTATTACACTGTTATGCACGCAATTCACTTTTGTCATGTGTACGGAATATAAATACTTTATTTTTTTAAATGCCAGCTTTACCAACTCAAACGGATTGCACGTATAACACTCAGTGACAGTGAAAATGTTATATGCAGGGTTCCCGCGAAGTCTTAAAAAGTCTTAAAAGCATAGAATGTATGAATTTGGAAATAATACCTTAAAAAATCTTTATAAATTTTGAATATTCATGTCTGGGTCTTAACTCCTTCAGACCTGAGCATGCTGCTGAAGGACATGACGCGTTCGCATCTCAAAACCAATAGATTTTAGTTGCTGTTGCCACTTCTGGGAGATGATTGGGCAAAACTTTACCCATCGAAATCGAATTATGAGGTTTAGCCCGTCCTCTTTGCTATTTTTGTCTCTTTGAAAATGGCAGAGAGAAAAGGCAATTTCAAAAAGGCAATCTTTGTCAATGACTGCGAAATAGGTACTAAGATTTTAAGAAAGGGTCTTAATTAGATCTTAAAAAGTCTTAAATTTAATTTAAGGAAACCTATAGGAAACCTGTATATATTTGTATAATTAACTCTGAAATTGATGTCATACTGAGACTATTTCACTTAAAAATAGGGCTTGTGAACAATGATATTTTTCATTGCAATTAACTCATTCACTCCAGCCATTTTCACCGGTGTAACCCCTTTCGCTCCCGGCCGTTTTACTGGATTTTGACTGATTTTGCAAGGCCCACAGAAAATTCTGTTCTATAACCCACCAAAAGAAAGATTACACTCTCTTCTTTCAGCAGGAAAAAAGTAAATTCATATCTTTTTCCATCCTTTAGAAATCAGCATTAGAAAATAGCTTAGTTTGAGCAATTTTCCAATTTCTGATGAAAAAACAAAAACAGAAATTGAGCTTTTTGTGAAAGCATACATTTCAAACATAACTTTTGACTTTAACACAGCTATTTTTCGCTTTAGTTACATCCCAAAAATCTGAATAATGTTTTCCTTTTACAAAATAACATAACCAATAAGACAAATAGAGCTTTTGATAGCAAAGTAACAATTTATTTACACATAACTAACTGAGAGATGATGCTGTTGTGGCCGCGACAACCGGGTAAACTTTTCCCTCATCGCCGCCTGTCTCATAAAGATGGATTTTTTTGAGTCTCTGCTGGTTCTGCTCGGCGAGCAACACGGACTCAACGACATCTTCCGCTGCACTGGTGGTCCCGGTTGTTATGCTCGGTCGTCCAGTGCCTGGCATCCTGAACGCCATTCAGTCGTCTTCCGCTGGCGCCCCGGTTGTGCTGCCCGGCCGTTCGTTGCCGTTGAATTGGGTTGCGGGTCTTACCAAATGCGCTACTGCCCTCCAGTGGCCATTTTTATTGCTTTAAAATGGATTTTCAGCTTTGTGTTTTGGAGCTAAATTGAATCACGACCCAGAGATGTCTTTTTTGAGAAAAAAAAACAAAACAAAAAAAACGTAAAAGACGCATAAATACGTCTTTGGGACACTGAAACAATTAGAAATAGAACGTATTTATATGTTTCTGGGAGCAAATCAATCCTGATTAATGGCTTCGTCCTGTTATATATTTTTTGTTTTTTCTTACATCTATTTGCTTAACTCATTCGCTCCCTTTGACAGGGATAGACGTCAATCCATTTGAACTGGGAGTTTGGGTGGTGCCATTTATAGCATGGAATCAACAGTATTTGAGAGGCGGCCAGCTTGAGTAACTACTGTATTCTATACGGTTTCTTTAATGATGCTGGTGCTCCAATTTTTCTAAATGTTTCAAGTCAGACAGCTGCAAAAGCGCATCCATTTATCCCCATAAACGCTAAGTGTGTTCATGTTGACTGTGTGAAAACAGGAGAGGCGTAGCAAACTAGGACAAAATCGGAGAAGAAGAGAGGACACAGACATAAAATTGAGTGTTAAAATAGACATTCCAGGTGAAGAGAGTGGCCAATAAAGGAGGGTCAAATTCAGCGAGCCTCTAATGAGCTGGTGCTAGCAATTTGCTGCACTTGTTTTAACTCAACACCATCTTGGCATCCGCTTCTTGCTCACCTCAAGTGAGTTATTATAGCAATATTAGTCATGGGTGCAATGAAGCTTTTCTGCTGATATACGCCTTTGTTGCTCAGATGATACAATTACTAATATGGGACTGGAAGTAGGCCGCCGTTAATGTTTAGAGTGTAGAGAGAAGCTCAACCTGGCTCTCTTAATGGCTCTTACCGCTGGGCAAGCGCATTTCAACCCAACCGTATCGCTGTGATATAATCCTGTTGTTGTTCCGCAAATTCATGTCTTGCGAATTAGGGACCCCGAGCGATTAAGGAGACCACAAATCCTAAAATAAGTCAGTTAGATTGGACTAGGATTTTAATCACTTTTGGGGTGAGTTAGCCTGATTAGACCAAAGTGATTTTTTTTTATTGTCTAGATTTTATTCTCTGCCATTGACGGCAATAGACGCCAAATTCATTCGGGAAAAAAACCCCACACAGTTGATTCATATGATTAGGGCTGTTCCAAACGATTATTTTTCTCCCGATTGGTGTGCAGGTTTTTAGTCGACTAGTCTAATAATTTTTTCATGAACTTTGGGCTGCAGCTATCGATTATTTTATTAGTCAATTAATCGATGAACTAGTTGTTCGAACTATCGAGTAATCGGATAAGTAACCTAGAAAATTAAAATACCTGAGCTGAGCCTCAAACGATATGAAATAAATAAATAAATGAGGATTTAAGTACAACAAAAAAGACAATTGGCGAACTTACATAGCAAAAGTCTGCTAGCTTAAATGCTAAAAAATGCTAACCTTTTTTTTTTTTTTTTTTTTTTTTTTACAATGCTTTTAACAAATGATTCAAACACACATCCCCACAAAACACGGCTAAATACACCTATAAACTAAATTACGGATGCATTCAAAACAAACATAAGCTCAAACAAAAACTTAGCTTATGTTGTTCTTAACAGGGAGCAGCTGGAGTCAGACATGTGAAATGAGTTATGTCATATTCACTGTTGCCTTTAGAGGGCATTGTATCCACCCAACTCAATAAAACTAAATGGCAGCACTTTCTAAACAAACCATTATAACGCCACTTTAATTAAATGATTACGATTTTTTTTTTTTTTTTTTAAACTAGTCTTACAATTTTTTGTCGACGATTATTCACTCACAATAACATTTTGGAAAATTTTAATTCTTAAAGTGCAAATAAACACATAAATAACAATAAAAAAATCACAAATAAACAATGAAGACATTAACTAGTGCAAAAGAATGAAATCAGGCTGTGGAAAGAATTAAAGGAATTATGATGTATTTTTATCGGAAAATCCTGCTCGTATATGACCATTTCGACTTACAAACAAGGTCCTGAAACAAATTAACTTCGTATGTAGAGGTACCACTGTACTCTGTCGTACGACCAACATAAAGGCAACTTCAATAAAAAATACCGTTATATGGACTTACGATCTGCCAACTTGTTGTTTCCTGTTGTCTTCCAGAATTATACCTGAGTGACTGCGCTTCAGGTGTTCATTCACGGCGATGTGCTGCCGTGGTATGCAAGCTTGGCACATGACATTGTACCCTCCTTTGTTTCGATGAAATAAGTCCATGCTTTGGTCACTCTGGTGTGCTTTTTTGGCTTTGTGCCGCTTGAAATCGAGCGTCCGCCATATTCAACTTTCCAAGCTTATGTTTGTTCAACCGTTTATCAACCGTCGATGGCATGGCGTGCTCGTCGACGCATTTACATCATCGATGACGTCGACTATTGGGTACAGCTCTAGTCAATTAAACTTAAAAGTGGATTACTTGTACAACTTTGCGGTTCATCTTGATTAATAGCAAGGCTCTTAGTGTGATCGTGATTTAAAATTTTAATCATTGCCCAGCCTGAATTTTAAATTAACAGCCTTAATCAACACTATTTTTAATAATTAATAGTACATACATGTATAACATATTCACTGCCATCTACAGTGATAGTTGAGCAATTCATTTGGGCTTCAATTCAAAATGGATTGGACATCAATCCCTGCCAATGGGTTAAGGAGTTATACAATGTTAGAACAATAAACAATAAAAAACACACAGAAAGACTAAAAAATATAATAATAATGCAGTTGTGAATAATTGCAGGTCTTTCATGCAATTAAAAAATAACTATTATTGTTGTCCAGTGCTAATTTTTAAGCTAAATAACATCAATACGACAGTTTTGCAATTTATGATACACAAATGTATATTTTTACTAGGGCTGTCAAATTTATCACGTTAACGGGTGGTAATTAATTTTTTAAATTAATCACGTTGAAATATTTAACGCATTTACCATATGCGTGGAGCAACCCACTTATGCATTGCCACAAACAGACTACAGTGGCGCCGTTTTATGTATAATGAGTGCTAAGAGGCAGAGACAAGCGAGTGGAGTGGACACAGGCATTCATTGGGGCCACGCTATTTATCGGCATACGCTTTGACAAATCTTCCACAACAATTATAACTATTGTGGCGAGCGATGTGGGGAGGAATGACAGGAGATAATCTTTTTCTAAACACCCTGTACTGAACACAACGCAGAGAAGATATACCATTTGCAGCCACCACTGACAGTCATGGTTGCCCAACTTCCCATCATGCATTTGGGTGGAACAGTTAAGTTGCTACAGTATCATTTACTGAAAGCACAACAAAAATAATATTCCTATCCCTAAAAAAAAACAATGTTCACAAAACAAAAAGCCCTCAATGCAAAGGGAACTGGCATTCCCAATCAAAATAGTTATTGTTGGAATTTAGTCCCCCCGGCCAAAGCTGCACGGAAACGGCGGCAGCCGAACGAAACTGGTGCTCCACTGTTTACCGCCCCCGCGAGCCAAACTGGGAAGAAGCAAAACTCTGCACGTTCTCTTCTTATTTTAACCCTTTTTACTGACTCCATGTTTCAAAAGTTTGAAGAAGACTCACCGAAAGCAGGTTGACAATTTATTCGTCGACAATGGTCAAAAAACAAGGCAAAAACGGATGACGGAGGAACAAGTCGGGATCCAAAACAAGGCTACATAGAAAATGTTTCTGAGCAGCAAATCTGTGTTATCTCAGTGTTCAGTGTTTTTTAAGTCCGTGGTGGAGTAGGCTGGGCCGAAGGTGTGGCTGAGTGTTGTTTCGGGACCATCCCTCTGTGGCCGGTTTTAGGTGATTAGGTTGTCTGTGGATAGGACGTGGTTGCCACAGCGACCGACGCTGGTCTTGACGTCACAAGCGCCCGCTATCAACTTTGTTATCCGGGCTGGCGCTACTTGTTTTAGGACAAAGCACGCTGGTCTTTGAGAACTGATTGCCAGAGTTGGTGCGTCAATCTTGCTCGTGACGCACACGTTGGGCTTCTGTGATAAGACGGCGTTGTGTATCTATTCTGTTTCTTTAAAGTATGGTGTGCTATTTATTTTACATTAGGTGTGTTAGAGTAGTGCAGTCCTACAGTAAATATGAGAAATGATACTATTCCCTTATTAATTATATTACGTGTGTTCGAGTAATGCAAACAGTTAGAGGGTGCCTACGAGAAGCGATACCATTTTTCCTTTTCCCCCTCATGAGCGCCGCTAAGGAGATTCACTTTACTGTTTTCAAGGGCACGGAGTGAAGTCTGCCTAAACTATAGTTAGATGAATGTGTTAGACTAATGCAAATAATTATATGATGTGTGCGAGAACGGTACCTATTCCCTTCACTATTCAAAATAATACTCTGACTTTGGTCAAACTCTATTCAAACATTTCTTTTAGCTCAACAAATACACTAGATTGCAATCTTTATTCACAGCATACAAATTATCAGAGGTCTCGTACGTTGTGAAGTCAACACTCAAAAGAACGTAAAGTACAATGAACCCGGAAACCACGGCGTCAGTCGAGGGGCAAAACGCACTAGAAAAATTTGGCTAGATCTCTAATTAATGTAAAACTCGCCCTTGACACCTTGTGATGTATTTCAATCAATACCTTCCACAATGGCGAGCTATTTATTTTTTGATAGAATTTTTTAAAAACTAATTTTATTAAAACAAAAATTTACAAAGGGGTTTTTTAATATAAAATTACTATAACTTGTACTCACATTTATCTTTTAAGAATTACAAGTCATTCAATCTGTGGATCCCTTTCACAGAAAAAATGTTAATAATGTTAATGCCATCTTGGGGATTTATTGTTATAATAAACAAATACAGTACTTATGTACAGTATATTGAATATTTATGTCCGTCTTGTGTCTTATCTTTCCATCCCAACAATAATTTACAGAAAAATATGGCATCTTTTAGAGATGGTTTGAATTGCGATTAATTTCGATTGATTAATTTTTAAGCTCTGATTGACTCGATTAAAAATTTTAATCGTTTGACAGCCCTGATTTTTACATGACAAATATACATGAATATATGTATGAAAAAGTGAACTGCAGGGCTAGCAGAGAATGAAATGATGCTCGTTTGCTGCCAGCTGTCCTATTCAAATGAATTGGACATCTAATACTGACAAACTAATTTAAATTCACCCCTTTCACCCTCTGTCGCAGTCATTGGCAGCGAATGTGTTCATAGAATAGACACTCCATTGACTGCGTGCTTCAGGTTTTGCAACAATTCTTCTGATTCTTTTGACCTTCTATGCTTATTCATATATTCATGCAATTCTCCCTGCGGAGGCTGAGATGTCAGCAAGTACAAGTTGAACATTGAACAGACATCGACTTGCTTGCGAATCACATATTATAGTTGTATGTCTATTTTCACAACCGTTAAATCGACATACAGTAAATTGTCTGTTGTATTCAAGCCAGTCGTCCACATTTTACAGCAACAATATGTTTCTTTATGGACAGAACACTTAAAATAATGAGTGATTGTAACCTGGAATGGCTTTACAGCATGTTAAGTACTTCCTACTGGTGTATTCCCAAAATAGATTTGCACGTTTTATATACTGTAACTCTTTGTTGTTTCCGGAAACACATTTGGTAGTCAAATTGCAAGCCGAGTGCTTCTCTATAAAGAAGCGGAACTGTGTGATTTCTCTCTGCTAAACAGAAGACAAATAAAATGGAAGTGTTCATTATGGAAATGCAAGAATGCACAATTCCACATTTGCAACTTCTCCCCAAAAAATGTGTTTATTTTCAACGGCATATTCAAAATCGCTCTTTTACATCATTCCTGTTCATTACATTTTATTCACACGTTCCCAAACGAACAAATCATTTTGCATATTTTCCACATTTTTTGACCAATAAGTCGTCCTTTTTTTACCCCCCATATTTCCATGCGATTCCATTGACGCAAGCAAACACAAGGTTTACATCTGTCTATTCACCTCATTAGTTTTTTATTTTTTCAATACATACAAGGTTTACATCATTCCTGTTTGTGTTAATCATATTTTCAACATATTTACATGTTCATATTTTCAACCAAATTACTATTTTTGGTCAAAAACTCCCATAAAATCACATTCATATAATCAAATACAAGGTTCCCTTATTTGCCGATGGATATCATTCTTGTTATACCATATATATCCCTCGTTTTGCGCGGTTAATGGGGACCAGAACCTGCCACGATAAGTGAAAAACCGCGAAGTAGCCCCCCCCCCAACAAAAAAAAAGTTTTTTGTGTGTGTGTTCAATGTATTTGTACAGATTTACCATGGAAAGAGACATATAAAACATGTTTTTTCACTTTTCTCCCAAAGTATAATTTAAAAAAAACTTATATGTATATATATTTTACTAAATGGTTTTTTAGGCACTTCAAATGTAATAATTACGATTAGTTTTAAACATGTTACTGTCCCACCGAATTATTTTCAAACAAGAATAAAGTAGAAAAATGTTTTTTATTAAATGTTTCAATGAGTGAGTCCAATCAAATCTGCTCAAGATGCTCACATACACACAATGAGTTGCCACAGCAACTGTTTAACAAGTTAAACGATGATTGACGTATGGCGCGCTTTGAAGTGTAGGCTTACAAGCATCTCTGGCAAGATCAAACCTTAACGTCTGTCAATCATCGTTAACTTTAATAAGCAACTCCAGACCGAGAAAAGCGGCATGAGCGAGATCTACGTGATCGGATTGGGACAGTTTTATAAAATACTGCATTTATTGATTTCTTAAATGGAAAAAAAAAAAATGCGATGGTCTAAGGGCGCAAAGTTTAAAGCGCTAAGTAGCGAGGGATCATTGTCAATAAAACAATTGACATTTTTTACGTGTTCATATTTTTGACCCAAACTTTTTCTGTTTGACCAAAAATTTCCTATTGAATCTCACTGACGCGTTCCAATACCAGGTTTCATATTGTTTCAACATATAACTAGGGCTGTCAAACGATTAAAATTTTAATCGAGTTAATCACAGCTTTAAAATGAATTAATCGTAATTAGTCGCAATTCAAACCATCTATAAAATATGCCATATTTTTCTGTAAATTATTGTTGGAATGGAAAGATAAAACACAAGACGGATATACAGTACTGTGCAAAAGTTTTAGGCAGGACACCTGCCTAAGACTTTTGCACAGTACTGTATATATATTATTTAATTATTAAATTTATTAGGATCATGGAAGCTTCCACTTGGGGAAATTATATGCATACAGTATATCCTGTATATACATAATATAATAAAAATATACAGTACTGTGCAAAAGTTTTAGGCAGGTGTCCTGCCTAAAACTTTTACACAGTACTGTATATATTCAACATACTGTACATAAGTACTGTACTTGTTTATTATAACAAGAAATCAACAAGATGGCATTAACATTATTAACTGTTAAAGCGATCCATGGATTGAAAGACTTGTAGTTCTTAAAAGATAAATGTTAGTACAATTTATAGAAATTTTATATCAAAACCCTTCTTAATGTTTTCATTTTAATAACATCTATAAAACTTTCAATCAAAAAATAAACCAGTAGCTCGCTATTGTTGATGTCAATAATTACACAATGGTGCTGAAACCCATAAAATCAGTCGCACCCAAGCGCCAGCAGAGGGCAACAAAACACCCAAAAACACAAGTAACAAGCGCACATGACACTGTGCTGTCATTTTAATCTGTTTGAGCGGGGCATGTGCGTTAAATGCGTCAAATATTTTAGCGTAATTAATATATATATACATATAATCCCATTGACACATTTATGTAAATCTTTGGCTATTCACATCATTCATATTTCA
The DNA here is from genome assembly GCF_030265065.1 of Corythoichthys intestinalis. Classification (NCBI taxonomy): domain Eukaryota; kingdom Metazoa; phylum Chordata; class Actinopteri; order Syngnathiformes; family Syngnathidae; genus Corythoichthys; species Corythoichthys intestinalis. Next base: position 18,021,925 of record NC_080406.1, read on the forward strand.
ACAAATGACTTGACAGTTTTCTTTTTTTAACATGTTCTCATTTTCTATTTTTTTTAAATGTTGTATTTTATTTTCTTCTTTAGTTTAACATGACTACATTCTACCTCAATTCCTGCAGAAATTGTACTTTCTAGTTTTTAAAGTGTGCTTGTTTGTTTGACCAGTTTCTGATTGCGATTTTTCTCTTCTCCCGGCAGTCATCGCCGACTCGCTGACGGTCTCGTCCCCTGCCCAGACTCTGTCCAAAGTGGAAGGCGACACTCTCCAACTGTCATGCGAGGTGTCTCGGACCACCATGCAGCACACCCACTTGTCCGTGGGATGGTACCTGAAAGCCCCTGAGGACCTGTCGGCCCCGCCCCAGGAGCTTCTCACTCTATCCAAAGACTTTGTCCTGCGCTCAGGCGGCCCGTACCGCCAGAGAATGTCGGCGGGAGACCTGAGACTGGACAAAACGGGCGCCACGTCTTACCGGCTCACCATCCACAAGCTGCAGCCGGCCGACCAGGGCTTGCTCTACTGTCAGGCCGCCGAATGGATCCAGGATCCCGACGGCGCCTGGTTCGCCATGACCCGCAAGCAGAGCGACAAGACCCCGCTCCGCATTCAGCCCACCGGTGAGTGGAGACGCAGATGTACATCGGCCACCCGTGCCGAGATCATTAATAGGCTAAAAAGGGCTTATAGGACCTCAACAGACCTCCCACTGATGTATTCGTGTCACTTTAGCGACCAACATGAAAGGCAGAGTTAACGATAGGGAAAATCGCTTTTAAACGTGCAAGTGCGCACAGTAGGTGACTACATTGTATACAGTCTCGCCTCACTGTTGGAAATAACTGGGCGGTCGAAGTCTAGGCTGGGACCAAAAATAGTACTGTATATCAAAATGAATTAAATGAGACAAAAAAGAAAATTCAATACAGCAATTAAAAAAGTACAGATAGTAGCTGGAAATGAAATAGACTAAAATGAGACAAAAAAGCCAAGACAGTTTTCCAATCGCCGCCACTGGAGGATAAAGACTTAACAGTAAATATTGTATTTTTAAATTTTTAGAAACATGATTTTTTAAAAACATTTTAAAATGAATATAACAAAAAAGAAAAAAGATAGACTTCCACACACAGTGTTGTATTTTGCAGCCCTTTTAATTTTCGTCTTAATATTTGGACGATAATACTTATTAGTCTTCGTCATATTTTAGTCATCTCAAAATGTGTTTGTCTTCGTCTAGTTTTTGTTGATGAAAGCTCGACTAATTTCGTCTAGTTTTAGTCGACGTTTACTGATAATGTTTCTGTCTCCCAAAAAAAAAAAAAAAAAGGCTCCAAAAATAAATAAATAAAGGTTTCGAATGATCACTGACAGTCGAGCACATATTATAGCATCTACAAGGACAATGCCAACTTAGTGAAAATACTCAGTATGAAAACAGTTCATCATTTTCAATGAATTATACACAGCTGGATGCAACGAAGTGTATAAAGAAAAAGTTGTTAGAGTTTAAACGGACGCTTGCCGTTAGCATTAGCCTAATGCTAACGCGAACACTATGCTAACACTACGAGTTAAATTTACCGTTTGATGATCACAGAAAAGGCTGAAGCAACATTGCATATTCTCTCTGGCCAAGAATTTTCAATGAATTATACCCACCTGGATGCAATTGTATAAAGAAAAAGTTGTTCCAGAGTTTAAGAGGACGCTTGCCGTTAGCAATAGCCTAATGCTAACGCGAACGCTATGCTAACACTACGAGTTACATTTGCTGTTCGATGATCACATACCGTTAAAGGCTAAAGCAACATTGCATATTCTCTCTGGCCAAGATAAGAAAACAAATCTCACCGTGTGTGGGGGGGTGCAACACGTCACATGAGTGACATAACCAGACACTGCGACGATGCTTGCTAACTACCCAGTGTGAACATGTGACGAAAACTACGGCACATTTTCATCTCATTCTCGTCTCGTCAGAAGAAAACTGGCATTAGTCTTGTTGCATTGTAGTCTTCCAAGACACAATTTTAGCTCATTATGGTCTCGTCATTGTCATGAAAAAACTGTTCGTCGATGAAGTATTTTCGTTATCGTCATCGTTGGCGAAAACAACACTTTACACACATACACACACATACATGCACAGAGCACTTTAATCTACAACCTTTTAAGAACTGCTTGGGCCTTGCAATACACAACAATGGACTGTCTCAATTGTTGTCTGTCACTACATCACTTTATCTCTTTGTTATTATTATTATGATGGATCCTCTAGTCAATTTTAAACAGTCATGTTTGTGTTCCTCTGTACTGTATGTCTCGCCAAATGTTAGTCTTTCATAGGGATAGAGAGAAACACAATTCTTTTTTCGTTGTATGACCTATGCATATGAAGAAGATGACAACAAAGTTGACTTTTACTTTATATACAAGCACTTTCCATAAGGGCTGAAGCCTAGTGACGGGCAGCCATATATACACCGTAAAGGAAACAATAGCATAACATGAACAAAAAAAATAGTCTAAGTGAATTAGGGGACATGGTTAATGTTCACTTGTAAGCACAAATGATTCGGAATCCAAATCATTTGAGACTCATTTTCTGCCGTGGCGATGCTTTTATTGTGAAAAACTTGTGAGGTGCTTGTATCATGAGGGCCAAAAATAAATAAATAAATAAAAAAACAACAAAATCATTTAATCATCGGCAGCCCCTCCCATGCAGTTCAAATAAATGAAACGTCTATGACCGTCAATGGCACTGAAACATGAGCACCTGCAATGATATCACGTAATCATCTGCATATATTTGGATGTCTTTTGTGTAGACACTAATCAAGAGGCACTGATTTATACTGATAGGACAACTAAGGAGTGATGACGGCTCGCCATTCATCTTGTCACGCTGCGCTCTGCCTTCCTGATGAGGACAATCAAGTTTAGATTCTTGTCATTAATAAAATCAAATAGAAGTGACATTTCAAATCCCACCCTGTTTGTCTTCGACTGGGAGAAGGACGAGCTAGGGAAGCAGCGCGAAGACGTGCACTTGCTACATGAGAGCAGTCACCACGTATCACTTCCATGATTATATGTTGGTCATGGTTGATTCTGGAAATTTGACGTCTGTTTTGGTGATCCACCGCGAGCGTATTTCTTAAAAAAACAAACAAAAAAAGGTGGCGGAAATGTGCGTGACAACAGCAAATCCGAGTTGACGTTTTATGTTGTTCTACGTATATACGAGCAAAAGTTGGTCTATTTCATTGCCATTGATTATGATATACGTCAAATGTTGATATTTTTATCGTCCTGCTGTGCACTAAAATTGGTTAATTGTGAGAAACTAGTTTTTTCACTTGTAGATGTCCAATCTATTTAACTTGAAGGGTTGGCAGTAAATGAGTAGTGGCAGTAAATTGATTGGACGTCTAGCATAGTAAATAAGTTTTAAAAATGATAATTTAAAATATATTTTTAAAATTGAACAATAATTTATTAAACAACCAAATTAAAAAAAAAATTGAAAATAATTAGGGCTGCAGCTATCGATTATTTTAGTAATCGATCAATCGATGAACTGGTTAATTCGAATACCTCAGTAATCTGATAAGGAACATAAATTAAAATACCTGAGCTGTGCCTCGAACTGTATTAAAAAAAATAAATCAAATGAGGATGTAGTACAACAAAAGAGCAATAGGCTAACTTACAGAGCAAAAGTCCGCTAGCTTAAATGCTATAAAATGCTAACTTTTTTTTCTTTCTTCTTTACAATGCTCTTAACAAATTATTCAAACATATAGTCCCACAAAAAAAATACCCATAAACTAAATTACGAACGCGTTAATAAAACATTAGTTCAAACAAAAACTTAGCTTTTCTTGGTCTTAACAGGGAGCAGCTGGATTCGGCCATGTGAAATGAGTTTTGTCATATTCACTGCTGACTCTAGAGGGCAGTGTATCCACCCAAATCAATAAAACTAAATGCAAACCCTTTCAAAACAAACCATTACAACGCCACTTTAATTAAACAAATACTCGAAGCAGCAACATTTAATTTGAATCTTTTTCCGAATCGAATTACTCGAGTTATTCGATTATTGGTTGCAGTACTAAAAATTCTCGAACGATATAAAGTTTTTAAAAAAGAATAACTTGAAAAATGCCTTTTAATTAAAAGCAAATTTAAAAATACATAGTTAGAAAATATTGTATTTGTTTTAATTCAATGAATCATTAATTTTTGGAAATCCAATGGGAAAAAAATCATAATTATAATTAAGATCCAACTATTTAAAAAAACTTTTTTTTTTTTTTTTTTTTTTTAAATTAAAAAAAATAATTAAAAAAATCGTGATATAATCGATCATACAATTTGAAAACAGTTTTTGGAAAAAATTTAATTGAAAGATTTAGCTTTTTTATTATTTATTTGTATAAAGGATTTAAAAAATGATGATTAAGATCAAACAATACAGGGAACAAATAGGTTGAACATTTTTTTTCAATTCTAAAGAATCATAAGGTAATATAAAAAAGTTGACTGTGCACTGAATGGCCTGCACTTTTCCTTTTCGTTATACTTGTTGCAATGAAATAAAAGGGAATATTCTCACCACTTCTTAAAAAATTTAATGTTTTTTTTCATAATTGGGGAAAAAAAGCAAGTTTAAAAAAAGCTTTATTATAATCGAGATCATACAATATGAAATAAACAGATGCGATTACCCATGTGTTTTTCAGCAATTAGCTAACAATAGAAAAGCTGCCTTTTTAATACATTAGCGTGTGTAACTGTGCTGGCTTTTGGCAACTTCTGATAGCCCCGTCGCTCCATATTTGAGATGACAAAAACTGAGGAGGTAGCATGTTGTGTCAAGTCACACGATAGCGTGGCTGTTGATAATTATCTCCTAAGTCGTCAACCCTCAGACACAAAGACAGCTTTATGGCCGCTCAGCTTACTTCCCACCCGACTCGACCTCCTCACCCCATCACTCGGGCCGCGAGAAGTCCTTCTTTGTGCGCTTACTGGAAAGACCCTTGTAAACGATGGTGATATTAACTCAAATATCCGAGCAAATCACCCTCTTGCGTGTTTCCTTTGTCAATGCCTTGATTCATTTTTGGCCTCCTTTAACTAAATTGGTTAGCACTGAAGGGAATGTGGGAAGCAGACTTGAGATGAGAAAATGAGAATTTTTTTTTAACAATGAGGACTAGGGCTGCAGCTATTGATTATTTTAGTAGTCGATTAATCGATGAACTAGTTAGTTCGAATAATCAAGTGATCGGATAAAGAACATGAAAAATTAAAATACCTTAGCTGAGCCTCAAACAGCATTAAAACAGAAAAAAAAGAATCTAGGTACAAAAAAGAACAGTTGGCTAACTTACATAGTAACAGTCCGCTAGCTTAAATGCCATAAAATACTTAAAAAAAAAAAAAAAAAAATTATACAATGCTCTAAACAAATGCTTCAGACACATATTCCCACAAAAGTTGGCTAAATATACGATTAAACTAAATTACCAATGCATTAAAAAAAAACATTAGCTCAAGCAAAAACTCAGCTTATGTTGGTCTTGACAGGGAACAGATGGATTCAGCTATGTGAATGAGGCAGACTAGAGGGTAGCGTATCCACCCAAATCAATAAAACTGAAGGCAAACACTTTCAAAACAAACCATTACAACGCCACTTTAATTAAACTACTCGAAGCAGCGAAATTTAATTCGAATATTTCTTTCTAATCGAATACTTGAGTTAATCGATTAATCGTTGCAGCACTAGTGAGGACACAGTAACGTTGTCACTTCTTTTCTAGCAACTCTTTGCGCAGCTTGCACACTGACAGAAATCGGCCTCCTCGCCTAGTTCTCGCGTGACATTTTTTAATCATGATCAATTGTGATTCGGTGAAAATAATCCCGATTCACTCATTGGCTGCCATTAGAGGGGATGGACGTCCAATCCATTTGAACTGGGAAGGATGGCGGCGAATGAACGAAAGATTGGACGTCTACTCAGGAAAAACTATAGCATCGTCAATGCCACTGAAACATGATTGTTAAAATGAATTTGATGTCTATCACTGTCAATGGCAGTGAATGAGTTAACAAGCGGATGGCGCCCCAGATTGCATCGCCTGCCGGTAGAACGGGAACAGAGATGTAAAGCGCGTTTTGTCAGATGACTCCCTGCGACTTGAGGGAGGAGACAAAAGAGTTCTTCACTGTGAACCTTTTGTCACTCTTTAATCTATAATAGATGGAGGTGTTGTTGCATGACGGCGAACACAGCAGAGGTGTGCTTGTTTTGCCGCTCTCAACGTGATTTTGGGGGATTTCTTTGTGTTTGCTCAGCGCCAGACGAGGGGGAAGTTTGCTCAAGTTTTGGGGGCGAGCTCGTCTACTTGCTACGTGTGCATATTTGACAGCAGCGCCTCCATTAGGCTCCCATCATGAAAGATGGAGTGGAAGACAGCTCCATCACTAACTAATCACCCTCAGACGGCATCAAAGAGGCCAGCCTTGGACCCAATCTCGTCTTTAAAAACTTTTCTTTTTACCCGCGTTATTATTTTTTAAAATTAGCTTTCTCATACTTCTTCTTTGGTACACTTTAGATTTTTTGAAGTTTTTTTGTGTTTGAGATCTCTTATCTGCCTCACAGTCGAGAGATTCTGAAGACCACAATAATATCAGTATTAAAAATAATTAGGGCTGTCAAACAATTACAATTTTTAATCGAGTTAATTACAGCTTAAAAATTAATTAATCGTAATTAATCGCAATTAATTGCAATTCAAACCATCTATAAAATATGCCATATTTTTCTGTAAATTATATATATATTCTGTAAAATAAATTGTTGGAATGGAAAGATAGATATATACATTCAACATACGGTACGTAAGGACTGTATTTGTTTATTATAACAATAAATCAACAAGATGGCATTAACATTATTAACATTCTGTTAAAGTGATCCATGGATAGAAAGACTTGTAGTTCTTAAAAGATAAATGTTAGTACAAGTTATAGAAATTTTATATTAAAACCCCTCTTAATGTTTTCGTTTGAATAAAATTTGTAAAATTTTCAATCAAAAAATAAACTAGTAGCCCGCCATTGTTGATGTCAATAATTACTTACACAATGCTCATGGGTGCTGAAGCCTATAAAATCAGTCGCACCCAAGCACCAGCAGAGGGCGGCAAAACTCCATAAAACAATTAACAAGTGGGCATTTCACTCTACTGTCATTTAAATCTGTCTGAGCGGGACATGTGCGTTAATTGCGTCAAATATTTTAATGTGATTAATTAAAAAAATTAATTACCGCCCGTTAACGTGATAATTTTGACAGCCCTAAAAATAATAATAATAATAATTAACAAGAAAACTGCAAGTATATCCCCTATTGCTATCAAGTGAGGTGTAAAATCAAAATTTTCCCATGACAACACATTTCTGTTGAGGTGTGGTTGAGCAAAAACATATAAAATAAATGAATTAGAGTAGTCCTTTAATGAATTTTTAACCGATAATCGTTATCACAATATTATCCAACTCCAAAAATCTGATACCGTTAACAACCGATACGATATATGCAGTCGTGCATTTAACGTGTTATTGCTAACTGTACTGTGATGCCCCACTGGATGCTTTAATAATTATAAATGTAACAACTTCAAGGTTTTCCAAATAAAATAAACATTCTGTGAAAAAAACCGAACTTCAACTGAAGTCAGAGAAAATAAATGCCCCATATAAATAATATGCCTTGAAATGAGCCAAAATGTCCACAAACAATAAAAGAATTAATTCACAATTAAATCAAATTTATAGTAATTACCCCAAAACTACAAGGGGGCGTCCAAAAATTACAAACACAGGCAGGCAATCGTAGGACATACCAATGTAATGACAATGGCGTACCGAACGCTAAACGTCACTTCCGCTCATTAATATTCATGCAGTTAGCTAACGTTGCTACTGTTTTTCCCCAATAGGAAATGAATGGAAATTGTGTACGAAGGAGATGTTTACAGAGCTAAACCTACCGATTCTGTCCGAAAATGAAGTCCCTGGTGCCAAATGCGTCAGGCCACGCAGTGCGTTCGGCTACACCTTCTCAAAATACATCCACCACATTAGAACCCGATGTGTTACATCGTATTAATATTATTATTATTATTATTATTATTATTTTTAGTGGTTTGAATCTTGGAGCACTTCACGATTCGATTACGATTCAGAGGCTACGATTCCATTATAAATCGATTATTGATGCACAACCCCCCTCCCCTTTCAGCTATTAACTGCTTTTAATGTTTCGTACAGAAATAGTACAAAAATCCTCTCATGCTTAAATAAACAGCTATTTCTTTATCAAGTTATCAGTTCAAAACACAATGAATTAAAAGTATTTGAAGTATAAAATACTCATGTCCCCATTCTGTACCCGCAGCTTTAAACTGCATTCAATTAATTTAATGTTGTGAATCAACCGTTAAAGTTGTTAAAATTTCTCCCGTTATTCCATAATTTCCCTTCTGTCTACTTTGACATGTGAAAGATTTTAAAACTGGGTCATCATTTAAAGATACATTCAAGTCAAGATTTTGCCGATTTAGGAGTATTTTAGATAAAAAGTTAATTAGGTTCGCTCGGAAGGTTCGCTACACAGAGCCTACTGTCTGACGCCTAAAGTCTACTGCTTTAAGATGGTGGCTGTTTACTAACACCGGTGAGTCTGTCATTTCACATCTTGTTATCTATACATGTGCTAACGCCGCCAAGCCTGTCATTTCGTATCTAGTTCTATATACATGTGATATCTACCATAGCGTTATGTGATCGTAGTTCAGAGCAATGTAGGCGAAGTTTGTAGCAACTGGGCGTAAGCCTGTCGCAATATGCAATAATTCCATTTATCGCGCGGTATATAAAAATGAAGACGGTAATTTTCCCGCTGCGATTTATCGCCTCGCGTGCACGTGCGCGCACGCGTGCGTACGCACTTGTGGCAGATGTGTGGCAGACGTACTTGACAGCGCTGTTTAAAGTTCGGCTTCCTTGTTGCCAACTACGCAACATGCTGGGATGAGGACTCACTCTGTTTTATTGACTTCTGGGTATGTTCGTTTTATATATTTGAGTTTGAGTGACCGTCATTCAATGGAGGGAGGCAGGGCCGAGTGCACTGTCGGCGCACAGCAATGAGTGAGCGGAGTGAGGAAGAGGACGAACCAGTCAGCAAAATGTTTCTGGAGGTTGTTTCAACAAAGATGGCCAACAGAAAAAAATCTACATGCTCATTTGAAACACTATCACCCTCTCCAGCCTCGAGCCTCCTCGTCACATTAATTGACAATTAGAGGTGTTCGCCTGATGTGAGAAATACAGACGACACCGCGCAAAATAGGTTCCCTCACGGAAAGTCAAATCTGCTACATTGCTGAAGAAATGAGACCGTTTAACCTCTGTTTAGTGCTATTTGATACCTTTTGGAGCTAAATTTTTGTTACTGCAACTTAATTAGTCTATTTTTCTCTGTTGTTGTTGAAGTGAAATTACTGTTACTGCAACTTTATACATATGTGCCTAAATGCTTCGGTTATTAAGTGCAATTTTATTTTTTCTCGAAAAAAGACATTTTATTTATTATGTGTTTCTGTGCGGTATTAATATTGTTGTATTTTACATGAAAGAGGCAGGGTCTATTGTTTTTAGGTGTGATTTCTTAAAAGGTATTTTTGAATTTAAAAGAAAACATTTATTGCGTTTAAATGGGTGTTGTTGGTCTATAAATATATACTGTATTCTCACTGCGTTATTGTAAATCGGTTAAATTTTTTTTTGGGGGGGGGGCGCAATAATATCGCATATCGCAATAATTTATGAGATAATTTATCGCCCACTAAAATTTGTTATCGCGACAGGCCTAACTGGGCGTTGTTTTTGTGGCTGTCGGTGGTTGTTCACCTAGCAGCATTAGTTGTGGATTGTGGATGTTTACTCTTGGTCCATTCCTCATTGTGTCCTGAAGACTGCCCTGACTGTGTTTTAGTTCCGTTTTACTTAGCATATTTAAATAATCGGAATATGGATGTTTGTGAATCGTTCTCGAATCTTCAGCGGCCGAATCGCGAATAATCTAAGAATCTGAAATTTCACACACCTTTAATTATTATGACTATTATTATATTATTATTCTGATTTTTAATGTATTTCTGATTTTTATTCATAATTTATTTGTTTTGCTCTGTGTAACTGCTATTTGCAATAGTACCAGCTGTATTTCTTAAGGATTTAGTGTAGGTTTTTGGGGTGTGGAACGAATTAATGGAATTATAATGTATTGTGATGGAAATATCCTGCTCGACATACGACCATTTCGACTTACAAACAAGGTACTGGAACGAAATACCTTCGTATATAGAGGTACCACTGTAGTATGTTAGTGTTCAAAATAACTCGAACGAATGAAGGGATTATTATTATCAAACTTGCAGGATATGTTTGGAATGTGAAGTGGAAGAGTTGATTCAATTTGTGGGTCATGGGCTCAAAGGTCACAGAGGTCAGAAAAATTTTTTTGATAACTGATTAGCCTGATTAACTCAAATTTGCCTGCAATTAATCAGGATGGATGCCCAATTCATTAAAACTGGAAAGAGTGTCTATATAGGCTCATGTTTCAGTGCCATTGACATTTGTTCACCTCTCGTCACTATGGATTGAACGTCTAGTGCTATCAGTATGTAATATTGAATATTTGAATGTCAATTATGTGTTCATGAATGCCTTTGGGATCTTTTTGATGATTTAGGCACACAGAAATAAGCTTGAATGTGTCATAGCCATAGAGAATCAAGGACTATTCAATCAATAATGTGTTCCTTTTGCCATCGTTCATGAGGAAAACATAGTCAAATGACAAAAACAGAAGTCGCCCATAAATCAAAAAATGACTGCAAGGTCCACTCATGAGTGCTTTATCCATATTCCAAACAACTGTGAGAAACCTCACATATGGTGAAAAAATATCGGCGAATACTGTAAGACTGTGCTTGCCACAGTTTGAGTGCCGACTCTGAATACTAAAGAGAAGCAGATAGAATATTAAGGGGATTCTGGGGGCACAAGATGACACTAAAATTGTGTCGGTTGCGGGCGCGTTGGAGACGGCGAGAGGATTTAAAAAAAAAAAAAAAAAAAAGGAAGGTTGAGGTCACGACGGGGAAAAACGCTGATTTTTCAGAGCGCCCTCCCCTCGTCTCGGCTTTCACCCCGGCAATAAAAAATAAACCTAATTAGAATTCTCGCTCGCGGTGTGACAGGGAAGTCAAGCGCTCCCTTCCTCCCGCTCACACGCAGAGCAAAGTTGCCGCTCGCTCGGCTTCCGTTTTTCCAAACGACGCTCGCTCGGCGCGTGCGTGTATGTAAGTGAGGTTTATTTGCTGTATTAATTTGCAGATGATGAGCGCGCTAGGCTACGTGTCAGAAACCGGCTGCTTCTCCTCGCTGTTGGTGCTAGCCTGGAGCGATAATTACAACCACTAACATGCTTCTTAGCAAACATTCTGATATGGAAATGTTGAAGGCCTCGTCCTAGTGGGAGAGGATGAATCATTGGCTGCCTTTGACAGCACTAGATGTCCAATCAGTTGAACTGGGAGGGCTGACCATGCACTTCAAATGGATTAGAAGTGGACTAGTGACAAATGCATTTCAGTTCACAGCTGAAGCATGAAAAGTTAAAAACATTAAACTAAAACAAAAACTAAAAACTAGGGCTGTCAAAATTATCGCGTTAACGGGCGGTAATTAATTTTTAAAATTAATCACGTTAAAATGTTTGACTCAATTAACGCACAAATGCCCCGCTCAAACAGATTAAAATGACAGCACAATGAAATGTGTACTTGTTGTGTGTTTTCCGCCCTGCTTGGGTGCAACTGATTTTATAGGCTTCAGCACCCATGAGCATTGTGTAAGTAATTATTGACATCAACAATGGCGGGCTACTAGTTTATTTTTTGATTGAAAATTTTACAAATTTTATTCAAACGAAAACATTAAGAGGGGTTTTAATATAAAATTTCTATAACTTGTACTAACATTTATCTTTTAAGAACTACAAGTCTTTGTATCCATGTATCGCTTTAACAGAATGTTAATAATGGTAATGCCATCTTGTTGATTTATTGTTATGATAAAGAAATACAGTACTGATGTACCGTATGTTGAATGTATATATCCATCTTGTGTCTTTCCATTCCAACAATAATTTACTGAAAAATATGGCATATTTTATTGATGGTTTGAATTGCGATTAATTGCGATTAATTACGATTAATTAATTTTTAAGCTGTAATTAACTCGATTAAAAATTTTAATCGTTTGACACCCCTACTAAAAACGTTAAACTAAATGATTTCTAGATCAAATGGTAGCCTATGAGTTAATAGTATTTATTTAAAGAGATCCTCAAACTTGACTTGTAGAATCTAATAACCCACAACTGAAATATGCTATTAGAAACACATTTCAAATTCTATAATATTTTGTACATGTTTTGACCTACGGAGGGCACCATGTTTTAAGAGCGCAATGGACGCTGGTTGTGATGATGCGGTTGGCCTGGACTGGGAAAATAGTTTTTCTACCTAGCTAGGTCAGCTAGTATGACAACTGGCATGATTTTGTCACCTTCTGTTGCTGGTCAGATTCTTTGTTACAAAGATGAGGGCTGAGTTCCCAACGTCGTACCTGCATCCAATTCCAGCTCATCAGCAGTGTCTTTAAACCGATCCTAGGCGGCTTGTATTGATTTGCAGCCATTTGACTTTGTATATGGCGGAAAACACTCAGGTGACTTGAAGTTCCGCTCTGAGACCCTCAATTTGGCCAACTTTCAAAATTGTCCGTGTGATAAATCATTGGAAAGCTTAAAATCTCAGTGTTATGGGGGAAGAAAATTTTTGAACTGGAGGGCATTTTTAAAAAACAAAAATTTTAACCACAAAATCCTAATTCTAGGTGAGAACACTCGAGAGCAGAACTACAGATGCCATGACTTTAACGAAATATTATCGCCTACTTACCTTGTTTCGATCCAAAAACTCCATGTAGCATGTATAACTGACACAGCTGTGAATGGCCACAGCTGGAATTTTTGGGGATTTTATGGGTGAAATATGGTAATATAACAAGGGTCGTGATGCAGAAATCGCGGACATCAAGCAGTGGTCGAGATTTTCTTTTTCATATATTTACACTTTAAAACATTTTTTTTCCCCCAATTTTTCTTTTTTTGGATCGATTATTTATCATCTAAGATATCGGAGAAAATGCGACAGTAACAAAAAAATACAATTAAGCGATAGTTATGAGGTAGATATGTGTGACTTTTTTACAGACACCATTTTTTACATTGTGATGTAATTTGTTTAAAAGTTTAAAATACGCAAGTTAATAAATTTTTTTAAGTCATTTTTTAAAATGAAATATTAGACATCAATTAATGATTCTAAGCTGAAAATGTCAGACATTTTGAATAATAAATATGATGAATTACCTTCGTTTTATGTCTGGGTTGAAACAAAAGCGGTTGCGCAACGTCTGTAAACGGTGGTTTTCAGGGTAAAACAGACAAATTAAAAATAATTCGGGGGCTTAATGCGCTATGAATCTGCTATGGCAGCATATAGACATATTGTTCTATCAAACACAACAGATGTTTTGGCTTAAAATACAGCAGTTTCTTTTTAAAAGAGGAGTGCAAGAGCAGAAACTGCTTTTTCATTCTTGTCTGTGTTTTCCGCCATACCCCTTCGTTGTTAGATGCATCATTGCCTTGTTTTTTTTTTTTGGTCTGCCTCTCACCACAGTTTTCCCTCGTTCCCCCCAATTTTTTTTTTTTTTTTTTAAATTGATCCCTACCTATTGTCACGGACCCTTTTTGTGTCTCCCTTATCGCGATTGCGTGTTTTTTTTTTTTTGATGTTCAATAAAGATTTTTTACACAATTCCTTTGTTTCTTGCTGTGCACTTTCTCTCTGAAGTGAGCCGCGTTTTTTAATTCCGTGGTCAAGCCAGCCGCTCTTTCTTTTCCGTTACCGCACAGACAGACACCACATATCCGATGCAAAGGTAAATCATGACACTAACATCACGTGGAAGAATAGTCCTGTGGTCTACGCGTTAGTCCGTCGCACGGAACATGTGGGTTCGAATCCTGCTAGAGACTTTCATTTAATTGCGTTTGCTACTCATTTTGTGACATGTCGACAGTGCTGTCCTGCTCATTACTTTTCCGCACGGGTTCATATTGGAAGGGCAGAACCGACGACATGTTTACGTAGCTAACAAGTGACACTGTGGAAGTACGGCAGCGCTGCCCAGCGACGTCACTTCATTGCGTCGTCAACAACAATGGAGACTTAAGAGTTGAACTACTTTTTCAAATTTTATGAAAACGAAAACCTTTGGAGTGGTTTGAATATCAAATTATTATAGCTTAAAACTAACATTTATCTTTTAAGAACTACAAGTTTGCTGTCCTTGGTTCCCCTTAAAACATATTTTAAAATTAATAAATGTAAAAAAAAAATACATATATACATATATATAAATTAAGTAAGAAAGGGGAGACTTGTAGTCTTTTAATGTATTTTATTACTTTTTTTTTTTTTTTTAAACGCCAACATTTTAAAAATATTGGTAAGTACAAAAAAGTTTTTAATTTTTCATTTAAAATTAGTTCAAACGGATTCAAAGTCTTTGTAAAAAACACTTGTTAAGTTCAATATTTGAAACAGCAGATTCAAAAATTACAAATGTACAAATTAAAAAAATAAATGTATCATGAAAGCAGGGGTCGCGTTAACCGATTATTTTCCGTCGTTGACCGATTTTTTAAAACGGTGACGGAAAAAACTGAAGTCCACCTGTCATTTTGACAGGTTGCAATTCACATCTCAGACCACAGGGTGGCAAGTGAGCATATTAATTTGCTATTGTCTCTCTTGATGCATGACGTCGTTTACTCTGAAAAATGTCAAGGCAACTGAGTGTCCGAAGTTTCTTCAAAAAGCCCCAAAACGACGATGGTGTTGATAAAAGAGGTGAAAAAACAGGGACTGCACAAGCGGGCACGCAATTCAAGTCCATGCGGAAGGTGTAAGACTCCGTTCAGGCCACAGCAGGTGAACTGTTAATTTCATTGTTCCATATGTAGCCTACCTACTGGGGCCACAGTCAGCTGTTTTTGTCACTGCGGAGAAAAAGTTGCATATTCATCTGCTTGATGTTTGATGGCATGGTGTGGATTCTCTGTTAAGCTTGTTCGGACAGAATATTAATTTAATTTAAAATGAATGAAAACTAAATACTATTGAATATGTTGGAGCGGTATGCAATGTCAAGAGTCTTGTTAGCTGGAATTGCTTAGTCCAGCGACTGTAGCTGTGCTGCTCTCTGTGAACTCTCTATTCAAGTCGGAACGCACACGGCTCTTAAGTGTCTCTGTCACGTGACTGTGTCGTAGCCGCTAACGCGCTCTGCCAAATGGACACACAAGTACGGAAGGTGAATTATGCAAATCAAAGGGTCACCACAATGTCATTATCATCATTTTAAAAATTTAAGTGACGGGTAAAGATAGATTATGACCGGATTTTTATGACCCTGTCAGTCAAAATGACAGACAACGAAAAAGTCTAGCGCCACCTCTGCATGAAAGGTATAATGCAATGTATAAAAGGGACTATATAAGTATAACACCATTTACCATATACAGCTCACAAATTTGAAAGAAAGGACTGACAGTAACATAGAGTGGTAGAAGTAGTGGAAAAGAAGGTAACACTTTATAATAAGGGTCCCGTAATTAACATTCGTTAATGCATTTTTAGACAATAACTCATGTTTAAGTAACATTACAATAATTAATATAATCGCTTATCCAACATTTATTAACCCTTTAACACCGAACGTGTCAGCAGCGACGCGTTTACGCATATCGTCTTTGAAGCTTCGTCACGCTGTAATTACGTCACCCACGTCCCGCTGGTTGGTCTCATTTGAAAGTGCGGAAGTTGATGCTCACACCAGTTTTTATTTGAAGTCAATCGACCAAGAAAAACGGGAGATAATGTCATTTGAATTTTATATTTTTATTGCACTCATAAATATGCATTAAAACGCTGCATGGACCATGTATCCATCTCCATATTTCCATCATTTCTTGTCCTTTTTCAAAACCGAAAGCAGCACAAATGACTACATATCCCAGGAGCCATTGTGATGTCAAGAAGGACGAACCGAATGTGGACATTTTTAATAAATTTCCGAGCGAGGCGCCAACTAATGAAAAGGAGGCATGCTGAAGCAAGCAACGGCCAGTTTGAGCGAGCGACTTTGAAACGTGCAGAATGAATCTAAAACTAAATTTAGCGCAAGCTAATGCATTATTTCATTAACTCAAGGAAGAAGATGAGCCGTATTTGTCGTTGTTTTCCTGGGACGAGACGGCGTCTCGGCGAGTAGAAGTGACAGGCTGACAGCAGCGCGCAAACGGCGAAATAGTAGGCTGTGTGATGTTGTGTGTGACGCAGCTCCGTGACCTGTTCATGCAGAAGCTTTATTGAGTTCGCAAAAAAAGAAGAAAAAAATCATTTATTAATCATTTATAATATCTTAGTTACGGGGTAGTAATGGTTACTAAAAGTGTGGGGGGGGGGGGGGGGACTAAGGCATTTATAATGTCTTTGTTAAGGGACACATGTGCTGCACTTTACAATAAGGGTCCAAAAAACATTCAGTAATGGTTAATTAAGGTTAAGTAATACTTATGAGGTACGTTCACGTGAAATAATACCATACTTTAGGTTGGCAGCAATGATTCTCATTTTAAAATAACATAATCACTTCCTAGTACCAGTATACATTAATAATAGGGGTGTAACGGTACCCAAAAATCTCTGTTCGGTACGTACCTCGGTTTTGAGGTCACGGTTCGGTTCATTTTCGGTACAGTAAGAAAACAAAATGCAAAATATAAATGTGCTAGTTGTTTATTACACACTTTTGTGCTTTCAACAATAGGAACATTAGCCTATACAAAGCTTGAATTCTGCTCAAAAATAGAAAACACAATATTCTGAAATGTAGATATTTTGAAAAACAAAATAAAAATAACTTTGGCTAAGACTTTTTCTTTAAAATAAATATCTGATGTGCAAAATTGAACAGTTGCAACACTGAAGTGAAGAGTTGTTCCATCTATATTCTTTTTTAATTTGAATTCCCCACCCAGAGGGCCAACCATCTTCCATGTTAACATTTAACCGTTACCCAAGCTGCCCACTGCACTTCTGAGTGGTGCGACGGCCCTGTTATCTTTTTTGAGACTGTCAGTCATCTGATCGCCGCGTCCACCAGCTGGCTGCCTCCCCTCCCAACGCGTATTCTGATTGACGCTGGACGGGCTGACGACATCACCGCCGCTGACGGGCCACCCGAACTAGCATCCATTATGCAGCGCTTTGTTTACATTTGCGGCAATAACGACACTTGCTTTACGGCAGCTAATCCGATACACGGTAATACGGCTCTGGGTAATACTATTAGGCCGTTGTTTGAGATTGCATACCCGCGTGTGTGTTGTATTGTGCCTGAGTCTTGTTAACCAATTAAAGGCAGCGTTAACAAAAGTCATCTGACCGCTCGTCATTTTACGGTCAACACTCAGAGTTCGCAACTTCGCATTTGACAGCATACGTGCCGCGTACCTCCTCGCCAGCTGTTTGCTCGCTATTTATTCACCTGTGCATTTGATCGCTATTTTGTTACACTCCAGCTCTTTCGGTGAGGTATTTTGTGTTCATTCATTATTGGATCGTTTTTGTTCACCACTGTAAATAAGAGCACCGCAGCAGTAGAGGTAAACTGCCGTTTTCGTTCAACCCGTTTTGTTTAGTGTAGAAGCCAGGTTACTGGTTAGTGGCTGTATTGTTTTTTCTTTTTTACGATCAGAGTTTACTTAGCGGGTGGGGTTCAAGTGTAGTTTCATTTTGTTTGTTGTTTTGGCCTGGGCTTAAACTGAAGCCAGCTCCTTCCGCATTTTGTACATTTTGTTCAGTGCGAGTTCGACTTGTGTGAATAAATTTGTGTCCACTTGCAACTTGTGTGCGTGTCTCATTTTATGTTACGCCCTTAGCAGCCGTCCGTGGGACGTAACAGTGGGATGATGGGAAGCATGAGCGGGCATTCCGCGGTTGCGTTAAATGCGTCAAATATTGTAACGTGATTAATTCAAAAAATTAATTACCGCCCGTTAACGCGCTAAATTTGTCAGCACTTTACATTTCGTCAGAAAGTCGTTCGGTACGCCCCCGTACCGAACCGAGGACCCCGAACTGAAACGGTTCAATACAAATACATGTACCGTTACACCCTTAATTAATAACTATTTATTAATGCACTAATTTACATGTGAATTAATGTTAAGTAATGCATTATATATATTATATATTATAACCTAACTTTAAGTATGGTATTATTTCACGTGAATGACCCTCATAAGTATTACTTAACCTTAATTAACTATTGCTGAATGATTTTTGGACCCTTATTGTAAAATGTAGAACATGTGTCCCTTAATTAAGAAATTATAAATCCCCCCCCCCCCCCCCCCCCCACACACACACACACACACACACTTTTATCAACCATTACTAAATTGCTTTTTGGACCCTTATTATAAAGTGTAGCACGTGTCCCATAATTAAGAAATTATAACTGCTTAAGTTAACCCTCAACCTAACCCCATATAGGCCTATATATATTTGTAATTTCATCAAACTATTAGTTACTGTCTGGTTATGCATTAACTAATGTTAATTAATATATTACTAAATGTTAAATAAGGGATTATATGTATTATTGTAATGTTACTTAAACATTAGTTATTTTCTTAAAATGCATTAACTTAATGCATTAACTCATGTTAATTAATATATTAATAAATGTTATATGAGGGATTAAATGAATTTTTGTCATGTTACTTAAACATGAGTTACTGTCTAAAAAGCCATTAACTAATGTTAATTCAAGGACCATTATTGTAAAGTGTTACCGAAAACAATTTAAAGCTCTGTTCCTGAAGCGTATGTGCATAAATATTCATTGTTTTGAGTTAAATACTGAACGATGAGACTAAGTTTAGTTACCATGTGAAAGGCATTGTATATTAGCATTAAGCTAACAGCTCTCGAAAAACCAAGGTGTTTTGTATTGAAAGCATGTGCCATGTTTTCTTTGGTGTTTCATTTGATTGGTCAGTCAGGAATGATAACCAAAATTTACCTGAACCCCCCACACCCCTCTTTCTACAATCTCGGTCATAAAATCCCCCAGTCCAAATGGGTAGTCTTAACCGTCTTAGTTTGCCCTGACAAGACATTTTGTACAGGGAGGAGCTCAAAGCAAACTCCATAAATTACAGTACATGAGATCCTTGTAAAATCAGTGGACTGAAAACACCATGGAGTGTGTTTTAAGACTTAGCGTTTAATCGAGGAAAGGAATGCAGATAGAAGTATTATAGTCCTTAACCCTTCATAGAGCACTCATTTTACTCATTGGCTGTCAATATTGCCATTTGAAACTTTTAAATCAATTGGATGCCTACTGTCTCACATCAAAGGATGTCATTCGCCCTTCCCAGTCAAAATGAACTGGACATCTATCGTCGTCAATGACAGGCAATGAGTTAACGTCGACCTCCACTTCCGTCTTTGTTTCAGATCGCGACTTCAGCATCCAGGTGAGCACGGAGCGCCGGTCCTTCACGGCCGGTGAGCCGCTGGAGCTTCGCTGCACCATCGAGGCGCAGAACGTCCCCGAGCGATTCTTCTCGGTGTCGTGGGTCTTCAGCAGCTCACCGGTGGCCGTGGTGGGCCCCGGCGCCGTGCCCGTCCTGGGCTCCGACTACGTGGCCCGCGAGGCCGCCGGCCACATGACCGTGCGCAAGGAGAGCCCCAACGTTCACCTGCTCAAGCTGCAGCGCCTGCGCCCCGACGACGCCGGCAAATACATTTGCCGCGTGACCGAGCGGGAAAAGACACCCACGGGAGACTTTATCGACCGCAGCAAACGCTCACGCAACGTCCAAATCACGGTGCAGCCGCTCAGTGAGTAATAATCCGCCGGCAAGGCCACTGGCTTACTTGTCCTGTCCTTACTTGTCAATTACTCTAAGAATGATGAGCGATTCATAAGAGCAGTTTTGCTGCTATTCGATGTCCCCACCTTTCTCCTTGCGCCATGAAAGATAACCCCTATTGTTAGCTGAGAGTAAGTACAGATCAGATAATGCTTCTCTCATTCCTAATGTATTTTCCCTTTGAGTAAGGAATTGTAATGTAGAATGATGGTCCTTCTCGTAAAGAGGGTTGAAGCAAGGGTGAGCAAGATAATGGAGAGCTGCAGAGTCTTGACTTAGAGGTTGAACTAACAGGCATGAAATGAAACTACAAAGGAATCAAAGAAACCAGGAGAGACGTGTCATTTTGGTATCTTCCAACAGGTAGCACAAAGTCGCAGCTAACGCTAGCTAGCTTAACCTGAAATTTATAAGCGTCTCCTGCCCAAAAAAAAAAAACAAATTAATGGTCGCAAGCCAGCGGAGGTCTTTCTCTTATCCGATAAAAGACAAAACGGTATTAGCAAGGAACATTTGTAACAAACAAAATTCTTAACTCATTCACTCCCAGCCATTTTCACCGGAGCAAGCCGTTTTACTGGATTTTGACTGATTTTGCAAGGCCCACAGAAAATTCTGTTCTATTGCTATATAAACAGGGAACCCACCAAAAGAACTAGACTCTCTTCTTTCAGCAGGATGTAAGTTCATATCTTTTTCCATTCTTTAGAAATCAGCATTAGAAAAAAGCTTAGTTTGAGCAATTTTCCAATTTCTGATGAAAAAAAAAGAGAGAAATTGAGCTTTTTGTGAAAGCATACATTTCAAACATAACTTTGACACAGATATTTTTTGGCTGAGTTACATCCCAAACATCTGAATAATGTTTTCCTTTTACAAAATAACATAAACAACAAGACAAATAGAGCTTTTGATAGCAAAGTAGCATTTTATTTACACAAAACTAACTGAGAGATGATGCTGTTGTCGCCGTGACTGCCGGGTAAACTTTTCCCTCATCGCCGCCTGTGTCATAAAGATGGATTTTTTTGAGTCTCTGCGGGGTCTGCTCGGCGAGCAGCACGGACTCAACGGCATCGTCCGCTGCACTGGTGGTCCCGGTCGTTCTGCTCGGTCGTCCAGCGCCTGACATCCCGAGTGTCCTCTAGGTTGTTCTCCATTTGGTCGTCTTCCGCCGGCACCCCGGCCGTACGAACCGGCCTTTCGTTGCCGTTGAATCGGGTCTTACCAAATGCGCTACTGCCATTCAGAGGCCAGTTTTATTGCTTTAAAATGGATTTTCAGCTTTGTGCTTTGGAGCTCAATTGAGTCAGAACCCAGAGATGTCTCTTGTAAAAAAAAATGAATAAATAAAAAAAATAAATTAAAAAAAACGTAAAACCGGGACATTGAAACAATTAAAAATAGAACGTATTTATACGTTTTTGGGAGCAACTAAGTTAAGAACAAGACTTTTTTTGGGCGTAATAACACAAAAAATGTAATGTGAGCATTGAACTGGTCAAAAGAAGTGAACCCTTTATAAGAGGAATAACTTAACAAAGTTCAGCTGTAGTCATTATGTTATCTAGAGGCGATGAGGTTTCTCGAAAAAATGTTTTCAATGTCGACGCACCTGCTGCTCTCCTCATTCTTTTATGCTTCGCCCTCTCTGCGTGGCGTTCTACGGCTGCTTTGCCCCTGCTGCTCACGTCCACGTCACACCGGCAAAGCGTGTAGAAACCGCGGAACGAGTCTCGACTACTTTTGCAGAGGAAATTGTGTTTTCGTCCAGTGTTAAAATATGTCCGGCGTCTTAGCATGTTTGCTAGCACTGTTGTAAAATCGCAGTGAGGAAATGATGTCGTCAGAATGCCACACGAGAAGCTTTGTTGACATTTTATACCAATGATACAGTGGTATGAAAAAGTATCTGAACCTTTTGGAACATTTCTGCATAAAATCACTATCAAATGTTATCTGATCTTTGTCAAAACCACACAGATGAAAAAACAGTGTCTGCTTTAACTAAAACCACCCAAACTTTTACAGGTTTTCATATTTTAATGAGGATCGTATGGAAACAATGAAAGAAAGGGGAAAAATAAATAAGTGAACCATTAAATTTAATATTTAGCAGCAATAACTTCACCCAGACGCTTCTTGTAGGTGCAGATCAGTCTGGCACATCGATAGGACTAGGGGTGCACGATATCCATTTTTTGAAACCGATATCGATAATTTCCTGCTCCTCAAGGCCGACACCAATACGTTAACCATTAATACACTCACCGGCCACTTTATTAGGTACACCATGCTAGTAATGGGTTGGACCCCCTTTTGCATTCAGAACTGCCTCAATTCTTCGTGGCATGGATTCAACAAGGTGCTGGAAGCATTTCTCGGAGAGTTTGGTCCATAGTGACATGATGGCATCACACAGTTGGTGCATATTTGCTGGCTGCACATCCATGATGCGGATCTCCCGTTCCACCGCATCCCAAAGATGCTCTATTGGATTAAGATCTGGTGACCGTGGAGGCCATTTGAGTACAGTGAACTCATTGTCATGTTCAAGAAACCAGTCTGAGATGATTCCAGCTTTATGACATGGCGCATTATCCTGCTGAAAGTAGCCATCAGAAGTTGGGTACATTGTGGTCATAAAGGGATGGACATGGTCAGCAACAACTCTCAGGTAGGCTGTGGCGTTCCAACGATGCTCAATTGGTAAAGTTCACCATCAGTGGTCTGGGGATGTGAGTGCTCCTCAGCTTCCTCGGGTAATAGAGGCGTTGTTGTGCCTTGCCCACCGCTGTGGAGATGTGGTCCCCCCAGGACAGTTCCTCGGTCACCATTACCCCCAAGAATGTGAAGTTCCTCAACTTCTCCACCACATTGTTTCCATTAGTAAGAGGCTGACGGCTGATGTGAGTCCTCTTACGGAAATCCGTTTCAATTGCTCTTTAAGTCTCCTTTGACAGAGGGTTCACTTACCCTTTTTTCCCTCCTTCTGTCATTGTTTGCATGCTATCCTCATTAAAACCTATAAATGTTTGGGTGGTTTTAGTTAAAGCAGACACTGTTTTTTCATCTGTTTGATTTTGACAAAAATCAGATCACATTTGATCGTGATTTTATGCAGAAATGTGAGAAATTCCAAAATGTTCAGATACTCTTTCATACCACTGTATACTGTAAGGCATTTTTAACTGAAGCCACTCTTGGCCAATTAAAGACCAGTTGTGACAACCGTGGGGCTGAGATGCGTCACATAAACTAAACCACGGCCCATTTTCTTTAAAAGCCGGACGAATAGCGCCCGGCAAATGCCGGACACATCTCTGAAAAGGCTGAGTGTCTTGTTTTAAACCGGACATGTGGTCACCCTATTGGGGATAGACGTGAATGTTCATTCGCTGACAGCCCTCCCAGTTCAAATGGACAATTGACAAACTCATTGAAATTCATAACATAAGGATAAAAAGAGTCACGATAGACTTTGTCACTGCCATGGACGGTGATAGACGTCCAGCCGATTTGAACTAGGAGGCTTTACAGCAAATTTATCTTCATTTATTCACATTCAATAGAGATGTGTGAGCCAGTCCCTTTTACCTCAGCAAATAAAAGAGCACCGCTTCTCAAAGACTAACAACACTGGGGCCTTCTTTTCAGCCGTCACACTGATGCGCCTAGGGTCAGAAACTAAACCGCAATATCAACCTCTCACGTAGACTCATAGGGTAGTCTTCTACTCCAGGGAACGGTCTCCGTAATTGCTTTCATTGCCCCTGGGCTCGTGTTCTTGTGGCTGTTTTAACACCAGCTGCATGATTCCTCTTGTCTTGATTCCTTGTGAGAAATTTCCAAATCTTTTGTCTGTTTGCAGAAAGCAACTTGACCGTCTTGTTATCTAGCAACTCTTCCGAAGTTCTGGAGGGCAACGTGATGCAGTTGATCTGCTCGGCCCAGGCCGCCGCGGGCCCCCTCTCGGTCGTCTGGCAGTGGAATGACAAGCAGGGTGACCGACCTGCCCGCGACTTGGCCTCTCTGGACCGGGATGGCACTGTGCTGTACGGCGATGTCTACGGGGAGCGCTCTGGCTATGGCGAGATCCGTGTTGAGAGACAGCGGGCCGATGCCTTCTCACTCTCCATTTACAACGTGTTACCCGACGATGAAGGGCAGTACAGCTGCACCGTCAGCGAGTGGTTTCAAAGCGGCTCTGAAGCGGAACTCAGCTGGGAGAAGATTGGAGAGAAGTCAGACACGAAGACGGTCACCGTCAAGACTGTCGGTGAGTTTTTCCAGACCATTCGCACGGAAAAACTAGGAGAGGACTAGAAAAAGTTATTCAGTCTACATTTTTGCTAGTTTTGATTTAAAAACTTTGTAAAGAATACTAAAATGGCTGAACAGTTCAATCCCACATTGAAAGTAGTGACGTCCCAATTCAATACTCAGTATCAGTATCAGCGTCCGATACGGCTATTTTTGAAGTATCCCATCCCATGCTTTTCGACTGCTGTAAATCAAACATGAGTAAGCTGAGTGGGAATACTTCTCTTTAGAAACTAATGATAGTAACAGAGTATCTCTTAATATATATAAAAAGAACATTTCTTGAGGCGGTACTAGCAGGGCTCACTTAAATACAAATACAGCGGTACCTCTACTTACAAAATTAATTGGTTCTGGAAGTAGGTTCATAAACTGAAAGTTCCGTAACTGAAAAGTCAGTATGTTACTGTCAGTAAACTCTTGGATTGGTATTTTTGCCTTTCGTATCCTGAAATTTATTTTGTAACAAGAGGCAATATTTTCCCATTGATGTGTGTCATAAGTTGAAAATTCTGTATGTAGAGACGTTCGTAAGTAGAACTACCACTGCAATATGATTTGTCATTTAGTGGTTACACTATTTTTTGCATTATATTCTTACTGCTCTAAAAATATGGGTATTGGATTGGCATCCGATTGGTATTGGCAAAACAAAAATCGGATCGAAGGGAAGTCAATAAATCTGCATCAACACATCCCTAATTGACTGTGATAGACGTAAAATCCATTTGAATTGGGATGGCTGGGATGAAACTTTCATATCTTGGTGCCATTGATGGCGGTAGACGTCCAATCCGTCTTGACTGTGAGGGCTGGCAGCGATCGAACGATCTGATAGGTTGGATGTCTCTTGCCGTCAATGGCAGCTAAAGAGGGAACAGTAAATAATCTTTTATGCATATATTTTTTCTTTCAATTTCTGGAATGTCTAGTTTATTAAAAAATAAGATAAAAAAAACACATTTTAAAATAGGTTAATATTGTATTTTGATTTTTAAAATGTTCACAAATTGTTTAACATTTTAAATAAGAACAAAACTGAATATTAATTAATTTCCAAAACTTAATTATTTTTCTTTAAATAAATAACAAAAAGGAAAAAAAATATATAAATATGATATTTTTTCTCAGTAAAATATTTTTTTAAAACACAAAGGGGAAAAAAATCTTCTAATTAATCTAATTTTTTAAAGTAAATTTGATATATTTTTTCTTTTTAAACATCTTTTTTTTAACAATTATTATCAATTAACAAAAAAATCAAATGAAATAACCAACTTAAAAAAAAATTAAACATTCGATTGCTACCAACCCACCCAGTCCAAATGGAGTGGACGCCTAACGTTTTGGTAGATCTATCAGTTAATTTCCAGTTGATTTTTTTCGGGGACACGTACTTTTGATATCAGGTCATTTCCTGTTTTTTGGGGGGGGACACGTCCTGTTGCACGGCTGGCAATGGCATCGACTGGCGCCAGTTGGATGTCAATAGGCTGTAATGGTAAGTTTTGCTCAAAAAATCACAACCACACAGGTTTTTCTGCCATTGAAAACGAATGGGAAATTTGGACGCACATGGCCGTCAATGGTATGGACATGCATGGCTGTTAATGGCATTGACTTCCTTGGACGCCAGTTTAATGTCAATAGGCTGTCATCACAAGGGCCAACTGTATGTTTTCATGCCATTGAAAATTAATGGGAAATTTGGACGTTCATGGCTGTCAATGGCATCCCATTAGAAATGAATGGGACAGTTTTGGATGAATTTTGGGGGAACAGTAAGCTTTTGGCAAATTCTGTATCCAACTTTTATGCCCCTTATCATACTGGAATTTCTGACGCGTACATTATGCAGTTTGGTCAAAAATTGTAGGACTGGATACATTTTGAATTTTTTTGTCTTTTCAAAAAACCCGCGTTTACAGATGATTGGAAACATTTGGAAGTCATTCAAAAAATTCCCTGCGTCGCGTGAAAATTCCGGTAATTTTGATATTTGAACGGTGACGGTCGATCAAACTGTTTGGGCTATGTGGTGCGCTTCAGAAACCCCATTCAAAACAAAAAATGGAACTATCTGGGCCTTTGCAAGTGAATCCCTTACAATAATAGGAGGGCTGTTGATTTGTTTCTTTAGTTTTGGTATTGAAAGTTGCAATTTGTAAGCTGTTATGTGGTCAATGTAAAAACGGTTCATTTTTATAGTAAATCTAGTTCGTCTATCGCTTGCAATGGCAGCCAATGAGTGGACATGTCAACTTTTTTACTTGCGTTATTTTCATTCTCTCATAAATGGACAGGAGTAAAATGTTCAAAATTGGAGGCTGTAGATGCACAAAGATGAGATGTGCCATCGCGACAGACAAGTTTCAAAGTCATTTGTGGTTGTTGTTTTCGAATGAGCTTTTACAACAGAGTAGCGGTTCCTGCGACACCGCCATAACCCTATTTTGTATGCAAGTCAGATCACATCGAAGTCTCAAAAGTCATAACTACAGTCAACATTTGCATGCAAATTACTTCAAGGTTATAAACAGAAGAGAATCATCTGAATAACTGTATGAAACGGTATTAAAAAATGACATATATATTCTTACTCCTGTGGATGGTTGAGTTCAGTGTAAAAGCATTCGTAAGCCATGTACTTTGTTCCTTTATAATGATAGATGTCCAATCATTAAGTTTGTTGTCTGCAGCTAATCCAATTAAACTGTGAGGTTTGCATCAAATGAGCTTTTCTTGATTCATTTTCAAAAGTGACGACAATCTACACCTTTGTCTTTATAAAAACCATGAAGTCGATACACATAATTGGCTTTGGCGGACCACGCAAAACAATGTGGCGGGCTGAATCTGGCCTCCATATAGGCATGTGCTGGTATGAGATTCTGATCGTAAGCCAAAATATTACGGTTTAACGGTATCACAGTATTGCAATTACAGCTCTAAAACGTGTTACTTTGAGATATCTGGGTAAAAACAACAGGATTTTTATTTTTCAAAACATGAGCAAATTTGAACACAAGCATAATGTTGAATTAAAAAAAAACAAAAAACAAAGAATAACTGAAATAGTCTAAATAAAAAAATAAATGCAGTCCTTTAGGTGAGCCTAAACCCACAGCTCAACATTATTACCGTCAGAACAAAAATAATTAAATTATATTCCATAAAAAAGCATGTGTGTATGACTTGTATCATGTTTACACTTTACACACTCTTTCTCAACACACAGTTGCCAGAGAGAAAAAAAACACACAATTTACCACCGCTAGACACACTAAACACGCTGGAGTTATTAACCTTTGATTTTGTATAAATGCAAAATCATATTGGAGGTATTGCCTCCTTGGCAGCCACCGTCCGCAAACATGTTTTAAGCCTGAGTTATGCTTTTGCGTTGCGGTGACGGCGTAGCGAAGATGTAGACCGTATAGCCTCAATGAGCATTCCATAGTTCTGCGGCAAGGGAACGCGTTGCACTGTAATTCACCGCCAAGCCACTAGAGGGGTGTGGCATTGTGTTTGTACGAATTTGGGGGACTTGTCGAGTTCCTCTAGTTTTCTTCCGGTTACACAACAATGGCAACGGAGCTGGAACGCTTAAATGTGGGTCTTCAGCTCATCAACATTGAGCAACAAATGTTAATCATCCAAATGTTGAGGCGCAAGCGACACAGAAGAAGGTTGTGGAGGTGGTCTGTCCGACTGTTGATACTGCACATGGACTGGCAGTTTACGAATTCTAGCATCGGGTAGAAGCCAAGAAGCTGCGTTGTCCAGCGTTTTGTCCGATTTCTTTGAGTGTCTTACAACCAGCCAGTGGGAAGCCATTGCAGATTTTTGGCGACTATGGAATTTCCTAAACTTCCTTGGAAGCCTTGATGGTAAACACGTGATCATAAAAGCACCGAGGCACTCTCAATCAGTGATGATGTATCAAGTATGTGAACTGTCTGTTGTTGAAAATTAAATATCAAAACAACTCTTTTGACAGCAAATCTATGCTTTATTCTTTCATATATTTGAAGTGTAAAATGTAAATAAGTCACAGACTCACAGCAAACATACTGGTATGTATACAATAAATGATAAAGTGCACCAACCAAAAATACGACATAAAGTGATAAAAAGCTGGCAGTTTTTGGCCGGCTGGGTCACCTTCGTGTGCCCATTCGCTTCCGAACACAAACATACTTGTTTGGGAGGGTCTTCCATTTTTTTAAGCATTCGCTGACCTCCAGCCCCGTATTATCAGCAATCTCCTTCCACGAATTGCTTGCCATTAGGCAATCTTTATAGTGTCTTGACGAGATATTGTAGAGGTTGTCGTACTTGTGGACCTCTTCGATGATACTCTCGTCGTCTTGGTCCATTTTTGCGTGTAGCACAACAATGTTTGAAAATGGCAATGACTTTGCGCTGAACGAGAAACAACAGTCTGAGCGGACCAATCACAGTCCATTTGCGTCACGTCACCACGCGTTGACGTGACGCTCAGTCAGTATTCTGATCAGGTGCTCGTCAGGCTACGGCGGAGGGTCGTAAATCGGGTCTGCTTTGACGGCGTAGGTCTGCCGCAGAAGCATAACTAGGCCTTCGCATGTCGGTTGGCCCTCCTCCTCTAAGTTGCGGCCATCTGGAACTTTTCTGTAGCCGAAGTAATCCCATACCAACGATTTTGTTTACTTCGATCGGGGGAAAAAAAGTTCAGGAGTTTCATCTCCTCCTGCCATCGTGTAGCACAACTGATTCACTGCCACTGAGCAGCAACCGGTTGGGCAGGTTTGAGTCTTGCAGCTGCAAGCTAGGGATTTCTCCCTGCATTTTTGGGACATAAAAAATAGCTAATAACGTAGCGACGGTATGACGGAAAAATTTTAGGGTTCTGAAACCGTGATATTTTTATACCACGGTTTACCTTGAAACCGGTAATCCCACATGTCTACTCCCATGCCTTGAGTTTAACACCTCGGTCATTGTTTCCAGGCTGTTGTGGTTGCACATTTTCTCCACTTTCCATTTACTGTTAGTGCGTCCCATTACTTCTATCCACATCCATGCAGTCGAAGAATCCTCCATGGTTTATTCATGTTCTGCCCGGGGGTGAAGAACTATTAGGACACTCTCTCACACCGCCTGCCACATGTCAAGCTTTCTGCACTGACAATCATTACGCACACGGATGATTTGGAATTATTAGAATGAAAAAAAATGGAAATTCAGGACTGGTGTGTTTCTCTGTGTGCTGGTCTGCCCTGAGTCGGATGCAAAGTTAATCTAGCTAAGAAGTAAAGCCAAGTTTTTAACCCTTTCCAGGGCACTCATTGAAATCATTGGCTGCCATTGATGGCACTAAACATCCAATCCATTTGACAGGTCCTCTTGAATTATCTTTTTGAATCAACTGCAGTAAAAAGACTCAAATTTATTTGTAAAATCGATTTATAGCCCAGGCTTAAGGTAAGGATAGCATTCTGGAGAAAAGCACTGGAGCGTAATAGCGAGGAGCTGGCAGGTCAAGAGCACAGTGGCTCAACACACGCACATGTAACATCGGGATTAAGTGGCTACAAAGAAGAGAAGTCTGTTTTTAAGTGGTTATTTGTTAGCTTCGGGCAGGGACAAGAAGCACGTTATGTAGATGGAAACAAACAAGTCCGGAGGTGTTTGTCCGCATTAGTAGATCAAAGTGATGTGCTGTTGTGTTTGGCGGACATTTTGTGTTGGGCTTGATCTTTTATGTGTTTTGTCTGTTCCTTGCGTTTTTCTCCCGCAAACAGTAGTGGCGGTTTAGCCACACAAACTGTTCACCGCGTGTCGTACTATCTACAGCATTTGATTAACTGATGTGTAATCACGCGCTCTTCTAAAAGTGCCTGATTAAAAATGCGTCACGAACGTATCTGATCACCCAAACACATCTTGTACTTGCTATTCCATGTTTTTGTTACTTGATATGTTAATAATTTACTTTAAGAATACTTTTTAAAAGCAAACTATGCAACCATAAGCTGGTAAAGTTTACTTATAATGATGTCACATGGAATGCGCTCCTCTTAATAGTGCCTGGTCAAAAAGCTTTTGTTCACAAATACAGACACATTTTAAATGTGCACTTTAAATTGTGTACTTTAAAAATATATAATAATAATAATAATAATAATAAATGAGGGCTGCAGATATCGAATATTTTAGTAATCAAACTGAAAATTCTATCGATTAATCGAGTAATCGGATAAAACAAATATATTTTTAGGTGAAGAGCAATTATAAATATACATGAGAAAACAAGACATTTCATCTAATCTTGAACCATTTTCAGTCAATCAATGTCTTTATTTTCGATGTATATTGTTGAAAACAGCCAACAATTGCATCTCAGATGTAACTAGAATTTAAAAAAAAAAAAGACAAATTCACTGCTTTCACTCCAAAAACTTTTAGATCTTATTTAAAAAAAAAAAAAATATATATATATATATATATATATATATCTTACCTAAAAATGCCGTTACGCTTGATAAACCACAACACTTAAAAGTTAGGATTTTTTCCCACGTGTTTCAATTGAATTCCTCTTTGTGTCAAGCCATTTTTAAGTTCTAGTAAGTTTTAAGTTAGTCTAAACTGTAAGTCCTGATAGGATTTTGAGTTTTTGCAGTGTTCAAAATAGATGTATGATACAGGCTGTATTGGAGCACATTAGAGACCAGTGCTACTTGGTGTTTTATCCAGCAATGACTACTGAGCTAAAATTGATAGTTAGCATGATTAAGTTTTTATTTTACACCCTCATCACGCCACAATGCTATGTTATGTTAAAGCCTGTATGTAAGACACATTAGCCACGCATCAACAGTGGTCATAATTAATTGAAACCTAGCCCTCCACAGGGCTAACGTTACGTGAGCTAGTAGCGACAGTAACGTTAATCTTATTTATTAGCGCTTAGCGCTCTTTATTAGCGCTTAGCGCTCTACTGCTTTAAGATGGCGGCTGTTTACTAACGCTGCCCAGACGCAGCCGAGTCTGTCATTTTACATCTAGTTCAACATACATGTGATCTCTATGAGACGCATCAGACGCTACCTGTACCAACGTAGCATCGTGCGGGCTAGTATTTAGCAACGTCGGCGTCGTTTGTGGCGGCTGTCGGCTGCAGTAAGTTTTTTTTTTTTTCCTTCTTCCTCTCTGCACATTACAGCGCGTTGTCCCGCATTAAAAGTAGTCCGAGCAAAACTTGATGCTTAGAGCTGTCAAAATAAACGATTACTCGAGGTGAATAAAATTACTCGGATCAGTTTTTAAACTCGAGTTACTCGAGTTGCTCGAGTACTCGTTTCAGCTCTATAATAAATATATATGGCGGAAAACACTCTGCTCAGTTGTGCTCCAAAACCCCCAATTTGGCAATATTTCAAAATTGTCCTATATGCATGTGTGATCCTTTATTGGAAAGCTATTTTCTGGGGGATGAAAAATGATGAACAGAAGGGCATTAAAAAAAAAAAATTTAAACCCCTAAACCCTAACTCAAGGTGACAGCATGAGACAGCGTAATTAAAGACACCATGATTTTAATGAGATTTTGTCACGTACTTGTTTCGATCCAAAAACTCTGTGTAGCATGTCTGACCGAATGTCAAGGTACAGCTGTGAATGTCCACAGCCGACCTTTTGGGGATTTTATGGCTGAATCACGGTAATATAACAAGGGTCGCAATGGAGAAATCGCAGACATACAGGAGTGGTCAGGATTTCCTTTTTCTTTTTACATGTTTTTTTTTCTTTTTTTCCCCCAATTTTTCTTTGCTTGGATTGATTATAATCTAAAATATCGGGAGAAGATGCGACAGTAGCAACAACAACAACAAAAAAAAATTTAGCGATAGTTAGGAGGTAGATCTCCGTGACCTATTTACAGACACACTTTTTTTTTTTTATTGTGACGTAATTTGTTTAAGAGTTTAAAATATGCGTGTAAATAATTTCATTAAGTCGTTTTTTTTTTCAACTAAATGTTAGCCATCAATTAATGATTCTAAGCTAAAAATGATAGACATTTTGAATAATAAATATGATTACTTACCTTCTTTTTATGGCTGGGTTGAAAAAAAAGCGGTTGCGCGGTGTCTGTAAACTGGGGTCTCCAGGGTAAAATGAACAAATTAAAAATAGTTCGGGGGCTGAATGCGCCACTAAACTTCTATGGCAGCATATAGACCTGTGGTTCTTACTGTTACTAAAGGTACCGAACCGCACGAGATTCCCAGGTGCATTCACCGAACCGTTCGGAATTTCATAATAAAGCCATTTTTTTACGAATTCAAAACCTAGCAAGCAACATCTCAGTGAATTCCTGTTGAAATGTCTTCCATATTTTAATCTACTACAAATAATTTTGCCTTTTGCTGTTGATTTTTAACTGCATGAAGCACAAATGTTTGCACCTAGTTTAGAGCGAATCAAACGATGTGTGTGTGTGTGTGTGTGTGTGTGGGGGGGGGGGGGTGACTGATTGATCTATAAAAGAATTGTTAATATCTCAAAAACGTAGCATCAGATATGGCATAAACAGACAAATTCTTGACAAATGCTGTCTGTAGGTCCGTTACATTTCGTCATATCAGTGCCAGTCAACCTACTACTGAGCAAACTGATTTCTTCTCCCATCAGATTGTGGGCTAGCATTTGAAAGAAATTGAATAAAACGTGTAAATTAAGGGTAAACCAGTCCAAAACCTGGTCTGAAACACCACTTTGCCTAAATTTAGGCATTTCTTAACCTTCACCTAACCCCTAAGGTTCGATCGAACCCCAGTTAAAAACCACTGATACAGACATATTGTTCTATCAAACACAGCAGTTCTTTTGCTAAAAATACAGCAGTTTATTTTATAGAGGCGTGCGAGAGCAGAAACTGCTTTTTCAGCCTTGTCTGTGTTTTCCTTCATATATAAATTCTATATAAAAATTTTAAAAGAGCACATTTAAAATCCTTAGCCAAAGCCATGAAATTTAATATATTACTGGTTTTGAACCAGTGCTGATTTGCTGCAATGTTGTGTACCATATCAGCAGCAGGACGTGACCTGCGGGAGTTTAACGAACAGCAGAACAAAGCATCCATCCCCTTGCAATTTCTTGAGAAATTGTATTTTCCTTAAATTTATTTTTAATTAAAATATTGTTAATTCATAAATGTTACGACGCAGGCTAACTACACATAAAAATGTCAAACATTGTGAACACGTGATGGAAGCCTTTGACACATTTTTGTCTCTGTCGTCTCGTCAGACAAAACGGGCATTCGTCGCGTTACGTTTCAGTCTTCCAAAACAGGTTTTCAGCTCGTTATCGTCTCGTCATCGTCATGAAAAAATTGTTCGTCGACGAAATATTTTTGTTATAGTCTTTGTTGACGAAAACAACACTGGTTCAATCTGTGAGATCAGTAGGAAGGTTGTCGACATGTTGCCACAGCTTGAGTCTTGTAATTGGCAAGGGCGTAGGTTTGGTCTCAACATTGGTAGGGACGATATAACAGCATAACCTGCATGTACACTTTTCACTGGGGATGGGACATTAATAAGACCAAACAGATTGGGTGAACGGGGGTCAGTGCCACATTTCTCATGAATATGACCCTAATTAATTGATAGGCTAAATGATCAATCCAAAATAAATCCGTACTTTTACGTGCATTGGTTGAGGTAATACACTATTCGATTCAAACCTTTGTTTTAAAAAACTAATAAATAAACATTTTGAAAATTAGCAAACATAAACATAATGAAAATAATTCACCTAATAATGGTTGGGTCGATTCTATCCTTACAACATATGTGAAGACAATCTAAATTCCATATATAACTGAACTCATTATATAATGCAAATAAGGTTTCTTAAAAGTTGGCGGGGACAATTTTGGAAACCTGAAAAGTTGGTAATGTTATCTCCCTACAGTCCCTATGCAATCCTACGTCCTTGGTAACTGGTGACAAAATTATTTGTTCAAAAAGCCTATTTTTAGGGCAACTCTTGTTCTTCAATGGCAGCCAATGAGTTGATAAGATTCACAAAGACCTAAGCATGATTTCATCTAGTGTGACCATTTTTCTGAAGCAGTGTGGGAAGAGCATTCTTTGCACATTTCCACACACGTGTCAGCATCTGCGCGCGCTCGGTTCTCTGCCTGAAAATTAGTAGCGATGCGAAGAAAACACAAGGGAGAGATTCCTTTTAAGCACCGGTGTTGGATCCCCGCCCATCTCGCCGCCAAGTGGAAACTGTCCTCATTAGGCTCAAAAACGTTCTATCATCACCATACATTATGGTCAAAATACACCTACGGGAGGTGTTAGATACGCATCTTAAAATGAGCTGCCGCCATGTTTGGGAAATGTCAAAGAAGTAAAACTGAGCCTGTAAGATGAGAACAAGATTTGGAAGAAATGTGATTACGTTTATTTTGGTAAGGATTTCTTCTTGGTGTTGATTTTGTCTGCCCCTCTTTCTCTGACAGCCATTGTTCTTCAGGGGAGCGTAATCAGTTTTTTTTTTTTCTCTCAGTCCGCTCCACTTAACCACTGTGGCAGAAGCTGCCTAGAGGTTTGCTTCATTTTCTCACTGACAAAAAACCTGGGCTGCTATTGTCACTGAAAAGGAGAAATTTCACCACTATAAAAAAGTGGCCAGTCTCTGTTTTGTCTTGGAAATATACGATAGTAGGGATATTTTTCTGTAGGAAATATTAGAATTCAATGCAAACATACAAAGAGGGTTGCCGCGATTAATCCACTAATTGAAAACTAATCGATTATCAAATAAAACAACAATTATCTGGATAGTCGATGAAACGTTTGGAGACATTTATTTTTATCTATTTTTTAGCCTCTTAAAAGTAATTGTATTTATTTATTTTACAAATGTATATTATTTACATTTTGAAATTTATCATTTTAAAAAAATTAATTTGTTATTCTTAATTATATGTATTCTTTAAAAAATGTTATAAATACGAAAAAATGAAAAAATATATATGCGGAAAACACTCAGGTGACTTGAAGTTCCGCTCTGAGACCCCCAATTTGACCAAATTTCAAAATTGTCCAATATGCATGTGTAATACATCATTGGAAAGCTTAAAATCTCTATTTTCTGTGGGAAGAAAATTTTTAACAGGAGGGTATTTTTTTTTTTTTTAAAAAAAAGGTAAACAGGAAAACCCTAGCTGGAGGCGAGAGCACGCGAGAGCAGAAATAAAGACGCCATGATTTTAATGAGATATTATCGCGTACTTACCTTGTTTCGATCCAAAAACTCCATGTATTATAATTTATTTGTTTTGCTATGTGTAATTGCCATTTGTAATAGTACCAGTAGTATTTATTAATAATTTAGTGTCGGTTTTCGGGCTGTGGAACGAATTATTGGATTATAATGTATTCTTATGGGAAAGTCCTGTTCGATTTACGACCATTTTGACTTACACACAAGGTCCTGGAACGAATTAACTTAGTATGTAGAGGTACCACTGTAATTGATTATTTAACAAGAATGTAGTCTAGCTAACAGGTACAGTGGGGCAAATAAGTATTTGGTCAACCACCAATTGTGCAAGTTCTCCTACTTGAAAAGGTTAGAGAGGCCTGTAATTGTCAACATGGGTAAACCCCAACCATGAGAGACAGAATGTGGAAAAAAAAAACAGAAAATCACATTGTTTGATTTTTAAAGACGTTATTTCCAAATTAGAGTGGAAAATAAGTATTTGGTCACCTACAAACAAGCAAGATTTCTGGCAGTCAAAGAGGTCTAACGTCTTCTAACGAGGTCTAAAGAGGCTCCACTCATTACCTGTATTAATGACACCTGTTTTAACTCATTATCAGTATAAAAAACACCCGTCCTCAATCTCAGTCAGTCACACTCCAAACTCCACTATGGCCAAGACCAAAGAGCTGTCGAAGGACACCAGAGACAAAATTGTAGACCTGCACCAGGCTGGGAAGACTGAATCTGCAACAGGTAAAACACTTGGTGTAAAGGAATGAACTGTGGGAGCAATTGTTAGAAAATGTAAGATAACAAAATGATAACAAGAACTGTGAGCAAAAATCCCAGGAACACACGGGGGGGACCTAGTGAATGACCTACAGAGAGCTGGGACCACAGTAACAAAGGCTACTATCAGTAACACAATGTGCCGCGCGCCGCCAGGGACTCAAACCCTGCACTGCCAGACGTGTCCCCCTGCTGAAGCCAGTACACGTCCAGGCCCGTCTGCGGTTCGCTAGAGAGCATTTGGATGATCCAGAAGAGGACTGGGAGAATGTGTCATGGTCAGATGAAACCAAAATAGAACTTTTTGGTAGAAACACTGGTTCTTGTGTTTGGAGGAGAAAGAATACTGAATTGCATCCGAAGAACCCCATACCCACTGTGAAGCATAGGGGTGGAAACATCATGCTTTGGGGCTGTTTTTGTGAAAAGAGACCAGGACGACTGATCTGTGTAAAGGAAAGAATGAATGGGGCCATGTATTGAGAGATTTTCAGTGAAAATCTCCTTCCATCAGCAAGGGCGTTGAAGATGAGACGTGGCTGGGTCTTTCAGCATGACAATGATCCCAAACACACAGCCAGGGCAACAAAGGAGTGGAGTGGAACAAAGAAGCATTTCAAGGTCCTGGAGTGGCCTAGCCAGTCTCCATATCTCAACCCCATAGAAAATCTGTGGAGGGAGTTGAAAGTCCGTGTTGCCCAACGACAGCCCCAAAACATCACTGCTCTAGAGGAGATCTGAATGGAGGAATGGGCCAAAATACCAGCAACAGTGTGTGAAAAGCTTGTGAAGAGTTACAGAAAACATTTGGCCTCCGTTATTACCAACAAAGGGTACATAACAAAGTATTGAAATGAACTTTTGGTATTGACAAAATACCTATTTTCCACCATAATTTGCAAATAAATTCTTTAAAAATCAAACAATGTGATTTTCTTTTTCTTTTTTTTTCTTTTCTCCACATTCTGTCTCTTATGGTTGAGGTTTACCCATGTTGACAATTACAGGCCTCTCTAATATTTTCAAGTGGGAGAACTTGCACAATAAGTGGTTGACTAAATACTTATTTGCCCCACTGTATATTGATCCAGTCAAATGTATATCGAACTAGAAATCCTGACGGATTTTCAAGCTGTTTGGCTTATAGCAAACCGTAATAATGCGGCTATGATTCAGGCAAGATGTTGAAAAATATATGCACATGTATTTATTTTAAATGTACTATTATTTTTTTTTTTATTTATTTATTTTTAATAAACACTTATTTTTAACTCATGCACTCCCTTTGAAAATTATAGACACCAAATCAATTTAAATTGGGATATATGGCGTTGAGTGATCACGTTTCACTGCCATTGATGGAGACAGACGTCTAATTTGACAGTCAAAATGGACTGGACGTCTATCGCCGTCAATGGCAACCAATGAGTTAAGAATGTAACTATTTTATTGCATCTCCGAAATTGAAACTAAGCCGTTTGAAAATCAGTGCGGGGAGCTTTTCGCATCATTTGATATTAATGGATACAGAGATTCGGTTATAGCTTCTCCATTTGGAATTACAGGAAAACACTCAATTAAATACGTAACCCAAGTTGATCATTTCTTCTTAAAAAATGATGTTGGATTCGAAAGCAAATAGACTGAGAGAAAGCTGGGGTGCCACGCAGCCACGTCCTGACTGTGGCAAACACATCAACACAATCCCTTTCCCACAGGACATCTCGCTCTCTCGGCTGCCCTCCGGGGTTTTGTTAACAGGCAGCAGGAGTCCATTAGGAGCCTATGAATTCAATTAGGTTACAGTGACCGAATATAATACCTGGAGCATTAGGCTGTCAATCGATTGAGAGGGCAGGTCATAGTATGACCCAATTATCTTCCCCCCCCCACTTTTTCCAGAATAGCACGGCTTGAAACTGGCAAAAATAACAGCTTTAATAAAATGGATGTGGAAGCAATAGCACTTTTTGCTAGCAGTGAGCTATAGAAAGAATATCTCAGCATGCCACAATTTTAAAAGTTATTCATAATCACTTGATTGTCTTACTGACTTAGTTTTATTGGCGTGTGATGTAGTATTGCATTATTTAGTTAGTGTGTTTACTTTCATGAACCCATTGGTTGCCATTGACTGCAAGTCGCGTCCAATCCAAGTTTTTAAGTGGTAAATTTCACAAAGTTGCTATGTGTGTTGTTTTTAAAGAAATTCTCTAAGCATTAATTACAAAGATCAGCATCTGCTCTCAAGAATATTTACTGTTTTGTCCCTGTTTTTGTTTACATAAAAAAAAAAAAAAAAGAAATCAAGAAATCAAGACAGTATATACAGTGCCTTGCAAAAGTATTCGGCCCCCTTGAACCTTGCAACCTTTCGCCACATTTCAGGCTTCAAACATAAAGATATAAAATTTTAATTTTTTGTCAAGAATCAACAACAAGTGGGACACAATCGTGAAGTCGAACAAAATTTATTGGATAAT
Organism: Corythoichthys intestinalis; assembly: GCF_030265065.1. NCBI lineage: Eukaryota > Metazoa > Chordata > Actinopteri > Syngnathiformes > Syngnathidae > Corythoichthys > Corythoichthys intestinalis. Next base: position 18,061,054 of record NC_080406.1, read on the forward strand.
TTAAACTTTTTTAACAAATAAAAAACTGAAAAGTGTGGCGTGCAATATTATTCGGCCCCCTTGCGTTAATACTTTGTAGTGCCACCTTTTGCTCCAATTACAGCTGCAAGTCACTTGGGGTATGTTTCTATCAGTTTTGCACATGAGAGACTGACATTCTTGCCCATTCTTCCTTGCAAAACAGCTCGAGCTCAGTGAGGTTGGATGGAGAGTGTTTGTGAACAGCAGTCTTCAGCTCTTTCCACAGATTCTCGATTGGATTCAGGTCTGGACTTTGACTTGGCCATTCTAACACCTGGATACGTTTATTTTTGAACCATTCCATTGTAGATTTGGCTTCATTTTTTGGATCATTGTCCTGTTGAAAGATAAATCTCCGTCCCAGTCTCAGGTCTTGTGCAGATACCAACAGGTTTTCTTCCAGAATGTTCCTGTATTTGGCTGCATCCATCTTCCCGTCAATTTTAACCATCTTCCCTGTCCCTGCTGAAGAAAAGCAGGCCCAAACCATGATGCTGCTACCACGTTTGACAGTGGGGATGGTGTGTTCAGGGTGATGAGCTGTGTTGTTTTTACGCCAAACATATCGTTTTGCATCGTGGCCAAAAAGTTCAATTTTGGTTTCATCTGACCAGAGCACCTTCTTCCACATGTTTGGTGTGTCTCCCAGGTGGCTTGTGGCAAACTTTAAACGAGACTTTTTATGGATATCTTTGAGAAATGGCTTTCTTCTTGCCACTCTTCCATAAAGGCCAGATTTGTGCAGTGTACGACTGATTGTTGTCCTATGGACAGACTCTCCCACCTCAGCTGTAGATCTCTGCAGTTCATCCAGAGTGATCATGGGCCTCTTGGCTGCACCTCTGATCAGTTTTCTCCTTGTCTGAGAAGAAAGTTTGGAAGGACGGCCGGGTCTTGGTAGATTTGCAGTGGTCTGATGCTCCTTCCATTTCAATATGATGGCTTGCACAGTGCTCCTTGAGATGTTTAAAGCTTGGGAAATCTTTTTGTATCCAAATCCGGCTTTAAACTTCTCCACAACAGTATCTCGGACCTGCCTGGTGTGTTCCTTGGTTTTCATAATGCTCTCTGCACTTTAAACAGAACCCTGAGACTATCACAGAGGAGGTGCATTTATACGGAGACTTGATTACACACATGGGATTCTATTTATCATCATCGGTCATTTAGGACAACATTGGATCATTCAGAGATCCTCACTGAACTTCTGGAGTGAGTTTGCTGCACTGAAAGTAAAGGGGCCGAATAATATTGCACGCCCCACTTTTTAGTTTTTTATTTGTTAAAAAAGTTTAAATTATCCAGTAAATGTTGTTCCACTTCACGATTGTGTCCCACTTGTTGTTGATTCTTGACAAAAAAATTAAATTTCATATCTTTATGTTTGAAGCCTGAAATGTGGCGAAAGGTTGCAAGATTCAAGGGGGCGGAATACTTTTGCAAGGCACTGTATATAGCCCTTTACAAATACCTCTAATTGCTTTGCAATGCTAAACGCTAAAAGTTACCACAGCAAATAAAACAGATAAAATCCGAACACATTAAAACCCTAAAAACAGGCTAACTACCGTAATTTCTCGACTATAAGCCGCTACTTTTTCAGCTCATTTTGAATCCTGCGGCTTGTAGTGTAGTGCAGCTTATTTTATTTGATTTATTTGGATTAATACATTTATTCGGATTAATACACTTTATTTGACAGTGGCGTCATTTTTTCCCCTTTTCAGGCATGGACAGGCAACAACCAAACGTACAGCATTCATTTGTGTTTACATTCAATTAAACCAGAAAAGAAAAAGGGCTGATGGGAGAAGACGAAGCTTATTAGATCCCGTCCCCAGTATACCATAGGACGCAAATTATCGATTATCAATTTTGACATTTCAAATTATGTGATCCTTACAAGCTTTATTTTTTTTTCTCCTCCCCTTGATTGTGTAAATGTTCATCTTCCCAAGAGTTATTGTTAGGGTTGTTCCGATCATGTTTTTTTGCTCCCGATCGTTTTAGTTTAAGTATCTGCCAATCCCGATATTTCCTGATCCGATTGCTTTTTTTTTTTTGTGCTCCCGATTCAATTTCAATCATTCCTGATAATTTTCCCCGATCATATACATTTTGGCAATCCATTAAGAAAAAAATGAATAAAACTCGGACGAATATATACATTCAACATACAGTACATAAGTACTGTATTTGTTTATTATGACAATAAATCCTCAAGATGGCATTTACATTATTAACATTCTTTCTGTGAGAGGGATCCACAGATAGGAAGACTTGTGACTTTGTATATTGTGACTAAATATTGCCATCTAGTGTATTTGTTGAGCTTTCAGTAAATGATACTGTGGCCATCCCAAATGCATGATGGGAAGTGGAACCATGACTTTGCGTCGTGCTACCAATTGATATATCTTCTCTGTATTGGAAAATAACATAAGGTGTTAAGACAATGATCAGTTGCCACCTTGCTTCCCCACATTGCTTCCCATGATATTTCTAATCATAGGGAGAGGGATTGCAAGGCTTTAGCCAATTAAAAAAAGGCCCCAAAGGCTGCCAAAGTTCACTCAACTCATTTTGCGCTGCCTTTTATCTCTCTACATAGGTAAAACGGCGTCATTACAGATTGAGCGCGACAATTAGTGAGAGGGTCGTGCAGCGCATGCATTAATTGCGTTAAATATTTTAACGTGACACATTTTTTAAAAAATTAATTGCCACCGTTATCGGGATAAATTTGGTAACCCTACCTTAAGCCTAAACTAAAGACTCTGGATGAGTGTAAGATATTATGTCTGTTAAATACAATTAGAAAATGATTTATTTAAAATATATACTGTGTATATATATATATATAAAAAAAGGCATGGCCGATATTTTTTTGCCGATTCCGATACTTTGAAAATGACTGCATCGGACCCGATCGATCGGCATCTCTAGTCATTGTCGATCACGGCGATTAGTTCGTTTTGTTGATTCGTGCCGGTAGATTAGTTCATAGTTCAGTGTGAGTTAGTTCATTTTGTTGATTTGATCCAGTAGATCGAGGATAGCTGAGGACAGATGGCAGCCCGCGTCCACCACCTCCTTCAGTTGATACATTCCTGGTCGCGGTCGTCATTCCTTGCTGCGCTCCGATGAACAATCATCTCCAGATTGCGCAGCTCCGTGGTAATTTTCATTACCATTCTGGTTGTGGCAATGTTGGATGCAGCTAGGTCGTTCTTCACCTGTGATATGTCGTCACAGGCCTTGTAAAGGCTGGCGTGCACGCCAGTCATAGTGCTCACGGCCGTAGTGGTCAATTCCACTGATTTCCTTTGGCCCTCCAGCATTTTCATAATGATCCGACGAATCCAGTGGGCTCCGAGCCCTTGCAAAAGAATCACAGCCATTAGCATGATGAACAGGTAGATGTCCTCGACGTCCTCCACTTCGTGTGTGGTCAGACACAGCGGCCGTCATAAGACTGTCATAAGACCGTGATGATTATGACATGACACTGTCCAGAGCATTCATGAATGCTTATGACAGATGTCATTAAGGCTACATTTATACCGCAGGTGTTAATGGACAAATTAAATGTTTTGGTGTTTTTCCGACTCGCATAAAAGTGGACCAATTAAAATCCGATCTAGGTCACTTTCGTATGTGGTTAAAATCCGATCTGGACTACATTTTTCCAGAATGTGGCTGCGGTCTGAGCTATCGAGTCCCCCAAATTGGAATCCATGCAGCAATTAGTCAGCAAAGAGCGAGGGAGACATTAGAGACATTAGTGATGAAGCTGTGCATTAGCGTTAGCGCCTAGCTTGAACGCGGCTTTTAGGGAAAAGGCGAGCTTGACAACAGTCACAAAAAAATAAAATGGGATGGGGGGGGATCTGTGCTCCAAATGAGCAATAATTCAAGTTTGCTTACACAACCGAGAGTCGGGGCAAACTGTCCGTATATGTGTGTGTCATGCACGTACAATGCGTGCATGCTATCAATCCATACAAAATTTGAATTCAAGACCAAACGGGGATTATGTCAGTTATTTGTGTCCTCTTTTTGGAAATCAAAATGTTTACCCTGAAAATAGAATTGAGCCAGCATTTGTTTTGATGCTCCTGCGCATGCCAGTCAAGTTTGCACAGCGCATCTTGGACTGCGGAATTAGCATGTGTGATACTTGAACGGGCTCAATAGACAAAGGCAGGCTGAACGGGCACGCCAAAAAACAGATATGACAAAAATTTAAACCTGCGATACGAACCTAGCTTCTGTATCATCCGGCAAGTTTTGTTACTATCTCCATTTGCATCCAGTTTGGATCTTTTACATCCATTCAAAAGTGAGATAATTTACTAGGTGACACTAAATGACAGCTGTCATAAGCATTCACTCATCCTCATGATAGTGTCATGTCATAATTATGATAGTCTTATGACAGTCTTACGACACCGCTGTAAAATAAAGTGTTACCGGTTAATAGCTTTTGGTGTAAATATCCCATAATACATTGAGGACAGCTATGGCTTATAGCCTGGTGCGGCTTATCTATGAACAAATGCCGTTTTTGTGTGAAATGTGATGGGTGGCGGCTTATAGTCAGGTGCATCTTATATTCCAAAAATTATGGTAATTCAGGAGAAAAAGCTATTCTAAAAAAGTGGTTCTTTAACCTGCTTTTAAAAAGGCTAGATAAGTGATGATGTGAATGTCAGGGGGCAGGCTATACCACAACCTGGGGGCGACAATCACAAATGATCAATCAGCCCACTGTTAAGTCTTGACCTTGGAACTTGAACAACCTGGAGAACCCTGCCAGAGTTACATATGGTTTAAAATCTCCGACAAGTAGGAAGGAACCGGGCCTTAACAGAAATAAAAACAAGAACTTTAAAAATAAATTCTAAAATAAACTGGAAGCTAGTGCAGTAACAACAGCACAGCGGGAATAAGTCTGGATACACCGGTTAAAAATCAAGCAGCAGCATTCTAAAGAAGACGCGAAATAGACCTTGAGCTTCTAGAGTCATGAATTGCTTAATAAATAAATAATGAATTATATAATTAGTAAGAACATACAGTATCTATTTGAAATAAAAGTTATGAATAGAAAAATACGACTATATTCACTATTTAGAGGCAAAAAAAGGATTTGGAACATTTTGAATTCAACAAATGTCTAAACGATTCATTGACTATCAAAATAATTATTGGCTGCCATAGACGGTGCTAAATGAACCAGAGTTAAGGTAATTTTCAGACTATAAGCAGCTATTTTTCTCCTTCATTTTGAATCCTGTGGCTTATAGTCCAGTGCGGCTTATTTGTTGATTTATTTGGGTTAATAGGCAACACTTTATTTGACAGCAGCGTCATAAGACCGTCATAATCATGACATGACATGACACGACACTATCATGGGCATTACTGAATGCTTACGACAGATGCTATTAAGTGTCATCTGGCAAATTATGTCATGAACTCCATTTATGCCCAGCTTGGATCTTTTACATCCGTTCAAAAGTGAGATAATTTGCATTTGCCTGTTAACACTAAATGACATTTGTTATAAGCATTCATTAATGCTCATAACAGTGTCATGTCATAATTATGATTGTCAAATGACAGCCTTATGGCGCCAATGTCAAATAAGGTGTTCCCAAATACCCTAACTAGCAATTAGTGGAACAAATGGGACAGTAACTGAAGAAATAATAAGCACAGAACATGACTTTTGTTTGTTATTTACATCTGTAGCGCTGCAATGCATCTTAGGGGGCATGTTTGACAACAACGGTGTTGACAGCAGGTGGCAGCAGAGGTTGAATGTCTCCCCCAAGGGAGCAGTGATGGCTAAATGAAGCTTCATGAAGCTTTGCAGCCAATTGGATCAAAGCTTCATGGTGGTTCATTTGGTCTTATGACAGTCGTATGATCCTGCTGTCAAATAAAATGTTACCGGTTAATATATTTTGGTGTAAATATCCCATAATACAATGAGGACAGCTGCGGCTTACAGTCCAGTGCGGCTTATCTATGAACAAATGCTGTTTTTGTGCAAAATTTAGTGGGTGGCGGCTTAGTCAGGTGCGTCTTATAGTGCGAAAATTACATTACTTAAAAATGAGGTGTTTTTTAATTGACCATATCTTAAGTTACAAATTACCACTTAGGTCACTCAAACTAAGGAAACACATCAACAACCTTCTTTCAATTCTAGTGGCTTTGATATTTTTTTTTAAGTTAGTGTGTTGTCAATGTCAAAACAGTTAATTTTTAAGTCTGGTTCGTCTAGCACCTTCATTGAGCTTTATGTTAACGTTGCATGTCTAATCATTGTCATATCTATGCTGTCTCCCCATTAGAGTCCTCCTTCATGGTGTCCGCCTCATCACGGACACCATCCGTGATCTACGGAGATTCCTTTGACCTCCTGTGCCTGGTCAAGCCCCGCCACAACCCCCGCGTGCCCACCTCGGTCACCTGGCGCTTCATGCCAGCCGATACCGAGGAGGGGGAGGGAGACTTCAAGGAGCTGGTGACTTTCACCCGGGAGGGCACGCTACAGTGGGGGGAACAGTTGCTGGGCCTGGGCACCCGCACCACCGTGGATCGCTCGCTTTCCAACACCAATTTCCGGCTGTCAGTAACGCGGGTGGGCAGGCGCGAGGCTGGCAAATACCAGTGCACCGCCGTACTGTGGAGGAAAAATTACGACGACAGCTGGAGCCGAGTGGCCAACCGGACCTCCAACCTGCTTGGAATCAGCGTCGTCCAGCCAGGTAAGAGATTTTATCAATTCATCATCCACGCAGCTTCTCAATATGAAAAAGTTATTTTTTTATAGTCAACTAAACATCGATTATTTTCGTGATGAATCTGCAGATGAAAAAATTCTGGGCTTTTCATTTTAGTTGGAAATTTGCATTGTAACCGGAACCAATGCGCTGAGAAAAGTTAAACTATTTTTTGACGAAAAAAGATTTTTTTCGAATTTTTCACTTTGATTAATTACAAAGTTAATCATTTAACAAAATATTTGCTGTTTATTTATTATTAATTTTTGAATAATTAAATAATGAGGCACACAAAAGATTATTTGGACAATTTTTTTGTTAACAATGCCTCAAAACAATAATATATTTAATATTTTGAATACAATTTGGAAAAGCTGAATATTTTATATATTTATAAATATTATTATTATATTGCTTCATAATTATAGTCATACTGTATATATTTGAGCCGGGCGGTTTACTGAAAATGTACCTTTACCGAGGTGGTTCACAATGACCGACGTAATTTTGACTGTGTCGGTAAATTCGTTTTTTTTTTTAATGAAACGAAAAAATAGTCTTTTCAGTCCGCTTTGTCTATGTGTTGGTCGGTTATGGTCATTCCCCTTTAAGAAAGCAGCCAAGATGTTTTTCTTGTGAAGTCACGTGACAATCAGGAACTCAAACAAACTGACGCCCGGTATGCTAATGCTGGCGGCTAAAGGCCAAATTATACCGGGCTTAGCTCTGTGTTGACTGCGTGCACCACAGTACGTCAAAAATAGGAGAAAACATACCAGCTGCGCACAGCTGCAGTCCGATAACTCCGTCCTGTCGTGAGCTCTGGCGTGATCGCGCGCGATAATGTGCCATTAAAAACATTGACAAACACGAAATTTGTACTCAACAAAGAAGCAGAGAGAGAGGTGGACTTAATTTGACTGAACATTTTTTTCCCTCATTTTTTTTGTTTGTTTTCACAATGAGTTTGTGACACTATTAAATTAGTGTTTTAAATTACATAACTTGCATTAAAACTCACCATCCATCCTCATAGCTTCTGCTATGGCATTCCATGTGTACTATTCTGATTGAATGTTTTCCGAGGCACCCTGAAGTGCACGCAACGGTGATGTTGTTTTGGTCATGTGATGCGGGAGTGAGAGAAACAGACACAGCCTGCCGAGAGCCACAGGTTGTGGAAGTGTTTTTACCGCCGTGTGTTAACAAAAAATTAAGTTTTTGTCAGCACGTCGTATGTTTGATATCTTTGCCAGAAAAACACACTAAATAAGACACCAGGCAGATTTCTTTTTAATGTTGTCCTTATATAAATGATCTGCTGCATCATAAATCACTTTGTGACTTTCCACCGCCATGATGAAGCGTTCTTCGTCCTTGTTTGCTGGTGTTTAAACCGTGAATAGCACCTGGGATGTTGGCTGGCTCCGCCCATTGTGACGGATGCGTCTCCGGCAAAAATAGAAAATAGCCCATACCATCTGGTGGTCTCAGGCCCGTCGGAGATGGTCCGCAATCAATCCAGAGCGCTGACGCGGCCGGTATACCTTGAAAAATAGGATAGAATGGACACTGATTGGCTCCGGCGCTATATTTTGCCGGACACGCACCGCAACAGTGTCTGCTATACTTTGGCATTAACGCTACAAGTGAATGTGTTGGAGTCGGATAATAGTGGAACGACTAATGTTCCACTATTATAGTGGAATTGCCACAGGCATTTAGAGTATAGCATTAGTCAACGCTCATAGTGCGGTGTTGGTGCCACGAAAGAACTCGACACTGGATGTCTGGGAAAATTTTGGATTCGGACTGCATCTGGCAATCAGTGTGTCGCGTTATTTTGTCTCTCTGCGTGTGTGTGATTTCTCTGATAGCTTTTATGATGGTACAACATTCAGCATAAAGTATAACCCAAAAGTGTAGCCTATAATATGGCTGTTTAATGGCTACAACTATTTTTCTGTATGTGCTTGCTTTATTGTGTGTCATTACTGCCATCATAAAATCTTAAATGTTTCATTGGCATAAGAGTTACAGAGGTGTAGCTTAATGTGTGTGTGCGTGGGGAGGCGTGTGTGTGCATGTATTTCAGAAAATGCTCTGGGGAAGAAAAAAAACTCAAACCTTGAAGTAAACACTTGTGTTGAGCAATCAAGTCACGGCAGCCATTAACAATAAGTTCTCTGATACTTGGTCGTCTTTTTGCTCATTTGTGTCACAATGACATTTTTGCACAGTGGCCATATTGATATTTATAATGTACATTTTTCAAGTCATACAAGCTGTTATAAATGTTCATACTTGAATGCTTATTGTTTACAAGACATTAACGCAACAACAAATGTTTTCAGTATGAATGTGTTAATTTTTTTGGATTGGAATTGGAAAAACACAAAAAAAGCTGCAGAGAATAGCCAAAATGTACACAATTTTACACAGAATGAAGAAAATGGGCTGGACCAAATTGTTGGCATCCTCAACTCAATATTTGGTTGCGCATCCTTTAGAAGAAATAACAGACAGCAATCGCTTCCTATAACCATCGATACGTTTCGTGCACTTCCCGGATAGAATTTTGGACCACTCTTCTCTTGCGAACTCCAGTCCTCTCAGGTTTGAAGGGTGCCTTCTTGCAACAGCAATTTTGAGATCTCTCCATAGTGGACCTCATTGGACCTCCACCATGTTTGACTATAGGCACTGTGTTCTTTTTTTTGAAGGCCTCATTTTTTTATTGCACTTGGCACTGGTCCCCAACCATTTCTTGGTGCTATTTGAGCTATGTTTTGGGTCATTGTCTTGTTGGTACACCCATGACCTCTGATGCAGATCCAGTTTTCTAACACTACTGACTACTCCCTTCATTCCGGCCTAAAACATTTTGATAGTCTCCATATTTAATGACTCATTGCACATTGTCAAGTCACTCAGTGCCAGAAAAAAGAATGAGGCCTACAGAGAAAAGAACACATGGCCTATAGTCAAACATGGTGGAGGGCCAATGATGTTTTGGGGTAGTTTTGCTGCCTCTGGCAAAGGGTGCCTTGACAGTGCGCAAGGAGTCATGAAATCAAGAGACCATCAAAAGATTTGGGCCGCAATGCAGGATGTAGGGTCAGAAAACTGGGTCTGTGTTTTGACCCGAACAATACCCGAAAAATACCTCATATAGCACCAAGAAATGGTTGGAGACAAAGTGCTGGAGAATGGCGTACCGCAAGCAACACGTCACTTCCGTTCATTAATATTCATGACATTAGCTACTGTTGCTAAGTAGGGACAAGCCACCGTTTGTCCATAATAGGAAATGAATGGAAATCGTGTACGAAGGAGATGTTTATAGAGCTAAACCTACCAATTCTCTCCGAAAATGATGTGACTGGTGCCAAATTCACTGGCAAAGATGTGGAAGAACGTAAAAATGTTCAGTTAAAGAGATGGCTTGAGTGTCGAAGGCTGAAAAAGATAAAAAAAACGAGCCAACCTAAGCACAGCCTTAGCTGTTTTATTGACGCGACTGACAATGACATTCTCCTGTTTAAACAAGCTATCCTTTACCATCAGCCCTGTCTTTCTTATATATCCTCTGGTTGTCCTATGTCTCTGACCTTTCTTGGGGGTAATTTAGTTAGCTTTGTGTAGCGATGGCAAATGCTACTCAGTGACAGCCAACGAACTGTTTTAATTTTTTCATTGATAACAAATCTTAATTCTATAATTTATTTACACTTCCCCCTTATTAAAGTTGTTTATATATATGTATATACAGTATATATATAACAGAAACTGTAACAGTGGCAGTCAGATACCATTGTAATTCTTTTCAGGTCATTCATTGTCAGACAGAAGCAGTACGGCACAACGTTACGCTAAAAAAATAAGTTAAAAATATAAAAATGGCTTACCTCTTTGTTCTCTGAAAGACCATGCCAACGCAACAAAATGTTTACTGCATATGAAATGTGAATGGATTCACCGAGCTGGTGTTAAAGTCCGCGCAAGTTGATTCGGTCTTCACATTTTTTCCTCCCGAGTTTTTGGTTTCCGGAAACGTGTGAAGAAAAAATCCTTCATGTGTCATAATGTCTAGAGTCGTTTCTACAAGTTCCAAAAAAGCAATGTGTGATCGGCATGTTCGTTTTTGAAAGATTACCGGTGAAAAGTAGCACAAATTACGTTGTTTCTATGCGAGGGCGGGTCTGTGTCCCACGTCGGCTTTACTTCTGCTTTACGATGCGACGTCACGGTCTAAAAATAGCATGCGTGCGGTACGCCATTCTGAGGTCATGAAATATGGAGACTATCAAAATGTTTTGGGCCGGAATGTTGGGAGTAGTGTTAAGGCCGAGTTATGCTTCTGCGTCAGACCTGCACCGTCATGGAAGACCGGATTTACGACCCTCCGCCGTGGCCTCTCTGGCTCCTTCTTTTTTTTCTGGCTTTCTCAACGCATGTGACGTGGTGGAAATGGACTATGATTGGTCCGCTCAGACTGTTGTTTCCGGTTCAGCGCGAAATCACCGCCATTGACAAACATTATTTTTCTACACACAAAAATGGACCAAGCAGACGAGGGTATCAACGAAGAGCAAGTACGACAACTTCTACAATATCTCGTCAAGACATTATGAAGATTGCCAAATGGCAAGCAATTCGTGGGAGGAGATTGCTGAAAATACAGGGCTGGAGGTCAGCCAGCGATTGAATAAAAAAAAAAAATGGAAGAAACACAGAGACAAGTACAGTATGTTTGTGTTTGGAATCGAATTGGCCACACGAAGCGGTCACCCAGTCGCCCAAAAACTGCCAGCTTTTTATCACTTTATGTCGTATTTTTGGTTGGTGCACTTCATCATTTATTGTGTACATATGTTTGCTGTGAGTCTGTGACTTATTTACGTGTCACACTTCAAGTATATGAAGAATGAAGCACAGGTTCGGTGTCAAAAAAGTTGTTTTGATGTTTAATTCTCAACAACAGACAGTTCACACTCAATACATCATCACTGATTGAGAGTGCCTTTGTGCTTATATCAAAACGTCAACATCAAGGCTTCCAAGGCAGTTTGGGAAGTTCCATAGCCGCCAGAAATTTGCTATGGCTTCCCACTGGCTGGTTGTAGGACACGGCAAACAAATCAGGCTGTAGGGCTTTGCAGACCTCGGACAAAATGCTGGACGCAGTGCTCGACGCCAGTTTGAAGCTAGCCGCCATAGCTTGCTGGTTTCCACCCGAGGATATAACTCTCTGTGCAGCATCAAAAGTCGGCCAGACCGCCTCGAAACAGTCTTCTACGTCTCCTGCGCCTACATTATTCAATGTTGATGAGCTGAAGATCCACATTCAAGCGTTCCACATTGCATTGTTTATTTTTTTCTCTGTTAAACTAGACTAGAGGAAGTCAACAAGCATGCCCCAAAACAGTACAAACATAATGCCACACCCCTCTAGTGGTTTGGCAGTGAATTACAGAGCAACGCGTTCCCTCAACGCAGAACTATCGAATGCTCATTGACGCCGTAGTCACTTCTCGTCAGGCTTTAGAAAACTGGGTCTGTGTCAGAGGTCATTGGTGTTCCAACAGGACAACAACCCAAAACATACTTCAAATAGCACCAAAAAATGGTTGGAGACCAGTGCCTAATGGTGGAGGTACAATGATATTTTGGGGTTGTTTTACTGCTTCTGGCACTGGGTGCCTTGACAGTGTGCAAGAAGTCATGAAATATGGAGACTTTCAAAATGTTATAGACAGGACTATAGGGAGTAGTGTCAGAAAACTGGGTCTGCTTCAGAGGTCATGGATGTAACCAACAGGACAATGACCCAAAACATACCTCAAATAGCACCAAGAAATGGTTGGAGACCAGTGCCAAAGTGCCATAAAAAAGAATGAGGCCTTTAAAGAAAAGAACACAGCGCCTATAGTCAAACTTGGTGGAGGTCCAGTGAGGTCAATTATGGAGAGATCTCAAAATTGCTGTTGCAGTTCGTAAAAGAAAAGTGGTCCAAAATTCCATCATAGAGGTGCACAAAACTTGTTGATGGTTATAGGAAGTGATTCTTTTCTGTTATTTCTTCCAAAGGATGTGCAACCAAATATTGAAGTGAGGGTGCAAACAATTTTGTTAAGCCTATTTTTTGAGTTTTGTCTAAAATTGTGTCAATTTAGACTTTTTTCCTCAGCTGTTGTGTGTTTTTCCAACGCACATCCAAGACATAAACACATTCATACTGAAAACATTTGTAATTTCATTAATTTCTGTGAGAAATACTGTTTTCGGCAAAAATTCCAGGGGTGCCGATAATTTCGTACAGAAGCGAGGATTTGCTCATTTTTAGCTCAACATTTTAGCTCAAAATGATTCATCAACTGTCGAAATAGTTGTCGATTCATTTGCTCACCGAAATATTGTCGATGAGTCGTCCAAATTCTCCCTTCAACATCCATCGCTGCAGAACGGAGAAGATATCCACTCTAATTGCTCTTGCTCTCTACTTTCGCGACTAATTGGAGCGTGTGCGCGTGCAGACGTGGGCATTTTGTGCGCACAACAGGGTGGGGACTCCTAATGGAGCCGAGCGAACGGATGGCTAAAGATCCCACAGGAAGAAAGAACAAAGTGCAAAGAAGGCAGGAAGACGGGAAGTCGGCATGCACCCGATGTTCGGGTGAATGCGGGAAGGTGTGATAAAGAGCGTCTGTTTCTCCTTGAACTTGTGCTTTTCTCAGCGGAGGCATAAGACTGTCCACGTCAACTGCACTGGGCCCGTGTGCCCCACACGCATGTACTCTCGCTCCCAATTAGTGACTAAAGTCAAACAACAAATGGCTGCACAGATTCACACCGGCCCAATTTAGCACAGTGTGGCGCAATCGCACAATACATAATTCATAATGCAGGTGAGGGGGAAAAAGACCCCAAGAAGCAACTTGAAGGGAGCGTAAACATGACATGCTTGAGTTTTTTTGGATTAGTATCAGCAGTCATATGACAGGCAAATTGCTATAGACCCTACTCACCTACGTCACAAAATGGGCGTGTCGCTGTTTCCGGCCGCCATATTGTACCTCTTTTTCAGACCTATTCTCATTGTTTTCAATTAGTCGAGCAAGTTATAGAGCAATTCATGGAAGCCCCGGTGTTATCTGACGCTGTAAACTCATTGGATCCGTTGCATAAAAGGCGTTACGTGGAAAAGCTTCAGTTTATCCATTCGCCAGATCCGTATTTGATGCCCAAATCGATATTTTTCGACCCGCTGGCTTCGCCTGACATCTGATATCCTGATATTTACAACTATCTTGTCCACACAAAATCAGCCTATTCTCACGAAAGTTTGAAAAACTTTAAGAGCTTGGAGGCTTATAAATGCTACGTTGCTGGTTGGGTGAAACAGGTCCTCGTACACGAAAATTCGGCAGGAATCTTGTGCTCGGAAGGTGAGTTACGAAATTTTCAATTCAAAATCTTTTGTTCTTGCTAACATCCACTGTCAAGTCTAATGTATTTCATATCATTTGTCAATGGAGCTAGGGCTTTTAATGTTTATATGGTTTAGCGATAGCACTCTCACTGTATACATATATAATACGTAATAAATATGAAGTGCGATAGCACTACTCCAGATTGTCCCTAGTTGAATTTATTTTTTGGCTTTTGACCTCAATAGTGAAATTGTAAATTAATTGTATGACAACTGTCTGATTATCCCCTTATAATTATATATTTTCAGGTGGTTCATTCACAACGTCTGAGTGTATGTTGTCAGCGATTAGCCTAGCAATGATCTTAATTGTGGTTCTCAGCCCAAAACCCTCTAAATATATATTAAATGCATCTTACCAGATATAAAATGACTACTACGTAATCTGTGGTAGTCGTTTGGAGCCCAGTTTTCTCGTTGAATTGCAGCAGTCAATCTCTGTCTCCTCTTCGGGTCTCTCGGAATACGGTAAAAATTCAAGTCTCTCCGTCTATCTTCTCTGTTTTTGCAACCGACCGCCACACACGACTTCACCATTTTGATTATTAATGTTAACGAGCAGAAAAACACGCCATAATAGGAGGAATTTACGAAGTGCTAATGCATTAACATGACTAGTATCCGGACAACATGGCGCGGGGGCGTGGCTGTGACGTCACGTGAGTAGGGTCTATACATCCAATCCATTTTGACTGGGAACATTCGCCGCCTCCCAGTCAAAATGGATTGGATGTCTAGTGCCGTCAATGAGACTGAAACTTTCATTCATAGCTGGTGCCCCCAGTTTAAATGAACTGGACATCTATCGTTGTCACTGGCACCCAATGATTTAAGGCTGCATACAGACTGCAGGCATATCTGATTCTAATCAGATTGGCCCTCGAATCCGATTTTTAGGGCTGTCTATTTATATTTTTTTAGCGTGTGTCATAATTGGAATTGGGCCTGTTCAGACTGGGCCACATTAGCCGCTTTCAGACTGTAGGAACCTGAGTTCCTATAACTATGACCTATCCAGTAGTTATAGGAACTATCTTTCGCCAGACAGTTTTGTTCGCTCATGAGTACTGTGTCTGATATGAACTGCTGTGACTTTGGAGTTTGCGCCAGTGATGCATTATTTACTCGACACACTCACCTCTGGCAAAATAAAACCGCAAAACCTAAGCTGAACGGAAAACAAGGAAATGGAGACAGCTGCAGTTCTTGCATGTTTGAAGGGAATAGTTTCCATCGGCGAGCAAATCCGGTGTCTAACGACATAACTGGAAGGGCACACAGATTTAGTATAGGATAGTTTTTTTAAAATATGGCGGCTCCTCGAGACGTATGGAAGTGGCGTAGCTGTTGATTTCAGCGAACCACCAAGCACCTTTCCTGGCACGGCCAGACTGTTCTCCCTGTATTTTTTAAACAGCGGGAGAACAGTCTGGGAACCTGCTCCTCATTGGACTCTGGAGCCCGAAAGAAAGTAACCGTGCAACCAGATTCATTTATTTGCGTGACGTGTTCTTAACGAGCAACGTCACTCTTGCGCGTCGAAAGTCGTCTCCACAACAACACAGATGGCGAACGGGAGAGCCGAGAATATGTTCCAATTCAGTTTTAAATGACCAAAAACACATTGAGTCGCTAAAACCAACAGTCTATCTCGCACTAGCCATGTTAAATTAACTTCTCCACTCTCCTAGTAAATTTATTTCCTCATGCTAGAGTTTCTTGTCGCTTTACCAACGTCACGTCTGCCCGTCGCTGATTGGTCCACTCTGCTGTCTGTTTGCTGTGGCTTGCTCCGCTCTGGAAATTTGTTCCGTGGAACAGTCGCCAGACTCTATCGCTCCAGTTCCAGGCAACCAAGCACCTACAGTACGTAATCGAGTCTCTACTGCCCCTCTGAACATCTTTACCTCAGAGTAGGAACTAAAATGGTTCTCAGAACTCGAGTTCCTGATCCCTAGATCCTACATGTGCGAACACATGAAATGACGTCGTCGTCCCCCAAAAGGGTCTAGGAACTGCGGATAGTTTCTACAGTACAGAAGCGCCTTTAGATTGGGAGTTAAAATGGTTCTCGGAACTAGAGTTCCTAGTCCCAAGTTGCTACATGTGCAGACACACAAAATGACTTCATCATCCCGCCAAAAGCTGGCTAGGAATTAAGGATATTTGCTATAGTGCGAAGCAGCTATTATTGACCCCATCTGACGGATTGCTGTGGCAACGAAGGCATCACCCGGCACGTGTAGTGTTTGCAAGAAAGTACAGTGGTACCTCTACATACGAAGTTAATCCGTTCCAGGACCTTGTTTGTAAGTCGAAATGGTCGTATGTCGAGCAGGATTTTCCCATAGGAATACATTATAATTCCATTAATTCGTTCCACAGCCCAAAAACCTTCACTAAATCCTTAAAAAATACTGCTGGTACTACTACAAATGGCAATTACACATAGCAAAACAAATAAATTATAAATCAAAATCGGAATAATAAAAATAATAATAATAATAATTCCTGTATTAATGTAACGAATCGGGTTCTAATGTGGCGGACATTTTTTGCTGACCCTGAACGCACCGCGGCGCTGACTGCCAGAGACAGACCGGTGAGCTTGAGTTTCACTTTCACTTTGAATGTTTTCTTGAGAACAACGTCAATTGCAGCAGACAGAAGGTGTTTTTGTTTTGAATAAGTTGTGAAATAAATGATAAAAACGTGGCGAAGTTGGCGATTTCTCTGGAGATGTTACCACAATAAGAATTGTCAGCTTAATTTATAAAGACTGGCGAACGATGGTCGTCGGAGGACCGTGGAGATGTATTGTTGAGCCATTTCACGGATGCCCACCCTACGCTCATATTTTTCTGTCATTTGCATCTTCATTTAGAAGGTAAGCATCAACTTTTTCCTTGTTTCACCACCTGTACCAACCTTTTCTGAAACCTGTGTTGATTTGTCACACAAGAAAATCCGCCGTGCATTCGTCTGCGGTGCTGCCATTGTCGTCGTATTTCGAGCATGTCGTCGGATGTAGAAACAAATGGCGAGTCAAATTTTACGTCGGATGTCGAAAAGTTCGTGTGTCGAAGCGATCGTATGTAGAGGTACCACTGTATCTACAAGGTAGAGAACCAACATTATTTTACCATTATATTAGCTAGTTTATGGAAATTTAACTCCCTAACAAACATTGCCATTATTTATAAGCCCCTCCTCGCCATCTTTGGGAAGTGCAGCACTGTTGGAATTTGACGTTTTAGCCAGATTGCCAGAATCACGCCAGCCAAACTGCTGGAACGACCCGGGCTGGCGCAATCCCAACAACACGGCCAGATGGCTACACTGCACGCGTTCACCTTAGTTTTAACCCCTTGTACTGACTCCATTTTAAAAGCTAGAAGAAGGCTTTGAAACACAAGTTGACAATTTATTAATATAAGTCGACAGCAAGGCAAAAACAGCAAAAAGACCCAGACGAAGAGGAAGGCATGATCCAGGGTCACCATATCACAGGTCAACAAAAGACTCCCGAGGAAAAAAAAAAAAAAAAAAAACGCTAGCTAAAGAATTCCGTCTTTTGAAGGCTTTTGTGGGGTGAGCTGCGAGCCGGAAGAAGGGTGTGTTTGGGCGTTGTTTAGGGTAATTGTCTGTTGCAGATAGGACAGAGGAGTCCGGGCGTCCCTGTTGCCAAGACAACCAGAGTTGGAGATTTTGTCAGCCACAGTGCAAAAGGAACACTGAGTGTTCAAATTCTCAGCTTTGGAGTCATCTTGCAACCTGTCAATCATCATTTAACTTGTTAAACACTTTCTGCAAGGAAGCTGCGCTGGAATGAATGTGCATGTGTGTGTGGAGACGTTGGAGACATATAAATGCCAGAAGTGATCATGAGGAGTTTGGAATTTCTACATGTCACTCCAACGGTCACAGCTAAGGAAGATAAACAGAAGCATTTAATAAAGCCAAGCATTTATCTACTACAGTACTTTATTCTTGTTCAAAAATGATTTGGTTGGACAGTTATGTTTAAAACTGATCATAATTATGACATTTGAAGTGCTTAAAAACCATTTATTTATATACATTTTTTAAATCACTTTGGGGGAAAAAGTGAGGAAAAAAACATGACTTAGATGTATCTCTTTCCAATGCTAAATCTGAATAAATACATTGAGCACAAAAAACACACACAAAAAAAGATTGGGGGGGGATTGGGGTGCTACTTCGCGGTTTTTCACTTATCGCAGCGGGTTCTGGTCCGCATTAACCGCAAAAAACGGGGGATCACTGTACACTGTGGTGATGGTGAGTCATCCAAAGTCTTTCCAAACAGCTATTCAAGTCATCTAGTGAAAATTTCTTTTAAAAAAATATATATATAATTTTTTAAAATATCGCAATATAATATCGCACTATATCGCAAACCCCCCAAAAATCGCAACAATAGTTTTTTTCCAATATTGTTCAGGCCTAATACAGTCTAACAGTAAATATGGGAAAAGATACAATTCCCTTCAACAAGCACTGGGCGAATACTGGGCTTGTCCCCAAGAATGCTGTCTAAAAATTCATAAAAGACGCACTTGTTTCATCCAGCCCCACTTTTGTTTTTGTATATATATGCTGCTGTTTTCCTCATTCTTTTTAACTGCTCTGTACTTTGATTGATGCTCCCTGCCGTCGTGTAGTGAGGTCAAGAACAGTCAAATCCCATCTGAGCAGTTCAGATTGAGAAGCATGTTGTCCATATCTGATATGAAACTACCTCCCCTATGTGGTTTCAGTCCGTCGTGCAAAAATCTTATTTCTGTGCTTTGTGACTTTTCAAATTACAAAGGAGCCATCCAGTTTCAATCTGGATGGACTAAAAATCTGATTTTGGCTGCCAGTCTGAACATATTTAAGTGGCTCATGAAAGAGGATTTGAAAAATTTTTAGTTTAACAATGTTTCAAATGATTGATCAACTATCAAAATAGTTGTCGATTTATTTGATTGTCGATGAATCATGACATTCCTAGAAGGTTTGTGCCTGATTGGCTGGCACTTGGGGAAAACGGAATGGAATGACTGAGCAGCACCTCTTTTTTCTTAATTTGGGACCCAAAGTACACTATGATTGCTTTGTCGCGGTCGCTGACCGATTCATCTCGACAACTTACTGTCACGGATGGAGTAGCAGGGTGGCAGACATTGAAGGACCTTGAACACATCCCCTTCCTTTGTGGGTTAAAGGAAAACTTAAGCGCCCACCGGTAAAAGTAAATGAGCTTTCAGGATGATGAGGCCATTTCCAAATAACTCCTGAAGGGTCGCGCGACGTTTTCCCTCGAGCGTCGACGGTTAAGGTCACCGCGCAGACACCAGCGCCGTCTGGTAACGTATGCGCTTGTTCATTTCTGTTTGTGTACGGGGATCGATAGGGCGCAATGAGAGACGCTCAGGTTCGTTCACGGGACTACATTTCTCGGGCTCGCTGTGAAAGACTTATCGATCAGCCCGTTCTGTCTTTGTTAGCGCAAATGTTGCCTGGAGGCGCACCAAAGGACACCAGCCCACATCATAAGTTAAGTTTGTTGTAACATAACTTTTACAAGAGGTGATCTTTAGGGACTTGAGTTGGCTTTCTATATCGTCTTCATTGATACAGGGGGGCAAATAAGTATTTAGTCAACCACTAATTGTGCAAGTTCTCTCACTTGAAAATATTAGAGAGGCCTGTAATTGTCAACATGGGTAAACCTCAACCATGAGAGACAGAATTTGGAAAAAAAAAAACAGAAAATCACATTGTTTGATTTTTAAAGAATTTATTTGCAAATTATGGTGGAAAATAAGTATTTGGTCAATGCCAAAAAGTTCATCTCAGTACTTTACAGCAGAGGTTGCGCTAGACTTTTTCGTTGTCTGTCATTTTGACTGACAGGGTCATAAAAATCCGGTCATAATCTATTTTTACCCGTCACTTAAATTTTTAAAAGGATGATAATGACATTGTGGTGACCCTTTGTTTGGCATAATTCACCTTCCGTACTTGTGTGTCCATTTGGCCGAGCGCGTTACCGGCTACGACACAGTCACGTGACAGACACTTAAGAGCCGCGCGCGTTCCGGCTTGAATAGAGAGTTCACAGAGAGCAGCAGAGCTACAGCGGCTGGACACAGCAAATCGAGCTAACAAGACTTAACATTGCATACCGCTTCAACATATTCAATAGTATTTAGTTTTCATTCATTTTAAATTAATATTCTGTCCGAACAAGCTTAACAGAGAATCCACACCGTGCCATCACACATCAAGCAGATGAATATGTAACTTTTTCTCCGCACTGACAAAAACAGCTGACTGTGGCCCCAGTAGCTAGGCTACATATGAAACAATGAAATTAACAGTTCACCTGCTGTGGCCTGAACCCAGTCTCACACTTTCCTCCTGGTGCGCATGGACTTGAATTGCGTGCCCGCTTGTGCAGTCCCTCTTTTTTCACCTCTTTTATCAACACCATCGTCGTTTTGGGGCTTTTTGAAAAAACTTCGGACACTCAGTTGCCTTGACATTTTTCAGAGTAAGGCCAACGACGTCATGCATCAAGAGAGACAATAGCTAATTAATATGCTCACTCTCCACCCTGTGGTCTGGGGTGTGAATTGCAACCTGTCAAAATGACAGATGGACTTCCGTTTTTTCCGTCACCGTTTTAAAAAATCGGTCAACGACGGAAAATATTCGGTTAACGCGACCCCTGCTTTACAGTACCCTTTGTTGGCTATAACGGAGGCCTAAAGTTTTCTGTAACTCTTCACAAGCTTTTCACACACTGTTGCTGGTATTCTGGCCCATTCCTCCATGCACATCTCCTCTACAGCAGTGATGTTTTGGGGCTGTCGTTGGGCAACACGGACTTTCAACTCCCTTAACAGGTTTTATATGGGGTTGAGATCTGGAGACTGGCAAGGCCACTTCAGGACCTTTAAATGCTTCTTACGAAGCCACTCCTTTGTTGCCCTGGCTGTGTGTTTGAGATCATTGTCATGCTGAAAGACCCAGCTACGTCTCATCTTCAATGCCCTTGCTGATGGAAGGAGATTTTCACTCAAAATCTCTCGATACAAGGCCCCATTCATTCTGTCCTTTACACAGATCAGTCGTCCTGGTCCCTTTGCAGAAAACAGCCCTAAAGCATGATGTTTCCACCCCCACGCTTCACAGTGGGTATGGTGTTCTTCAGATGCAATTCAGTATTCTTTCTTTTCCAAACACGAGAACCTGTGTTTTTACCAAAAAGTTCTGTTTTGGTTTCATCTGACCATAACTCATTCTCCCAGTACTCTTCTAAATGATCCAAATGCTTTTTGCTCACCGTTCTTATCATTTTGACGCCACGGGGTGAGATCTTGCATGGAGGCCCAGATCGAGAGAGATTAACAGTGGTCTTTTACGTCTTCCATTTTCTAATAATTGCTCCCACAGTTGATTTCTTTACACCAAGCATTTTACCTAGTATTGCAGATTCAGTCTTCCCAGCCTGGGGTCAGGTCTACAATTTTTTTCTCTGGTGTCCTTCGACAGCTCTTTGGTCTTGGCCATAGTGGAGTTTGGAGTGTGACTGACAGAGGTTGTGGACAGGTGACTTTTATACCGATAATGAGTTAAAACAGGTGCCATTAATACAGGTAACGAGTGGAGCCTCGTTAGAATAAGTTAGACCTTGTGAGAAAGAAGTTAGACCTCTTTGACAGCCAGAAATCTTGCTTGTTTGTAGGTGACCAAATGCTTATTTTTCACTCTAATTTGGAAATAAATTCTTAAAAAATCAAACAATGTGATTTTCAGTTTTTTTCCACATTCTGTCTCTCATGGTTGAGGCTTACCCATGTTGATAATTACAGGCCTCTCTAATCTTTTCAAGTCTGAGAACTTGCACAGTTGGTGGTTGACTAAATACTTATTTGCTCCACTGTAAGTCAAGTTTTAATTGTGGAAATGCTTTGATAAAGTCAAAATAATCCCACATATGTTATTGATCATATCTTTTATTGCGAAAACTTAAGCCCACATTTTTCACCTGATTTCCACTGTTGCTCACACCTAAATGTTCTGAAAATCCCAGTGATGCAGGGCTGTATTTTTATTGGAGCTGAAACGATTACTCTAATAATTCAATTGATCAAGGAATTTTCTCTGCCTCAAGGAATCGTTTAATTTTGCCAGCTCTAAGCATGACGTGTTGCCCGGAATACATTTAAAGCGGCACAACGCACTGACGTCACATGCCTACAGGATAAAGAGAGAGGAGGCGGATACATTTGATTTCCAACATCCATAAATAAAGATGTAACGACCAAGAAGCTTAGAAAAAGCAGAAAATGTCAAAAGTGCGGGAGCATTTCAAGCTGGAGACCAAAGCGAACACTGTTTCATGTGTTCACTTTAAGACAGCATTTGCATAACACTTCCTCCGCCCAGCCCCGGCTACCCACGGCCGTCCCAACGCTTCCGCACCCCCAGCTGGACCCCGCAACCAATGACCGCCCCCAAAACCCGGGCCGGGCGCCAGTTTGCGACCCGCCTGCCTGGCCCCCACTCCACCGAAGGCCCCCCGTTTACTCCGAGAGCGGAGGAGCGATACTCAGGACAAGGTAAAACCAGGCTGACGTAGAGCTAATAAATAAAGATTAACATTACTGTACCTTGTTAACGTAACCTTAGCCTTGCCGAAGGCTGGGTTTCTATTAAGTCCATGTGTGGCTAACGTGTCATTCATAAAGGTTTTATTTAATGTGAAAAAACACCGCGCTGTAAAATGATGAAGGTGTAAAATAAAAACACAATGAAGCTAACTGTCAATTTTGGCCCAATAGTCATTGATGGATAAAACAGCAAGTAGCACTGGAGCCTAATGTGCTCCAATACAGCAGGTATCACACATTTATTTTGAACACTGCAAAAAATCAAAATCCTATCAGGACTTACAATTTAGACTTAAACTTAAAACCTAACTAGAACTTAAAAATAGCTTGACACAAATTGAAATTTAATTGAAATACGTGGGGGAAAACACCTAACTATTATGTGATGTGTGTTATCAAGCGTAATTAAATTTATAGTAAAGAAATAACTTTTTATTTTATTTTTAAAAAATTTAAAGAAGTTTTTTGAGTGAAAGCAGTGAATTTGTTGTATTTTTTTCTAGTCACGTCTGAGATGCAAATGGTGGCTGTTTTCAACAATGTACAAAAATAAAATATAGACATTGATTGTCTAAAATGGTTGAATATTAGGTGAAATGTCTTGTTTTCTCATATATATTTATTTTTGTTCTTTACCTAAAAAAAATGTTTTGTCCGATTAATTGATGGAATTTTCAGTGGAATACTTGATGACTAAAATATTCGATAGCTGCAGCCATAATTTTTATTAGTCAAAAACATCCCGTGTTTTTTGACCGCCCCCCGAAAAATCCCCATTCATTTCCAATAGTACATTCAACCGAACTCAATTCAATTTGTCACTCAACATCCACCAAAAAAAAAAAAAAAAAAAAAAAAAAAAAGGTTCACTTGTCCAGATTTTTATCTCGGATTCACACAAACAATCCATTAGGGAACCCACCAAAAAATCCCTAATGATGTCCATGTTTGAGATATTTCCTGTGCAGTTATCATGTTTTCGATAATTTTGTTGCTGAAACATTTTAGAAATTTTTAATGAAAACTCTTATACCTTATACAAATTGTCAATGATAAAAATTATATTTTCTATTCAGTTGTGATTAAATGTGATTGTGTGACTAAGACGTTATTTAACTAAATATCGTTCAAATCCACTTTTCCACATGGGTTTAACTTATCCAACTTAATATGAAATATTTTGTTCATTTTTTTTAAACCGACAATGAGAACGGTAAACAATATATATATTCTGTTTTTTGTTGTATTTAATTTGTATTTTTTAATCCATTTTAAATGGAAAGAATACACAGAAAATGCAGTGTAGTCATTTTTTTACTTCCCAATTTATCATTAAAAAAATACATTTTTTTAATAAAAAATGGGAATAATTGTGATTATTCTAATTTATTTATTTAAATTTAAAAAATACAAATTAAATCCCTGTCGTCTGTAGTTTTCAATGAAAGCAGATGAATATCAATGTAATGAACATAAATGAGATATCAACCCCTTCAGACCTGAGCATGCATTCGCGTCTCTAAACCAATAAATACACTGAATTTAGTTGCTCTTGCCACTTCCGGGAGATGATTGGACGAAACTTTACCCATCGAAATCAAATCATGAGGTTTAGCGCGTCCTCTTCGCTATTTCTGGCTCTTTGAAAATGGCTGAGACAAAATACAACTTCAAAAAGGCAAAAATAAGTGCTCATTTCTCATTACAAACACATTAACATTTGCATTAAAAATAACCAATAAAAGCATGAAATATTCCCGACCAAAAAAATTGCACTTTGAATTGGTGTTAGAGTAAAAATCAGCGAAGATTTTTTTTTTATTTGCCCAGCAGAAGAAATGCAGGTCTGAAGGGGTTAATAATAATAACACAGTTCAATAGTTACATAGTATTTATAGTCCAACTTTACTTAGTTCCGTCCTTTTTGGTTTGAATGTACATACGCAGTTAAAATTACCTAAAAACCCAGAGTAATATAACAGTAAAAAAGATGATTTTTACATGAGCCAATAAGTCAACTGATGACAAAAGTAATGGGTGATTATTGGACATTCCAAATAATGGTTTGTGTGTGGCCCTAAAGTCTTGCATCCTTGCATGAAATGAGGTGTGAGCAAACCCAGCAGCTGACCAGATCCATAATTGAGCGCCTCTAAATCACGCTTCCCCTGGTACCTGCTCAATATGCATGAGCCTCCTCGCCCGCGCGCCGTCCGCGTCGACGTGTTCTCGTATACATCTTCGCTCTCGCATGAACGGCCGAGCTCACGAGTCTTCCTCGCTGGGTGCCCCTGAGAGTTTCTTCTCTGCTTGTTTTGCATATTTAGAGTCAGCTCGGCTCACCCCTGATTCCCAGCGACGCAGGGGTGGAATTTTTTCTGCTGGCTTCCCTGTGCTTCATTATGACAATGCCAACAATTGAAATGGGACATAATATTAGAGGGAGCAGCGTATGGTCACGTTTCAGTGCCATCCACAGTTGCTGTCACAATACTAAAATGTTCAAGTCAATATTAATACGAAAAAAAAACACCTCTTTGACACAACATAAAAAGCCCAACTACAGTATTGGCCCGAATTTAAGACGGTGTTTTTTTGCATTGAAATAAGACTGAAAAAGTGGTGGTCGTCTTATATTCGCGGTCTAGACATTATACCCATTCACGACGCTAGATGGCGCCAGATATCATTGAAGCGATGTTCTGTCATGACAGATCTCAGCTACTCTCATGTTTAACCAGTTTGCATTATTTTATTGCAATGTTTTTCCTTATTCAGATTTGTTTCAAGACTACAGTTAAAGTTAGACTTCACTTTGAAGGTTAATGCAGTTATTGTAATTTTGTTGCTTTATCACAATAGATTGGTTTATTTACATTTCAAAAACCAGAAGCCATTCATTTACGAATGTGATTGCACCTTAGTCTACATATTGAAATGTTCAGATATTAAGATTTGAATGAGGCAAAAAAACATGCTTTTTCTCTCAAATATATTGCTATGATCATTTGTTTACGATGTATTGCAATTATTTTCTTCATAAAAATTAATTTTGTGTTCAAAAAGTCTTTTTTCAAACTTGAGTCTTGAAAAAGAGGGGGTGGTCTTATAATCAGGGCTGTCTTATATTCGGGCCAATACGGTATATACAGTACAGTACAGGGGTATGAAAAAGTATCTGAACCTTTGGGGATTTCTGACATTTTAGCAGAAAATCACCATCAAATGTGATCTGATCTTTGTCAAAATAACACAGCTGAAAAAACAGTGTCTTCTTTAGCTAAAACCACCCAAACATTTACAGGTTTTCATATTTTATTGAGGATAGTAAGGGGGAAAAATAAGTAAGTGAACCATCACATTTAATATTTGTACCCTTCCCCCCTTCGGCAGCAATAACTTAAACCAGACATTTCCTGTAGCTGCAGATCAGTGGCACATCGATCAGGACTAATCCTTGCCCATTTTTCTCTACAAAACCTCTGTAGTTCAGTCAGATTCCTCGGATGTCTGCCATGAATTGCTGTCTTTAGGTGATGCCACAGCATCTCAATGGGGTTCAACTCTGGACTTTGACTTGGCCACTCCAGAATGTGTATTTTGTTCTTCTGAAACCATTCTGAAGTTGATTTACTTCTGTGTTTTGGATCATTGTGTAGGAAAGATACTCGGGACAAATGGACACTTTCTTGAAATTCTAACAAAATCTGCTTTTACTTTGGGAAACAACAATTCACATTTTTGCCAATTTTCAGGTACAATATCTTAGTGTCTCAACTAGCTTCTTAATAAGGATGCAACAACTAATTGATTAAGTCAACAGATAGTGGCACAACATCAACAAAAAGTGACCTTTAAGTGCCCGAAAAGCAAAAGGAAGTGGCCTGGAAATACCCCACAATCAAAGGAAGTGACCCAGAAATGCCCTAGAATCAACAGAAAGTGGTCCAAAATGTACAAAAAGTGACCTCAAAATGCCCCGAAATGTAATGGGAGTGACTCAAAATCAACAGGAAGGGACCTGTAAGTACCCAAAATTTATAGTGAAGTTACCTGTAAGTACTTAAAATAACAAGGAAGTGAACGGTCATTTGCTGTCAAAACTTTGAGTTCATCTGAATTGAACGTCTACTAGTGACGAAGGCATTTAAATTCGCAGATGATTGGACAATTGAATGATTGTGCTTTACAATTACAAAATACACTCCACATTTCTTTAATTTCGTGTTCAATCATTATTTATGTTGTTCATTGTTGAAATGTCAGTACCAAATAAATATTTTGTAATTCTAAGCATTAAAAATTCGTGTTTTTTTTTTTTTTTTAATTAAAAAATTATTAATTGATTAAAAAAAATAATAATAATAATATTTGGAATAAATTGGTTTTCGGCCTCAGTTTCGTCCAAGAATTTTCATTTTGGAGCATCCGTAGTAGCTTTATCATCATGTACATTTTTTCCCCCTCTACTTCTTTTTGAACATTTTTATTTTAACGTGCGTGGAATAGCGCCAAAAACTGCCTTGGGTTTACCTCCTGTCCTAGATTGCATTAACAACCCAATCCCATCACCCATACTTGAGGACTTCACATACATCGTCTGCTCTGGTGTACTTCATTTCTATTTCCTTTGAATTATCTGGCACAGGCTGCAAGCAGTGGGTGGTCTATTGCTTAGCTCCATCAATCTAATGTGTGCACGCGACATGCAAACACAGCAGGGAGGGGGCCGACCTCCCATCTTTAATTTTCTTAGAGGATCTCCCCCAACGTAATCCCCCAAAAAGACATTAGCGCATGTCATCCCCTTCCACTTACACCGGCTGTATTATTACTTTTCTCTATTGTGTCTCGGCACCGCACAATAATGACGAACACACGTTCGAGCGTCTCCGTGACCCGTTATCGGCGTGACATAAATCGCGCACACCCGCATGGCAAACATGCACATAATTATGCAGAATTTTCTCTAATGGAAGTGGAGTTTAGATTAATGACGCTTTAGGGAGTTCAATATATTTTTCTCATCATTTTAGATGCTACGTGTCTAGCATGAGGAGTGGGGCGTTATTGGACGGGCCAGAAGGATGATGGGATGCTGCCTGGGGGGGAGCAAAGGGGCTGGCCCACTTAAAACCGCACTACGGGTGAACTTATGACTGCGATTTCTTGGCCAACCACAGGGAAAATTAACTATTCATTATTTTCATGCTGTACAGTAATGGAAAAAGTCGTAAAGTCTTTCGCTGCCATTGGCGGTAATAGGTTTGGATTGGACGTCTGTGGCCGTCAATGGCACTGAAACACAATCATTCAATTTGACTATCAGGTACCTTCTGAGCCTGATCAAAAAGCAAGCACTATATTATTTGCTTTATAAAGTTGTTTTTTATTTTATGTTATTTATTTCTAATTTTGGTAATTTATATTACTATGATCTAGGGCAGCAGCAATGGAATATTTTAGTAATCGAGTAATTGACTGAAAATCCTATCGATTAATCGAGTAATCGGATAAAACATATTTTTTTAGGTAAAGAGCAATTATAAATATACATGAGAAAACAAGACATTTCATCTAATAGTGAACCATTTTCAGTCAAACAATGTCTTTATTTTCGATGTACATTGTTGAAAACAGCCAACAATTGCCTCTCAGATGTGACGAGAACAAAAAAAGACCAATTCACTGCTTACACTTGAAAAACTTTTAGATCTTATAAAAAATAAAATACATATATGTTAGGGCTGTCAAAATTATCGCGTTAACGCGCGGCAATTAATTTTTTAAATTAATCACGTTAAAATATTTGACGCAATTAACGCACATGTCCCGCTCAGACAGTATTCTGCCTTTTGGTATGTTTTACAGCAAGGTTTTTTGTGCTGTCTAACAGCAAACTCTTGTGGTCGCTTTGCGACATGGTTTATTGCTTTCTTGCCAGTTCAATATGGCTGCACGACGTCTCGGGCTGACGCCTACGTTGTAATGTTGTGCTTGTATGATCCTTGGACGAGATTTGTCCGTAAGTATGGTTGTTATAAATAATGTACATATTATGTTAGTAAGCGAAATGTTATATTTTTTGTATGAGACGCTTTTTGTTTATGTTTAGTGAACCTGTATAGCGTGCTAAGCTAACGTTGTTGCTAATGCTAATGCAATGCTTGTGTACTTTTATTTTTGTAGTTTTACTACGGTCTAAAAAGGACAATGTTTTGAGGCCATTTTATTAATAAATCAGATGAAAAAGGAAGAAGTCTGATTATTAAGGCGTCGTTCACTAGCTGTCTAGCTTTGGAAAAAGTAGACGCTTCGGAGTGAGGACAGCATAGACAGATTTAAATGACAGTAGAGTGAAATGCCCACTACAATCCTTATGTACCGTATGTTGAATGTATATATCCATCTTGTGTCTTATCTTTCCATTCCAACAATTTATTTTACAAAATATATGTAAAATTTACAGAAAAATATGGCATATTTTATAGATGGTTTGAATTGCGATTAATTGCGATTAATTACGATTAATTAATTTTTAAGCTGTAATTAACCCGATTAAAATTTTTCATTGTTTGACAGCCCTAATATATATATATATATATTTCTTACCTAAAAATGCCATTACGCTTGATAACACACATCAATTAAAAGTTAGGTGTTTTTCCCACGTGTTTCAATTGAATTTCCAATCGTGTCAAGCCATTTTTAAGTTTTAGGTAAGTTTTAAGTTAGTCTAAACTGTAAGTCCTGATAGGATTTTGAGTTTTTGCGGTGTTCAAAATAAATGTATTGTAACAAATCAGATTATAATATGGCAGGGATATTTGCATGCATTCCTGAATGCACCGCGTGACGTGCGGGGGTGAGGGAGGTGCGGGAGAGCGAGAGACGTGCCTTCCTGTTGTTGTTGTCGTTCCACAAGTTCCCAAAAAAATAAATAATTGCAACCTAACGAACGGGTGACTCTTTGTCAACATTACAGTATGATACCTGCCGTATTGGAGCACATTAGGGACCAGTGCTACTTGGTGTTTTATTCAGCAATGACTACTAAGCTAAAATTGACGGTTAGCTTTCTCATATTTTCATTTTACACCCTCATCACTCTACAGCGCTATGTTTTCACAGATTAAATAAAGCCTGTATGTAAAACACGGTAGCCACGTGCAGGGCTAACGTTACGTGAGCGAGTAATGTTAATCTTATTTATTAGCGCTGAGAAGTGTACCACTTTAAGATGGCGGCTGTTTACTAACACCGCTGACGCTGTCATTTCACATCTAGTTCTACAAACAGTACATGTGATATCTATGAGACGCATCAGATGCTACCTGCTACCGCTGTAGCATCATGTTGGCTAGTTTTTAGCAACGTCGGCGTAGTTTGTAGCGGCTGCCGGCTGCTGAAAGGTTTTTTATATTTTTTATATTGCTTCTTCCTCTACGCACGTGACATCAGCGCATTGTCTCGCATTAAAAGTAGTCCGGGCAAAACGTGATGCTTAGAGCTGGCAAAATTAAACGATTCCTCGAGGTGAATAAAATTACTCGGATCAGTTTTTAAACTCGAGTTGCTCGAGTATTCGTTTCAGCTCTACAATGATCCCTCGCTACTTCGCGGCTCAACATTCGCACCCTCAGTGCATTGTAGATTTTTTAAAAATCTTATTATAAGTATCTTGTAAAAAAAATAATAAACAATTTTTCAAAACATATGGCGGAAAACACTCAGGTGACTTGAAGTTCCGCTCCGAGACCCCCAATTTGCCCAAGTTTCAAAATTGTCCGAAATGCATATGTGATACATCACTGGAAAGCTTAAAATCTCAATTTTCTGGGGGAATAAAAATTTTGAACAGGAGGGCATTTAAAAAAAAAAAAAAATTAAAGAGCAAAACCCTACCCGGAGGTGAGAGCATGCGAGAGCAGAATTACAGACGCTATGACTTTAACGAGATATTATCGCGTACTTACCTTGTTTCGATCCAAAAACTTCATGTAGCATGTATCACCAAGTGTCAAGACACAGCTGTGAATGACCACAGCTGGATTTTTTGGTAATTTTTTTCTTTCATTCGATCACTACCAGCACCCTGTCCAAAATTGATAGTGCATCTATCTCCGTCAATGGCAGTAAATGGGTTAATACCTTCTTGCTCCCCTGTTACCTCACTGGCTGCCACTGACGGCACTAGATGTCCAATTCCTTTTGAACGATAGGGGAGTTCATCCGCCAAACTCCACTCAAAATCAATTAGCCGTCTAGCTTCGTCAATGGCGTATTGCGTTTTTCTTTCGTTCACGCTCATAAGTCTCTTTTAATGTCTTTTCAGTCCCCGTGCTCTCACTTAGCAGCATGTTTTTCCTCAGCGCGCTTTCTTCACACGCTTGTGATTTTTCAATATTTTATAATTCCCCGATTCCCTCCTCTTCCTCGTAATTCTCTCCATTATATTTACATTTTTCTTCAAACAGCCTCCTCTACGCAGTTTCATGAATAATAACGACAGAGCGTGGCGCTCGCCCTTATAGCAGGCGGGGTTATTGCGGATGACGGGGCGCTAAATCTCCGGTTTTGTTTTTGGGCTCGAATACTCTGCGAGTGCTACTTTGTCTTTTATTCCGCCTGTTTACTAACACGCAAGATGCCCACGCGCTCACTTCCACAGTCACTAAAATGGTAAATGGTGTTATACTTATATAGCGCTTTTCCATCAATGTTGGAATTAGAATACAGGCAGTCACCGGTTTATGAACGAGTTTCGTTCTTACGCTAGCGACGTAACCTGAATTTCCACGTGAGTGGGAATCAGCCCTAATCTCTCTCTTTTTTTAATTAAAAAAAAAAACATTTTTTTTTAAACCTGTCCTGTTCAGCTGTTTGACACGGAGAATGGAAAAGTATCCAGTTGGTCTGAACCAGAGGTTGCGCTAGACTTTTTCGTTGTCTGTCATTTTGACTGACAGGGTCATAAAAATCCGGTCATAACCTATTTTTACCCGTCACTTAAATTTTTTAAATGATAATAATGACATATTCAATAGTATTTAGTTTTCATTCATTTTTAATTAATATTCTGTCCGAACAAGCTTAACAGAGAATCCACACCGTGCCATCACACATCAAGCAGATGAATATGTAACTTTTTCTCCGCAGTGACAAAAACAGCTGACTGTGGGTAGTAGGTAGGCTACATATGGAACAATGAAATTAACAGTTCACCTGCTGTGGCCTGAACGCAGTCTCACACCTTCCTCCTGGTGCACTTGGACTTGAATTGCGTGCCTGCTTGTGCATAATCAAATGTCTCAAGAAGAAACTTTTTGGAAGAAACCTCGGAAACTCAGTTGCCTAGACACTTTTCCGAGTAAGGCCAACGACGTCATGCATCAAGAGAGACAATCAATCAATCAATCAATCAATTTTTATTTGTATAGCCCTCAATCACAGCAGAAGTCTCAAAGGGCTTTACAGAGGCAATATAATAGCTAATTAATATGCTCACTCGCCACCCTGTGGTCTGGGGTGTGAATTGCAACCTGTCAAAATGACAGATGGACTTCAGTTTTTTTCCGTCACCGTTTTAGAAAACCGGTCAACGACGGAAAATATTCAATTAACGCGACCCCTGGTCTGAACAGTATAATGTTTCACATTAAGAATATGACTTACCATTGTGATCATTCAACATATCTTGTTTATTATGACAGAACAGCAAACAGGAAAGGGTTATGGGGGGAGAGAAGAAAAGAGACACAAGAAAAGAAAGAAATGAAACACGAGCAGTAACAAGAAATACATTGAACGCCTACACTATTAATATGTTGGTGCTATCGTCAACTAGATGTATTTCCGGTTGACACCGTGTGGGGGGCCTGTTGACCCGGGAGAGAAGGGGAGAAGGGTGGGGAAGTCTATGAGCTGAGTGATTGGGAGGGGTAGAGTGTACACAAATCAGCTCTGTGATCTACAACCCAGTAATCGTGTAAATCCCTTGTGAGTGTAAGCCCGTTGACAACCGACCCTACGCCGCCCCACCGCCAGTCCCGGCACCGGAACCCCCCACCTGAGCGCGCCCAATCACATCCAGCCGCATGCGAGCCCCGCCAAACACGTGACAGCCACGCAGACGAGCGGAGACACCACACAAGCGCCAACCCAGAGCCATGACCCCAACCCAGCCAGCCCGGGGCAGGGGGGTTGGGTGGCGTGGCGCAGCGCATCCCTCAAAATAAACAATCTCAAAATAACTTTTCAAAAACATGCATTATTTGTCATATTAATAAAATAAAGTAAAAAAATAAGATATTTCTTACCTCCCTTGACATCGATCACACCATAGTTCTTCTTACAATTGATATTTATTAATTTGTCACTGTCAAACTATGAACACACATTTAGAAAATACAATCACGAAAGGCGATGCCCCCCTGTTAGCTCGCTATTAGCCCGTTTCCTTATTGAACAGCGTTCGTTTTCACCGCTGGACCGTTGCCACTAATAGCTGCCATTTTCCTTGTTGAATTGCCCGATTTGAACCTTATTTCCCTTGATATTATTGTGCAGCCATTGAGGTATGTTTTTGTAAGCAAATATGTCTCTATTGATTTACTTTATAGCATTATTGTACGCTCTGTCATGATTGTATCTTGGGCAATTCATCAAGGAAAATGTCAACTATTAGTGGCACCGGTCCAGCAGTGGAAACGAACGCTGTTCAGTAAGCTAGCGGGCTAATAGCGAGCTAACGGGGGCATCGCCGAGCATGCGCCGCTAACCCTTTCTCAGATTTCTTGTCATGTTAACTAGCGTTCACCATCGCTTCCCAATTTAAAAGCAACGCTCGAAAATAACAGAAAATAGCACGGCGTGACGTCAAACAAGTCCAAATAGAACAAACTAAAGCAGAGCGCACATGTAGTATAATAAAGTACAGTGGTACCTCTACATACGAAGTGAATTCGTTCCAAGACCTTGTTTGTAAGTAGAAATGGTTGTATGTCGAGCAGAATTTTCCCATAAGAATACATTAAAATTCCATTAATTCGTTCCACAGCCCAAAAACCTACGCTCAATCTGTTAAAAATGCCAGGTGGTTTTGCATGTTACGTGTTTTGGATCCCCGTGGTGGCAAGTTGCAATTTGTTGTTTTTCTGATCAGGCATATTTTGGCCACCAAAGAGCTAAGACCTTTCCATTCTTCAAATCACAGCAGCCCAGCGCTATTTTGCAAAATTCTTAATAAATACTGCTGTTACAATTGCAAAAAGCAATTACAAAGAGCAAAACAAATATATCATGAAGAAAAATCGGAATAATAATAATAATACCGTATTGGCCCGAATATAAGACAGTGTTTTTTCCATTGAAATAACACTGAAAAAGAGGGGGTCGTCTTATATTCGCGGTCTAGACATTATACCCTTTCACGACGCTAGATGGCGCCAGATATCATTGAAGCCATGTTCTGTCATGACAGATCTCAGCTACTCTCCCCATTCACAACGCTAGATGGCGCCAGATATCGTTGAAGCGATGTTCAGTCATGACAGATCTCAGCTACTCTTTTTAGTTTAACCAGTTTGCATTATTTTATTGCAATGTTTTTCCTTATTCAGATTTGTTTCAAGACTACAGTTACAGTTAGACTTCAATTTGATGGTTAATGTCGTTATTGCAATTTTGTTGTTTTATCACAATAGATTGGTTTATTTACATTTCAAAAACCAGAAGCAATTGATTTACGAATGTGATTGCAGTTTAGTTTACATATTTAAATGTTGAAATATTAAGATTTGAATGAGGCAAAAAAACATGCTTTTTCTCTCAAATATATTGTTATAATCATTTGTTTCGGATGTACTGTAATTATTTTCTGTATAAAAATTAACTTGGTGTTCAAAAAGTCTTTTTTCAAACTTGAGTCTTGAAAAAGAGGAGGTCGTCTTATAATCAGGGCTGTCTTATATTCGGGCCAATACGGTAATATAATACGTAATAATAATGATAATACCTGTAATAATTAGAGGTGTGCGAAATTTCCGATTCCTAGATTATTCGTGATTCGGCCGTGGAAGATTGGAGAACGGTTCACAAACATCCAAATTCCGATTATTGAAATATGTCAAGTAAAGCGGAAGTAAAACACACTCAGCGCACCGCGCGGTCTTCGGGACGCAATGAGGAACGGAGCGAGAGTAGCTAAACATCATGCTTGTCATTACCCGGCCCCTCGGGTAATGCCAATGCTCAGCTCACGGCTCTAGCTCAACTCATGCCGCGAGATGAAAAAACAACAACATACCTGACTGCTGCCGACAGCTGCTACAAAGTACGTCCACATAATGTTGCGGTAGATATCATATTTATATTGGACTAGACGCAAAATAGACTCGGTGGCGTTAGCAGCACATGTACAGAAAACTACTTGGGCTTACTTAAGCCTGCGAGACTTTGAAAAAAAAATTTTTTTTTTTTTTTTAAAGTTTTTGTAACTAATGTACAAAACATTAAAAGCCGCTAATAGCGGGGGGGGGGGAGGTGTCATCAATAATCGATTTATAATCGAATCGTAGCCTCTGAATCGTAATCGTAATCGAATCGTTAGGTGCCCAAAGATTCCCACCTCTAGTAATAATGTTACACATCGGGTTCTAATGTGGCGGGTGTATTTTGCGTGGTGTACCTGAATGCACCGCGGGGCTGACGGCAGAGTGAGAGAGTGCAGTTGACTCTTTTCACGTCCTGTTGTTGCTATGAGTTGGCTTGTTGTGTTGCACAAGATCCGAAAAAAATGATTAAAAAACATACAAAGCCTGCGATCTCTTTGGCAATGGTACCAGAATAATAACTGTCACCTTATAAAGACTGGCAAACAGAGGTCGGAGGAGTATTGTCAAGCAGTTCAAGGACGTGCACCCCACGCTCATATTTTTCTATCATTCCATCTTCATTTCAATGGTAAGCCTCACCTTTTTTTTCTTTTTTCACCACCTGCTTTAACATTCTTAGAACCCATGTTGATTTCCCTCACAAGAAAATCCGCTGTGCGTCAGTCTTGCGGGACAACAATGAAATTGCCACGCTGTCATGAATCGTCGTATTTCGAGCATTTCGTCGGATGTAGAAACAAATGGCGTGCCAATTTTTACGTCAGATGTCAAAAAGATCGTGTGTCGAAGAGATCGTATGTCGAGGTACCACTGTACCAGATATGCATAGCAATTAAAGATTAACCATTTAGATTCAATAGCAAAATAAAATGACAAATAATATACTATACTTACCATCAATGCTGAGAGGTAGCGGACAAGACACTTAAAAAGACAACAACAACAACAACAAAACTGGAGACAAAACAGCGAACGAGGTTCTGGCGTCAGAAAGTTGAAATTGGGTAAATTGGATAAGTTGTAACCTGTAGTATTGAATAATGTAATTGTTTCCCAATGGAAAAGCAGATCTTGGCAAATATCCTATTTATGATTCCTTCCAAAAATAATCATTGGTTTTCATCGAGGACTACGGAAATCGGAAAATATTGACATTTTTTGGCCCTTTTTTCAACTTGAGAACTTGTCCCCAAATTAGGCCTGCACAATACATCGTTTGAACATCGCTCTCGCAATATGCGCATGCGCAATAGTCCAGGGGTCCCCAACCTTTTTTTTTTTGCACCACGGACCGGTGTGATTTGGGTCTTTTTTTTCACGGACCGGTGTTCTGTCAAATTTTGCACCCTTATAAAATTTAAAAAGATAAAAAACAAGGAATAAAAATGAAATAATTCCCCCCAAAAATGTATTTTCTTTTAATTCAACTCTTTTCATTCTACTCCATGCTCAATGCTGTTTCCTTTCAATACCACCGGATGTGGCTTTTCCATTCCATGTTACGTCTTTCCATCTCTCTTAAGCGTGTTTGTTTGTGTGCGCCGCTGCCTCAACTGTAATTGAAGTCGTAACTCAGTGCTAGCTTCACTGATGCGCGGCGGTCTGAGCGGCAGAGCGGAGTGGATCAGGCCTCGGATGGTCGCTCTTGTCGTAATGAGTGCAGGTTCTACGCGTGTCAGAAGAACACAGTTTCTGTCTTATCTTAACTCTTTGGCTGCCATTGACACTGGTAGACATCTATTTCAGTTCAGTCGTGAAAGGCAAACTGGATGTCGTCACCTTATGCACTTCCTTTTTAGCGTCTCGGACACGAAAACGCTCAAGGACTGCTGCCGCCATGTCTTGAGCCAAGCACCGCTTGTACACTAGTGGTGTGATAATTAGGGCTGTCAAATTTATCGCGTTAAAATATTTGAGGCAATTAACGCATGCATGGAATGACCCCTTCATGCGTTGTCTCAAACAGTTTACAATGACGCCGTTTTATCACATTGAGAGCGAAAAGGCAGAAAAATGCGAGTGGACACAGGCATTCATTGGACCGCACCTTTTATTGGCTTGAAGAGCATACGACATGAGAAAAAAAGTCTTAAATATCATTATTATGTGAATTAGAATCATATTTTGAGACGATTTGACTATATACAACAATTTAGCAAAGCGCAGATGACGAGAAATTAGTCTTTTAATCTGCCGGTTAGCCACGCCTACCATTATAGGGCTCTAGCGTCCCCAACAGGTGGATGACGTCAGCGGGAGACTGGGCTGATCGGTTTTACTATTCAGCCCATTGAGGGAGAATTATTCAGAACGAGGAAAACGCGACGAAGAGAGCCGCAAAATGTCATTGTTTCAGTCTCTCTACTCCAATATTTTACAGGATATTCTTTTTATCCAAGTATTTTTCCACAATAGCTAAATAAATGGCTTGAGAAGGACCAGTCAGCCCGTCTAGGGGGAAGTGTTCACAACGAGGAAAACCCGACGAAGAGAGCTGCAAAATGTCATTGTTTCTGTCTCTTAAATATTTTTGCAGGATATTCTTTTTATCCAAGTATTTTCCCCAATTGCTAAATAGATCATGATTGGTCATGACAAATAAGTCTTGTGCTAAATGGAATATGAAATAAAAAAATGCACTAATTCAGGACGACATGGCAAAATTACTCCATAATGGTCAAAACTGTCGACTTCACCTTTACTGTCGCACCTCCCGAACGATATTTTATGACACCTAAATTGGACATGTCATTTTCCCTCCCCGGCTTTGGAGAATGTAAACAAACCAAGAGGCGTGACAGCTAGCCGACATGCTAACCTGAACCGAGGGATGTTTCAAAGTCTTCGAAGCGGAAAATCACACATAACTAGCCCGGATTATTTGACATGACGACTGGGTTGTCGATTGACTTCGCGGACCGGCAAACCGCCCGGCGTAGAGCAATTTATAGCTAGTTCCCCGGAGGAGGGCAACTGCAGTTGCTGTGCAGCTAACGTGCAGCTAATGTGCATGAGGAGAGCTTTTTACATGCCCATCAATGATCAAACGTAAGTAGTCCTATAATAAAGACAGTTTGTAGTGTTTACTTGGTAATCGCTGTATTCGTATTTGACATAATACAAAACAAGATGTTTACTCACTTCCTTGTAAGTCCAATGGTCCCACAGTAGTAGGGCTTGTTTTGGCCAATATCCACGGTGAATGTGAAACTTTTGAAACTCCAAAAAGGCTCATACGCCTCTTCCTTATAAAGCAAGATTTTTTCGCAGCCGTTTGGCTGGTGTGATGGGAAAAATAAACGTATTAATCCGCAAAATCAGTCCTCATACACAACAGTACGGCTGTAGAGTGGAGAGGACGCCTACAACCGTACACGTCACAGCGCCCTCCTCCTCAATGCAAGACCGAAGCCAGAAGTCACTCATTTTCCTGGTGCGGGATTCAAAAAAATCTAAATAGTTATAGCGATCGCTTCCACACACATCCAAGCGGTCCATATCGTTCAGGAGCATAAAATACCGCGTGTATTATGAAATAAACATGCTTTTTCGTGTCACATGCACTTTAAGCTTTGGCAGCCACCACTGACAGTCATGGTTGCTCAACTTCCCATCATGCATTTGGGCGGAGCAGGAAACATTCTTTATCTTAACACGCCTAATTGAACACAACGCAATATACACAATTTGCATGTATTAAAAGAATGTGCAAAAATTTTACAATATCTCTTGGAATAAAAGTGTTTGTAGCAACTGCATGATGATACAAGCTTTGTTTGACTCTACATGTGTACATCCACGTAATTAGCCTGTCTTAGCAAGTTCTATCCCTCTGACACAATGGGATCATCCACCTATTGTTGTCATTAGCATAGTAATCAGTCTTCCAATTCAGCAGGGAGTTGGGGCAGGGCTTCTTTTCTCCCTACGCTCGCGTGGCGTGCGACTTTGGGACGAGGTGGCTTTAGCCAGGGGCGGCAAGCCAAAGAGAGTTGTCGCTCGGGGGATCAAGTCATGTCACACAGAGGAGGAGGTCCCGGACATGGATTAACTGTGCTAAAGCTAATGCTAAAGGTGGAGCAGACTGCTGTTAAGACTCTCTAAGTCCTCTGGAGAGGCCGCATGCTGCGTTCCAAACCCCCCCCCCCCCCCCCAACCACCACCCCACCCGGCGAATGTTATCAGCTTCCCTCTTAAACATCTCGCTCATCTTCTTCAATTTCCTAATGCCAAAGCCACTATGCTGCGGGCTTCAAGGTGAGGAAGGGAATCGGCTTGACGGAATTCAATCATATTCAACAAACTACTAAAGCGGAACCATTAAATTCGGACTCATTTACCAGTAACAGAAGAAATTGAATTCATTTGAACCACACTTTTTTTTTTCTCAGTGGCTACCATTGACAGCGATGGACATCTGATCCATTTGAACTGGGAGACTCCGATTTTTCTCTGCCAGGCTTTCCATTTCAAATTGATTGGACATCTAGCCATGAAGAACTCCTTTAAATTCACAGCAGAAGGATGATTAGAAGCTACATGATTGGACGTCTATCATTGTCAATGGCACTGAAAGCGCTAATTTAAGTTTTTGTATAAATAGTGTTATAAATGTAAGTTCAAGATAACTCACGAATGAATGAAGGGATTATCTATTAATTGAAGAGGTGATTCAATTTTGGTGTCATGAGGTCAAAGGTTACCGAGGTCATAAAAGTTATTTCGCACTAACTTGATCACAGATTAGTCTAGTTAACTCAAATTTGCCTGGTAGGTGATATGATGGGAAGAGAAATGGGTTAAAGGTCACAGAGGTCATGAATTTGACGATGCTTTGAATTTGGCTGCTTGGGCAGAAATCTGCTTGTTTATTGTGCTCCTCTTGTTCTATTACTGTGGAACAAAATTAGAACCAAAAATTATGCGCTGATAAAAGTTATGTGTAAGTTATGAATTTTATTTCACAATGTAACTTCATTAATATATAAATATAAAGATGCCATCACCTTTTATCAAGGACTACAGAAATCCGAGAATATAATGCAATTTTCGCACTATAATGCGCACCTGACTATAAGCCACCACCCACCAAATTTGACACAAAAACGGAACATCATAGATAAGCTGCACCGGACTATAAGCCGCAGCTCTCCTAACTTCATTATCCGATATTTACACCAAAAGATATTAACCAGTTACACTTTATTTGACAGTGGTGTCATGAGACCATCTTAATTATGACATGACACTGTCATGAGCATTAATGAATGCTTATGACAGATGTCATTTAGTGTCATCCGGCAAGTTATCTCACTTTTGAATGGATGCAAAAGATCTGAGCTGGACATAAATGGAGTTAGTGACAAAATTTGCCGGGTGATACTTAGTGACATCTGTCTTAAGCATTCATTAATGCCCATGACAATGTTGTGTCCTAATTATGACGGTCTTATGACAGTCTTATGACGCTGCTGTCAAATTAAGTGTAACCTATTAACCCAAATAAATCAACAAATAGGTCGCACTGGACTATAAGCCGCATGATTCAAAATGAGGGGGAAAAAGTAGCGGTTAGTCTGAAAATTACGGTACTCATATAACATACTCATACATACACAACATACACAATATACCTTGCTTTAATGAAAAAAGAAATATTATAAAAGAGAATATTTACTGTAGATAAGTTTTTGAACCCACCAAAAGAAAGATTAGACACTCTTCTTTAAGTAAGTTCATATCAATTTCCATTCTTTAGATAGCAGCTTTAGAAAATAGCTTAGTTTGAGCAATTTTCCCATTTCTGATGAAAAAACAGAGAAATTGAACTTTTTGTAAAAGCATACATTTCAAACATAACTTTGACACAGGTATTTTTTGCTTTTGTGACATCCCAAACATCTGAATAATGTTTTCCTTCTACAAAATAACTTAAACAACAAGACAAATACAGCTTTTGATAGCAAAGTAACAATTTATTTGCAAATAACTAAACTATTATTACTGTGTGCTGGTTACCGGTTTCACGGTTTACCGTGGTGTGAAAACGTCGCGGTTTCAAAACCACTAAAATTTTCCGTCAGACCGTAGTACGGTATTCGCTATTTTTCATATGTCAAAAATGCAGCCAGAAGTGGCTTGGCGCGGCAGCGCTCACCCCTTCCTGTTTGTTGCTGTGTGTGAAAGTGACGCTATCGGCTAGACAGCCAGTGAACCCAAAAACAAATACTCCAAACATAAGGCGTACTTTTCTTCAATTTATTAAGCTCTCAAATCGTGGTAAGTGGAATATACAAAATGAATACATTTAAAACGTTGTACAATTGTATTTTTCCATGTGTGAGTAGCTTCAACAGATTATTAGCACCATGAAAAGTTCGCCAAAAACAAAACACACATTTTCCTTTCAAATTCAATATACAAACTAAAAGCTTACAAAGACGAATGTTAGCCTAGGCTTAGCTGGGAGAGCAACTTCATCGAGTGTTACAGCCGCAGAGTGAGAAAACAAGCTCGATTTGCTTGAATGAAGGGGAATAGGGGATAGCATCAAAGATCGCTAATTGTGAAAGATGCTCTTGCCCTAAGCACAAATCCACGTTCGCTGGATCAAGGAGAGGTCTCACTCCCAATGTGTTTTGTTTTTTGTTTGTTTAGATGAAACCTTTCAACAACAATATTGACACTTTAAACTAACTTATACATTTTTAACTAACTTATTAACTTATGAATTCTTTG
This sequence comes from Corythoichthys intestinalis, assembly GCF_030265065.1. Lineage (NCBI taxonomy): Eukaryota > Metazoa > Chordata > Actinopteri > Syngnathiformes > Syngnathidae > Corythoichthys > Corythoichthys intestinalis. Next base: position 18,103,184 of record NC_080406.1, read on the forward strand.
TTTTTTAACACATAGGCATGACATCATGTAGACTAGAGCTGACACAGTGGCTGAAAATGGCGAGACTTCACTTGAGCTTTTCCACCCTCAAAACAAAGTCATGCAGTAGAATTTAAAAAAAAAAAATATTCAGAAGTGTTTTTACTTTTTTATAGAAATGATTTTGTTCTTGCTCTAATCTTGAGCAACTTGAGCTGTGGCTATGATCTATAAGTTAGATTTATTTTAATTTTATTTAAAATATTTGTTTTTTTCTATTGATAATTTATTTTAACAATATATTCATGTTCCATTTTGCAACTATGTTCTGGGGAAAAAAAAAAAAAAAAAAAACTGTTCAATGGGGGGGAATTTTTTTTTTTTTTTAACCCATACATCTCAAAATAACACATTTTGGAGCTATAATTGCAATACCGTGATACCGCGGTATTTTTGCCCACGGTTATTGTACCGTCAAAATCTCATACCGGCACATGCCTAGAGATGACGCTGTTGTGGCCGTGGCTGTATCGGCAGACGGGGTAAATTTTGTCCTCATCACCGCCTGTCTCTCTCATCAAGATAGATTTTTTTGAATCTTTCTTTTGTAGTGACCACTACCTTATAACAGAATTCACCTAGGGAACTTGTGTGGGGCATGTGCCTTGTGTTTGACATCGTTCTCCACATTTTTCTCACGCTTCTTACTTCTTTCAACTTCCGTTTCCTGACTATTTCTCTTCATTCATTTCCTTTCATGGTCCGATATGAGTTCTTACTAAATGCGCTACTGCCCTCCAGTGGCCAGTTTTATCGCCTTAAAATGGATTTTGAGCATTGCGCTTTGGAGCAAACTTGCATCAGAACCTAGTGATGTCTCTTGTGAGAAAAAAAAAAAAACATAAAATACATATAAATACCATTTTAGGACACTGAAACCATTAAAAATAGAACGTATTTATACGTTTTTTGGAGCAATTGAGTTAAATACATATTAGGCGAGTATATATAAATGAGGGAGACCCGCCGGCACCTTTGGATGATTACTGGAGGCGCCATCCATATTCATAAACGCAGGTGAGTTTGGTGGAATATTCATGAAGCTGCTGTCAGGTGATTAGACACCGGGAGACATAAATCACAGTAAGAGCCAGCAGAGAAAAGGTGATAGCTGGTCAAAAGTGTTTGGAGGAAATAGCAGATAAGCCTTTCAGGTATTAAAAGACTCCACACGGAGCGGAGACACAGATTGGAAATGAGTTCTAGTCCGTCCTCATTTGAAGATCCCAAAACTTGCCCCTTCCAGTTTTGCAGCTACTTTGAAGTTTAAAAAAAAAACAAAAAAAAAAGTCGGGAGTGATAGTTCTCCTTCTCCACTCCCCACTGACTCCCACTGTTGTTGTGCAGCCTTAAAAACAAGAGTTGTGCGCTGGCGCTTTTGGGGTTTGGGGCTTCAATTTGCTAGCATGCTTCCTTATAAAAATCTAGCGCAAGCCTTTGTGCACAAAAACAAAAAAATCAAGGGAGGAAAAAACGATTTTCGCTGCTATTAAAAGGAGACAAATTGGGCACACGTGGGAGCGGGTTGAAATGAAGGTTTGAGCAGTCAATTAGAGGCTGTAATATGTGTCTGTGTACACTGTAATGACAGTACATGGCCGGGAAAAGTGCTGAGGTCGGACTGCGGGATGCACAAATGGGATATGGTTGGATCTCTGTTTCGGCCCTCCCTATGACACATTTGAATACAAGTCGCAGAGCTACAATCAGACTTTTAATTAAATTTTTGCTTAATGGTTGGCGCGCTTTCTCAGTGCAAGATGGAATCCCCGTGGTCCTATTTAAGTTAGCTGGATGTTCACCCAGGTTGCCCTGGAAACCGCAGTGGCCTATGAAACGGATGGCAGCTTGTCAAAGTCAAGTTCAAGGCCAACTTTAAATCAGTTCAGAGTTTCTTGCTGCAATGTTGTCAGGGAACACACAGTTGCTCTTGTTTTTCTTCTTCACCTGAGATTGTGGACCTTGGCAAAGAAAAATCCTACAGCAAAATGCATCGGGAAGGAACAGTTAACAGGCAAAGAGTGGGTTTTGTAAACAGAATCAATGTTTCGAAACACTTTTTACAATTCTGTCCAATATTTGTATCAGTTCAGTCATTTTGGGGGATATTCTACAACTCCTTCCCTGTCATTGACACTGATTAGAGATCAATTACTTTACTTTTTAAGTCAGATGGCTGGCATTGATTGAATATGTGTCCGTGCCATTGGCAACAGTAAACTTCCAATCCATTTGTCAATGCGTGTTTGTATATACATTTTACTACCCCGACACTTACTCCGTGAATAATTTACATATACCTGGGCTGGCCAGTGTTTTTTGGCAACCCTTTTCATTTTTGTTTGTCTTCTATGACCCTATCATGGGCATTACTGAATGCTTATGACTGATGTGATTCAGTTTCATCCGGCAAATTATGTACCTAACTCCCTTATGTCCAGCTCGGATCATTTACATCCATTCAAAAGTGAGATAATTTGCCGGAAGACTCTAAAAGGCATCTCTTAAAAGCATTCATTAATGCTCATTACAGTGTGATGTCATAATTATGATTGTCTTATGACAGTCTTATTGCGCCACTGTCAAATATAGTGTTACCAAATACCATAACTAGCAAATAATGAAACAACTGGAACAGTAACTGAAGAAATAATTAGCACAGAACTTTTGACTTTCTGTAGCGCTGCAATGCATGCGAGGAGGCATGTTGGATGACAATATTGTTGACAGCAGGTGGCAGCAGAGGTTGACTGTCTCCCCCAAGGCAGCAGTGATGTCCAAATGAAGCTTCTTGAAGCAGTGAAGCATTGCAGTCAATTGGTTCAAAGCTTCATGGTCTTATGACAGTCGTATAATGCTGCTGTCAAATAAAGTTTTAACGGTTAATATCTTTTGGGGTAAATATCCCATCATACAGTTAGGACAGCTGCAGCTTATAAACCAGTGCGGCTTATCTATGAACAAATGCCGTTTTCGTCTCAAATTTGGTGGGTGGCGGCTTATAGTCAGGCAGGTGCGCCTTATAGTCCGGAAATTACGGTGTTAGTCATAGTCATATTTTAGTCATTTCAAAATGTGTTCTTCTTTGTCTAGTTTTGGTCGACGAAATCTCCAAAACATTTCCTCTAGTTTTAGTCGACAATTACACAAAATGCTTTCGTCTGTAAAATTCAAATGTTTTAGTTCAAAAATAAATAAACGTATCCAACAATTTCGAATGAACACAGACAGACGAGCACATATTGTAGCGTCTACAAGGACTACGGCAACTAGAATACATATTCAGCAGGAAAAGCAGTACATCATTTTCAATTAAACCCACATCAAACATAACTTTGACTTTAACACAGCTATTTTTTGCTTTAGTTACATCCCAAACATCTGAATAATGCTTTCCTTTTACAAAATAACATAAACAGTAAGACAAATAGAGCTTTTGATAGCAAAGTAACAATTTATTTACACATAACTAACTAAGGGATGACGCTGTTGTGGCCGCGACAGCAGGTGTAAACTTTTCCCTCATCGCTGCCTGTCTCTGCTCGGTTGTCCAGCACCTGGCATCCTGGGCGTCCTCGCAGTTGTTCTGCTTGGTCGCCTGCCGCCTGGTATCCTGGACGTCCATTCGGTCGTCTTCCCTGGCCGTTCGTCCCGTTGAATCGGGGATGTGGGTCTTACCAAATGCGCTACTGCCCTCCAGTGGCCAGTTTTATTGCTTTAAAATGGATTTTCAGCATTGTGCTTTGGAGCTAAGTTGAATCGGAACCCAGCAATGTCTCTTGTGGGAAAAAAAAAAAAAAAAACGTAAAAGTTAAAAATAGTAAAAATATTTCTACGTTTTGGGAGCAAATGAGTTGAAAAAAAAATACAGTAAATATTCTTTGCTTTTTTTTTTTTTTTTTTTTTTTTTTTAAACATCCCTTCACGTTCATTTGTCAGGAACAAAAAACAAAACAAGCAAACGCAACAACTTCGTAATGTCAAACAGCACCCACATCTTGGGTTTTTATGTTTTTTTTTTTTCATCTGTTCATTTGTCAGAAACCTAAAGGAAGAACTCAATCAAAACATTTCAATTTGACCCTAACAAATAATATAGTGCACTAGTGTGAAAAGGCACTTAAAGGTAATATGAGTGAATGAACGGTTGGCAACCAGTCCAGATTGCACCATTCGTGTACCATGCCATCATTGTTATTGTCTCTTTTTCTGTCTAGTTTCGAAATGTAAAAGCAACTCAGTTCAAAACTGTGAAGTATAAAAGTGGCAAACAATTTGCACAAAAGTGTTTTTGCGCGCTAACAAAACAACTCGCACCGGCCCTTCGATCGTAGGTGAGCTTCCTTGAAGTTTGGATGCCGAGTTAAAGCAGAACAGAGGAAATGTTGACAATCTCGTTTCGGCGACAGCCCCCGGAGGCTCATTAAGGGGAACGCCACTGACGCAAACTCCACACTCCGCTCGCTGAGAGTGTGTAGACGGCGGTGCGCGCCTTGCTACTTTGCGATTGAACTGACTCCCATCACGCTACATAGTGGCCCTAATCAATGGCGCATTCACTATCATTTACTGATCTATGGGTTCCTTTATTGTCTATTCGCATGCAACATGTACTCATTAGTTACTATTGACGGCGATAGATGAACCTAGCTTGGCAAGCCAGCCTGCCTTTGGCCATTTAGAGGATACATGGCAAGTCTGGTCTTCTGTGGTTTGGTCTGGATTTAAAAATGAATGCTAGAGATAATGGGTGTGACAAAATATCGAAATGGTGATATATCGTGATACTTTGTATCCCAAATGGTTATCGATATGCTCCTGCCTAGAATCGAGATATCGTTTTAAAAAGGTGTCAATGTCTTAAAAACAAAAACAAAAAAAGGAACCAACAAGTTGCTACCAAAATCTTCACCATAATAGTGTCTCAGTTTACTCTAGGGCTGCATTGACGGTGCTTGACGCCCAATCCATTTAGACTGGGAACGTTCGTTCATTCGAAACCAGAGCATTCACAGTCATTCTGTCCGATTTTCAGGGCATTTAAAGGTAACTTGCTGTTCATTTTAGGGCATTTACAGGTCATTTTCTGTTGAGTTTGAGTCACAGCCTATTCTTTTGGGTGATTCCCAGTTCACTTCCTGTTCTGTAACTCAAAATAAACAGGAAGAGACCCATAAAATACCCCAAAATCAACAGGAAGTAACTGAAAATCAACAGATCAATCTCAATCGGAGTAGAGCCCCATGTAAGATATCACCCCGTGTGGTCTCATTGATCCTAAGAAAGGTGAAGAATCAGCCCAGAAGTACATGACAGGAGTTGGTCAATGACCTGAAAAGAGCTGGGACCACCGTTTCCAAGGTTAATGTTGGTAGTACACTAAGATGTCATGATTTGAAATCATGCATGGCACGGAAGGTTCCCATGCTTAAACCACCACATGTCAAGGCCGTCTTAAGTTTGCCTATGACCATTTAGATGAAACTGAGGAGTCATGAGAGCAAATTTTGTCATCAGATGAGACCAAAATAGAACCTACTGTAGGTCATAATTCCACTAACCATGTTTGGAAGAAAAAGAATGATGAGTACTATCCCAAGAACACCATCCCTCCTGTGAAGCACGGGGCTGGTAGCATCATGCTTTGGGGGTGTTTTTCTGCACATCGGAAAGGACGAGAGCACTATATAAAAGAGAGGATGACTGAGGCCCTGTATTGTGAGATTTTGGGAACAACCTCCTTCCTTCTGTAAGAGCATTAAAGGTGGGTTGTGGCTGGGTCTTCCAACGTAACAATGATCCGAAGCACACAGCCAGGAAAACCAAGGAGCGGCTCCATAAGAAGGTTCTTGCATGGCCTAGCCAGTCTCCAGACCTAAACCCAATAGAAAACCTTTGGAGGGAGCTCAAACTCTGTGTTTCTCAGCAACAGCCCGGAAAACTGACTGATCTAGAGAAGATCTGTGTGGAGGAGTGGGCCAAGATCCACCCTACAGTGTGTGCAAACGTGGTGAAAAACTAGAGGAAATGTTTGACCTTTGGAATTGCAAACAAAGGCTGCTGTACCAAATATTAACATCAGTTTTCTCAGGTGTTCAAATACTTATTTGCAGCTGATTCACACAAATAAATAGTTTTAAAAAATCACACATTGCGATTTCTGGATTTTTCTTTTTAGATTATCCCTCTCACCGTGGACATGCACCTATGATGAAAATGTCAGACCCCCCATGAATTCTAAGTGGAAGAACTTCCAAAATAGCAGTGTGTTCAAATACTTATTTATATATATTTTGAATTAAAAATACATTTTAAAAATAAGAGAATACTTACTCTTAAATTTAATGTTCTGGTTACTGTATTACTGTAATAAAAATTAATACATAGTTAAATAAAAAAATAAATAAATACTTTCTCACACTGTGTATTTTCTTGGTGTTTTTCAGGGTCTATGCGGGCAATTAAAAAGCATTCAAAGTCATTAAATATATTTTGTCAAAATTCAGGCCTTAAAAAGCATTAAAAGTTATTAAATGGATTTTGTCCAAATTTAGGCCTTAAAAAGCATTAAATTAAATGTTTGAGGCATTAAAAAGTATGTAAACTTGAAGGTTAAATTATGTGAGAAATCTTATTTTGTAATCTAAATCTAATTATGATGATGTGTATGAGTGTGGGTGCTGGGTATAAACATTAACTTAGTTTAAAGCGGCATTAAAAAGCATTAAATGAGATGAGCTGATACCTGTAGAAAGCTAGTTTTTAAAAAAAATTAAAATTATTAACTTATTGACCACCACTGATGGCGCTCGACATGCAAGCTATTTGAAGGGGGAAGGTTGCATTTGTTCATTCGCTGCGACCTTCCCAATTCAAATGTATTGGACATCTACTAGTGAGAAGCCCATTCAATTCACAGCAGAAGGATGATTGGACGCCACACGACTGAACGTCTATCACAGTTAACGGCCCTGAAAAAGTTAAGTAGGAGAGACGTTGAGGTTGTTTTACCGCTTTTTTGCATCATTGCTTGTTTGTGGCGCCACTGCTTAAGCCGAGCCTTAATTATAACAAATTGTAATAGCAGCCCGTGCTTCTTAATAGGGCTGGAATAATTAGCATATTTTATCTTTGAAAAAGCATTTCTGGAAACATTGATGTACAGCTTGAGCATTTCAATCCGTTTTTCCTCCTGGCGGTGGATTCAAACTCAGAGGTAAAAAAGGGTGGCCTCCGTTGCCAAGCCAATCTTGCATGTCGCTCCCTTTGAAGGTTCTGAGGTAAAGAAATGATTGCCAGGATTTTGCAGAGCTCTTGCACTCATTTGTGGGCTATGGCAGTGATGACTTTACCATAACTACATTTCCACATGTCCAGTTACCTCAATGGCTGCCGTTGAGAGTGAGCAGTGTTGTTAATCTTACTTTAAAAAAGTAATTAGTTACAGTTACAAATTACTTCTCCCAAAGTGTAATTGAGTTAGGAAATCAGTTACCGCAATGTAAGAGTAATTAGTTACTCGGCAAAGTAACTGACGTTACTTTTCATGTTCTACACGTTATTACATGATTCATTCTATTACGTCTTTCACATGAAATATGTTGATATTAACTGATTGAATTGAATTGTCTTTTTCATTCCCCAAAAAACATGGGTCACACTTTTTACATTTTTAAAAAATTCCCCTATATAAGAGCGTGATGGTATACAAACTTTAACTTTCAAATGATGTGAGAAAAAAGCCGTTTTTGTTTTTCCTGTTGTACTGAACCCGCACCGAACCGTATGTACTGAACCTTGACTTGTGTGTACCGTCACACCCCTAATATACAGCGGAAAACACAGAAAAGACTGAAAAAGCAGTTTCTGCTCTTGCGCCACTCTTTAAAATAAACTGCTGTATTTTAAGCCAAAAGAACTGTTGTGTTTGATAGAACAATATGTCTATATGCTGCCATAGCAGATTCATGGCGCATTAAGCCCCCGAACTATTTTTAATTCGTCCATTTTACCCTGGAAACCCCGGTTTACAGACGACACGCAACCGCTTTTGTTTCATCCCGGCCATAAAAAGACGGCAATTATATTTCTTATTCAAAATGTCTTTCAATTTTAGCTTAGAATCATTAATTTATGTCTAATATTTCGCTTAAAAAAAAAAAAAAAACGACCTTAAAAATATTCACTCGCATATTTTAAACTTTTAAACAAATTACGTCACAATGAAAAAAATGGTGTCTGTAAATCGGTCACGGATATCTCCCTCATAACGATCGCTTAATTGTATTTTTTTGGTACAGTCACATTTTCCCTGATATTTTAGATGATAAATAATTAATCCAAACAAAGAAAAATGAAAAAAAAAAAAAAAAAAACATTAAAAGGGTAAATAAATGAAAAAGAACATCTCGACCACTCCTTGATGTATGCGATTTCTGCATCGCGACCCCTTGTTAAACTACCATGTTTCACCTTTAATATCCCCCCAAAATCCGGATGTGTCCATTCACATCTGTGTCTTGACACTCGATGATAATGCTACATGGAGTTTTTGGATCGAAACAAGGTAACTACCCAATAATATTTCGTTAAAATCATGCCGTCTTTAATTATGCTCTAGCGTGCGCTCACCTCCAGTTAGTGTTTCGTGGTTTAATTTTTTTTTTTAAATGCCCTCCTGTTCAATATTTTTTCTCCCAGAAAATTGAGATTTTAAGCTTTCCATTGATGTATCACACATGCATATACGACAATTCTGAAATATGGCCAAATTGGGGGTCTCGGAGCGGAACTTCAAATCACCTGTTTTCCGCCATAGATGTTTTTCAATATGCAGGTCAGGCTCTGAATCTCTTCCCTCTCCTAACTTTGCTCGTTGTTTTAATTTTAACAACAACAAAAAATCACACAAGGTTTATGGATACGTCATTCAAGAAAAGTTTAGGGCAAGTGACTATTTTTGGTAATAAAAAACAAAAAAATATATATTAGTCAGCTGACTATTTTTACGATTAGTCGACTAATCTAATTATTAGTATTACTAATTTAATTAGCAATTCATCTCGCTTATTAATTCACAAAATCATTTTAGAACACTTACATTCTTCATTAAAGTACAAATAAACACATAATTAACAATAATTAATCACAAAAAAAAAGTCAAATGATGATAGCATTAACTAGTGCAAAAGAATGGAATATAAAAACAGATTCAGAACACTGACTTCGCCTTTTCATCATGATTCAAAACAATTCTTAAAACAAATTCTAGCATTAATATTATAGTATACTACTATATATATAATAGTATTATAATTATTATAATAGGGCTGCCAAACGATTAAAATTTTTAATCGAGTTAATCACAACTTAAAAATTAATTAATCGTAATTAATCGCATTTCAAACCATCTCTAAAATATGCCATATTTTTCTGTAAATTATTGTTGGAATGGAAAGATAAGACACAAGACGGATATATACATACAACATACTGTACATAAGTACTGTATTTGTTTATTAAAACAATAAATCCTCAAATGGCATTATTAACATTCTTTCTGTTAAAGTGATCCACGGATAGAAAGACTTGTAGTTCTTAAAAGATAAATGTTATAGTTACAAGTTATAGTAATTTTATATCAAAACTCCTCTTCATGTTTTTGTTTTTATAAAACTTGTAAAATTTTCAATCAAAAGTAGAGTTAATATAATAATAATAAGAATAAAAATAACAATAATAAGAATAGAGTGACCAAAGTCTGAGTAAGTTTTACGTGTATTTTGCATAGCTATTTTGATATGGAATGCCAGTTCATTTTGCATTGTTGTTTAACTGTGTGAGAATAGGGCCTCATTACTATAGACTGAAGTGCTTTTTTTTTGTGATCGGAATATTATTTTTGTTGTGCTTTCACTAAATGATACTTATGTTTGATGTGAAGGAGTTGCCGAAGCATATGCCAATAAACGGCGCCATCCAAAGAACGCCTGTGTCCACTCGCCTTTATAACATATATATCACTGTACATATCTTACCCAAAATACAACAAGAGACACATAATTGCCACTAAAAGAAAGAAAACTTACAGAAATATGTGTGGAGCACAAATAGCACAATGCAACAGCATAAACGTCTCACCACAACTACTAATTCTCCCACGTTTAGAAGGAATAACATTCGTATGGAACGGCGCTGCCCCCAAGCGGCCGGTGGCATTCTCTTCACTCTTAATGTCCATAAACGGCGTCATTGTAATCTGTTTGAGGCAATGTGTGAGCGGGTCATTCAGTGCATGCGTTAATTGCGTCAAATATTTTAACGTGATTAATTTTTTAAAAATAATTAACGCCCGTTAACGCGATAATTTTGACAGCCCTACTGCAAATGTTTCATAGCAGGCTAAAGTAGGTGTCTTTTTTCCCCATTAGCCTCAATGTAGCAACGCTAACGTGTACAGTGTTTAATGTACCGTATTGGCCCGAATATAAGACGGCCCTGATTATAAGATGACCCCCTCTTTTTCAAGACTCAAGTTTGAAAAAAGACTTTTTGAACACCAAATTATTTTGTATACAGAAAATAATTACAGTACATCTGAAACAAATGATTATAACAATATACAGTATTTGTGATAAGAAAAAGCATGTTATCTTGCCTCATTCAAATCTTAATATCTGAACATTTAAATATGTAAAGTGCAATCACATTCGTAAATGAATGACTTCTGTTTTTTTAAAATGTAAATAAACCAATCTAGTGTGATAAAACAACTAAATTGCAATAACTGCATTAACCATCAAGTGCAGTCTAACTGTAACTGTTGTCTTGAAAAAACAAATCTGAATAAGGAAAAATATTGCAATAAAATAATGCAAACTTATTTACTTACTTAAACTTGAGAGTAGCTGAGATCTGTCTTGACAGAACATCGCTTCAATGATATCTGGCGCCATCTAGCGTCGTGAATGAGTATAACGTCTAGAGCGCGATTATAAGACGACCCCCACTTTTTCAGTCTTATTTCAATGCAAAAAACACCGTCTTATATTCGGGCCAATACGGTAGATGTGTTTCCTAATTTTGTATGTCTGAACTTTAATTGTACGGCGTGTTGATGACCAATAAACATTTGGGAAAGGAACTGGTGTCTCTTATGCCATCACCACGCACGCACAAATGTATGCGCGCACGCACGTGGCGATAAAACGCAGCCGTGAAAATTACCGCCCTCATTTTTATTTACCGTGCGATAAATGGACTCATTGCATATCGCGACAGGCTTAGCAACTTCAATAAAACATGATGTTAGTTACTTAGATGGACGATCTGCCAGCTTGTTGTCTCCTGTCGTCTTCCAAAATTACAGCTGGCTGACGGCGCTTTAGGTGTTCATTCACGGCTGACGTGCAGCCAAGCTTGGCATTGAAGACACAGGACACAACAGTGTACCCTCCTTTGTTTCGTTGAAAAAGGTCAATGTTTTGGCCACTCTGGTGTGCTTTTTTTTGCTTTGTGCTGTTTTCCCCGCTAGCCTACCCAGCGTCCGACATTCTCAAATTTCCACGCATATATTTGTTATCCCTTCATTAATCGTTTAATTTTTAATACCAGTTTTTGAAAATCAGGTTAGTAAACCAGGGTGAATGAGGAACACAGTTAAAAAATCACCTGTAATTATAAGATTGTCTAGAAAAAAATGAATCCGTCCAAATATTGCTCAATTGTCCATCAGAGAAGCCCACAGTGTTATATTGTGGTTGTAAATACAGAACACCACTGCAAAGTTAAATTGGGTAACAACAATATTAGTGCAGGTCTCAAGCTTTGCAACAGTAGTAATTAGACTTATTAAACTCATTAGTCTCTGCTGGGATCATTTTCTAATTGCGTCAAGTATAACACACAACAATTTTATGTTATTATTTCTGCATTAGTGCACTCTCCGTCTTCCTCTACTTTCCTTTTACCTAAATGGGAGGGCTTGCAGTAAATGTGAACATTTTAGCAACATTAACAGTCATAAATGTCCAGTCAGTTTGAACAGAAAGGGGCTGACAGCAATCAAATGATCAAATTATTTTTCTAGGGTTGCAATAAATGGATATTTTGATAGTTTTAATCAGTATCTTGATAAATAATAATAGGTAGAGGTGGGAATCTTGGGGCACCTAACGATTAGATTAGATTAGAGGCTACGATTCGAATTTATATCGATTATTGATGCACACCCTCTCCCCCCACTCCCAGCTATCAGCTGGTTTTTAATGTTTCGTACATTAGTTACAAAAATTGTAGAAAAATACTCTCAGGCTTAAATAAACTACTATTCCAGTATCAAGTTAATAGTTCAAAACAGTAAAAAAGATACTCCAGTCCCCATTCTGTATCAGCAGCTTTAAACTAAATTCAGTTAATTTAATGTTGTGAATCAACTGTTAAAGTTGTTAAAATTCCTCCCGTTGTTCCATATTTTCCCTTCTGTCTACTTTCGACATATGAATGTTTTAAAACTGTTTCATCATTTAAAGATAGATTTAAGTCAAGATTTTGCCGATTTAGGAGTACCGTATTGGCCCGAATATAACACGGCCCTGATTATAAGACGACCCCCTTGTTTTCAAGACTGAAGTTTGAAAAAATACTTTATGAACACCAAATTATTTTTTTATCCAGAAAATAATTACAGTACATCTGAAACAAATGATTATAACAGTATATTTGAGTGAAAAGCATGTTATTTTGCCTCATTCAAATCTTAATATCTGAACATTTAAATATGTAAACTAAAGTGCAATCACATTCATAAATGAATGGCTGCTGGTTTTTGAAATGTAAATAATCCAATCTATTGTGATAAAACAACAAAATTGCAATAACTGCATTAATCATCAAAGTGAAGTCTAACTGTAACTGTAGTCTTGAAACAAATCTGAATAAGGAAAAACATTGCAATAAAAAATTACAAACTGGTTAAACTTGAGATAAGCTGGGATCTGTCATGACAGAACATCGCTTCAATAATATCTGGCGCCATCTAGCATCGTGAATGGGTATAATGTCTAGACCGCGAATATAAGACGACCCCCTCTTTTTCAGTGTTATTTCAATGCAAAAAAACACCGTCTTATATTCGGGCCAGTACGGTATTTTAGATAAAAAATTAATCAGATTTGCTTGGAAGGTTCGCCACAGCAGCCTTCCAGAGAACTCTACTGCTTTAAGCTGGCGGCTGTTTACTAACGCGAGATTGTCTGTCATTTGGCATCTAGTTCTATATACAGGTGATATCTACCGTAGCATTATGTAGGCGTAGTTTGTAGCGGCTGTCGGTCGTAGTCAGGTATTATTGTTTTTTTATCTAGTGGCATGATTTGAGCATGTTCACTCTCGGCCCGTTCCTCATTGCGTCCCGAAGACCGCGCTGACTGTGTTTTAGTTCCGTTTTACTTGGCATATATTTTAATAATCGGAATTTGGATGTTTGTGAATTGTTCTTGAATCTTCCACGGCCAAATCGTGAAAAATCTAAGAATCGGAAATTTCGCACACCTCTAATAATAAGCTTATGGAAAAAAAAATACATGTTTACTGTTATATCACTCTGGGCTCAACATTTTAGCGAGAAATTTACAATGGAACAAAAACTAAATAAAAATAAAAAGAGGACGAGAGAAACCAGAGAATATTTACCCGTCCCTTCTTTTTTTGTTTATAATAAAAATAGATTTAAAATATATATGGTGGAAAACACAGACAAGACTGAAAAAGCAGTTTCTGCTCTTGCACTCCTCTATCAAAGAAACTGCTGTATTTTAAGCCAAAAGAACTGTTGTGTTTGATAGAACAATATGTCTACAGTATATGCTGCCATAGCAGATTTATGGAACATTAAGCCCCCGAACTATTTTTAAATTTGTCCGTTTTACCCTGAAAACCCCCATTTACAGACATTGCGCAACAGCTTTTGTTTCAACCCAGCCATAAAACAAAGGGCATTAATTCTATTTATTATTCAAAATATGTCATTTTTAGCTTAGAATCATTAATTGATGTATAATATTTCGTTTTTAAAAAAAAACGACTTTAAAACATTATTCACTCGCATTTTTTAAACTGTTAAACAAATTGAAAAACAATGAAAAAAATGGCGTCTGTAAAAAAAGTCACGGCTAATCTACCTCATAACTATCGCTTAATTTTATTTATTTTTTTGTTACTTTCGCATTTTCCCCAATATATTAGATAATAAATAATTGATCCGAACAAAGAAACATTGAAAAAAAAAAAACCTTGAAAAAATAAAATAAAAAAAATATGAAAAAGAACATCTCAACCACTCTTCAATGTCTGCTATTTCTGCATCGCGACACTTGTTATATGACCATGTTTAACCCATAAAATCCCCCAAAAATCCGGCTGTGGCCATTCACAGCTGTATCTTGACACTGGGTGATACATGCTACATCGAGTTTTTGGATCGAAAAGAGGTAAGTAAGCAATAATATCTCGTTAAAATCATGGCATCTTTAAATAATTTAATTATTAATTTAATTTTAATTTGCTCTCGTGTGCTCTCACCTCCAATTAGGGTTTTGCTGTTAAAAAAAAAAAAATTTTTTTTTTTTTTAAAATGCCTTCCTGTTCAAAACTTTTCTTCCCCCAGAAAATTGAGATTTTAATCTTTCCAATGATGCATCACAAATGCATATCGGACAATTTTGAAAGTTTGCCAAATTGGGGGTCTCAGAGCCACTTCAAGTCACTTGAGTGTTTTCCGCCATATACTATATTTAACTAAATGAAAAAATGATAATGAAGAAAATACCAAATTAAAAAAAAGATAATATTTAAAATCTATACATATTTTTGTTTTTAAAAAATGGAGGAATGATGAGAATATAATATTTCATAAAAAGAATTCATGGACTTCAATTGAATAATTAAAATTAAAGACAAATATTTACTATTGGCAGACTTAAAAAAAGAGGATTTGGACTATTTTTATGTCAACAATGACTCGAAATGATTCATCGACTATCAAAGTAGTTGTCGATTAAATTGTCTAATATCTCATTGTCTGACATTGACGTCCTACCCATTTGAATTGGAAGGAATGGCAGCGAATGCCACTTCAAATGGATTGGTCGCCTATTTGTGTGGAAAACAGATTTCAATTCACAGCAAAAAAAATGACAGTGACAGCCTTTTTTGAATCCCTATTTAGATTCACTGCCCTTAGTTGTCAGTCGTCCATTTGAAGTCTGTTTGATGCCAAAAGGGTAGTTTAGCGCCCTCTACTGGAAAGGAAACGGTACCATCAGCTCCTCACATTCCCCATTGATCAATATGTCTACTCTGAAGCTCAATAATATTGGCCAATCATTTGTAGCATTTAACTTGGATATCCCTAGAGATGACAGTCCCGCATTGCCCAATATTGACTGTTTCTTGTGCGTACTATTGACTAAACCCTTGACGTCTAATCGTGTGCTGGTTAGTCATCCTTCTGCTGCGTCCAATCCGTTTGAAGTGGGAGGGCTGACAGCGAATGAACTAGTCTTGGTCTATCGCTGTCATTGGCAGTGAATGAGCTAAAAAAAATTAAATAAAAATTACAAATCTTATGCCGCTAAGGTGACTGGGACCAATCATGTCATATCTATGACATGTTCTCCTCCCTTTCTGACATTTTGACAGACAGCTTGGTCTCCCTTTTTGTCCTCCTGTGACAAAATGTTCACCTCTTTTCACTGTACCTCCTGTACTTTGTCACACATTTCCTCTCTGCACTGATTTCAGCAACCTTTGATACGCGTTCCCCTTTCTTTATGTGTCACCTCTCGGCGACTGACGGTTATGAATGTATAATGTAACTTGCAGCCAAGGCGATGTGTTTCAGTGCGCTTTGTTCGTGGTCGGGATGAAAGAAAAACATGACTGTTGTGACTTTGAGGAGGTGTGAGAAGCCGGTGATGATCAAGGATTTTGCTTGCAAGTTGGAAGGTCATTATTTCCATAAAAAATCTATTCCTGTGATTGTGAGAGGTTTTAGTGACCAATGGTGACATTTTGATGAAACAAACATGTGTTCTACTGTGTTGATTAATATAGATTTTTTTCTGAGTGAAAGTGTTTTTCATTTTGATTTTGATAGTTAAATTGCATGTCATTTATTATGATATAACCCTGGGAAAGGCTACAGATTTAAGAAGCTCAACAAAGAGGATTTGATTGATTTTTAGATGGTAAATAATGGAGTTACAGTTGTATGGCGCCTTTCCACCTTTAAGGCCCTCAAAGTGCTTTACACTATATCCTCATCTACCTACTGGTGACAAAGCACCAGGAGCAACGTGGGGTTCAGTACAGTGTTATGAAAAATAATCTGAACCTTTTGGAATTTTTCACGTTTCTGCTTAAATCAACATCAAATGTAATCTGATCTTTGTCAAAATCACACAGATGAAAAATCAGTGTCTGCTTTAACTAAAACCACCCAAACATTTATAGGTTTTCATATTTTAATGAGCAGTTTGCAAAAAATGACAGAAGCGGGGAAAAAATAAGTAAGTGAACCATCACATTTAACTCATTCACTCCCAGCCATTTTCGCCAGAGCAAGGCCCTTCGGTCCCGGCCGTTTTACTGGATTTTGACAGATTTTGCAAGGCCCACAGAAAATTCTGTTCTATTGCTTTATAAACATAGACCACCAAAAGAAAGATTAGACTCTCTTCTTTCAGCAGGAAAAAAAGTAAGTTCATATCTTTTTCCATTCTTTAGAAATCAGCATTAGAAAATAGCTTAGTTTGAGCAATTTTCCAATTTCTGATGAAAAAACAAATTGAGCTTTATGTGAAAGCATACATTTCAAACAATGCTTTGACTTTAACACAGATTTTTTTTTAAAAATCTTTAGTTACATCCCAAACATCTGGATAATGTTTTCCTTTTACAAAATAACATAAACAACAAGACAAATACAGCTTTTGATAGCAAATTAACAATTTATTTACACATAACTAATTGAGAGATGACCCTGTTGTGGCCACGACAGCCAGGATAAACTTTTCCCTCATCACCGCCTGTCTCTGCTCGGCGAGCAGCCCGGACTCAACGGCATCGTCTGCTGCACTGGTGGTCCCGGCGGTTCTGCTCGGTTGTCCAGCACCTGGCATCCCGGTCGTCCTCCCGGTTGTTCTGCTCGGTCTTCCGCCGCCTGGCATCCTGGATGTCCATTCGGTCGTCTTCCGCCGGCGCCCCGGCCGTTCGTTGCGTTTAATCGGGTTGCGGGTCTTACCAAATGCGCTACTGCCCTCCAGTGGCCAGTTTTATTTCTTTAAAATGGATTTTCAGCGTTGTGCTTTGGAGCTAAGTTGAATCAGAACCCAGAAATGTCTCTTGTGAAAAAAAGACGTATATACATCTTTGGGACACTGAAACAATTAAAAATAGAACGTATTTATACGTTTTTGGGAGCAAATGAGTAATGACATCTGCTTGACATAGCTTAGTTTGAGCAATTTTCCAATTTCTGATGAAAAAACAGAAAATGAGCTTTTTGTAAAAGCATACATTTCAAACATAACTTTGACTTTAACACAGCTATTTTTTGCTTTAGTTACATCCCAAACATCTGAATAATGTTTTCCTTTTACAAAATAACATAAACAACAAGACAAATAGAGCTTTTGATAGCAAAGTAACAATTTATTTACATATAACTAACTGAGAGATGCTGTTGTCGCCGCGACAGCCGGGTGAACTTTTCCCTCATCGCTGCCTGCCTCATAAAGATGGATTTTTTTTACGTCTCTGCGGGGTCAAATACAAAATATTAAATTTGGATCTCACAGCCCCACTACCTAATTCGCTTATGTTATGTAACATATTTTTGTATTTGAAGCACATTTTTTCACACTGCTTTCTGTAGGCGACAAAACTTTTGTCTTCATTAAATGATAAATCTTTTTTCAGTGAAACAAATATACTTATATTTCTGTACTTTCAACATCATTTGGGAGGGTCTTAGCTTTCATATGAGCCATTTCTGAAACCAATTGAATGATTAAAAGTCAGGTTATTAGCAATTGTTTCTACAAAATGGATAAGCGACAAGACTTTTGTCAGGGACTGTAAATATTGGTTTTCTCCTTGTTTTAAATTATTTAAAAACAAATGTTTATTTACCGACTTACAAACTTAATTTTACTATACAGTATTTATTTATATTCAGCTATCCCTTTGTAAATTTCCTCTGACTGTTGTCTGTCTCCAGAAAGTAAACTACGAGTGCAAAAGACCAACCAGTCCCTGGTGCACCTGGAGGACAGCCGAGTGCGTCTCAATTGCACCGTGACCTCCCAAACCAGCCCGGAGTCGCTGCACGCCGTGCTGTGGTACGTCAGACGCGCCGGTGTTGGCCGCGGGTCGGAAGCCGACGAGCTCCTGCTGCGCGTGGAGCGATGGGGCGCCCTGGAGTACGGCGCCTACGCCGACGAGGAGAGGCTGCGGCGGCGCGCGCGGGCCGAGAGACTCTCTCCTCGCCACTACGCACTGACCCTGGACAGGGCGGAGAGCGCCGACTCTGGGACCTACTATTGTCTGGTGGAGGAGTGGATGAGCGACCCTGACGGCGCTTGGTACCGCCTCTCGCGGGACTCATCCGGATTCACCCAACTTCTAGTCAGACAGCCAGGTTAGTGTCTTTTCTTACATTCTTTGACGGCAATTGACGTTCAATCTGTTTTGACTGTAAAGGGTTGGCGGAGAATGATCAAACAATCATTCGCTCGTTGATTTATTTACCAGCTTTCAATTTTATTTAACAATTGTACATGCAGACTTAAACATTGAGTGTTAAAAAATATTGTAAACAATAAGAATTCAAGTATGAACATTCATAACAGCTTGTATGGCTTGAACAATATACAGTACATTGTCAAAATCAATATGCCTGTGCAAACATGTCATTGTAACACAAATGACCTGTAGCTTGAACAGTACACTTCAAAAAGACAACTTATTGTTAATGGCTGCTGTGACATAATTACTCAACACGGTTGTTTACTTCGAGGTTTAAGGTTTTTTTTCCCAGTGCATTTTTTAATACATGCAAGCACACATGAACCCCCACACAAACACACACACATTAAAGCTATATTGATCTTCTACAAATGAAACATTTAAGATTTTATGATGGGAGTAATGACACAGAATTAAGCAAATACAGATAAATAGCTGGGGCCATTAAACAGTCATATTATAATTTTCACTGTTGGATTGTACTTTATGCTAAATGTTTTACAATCACAAAAGCTATCAGAGAAATCACACACAGATACAAAATAGCGCGAAATACTAATTTCTAGATGCAGCCCCAAGCCCAATCCACTCATTAAGTTCAGTCGTTTCGACAAGGTTAGAGCTGCTATCCGACTCCATCACGTTCATTTTTAGCGTTAACTGCTAGCGTTAGCCGCTAGCGTTAGCCTGTGGCCTGGCTACCAGTAGAAAGCACTGAAAGCACCCTCTCCAGAAATCGTGAGAACAAGGGAGGACAGCGGGTGAAAGCCCGTCTGGATGCCGCCAAGAGTCTACTTTAGGGCTGCAGCTATCGAATATTTTAGTAATCGAGTAATCGACTGAAAATTCTATCGATTAATCGAGTAATCGGATAAAACAAATATATTTTTAGGTGAAGAGCAATTATAGATATACATGAGAAAACAAAACATTTTATCATTTTCAGTCAATCAATGTCTTTATTTTTGATGTATATTGTTGAAAACAGCCAACAATTGCATCTCAGATGTAACTAGAATTAAAAAAAAAAAAAAAAAAACAAGACTAATTCACTGCTTTCACTCAAAAAATCTTAAGATTAAAAAAAATATATATATATACACACCTAAAAATGCCTTTACGCTTGATAACACACATCACTTAAAAGTTAGGATTTTTTCCCACGTTTTTCAATTAAATTTCTGTTTGTGTCAAGCCATGTTTAAGTTCTAGTTAAGTTTTAAGTTAGTCTAAACTAAGTCCTTATAGGATTTTGAGTTTTTGCACTGTTCAAAATAAATGTATGATACAGGCTGTATTGGAGCACATTAGGGACTAGTGCTACTTGGTGTTTTATCCAGCAATGACTACTGAGCTAAAATTGATAGTTAGCACTATTGAGTTTTTATTTGACACCCTCACCACTCCACAACGCTATGTTATGTTAAAGCCTGTATGTAAGACACGTTAGCCACGCATCGAAAGTGGTCTTAATTAATTGAAACCTAGCCCTCCGCAGGGCTAACGTAAGATGAGCTAGTAGTGACAGTAATGTTAATCTTATATATTAGCGCTTAGCGCTCTTTATTAGCGCTTGGCGCTGTACTGCTTTAAGATGGCGGCTGTTTGCTAACGCTGCCCAGACGCGGCCTAGTCTGTCATTGTGCATCTAGTTCAACATACATGTGATCTCTATGAGACTCCTCAGACCCTAGCTGCAACTAACGTAGCATGTGCGGGCTAGTATTTAGCAACGTCGGCGTCGTTTGTAGCGGTTGTCGGCTGCAGTAAGTTTTTTTTTTTTTTTTTTGCTTCTTCCTCTACGCACGTGACATCAGCGCGTTGTCCCGCATTAAAAGTAGTCCGAGCAAAACGTGATGCTTACAGCTGTCAAAATAAACGATTACTCGAGGTGAATAAAATTACTCGGATCAGTTTTTAAACTCGAGTTACTCGAGTTGCTCGAGTATTCGTTTCAGCTCTAGTCTACTTAATGTCGGGTGAAAGTTTGGAGAAACTTCCTTAAGCCACACTCCATCACGTTTGCTTGTAGCGTTAGCCTACCGGGCTTCTGTTTGTTTGACTTCCTGATAACCACGTGACTCCGTACGTAAGCACACTGACTGCTTTCTTAAAGGGAAATGATCACACCCGAACAACACAGCGTCAAAGCGGGATGAAAAGACTATATTTTCTTGTTTTATTAAATTACCGAATTTACCGACATGGTCAAAAGTACGTCGGTCATCGGGAAGAATTACGGTACCGGTAAATTTTCGGTTTACCGCCCTGCTTTAATTGACAGGGCGTGGGGCCGGTTCATAGAGGACCTATCTCCATCAAAGCTGACCGAGTGGAAACACAGACATAGATATGGATGTAGAACAGTCTCGATTCTTGGTTAGAAGCACAAAAAAAAAAACGTGCAGTTAGCATTTATTTTACGTAAATATCGCGAACTATGATGCTAGTTGGGAAGCAAATTAGCTGCCGCCATATGTAAACAAGAAGCTTTTTCCAGCAAATACTTGTGAATAAATGCTTAAATCCCTGAATTCTGTATAGATATGGACATAAAACAGTCTCGATTCTTGGTTAAAAGAAAAAAAAAAAAGAAAAAGGGCAGTTAACATTTATTTTCCGTAAACATTGCGAACTATGATGCTAGTCGGGAAGCAAATTAGCGACCGCCATATGTAAATAAGCGTTTTTTTTTCTTTCCACTCCCTTTCGAGTGCAAACAATTATTTTGAATTGTACTGTATTTCAGTTTCTTTTGTGCATGCTCGAAATAAAAAAGCTTCATCATCATCATTATCATCAAGGGTGCCTTCAAGGCCACTCTGAGAAAGTAGTTTCAAAATCCCCCTAAATTACCATCCAAGAACACAAATTAAAGTGACAGAACACCAACATATAATACAATAATATTAGTGAAAACTAGCAGTATGGCCCAGCGTTGCTCGGGTGAAAAAGTGAAAATTGGCATTTTCTATGCTAATTTTTGGAGTTTCGAATTAATTTTCCGCTCTAAATGAAGGCCTACAGAGATTAAACCATCCAAGAACAATCCCAGACACATAAACTACAACTGTGTAAATTTTGATCAAAATCCACTCAGCCTTTTCAGCATCCATTAAATACAAACACGCAGACAGGCACACAGACAAAGTTCCATTTATCTCTAATTATAGATTTTAATATAAATACAGTTATCCCTCGTTTTCGTGGTTAATAGGGACGCCCACGATAATCGAAATCCGCGAAGTAGAGTTGTAACAATGTATTTGTTGTATGTATTTATTCAGATTTAACATTGGAAACAGATACATATAATACATGATTGTTCCCCTTTTTTTCCTCAAAGTATGATTCTTTATTAAATTCTTCACTGAGTGAGTCCTCTCAAATCAACTCATGCAGCTTAGAACAGCACACAAAACAATAAGTTGCCATAGCGATTACAGCCAATGTTTAACAAGTTAAATGATGCTACGGCCTTTGAAAGGTAGTTCTCTGGCAACTTCAAAGCAGTTCTCTTGTCACTCATCGTTAACTTTAACAAGCTGCAGCTGCCTGGTGAGAAAGAAACGCTTCAGGAGGGAGAGTGAGTGGCTGTACGTGATCGGATTGGACATCTCTATAAAATCCTGCATTTATGTTTTTTTTTTAATTCAATTGAAAAAAAATCGGTGATGGACTGAGGGCGCGATGTTTGAAGCGTGAAGTAGCTTCATAAGAAAATATATTATTTTAGTATTTTTATTATTAATTATAAATTTTAAATAATTGTTTTGTTTTTTTTTCCCTCAAAGTTCTCACATTTGGTTTTCAGTTTCGGCTGACAATGTTATTTGGGTGCATACTTAGTTACGAATACTCAAAATAACAAGTTTCTGACGAAAACTTGTGTTTACCATAATTTTCGGACTATAACTCGCACCTTACTCTAAGCCACCACCCACTATATTTGACATGAAAACAACATTTGTTCATAGATAAGCCACACCGGACTGTAAGCTGCAGCTGTCCTCACAGTATTATGGGTTATTTACACCAAAAGGTATTTACCGGTAACACTTTATTTAACAGAGGTGTCATAAGACTGTCATAAAACTGTCATAATTATGAAATGACACTGTCAGGATCATTGATGAATGCTTATGACAAATGTTATTTAAACTAGGTTCAGACTGCAGGTCTTAATGCACGAATCGGATTTTTTAAATTTTTTCCCGACTCGAGATAGACATTAACTTGACGGTCTGAACAAGACAAGTCGCATAGAAGTGGACCATTTCAAATTCGATCTGGGTCACTTTCGTATGTGGTTTAAATCTGAACTGGGTAACATTTTCCCAGAATGTGGCGGCGGTCTGAACTGTCAAGTCTCCCAAATCGAAATTCATGCAGCAATTACGTCAGTAAAGAGTGGAAGCGGCAGGCAGGATGACAGCAATATAGCTGTGCATTAGCGCCTAGCGGGCTTGACCACAGTCCCAAAAAAAAAATAAAATGAAGGAAAGGATAAGCCTTATAATTTTCGGTTTTCTTACATGGCCAGTCGGGGCAAACTGAGGCACACGCATAAGGTTTATGTTTGTGGGTCATGCGTTCTAATAATCCATACAAAATTGGAATATAAGACGAAACGGGGATTATTAATGTCTGTTATTTGTGCCATCTGTTTGGAAATCAAAATATCATCACTCTGGAATGACGTACTGCCAGCATGTGTAGTCATTTGTTTTGACGCTTCTGTGCACGCGGGTCAGTTTGCTCAGCGTGGGTCCGACTGAGAGTTAATGCACATGTGTAATACTTGAACTGGTTCAACTGACAAAGGCAGTCTGAACGGGCATGCCAAAAAAAAAAAAAACAGATAAGACAAAAAATCGGAATTTTACATTAAGATATGCGGTGTGAACGTAGCCTTAGTGTCATCCAGCAAAGTATCGCACGAATGGATTTAAAAGATCAGGGCTGGACATAAATGGAATTAGTGACAAAATTTGCCAGATTACACTTAACTCATTCACTCCCAGCAATTTTCACCGGTGCAGTTTTCACCCTACGCTCCCGGTCGTTTTACTGGATTTTGACTGAAAGATTAGACTCTCAGGAAAAAAGTTAGTTCATATCTTTTTCCATTCTTAAGAAATCAGCATTAGAAAATAGCTTAGTTTGAGCAATTTTCAAATTTCTGATGAAAAAACAGAAATTGAGCTTTTTGTGAAAGCATACATTTCAAACATAACTTTGACTTTAACACAGCTATTTTTTGCTTTAGTTACATCCCAAACATCTGAATAATGTTTTCCTTTTACAAAATAACATAAACAACAAGACAAATAGAGCTTTTGGTAGCAAATTAGCAATTTATTTACACATAACTAACTGACAAATGACGCTGTTGTGGCCGTAAGCTTTTCCCTCATTGCCGCCTGTCTCTGCTCGGCGAGCAGCCCGGACTCAACGGCATCGTCAGCTGCACTGGTGGTCCCGGTCGTTCTGCTCGGTCATCATTCGCCTGGCATCCTGGACTTCCATTTGGTCGTCTTCCGCCGTTGCCTAGGCCGTGCGGCCAGCCGTTCGTTCCGTTGAATCGAGTTGCGGGTCTTACCAAATGCGCTACTGCCCTCTAGTGGCCAGTTTTATTGCTTTAAAATGGATTTTCAGCGTTGTGCTTTAGATTTAGAGCCAAGTTGAATCAGAACCCAGAGATGTCTCTTGTCCCAAAAAAAAAAAAAAAAAAAAAAAAAAAAGGTAAAATACGTTTAAACACGTCTTTGGGACACTGAAACGATTAAAAATAGAACGCATTTATAAGTTTTTGGGAGCAAATGAGTTAATGACAACTGTCATTAGAATTCATTAATGCCCATGACAGTGTTTTATGATCATCAATAATAAGCCGCAGGATTCAAAATGAGGGTAAAAAAGTTGCGACTTAGTCCAAAAATTACTTAAAAGTACTTAAAATTTGTATTTTTTTTTTTTTACAGTGTAGATGATATGATGAGGGAAGAAGTCAAAGTGTCATAGAGGTCAGAAATATGCCGATTAAATCAAAGAAATGTTTAAATAAACAAAAATTGAATTGATGAAAAAAAAAATCATAGAAACTATAAAGTATAACTAATATTTTTAATTTTCTTAGTATTTTAACAAATTGCCTGGCATTGACAATTCATGTGAACTGTGTGGACTGGCTGTGAATACTTCTTTCATTTAGTCGCATTGACAGTGCTAGATGTTAATCAATTTTGACTGGGAGGTGCGAGTGAACATTACCAGTCAAAATGGATTGGACGTTTCACGTCGTCAATGACAGCCAATGGCTTAGATGACTCCCCTACAAATGCTTAATGAAGAGTGGTACATAGCTGGGATTGACTGGTATGATCCCACAACAGCAATCCCTCCCAAGCCTCGCTGGCCAATTTGGATCTCCTTGCCACGCACGCAGTAAAAAGCCGCATTTCATTCCCCGCTAATAGCCGGCAACTCCCGGTGCTGATAACAAGCCGCTCAATAGCCCAACAGCAGTCAAATCCGCGCGAGAGATCAGCTGGCAGCCAACGGTTTGAAGCCACGACAGCTGTCAGGCACCGCACGGAAGCTTTCTCGTCAGGTCACTCCTTCCCAACCAGCATCCAAAAGCACTCAGAGGCATCACGTATTCATGCCTCGTCGAGCCGGAAGTAAGACCGCGTTCCTCGGGACTTTGCTTGACTGCATCTTGTTGAGCTTATTACCAAGCAAAACCTCCAAATAACCTACGAATAATAAGCTCTTCAGACAAGAACTTTTATTTCCAGGTGTCCTTTTTCGAACGCGCAGCGCAATCATCAATAGAGTTCAAAAAACAAAACATGATTTATGTGAAGTCGACACTGCTACAACTAATTAGGTCTACGGCTGTTACACAAATAGAACCCTATGGGGATACATTACTGGATATTCAACTTTATATTAGCTCAATACTTACACTATGTGTTTGCTTCCATTATAGGGGTGTCAGTCTATACTTCATAATATATCAGGGGTGTAACATAAGATATAGTTTTTTTTTTATCTTAGCTAAAATAAAAATGTGCCAATAGTTCTAAAACTGAAAAAGCATCTCTTGAAATAGTGCAAAAATAAATACTCACTCGGTGTTTTAATGAGCAAAATAAGCATTTCCTGATTTGAAAATTAAAAATAAATACACTTCAAAAAGTGTGAGTAATGCTGCATTTGATAGTTTCTACTCTCTACATTGGACTCTGTACTAGGGCTGCAGCTATCGAATAGTTTAATAGCCGATTAATCGATGGACTAGTTAGTTCGAATAATCGAGTAATCGGATAAGGAACATGAAAACATGAAAAAATACCTGAGCTGAGCCTCAACTGGTATATATATATATTTTTTAAAAATAAGGATCTATGTACAACAAAAGAACAATTGACTAACTTACATAGAAAAAGTCCGCAGGCATAAATCTTATAAAATGCTAACGTTTTTTTGTCAGTGCTCTTAACATAGGTTAAAACCCACGGCAAAAATTTGCTACTCATCTGTTGCTTAATCTCGTCTCGTGAGACGAATTTGATCATCTCAAATTTGTCTCATTCTCTGCTTCTTTGTTTCTGAGTTTGTGCTCCTAAGTGTACCCTTAGGAGCAAGTGATGAGCCAAAATGAGCAAAGACATTATTGAGACAAAGGAGATTGATTTGAGAAAAGAAATTCTCTTCATTAAAAATGGAGTTAAACTTGTACAGCACCTTTCAGGCACTCAAAGCGCTTTGACACTATATCCTCATCTACCTGCTGATGACACAGCAACGTGGGGTTCAGTGCCTTGCTCAAGGATACTTAAATTAATTCATCAGGTCAGAGAGTTGAACTCACAACCTCTGAGTTGGGGAACAACTTCTCTACCACTGAGCCACGCACGGGCTCAAATGCAATGTGCTCGATGTGACACAGTACATCAATGGAAAGCAACTTCAGAAAGTGTAGCAGCGATGAAGAAAATGTATTATATTTTGGTTCATTTAATGATATATATATATATTTATTAGGGCTGTCAAAATTATCGCGTTAACGGGCGGTAATTATTTTTTTAAATTATTCACGTTAAAATATATGACGCAATTAACGCACTTGCCCCGCTCAAACATTAAAATGACAGCACAGTGAAACGTGTACTTGTTGTGTTTTTCGGAGTTTTGTCGCCCTCTGCTGGCGCTTGGGTGCGACTGATTTTATAGGCTTCAGCACCCATGAGCATTGTGTAAGTAATTATTGGCATCAACAATGGCGGGCTACTAGATTATTTTTTTGATTGAAAATTTTACAAATTTTATTAAAACGAAAACATTAAGAGGGGTTTTAATATAAAATTTCTATAACTTGTACTAACATTTATCTTTTAAGAACTACAAGTCTTTCTATCCATGGATCACTTTAACAGAATGTTAATAATGGTAATGCCATCTTGTTGATTTACTGTTATAATAAACAAATACAGTACATATGTACCGTATGTTGAATGTATATAGCCGTCTTGTGTCTCATCTTTTCATTCCAACAATAATTTACAGAAAAATATAGCATATTTTATAGATCGTTTGAATTTCGATTAATTATGATTGATTTTTAAGCTGTAATTAACTTGATAAAAAAATTTTAATCGTTAGACACCCCTGATATTTATTTGATATTTCAAAAAAAAAACAAATCGCAGACATGTTGCCTGTGAGCCAGTAGTTTTAGCAAGACATCGTCAGCCAGCGTGTTGCCTGTTTTGATCACGTCACCAAACAAGAGGACTAAGGTTCTTCACACTATTTTGTGGTAAACTTTCGGTCTTCGAAACCAAAAACCGATAATGCATTTGTGGCGGCCAATAGTTTTCGGTGCCAAATTTTCGGTCACATCTCTAATTGTAACATTGAACAAGGTGACCCAAATGAACCAGATATTATTTAATTATTTGACCAATTATAATATTTTCTCAGATTTTGTCATGAGATGAATTAATGTGATTGGACATGTCAGAGCTACTCTTTCACTCACTACTCTTTCTTACAATGAAAGAATGTCGAAAACCCAAAATGAGCAAATTGCAGACTGGAAGGAGATCAAATTGAGAAATATTTGTGTCTGGCACAATATAAGGTTGCTCCGCGAGATCAGTAAAAGAGGCAGCTTTGAGGCAAGTTGAAGAAATAAATTACTTTGCTCATGCATATCTTTTACTGAGACATTACTGAGATCATGACTCCAAGTAAGGAGATAAAATTGAGACGCATTTGAGATCGACACAAGTCCTCATAGTTGTCTCTTGGTGAGATCTTGAAAGGAGACAACTGTGAGACTTTATTGAAAAATTGTGCCAGTAGAACTATTCTCAAGACCTTCTCATGTAATGCTCACTCTGTGACTTACTTCTCATGAGACAACTTTGAGAAAACTGTGAAAACCACTTTGGTCTCGATTATTGCTGATTTATTTCTCAGAGATGTAAATGAGACATGAACAAGATCTCATCTTCAATTTTGCTTTGCTATGGGAATGCACGTTTTCTGGAATTACAAAAAAAAAAGAAAAAATGAACAAGTTGATGTTTAATTAATCCGATTAAAGGGGCAACACAACAGAAAATCGATCAGATCTTTAAGAAAAAGGAAAGAGTTGAAGAGGGTTATTTAATTTATTTTATTTGTTTGTTGGATTAGGGATTGGAGAATCTACAATGTCATTGTGCACTTTGGACATATTTTTGGTTATTTATGTTAGGCTACTTATTTTAAAATTAAATGGACTGTTGCATGTTGGTAGGAGGATTACCTCCACTGCCCCCTGAAGTGAAGGAGGACTAACTCCATGTCGCATATTTTTGTGTCAGAGTCCGATTCATCTGATTTTGAGAATCTGCCAATACCGAGTCCCGATCTGATACCGAGAAAAAATTTTGTAACACAAAAAAGAAAAAGAAAAAAAAGTTGTTACTTGGAACGTTTGTTCAAATGAAAAAACGTCTTTTTCGCCATCGGATCGGGTCTCTGTATCGGCAGATTGTCAAAATCAGGTGACTTGGTGTTAGGGCTGGGCGATATGGCCTTAAACATGTATCACGATAAATTGAGCAGATTTATCTCGATAACGATAAATGACGATAAATTCGCCCAAGCAGACTGTTATATAATTTGAAAATCTGAATCAATGCATGAAATACAGATTAACTATTTCTTGTTGATTTATTTACCAGCATTCAATTTGATATACTGTATTTAACAATTGTACATGCAGTCTAAACATTAAGTTTATAAAAATGTATTGTAAGCAATAAGATTTCAAGTATGAACATTTATAACAGCGTGTATGACTTGAGCAATGTACATTGTCAAAATCAATATGCCTGTGCAAACATGTAATTGTAAGACAAATGACTTGCAGCTTGAACAGTACACTTCAAAAAGACAACTTATTGTTAATGGCTGCTGTGACATAATTATTAAATACAAGTGTTTACTTTATGGTTTAAGGTTTTTTTTCCCCCCAGTGCATTTTTTAATAAATGCACGCACAATAAAAATAGCTGGGGCCATTTCTCGGTCATTATAAGTTTTGCCGTTGGATTGTACTTTATGCTGAATGCTTTACCATCACAAAAGCTATCAGAGGAATCACACACAGACAGATACAAAATAACGCCACATAGTAATTGCTAGATGCAGTCCGTGCCCAATCCACTCATTAAGTTCAGCCGTTTCGACAAGTTAGAGCCGCTATCCGACTCCATAACGTTCATTTGTAGCGTTAGCCGCTAGCTAGCGTTAGCCTGGCTACCAGTAGAAAGCACTGAAAGGCACCATCTCCGGAAATCGTGAGAACAAAGGAGGACAGCGGGTGAAAGCCCGTCTGGATGCCACCAAGAGTCTACTAAATGTCGGTTGAAAGTTTGGTGAACCTCCCTTAAGCCACACTCCATCACGTTTTGCTTGTAGCGTTAGCTGCTAGCGTTAGCTTACCGGGCTTTTGTTTGATTGGCTTCCTGATGATCACGTGACTCCCTACGTAAGCACATTCACTGCTTTCTTAAAGGGGAATGAACACAGACGAACAACACAGAATCAAAGCGGGATGAAAAGACTATATTTTCTTGTTTTATTAATTTACCGAATTTACCGACATGGTCAAAATTACGTCGGTCATCGTTAAGAATTTCGGTGACGGTAAATTTTCGGTTTACCGCCCTGCTCTACTTGGTGTTATGCAATCCTGACATCCTTAAGTCATTTTTTTTTCGCAAAAAAAAAACAATCATATAAAAATGACCATCTATATAAGGCATTTTTATTCATTCAATCAGTTATTCATCTTACAAGCCACTTATTCTCATGGGGGTCGCAGGTGTGCTGGAGTCTATCTTGGCTAACTATGGCACAGTAGGCAGGGTACCTCAATCAGTTGCCAGCCAATCGCAGGGCACAAGGAGATGATCAACTATTCACGCACACACTCATAAATGCGAACAATTTGGAGTGTTCTATCAGCCTACCCCGCATGTTCTGGGTATGCAACCGAAGTACCCGGAGTAAACCGACGCAAGCAAGTGGAGAAATTGCAAACATACATTTTTAAAAAAATAAAAACGGCTATGTATTGTAAGGGTTTTGTGGGCTCAAGGCCTCTCAAGGCGCCACTCAAGTGGTTGTCGTTTTCATCTTCTTGTTCTTTTTCTTGTGGAATCTTCTCAGAGGCCCGACTGCTAGTGGAGGAGACAGAGTCCAACGTGACGGTAGCGGAGACGGGCTCCATCCGACTGGGCTGCAACATCCCCTCTCAGTCATCCCGAGACTCGCGTTTCTCCGTGTCCTGGTACGCCGAACGCCCCGACGAGGCCGACGACCAGGATGAGGACGAGCGGCGCCGTTGCGTCTTCTCCGTCGGCCACGACGCAATCTTCGGGAACGGAGACTGCAGCCCCGTGGAGGAGACGGGGCCCGACTCCCGTCTGCAGTTTCAGAGGACGGCCTCGGATCAGTACAGTCTGACCATCCGGGAGGCCCGGCCTGCCGACGGGGGGCGCTACTACTGCCACGTGGAGGAGTGGCTGCTCAACCCTCGCGACTCTTGGTACCGCCTGGCCGCCAACGACTCGGGATACGTTACGGTCAATGTCCTGCCACGAGGTGAGTGTCAACATACCCTTTACATATCTTTCACCAGGGTAAAAAAAAAAGTTGTTTCGATCTTATTCCATTCTTGAGTAATCAACAATAAAGCATGGCTTAATTTGACCAAAAACAAGGGTTTCAGACCAAAAAGTGGAGAAAACAATAGAAACTATACACTAACATTGGCAAATTTTGAAAAAAATATTGAGTATACAGTGAGGCAAATCAGTATTTAGTCAACCACTAATTGTGCAAGTTGTCCCACTTGAAAATATTAGAGAGGCCTGTAATTGTAAACATGGGTAAACCTCAACCATTAGAGACAGAATGTGGGGGGAAAAAAAAAAACAGAAAATCACATTGTTTGACTTTTAAATGATTTATTTGCATATCATGGTGGAAAATAAGTGTTTTGTCAATACCAAAAGTTAATCGCAGTACTTTGTTATGTACCCTTTGTTGGCAATAACGGAGGCCAAACGTTTTCTGTTACTCTTCACAAGCTTTTCACACACTGTTGCTGGTATTGTGGCCCATTCCTCGAGCAGTGATGTTTTGGGGCTGTCGTTAGGCAACACGGACTTTCAACTCCCTCCACAGATTTTCTATAGGGTTGAGATCTGGAGACTGGCTAGGCCACTCCAGGACCTTGAAATGCTTCTTACAAAGCCACTCCTTTGTTGCCCTGGCTGTGTGTTTGGGATCATTGCCATGCTGAAAGACCCAGCCACATCTCATCTTCAGTACCCTTGCTGATGGAAGGAGATCTTCACTCAAAATCTCTCGATACATGGCCCCATTCATTCTTTCCTTTACACAGATCAGTCGTCCTGGTCTCTTTGCATAAAAACAGCCCCAAAGCATGATGTTTCCACACCCATGCTTCACAGTGGGAATGGTGTTCTTCGGATGCAATTCAGTATTCTTCCTCCTCCAAACACGATAACCTGTGTTTCTACCAAAATGTTCTATTTTGGTTTCATCTGATCATAACACATTCTCCCAGTCCTCTTCTGGATCATCCAAATGCTCTCTAGCAAACTGCAGACGGGCCTGGACGTGTACTGGCTTCAGCAGGGGGACACGTCTGGCAGTGCAGGATTTGAGTCCCTGGTGGCGCATTGTGTTACTGATAGTAGCCTTTGTTACTGTGGTCCCAGCTCTCTGTTGGTCATTCACTAGGTCCTCCCGTGTGGTTCTGGGATTTTTGCTCACCGTTCTTGTTATCATTTTGACGCCACAGGGTGAGATCTTGCATGGGGCCCCTGATCGAGGGAGATTATCAGTGGTCTTGTATGTCTTCCATTTTCTAATAATTGCTCCCACAGTTGATTTCTTTACACCAAGCGAAGAGTGAAGAGTTACAGAAAATGTTTGGCCTCTGTTATTGCAATATAACAAAGGGTACGTAAAAAGTATTGAGATGAACTTTTTGTATTGACCAAATACTTATTTTCCACCATGATTTGCAAATAAATTCTTTAAAAATCAAACAATGTGATTTTCTGTTGGTTTTTTTTTCCACATTCAGTCTCTCATGGTTGAGGTTTACCCATGTTAACAATTTCAGGCCTCTCTAATCTTTTCAAGTAGGAGAACTTGCACAACTGGTGGTTGACTAAATACTTATTTGGCCCACTGTATGTTGATGCCGACAAGTAATAAAAATAGATATCATTTTAGGAATGCTAAGTTTTTTTTCATAGGGGTTGAAAATATCCCACCAAAATAGAAGATACACGTTCTGCAAAACACCCATTGAGTTTGATGTTTTGCGACAACATCAACCGTAGACATACAATTCATTGAAATTGGGAGGACCGGCAGTGAATGCTGATCTTTCAGTGCCATTGACAGCACTAGACGTCCAATTCATTTTGACTAGGAGGGGGCAAACGAACTAGAGATGCAACTATTAATCAATTAATCGTTTCGGACCTTCTTCACCTTAAACTAAATTCTTAAAATTATAACATATACAGTGGTACCTCGACATACGATCGATTCGACACACCATTTGTTTCTACATCCGACGACATTCTCAAAATTAGACGATTTATGACAGCGCCGCAGTTTCTTTTCCCGCAAGACGGACGCACGGCGGATTTTCTTGTGAGAGAAATCAACACGGGTTCCAAGAAGGTTATTGCAGGTGGTGAAAAAAGGAAAAAGGTATCTCACTGTCACGTCAGCCACGCTGTGTGTTCAGGTAGAGCACGCAAAACACACCCGCCACATTAGAACCCGATTCGTTACATTATCACAGGAATTATTATTTTTATTATCATGATTTTTATTTATAATGTATTTGTTTTGCTATGTTTAAGTAATTGCCATTTGTAATGGTACCAGCCGTATTTATTAAGGATTTAGTGTAGGTTTGAAGCGAATTAATGGAATTATAATGTATTCTTATGGGAAAATCCTCCTCGACATATGACCATTTCAACCTCCAAAGAGTTCCTAGAACGAATTAACTTTGTATGTAGAGGTACCACTGTATATAACTTCTCAGTTGTAAATATCAGATTTCTTAAATATATTTTTGTAAAGACATGAATAAACATTTGCTTTTACTTTGGAAAACAACAATTCCCATTTTTGCCAATTTTCGGACATCTTACTGTCTAAACTAGCTTCTTAATAAAGCTGCTACAACTAATCGACTAAATCGTTTAGTAAATGCGTTGCCAACAAATTTGATAATCGATAGAGTTGAAGGAAATAGTCATCCATTTTGTCCTCATTGCTACTTACAACTAGGCATGTGCCAGTATGATATTCTGACGGTATGATAACCTTAAGCCAAAATTTCACGGTGTCACGGTATTGCAATTAAAGCTCTAAAATGTGTTACTTTGAGATATTTGGGTTTAAAAGAAAAAAATTCTATCGAACAGGATTGTTTAATTTCGAAAACACTAGCATTGGCACATTAGCAAATTGGAACGTAAGTATAATGTTCAGTTAAAATTGATTAAAATATATATATTCTAAATATATATTTTTTAAATGCAGTCCCTTAGGTGAGCCTAAACCCACAGCCACAGCTCAACACTATTACCATCAGAACAAAAATAATCGAATTATTTTCCAGAAAAAGCACATGTGTATGACTCGTATCATGTTTACATTAAACACACTTTTTCAACACAGACAGTTGCCAGAGGGATAAAAAAAAAAAGTTTTTTATCACTGCTAGACACACTAAACATGGTGGAGTTAACTCTCGTAGCTGGTGGAAAACATTTATATGACAGTGTTTACTGACCTTTAATTCTGTAGAAATGGGAAATCATATTGGAGGTATTGCCTCCTCGGCAGCCACCCTTTGCAAACATGTTTTACATGTCTGTTGGCCCTTCTCCTCTAAGCCGCAGCTGTCTATACTTTCACTTTTCTGTAGTGAAGTATTCCTAAACCAGCAATTTCATTTTCTTTGATGGGGGGAAAAAATGTCAGGAGTTTCACCTCCTCCAGCCATCGTGTAGCACAGCTACTGACTGACGCTGAGAAACAACCGGTGGGGGAGGGTTGAGCCTTGCAGCTGCAAGCGAGGTATCTCGCCAAGACATGCATTTTTGAGACATAAAAAATAGCTAATACCTCAGGGACGGTATGACAGAAAAATTTTGTGGTTTTGAAACCTTGACGTTTTCATACCACAGTATACCTTGAAACCGGTAATCGGCACATGTCTACTTACAACATGCTGAAAACAACTTCAAGGTACATTGTGAAGGTGATTGAAAGAAGTTTATTAATCGTTTAATTAATCATCCAACTATTCGATTATGAAAATAATCATTAATGCAGCCCTAAAATGAACGAATACCTTCAACGCCAATAGTGGAAATGTATGAATGAATAAACTCACCTCAGGAACTTTCAATGTGGATTTCAATGAGTTTGTTAACCGTAGATGTCCAATCCATTTGGACTGGGAGCTTGGCAGAAAATGAACATTCGTTCTTGAAATGGATTGGATGTATATGGCTGTCATTGGCAGCCAATGTGTTAATGAGACCCACTTAACTCATTCACTCCCGGCCATTTTCACCAGTGCAACCCCCTTTGCTTCCGGCCGTTTTACTGGATTTTGACTGATTTTGCAAGGCCCACAAAAATGTTTATTCTATTGCTATATAAACATGGAACCCACCAAAAGAAAGATTAGACTCTCTTCTTTCAGCAGGAAAAAAGTAAGTTCATATCTTTTTCCATTGTTTAGAAATCTGCATTAGAAAATAGCTTAGTTTGAGCAATTTTCCAATTTCTGATGAAAAAACAGAAATTGAGCTTTTTGTGAAAGCATACATTTCAAACATAACTTTGACTTTAACACAGCTATTTTTTGCTTTAGTTGCATCCCAAACATCTGAATGTTTTCCTTTTACAAAATATCATAAACAACAAGACAGAGAGCTTTTGATAGCAGAGTAACAATTTATTTACACATAAGTAACTGAGAGATGACGCTGTTGTCGCCACGATAGCCGGGTAAACTTTTCCCTCATCGCTGCCTGTCTCATAAAGATGGATTTTTTTGAGTTTCTTCGGGGTCTGCTTGAAAGGCAGCACGGCCTGAACAGCATCTTCCGCTGCACTGATGGTCCCGGTCGTTCTGCTTGGTTGTCCAGCGCGTGGCATCCCGGGCGTCCCCTCGGTTGTTCTGCTCGGTTGTCCGCCGCCTGGCATCCTTCCGCCAGCGCTCCCACCTTGCGGCCCGGCTGTTCGTTGCCGTTGCACCGGGTTGCAAATCTTACCAAATGCGCTACTGCCCTCCAGTGGCCAGTTTTATTGCTTTAAAATGTATTTTCAGCTTTGTACTTTGGAGCTCAGTTGAATCAGAACCCAGAGATGTCTCTTATGAAAAAAAAAAACCTAAAAGACATATAAATACGTCTTTGGGACACTGAAACAATTAAAAATAGAACATATTTATAAGTTTTTGGGAGCAAATGAGTTAATGATAGTGTTGCACCGATACCATTTTTTTAGCCCCGATACCAATACCTGGCTGTGCAGTATCAGCCGATACCAATACCATACCGATATCAGCCTGTTTACATATATGTATGTATATATATATATATATATATATATATATATATATGTTAGGGCTGTCAAACGGTTAAAATTTTAAATCGAGTTAATTACAGCTTAAAAATTAATTAATCGCAATTCAAACCATCTATAAAATATGCCATATTTTTCTGTAAATTATATATATATTCTGTAAAATAAATTGTTGGAATGGAAAGATAAGACACAAGATGGATATATACATTCAACATACTGTACATAAGGACTGTAGTGGGCATTTCACTCTACTGTCATTTAAATCTGTCTATGCTGTCCTCACTCCGAAGCGTCTACTTTTTCCAAAGCTAGACAGCTAGTGAACGACGCCTTAATAATCGGACTTCTTCCTTTTTCATCTGATTTATTAATAAAATGGCCTCAAACCATTGTCCTCTTTAGACCGTAGTAAAACTACAAAAAAAAGTACACAAGCATTGCATTAGCAACAACGTTAGCTTAGCACGCTATACAGGTTCACTAAACATAAACAAAAAGCGTCTCATACAAAAAATAACATTTCGCTTACTAACATAATATGTACATTCTTTACAACAACCATACTTACGGACAAATCTTGTCCAAGGATCATATAAGCACAACATTACAACGTAGGAGTCAGCCCGAGACGTCTTGCAGCCATACTGAACTGGCAAGAAAGCAATAAACCATGTTGCAAAGCGACCACAAGAGTTCGCTGTTAGACTGCACAAAAAACCTTGCTGTAAAACTTACCAAAAGACAGAATACTGTCTGAGCGGGACATGTGCGTTAATTTCGTCAAATATTTTAACGTGATTAATTAAAAAAAAATTAATTACCGCGCGTTAACGCGATAATTTTGACAGCCCTAATATATGTATATATATATTTTTTTTTTGTTTTTTTGTTTTTTTCCCAAAGAGCTACATAATTGGATGTGAAATGATTGCTATCAAGGCTTTGTCAGGCTGTTGCTTACCTTAGCAAAATCGGAAAAAGACTAGTACGAAGTGAATAGTCCCTAGTAGACAATAGTTGAATAAACCTTTGCCTCTCAAAGGCCAAAATTGTGCTACATTTGTGAAATTAATAAAACATGTATAATACTAGCCCAACAGTAAGAAAGTATATATATAAATATGTCATTGGGACACTGAAACAATTAAAAACCGAAAGTATTTATACGTGTTTGGGAGCAAATGAGTTAATATAGCATTTTGCTGGCAGCCTCTCCCAGTCAAAATGTAATGGACACCAGTGGCAGCCAATGAGTAAAAAAACTACTCATTGCCTGCCATTGACGCCAATAGACGTTCAGTTAACTGAAAGCGTCTTTCTGTGTGTCTGTCCGCAGAATCCTCGGTCAAATCAGTAGTGTGCTCCAACAAGGCGCTGTTCTACTTGGTCTTCTTCTACCCGTTCCCCATCTTCGCCATCCTCCTCATCGCTCTGCTATTCGTGCGCTTCAAGAGCCGCAACAACAATAAAAGCCAGGAGGGCAAGAACGGCGCCCCTTTGCTGTGGATCAAGGAACCGCACCTCAGCTACTCCCCTACCTGTCTGGACCCGCCCGCCCTCAGCCTGCACCCCGGTTCCGTGGACTAGAGACCCCTTTTGCACCCTCTCCAACGCGTAGATTCCTGTTTGTGACTTTGTGTCTCGGCGCAGTGTTTGATTCAATTTAACCTAAATGTTGGTCTACTTTCCCCACCCCCCCAAAAAGTCCCAATCCGAGAGCAGCCCGGCCTACTGAACGGGTTGCCATAGCGACGCTCCGGGCCGACTGACTCCTTGGCAGCCTTGCGGAGACATAAAGCGAGGTCCACCTGGCCCGACCGTCAATTTGGCGAAAGTGGACCGTCGCCAGGAAACAAACATACGCGTCCTGCTGAGAAACTTCTCTCCATTTTGCCAGGATCTCATTTCCACTTCGAAATGAGCGGATCGGTTCTAAGGCTGCTCATTAAGTCGTCTTCTTACTTCACGCGGATGACGACGTGAACGTTTATACTTTACAATTACGGTGGAATACAAATCAAGCACATTTCCTTTCAATTTGTTTCGCACTTTAAAGGGACAGACAACAGCTAGTATGTATAACCGTGAAGAAGGTTGCTCAAAATATTTAAGTTTTCAAATGGTGAATTTGTTTGACTTATGATGAAAATTGTTTCACTCCTTCAATGCCATTGACGACGATAGATGTCCAATTATGTGGCTTTAAAGCATCCTTCTGCTATGGATTTAAATAAAAATTTGCCATTTTTAGAGGTCCAACCGATTTGAAGTGGAAGGGCGAACGTTCATTTGCTGTCAACCCTCCCACTGCAAATGGATTGGACGTCTATTGAGGTCAGTGGCATTGAAAAGTCAGTTTTACCATTGAGCACACAATAATTTTAGCGTTTAAACACAGCACTCAAACATATTGTATCAACGACTTTCCTGCTGTTCTGACAGCAAAGTTAGTTCATAAATTAACACTCAATGGCATTTAAACATGATCATTCATGATTCATCAAATCGATTCGACATTATCGATGTCAATGGCAGAGAATGAGTCAAACGATAGATGACGCCACTTTATGATGTCAATTATATCCACGCACATACACGCTGATATACTCGAACACAGGTGCATGTGACAATGGGTATTAATGATGTCATGAAGGAGGGCTGGAATACTCACATTTGATTGGCTAAAATAGCACTGGCATTGATAAATTGGCTGCCACCACTTTTATTGACATTTTTCTTCACTATTACACATTGGAAAAATGAGCTTTTCAATTTTCAATTTATTAGCAAGAGTTCCTCCACTGGGATGTACATAGTATAAGTATTGTCTGTCCCTTTAAGTGGGCAATACACCAAAAGCAACGAAAATATCACATTTCTTTTTTCCCCCCCATAAACGTTTTCGTAAAATCCAATAAAACCATTTATGGACATGTTGCTAAAAGATTCTAGGCAAAACAATGATATACATTGTTATGCATAGATATCAAACTTGAGGCTTGGTGGCCAGATGTGCCATCATTTTAGGCACCCACAAACCATCTGCACCAACTTCATATTTCTTGCCAAAATATCGTATTTGAATATTGTTGTCAGCCATGTCAGGTTTAAAAATGTTAAAATATTGCAAGTATTTGTTTCATATTCCTAACTGTTGAACATTTTACTGGCATTTCAAAGCCAGCAAGCGTTTAATTCATTGGCTAGAAGCCCAACAGTGGGCCACCATGTTTTTGGACAAAAATAAAAAATGTTAAAGTTGACAGCAGTGTTGTTTTTGGTACCCATTTTCGTCTTAGTCTTTTGGACAAAAATACCCATTAGTCATGTTTTTGTAGAGGTGGGAATCTTTGGGCACCTAACGATTCGATTATGATTACAATTCAGAGGCTACGATTCGATTTTAAATCGATTATTGACGGCAGCTTTAAACTACATTCAATTAATGTAATGTTAAAATTGCTCCCGTTATTCCATAATTTCCCTTCTGTCTACTTTCGACATGTGAAAGTTTTAAAACCGTTTCATCATTTTAAGATCCATTCAAGTCAAGATTTTGCCGATTTAGGAGTATTTTAGATAAAAAGTTCGCTTGGAAGGTTCGTCATCCAAGGAGTCTACTGCTTTAAGATGGCGGCTGTTTACTAACGCCGCCGAGTCTTTCATTTCGTGTCTAGTTCTTTATACATGTAATATCTACCGTAGCATTATGTGGGCGTAGTTTGTAGCAGCAGTCAGGTCTTACGTTTTTTTTTATCTAGTGGCATGAGTTGAGCATTGTCATTATCCGGGTAATGACAAGCATGTTGTTGACTCTCGGTCCATTCCTCATTGCGTTCTGAGGACCACGCTGACTGTGTTTTAGTTTCGCTTCACTTGGGATATTTCAATAATCGGAATTTGGATGTTTGTGAATCGTTCTCGAATCTTCCACGGCTGAATCGCGAATAATCTAAGAATCGGAAATTTCGCACAGCTCTATATTTTAGTCATTTCCAAATGTGTTCGTCTTTGTCTAGTTTTGGTCAATGAGAACTAGGAAAATTTTCATCTAGCTTTAGTCAGCAATTCTCAAAATGCTTTCGCCTATGAACTTCAAAAGTTTTAGTCCATGAATAAATAAATGGTAAATGGTGTTATATTTGTACAGTGGGGCAAATGAGTATTTAGTCAACCACCAATTGTGCAAGTTCTCCAACTTGAAAAGATTAGAGAGGCCAGTAATTGTCAACATGGGTAAATCTCAACCATGAGAGACAGAATGTAGAAATAAAACAAAATCACATTGTTTCATTTTTAAAGAATTTATTTCCAAATTAGAGTGGAAAATAAGTATTTTGTCACCTACAAACAAGCAAGATTTCTGGCTTTCAAAGAGGTCTAACTTCTTCTAACGAGGTCTAACGAGGCTCCACTCGTTACCTGTACTGTATTAATGGCACCTGTTTTAACTCATTATCGGAATAAAAGACACCTGTCCACAATCTCAGTCAGTCACACGCCAAACTCCACTATGGCCAAGACCAAAGAGCTGTTGAAGGACACCAGAGACAAAATTGTAGACCTGCACCAGGCTGGGAATACTGAACCTGCAATAGGTTAAAAGCTTGGTTTAAAGAAATCAACTGTGGGAGCAATTATTAGAAAATTGAAGACATACAAGATCACTGATAATCTCCCTCGATCTGGGGCTCCATGCAAGATCTCACCCCGTGGCGTCAAAATGATAAGAACGGTGGGCAAGAATCCCAGAACCACACGGGGGGACATAGTGAATGACCTACAGAGAGCTGGGACCACAGTAACAAAGGCTACTATCAGTAACACAATGCGCCGCCAGGGACTCAAATCCTGCACTGCCAGACGTGTCCCCCTGCAGAAGATAGTACACGTCCAGGCCCGTCTGCAGTTCGCTAGAGAGCATTTGGATGATCAAGAAGAGGACTGGGAGAATGTGTTATGGTCAGATGAAACCAAAATAGAACTTTTTGGTAGAAACACAGGTTCTCGTGTTTGGAGGAGAAAGAATACTGAACTGCATCTGAAGAACACTATATCCACTGTGAAGCACGGAGGTGGAAACCCTGCTTTGGGGCTGTTTTTCTGCAAAAGGAGCAGGACGACTGATCTGTGTAAAGGAAAAAATGAATGGGGCCTTGTATCGAGAGATTTTGAGTGAAAATCTCCTTCCATCAGCAAGGGCATTAAAGATGAGACTTGGCTGGGTCTTTCAGCATGACAATGATCCCAAACACACAGCCAGGACAACAAAGACGTGGCTTCGTAAGAAGCATTTCAAGGTCCTGGAGTGGCCGACCCAGGCTCCAGATCTCAACCCCATAGAAAATCTGTGGAGGGAGTTGAAAGTCCATGTTGCCTAACGACAGCCCCAAAACATCACTGCTCTAGAGGAGATCTGCATGGAGGAAGGGGCCAAAATACCAGCAACAGTGTGTGAAAAGCTTGTGAAGAGTTACAAAAAACCTTTGGCCTCCGTTATTGCCAATAAACGGTACATAACAAAGTATTGAAATGAACTTTTGGTCTTGACCAAATACTTATTTTCCACCATGATTTGCAAATAAATTCTTTAAAAATCCAACAATGTGATTTTGTTTTTTTCCCCCAACATTCTGTCTCTCATGGTTGAGGTTTACCATGTTGACAATTACAGGCCTCTCTAATATTTTCAAGTGGGAGAACATGCACAATTAGTGGGTGACTAAATACTTATTTGCCCCACTGTATAGCGCTTTTCCACCTTTCAAGGAGCTCAAAAGGTTTCCAACAATTTCGAATGAACATTACAGACTAGCACATAACTGTAGTCTACAATGACATTACTATTTTCATGATGGTAATAAACACTCAGCAGGAAAATGGCACATTATTTGTAATTAATTGAACTCACCTGGACACCATGAACTGTATGCAAAATGTTTTCCAAGAGTCACCGCGCTAAAAGCTAGTGCGAACGCTAGGCTAACGCGAATGCTAGGCTAACGCTAAAAGTTACTTTAGTGTATGATGATCACTTAGCACAGACCTTTAAAGGCTAAAGCAGGGGTGGGGTGGGAAAACCGGCCCTTTGTGGAATAGTTTGCCCACCCCTGGTCTAAAGCAACATGGCATAGTCAAGAAAACAAAACTTACCAAGCAGCACCTGACATGTTTCACAAAAGGAGCCTAGAATGGGCACACGCTTAAGCCTGTGTGAGGGGTGGGGGCGCGCAGCACGTCACATGAGTGACACTACCAAACACTGCTAAATGCGTTTTAACGACACAATAATAAAATATCACACATTGTGAATTTATGATGGAAACTTTCATCTCGTTCTCGTGTCGTCAGATGACAACTGGCATCCATCTCGTTAGGTTTTAGTCTCCCATGACACGTTTATCATCATCATGAAAAAAATGTTTGTCGACGAAATATTATCGTTATCGTCGATGAAAACAACACTGGTTGACAGGAATATTTATACAACGCTGACACAATCGTCCCAAATGGCTCACAGCGCACAACAGACATCTAGTTAGTTTAACAATGTTAGTTCGTTTATCTATGGTTTTAGCTTGGCGGGTGGGCAAGAAAAGCTTAGTGGCCCGCCAGGCTTAGCACTGGGGGGAAACCCTGCAAGGTATTCTATTGTGTGGCTACCATGGTAACTAGATGTATACAGATTGTTTAGCACGAAATGCATACTCTAATATAGCCCCTTTCAAACACATCTGAACATAGTTTAAATCCCGGGATTAAAACTGGCAGCCCTTATCGCTGAAAGCAATTTCCTGGGTTGACCGACACGGAGATTACGCGGACATTTACCGAGTCGCGTCTTACTATAATGTCCGGGACTTTCTCGGGAAGCGATACGTGTGAAAGCAGGTGTTGAATTTCCGGGTCGCAGCACGAGGGCTGATGACGTAATTAGCATTGTAGGCCAATCGTCATTTCCTCTTTCTTCGCAATAAGACAAAAAGCGATTAACAAAAATCGCAATTATCAATCATCAACTGCCGAACAAAAATGACGTAATGTCCAATCGCGGCAGCCGCCCTCCCCGCATCGAGAGCGTTGAGTCGCCAACACCGGATAAGTCTGTGAATGTGTCTAACCCACATTATTCCGGGGATATCTCCACATGTCCGAAAGCCATGACACGATCAAATCCTGTGCCACCTTACACGGGAATTTGCCGGGATATATTTCTTAAAGGGGCTTTAAGGTACATCAAAAGACTCAAAAGAACTTTTACAGATTTAAAAAAATATATATTGCCATGGCAACTAGTATTGTCTAAACATTCAGCTGTCAATAACTGCAAAACTGAGGCTCATTTCAAAATACAAATGTAAAGCATGTATATTTGATAAATTGCATACATGTAATAAATATAAAATATATTTTACTATTATATGCCATACACGTCATAATGAATTGACTGGGTGCGGGGCCGGTAAATAGGGGACCTGCATTGTTGGCGAGGCAGAAGTCAAAGCTGAGTGGAATCACAGAGCTTTTTTCGTTGAAAATTCTTGTAAATAAATGCTTAAATCCCTGAATTCTTTATGGATGTGGATGTAAAAAAGTCTCGATTCCTGGTTAAAAAGCAAAAAAAAAAAACGTGCAGTTAGCATTTATTTTACGTAAATATTTCGAAGTACAATGCTAGTCTGTTAGTAAATGTAGCTAGCGGTCGCCTTAATAATAATCAGAGCTTTTCCGGTGAAAGTTCTTGTGAATAAATGCTTAAATCCCCAAATTCTTTAGAGATATGGACGTAAAACAGTCTTGATTCTAGGTTAAAAGCAAAAAAAACTTGCAGTTAGCCTTTATTTTAGGTAAATATGTTGAAGTACAATGCTAGTCTTAGTGAATATAACTAGCGGCCGCCTTATGTAAACAAAGCTTTTCCGGTGAAAATTCTTGAGTAAATGCTTAAATCCCCAAATTCTATATAGATATGGACGTAAAACAGTCTTGATTCTTGGTTAATAGCAAAAAACCATGCAGTTAGCATTTATTTTACATAAATATTGCAAACTATGATGCCAATGCACTAGTGGCTAATTTCTCCCGATGATTTTTTTCACGTTTCAAAATGCATGCATGGTACAAAAAATATGATAATTAGCTTGAATCCTCGAACAAATCACTCCTGAGACAATCCTTCCTGTTTGTATAAGGTACAGCTTTTGTACTTTTTCAACGGAAATCCGGTGTTGGATCGCTGCGTGCATGTTTGTGAATAGCTCCTCTTGATGTGGGCTGCCCCCTACTTGAATGCGAGGCGTAGTGCATGACTGATCTGACCCGTCAATACCATTATGAAGTCTATGCTATATGCATATTATATATTTATATACACATTATGGCGGAAAACACTTAGGTGACTAGAAGCTCCGCTCTGAGGCCCCCAATTTGGCCAAATTTCAAAATTGTCCTCCATGC
The DNA here is from genome assembly GCF_030265065.1 of Corythoichthys intestinalis. Classification (NCBI taxonomy): domain Eukaryota; kingdom Metazoa; phylum Chordata; class Actinopteri; order Syngnathiformes; family Syngnathidae; genus Corythoichthys; species Corythoichthys intestinalis. The sequence continues at coordinate 18,147,725 of NC_080406.1, forward strand.
GTGTGTGATACATCATTGGAAAGCTTAAAATCTCTATTTTCTGGGGCAAGAAAAATTTTGAACAGAAGGGCATTTTTAATAAAAATGTTTTTTTAAACAGCAAAACCCTAAATGGAGGTGAGAGCAGAATTAAAGACACCACGATTTTAACAAGATATTATCGCGTGCTTACCTTGTTTCGATCCAAAAACTCCATGTAGCTTGTATCACCGAGTGTCAAGACACAGCTGTGAATGGCCACAGCTGGATTTTTTTTTTTTTTTTTAATGGGTGAAACATGGTGCTATAACAAGGGTCGCGCTGCAGAAATCGCAGACAAGAAAGAGTGGTTGAGATTTTCTTTTTCGTATAGTTACCCTTTTAAACGTTATTTTTCAATATTTTTTTGTTTGGATCGATTATCATCTAACATCGGGGGAAAAGCGACAGTAACAAAAAAAAATACAATTAATCGATAGTTACAAGGTAAATATCCGTGACTTTTTTACAGATGCCAAATTTTTCATTGTGATGTAATTTGTTGAAAAGTTCAAAAAATGCGAGTGAATAATTTGTTGTAGTCGTTTTTTTTTTTTTTTGTTAGCTAAAATTTAGACATCAATTAATAATTCTAAGCCAAAAATGACATTTTGAATAATAAATATAATTACTTACCTTCTTTTTATGGCTAGGTTGAAACAAAAGCGGTTGCGCGACGTCTGTAAACAGGGGTTTCCAGGGTAAAACGGACAAATTAAATAAAGTTCGGAGGCTTAGTGCGCCATGAATCTGCTATGGCAGCATATAGACATATTGTTCTATCAAACACAGCAGTTCTTTTGGCTTAAAATACAGCAGTTTATTTTAAAGAGGAGTGCATGAGCAGAAACTGCTTTTTCAGTCTTGTCTGTGTTTTCTGCTACATATATATATATATTCCACTTTAAATTAAATATACATGTATATTTAATGAAGATAAAATCAAAAAACATTGGGGGAAAACATGCAGAAATATATAAAGAAAAAAGTGAATTGAAAAATGCAATTAAAAGTTATAAAATCTTTTAAAAAAATAAAATAAAAAAAAGATGCAGTGAACTAACATCAAAGAAGAAAATAGAGAAATAGAAAATATTTGTGAAATATGAAAATTAAGAAGCCATTTATTCATAAATTTTTAAATGTTTCTTTAAATTTTAAAAATTTCCTTTCTTTTCTGATTTTACTTAATTTTGTCAGGAAACGCGGGCAGGCAGGTGGACCCAAATGCAGGGAAAGGGAGGCGAGGCAGATGAATGGTGCAAAAAATATTTAATTAAAGCCAACCAAAAACAAAGTACAAAACAAAGGCTGTGGTGATCCCAAGAAAGCACAGAGGCAAACAAAATTGTCACTAACAAAAGACTGGTTTTCAAAAAACTTACTTGGAACACGAGGGCTTGGATAGACATCGACTTTGACATTGACATAGACAATGACGCAACAAGAAGTGAAAAGAAAATGGGAGCTTATATATACACACGCAGACAAGGGGTAACGAGACAACGAGGAACAGCTGGGCAACACATGAGGATGCAGGTTGGAGGATACACTAGGAGCAGGTACAACAGGTGAAATCAATGGGCAATCACAGGGACAAGTCACACTAGGAGAAAACCAACACAAAACCTGACAAATTTTAATAAATATATATTTTAGGATTTTTATAACTTTGCGCTGTATTGTGTAGAAATGTAACTGAACACAATATATGGAATGTAAACTAATTGTATTATTAAAATCTTTAGCAACATGCCCATATATGGTTGTATGAGATCTTCAATGAATGGTTCATGAGGAGAAAAAAAATGAACAAATTGTGATATTTTCATGTTGTGCCCCTTAATCATTTTTGTGTAGATACTTTAAAACATACGAATTGTGGGTGATGAAAGATGTGTTGCTTTTAAAGAGTTTTCTATTTATTGTTTTATACTTGTTTGCATAGCTGTGTGTGGATTTAAAAATTTTTTTTTTTTGCTTTGAAATTCTCTGCTGCTTGTGTTGCCTGGCAACTGCCGGATGGCGACCGTGTGCTTCAAAATGCGCCTTTTTGGGAAGAATGGAGGGCGAAAATACAAAAGGTGGCTTTACGTGTAAGATTTTACGAAAACAACAAACAAAAATAATGCTTATTGCTTGTTTTTTTAGTTTTTGACGCTCTTTCTGTTTTTGTGTCACAAGAAGCCTCCATTGCCGTCCGTACTTCGCGAGAGACAGACAAGACTGACACTTGAACTCTTTCACTGCCAGACTGGACCTAAAATTAGGAGGAGGGGTTTAAAAAAAAAAAAGAAAAGAAAAGAAATCCCTCCTCCAGTTTGTCGTCTGTCGTGTCAACATGTAATATTGCATGACAATACAGTCGGAGACATTTTAGATGTTTTGTAAACTTGCAACTCTCCCGAGCGTCGTGTTTGTGTGACAGAGCGCCACTGGACTTCCTGATTGGATAGCTCCGCCCCCCACACGCGCACCAATGAACATGTGATGTTTGCTATAACAGGAAGTCACTGTACACAGAAAAGTTCCTGCAGTAATTACTGTTTTTCATTGGCGTGTTTTATATATCTGCTCTAGAAATGTTTTTCATGCAAATATGGACTGTGATTAACTCATTGGCTGCCATTGACGGCGATAGACATCCAATCCATTTGGACTGGGAGGGATAGCACCTCCCAGTCCAAATGGATTGGACGCCTGTCGCCGTCAATGACAATGAAATGTGATGATTTACTGCCAGTCCTACCAGTAATGCATTGGACGTCTATCGCCGTCAATAGCAGCTAATGAGTTAAGACATGATAGTTATTGATAGAAGTGTATCTTGATGCCGTCCAATGAAAAGCATGTATGTCCAATTGTGATTTTTGTGAAGAAATACACTATTTGGAGATACACAATGTTGTCTCAGGAATTTAGTCGGACATGGTATGAAATGTTCTAATTTGTTGCCAGACAGAACACTGCAGAATTTGGCCAAAATTAACTTAAAAATATGCCGAAAGTCACATATTTATGCATCAACAACAACATCCAATCCTGGGTTTCGCCTTATCAATTGTTTTTTTTTTGTGGTGGTAATAGCGATAATAGCTGAAGAAGAAGTAAACATCGCTGGCAGGGGCGGACTGGTAATCTGTGGGTTCTGGAGGATCACAGAACGGCCGGTGCCCTGGACGGCCGGCGGCCGCCATTCATTATGCATCACTGTTTTTATCCCCCCTATCCTCTGATTATCTACAGTTCGCATCCAATCCGACAGGTGGCAGCAATGCGCCTGGCTTTTCACCGCCAATCTGATAGACTAGGAACGACGAAAGCACAGAGTAGCCTTCATTGGTTCCTTCCTTGTGGAAGCAAAATAGCGACGAGTGTTAATGCACAATATGGATGGTGGTGGCAAAAAAACTGGAAAGAGCAGGGTGGCGCGGAGAAGGTTAGAGAGAAAAAATTAAAGAAACTGGAGAGTGAAGCATTAAAATGTCATAAATCGACAAATATTTTCGCAAGCAGCAGTCTGGCTGCAACGGCCACGTCGGGTAACAACAGCTCAGCTCCCGGCGATGGTGAGAGGGAGCTGCAGCCGCTCTGACGTGCAGACGGTGCTGGGAGAGAGAAAAGAAGAGGGAGGGGGCAACGATAAACTGTTGGAAGTTCCCCAGACAAGCGCAGGGCAAGTAAATTGGGATGAAGAGGGTTACTTGCTCTGTAAACTGGCAATTGTTATCCATCAGGTAGCTACATTTTAAATCAAATAAATGACAATTAAAGGGTTAGTGCCAGCTAGTCGATGTACCCGTTTGCAATCGTGTCAAGTTACAGTATGCTAGTCCTACTATCCCTCTCCTAAGAAAAAATATTTTAGCCGTAAAACAATGTATGCACACGCAGCATAGCAATATTAATTCAGAAGAAATATAACAAAATATTAATAAAATGAATGGTTTTACTTTAAAGTTTAGGTAGTTAAATTGATGTTATATACATTATTAATCATTTATATATCGTTTTGTTTTCTGGTTAATACTTTCCAATGAAGTTTATGTATACAGGATTTGTCTTGAAATGTGTATTGTATTTTCATTGAAATTTATTATTTGTATGGCAAGATTAATTATGGCAGGGGTCTCCAAACCGGTCCTCAAGGGCCGCTGTGGGGCCTGGTTTTTGTTTTAACCGATCGAGTACCGACAGTTTAACCAATGAAGTTTCTGCTAAAACAAGCAGCACCTGACTGCAATCAACTGATTACACTTGTAAGACACCAGATTGGTGCAGAGGTTTTGTCTTGTTTTGTTGGAATGAAATCCTGCGCCCGCCGCAGCCCTATGTGGAATAGTTTGGAGACCACTGAATTATGGCATAAACAATGAAGTCATTTTATAGACAGAGATCTATAGAGATATATTATAATCAATTGGATACGTAAAACTTGCTTTGAAAAATAAATTCTTTCATTTGTTTATTCAGGTTGATCATAGAGCTAGTACAGAAAATGAATCCAACTCCAGTTCAGCCTTGCAGTACTTTGAGCGCCCGTAGTCAGACAGTCACAGTCTAGACACATTTTCTTCATTTTTCTCTCAAAGTGCACGAAATTGGTGCATTTTAGAATAAAATGTAAAAAAAAAAAAAAAAAAAAATTCTCCCGGGAGGGGCATGTTCCCGGACCCCCCTATGGGGTCTGTGTTTCCCTTCGTATAGCGATTCTTATGGGCTGGGCTGAGTCAAAGTCCAGGGCTGCTTTTTAGTCCCAGTCCGCCCCTGATCGCTGGTAGAATGTTATGCTAGCTGTCATAGGAAGCTAATAGTACGATAGCATCATGCAAGCGTGATAATATTGACATTGGAAATATTTTACATTTGGATGTGCTTTATTTTCTCCCTAATACCGTATTGGCCCAAATATAAGACGGCCCTGAGTATATGACGACTCCCTCTTTTTCAAGACTCAAGTTTAAAAAAAAGAATTTTTGAACACCAAATTATTTTTTATACAGAAAATAATTACAGTACATCCGAAACAAATGATTATAACAATATATTTGAGAGAAAAAGCATGTTATTTTGCCTCATTCAAATCGTAATATCTGAACATTTAAATATATAAACTAAATTGCAATCACATTTGAAAATGAATGGCTTCTGGTTTTTGAAATGTAAATAAACCAATCTATTGTGATAAAACAACAAAATTGCAATAACTGCATTAACCATCAAAGTGAAGTCTAACTGTAACTGTAGTCTTCAAACAAATCTGAATAAGGAAAACACTGCAATAAAATAATGCAAACTGGTTAAACTCAAAAGAGTAGCTGAGATCTGTCATGACAGAACATCGCTTCAATGATATCTGGCGCCATCTAGCGTCATGAATGGGTATAAAGTCTAGACAGCGAATATAAGACGACCCCTACTTTTTCAGTCTTATTTCAATGCAAAAAACACCGTCTTATATTCGGGCCAATACGATACTTTGCTGAGGTATCGGCAGATCCTAAAAATCAGGTAACTACCATAGGCAGAGTTTGACTTTTGGGGCAAGGGGGGCACAACATTTTGATGACCCCCAAAACAAACAGAAGCAGAACAAAGCAGTTTCAGCAATAAAATTAACTTACAAGAATATTTATTTTTATTTATATTTATTTTCTTTTTGAAAATGTATATTTTTATGAAGCAACAAATTTTTTGATTGAATAATAAAGACAAAAACGTCCTAGCCAAATGTGGTCCAAACACATATCAACATTACTTCAATCAAAATAAGAACAAAAAAAAAAAAAAAAACGACCCAAGAAAATATATATTTTGATTGAAGCAACATTTTTTTTTTTTAATTGAAGCACCTTTTTTTGATTGAATAATAAAGACACAAATCTACCTCCATATGGCTCCGCCCAGGGGATACAATTTTTGACTGGGGTAACTACATTGGCACGACACCGGTGGGCGCATGGGTGTTTTAGAACAATGATCTGCATTTTGAATTTATTCGACAATGTTGGATCTGTTTGTAGATCTGTATCGTTTTTTATTGGCACGCTAAGCAGGCACCACTGACTCGCACTAGCTTAGCCACTCCAGAGCCCTGAAACTGACAAATACCTTACAAACTGCACAGAATTTGTTGAAATCAACTCCACCAACTAATTAAACCCCCGCTAACTCAAAGATTAAGCCTAATGTAAAAAATTCTGAATTTTACTTGAGTCCAGTTTACAAAAAATTTTGAGTTTTGCTTATTGAACATGAGTTAAGCTTAAAATTTTCGGCATTTCGCATTTGAAAGTTTTTTTTCCCCTTTTATAAAATACTCATTTAATACTACAAAAGCATATGTTTGCTTTTAGGTTAAGATTTTCTTCACAGTGTGGGTTTCATGTCTAAATAGAGCAGACATCTATTGCTGTCAATGGCACTGAACTCACTAACAGCCCTCGCAGTTAAAATACCACTGGACGGCTTGTTCCACTTTTCTATGAAAGCACTATGAGTCATACTGTGATGCAAGCGTGAGTCAATACAAGGGAGAAATCCAGTCCGATGGAAGCCAGGCATTCGCCACTTTCCCAAACAAGGCATTCAAAAGCGGCGGAATGAGAAATGCTCGCCAGAGGAGATCAATAGTCTTGTATTAGGATACATAATGCCAGCCAGCGTCGGTGGGGAAAAGTTTGCACTTAGGACGACGCTAACAAAAAACGTAACGATTTGCACCAAACACAAACTGCGCGTTGTTCTTCTTGTTCAGGGTTGTTCACAAAGTCGTGTGCTTGTAATAACCCTTGCGGAATGCCAATGAGTTTTTTCTTCATATTTAGAATTAAAAATAAATCATGGACGTCAAGGTGGTGCTTTTATCCAGATACATTTTTTGCGGTGCAGATTGCCGGCTGGGCGCTGGGGTGTCGCCCCCTTTGGGTGGGAATCCTTTCCTGCCCTGGGTCTAGTGGACCGTGGGAATCCTGTGGTGTGCCGTGTCGGTTGGGTTGCTGCGGCGGTCATAGGCGGAGTTTGACTTTTGGGGCGGGGGGCACAACATGTTGACGATCGTGAAACGCAGTGTCAGCAATAAAATTAACTTACAAGAATATTTATAATAATAAGTTGAGCATTTTTTTTTGTTTCCCATCATTCTTGAGGGGAATTCTGAATCAGACTGCTGCCAGGACAGCTATACTTTTCGCCAAGATCATCATCCATTGAATATGGTATGCCCGCCGGTGTCATGCCAATGTAGTTACCTCAGACAAAAATTGTATCCCCTGGGTGGAGCCATATGGAGGTAGATGTGTGTCTTCATTGTTCAATTAAAAAAAAAAAAAAGTTGCTTCGATCAAAATATATATTTTCAATCCAAAAAAAAAAAAAAGGGTTTGAATGCAAAAGTAAATTTGAAATTAAAAAAAAAAAAAAAGCATTTGAATGCTATTTTTATTTGATTTTTTTTTTTTTTTTTTTTTTTTTTTTTTTTTTTTTTGATTGAAGCAACTTTTTGGCGAGGACATTTGTGTATTTATTATTCAATCAAAAAATAAGTTGCTTCACTCAAAAAAAAAAAAATCAAAAGAAAAATCACTTCAATAAAAAAAAAAAAAAACACATTTCAATCATAGAGAAAAAAATTTTGAATGCAAAAAAATATTTGAGACTCAAACATTTGCATTTGAGGACGAAATATTTCATTTAAAAAAGTGTTCTTTGATTTTAGCAATCCTTTTTGTGTTTGGGCCATATTATGGGTAGGACATTTGTGTCTAAATCATTCAATCCCCAAAAAGGTTGCTTCAATCATAAAAACAATATTTTCAATCAAAGAAAAAAAACATCATTTGAAAAATAAAATTTCCCTTTCCTCTATTTATTTATTTTTTTGGGGAAAATAATATTCAAAGCAAATGACCGTATAAGCTAGTCACATGATCTGTTCGAAAAATAATTTTGACCCATTATGAAAATATCTTTTTTGTTCATTTGATTTTTTTGTTGTTGTTTGTTTGCTTGCTTTACAACTTTTATATAAATAGGAAAGTCAATTACATGCAATTACACTTTTCGGCCACCGGGGGGGGGGGGCTGGCCCCCCGGCCCCGCTTTATAATCCGCTTATGGCAGCGGTGGCTGGGGGTTCAGGTGGGTGGGCGTCAGTGGTTAATCCAGGGGGATGACGGTGGCCCCTTTGCCGGAGCTGTGGCAGGAGAGGTGCCCCCCACTCCCCTGATTGGCTTGAGTGGTCACAGGGCCCCTTGAACAGCATTTCCACTTTTTTTTGCAGGAATATCACACATATGAGTGGGTTCAGGCATGACTGGATGCAATTAGACACTCAAGTAGAGAGATTGCCAGTGCCAGGAATAGCGATCAGGTAGCATAGAATAGGATGTCAACACATCCACAATTACATGTGATTCACATAATACTGGGTTCCACACCTCATATTGCTTGTTTGTGTACGCTCCAGCCCGCCTCTTTCTCCTCGATTATCAAGACCCCCAATGTTTAAGAAAATATGTGTATATTTCCACGCCCTGGCACGAGTGAACATAATTTGCATTGTTAATGAATCTTTAAAATTGTATCGACTAAGTGGCCGAGCTGTTCATTTGAAGTTTGCTCATATATTCAACAAAACGCTCATCAAGACATATAAAACTATAGTCATGCAACCATGATATACGTTTTCCTTCGTTATCCTTTGTTTTAGCTCAACCTAATGTGGAATAGGGGAAAACACACTTTGAGTTCAACTGAGTGCATGAACTAAGCAATTTTTTCTTGCAAAATAATCATAGTCAAACTTTCCGAAAATGCCTTGTTTATTACAAACAGTGAGAAAATAAGCTAGTTAGAAGCCTTTACCTCGCGCTATGGTAATAGCAAAATGGATCACTAAATCAGATCGGCAGCCTCATTAAATTTCTGTTACTGTACATTCGCTGACCAAAGCTAGCCCTACTTTTGCGATCTTTAACGACCATCTGTCTGTTATTACTTGTCACAGAATAATGATCTTGACATCATTGGAAACATTTCATGCAGATTACAATTATATTATCATTTTTGGGTCATATACTAACTTATGTACACAAATATATATTTTAGGTGTGAGCCTTTCAAGCATTAATTACGATTAACTCATTACAAAAGATTTAAAGTGTTTAAAATAGGGCTGTCAAACGATTAAAATTTTTAATCGAGTTAATTACAGCTTAAAAATTAATTAATCGTAATTAATCACAATTAATCGCAATTCAAACCATCTATAAAATATGCCATATTTTTCTGTAAATTATTGTTGCAATGGAAAGATAAGACACAAGATGGATATATACATTCAACATACGGTACATAAGGACTGTATTTGTTTATTATAACAATAAATCAACAAGATGGCATTAACATTATTAACATTCTGTTAAATCGATCCATGGATAGAAAGACTTGTAGTTCTTAAAAGATAAATGTTAGTACAAGTTATAGAAATTTTATATTAAAACCCCTCTTAATGTTTTCGTTTTAATAAAATTTGTAAAATTTTCAATCAAAAAATAAACTAGTAGCCCGCCATTGTTGATGTCAATAATTACTTACACAATGCTCATGGGTGCTGAAGCCTATAAAATCAGTCACACCCAAACGCCAGCAGAGGGCGGCAAAACTCCATAAAACACAATTAACAAGTGGGCATTCACTGTACTGTCATTTAAATCTGTCTGAGCGGGGCATGTGCGTTAATTGCGTCAAATATTTTAACGTGAGTAATTTAAAAAATTAATTACCGCTCGTTAATGCGATAATTTTCATAGCCCTAGTTTAAAAATAAATGAATAAATAAAAATTGGGCCACATTGTTGACATACCTGCAAGGTTGCTGTGGCAACGAAGCGTTTAGGCAGCATGGAGAGACATCACGGACAGTCCACAGACTTCATCAGTTGACGAGACAGCTCCTACAGTCATTGCGCCACGGCTTCCCCTAGGGGGCTGAGCCAGGCAAAGCGTTATGGCAGCTTTCACTGTGATCAACTCAAACACACGCTGTGTTCTAACGCCGAACAAGTGGAAACGAAGCAAAAGTTTTAGCAGGCAGGAATGTCTCTAGAGTTATTTGGTCGAGGAATCAAGGTAATTATTAGATACAATACTTGTGAACTTTGTGGAAAAAAATTTAATGAATGGGAAAAAAAAGTAGCGTAACTTTAGTTTGAAATATTTACGTAAAATGAATAACTGCCCCTTTTTTTTGCTTTTGACCAAGAATCTAGACTGTTTTACATTCATATCTATAGAAATTTCAGGATTACGTATTTATTTACTAGAATTTTCAACTGAAAAAGCATTTTTTTTGACGGCCGCCATGTCAAATTTTTTATCCATACGCAATTCACATAACTTTAGCTTGAAATTGTCACGTAAAAAGAATGATAACTGCCCGTTTTTTTTTTTTTTTTTAATTCTAACCAAGAATCTAGACGGTTTTAGGTTCATAGCTAAAGAAATTCTGGGATGTACGCATTTATTTGCAGGAATTTCCAAGTTAATAAGCTCTTTGTTTTGTGACGGCCTACACATTGCATTTTGTATCTATACACAATAGCGTAACATTCCATTCAAACAATCAGGTAATTTTCGGTCAACTGCCAGTTTTGGCAGAAAAAAAAAGTAATTAGACATTTCTATGTCCATATAAAATAAAATTCAGCTTCTATGTGTTTTATTTTATGTAACATTTCAATCTCAAAACAGTGCAGTGCAGTACCATGGGGAAGAAGTGTTAGGTTGTGGGCTGCAAGACGGGCTACTTGACCAACAAGGTGGTCGAGCAGGAGCAGGCCACCAAGGGGACAAATAGGGGGAAATTAGGTCCCGTACTGATTGGCCCCGTGTCCGTCAACTGATGGTGAAGTCTATGGACAGCCAAAACCCATCTGACCTGTTCAAACTGAGAAGCATCTTGTCCATATCTGATTCGAAACGAACTCCTGTATGTGGTTTCAATCCATTTTGTAAAAATCAGATTTCTGTGCTTTGTGACTGTTCTGACTACAAAAAGCCATCCATGATGGGCTAAAAATCAGATTTTGACTGCCAGTCTCAACAAGGCCTTAAACAACATGCTTTTTGGGACAATTATCAAGATAAATTCAATGGAATGGTTCTGATTAATTTATCTTAGGGCTGTCAAACGATTAAAAATTTTAATCGAGTTAATTACAGTTTAAAAATTGATTAATCGTAATTAATCGCAATTCAAACCATCTATAAAATATGCCATATTTTTCTGTAAATTATTGTTGGAATGGAAAGATAAGACACAAGATGGATATATACAGTTGCCTGGCTCTGCCAGACTATTCTCCCTGTATTTTTCAAACACGGAGAGTATAGTCTGGGAACCAGCCCATTAACGGCCTCTTGAGCAGGTACAAAATCAATCGACAAATCAGATTCGTTTATTTGCGTGACGTGTTCTTACCGAGCAACGTAACGCACCCAAGCACCAGCAGAGGGCGGCAAAACTCCATAAAACTCAACATGTGGGCATTTCACTGTACTGTCATTTAAATCTGTCTGAGCGGGGCATGTTCGTTAATTGCGTCAAATATTTTAATGTGATTAATTTAAAAAATTAATTACCGTCCGTTAACGCGATAATTTTGACAGCCCTAATTTATATTAATCCAGTCACAGCCCAATTATACAAATATTTATACACTTAGTCGTGAAAATTACAAGAACGTGTTTTGTAATATTTTGCAGTGTATTACTATTATTTATGTTTGTATGTATTTATGTAACATATTGCCTATCATGTATAATGCAGTCAAAAATGTTGATCGTAATATGAAGTACAGCGAGGCAAATAAGTATTTAGTCAACTACCAATTGTGCAAGTTAACTCCTCCTTGAAAAGATTAAAGAGGCCTGTAATTGTCAACATGGGTAAACCTCAACCATGAGAGACAGAATGTGGAAAAAAAAAAAGAAAATCACATTGTTTGATTTTTAAAGAATTTATTTCCAAATTAGAGTGGAAATTAAGTATCTGGTCACCTACAAAAAAGCAAGAGTTTTGGCTGTCAAAGAGGTTAACTTCTTCTGACGAGGTCTAATGAGGCTCCACTTGTTACCTGTATTAATGGCACCTGTTTAAACTCATTATCGGTATAAAAGACACCTACAGAGCATTTGGATGATCCAGAAGACGACTGGTAGAATGTGTTATGGTCAGAATAAACAAAAATAGAACTTTTTGGTAGAAACACAGGTTCTTGTGTTTGGAGGAGAAAGAATACTCAATTGCATCCGAAGAACACCATACCTACTGTGAAGCATGGGGGTGGAAACATCTGTGTAAAGGAAAGAATGAATGAGACCATATATCGAGAGATTTTGATTGAAAATCTCCTCATCAATCTCAATCTCCATCAGCAAGGGCATTGAAGATGAGACTTGGCTGGGTCTTTCACCATGACAATGATCCCAAACACACAGCCAGGGCAACAAAGGAGTGGCTTCGTAAGAAGCATTTCAAGGTCCTGGAGTGGCCTAGCCAGTCTCCAGATCTCAACCCCATAGAAACTCTGTGGAAGGAGTTGAAAGTCCCTGTTGCCCAACGACAGCCCCAAAACATCACTGCTCTAGAGGAGATCCGCATGGAGGAATGGGCCAGACAGTGTGTGAAAAGCTTGTGAAGAGTTACAGAAAATGTTTGGCCTCCGTTATTGCCAACAAAGGGTACATAACAAAGTATTGAGATGAACTTTTGGTATTCACCATACTTATTTTCCAACATGATTTGCAAATACATTCTTTAAAAATCAAACGATGTGATTTTCTGTTTTTTTCCCCCCACATTCTGTCTCTCATGGTTGAGGTTTATCCATGTTGACAATTACAGGCCTCTCTAATATTTTCAAGTGGGAGAACTTGCACAATTAGTGGTTGACTAAATACTTATTTGCCCCACTGTACATGAATTGCAATTGCAATTGAAAAATAAAGGGAAAAAAATACTGTAAAATAGCAATGGTTAAAACAATGTACAACAGTAAAGTTTACATTATAAATGTGTTAAATGTTAGCTAGGCCATTTATATTTTCATGAAAAAAATCATTGTAATAAAGCAAATATTTAACATTTTTTATACTCTGTTAAACATGGAAAATCAATAGTTCAAATACTTTAACAGTAATTTGATTTTGATTTAACAGTCAACTTTTGAGTTTCCTTTATACTTTTTTTTTTTAATAAACTACCATCAACCACAGCTTCATCTTTAATATATTTTAATTTTTGGTCCTATGCAAGCCTTTCCTTAAAATATTACACCTAATGTTCTGATCAGTACTTATATATACGTATAGTTTTCCATTCTTTCATCCATTCATCAAAGTTTGAGTAGGACTCTGTCGTCACAGCCGCCATTGAGCGGGCTTTGAGCTGTGCTCGACATTCAAAAAAACCTAAAACGCTCCCCGTAGCATGCATTATGCATTGAAAACATGCACAAACATGCAACATTTACCAACAAAGTGAAATCCCCTCTGCCTATTCATAATTTATACAAATAAATCTGTTTGCGTGCGCGTCGGGGGGGATTAACCTGCGAATGTTGTTCGTTCCAGTCGAGCTAATTAACTTTCATTCTTCTCTTTGTTTGGAGAACACACACGAGTCCACGCTAGCTAATAGGTGCAATTACCAGCGCCGCGTTTATTCAGACGAGGCCTTGTTTTGTCTTTACCCTTCAAGTTGTCACAAGTTGAGAAACAAGCCGAGCACACAAACCGGCATTTGCTTGCTGTTTTTGATGATGTATGTCAGCTCAGGGAATGGCTTGCTTTTCCTTTAATTGCTACATCGAGTTTTGCCCGTTACAGTCCACTTGCATCATAGACAAGCGGCTAAGACCACCCTGCTGTATTTTCTGTTGTTGCAAGTAGAAGTACAGTTGTCAACAATATCGAAAAGTATCGAAGTTTCGATACAAAAATGTTGAATCCGGACACAATATTTGATGGCAAAAGTGTTGATACTCAGTTTTTAGTTTTTGCACAGCAACAGATCACAAAAAATGTGTTGTCATGGGGTTAATTTAATTTTGCTCTACTCTTGATACTAATGGAGGATGTGTTTGCATTTTCCTGTTAATGCATTGGCTTCCATTGATTGCGCTAGACCGGCTGAATGACTCATTCGCTGCCAGCCTCCCACTTTGAATGGATTGAACGTCTACTAAGGAAAATTTTCAATTCACAGCTGAATGATTCGATGTCTAATATTGTCAATGATGCTGAAGGAGTTAATACGAATATAACATTCGGGGGGGGGGGGGTGTTCTGTTTGCTGCGTATTAATTACACTTGGACCCCTTTTCACCATTTCCAACTTTCTGAATCGTTCTAAAAATTCATGCGAAGGAGGCTCTTACAATTTTGACCCTAACATAAACGATTGTGGGGAAAAAAGCAGGTTTTGGTCACAAAAAGCACCATTTGTTTCCAGTGGCAAAAATAATTAAGTACAGTGATCTTTCGTTTTTTTTTTTTTTTTTTTTTGTGATTAATGAGGACCAGAACCCACCGCGATAAGCGAAAAACCGCAAAGTAGCCCCCCCCCCATTTTTTTTTTTTTTGTGTGTATATTGAAAGTATTTATTCAGATTTAGCATTGGAAAGATATATATGTATATGTTTTTAACTTGTTTTTCCCAAAGTATAATTAAAAAAAAAAACCTTTGTGTGTATAATAAATGGTTTTAAGCACTTCAAATGTAATAATTAAGCAAGTTACTGTCCCACCGAATTACAACCCCGAGCAAAAAGTATGGAATCACCAGTCTCAGACGAGCACTCACTCAGACATTTTATCATGTAGAGCAAACTCAGATAAAAAGCTTGAAAATATAATGAATTTGTTCAAGAGTGCAACTCTTTAGCATTCAGAAACACTATAAGAAATGAATGAAAGACATGTTGTGGTCAGTAAATGTTACTTTCACAGAGCAAGTGCAGGGAAATATATGTGGAATTACTCCATTCTGAGGAAAAAAAATGGAATAATAAGAAACAAAGAAATTACAATCAAAACACATCTCTAGTATTTAGTAGCGCCACCTCTGGCTTTTATGACAGCTTGCAGTCTCTGAGGCATGGACTTGATGAGCATTCTTCATCTATTTGGTGCCAACTCTCTTTGACTGCAGTTGCCAGATCATCCTTGCACGTCGGAGTCTTGCTGTGTTTTTTTTTCAATTTCCACCAACAGTTTTCACTAGGGTTCAGATCTGGGCTATTTGCAGGCCATGACATTGACTGGATGAGTCTTTCTCCAAAGAATGCTTTAACAGTTTTAGCTCTGTGGCATGATGCATTGTGATCTTGGAAAATGACAAACATATTTTCAATTGAAGGGATAAGAAAGCTGTCCAAAATTTCAATGTAAACTTGTGCATTTATTGAAGATTTAACCACAGCCATCTCCCCAGTGCCTTTGCCTGACATGCAGCCCCATATTATCAAGGACTGAGGGAATTTTGATGTTTTCTTCAACAGGCATGAAAATGGGTCGGGGTTAAAAAGGTGGGAAGGGTGTGGAGGAAATATGTTCCGGTACACTGTACAACCCAACAAAATACTGAGCTCTGTCGACCCACACTGTGTTTCAGCAGGGCCGTGCAGAGACCGGTGGAGGGGCGGGTGTTCGTAGATCAAAAGGGGCACATGAACAAGTATTCGATACACCTTAAAACGACATAACTTCAATTTTAACCAGCTTAGATCATAAGTAGCTGCGACTGTGACATACTTTAATTGGTAGGGGGCAACAGTGAATAGAAATCAACACTGTCATCAACACTTTCTGGCTGTGACTCAGTCAGTCTGCCTCTTTTCTTCCTTCAACCTCTGCATCAAAACTTGCTTCCTCAACTTGTTGATCTGAGAACAAACCACATCAGATGGTCACTGAGCCACCAACAGCACAGTTTTCTCAAAACTATTATTTCACTATTATCCATACTTAACAACTCTAGCACCTAATGATTAATAAAGGAATGACATAAAATCTTATAGAAAAACAACTTTGTAATTGTGTTTATAATTGTATTTTATACCCGACTATCCTGCAAACTTATTCTTGCCAAGTCTGCTATTCACCCAGCTGATGAGGTATCCACTGCCTTTAGCAGCCTCATCCAACTCCTTTTTTTATCCCTCAATCTCCTGTCCTTACGAGGCATGTCTATATAATGAAATAGAAATATATTAAAAAAAAAAAAAAAAAAATCTGACTCCCCGGTGGCTTTTAGTTTTAAAGCTTTCTTAATTTCTTTCTCTCTCAATAACGATTGAGGTAGATTTGAGTCTTTATTATTCAATCAAAAAACAAAGTTGCTTCAATCAAAAACAAAGTTGCTTCAATCAAAATATATATTTTTAATCCCAAAAAAGTCACTTCAATTAAAAAAAAAATGTTTTTGATTGTAAAAATAAATTTAAGACAAAAAAAGCATTTGAAAATTATTTTTTTGATTGAAACAACTTTTTCCATTGAAGTAATGTTGTTTTGCGTTTGGGCCACATTTTAGCTGAGACATTTGTGTCTTTATTATTCAATCAAAAAATAAGTTGCTTCAAACAAAAAAATATTAAAAAAAAAAAAAAAAAAAAAACTTCATAGAAAAAGTTTGCACGTGTCTATCACTGTTTAACAAAGTGAGCAGCCTGAGAGGGTTTGAGTAGAGTCACTATGAAGCATTTAATAAAGCCAAGCGTATACTTATTACTTTATTCTTGTTTAAAAATAATTCAGTGGGGCAGTAAAATGTTTAAAACTTATCATAATTCTTACATTTTGAAGTGCTTAAAAACCATTTATAAATGATACTTTGGGGAGGGGGGGGGGTTGTTCTTCGCGATTTTCACTTATTCTAGCGTTGTGATTGGGTATAATGTCTAGACCCCGAATATAAGACGACTCACACTTTTTCAGTCTTATTTCAATTCATAAAACACCGTCTTATATTCGGGCCAAAACGGTATGTTAAAAGAACATTTTTACTCTTAGGTTTTTTTCCCCAGTGTAAAATGAACTTTTTATGACTGGAGCTTCACACTTTTAATCATGTCTTCTCTCTCTCTCCATTTGGCTTATGAACACACTCTAACTCAACTTAGAATGCAAGCCTCCAAGCTAAAGTTTCAGAGGTGTGAGTATATTCCTCAATCATTGGGAAAATATGCATAGTCTTTTGTTTTGAAATCCCAGCACAGGGTATTTGTTAATACACTCACGCAGAAGTGAAGTGAGAAGGGCGGCGACGACAACAATAGAAGCAAGCTCCTCTTCTCTCCTCTCCTTCGGGAGTTCAAGTCATTATGACAGAGAAAGGCAAGGCAAACACTTGCTTAATGTTCACTTAGCGCTGAGGAACAGAGGAGAGCGCATTTAATACAGCGCTGGAGATGAAATGAACGCAAAAAGACAAGGAAGAGTGCGGTTTCCCCGGAGGCAGCGGTACTTCAAGCAGCCTCTTTTCATGAGTTGACTGCACATTTGACGATTTCACATACTTGCGGCAACATTTCTCAACTGGCGGTCAATTATAGATCTCAATCATATGGCGTTTGTTTGTTTTGGGGGGATCATAGACGCAGATTTTGGCTGTAACCGATTCATTACTCAGATGCCACAAACCGCCGCCAGTGGCGTCAGATGGGCTTTTGCACGCTGTCGTGAGAGACAATAGAAATACAAATATCAAGGGAAAGATGCTGAATTTGGGTTGACACACACAGATTCTATGTAATAACTAGATAATTAAAAAGATTAGTGGAAGCATATTTTTAAGATTTAGAGATGTACAGTGGTACCTCAACTTGTGATCTTTTCGACATCCGACGTAAAATTTGACTCATCCATTGTCTCAACATATGACATAATTTCATTGCTTTCCCGCAACAGACGCATGACTGATTTTCTTGTGAGAGAAATCAACATAGGTCCCAAGAAGGTTAGTGAAGGTGGTGAAAAAAAAGGAAACGGTGACGCTTACCATTGAAATTAAGAAGGAAATGATAGAAAATTATGAGCGTGATTGAACTGGCTCAACAGTATGACCTCTGACCTCCGTTCGGCAGTCTCTATAAGCTAAGGCGACAAAAACGTTTTTTTTATTTCCGATTTATTATTATTACTATTATTGTGACATTGGCAAGGAAGTCGACAGCTTCATCAGGTTTTTAATAATTTATTTCAGGACTTGTGCAACACAACACAGCTCCGGTCCACCGTAGCTGATGCCAACATAAAAAGAAGTAAAAACTTTTCACTCTACCGCACCTCTCTCTTGCTCTCTCGTCAGTCACACAGTGCGTTCAGGAACAACATGCAAAACACAACCGTCAAATTAGAACACGATTCGTTAAATTATTATTATTATAATATCATTCTAATTTTTATGTATAAATTATTTGTTTTGCTATGTATACTGTAATTGCTCTTTGTAATTGTACCAGCAGTATTTATTAAGGATTGAGCATAGGGTTTTTGGCTGTGGAACGAATTAATTGAATTATAATGTAGTCATATTCCCGCTCAACTTAAGACCATTTCGACTAACAAACATGGTCCTGGAACGAATTAAATTTGTATGTAGAGGTACCACTAAACACTTTTCCTCATCATTTATTTGATTTGAAAAAAAATATAAAATCGATACAATCATGCGGAGTTTAAACGCGCGGCGGACACCACCGCCCTGATTCAGTTTTATAGACTATCATATTGTCTGTTTACTTGATAGGGACTAGTATTCAATGTTTTTACTAGTGATGCACGATAATACATTTTTCAACCGATATCGATAACCGATAATTTCCTGCCCCTTCCACCCGATAACCGATAATGTCACGCCGATAATTGTATTCAAATATGTATGTAAAATTTTAAAGTATACAAAGATCAAATGTTACTGTGCGAAAATGTAATTTAGTGCTATTTTTTTCCACATCAAATGTGAACAAGTAGTAAATTCCAACATCTAAACAATGGCAATGACATTGTGCCATGGTAAGCTTTTGGCAAGAATTACTTGGAGAGTAAAAAACCAAGTTGAACTAAAATGCCTTTAAAAGTAAGCCATTCCTAACATATATCACATTACTACACTGCAAAAATACCTCCATAAAACTAGCAGAACTGGACAAAATTGTTGATTGCGCACATTTGGAGGCTAAATCAAGTATATAATTATCGGATTGCATTATCGGTTGAATTTCGTTTTATCTGCATTATCTGTGTGACGTCATAATTGCCATTATCGGCCGATAATTATCGGTGACCGATATTATCGTGCATCTCTAGTTTTTACACATGAATGCATATGAAGTATTTAAACTTTCTAAACGGGTAATAAGTATTGCTTAAATACTATACTATAGAGCTGAAACGAATACTCGAGCAACTCGAGTTTAAAAACTGATCCGAGTAATTTTATTCACCTCGAGGAATTGTTTAATTTTGCCAGCTCTAAGCATCGCGTTTTGCCCGGACTACTTTTAATGCGGGACAACGCGCTGACGTCACGTGCGTACAGGAAGAAGCAATAAAAAAAATTAAAAAAACCTTACTGCAGCCGACAGCTGTTACAAACTGCGTCAACGTTGCTAAAAACTACGCCCGCATGTTGCTACGGTGGTAGCAGTTAGCGTCTGATGCAAGTCATAGATATCACATGTACGTAGAACTAGATTCGAAATCACCGACTCGGCGGCGTTTTATAAAACAGCCGCCATCTTAAAGCAGTACACTTCTCGGCGCTCATGAATAAGATTAACGTTACCGTCACTCGCTCACGTAACGTTATCCCTCCGGAGGGCTAGGTTTCTATTCATTATGACCACTGTCGATGTGTGGCTAACTCTTTCATACAGGCTTTATTTTATCTGTGAAAACAGCACTGTAGAGTGATTAGGGTGTAAAATAAAAACTTAATAATGCTAACTCTCAATTTTAGCTCAGTATTCATTGCTGGATAAAACACCAAGTAGCACTGGTGCCTAATATGCTCCAATACAGCACAGCATTTATTTTGAACACTGCAAAAACTCAAAATCCTATCATGACTTACAGTTTAGACTAACTTAAAACTTAACTAGAACTTATAGCTTGACACAAGTGGATATTCAATTGAAACACGTGGGAAAAACCTTTAAGTGATGTGTGTTATCAAGCGTAATGACATTTTTGGGTAAGAAATATATATATATTTTTTATAAGATCTAAAAGTTTTTTGAGTGAAAGCAGTGAATGTCTTTTTTTTTTTTTTTAAGTCACATTTGAGATGCAATTGTTGGCCGTTTTCAACAATGTACATCGAAAATAAAGACATTGATTGATTGAAAATGGTTCAATATTAGATGAAATGTCTTGTTTTCTCATCTATATTCATAATTGCTCTTTACCTAAAAAAAAGTTTTATCAGATTACTCGACTAATCGATAGAATTTTCAGTAAATTACTCTATTACTAAAATATTAGATAGCTGCCGCCCTACTATACTATGTTTCAAACTTTAAAATACGGTTTAATTTATTTGTGTTTTTTACATTATTTACGGAGTTTAAGCGTACACAGGACACCGTCGCTCTTAAAATTAGTCAGCCACACAAATCGTATCACTCATACATTTGGGTGAGTGAATTTCCTACCATGAGATGCCTTCAGTCCTTTGGCTTTGCTTCAACCCTCGGTCCCCAAATGCAGAGGTGAGGCCAGTACCTCGCAAATCGAGGCCATGGATGGACTTGACTGGATGTCGACTCTGCCTCCGGGAACTATGGGTATTTCACAATCCGGCTCGAAGGACCAATTAAATGTCAAGTTCAAATATATATCCTTAGGGTGACATTTAAAATATTACCCAAAATAATAAGAGAAGGAAGTCAGCTTTTTTGTGAAACTTGCAAGGAGAACGGGAGGGAACTATACAATGCAATACTAGACTACATAATACAGTTCCCAAGATCGTTCTAAATCTACCCCCTGAGACAGTTCTTTTTATTTGGGTTGGCTTGGCCCTAGCAACAGATGGGTGTCTTGCCCTAAAAGGAAATTGGGGAAGCAAGCTAGCGACACCCCTTGATAGAGCTGAAACGAATACTCGAGCAACTCGAGTTTAAAAACTGATCCGAGTAATTTTATTCACCTCGAGTAATTATTTATTTTGACAGCTCTAAGCATCACGTTTTGCTCGGACTACTTTTAATGCGGGACAGCGCGCTGATGTCACGTACGTAAAGGAAGAAGCAAAGAAAAAAAAAAAAACTTACTGCAGCCGACGGCCTCTACAAACGACACAGACGTTGCTAAATACTAGCCCGCACGATGCTACGTTGGTAGCAGGTAGCGTCTGATGAGTCTCATAGAGATCGCATGTATGTTGAACTAGATGCGAAATGACAGACTCGGCCGCGTCTGGCCAGCGTTAGTAAACAGCCGCCATCTTAAAGCAGTAGAGCGCTAAGCGCTAATAAAGAGCTCTAAGCGCTAATAAATAAGATGAACTTTAATGTCATTAGCTCACGTAACGTTAGCCCTGCGGAGGGCTAGGTTTCTATTAATTATGACCACTTTCGATGCGTGGCTAACGTGCCTTACATACAGGCTTTAACATAACCTAGCGTTGTGGAGTGATGAGGGTGTAAAATAAAAACTCAATAATGCTAACTATCAATTTTAGCTCAGTAGTCATTGCTGGATAAAACACAAAGTAGCACTGGTCCCTAATGTGCTCCAATACAGCCTGTATCACACATTTATTTTGAACACTGCATAAAAGATCTAAAGTTTTTTTGAGTGAAAGCAGTGAATTAAGTCTTTTTTTATTTTTTTTTTATTCTAGTTACATCTGAGATGCAATTGTTGGCTGTTTTCAACAATATACATCGAAAACAAAGACATTGATTGACTGAAAATGGTTCAAGATTAAATGTCTTGTTTTCTCATGTATATTTATAATTGCTCTTCACCTAAAAATATATTTTTTTTATCCGATTACTCGATTAATCGATAGAATTTTCAGTCGATTACTCGATTACTAAAATATTCGATAGCTGCAGCCCTACCTCTTGAACTTGTTTGTCTATGTGTGTGTAATTGGGTGGATTTAGATACACTTGTGTCAAAACATTTCATGTAGCAATATGCATTTGGCAACAGATAAAATGCGACAGTTGGATTTCTTAATGTCAGTGGCTTGTCTCAAGGCCGACCTGTGGAATGAAGGCCGGTTTGAACCGGTGTAAATGACAAGGCAGTTTTAGTGAAAGCATAACATGTCCATCTATATTTTTCTGGCAATCGATCCATGACTAAAACATTTCTTTATTTTAAGCAGTCATTGTTAAAAGCAAATATTTAATAAGCATCTAATAAATATCTTATTAGTAATATATTTTTTTTCTACTTCCCAACATTTTCTCAGTTATTTTCTCCTTGCACGATGGGTGGTTAAAGATCAGAATATTCTCGCAAAAGTCTGTCTCGCAAAAATCTTTTTTTTTTTTTTTTACTTTGGCCAAAAAGCTTTACATTAGCTCACATTCGCCCATTCAGACTAGGGCTGCCAACATCCATGAAAAAAAAAAAAAAACAATAAGGGACACCTCATTGGTTGAGCCAGCAGGCTTGTTAACAGCCACCCATGAATTTCAGTGATTTATTTTATTTATTTATTTATTTATTTTTAATAAATAATATTAATATTTTTATACTTTCACTAAAACCTGATTAGGTACATATTTGAGTGGTATCAGCACATGGAAAAACAATAGTTATCAGCAATGTATTTATAATACAAACAATAGAATAAAATAACATCAGTCCTGCTAAATTTAAAACTGTCAAATCTAAGTTCCTGAGCCTTTTATTTGTGTGTTTTTGCCCATTTTTAACCAAATACTTTTTTTTTTTTTTTTTTTAAACAACTTACCACAATTTTTGGACTATATGGCGCACCTGACTATAAGCCGTCACCTACTAAATTTGACACATAAACAGCATTTGTTCATAGATAAGCCCCAGATTTCCTCACTGCATTATGGGATATTTACACCAAAAGATTTTAATCTGTAACGCTTTATTTGACAGCGGTGTCATAAGACCCTAATACATGCATACAACATGACACTGTCATGAGCAATAATGACGGATGTCATTTAGTGTCATCTGGCAAATTATTGCACTTTTGAATAGATGTAAAAGATCTGAGCTGGACATAAATGGAGTTAGTGACAAAATTTGCTGGATGACACTTAATGACATCTGTCATAAGCATTCATTAATGTCCATGATAGCGTCACGTCAAAAAATGACGCTGACAAATAAGGTGTTACCTATTAACCCAAATGAATGAACAAATAAACTGTACTGGACTATAAACTGCAGGATTTAAAATGATGAAAAAGTAGTGGCTTGTAGTCCGAAAATTACGGTAACTACATTCAAAGTCCCCTTAGCGATAACATTTTCACAAATGATCACTCTAAATTAATTGCAGAAATACAAATAAATTGACAGAACACAAAAATATAATTAGTGAAAATAAAGTACAGAAAAGAACAAGAAACAAATTACCATAATTTTGAACATGCTTTTTACTCAGTCTTTACTCAAACTTCTTATCTCCCCAACTCTTATTTTGTTTTCTAATATCATGGGATTTCATTGTTCCGTCAGCTCATTGGTCAAAAGCAGGAGAGGCGGGGGAATGCATTTCTCTGCATATTCCTGTAAAACACCATTCAAGTATTGGTTCATTCTACAAATACGACACTATTTTTAAGTTTCATGATAATACGGGACAAAGCGCGTCCCTTGATAGCTCAATACGCGTACTTTTGTTCCTGAATATGGGACGATTCAGTTTTTCAAGGGATGGTTGGCAACTAATTCACACACAAATGGTTCTGCTGCCAACCCACTGGGGGAAAATTAGGGTTCAGTGCCTTGCTCAAGGGTGCTTCAACATTGTGCAGTCATTGTCAGGAATCACACCACTGACTCAACTCCCAAATAAGCCATTTCCTAATGTGTTCCTATGGATGTAAGTGTGCTAGCATGACTCATCAAAAATCAATATTGGCTTGAGGCGCATTTCTTTCCAGTAAGCGCAGCCATTCTAGTAATATCATACATAATATAATGGAGCGTCATTAAGAAACTTTGAAGAGTATCTCTCGTCAAACTTGGCGCTTTGTGTGCGCGAGAGAGGCTCTTTGAGGTGAAGCCCATCACTCAGGGACTCCATTAAGTGTCACGCACTGAGACGCGCCGGCAAGTCCGTCCGTCCGTCCACTGACATTAGCGGCGCTGTGAGTGATGAATTAAGAAAGTGAGGCGCAGATGAGAATTTGGACTTAATACGAAAAAGATTTGGAGCTCAATTTTCATCTAAATGGCTTCAAATGAAGATAAAATCCTCTAAAATGTTTTTGTTTTGTTTTGTTATAAATGCCTTTAATTTTTATCTTCGCAAATTGTAATGTATAAAATTATTTTTTTTCTAAATCGGAAATAAATGCATTTTTGATGAATTAAACCAATCATTCTACTATTTATTGACCCTTGTGAAAGTTGCATTGTTCTCATTAAAAAAAAAAAAAAAAAAATTATATATATATTTTATATATGCCATAAATAGGAAAAATTTATATTAAAAAGACTTTTCAGAAAGGATGATAGGTTTCTAATGAATTGACTTAATGCTTGTGAAAATGATAATTTAATCATTTAGTAATTATATAATAATTATTTAATAATGAACAATGCAGTGGTAGCTCGACATGCGATCGCTTTGACACTCGATCTTTTCGACATCAGACGTAAAATTTGACTCGCCATTTTTTTCTACTTCCGATGACATGCTCAAAATACGACGATTTATGACAGCATTGCAGTTTGCTTTCCATCAAGACGGACGCACGGCGGATTTTCTTGTGAGAGAAATCAACATGGGTCCATGAAAGTTAGTACAGATGGTTAAAAAAAAAGGAAAAAGGATTGAAATAAAGATAGAATCAATGGAAAAATATGAGCGTGGTGTGCACATCCATGAACTGGCTCGACAATACAGCCGTAGAATGTCTACGATCTTGATAGTCCTTCCTCCGGCCTCCGTTCGCCAGTCTTTATACGTGAGTTAAAGTGACAATTATTATTGTGATAACATCGCCAAAGAGATCGTCACGTTTTTAATCATTTATTTCATAACTTGTGCAACACAACACGCCTACTGTCCGCTGCAGTTGACGGCAACAAGAACAGAACATTAAAAGAGAAAGTAAAATCTCTACCGCACCTATCTTACCGTCACGTCAGCCATGCGGTGCGTTCAGGTACAGCACGCAAAACACATCGGCCACATTAGAAACCCAATTTGTTACATTATTACAGGAATTATTATCATTATTATTTAAATTTTTATTTATAATTTATTTGTGTTACTATTAAGTATTTATTAAGGACTTAGTGTAGGTTTTCGGGGTGTAGAACGAATGAATGAAATTATAATGCATTCTTATGGGTAAATCCTGCTCAACATACGGCCATTTCGACTTACAAACAAGTTCCTAAAACGATTTAGCTTCGTATGTAGAGGTACCACTCGTACTTTTATTTTTATATATTTTACAAGACACTGAACCCCACGTTGCTCCTGGTTGCTGTGTCACCAGTAGGTGGATGGCGAGATAGTGTAAAGCGCTTTGAGGGCCTTGAAAGGCGCTATACAAGTATAACACCATTTATCAATAATTAAATACTTATGACATGAATAACGCGCACATCATGATTTATTGGATGGAAACTTATCAGATTTTCTCATTCATTTGAGTTGTCCAACAATGACTTTTTAACCGATAACCCGATATAATTATACACAAAACATCCGATACCGATATCAAACGGATACCGATATATACGGTCGTGGACTTAACATATTCATTATGTTTCAATCATTTATTGTTCATTTAATGTTTGCACTATGAATGCAAATGGTCTGCTCACATAACAAATCCCAAGCATCTTAGTTTGGTGACATCTCATGGTCAAGATGCCAAATTGTTGTGCTAAACTGTGACCAACAAAAGCAGAAGGCTTTTACATCCACTTTGAAGGTAACATGTATATTGGCCCAAAACCGATGTCGATATTATCAGACATCATTTTAAAATGCTTTTATCATAACTATTATACATTACTATTCATTACTTGATTAAATGGTTGTAGTGCAAAATTTTCTCTTTATCATTATACATCGATTTAAATAAATTTGGACTCGATTTGAAATGTCATAAAATGTTGAATAACATTATTTAAATCGAAATGAATAATGGTAAATGTAATCATTTAACCTTATGAAGTAATTACTGTCAGTGCAAGTCATGATTTAATTCATGTTCAATTATTTGAATTTTTGTTTACTGCAAAATTGATTTAAACGGTCATATTATTTTGTAAATTCATTATGCATTCATTATTCAGTATTATGTAAATTCATAAAATGTTGGTGTTTATTTTTATTAAAAATACTTTTCCCATGCTTTATGTATTCATTTTTGCACAACAGCAGCTTGAACCTTATATAAATGTGATTTTATTCTCCTAAAAAAGACTTCAAATAACTTATTCTCCCAAAATGTGATTCATCCTCAAACTTCATCTGGTAAAATAAGGACTTTACTCCTCATAATCCTTTATTGTATGAGATCACCAGCCCTACCAGTGAAGACAGATTGGACATCTATGACCGTCAACCCCCGTGGCTGGAAGTGTGTTAATACGACTGCAATACGTTTACCTCGCAAAAGCTCACATTGCTCAAATATTCCCACAGCAACCATACAAAATATATAACGATGATTTCAAGGGAAGCCATGTGACTTTAAAGAAGAAAACGGGGATTTGAGCATCAATAATTGAAGGGGCTGCGATTTGCCTCGCAGAAGCATTGCTGCATTATTGAGCGCCAGTTTGAAGCGTGTCATCAACGATTCTCAACGACGGCAGGGGCGAGACCACGCGCGCGGACTCGCACCCACGCCCGGCATTCCGCTCAGGTAGGAGATTGCGTTTCGATCGCAAGCGACCTTCAATAAATCAGAAAAAAAAATGGTGAGCGATGAGCTCGAAGTCTGACCTTCGGAACATTTGAATTCAAGCCGGGTTTCAATTCACTCCGTGAGGTGGTTGCGTCATTTGCAGGAAGGAAGTTGGTTACCCAGAGAAAAACTACACCTGCAAATGTTCCATCATATTTTGTCCAATTGTAATTGTTTTATAACTAAGTCACGGTAATGTTTCATTCGGTCCGTTCGACAACACCAAATTTTTATTATTCCAATATGATTAGACTTAGTAAAATTTTGGTCTGAAAATTAATGATAATTTTTGACCCGAATTTGATCACTTAAAAAAATAATTGACTCCAATTTGATTATCATAGAAAAATTGGACTCCAATTATGTTGACACTTAGGAAAATTTCGGTCTGAAAATAGATGACGCTTGGATTTTTTTTTACTGCAATTTGATGACAGAACACTCTAGAACAGGGGTCGGGAACCTATGGCTCGCAAGCCAGATCTGGCTCTTTTGACGGCTGCATCTGGCTCACAGACAAATCCTTAATTTAGGGCTGTCAAACGATTAAAATTTTTAATCGAGTTAATCACAGCTTTAAAATTAATTAATCGTAATTAGTTAGTTGAGCTAAACGAAACGTTTGAATAGTTTGTCCAAAGTCTAAGTAAGTTTCATGTGTATTTTGCATAGCTATTTTGATTGGGAATGCCAGTTCTCTTTGCATTATTGTTTAACTGTGTGAGAATAGGCCTCATTAATACAGATCGAAGCGCTTTTCTTTTTGTGAACGTTATTTTTATTGTGAGATAAGAATATTATTTTCATTGTGCTTTCACTAAATGATACTTATGTTTGTTGTGAAGGAGTTGCCAAAGCTTATGCCAATAAATGGCGCGGTCCAATGAACGCCTGTGTCCACTCGCCTTTCTCTGCCTCTTAGCTCTCAATGTGCAAAAAAAACGGCGTCATTGTAATCTGTTTTGAGGCAATGCATGAGCGGGTCATTCCGCGCATGCGTTAAATGTGTCAAATATTTTAACGTGATTAATTAAAAAATTTAATTACCGCCCGTTAACGTGATAAATTTGACAGCACATATATATAATATATATATATATTTTTTTTTTTTTTTTACAGTGGCGCCTCAAGAAATTTTTCATAGGAGTGGACAGATGGGGCCACATAAATCTTGGGGTGGCACACAAAAAATAAATGCCACAATTTCAGATTTATATTATGTTGTTGCAGTCAAAAGGCCAGAAGAAAACTATCAGACTTCAGGACACAATCCTACTGATATACAGTACCCTCCATAATTATTGGCACCCCTGAAAAAGATGTGTTTTTTTAGCTTCTAATATATATATTTTTTTAATTCAAATAATATGGTCAAATAATCAATTCAAATAATCTTGGTCTCATCTGACCAAAGCACACGGTCCCAGTTGAAGCCTGGGACCCTGTGTATTTTTGTGTGAGACCAAGATTGAGCTTTTTGGCAACAAACACTCTAAGTGGGTCTGGCGTGCCACCAAAGATGCGCATGCTGAAAAGCACCTCATACCTACTGCTAAAATACCAGGACATTTTAAATCAAAATATGTTGCCCTATGCAACTTCAGCAAGACAATGACCAAAACATATGGCCAAATCTACACAGAAATGGTTCACCAGTTACAAAATCAAGCTCCTCCCATGGCCATCTCAGTCCCCAGACCTTGTTTTGTTGGCAAAAGGGGGTTGTACAAAGTATTAACACTAGGGGTGCTAATAATTGTGACACACATTATTTGATGTCAAATAATTTTTTCTTCATGTGGGATTTTTCCCCACTGAATGAATGCACGTGTATTGAAGGTTGGATTTTTCTCTTTTTTCCCATTAAGGTCCCATATTATTTGAATAAAGAAAAAAAATATTAGAAGCTAAAAAACACATCTTTTTCAGGGGTGCCAATAATTATGGAGGGCACTGTACTATGGTGTATTGTGTTATATTTAATGTTACTAATGATTTAATGTGCATGTACCATAACAGTCCAATCAACATTTTGAGTTCCACAAAAATTCTGTTTTATTGTGTTATGTAAATATTAAGCATAAAGTGTATTTTCATCCCATTTGGGATGAAATGCATAACTGATGCTACTACAATCTAACGAGATACTGGCCAGCGGGGTGGGCAACCAATTTATAGGGGGGGCTGTGGCTACCCCTGGTGGTGCCACTGTTTTTGTTACCCCAATTTTGGGCTCCAATTTGATAATACTTAAATAAATTATTGACTCCAATTTTAAGTCCAGTCATGAAACTTGGAAAACCTGGAATTTAATGACTTTCACAGCTTTTTAATTAACAAAAGCAACTCTCACAGATTCATATCAGAAGCGTATGCGTATATAGAAAAATAGATTTGGTCACAGAACTTGTTAAATCATTTCACTTGAGCGGATAAAAAATTATTTTCAGGAATGTTTTCTGGTACGTGAAATTGTAGCAGATCCGGCAGGTTCACCGTTCGGGTCACCTCAGCGGTCCAGTGAGCGTTTCTGGATAGCTTCCACCACAGCGTCACGAAGCAAGGTGATGACGCTGCGAGGGTCGTCACTGCCGATGACGGCGCTACCCGACACAATCATGTTGGCGCCGGCCTACGAGGAATGAGCAAGGCTAAGGTAGGGTTTACGTCGGGCGAGACGGCATAGCTTACCTCTGCGCACTTGTAGATGGTGTCGGGTCCAACGCCGCCGTCCACCTCAATGTCCAGCGAGGGGAAGTCACGCCTCAGATCTCTCACCTTTGGCATCATGTCCTCCATGAACTTCTGTCCTCCGAAACCGGGTTCGACGGTCATGACCAGAGCCATGTCGATCTGGTTGGCCCACGGGGCGAGCATTTCAACGGTTGTACCAGGTTTTATGGCCACACCTACCTGCGTGCACGAATAAAACCACCACAGATCAGGTTATATCAGTGAGAGGTTTTATCAATTCATTTTATTACTAATAGACAACTATTTGTACAGTCAACCTTAGAAGAACATAGGGCTATGTAAAATGGCCTGAAAAAGAAACGTTGAATTTTCTTTTCACCGCAAATTTGAAAAACAGCAAAAGAAAGCAAAAATAACTTTAACCCCTTTATAGGACACTCATTGAACTCATCCTTCGTTCATTTGCCCCTCCCAGTTCAAACCGATTGGATGTCTTGCGCCATCAATGGCATTGCTATATGAGCATTCAAAGCCAGTTCTCCCACTATAAATAAATTGGTTGGTTGGTTGGTTGGTTGGTTAGTTTGTTTGCCATTGACAAAGATAGCCAACTATGTGTTATATGCTATGAAGAAAAAAAAACCCAAAATGAATGCTTTATTTGGACATATGCCAGAAGAAATTTAAAAGAAGCATTTTAAAAATTAGACGAAAACAATGAGACAATGAACAGCAACAATAGTCAAGACGATAATAACAGTTAATTTAGAATTAAAATTAAAAATTTATTCAATATGCCCAAGAAGGAGTAGGATGAAGCAATGTTTATTAAAACCTAGCCCCTCTGTTTCTATTTCTCAACTATCAGCCTATCATTTTAACAAAATAACTAAATACTTAAGATTAAAAATAAAAAGGACCTAGCCAATAACAGATTTGTGATAATACCATATAATTAAACCCCTTTCTCTTACATCTTGTATACCCTGTGAAAACTAGAGCGGTCCCGACTAGTTCACGTAGTTGACGTCATCGATGACGTAAATGCGTCGACGAGCACACCATCCCATCGATGGTTAATAAAGGGTTGAAAACATTATATGCGTGGAAAGTTGAGAACGGCGGACGCTAGGGATGCAAGCGGGGAAAGTGGCACGAAGCCAAAAAAGCGCACCAGAGTGGCTGAAGACTTAATTCAACAAAACAAAGGAGGGCACACTGTCGTGTGCAGTCTCTGCAATGCCAAGCTTGCATACCACGGCAGTACGTCGGCTGTAAATGAACAACTTAAGCGCTGTCACGCAGTTGTAATTTTGGCAGACGGCAGGAGACAACAAGCTGGCCGATCGTAAGTCCATATTACTAACTGATAATTAACGACTATTTTTTTTATTGATGTTGCCTTTATGTGTGTCGTATCAACATGCATCATTAAGTTATTTTCACTATCTACTTTGCTGCTGCTCCCGAAAGCTGTAGAGCTCACAATCTCTGTAATCTGTGCTCAACATGCATATTGTATTTGTTAGAACGATGGATGCTCCCGCTTGGACAAAAAAAAAAAAAAAAAAAAAAAAAAAAAGGAAGGAAATACTGCCCTGCTTTCTATAGTCCATGACTGCACTCATCTTACTTACTTTATATTATAACATATTATGTACTGTATATATAGTAATATACTGTAATATTAATGCTACATATTTTCAATATGTAGCACTTTTTTAAGAATGGTTTTGAATCATGTTGGAAAGGTGAAGTCACAGTGTTCTGCATGTTTACAGTCCCTTCTTTTGCACTAACAAATGCCATCAGCATTTGACCTCATTGTTTGTGATTTATTATTGTTATTTATGTGTTTATTTGTATTAGTATAAAGATACTGATAGTGAAGTGTTCCAAAATGTTTTTGTGAATGAATAAGTGTCAACAAAAATTTAATTGCTAGATTAGTTTAACTCATTCACTCCCAGCCATTTTCACCGGTGCAACCCCCTTTGCTCCCGGCCGTTTTACTGGATTTTGACTGATTTTGCAAGGCCCACAGAAAATTCTCTTCTATTGCTATATAAACATGGAACTCACCAAAAGAAAGATTAGACTCTCTTCTTTCAGCAGGAAAAAAAGTTAGTTCATATCTTTTTCCATTCTTTAGAAATCAGGATTAGAAAATAGCTTAGTTTGAGCAATTTCTGATGAAAAAACAGAGAAATTGTGCTTTTTGTGAAAGCAAACATTTCAAACATAACTTTGACTTGTAACACAGCTATTTTTTGCTTTAGTTACATCCCAAAGATCTGAAAAATGTTTTCTTTTTACAAAATAACATAAACAACAAGAGAAATAGAGTTTTTGATAGCAAAGTAACAATTTATTTACACATAACTAACTGAGAGATGACGCTGTTGTGGCCGCGACAGCGGGGGTAAACTTTTCCCTCATCGACGCCTGTCTCTGCTCAGCGAGCAGCACGGACTCAACGGCATTGTCCGCTGCACTGGTGGTCCCCGCTGTTCTGCTCGTCGTCCAGCACCTGGCATCCCGGGTGTCCTCCCGATTGTTTTGCTCGGTCGTCCGCCGCCTGGCATCGTGGACGTCCATTCGGTCGTCTTCCACCGGCGCCCTAGCCGTGCGGCCGGCCGTTCATTCCGTTGAATCAGGTCTTACCAAATGCGCTACTGTCCTCCAGTGGCCAGTTTTATTTCTTTAAAATGGATTTTCAGCATTGTGCTTTGGACCTAAGTTGAATCAGAACCCACAGATGTCTCTTGTGAAAAAAAAAACGTAAAAGACGTACAAATACGTCTTTGGGACACTGAAGCAATTCAAAATAGAACATATACGTTTTTGGGAGCAAATGAGTTTAAAAAATTTTTAAAAATTTTAAAAAAGGAAAAAAATCATTAAAAAAGTCGACTAATAGTTAAAAAAGTCTGCTGACTAATCAGGAGAAAATTTGTCGTTTGGGACAGCCCTAGTGAAAACCCATGTTTATACTGCTTCCTAAACTGGACCTTGCGTGGTCATTGCCTTCAGCATCCCATCTACCGGTAATTTGTTCCATAAGCCTCACTCCACAAACAGAAACGCAAATACCAAAATGAGTTCTATACTATGAAGAAAGAAAAAATTCTCCCAGTCCAAATGGATTGGCCATCAATTGCCGTCAATGGCTGGCAGTTTGCTTAATTTGAGAGTTGTGTTAATATGCCAAAGTTTCTGTGAGGTCTATTTAAAAATAAACATTTTTAAAGCAAATCTGGTTTGTCTATCATCGTTAATAATAGCCAACGAGTATTTAATTATTATCTCATTTACTCCCAAAAACGTATAAATACGTTCTACTTTTGTTTCAGTGTCCTAAAGACGTATTTATGCGTCTTTAACATTTTTTTTCCCAAAAAACATCTATGGGTTCTGATTCAATTGAGCTCCAAAGCACAAAGCTGAAAATCCATTTTAAAGCAATAAAACTGGCCACTGGAGGGCAGTAGCGCATTTGGTAAGACCCGCAACCCTATTCAACGGCAACGAGAGAGCAAGCCGCAAAGCCGGGGTGCCGACGGAAGACGACCAAATGGACACCAGGCGCCGGACACCGAGCAGAACAACCGGCAGGACGCCCGGGATGCCAGGCGCTGGACTACCGAGCAGAACAACCGGGACCACGAGATGCCGTTGAGCCCGTGCTGCTCGCGAGCAGAGCCCGCAGACACTAAAAAAAATTCATCTCTTTGAGACAGGCAACGATGATGAAAAGTTTAACCGGCTGTCGCGGCCGGAGATATGAACTTACTTTTTCTGCTGAAAGAAGAGAGTCTAATCTTTCTTTTGATGGGTTCCATTTTTATATAGGAATAGAACAGAATTTCCTGTGGGCCTTGAAAAATCAAGTCAAAATCCAGTAAAACGGCCAGGAGCAAAGGGCCTTGCTCCGGTGAAAATGGCTGGGAGTGAATGAGTTAAATTTCATTTACCTTCATGCCACTCTGTCGGATCTCCTTGATGAGGTTCCCGGGGTTGCTAGTGGCCTCTAGGTGAAAGGTGTATTGGTTGGCTCCAGCTGCTGCCATGGGCTTCACCCACTGTTCAGGCTTGGACACCATCATGTGCATGTCTGCAACAACAGCAACCTTAGTTAAGACCAGATTTTTGGCATTTTGAAATAAAACAACGGTTTGAAACATGTTATCACCAAAGAAAGGGTCTTTGCCAAGTGACTTTCGGAGACATTCCACCATGGGGTGCCCAAATGTGATGTTGGGGACAAAATGACTACAAAAAAGAGGAAATATAGATTAAAACTTGACTCACTGAGATGAGACTATTCAAAACTAAGTGGCAGGACATGGGGGGGAAAAAACTACTGTGGGAATAACGTCCAAATAAAAACATTACATTAATTGAGTGAATTGCGTTTTGAATGCTTTTGAGCATCCTCGTGCACTCCACTTTAGGCTAGCCTTTAGCAATGCAGCTAAACAAGCCGGAAACAAGAGTGAGAAAGCTGACCCGTCCATGACGTCGAGGTGCAAATAGTCAGCCCCGCACTCTATCATCCGCACACATTCGCTGCCCAGACGTGACAGGTCGCTGCTCAGGATAGACGGCCCGATTTTAGCATTATACGACATGATGACACCGAGATTGCTGCCTTTACTGGCGGCCAAGTCAGCGGTGTGTGGTTGCAAGGTAACAACCAAGAGCAACTTCCGCTACGGACGATGCAAAAATCATTTTAAAGATAACTTTATAAATTGCCTTTGCAATACTAGACATAAATTCATCTAATGTATACCAGAATCAGTAATATTATTAATTTTTTATCAAATTGCAAGGAAATCAAATTGATTGAAACGCTGGCAGCGTAAGAATAGTTATACTTTGAAGGGCTGTGTTCCACGAACAGGAAATGCATCTTACGTTTCTACTAACTTGATGAGCGAATAAAACAGGATTGCATTTTACTTCCGCATTTAACACAGTAGCACTTTCTCGACGCTTGATGGCGCATTTGTCCTGAGAAAAGAATACATTTATAATGCAATCGCACCATACGTATATTCCGTTCGAATCTTGATACAGTATATCTATTTATTTGTTTGTATCCTTATGATATCTCTCTTTTTTAAAGCTAGTTACCCAAAAAACAATTGTTTGTTATTATTATTCATTATTTGTATTTGATTTTTCTTTAATAAATATAATTATAAATAACATTTTGATAAAAAATTAAATTAAGAAATTAAAAATAATAAAACAGAAATTCACTCTGGTTGTTGTAGCCCCGTAAACCTCTAAAAATGTAAACCTTTAATAATAATAATAATAATAATAATAATAATATAAATGGTCTGAAGGCCACACATACAGTATGGATTATGTTTTACATATTATTTATAATCCATAGTTTTAAAATGAATCTGAATGAACTCAAGTAAGGTTTATAAATGCAGTTCAACGTGAGAGAGTGCGTTCTAAAGCTGATGAAATTATATTTTAAAAAATAAAAACAAATAGGCTGGGTCCCAGCACTGTTGAAAAGTATATGTTTTTCTTAATAAGAATAAGAATAAATAAGAATAAGAATAAATGATGTCCCCATGTCAGTGTTTACATTTCACATTTCATTCACAAGCAGATTTGAAAACAATCCATCAATTTTAACAAACATCTCATCTCATGCTGAATGTATTTAAACACTGGCTCAAAAGAGATTTTTTTTTTTTTTTTTTTTTACATCATTAAACATTAATGAGCATAACTCGCACATTAGTAAAACAAAAACATTACTCTGATTATTTCCCATGTTGACTGTCCCCACACAAGCAAGCCAAGCGGTCATAGACGACAGTTCAAATGACAATGAAGGTTTTGGCCAGCAGGGGGCTTTTTGTTCACGTGAAGCCTTGAATAATGAACCCGATTCAATTTGCTGGAAAGCTTCAAGGTTTCAGAGAGCTTTATTTGGCCATCACTAGGAGAAACACAATATATTTGGGTCACACTACCTGCGAGACTTTTTGGAGATTCTCTCTCCATAGGCGGAGTTTGACTTTTGTGGCAGAGGGGTGGCAAAACATGTTGATGATCCCGAAACCCAGTGTCAGCAATAAAATTAACATACAAGATATATGCTCGGATAGTAGCTAAACCCATGCTTGTACATACAGGCATCCCCCATGCTTGTACATACAGGCATCCCAGCTGGGTGTGTGTGTTTTTTTTTTTTTTTTGTCTTACCTAGTGGAGAAGTAGACGCCACATGCTTTTTGACTGAATATTCGAGCCAGGAATATTTATAATCATATGTTGAAAATGAGCATTTTTTTGGTTTCCCATCATTTTTGAAGGGAATTCAAAATCAGGCTGCTTAGGACAGCTATGGTTTTGGCCAAGATTGCCGTCCATTAAATAGGTACGCGCAGTGGTGGCTCTGTTGGACAACTAACGTTTTAATGGGGCAAACTAAAACCCCGCTCACAATTTGGCAGTGCTCTCCGGTGTTTCATGGTCCACAACTTCTCGCTCAGTCGTTGTTGCTGCTTTTGAGAGCTTAGGTTTGAAAAAAAAAATACGTACAGTGGGGCAAATAAGTATTTAGTCCACCACTAATTGTGCAAGTTCTCCCACTTGAAAATATTAGAGAGGCCTGTAATTGTCAACATGGGTAAACCTCAACCATGAGAGACAGAATGTGGAAAAAAGCTGAAAATCACATTGCTTGATTTTTAAAGAATTTATTTGCAAATCATGGTGGAAAATAAGTATTTGGTCAATACCAAAAGTTCATCTCAATACTTTGTTATGTACCCTTTGTTGGCAATAACGAAGGCCAAACGTTTTCTGTAAATCTTCACAAGCTTTTCACACACTGTTGCTGGTATTTTGGCCCATTCCTCCATACATATCTCCTCTAGAGCAGTGATGTTTTGGGGCTGTCGTTGACCAACACAGACTTTCAACTCCCTCCACAGATTTTCTATGGGGTTGATATCTGGAGACTGGTTAGGCCACTCCAGGACCTTGAAAGGCTTCTTACGAAGCCACTCCTTTGTTGCCCTGGCTGTGTGTTTGGGATCATTGTCATGCTGAAAGACCCAGCCACGTCTCATCTTCAATGCCCTTGCTGATGGAAGGAGATTTTCACTCAAAATCTCTCGATTCATGGCCCCATTAATTCTTTCCTTTACACAGATCAGTCGTCCTGGTCCCTTTGCAGAAAACCAGCCCCAAAGCACGATGTTTCCACCACCATGCTTCACAGTGGGTATGGTGTTCTTCGGATACGATTCAATATTCTTTCTCCTCCAAACACGAGAACCTGTGTTTCTACCAAAAAGTTCTATTTAGGTTTCATCTGACCATAACACATTCTCCCAGTCCTCTTCTGGATCATCCAAATGCTCTCTAGCAAACCGCAGACGGGCCTGGACGTGTACTGGCTTCAGCAGGGGGACACGTCTGGCAGTGCAGGATTTGAATCCCTGGCGGCGCATTGTGTTACTGATAGTTGCCTTTGTTACTTTGGTCCCAGCTCTCTGTAGGTCATTCACTAGGTCCCCCGTGTGGTTTGGGGATTTTTGCTCACCGTTCTTGCTATCATTTTGACGCCACGGGGTGAGATCTTGCATGGAGCCCCAGATCGAGGGAGATTATCAGTGGTCTTGTATGTCTTCCATTTTCTAATAATTGCTCCCACAGTTGATTTCTTTACACCAAGCATTTTAGCTATTGCAGATTCAGTCTTCCCAACCTGGTGCAGGTCTACAATTTTCTCTCTGGTGTCCTTCGACAGCTCTTTAGTCTTGGCCATAGTGGAGTTTGGAGTGTGACTGTTGTGGAAAGGTGTCTTTTATACTGATAATGAGTTAAAACAGGTGCCATTAATATAGGTAACGAGTGGAGCCTCATTAGACCTTGTTAGACCTCGTTAGAAGAAGTTAGACCTCTTTGAGAGAAGGAAATCTTGCTTGTTTGTGGTTGACCAAAACTTATTTTCCACTCTAATTTGGAAATAAATTCTTTAAAAATCAAACAGAATCTGATTTTCTCTTTTTTCTTTTCCACATTCTGTCCCTCATGGTTTAGGTTTACCCATGTTGACAATTACAGGCCTCGCTAATCTTAGGAGAACTTGCACAATTGGTGGTTGACTAAATACTTATTTGCCCCACTGTATATCCATCTTACATCCTCTGTCCTCAGGTGATTTTGGCTAAGCAAAGCGAATGGCCGTCTTTCAGTTGTTAATCACATGATCTGTTCGAAAAATAATTTTGACCCATTATAAAATTCTTTTTTTAAAAATCATTTTTGTTGATTGTTTTATTGATATACAGCTTTTATAGAGAACATTTTACCGGCAAAGTCTTAATTTTATATTCATATATAGTAAAGTCAATTACATGCACTGATATTTTCGGCCACCAGGAGGGGCTATTTCCCCTTAATCTCCGCGTTTGTCTGGGAGACACACTTCTTAAGATGACGTCCTACAGCTTTAGCCCGCTTTACAGCTTTGCGTTGGCCACAACGGCAATCATTCAATTATCACTAATTAGACACGTATTGGGAGGCGGCAACGCAACATTTGGTTGGTTTAGTAACTATCATTGACCTCGGAAGAAGAAACAAACAGACACCGACAAAGATTCAACCAATCAGAAAAAAAGCGACTGTGGCCAAAGTTGACTATTCAATGGGTACCGGACAGGACCTTGAAGTTGGAGGCGGGCGCTCAATGTTTGTGACGTAGAACAGTTATGGAAGTTTGGAATCGCTCATTTTAACCTCTGTTTTTGTAAAAAAGAACAAACAACAAGTTTTTGTGTGTGTGTTTTTTTTTAGCTTTGATAGGGTTCTCCCTTGTCGACAATGTTATATATTTAGGTTAAATAAGGTGAAAACCCATAATACCGTGTATTAAACATGTTAAAAAGAAATCTAAGAATTTTTACTTTTAACGCAATGCCTGCCATTGACAATGATATACAGTATGTCCAATTCATATAAATTGAGATGCCTGGCTGTGAATGCTTCATTTTACAGTGGCAATGATGGGGTTCGCAACTCATCAGCCACTGAGTTAATGGTTATTATCAGTATAATTGCCTTGCCGTGTTTTTTATCGCTAATTGTTAACTGTGCTTTCCCTGAGGAGACTGATACATACATTTAAGAACAAAAAAGAAGTGTGACTAAAAGTTGAAACACGTCATAAACTTTAAAGTAGACAATATGTACACACATAATTCAAGTCACCAGTAGTGTGATTTACAAGTTTAGTGTTGTGAAATGAGATGTTGAGTTGGTCATAAAAAGTGCAAATGGATTTATTTGCTTCATTACAGTGCGAGGGAGTTCAATGTTGGGTGTAAATTCTCCTTTTCACGCTTCGTGAAAGTATACACTGTACATGCTCTCTGAATAAGCTGATATGTCGTTCAATGTGTTTCTGCATCTCCATGTTTTTGCGTATATGCCGTTTGGCCTTAAGCCTTTGCTGGGGAGGCCGCAATCAGCTGCTGGCAGGAAGCAGGTGTGGAAACTCTCTGTCAAGATCATGCACCCCCAAGTTGGAGCTGAACCCAGTTTTTAATAATCAACTCCTGCAGTAAAAACAAAAAAGCAGTGTCATGTGCTGCTTCTTGTCCATCTACCGCAAAGTTAGCAGGTCACTTAACACCATAACACTGTATTTGGCAGACTTTAAGCAACTACTTTTTTCTCTCCCTTTGAAACCAGCCATTTATGGATTTTTTGCGCCTTCAGAGTCTCTCGTTACTTGCGTGACTGCTCCTTTATCCAACTACACTGAATCGATTCCAGTGTAGCAGCATGCACTTGAGGGAATTGTGCAACACACCTTTAGCTTTGTTGCTATGTTTGTGAGGAGTTGAGTCATGACACGTGCCACCACAGAAGAACCATTTAAGACAAAAAAAAAACAAAAAAAAGGATAACCAGAGTTTGCTACTACAAACTTGCTATGCTAAAGTGCTATCAACCAAGGTTGTTAGCATATGGGGATTTCATCGACAAGAAGTGGCCTACATCCCATGCTTGGTGCCATGGCAGAAAAAGTTAAGGCAGATTTACAAAGAACACACATTAACTGATATGCTAGGGCTAGCCATTAGCCCCGAGCTCATCAAACACAATGGGGATTTCGAGCTAAAGGCCAGATTGTACCGGACGCGTCTTCAGTACAGATCTGCCAATCTCCAATAGGGTTGGTGGTGTGTCCCCTCTTGCCGTCCCCGAAGGCCGGTTGATGGGTGCGCGGGTGGGTGCGCAATGGCTCCTTTGCTGGGCTGCGGGAGGAGGGATGGGCAGCGCTGAACACCCTCTCCCACCCCCGCCCTCCCCGGGCTGGCTGGGTGGGGGCATGGCCCTGGGTTGGCGCCCACGTGGCGTCTCCGCTCGTCTGTGTGGCTGTCGCGTGCCTGGTGGGGCTTGTGGGCGGCTGGATGTGATAGGGCGCGCTCGGGTGGGGGGTCCCGGTGCCGGGATTGGCGATGGGGCGGCGTAGGGTCGGTCGCCAACGGGCTTACACTCACAAGGGACTCACACGATAACTGGGTTGTCGATCACAGAGCTGATTTGTGTACACTCTACCCCTTTCAGTCACTTAGCTTATAGACTCCCCCAACCCCGTCCCCCTCTTTCCCTGGTCAACAGGCCCTCCACATGGTATCAACCGGAAATACATCTAGTTGACGATAGCACCAACATAGTAGTAGTTAGTGTAGACGTTCAATGTATTTACTTGTTGTAGTTTGTGTTTCTTTTCTTCTCTTGTGTTTCTTTTCTTCTGTTCCCCCATAACCCCTTCCTGTTCGCTGCTTTGTCATAATAAACGAGGTATGTTGAATGATCACAATGGGAGTATGTCAGACTCTCAATGTGAAACATTAAAACTGTTCAGACCATCCGGGCACTTAGACTTCCATTCTCCGTGTCAAACAGCTGAACAGGACAGGTTTAAAAGAAAAAAAAAAAAAAAAAAAGGACAAAACACACCGGCTGCGCACAACTGCAGTCCGGCAGCTCCATGCCGTCGCGAGCTCTCGCGTGATCGCGTGCGATAATGTAGCATTAAAAACAACGACAAACACACGGACTCTGACTGAGAGACGTGGATTATTTGACTGAAAAAATTTTCCCGAATATTTTTTGCTTTTACCATGTGTTTGTGACACTATAGTGATTCCTCATTTTTAGCGGTTAATGGGGACCAGAACCCACCGCGATAAGTGTAAAACCGCAAAGTAGCGCACCACCCCCCCCCAATTTTTTTTTGTTCAATGTTTTTATTCAGATCTATCATTGGAAAGAGATACATATAAGATATGTTTTTTAACCTTTTCCCCAAAGTGTAATTTACATATTTTTATGCACTTTAAATGTAATAATTATGATAAGCTTTAAACATGTTACTGGCCTACAGAATTATTTTTAAACAAGAAAAAAGTAGACGCCCAATCCATTTAAAAAAAGTAAAAAAAAAAAAATTTTTTTTAAATACTTGTTTTTACTAAATGCTTCATTGGGTGTCCACTCAAATCCGCTCCAGCTGCTCACTTACACACAGTGAGTTGCCACATCAACTGTTTAACAAGTTAAACAGTGATTGACACTTGAGGCGCTTTGAAGTTCGAGTCTCTGGCAAGATCAAAGCTTAACTGTCTGCCAATCATAGTTTGGTTTAATAAGCAACTCCAGTTCACTCTCAGACGAACAAAGAGTAGGGAGAGGGAGGGAGGGAGCGAGGGTGAGACAGCGCAATCGGCTCGGGACAGCTCATCTGTATTTTTTTTTTAATTGAAAAAATAAAAAGTTCGAAGCGTGAAGTAGCGAGGGATCACTGTATTTAATTACTGTTTTAAATTACATAACTTGCACGAAAATTCACTGTCCATCCTCATAACCTCTTCTTCTGCCTTTTTAATGATGTCCTTATGAAAAGGATCTGCTGCGTCATGAATCACTTCATGACTGTCAAACTCCGGGATGAAGTATTTTTCGTCCATATTCGTTGGTGTTTAAACCGTGAATAAGCACCTAGCCTGTTGACTCCAGGCCTGGCTCCGCCCATTTTGACGGATGCGTCTCCGGCAAAAATAAAAAATAGCCCAAACCATCTGGCGGGCTCCGGCACGTCGGAGATGGTCTGCAGTCAATCCGTAGCGTTGACGCGGCCGGTATAATTTGAACAATAGGATAGAATGGAAACGGATTGACCCGGACCGCAAACGCGTACGGTGTAAGTTGTGCTTATGTCAAGGTCAATTGGATTAGATTTTTTTCTTGTTAATTGTAGCCACCCAGTTTTAAAGAAGTTTTGTGGTTTTAAAATGGCTGTGAACACACCAGTGAAACTTGTTACACTGTTTGGCTGCATATGATCTTTCTGAATAAATATCC
Organism: Corythoichthys intestinalis; assembly: GCF_030265065.1. Taxonomy (NCBI): domain Eukaryota; kingdom Metazoa; phylum Chordata; class Actinopteri; order Syngnathiformes; family Syngnathidae; genus Corythoichthys; species Corythoichthys intestinalis. Next base: position 18,190,034 of record NC_080406.1, read on the forward strand.
CATATCAAAATGTGGACACCTGCAAGTTATACCTATACATAAATTTCTTTCTTCTGTTCAATAAAATTTGGGAATTTATGGTGGATTTTATTCTGAAGCCATCAATAAACAAGCAAGAGAGCAAGAGGTACAGGGTTAGGGTCATTTCTCGACTTCATCAAAACTGAAAGCCGCCAGATTTGACTTTTAATATTTTGTTGATATAAAGAGGATTGGAGGATGAAAACAAAAATGTAATATTTTCTCACCACATGCACAATGCGCATTTCTCATGGAGAGCAGGGGCTTGCTTCATAAAAACAGCCAGCTCAGCTTTATGAAATTATTATTACAGGTCAGATGGAGACATTTTTTCTTGTAGTTTATTTATAGCTTCTCTTTTGATTATGTATTTAAATCTGCACAGCACGGTACTGCCTGTTTCCATGTCATTTATAATCTGCAAAACTATTGCACATGCTGTTAATAAAATCCATGAAGTAAAAAAAAAGTGTTTATCCACAAAGCTGGAAATGAAAAATGTACTTTACCACTCTACCACTATTGTTCATAGACACAGCAATTCATTATATTATACATTTTCAGATAGTTCAATAAACCTATATTATTAAATAATGTATATTCATTGCTCTAAAAACCTTTTGTTTACTCGAAATTTTAAAGATGTTGAGGATGAAAAATGTTTTAAAATAACTACAATTAAAAAAATATCGATATACATATTTGTATTTATTTTTATTAAACAATTTTAACATTTTATAAGTAGGAAAAACAAAAAATATTTCTCAGTTATTTAAAAGTTAGTGTCGCGTGTGTCATTTCTAGTTATAATACAAACCTTCAACAAAAAAGAAAAAAATATTTTATCTATTTTATTTGATAGATATTCTCGCTTCAAAATTGACAAGGTGAAATAAGTAAAAAAATCATTTATTTTTAAATTATTGATTGATCAACATCACTGGCAGCCAATAAATGTTTCCATGTGAATGTTAAATTGAAAAGTGGTAAATAAATTTGACCCACCCCACCCCCAAAAATAGGGGAAAACCACAAAAATCATTAAAGAATTTTTTGTTGTTGTTGAAATGGATTGCATGTCTATCACAGTAGCTGGCAGTGAATGAGTTAAGTAGCTTAAGCAGTGTGTTATGAGAGTTCATCAGGTGTGCCGAATAGTGAGGTTTTGGGGACAATTTATCACGCGTGCTAAGGCATTTATCATGTCAAATCTACTCGGCACTAAAAGAAATGAAGAGGGAATCATATATTTTACCCAAGCATGGAGTCCAAGTTTGTCTCTTGACCCCTGTCTGCTGTTTCCAACAGCTGTCGGACCCACTGCGGAGAGCGCTAAAGTGAGGAAGAGGGTCAGCACATTCCCTTGCCGCCTCCGAGTGAAGAACAGTTTGGGATATTGCCTGCATCACAAGTGCAAACACCCCCCCCCCCCAAAAAAAATGAAAGAAGAGAAAAACATTCAAGTCATCTCCAAGTTGGAAAAGAGCCACACGGTGACTCTTGTTGACGTTTTGCACGCACTGAATGATGCGAAAGCTGTTTTATCAGGCAAAAGAGAAGCTGATGAATACCGATGAAAAATATTTATGCTCTTAAGTGTATTCAAAGTGTTGGTAAAATTGAACTTAATCATGTCTTGGCTTCCGCTCGCTGTTCCGAGTCATTAGAAGAACGGCATGTTCACCGACATATTCAAATAAACATTTACAGGTAACAGAGGAGGAAGACTATTTTCCTCAATAATTCAAAGAAGAGTATTTTCACCACTAAGTACTAAGCGATCTGGCCAAAATCAACGATCACAAATTTTTACAGACTGAAGGCCTGTCAAGGCGCTACTGACGTTGTTGTCGTCCTTGCTGTTGTCGTCCTTGTTGTTGATCATGCTTGTGTTCTTCTTTTGTGGAATGTAACTTTGAAGTCCTACTCCACTGTTATTTTTTAACCAATCCTCTTGAAACTTGGCAGCTATGTAGCATGGACCAGTATCTCTTGATCCACAGAGCCCGAGGTTTCATTAGTATTTTTTGTATCAGGGCTCAGTGATTAATTGTGGACTTATAGTTTGGAGTTAGTCAGTCGAGGGGAGCCTTCTGTAGGTTAGGAATTCGCTAGTTGAGGGCACCTTCAGCCTGTACAGCAGACTAGTGCTTGTTTTTTCATATCGTTTTCTCTTTTTTTTTTTTTTTTTTTTTTTTACAGTAGCTTTAAAGAATTTGAAATGAAAACATGGGAAGCTAGAGACTAGTTCAACTTTTGATTCACATATGTATGAAATCAATATGAACATTAAATTAGCCTGGATGAACCAAATTCACGCGTGGAGTCCCTCAAGGGTCAATTCTTGGACCACTCTTATTTAACATCTATATGCTTCCCCTAGCTCAGATGATGGAACAGTATGACATCTCCTATCACACCTATGGAGATGACACAAAAATCTACATTTCTGTGTCCTCACATGATAATAGTCCCTTAGTCTCCCCGAGCAAATTTTCTCCAGCTAAATGTGGAGAAGACAGAAGTGATCATTTTTGGGCCAAAAAAGAAAGGTGACAAGCAGGCACCTTATCACAATGTCACTTACAGCTACAAATCAAGTCAGAAATCTTAATTATAATAATAATTATAATTATTGACTCGGACCTAATTATTATTAATAATAATTAAGTAATTATCAGACGTAATTACTGACTCAGACCGAGAATTTGATAGCCATCTAAAGTCCGTCACTAAATCTGCTTATTACCACCTTAAAAATATAGCCAGAATTAAGGGGCTTTTGACTCAATAAGACATGGAAAAACTTATGCATACATTCATTTTCAGTAGATTGGACTATTGCAATGGTATATTTACAGGTCTTGATAAAAAATCAGTCAGGAAGCTGCAGCTAGAACAGAATGCTGCAGCCATAGTGCTTACAAATACAAGGAAACTGGACCACATTACACCAGTTTTGAAATCGTTACGCTGGCTTCCAGTGAGTCAAAGGATAAACTATAAAACGCTTTTGTTTAGCACAGCATATCCATAACTGCCTATATATTTCACGCTATTTGCTTTCTATTCCTCTTCTGCTTTATCTCCATTGCTGATTTCAATTTTTATTAATATTAGTATTTTTTATTTATTTTAAAAACTATATTTTCGTGACTAAATGTCAATTTTATGTATAATTGTATTTCCTGTTTCGATTGTCTTTGTTTTTACGTTCTATTGATTTAATGTGATTTTTATAATCTTCATGTGATGTAAAACACTTTGAATTGCCTTGTGTTGAATTGTGCTATATAAATAGTTTTTCCTATCCTTGCCTTGCCTCTAACTAACAACACTTCTCGCTGTCACTAATTGAAACAGCAGACCCAAAATTACAAATATACAAAGTCATTAATATATAAATGAACTCACTGCCATTTACAATGAGGGACATCCAATTATGTGGCTCTTTTCATCCTTTTCCTATGAATTGAAAATAGCTAGTCACCAGTAGACGTTCAATCCATTTGAAGTGGGAAGGGCTAGCATTCGCTACCATCCTCCCAGTTCAAATTGATTGGACTTCTAGCACCGTCAATGGCATCCAATGAGTTAAAAATATAGACAAAAATAATGAAAAATTTCACTCAAAAATGCATGTAAACTATAAAAAAAAAAAAATTAAAAAAAAAAACTATGACTCACAAATTAGTCTGTTAGCAGTAAAAAAGATTAAACCATTTCAAAATGAAGTATAGCTGCCAGGCTCCCTCTATTGGCTAACTTGGACCCTACAGACAAAAACAAGTTTGCAATTAATTAATGCAATTAATCAGCCCTGAGGCAAAAATTAGAAATAGGTCTCCGAGGATCATTGCGTATACATTCCTAGAATACACCTTCCAAATGTAATTCTCATCTGAACATTAATAACGGAGGGGTATGAATTTTAGCAAGTATCCGTCCCAAGGAAAACAAGAACAACAAGAGAAACAAATTAAGTGATATTTTGAGACCTCCTCCAGACAGTCAAAAATTTGGATAAAGAAAGGATACCTCCTCATCAAGGATAATAAACATCACAGAGTGTAGAGACGTGCCACTGGAAGGCAGCGGCTGTTCATTGAGAAGCACTGACAGGAACAAAGTACAGGTTGTCTTGGATTACGAACGAGTTGTGTTCCAACACTGACAATGTAACCCGAATTTCCGCGTGAATCGGAATTGACCCTTTAAGTATCACTAAATCTCAAAATAACTGTCCAAAAACATATTTTATGCCATATTAATAAAATAAAGTAAAAAATAACATTCTCGGAGGTACAATGTGTTAAATGCCGTTATATTCAATGACTATTCAGGGTTTACTAGCGAGTGACTTGCCATACTGTGAGTAAAGGGCGCTGTAGAAAGAGTAGGGAGGTGAGAGAAGGGGGATATCATGGATGCTCAGGTCGCCAGCGTCAGCTCTCTCAATGTGAACCTACCGTCCGAACTCCAAAAACCGGATCGAGACTCACAAGAGGAGTCGACCCCGGTTCAGGGGAGAAGCAGCAGCTAAAGCAGCATAAGAACAAGGAAGTGCCAGATCTCTTATCCGAAAGGAACTGCTGAAGAACGGCAACGGGAACTAGGTACTGTTTACTCGACTAAAAATAAGAAAAAAAAATGTAGGCAAAATGGCGGACGAGACTCCAGCGTCGTATAGTCGAAATCATGTATGTCGTAACTCGGGGACTATCTGTAGTAGCAGAAGATGTAGATATAACTTGTTTTTGTCTACATCCATTTACTTAATCACGCAGAATAGCAGACAAACGTCTGTTATGGGTCTGAATGCTGAAAAAATGTTATCTATGCATTGGCAACAAGTCATTTTCATTCCATCCAATCAATCACTTTCCTGAATCCTCAGCAGATTTGCACAGAAGGATTCAATCTTGGGCGTCTCCACTCATGACAGATCATCCTTCACCCCCATTGCAAGAGAATGTAACAACTACTCACATAAACCTGAAAGTCGAACTTTGATTCCAGATCCAGTGCATGGTTGTACTTAAATCATCAACTCTAAATCTTGACAGTGACTTGCTGCTATCAGGTCAAAGCGTCAAGTCCACCCACGGCTTGAGCGACATTTTTGGGAGACGCGCTGACCCCCTGTCGCCCTCCTAGCAATTAACCTCCCACAGTCAATGGGTGGAAGTCAGACCGGCCGAGTGATGGTTTACAGCCCCCTTGAGACCGGTGGACCTGGAGACGGACGGCACTTTACTGCGGGGCACTAAGCGTTAAGTGTTTTCCTTAAGCTTTTAGTATCCCTTTGAGGCATTTTCCTACTCTTTTATTCCTTCCATTCTGCCACTTGGCACTGGAAAAGGCTAATATTGACTTTGCAGATGCTTTTTTGTGGAACACTTGAGGCTTTAGTGGACGTTGGCCTCTTTTGAGTAGCCCGGCAGGATGCTGGCAGACAGCCCGCCGTCTATCAATGGACATAGAACTCAACGCACGTGCAGTAAAAAAAGAGACCAACAAATACTACCAAAGTTGCCAGTATTTTACTGTAATCCATTGCCATTGACGTTGGTATGAAAAAGTATCTGAAACTTTTGGAATTTCTCACATTTCTGCATAAAATCCCCATCAAATGTGATCTGATCTTTGTCAAAATCACACAGATGAAAAAACTAAACCAAAAACCACCCAAACATTTATAGGTTTTCATATTTTAATGAGGATAGCATGCTAACAATGACAGAAAGGGGAAAATAAGTAAGTGAACCCTCTTCCTAAGGAGATTTAAAGAGCAATTCAAACCAATTTTTACCAAACAATTTAAGTCAGGTGTGTGCCCAATCAATTATGAGTGGTTTAAAGCTGTCCTGCCCATGATAAAACACACACACACCTAGTAAGAATTGTCTTGATGAGAAGCATTGTCTGATGTGCATCATGGCTTGGTCAAAAGAGCTGTCTAAAAACCTGCGATCAGTCTGGATGTTCATCATTCGACAGTCAGAGAAGTTGTCTACAAATGGAGAGAGTTTGGCACTGTTGCTTCTCTCCGATGGAGTGGCCGTCCAACAAAGATGACGCCAAGAGTTAAGCGCAGAATACTCAGAGAGGCAAAAAAAGAACCCTAGCGTTTCTGCTAAAGACTTACAGAAATCACTGGAATAGTCCAATATGTAAAACTATGGCCACGAATGGTGTTCAAAGGAGGACCCCACAGAGGAAGCAACTGCTGTCTAAAAAAAAAAAAAAAAATTGTTGCTCATTTAATGTTGGACACTCCACAGAAGTATTGGCAAAATATTTTGTGGACTGATGAAACCAAAGTTGAATTGTTTGGGAGTAACACACAACGTCATGTGTGGAGGAAAAATGGAACAGCTCACCAACATCAACACCTCATCCCACCGTGAAGCATGGTGGCGGGAGCTTCATGAATTGGGGCTGTTTTGCTGCCTCAAGGCCTAGACAACTTGCAGTCATTAATGGAAGAATGAATTACAAAAGTTTATCAGGATGTTTTGCCGGAAAACCTGAGGCCATCTGTCAGACAATTGTAGCTAAAAAGAGGATGGCTGCTGCAACAAGACAATGATCCAAAACACAGAAGTAAATCAACTTCAGAATGGTTTCAGAAAAACAAAATACATGTTCCGGAGTGGCCAAGTCAAAGTCCAGACTTGAACCCCATTGAGATCCTGTGGTATGACCTAAAGACAGCGATTCATGCCAGACATCCCAGGAATCTGACTGAACTACAAAAGTTTTGTAGGGACGTATGCGCCAAGATTAGTCCTGATCGATGTGCCAGACTGATTTGCAGCTATAGGAAGCGTCTGGTTGAAGTTATTGCTGCCAAAAAGAGGGCCACAAAATATTAAATGTGATCGTTCACTTACTTATTTTTTTCCCCTTCTGTCATTGTTTGTATACTATCCTCATTAATATATAAAAATCTATAAGGCTAGGTTCATACTACAGGTCTTAATGCAAAAATCCGATTTTTTGTCATATCTGTATTTTTTGGCGTGCCCGATCATTCTCAGGCTTATCCTCAACCCATTAAAATTTTTTTTTATGACTGTTGTCAAGTCCGACCCTTCCTAAAAAGCCATGTTCAAGGCAAGCTAGGCGCTAATAACACACAGCTGCACCGCTACCGTAGCGTCGCTCTTGCTTTTTGATGACGTAATTGCTGCATAAATTCCGATTTGAGAGACTTGACAGTACAGACCGCTGCGACAGTCTGGAAAAATGTGGCAAGGATCAGATTTGAACCACATATGAAAGTGACCCAGATGGGTTTTGAAATGGTCCAGTTCTATGCGACCCGTCACGTTCAGACCGTCAAGTTAATGCCTCACTCGAGTCGGAAAAACACGAAAAAATCGGATTCGTGCATTAAGACCTGTAGTATGAACGTAGCCTAAATGTTGGGTGGTTTTAGTTAAAGCATGTACTGTTTTTTCATCTGTGTGATTTTGACAAAGATCAGCTCACATTTGATGGTGATTTTATGCAGAAATGTGAGAAATTCCAAAAGGTTCAGATACTTTTTCATACTTCTGTACATTATATTGTTTTTATATTATTTTACGGGTTTTTTTTGTGTTTTTTTTTTTTTTTTGGTAGACATGATTTATGGATGATGTTGGGCATGCAAAAGATTATCCCACGGAGAGACAGACCTATTTTTGGGGTTAAAGTGTAAGCATCACCTAATCCTGTCAAGTTATGATCTCATCCATTATGGTATCTGTGAAAGTCCAGAAAACGTGATCTCAGGGATTAACACGTCTTTGGCCGCAGCGAGGAGAAAAATATGGATCACAATTAAAAATCCTCACCAACACCCATCTAATCCTTTTGTTGTTTCCCAGGGCAGGTGTTCCCTCGTTGGATTACCTAAGGACGACACCAGAGGTCGGAGGTGCTTCATCAGTGTGTCGTCTTTCCGGGTTGTGTCATTCATTACTCAAAACTCATACAATGAACGTACCTCACAGAAAAATCTTGATTTATAGCTTTCATTGGCCTTTCAAGTGTTCACATTCTCATCTGTCTGATGTGAGTTGAGCTTGGCCATCAAGGATTCAGAAGAGATTGAAAACCAAGTGTCCATAGGGGAAAGCATTTGCCATGTGGAACAAGGCAAACTCATTAATTAGCAGATTATAGCTGGTCGGTTTAATCTGTACAAAACACCACAATTCTCATACCAGACCATTTCTCAGACAGGAACAATGGCCTCACTGTTGTCATTGCTGGTTGGCCCGCAATGAGTCACATAATGCAAGGAAAGAAGTACAATTTATTGGTTGACATTAAAATAATGATAAATAAATCCAACAGTTGATTGATTGCCTGCCATTGACGGTGAGAGACATCCTATCGATATGAACTGGGAGGGGCTGGCAGCGATTGAACTATGTCGTTAATGTGTTCACAAAACACTGCAGAACAAAACGTAGTACGTGATAAATGCAACATAACAGCAAGAAACTATTAATAACAACTAAAGGAACATACTGAGATTGCAGAACTATGCCTAAGCAGCCAAAATCAAATTATCGACATATTTATGACCTCTGTGACCTTTGACCTTTTCATCCTATGACTGACCCGGCAAATTTGAGTTAAATAGGTTGGTCTATTATCAAGTTATTGTAAACCTCTGACTTCTGTGACCTTTGACCTCATGACCCCAAATTTTTTTCACATCTTCAATTTCATTCCGCAAGTTTCATAATAATCTCTTTGTTCATTCTTGAGTTATCTTTAACACAACTATACAGACAGATAGTATGAAACCGAATACATAACATCCATCTTTCGTAGGTTTTACGCACCGTAATTTTCGGACTATAAGCTGCTACTTTTTTCCCTCATTTTGAATCCTGTGGCTTATAGTCCAGTGCGGCTTATTTGTTGATTTATTTGGGTTAATAGTTAACACTTTATTTGACGGCAGCGTCATAAGAGTGCCATAAGAGCGTCATAATTATGGCATGACACTATCATGGGCATTAAAGAATGCTTATGACCGGTGTCACTAAGTGTCATCCGGCAAATTTATTTATGTCCAGCTCGGATCTTTTACATCCATTCAAAAGTGAGATAATTTACCAGATGACACAATATGACATCTGTCATAAATATTCATTAATGCTTATGTCATAATTATGATGGTCTTATGACATTCTTATGGCGCCACTGTCAAATAAAGTGTTACCAAATACCATAGCTAAAACTTAATGAAACAACTGGAACAGTAACTAAAGAAATAATTAGCACAGAACATGAATTTGGATTGTTATTTACATCTGTTGCACTGCAATGCATGCTAGTAGGCATGTTGGATGACAACAGTGTTGACAGCAGGTGGCAGCAGAGGTTGAATGTCTCCCCCAAGGGAGCTGTGATGGGCAAAGGAAGCTTCTTGAAGCAATGAAGCTTTGCAGCCAATTGGTTCATTGCTTCATCGTGGTTCATTTGGTCTTATGACAGTCGTGTGATGTCGCTGTCAAATAAAGTGTTACTGGTCAACAAATCTTTTGGTGTAAATATCCCATAATACAGTGAGGACAGCTGCGGCTTAAAATGCAGTGCTTTTTATCTATGAACAAATGCTGTTTCCGTGTCAAATTTAGTGGGTGGCGGCTTATAATCAGGTGCGCCTTATAATCAGAAAAAGACGGTACTGGTGGAGGTAGTTGAAAACAAAACATTTTAAGTTGATATAAGGCTGATATTTGTTAAAAAAAAACAAAAACATATAGATCTTTTCCATAGCAATCCATCATGTAAATGAAGATAAATTAGCCAAATGTGGGTGTAGCTTTAGTGAAACAGATTGCTTTTCAACTGGTATATTTCCAAATTCATGTTTAGTGAGATGTGTCACGCAACATTGGCAGAACATGGCTAACCTCTGTCTCTGCAGTGTCTGCACCTCAGCCATAACAAGAGCATAATCAGGAGCACAACACAACCTGGCACAGAAAAGCGCACATTTATGTTGCTGCAGTCTTCTGACAGTCACTAAATTGTACTGTTGCATTCCACAGACACTCAACTTTCGCCAGGAATTCCCCTTTGCTCGCTGTCTGTTTTCTTGCCGAGGTGACGACCAGTTCAAATGCGGCATTGAGAATTGCCTTTCATTATTTCATTAGAGTAATTATTCAGTAATGAGGGATTAACTATTTACATTGTCGAACGTGGAATGTATTTTTGTGTGTGTTTTTTTTTTAACCTAATTCACTGCTATTAATGGCAATAGACCCCCGCTTAGTGAAAAATGGATTAGATGAGTAACACTGTCAATGGCATTTATTTTCTTTCATATTTGGAATAAGCAAAAAAAAAAAAAAAAAAAAAAAAAAACGTCATCTGATGTTTTATTCAAATATTTTATGTTTTTTAATATAATAAAAATATTCTTTGTATATACTGACTTTAATATAGTGTGTACACTGAAACAATTACTTTATATTGATTTTAATACAATAGATTTAATTTTATAGAATAATAACTTTAAAATATTAAGATAACACATTTTCAATAATTATTAACTTATTTCCTCATAATTAAATTGATAATATATGAGTGTGTTTAAAAATATAAATATCATTAAGTATAATAAGTCTAGGTATAATAAGTATAAGTAAATATTCATATATATTACAGTATATACTGTGTGTTTATATTTTATCAAATTTTAATTTCTAGTTAATTTTTCTTTCATTGAATATAAAAATATTGACTGCAATAATAACATTTACATATTAAAATATGTTGATTGTAATACAATAACTTTATTTTTATATAATAATAATATTAAAATAGAAAATGTTCAATAATAATTCATCTTAAGAGTGTATTTTAAATAATGAATTAAATTAATCAGTAATATATATTACAGTATATACTGTACGAATAATAAAATGTTGATTGTAATGTAATAACTTAAATTTCATATAATAACCTTAAATTACTCAGTTAAAAATGTATATTAAACGTATCAACACAACAATAATAACTAAGTTTTCAATGAAGATAATAATAAATAATTATATTAATTTTAAACAGTTGATCTTTAACTTATTGGCTGCCATTCAATCGCTTCCAACCCCTCCCAGTTAAGATGGATTGGATGTCTATTCCCGTCAATAGGCACTTTCAATATTAATTCCCTTCTTTTACTAACTACCACAACATATACTGGCAGTGAATGAGTTCATACTTTTTTGTTGCATTTAATTTACTTCATTTAACAACTATTATTTTCAGGGTAAATAAAGAGTATGAAAAGTCAAAATCAAGTACAGTACCATAGCTTTTGTGTTTTTTCCCCCCGACCAAATTCTAATCTGTTATATCAGTTGAAGCCCGGCCTCAAAAGTCGATATAGATTTGGTCGGAATCCAAAAAGTTAGCGATGTCAAGGGAGTGCAGGTGTGGGGGTCACAGGGGTGTCCCTCCTGCTTTTCCTCATCAGTCATTCCTGAGGCTCACATCATGTCCAGATGTTCCTGCACGTAAATGCTATCTACCTTTCTTCTGCTATGCTGCAAATGGGACTCACAGAGAAGTCAACACACCGTTCAGATTTATAAATATACATTCCCTATACGCAGTTCTCGACGAGGCCGACGTGTTATGACTCTCCATCTGAAAAGTAAGCTTTGACTTGAGTTATTCAAGCACTTAGAACTTTCGTTGTAGTGACGCTTTGCAAAGCAAAGCTCCCCACATTCATTCATCCATCTTCCGAGCCGCATACGATAGTCCTTTATTTTTTCCGTCCACTTTTTTGGCATGCCCGATAGTTCACACACTTTGACCAATTCACACCGTTCCAACTTTGAAATGTTAAAAAATTCATGCGAAACAGGCTATCTTTGGATTTCGCCCATAACAGTCGCACTTGTGTGCCAAAAACGAGTTTATTTATTTTTGACCCAAAAAAGCCTCCAAAGCAAGACATTTTTCCCCCAAAGTGCTAATTTTCCTAGTTTTTGTCCTACAAATACGTGTCCCTTCACTCCAATTGAATTTCAACTCAGACCTGAAAGAATCTCACTCATATTACCCTAAAATCAATATGAACTGACCCGAAATGTACAGGAAGAGACCTGGGAAAGACCAAAAACTATCAGAAAGTGACCCCAAACAGAAACTGACCCATACGTGCTCTAAACGGAAATGGCTCAAAATCACCAGGAAGTGATCTGGAAATGCCATAAAATCAACAGGAAATCATCCAAAATCAACAGTACATCAGCCAGGTATGCCACATAATGTACAGGAAGTGACCTAAAATCAACAGGAGGAGACCTCCAAGTACCACAAAGAAGGTACCCACATTTAACTCATTGGCTGCCATTGACAACAACAGATGTGCAATCCATTTCAACAGAGAGGCCTGTAAATGCTCATCTTTCAGTGCCATTGACCACACTAGACGTGCAATCCATTTTGACAATAGGAGAGGTGAATAAATTTTAAGGATGTACAGAAAGCAAAATTCTTGGCTGAAAACCAAATATTGGAAACACTTGGCCGAAAAACCCAAAACCGAAAATCCAAATAATACACATTTATACAATTCTTTTAAAAAAATTTTTTACAAACATTTTTTCAAATTATTATAATATTTAATTATTTTTCAATGAATGCCCTATGCCTTTTGATTAACGCCCTTTGCCTTTAAAAAATAAATGTTTTACGATAGGCAAAAATAAAATAGGGCCCTTATAAAACGTTCAACGACCGTGTCCAATAGCAGAGGTGCCAGCGTCATCGTAGCATTCTGTTCGGTGGACGTCACGGCCGATGAAGCCTTGATAAATGCGCAATTCTTGAAAGTTTGGGACACCTGACAAATGGTACTCATGCCTCCAGTTGCTAAGCTAAATGAAATCTCGATGTACGCTTGTGTGGAACTGTAGTTCACAACAACAAAAAGACTATTTTGTTCTTGCCAAAACTTGTATAGCTCTTTACAGGGCTATTACAATCTCTCGTACTCCTTAAAATAAGATTCGCTGTTTTCTTGTGCAACATGTGGAATCGATCGAGAGCCAGGCGAATGGGCCGAATCATTTGCCTGGTACACCAGACTCACCGCTGTTCCAGCTATTGAGTCTGGCCACCATTCACGCGGATACAATTTCCAGGGCGGAGCAAGACACAGCAAACAGACAGCGGAGTGGACCAATCAGTGACGGGCAGACGTGACGTTAGTAAAATGGCGAGGGCAGGACGAGGGACTTGCGAGCGGGAGGAAACATACAAAGAGAGCCGAGTTTATTGGACATGGCTAGCGCGAGACAGACTGTTGTCAATGACTCGTGTCGATGTGTTTTTGGTAATTTAAAACTGATTTTACCTTGGATTGGAACATATTCTCGGCTCTCCCGTTCACCATCTGTGTTGTTGAAGAGACGACTTTCGACGCGCAAGAGTGACGTTGCTTGTGAAGAACACGTCACGCAAATAAACGAATCTGATTTGTCGATTGATTTTGTACCTGCTCGAAAGGCCGTTAATGGGATGGTTCCCAGACTATTTCTCTCAGTGTTTGAAAAATACAGGGAGAATAGTCTGGCAGAGCCAGGCAACCGAATCATAGCGGCGACGAAGTCGAGCGAAGTCGCTCCCAGCCGGATTAAACGCCGAGTGGGGTGTGAAGGTCGTAGAAAAAATGTGACAAAAAGAGGAAGTGGTCGTGCCATAAAATTATTGTACAAACTGTTGTACTGATTATTGTACAGCAAATGCACGTACAGTATACGCATTTACATACCGTATTGGCCGGAATATAAGACGGTGTTTTTTGCATTGAAATAAGACTGAAAAAGTGGGGGTCGTCTTATATTCGCGGTCTAGACATTATGCCCATTCATGACGCTAGATAGCGCCAGATATCATTGAAGCGATGTTCTGTCATGACAGATCTCAGCTACTCTCAACTTTAACCAGTTTGCATTATTTTATTGCAATGTTTTTACTTATTGAGATTTGTTTCAAGACTACAGTTACAGTTAGACTTCACTTTGATGGTAAATGCAGTTATTGCAATTTTGTTGTTTTATCACAATAGATTGGTTTATTTACATTTCAAAAACCAGAAGCCATTCATTTACGAATGTGATTGCACTTTAGTTTAAATATTTAAATGTTTAGATATTAAGATTTGATTGAGGCAAAATAACATGCTTTTTCTCTCAAATATGTTGTTATAATCATTTGTTCCAGATGTACTGTAATTATTTTCTGTATCAAAAAATAATTTGGCGTTCAAAAAGTCTTGTTTGAAACTTGAGTCTTGAAAAGCGGGGGTCGTCTTATAATCAGGGCCGTCTTATATTCGGGCCAATACGGTACTACTTTATTTGTATACTGCTTGCTTGATAAAACTCCCAACTTCTCACACATGGGCTCAAGTGCACTGTACTCGATAGACGTGGGACATTAATGGAAAGCAACTTCAGAATAAGCATGTATCAGGGATGAAACAAATTTGTTTCCTTTCATTTAATAATTTCATATATTTCATTGATACCTCAAAATACTTCCAAAGTGCGGACAAGTTGGCTGTGACCCATTAGTGTTGCTTCTTGCCTTGTTTTGACTGCAAGAGGACGACGGTTCTTCACATTATTTGGTGTTAAACTTTCGGTCTTTTAACCGAAAACCGAAAGCTATTTTTGACGGAAAGTTTTCGGCGCCGAATTTTCGGTCACATCGCTAATGTCCAATGAGTAACTCTTGGTGGTCATATTTACATAACCTTGCATAAAAGGGTTACTGCCCCCAAAATAACAGATTATGAGAGACTATGAAAGCTGTACAGTACTCCAGCTTTCATCTCCTTTTGATTGTGTTTCACCATCTTTTTCAAATAAAATAACCAGTTTGAGCAAAGTGGCATTTACGAGAATATGAAAAGAATAGGAATTTACAGTGCTGTTCACACAGTTACTCACGCTGTAAATCACCACCCACTTTAACTTTAGGCTTTTTCTACATATCATCTCAAGTGTTGCACTTCCACCAATTCATTATTCATGTAAACAAGGCCACCTGATGATTTTACAACACGGCTTGAGAAGTTCTAAAACCGCGTCGTCACCCACCGACATCGCACGCGTCGTGCTCGTACACCCACGTTTTACTGCGTGGAAAACCTACCATCTGCACAACACAAGTCTTGAATCACGAATAAAGAATTTGCAAGTATTTGGGTGAGATCGGTGTTTGCATTTACAAGCTGGGCCACCTACTTGGCACTATTTATATTCATATAATCCGTATGGTGGAAAAAGGCTAGGAGCAAAGTAGGAGATTTTCATTAATAAGGTGGATTAAAGGTGGAAAATAATTAAAAAGTGTGCAGACTGTTCTTCTTGGGAGTGACTTTAATGCTGCGTTTATTGTGTTTCCAAACAGGTGAGGTAAGTAAAAACAACCAGGATCAGCGTACTGTAAATCGGATTTCTTTCCAGTGACTTTATGACTTTGACTATGACTATGCAAGGAATGTTTGGTTGCCGTTGTATGATCATGTTTTAGTTTCACTGACGGCAATAGATGTCGAATCCATTCAGACTGGGAGGGCATGAGCTGCTAGCTCCTCCAGTAAAAATGGATTAGATGTCTTTTGCCGGCAATAGCAGCCAATGAGTTAGTTTCTTAAATAAGATAGGAGTGGGACTCAATTAAAAAATAATATAATTACTGAGGGCCGTTGTAGATCATTAATCTTAATTACCATAATTTCCGGACTCTAAACTGCAACTTTTTGCCTACATTTTGAATCCTGCAGCTTGTAGTCCAGTGCGGTTTATTTGTTGATCTATTTGGGTTAATAGGTAACATTGTATTTGACAGCGGCGTCATAAGACTGTCATAGGACCGTCGTAAAAACGGCATGACCCTATCAAGGCCATTACTGAATGCTTATGACAGATGTCATTAATCTGGCAAATTATGTCACTAACTCCATTTATGTCTAGCTTGGATCTTTCACATCCATTCAAAAGTGAGATAATTTGCTGGATAAGACTAAATTACATCTTTTCTAAGCATTCATTAATGCTCATGACAGTGTTATGTCCTAATTCTGATTGTTTAATGGCTCCACTGTCAAATTTAGTGTTATCAAATACCATAACTAGCAATTAATGAAACAACTGGAGCAGTAACTGAAGAAAAAAAAAAATAGCACAGAACATGAATTTTGATTGTTATTTACATCTGTAGCGCTGCAATGCATGCTAGGAGGCATGTTGGACAACAACAATGTTGACAGCAGGTGGCAGCAGAGGTTGACTGTCTCTCCCAAGGGAGCAGTGATGGCCAAATGAAGCTTCTTGAAGCAATGAAGCTTTGCAGCAAAAGGTTCAAGGCTTCATGGTGGTTCATTTGGTCTGACAGTCTTATGTGGCCGCTGTCAAATAAAGTGTTACCAGTTAAAATCTTCTGGTGTAAATATCCTATAATGCAGTGAGGACAGCTGTGGCTTATAGTCCAGTGCGGCTTATCTATGAACAAATGCCATTTTCGTGCCAAATTTGGTGGCTGGCGGCTTATAGTCAGGTGAGCCTTATAGTGCAAAAATGACAGTAATCACATGGTAATATTTGTCCCAAAAAGCTACATGTTTTTTTTCTTTAAAGGATTATGGCATGCAAATAATTGCATTTCAATACAGAACAGTAGAAAAACAATTATCCATGCAAAAACCAAAAGATCTGCAGTTGATGTGCCATTTTAAGACATTTAAATGGTTTTAAAAAAAGGCCCAAAATAGCATAAAGTGGTTACTTTATATTTCTTCGATACACATACACACACCCTTGCACCCCGAAAGGGAAATACAACATGCCGCCTCCTCTGCCCCCTTCG
Organism: Corythoichthys intestinalis; assembly: GCF_030265065.1. Classification (NCBI taxonomy): domain Eukaryota; kingdom Metazoa; phylum Chordata; class Actinopteri; order Syngnathiformes; family Syngnathidae; genus Corythoichthys; species Corythoichthys intestinalis. The sequence goes on from NC_080406.1 coordinate 18,206,966, forward strand.
AACAGGAGGGATATTAGAAGTTTTTTTGTCGGCCAGCAGCAGCCACTGTAAGTACAGTAATGTAAAAAGAAAAGTGTTGTGGTGGTCGGGAACACATCACTAAATTTGCTACTGAAAGTCCAATCTGCATCAGAGTTAGCATAATATTAAACTGTGTGATTTTGCTAACCTGCAAAACTCGAGTGGGAAGCTGCCTAGAAAGAAGTGTCCTCCCGTATGTGTTTTCTACTGTTTACGTTAATTAAACTGTGAGAAATGTATTGAACTGAGGTTTACCACCTCCTCCCCAACTTTCATTTTTATTTTATTTATTTGGACTTAAAGCAGCCTAAAGGAGCTTTCTTTTTTTGTTGTTGTTGAGTTTGGCTGTGCAGTTGTGTTTTACCTGAAAGAAGGTTCCATTTTTATTTTTATTCCCTGACTAAGAAGTTTTTTGAGTTTTTTTTTTTTTTTTTTTAAATTTAGACAGACAATGTTAAGTGGCCTGAAGACAAATGTTTATTTTTTTTGCATTACTGGATAGTTAAGAGGTTAGGAACACGTTTAAAATATTACCATTTAAATTTTCTAATAAAATCCAGACGATTTCTAAATGTTTCTCTAGTATTTTTTAAACCAAAGGTTTGAATCGAACAGTGTATCACCATAACCAATACAAATGAAAGGTAAATAGGTCAATTCAGATTTATTTTGCATTGATCATTTACCCTATCAATTAATTAGGTTCATATTTGTAAGAAATGTAGCTGTGACCCCCGTTTACCTGATCTGTTTGTCTTATTAATGTCCCGTCCCCAGCAAAAATTGTAGATGCAGGTTATGCTTTTATATTGTACCTACCAACAGTTGAAACCAAACCTAAGCCCTTGATGTAAAGGTTTCGTGACTGAAACATAGCTCGCGACTAAAATGTGTTAATTGTTTTAACTTGTGGAATCTTTTGCAATTAATAAGTCATGACTGCTGTGCAAATTCTTACCCAATAAAATAATATTAAGCCTTTAGAAGAGTCTGAAGGTTGTTTATGTGTTTCCCTAGTTTAAGTGTTAATATGCCAAATTTGCTGTGTGGTTAATGTAAAAACTGTTAATTTATAGACCAGATCTAGTTCATCTATCACCGTCAATGGCAGGAATTGAATTAAGTAAGTTGCGCGTTAACTCAGCGGTAAGCCTTAGCCTTAGTTTGTTATGTTGCCCCTCGCCAACTTTCACTTTTGGATCTAAACAGATGACATTTGGGACGAGTATCAGTTTACTGGGTGTTTTCTCTCAAAGGGGAAATGGACAGAAGTCCCACTCTGAGGTGAAAACCAATGTGTTTCACCGACTGCACAAGAGGCGGTCATCTTTCTCTCCGTAGCAGGCCTTAAATGCAAACTGACACTTGTTTGAGGTTTTACTCTTGTCAAAAAGATGCGATACACGGCAAATTGAAGAAGAGAAAGCTTTCATTCAAACTACATTTAAGCGTCCGCTTTTCACTGTGGGAGTGTTTTGCTAGGCGCTGTTTCACAGGGGCTTGACAAATGAGTTTGTAAAACAGCTCCTGAGAAATAAAACAAATCAGCAGCAGATAAACCGGGGGGAGGAAGCTGGCCTTTCCGGGTGCGGAGGGGCTCTCATCGGGGGAAGCCGAGGGGCGACACACCCACCCGGTCTCAGCGTTCACCCGCACAAATGAGCGAATGAAAACAGTGAGAGTTGAATTCCCCCTCAGGCCAGTTTTGCTTATGAATAGATTTCCAGAAGCTGAACTCGGTCATTTGTCCTATACCGTTCGCCGTGGTGTTGAGTCTCCTTAGCGTATCAATTACCAGCTTTATTTGCCTTCAGTTGTCAGTGTTGTCACAGCTGCGGCTATTTCATTGTTCGCAAACAGCAGAAAGATGTAGGATTAACCCGGGCCGACGGGTCACTTTGAAACAGCTAATACAGTGATTAGCGCCGAGCCGCGTCGCCATGGGAGAGCACATATTTGAAGTTTGGAGGGAGGAGAGATGGACTGCTCCAATGTTTTGCTTAATTGAGGCGCAACGTAGCAGACGCCAGCTCCCTTTTTTGGGATTCAATGAAGTCAGTATTTTCAGTATTCACCCTTTGCGATTAAAGTATTGATACTGAAATGGTGTATCGTGTGATATGATATTGGATTGCATAGGTATCAGTACTCAGTTGTTTGTTTTTGCAGTACCACAGGTCTCCACAAAGGTGTTTTCATAGAGTAAAATTGGATTTTGCACCACTTTTGATATGTTATGTTTGCATTTTTCTTAACTCATTGGCTGACACTGACATGGTGACATTCAACATTTGTTGCATTCAAGGGCCACTGAAAAGAATTTCAAAATGATCACTTCAATTACCATCCAGAAACACAAATCAAAACGACAGAACACGAAATATAATACAAATAGTGAAAATTGAGTACAAACCTTTGTGTGGGTATGAGCAAATAATTGATGAGGATGATGATTATTATTATTAGCATTTTGAACATGCCTTTTACTCTACATAGGGTCAAGTTCGATTCAGTGATCCCTCACTACTTAGCGCCCTCAGTCCATCGCGGATTTTTTTTCCAATTTAAAAAAAAAAAAAAAAAAAAACACAGATGAGCTGTCCCGAACCGATCGCGTAGTCTCACTCTCCCTCCCTCACCCTACCCCTTTGTTGTTTAGGCAATGCACTAGAGTTGCTTATTAAAGTTAATGATGATTGATAGACGTCTTCTGTTTGATCAAGCCACAGATCCCTGGAAGCCTCAGCATCAAAGCGCCGTATGCGTCAATCATTGTTTAACTTGTTAAACAGTTGCTCTGGCAACTCATTGTGTGTAAGTGAGCAGCTTGAGTGGACTCCCTGAGTTTACTGTAAGTACTTATAGCTGCCATCCAATTGTCTAAGAGGGACCTCTACTGTATGTGTATGTGTGATCCCAGTGTCCTCTTCATTTGTCCCTCGTATTCCTACAACTTTACATGAGTGTATCAACTTTTATTTTTACTTTATATTCTTGTTTTTTAAAAAAAAAAAAAATGCATAACTCTTATTTTCAGTTTTTTTGTGCAATAATCTAATTGTAACATGTATTTGCTACATGTTTTGATGTATTTTTATGCACTATAAAAGATTTATGTGTGAATTTTGGGGGGCTTGGAACGGATTAGGGCATTTACATGGAAAACGCATCTCTACTTAAAGAATTTTCAAGTTACGAAAGTACCTCCAGAACCAACTAATTTCGTAAGTAGAGGTACCACTGTATTCAGTTTTCGGTTGCAGCTCAAAATCGTTCCTTTTAGTGTATCCCTAAAAATAACCTATCCATATTGGTCTCACTGGCCATTAGAATCTTAATCTTTGCAAGGACTGTTGAATTTTGTCAACAGACAATGCACCATCTCTATTGTTACCCTTTTTGTTTTCCCCTACATTCCTCTTCTTTGTTGAATTTATCTGTGGCTTACGTTTGCATGACGCGTGCACCCTGAGGTGGAAACTCAAGTAAGATCTGGATTTGAATGTTTGCGGTTTCAAATCCAGATAAAAACGTTATTGTCCTGTGAGTGACCGCCAGACAACATAAAACAATGCATGTAGTTCATTCATGCATTTTCCATACTGCTTATCCTGTTGCTTTTGTCTGCACCAGATGGGTTTGGGTGATACGGTATGTGGACTACACATTAGACTGGACCATTCGTGACCATTACTTTCAGCTAGAGAATCTTTTCCAATTTATGAATCTCAGTTAAATAAACAAGAAACTGATAGAATGCCTTCAAATGCAAGCATGTGAATGGGCTCATTACACTCTAGTTGAAGGTCAAAGGTCAGACTTGCGCTGCTCTCAGAAACACACCTTTAGCCTTGGCGAAAACAGACCAGCAAAAATGACTTTGAAAGGTGATTCACTGAATCGTCATGTCTCTTAGACTCTTTGAGTTGCTGGTGTCAGACGGTGTAGTGTGCTTAAATACTGAGGTTAACCCTCACAAAGGCACTGTGAGGATTATTTCAAATCCTTGACATCAAAATGTGAAGCGGCTTTGCATCTCAAATGTGAATTTCTCAAACACCTTAAAACTCTTCTTTCCATGTCTGAGAAATTGATTGATTTTTCCCAAAAAAGGCAATAGTTTGATACATTTCTATGAGCCAAAGTTTGAACATTAGCTCATTCAGTGCCATTGACGGCGATCATGACATGAAGGATGACGTTTCAGTGCCATTTACAGATAGACATTTATTAAAGAGGAAACCAGGGAGAGGCAATGCACATTTTTGCAGTTAAAGATTAATCGTCAATTTGCACTTTTTTTTTTTTTATTTTTTTTTTTACACCAGTATAACATTGTAGTGTACACATTTATAAAAATCTTATTTTTTTAACTATTTGAACCAAACTTACCGTTTGTATTTTGATTCATTCTCCTCCTGTTGTTGTAGATGGATGAAAAGGTCTAAAAGAGTTTTTTTTTAAGCAACGTACTCATAATACCGCTAGTGTTGCAACTTGTATGAGTGTGTCATTTTGCGCTGAGTGCCGTATAAAAATGGGAATTTGGTTTTGGTTCCTGCGTTAGTGTGTGCACTAAGCTCTGAGAACGAAAAAGCTGTCTTTGTTTCTGCAGTCTACTACAAACCTCTGCCAATAGTAGCTCGTCCGCCATTTTTTTCTGTCTGCACATGACCTTATGTTTTTAAAAGCAGGTGTGTGGTGTGGAAAGAAACGATTTGAGTGTGTTCCTGCAATATACTGTATAATGTGTCATAATATTGTTTATTCGGCAATTTTTAGTCTCTTATTCTGAAAAGTTCCGACTTTAGTTTGCAAAATGTGATGAGTTAACTAGAAGTTGTCAAGAACAGTTCTTTTCTTCAGTATTCCCTTTGTAGCGAGCAGGTTAATTGGCACGTCCGTGCTTGTTTTTGTTTTTAAACTTTGATAAAATGGTGACATATAAGTACTAAATAGAAAACAAATGCACAAAGTAGTCTTGTATTCAATCTAACTATCTAACTATCAAACCATCCAAGACCAAGTCTTGGCTGGAACAAGAACTAAGGCCAAGACCTTGACAAGACCAGAGCAAACAGATGGGATCAGAACAATAAAAATCAAATTTATTTATCAAAAGAAATTTTACGTTGTGATTATAACAGTCATTTACAGGGGTAGTGGAATGTTAGTCACACAATAATTGAATGGGATATTTTTTTTATTTACCAAGTATCTTTCTGTAAAATCAAATGAATCAAGTTGAAGAGCTGGTCTGGACATAAAATCTGGAGTCCACCCTGCTGGCTTGTCTGAGACCAGGACTGCTCCGAAACTTTTGGGACTTCAGACCCAAACAAGACCAAGACCCTTAAATTATGGTATCCATGTCAAGACTGGTCTTGAAGTTTACAACACCAGTACAATTTACTGTACCAAATATAATTAATCAGTTATCAGAGAAAAGAAGCCAGAGATGCATTACATTAAATAGTTCTGGCTTCAATTGAATTGAATCAAAAAGGTGGCATGCACTCCTACGCCACCCACTAGAAGCCACCTGAGGAGATGTGGTGCTGAGGAGCCGCTAGGGACAGCAACTGTGCGAGTAGGGACCGCGAGGGGGGTGTTGGTCGCAGGTGCAGCAGGTGCAACAGTTGTGGGCGCAACCGTAGTGGGTCCTCTAGGTGACAAAAAGTCCCCCACCTCCGTTCTCAAGAAAGATTCATAGTTATTAAGTTTGGGGAAAACTGTCATTTGTGCCTCTCGTCCCACTTGTCTAACGTTCCCACTGCTGTTGGACCACAGCACCGCCACTTGGTACCAGAAGCCATCTAACTGGCACATTAAGGGACCACCGGTGTCTTCCTGCAAGTCACAAAACCCAGAAGTCAGAAGACAAATTGTGTCATGTTTGTGAAAAGGACTAAAGCAGTGAAGCTCACCTGGTCCAGCCCTAGAGGTCCTGTACAAATGTTCTCAGCGGATGAGCTGCTCCCGCAGTCAATCAGTGATGTATTGACCTCATGCAAGACTTGCTCTTCTAACAGAATGAAACAAGAGGAAGACAAGATTTCAAAGACCAACTCAACTGAGGCATATTGTTTAGTATGGACCTCCTCCATTGCTCGCGCTCCATCCGGCGACCCAGCAGGTGGACCCAATGGCGAAGGTCTGCCCGCTTTCCATGCAGATGGGTTGGATAAAGTTGGACAGCATTGGCCGAGCCGCCAAATGCAGGATTGCTACGTTTTGACCAGACAGTGTACTTGTTGTGATGTTGGTCACGTGCATTTCTGTCTCATGGCTGTTGGGGCCATTATGCCACCAGCGACCCAAGAAGACGGTCCACTCAGATGGTGTGCTGGACCTGTGAGGACGAGCCAAGTTGAGGCAAATGCTCTACTGGGCTTTACGTTTTTTTTTTTTTTTCCCACGAGTTGAATTGATGGCTTACCGGTTAAAGCATTGCGCGCTGCTGAGCACGGCGGCCTCGGATACTAGAGTGCCACTGCAGACGTGACTTCCGTTCCAGTGCAAACTGACCATCCAGGGCCAGAGGCCCTCCTGGGCTGACACTGACCCAGAGCTTGACAGGCGTGGGTTCAAAGGAGCGTTCCCACAAAATACCACTGTGGAAAATAAGGGACATCCTTTTCAACAATACACACCCAACCCTTAGATGAATTGCTATTTGTAACGCTTGTTGCTCACGTGGGGGCGGCGAGGTGTGGGAAGTGGTGGGGCTTATAGGAGGGTCGGTGACATTGATGGTGGTGCTGTTTGGGGGGCAAATGGGGTGGGTGGGTGCAGGAGGCAGCCCAGGACAGCTCACAGCTCGATCTGGGTCGGTGCATGATGATTTGAAAGTGACAAAGCCTGGCAAGTTGTCAACACCTGTTTGATTACTAATCCACTCCTGGTACTGGGACACCCGGGCAAAGACGGTTGGGAACTCTGGCACAGAGCAAGGTACTCCAAAGCTCACCACCCCACTCTGGACCCACACGGACCCTTGTTTGCTCACCATGGGGCCGCCAGAATCACCCTGTGGAACAGCGCCAGGTCTTCGTTAAGTGTTTTACTTTTGTAAAATCTTGGCAAGACACAAATTCAGTTTTCACCTGGCAGCCGCCTTTTCCTCCCTCACTCAGGCCGGCACAAATCATGTTTTCGGTGATATTTATCAGGCTGCTGTAGTTGCAATAACATTCACGGTTTCCTACCACTGGCACATCAACCTCCATCAAGTCTTGTGGGGGTGGCAGAGGATCTGCACACAAAGTAGAAAGTTACAAAGTTTAAGTTTTGACGGGGGGGGTGGGGGGGTGGGGGGGGGGGGTGGCAAATCATGTTGATGACCCCGAAACGCACTGTCAGCAATAAAATTAACTTACAATACGTATGGCGGAAAACACTCAGGAGACTTGAAGTTCCGATCTGAGACCCCAAATTTTGTCAACTTTCAAAATTGTCCGAAATGCATGTGTGATACATCATTTGAAAGGTTAAAATCTGAATTTTCTGGGGGAAGAAAAACTTTGAACAGGAGGGCATTTAAATTTTTTTTTTTTTAAACAGCAAAACCCTATTTGAAGGTGAGAACATGCGAGAGCAGAATTAAAGACGCCATGACTTTAATGAGATATTATCGCGTACTTACCTTGTTTCGATCCAAAAACTCAATGTAGCATGTATCACTGAGTGTCAAGACACAGCTGTGAATGGCCACAGCTGGATTTTATGAGTGAAAGATAGTAATATAATAAGTGTCGTGATGCAGAAATCGCAGACCTCAAGGAGTGGTCGAGACGTTCTTTTTCATATATTTACCCTTTTATATGTTTTTTTCCCCCCATTTTTCTTTGTTTGGATCGATTATTTATCATCTTAAATAATGAGGAAAATGATACAGTAACAAAAAAATACAATAAGCAATAGTCATGAGGTAGATATCCGTGACTTTTTTATAGACACCATTTTTTTCATTGTGACGTAATTTGTTTAGAAGTTGAAAATATGCGAGTGAATACTTTTTTGAAGTTTTTTAAATTTTTTTATTATAAACAAAATATTAGACATCAATTGATGATTCTAAGCTAAGAATGACAGACATTTTGAATAATAAATATAATTAATTACTTTCATTTTATGGCTGGGTTGAAACAAAAGCGGTTGTGCAATGTCTGTAAACAGGGGTTTCCAGGGTAAAACGGACAAATTAAAAATACTTCGGGGGCTTAATGCGCCATGAATCTGCTATGGCAGCATATAGACATATTGTTCTATCAACTGTCATTTTGGCTTAGAATACAGTAGTTTCTTTTAAAGAGGAATGCAAGAGCAGAAACTGCTTTTTCAGTCTTGTCTGTGTTTTCCGGCATATATATATATATTGTATATTATATATATACTACCAATGGGTTTTTCCATTGGCAGTGTATCAAATACTTGTTCTTTATATATACACTCACTGGCCACTTTTTTAGGTACACCTGTCCAACTGCTCGTTAACACTTAATTTCTAATCAGCCAATCACATGGCGGCAAATCGGTGCATTTAGGCATGTAGATTGTTTAATGAATGAACTGTTGTGTTTGATAGAACAATATGTCTATATGCTGCCATATCAGATTCATGGCGCACTAAGCCCCCAAACTATTTTTAATTTGTCCGTCCCCTGATGGACCCTGAAAACCCCCGCTTACAGACGTCGCGCAACCGCTTTTGTTTCAACCCAGCCATAAAACGGAAGTAATTGATTATATTTATTATACAAAATGTCTGTCATTTTTAGCTTGGAATCATTATTTGATGTCTGATATTTCATTTAAAAAAAAAAAAAAAAAAAACAACTTCAAAAAAATTATTCACTCGCATATTTTAAACTTTTAAACAAATGACGTCACATTGAAAAAAATGCAAAATAAAAAAGTCACAGATATCTACCTCATAACAATCGCTTTATTGTATTTTTTTGTGACTGTCGCATTTTCTCTGATATGTTAGTTGATAAGTAATCGATCCAAACAAAGAAAAATTGAAAAAAAAAAAAAAAGTTTAAAAGGGTAAATATATGAAAAAGAAAATCTCGACCACTCCTTGATGCCTGCAATTTCTGCATCGCGACTCTTGTTATATTACCATGTTTCACTCATAAAATGCCCAAAAAATCCAGTTGTGGCTATTCACAGCTGTGTCTTGACACTCGGTGATACATGCTACATGGAGTTTTGGGGTCAAAACAAGGAAAGTACGCGATAATATCTCGTTAAAGTCATGGCGTCTGTAATTCTGCTCTCGCGTGCGCTCACCTCCAGATAGGGACTTGCTGTTTAAAAAACGTTTTTTTTTTTTTTTTTTTTAATTGCACTCCTGTTCAAAATTTTTCTTCCCCCAGAAAATTGAGATTTGAAGCTTTCCAATGATGTATCACACATGCATATAGGACAATTTTGAAATTTGGCCAAATTGGGGGTCTCAGAGCGGAACTTCAAGTCACCTGAGTGTTTTCCTCCATATAGATATACCGTATATATGCAGTACATCTTGACACAGTTTTTATTCAATCCTTGGTTCAAGCTCAGTTGTTGTTGAAGCTTTTTAAAGCCTAGGTTTAAAGAAATTCTAAATATCCATATTGCCCCCCCCCAAACTCCGCATATAAAATAACACCAAAAGTAGGTCATTGACATACCATTTGGATGTAGAGTGTGAAGTTGTTAGAATCGGACGGATGCCCAAAGTATAATCCATTTTCAAGCTGGCTCCCAAAGTGAAACAGTTGGAAAACACTGACCTCATATCTTTGTGGCAGGTAATTCTTTTTCCTGCCTTGTCATTACCTGTGGTATTTTTACTATGTTGTGACATCCTGTGTCACCACAGGCTTCAGGTATGACATATGAAACACACTTATTTGTAAGAAGAAAAAAAAACGTTTACGCATAGCTTTTAAAACAAAAGAAAGGACAAAATGATAGTGTCTGTTCGCCTTTGCTGGTTCGGACAACATACTGGTCAAATTTTTGACTGAGCTTAGGTGTCAACCAACCTCCGAATTTGACGTCTCCCCATCCGGTGATCCAGCTTTCGGTTCCGGTAAAGAAGGTGCTTGTAGCTTCGGCCAGACAGACGGGCCCGATGAATTCGGTGTAGCTGACAGGCGTAGAAAGGAACAAAAGGGCTACGTCGTTGTCGTTGGTTTTCCGGCTGTAGTAGGGATGGACAACAATCCTCGCAACTTGTTTGCGCACCTCATTAGGATTGGGACCCTGCTGGCGCTGACGACCTAAAATTGCTGTTACAATTCCAGGGCTGCACATACATAACATGACTTATGGACCAACGACAAGGACCTGAAATTGTGATGTCATGCAGCAGGCTTTCATCATTCTTTGGCCAATGAAATTAAATTATTTCCCTTGAAGCACCTAATAGTCTTGTTGATATGTGCGTGCATTTCTGACCTGCCAAAGCAGTGCGCGGCTGACAGCACCCACTGACTGTTGATGAGTGATCCTCCGCAGAAGTGGAACCCGTTCATGTGCAGGCTGACCTGCCAGGGCCACGCGCCCATGGGGGCCACCTCTCCCCCAACAATGCGCGTGTTGAGAGGGGCCTTCCCGCACACTATGCAACATTAACATTAAAGCAGTAAACAATTAAGTTTTAAACATTTAAGTAAAAACTCAAGAAAAAATGCTGTCTGTATTACTTGTTGCTTACGTGGGGGTGGCGTTGTGGTTATTATGGGGCTGGTGCCAGGGCTTGTTGCGGTGTTGGTGTGACTGGTAGGGGAGCTGGTTTTGTCGATGGTGGGGCTTGTAGGGGGGCTAGTGGTGGTGTTGGGTGGTGTAGGGAGGCCAGGGCAGCTCACATCCTGGTCTGGATCGGTGCCCACTGATGTGAAGGTGACAAAGCCCGGCAGATTGTCGGGACCGATTTGGTTGCTGATCCAAGCCTGGTACTGGGACACCCTTGCAAAGACGGTTGGGAACTTGGGCTCGGCACATTTGAAAGCAAAGCTCACCACCCCGCTCTGGACCCACACGGACTCTTGTTTGCTCACCAAGGGACCGCCTGAATCACCCTGTGGAACAACACAGTTTACTTGCTGGCTTTTCGCTTTTGTGACATTATTGATAGACACAAATTAACTTTTCACCTGGCAGGAGCCTTTTCCCCCCTCATTCAGGCCAGCACAAATCATGTTGTCGGTGATATTTATCAGGCTACTGTAGTTGCAATAACATTCACGGTTTCCTACCACTGGCACATCAACCTCCATCAGGTTTTGTGGGAATGGCAGAGGAACTGAACACAAATAACAGAATAAGGTGGGTCACTAACGGACAAGCTGGACATAGAGTGTGAAGTAGACAGAACCGGACGGACAGTCTCAATATGAACCATATTTAAAACGGCTCTCATAGAGAAAGAATTGAAAAACGCTGCCTGTTTTTGTGTCAGGTCAGTTTTTGCTGCCTTTGCATTCTCTGCAATTGTTGTCACATTGTTGTGATACCCTGTGGGAGTGCTTTTGTTAGCATTTTTGTTTTACCTAAGATGACAAAAAGCATTGGAAGTGTCGACCGACCTTGGAAATTGATGTTTCCCCATCCGGTGACCCAGCTTTCAGTTCCGGTAAAGAAGGTGCTTGTGGCTGCGGCCAGACAAACGGGGCTGATGAAGTCGTTGAAGGTGACGGGTGGGGAAAAGCGCAAAAGTGCCACGTCGCTGTCGAAAGGTAAAACATCGTAGTCGGGATGGATGACGACATTCAGGACATCTCTGCGCACCTCGTTGGGATTGAGACCGAACTGGCGCTCAAGACCCAAAATCACTGTTACAGATCCTGGGCTGCACAAAACACATCATAAGTACAGGGCCAAAGACAGGGCGATGAAATTGTGCTGTCTTACTGCGTGATTTCTTTATTATCAGGACAATAAAGTGCAATGTTTTCCCTTGACACACTTGTAGTGTTGATGTGTTTGCATGTGTTTCTGACCTCTGAAAACAGTGTGCGGCTGACAGCACCCACTGACTGTTGATGAGCGACCCCCCACAGAAGTGAACCCCGTCCCTGTGCAGGCTGGCCTGCCAGGGCCACGCGCCTGCTTGGGCCTCATTCCCGCCCACAATGCGCGGGTTAAGACGGGCCTTCCCGCACACTACACAGGCATAAAAATGAGTCACAAAGCCTTAACTTAATTTACTTAATTCATCAGAGGTAATGCATATCATTCAAAATATCCGGTTGATCCAGTCATCTTTTTCTCATCAAGTAATCGTTTTATGATTTTCTTTACAAAAAGTTTTTATTGGACTTGTTACAAATGGAAGACAAGGAGGGTGCCTTCCACCTATAATTTGAAATGAAATATGAAATCAATGTTGAAAAAGTAGTTGGACACAGGGAGGCAGGGTGTGACTCACCATTAAGCTGTGCTCTGCATTCTAAAGATGAGACCAAAAAAAAGAAACGAAATTCAATTTACGGTCATTCAACATCAATTGAAATCAACCAGACAAGATTACAAATTACTTTAATTAAAATAGGAAATAGAAATAACAAATAAAAGGATAAAAAAACATACGTCTGATATTTAGGTGAGTGAAAAGTAAGCACCAGAGTACAGACTGATTTTTTTACGTCCAGCTCCGATGGAATGAAAAATAAGCTATTATGATTTTTTTCAACCATTCAGGGAGTACCCAAAGTGCGCAAAATATACTGTGAAAAGTGAAGTGTACGTGAGGAATAGGCAACAGACACAAGGTTTTCTACTGTCACACAGTATCTTGTAAATCAGATTCATACCACTGTAACATAATGTTGATTATCGCTGCTAACTGTTCCAAACTCGTGAGCAGGATGTTATGATTGGTCAACCATGTCAAATTTGGCTCTGAGTGCCAGTAATCTCAAAGCGGTTGATTTGCCTGCATTATTTACCTTATGCATATTATTGAAGCAGGGGTCATGAACCTTTTTGATTTCAAGAGCCACAAAAACCACATATTTTGAATTGTGATTTCATGAAAGCCGTACAGTGTATATTTGTGTACAAACACACATACCTACACACTCCCACATCTACTCACTTATACACAAGAGTAAAAGTGGGCTGGAACGGTCCGGTATGCCATTCCGGTATAAAATTCGGGGGCGGAATGGTTCTTTGATCTCGAAAATATGAAACCCAACTGTCAAACCTTCATGTAAAAAAAAAAAACCCAACTGTCAGGCTACCACACACGCCAAGAAGAACACTAACTAACTAACTAACTAACTAACTAACTAACTAACTAACTAACTAACTAACATCAGATTTACAATACTTTACTACAAATAAAGTGCTTGTGTAGCGCCATCCATTTCCACCGATTTTATGATTTATTTATTCCACGGAGTTCTCCCAGCGTGTGGGTCTGAGTCTTGACTTTGATGTGCCCCCCATATACATATATCATTAACTTCATAATTGTGATTATGAAGTCTATGTGTGTGTATGTATAAATATATGGCAGAAAACCCAGACAAGACTGAAAAAGCAGTTTCTGCTATTGCACTCCTCTTTAAAAGAAACTGTTGCATTTTAAGCCAAAAGAACTGTTGTGTTTGATAGAACAATATGTCTATATGCTGCCATAGCAGATTCATGGCGCCTTAAGGCCCCGAACTATTTTTAATTTGTCCGTTTTACCCTGGAAACCCCCGTTTACAGACGTCGCACAACCCTTTTGTTTCAACCCAGCCATAAAACGAAGGTAATCGATTGTATTTACAGTATTATTCAAAATGTCATTCTTAGCTTAGAATCATTAATTGATATCTAATATTTCGTTTAAAAAAAACTTTTAAAAAATTATTCACTCGCATATTTTAAACTTTTAAACAAATTACGTCACAATGAAAAAAATGATGTCTGTAAAAAAGTCACAGATATCTACCTCATAACTATTGCTTAATTGTATTTTTTTTTTTTTACTGTCGCATTTTCTCCGATATGTTAGATGATAACTAATCGATCCAAACAAAGAAACATTAAAAAAAAAAAAAAAAAAAAACGTTTAAAAGGGGTAAATATATGAAAAAGAACATCTCGACCACTCCTTGATGTCTGCGATTTCTGCATCGCAACCCTTGTTATATTACCATGTTTAACCCATAAAATCCCCCCAAAATCCGACTGGCCACTCACAGCTGTGTCATGACACTCGATGATACATGCTACTTGGAGTTTTTGGATCGAAACAAGGTAAGTACGCTATAATATCTTGTTAAAATTATGGCGTCTTTAATTATTTTCTCGCGTGCTCTCACCTCCAGTTAGAGTTTTGCTTTTTAATTTTTTTTAAAATGCCCTCCTGTTCAAAAATTTTCTTTCTTCAGAAAATTGCGATTTTAAGCTTTCTAATGATGTATCACACATACAAACAACATTTGGAAAAAAAAAGGCAGATGACTAACCTTTTAGCAGCAGCAGCAGCAGTATTAACTTTAACACTTCCATGACCACTAAACATTAGGATGCCACTCTTCAAGTCATGCTACCTTTATACCTGCCACCGCCACGCCCACAACTCGTGTTGATGTTTCCACCAACAAAACATTGTTATCCAACCAAGCTTGTCAGCTGTCAGAAAAGATGAACACTTCTGGGCACAAATTTCTCAAATTATTATCAAAAAGACTTTTAATGGGGGTATGGTCCCCTCCACATCATTACACTGATTTGCTATTTGAACTCACACAAAATTGCAAAACAGATACAACCGCACAAATGAATTGAATAATCTAAATAATCTAATCATAATGTGGATCTCAGCTTCGGAAGAATACATTCCTTCCTTATTCTCTGCCTTGTCAAGCTGACATTCTTTACTGATTTTGCGACATTGAATCATTTGCTGCTATTGATGGATCCATTCATTCCATTGAGGCATTCGATTATATGATTGTAATGTGTATATTCTTATTTTCCGTGACCCTGACGGCGTATTGAGAGTGGATGTATGGATATTAGAATTTTGTTTAAAATGTCCACCATTTCAATTTCATAATAGTGAAGCAGAGGTGATTAGGAAGCAGTATATACATCAGGGCTTTTCTCTGAGGGCCAAATTTTAGTCTTTGATGAGGGCCTATATAATCACGATGGCCAGGCGTATAATATTCGATTATAGGACTGTATTTTAGAACAAAATGACCACCAGTGGTAGAAATAACAAGCTGGCATTATCATCCACAGTAGTATAGCTTCACATAATTACTGAAACATTTTTATTTACTAGTGGTTTGCTGAATTAGGAAGCATATACAGTGGTACCTTGACATACGATCGCTTCGACACATGATTTTTTCGACATCTGACGTAAAATTTGACTCACCTTACATCTACATCCGATGACATGATCGAAATACCAGGGGGGATCAGGATAACCTGATGTCAAGTGGGCTACTGGAACAAGACACAGATGGAGCAGGAGGGAGAACAGGGTGTTAATGGAGTGCTACTACAGCAGCAAACCCTACAAAAGGGGGTACATGCAGAGAATGTGGGAAGAATGGTTTCTTTGAAATCCCACATCCACACTGACCATGAAACAACTACTTGCTCAGTGTTCTAAAGGAGAACTTGCTATTACAGTTAGAGACTGATTAGGCACAATGTGTCTCATCCAAGGTACAAAGATGCTACGGCAAGGGGGAGCCAGGACGACAGGTCGAGTGGGGTGTGGTTTCATCATCACCCCCCAACATCGAAATTGGGTACCAAGCCCTAAGAGCAGCGGAAGAGAATGAGAGAGCAGCAGACCTGAAAGAGAAGATCAAGAAGCCCTGGGAGAACTTAACTACCTCCTGCCTGCCAAGGCTAACAAACAAAGTACCATCAGAATCTCTACTGGAGGGTGTAAACACAGAACTGCTGAACATCCCCACCATAAACATCACTAAGATCAATCAGCTGATATATGCAGCAGCATCAGTCATCCTAGAGTCACTTGGCTACAAGATAAACAGCGCCAGTAGCCGGAAGCAGCCTCCATGGAAACGAAGGCTAGAGGTAAAAATCATGGCAACACGGAGCTAACTTAGCCTCCTAACAGAGCTGAGCAAAGGCGGCAAACCTGAGAAAAAACTGCCCAAGAAATACAGCAAGCTGCCCACAGCTGAGGCACTGGAGACTGCTAAGCAAAGGCTCACAGCCCTAGCTAGCCACCTAAAGAAGTACACATGAGAAGTAGAGGCCAGGAGAATAAACACTATGCTCTCCAATAATCCAGCTAAGGTATACTCTCAGTGACAGGGTAGCAAGACCACAGCAGACCCACCCAGGGCTGAGACTGAACAATACTGGATGAGTATCTGGGAAAAAGAGGCGTCTCACAACACTAAAGACCAATGGCTGGCAGACCTACAGTCATAACATCGAAACATCCCAGAACAAGACCCAGTAGTCAACACAACAGCAGACATCCAGACAAGACTGTCCAAATGAAGAACTTGACAGCTCCAGGGTCTGACAAGATTATGCCTATTGGCTTAAGAACCTAACTGCACTCCATGAACACCTAGCAGCACAAACGAAACAGCTGCTGAAGTCGGGGACCCACCCAGAGTGGCTAACCCGAGGTCGGACAGTCCTCATTATGAAGGACCCCCAGAAGGGAACAGTACCATCCAACTACCGGCCTGTCACCTGCCTCAGCACCACATGGGAGCTCCTATCAGGCATCATAGCAGCTAAAATGAGCAGGCACATGGAGCAATACGTGCACAGGGCATAGAAAGGGATTGGCAATAACACCAGGGGAGCCAAGCACCAACTACTGGTGGACAGGGCAGTCGCCAGAGACTGCAAAGCCAGGAGCACCAACCTGTGCACTGCCTGGATTGACTACAAGAAAGCCTATGACTCAATGGCACACACATGTATCCTGGAATGCTTGAAGCTGTATAACATCAACAGGACACTAAGGACGTTCCTCCAGAACTCAATGGGGCTGCGGAAGACAACTCTAGAAGCCAACTCAAAGCCAGTTACACATGTGAGCATCAAATGCGGTATCTACCAAAGAGATGCTCTGTCACCCCTGCTGTTCTGCATAGGCCTAAACCCCCTCAGCCAGATCATCACCGAGTGGTTTTGGGTGCAAGTTCCAAAGTGGAACAACCATCAGTCACCTCCTCTACATGGATAATATCAAGCTGTATGCCAAGAACGAGCGTGACATCGGCTCCCTGATTTACCTCACGAGAATATACAGCAATGACATCGGGATGTCATTCGGACTAGATAAGTGTGGGCGAATGGTATCCAGAAGAGGGAAGGTGATCTCAACTAAAGGGGCTGAACTACCTGATGGCAACATAACAGATGTGCTAAAAACAGCTAAAAATACCTGGGGATCCCACAGGCAAATGGGAACCATGAGGAAGCAATTAGGAGGTCTGCCACAACCAAATACTTACAGAGTCAGCTGAATGGCAAGAATAAGACCCAGGCCATTAACAGCTATGCCGTACCAGTAATCAGATACCCTGCTGGCATCATATTCTGGCCGCTGGAAGAGATGCAGGCTACCGACATAAAGACAAGGAAGCTCCTTACAATGCACGGAGGGTTTTACCCTAAGTCCAGCATCCTGAGGCTCTACAAAAAGCGGAAAGAGGGAGGCCGAGGACTAGTGAGCATCAGAGCCACTATCCCGGAGGAAACTACATCCCTCCAAGAGTACATAATGAAAATGGCCCTCAGTGATAACCTGCTCGGTGAATGCCTCAGGCAACAGAAGCCCCCGTAAGGAGGAGGACCCTGAGGAGATATCATTGAAGGACAAGCCCCTGCATGGTATGTACCACCCACAAATTGAGGGGGTAGCTGGCATGGGAAAAACATACCAGTGGCTGGAAAAGTCCGGACTAAAAGACAGCACGGAGGCACAGATCATGGCAGCACAAGAACAGGCCCTAAACACAAGATCAATAGAGGCCGGGGTGTATCACACCAGACAGGACCCCAGGTGCAGGCTATGCAAAAAGGTCCCTGAGACAGCCCAGCAGATCGCAGCAGGGTGTAAGATGCTGGTAGGCAAGGCATACATGGAACAACATAACCAGGTGGCAGGCATAGTGTACAGGAACATCTGTGCCGAATATGGACTGGAGACTCTAGAGTCAAGGTGGGTGACACCTCCAAAGATGGTCGAGAACAACCGAGCCAAGGTCCTGTGAGACTTCCAGATCCAGACAGACAAACTGGTGATGGCCAACCAGCCTGACATAGTGGTGGTGGATAAAGATCAGAAGACAGCAGAAGTGATAGATGTAGTGATCCCGAGCGATAGCAACATCAGGAAAAAAGAACACGAAAAGCTGTAGAAATATCAAGGGTTGAAGGAAGAGTTGGAAAAAATGTCGGGAGTGTAGGCAACAGTGGTGCTAGTAGTGATTGGGACACTAGGGGCAGTAACCCTCAAGCTGGGTGCATGGTTCCAACAGACACCAGGAACAACGTCCGACATCTCTGTTCAGAGGAGCGCAATCCAAGGGACAGCTAAGATCCTGCGCTGAACCCTCAAGCTCCCAGGCCTCTGGGAGAGGACCCGAGCTTGAGAGACCATACTGCCCGGGTCAGATACAAAAGATACTGACATTGCTGTAAAACCTGTCCGTTGCCAGTTGGGTCAGATTCCTGAAACGACGCCAATCAGCTTACTGAAAAAGAAACTGATGGTGTGTTTTGATGCATAGGCATGGACTCCATGTGCCATGAAAGCCCACAAGCGGAATACGCTGAAGCCGGTCCAGGGAGGAATTACTCGGCGAAGTGTTTGGGGAAGCAGGAGCTCAAAAAACATCCTAGGGGCCAATTCAAGTGGTGCGGGTAGAGGAGCTCAAAGGGGCCATATAATGGGGACCATTGATATCACTGATAATGTTCGTGCATTATTTACCCAGCGTAATGCATTGCAACTAAGCCTCCCTTTAGCCCCTCCTGAAATGCTGTCTAACCAGTCATTCAAGGACCTTGCTGCATTTTTCACCTATAAAACATTAAGATAAGATAAAAGTATCAAGGTACAATTACAGTTCAGGAATGATAACAATCATGCATCAATCACGCACATTTGTATTAGGGCTGCAATAAAGCATTATTTTAACAGGCGACTGATCACCGATGATTTTTGTGATGATTCCAATAGTCTGTACATGTTTAAATAACTTTTTTTTTTTACTGCATGTAAATACTGTAAATACATACGGTGTGTGTTTTTAAAAAAAAATTTTTTTTTTTTTTTTACTGGAATCCTTTATTGGAACCAAAAATGGCGCGTTGAGGAAAGTTGAACTAATTTAAATTAGTCGTCCTATCCATTTGAGTGGAGAGCTGCAAACTCCCTATTTCAAAAGGACTGGACATCTACTAGTGACAATCCCTTACATTATTTAGGCCAATATTAAATCTGCCATTCTTAAGGCTCATCATAAAAAAAGATTTATTTTGAATAATTTTTTTGAACTGATCTGTGTTTGGATTTCGACCACACCATAACACTGAGACTGTGTCAATCAAAGTCTTTAATGATATTCTTCGGAAGATTGAAGGTGGGAAATCATCTGCTGTGATGTTACTGGTTCTCGGTGCCACATTCTGCATGGTTGATATATCAAACTTTATTGCTCAGCAGACTGGAACAATGGGTATTGCTTATTCATACAGTGTTACAATGGTGCAAATCTGATTACTAGATCGGGACTTCTTTGCATCAAACGGAAACAAAGAATCTGAACTAACTCAAAGCACATGTGGGATTCCTCATGGATCCATTCTTGGACCACTTTTACTCCACATAATCCCTACAACATCAAACAAGCCAAAAGTGTACAGTTCAATGTCTCAGATTCTCTCTCTTATTAGTATTTCTCCATGTTCGAGAATTTTTTCCAGCCAGATAATGACGAGCAGAAACGAAAACGATGATAAATTTTGGCCCTAAGATTGAAAAGTCAAAAATCATTGCTCACATTGGCTCCATTTCATTGACTGTTACAAATCAAAGCAGATATCTTGGTGTCATTATAGACTCCGACCTGATCTTCAACAGCCATCTAAAGTTGATGACTAAATCTGGCTAACTCCACCTGAAATAAATAAGCCACAAGAACCAAAAATTGGCATTTGGTTATGATGCTCCTCCTCTATGGAACAAACTACATGAAGATCTGAGGTGTGCTCAAACTGTCAGCTCCTATCGAGGTTAAAAATGCTACTGTTGCACTACATTGTACGCTTAACTTCAACACTTATCTGCTTTACTCTGCTACCTATCTCAGCTTTTTTAAAATTGGTGCATATGTAACAGCGTAACACTGTCACAATGTCAAGGCTCACACGCATGCGACAATGCACGATGAGGAGGGGCCTCTCTGCATGTCAAAATCCCAGTAAGGACATGACCCAGGAAGTGAGTCGGCGCCGATAAACGTGCAGAAACAACAACAAGGGGCATTCTTGTTAGGGACAAAGCTCTTTATTTTTATTGGTGCTATGAAAACCTACAAGTGACTTTAAAATGATAGCAAACCATATTTTTCACACAGATTCATCAAAAAAGTGACAGAAAAGGCCTAAGAATGAAAATAAATCCTAATTAGTCATACAAACATACATACATACATACATACATACATATAGTTAAAGATACTAAAGTCCACCTGTCTAATAATACGATTCGCAGGCATATTGATGGCATGTCTCCACACATTGAAAGTCATGTTTTGGAAAAGATAGGCGTCAGTATAAAATTTGCATTGTAACTTCATAAATCTACGAATGTGGCACTGTGTTCATCCAAACAGGTTTCAAGTTTCAAGGTTTCAATAAAATTTTGAGAAATTATTTTAAAATGAAATATACTGTACAGAAAATAATTTTGCAACATTTTTGGTTTGTGGTGTGCCGTGACATTTTTTCCAGTGTAAAAACTAGAGATGCACCATAATTATTGGTCCAATAATAGGAATTATGACGTCATCCCAATAAATCTAATTACATATATTATTGGTCCTATTAATATTAATTTTGGCACAAGGTCGGTGGATTGGGATGTCTGCGTTTCTTTCCACTCCTGTTTTGCCAGTATACAACGTTTTGTTACTGTTCTAGAGGCCTTATTTTTCCATTACTGAGTGATGAACCCTACTATGGCAATTAGCAAATTTTTGCATTTTATAGTGTTATGTTTGTTGTTGAGAGGTCTTTTGGTTATTGATAGGCTTGTTGTCCTATAACTGCCAGGTTAAGACAGTTGTTTCATGGACCAACACCACAACAGTCTGCTCTCCTGTAGCACCAAATGTTTTTATCTAATGACAAAGCACAATACCTGTTGGGTTTATGTTTTAGTTTTGTGCTTATTTTTCAGGGGAACACATCGTCAATGAAATTAACTGATTGATTGTGAATGACTCAAATTATTATGTATTTGAAACATTAATATGGGCACTTTATTTGAAGTCAAAACTGTTCCCGTCTTTGTTTTGTTGTTATAATAATGTTCATGTCATCATGAAAATTCTGGTTCGGTCAAAGGCAAATCTATGCTGAGACCACCACTAGTACTTTTGACCTACAGGTATTCAAAAACTCAGTTGAATATACATAGAAATATATATATATATATATATATATATATATATATATATATATATATATATATATATATATATATATAATCAGTTATTGTATCGGTACAGATTCAGAATATTTATTGTCAATGTTACAAAAAGCACAACGAAACTTTGCTTTGAGCATCCATACAGCTCATACAGCTAAGTTGGTAAAGTGCAAAACCCACATAATAAATACCCTTCAGTACCATTTTGGAAATATGTTCAACAAAGATTCAACAGCAGCATGAGGTCATATAAGTGCTAAAGTGCAGAGCAAAATATACCAGTTAAAAACAGTCATAAATCAGTGCAAAACCCAGATAAATTAATAAAGTATAATCAAATATAGCCTATTTTTCCCAAAAATGAAAATAAAATAAAATAAATAAATAATAATAAATGGTCATTTACTGAAGGATTGAGTTAAATGAATAAAACCCCAAACCTTACTCTAAACCCTAAACCTAGAAGCTTTTTCCTAATTATTTGAATTCAAACAGTTCTAGAACATTAAATGTGAATTCCATAATATCCGCACTATAAGGCGCACCTGACTACACTATACACTGTATAAGCCGCAGCTGTCCTCACTGTATTTTGGGATATTTACAACAAAACATATGAACCAGTAACACTTATTTGACAGCAGCATCATACTTTGGTCAAAAGACCAAATGAACCACCATGAAGATTTGAACCAATTGGCTGCAAAGCTTCATTGCTTCAACCTCTGCTGCCACCTGCTGTCAATACTGTTGTTGTCCAACATGTCTCCTAGCATGCATTGCAGCGCCACAAATGTAAATAACAATCAGAATTCATGTTTTGCGCTAATGATTTCTTCAGTTACTGTTCCAGTTGTTTCATTAATTGTTAGTTATGGTATTTGGTAACACTTTATATGACTGTGGCGCCATAAGTCTGTCATAACTATGACATGACACTGTCATGAGCATTAATGAATGTCTATAACAGATGTCATTTAGTGTTATCTGGCAAATTATCTCACTTTTGAATGGATGTAAAAGATCCAAGCTAGACATAAACGGAGTACGTGACATAATTTGCCGGATGACACTTAATGACGAACTGTACTAAGTCGTTTGAACAAATAATTAAATTCACATTTTGCATTCCAAGAAAAGGAGGTCTCGTACCAGTTGTAGTACTTATCCCACACTTTTAAAACCACTTCAAATATTCTCATAACATCATCTTTGTTTCCTCTTTTTCCTTGCTTTTTTGGTATGTTGCACTTACCTGTAGACTGATGGGTGATTATTTTCATTGAGGTCGAAGCTGCAACCTAACCTGGGCTCTCCGCCCTGACCTTACACTTGGTGCATGCTCCTGTAACTCTAGACGGGCAGTGAGGGGGTTGAAAAAACACACATTTAAGGTAGGAGCTTCGCCCCTCTTTGCCACAGTATTAAATAGCGTCCTTTCACTTGCTAGTCACCTCGTAATCAATAAAACCGGATTAGAATTCGAAATGTGACATGTAATCACACGCAAGCGGGCCGTCACTCCTTCTTCCGGCGCACACACGTTCTTAAACATCCATCATCAGTAACAGTGTGGTAGCTGCTTGGACAGAGTCAACTACAGCTCCGCGGCTTCCAGGCGCCATCCATCAATTGGGCCCACCAAAGGGGTGTGTATCTGGGAGTTACATGTACAGCGAGCCTGATTCAGACCAGGCTGCAAATTTGGACACATGAAGATTTGAGAGGGCAGGAAGTATAGTGGAAATATGTTTACTTTGTAAGTTGAAGTACAAGACTTACAA
Organism: Corythoichthys intestinalis; assembly: GCF_030265065.1. Lineage (NCBI taxonomy): Eukaryota > Metazoa > Chordata > Actinopteri > Syngnathiformes > Syngnathidae > Corythoichthys > Corythoichthys intestinalis. Next base: position 18,230,447 of record NC_080406.1, read on the forward strand.
TTATAAATATCATATATATTGGGCGGTGTTAAAAAAAAAAAAGGATTCTAAAATATATCGCAACATCATGCCAGCTAATTCTCATATTAATTCAAAACCCACCCATATCGACAGAGGCGCATTACATGTACTCCGTTACATTTACTTGAGTAACTTTTTGAGAAAAATGTACTTCTATGAGTAGTTTTCTAAGCTATACTTTTTACTTTTACTTGTGTACTTGTTTTTACTTGTGTCCTACTCTGCTACTTTGGGCTACACAAGTCGTTACTTTTTTCCTCTCTATTTTATATATTAAATATATATATATATATATTTTTTTTTTTGCCAGTGATGCCAAGAGTAGAGACGTGCCTGGTGTATTACTTGCTGTGTAGCTGGTGTATTGTAGCTCTACCGATTTCACCAATGAGACGTCATGAGGCATGAACAACGAAATGCAAATACGGCTCGGTCCTGGCTATAGACCCTACTCACCAACGTCACAGAATGACGTGTTGCTGTATCCGGCCGCCATATTGTCCGTCATTGTTTATCCGTATTCTCAATGGTTTCAATTTGTCGTGCAATTTATAGTGCAATTCATGGAAGCCCCGGTGCTTTCAGACGCTGTAAACTCATTGGATGCGTTGCATAAAAGGCGTTATGTGGAAAAGCTTCAGTCTATCCATTTGCCAGATCCATATTTGATGCCTAAATCGATATTTTTCGACCCGCTGTCTTCGCCGTCTCTGCCTGACATCTGCTACCCTGATATCTACAACTATCTTGTCCACAGAAACTCTGCCTATTCTCATGAAACTTTGAAAAACTTTAAGAGCAGCACTCTAAGCAACATTACTGTACCCCGTGTAACCCTTTACTTCCAATTTTCTAAAATGGTGACAATCAAAAAAAAAAAGTTGACTGCGATGGCCGACGCTTCAAGGATAGGTGGATATTGGACTATTTTTTTCGATAAAATACGCAACAACTGTGTCTGCCTCATTTGCAAAGAGAGAGTCGCTGTTTTCAAAGAGTTCGATGTAACGCAATATTACCAAACAAGACACGCTGACATGTACATTACAGGGAAGATACGCATCGAGAAATTATAGCAACTTGAAGCTAGTTTAATTTCACAGCAGCAGTATTTCGCAAGAGCCCGAGTGTCGAAAGAGAACGCCACAAAGGTGAGATTGTTGAAATTATGAATTTAAAAAATTATAATAATGCAAATGTGACACACAGAAGGGCTTGCTAAAATGTGTTTAAATATATTGTTCTACGTAAATCAGCCAAGGTAGCCAAAGGCAGAACGCGAACGTGGCTATAGCTGTTAAGAGTTATTCAGATACTGTAACTATAGGATAAAGAACATGCTAACAAGTTTACCAAACCATCAGTGTCACTCCAAAACACCAAAATAACATGTGAAATGATATCATAATGTGTTAATAATTTCACACATAAGTCACTCCTGAGTATAAGTCGCACCCCCAGCCAAACTATGAAAAAAATGACTTATAGTCCAAAAAAATAGGATGTATATTAAAATTGAAGTTAATGTAAAATACATTCAGAAAAATATGTACAAATGACTTATATTATGCAGCGTGAAATGGAATATATTTTGAAGCTCGCGCAAACATTGACTTTTTTAAATCATAAGGAAATGAATAAGTAGCCTAACATAAATGAAGAAATATAAGTCCAAAGTGCACATTGACAGCTAAGATTCTGAACCTCCCCATCACAGCAAATAAAACTAAATATGATAAATAAGCCTCCTCTACTCTTTCGTTGCTCTTAAAGATTTAATCCATTTGATGTTGCATTGCCATTTTTTTGTTGCATCAATTAAACAACCTTTTTTCTTCTTGCTGTTCGTGAAAACATGCACATTTGAACCAATCAGAGCTAACTATCTTTGCTGATCACATGTCAGTATGTCAGCCAATTGAACGGATAAATGAGTCCAGGCGTTTTGCTTTGCTGCGTGCATTCGGACATTGACGTGACTCATCATCGTCAAACTCAGATAACTGCAGCAGCTGGGGAAACCTCCATGCCGTCCGTGGAATAAAATAAATAATAAATATGGGTGGAAACGGATTACGCTACACAAGCACTTTATTATGCTTGTTGTTAACACTTGCGTATGTAAATATGATGTTGGTGGATTGTTTTCTTCTTGGGGATGAAATGCATGTGTGGCAGCTTAGCTTTTTTTTTTTTACATAGCGTTTTGACAGTTCCCGTCATATTTTCGGAATCAAAGCACCGTGTACTGGAACAGCATTCCGGCCCTGAATCTTATATCAGAACTGCGTTCTGGCCCTGAGTCTTATACAGGAACTGCGTTCCTGACCATTCTGGCCCACTTTCACCCCTGTCTGTAGGACCATGGCCCCCAATGAAATGTTTACTGGATATGAAATGTTAATGGCTTCAACTTGCTGGTGTTAAACTGGTCTTTTTGGACATCTGCGCAAGTTGATCCATTCTTCACATTTTTTCCCTCCGAGTTTTTGGTTTCGGGAAACGAATGAAGAAAACATCCTTCATATGTCGTAATGTCTAGAGTCGTTTCTACAAGTTCCATAGCAGCAGTGTTTGATCGGCATGTTCTTTTTTGAAAGATTACTTGAGAAAACAAGCAGAAATAACATGGGCGTGTCTATAACAACCCACTTCAGCATTACGACGATCACGGTCAAAAAATAGCTTTCGTGCGGTACGCTATTAGCCGGCAACCAATTCAGGGTATACCCCGCATACTGCCCATAGTTAGCTGGGATAGGCTCCGGCACCCCTCGCGACCCTCGTGAGGATAACTCGCTCGGTTTGATGATTGAATGAATGAATTAAAACAAATAACACACTAAAGTTGCTTTTTAAAATTTAATTTCATGATGAAGTGTTTTGTCAGTGAATGACTTGACCAATCATTGCCAAGAACTTCCCCTCTAAATATTCCCTCTTTTATCCTTCTTTCATTCTTTCTTGAAATCTTGCCATGTTTTTGAGATTTGATTCAAAATAATGACACACCATACAGTAATAGTTTTTTTGTAGTAGTAACATTTGGATTCATCTGTGGTATCGAATCACTTCAGTCACATTTAGTGACAGAATTTATTTCTATTATTATTAAAAGGTTGTCTCTCAAGTTAAATACATGAGCAAACTCATTCTAAAGGGAAATGAGCTCAGGCATGAAAATGGGTCAGGGGTTAAAAAGGTGAAAATTGTGTGGAGGAAATATGTTCCAGTATACTGTACACCCCAACAAAATATTGAGCTCTGTCGACCCACACTGTGTTTCAGCAGGGCCGTGCAGAGACCAGTGGAAGGGCGGGTGCTCGTAGATCAAAAGGGGCACATGAACAAGTATTTAATACACCTTAAAACAACATAACTTTAATTTTAACCAGCTTTAGATAATAATTGGCTGCGACTGTGACATACTTTAATTGGGAGGAGGCAACAGTGAATAGAAATCAAAACTGTCATCAACACATTCTGGCTGTGACTCAGTCAGTCTGCCTCTTTTCTTCCTTCAACCTCTGCATCAAAACTTCCTTCCTCAACTTGTTCATCTGAGAACAAACCACATCAGATGGTCACTGAGCCACCAACAGCACAGTTTTCTTAAAACTATTATTTCATTATTATCCATACTTAACAACTCTAGCACCTAATGATTAATAAAGCAATGACATAAAAATCTTATAGAAAAATAACATTGTAATTGTGTTTATAATTGTATTTAATACCCGACTATCCTTGCAAACTTGTTCTTACCAGGTCTGCTATTCACCCAGCTGATGAGGTATCCACTGCCTTTAGCAGCGTCATCTAACTCCTTTTTTTATCCCTCAATCTCCCTTCCCTACGACGCATGTCTATGTAATGAAACATAAATATTTAAAAAAAACAAAAAAACAGACTCCCCGGTGGCTTTTAGTTTTAAAGCTTTCTTAATTTCTTTCTCTCTCAATAACGATGGAGGTAGATTTGTTTTTATTATTCAATCAAAAAACAAAGTTACTTCTATCAAAAACAAAGTTGCTTCAATCAAAATACAGTACATACTTTTAATCCCCAGAAAGTCACTTCAATAAAAAAAAATTGTTTTTGATTGCAAAAATAAATTTGAGACAAAAAAAAGCATTTGAAAACTATTTTTCTTGATTGAAACAAATTTTTCCATTGAAGTAATGTTGTTTTGCGTTTGGGCCACATTTTGGCTAGGACATTTGTGTCTTTATTATTCAATCAAATAAGTTGCTTCAAACAAAAATATATATATAAAAAGAAAAACTTTGCACATGTGTCAATCACCGTTTACCAAAGCCTGAGAGGGTTTGAGTAGACTCACTATGAAGCATTTAATAAAGCCAAGCATTTTCTTACTACTTTATTCTTGTTTAAAAATAATTCGGTGGGGCAGTAACATGTTTAAAACTTATCATAATTCTTACATTTTGAAGAGCTTTAAAACCATTTATAAATGATACTTTGGTGAAAAAAGTGAAAAAAAACATGTCATATATATATCTTTTCTCCAATGTAAAATCTGAATAAATGCATTGAACACGCAAAAAAAATGGGGGGGGGGCGCTACTTCGCGGTTTTCACTTATTGCGGCGGGTTCCGGTCCCCATTAACCGCGAAAAAAGAGGGATCCCTGTATTTCTGAAAAGCTTTATTTAAGAAGCAGGACTCATTCCCACCAGTCGACTGCAGTACTCGTCGGGCCGGTGTTGTGCCGACACCGGCCGTCAGCTCAAATCCAAGCCGAAAATAACGCGTCTCCGGCGGACGACGGGAGCGATGTGAGGCGCCCCCTCCATCTGAGAGCATACCGCTTAATTTGACTCAACAGTGTGTTTCTTCGTTTATATTACCGCTAAATACACAAGCTTGACGCCAATTTAACGGGAGCTATTTTTTTTCATGGGAGATTTGGCTAGCTCTGGCAGTGTTCAACGCAAGCTGCAACGAATGGCAGTAACTTTTTTATATCGCAAAATGTGAAAACGATTGAAACCATTACTCACCAAATTCAATCTGCTGGCAAATACAGGCAGGCGTGTATGCTGCGCTCTGGTCTGCCCCGGTGTGGATAAGGCCTGCTTTTTGTTTTCGCAGCTTTGCAATGCAAACAAAGGCTCTCCGAGCACTCCATTTACAGTAAGGAGTGCGCGCGTTTGGAATAATGGAACGCAGCTTGGGCCGATGATTGGTTCTCGTCAGCGAAGCATCTAGAAGGATTTGCTAACTGTGTTCTTAAGTGCTCAGTTTACGTACTAAGTTAATCACATGATAATAATAATAACAATAATTAAATAAAACCTCCCGACCCCCCCCCACCCCCAAAAAAAGAATTTCTCCTCGGATCTACGCAATTCACGTAGGTCGCCCTTTTTGACTTCAAAACGGCGAATTTCGCCGAAAGGTGAGAGATTTTCATGCCTGTGAGCTGAATGTAATTTATCAAGAGGCTTTGTGTTAATGAAAACCTGCTTAATATTAGATCTCACAGCTTCATACCATCCAGAGGAGTGCGATAAATGTGTCATTTTTGGCAAAAACACAAAATACTTCCATCACAAGACGTTTATGAAGCTTGTAAAAGTGCCTTCATGCTTGTTGATCTGACTGGTAACAATGATTTTTGTCTGAATGAACAACCCTGTGTGTTTTTTTTTTTATCCTTCTGTGAAATTCTAGTGTTTGACCCCAGACTGGAACCGAGGAGGACATTTGTCTACGTTTGACTTAATCGCAGACAAAACAGAACTTGCAGTTGAAAGGTTTTCACCACGTTGGGAAAACATCAATCTTTCGCTGGAGATTGAAAACAAAGTAAGAAAGCATTGTCGTTCTATCATTATTCCACTGCTGACAAAATAAGTTCACATTACTTTCTCGACATCACACTTGGATAAATCATTCACGATTCATTGAAAGGAAACGCCTGATTTCGCTTAGATAAACAAGCTCTTAGTTCCCCTAACTCGTTGGTTGCCATTGACGGTGATAGATGTCCAGTCCTATTTAACTAGGGATCAAATTTGGTAGAATGATCCACCAGCCCTCCCTGTAAACATAAAAAAAAATACAAAAAAATGCACAAAGAGAGTATTTACCATTTTTGTTTTGTTTGTTTGTTTTTTTTTTTTTTTTTTTAATCATTCATTCATTCATTCATTTTCCATGCCGCTTACCTTTTTGGTGTATTTTTAAATTTTAATCATAGACATCATCACTACTGACGTGTTACTTTGTCATTCTTTGAATGACGCCTTATCAGAGGGGGCCAAGCTTCATTTAGTAATAGCCGAAGACGGCACAGGCTCATGTCGGATTTAAGCTTGGATTTACTTAGATTGGATTTAACTACGAAAGCTGTACCGCATACAAACAGGAAGGATTGTCTCAGGAGTGATTTGCTCGAGGATTCAAGGTAAATATCATATTTTTCATACCATGCATGCGTGATTGAAGCATTTATTTGAAGGAATTTTCTTCTTTGTTGATACATGGAGGCGGCTAATTTTCGTAACTGACTAGCCTCATAGTTGACTTTTAACCAAGAATCGATACTGTTTTACATCCATATCTATAAAGAATTCTGGGATTTAAGCATATATTCACAAGAATTTTCGCCACAAAAGCTCTGTTTACGCCAGGCGGCCGCTAGCCTCATTCGCTAACATAGTAGCATTGTACTTCGTCAATATACGAAAAATAAACGCTAACTGCACGGTTTCTTTGCTTTTAACCAAGAATCGAGACTGTTTTACATGCATATCTATGAAGAATTCGGGGATTCAAGCATTTATTCACAAGAATTTTCGCCAGAAAAGCTCCTGTTATGCCAGGCGGCCGCTAGCCTCATTCGCTAATATAGTAGCATTGTACTTCGTCAATATACGTAAAAAAAAGAAGAGAAAACCGCTAACTCCACGGTTTCTTTGCTTTTCACCAAGAATCAAGACTGTTTTGCGTCCATATCTGTGAAGAATTCGGGGATTTAGCATTTATTCACAACAATTTTCACCAGAAAAGCTCCTGTTACGCCAGTCGGCCGCTAGCCTCATTCGCTAACGGTCTATAGTGTATAATGATAATAAAGGGCTATTCTATTCTATAATAAGTTGTGATTTTATATAGAATTTTAAAAATAATCTATTTACATATTATTTATAATTGATTCTGCATGTTTTCCTCAAGTATTAAGTTTGTGTTGTTAAATTGAGTGATTTATTAGCTGTTGTAAACTTGTAGTAAATAAAAATTTAAAAAAGTTGGTATTTTGGTCAAAAATTTATACATGTTAAATATTGCTATTGATCCTAAAAATATAGGTGATTATCTCTGCATTTGGTGATTTTTGTGCATGTAGTGTAATATCTGAGTAGGGATAGGAATTGATAGGATTTTTACGATTCCGATTCCATTATCGATATTGCTTAACGATTCGATTCTTTATCGATTCTCTTATCGATTCTAATTTGGGGAAAAAGAACAACAAACGTTTTGATTGGCATCGAGTTTGTTTAATCAGAACTCACTACCTTACAAACTCACAACGAGATCAAAAGAGGCCCAAAGCCTCAATGTTAACTGTGGCAATAAGTGGCAAATACACAAGAATGTGTAACATTTTACTGAAACATTTATCTAATAGAAATAAAAAATATTGGTATATATTGGGAGATAGGTTATTGTTCTGCGTTTGGCAATATGTGTTAAAGCAGGGGTCCCCAAACTTTTTCCTGTGAGGGCCACATAACTTTTCCCTTCTCTGATGAGGGGCCAGGGTCAGTTTGTAACAAAAAAAAGTGTGACGATTGCAGAAGTGCATAAATGTAAAAAAATATTGTTTTTCAGAAAGCCACAATCAAATAACCCTTTATGGATTCTTCACGGAATGAAAGTAAATAAAATAAAAATAATAATATAATAATAATAATTAATAATAAAAACACTATTAATTAAATAGATAATAACCAAATAACCCGCTCTGAATTCTTCAAGGAAAAAGGTCAGGAAATAAATAACACGATTGAGGAAAAAAAAAAAATTCAAAATGGCCGGACCAAATGTGGAGGCGGCCCGTATTTGGGCCGCGGGCCGCAGTTTGGGCACCCGAAGAAATGCCGCATCCAAGCGAGTGAGCGTGCGAAGTGAGAGAGGGAAACACTTCTACGAGCCTACATTCTTTGTTAATGTTAATATCTACAGAGGCAACGCCTGTATGTATAATCTTTTGTGTTGTTGTTGTTGTGTTTCCACTCGCGATCGGACACTTAAATCCAGTTGTGTAGTGGTTTGAACGATGTGCTAATGCTAGCGAACGAATGCTAACCATACTGTTATTAGCAGCTAATCATCGCTGATTTACGTTGATGCAAACCTGTTTGTTATTGGGGACGAAATTGATTTGTTTCATTTCTATTTTTAGTTTCACTCTTCAAGTGATGGTTGAATAAAGTCAGCAAATTATACCAACGTCTTCTGTATCGTCATTTCGGAGTTTAGCTAGCTGCTGTCTCGGTGAGGACAGTGCAGTCTATTCCCTCCCGATGCAGTTATCTCCACCTTGCAATGACTGCAAGTCGCTTTGTTGTAATTTTTCCTCGTGAAGTGAAGACACACTTTCGAGCGTTTGAACCTACGTGCTGTCATTGTTATGTTTATGGCTGCAATGCTCGTGCTTACCCGTCGTAACCTTTTATTTTCACACTCTTTCCTGGTGAAGTGTAGTCAAACTTTGGAGCGAGTGGTTCTTGGCGCCATGCTAGTTTGATGCGTCTGGACAACAAGACACGTCACGACGCAATACGCGTCTTTGCGAATCGTTAAAGGGATCGTTAAGGCTTTTTCATTGTGATGTCGAGGCCTCGAAACACTCGGAACTGGTTCCGAATTGGAATCGGATTTCGATTCCCATCCCTATATCTGAGAGCTTTATAGCCATTTTAAATTGTATTATTCCTATATAAAAAATAAAGAATCCTGGAATTTTATAAGGGAACGACTGAATTTTTTGATGCTGCTGCTCATTGAGACTCATATACTCTATGGCTAAGGCCTGTTTGGGTTTTAGGTCGGTAGCAGCTTTGGTTTTTTAAATATTTGAATTTGAAGTTTTTGAAAATACGCCCCCTACGAATCGGCCCGTTTCCCATCTCATGTCAATAGGTTATGAAGTCTATGTTTTAACTGATTTAATTCACACAGTCAATGGCCCTTAAAATGGTCATTCAATGCCAGTCATCCAAGTTCAAATGCATCTGAAGTTTATTGCTGTCAATGGCAGTGAATGAGTGACTTGTTTTCGCGGAATATGTGTACTTTTTGGTGTTTTCGCGGAATATGTGTACTTTTTGGGTTTTATAGCATTTTTCTCTATGTTTTTGCGTAAAACATCATAGATGGTTGCTTTCAGTGATTGAAAAATGTAAGCTAAAACAAAAGTGTTGTTTTATATTTAAATTTTTGTCCAGTATTACACAAGTAACAGTCAACATCAAAATCCAACCTCTATCGGTGTGGTAAAAGTGCATCTGCTGTGTCCAATACTCCCCTCTCCAGTCAAAACAGACTTATTGTGTTCCAAAGATAACCCTGGCCCGTAGAGTGAGGATTCCTGCTGTTTTCTCTGATGCCCAACTATCTGATAGAAAGGTTCAAGACCTTGTAAAACCACCCGTGGCTTTTCGGAGAGTGCGAGAAGGCTTAATCCTTTCCAGATTTGCAGAATGTAACTGTATAGCACGAACGGACCCACCTGGATGTTGAAGGCCCCGACACGGGGTTGCTGATTTATTCTGGGTTCCTTGCCAAAGCTGCCGGCCCAGTGTTTAGACTACGCGCCTGCCCATCCGTTCATCCGGCATTTTGTCGGACGCTGGGAACTCATGATGGGCTCTGCTGGTGTCAGTGAAAATGAGAAAACAAGTGAAAAGTGTTGAGAAAAAGGAGGAAGCAGCTGCTTTCAAAATTAGCCCTCATCATAAGTACAAGTGGCAAAAGGTACCAATGGGGGTTGTTGCGGTTGAAACGGCCACCGGCGAGCAGTCAGCCATTTTACAGGTGTTGACAATGAGGCTGTGGCGTTGTACTAAGTAAAATAAAAAACAAACAAACTCAAATTTACAGTAAAATACCGGCAGATGTTGTTGCCAGAGCGTAGTGTAAATAACGTAAAACCGTGATAGTGCTTTGATAACCGTCAATTTTACAGTAGACTTTATTTACAGGTAGTCCCTGGTTTGCGATGTAGTCGATTTATGTGTTTTTCAACTCGTCCGCCATTTTATATCCAGTCTTTTTTTTTCTTTCCAGTCAGGTAAACCTTATTGTACCTCACAGTATCTTATTTTTCTACTTTATTTTATTAATATGACACGTTCTGTCCTCACTAAATGTGATGTTGTTCAGCTTGACAGACAGCAAACAAGGCAATTGTGGTTTTTGAAGCTTTTGACTTCCTTCACTTTTGACAATTTGTAAAGCTGTAACACACATATATACACTTACGTTCAAAATGACATGCATTTTAACAATGAAACACAAAATAATTGGTGTTCAAGCGTCCATCTAGTCTGATCAATATGTTAATTTAGTAGATCATATTAGCCTTTTTTGCCAAGCAAAAGTCTGATAGCTTAAATGCTATGAATGCTAACGTATTTACAATTCTCATAGCAAATCACTCACACACAACTCCACAAACTGTAGCTCTAAACTTAATTACAAATGCATACACGAACATATATTAGCTGAAACAACTTACATACTTATGTGAGCCAAACCAGAGCGCAGCTGTCCTTTATCCTTGTCAGTGGAGAGTCTGCTCCTCAGTCATACAAGACAACAGTATAGCCAGACCCAACGCTGCCACCAGAGGGCAGTGTATCCTCCACCATTAAACAAAATACAAGGTGGGGTGCCCTGAAGTGATATGAGTGGATGAAGTTTGAATGCACTTTGGTTGTTGAGGCATTTTTTTCAAGCGAGCAATAAAATCGTGTGGATTAAGGTCCTGCACCTTAGCTAATTTGTAGGGATGAGATTTCAATTTTTCATGGAGGATCACCCGTTTCCCTGAAGTTGTTTACCAATGATACAATCGACTACCGCCCAGGAACATGACCACGGGGGGCAAAATTGAAATGTCTACAGAATGCATGTTGCATTGCGACGATTGAGCGAACACTTGAAAAAAATGCCTCAACAGCGAAAGCGGCTTCCAACTTCGTCCACTCCACGATGCTCACTGGGGTTCCTGAAAAATAAACACAATATAAATAACGCACGTTAAGCACCAAAGTTTAACCTCCACCCTCTCAAATAAGTCCAGCCCTACCATCCTCAGAGCAAACATCGCTTCAGGGCGCCAAATTAAAATAAGCAAATTGCTCTGCCCCACTATTTTGAGGTTTAGGGGTATTTAGAGGGTTAATGGTGACTTATGCGGGAATTCAGGTTAGCCAGCGTAGAAATGGAACTCTTTCGTAACCTGGGGACTACCTGTATTTATATGTTTTTACTGAAAATCATGATCGCATAAATGTAACATACCGTATACTGTAATTGACCTGTTATCAGTTTTGATGGTGGTGACATCACATCAGTCCTTTTCCTAGTTGTATTGAGTTAATTTTGTTTACACTTACAGATGAGTTGAATTTTTCTTTTATCCCAGACAATTAGCGCTGGATCAGGGAGGCCATTAAGATCCGCAAGCGTTCCCGAGGACCATCAACAGGGATAAGGAGGTTTACATAATCTCTACTACCTGGCCCAGCGTGCTGGACGAGTGAATGGTCAGCAGAGGGCGTGACTCACCTGTCAAATCTGATAGGTGAGTCATGCCTTCATCCATCAGCTGATAAAGATGTGTCACACCAAAACCAGTGACTCTCTGATGAAGGCGGAAGTAGTCGCCAAAACATGTCAGGTAACTAAAACAACCTAAAATAATTGTCTGGGATAAAGGAAAAATTCAATTAGTCCTTTTCCTATTTGTCTCCCTGCTTCCTGATTTGCACACACAGTTACCTTGGCAGTCACACGTCCTAACTACTGAGCTACTGCAGACAGTGCTATGTGTGCAGAAGATTATGAAAACATGAATCCCGAAAGCTTAAAAGACTGTACTGGCATATGAATTTACAATGCGCAGTTGGCTTATGAGTTAGCACACCTGACTGACATCGTCTTGGTTTGAACTGTAATTTGAAATAAACAAACAAATAAATAAATAAATAATAAATATAAATAATAATAAAATAAATCTTGAACTATATAAAAAAAAGAGTGAAATAGTAATTTAGTGATTTATTCAATGGCTTACTAATTGACTTAATATTGGCACTCCTCCTCCTCTATAGCAACAAACCTCTGTCTTAACCCAGTTTGAATACCAGCGAATTTTTTGTGGAAGTTAATCATTTTTCCAATATCGGTCAACATTAGAATTTCCAAAAAACAATATGAATACAGTTGTTTCTGTGACTTGTGAATAAGAATTGTATTCTCACTGTCATCTAAATCCTGTTCACATTATCAAGTTTCGAAAACAACTCCAGCCTTCTTTTTGTTATTTTCCAAAACCTCCTTATGAGATTCCTCTTCATTCTTAATTCAAGAGCTTTTAATTTGCTAAAAGTGGGGTCGGAGAAAGCCTTCAAGTCTGAAAACAGGCCAGAAATAATAAATGCCTTACGGTTTCTCATGTACGCACTCGCCTGTGTTTAAAGCACAGATGTTTAAATGACTCCACACTGCTTCATCGGTCATCCACTCCATTAGTGAGCCGTGAAGCCACGCTCCATTAAATTGTTTCATCACTAGCCAATTATCTCATTGGCTGCCATTAACAGCGATAGACGTCCAATCCATTTGAACTAGGGGGATGGCAGCGAATGAATGAATGATTTATTTTTCAAATAATTTACTTTTTCTTTTAAAGTATGTATCTTTTTTTCTCTATTTCTTTTTATTGGTTATGATTTTTTCAAATTTAGAATTTTTGGAATTTTTTTGTTGTTGTATTTATTTTTCAATTCAATTTTAAAAATGTTACTACTTTTATGTACTATACATTTTTGATGTATAAATGTGGAATGTAAATTCAGGGGTTAAACATCAGCATCCATAGACTTCATAATGATATTGACAGGTCACATTCACACTGCGCCATGCCTTTAAGTAGGGGGCCTGCCCACATCAAGAGGAGTTATTCTCAAACACACGAACGCAGCGATCTAACGGCGGGTTTAGGTTAAAAAAGTACGAACGTTGTACCGCATACAAACAGGAAGGATTGTCTCAGGAGTGTTTTGTTCGAGGATTCAAGGTAATTATTATATCTTTCATACCATGCATGCATTTTGAAACATTGTGAAATAAACCAATGGGAGAAATTAACCGCGAAACGGCATTGGCGTCACAGTTCAATATATTTACGTAAAATATATGCTAAATGCACTTTTTTTTTTTTTTTTTTGCTTTTAACCAAGAATCAAGACTGCTTTACGTCCATATCTATAAAGATTTCAGGGATATAAGCATTTATTCACAATAATTTTCAACGGAAAAAGTTTTTTGTTAAGACGGCGCTACAGTGGCTTAAAGATTAGCAGCACATTCGACATATTCATGTAAAATAAATGCTGACTGCCCGGTTCTGTGCTCTTTTAACAAAGAATCGAGACTGTTTTACTTACATATCTATAAAGAAGTCACAGATTTAAGCATTTATTCATAAGAATTTTCAACTGAAAAAGCTTTTTGTGGTGATAAAGCGGCGCTACAGTGGCTTAAAGACAAGCAGCACATTCGACATATTTAAGTAAAATAAATGTTAACTGCCAGTTTTTTTGTTTGTTTTTTGCTTTTAACCAAGAATCGAGACTGTTTTACGTCTATATCTAGAAAGAATTCATGGATTTAAACATTTTTTCCACAAGAATTTTCAATTTAAGCTCTTTGTCCGTGTTTTCACTCGGTCAGCTTTGACGGAGATAGGAATCAGCCAGTGTCCTATCAATATCATTATGAAGTCTATGCTGCACCATACATGTATTGTTTTTAGCATTATTTTTTTAATTCATTCATTCATCTTCCGAGTCACTTATCCTCATGAGGATCACGGTGGTGCCGGAGCCTAACTATGGGCAGTAGGCAGGGTACACCCTAAAGCGGTTGCCAGTCAATCACAGGGCACAAGGTGACACGGAGGGCACATTCACGCACATTCTCATACCTAGGGGCAATTTAGAGTGCTCAACCAACCTACCATGCATGTTTCGGGATGTGGAAGTATACCAGAGCACCTGGAGAAAACCAATGTAGAAACGGGGGAGAACGTGCAAACTCCACACAGAAAGGCCGTAGCCTGGGATTGAACCATTGATATCAGAGCTGTAAAGCGGACATGCTAACCATTCGGCCACTGTGCCACCTTATTTTTTAATTACTAAAGGAATTTGCATTTGCAATAATATGCTGTAAATAAATACTAGTCATGATATAAGCCAACCAGAAGCTGAGTTGTTTGCAATTACAACCACATGTCATTTTTTCCCCTCAATGTTCACTTCCTAGTTCTCCCAGCAATCTTCTTTACTGGACTTTCCACCGCAGTGCGGTTGAGGTCTGCGGGGAATGCGGGCGAGCTTCCAAGCTGCTGATTAGTGGGAAGGAGATGATTGTGAGGAGGTCTGCCGGGTTATCACATACCCTGAGGCCAACATTGACATCGCAAGGTTAGAGAAACACCAGATAGGGGAGTTCGCTCGACAAGGTCAACGGCACACAAGTTTAACACCCCTTAGAATTCTTCTCTTCCTCCTTGAGGGTACGCATCACTGAGTGATGTATTTTTCTATTCGCGAGACCATAATGGATGTTTGTTGAAAGGAAAGGGCGGGAATGACTTCACCGTTAAGAGGAAGACGTTTCGCAAAATATCCGCTTGTTTAAGAAAATAAATATGCCTTCTGTCAAAATTACAGGAAAATACTGTAATTGTAGCATGGGAGAAAATTGGGGGAAACCATAAAAAATTAAACCGAATAATGCTTCGGTAACCCTGATATTCACAGATTTATTTTATTACTGGAAGTTAGGATTTTTAAAAATATATATAATTTATTAATGTACAGTTGTCTACTGTTTAAAATCCATATTTTTCAAAAGTTAGGTGCTGTAAAAAAAAAAACTGTTGAAATCACTGTTGTTTTTGGCAGCCCTCTTAAATTTCGCCTTAGTTTTAGAACTTTGGACGAAAATACTTATTAGTCTTTGTCATATTTTAGTCATTTCAAAATGTGTTCGTCAACGTAAACTCAAACAAATTTCATCTAGTTTTAGTCCACAATTACTCAAAATGTTTTTATCTGTTAGGTTAAAACAATTTTTAGTCCATGATTAAATCAATAAATAAGTTAACTAACAATTTCGAATGAAGACAGACGAGCACATAATTAGGCTCGAGCGTTTACGTCACAGCAGCACGGGATCATGAGAGATTTGCGACAACGCAGCCATTTCGGAAGCACGTCTGCATCACGGGACATTTAAACTTAACGGCAAATACAATTCAACTACGAGTGCCCAAGATGGAAAAAAGTAAGGAAAACTTGCCAGTTCGATACAGAGACAAACTTGTTACCATGGCGAAGGGCAGATATGTGAGCAATTTTAAGGATGTGAACAATGTTGACCCTTACGAGCAAGCCGAACACAAATGGAATAAAGATGTCGACAAGCTTCCACCACTACGCGAAACTGACATCATGCTGTATTTAGTGTTTGGTGTAAGTTACTACACTCATCAGCAATTCCAAAACTACAAATCGCTACAAAGCTACGAACAGTTTTACTGCGGATGGGTCCAGGATCTGCACATTATGACCATAGCAAACGGCAACACCATCTTTCTAGCAAAGGTAGGCAATGTGTGTTTACATTAGTCTGTGACCACGGATGTACAAATTTTTTGTTGCAGAAAATGTAGCCTGTGTACAAATTCTTTGCCACTCTCTCACATCAAAATATTACAGCTTTTTCATTTAGCAACGACAGGAATTATGTCTTATGAAGACAATGCACATGTATGCATGCTAGTTGTTTAGCTGTAGCTATAGCTAACAACAGGCCGACTTAGGGCATAAAGTTACTGAAATTTGCGTAAACAAATGAAATTAACTTACCGGAGTGGAAGTGCATAGAGCAAACTCTGTGTGTAACTGGAGAATCAAACGTTATGCCCTTCCTTCTGATGGAGGCCACCCATGCCATTCTTCGACGTTTGGTAAGTTCAGATATGACCTTTCCCTCGCCTTTTCTCCATGTAGGGATCAGGAAGAAACTCAATGGTGTTCCGTCGAGCTGTACATTCTCCTTTCTATTCGATCGGTTGTTGCAATTCTTTACCGCACAATAATTTTTAAAGAGCGACCTGTGTTGAAATGCCTCACTGTTTATGTTTACCACTTCCATAATGGCGATAGCGGCGGAAACCTCGCGAGTGCCACGTCATACGCTCGAGCCTAATAGTGTACAAGATATCTCCATCTTTGTGATGATGAGGCTACACTTAGCAGGAACACAATTCATTATTTTCAATTAATTGAACTCACCTGGACGTCATGAACTGTAGTAAAAAGTTTTCCAAGAGTTTAAGACGACACTCACCATGCTAAATGCTAACGTCCTGCTAAAGTGAACGCTATGCTAACGCTACAAGTTGCATTTATTGTGTGATAATGACTTCGTACAGACCTTTAAAAGCTAAAGCAACATGGCATATCAAGCCAAGATAAGAAAACAAAACTTACCAAGCAGCACCTAACACGTTTCGCAAAAGGAGCCTGTAGTGGACACATAAGCGTGTGTGGGGTGGGGGCGCAACACACACAACCAAACACTGCTACGATGCGTGCTAACTACAAATACAATAAGAGAATGTCACACATTGTGAACTTATGACGGACACTATCGCGAGTTTTCATCTCGTTCTCGTCCCGTCAGACGAAAACTGGCATGCGTCTCGTTATGTTTTAGTCTTCCAAAACACGTTTTTAGCTCACGTCAGTGTTATGAAAAAAATGTTCGTTGACGAAATATTTTCGTTATCGTCATCGTTGACGAAAACAACACTGCTAAAATATACCTTTTTATGCATTATATATACGTTTTATTTTTTAGATTGATTTGAACAGTGAGCTTTTTAAATTGAAAAATACTATACACGTTGTTAATTTTACAGTCACTATTATATAACTATTCAGTTTTACAGCTATTGAATAGTTGCTAATTTTAGAGTAAATTTTTTTTGATGGTAAAATAATGAAGATTAAATATAAAATAATTATTATAATAATAATTATAAATTTCATATATATTTATAATTATTCTTAATCCATTTTCTGTGTTTTTCCTCTTTTTCATTTTATTGTTTATAATTGATTATGTTTTGGATTTTGAGACAAATTTGTTGTTGTATTTTTTGTTCAATTTAATTTTCCAGTTTTTTGTGTGTCTTTTTTTTTAAATGTATTTACCCAAAGCTTTTTGATATACAGTGGTACCTTGGCATATGATTCTTTCAACATACGACGAAAAATTTGACTCGTCATCTGTCTCGACATGAGACGACATGCTCGAAAGCTTGAAAATAGCAACAGTGAAATATCCTAAAAAATACAAATATACAAATATATATATATATATATATATATATATATATATATATATATATATATATATATATATATATATATATACACGTTTTTTTGTTTGGTTTTTTTTTTACACAAATTTGGTGTTAATTTAGCAGTCAACATTTTTAAAATGAAAAAAAGCTACGTAAAAATACTGTAAAATAGCAACGGTCAAATACCCTAAAAAGTATGTTTTTTATTTGTTTAATGATGAAGATTTACCATAGTCCTTTTTGCGCTTTTGCCAATTTAACAGTCAACTTCTATTTTTATTCTTACTGAAAACCACATCTGCCAGTATTTTCTATAAATTTAGTGTTCTATTGAATAATTTTATATTATCATTACAGTGTATAGTTTTATAGTTGCCAAATTTAAATGATTTAAAAAATCAGCATATTATGACAAGAGACCCAGTCAGTACAGAAACAAAATATTTTCACTGTTTAATATACTTGACAACACTTTTACACATACCAAAGGGACATCTTCACTAGTCTCAATCACATTATATCATATCACCACATGAAATGATAATATTCCCACTCACACTCTCAAAACAACCTACATTTGGTCCTTTAACCAACACTTTGTTGTTGCACATCACAACAGCTGCCTGCACGCAAGCAGTAAAGCTAATTATTTGTGTGTTATTTGGTTGTAATGTTATCTTTCACTGAGGTTTTCATACAGCAGGACTCCAAAGATGATGAGGCAGTGAGTGCGTTACTGCAGTGTGTGAGTGACAGCGTCAGAGAGTTCAAGTGAGTATAAATAGACTGATTAAACATGCAATTTCTCAAGTTCCAGCAACACATGCCAGATTTTTCCCACCAACCACAAGCATACAGAATTATTGCTAATGCAGTGATTCCCACTGTGTCACATTTTACAAATTACACAATGAAACACATTTTTTGTTCATTGAGGTCTGTCTGAGCTCAGTTTTTTTCTAGCAAATCAAAATCAAATGCTATTTTGTTAAAATATGAAACCACTTGGAATTTGAGAAACAGCGTGGGGATGCTTTGCTCTCCCATTGATCACCTCCTGCTAATTTTCGGTCACTTCTTATTTATTTTAGGGCATTTTCGGGTCACTTACTTGATGACTTATTGGCTGCCATTGACGATGCTGGACATCTCAAAAATTTGGACTGGAAGGAGAAAATGAACAAATGGTTTTTGCCCCTCCAAGCTCAAATGAATTTGACGTCTAGCGCTGTCAATGGTTCTGAAAGATTATTCACAGCCAGTCCTCCCAGTTTAAATGAAGTGGGTGTTGTATTGTCAATGGCAGGCAATAAGTTAATTTTGGGTTACTTCCTTGTTAATTTTATGGAACTTATGGGTCACTTCCTGTTGAATTTGGGTCACTAACTGAACATTTCGGTTGTTTTCCTGTTGATATCAGGGCATTTCCCAGTCATTCCCTGTATCATTGCTCACTACTTGATTTTGCGGCATATCCGGGTCACTTCCTGTTGGTATTGGGGCACTTATGGGTCACTTTCTGTTGAATTTGCATCAGTTTCTGATGATTTTGGGACATTACCAGATCAGATTTTGGGTACATTGAGATTTTATGCAGGTCTGTGTTGAAAATCAATAGCAGTGAATGGATTGTTTTTTTTTGTAGGTGTTGAATAAGAAATGAATGGAGCCGTTGAACATTTAAGGGGAATTTTTGTTGTTGTTGTTGTCATATTTTGGCAGAATTTATTATTATTTCTTTTTTTTCTAAAATTGGCTTGTAACTTTTGTATGCCTTGATTGTTTTGATGTGTGACTTCTGTGACAAAAATGTAGGACAAGTAGCATTTTGAAAACTGAAAATTTGAAATGTTTTTGCCATTGGAAATGAATAGGGATTTTTTGTTTTTGGTGCAACCGTGTATGTTAGGGGCAATTTCCAAAAAGAGGCTGCGACATATGAATTCTTGGAATGTTTTGAAGTTAGCGAATCAGTCAAAACATGTGGCTATGTTTTATGAAAAAAAAAATTCAAATATTGACGTACAATGAAATATGACATAAAACAGGCATGACTGCAGTATTTGTGTACATGTAGCAACTTGGAAAGTAGCAATTAATTGATGTAGACCGATTTGTTAAGCACGTTAGAATCGAAATCGATCCAAACGCAAAGCTTCGATTAATATCTTCACTTCGATGATTTTCGTTAAAATCTCAGAATGTTTTAGCAACATGATTGTCGAAAACATGAAAATTGCATCAGCAAATACAGTATTTTTTGTAGGAAAAAAAAAGTCATATACTGTACATAATTGGTGATTCACACCCCTAATAGTAACGACATACCAAGTAGGGAAAAAGACTTGACATGATAGAGGAAAAACTGAGATCATTTTGGAATTCCGCATCCAAAAATTAGTTAAACAGCTGTCAGACCTAAATTGATGCCCAGTGTTCTGTATCATTCACTGTTGGCAACACAAGACTATAGGGAAAAACTGAACAAAAATATCATCATAAATATTTCAGTATATATTCATTTGACATTTCTACTGTAAAATACTTGCCCTAGCATTGAGGAACGAATCTTACAAAGATGTGCACTGACATAGCAAAATGAAACAGAAGAAAGATTCCGAGATAATGGATTGAACGTCTCTTGCCGTCAATGGCACTGAAACATTATTATTCGAGGTCACTCGTCCCATTTCAAATTGATCTAATAATGATGTGTCAAATTTCTTGGTGGTTATAGTCATGGTTGTTCAATTATGAGTCTGGAAGTGGACATTTTCCAACTTGCTCGACACCGCTCGCATTGACGTTTGTCGCTGACAATGCCAGTAAATGATTTAACGTTCCCGTGTATTTCTACACAGGACGGTTTCAGAATGATATTGAATAGTCAAATAAAAGTCATGATTACTCCTGAGTTTCTGTGCTAGAGTTGGTGGTTATCCAGCAACATTTCTGGTTGCTAAGGACAAGTGAATGCTTGTTTTCCAAATTTTTCGAGTCGGTTTTCTCCTAATTTTGTAAATCCAAGATGCCACTCAACTTCAAGTGGCAAATAATAGAAGATGAAAGCTTGATACAAAATGCTCGAGTAAAGCTAAGATTATTACAAATCCTTACATTTGAAAATGGTTCACTGTGACTTGTATTGCTAAACTGGCTATCATACAGTATAAATGTGGCTTTACAAATCACTAACCATATTTCTGTATGATAAAACTGGTCCTAAGTGCTTTTTTTGCAATCAGTCTGTGAATAGCAACCCACTCCTGTCCACAGGATTTCTTCCGATACAGGCGCTGAAATGTCTTTAAATATCGTTTAATGTCAAATATGACGCCGGACGGAGAAGATTTGGATGGGAAGGTGCTCCTCCTCATATCTGCGGTGGATTGTCTGCAGCCACGGCCGAGTACTCTGCATCGGATGCGTTGGACGTCTCAATGAGTCGCGCCAAACCGGTCCGTGTGGAGTACTTGAAGATGAAGGCCTTCATGAGGTCATAGCGGTAGTTCCGATTAATGAAGTTGTAGAGGATGGGGTTGAAGCAACAGTGCAGTAAGGACAGGCACTGGGTAAGGTGGACAGCCACGTAGAGGAAGTTCTCCAGGCCGCAGGTCAGAGGCAGCGCACCCATCTGGGAGAGCGAGTCGGCCAGCAGTACGCCATGATAAGGCCCCCAGCAGCCCAGGAACACCACGATGTAGGCCAGGATCACCCGTCGACTCACGCGCCGCTCCTGCTCCACCGTGGAAGACGGCGTCGACGTGCGGGCGAAGGCTCTGGCCAGTAGCGCGTAGAAGAATGCGATGACTGGGAAGGGGAGGACGAAGCCCAAGAGGATGAAACTCAGCTGGACGCCGACCATCCACTCGGTGGGGTTCTCCTCGGGGTATACAGCCCTGCAAAGCACGCTGCCTCCGTGCGACGCCTTCACCGTACGTACAAAGTAAGTGTCTGGCAAGGAGGATACAAGAGCCAGGAACCAGACCCCGATGCACACTGAGCGGCGTGCTAACTTGCGCCGCGCCCCACCCTGGTTTTCTCGGTGGCGCGTCACGCTCAGGTAGCGGTCCACGCTCATGCAGGCCAGGAAGAAGATGCTCCCGAAAAGATTGACGGAAAACAGCAGGTGAGTGACTTTGCACGCTGCCTCGCCGAAGGGCCAGTGGCCGTGCTGGGCCAGCGAGCTCACCCACACGGGCAGGGTGAGGCACACGCACAGGTCGGCCACGGCCAGGTGGGCAATGTACGTGTGGGTCTCGTGGCGAGGGGCGGAGTCCCGCTGGGCACGGAAATTCACCCACAGGACCAGAGCGTTGGCCGCCAGCCCCACCACGAAGATGAAGGTGTAGAGGACACACATAGAGTGGAGCAGGGCACGACGGTTGAACGCTGTGGGGCATACCGTGCTGTCCACACTGTGTGAAATGTTGGAAAAGCTATCAGAGAAGTTGAGCTCGCCCAAGGACTCCCACAGGTCCTCCATCTCGCTGGTGCTTAGGCTCATCTCCGCAACGGTGGGAAATTCACACAAACCAAAGGCGCACGCAGAGGAACCCTGTGAAAACAAGAGTACACCCGATCATTCCTGTGATAAAATGGTAGCTGGAAAAGGGAAAACAAAAAGTGGATGAAGGGGAAAAAAAGAATATCAGTACACCGACAACTTGGATGGAAAAGGGAAACCAAGTGGAAAATGGGTAAAAGCTGCTTCCTTAGATGGAAAAGGGAAAACAAGGTGGTGGATGGGGTTGGGGGGGTCACTAGCACACCGATTCTACAGATGGAAAAGGTTAAACAAGGGTGGATTGGGGGGTGACAATATTATTGCCTCGATTTCTCATGGAACAGGGAAAACGAAAAGATGAATGTGGGGGATATTAGCACTTCAAATGCTTGGATGGAAAAGGGAAAACAGGACAGTGAATGATATGATTAAAAAAAAAAAAAACAATAAGCGCGCTCTGATTACTTTGATGGAAAAGGAAACTCGGAAGTGGATGAGGGGGGAAAAAACAATATCAGTACCCTGATTTCTTGGATGGAAAAGGGAAAACAAGTCGGTAGGCAGATTACAGACTAGATTCCTTGGATATAAAAGGGAAAATAAGAGGGTGTAAGAGGGGGAAAACAATATCCGCTCCATGATTACTTAAACAGAAAAGGGAAAACAAGAGGATGGATGGCAAGGGAATAAAATATTAACACCCCCCTTTCCTTGGATGGAAAAGGGAAAACAAGAAGGTGGATTGGGGCACTAGCACCTCGATTCTACAGATGGAAAATGTTAAACGAGAGTGGGTTGGGGGGCGACAATATCATTGCTATGATTTCTCACAGGGAACAGGGAAACAAAAAGATAAATGTGGGGGATATTACACTTCAATTCCTTGGATGGAAAAGGGAAAACAGGATAGTGAATGAGGGGATAAAAAACAATGAGAGCGCTCCGATTACTTTGATGGATAAAGAAACTCAAAACTGGATGAGGTTTGGAAAAAACACAATACTGGCCCACTGATTATATAGATGGAAAAGGGAAAACAAGGAGGTGGATGAGGAAGAAGAAAAATCAGCACCCTTATTCCTGAGATGGAAAAGGAAAAAAATAAAAACTCCTACACTGTGCTACTTTTACATAATAACAGACAACACCAAAATTCAAATACTAGCACATGTGGGAGGAGGGTTTCTGCATGCAATTCTGCGCATTTGTTTGTTTGTGTTTTAATTGTCACTTGAAAGTAGCTGTAAATAAAATTTATGAAGAGTTACAATGTTTTTCAAAGAGACATCCAATTTTCATTTGACCCCATGGTCCCAGCAGCTTTTATTTTCATAGAGTAGCAAATAACAGTAGTCACTTGTGGTCTGCCACCCTACTCTAAAGAATCTTAATGCGGTAAACTTGTTCAAGCACGGTTTTCAGACTTTAATAGATCCTCTCTGGCGTCGCGTCTGTTGTCAGCTTGATTGATGCGCGCCGGAGGAGAGTCAGTATGGGCGCGTTTAGAAGCAAATGTTGACATTAGCTAAATTAGACATTAGGAAGCGGCATCGAAACCCAAACAGTGTACTTCCTGAGCGTTCTTGACATTCCAAAATAAAGCATGCGTCACTTTGAGGGGAAACCTGATGCCACTTTATAGAATGTTTTCCCTAAAGAAGTCAAGAAAAATCCAATTTCATTTTTTCTCCTCGCGAGGTCGCAGAGGAGCTGTCGCCGAGCGGATGATCAAAGAAAAGGCAACTCGTAACCTTGAAAACGTCATTTCTACAACATCTGAAGCTAATAACGTGAGCCCGTGTGCAGAACATTTCAAATAGTTGCAGTGACGCAAAGATGGATGTGACAGAAGCATTATGAGGAGGCCACATAAACACAGTGGAATCTGGCTGTAAAAATGTTTGTGGTCTTCTTAACATGAGAAACTAAACTTTTAAGTAACATATGAAGCAAATACAGTGATCCCTCGTTTTTCGCGGTTAAAAGGGACCAGAACCCGCGCACCATGTGAAAAACCACAAAGTAGCGCCCGCCCGCTCAAAATAATAATAAAAAAATTCATTTTGAATCCTGCAGCTTATAGTTCAGTGCGGCTTATTTGTTGATCTATTTGGGTTAATAGGTAAGATTTTATTTGACAGCGGTGTCCTAAGACTGTCATAAGACCGTCATAATTATGACATGACACTGTCATTGGATTTATTGAATGCTTATGTCATTAAGTGTCATTTGGCAAATTATGTTACTAACTCCATTTATGTCCAGCTTGGATGTTTTACAGCCATTCAAAAGTGAGATAATTTGCCAGATAACACCAAATGACTTATGTTATAAGCATTCATTAATGCTCTTGACAGTGTCATGTCATAGTTATGATTGTCTAATGACATGACATGATGTCTTATGGCACCTTTGTCAGACAAAGTGTTACCAAATACCATAACTAGCAATTAATGAAACAACTGGAACAGCAACTGAAGAAATAATTAGCACAGAACATGAATTTTGATTGTTATTTACATCTCTAGCGCTGTAATGCATGCTAGGAGGAATGTTGGACAACAACAGTGTTGACAGCAGGTGGCAGTGAAAGTTGACTGTCTCCCCCAAGGGAGCAGTGATAGCCAAATGAAGCTTCTTGAACCAATGAAAGTTTTCTGCCAATTGGTTCAACGCTTCATGGTGGTTAATTTGGTCTTATGACGGTTGTATGATGCCGCTGTCAAATAAAGTGTTACCGGTTAATATCTTTTGGGGTAAATATTCCATAATACAGTGAGGACAGCTGCGGCTTATATAGTCCAGTGCTGCTTATCTATGAACAAATGCCGTTTTCGTGCCAACTTTGGTTGGTAGTGGCTTACAGTCAGGTGCGCCTTAATTACAGTATATATAAAAAACTAAAGTATATACAGTATATATATTAATATATGTTTTTTATGCATTTCGAATTTAATTACTATGAGTTTTATAAACATGTTACTGTCCCACTGAATTATTTTGAAACAAAAATAAAGTAGAAAAAAATGCTTGTCTTTATTAAATGCTTCATTGAGTGAGTCCACTCAAATGTGCTCAAGCTGTTACCTTACACACAATAAGTTGCCACAGCAACTGTTTAACAAGTTAAACGATGATTGACGCATGCGGCGCTTTGAAATTTCGGCTTTCTGGCAAGATCAAACCTTAACGTCTGTCAATCATCGTTAACTTGAATAAGCAACTCCAGAGCACTGCCTGACCAAGAAAGGGAACAGGAGGGAGAGTGAGACCACGTAATCGGATCGGGACAGCTCATCTGTATTTATCTATATATTTTTTTAATTGGAAAAAAAAAAATCCATGATGGACTGAGGGCACGATGTTTGAAGCATGAAGTAGCAAGGGATCACTGTATTTGCAAAGAGTTAGCCAGCCTACAGAAAATAACCCGTCTCACGATCATTATTTGAGACTGCGTATGCAAAATTGCAAACATAAAAAGCCAATAATAAATAAATAAAAAAAGATTAATAAAATACCTCAATAATGCAAAGAACGTGTACTATAAACAACTATGGCTCACAAACTGGGGTATTTTTGGGAGGTGCACAAGAAAAAAGCGAGGGAAAAGGAAAACTGACAGTAACATAAAGTAGTAGAAAAAAATACGTCTTTGAGTGTTGCTATATTTCTTATCTATAAACGTTCCTGAGGTATGTTCATTGTTTTGAGTGTCATATACCGTAAACCAATGCTAATTTTCGTGAGCACATGAATGTCCTCTTGCTAATGGGTTTTTGGGAACAAACGAATGCAAAGGTACTTTGTTTAATAATTGAGCTCTACTGGAGTGTCACCAATGGCTTGAAAAGCAACTGTTAGCTATATGCCAAAGTGTAGCCATGTTGAATTTCCACCTGTTTGATTCATTAAATGTCAACAAAATCAACCTCAAAATAGATGTCCAATCCATTTGATCTGGGAGGGGTGACAGCGAATAAACTAATTGATTGGACAAAGATTGTTGGTTCCCCGTCCATGGGAACCAACAAGTTAACTTGCAGGCCCCACTCAGCTTCAGTAGTTGCATGTCATTTTAAGCCACTTGTATTTTTTTTTTTTAATGATTAGCTGCTACACGTTAAAATGTCTTCTAGTCACATTTGGCCATTAATAGTAAAGTCGGAAAATAAAACTGGCAGTCATTGGGGGTAGAGTTACAAATCATTGACCACAACTGTTGTTAGTGGAAAGTGTTTACTACTATTGTGACGAAGGATTTGGGACTTAATAGGCTTGTAAATCACTCAGAAATTCTCATTTCTGGGAATCATTATTAACTAAAAACATTTTGTGTGATAATAAAGCTACATTGCAAGCCTTGTTTTTTATTCTATTTGACAGCAGGGCTTCCATGATTAAACGAGTAATCGACAACTAATCAATTATCAAATTATCCGACATAAATTTTTGTCATCAAATCATCTTTTAGAGGACTCTTTGACCCCAAAATGGTCCAAATCCTATTTTTTGACCATTTTAAGTCTGACATCCAATTCATTTCAACTGGAAGGGCTGGCTGTGAATGATCATCTCTCAATGCCATTCACGGTGCTAAACGGTCCACCTTCCCAGTCAAAAGGAATTTTAACCCCATCAATAGCAGCCAATTATCGTAATTATTGTTTATGTCTTTTAATTTTTTTTTTAATATTGTATTTTGGAATTTGAAGGAATTATTTATTTTTTAATTACATTTAATGTTTTAAAAAGTATTTTAAGGTGAATATGCAATTATTTTTAGTTATTTTGCATATTTTTTATTATTTTCTTTTGACATGAAAAACGGTGGTTATTCTAAAAACTGAAAACTAATTATTGTTTTATAGTTACTTTGAAACGTTTTAAACTTTCTATGTATTAGTTTTATTTTTTAATGTAAAAAAAAAAAAAAAAAAAACTATTTCAATACACATTTGTTGCTAAAACCTTAACCCTAGCGAGGGGCACAGCAACCTGTGGCTCTAGAGCCGAATACGGCTTTTTAGTGCTGCCCTAGTGGCTCCCTGGAGCTTTTTCTAAAATGTTTGTAAATGGAAAAAGATGGGGGAGGTAAATATATATTTTTGTTTTAATATGGTGTCTGCATGACACAAATATTATTCTAATTCATTAATATTGGAATGAAGTTAAAATTGAGGCGGCATCGCACAACAGAGTAGTCACGTGGTGCGTCATTCTCAATAGGATGCACTGCAGGGAAAATAAACATTTACCGTATTTTCCACATAATAAGGAGCATCAGAGTATAAGGCATATCTTCAATGAATGGCCCATTTTACGTAATATACGTAAAAGGGTGCACCACATTATAAGGCGCAGTAGTAGTAGTAGTAGTAATAGTAGTAACACTGGCGGTTGGGGTTGCATTACGCATCCTCTAGATGGAGCTGCGCTAAAGGGAATGTCATGCCATGATTAACCAATATTGTTCCATATATAAGGCGCATTGATCCATAAGGCGCACATTTGGATTTTGAGAAAATAGAAGGCTTTTAGGTGAGCCTTATAGTGCAGAAAATATGGCAATCATGACGGCTCATTATGTATTGGTAGCCAACTTAGTCATTTTGATTGTCGGCTAATATAGCTAATATACGTAGATACAGTACATACAACATGATGTGCTGCCTTCATTATAAGGCTTATATAAGGCTTTAAATTTTTTGTGGCTCAAGACATATACATATATATATATATATTTTTTTGTTTGTTTGTTTGTTTTGTTTTGTTTTGTTTTTGTTTTGTTTTTTTAGTCCAATAGGGCCCCTGCCCTAGGGTAACAGATAACATGAGGTTTATATATGAACCAGTTAGTCGACTATCAAAATAATCCTTTGTGGCAGTCGTATTTGACAGCACATTCTTCAGAACAGGGGGATCATCTCTCACAATGGCCTTCTATTCCTTCATATTATATGGTAAAGACCTGAGCCAGGTAGCTCGGCAGGCTTCAAGCTAATTAGGTCTTTAACACCCGCAGACATCAGATAAGATGCACACACTGCCGAATCTTAAGCTCAGGCTTCCTTGTTTTTATTCTGGGTTCAATTAAGCCAAAATATGGGAATAAAGATTTGATTTGTCCTTGGGAGGTTTTAGAACAGCATGTTAACCAGACAAAGCACACATCCAGCAACATCCTTGGATAAGCCAAATGGATGAATTGACACTGCCTGATCAATCAAAAAGTACAGCAAATGAATAAAAAAAATTAAAAGATCACAAAACAGCAAAGGTTATGGTGCTATGTTAAATTGCAAGGGAAGGTTAGCAGCAAATGAATGTCACCCTCCCAGTTCAAATGGATTGGGCGTCTACAATTTCAAACTAATTGAAATGGACAGCAGAAAGATGATCGAACATCTATCCTCGTCAATGGCCTTTAACTTTTTGTAAAAGTGTGAGGGTTATTTTTTGTGGGGAATTTTTGTAATAACACTTTAAAAATTGTATAAGTTTTTTTGTACAACGACAATTTTAAACACAATTTGCAACAATAACACTTTATTTATTTATTATTATTATTATTATTATTATTATTTACATTTTCAGGATTTTTTTATTTTTTAAAATAGATTTTTCCTAACATCGACATTTTAAAAACGTACTATTTTAAAATGTATCTTCTTATACTTAATTTTCCCTCCAAACATTATACTTTTTTATTAGACTTTTATCGTCATCAGTGGCACTGAAAGAGTTAAAACCTGCACTAATGTGTGAAACTTACTTTTAAGTAAAGTGGTCTCATTAAGAATAACTCGCAATTTGCCAGATATGCTAAGTCGTTAGCTTAAATACCCAGATAGCAGACCGACGTTGAAAATATGTTGGCTCAACATTCCGCTGTCGATCTTATATCGTTGCATCAACGTCACTTTTGCACCCTCAATTAATGTTGTTTCAACGTTGAAATCCTTACAAAACCTAAACGTCATTTCGATTATTAAGAATATTGGAACAACGCCGAATCAATGTTATGTTTTCAACCAAAACGCCCGCCCATCCATAAGTCAATGACTTTTCAATCGTATTTCCCGGTCAATCATAAATCAACTATTTGTCAACATTAGTTCATCAACTATAAAAGAATGTTAACCCAACCATCGCCTGACATACCATAGAACATTGTTGTTTCAACGTCACTTGATGTCGTAAATTTCGATGTCAACCATATTGATGATTTTGATGGAATATCAATCAATTTATTCAATGTCGGGTCTGCTATCTGGGTATACAACCCCCCACAATACTTTTTTTTCAGACCGATATTAATATTTTCTCACATTTCCGTCTAAAACTCAATCATACGTAAAGAATAACCCCCCCACAACCCCTCCAAAAAAATCCGCGAAAAAGTGGAGTCGCGAAAGGTGAACCGCGTTCTGGTGAGGCTCTCTCGCTCTGTCCCCCTGCTTGAGTTTCAAATGAGCTTCAAACAACGCCTTTTGTCCCTCAATACACACGCAATAAAACATCCGCGAACGGGTTTCATGTGTTAATGTCTCCCGGCGCAGGTGCAATATGTTTTTCGGTTGTTTTCACCCAAGTTTCTACTGTCAACGTCTCAGACTAAAACCAACACAACATCAGTGGGAATATTTTTGATTTGAAGCAGCGCGTTGTCGATAAAAAATCTCTTATCAGACACAATTTACAATTAAAGGAAGAAAGAAAATGGCGCTAATTCAATTTAGAAACTGTGCGAACATAAAGAGCATCCTTAACGTGGAAATAATTGGACTAAAATGTAGAGAAAAACAGAGGAAGAAAAGCTGCAAAAGAGACGTAAAAAGTCTGTCCCGCAGCACCTGAACGCATCATTGCAGTTTACCTCTTCAAGTCTTGTTTGCTGCTTCTCCGCCTATTCGCTTCGCTTTGCATCAAGTCCGGACAAAAAGTGCACGTCTAGCCGTCGAGTCGTCCTCGCGAGAGTGTTGCTCGAATCCTGCTACTGCACTTGCTGAATGCTGATACTGACAGGGTTAGCGAGAGAGAAAGAGAGAAACGCCTACGAGGCTGGACATTGATGTCGTCGTCATGGACGGGTTTCGGCCAGAAGAGGGCCGGTGGACAAACGTGCTTGTCCGGCTTTAGACGAGGAAACTACTAGTAGCACTACTTGCACAATCTCATCATCAAATAATGGACGTTTGGAAGAGTCTGGACTCACACTGGACTTGTAATTCAAATCACTGCCTGCCACTGACCTTTGATAAACGAACCAGTGGCGCTCTAAAAATCTGTTTTTACATTCGCCTCAAAATAACGTGGGCATAATAACACAACACTGAAAATGAGAGGAAACAGATCAGCACCCTTCGTACTAATTAATTTATTGAACACCTGCCATGCCTCCCAGTCCAAATGGATTTGACATCTATTGCTGTTAACAACAATGAAACATCATTGACATAATCAATTTTGTAAAAGTTGTAAAATTAAAAAAAAACTTTTTTAAAAAAATTTTTTTAAATACATTTCAAATTATGTAATATTGTTGTCATTACAATTATTTATTCATTTATTTGTTGTTGTTTTTTGTAATATTAACACTAGATTTTTCCTACTACTGTATTGGTGTTTTTTCTAATGTTTCAAAAATTGACATAGTAATTATTATTAATAATAAAAATAACTATTCACCCAAAGGCGTAGGTTTGCATAGGGACAGTAGGGACATAACACTAGCAACTTTTCAGGATGCTCAAATTGTCCCCACCAACTTTTAAGCAACCTTATTTGCACTATATAATAACTTCAGTCATATAGGTAATTTAGATTGTCTTCCGATATGCTGTAAGGAGAGAATAGAACCTACCATTATTAGGTGAAATATTTTCATTATGTTCAGACTTACATTTATACCGTTTCACTTGCTGAATGTGCCAGTTCATTTCCCCCCCTCAAACACGTTTGATTGGCTGATGAGTTGACGCCCCTCACGCCGTACAGACGCACTCACACAACTCAGACAGGTTCATGTCAACATCATGCCGCCATAATGTAAAAAGACGTCAATGTTGTGGAAGTGGGGGGAAACACCACTATTTTGTTACTGAAATTCCGACCTGCATCAGATTTAGCATAACATTAAACTGTGTGAACTTGCTAGCCTGCAAAACTACTGCAACAGGAACAAGAAACAGCGAAGTCTAGCTAGGTCAGCTGGGTCATTTATTTGCGGTATTAATGCGCTGGCTTCAGAGTGACAGTCCCTTTATAAAAAAAAATAAAATAAATAAAAATCAAGGAGCTATCCAAGAATCGGTCTACTTCAGGGGGACACCGACATGAACTGACACGGGGAAAAAAAAATCTGTGAAATGAAATAAAAAATCTGAATTTAATTAAAGTACTTTGGTTCGAGTCTTGGGGTAGTCTCGTATGCCTCAGATGTAGATTCGGTCTTGGATATTTCAGATTTTTTTCCATTATTTTTTTTCCCAAATCACTTTTAAATTACAACACTTTAGTTTGAGTCTCGGGGTGCTCCAGTGTCCCCTAGAAGTGGGCCTGTTCTTGGATAGATCCCCGTTTTTTTAATAGAAGGGCTTGCACTTCAAAATGTTTCTTTAGTAGTCTTTGAAAACAAAGGTTTGACTCGAATGTTATATCACCTGAACCAATACACATGAAAGTTAGTGTAAGTCAATACAGATTTATTTTGCATTGATCATTGTTATTATTATTTATCATTATTATCAATTAATTAGATTCATATTCGTGAGAAATGTAGCCCTGACCCCCTTTCACCCAATATGTTTGGTCTTAATAATGTCCCGTCCGGAGCAAAAAGTGTACATGCAACTAAGTTATGCTGTTATATCGTCCCTACCAATGTTGACACCAAACCTACGCCCTTGTATTCACCTACTTATTTTTATCTACATTGTTATCATTATGCCCTGCGATTGGCTGGCGACTGATTCAGGGTGTACCCCGCCTACTGCCCATAGTTATCTGGGATTGGCTCCAGCACCCCCGCGACCATCGTGAGGATAAACAGCCTGGAAAATGAATATATGAATGATATCATTATTATTATTTATGTATTTCTTACAATTTTTCTAATATTACACCTCTTTCCTTATATGTATTTTAATATAGTAGTGTACAGTGATCCCTTGTTTTTCGCGGTTAATGGGGAACAGAACCCGCCACGATAAGTGAAAAACGAAGTAAAAAAGTGAAGTAGCGGATCCCCACCCCCCAAAAAATAAATTTTTTTTTGGTTTAATGTATTTATTCAGATCAATCATTGGAAAGAAATACATATAAGACATGTATTTTTTTACCTTTTCCCCCCAAGTATAATAAAAAAAAAACGTATTTAAATATATTAATAAATGGTTTTAAAGCAGTTTAAATGTAATAATTATGTTTTAAACATGTTCCTGTCCCACAGAATTATTTTTTAACAAGAAAAAAAGTAGACGCTGAATCCATTTAAAAAAAAGTTTTAAAAAATGCTTGTCTTGTCTTGAGTGTCCACTCAAATCTGCTCCGGCTGCTCACTTACACACAATGAGTTGCCACAGCAACTGTTTAACAAGTTAAAGGATGATTGACACATGCTTTGAAGGTTGAGTCTCTAGCAAGATCAAAGTTTAATCATCTCTCAATCATCGTTAACTTTAATAAGCAACTCCAGTTCACTCTCTGATGATCAAAGAGTATGGAGAGGGAGGGATGGAACGCACATGAAATGATGCGATCGGCTTGGAACAGCTCATCTGTATTTTTTTTCTTTTTTTAATTGAAAAAAAAAATCTGCGATGGACTGAGGGCGTGAAGTTTGAAGTGCAAAGTAGCAGGGGATCTCTGTAGTATAGTATAGTATAGTATAGTATAGTATAGTATAGTATAGTATAGTATAGTATAGTATAGTATAGTATAGTGTACTATAGCAGTAATATATAAATTTCTTTTTTAACAATCTTTGTAATAAGATTTTTTGTATTAGGGATTTTTAAGAATATATAATTTTGGAAGTTTCTTTTTTTTCTATGTTCTTTTTTAAAAAACTTTTTTGTTATTATTATTAATATTGTAATTATTAATTTATCATGGCATAGCACCTCCGCCTCACAGTTCTGAGATCAAGGGTTCAGTCCCGGGCTCCGGCATTCCTGTGTGGAGTTAGCATGTTCTCCCCGTGCCTGCGTGGGTTTTCTCCAGGTACTACGGTTTCCCATCATCCCAAAAAATGCTGATCTAACACTCTAAATTGTCCCTTGGTATGAGTGTGCGTGCGAATAGTTGTTCGTCTCCTTGTGCCCTGCAATTAGCTGGCAACCAATTCAGGGTGTAGCCCACCTCCTGCCCATAGTTAGCTTGGGGGAATCCTTGATGCAGCCCAGACCCACCCACTCTACTTCCAGCAGCCCCCCCTGATAAATTGAGTTTGAAACTCTTGCTCTGTGAATTTTCCACTGTGGCATATTTAATCCAGATTATGTTGATTGAGCAAATGTTCTAATTTTATGACACTACAGTAAATTTATACTGTAATGCATGAAGTTAGAATATTGCTGTCATGACAGGTGCCCTGTCATGATTAGGACAGCTTATGACACTGCCATAAGAAGCAATCAAATAAAGTGCTATCATGCTGTCTTTACAAAATAAGAAATGGAATATATGATGAATTCATTCTTCTGGCTTGTGCATGGAAAAGACATACTGCATTTTACTGGTCTGTTAGTGAAAAACCTCTCAAACAAGGTGCTTGCCTGCACCGAATAGCTCACAACCACAGTGAACATTTTGAATAATGGTGTCAGAATGACTCACATTACGGCATCAATCTATATAATGGCTAACAACGTGGACCAAACACACACATATCAGAGATTCTGTCCTACTTGATCTATACATGCTGTATTATTAAAAAAAAAAAAAAAAAAACAGGCTGGGAAAGCAATTTAGACTCTCTGGAGGGGCCTCGAAGGCCTCACCCTACCGTTACTTGCCTAGGAAACCACACACAGTCGACCACATTGACGGTTGATCGGCTCCCGCCCAAAACCAACCGACGGAATCACTGAAACACCGTCTGAATAACGAACAAAATCGGAGTCATGTCTAGTTTTGATTTTAATCAGGGTATTGTTATTACAAATCAGGTCAAATTGTACATCTCGAAAATTAAGACGGACAAAAAGGGGGTTAACATGATACCCTATGATCTTTCTAGTGAAAGCAGATTGCATTTCCATCTTCATTAGTGGTGTTATTCCACGTGTCAAAGCAACAAGTGGCGCTATAAGTCACGTACTATAAAACCACTATATATTGAAATGTTAGCAGGTGTGCTCGGCTATGGAGGCCAAAAGGGACAAAATGAGTTCATAACAAGAAGCCATCCAATGCATTTGAGCTGGGAGGGTCATCCACTGCTAGCCCTCCCACTTCTAAAGGATTGGACATCTATTGCCGTCAATGACAGCCAAGAATTCATTCATTCATCTTCCTTGCTGCTTATCCTCACGAGGGTCGCAGAGGTTTTGGAGGCTATTCCAGCTGACTATTGGCAGAAGCTAACATAGCACACCAGATTGATTGTTCCATATATCTGCTACGAATATATTCCACATATCAATTTGGGAAAGAGCCAATCGAGACCTGTTAAATTGACCTTGAAAAAATGTACAGTACAGCTGCTGATTAGATCATGGATTTTCTTATCACACTTGCGAAAACATCGTTCCTGCCTAAAAAAGCTTTAAGTGATGTTCTTTGCTTCTCTTTTAATGAGGAAATTACGTGTATTTCAGACAAAACATGTGAAAGTGAACAATCTACAAAAACAGCTTTGCATTCCGCCATAGTACCAATGAGTGACCAACCCACGTTAAGCCACAGTATGACGTATTGGTTCGCGGAGAGCAAAAACATTATTTCTCGTCAAGAAAAGCTTTTCGTGACATTCTTTTTTCTTCTTTTAATGAGGAAATAAAGTGTATTTCCGACAAAACTTCAGAAATTGAACTATTTGCAAGAACCACTTTGCACTCTGACATTGTATTCAGCCAGATAGTTGCCTCCTGGTCACGTCTGCAGCTCCTGCCTCTTTCTCCTGATTGGCTCTAACATCAGATGACCGGGAAGTGGTTGGACAGTTGAGTTTTGCAAAACAGTACTGCATAGTGATTCAATGAATCAGGAAGTTTCGTTTTGTTTGCAGGTTTAAGCAGAAACAGGGTACACGTCATCCGTCAACCATGCCCCCTGCTTTCAACGACCTTAACTGTTATACGAATGTATGAAAAAGTATCTGAACTTTTTGGAATTTCTCACATTTCTGCCTAAAATCACCTTCAAATGTGATCTGATCTTTGTCAAAACCACACAGATGAAAATACAGTGTCTGTTTTAACTAAAACAACCCAAATAGTTATAGGTTTTCATATTTTAATAAGGATAGCATGCAAACAATGACAGAAGGGGGAAAAATAAGTACAGTAAGCAGTGTGTTGACGAAGTTAAAAATGCAAAATCAAGCCGGAGGAAGCCACGAAATCTCCAAAAATGGATTCAGCACAACGTAGATGAGACGTAGATGAGATTGTATGATTGTTCTTATCACATAGTTGATCATTCGTGGACAAAATTATAACAAGCTGTCAGCCTGTGTTGACGTGAGGTATAGATTGATACACCGGCCACTTGAGTAACCAAAATGAATAAAGTTACATTTGCCGAATGCAAAAGGGCTGAAACATATTTTGTTGTTACAAGGTATGTACAATAATAGTATGTCATTCTTTTTCATTGCAGATATTGATCGCAATAAAACATTTGGACAACATGATTCCTTTTCTTGATTTATTTAAAACGATTGGTGCACGTGCAAAACAAGTCAATAAATTACAATTTATAAAATTATTGGAAAAATAGCATACGAGAATGTGATATCAGACAGCAGAGCTCTGGAGCCTCGTCAACTTTCACCCGACATTACGACCTCCAGACGCGCTTTCTCCCGCTGTCCTCGGTAATTCCGCTTCAATAGCGTATCTTAAAGTTTCTGCAGTTAAAAAGCTCGTAGTTGAATTTCGGGATCAAGCTGACGGTCCGCCACAAGGCGAGCGACCGCCTCCAGCCCCAGCCTCTCAGCCGCCCCCGGGTAGAACGACGTAGTCTTGATATATGTCCATCAACGTACAGTAAGTGTTGCTTTGAGGCACATGAACTTATCTTCCCTTGCCTAACAACGTTTTCCACCTGTAAATAAACTTGTAACACTCGCATTTATGTGTTGACATAATTGTGCCATTGACACGTACTGATTAGCAACAGGCTAGCAGCAGGTACAGTAGTTGTAGTAAATAATATTAAAGATCATAATTACAATCATCATCGTGATAACAATATCAAAGGCAACAAGTCGTTACATTTGCAAGATTTTAGCTTTGGTATTTTTTGAGCACCGGTGTTCGGCCATTCCTTACTACGCGGCGAAACGTCCTACACAATGCTCAGGGCGCTTGCGCATGCATTCACACGCATGCGCACATCGGTTAGAGGCGGTGATTACTCACTATTTTTGTTTTTATTTAGTTATTTAGAACCTTTTCACAGCCTCAAAGATACTTTTTGCATGTATTACCCTCTCATACTTTTAACCATTGTGTTTTTTTGTGTTAGCTTTGAAGCAGTTGACCACATTAGTCACGTAGCGTGTTTAAACCGTCCTTATTTGATATAACTACATTTAAGTATTTTCTGCAGGCATTTTTTTAGTACCTTATTCCTGTATGCATCTAAACAAAACAAGTTAAGAGTGCACTGTAGTACTTTAGGTGTCAAATTCGACTAATGTAGGACGTTTCGCCGATGTAGCATATTTTGGCAGAACACCGGACACAGGTACAAGTGCAGGAACTGGAATGCCTCGGAGCTTTTCAGGTTCCTGATGGCGTTTCCATCCACTGCCATTGTCATTAATATACGATAATATTTTACTTGTGGTCACCCTCGGCCATGTCTTAACGTCTTCCCATGTCGACATGGCAGAAGGATGCGGTATTTCGAAAGTTTGTTCTTTCAGGGTTTTTAGTGAGTGATGTCATTCCAGCGCCATTGAAGTCAATGGTAAGAAAATATGTAAAAATTTAAAACGGACGTTGCTTGCAGAAATGCGAAAGTACAGCAGAAGTACCTCGGAAACTTGTCAATGATCCAAACGAAACATTAACTATATGACTTTTAAAGTGCCTGTGACAGCATAAAAAAAATCTTAAATAGCATCATTATGTGAATTAGAATCATATTTTGAGACGATTCCACTATTTGCAACAATTTGGCAAAGCGCAGATGACGAGAAATTAGTCTTTTAATCTGCCGTTTAGCCCCTGCCTGTCATTATAGCGCTCTAGCTTCCCCAGCTGGAGGATGACGTCGGCAGGGTCACGATTCCACCTGATTTAGAATCCAGCTCATTGAGGGGGCATTA
The DNA here is from genome assembly GCF_030265065.1 of Corythoichthys intestinalis. Lineage (NCBI taxonomy): Eukaryota > Metazoa > Chordata > Actinopteri > Syngnathiformes > Syngnathidae > Corythoichthys > Corythoichthys intestinalis. The sequence continues at coordinate 18,268,187 of NC_080406.1, forward strand.
TTCAGAACGAGGGAAATGCGATGAAAACAGCAGCAAAATGTCATGTTTAAATCTCTCTACTCCAATAATTTTACAGGATTTTCTTTCTTTCTAAGTATTTTTCCGTAATTGCTAAATAAATGGTATGGTCATGACAAATGACAGTCTTGTGCTAGATGGAGTATGAAATATTAAAAATGCATTTATTCAGTACGACAGGGCGAAATTACTCAATAATGGTCCTCCCAAATGATATTTTATGCCACCGGAGTTAGTCCGGCTTTAGTCATTTGCCTGCCCCAGCTTCGGAGAGCGTAAACAAGCCAGGAGGCGTGACAGCTAGCCGACATGCTAACCCGAACTGAGCGGCGTTTCAAAGTCTTATTCTCGCTTTTCGAAGCAAAACAAAAAAATCACACAAAACTACCTTGGATCATTTCACACGGCGGCGGGGTTGTCAATTGTCTTCGCCGCTCGGCAGCCCCCCCACAGCCCCTATGGCGGCGAGCAAGTTACAGCTCGACGTTCCCCTGCTGCGGGCAGGAGAGCTTGTTTGGTGGGGAAGAATGACCGCCGGACAAACCGGCCGACATCGGAGGAGTGTGTAGCTGAAGAGGGCAGAGGGGGCTGGAAGTCTGGACGATAAGGAGAACCGCACGAATATAAGCCGAGTATAGCGCTCTCCTGGCGGGTATGGAAGAGGACCGAGTGGGGTGTGCGACAAGCCACCGGTCGTCGGCCGAGTGGCATTTTCAGTGAACAAGGAGCATTGTCAGCCACAAATTGTAAGTTACCTTCGTATTAAAACGTGTGCCGTGATCCCAGTTTTTGACATAATACAAACACGATGTTTACTCACTTCCTTGTAAGTCCAATGGTCCCACGGTTGTTGGACTTGTTTTGGCCAATCTCAGGGTGAACGGGAACTTTTTGAAACCCAAAAAGGCTCACACACCTCTCCGTGGTGCAGCGACTAAACCCTGCAGCACATTTGGCTGGCGTGATGCGAAAAATAAACGAATGAATCCGCAAAATCAGCTGAATCCGAAGTCCATTTGCATGCTATAAAGCAATGCTGTATTATGAGATGCTGACCCGGGTGACGTCACATTTGCATTTGTCCTCAACCTGAGAGTGGAGCCGGAAATCACTCATTTTCATGGCGTGGGATTAAAAAAAAAAAGAAAGAATAAAATGATCGCTTACACACACATCCGAGCGGTCCATTTCCTTCAGGAGCATAAAATACAGTGTGAAATATGATATAAACATGCTTTTTGCTCTTATAGGCAATTTAAGGATTAAAATATCTAGTTTTGCTTTCGACGACCAATCAGATCAAGCATTCATCATCCCCAACCACGCCCTCTGCTTTCAACGAAAAGTCAGGTCAAGTGTTTGTCATCCGACACTCACGCCCCCTGCCCGCCAACCACACCCCCTGCTTGAGTACTGCGGCCGCAGCTGAACTTACTTGGAATCGGTTGCCAGATAATCGAAGGGCCCAATGAGACAAACAATCATTCGCACGCACACACTCCTACAATACCTACGGACAATTTGGAGTGTTCAATTAATGTTCATTAATTTTTTTGGGTTGTGTGAGGAACCACCCTATTTTATTAAACCAATAAGTACTAAACCATTAAACCATTATTAAACCAAGCAAGGCATTGACATGTTGACTGTAATGTTTTTTGTTTCATCACAGTATTAGGATTTAACACCCCCCCCCAAAAAAAAAAAAAAAATTAAGGGCACTCTCAAAAATCTGCCCTGCAAAAAAAAAATATATATATAGTTTAGTGCTCTTAAAGAGACAAGGCCCCTTACAATTTACGACTTATTCCTTGTTTGATGTTCCCCTCCTCCTCCCCTGTGAAATAACCTCCCTTACTGAGAAATAAACAACTTTTTCTTCATGGTGATATCATAAAAACATTTGATTGTGGGACCTGCCCTTCAATAGTTTTCTTTCCATGTGTTTTTAGTGATAATATCTTTTCTCACTTGTTTTGACAGCAGAGTATTTCACACACACATTAGCGGGCTGGAGAGACGCTCTGTCAATGTCAGGAAGGTCTTGACAGCTTCATTTTTCAAGCGGGAAGCAGTCTCGATGTTGAGCATGCACCTGCGTGAACAAATCCTCCAGGAGCTCAAAAGGTCGGCGTCTTTATGGCATGTGGGCCGTCAACAACTTGAATGACAACAACAACCCAAAAACCGATGTGTGGGCTTTGGGGGGCAACTCATTGGATGCAGTGACAGCAAAAGCTTTCTATTTCAACTTGGGAGGGCTAGTAGGATTTTTTTGGGTTTATATTTTACTTGTATTTATTTGTTCAAAATAAAATGTTTTTTTAATGAGCATGTGTAGTTGACTTTTAAAAAAGAGTCATGTTTATTTTTAATGAAAAATAATATATAATTTATTTTAAAGCAACACTTGGTAACTTTTCTGTTTTACTTGATTTTAGCGACGCCGATGGACAATAGTGGTCGTGTTTTTCCTTAAGAAAGACTGCGTTTCCCATTAGGACCGGCGCTGCATTTCCCATGAGGACCTGCGCACACCCGTACGGTATTGTAAAATCATCCATCAATCAAAAATCAAAGTCCCTGTCGCCTGCAGATGCAAACAAAATTTCTGCTTCCAACGGCTATGTGAAGGATGAATAGTAATAAGGTAATGAATCCAGTTGTGGCTAAGCAATAGCATATGAGGTTAGCAACCATGTGGCTAACCCATGTACCACACCTGAGTACCCGGTTCGGGTTTTTTCCACCTCAGACAAAACTTTTTGTCTCTCTTTTTGCTCTGCCACTTTTGAATAATTCGCGCAAAAGCGTTCACATTGGCCTTCGTCTTTATAATGAATGGGGAATGGGGAAGTGACGAATGCCGTAGAGCAGTCAGCACATTTGTATTTTTTTTGTGTGGCAGTGTTCCTGCCACCCTCCTCCAAATAATTTGTGCCGGTGATAGCGATAGACTCTCTCAAGATATAAAGGAGGTGTCATTCAACTTGTTGTCAGTTGACATATTTTATACTATGAAAACATTTTAAAAGGTTGAAAACTTACCTAGTGTTGCTTTAATGTAAAAAACTAGCATAAAATAGTGAAGATAATAATGACGATAATAGTAAAAGATACAGCGTGTTCTGAGATCGTTTTATTTTTTGTATTTAGATTCATGATTTTTTTTTTAAATATTGAAAAATAAATCATGAATGAGCACGTACCCTGGAATCAAAAAATATATATATTTCATAAGTAATTACTTTTAAACAACAACAAAAATAGTAAAAAAAAAAATTATGGTAATACAAGGTAAAATATGTCCTGAGATTTAGTTATGAATAAAAAATTTAAAAAGTAACTATATACATACAGTATATACACTTCACTGCGCCACACTTTCTTTGTTGTAAGGCTGCCGCCACATTGTCTAACAGACTAGCATCATTCTTCGACATATTTACGTAAAATAAATGCTAACTGCCTGTTTTTTTGCTCTTTTAACCAGGAATTGAGACTGTTTTACATTCATATCTATAAAGAATTCAGGGATTTAAGCATTTATTCCCAAGAATTTTCGACGTAAAAAGCTCTTTGTTGTAAGGCTGCCGCCACATTGATTAACAGACTAGCATCGTACTTCGACATATTTACGTTAAATAAATGCTAACTCCCCATTTTTTGTTGTTGCTCTTTTAACAAAGAATCAAGACTGTTTTACGTCCATATCTATAAAGAATTCAGGAATTTAAGCATTTATTTACAAGAATTTTCACCGAAAACGCTCAGTTTACATAAGGCAACCGCCACATTGACAAACAGACTAGCATCATACTTCGACATATTTACGTTAAACGAATGCTAACTGCACGTTTTTTTGCTTTTAACCAAGAATCGAGACTGTCTAATATGTCCATATCTATAACGAATTCAGGGATTTGAGCATTTATTCACAAGAAATTGTGCCGGAAAAACTCTGTTTACATAAGGCGGCCTTAACATTGACTAACAGACTAGCATCGTACTTTGACATATTTGTGTAAAATAAATGCTAACTGCCAGGTTTTTTACTCTTTTAACAAAGAATCTAGACTGTTTTATGTCCATATCTACAAAGACTTTGGGGATTTAAGCATTTATTCACAAGAATTTGCAACGTAAAAAGCTCTTTGTTGTAAGGCTGCCGCTACATTTGCTTACTGACTAGCATTATAGTTCACAATATTTACGTAAAATAAATGCTAACTACATGTTTTTTTTTTTTTTTGCTTTTAACCAAGAACCGAGACTGTTTTGCATCCATATCTATAAAGAACTCAGGGATTTAAGCATTTCTTCACAAGAATTTTCAACAAAAAAGCTCTTTGTCTGTGATTCCGCTCGGTCAGCTTTAACGGCCAAGCCAACAATGCAGGCCCTCCTATTAATCAGCCCCGCGCCCCGTGTCCCGTCAATATAATTATGAAGTCCATGCTATATAATAATAATAATGAGTATCTGCCCCAGGACGGATTGATGACCAATCTGGTATCCCACTTGTTATCCTACGGCAGCCGTCGTAGACTCCAGCTCCTCGGCTCCCTAATGAGGGAACACGCTATAGAAAATCAATGTATAGATGGTTAAAAAAGGAAAGTATGGTAGGAATTTGAGGGAGAAAATGCAGAGGAGGTAGATTGCTGAGGCCATGTTTGAGAAGGGGAGCCACTGAATAGACATTAGCACAAAAATAGCAAGAGTATGTCAGACCCCCCAGCAGCTCGACCACAATACAAGAAGTCATTAGCAATAAGTCACTCAATCTCCTCAAGCGGCCAGCTCTCCCACACTCTCCTCTTTCTATGTCCTCGCCCACCCTTTCCCCTTCCACTTATCTTGGCATCGTTCTGTTTATGATTCAAAAGAAATGATGACAGGAGCAAAACACTTTGTAATAACGGCTCGAAAGGTCAGCGTGTATTATTTTGAGCGCCGACACATAAGAATAGTAAGTTCAATTGTGTTCAAATTGAACAACGCTGTATCGGGGCTTTTGTGTTTCATGCCGTGGATTGAATCCGCCAGAAAATGCGGCACAAACACTTGAAATCTTATCAGTAGTCAACGGAAGTCAGACTCCTCTGCCAAGAGTGGTAGACAAGCAATGGGATTTCCTTCTGTTGTTTGTATCAATGTACAGTACTGGGAAAGACATTTACAAGTACGCCTTACTGAAATCGCCGTGAATTGAGCTGCCATGATTCGTCGACAATGAATCATTTGGCTAAGTAATCCACAACAATTTTAATTGTGTAGAGACATTGTTTTCTTCAAAGTGTTCAACCTTTTTTAAGCCTTTTTTTTACATTTGTAAAAGTAAAACCAGCAGTAATTTTTATTTATTTATTATTATTATTTTTTAATGAGAGCAAAGGTTTATAAAACTGTGGCGAGACCTTCGATGTTGTTTGGTCTGGAGACAGCGCTACTGAGGAAATTACAGGAGGCAGAGCTGGAGGTGGCAGAGATGAAGATGCTGAGGTCCTCTCTGGGAGTGACCAGGATGGATAAGATCAGGATTGAGCATATCAGAGGCACATGTCAGACACTTCGAGGATTTGGAGACAAGTCAGAGAGGCCAGACTGAGATGGTTTGGGCATGTCCAGAGGAGAGATTGCCAGTACAGTGGTATGAAAAAGTATCTGAACCATTTGGAATTTCTCACATTTCTGCATAAAATCACCACAAAATGTAATCTGATCTCCGTCAAAATCACACAGATGAAAATACAGTGTCTGCTTTAACTAAAACCACCCAAACGTTTATAGGTTTTCATATTTTAATGAGGATAATATGCAAACAATGACAGAAGGGGGTAGAAGAAGTAAGTGAACCCTCTTCCTAAGGAGACTTAAAGAGCAATTGAAACCAATTTTTACCAAACATTTTAAGTCAGTTGTATGCCCAATCAATGATGAGTGGTTTAAAGCTGCCCTGCCCACTATAAAACACAAACCTGGCAAGAATTGTCTTGTTGAGAAGCACTGTCTGATGTGCATCATGGCTCGGTCAAAATAGCTGTCTGAAGACCTGCGATCAAGAATTGTTGATTTATATAAAGCTGGGAAAGGATACAAAACCATCTCTAAAAGTCTGGATATTCATCAATCGACTGTCAAAGAAGTTGTCTACAAATGAAGAGAGTTGCACTGTTGCTTCCCTCCCATGGAGTGGCCGTCCACCAAAGATGATGCCAAGAGTTCAGCGCAGAATACTCAGAGAGGTAAAAAAAACTCTACATTGTCTTCTAAAGACTTACAGAAATCACTGGCACAGTCCAATATGTCTGTGCACACATCAACTATATGTAAAACTTTGATGCTCGCAAAAAGGCACTTGGACACTCCACAGAAGTTTTGATAAAATATTTTGTGGACTGATGTAACCAAAGTTGAATTGATTGGGAGTGACACACAACATCATGTGTGGGGGAAAGTCCAGACTTAAACCCCATTGAGATTCTGTGGCATGACCTATAGACTGCGATTCATGCCAGACATCCCAGGAATCTGACTGAACTACAGCTGTTTTGTAGAGAAGAATTGGCCAAGATTAGTCCTGATTGATTTTTTAGACTGATCTGCAGCTACAGAAAGTGTCGGGTTGAAGTTATTGCTGCCAAAGGGGGGAGTCGCAAAATATTAAATGTGATGGTTCACTTACTTATTTTTCACCCTTCTGTCATTGTTTGCATACTATCCTCATTAAAATGTGAAAACCTATAAATGTTTGGGTGGTTTTAGTTAAAGCAGACACCGTTTTTTCATTTGTGTGATTTTGAAAAAGATCAGATCACATTTGATGGTTATTTTATGCAGACGTGTAAAATTCCATGTGAGAAATTCCAAAAGGTTCAGATACCACTGCATATTGGAAAAAGGTTGCTGAATTTTCATATGCCAGGCAGGAGGTCTAGAGCAGTGGTCCCCAACCTTTTTTGCACCACGGACTGGTGTAATGTGGGCTTCTTTTTCACGGATGTGTGGCATGAAATTACAGTAAATATAAAATAACACGACGGGGCTAAAAACGAACATTACGTGCAGGGAAAATGTAAATCACCATATGCTGAATCAACCTTTTTTTACAGTGGCTCTTTCTAAAGCTTGATGTCAAATATCTTTGGTCGCAGGCATAATGAGTTCTTCTCCAATCGTGAAAGGTTTCTTGGCTTTAGCAATACAGTTCACCACGAGGTATGACACTCTCAGTGCATTCGCTTTTGTTGCCTCATTTGCTAGCTTTTAGCCACATATTATGTAGAATGGACTTGCTTGTATGCTCCTCTTCTGGCTCAGCAGGTAGCCTTTTCCCCGTAAAAAAGCTGTCCAAAGACGTCGCCGCCCACAGCACACAGCCAACAGCAGCTAGCATTACTGTTTACATTGACTGACGCTGGCTAGGTGTGCAAACACCCAGGTAATGGCAGCCAACATCTAGATGGCAACGTACACACTGTAAATCTCTACTCGGTTTAGTCAATACTGTAGAGTAGACAGGTACATTGATGTGTCAAGAGGCACAGGCCAGATTGCGGTCGTTAACAAATGATTTATTATTTCTCTGCAGCCCGGTAGCAATTGCGCCACGGACTGGTTCCGGTCCCCGGTCCCCGGTCCTGTGCTTGGGGATCACTGGTCTAGAGGACTGTCATGCCTTGAGTTAAGTTGCTAGGTTTGTGCCCTAGTCTGTCTTGTCATGTGATTACCCATTGATTTCACTTGTTGTGGCCTGCTCCTTGTGTCCTGACCAATCCGCTGCCTCTTGTATCAACCACCTATGTCTCAATGTCTCGTTACCTCATGTCTGTATTTAAGTTCCACATGTGCTGTCTGTTTTTGTTCAGTCATTTCAAAGCATCTATTCTGCGTCCAAGCCCTCGTGTTGATCCTTGCCCTAGTAAGTTATGATTCCTGTGTTTTTTTTGTTTGTTTGTTCTTTGGGATTTAGTTGTTTTTCATTAAATTCTTTTTTAGTTTTCCACCACCCTGCTTTGCCTTTGCTTTCTTGCCTCCATATTTCCCTGCATTTTGGGTCCTCCATGCCCCCCACGTGACAAGGGCGACCAAAGAGGTTTATATGTGTATTTAGAGAAAAGAAGAGTATTATTTTAAATTTTTTTAAAAAGTGGCGAAAAATAGTGTTCTCCTTTTCTATTTTTTGAGAGACATTGTTGACCTAAAACTTGCTTAAATCCTATTTTGAGCTTCTTAATAGTAAGTCTTCTCTGAATATTAATAGTCAGTCTTTTCTGATTATTTTGTACAGTGGTACCTCGTCATACGATTGCTTCGACACACAATCTTTTCGACATCCGACGTAAAATTTGACTTGCCGTATGTTTCTACATCTGACAACATGCTCTAAATACAACGACCTAATGACAGCGGCGTAGTTTCTTTGTTTTTCTGCAAGACGGACGCACGGCAGATTTTCTTGTGAGAGAAATCAACATGGGTTCCAACAATTGCCACGTTTACATGGAGCCAAATATTCCAATTACAATCGGAATATTTGTTCAAACCGAATAAATGTGTTCCATATAAACACTTCATTCGGAATGAACAGGCCCAAACCGAATGGAATTTCATTCCGATTCACAGGGGTGGAATATTCCTTATCCCAAACCGATTAGAAGTAAAATTATATCATGTAAACAGGGAAGCGGAATGGTGTCTGGTTGAGTTCTTTCTGCACATACTCCGTACTGACGTGGTGACGTCACTTGGTGACGTAACGTCACTTGCAACATGGCTTCCAAGCACAGCGCACCTAATTGGAGTCCGGCGGAAAGTTTATATCCATGAATCCCTCCACCAGCCCACACAACTTTTTAAATGAACGGCGTGTCATTCTGAAGTTTTGTTTCCACTCGAAAAGTTAAAACAGCAGCTGATCTGACGATCGATCTCCATGTTTTGCAACGTGACGCTTTGTTTTGATTAATCTGCGCATGTCAGACGGCAGTTGTCAAACGTCCTTTCGGAATAAAGGCAGACACATGTAAACGCTGGATCGGATTAGATGAAGTGACATGTAAACAGCTGATCTGAAATTTCCATTCGGAATTATTTGAATCGGTATGAATAAAAGTCAGCATGTAAACGTGGCTAATGTTAGTGTAGGTGGTGAAAAAAAAGGAAAAAGGTGATGCTTACCATTGAATTGAAGATGAAAGATGAGATGATGGAAAATTACGAGTGTGGTGTCCCTGTACGTGAATTGGCTCGACAATACGGCCGTAGAATGTCTACAATCTCGAAAGTCCTCCTACGACCTCCGTTCGCCAGTCTTTTTAAGTCAAGGTGACAATTATTATGATTGTAACATCGCCAACAAAATCGCCAGCTTGGTCATGTTTTTAATCATTTATTTCAGAACTGGTGCAACAGAACATGCCTACTGTCCGCCGCAGCTGAACATGAAAAGTAAAAAGTCCTCTCTCACTCTGTAAAGTCAGCCACGCTATGTTTTCAGGTACACCACGCAAAACACATTCGCCACATTAGAACCCGATTTGTTACATTATTACAGGTATTATTATTACCGTATTGACCCGAATATAAGACGGTGATTTTTGCATTTAAATAAGGCTGAAAAAGTGGGAGTCGTCTTATATTCAGGGTCTAGACATTATACCCATTCACGACACTAGATGGCGCCAGATATCATTGAAGCGAATGCTGAACTTGAGGAGTAATGTTCTGTCATGACAGATCTCAGCTAGTCTTTTTAGTTGAACCAGTTTGCATTATTGCAATGTTTTTCCTTATTCAGATTTGTTTCAAGACTACAGTTACAGTTAGACCTCACTTTGATGGTTAATGTAGTTATTGCAATTTTGTTGTTTTATCACAATAGATTGGTTTATTTACATTTCAAAAACCAGAAGCCATTCATTTACAAATGTGATTGCACTTTAGTTTACATATTTAAATGTTCAGATATTAAGATTTGAAGGAGGCAAAATAAAGTGCTTTTTCTTTCTATTTTGAAAGAGAAAAACAATCACAGTAAACATTCTCCTTTAATTTATTCTTTTTTTTTTTAACATTGAAATTTAAATTAAAATTATCATTCAATTATTGTCAAAAAGGCAGGCAAAGACAAACACATTGTGAGCAAGAAAGGCAACACCTCCGAATAATGCTGCCAAAATCTAAGTGCATTCCTTTGCAGTCGATGGACCATTTTTCTTTTCTTCCTCCCCCTTATGACAAGACAATAGGGGTGAAAGTTAGCAACCGTACCTGTGAACTTGATGTCATATCTGGTATGTAGGGATAGGATGACTCATTTGACCTGTGGGCAACCAAACCAGACGAACGACTTGTCTGTGGACAGATGCTGTCATTCCCAAATCTATATTGGACGCTCTCACCATCCCCCGAGGCAAGAAATTTCCTTGACTATCACCTTTTTTTTCCCTTTTGCATAATCTCTTCATTCCATGATATGTGTACGTGAAGAAATGCATACTGCAGGTACGGATGAAGGAAAACTTGACGTTTTTAGTGAGTTACCGCTGCCCTCATAGATGACAGACGTAGTCAATGGAGTGAACCGCAGTTGGTCATGGTCTGTGGTGTTGCAGGGAGGCATTGACAGATTCATTGAGCTTATAGAAGATGGAGGAGAAGATGGGGGAAAATGAAGGGAAGAGAGGAAAAGAGAAAAAGAAAAAAAAGAGGAGGTTGAAGACGAAAAGGCAAATCCATCTCATTCAAAATAACATTGAGTAGCTCTCGGATTTTTTCCCCTGTCTTATTCATATGCTATTATTCCATGATGTGGTAAAGAAGAATAAAGAAATGAACTTTTTGCACATTCACTCTCCGCTGTCATACCCTAACCTTTCCTGTCCCCCGTTGGTCAGTAGACTCACAAAATGTCACTTCGGCAAATGTAGTCGAGATTACTTTGTAACTCTACTTTTAGCCAGGTAGCATAAATACTCAATCATATTTCTCTGTCACTTTTGTGTCCCCATCCCACTTCTGCCTAGCTGCATTGTCACAACCAGAAAGGAAGAATCACAATCCCCCGCGGCACATTAAAACTGTTAGCGCATTAAATGGCATACGGATATTCCGTCCTGCCTGTCCAAGTAGCTGAAAAGGACAGCTGTTGTTGTATGATATCTAGATCCTTGACCTGTGCGTCTGTTTGTATTCAGAAAATGATTTTCAGTGACTTTGTCACCAAGCAGTATGTGACCGTAGAATGGTCGCTTTTGAGGGGATTTAAGTGGCCAAAGTGTAGTAGAGCCGGTCATCCAGTGACTGAAGGGTCGGCACTTTCAGTCCGACTAGCCCTGGGGTTGGCAACCCAGAATGTTGAAAGAGCCATATTGGACCCAAAAAACAAAAAACAAATATGTCTGGAGCCGCAAAAAATGAAAAGCCTTACATAAGCCTTATAATATGGGCAATACATGCTGTATGTAGTATATGTATTAGCTATATTAGCCTACTATCAAAATGAACTAAGTTGGCTAAAAATACTAAATGAGCCTTCATGATTTAATGTTTATTTTCCCTGCAGTGCATCCAACGCTCCATGTGACTACACTGTTGTATGATCCCACCTCAGGTTAAACTTCATTACAATATTAATGAATTGTTTAATTGCTTGTATGAAATTAAAGAAATGCAATAAAGAAATTCGATTTTTAATGTCATTTTTATTGTGAGGTTTCGAAAACAACAAAATGGAATGTGCATAACATGGCGCTTATCTGGGCATGTATTGGATTTTCTGTATTATCTCTGTTTTGTTTTTGAAGTCTGCAAATAGGTGTTCTGACATGTTGATGAATGTCTCCTTCATGTACTCACCATCTGTGAATGGTTTTTCATGCTTTATTATCTCCGGGTTGCAACAAAACTTGCAGCAGTAGTGGAGTTTGGCGATGCAATGCACTTCTTAAATTTATTTTTGCGCTCCTCTAACTTCTTCAGAAGTAATCCAATCACACTTTTTCTCTCACTGACAACTTCTCGCCACAGAGTAAACATTCAGGCAATCCTTCCGCATTGGCAATGAACGCAACGATTTGGTCCAAGAAAAGTTAAATCCTCTCTTCTCCTCAGTTATTTTTCTCTTTTTCTTCACGGCCACCCCTTTGTTTACAGTAGCCACCTGCATGGCAACCCGCCCTGGTGGTAGAAACGTGTGTCGCAGGCTATGACCTAAATATTCGTTGACAGAAATGTTGAAATTTTAATATTTATAGAATGTTTGTGTCATTTTTGTCCTCCTACAGGAACCATATCAAAACAAAAAAAATATTTCCCTTCCCCCTTTTCAAACATTTTTGAAAATGCTCCAGGGAGCCACTAGGGTAGAGCTAAAGAGCTGCATTTGGCTGTTAAAGCACGGGTTGCTGACCCACTGACTAGTCACTCCGACTATCAGCTGATAAAATGTCCCTGTGATAGACGCTGAAGCGCAAGGAGGCCTGGCAGCAGCTGCTAGAAAAAGTTTGTCCTGTTGTCACTGGTGTCAACAACAAAGCCAGTAAAGACTTTTCGAACTTAGAGTTCTTTAGTCTGAAAAGCAAACTTCTCACTTCTTGCTGCTTCCAGCCCAGCAATTAACCCCAAGTTCAAGGCAATCTTGGATAAGACTGATGACTACTATTGACCTGGTCATGCCCTGATAAGGGGCTGTAGGGAAGATGTTTTCATGCGTTATCGTTACCAGGTGCTCGCCATCCGAGAAAGAAATTATCGCAGAGTGGTACAGGTCACTCTGCTCGACTTTATCAGGAGTGAACTGGGCCATGAAATACAGTCTGCAGTCAGCCGAGTCACTGACTCATTAGCTGCCATTGAGGATGATAGACAAACCAGAGTTGCTTTCAAAATTAGCTGTTTTTGCGTTGACCACTCAAAACTCTGGCATATTAGCACTTACAACACTCAAACTGAGGAATCACCTTAAATGTTTTCAGGAAAAAACTCATTGGCTGCCATTGACAGCAATAGACCTCCAAACCATTTGGACAAGGAGATCATTCCTTTTCTGACTTCTGCAACGTTTGACCTCATTACCCCAAATTTTGTCTCCACTTTAGTTTCATATTATAAACGTGCTGAAAGTTTGATGATAATCCCTTTCACTAACCCAAACCCTTATCATGATTTTTTTTCTGACCTCTGTGACCTTTCACCTTTGACCTCCTCACAGCTTAATGTAATCACCTTGTCCCTTTAGTATTAGAAATACCTCCAACAAGTTTGGTAATAAGCACTTTATCATTTTCGAATTATCTTGAACACAAACATAGAGAAGAAAAAGGGTTGCTCATTTTCCCCTTGTGGTGGCTACCACTACCACCACAATTTAGTGTTTCAAGATTTAGTTAATTATTTATGTGATATATTTTTGGACATGTATCTTTTAATTGGTGCATACTTTAGTTAATATTTGTCTGAATGCTTACTGGATTTTATTTGCCAATTTGAGATAATGACCACAGCTGTGTAAGATCTAGCACCTACCATTCTGAAGGGGGGATATTTAAGTTGATTTAATTATGACTGTTTGGAGTAAAGTTTTCACTGTTTGTTTAAATGCACATTAGTTAATTATTGTTTGAATATATGCATATTTTCCATCTATTGTCGTTTTATTAAGTTGACAATGTTTGGTTAATTTGTCATACCTCCTTCAGGTGGTCGTTATTAGAGTCCGCCCTGATTTAAACGGCCACAGAGATGTGTCTGGAGGTCAGTTTGGTTGAAGCCTTTTGTTAAGTTGGCCTCTTTTATGTTGGGCCCAAGATATTTTGTAAAACTGTTTCTTTTGTAACTTTTATTAAATTGAATTTTCACCTAAGTTTAAACACCAGTGTCCTTGTGTATGTTGGTCCACTAAACCCCTCCCAATCCAAATGGATTTGACGTCTATTGCTGTCAATAGCAGTGAAACATGATCATTCACTGCCAGCCATCCTAATCTAAATTAAGTTAATGTCTGTTACTGTCAATGGCTGTAAATAAGCTAAAGAGTGCTACTTCTCTGCACACATAGCCATTGTCCTCTTTAAGAGCCTCTTGTAGAAATATCCGTAACCTCACACATGGTTGCCAAACTCTGTTCTTGAGGTTGGGGGGGGGGACACTGGGAAAACAGGTGTGTGAAGCCTGAGAAAAAGCATTCCGGCTCAGGGAAGTAAACACAGCGGAAGAACAGAAGATTTTTGGCTAGCCAAATGGAAGGAAGTGATTCAAATTTTCAAAATGAACTACGACCACCGGGCTCGACCATCCGCCTAGAGATATTAAAAGCACATCCGAAGAGAGTGCATGCCCTCTATTGACTAACACAAAACCTACAAGCAAAAACAAGCCCACAATTAATTAATGTAATCAACAATTTGATGATTGAATTTACATTGAACATATGTACACTATATATATATATATATATATATATATATATATATATATATATATATATATATATATATATATATATATATACATACACTATAAAACACACACCAGGTAAGAATTGTCTTGATGTGCATCATGGCTCGGTCAAAAGACCTGTCTGAAGACCTGCGATCAAGGTTTGTTGATTTGTATAAAGCAGGGAAAGGATACAAAACCATCTCTAAAAGTTTGGATGTTCATCAATCGACAGTCAGAAAAGTTGTCTACAAGTAGAGAGAGTTTGTTGCTTCTCTCCCAAGGAGTGGCCGTCCACCAAAGACGACGCCAAGAGTTCAACGCAGAATACTCAGAGAGGTAAAAAAGAACCCTATACTGTCTGCTAAAGACTTAAAGAAATCAATGGCCCAGTCCAATATCTCTGTGCACACATCAACTATACTTAAAACTTTGGCCAAGAATGGTGTCCAAGGGAGGACTCCAAAGAGGAAGCCACTGCACATTGTTGCTCGTTTAATGTTTGCAAAAAGGCTATTGGAAATTCCACAGAGGTTTTGGCAAAATACTTTGTGGACTGATGAAGCCAAAGTTGAATTGTTTGGGAGTAACACACAAAGTCATATGTGGAGGAAAAATGGATCAGCTCACCAACATCAACACCTCATGGTGGAGGCTAGCATCATCATTTGGGGCTGTTTGCTGCCACAGGGCCTGGACCCTGGACAACTTGCTATCATTAATGGAAGAATGAATTCAAAAGGCTATCAGAATGTTTTGCAGGAAAACCTGAGGCTGTCTGTCTGACAGTTGAAGCTAAAATGAGGATGGATGCTACAACAGGACAATGACCCAAAACACAAAAGTAAATCAACTTCAGAATGGTTTCAGAAAAAATACACGCGCTGGAGTGGTCAAGTCAAAGTCCAGACTTGAACCCCATTGAGATACTGTGGCATGAGCTAAAGACAGCGATTCATGCCAGACATCCCAGGAATCTGACCGAACTACAGCAGTTTTTTAGAGAAAAATGGGCCAAGATTAGTCCCGATCGATGCGCCAGACTGATCTGCAGCCACAGCAAGCATCATGGTTTAAGTTATTGCTGCCAAAGGGGGGGAAGGCACAAAATATGAAATGTGATGGTTCACTTACTTATTTTCCCCTTCTGCCATTGTTTGCATACTATTCTCATTAAAATACAATGTGAAAACCTATAAATGTTTGGGTGGTTTTAGTTAAAGCAGACACTGTTTTTTCATCTGTGTGATTTTGAGAAAGATCAGATCACATTTGATAGTGATTTTATGTAGAAGTGTGAGAAATTCCAAAAGGTTCAGATACTTTTTCATACCACTGTACAATTAAAAAAAAAAACATTGGGTGAAGACTAGGAGTGGGAACCTCTTGGTACCTCACGATACAATACGATTTGTGATACAAAGCTCACGATAACGATGATCTGACGATATGGCGATACAATGATTTTCGATACATTGGTCAGGAAATCCTTCTTGGATATTCTACAAAAAACACAGAAAAACAAGCTTCTGCTGTAAATTAGAATGAGTTTATCACTAGTAGACGTTCAATCTATTTGAAGTGGGAGGGATGGCAGCGAATTCGCTGCCATCCCTCCCACTTCAAATAAATTGAACGTCTATGGCCGTCAGTGACAGCCAATGCCAGGCAATGAGTTATTTTGGGCCATTTAACGTCATTTACCTGTTGATTTTCAGTTACTTCCTGTTGATTTTGGGGTATTTTATGGGTCACTTGCTGTTTATTTTGTGTTACAGAACAGGAAGTGACCTGGGAATCACCCAGATGATTGGGCAATGACTCAAACTCAACAGGAAATGACCTGTAAATGCCCTAAAATTAAACACAAGTGACTTGCAAATGCCCCGAAAATCGAACCGAATGACTGTGAATGCTCTGGTTTTGAATAAACGAACGTTCCCAGTCTAAATGGATTGGGCGTCGAGCACCGTCAATGGCAGCCTTTTTGAATTTTTTTTTTTTTAAATTGACACCTTTTTAAAACGATATCTCGATTTTTGACAGAAGCATATCGATAACCTTTTGGGATACAAAGTATCACTATATATCACCATTTTGATATTTTGTCACACCCCTAGTGAATACATACATAAACTTAAAAACAGAACTTTTCCATTCGGCTTTCCCCTTCAGGGGTCGGGAAATCCTTGATCCTTAAAACAAAACAAAACAAAAAATAGAAAAACAAAACAAAATAGAATCAATTCATAGCCATCAAGAATATAGCGACCAAATTTTATTCTGATCCATCCATGAATAACAGAGGAGCATCCATTTTAGTTAATGTCCTCCCAAAGAGGTAAAAGAGCAAAGGGAGCAAGTTTTTGAGACTTCCCTCTGGGCAGCCTAAAAGTAGCAGGTGAAGCCGTTTTCATACTTCAGCAGTGAATTTCCAATTCATTTGAATTGGGTTCTCAGTCCAAATGGATTGGCCATCTAGCGCCGTCAATGGCAGGCTATGAATTATGAATAAACCCTCAGCTCAGATATGTTCACTCCCTCCAAAACATGATCTTTCGCAGGAACCTGTGCCAGAGAACACAGGACGTGTGGTATTTTTATTTGAATATGTCAATCTTTAACTCGTTGCTTGTCAATTCATTTGAACCTTGAGGACTGGCTTTTAGTGACATTTAGGGCGCTAGACATTTAATCTATTTTGACTGGGAGAGGCGAATGAAAGTTCGTTCAAAATGTCAAAAGTCAAACTGGATTGGGAGTCTAGTGCTGCCAATGCAAAGGAAAACGCATCATTTTTATCCATATGATAGAAAAACATTGCAGTAAAGTATATTAAGTAACTAAAGCACAAATATGTCATCCCCTCACTTATTGACATTTAAATCTGCGTTAAGGCTTCACAAGTCACTTCAAAGTAAATAAACTGGCATTCCACTTGCAAACGAGAAAATGCCGTGCTTGGTGAGTGCCGAGCTTGCACGCAAAACCAAACACTGCAGGCTTTATTGGACGTAAACATGTAAGGTACTCAGGAAGAACTTCAGTACAGTGAGCACTTTAGCCTGAAGCAGAAAATGAAGATGAATAATAAAACCCAAAGCAGGTGGTTCCTATTGGAGGTCTCACAGCAGCCAGGATGTGACGAGCCGGGAAGCATCTGGAGTATAGGCCTTCCAACTTGCTCGCCCTTAAACTAAGCCAATCAATCAAACCTGATTTATATAGTTCATAGACTGTCACAAGTTTTCAGAGCTGATAGATCAAATGCCAAGACAAAGCTGTCAGGAAATACCAACATCAATTAAGAAGCACTAGAGGCGGGGAGGAACATAGAATAGTGGGAATCAAGCTGTTGAAAATTATTAACTTTTTATTTATTATATTTTCAGTGTACATTTTTCTCTCTACGAGAACTGTACTCTGAAAAAGGTAAAAATGAAAAGAATGTATATCAAAATTAAAAATATACACTGGGAAAAAAATAGAAATGTATCCTGGAAAAATATAGCTAAAACTGGCACACTGAAAAATAGAAATTCAAAACGCACAAAGAAAAAAAAAAAAATCAAATAATACTAATTTAAAAAATATTTTTAAAAAAACCAAAAAAAAAAAAACAAAAAAACCTTATTGTACCCCCCAAAATATTTAATTTACTCAGAAAAAGACTTAAAATTGTACACTGAAAAAAAATACAATGATGTAAGCTGAAAAAAATAATTAGTAATAAAACGAAAATGAAAAATATAGGGATGTCAAACGATTAAAAATTTTAATTGAGTTAATTACAGCTTAATAATTAATTAATCGTAATTGATCGCAATTAATCGCAATTCAAACATCTATAAAATATGCCATATTTTTCTGTAAATTATTGTTGGAATGGAAAGATAAGACACAAGATGGATATATACATTCAACATACGGTACATGAGTACTGTATTTCTTTATTATAACAATAAATCAACAAGATGGCATTACCATTATTAACATTCTGTTAAAGCGATCCATGGATAGAAAGACTTGTAGTTCTTAAAAGATAAATGTTAGTACAAGTTATAGAAATTTTATATCAAAACCCCTCTTCAAGTTTTCGTTTTAATAAAATTTGTAAAATGTTCAATCAAAAAATAAACTAGTAGCTTGCCATTGTTGATGTCAATAATGCTCATGGGTTCTGAAGCCTATAAAATCAGTCGCATCCAAGCGCCAGCAGAGGGCGGCAAAACTCCGAAAAACACAACAAGTACACTTTTCACTGTGCTCTCATTTTAATGTGTTTGAGCGGGGCATTTGTGCTTTAATTGCGTCAAATATTTTAAGGGGATTAATTAAAAAAATTAATTACCACCCGTTAACGCGATAATTTTGACAGCCTTAGAAAAATACAAATGTAAACAGAAAAAAAAAATTAAGTTAAAAGAAATTTACACAGAAAAATATTTTTTTAATTAAAACAAAGTAATTAATAATTAATAAAATATACAGGGAAAAAACTGAAAAAATATTAATCCAACTATATATTTTTTAATATTGTCAAAAAATAGCTAAAATAATTAAAAAGATTGGACATGATGAAGCTGCTATGGTTTGGCTAGCTTACACTTTGGTGAGTCTGAGGTGAGCCGCCACCCACCAAATTTGACACAAAAACGGCATTTGTTCATAGATAAGCCGCACCGGACTATAAACTGTCCTCACTGTATTATGGGATATTTACACCAAAATATATTAACTGGTAACACTTTATTTGACAGTGGTGTCATAAGACTGTCATAAGACCATCATAATTATGACATGACACTGTCATGAGCATTAATGAATGCTTATGACAGATGTCCTTTAGTGTCATCCTGCAAATTTTCTCACTTTTGAATGGATGTGAAAGATACGAGCTGATAATGAATGGATTTAGTGACAAAATTTACAGAAGACACTTCATGACATCCGTCACGAGCGTTCATTAATGCCCATGACAATGTCATGTCTTTATTATGAGTGTCTTATGACGCCGCTGTGAAATAAAGTCTGACCTATTAACACAAATAAGCCTTACTGGACTATAAGCCACAGGACTCAAATTGAGGGGAAAAAAGTTGCGGCTTATAGTCCAAAAATTACGTTTTTTTTTTTTTTTTAATTTCTGTGTTTCCACAGCCACCTGCTTTACCTGCTTGACGTGTGGCTTGACAATTTGCATGCTCTAGCATGTTTTTTTAAAAATTTTTTACATCAATCACATTTTCATCTATAAGGTAAGACAGTAAGAACAGTGACGAACAGATGTAGGCAATGTGCTGGTGCAGATCTGCTTCTAATTATGGAGCTATAGAAATGATTCTGACAGGAGTTAAAAGGCTGCCATTTTACCAATCTACCATCTAAAGCCGGACCTCCCGCCACACAGTCCTCCTGCCTGAAAATGCGATCGCTCACGTCAAGCGGCAAATCGCAGGCACTCCATTCATCAGGTCCTAAGTGGAGGCCTAGGCATGATTTCCATCCATCATGTGCGAAGTGGCAGGCCTTCCGTGGAAGTTTTTGCCTGGATCCTATCAGAGCGGTCCACCCCAGTCAAGTGCCTGTCAGGGAATGGAAAACCAAGGGGGGAGGGGTGCCAAAAAATGCTACCGGCAACACTAATGAGCGAAAAAGTGTGTGAAAAGTCTGCCCGTGGAAGAGGTTTCCTGTGTATTTTCACACAAAAGAAGGATGGAGACAAGGATGAAAAGGCCTGAAAGACACATCCTGCGCAAGTTGCTTAAAAAAAGAGGAAGGAGGCTGTGATTGTTATTATTTTGCTTTTCTCTCACACACTTTGGAACTAGTGGAGAGAACTCCAGCGCTCTATTTGTAGACTATCCTTCACAGCTGCTGAGATCTTTTGCGCATTATTCCAGCCAGCTGCTACGTTTGCCATCACATCCTGTGAGTTTTCACAGGCCTTAACACCTGGATTTGGCGATAATAAAGCCATTAACCCAAGTGATATCCTTTCCCACTAAAGACAGGTTGCAGGGAAAGACGTCCACTGCTTTTGGACTGAAGGAAGGGGGCTGTATTGTGGCTGGAATAATTCCAAACTTCTCAGTCTAAATGGATTGGACGTCTGCTGCTAGGAGGGTTTGCTCTGAATGGTTAGCTTTCAGTTCAGCTCCAGTCAATGGCAGCGAATTAGTTAGTCAATGACGATTTTGAAAGTCGATGAATCATTTACAGATATGTTATTGATAATTTGTCCAAATCCTTATAGTGTTATTCTCTTATTTATTTTACTTTTAAAAATGTTTTTTTTTAGTCGAAAAACAAAAATTAAACAAAGACGAAATATTCTTTTTTATTTTTTTGTAATTATAGATTTGTTCAATTTTTAACTTTTAATGAAAAAAATCTGAATAAGCAGAATATTAGCATTTTAGTTTTCAATTTGTACATTCTCTCATTTATTCTTGTTATTAAAAAACAAAAACAAAAAATTAAATGTGATCTCATGAGTCAACTCATGGAAAAACATAATCAGTGATTAGTTGAATATCAAAATAATCGCTTGTGGCAGCACTACAGTCAAATTAAAATGTGACATATCTTGTTTTGGAAAAGAAATCTTTCAGAATAGATGCATCACATTCTTGCCTATCTGGACCAGCCAAGTCGTCGCATGCGATGGCGCTTGCTTCTCCGCCTTCAAAATGAAAACAGACATTTTCTTGGAAAACAAGCAATGACCTTCTCTCAGCTGAGCAGGAAACTGAGCAAATGAGCTGATAACACAGCATGACGTTGGAGCAACACATTGTCAGGGCGCCACTTATTTAAAGAAATATTTGACACCTAAAATATGCTTCAAATTTATCTATCGTTGATGATGCCAGGCAATAAATAATAACTTCAAAAATATGAAACGGACTATGGTTGTTTGGCTGATT
The DNA here is from genome assembly GCF_030265065.1 of Corythoichthys intestinalis. Classification (NCBI taxonomy): domain Eukaryota; kingdom Metazoa; phylum Chordata; class Actinopteri; order Syngnathiformes; family Syngnathidae; genus Corythoichthys; species Corythoichthys intestinalis. Next base: position 18,289,576 of record NC_080406.1, read on the forward strand.
TTGTTCAAGATAACGGAAACGGTGATTAAATATTGGGGTAATGATGTCAAAGGTCATAGAGGCCAGAAATATGTTTCTGTTCAAGATAACTCAAGAACGAAGAAAGGGATTACGACCAAATTTAGGATATGTTTGTAATATGAAAAGAAATAGGTAATTTAATTTGAGGGTAATGAGGTCAAGGGTCAAAGAGGTCAGAAAAAGACTTTCACACTAAATTGTTTCATGCTAAAAGGAGTGCCCACCAGTAGAGGTGTGTGAAATTTCCGATTCTTAGATTATTCGCGATTCGGCCGTTGAAGATTCGAGAACGATTCACAAACATCCAAATTCCGATTATTGAAATATGCCGAGTGAAGCGGAACTAAAACACTGGACGCAGTGAGGAATGGACCAAACGTAAACATCATGCTTTTCATTACCCGGGTAATGACAATGCCCAACTCGCGGCTCTGGCTCAACTCATGCCGTTAGATAAAAAAACAATAGTACCACCCTGATTCCCGGGGGCGGGGGACGATGGCTCCTTTGCTGGGCTGCGGCGGGAGGATGGGCTGCGCTGAACCCACCCCCGCCCGCCCTCCATCCCTGGGCTGGCTGGGTGGGGGCCATGGCCCTGGGTTGGCGCCCGCGTGGCGTCTCCGCTCGTCTGCGTGGCTGTCGCGCGCTTGGTGGGGCTCGCGTACGACTGGATGTGATAGGGCGCGCTCGGGTGGGGGGTCCCGGTGCCGGGATTGGCGATGGGGCGGCGTAGGGTCGGTTGCCAACGGGCTTACACTCACAAGGGATTCACACGATTACTGGGTTCTAGATCACAGAGCTGATTTGTGTACTCTCTACCCCTTTCAGTCACTTTGCTTCTAGACTCCCCCACCCCCGTCCCCCTCTTTCCCTGGTCAACAGGCCCCCCACATGGTTTCAACCGAAAATACACCTAGCTGATGATAGCACCAACATATTAGTAGTTAGTGTAGACATTCAATGTATTTCTTGTTGTTGTTTGCGTTTCTTTTCTTTCTTCTCTTGAGTTCCTTTTCTTCTGTTCCCCCATAACCCCTACTCCATAAACGAGGTAGGTTGAATGATCACAATGGGAGTATGTCATACTCTCAATGTGAAACATTAAAATTGTTCAGACCAACCGGGCACTTAGACTTCCATTCTCCATGTCAAACAGCTGAACAGGACAGGTTTGAAAAAAAAAAAAAAAAAAAAAAAACAATAATACCTGACTGCTGCCGACAGCCGCTACACACAACGCCCACATATTGGTACGGTATGGTACGGCGGTAGGTAAATGACAGACTCGGCGGCGTTAGCAGCACATGTATTGAAAACTAGATATGAATTGACAGACTTGCCAGCATTAGTAAACAGCCGACATCTTAAAGCAGTAAACTTCGCTGGAAGGCTGTTGTAGTGAACCTTCTAAGCGAACTGAAAAGTAGACAGAAGGGAAATTATGGAATAACAGGAGCAATTTTAACAACTTTAACGGTTGATTCACAACATTAAATTTATTGAATGTAGTTTGCTGCATGATACAGAATGGGGACTTGATTATTTTATCTACTCTTTTGAACAGTTAACTCGATACTGCTGAAATTCTCGTTTACTTAAGCCTGAGAAGATTTTTGTACAATTTTTGTAACTAATGTACGAAACATTAAAAGCATCTAAAAGCTTGGGTGCACCTGGGTGTTTTATAATCGAATCGTAGCCTCTGATCGTAATCATAATCGAATTCTTAGCTGCCCAACGATTCCCACCTCTACCCACCAGCATTGTTTTCGTCAACACTGATGTTAACGAAAATATTTCGTCAACGAACACTTTTTTCATGATGATGACAAGCGGATAAAGGGCTAAAAACGTGTTTTGGAAGACTAAAACATAACAGCGAGACGAAAATGTGCAATAGTTTCCGTGGCATGTTCACAATGTGTGACATTTTTTGTGTAGTTAGGCTGCATCGTAGCAGAGTCTGGTTGTGTCACTCGTGATGTGCTGCGCCCCCACACCCTTCCTGACCCACCAGTGTATCGTCTCCTGTCTCCTTGCACACACTGTAAGCTTTGTTTTCTTGGCTAGAGAGATTATGCAATGTTGCTTTAGCCTTTAAAGGTCAGTGCTGACTCTGCTGAGTGATAATTGCACACTAAATGTAACTCGTAGCGTTAGCACAGCATTCGCGTTTGTATTAGCATTAGGCTAATGCTAACAGTGAGCGTCCTCTTGAACTCTTGGTGTTAGATTTGAAGCTAGGTTTATGTACCTAGCTTGGCTAAATTGAACACGCAGGAAGTCGATGTAGCTTTTGAGAAGGTTGGTAGTTGCTCCCTCAGTTGCTGTGATAGCAACCCCCTTTATTCAGGGAAAAACAATAGGATGGGAGGGGCAGGAAAGCAACATAGAACATAGAATAGAATACATAGACTACATGAGGGCCACATAGCCCTGGACAAAGGAAAGGCTGACTAGAAGGAAGTTATCCTATCTGGCAACGAACTATTATAAGGAAAGCATGAATGTTAACTGTATGAACAACAATTCTAACACTCGGACAACTTTTTTTACATACAGTTCGTGGCATCAAGTGGGTATAATTAATTGAAAGTAATGTTCTGTTTTCCTGCTGAGTGTATATTATCACCAAGTTGGTGATAGATCTGTAAATGCTATAATATGTGCTCGTCTGTCAATGTTCATTCGAAATAGTTGGATACACTTATTTATTTATTTATCATGATCTTTTTTAATATAATTTTACAGACGGAATTTTTGGGGGGGAAACGTCGACTAAAACTAAAAATCGGTCATGAGTTTTGGTCAAAAAAAAAAAAACTAGATGAAGACAAACACAAGACCAGTGTTGGTTTTGGCAGCCATTTAAATTTTTGTCTTAGTCTTAGTCTTTTGGCTGATAATACTTATTAGTCATATTTTAGTAATTTTAAAATGTGTTGTCTTTGTCTAGTTTTTGTTGACGAAAATCAACACGTCGTCTGTAAAATTTGAAAGTTTCACTCCAAAAATGAATGAATATAAAAAGGTTTCTAACTTTTTCCAATGAACATTGACTGACGAGCCAATACTGTAGCATCTACAAATCTATTACGTGAAAATACACACTCAGCAGGAAAACAGTACATTATTTTCAATTAATTACACTCACTTGGACGCAACGAACTGTATGAAAAAAAAAAAAAGTTGTCCGATAGTTTAAAAGAATGCTCGCCGTTAGCAATAGCCTAATGCTAACACGAACGTTAATGTTATGCTAATGCTATGAGTTACATTTGGTGTGGGAGGATCACTCAGCGCAGACCTTTAAAGGCTAAAGCAAGATCGCATATTCTTTTTTGCCAAGATAAGAACACAAATCTTACCATGTGTGTCTCAAAACAAGCAATGGGAAGACTGGAGAGGACACTAGTGGGTGAATTGGCGGGCGCAGCACGTCACATGAGTGACACAACCAGACACTGCTACGATGTAGGCTAACTCCACATAAAATGTCAGTAATTGTGAACATGTGACAGAAACTATAGCACATTTTGTTCTCATTTTAGTCTCGTCAGACGAAAACTGGCATTCGTGTCGTTATGTTTTACTCTCCTAAGACACGTTTTTAGCTCATTATCGTCTCGACATTGTAAGGAATTGTTTGTGGACTAAATATTTTCGTTATAGTCATCGTTGACGAAAACAACACTGAATAAGACTAATAAGTGTTATCGTCCAAAACAAGACGACTATGCAGTTTTTATTAAAATTTGTTTATTAATGCAATCTTATATAAAATAAAGATTAATAATAGAAAAATAACCTAATCATGATTGCGCTAGCCCTCTCATTCAAAATTGATTGGACGTCTAGGGTTGTCAATGGCAGCCAATGAGTTAATATTACTCATCTGACAATATTAATTAATTGGGAGGGCTGGCAGTATGTATTTGATTGCTGCCAACGCCCTAGTCAAATTGTATTGGATGTTTAGCACCTAGGGTGACCAAATGTCAGGTTTTAGGACAGACACTCAGCCTTTTCAGTGGTGTATCCAGCGTCCAGCGAAACACATGAGCTGGACACTATTTGTCCGGCTTTCAGAGAAAATAGGCCGCAGTTCATTTTATGTGACGCAACTCAGCTCCACGGTTGTAACAACTGGTCTGCAATTGGTCAAGAGTGGCTTCAGTTAAAAACATCCTATTTCATTGGTTCAATAAAATGTAAACGTGTGGCCATCTGACGACATCTTTTTCTCGCCGAGATTTTACAGCTAGCAAACATGCCAAAACGGTGGACATCTTTTAACAATGAATGGACGAAAGAGTAAAATTACCTCACCAAAAGCAGTCGAGTCTCGTTCCACGGTTTCTGCACACTTTGCCGGTTTAATGTGACATTAGCAGCAGGGGCATAACGGCTGTAGATTTATTGTTGACCTTGATTGTTTTGACCTTGTGGAAGAGGACACCCTAATAGCACCGTCAATGGCAGTGAAACATGATCACTCAATGCCACCCATCTCAGTTCAAATGGATTTTATGTCTATCACTTTCAATAGCAGTGAAAAAGTTAGACGATATTCTCTTAAATGGCTTACTAAAAGACACACAAAGAGTTTTGGGTTTTGATAAATACTCTATTATCTGGTTTTGATGAATTTTGGTAATAACAAACATTATTAGCTTGTCATCATTGTGATACTTACTATATTTGTTTTCCACAGTAAGTTTTTGACCTTCAACCAATTTAAGAGGTCGCATTCAGTCGTCCAACTCTTAAAAACGATTAGTGACTTTTTTTTTTTTTTTTTAGCATTGAAGCGTATTTTCTCTCTTGCCAAAACGTTAGCAAGAAGCTTGCTAAGTCCGAACTAATGAAAAATCACATGCTGACATGAAAAAGAATGAGCGAACAAACCAAGTCAACTGTTGATTAAAAAAATCCAGCACACACTCCAAAAACTGATCATCATAGCCCATTTTTCAAATAATTTTCATAAAGGAAGTTATATGCGCTTGTTGTTACAAGCGAGGTGCGATTTGAGTCATCGATTCAGTGGTGTCGAGCAGAGCCAGATGTGTTTTGAGTAGGTTGTAAATGCTACCCTGTGTTCACGCCACATGTCGCAGGGTTAACAACAGGCCAGTTATTACACCCAAAACTCTAGAGAAAGTGTGGTTGAAATGAAATTTTACGGATGAGGTGAAATATGTCATGTCGTTTATCAGGAAATAAGGTTGGTGGTGGAAATGGGTTGTAATGAAGCGCGATTGGTGCCCCAGAAGCAATTTATTTTTACCTCCGTGTCACAGTGTGGCTTTTGTGTGCTCGCCATCATGACTGGAATGAGGAATTCGCTCTCACGCCTGAGCACAACTCTACCGCTTAATTACATGATCGCCAATCACATCATTTACCAAAATGGCTCAAGAGTGAGTGTGGATGGTAAATTTTATAGTGGAGAAACTAGCTAAATTGGGATCAGGATTTTTTCACAATTTTTTCAAAACTCAATTGTTGTCTTTTAACTTGTAGTTTTAAAGAATCCGATATGAAAACAAACTACAGAATAGTTAAACTTATTGTGCATGTTTGTGTTTGAAACATCAGACCCAAAATAAACAAAAAATACAAAGTCAATAAACCAAAAATACATAAATTTAAAATTATATATATATTCTCCTCCTTTCTCTTTCTCCCTCCTCCTCTCTTCTTCTTGTTTTCTTATTCTTCTTCACCCCAAAAAAAAACAAAAAAACCCAAAAAAAACACTTAAAAAAATTCTTGCGCAAATTACCCACTCCCGACTCAGGGAGGTAGTGAATCCTTTTAGCTGGGAATTAACACACTAGATCACCCGCTCGTGTGCTGTCTCTCCTCACTGACCACCACCAGAAAACAATAGGGAGAACATTTGTTTCAGGAAATTAAAAGTCGAAACTCCGAGGCGCAATGAAGGTGAGGGCCGGCTCTTGGCAACTGGCCGCGGTGGGATCCCGGGCCCGCCACCGGGGAAACGGGCTCGGCCTATAGATTCAAGATTTTGCCAATTTTGGAGTATTTTAGATAAAAGTGAATTAGGTACCCTACAAAAGAGCCTTCCTGAGAAGTCTACTGCTTTAAGATGGCGGCTGTTTACTAACGCCAGCGAGTTGTTCATTTCGCATCCAGTTCTCTATACATGCCCGCCGGCTTCTCCAGGATCGCTCGCGTCCCCTATATATATATATATTTGTTTGTTTTACACTGGAGACCCCCATATACAGACACAGCGCAACCGCTTTTGTTTCAACCCAGCCATAAAAAGAAGATAAGTAATAATATTTATTATTGGAAATGTCTATCATTTTTAGCTTAAAATCATTAATTGATGTCTAATATTTAGTTTTTAAAAAAGACTTTAAAAAATTATTCACTCAAATATTTTAAACTTTTAAACAAATTACGTCACAATGAAAAAAATAGTGTCTGTAAATAGGTCACAGATATCTACCTCATAACTATCGCTTAATCGAATTTTTTTTGTTACTGTCGCATTTTCTCCGATATTTTAGATGATAAATAATCGATCCAAACAACGAAACATTGAAAAAAAAAAGTTTTAAAGGGTAAATATGTGAAAAAGAAAATCTCGACCACTCCTTGATGTCTGTTGCGACCCTTGTTATATTACCATGTTTCACCCATAAAATCCCCCAAAAGTCCGGCTGTGGCCATTCACAACTGTATCTTGACACTCGGTGAGACATGCTACACAGTGTTTTTGGATCAAAACGAGGTAAGTACGCGATAATATCTCGTTAAAATCATGGTGTCTGTAATTATGCTAAACAAATGATTATAACAATATATTTGAGAGAAAAGCATGTTATTTTGCCTCATTCAAATCTTAATACTTGAGCATTTAAATATGTAAACTAAAGTGCAATCACATTCGTAAATGAATGGCTGCTGGTTTTTGAAATGTAAATAAAGCAATCTATTGTGATAAAACAACAAAATTGCAATAACTGCATTAACTATCAAAGTGAAGTCTAACTGTAACTGTAGTCTTGAAACAAATCTGAATAAGAAAAAAACATTGCAATAAAAAATGCAAACTGGTTAAACTAGTAGCCGAGATCTGTCATGACAGAACATCGCTTCTTCTGTCTTGCTTTTGTAAATTATTTTTTGTAGAATACAAAGAGCTTAATTGTTAGGGTTGTTCTATGTATTTTTTAATGAATGTTTTTGAGGTTTTTGTGCAGGTATATTCATTATTTTTAGAGTTGAATAAGTTTTTGTCAGCGTGTGAATTGTGTCTTCTGTTTTTTATTTACATTACACCACGTGTTTGAAGTGCATTTTATCTTTTAATGCACAATATGTATCATTTTCTTAACTCAGGTGGAGTATCGTAAATACCTTGAAAAGCATCAACATTGGGCTATTTTTCATGGACTCCATTGCCAAACAGTAATCAGGCTACTATTTGTCCTCAAATTTTATGATCTATGATCTCTATGATAAAATCACCCGGGCCTAGGTTCTCTTTAGTCTGAGGTCAGGGGGTAGGGGCTTCAACTCCCTACGACGCTAACTACGATATGCTCCAAAGAAAATGGAGGGATGAGTTAAATGGCAGCCATGCATGCGATGTCTTCCCTATTCCATCAACAAAGAATAACGGCGAACATGTGAAGCATGTGATTAAAATAGAAAAGAAGAAAAATAAGCAATCCTACCCATAAATCTTCAAAGGGCAAGTGACTCATTTGGATAATTAAAAAAAAAAAAAAAAAAAAAACCACAACGTATCCCTATTATTGTTGTTTTCGTCAACGATGATGACAATGAAAATATTTTTCGTCAACGAACAATGTTTTCATGACGATAATGAAAAGATAACGAAATAAAAACGTGTCTTGGGACACTTAAACGTTACGAGACAAATACCGGCTTTCGTCTGACAAGACAAGACAAGAATATGACAAAATACGCCATAGTTTCTGTCATATGCAAACAATGTGTGACATTTTCTTATTGTACGAGTAGTTAGCCTGCATTGTATCAGTGTTTAGTCGTGTCAGTCATGTAACGTGCTGCACCCACCTACCGGTATCCTCTCCAGACTATCTTGTCTTGAAACACATGGTAAGAATCATTTTTTTATCTCGGCAAGGGAGAATATGCAATGTTACTTTAGCCTTTAAAGGTCTGTGTGTTGAGTAATCATCACAGACATAATGTAAATTGTAGCATTAGCGTAGCATTCACATTAGCACTAACAGTTAGTATGGCGAGCATCGTCTTAAACTCTTGGGCAACTTTTTTTTTTTTTTTTTTACATACAGTTTGTTGTGTCTAGGAGGGTATGTTTATTGAAAATAAAGTACTTTTTTCTTGCTGAGTGTGTATTATCATCAATTTGGTGTTGTCCTTGTAGATGCTACAATATCTGCTCGATTGTCAATGTTCTTTTGAAATTGTTCAAAATCTTTATTTTTAGACTAAAGCGTTTTAATTCCAAATTTGTCTGGGTGTTCATCAACGAAAAATAGACGAAGACATTTTGAAATTGCTACGATATGACTTTGAGACTAATAAGTATTAGACTAAGATGAAAATTAAAAGGGCTGCCAAAAACAACACTGACCCTATAAAGACTTGGCGTCCGCATACATATACATTACATTTGGGTCATGTCATGTAGGTCACACTTGTTTGTTAATATTGGGGCCAAGTCTGCCCTCCCAGTCAAAATGGATTGGATGTCATTCACTGTCAATTGTACTGAAACATGATCATATATGAGTCAAGACTAGCTGTAACTATTTTTTAGCACAAAACCTTGGATTTCGTCATCAATACTGTATAGTCCTTTCTATTTCGTGTATGCTTTGGAAAAATGGCAATGTTTAGGTTCCATACACCGTTTTATTACGATGTTTTAACTATATGTATTGTGTATTTGGGTTACTAGAAAAGCAAGATTGACCTTTCCCGAGACTGGTGAATTGGTGCCCACTTCCTGCTATTGAAGCTTCTGAAAATGGCTCCACAGTGGGAGAACTGGATGGACAATGGCACAGCACGATGGACAATAGATCAGAGACCGTCGACTGGTCCCTGACATATAAACACAAGGCACTTCAAAACCCGGCAATTCTATGCCAACACAGTGGTTGTAAGACTTTGACAATAGTCGAAAACATGATTTGCTGTCGACATGTGAAAGCGTATAATTTCCTTATTGGCTGCCATTGACAGAGCAAGACGTCAAATCCATTTGAAGTGGGAGCGTTGGTTAATTTTCTGCCACATCCCTATAGTAATGGATCAGATGTCTCGTGATAAACTTATTTAAATTTTACGGCAGAAGCATGAAAAAAGACACATGATTGGATGTTAATCATTGTCAACGGTCATAAAAGGTCCTGCATTATTTATATGCAGAGGTTGCTGCAAGCTAACTGGTCATTATGGCGGTGCGTGTCTCATAGGGCTGTTCGATCTGACTTCCGTGTTCGCCACCGCGGCCTCGTTCGCTCGAGTCAGTTCACGAAAATTTACAAATACCTATAAAGTCACCCAGGCCTAGTGTCTCATTTTTTCCATAACAAAATAGAATCAATGCGCACATGCACTTGTAAGTTGCTGTGGAAAGCAACAAACTGCTGGCAAGCACATTTGACCCGGCCGCAAACAGGGAGGCGAACACTTGAAACCAGATGGCGTGCAAAGATGATTTGTTCAAAGGAAGCACTGACATGAAATTGACTCATTCAAGCTTTCAACTTGAGACCTTGAGAATGAATTACAGACCTATTTGGAGCGTGCGAGAAGAACCAAGAGTCTTGTTCACCATATTCTTTTGCTTGGGTTCCTGTTGAAAAGCAAACTTTGTTCGTCTCAGCCGTTAAAACGTTCCTTAAGGCAGTTTACGGGAAGACAACGCAGATATTGAATGAGCATTCAGGGACAAATGGAGTGTTAACTTATAAGCTGCCACTGACAACTATAGACGTCCAATTCATTTAAAGTGAGAGGACTGGGAATGATTGCTCATCTTATAGTTCCATTCCATTTTTATTGATAAAAAAAAAAAAAGGGAAACAGTCGAATTATCTACAGTAGCTTTTTAAATTAACCCTTGTATTAGTTTAGAGGTCTGCCTATACAATATATTTGCTAGTGACCTGGTTAAGTTGGGAATACAAAAAATACTTTTGAATTTTGTTTACCCAAACTTGAAAACCATGGAACCCCAAAAGGGTCAAAATTAAAGAAATAAAGTGTAGTGACCACTACAGCTGCCAAACATAATTCACCCACGGAACTAATGTGGGAGATGCTGTGTTCCGGAGGGGAACTTTTTGACGCACGGTTTTTTGATTAGATGCTTTCTGGAAGTTTACATAACAGTCCATCGACTTTACCAAATGCTAACGACCAGACACTACCAAATGCTAGCACAGCACGCCAGACTCCACGATACAGCCAATCACTTAACTGACTCCGCCTTATGTATTTGATCGACAGAAGGCAATAGCGTACCATACGAATGCTATTATTAGACCGCAAGACTATGTGACGACACCATTGTAAACCGGAAGGGAGTCAACATAGAGGTGCGCTCGCATACAACCCCTGCTAGTAATCTTTCATAAAAGAACATGCCGAGTAAACATGCTGCTATGGAACTTGTAGAAACGACCCCAGACATTACGACATATGAAGGATGTTTTATTCATACGTTTCCCGCAGCCAAAAAAAGAGGAAGAAATGTGAACAATGGTTCAACTTGTGTGGAAGACCAAAAGACCAGTTTAACGCCAGCAAGGTGAAGTCATTCACCTTCATACGCAGTGAACATTTTTTTAGGGGCCATGGTTCTACAAATCACAATACTGATCCATTGCTTGCCAAAGCCTTTTTTTTCACGAAGAAAGGGAAAAAGGCCCAGATAGCAGAACGACATTGAATAAACGTTGATTTTCCATCAAAATCATTAGTATGGTTGATATCGAAATTTTCGACGTCAAGTGACAAACTCTTGATTATGGGATTTAACTGAAAAACAAGATTGATTCTAAAGAGCACACAAACACATCTGGGGTCCACATGCTTTTATCGAGGTCCCTGGATGCCAGTTTGACACCTGTACGACAGTAGGAAGGTGATTAATGTGTTTCGTTAGCATGTTAGTTAATACGCCAAAGTAACTGTGTGATCACTGTAAAAACAGATGATTTTTAAAGCAACTTTGGTTCAGCTTTCACTCTCAATGCCAGCCAAAAAGTTAACTGTCAGCAATTCTAGATTTAAAAAGGGCAGCAAAACAAAATTTCAAAGCTTTTTGAACTCATTACCTTCACTAACGATGTCCACGGCTGTAGTGCTGGCTTTGAACTTCATGGCATAGAGGTCAGACACTTTAACCGTGCAGGCTTTAATAGTCAGAACTTCCACAGCAATGTCTTTGGCAGCATAATTAAAAGAGGCCAGGCTCTGGTGGGCATACATGATTAGCACTTTCTTTGCGGCCAAAGCTAAGAAAAAAAATTATAACTTGTTGTAGCACTTAAAAAAACACTTACAGGAATCAAACTTACCCATTTCTGAAGTCAGCTGCCACAAAGTTCACAGTTACTAGGCTGAAGAACCACTGCAGTAATTGCACGAGTCACTATGATTCGATTCACAATCAAGTCCTTAATCTTACCTGTTGTGGGCAAGTAAAGTCGAGTCAAGTCTCGAGGTCATGTCGAGTCGAGCGAATGCTCGGTCGGTGCGGGAGTCCGCATTACTGCAGACACTACACCAATCCGCCTGTCTATTTCCCGCTCCCTCCTACCCTCACTCGTGAACAAGACCCCAAGATACTTGAACTCCTCCACATGAGGCAGGATCTCATCCCCGACCCGGAGAGGCCACTCCACCCTTTTCTGACTGAGGACCATGGTCTCGGATTTGGAGGTGCTTATCTTCATCCCAATTGCGTCACAGCTTGATGAAGCCAACAGCACCACATCATCTGCAAAAAGCAGAAATGCAATGCTGAGGTCACCAAACCAGACCCGTCAATGCTTCTGCTGCAGTAATGCCGGGAATGTGGACCAAACTCTGACACCGGTCGTACAGGGACTGAACATCCCTTACCAAGGGGCTCGGTACCACGTACTCCCAGAGCACCCCCGAAGGACTCCCTGAGGCACACGGTCGAACACCTTCTCCAGATCCACAAAACACAGGTAGACAGTATGAGCGAACTCCTATGCACACTCAAGGACCCTACCGAGGGTGTAGAGCTGGTCCACTGTTCCACGGCTGGGACAAAAACCACACTGCTCCTCCAGAATCCGAGATTCAACTTCACGACGGACCCTCCTCTCCAGCACCCCTGAATAGACTTTAACGGGGAGACTGAGGAGTGTGATCCCTCTATAATTGGAAGACACCTTCCGGTCCCCATCCTTAAAAAGGGGGACCACCACCCCGGTCTGCCAATCCAGAGGCACTGTCCCTGATGTCCACACGATGTTGTAGAGGCATGTCAGCCACGACAGCCCCAGAACATGCAGAGCCTTTAGGAACTCCGGGCGGATCTCATCGACCCCCGGGGCCTTGCCACTGAAGAGCTTTCCAACCACCTCAGTGACTTCAACCCCAGAGATCGGACAGCTCAGTCCCCAGACTCCACTTCTTCAAAGGAAGGCGTGTCGATGGAATTGATGAGGTCTTCATAGTATTCTTCCCGACTCACCACGTCCCGAGTCGACGGCAGCAGTACCCCATCTTCACTCATTTGTTAATTTTGTAATAAAAAAAAATAATAATAACAGTAAAAATTCCCCATTCACATTCATTGACATTGACATTGTGTCAGGGAATGCGCGGGCAGGCAGATTGTATGGACCCAAAAGCAGAGAAACAAAAATGCAAGGCAGGAGGCAGATGGCGATGAACTCAAAAAACGTTTTAATTATAATTAACAAAATCACAAAGTACAAACAAAAGGGCTAGGGCTCAAAAGGCAATGTTCAAACAAAACTTACTTAAGCGAAGGGACTGGTACACGAGGGCGCGGAACGGACTTGACTTTGGCAGAGACAGACATTGACACAACAAGGGGTGACAAGAAACTGGGTCTTTATATACACACGCAGACAAGGGGTAACGAGACGAGGAACAGCTGGGTAACACAGGTGGATGCAGATTGCAGGATACACTGGGAGAACACACACAGGTCAAATCAATGGTTAATCACAGAGACAAGTCACACTAGGAAAAACCCAACACAAAACCTAACAGTTTCTGTCTGGGATTGCTGGGCGGGCAGGTGTGTGAGGACCCAAACGCAGGAAAACAAAAGCAGCAAAGCAGGTGGCAGAGAACTCCAAAAATGGTTTTAATTATAACTAACAAAAGCACAAAGTACAAACAAAAGGACTGGGGATCAAAAGGCAAGGTTCTAAACAAAACTTACTTAAACGGAGGGACTGGTACACGAAGGCTTGGAGAGGTCTTGACTTTGACACAGACAGACATTGACACAACAAGGGGTGACAAGAAACTGGGTCTTTATATACACACGCAGACAAGGGGTAACGAGACGAGGAACAGCTGGGTAACACAGGTGGATGCAGATTGCAGGATACACTGGGAGAACACACACAGGTGAAATCAATGGTTAATCACAGAGACAAGTCACACTAGGAAAAACCCAACACAAAACCTAACACATTATTCATTCAATTCCAATTGTCAAGTATTAGCATGAACAAAAAATTCACCATTGTCTCTCATTCACCTTCAACTCTGACCCACAAAAAATGTGAACTTCATTGACTATTTGTTCACCTGAGAAAAAAATCAATCCAAATGAATTGGACGTCTATCGCCGTCAATGGCAGCGAATGCATTAATGTTGCGTGCTTGTGTTAGTTTTCTTGGAAATTTTCAAATTACATAAGGCCGGAGGCAACCACTGCATCTCTTTTGTTGTCGTTTAACGCTCTCAAAGGAAAGAGGCAAGCGCATCAAAGGCAAACACGAGCTGGCACACATCTGGAAGTCCAATCCCTTGCATGTGCCATCTATCCCGCGGCAGGTCTGCTTCAGATTACCGTGCGACTTTTATGCACCCCTGCCAAGAGGGCATGACGGGGAAGCCGTCAAAGCTATGTTGTTGAAGATTTAAAGAAAATGTGCTGTTTATGACGCTGTGTTTTTACAACACCCATATAGCGGATGGCGAGGGATAATGCGTTTTAACCACATGGCTTTTGTTTGGCTTCTTGCTGGTAGGTTTCATACATAAAGAGGTGTTGTGTCATACTGTACTCCAAGAAAGACTTGCCTGAAGGGCATCTGTTGCATGCTTTCTGGAAAGAAGGAGCTTTAGAGGGAAAAAAAAACATTGAAAAGTAATTTAAAAGTAAAAAATAAAAGAAAAAATAATTAAGTTATTAGCCGCCATTGACGGCAACAGACGAACCAGAGTTGCTGTAAAAAAGAGCTGCTTTTACTTCAACCACTCAATGACTTTTTCCAATTACCACTAACAAAACAGTATCTAAGGAAAAACATCAACAGTCTGCTTACTGCATAAAAGGCTTTAATTTTATTTCAGAGATTAACATTGGTTTCATTAACAGCAATAGAGGTCCAACCCATTTTGACTGGGAGAGACTTGCAGTCAAATTGGATTGGACTTCTATCACCGTCAATAGTACATGACACAACATGACAACTCAATGCGAACCGTCCTAGTTGAAAGGGATTTGACGTCTGTCAAAGTCAATGGCAGTGAGCGAGTTTAAGAAAAACTTCAGGCCTCGCTTCTAGAAGAAGAAATATTTGGTCTGGTGACATCTTGTGGCGATCTTAATAATCACATGCCGATCGACTATGTTTATTAGTCGTGTGTGCTGTAGAAACTATTACTTTTTTCTAACTAAATTCATGTCCATTCATTTTCAGAGGTTACACTATGAGCAAACAAGATGGTGGTGTGCCACCATTGGTATTCCTAAACCAACCTTAACCCCTAACACTCACGAGAAATTGGTCAAAAATAAATAAATGAATAAATAAAATCATGAAATTCTAAGTACTAAAATAAAAAAATTATCCTCGACCTTATTAATTTCACTGAATAAAATTAAAACAATTAAATTTTTTAGTAGTTTTTCCCCTGAATGACAAAGATTCCTCGTGAAATCAATTAAATAAGTCTAAAAAACAAACCAAAAAAAACAAGTCTTTTTTAAATCAAATGTGTTTATGTGTAAAATGTATACATGTGTAATGCTGTTCATTGTATAATATGAGCAAAAATACAGTTTTTCTTTTATTTCCACAGTAACATTTGCTGTATAAATATGTTAAATATTAGTCAGTACATTTTTTTCAACAGATTATAATGTAGAACATAATGAACATGCAGTGGCGCCTCCAGAAATTTTTCAGAGGGGTGGCCAGATGGGGCCACTTAAAATTTTGGGGTGGCACACCAAACCTAACAGCCATAATTTCAGGTTTTCATTATGTTATTGCAGTAAAAAGGTCAGGGGAAAACTATCAGAAAGACTTAAGGACACGTCTTCTGATATACTTTGTTGTATTGTGTAATATTTTATGTTACTAATGATTTAATGTGCATAGTCCATAACTGTCCAGTCAACATTATGTGTTCCACAACAATTCAGTTTTTTTGTGTTATGTATATATTAGGCATAAGGTCTACATTTAACAAAACAAAATAATTACTGGGGAAAAGCAGGTGCTGGCAGATTTGCATTTGGGATGAAATGCATAACTGATGCTACAACAATCTACGATTTACTGGCAAGCGGGCTGGCCAGTGGGGTGGCCAACAAATTTATAGGGGTGGCCTTGGCCACCCCTGGCCACCCCCTGGGGGCGCCACTGTGAACATGTCCTGTGATTGGCTGGCAACCAGTTCTGGGTGTATCACTTCTTCTGCCCATAGTTAGCTGGGATAGGCTCAGTGACCCTAGTGAGGACAAATACTGTAATACAGAAAATTACGGTAATGATTTAATTAAATACTGTAATTATTATTTTTTAAAAACTGTGATTTATTATTCATAGTTTTTGACTGTTGTTGTAAAATCAACAATTAAAACATAATAATTTTACGATAATTCGTTGTGATGGGAATAGTATCTTTTCTCATATTTACCGTTCGACTGTTTGTATTACTCTAACACACTTAATGAAATCCATCAGGGAATAGTATCTTTTCCCATATTTACTGTTGGACTGTTTGTATTACTATAACGTACCCAATATAAAATAAATAGCATTTATATCATAGTTTAAGGAAAACAAGCAGAATATATTTGACATAGGGCATAAGAGATACATGATGCCTTCTGACCACGGAAGCCCAACACATGCGTCATGCAGCTTACTGAGCAAGATTGACACTGACTAGCAGGTGATTGGCAAGACATCTACAAACCCATGTCTGCAACACATAATCCCACAATCAGCTCTTCAGGACAGTCCAGAACAAATGGCGGGACATCCTGTAATACCACAACACCCGATAACAAAAACAACTCTAAGTTTGATAGCTCGCCACCTCTCAGACGTCAAGGTAGGCCGAAGCTCCCACCTCAGTTGCCTCAGTAACCATGACTCAGCAACGAATGGTGACGCACGAACTTGACCGCCAAAATCTGCAACAGAAGAATTATCCTAGACATCACCTAGGCACACCCTTCGTACAGCCCACCGGTACAGCAGACTTCAAAAAGACTGAACTTTTAGCTAACAACTGTCACTTCTCGGGGACATTCCGATGTGCTCGTTGTTTTGTTGACCCTGGATCCAGAAATGCCTCTCTGTCGGGGACCTATTTGCTGTGTGACTTACTGTTTGATCTCTGTTGACCTGAATAAATTGTCAACTTGTGTTTCGAAGCCGTCTACCAGCTTTCAAAATGGAGTCAGTATAAAGGGGGTTAAAATTAACGTGAACGCGTGGAGTTTGGCCTTTTGACCGGGTTGTCGGGTTTCGCTGGCCCAAGTCGTTGGAGCTGCACCAGCGCGAGTCCGACGGTTCGGCTGGCATGTTTCCGGCAATCTAGCTAAAAGGTCAGATTACTTCAGCTTTTAAAACTTTTTCCTGTTTCCTTTAGTAAAATACAACCAGTGTTTTTCCATGAATTTGACAGGGTGCTGTTTTTCAAAATGTGGTGTTAGGAACCTTTTACAGCACAAGTGTTGCTACCAATTGACTCACATGTTTTGACCTGTGTGTACAGACCGACTAAACATACAGTACTTAGTTTTAAAGCAAACAAACAGCAACCGTTAAGCAATGGATGCCATTGGAAGGAGCCCATGTAAACTGAGCCATTGACGGGCATAGACGTTGAAGTGGTTGAACAAGATCTTGCACGTTTGTCAGCCTCGGAAGAGGCGGCCAAAATTTCTGCAAGTGTTCAGTGAACTGTGAACGCCACACACTCAAGTTTCATCGACAGTGTCCAAAGTCAATCATCAGTTTGGCCTCCAAGTGAAAGGCGCGCTTCAGTGATTCAATAACAAATGTAAGTGGTTGTGAGAAGCATGTGTGGAAAGTACCGAATTACATTTACTCTCGTAACTGTAACTAAGTGGTCAAATTTATAACTTCTATACACAAAGAACCGAAATTCACAAATGGTTTGGTTTATTATAAACCCTGATAACATGGCTATGATTCAGGCTGGGTTTTGAGAATACAGTATATTATAATTATTCTTAACTCATTAGGTGCCACTTCTAGCATAGACATCCACTCCATTTGAAGTAAAATAGATAAATTATTCCTTCGGTGATCCCCCATAGGGGAAATTCAGGTATTGCAGCATAGTCAAAAGTATAAAACATAGAAAAGTAAGAGAAATATATAAAAGGTATATATTAGAATATTGTGATAAAGTTCTTTACTTTCTGTAATGCAATTAAAAAAACAAAAATGTCATACATTCTGGATTCATTACACATCAACTGAACTATTTCAAGCCTTTTATTATTTTAATATTGCTGAATTTGGCTTACAGCTTAAGAAAACTCAAAAATCCTATCTCAAAATATTAGAATATCATGAAAAAGTATACAAGTAGGCTATTCAACTAATCACCTGAATCATCTAATTAACTCGAAACACCTGCGAGGGTTTCCTGAGCCTTAAAAACACTCAGCTTGGTTCAGTAAACTAAATCACAAGTATGGGGAAGACTGCTGATCTGACTGCTGTCCAGAGGACCATCATTGATACCCTCCATCAGGAGGGTAAGACACAAAAAGAAATTTCTCAAAGAGCAGGCTGTTCACAGAGTGCAGTTTCAAAGCATATCCACAAAAAGTCTGTTGGAAGGGAAAAATGTGGCCGGAAACGCTGCACAACCAAGAGAGATGACCGCAGCCTTAACAAAATTGTGAAGAAGAGCCGCTTCCAGAATTTGGGGGAGCTTCAAAGACAGTGGGCTGAAGCTGGAGTCCAGGTATCAAAAGCCACAGTTCACAGACGTGTCCGGGAAATGGGCTACAATAGCCGTATTCCCATGGTCAAGCCACTTCTGAACTCAAGACAACGGAAGAAGCGTCTGACTTGGGCTATGGAGAAGAAGCACTGGACAGTTGCAGAGTGGTCCAAAGTCCTCTTTTCAGACGAAAGCAAGTTTTGCATTTCATTTGGAAGTCAAGGCGCCAGAGTCTGGAGAAAGGCTGGAGAGGAGCAAAATCCAAGTTGCTTGAAATCCAGTGTGAAGTTCCCACAGTCAGCAATGGTTTGGGGAGCCATGTCAGCTGCTGGTGTTGGTCCACTGTGTTTCATCAAGTCCAGAGTAAATGCAACTGTGTACCAAGAGATTTTAGAGCACTACATGCTTCCATCTGCTGAAAAGCTCTATGGAGATGAGGATTTCATTTTCCAGCATGATCTGGCACCTGCCCACAGTGCCAAAACCACCAGTAACTGGTGCACTGACCATGGCATCACTGTCCTTGATTGGCCTGCTAATTCCCCTGACCTGAACCCCATCGAGAATTTGTGGGGTATAGTTAAGAAGAAGATGAAAGACACCAGACCTACAAATGCAAATGAGCTGAAGGCCGCTATCGAAGCATCCTGGGCATCAATAACACCTCAGCAATGCCACAGGCTGATTGCCTCCATGCCACGCCGGATTGATGCAGTAATCCGTGCAAAAGGATTCCCAACCAAGTACTGAGTGCATCAATGGACATTTTCAAATGTTTGATTTAGTTTTGCTGTTATTAAATTATTTTTTTACTTGGTCTGAGGAAGTATTCTAATTTTTTGATATAGGATTTTTGAGGTTTCTTAAGCTGTAAGCCAAAATCAGCAATATTCAAATAATAAAAGGCTTGAAATAGTTCAGTTGATGTGTAATGAATCCAGAATGTATGACATTTTTGTTTTTTTAATTGCATTACAGAGAGTAAAGAACTTTATCACAATATTCTAATTTCCTGAGACAGTCCTGTATACAACTAAAATAAGTACAAGTGGAATCTAAAGTGACAGTGAAGATATGTGCTATGACACAATAAAAATGCATATCCAATGTGAGTGTGTGCGTCATACGCAGAGATTGGGGGGTCATAGCCCCCCCTGGTGACCTAAAATGTCATTGCATGTAATTGACTGATATACGTATATGAATTTAGAATTAAGACTTTGCCGGTAAAATGGTGTCTATAAAAGTTGTAAAGCAATAAAACAAACAATAAAAATGGATGAAATGAACAAAAAAAAATATTTTTATGATGGGCCAAAATTATTTTTTAACAGATCATGTGACTAGCACCTGAGAGACGATCATTTGCTTTGCTTAGCCAAAACCACCTGAGGACAGAAGATGCAAGATAGATATACATAATTTTTTCAAACCTAAACTTTCATTAGCGACAACAACTACTGAGCGAAAACCAAGGATTGAATATGTGGACTATGAAACGCCGGAGATCACCAGCAAAATGTTGAGTGGAGTTTCAGTTTGCCCCACTAAAGACGTTAATTGTACATCAGAGCCACCACCGGGCGTACCATATTCAATGGACGACGATCTATGCCTAAAGCATATCTGTCCTAAGCAGCCTGATTTAGAATTCCCCTAAAAATGATGGGAAACAAAAAAAAACAATAACCTTATTTTCAACGTATGATCATAAATATTCCTGGCTGGAATATTCAGTCAAAAAGGATGCGGCGTCTACGTCTCCACTAGGTACGACAGAAAAATGTGCACGCTCACACACGCACGCACACACACCCACACAGCATGGGCTAAGCTACTATCCGAGCATATACAGTTGGGCAAATAAGTATTTAGTCAACCACTAATTGTGCAAGTTCTCCCACTTGAAAATATTAGAGAGGCCTGTAATTGTCAACATGGGTAAACCTCAACCATGAGAGACAGAATGTTTTAAAAAATCCAGAAAACCACATTGTTTGATTTTTAAAGGATTTATTTGCAAATAATGGTGGAAAATAAGTATTTGGTCAATACCAAGAGTTCATCTCAATACTTTGTTATGTACTCTTTGTTGGCAATTACGGAGGTCAAACGTTTTCTGTAACTCTTTATAAGCTTTTTACACACTGTTGCTGGTATTTTGGCCCATTCCTCCATGCAGATCTCCTCTAGAGCAGTGATGTTTTGGGGCTGTCGTTGAGCAACACGGACTTTCAACTCTCTCCACAGATTTTCTATGGGTTGAGATCTGGAGACTGGCTAGGCCACTCCAGGACCTTGATATGCTTCTTACGAAGCCACTCCTTTGTTGCCCTGGCTGCGTGTTTGGGATCATTGTCATGCTGAAAGACCCAGCTACGTCTCATCTTCAATGCCCTTACTGATGGAAGATTTTCACTCAAAATCTCTCGATACATTGCCCCATTCATTCTTTCCTTTACACAGATCCGTCATCCTGGTCCCTTTGCAGAAAAACAGCCCCAAAGCATGATGTTTCCACCCCCATGCTTCACAGTGGGTATGGTGTTTTTCGGATGCAATTCAGTATTCTTTCTCCTCCAAACACGAGAACCTGTGTTTCTACCAAAAAGTTCTATTTCTGTTTCATCTGACCATAACACATTCTCCCAGTCCTCTTCTGGATCATCCAAATGCTCTCTAGCGAACCGCAGACGGGCCTGGACGTGTACTAGCTTCAGCAGGGGGACACGTCTGGCAGTGCAGGATTTGAGTCCCTGGCGGCGCATTGTGTTACTGATATTAGCCTTTGTTACTGTGGTCCCAGCTCTCTGTAGGTCATTCACTAGGTCCCCCCGTGTGGTTCTGGGATTTTTGCTCACCGTTCTTGTTATAATTTGTGTGTGTGCAAGAGTGAAAAAGAGGTGTGTGAGAAAGTGTGACTGTGATAGTCGTCCTCATGTTTAATGGACAAATGGGTGGGTTGGAAGAAAACTGAAATTCATTCACTGTCACATCCTCACAGTCCACAGCAGAAGAATGAAAAGAGCCACATGATTTGGACGTCTGTCATCGTCAATGGCACTGAAAGACTTATGTATGCAGTAAAATTGCTGCATCTTCGTTAGAAAATTGAAAGTTGAATATGGAGCAATTTCGAAGAACCTGTTCTATTTACTATAATGTATTATATTTTTGATTGTTTTATGTTAACATCTCCAAAAACCCGAGGCTATGCAATAGTGCACCGTGCTTTTCAACCAAGTAGATGCACACATAAGTACTACCACAAGAGTGCAGCATTGCAACTTCATGTTTTCTGTCACTCGGAATAGAAAGAGTTGATAACTGCAAATTAATTTTCTTTTTGTGTAGACATTTGAAGGAGTTAACCAATTAACGTAAAAACGCAATAAATAAATAAATAACTAAATAAAGATAAAAGGAATTTGAAAATTAAAAATCTCAAACAGTATTTGCATGACGACAGTTCAAATGGATTGGGCATCTATCGTCTATCGCTGTCAATGACACCGAAACATGATAATTCATTGTCAGTTCTCCCAGATGATATTTTTTGTGTTAAAATCAAATATCAGCTAAGCACTAAACTGCTATTGACGGTTCCCTTTTTTTTTTTTTTTTTTTTTGGAAAACTGCTCATAGCCCCAATTGGGTTGTGTGTGTGTTGGATGTTATCAACCTGACTTTGGAGCACCCGAGACTAGTCGCCAGTGATTAAACCTAATATGACACTCATTTAACTCATTGGTTCAACTTATTAAAATTCCCTCCTTTTTAATAAATTGTTTATGTTTTCAAAATTTCTTTAATTTTACTTTTTTACATTTTGAATTCATTATATTTCTATTTCATTTTATTTGGGGGGATTTTTTTAAAACAATATTTGAGTGTATCAAAGCAACTGTGTAGTCAATGTAAAAACAATAGGGGTGGGAGTTTTCCTACAGAAGGAGGCAGGTGTTTCTCCGGATGACCCCCATCCATCTCTGGAGACACGAACACAGATGTACATGTACAATTAGCTTGCAGAAAAGCTTCACACACACAAAAAAATAATGTCTTGGATACAGTATAGGTTCCATAACCTCCGCTTGTGACTTATCTGAGAAACAGTCGGTGCATGTGACCTCACTTTTGACCTTAGATCTTAGTCATAGGCATTCTGCGCTCCTTCTCGTGTGCCTTAATGATGTGCGTCTCTGCTTTGTGATGTGATGTGGCCTGGGGGGCAAGGGACATTATTCGCGTCCACCGCAGTCGGAGTAATATTACTCGCTTTCTATGCTGTACAGTGTACACAAAGGAGGATGACAGGAAGAAGGGGGATATCTAACTGACCCTAAATGGGACATGGGGGATTATAAAGCCGTTCATGTGATGGGTGAATTCATTGGCTGCGGTTGTCGACAATAGACGTCTAATCCATAACACTAAGAGGACACTCAAATACATACAACATTCAATAAGTAAATAAAATTAAATAGGGACTTCCACAAAACATACATACATATATATGAATATATATATATATATATATATATATATATATATATATATATATACATATATATATATATATTAGGGCTGTCAAACGATTAACATTTTTAATCGAGTTAATTACAGCTTAAAAATTAATCGTAATTAATCACAATTAATCGCAATTCAAACCATCTATAAAATATGCCATTTTTTTCCTGTAAATTATTGTTGGAATGGAAAGATAAGACACAAGATGGATATACATATTCAACATGCGGTACATAAGGACTGTATTTGTTTATTATAACAATAAATCAAAAAGATGGCATTAACATTATTAACATTCTGTTAAAGCAACCCATGGATAGAAAGACTTGTAGTTCTTAAAAGATAATGTTAGTACAAGTTATAGACATTTTATACTAAAACCCCTCTTAATGTTTTCGTTTTAATAAAATTTGTAAATTTTTCAATCAAAAAATAAACTAGTAAACCGCCATTGTTGATGTCAATAATTACTTACACAATGCTCATGGGTGCTGAAGCCTATAAAATCAGTCGCACCCAAGCGCCAGCAGAGGGCAGCAAAACTCCACAAAACACAATTAACAAGTGGGCATTTCACTATACTGTCATTTAAATGTGTCTGAGCGGGGCAGGTGCGTTAATTGCGTCAAATATTTTAACGTGATTAATTTAAAAAATTAATTACTGCCCATTAACGCGATAATTTTGACAGCCCTAATATATATATATATATACTGGACTGTCTCAGAAAATTAGAATACACAATATTCTAATTTTCTGAGACAGTCCTGTATATTGTTCTATGTAAAGGACGTCAGCCAAGGTCGGCCCCCCACATTTTTACCACGCCAAATCTGGTCCCCTTTGCAAAAAGTTTGGACACCCCTGCTTTAAATGGTGGATTAATGTACAGGACTGTCTCAGAAAATTAGAATATTGTGTATTCTAATTTTCTGAGACAGTCCAGTATATATATATATATATATATATATATATATATATATATATATTATACAAATAAGATTAATAGCATTTGTTAATATAAAAATAAAATAGAAACAACAAAAACATGATTAAATAATAAGGTATATTTAAAATGACTAAAAATAATCACTTTTTCTGTAAAAGGGTAAGTTTAAGGGTTTATTGCAGTTTGTATTCATTATAACTTTATTAATTTTGTTGCTATTAACATTTTATTCATTTATAAATTAATTTACTTATTAAAAGTATTCATACATAAAAAGCACATTATTAAACAATTATAATAATTACTATGTATTTTAATGGCCAAAAATATTCATTTGCTCAAAAAGATAAGGGTTCCTGTAGATAAGTTCCCAAAATGGCCGTCATCTATAGTCACTAAAAGGGTCAGCGTCCCTTAGATATCGTCCCAAGATGGCCGTCTGATATTTATTAAAATTTTTAAAATGACATGAAAAAAAAAGACATTTAATTTCAGTCAGTGTCAAAGCATGCGCATTACGATTATGTGGCAACATCCTGTAAACTGCAAACAACTTTGAAATAGCGCCCTCTGGCGTCCCAAGGCTTCATCACTCTAATTGAATTCATCACCGTGTTCGTGTGTGAGCTAGGGGAGAGAGAAGAGAAGCTCGCTTCCACGGTGCCTTCCGCTGCCGTCCGCCTCTCGTCTGCACAATGGCCGCTCTCGCTCCTATTAGGGCAGCCACATTTGCCTCTCCGCGCGAGGAACGATGAGGAAGAAAGGTAAGCAGCGTCGTTTTCGAATGGAATCCACGTGGAACTGAATCCACTGCTCGCCTTTTACCTGCGGCAGCATTAGCGCTTTAAATCAGGTCTCTGGTCACGTGATGTCGTGCACAAAGCCCATTTTGATAGCGTATAATTCAACTATGACACGGTTTTGTCATCTAGGAAGAGAAAAGCGCACGTTTGCATCGCATTGCTAGCGCAGCGGGATGTAGCCCTTTTTAACTCAGTTTGCCATTGACTGTGATAGACGTCCAATCCTTTTAAAGTGGGAGAGTGGCATCGTTAATTCGCTGCCACCCTCGCACTGTAAATGGCTAGGACGTACAGTGATAAACTCACTTCAAAAATAGGCTATTCAATTTCCATAAACATAATTCTGCTGTAAATTTCAATTAGTTGTCACTAATAGACGTCCAATCCATTTGAACTGGGAATGATGGCAGCAAATGAACGTTCATTCTCTGCCAGCCCCTCTCAATTCAAATCGGTTGGACATCAATTGCCATGCAAGAGATCAGAAGTATGAAGAGGTGTGGCACTAGGGGGGTGCAGGTGCCATGGCAACTAGGCCTCAGCATGTGATGAAGTGTGGGGCCGGGCCGGGTCATACAAGGTGCCGGATCTAGCATTCCTAACCTCATTTTGTTGGGTGGCCCGATGTTACCAGAGCTGAAGAACGGAATGGTTTTGTGTTTGTGTGTTGTGTCGATGCATGGCGCTTCTGGCACACTAGCGTAACTTTGGCATTTGATGACACTAATTATTATTTTAGAGTCGATTAATCAACAGCTAATCGATTAGCAAATTAATCTACAACTATTTTGATAACCGATTAATCGTTTAGGACCTTCTTCACCCTAAACTTGTCTAAATTCTTGAAATTCTAACAAATATATCACTTCTCAGTTGTAAATATTACCAGATTTCTTCATTATATATTTGTTAAGTCAAAGTAGGACATGAACAATAATCTGCTTTTACTTTGGAAAACAACAATTCACATTTTTGCCAATTTTCGGACATCTTACTGTCTAAACTCGCTTCTTAGTAAAGCTGCAACAACGAATCGCTTACATTGATTTATAAATTAGTTGCCAACGAATATGATTTTTCATTTTGTCATCATTGCTACTTAAAACATGCTGAAAACCGCATTAAAGGTTAATTGTGAAGGTAATTGAAAGAAGTGACATTAATCCATTAAATGGATTAATTGTTTAATTCATCGTCCGATTAATCAATTATGAAAATAATCGTTAGTTGAAGCCCTACATTATTTTGATCGGCAATTATTCACCGAGTATTTTTCTCTTGTGTTGACTCATCAGTTCACTACGGGTTATTTACTGTCATATTACTTTGGGGTTTACAATTTAGCTGTAGTCAAAAACCACGCCCTGAGAAAAGTTGGACTATGTACCGTAACTTTCGGACTATAAGCCACAAATTTTTTTCCCTCATTTAAAATCCTGCGGCTTATAGTCCAGTTATTTGTTGATTTATTGGGCTTAATAGGTAACACTTAATTTGACAGCAGCGTCATAAGACTGTCATAAGACTGTCATAATTATGACATGACACTGTCATGGGCATTAATGAATTCTAATAACAGATTTCATTAAGTGTCATCCAGCAAATTTTGTCACTAACTCTATTTATGTCCAGCTCCAGATCTTTTACATCCATTCAAAAGTGAGATAATTTGCTGGATCACACTAAATGACATCTGTCATAAGCATTCATTAATGCTCATGACAGTGTCATGTCATAATTATGACAGTCTTATGACACTGCTGTCAAATAAAGTGTTACCGGTTAATATCTTTTGGTGTAAATATCCCATAATACAGTGAAGGACAGTTGCAGCTTACAGTCCGGTGCAGCTTATCTAAGAACAAATGCCGTTTTTGTGTCCCAATTTGGTGGGTGGCGGCTTATAGTCAGGTGCATTTTATAGTTCGAAAATTACGGTGACTGTGCAATAGTAATAATTGTTTTACAAGATTGAAGCAAATATTAATCTGCTTTTAGTAGGTACTTAAAAACAAAACAAAATAATCCATACATACAATTGGATTGCCAAGAGAAACAAAAATATACTCCCGGATAAAGGGGAAGAGAAAGTACTGTAAACATTACAGTACTGTAATATGTTTTGCTCAATTTTCTTTTTTTCCCCTGGTATCGGTTCGGGACTCACTATCGGCAGCTTTCTCAAAATCAGGTGACTGATACTCGGGTGCAAAATGATGCGAACGTCTTTTTAATTTTTTTTTTTTTTTGCATTAAAATATACTGTATGTATACTGTAAATTTAAAAAGATGAAAATCTGTGCACTTTTTTTGAAGAAAAAAAATAGAAAAACCATAAATATTCAGATTTATGTAGTCCTTAATAAAGCATTTTTGATGCGATTAATAAAATTGAGATGTTTGGAAAAATCTGCAAATGAGTTTTAATGATGATCAGTCACAGAATTATAATATATATAATTTTTAAAATTTATTATTGTGTAGATATTTTCCATTTTTTAAATAAAAAAACCTTAAGGCAGAAGATCAATAACTATTTTTTTCTGATTATTCATTTATTTTTCAAAAGCATTTTTATTTAAAAATGAAAAAAAAAGTGTATGTATATATACATATATATATATATATATATACATCTTTGAATTAATCAAAATTAGATATTTGCAAACATCGGCACTCTCAGTAATGCTTGGTCATGGAATTATCATCATTGATTTTAAATTAGAAAAATATGTTAAAGGAAAAAGATCAATAACTATTCCCTTTTCTATTTCGTATACAATAACATTAATGCTAGATATTTTTTTTTAAGAATTGTTTTGAATGATATTGGAAAGGCGAAGTCAGTGTTCTGAATCTGTTTACATTCCATTCTTTTGCACTAGTTAATGCTATCAGCATTTGACCTAATTGTTTATTTGTGATTTATTGTTGTTATTTACATGTTTATCTGTAGTTTACTAAATAATTTAAGTGTTCCAAAATGTTTTTGTGGATTAATAAGCATCATCAACAATTTCATTGCTAAATTAGTAAAAAAAAAAAAAAAAAAAAAAAAAAATATTAGATTAGTCAACTAATCGTAAAAATAGTCGGCTGACTAACCGGGAGAAAATTAGTCGTTTTGGACAGCCGTAGTTGTACAGTGTAACTGAACATATTTCCTCCACACCCTTCTCACCTTTTTAACCCCTGACCCATTTAAATGCCTTAAATATGCAATAGTAATAGTTGTTTTACAAAGTAAAAGCAAATATTAATCTGCCTTTATTAAGCGCTAAAAAACAAAACAAAATTATCCATACATACAATTGCATTGCCAAAAGAAAGGTGACTAATACTCCGGTGCAAAATGATGCGATCGGGACATTCTCTTTTTTAAAAATATTTTTTTACTGAATTAAAATATACAGTATACTGTATATACTTTAAATTAAAAAGAGATTTTTGCACACATTTTTTTGAAAAAGGAAAAAAAGAAGAAAAAAGAAAGAAAATCTGATTTCTGTAGTCCTCAATAAAGCAATTTCCTTGCAATTAATAAAAATGAGATATTTGGAAAAATCTGCAAATGAATTTTAATGTTGATCAGTCACAGAATTATAATAATTTAAAAAAAATTAATTGTTTTCCATTTTTTAAATAAAAAAAAACATAAAAAGGCAAAAGATCAATAACAATTCTATTTCTGTTTATTCTGTTTTTCAAAAGCACATTTTGATTTAAAAATGAAGAAAAAATTGACACATTGTCAATATACATCTTTGAATTAATCAAAATTAGATATTTGCAAACATCGGCACACTTAGTAATGCTTGGTCGTGGAATTATTATTATTTTTAAATTACAAAAATATATTAAAGGAAAAAGATCAATAGCTATTCCCTTTTCTATTATTTTATTTATTCTTACAACTTATATTTACTTAAGAAAAAAAAATGAAACATATTTTCATGTTCTTTTATTTAATTAAAAAAATCTTTAATTAAAAAAAACGGAAAAAATATTCTCAGATTTCTGTTGTCCTTGATGGAAGCAGATTGTCTTTGCAAATTCATCAAAATTAGATATTTATGCAAACATCTGCCCATTTAGTGATGCTTGGATATGGAATTATGAAGCCATCGACTGCCATTGACGGTAATAGACGTCCAATTCAAACAAATGAGTTAATATTAATATTCTCTTATCCCTTAAAAAAAAAAAGAAAAGGAAAGAAAAGAAAATGTTACATTTTGTTTAAATTAAACAAAAGTTTAAAGGGACAAAAATCTATAATTATTCTATTTGTCATTTATTTTTCCAATTGCATGTAAATATTTAACATTTTTAAGTGAAAAAGGTTTTTTAAAAAAAAAAAAATTTTTTTAAAAACTTTTTCACTTAAAAAAATATTTAACAAGACTGGAGTAAAAAACTCAATATTCTCTGATATTTATAGTCTTTAAATTAAAAAAAAAAAAAAAAAAAAAATCAGATAATTTTCACCCAATTTTCATCCTGATTACAAATCCTTGTTGCGCATAATATTGTAGTTCAACAATACTACATGAAAAATTTATGTTTTGTCTTTGGGAAGGCCGCCTGACAAGTGGATGCACTCACGTGATGACCCACTAAATAAACAGACTAATGAGTGTTTGTTTTACATTAGTGTCACTTTCTCGCTCCTCGTTCTCTTACAGGCTCACTCGACCGCAAGCATGCGCACTCATGCGTCACTTGACATCATGCTGCGTTCTACTGTAAAATGTCTCAAAGGAATACTCTGTGTTTTTTTGAACAAGGGAATTGACATTGTTATATCATCAACTCTTTGGCTGCTGCTATTAACAGGACAGGGGTGTCAAAGTCATTTTTGTCGCGGATCACATTGTAGTCATGGTTTCCTTCAGCCATGATAAATTGAAAACCAATTCATGATCAAATGAGTGGACAACTATTTTGATAGTCAATGAATTCTTTAGAGGTATTGTTGAGCTCAAATCTTTCCAAATCTTTTTTTCAGCCTATTTATAGCAAATATTATCTGGTTTCTTTTACATTTTTATTTATTTTCATTTGTTTACATCTATGAATACAAAAACAAAAATGAAATAAAAAAAAACTAGCAAATAAAAAATGGTAAATATTCAGTTTTTTAAAAAAAAATTGAGAAACAGAAACGGGGAAAACTGTAAACGTTTTACTATTGATTTTTTATTTGTTTTTGACTTTATTATTAATTCAATATTATAATTTTTCAAAGGAAGGAAACCCTAAATATTTTTTTCTCAACAGAAATCTTATTTAGATTTTATCATAGCGAGAAACATGAAGTCAATGCACATGAGTTTTGCGATTACTGATGCACCGATACCAGTATCGGCAGGGGGGGCCGATTCAGCACAAAATGGTGGTATCGGCGAGTACCAGCCGTAAGCGACATCCCCCAATCTCCTAAAATGCATAGAAATGTATCTGTTTAAATATGGCGGAAAACACAGACAAGACTAAAAAAGCAGTTTCTGCACTTGCACCCTTCTAAAAATAAACTGCTGTATTTTAAGCCAAAAGAACTGTTGTGTTTGATAGAACAATATGTCTATATGCTGCCATAGCAGATTCATGGCCTATTAAGCCCCCAAACTATTTTTAATTTGTCCGGTATTCCCTGGAAACCCCCGTTTACAGACATCGAGCAACCTCTTTTGTTTCAACCCAGCCATAAAAAGAAGGAAAGTAATTTTATTTCTTATTCAAAATATCCAATTTTTAGCTCAGAATCATTAATTGATGTCTAATATTTCATTAAAAAAAAAAAAACGACTTTCAAAAATTATTCACTCGCATATTTTAAACTTTTAAACAAATTACGTCACAATGAAAAAATGGTGTCTGTAAATAAGTCACAGATATCTACTTCATAACAATGGCTTTATTATTATTTTTTTCTAACTGTCACATTTTCTTCGATATGTTAGATGATAAATAATCGATCCAAACAAAGAAAAATGGAAAAAAATGTTTAAAAGGGTAAATATATGAAAAAGAACATCTCAACCACTCCTTGATGTCTGCGATTTCTGCATAGCGACCCGTGTTATATGACCATGTTTCACCCATAAAGTCCCCCCAAAATCCGGCTGTGGCCATTCACATCTGTGTCTTGACACTTGATGATACATGCTACATGGAGTTTTTGGATCGGAAAAAGGTCAGTACGCGATAATATCTTGTCAAAATCGTGGCGTCTTCAATTATGGTCTAGCGTGCTCTTACCTCCAGTTAGGGTTTTGCTGTTTGATTTTTTTTTTTTTTTTTAATTTATTAAATTCCCTCCTGTTGAAAATGTATCTTCCCCCAGAAAAATTGAGATTTTAAGCTTTCCAATGATGTATCACACATGCATATAGGACTATTTTGAAATTTCTCAGAGCGGAACTTCAAGTCATCTGAGTGTTTTCCGCCATATATTCCGTATTGGTTCAATACGGAGCACAACTTTTAATTCCCAATTCGGAACGGTTCCTTATTTCAAAGGACAGGTGGCATGCCTTTTCAAATGTGCTGTAGAAGTAAACTAAGCTAAGTAGGTAAGTGTGTGTTGCTGCTGGTGCACAGAGAGGGAGGCTAATAGAGACACAGGATGTTTTGGTCAATTATTATTACTTATAATTTCATGAAAGTTGCACTGTTTGGCCTTTGAGAGCCAAAACTCGGGGTTTAAAAAAAAAAATCAGTTCATTCATTGTATTCTTACTTTCTTACTGTTGGGCTAGTATGATACATGTTTTAATTTCACGAGTTTAGCACTATTTTGGCCTTTGAGAGCCAAAGGTTTATTTAATGATGTAGCGGGCCAGACCTGGCCCCCTGGCCTCGAGTTTGACACCTTTTTGATATAACTTTTCTTTTTTGTTTAGCAACTACCACAACACATACTCTGTGAATACCAGTGAATGCATTAATATGATCCTGTTGGCTTGAAACGGATCTTTTTTTGCCCTGTGGCGGCCATTTTTTCCAGCCCAGTTCAGTGCCACCTCTCGACTTGGCCCACATTCGGCTTCCTCTGACCCGGGAGACGAGGTTTTACCCTTTTTAGTCAAATGGTCAGTTTATTCATTTAAGCGTGTGACTTGAAGGCATTGTACCCAGTGTAACACATTCAGCACCCCCACTCGCATGCGCACAAACAAGTCTGGTCTTTAGATCTCTCAGTGTGATTGATTGTTATTGCTTAATTGGGGCCTTCTGTTTCCGGTGTTGCCACGGCAACAGAGGATGCTCCAGACACGGAAATGTAATGTCACTGTGCCACACTTACACCTGCGTAAACACTCAATAACTCATTGGCTGCCATAGATGTCCAATACATTTTGCAGCGTATGATCAGTGCCATTGATGGTGCTAGACGTTGATAGACTTGATAAGCTAGACATCTGGTTAGTTGCCCCTCGCAGTCAAAACGGATTGGACATCTAGCACCATCTGTGGCAGCCAATGAGTTAAAGAAAAAAATATTTTGAATTCTACTTTTGAAAAATACATATAAAATGTATTTTAATGTTCATTTATCTATTGTAAAATGTGTACATTTCACTTTTAATTTTTTCTATTTAAAATATAATGGATTTATTTCAATGTGTATTCATCTCACTTTTTATTTATGATTTTGGTAATTTGATGAGCATCACAATGACATAATATATTTCATGCTGTGCAGATGAAAAACTGACGAAAAATTGCCAAAATGAAATCAATACTAAGCAAAATAAATACCAGTCAGTGAAAAAAGTAGTCTAAAAATGAAATAAATCAATTAGGACTGCAGCTATCAATTCTTTTAGTAGTCGATGAACTAGTTAGTTCGAATAATCGGATAAGGAACATAAAAAATTAAAACATCTCAGTACAAAAAAGAACAATTGGCTAACTTACATAGCAAAAGTCCCGTAGCTTCTGTGCTATAAAATGCTAATTTTTTTTTTTTTTTTTTACAGCGCGCTCAACAAATGGTTCAAACACATATTCCCACAAACTAACTAAATTACGACTGCATTAAAAAAAACATTAGCTCAAACATAAATTTAGCTTATGTTGGTCTTAACAGGGAGCAGCTGGATTCAGCCATGTGAAATGAGTTATGTCATATTCACTATCACCTCTAGTGGGTAGTGTATCCACCCAAATCAATAAAACTAAATGCAAACACTTTCAAAACAAACCATTACAGCGCCACTTTAAACGAATACTCTAAGCAGCAAAATCAAATTTGAATCTTTTTTTCTAAACGAATCACTCAAGTTAATCGAGTAATCATTGCAGCACTAAAATCAACACAAAGAAAATAGATTGCATTATTGATAAATAATTGAATACAAAAATTGCAAACACAAAAATATGATAAAAAATGAGGGAAGAACTGAAATTAATGAAATAGGAATTGGACACAAATAAGACAGTATTGAGATGTGGCTGTGGAGATGACAAATAGCTTGTAAACAATCTGTATAGCGAGTCATCTTCATGCAACACTGGGCTTAGACAGGTGATTGCCATGACAACGGCCATGAGACATCAGGCCAGAGTCCATCATTTCAAATGACTGCCTGTCCGTATGTGATGAATAAAACATGAGTGTCATTAAACGCACATT
The DNA here is from genome assembly GCF_030265065.1 of Corythoichthys intestinalis. Lineage (NCBI taxonomy): Eukaryota > Metazoa > Chordata > Actinopteri > Syngnathiformes > Syngnathidae > Corythoichthys > Corythoichthys intestinalis. The sequence goes on from NC_080406.1 coordinate 18,322,998, forward strand.
TGAACCTCATCGCTGCTACAATTAAACATCTGCGCCTTTTTAAATTGCCAGTGATTGACTTTGATTTTAGCACACGCTAAGAATTTCATGCTTTGACTTGACTTTCAAGTAAGCTTTAACTTTTGAAGTTAAGATTTAAAGTAGGCCTGGGCGATGTGGCCCAAAACAAGATCACGTCATATCAAATTCCAAGCATATCTGTTACATACTTGTCCATGAAAAAAATATTCTGATGAGATTTGTGATTTGGTTTAGCTTGGTAGCATAATTATCTATTCCTATTTTGGGGGGGAGGATGGACCACAGCAAAAAATATATTTTTTTAGCCAGAATGTTGGTATATTTCTATTAACTCTTTGGCTGCCATTGACAATGAAAGCCAAACCACTGTTACATGAAAAATGAACCGTTTTTACTTTGGCCAAACAATAAAGTACTGTCATTGCCATTTTACCACTAACCACGCTCAAACTCAAGAAACAGATCAACAAATTTCCTAATTCCATAACAGCTTTAGTATGATTTCATAAATGAACTCATCGGCTGACAATGACAGCGATTGGCGTCTAAACAATTTGGACTGGAAGGAGCTTCGCTGCTTTCCCTTTCCCGTCCAAATGGATTGGTCGCCTATTGCTGTCAATGGCGGCTAATGATTTTTCAATGTATATGTTTATTTTTTAATGTTTTAAAATGTTATTATTTATATTTATTTGCATTTAAAAAACAAACAAACAGCATACTGGTATATCTTTGACTTATTTTAATTTCACTTGAAAAAAATTTATTTTTAAAAATAAAATATTTTAAAACAAAAAACAATAAAAAGGATTTTTTTTCGGGTCTAGTTTGTAAATAAAGTGTGATAAAATGTGAATTTTAAATTAAAAAAGGAGATAAACAGCAAATATTCTTTTTTTATCTTTTAAAATGTTTATTATTTTTATAAGTCTAACAAAATGTATAACAAAAAAAAGGAAAAATCAGTAAATAAGATATTTTTTTCTTTTTTATGTATCTTTAAAATGATCATTCAAAGTTTTATTAAAATTTTCATTAACTCATTTATGTACGTACATGATTTTGCTTTTTTTTATTTTAAAGAAATACAGGAAAAAATAATTTTCCCCCATTTCTTTTTACTACCTTACTACTGTTCTAATTACTTTTATTTTCTGCATGAATTATGATTTTTTTTTTTTTTTTAACTCATTGGTTGCCAATTTGATGTCCAATCCATTTGAACTCGGAGGAATTGAACAATTTCTGCAATCCCTCCAAGGCCAAATGGATTGGACATCTATTGCCGCCAGTGGCGCTGAAACATGATCATTCCATGCAAGACATCTCGGTTCAAATGAATCTGACGACAATTGCTTTCAAAAGCAGACAATATGTTAATATTGCAGCAGTCAAGTGTACAACAACATTAATGATAGTGTTGTGTCCATTGTGTTCCAGGTCAGTGCGGTTGCCAAAGAACTTGTCCAAGGTTGTAGCCAGCGGTCGTGGATTCCTAGGGTCTTTTATAGGCCTGTTTCCATAGCGACCACCCCAGTCCTCCTGAGGACATTTCATCGCCTTCCGCAGCAACAAGAAAGGAACCCGCCAACGCAAGCCGAATGGACACCGAGTCCACCCACTCGGGCTACTCTAGCCGCTCGGGGAGGTCAAACCGGCATGGGTGAGTTTAGGGCTGCCACAAAGCATTATTTTGACAGTCGAACAATCACTACTTATGCCACGAGTCGTCTCGTTTCGAAGGTAAACCACGTTATCTACTGTTATATTACTTTAGCATAAACATTTTAGCTTGAAATGTGCATAGGAACGGAAACGATATGCTGAGAAAAGTTGAATCTCATGTATTTTTGAAATTGTATGATTGTTTTCAAGCTCGGTGGCTGGACTCAGTGGCTAGATTCAGACTGCAGAATTCCAATTTGTTGTCATATCTGGTCTTTTTACATGCCCGTTTTCTAAGCCCGTTCAAGTATTACACACTCACAGTCCACAACACGCAGATTAAACGGACCCTCATGCGCAGAAGCAGGAAAACGAAGACTGCGCATACTGGCTCTATGTTATTCTATTTTAGGGTGACTATAGGGGCGGAGCTTGAGGGTGTGCGGCTGCACTCAGGCCCGGACCTCTAGGGGGCCCCGGTTTGTGGGCGTAAAGAGCAGGTGTGGTTGGACAAGGGGAGGGGCTGAAATAAATTTAAGATGATGCGCAGAGCGATAGAAATAGTGTTAAAATATCACTTTGTTAATTTTAGGGTACTTATGGATCACTACCTGTGGATTTTGCGTCACTTCCTGTACATTTTGGATCACGTCCTGTTGGTCTAAGGGCATTTCCAAGTCACTCCTTGTTCATTGGTCAATTCCTGTTGATTTTAGGCCTATCACTTCCTGTAGTTTTGGGGTCACTTTGGTTCACCGACGTTCAACTTTTGCTTGATTTTAGAAATCTTTCTGTGGATTTTGAGTACCTAACTGTTAATTTTGGGGAAATTACAGTTATTTTTTTTCTTTCAAATGTAGTGACCATCAATGGAGATTTTTTTAAAAGGTGCGAGTTGAAAATTAATAAGAGTGAATGAATGTTTTTATGGGAGGTAGTAAATGTGACATTGAAAATGAAGGACGCCAAGTTTTTGTCAAATTTTGCACGAATTTTACATTTTTGCCAACTCTGTGAGAATTTTTATTGATCTTATTTTGTTGTCAAGTCAATGCCACAATACGATTATCTGCTTGACCTGACGCTGTTTTTTCCATCCTCCTGTCTAGCGAGCGAGGTCGCGAACGTCACAAGGCCAGTGGCAGTAAAGATAGCAGTCGCTCAGAGAGATCTGTCATCATTAATCCCCCGGAGACGTCGTCCCAGGATTCGCCTGTGCACAATGGCGAGCCGCTGCCCGGAGAGGCCTCGCCGGGGGCCGATCCGCCCGACGAAGCACAGGTAAACAGGGTTGAACAAATCCATATTTTCACAGTCAGAAAAATATAAGAATATTTAGTTCCCCCATCCCCACTTTTTTTGTTTTGAAAAACAAAATGCATAGTATAAATAAGAGAATATTTACAGTTTTCTCCTCTTTTGCTTTTGAATTCAGATAATAAATAAAGATTGAAAAAAAAAATCAGATAAAATAAAATTAATCTGTGCATTAAGATATAATTTCAGTTTTTAAATTAAGATTGATAATAAGAATTTAAAACCCTAAACACTTTAAAGTGTGTTTTGTTGAAAAGAAAAATGGAAAAAGAATGTTTAGTTTTTTTTTTTTTTTTTTTTATAAAATTGGGAAAAAAGATTTCATTATTTTTGTTTTAAATATATTTTGTCAAAATATTTTTTTTACTGTTTTTACCAGTTTTGTTTATTTTTAAGAATTTAAGAATTGAACAATAAAAATATTACTGATAATAACAATAAATAAAGTTTTACTTTTTTTTTTTAGTTATTCAAATCAACATCAAGATGTTAAAACTTAAGAACATTACTATTATGAATAATTCTTTACATTTTTTCCTATTCAAAATCGTTTTGAAATATATAAATTAGTACATGGACATTATTTGTTTTTTTAATTGAAAAAATACACATTAAAAATTAGGAAAATATTAAAGATGAGGTTAGTTATTTTTTTCCTCTTTTGTTTTTATTTGAAAATTTCTTTTTTTTTTTTTTTTTTTTTTAACCAATAATAATAGTAATAATAATAATAAAGGAAATGTTTACAAATACAAATCAGAAACTAGAAAATTCACATACATAAATAAGATAATATGTACTATTAAGTCTCCAAATAGAGCCTTTGGGCAGTTTTAAGTCAACAATTTCTCCAAGTGATTAATCGACTATCAAAATAGCTAGAGGTGTCATATATAGTTCTAGTTATTAGTTGTCGATTCATCATTGCAACCCCTCACTCAAGTGCTGCATGTAAGCTTTAATCACGGCGCTTAATCCCTGTATACCGTTTTACCATTATACAAATAAATACAGTACAATAGTGCTACGGGATCACTAAGGATTATTGTTACTTTTGCAGCTTGATCCCAATATTAGAAACGTATTTGCCATATCGTGATGTCATTTTCTGTCATAACTGCTGTTGCTAGGCAGAATTCACAGGAATTCTATTTTCCTCCCTTGTAAACTTCTTTTTAAGAAATTCAGAGGCTTGACCTTTTCTTTCTCCTTCTGCCAAGAAAAAAAAAAACACATTCCAGGATGTCATGTGACTGCCAGCTCATACCTTCCGTCTATTGTGTGCATTGTAAACTAATCTGTGCTAATCGTACGTTCTTCTTACCTTAGATCACTTTTCGGTGCTTTGAGGAAAGCTGAGAGGTGTCGTCCGCCGTGTTCGCACGCGCGTCACTAACACTCTGTTGCTTTGTTAGCCTCTGATGTTAGGACTTAATACCCGAGGGCAACAGATGGGGTTTCCCAAAGGCAAACCACGTATTCTCATTTGAAGGGAATCTCTTGCTCGTTTGCAAGATGAATGGCCTAATCCACAACTAATCGATGATAAACTATTTTGAGAGTGCTTGAATCGTTTAGAGACATTGTTGATGGTCCAAATACTCCTTTTTGAACTTCATTACACATTGGCTGCCATTGATTGAGATGGACGTCCAATTATTCGCTGTAAGCCCTTCCTCTTCAAAACGATTGGACATCTTCACAGCAGTATGATGATTAGTAGAGGTGTGCAAAATTTCCGATTCTTAGATTATTCGCGATTCGGCCGTGGAAGATTCGAGAACGATTCACAAACATCCAAATTCCGATTATTGAAATATGCCAAGTAAAGCGGAAGTACAACACACTCAGCGCGCCGCGCGGACTTCGGGACGGAACGGAGCGGGAGTAGCTAAACATTATGCTTCTCATTAACCGGCCCCTCGGGTAATGCCAACGCTCAACTCACGGCTCTAGCTCAACTCATGCCACGAGATAAAAAAACACAACAACATACCTGACTGCTGCCGAAAAGCTGCTACAAGTACAGCTAAGCTACATAATGTTACGGTAGATATCATTTATATAGGACTAGGTGGATTATAGACTCGGTAGCGGTAGCAGCACATCTGCAAAAAGCTAGATGCGGGCGTTAGTAAACGGCCGCCATCTTAAAGCAGTAAACTTCCCTGCAATGCTGTTGTAGCGAACCTTCCAAGCAAACCTAATTAACTTTTTATCTAAAATACTCCTAAATCGGTAAAATATTGACTTGAATCTATCTTTAAAATAGTTTTAAAACTTTCACATGTCAAAAGTAGACAAAAGGGAAATTATGGAATAACGGGAGCAATTTTAACAACTTTAACGGTTGATTCACAACATTAAATTAATTGAATGTAGTTTAAAGCTGCTGATACAGAATGGGGACTGGAGTTTTTTTATTTAATGTTATTTTTGTATATTTGTTTACTGCTATATGTTAACTTGATACTGAAATAGTAGTTTGGTTTAGCCTGAGAGTATTTTTGAACAATTTTGGAACTAATGTACAAAACTTTATTTTATATTAAAAAAAAAAAAAAAAAGGAGGGGGGTGCATCAATAATCGTTTTATAATCGAATCGGAGCCTCTGAATCGTAATCAAATCGTTAGGTGCCCAAAGATTCCCAGCTCTAATGATTAGACTGACTTAAATACATATTATTTAAATTTTATATTTTGTTTAAAAAAACATTTTAATTATAATTTTTACAAGATATTCATATATGTATTATTTTTATTATTTATCATTTATTTCATAAATATTTTATGTATTCATTCATTTAAAAGTATTTTAAACAATAATGTAAAAAAGGAAACAAACCACAAGTTATTATTTTTTTATTTCTGATATTTCTGATATTTAAAAAAATAATAATAATAATAATTTAAAAATAAAATGTGACCATGGGAACAAAAGTTCATTTGCTCCTCCTAGTCCAAATGTATTGGACATCTAGCGCTGCCAATGGCAGCCATTGAGCTACCAAGGAAGTGCCCCAAAATTGATAATCTACAGAAAGTGACCACTGGTTGAGACAAGCATCCCCACACAATTTCTCTAGAACTTTTATTTTCTAGTTAGATGTATACAAATATTAAGTATTGTATACAGTGGTATGAAAAAGTATCAGAACCTTTTGGAATTTCTAACATTTCTTCACACATTGTGTGTTACTTCCAAACAATTCAACTTTAGTTTCATCAGTCCACAAAATATTGTGCCAAAACTTCTGTGGAGTGTCCAAGTGCCTTTTTGCGAACATTCAACGAGCAACATTTTTTTTTTTTTGTTAGACAGCAGTGGCTTCCTCGGCGGAGTGCTCTCCTGAACACCATTCTTAGCCATAGTTTTACATAATGTTGATGTGTGCAGAGATATTGGACTGTGGCAGTGATTTCTGTAAGTCTTTAGCAGACACTCTACAGTTTTTTTTTACGTCTCTGAGTATTCTGCGTTGAACTCTTGGCGTCATCTTCGGTGGACGACCACTCCTTGGGAGAGAAGCCATAGTGCCAAACTTTCTCCATTTGTTGACAACTTCTCTGACTGTCGATTGATGAACATCCAGACTTTTAGATATGGTTTTGTATCGTTTCCCAGCTGTATACAAATCAACAATCCTTGATCGCATGTCTTCAGACAGCTCTTTTGACCGAGCCATGATGCACATCAGACGATGTTTCTCATCAAGACGCTTCTTTCCAGGTGTGTGTTTTATAGTGGGCAGGGCAGCTTTAAACTAATTATCAGTGAATGGGCACACACCTGACTTAAATTGTTTGGTAACAAATGGTTTCAATTGCTCTTTAAGCCTCCTTAGGCAGAGGGTTCACTTACCTATTTTTCCCCATTCTGTCATAGTTTGCATGTTATCCTCATTAAAATCTGAAAACCTATAATTGTTTGGGTGGTTTTAGTTAAAGCAGACACTGTTTTTACATCTGTGTGATTTTTGACAAAGATCAGATCACATTTGATTGTGATTTTTTGCAAAAATTTGAGAAATTCCAAAAGGTTCAGATACTTTTTCATACCACTCTATCTGTGTGAACCCTACTTTCTGTTATTCAGACTAAATATAGTTTCTGTTTGGAAGGCCTTTTGTCTGTTAGCTGCTTCGACTGATGCAGTCTTAACCTCTAAGGTCACCAGCGAGGCTTATGTGTGCCGTTTGGTAGCATATAGTGGCCGTAGCGGACAATCAGCCTGGCCCTAGCCTCGGCCCCTGACGCCGCGCTAATTCCTTTTTGAGGCTTTCTGTCCATTCTTTGCATTAACGTAGCGATCTGCCAGGCTGATTAGTGCAGCGTTAATCTCAATAATCCTCGGAGTGTTTATGGTGCTTGTGTATTAGCTCTGTCACAGGGTTATTGTTTTATGCCGAGGTGTCAAACTGGCGGCCAGGGGGCCAAATACTGACCACTGCATCATTTTGTGTGGCCCATGAAAGTAAATCACGTGCAACGATTAAATTTTTCCGCTGAAATATAATGTACGTAAAATTTCCACGGACCAAAAATCAAAATATTTGCCGTTTTTCACCCTTTTTTAAAACAACATGATAAAATGGAATTACAAATAAAAGAATATTTACTGCTTCTTTTCTTTGTTATTTAAAGGGAATGAAAAGGGGTAAAATGTGTCCTGATTTTTTCCCCGCTTTTTTTCTTTATTAAAAATTGTAAATAAAAATAATAATAATAATAATAAAATAATTGAATAAATCAATATACAAAAAAGAAAACTTTTTTTTTTCATTAAATAAAAAAAAAGTACATTTAAAAAAACACAATATTTAGCTTCTATTCTTGGTTATGGACAAGAAGCCCTCCCAGTCTAACTGGATTGGAGGTCTATCACCTTTAATGTCAGGCAATGGTTTAAGAGAATTCTGATGCAATATTTTTACAGCAACGAATTCCATGACCAATGATAAACTGGATATTGTGCTGTAATTTTATCCTTGTTGTAAGGGAACAAAATGAGCATTAGTAGAGCCACGCTTGCAGTGGTCGACCTTCACATTCAACCGTGACATCATCTGTCTTTTTCCCTGCCCCCATTCACTCCACCATAGAGGAATTCATTACCCCTTCAAATCAGACTCATTTAAATACGGTACTATTTAAATACTATACTCACTTAAATACTGTACTAAACTATACCAAAGAATGAACAGTCGAATGTTATTGATGGCCATAACCGGAGTCTATTCTTGAGGACATGACCCAAAATAGAATAGAATAGAATAGAATAGAATAGAATAGAATAGAATAGAAAGCCTTTTTTGTCATTGTACAGAGTACAATGGCATTTAGAGGGATCCTCTATTTTTAAGACAAATAATTCTTAAAAAGATAAATGTTAGTATGAGTTATAATAATTTGATATTAAAATTAAAAAATTTGTTTTAATAAGGTTTGTAAAATTATTTTAAGTGATAGGTCGCCATTCTTGTTACGTTGCAGTGCGGGACGTCACCGGTCCCATTGCCGAAATTCCAGCGTGTTACTCGTTAGCTTTCCCAACATGTCGTCAGTTCTGCCCTTCCTATTTGAACCAAATCTCAAAATTGAAGAGCAGGACAGCACTGTCGGTCGTTCACAAGACGAGCTTCAGGGAAAAATGCGTGCAGCAAATACCTGATAAGACAAAAATAGGGCAAAACTGGTGATGCGAGAGAGTGCTGTTGGGAACTCCAGTTGGGAGCGAGAGTGTATGCCGTTGGGAACTCCGGTTTTATTAGCAGATATTCAAGGTAAGCATATTACGTTTTCAAACTTATCCCAATATAATTATGTAGATTGTTAGCATCCAGAGCTGTCGTGTGCTTTACATACAGTACAGGCCAAAGAGCACACCTTGTGTAATCCATGTCTTGTACATTGTAACGCGTGGTAGCTAGGATACGTGTATAAAAGTACCAAAAAGGGGAGAAGCTTCCACTTATGCACATTTATTCACAAAAAATAATATTTCCACCTCGACCACTCTTCAGTTGGGAGCTCAGCAGTACGCAAACACGCGTTCCCTGACGAACTCCAACATTGTTGTAAGGTCCACGTCAGAGTCACTGTCGTCACTGTAGCGTGCCATAGTGCTTTGATTATTAAGTATGATTTGGGGAAAACTCCCACGAAGAATAGTCAACAAAAAAGATAGCAATAGTAATCCAAATCCACGTTTTTTACTCACTCGAAGATCCAGGACAGATCCCATGGCAATATCGCAGCCGCGATCAGACCGTTGATTCCACAAAATAGACTGATCCGAAAAGCCGCTGTGGGACCAACGAATTAAAACAATGGACAGATCCGAAACCAATATTGCAGACGCGGTGGGACCGTCGGATCCAGAAAATAGACTGATCCCTTACTTGACTGAGGATCCAGGAAAAATGTTCGGGCGCCAGTTGTAACGCGTGGTGGGTAGGATACGTGCATACAGGGACCAAAAAGGGGGAGAAGCTTCCACTTATGCAGATTTATTCACTAAAAATAATAATTCCACCTTGACCACTCACTTCACTCCCCTTGTTTTCATTTGACTGGAAATTGCATCCAAAAAGTTTAGGCAGCAATAATCAATTGTTGAACACGCTGCACATTTGGAAAGATCCCAATTACGTCATCACTGTGAGCCCGCAAACCATGGCGCCAACTAACGGTCAAAATATGGACTAAATATTATAAAATATTGCCATTGATTTAACATTTTATGTGTTTCTAACAACATATTTTAGTGCAAGAGAACAATTGTGGTTTATTAGAGCCTACATGTATTTAAGTTAGAGGATCACTTTAAAGCTTCGCCAAAACATGCACCACATGAAACAGTATGAAGTGAATAAGTGACGAGCAGCAAGTGGTGCTATAGTGGCAATATAACAGTACGTATATGACAATTTACAGTACTCAGACTAAGAGGCAGATGGCTGACTTAATGTGAAAGTGCATATGACAGTTTGTGCATCGATATTGATGTAACTGTGCAAAAATGCTATAATGTAACTGCAAATTGCGTATACAGTACCCAGATAGGGATATGTCTGAGATCATATTACTTATCGACATGTGACAATGTTGTGGTGTTAGCAGTGCGGTGACATTTCAGTGCAAACTTGACTTGAATATGGTGTCAGCTGTTGGGAAGAAACTGCCAGTCTGTTTTGGCTGTTATGGCCCTGTAGCGCCTGCCAGAGGGCAACGTGATTGAGAGGTAGAAGCATGGGTAAAAGGAAGTTGCATCGGTCAGGAATCAAACCTGGGCCTCCTGCGTGGCAGATGAGAATTCTATTACTGACCCACCACAACTGACTAGGAGTGGGAACCTCAGGGCACCCCACGATACGATTCGCGATACAAGGCTCACGATAACGATCATCTCCCAATATTGCGATACAGCGATTATCGATAAATTGGTCAGAAAATTGATAAATGATATTCTACAATAATACTGTTGAAATGAAAAACAAGATATTTCAGAACAGAAAAAAATACTGTCATTTATTAAACAGTGACACCTTTTCTGTGCAACGTTGCTGTAAAATATAAATCTAATGCAAATTTTGTGTCTGCACATATAGAGGGAACAAACCACAACCACTGATGTCTCCTGGAGAAATTATGACTGGCTCACATTTTGTGAATTAGATCAGCTGTAAACTAAAATAATTAAATTGCAAATATAAAATAAATAATAAGTTTGATCATGTTATTATTTAATTAAAAAATATATACCCAATTATCTATTGGGTTACACTTACATACTGTACAGCTAAGTCCTTGTTCACCTTACTTCCTTTCTTGTTGGTATAAAATCTCATGTGTGTCCACACATTTGATTTGTAGGAACATTCTTCTCACTTTTTACTCCACCGTTCTAGCTAAACTTTTATATTTTTTTCATCCCACTTGTAGGTTCCTCTCTTCTTCTCTAGAGGACTTGCGCGCACTTTACCTTAACCACCTCTGCCCCTTGTGGATAACCAAGGAATTGCTCAACAAACATTGAATGAGCAGTTTACAGCATCCATACTCCATTGTATGGCCAATATGTCAAATAAAAGTATTGATACTTGGCGGGATCACATCGATAACCCATTGCCATCGGGTTGCAAAATATCGCAATATATTGCCGTATCGAGATATTGTTACACTGTCACTACTGACCAATGTTAATCAAAAGGAAGTGACAAGAATATACAGGGCATTGCCCAGAAATTACCCAAAATACACAGGAAGTGATCCAAAATGCCTGAAAATCAACAGGAAGTGACCCCAGGTTTTAATTTAGTTTAAGTTGACCAATCAGCAAACAAAATCAATTTCTCGAAAAGTTGCATTTTCTTGTAAATGTAGTTTTTATTAACATGTCATGAATTCATCAATGTACTTTTTAACTCTTTGCCTGACATTGAGAACGACAGACATCCAATTTATTTACACTGGGAGGACTTGCTGTGAATGCTCATCGTTCAATGCCATTGACAGCGCTACACGTCGAATTCATTTTGACTGGGCGGAGCGATCAATCAAAATGGATTAGACGTCTAGTGCTGTCAATGGCATGCAACAAATTGATAAAATATATTATAAAAATACAATAATGAATTCCTTTCACTATCTATCACCCAGACTGACAATGGCCGCCTTGTTTTTTTATCCTCACGTTTTGGAGAATTATGCAGCACGTCTTCACACTAAGACAACGGTGAATAGCTAATGCCAGCAATGAGTGACAATCCAAAAGTGTTTGCGGTGGCAGTTATGAGAAGATGAATATGACGCTAATTTATGATAACAGGCGGGGGAAGGATTGATCTATTTTGTGTGCGCGTCGCCCTAAAAATGCTTCAAAGCATGTCTAAAGATTTGTCCAAAGTCTGCAAATAGATTTACTTCTGTAATAATGAAGAAGAAGGAATGTGTGTTATGACATTCATTTTCCTCTTTTGCTTTTGTCACTTTGCTAATAAAAATGCTGTCAAATATTCTGCAGATGTGTTCACAACCAGTCTGAAACCCACTCTCAGTACAAATTCAATGGACGTCTATGGCCGTCAATGACAGCCACCTTATTTATTTAATTCCATTTTATTGTTTCAACAATCTCTTTTGATTTTGGTGAATTTTGTTAAATTTTTAAAGCTCCTCGGTGGCAAGGCCCCAGGGGTCGATGAGATCCGCCCGGAGTTCCTAAAGTCTCTGGATGTTGTGGGGCTGTCGTGGCTGACACACCTCTACAACATCGCGTGGACATCGGGGACAGTGCCTCTGGGTTGGCAGACCGGGGTGGTGGTTCCCCTTTTTAAGAGTGTGTTCAAGGGTGTGTTCCAATTATAGAGCAACTCTTGAGATGAGATGAGATGACAACTCTTTCGGTTGTCCTTTACCTTAGAATTGTGGATGCTACCGTTGAGCTTCCGCTGTTCCTCAAAGCCAAATCGATCCTTGAGCTTCCAAAAGTTTTTAAAGCAATCAGGCATTGAATGTGAGTGGTCGAGCTCTTATGTTTGCTGAGGCTTCGTGGTAGTTTTTTTATGGTCACAATATCTCGTGTTAGTCCAGACATTGGCATAAGTTGAGAAGAAAAGGCATGGAAAGCGGCAAAGGCGATTTTTCGAAGGACAGACACATAGCCAGTCTTTTCGGGTGTACCAGTCCGTTTGAAAAGCGCGAGTTATCTTCTTTCCCGTAGTTTGAAGCAAACCTTTTAGCTCCGGTGTTGTGTTAATCGCGTCCACTTTTGACAGAAAGTCCAGTTTCACGTACGCCCCCTTTCAGTGCGGCAGAGTACCATCTGCCGCAACCTGTGCCTTTTCACTGCGGTTTTATTTCCCATCAGCAAAACTAAATATGTTGCCAACAAACATTAAACTTTAAGGGTTAAAGACATTAGCCAGACTGTGGAAAATCAGGTCAAATGAACGTATTTGGAAACATTATAATGGCGACATTCAGATGTACGGCAACCAGCACGCTCCAATTCCATGTGCCAACCCAGTTTGTTATGGATTGCGCATTCAGAGGTGAGGCTTTACTCGTTGCTGCCGCACCTCTCGTTTCATTTCTTTATTTGAACAGGAAATAGGCAAATTCAGCGATTTTGACTATAAAAAATGTTTGAAATGAGTCATACATAAAGAGCAGTGGACAAATATTAATATAAATTTGATGCTATAATTATTTTTTTGTCATGATGACAGGTGAGGCTCTGCCTCACCTGCCTCCCCTGACCGCACGTCACTGATGCTTAAGTTTTTGAAGTGCAATTTTATCTCCCCTTGAAAAAGACATTTTAATTATTCCGTGTTACTCTGCGGTATTGATATTGTTGTCATTTACTCAAAAGAGGCATGGTCTATTGTTTTTAGTTGGGATTTCTTAAAAAGTATTTTTAAATTTAAGAGTAACATTTATTGTGTGTAAATGGGTGTACTTAATATTACTTAGTATTATTAATATATATACTGTATTCATACTGTGTTATTGGAAATTGGTTAAAAAAAAAAATTTTGGGGGGGGGGGGCGCAATAATATCGCATATCGCAATAATTTATGAGAGAATTTATCGCCCGCAAAAATTTGTTATCGCGACAGGCCTAAGCACCATGAGCAGTGTGTAATTATTGACATCAACAATGGCGAGCTACTAGTTTATTTTTTGATTGAAAAGTTTACAAATTTTATTAAAACGAAAACATTAAGAGGGGTTTTAATATAAAATTTCTTTAACTTGTACTAACCATTATCTTTTAAGAACTACAGAACTACAAGTCTTTCTATCCATGGATCGCTTTAACAGAATGTTAATGTTAATGCCATCTTGTTGTTTTATTGTTATAATAAACAAATACAGTACTTATGTACAGTATGTTGTACGTATATATCTGTCTTGTGTCTTATCTTTCCATTCCAACAATAATTTACAGAAAAATATGGCATATTTTATAGATGGTTTGAATTGCGATTAATTACGATATCTTAATTTTTAAGCTGTGATTAACTCGATTAAAAATTTTAATCGTTTGACAGCCCTAATTTATTTCATTCTTTTATTCATATCATTTTGGCACACATGTTCTCTTGTGCAAAATGAAGTTACGGTATTTATCTTTGCCAATCAAACAGCCAATGGAAATGAGCATTAAAGTATATACAGTAAATGAAAATTGAAATCAAACAAGAAGAAATGGAAAAACACATTGAATTAAGTATATAAGAATGGAAATATACACAAAATGAAAAAAAGTGGAAATGCATTAATATTGAATTAAATGCATAAAATTGGAAATAAATCTTGGAACAAACAATAGAAAAACAAAAATCCACCAATAAACTAAAATAACTAAATCAAACAAAAAAAATTAAAAATGAAATGAATAAAATTTAACTTAAAATGGATTGGGCATCTATTGCTATCAATGGCAGCCAAAGATTAAAGCAACACTCGGTAACTTTTCAACCTTTATAAAATATTTTCATAACATTTGTGATGATAGGTCAACTGACTAGTTGAAAGGCACCTCTTTTATATTTTGAGGGGGTCTGTATCACTTTCACCTGCACGAATTAACTTTGGAGAGGGTGGCAGGATCCCTGTCACACAAAAAAAAAAAAACTACAAATGGGCTGCCTGCTTTATGGCATACGTCAATTCCCCATTTTCCCATTCATTATAAAGACGGAAGCCAAGATGGCAGAGCAACAAAGGAGACAAAAAGTTTTGGCTAAGGAGGAAAAAAAGGGAGGCTACCTGGATATGTAGAATAAACATTGGCCCGGCTTTCACTCACTGGTGTGACACCCCCAGCCCCTCAACCCAAATCGTCAGCGCTGACGAGTTCGATGGGGTGGCAGGGATAGCCACACTAAGCCACGCGGTTGCTAACCATCATATGCTATTGTTTTAGCTATGCTAGCTAGCTACAACTGAATTCATTACGTTATTACTATTTATCCTCCACACAGGCAATGGAAACAGAAATATGGTTTAATCCATCTGCAGGCGACCAGGAGATTTTTGATTGATTGATTGATTGATTGATTATTTTTCGATACTGTGCAGGTGTGAGCTGGTCCTCATGGGAAACGTTGTCTACCTTAAAGCAAAACACTACTGCTTTTGTCCACCGTCATCGCTAAAATCGACCAAAACTAAAAAGTTACCAAGTGTTGCTTTAACTTTGTTAACGAAGTTAACTTTGGCAGTCCAAGTACTCAGTGATAGCCTGAAAAACCAAGTTCTCAAATTCTCTCATTTTTTGCTGCCCCACTAGGACGACAACTGGGGCGAAACCACTACGGCGGTGACGGGCACATCGGAGCTGAGCATTTCTCAGGAGGAAGTGGTGGGCTTGGGCAAGGGGCTCCAGGATCGCGCCCGAGGCTTCCGCCGTTACCTGCCGCTAGCGGCGGGCCTGTGCGGGGGCGTGATGGTTCTGGCCACCCCGCTGGTCTTCCTTCTCCTGCCTGTGGTTATGTGGCCGGAAAGGCTGCAGCCTTGCGGCGCCGCCTGCGAGGGTCTCTTCCTGTCGCTCTCCTTCAAGCTGCTGATGCTCCTAACGGCCATCTGGGCGCTATTCCTGCGGCCGGCCCGCGCCAGCCTGCCCAGGGTGTGCGCGTGCCGGGCCTTCCTCTCTACTCTAACGCTACTGCTGGCCATGTCCTACTGGCTCTTCTACGGCGTCCGGATCCTGGACGCGCAGGACGAGGACTACCACGGCGTGGTTCAGTTCGCCGTGTCACTGGTGGACTCGCAGCTCTTTGTCCACTACCTGGCGGTGGTGCTGCTTGAGCTGCGTCACTTGCGACCATGCTACAACATATGCGTCATTCGCTCCACTGACGGAGAGACGAGACACTACAACATCGGACAGCTCAGGTAAACTGAAGTTATGTTTTTTGGGAGACAATCTCATTGGCTGCCATTGACGGAAATGGACGTCCAAATCAAGGTTGTCAGGCAATGAATGACTGCCAAAGTTAATTCAATGAATACAACTCATTGCCTGCCTGTAAAATGAGCATTCACAGCAAGAATGAACTGGATATCTACCTTTTTCTACCTAACTGCAAATAAATCTGTTATTAGTTGGGTATTTATATACTATATTTATTTTAGGGCTGTCAAATTTATCGCGTTAACGGGCAGGAATTAATTTTTTCAATTAATCACGTTAAAATATTTGACGCAATTAACGCATGCACCGAATTACCCATTCATGCGTTGCTTCTTACAGTTAACAATGACGCCGTTTTAGCACATTGGGAGCGAAAAGGCAGAAAAATGCGAGTGGACACAGGTATTCATTGACGATCTTTTTCTTAACATACTTAATTGAACACAACGCAGAACATATTGGAAAACATTTGCAGCCACTACTGACAGTCATGGTTGCCCAACTTCACAGCATGCATTTAGGCGAAGCAGGAGACGATCTTTTTCTTGACACGCATAATAGAACACATCGCAGAACATACTGTATACCATTTACAGTCACCACTGACAGTCATGGTTGCCCAACTTCCCATCATGCATTTGGGCAGAGCAGGAAACGATTTTTTTCTTCACACGCTTAATTGAACACAACGCAGAACATATTGTTTACCGTTTGCAGCCACTACTGACAGTCATGGTTGCGCAACTTCCCAGCAATCTTTTGGGCGGAGCGGGAGCCGACCGTTTTCTTAATACGCTTAATTGAACACACCGCAGAACATACTGTATACCATTTGCAGCCACTGACAGTCATGGTTGCCCAACTTCCCATCATGCATTTGGGCGGAAGTGAAAGCACAGGAAAAATAATATTCCTATCTCTCAAAAAATAATGTTCACAAAAAGAAAAGTGCTCAGTGCAAAGAGAACTGGCATTCCCAATCAAGATAGCTATGCAAAATATACTAGTACATAAAACTTACTCAGACTTTGCCTTGGCTAGATCTCTAATTAATTTAAAACTCGCCATTGACACCTTGTGGTGTATTTTCAATCACTACTTATCTTTCCATTCCAACAATATTTTACAGAAAAATATGGCATATTTAAGAGATGGTTTAAATTGCGATTAATGACGATTAATTGATTTTTAAACTGTGATTAATTCGATTAAATTATTTTATCGTTTGACAGCCCTAATTTATTTCAATTTATTAATTTATTCCTATTTTTGTTTTGGCAGTTTGATGGACAAAGACTAATACAATTACCGATATTTCTTTAATAAAATGAAATAAATGTTGACATTACAAAATAAAAATGAAATAAATATATACATTGGAATAAATATTTGCAAATCTAAATACAGGGAGTCCCCAGTTAACGAACGAGTTCCGTTCCATTTGGAATTTACCTTTTAAGCACCCTTAATCTCAAAATAACTATCCAAAAACCTGTATTATTATTAAAAAAATTTTGTAGACATCTTTTTATTTGAGCTTTTGGATACATGGGCATGATGTGATAGTTCTCAGCCAAATCAGAAAAAAACAATTTGATCAGTCTTTTTTCATGGCCCATTTAGTATAAGTAGGAGAAAAAAATACCGCACAAAAATAAAAGATAAAAAAAAAACAAACAAAAGGATAGGTTGATAACAACACTTAGTCTTTGCCATAATTCCAAGGGAAAACAACAGTTATGTTTGGCTGTATCATAAGCAAGTCCTCCATCTGTTTTACACGAAATGTCATATACATCATATTAATAAAATTAAGTAAAAAATAAGATACTGTAGATATTTCTTCTCTCCCTTAACATCAATCACACCATAGTTCTTCTTAGAACTGACATTCATTTATTTGTCACTGTCAAACTATGAACACACATTTAGAAAATACAATCATGACAGTGTGTACAATAATGCTATAAAGTCAATCAATAGAGACATATTTGCCTACAAAAACATACCTCAATGGCTGCACAATAATTCCGAGAAAAATGAGGTCAAAATCTTGGGCAATTCAACAAGGAAAATGGCAGCTATTAGTGGCACCGGTCCAGCGGTGAAAACAAAAGCTGCTCGTTAAGCTAGCGGGCTAATAGCGAGCTAACGGGGGGCATCGCCGAGCCCGCGCCGTTTACCCTTTCTCTGCCTTCTAATAATGTTAACTGCCGTTCACCCCAGCTTCCCAACTTGAAAGCAACGCTCAAAACTAACAGAAAGTAGCGCTGGCGTGACGTCAAACAAGTCCCAGATAGCATAGCAGTTAGAGATCAACCATTTAGGTTAATTAAATAACTAAATTAAATGACAAATAATATACTGTTCTTACCATCAATGCTGAGAGCTTTTCTCTCTTTTGCATCCCACAGCATTCAGAACGCAGCTCTAACTGTCTTGGAGTATTACTACCGAGATTTCCCGCTGCACAACCCAGCGCTCCTGTCGGCCACCAAGCACCGCGCTGCCAAGCACCCGGCCGGATTCAAAGTTTACAACGTCGACGGTAGGCACAGCATCTGCCATATCATACAGCACTACCCCTAAGCAGAGCTGCAACAAAACCTTATTTTCATTGGCCATTCAGCACCCATTATTTACTCCATACATCTGCTCATGTATAAATTACGTTTATACTACTCGGGGCTTTACGTTTAAGCTGCAAATATGCATTGAAATTTGGAGCCAAATACAGCGCTGAGAAAGTGCTAGGAACATTGTGTAAGTGTATGATAGTTCTCCAGCGCAAAAGCAGATCTTTGCAAATTTTTCATTTGGATTCATTAGAAAGTTCCTGATGACAGAATGACAATAATCATTTAGGAAAATATTTAGGTTTTTCTATTTTTTGTTTGTTTGTCTTTTTTTAACATAAAGAAATGTGATCTGATCTTTGGCAAAATCACAAAGATGAAAAAACTTTAACTTGCTTTAACTAAAACCAAACATTTACAGGTTTTTATTTTTAATCAGGATAGTATGCAAACAATGACAGAAGGGGGAGACACTGTATTTTCATCTGTGTGATTTTGACAAAGATCAGATCACATTTGTTGGTGATTTTATGCAGAAATGTGAGAAATTCCAAAAGCTTCAGATACTTTTGTATGAATAATAAATGAAAATAAATAGATAAGAGAATGTTTATATTGTATATATATATAAATATATATATATATATGTGTGTGTGTGTATATATATATATGTGTGTGCGTATATATATACCAGTATATGTGTGTGTGTATATATGTGTATATATGTATATATTAGGGCTGTCAAAATTATCGCGTTAACGGGCGTTAATTAATTTTTAAAATTAATCACGTTAAAATATTTGACGCAATTAACGCACTAGGCCCGCTCAGACAGATTTAAATGTCAGTACAGTGAAAGGCCAACTTGTTAATTGTGTTTTATGGAGTTTTTCCGCCCTCTGCTGGCGCTTGGGTGTGACTTGCATATGTTATGTGGCGTAATGTCGCCCTCTGCTGGCGATTCAGTGCAGCTGATTATTTGGGTTTGGGCGCGCTTTTTTGACGTGATTATATGTCGACGCAAACTCACACTAATAGACAGTGCTATTCAGACCAGCTAACGTCCGCATCCAGTATTCAGTGCCAGTTCTCATAGCCCCATCACACTGTTTGTGTCTAATACATGCATCGCTTGTGAGTTATATTCCTCCTTTGTTTATATTCATGAGCATTAGATAGTTATTGATGATGTGTATTTGAATTTGTTCACATATATGGTGAAATGCAGTTACATTGTTAGATGCTTGTGAGCTAATTGGCTAGTGCTACTGCTCAAATGGACACGTGTGTGTACATTTTATGTTATTTTGTGATTTATGCAAGTTATTGACACATTGCCTTGTTATTTTCAGTTTTACAAAAATACAAGAAACGTGCTCCTGTCAAAAAGAGATGACTTCAGTAAAGCCCATGCTACTTTGCCACACCGTCTGATTTCTTTTTGGAACTTATGTTCGCTATCTGTCAATTTGTGTACTCACACACATTGAGGACAGAATAGGGCTACTAGTTTATTTTTTGATTGAAAATTTTACAAATTTTATTAAAACGAAAACATTAAGAGGCATTTTAATATAACATTTCTATAACTTGTACTAATATTCATCTTTTAAGAACTACAAGTCTTTCTATCCATGGATCACTTTAACAGAATGTTAATAATGTTAATGCCATCTTGTTGATTTATTGTTATAAAAAACAAATACAGTCCTTATGTACCGTATGTTGAATGTATATATCCATCTTGTCTTATCTTTCCATTCCAACAATAATTTACAGAAAAATATGGCATATTTTATAGATGGTTTGAATTGCGATTAATTGCGATTAATTACGATTAATTAATTTTTAAGCTGTAATTAACTCGATTAAAAATTTTAATCGTTTGACAGCCCTAGTATATATATATATATATATATATATATATATATATATATATATATATATATATATATATATATATATGTACACCTAGTAATCAGTCAACAGTGTTTCTAATTTATTCATCAACTTTAACAAAATAGTAGACTAATTTCAACATAAATTCGTTTTTGATTAGTCAAGGCAGCCCTCCTTCATATTAAAAAACTGGTCTTTTGCGTTAACAACAAAGTTCAAACACCCCGTTTTTCACTGTCCTGATAAAACTGAGGCTGACAACCTTGACCTCCAAACCGAGGCAAAAGCACTAACCACTACATCTTGTGGGCTGATTGGCCACATTTTCTGTGAGCAGCTTTGCGAAGCAGGCTGAGAAGGTTGCTGCGGAAGCGTAAGTAGCGCCATGTCCGACTCCTCCCTCCTCTTGCAAGGCACTTTCACAGGAAATCACTCCGTGCGTGACATAATGAGTACACTGCATCCCTACTAATGCTTCTTTTTCCCAGCCTGTAACGTCACAATGTCATATTTGTAGATGCTCCTCTAGTTGAGAGAATGTTAGTTCAAGGCTGCATATCCCACCACCCCCCACCCCCTTTTCAACAGAGAGGCCTCCAGGGGGTGGTGGGATTTCAAGCTTTAAATAATTCATTCCTCGCATACTTAAGCTTCCCATCTTCTACGTTCTATTTTATCTTTTCACCTGCACCAATCTCATTTTGCATCCACAAGCACATCAGGTTAATGAATGTTCTAGCCTGCTTATCACTTCATACGGCAAGCTAGTGACTAATTTTTGGTCATTTAAAAAAGACCTGGCGTTGAGATACTGTACGTGATTATCACATTTTGGGTCACGGAGGCCAAAATATTAACATTTAGTGTGGCCTACATAACCCAAAATGTGATATCCACATTAGTATGTGGACGCCAGGTCTCAAGTAATATAATATTTACAATTAACTCATAGTGTGCCATTGACAACGATAGATGTCCAACAGGGAGGACTGACTGTGAGACAGTGTTGTATTTGGCAGCCCTTTTAATTTTCATCTTAGTCTTTTGGACGAAAATACTTTTCAGTCATAGTCATGTTTTAGTCATTACAAAATGTCTTCGTCTAGTTTTAGTCAATGAAAATTCAGGACAAAGTTCGTCTAGTTTTAGTCGACAATTACTTAGAATTGTTTTTGTCTGTACGTTTTAGTCCATAAATGAATAAATAAATAAATAAATAAGTAAAATGTTTCCAACAATTTCAAATGAACATTCAATCAATCAATCAATCAATCAATCAATCAAATATATTTGTATAGCACATTTAAAAAATCCGCTAAGGAGTCCAAAGTGCTTTACATACCATATAACAGGAAAATAAGTTAACTTTCAAAGATAAAACAAACACATAAAAATAAAATAAATAAAAGACAAGGTCATAAACAGTCATTGCACATTAAAAGCTGAAGAAAAATAAATTGTTTTAACATTGACAGAGAAGCACATAATTGTAGAGTCTACAAGGACCTCACCATCTTCGTGATGATAATACACACTCAGCAGGAAAACAGTACAGTGGTACCTCGACATAAGATCGCTTCGACACACGATCTTTTCGACATCCAACGTAAAATTTGACTCGCCATTTGTCTCTACATCCAATGACATGTTCGAAATACCACTACATGACAGCGCCGAGACGCATGGCGGATTTTCTTGTGAGAGAAATCCACACAGGTTCCAAGAAGGTTAGTGCAGGTGGTGAAAAAGTAAAAAGCTTACCATTAAAATGAAGACGGAAATGATAGAAAAATATGAGCGTAGACTGCGCATCGGTGAACTGGCTCAACAATACGGCCGTAGAATGTCTACGATCTTGACGGTCCTCCTCCGACTTCCTTTCGCCAGTCTTTATACAGTAAGTTAAGGTGACAATTATTATTGTGGTAACATTGCCAAAGAAATCGCCAGCTTCGTCAGGTTTTTATTGTATATTTCAGAACTCGTGCAACACAACACGCCTACTGTCCGCCCCAGTTGATGGCAACAACAAAACATTAAAAAGAGAAAGTAAAATCTCAACCGCACCTTTATATCTTTGCACTGCATTCAGGTACAGCACGCAAGACACGTCCGCAATATTAGAACCTGATTCGCTACATTATCAAAGGAATTATTAATATTTTATTATTCAGGTTTTTATTAATAATTTATTTGTTGTGCTATGTGTAATTGCCATTTGTAATAGTGCCAGCAGTATTTATTAAGGATTTATTGTAGGTTTTCGGGCTGTGGAACCGAATTAATGGAATTATAATGTATTCTTATGGGAAAATCCTGCTCAACATACGACCATTTCGATTTACAAACAAGGTCCTGAAACAAATTAACTTCGTATGTAGAGGTATATTGTTTTGTTGTTTATTGTTATTGTATATTTACAATTAACTCATGGCGTGCCATTCACTGGCAACAGGGAGGACTGAAAGTGAGTCAGTGAGTCAGTGTTGTTTTTGGCAGTCGTTTTAATTTTCATCTTAATCTTTTGGACGGAAATACTCTTCAGTCATAGTCATATTTTAGTCATTACAAAGTGTCTTTATCTAGTTTTAGTCAATGAAAATTCAGGACAAATTTCGTCTAGTTTTAGTCGATAATTACTCAGAATTGTTTCAGTCCATGAATAAATAAATAAATAAATTAAATGTTTCCAACAATTTCGAATGAACATTGACAGGGAAGCACATAATTATAAAGTCTACAAGGACATCACGATCTTCGTGGCACGCACAGCACGCAAAACACGTCCGCCACATTACATCCCGATTCATTACATTATTACAGGAATTATTATTATTATTATTTCGGTTTTTATGAATACTTTATTTGTTTTGCTATGTGTAATTGCCATTTGTAATAGTACCAGCAGTATTTATTTAGTATTTAACCCTTTAACACCTAAGCCTATTTTGGCCGAATTTGCATGCATTTGATGTTGCCTTTATATTTCAAAGAAAAAAATGTTTACAATGGCCAAGTTGGGTCCCTTTTTTCAGGACACCTTGAATTTCATGTCTAAATTGTTGTTTTCTTCACTGAACAATTCTAATCCACATTTTGGACCCAAAAAGACAAAAAAATCCCAAAATCTTTTTTCAAAATTTGTAATGTTGATGTCCCATTGACAACCAAACATGCTCGACCAACCGTTTTGAAGCTTGATAATATTTATTCAACTTGTTAGGATAAACATTCAATAGAAAAAAGTAAGATTGAATAGTTTTATGTTTGACAATTCAACACAAACAGCAGGTATGGTCATAGCCTCGTTTTTGGCCTTTACACATACTATGGTCAAAACAGGTTATATACTGTGCAAAATAGTAAGAAAAAAAAGTAATCTATCATCTAACACAAAAAAGGGTTTGGAGGATATCTCTTTGTGAAGTTAGGTGTTGTACCCATCACCTTATCAAAAGTATATACGTACATGCAATCAAGCTTCTCGAACACACATCTACATAAAAGACTATAGTGAAGAAAAAATATATATAACATTGAAAAAAAGTATTTTAAAAAATATTGACAAGTAGTTTAGTTCATTCAAATTTTTCATGCATGCGACCCAATAAATTTTTTTTTTTTTTTTTTGAGCACTCAATAAAGCTTCTTCTTGAACAGGTCACAGAGCTGCGTCCCCACACGCAACGTCACACAGCCTACTCTTTCGCCGTTTGCGCGCTGCTGTCACTTCTACTCGCCGAGACGCCGACTCATCCCAAGAAAACAACGACAAATACGGCTCATCTTCTTCCTTGAGTTAATGAAATAATGCATTAGCTTGGGCTAAATGTAGTTTTAGATTCATTCTGCACGTTTCAAAGTCGCTTGCTCAAACCAACCGGCCGTTGCTTGCCTCGCATGCCTCCCTTTCAATAGTTGGCGCCTCGCTGGGAAATTTATTAAAAATGATCACATTCGGTTCGTCCTTCTTGACATCACAACGGCTCTTGGGATATGTAGTCTTTCGTGCTGCTTTCGGTTTTGAAAAAGGACAAGAAATGATGGAAATATGGAGATGGATACATGGTCCATGCAGCGTTTTAATGCATATTTATGAGTGCAATAAAACTATAAAACTCAAATGACATAATCTCCCGTTTTTCTTGGCCGATTGACTTCAAATAAAAACTGGTGTGGACATCAACTTCCACACTTTCAAACGAGGCCAACCAGCGGCACGTGGGTGATGTAATTACAGCGTGACGAAGCTTCAAAAACAATATGCGTATACGCGTCGCTGCCGACACGTTCGGTGTTAAAGGGTTAATGTAGTTTTTCGGGCTGCGAAACAAATTAATGGAATTATAATGTATTCTTATCGGAAAATCCTGCGCGACATACGACCATTTCGGTTTACAAACAAGGTCCTGGAACGAATTAACTCTGCGTGTAGAGGTACCACTGTACATTATTTTCAATTAATGAAACTTACCTGGACGCCACGAACTGTATCTAAAAGGTTTTCCAAGAGTTTAAGACACTCATCTCGATTAATGCGAATGCTATGCTAATGCTAAAGTTACATTTAGTGTGTGATGAACGCTCAGCACAGACGTTTAAAGGCTAACGCAACATTGTACCTCTAGCCAAGATAAAAAAAGCAAAACTTACCAAGCAGCACCTGAAGTGTTTCATAAAAGGCAAGTCTGGAGCCTGGAGAGGAAACCGGTGAGTAAATATGTGTGTGTCACAGCAAGTCACATGAGTGACACGACCAAACACTGCTACGATGCAGGCTAAATGTCACACATTGTGAACTTACGACGGAAAATATAGCACATTTACATCTCGTTCTCGTCTCATTAGACGAAAACTGCGTTCGTCTGGTTGTGTTTTAGTCTCTCAAGACATGTTTTTAGCTCGTCATCGTAATGAAAAAATTGTTCGTCGCCGAAATATTTTTGTTATCGTCATCATTGACGAAAACAACACTACTGTGAATGCTCATCTTCAGTGCCACTGATGGCATTTGACGTCTATTCTATTCTGACTGGAAACATTCATTTGAACCTCCCATTTCAAATGGGTCGGATGGTCTACTATTGATAAACTCGTGTCATTTGACAGCAGAGGGATGATTGGGCGCTACATGATTTGAAGTCTACCATAATCAGTGGCATTGAAAGAGTTAAATCAACGCTCTCAAGTGGCTGATGTAAGCAGTGATGAGCTTATGGGTGTGAAGGTTGAATCACAGTCCATTATTAACATGTCAGAGATCACCTCCTAGGCTCAAGGTGATGTCCTCCATTCTCCTTTTGTCGAGCGCAGCTCCGGGGAGCGTGGCAGGTGCACCAGCCGCCAACGGGAGCCAGTCCCAGGCCGCCGTCGCAGCCGCCCAAAAACGGAAAGACAGCGCCCACAACGAGCTGTACTACGAGGAGGCGGACTACGAAAGGCGAGTCCGTAAACGCAAAGCCAGGTAAGAAACAGGATAGAATACAAAATGGGCAACAATGTTTACGTAAGATAAGATTTGCATTGCCGCCAATCATCGACTAATCGACGAGCAACTTTTTTGATAGCTGATAAAGCGTTTCGAGACATTTTTGACCTTAAGATGGTCAAAATCTTTTTTGAGCCTCGTGATAGTTAATTATTATTTTTATTTTTTATTCTAAAAAAATCACAGAAGGGAAAAAACTTCAAACATATTTTAACTTAAAAACTAATTAAAAAATGAAAACTGTTATAATTATTTTATTATTCATTTATTATTTATTTTTTATTATTGTTAAAATTGATGTCCTTTGTTTTTCTAGTTAAAAAAAGACTAAACATTTTTTAACTGATTTTTTATTTATTTAAAAAAAATGAATAACAAACAAGAAAAAAACTAGATTTTTAAACATTTGTTTTAGTTTTTTTTTGTTATTTTTTTGTTATAATACATAAATTTAAAAAAAAACATGGTGGAAAAAACAAATACCAATTTGTTGTATTTTAATTGATTTTGTTTTTTTAATGGGGGGGCAGTAAATATTCCCAGATTTATGTAATCCTCAATAAAAGCAGATGATTATCTTTGTAATGGGTCAAAATGAGAGTTTGAAATACTTGCTTTCCCTTTAGAAAATAACCATACACCTCAATATTTAGTATTTCTAGCCCAACTGTTATCAATGCATGGTTTTGGTTCCAATGCACATTTCCAGCTAAAATGTAAAAGACCAGAATAATATAACCATATTTTTATATATTTTATGTGTTGACTAGTCGACTGATGGCAAGAATAATGAATGGACTCTGAAAATAATGGTTTGCAGCAGGGCTAGATAAGATTTCTGACCAAGTTGGTATTTTTTTTTTAGATTAGTGGTGGCAGTGGAAGAGGCTTTTACGCATGTGCGTCGCATGAAGAAGGAGGATGAGCGTGCGTCCCCTTCGGACATCATGGACGTGCGTGAGGCCGCGCTAGCCGTTTTCCCCTCCATGGCACGTGCCCTGCAGAAGTACCTCCGCACCACCAGGAGGCAGCAGTGCCACAGCATGGAGAGTATCCAGAAGCACTTGGCTTTCTGTCTCATTAATAACATGAGCCCCAAGGTCAGTTGCTTCAAGTTCTCATCAATCTTTATGTCTTTATTTATGTTTATTGTCTCCACTTTTTCTTTCTTTATATTTATTTATTTTCTTTACTATTATTTATGTTCTAAAAAATTTACATTTTTAACATTTTTTTAAAATCATTTTTTGAAATTTTATTTTTATTTTTAAAAAATTCTACATTAAGAAAAAGCTTTGCATTTGTTTTACAATTGAATTATTTTTTAGATCTACTCCACATTTTAAAAGAATTAATTTCTTTAATAATTTTTTGTTTTTTGAACATAATTTGTTTTATATTTAAAATACTTTATTTATGATTTGTTCAAATTTATTATTTTCCATCACAAATTAATATTCACTTTTTTTTTTCACTCAAATCTTATGAATTTTAATTTTTAAATTAATTCATACTGTAATAAATGTTTGAAAAAATACATTTACATTTAAAAGATTTTTTAAATTACTTTTCATTTTTAATTAGAACCTGATTTGTATTTATTATATTTGATTATTTATTTATTTAAAATGTATCGTATGTATTTTATTTTAAAAATACATATGGTACCTACTTTAACTTTCAAGCACAAACCCCTGAATAATTGACAGCAAATTGAAATTTTTTAAATTTGGAGCCTTTAGTGGTCCATCGGAACAAACAAACAAAAATATTTTAAATATAATTTTTCAGGGGAAAGAAATACCATATTGCTCAAACTAAATATATAAAATATGACACATATGCCCTTATAGGCAAGTTTCCGAGGTACATCTGCTTTACTCCCGCATGTCTGCTCGCAACTTCCGTTTTAGAATTTCTCCTTCCAAAACAGTGGAGCTGGAGTAACATTACTCATTAAAATCCCTTTAAAAAGACAATTTGGAAATACCGCATCCATCTGCCATCATCACGACAGGGGAGGACAACATGTTCGTGAAGGCAGATTTGGAACTAAGTTCGTGCCACCACAAAGACCGGGTGTTTTTGTAGCCATTTTGCCGCTGTGTTATGGAAGGTATGTTCTTCCTATCCCTGCATTTTCATGTGTCCAGTGCTCAATAAATACTAAAGCTAAAATCTTGAGCATGAAACCTTTGTTTCCATGTTGCCTTTGATATTTTTATTACGATGATTGTAATTATCTAGCCTGTTGCTAATCAGTCAGTGTTGGATGGCACAATTATGCCAACGCATACATGCAAGAGTTAAAAAGTTTTTTGTTCATTTGTTTACAGGTGGAAAACGCTGTTAGGCAAGGGAAGACAAGTTGATGTGCCTCATAACAACACTTACTGTACGTTGATGGACATACAGTACATCGAGACTACGTGCGTTCTTCATGGGGGCGGCCGAGAGGCTGGGGCTGGGAGACGGTGGCTCGCCTCACGACGGACCGCCAGCTCAATCCCAAAATCCAACTACGAACTTTTTAACTGCAACAACTTTAAGGTACGCTATTGGAGCAGGAATTACAGAGGACAGCTGGAGAAAGCCCGTCTAGAGGCCGCTGAGGGTCTCCGTAATGTCAGGTGAAAGTTTGTCGAGGCTCCGGAGCTCTCCTTTCTGATATCACATTCTTGCTATTTTTCTAATAATTTTCTAAATTGTGATTTATTGACCTGTTTTGCACATGCACCAATCGTTTCAAATAAAACGAGAAATGGAATCATATTGTCCAAATGTTTTATTGCGATTAATTTCTGCAATAAAAAAGAATGGCGTACTATTTTTGTTTATATGTACATACCTTGTAGTATTTCCTTGTAACAACAAAATCCGTGTAAGCCCTTCTGCATTCGGCAAATGTAATATTATTTGTAATTTCACCTCATTTTGGTCACTCAAATGGCTGGCGTATCAATCTACACCTCACGTCATCACAGGCTGACAGGTTGTTATAAGTGTGTCCATGAATGATCAACGAAGTGATAAGAACTATCATACAATATTTTAGGTATATCCTTAGGTTTAAATCACATCCTTAACTTCTTGTCTGCAGCTAGTTTCGATTAAAGGCGTATGGCGAGGTTGATCCGCACTGGCGCTTTGAAGCTGGAAGCTGTTCAAAACATTCCACTTCAAACCATACAGTGGGGAGAACAAGTCATTGGCAGTGTATCAAATACTTGTTCTCTCCACTGTATACAGTATATATATAGGCGCCTCCAGGAGTTGACGCACAGCGCAGTTAGTCTCGGAGTGTCATCTACATCGTGCTGAATCCACTTTTGGAGATTCCGTGGGTTCCTCTGTTTTTTTTGTTACAGTTTTAACTCTGTCAAAACACTGCTTACTTCAACCGTAATTCATGTTTTTCTTTCTAAAGTTCTGGGCAGACATTTTCCAATATGGTGCCGCCCTTATTTCCCTCAGGAAACTTGGTTATAAGGGTTAAAAAAAAAAAAAAAAAACACTTACTTTTGAATTGATCTTTTAAATTATTCATTTATTTGTTGTTTTAAATGAAAAAATATATTTTGAAAAGTTTTAATTTACAACAATATTTTTTTGTTTTGTGTGGCGTGCGGTCAGGCCTTCCTGGAGACATACCTGTCCCCGGGCCCCACCCTGCAGTACGGCCCCGAGCGCTGGCTGGCCGACCAGTGGACACTCGTAAGCGAGGCGTCGGTCACCAGCGGCGTCAAGGATGGCGCCGACTTTACGCTCCGCTGCCTTGATTTTAACCTAGCCGTCACCGTCAAGAGCATCCCGTACATCCGGGTCAGCGAATCCTACGTCGACCCCAAATCGCACAAGTTTGTTCTTCTGCTCCAGTCGGAAACTTCAGTTTAACAACATTTAGATTTGTGGTTTTTGCTTACAGAAGATGACCTGGATATCCTTTTTGGATTAAAAAAAAAAGAAAGGACCCATTATTGTGTATGCATGTGGAACAGTATGTGACTTTTTAAGATGCACAAATGCGTTTTGGAAAAGACGTTTGCCATAAGCGTGGCCAGAAAAATAACAAAAACTTGACTGCTAGTTTTGAATTAGCCTACAATGTACAGTATTTATAAGTCAATGTGCATTATTCCCTGCATAATTTTTATATTAAAATTGTGTATTGCTTGGACTTTTAATCTTTTGTTTTTTACTTTGTGCGAACAACATTGTGGATATGACTTCAACCATTGCCATCAGCACAAAGTTGATGTTTCATTTTTCTGAGTGTAACGTATAGGTCTTTTTTAATATCTTCAAAAGTATTACAAAACTTCTCAAAAGCATGAGACTTGGCATATTATATATGAACATTACGTGATTACAGGGAGCAGTTTTAAAAACAAAAAAAGTTTAAAAAATATTGGGTGACATAAGCTATGGATTTTATTCACTTGTGTTGGGATCTGAGTAGTAGTCAGGATGATTGTTTTACTACTGCCACCTATTGATCACTTGACTAACTGCACATGTCAAAACTGCATTTTAGATTTAATATTGGCATTTCATAATTATGTACTGATGTCACTGATGTAGTTTAGAGTTTCATAATGTCTGTACATACATTGTCTTGACATATAAGTGTATTTGTGTTTTTTGTACTACTGAACATTTGGTCACAGGAGCTGTGTCCAATTGGCATTTGTTTAAAAAAAAAAAAAAAAAAAAAGTAAATAAAATGCATTTGTACTGAATTTTAAATCATTACATTACCACTAACAATTATTTTGGTGGTCGATCAATCGTAGATTATTGTTGTTTCAGTTTTATCTTAACATCCTGTATGTTTTGGATCATTTCAGGGTTAATTCCTGTTGATTTTTGGGGCGTTTTGGGTCACTTCCTGTTGATTTTTGGGCGTTTAAAGGTCACTTCCTGTTGGTTTTGTGGCATTTCCAGGTCACTTCCAGATCAATTTTTCGTGTATTATTGGGTATTTTTATTCCGGTTGAATTTCCGGGCCACTTTCTGTTGATATTTGGTCACTTCCTCTTAATTTGGGGGCATTTTTGGATCACTTCCTGTTCAAATCAGGTCACTTCCTGTTGATTTTTAGGCATATCTATTTCCCTTGTGTATTTTAGGGCAATTCAAGGATCATAAGCCTATAACACTAGCAACTAAATTAATCTATTCACTCATTAATTTTCCAAGCTGCTTATCCTCAAAAGAGTCGCAGGGGTGCTGGAGCCTATCTCCGCTAACTATTAGCTGTAAACCATTTACTAAATACGAGGAGACAAACAACAATTCACGCACACACTCAAACCTCGGACGATTTGGAATGTTCAAACAGCCTACAGTGCATTTTCATCATGGGATGTGCGATTACACGAGAGTACCCGGAGAAAACCCACCCAAGGCATGGGGGAATAGCGTACCGCACCAATGCTATTTTTAGACCATGACGTCGCCATCGTAACCCAGAAGTGGGTCAACATTGACGCCCTCTTATACAACTCATGTTATTATTATTACTGCTTGTTTTCTGCCGGTAATCTTTTTAAAAAGAACATGCCAAGTAAACACTGCTGCCATGGAACTTCAGGCATGAAAATCTCTCACCTCAAATTCGACGTTTTGAAGTAAAAAAGGGTGACCTACGTGAATTGCGTAGATCCGAGGAGAAATTCTTTTTGGGTGGTGGTGGTGGGGGGGGGGGTCGGGAGATTTTATTTAATTATTATAATGTGGTTAACTTAGTACGTAAACTGAACACTTCATAAATCGGTCCTTTAAAAAAGTGACACTTGGACAGTCAGCAAATCCTTCTGGCTGCTTCGCTGACTACAACCAATCATCGGCCCAAACTGCGTTCTATTATTCCAACCGCCCGCACTCTTCACGTGTACATGGAGTTCTTGGAGAGCCTTTGGTTGCATTGCAAAGCTGCGAAAACAAAAAGCAGGCCTTATCCACACCGGGGCAGACCAGAGCGCAGCATACACGCTTGCTTGTATTTGCCAGCAGATTGAATTTGGTGAGTAATGGTTTCAATCGTTTTCATATTTTGTGATATAATAAAGTTACTGCCATTCATTGCAGCTTGCGTTGAACACTGCCAGAGCTAGAAAAATCTCCCGTGAAAAAATAGCTCCCGTTAAGTTAGCGTCAAGTTTGTGTATTTAGCGGTAATATAAACGAAGAAACGCACTGTTGAGTCAAATAAAGGGGCATGCTCTCGGATGGAGGGGGGCGCCTCCCATCGATCCCGTCGTCCCGACGCGTTATTTTCGGCTGGGACTTGAGCTGACGGCCGGTGTCGGCACAACAACGGCCCGACGAGTGGTGGGAATGATTCTTGCTTCTTAAAGCTTTTCAGAAATAGTTATCCCTCGTTTTTCGTGGTTGAATGGGACCAGAACCCGTCGCAATAAGTGAAAACCGCGAAGTAGCGGTCCCCCGCCCCCAATCTTTTGTGCGTGTTCAATGTATTTATTCAGATTTAACATTGGAAAAAAGATACATATATATAAGACATGCTTTTTCACCCCCCCCCCCCAAAGTATCATTTATAAATGGTTTTTAAGCACTTCAAAATGTAAGAATTATGATACGTTTTAAACATTGTTACTGTCCCACCGAATTATTTTTAAACAAGAATAAAGTAGGAAGAAAATGCTTGGCTTTAATAAATGCTTCATAGTGAGTCTGCTCAAACTCTCTCAAGCTGCTCACTTTGTTAAACGATGATTGACGCATGCGCAAACTTTTTCTATGAATTTTTTTTTATTTGATTGATTGGATTTTTTTTTTTTTTTTTTTTTTTTTTTTTGTTGGAAGCAACTTATTTTTTTTATTGCATAATAAAGACACAAATGTCCTAGCCAAAAAGTGACCTGAACACAAAACATTACTTCAATCGAAAAAGTTGTTTCAATCAAGAAAAATACAGTGCCCTCCATATTTATTGGATTTATAATAATTATGTGTTTTTTAGCTTCTAATATTTTTCTTTCTTTCTAAATAATATGGGACCTTAATGGAAAAAAAGAGAAAAATCCAACCATCAATACAAGTGCATTTATTCAGTGGGGAAAAAAATCCCACAGAAAGAAATAATTATTTGACATCAAACAATGTGTGTCACAATTATTAGCACCTCTGGTGTTAATACTTTGTACAACCCCCTTTTGCCAACAAAACAGCACCTAATCTTCTCCTACAATGTTTCACAAGATGGGAAAAGACAGAAAGAGGGATCTTCAGCCATTCCTCTTTGCAGAATCTCTCTAAATCATCCAGAGACCTGGGTCCTCTCCTCTCTACTCTCCTCTTCAGCTCACCCCACAGGTGTTCAATGGGGTTGAGGTCTGGGGAGTGAGATGGCCATGGGAGGAGCTTGATTTTGTGAACCATTTCTGTGTAAATTTGGCCATATGTTTAGGGTCATTGTCTTGCTGAAAGACCCAGTGACGACCCATCTTCAGCTTTCAGGCAGAGGTCAACAGATTTTGATTTAAAATGTCCTGGTATTTCAAAGCATTCATGATGCCATGCACCCTAACAAGGTTCCCAGGGCCTTTGGAAGCGAAACAGCCCCACAGAATTACTGACCCACCCCCATACTTCACAGTGGGTATGAGGTGCTTTTCAGCAAGTGCATCTTTTGTGGCACGCCAGACCCACTTAGAGTGTTTGTTGCCAAAAAGCTCAATCTTGGTCTCATCTGACCAAAGCACACTGTCCCGGTTGAAGCCCCAATACGGCTTGGCGAACTCCAGACGTTTGCGTTTATGATTGTGAGTGAGGAAAGGTTTTCTCTGTGCAAGCCTCCCAAACAGCTTGTGGCTTGGCGAGTTGCTGTGTACGGCCGCATGGGACTCTCTGTGAACTCTGAACTCAGCCGGAACGCGCACGGCTCTTAAGTATCTGTCACGTGATTGTGATGTAGCCGGTAATGCGCTCGGCCAACTATAGTAAGGGTTTTTTCAAAATTTCAAAAACGGTCAAAAAACACTTTTGCTAGAGAGCGCCGGGAAACGTACCAAAAACACATCAAGACTCTTGGCACAGCCCAAATATGGCAAAAAAGTTAGCTTTTGGGAAAAGTCAATTTTTGACTATGTTGTAAGGGGGGCGCTTACGCATTTTTCAAAATTTTAAAAATGGTCAAAAAACGCTTTTTGCCACAGAGTGCAAGGAAAAGTACCAAAAATACGTCAGGACTCTCGGCACAGCCCAAATATGCCAAAAAGTTGACTTTTGGGAAAAGTCCATTTTTGACTTTTTTGTAAGGGGAATGCTTACGCATTTTTTCAAAATTTCAATAACGGTAAAAAAAAACTTTTGGGCCGAGGAGCGCCAGGAAACGTGTCAAAAACATGTCAGGACTCTCGGCACCATCCAAATATGCAAAAAAGTTGACTTTCGGGAAAAGTCCATTTTTGACTTTTTTGTAAGGGGGGGTGGTTACGCATTTTTTCAAAATTTCAAAAACGGTCAAAAAATAGTTTTTGGCCAAGGAGCGCCGGGAAACGTTTCAAAATCACATCAGGACTCTCGGCACCACTCAAATATGCCAAAAAAATTTGACTTTTGGAAAAAGTCAATTTTATTGAATTTTTTGTAAGGGGGGGGGTGCTTACGCAATTTTTCAAAATTTCAAAAAGGGTCAAAAAATACTTTTGGGCCAAGGAGCGCTGGGAAACGTTCCAAAACCACATCAGGACTCTCGGCACAGCTGAAATATGCCAAAAAAGTTGACTTTTGGGAAAAGTCCATTTTTTACTTTTTTTGTAAGGGGGGGGGGTGGTTACGCATTTTTTCAAAATTTCAAAAACGGTCAAAAAATACTTTTGGGCCAAGGAGCGCCGGGAAACGTTCCAAAAACACATCAGGACTCTCGGCACCACCCAAAAATGCCTAAAAAGTTGACTTTTGGGAAAAGTCCACTTTTGACCTTTTTGTAAGGGGGGGTGGTTATGCATTTTTTCAAAATTTCAAAAACGGTCAAAAAATACTTTTGGGCCAAGGAGCGCCGGGAAACGTTCCAAAAACACACCAGGACTCTCGGCACCACCCAAAGATGCCAAAAAAGTTGAATTTTGGGAAAAGTCAATTTTTGACTTTTTTGTAAGGGGGGGTGGTTACGCATTTTTCAAAATTTAAAAAACGGTCAAAAAATACTTTTGGGCCAAGGAGCGCCGGGAAACGTTTCAAAACCACATCAGGACTCTCGGCACCACCCAAAGATGCCAAAAAATTTGACTTTTGGGAAAAGTCAATATTTGACTTTTTTGTAAGGGGAGGTGCTTACGCATTTTTTCAAAATTTCAAAAACGGTCAAAAAATAGTTTTTGGCAAAGGAGCGCCGGGAAACGTTCCAAAACCACATCAGGACTCTCGGCACCCACCAAATATTCCAAAAAAGTTGACTTTTGGGAAAAGTCCATTTTTGACTCTTTTGTAAGGGGGGGTGGTTGCGCATTTTTTCAAAATTTCAAAAACGGTCAAAAAATACTTTTGGGCCAAGGAGCGCTGGGAAACGTTCCAAAACCACATCAGGACTCTCGGCACCACCCAAAGATGCCAAAAAAGTTGACTTTTGGGAAAAGTCAATTTTTGACTTTTTTGTAAGGGGGGTAGGTTACGCATTTTTTCAAAATTTCCAAAACGGTCAAAAAATACTTTTGGGCTAAGGAGCGCCGGGAAACGTTCCAAAAACACATCAGGACTCTCGGCACCACCCAAAAATGCCGAAAAAGTTGACTTTTGGGAAAAGTCCATTTTTGATTTATTGTAAGGGGGGGGGGTGGTTACGCATTTTTTCAAAATTTCAAAAACGGTCAAAAAATACTTTTGGGCAAGGAGCGCCGGGAAACGTTTCAAAACCACATCAGGACTCTCGGCACCGCTGAAATATGCAAAAAAGTTGACTTTTGGGAAAAGTCCATTTTTGACTCTTTTGTAAGGGGGGTAGGTTACGCATTTTTTCAAAATTTCCAAAACGGTCAAAAAATACTTTTGGGCTAAGGAGCGCCGGGAAACGTTCCAAAAACACATCAGGACTCTCGGCACCACCCAAAAATGCCAAAAAAGTTGACTTTTGGGAAAAGTCCACTTTTGACCTTTTTGTAAGGGGGGGTGGTCACGCATTTTTTCAAAATTTCAAAAACGGTCAAAAAATACTTTTGGGCCAAGGAGCGCCGGGAAACGTTCCAAAAACACATCAGGACTCTCGGCACCACTCAAATATGCCAAAAAAGTTGACTTTTGGGAAAAGTCAATTTTTGATTTATTGTAAGGGGGGGGGGGTGGTTACGCATTTTTTCAAAATTTCAAAAACGGTAAAAAAATACTTTTGGGCAAGGAGCGCCGGGAAACGTTTCAAAACCACATCAGGACTCTCGGCACCGCTGAAATATGCAAAAAAGTTGACTTTTGGGAAAAGTCCATTTTTGACTTTTTTGTAAGGGGGGGTGGTTAGGCATTTTTTCAAAATTTCAAAAACGGTCAAAAAATACTTTTGGGCCAAGGAGCGCCGGGAAACGTTCCAAAACCACATCAGGACTCTCGGCACCACCCAAAGATGCCAAAAAAGTTGACTTTTGGAAAAAGTCAATTTTTGACTTTTTTGTAAGGGGGGGTGGTTACGCATTTTTTCAAAATTTCAAAAACGGTCAAAAAATAGTTTTTGGCAAAGGAGCGCCGGGAAACGTTCCAAAACCACATCAGGACTCTCGGCACCACTGAAATATGCCAAAAAATTTGACTTTTGGGAAAAGTCCATTTTTGACTTTTTTGTAAGGGGGGGTTGTTACGCATTTTTTCAAAATTTAAAAAACAATCAAAAAATAATTTTGGCAAAGGAATTCCGGGAAACGTTCCAAAACCACATCAGGACTCTCGGCACCCACCAAATATGCCAAAAAAGTTGACTTTTGGGAAAAGTCCATTTTTGACTTTTTTGTAAGGGGGTGGTTATGCATTTTTTCAAAATTTCAAAAACGGTCAAAAAATACTTTTGGACCAAGGAGCACCGGGAAACGTTCCAAAACCACATCAGGACTCTCGGCACCACTCAAATATGCCAAAAAAGTTGACTTTTGGGAAAAGTCAATTTTTGACTTTTTTGTAAGGGGGGTGCTTACGTAAGTTTTCAAATTTTCATAAACGGTCAAAAAATAGTTTTTGGCCAAGGAGCGCCGGGAAACGTTTAAAAACCACATCAGGACTCACGGCACCAGCCAAATATGCCAAAAAAGTTTACTTTTGGGAAAAGTACATTTTTGACTTTTTTGTATGGGGGGGGGGGGTGCTTACGCAATTTTTCAAAATTTCAAAAATGTTAAAAAAACACTTTGGGGCAAAGGAGTGCCGGGAAATGTTCCGAAAACACATCAGGACTCTCGGCACCACCCAAATATGCCAAAAAATTTAACTTTCGGGAAAAGTCCATTTTTGACTTTTTTGTAAGGGGGGGTGCTTTCGCAATTTTTCAAAATTTCAAAAACGGTCAAAAAACACTTTTGGGCAGAGGAGCGCCGGGAAATATTCCGAAAACACATCAGGACTCTCGGCACCACCAAAATATGCCAAAAAGGTTTACTTTTGGGAAAAGTCAATTTTTGATTTTTTTTAAAGGGGGGGGCGCTTACGCATTTTTTCAAAGTTTAAAAAACGGTCAAAAAACACTTATGGGCCCAGGAGCGCCAGGAAACCTGTCAAAAACATGCCAGGACTCTCGGCACATTGCAAATATGTCAAAAAAGTTGACTTTTGGGAAAAGTAAATTTTTGACTTTTTAAAAATATCTATGATATTCAAGAGCCGTACGACCACATTAGATCACCTCGTGATTTGAATTAAAGTACTCTCATGAAAATTCTAGAAAAAGAACTGTAATAGGCTGACTGACAAACAGATGATTAGCAGTACTGTATGTCTCAAAGTACTGTGCCTTTATTTTGAAAGGCAACATCAGATTCAGGCAACTGGTGGCTAATGTAGTGCTATCTTGTGGTATCCTGAGGCAATTACAGTCAATTATACTTTCTTGATTGGTGGACCAGAAATTGTTTGATTTATGTATTTATAATTCCCTAATTTAGGCTTGACCATCCTGTAGACTTAGGTGAAAAAGACTTTATACCTTTAACTCAGCAAGTCAACACTAAATTGTTCTCAGTCTTTGCACATGTTATCATCATGCACATTCAAATATACGTTATGTATTTAGAAACAAATCCTGAAAATGAGCTTACAAGACCTTTATTGGTCTTTGTCAGGTGACGCAACGCTTGCAAAAGCTGCAGTGCATTGTGGGTCAAATCGCCATTTTGGGTATAAACAACTGAACAGTGAGAATCGTCTTTGCTTTCATCATTGTCTTTGATAAAAATGGGACACTCGTGTTGTGTGAAAGACTGCCATACTAAATCATACGACAAAATTGGCAGCAAAGTTGACCACGACATAAGATTTTTTCGTTTCCCCACTTGGAAAAGAGGTTATGGACAGCAGGTTGAGGAACTAACGAAGAGGCGTCGGATGGCCTGGCCTGGGTCGCAGCGGTGAGACGGAAGGGTGACTTCATGCGTGTTTGCTCTCGGCATTTTCATAAGGCAAGTCAGAGCTTTTTTTGTTTAAGTATTGATACTGAATATGCTGTTTTTTTCTTTTCTAAAGTCGCTATTTTATCATTGGCTAACCTTAGCTAGCTAGCCAGCTTCACAAAGAGGGAGGGCAGTGGAAATGGGTTAATCTGTTTGTGATAAATCAGTGTTTAATTTATTCAGTCATTGTTTATAAAAACATTACAGAGTGAATGATAGGAAAGATAAAGGTAAACAGCAAAAATGCAAAGAAATATTTATCAATATGTGACATTTCCTCTTGTGATCTGAGAGATCTGATGGTATGGTTGGATGGGATGGTAACATGTCTTATTATGTGGTTATGATTGTGAAATGCCATGGAAACATCCAATCTTACCTAACTTTCTAAATAAAACCTAATGTGATTGCAGGTGAACCAGCTTATGAAATGATGGAGACTGACCCAGACTGGGCACCATCCCTACATCTGGGACACACATCTGTTACACCGACAAACACTGCACGCTCTGCAAGACGAACTGGGCGTGTGCAGCTACGGAAAGAGACATTGCAAACACCAGAGATGGGGGTCCAGCAGGATGCAAACATTGAAGAGCTGCAGACCAAGGAGGGATCATCTTAACCTGGTGAAATAAACAGTCACCAACAGAATGAGGAAGGGACACCTGATGCTGGAGAAGAAAGTGGTCAGCTACAGACTGAAGAGGGCACACATGAAGCTGGAGAAGAAGGTGATCAGCTAATCACAGAGGATGAGACGCTCACCACCAGTCAGGATGTGACACAGACTGTGATTATTGACTGTTTTGACATTTTCACAGAGAAACCATCAAATCTGAAAGCACGTGCCCAAATGTTTTCCAGCTACAAGCACCACCACAATATGAAGTACTTAATAGGTATTACACTTAAGGGAGCCATTTGTTTCTCATCAAAAGGCTGGGGAGGTCATACAAGTGACAAACATATAACCCTGAACAGTGGTTTTCTTGATAATTTGTTCCCTGGGGACATTGTCTTGGCTGACAGAGGTTTTGACATACAGGAATGTGTGGGCATGTTCTGTGCAGAGGTCAAACTCCCAGCATTTACAAAAGGCCGCTGTCAGTTAGCAGCTAAAGATGTGGAGGAAACTCGGAAAATAGCACATTTGAGAATCCATGTTGAAAGGGTCATCGGAAATGTTTGTCAGAAGTATAAGATCTTAACAGGAACCAAACCCATAAACATGATTCTTCCATGTGAAGGTGAAGAAGCCACAATGTTGGATAAGGTTGTCACTGTGTGCTGTGCCCTGACAAACCATTGCCCAACAATAGCTTAGTACAATTAGTTTTCTTTTTGTATTATTTGTGCAAGCAAAGTTTTTATACGTTTTTAGATGACCTAAACCTGTTTAATAAAGTATGTCAATGACAATTTTGAAGTCTTCTTGAGTCTTTGCCTCTCAGGTACATAAAGAACTAGTGCTGGTTTTGATAATGAAAAGTAGTTTTCTTTACTAATTACAGTCAAGCAATGTTGTGGAGAACACTGTATGGAAATACGATGTTTGCTAACAAAACAAGAAGCATCACAGTTTTACTTTTTTTTTATATATACAAGTTTTACTAAAATTCTCAAAACAGCGGCACCACAATGGTAAAAAGAAAATAGCAATACAAGGAAATATAAAATATGTGCATACAAAGTAAAAAAAAAAACACTAGTTGTAGAATAAAGTGTTCAAGTAAATTTGTCCCACTTCACATGACAAGTCCTACATTGAGAGAAGTGCACATCTTTGCATGGCAATGTCAACACTGAAACAATATATTGTGTAATATACATGAATTTGTATGTCATTATGACAGTTCCTTCACCTGTTTTAGTCATGTAATGTTTAAGATGATAGTCAAGGTACAATTCAAGTTCAACAATGTTCAAGTAAGAGCTGTACCATGTTTCTGGGAGGAGCAACGAGAGTGACTGCTGTGTTTTCGCAGTCTTGCGGTCGAAATGAGAAGAGAGCCTGCACCCAGCCATTCGTGAAATGTCCGTGAGCTTCGAGAGATTTATAGTTTTTAAACTGTTCATTTGTGTAAGCACTGATACCGTAAACGGGGTAGTTTGTCATATCCAGTGATGAAGTTGGAGGCAGTAATGTGGCGTCGGAGCGACTATTGTTGTGTTTTGTTTACATCCGCGGTACAACCAACATGGCACCTGGGGGCGTGTCCGCTAGTTTGGGCACGTGACTGACAAAGACCCAGGCTGCGTTCCAATCACGGTTTGAGTTGCCCTCACTCACTTGCCCTGAGCACTTGCTGTGACGTCACACTGAGGCCACTTGGAGGGTGGAGGGAAAGTGGGCCGAGGGGGAGCGAAAGACGTAAATGGAACACACCTGCCCTCGTTCACTCACAGGCAAGAAAATCATGGAACAACCACAAGGTGTTGGAGTAGCGCTATACTGCCTATTTCAAATCAGTAGAGCCTCCCGAAATTCTTC
Organism: Corythoichthys intestinalis; assembly: GCF_030265065.1. Classification (NCBI taxonomy): domain Eukaryota; kingdom Metazoa; phylum Chordata; class Actinopteri; order Syngnathiformes; family Syngnathidae; genus Corythoichthys; species Corythoichthys intestinalis. The sequence continues at coordinate 18,363,990 of NC_080406.1, forward strand.
ATAGGGGTGGCCAAATGGGGTCACTTAAAACCTTGGGGTAGCACACCAAAAAATAAAAGCCATAATTTCAGGTTTTTACTATGTTGCGGTAATACACAGGCCAGTAGAAAATTGTCAGAAAGACTTCAAGACACACCTTCTGAAATACTTTTGTTGATGGTGTTATATTGTTTATTGTATACTATTATATTGTGTTAATGTACATAGTCAATAATAGTCCAGTCAAAATTTTGAGTTCCGCAGCTACTACAATCTGACATTATCCTGGTGAGTGGGGTGACCAGTGGGGTAGCCAACAAATTCATTGGGGGCAGCCGTGGCCAGGCCTCGCCACCCCCTGGTGGCACCATTATTCCACATCGCACAAAATATACTGCGACTCATGTCAATAAGCCGGAGAAGTATTCCGCGCTTGATGGCAATACGTTGGTACCTGGGAATTATCAGAATTATAAATTTTGTATGAAATTTTATTTGGGCATTTTTTTATTTATTTATTTGTCTATACCTGTCAATCTGTCAACATATTTGTTGTTCAAATAGATTTATCCTATTTGAAGTTTAAGTTCAGTCCCTCCCAACGCCATTCGATTGACAGACCATTTCTTTCGTAAAAAGCAAAATAGAAATGGCAAGCGAAATAGAAACATCAATGACAAATTATTGTCATTGTTTTTTCCTTTTTTTCCCGACAAAAGTGAAAGTCAATAATAAAGTAACTTTAGTCTTTATTTATTCATTTATTTCTCTTAATGTTTATTTATTTATTTATTTATTTTGGCACTCCTGTGATTCCATACGTCCTGCCATAACTGCCACATACAGTCAAATTTTTATTTTTATTTATTAACAACAATGATAAATTTTACAATTCCAAAGGCAGTTTGGTATCACATTCAAACACCGTGCTGGCTCCTCCATTCATTTTCTTCTTCTTTGGTGGTAAATAGACAGCGGCCAACGGTATTTGAGCTTCATTATCACCACCGCATGGACATATTTTCCGTGTACCACTGCAATGCATTGTGGGATACAGGGAGCTCCGGAGTGACCATTGTTTTTCACTCGATCACTGAGCCCTTTGAGAGTCCATCTCACCAAGTTCACTTAGCTGTTTTTGGAATTGGAACAGCCCTTAAGATGGCAGTGGGGATTCCCCCGGGGCTCACCCACTGGAACTCAAAATTTTGACTGGACTATTATGGACTTTGTACATTAAATAGTATAATAACAGTCAGGGCCGGAGTGGGACTCATTTTCGGCCCTGGAATTTCATGCCTCAGACCGGCCCACTCATTTAAAATTATGTCATTATGCATACACGTGTTAAGTTCAGTGTTCTCTAAAGCCGTGTACTGTAATTCTGTGTATTCCAATTCAGTGCAGGTCATGGTTGTTTAACAAGGTGGCTTTATTTTAACAAGTGCAACACAACATATTTTGAACAAATTTAAAAATGGATTTTAAAAAAAACTATATTAAATGATACATTTGAAAAATAAATTAGGCCTGTCAAATGATTAAAATTTTTGATCGAGTTAATTACAGCTTAAAAATTAATCGTAATTAATCGCAATTCAAACCATCTATAAAATATGCCATATTTTTCTGTAAATTATTGTTGGAATGGAAAGATGAGACACAAGATGGATATATACATTCAACATAAGGTACATAAGGACTGTATTTGTTTATTATAACAATAAATCAACAAGATGGCATTAACATTATTAACATTCTGTTAAAGCGATCCATGGATAGAAAGACTTGTAGTTCTTAAAAGATAAATGTTAGTACAAGTTATAGAAATTTTATATTAAAACCCCTCTTAATGTTTTCGTTTTAATAAAATTTGTAAAATTTTCAATCAAAAAATAAACTAGTAGCCCGCCATTGTTGATGTCAATAATTACTTACACAATGCTCATGGGTGCTGAAGCCTATAAAATCAGTCGCACCCAAACGCCAGCGGAGGGCGGCAAAACTCCATAAAGCACAATTAACAAGTGGGCATGTCATTGTACTGTCATTTAAATCTGTCTGAGCAGGGCATGTGCGTTAATTGCGTCAAATATTTTAACGTGATTCATTTAAAAAATTAATTACCGCCCGTTAACGCGATAATTTTGGCAGCCCCAAAATAAATGAATAAATAAGACCTTTTCTGCAACATCAAATATTAACAAAATGAGTGCTTACAGATAAAACAAACATAGCAACATAACAATATGAAAAATAAAGAATACGTATTGCACATTGTAACAACTTCTAATGATACTATTATCCATTTTCCATTTCCACTTTAAAAACGCCACGTAATTGATTATATTAATTCTAATGTTCACTCGCTGAACGACATGGCAATCCTACCTTCCAGCTCTGCACCTGTGGTGTGTTCATTATGGCTAATGCTTGCTGCTACATATCCCTTGTGAGGTGCTACAAGAAGCCAAAGTTTCCACAATTACATATTGTCGTATCACACGATGCAAGTTGCATTTTATTCGCCATCTGGCCTTACCACTTTCGTTGTAATCCTCTGTAGTTTGAGGCAGCAAGGTCGTTGCATGAAAAAACATTAGCTATTTTCGCGCATTTTGCCGATTCTTTCACGAGTGCTTTTCTCTTTTTAATTCTTATTTTTCAGCGCCACCCTTGCTCTTTTTATCCATCCGAGCACCGAGATAGCAGCTAATTTGGCTCAATACAGACTACAATTAGGGGGCGGAGCTGCATGCTGTATTTTTCGTCTGCACACGTGAGGATGAGTCTGGAAAAAAAAATAATACTGTTTTTTTTTTTTTTTAAGACGGCCCACAGGGACAGCGGTAACAGAATGTAAGTTATACTCAGTGACACTGTCATAAATAAATACCAAACAAAAAATGATAACAGTGTAATTTTTTTTTTTTTTTTTTTTTTTAATAAAACGCGGACCGGCCCATCTGGCCGGCCGGCCCTTCTGGAATCGTCCAGAAGCTCCCGATTAGTCACTCCGGGCCTGATAACAGTATAGCATAAGCAATATAACACCATCAACAAAAGTATATCAGAAGGTGTGTCTTGAAGTCTTTCTGACAATTTTGCACTGGCCTGTTTAATACTACAACATAGTAAAAACCTGAAATTATGGCTTTTATTTTTTGGTGTGCCACCCCAAGGTTTTAAGTGGCCCCATTTGGCCACCCCTATGAAGAATTTCGGGAGGCGCTACTGATTTGAAATAGGCAGTATAGCGCTACTCATGGCAGTGCTCATGGCAAGTGAGCGAGGACAACTCAAACCGTGATTGGAATGCAGCCCGATTGTTGCGTATCTATCCTACGCAGTTTAATGGCGTACCGCAAGCAACACGTCACTTCCGCTCATTAATATTCATGACATTAGCTACTGTTGCTAAGTAGGGACAAGCCTCCGTTTGTCCCTAATAGGAAATGAATGGAAATCGTGTACGAAGGAGACGTTTACAGAGCTAAACCTACCAATTCTCTCCGAAAATGATGTGCTTGGTGCCAAATTGACTGGCAAAGATGTGGAAGAACATAAAAATGTTCAGTTAAAGAGATGGCTTGAGTGTCGAAGGCTGAAAAAGATGAAAAAAAAAGAGCCGACCTAAGCATAGCCCTAGCTTTTTTATCAATGCGACTGACAATGACATTCTCCTGTTTCAACAAGCTATCCTTTACCATCAGCCCTGTCTTTTTTATATATCCTCTGGTTGTCCTACGTCTCTGACCATTCTTGGTGGTAATTTAGTCAGCTTTGTGTAGCGATCGCAAATGCTACTCAGTGACAGCCAACGAACACTTTTCATTTTTTCATTGATAACAAATCTTAATTCTATAATTATTTACACTTCCCCTTAAAGTTAAACTTAAAATTGTTTATAAATATATATATATATATATATATACAAACAGAAACGGTAACAGTGGCAGTCAGATACCACTGTATTAACAAATAAGTTAAGAATATAAAAATGGCTTACCACTTTGTCCTCTGAAAGACCACGCCAACCCAACAAAATGTTTACTGCGTATGAAATGTGAATGGATTCACCGAGCTGGTGTTAAAGTCAGCACAAGTTGATTCAGTCTTTACATTTTTTCCTCCCGAGTTTTTGGTTTCCGGAATTGTATGAAGAAAACATCCTTCATGTGTCGTAATGTCTAGAGTCGTTTCTACAAGTTCCAAAAAAGCAACGTGTGATCGGCATGTTCGTTTTTGAAAGATTACCGGAGAAAAGTAGCACAAATTACGTCGTTTGTATGCGAGAGCGGGTCTATAATGTCCCACGTCGGCTTTACTTCCGCTTTACGATGCGACGTCACGGTTTAAAAATAGCATGCGTGCGGTACGCCATTACGCTGTTGTTCAGGCTTCGATTAGTGATGTCTTAGATCCTCTTGTTTTCACATTTTCACACAGTACTGCATTCATGCATTGGGAAAAGAGAGTTGAGTTGCATTCAAAGAAATTGTTCAAAGTGGACGCCAGTCGACTTCCCGTGCCTCTGTAAACAACGTCAATGCACGTTCAAATACCCTCATGGAGTATTATTTCGCGTCTCTTTGTGATGATAATGTAATTGATTTCATAGGTCTGAATGAATGAGGCGAATGAAGGCACTGTTTATTTCACGTACGCTTCCAAAGAGAAGTGTCGAAAAATCCCGAGCTGATTTTGTGTACGTGAAGGGCGCACAGCGTTTAACGTCGGCGGCGCTGCTGGAAATCGATCAACATCACCGAGCAGCACAGGTAAACTACGCAAACGTGACCATGTCGATGTTTTGCATTCGCTGTCCTTTACGTCATTTGGGGTACGTCTAAATTGACATTAGTTTGCGTAGTTGTTGGTAGCTACTGCTTTTGGTGACAACAAGGCGTTTGCTAACTGCGGCCTATTATTATTCTTGCTAGCTCACTTGATTGACAGCCCTTCAACGAGCATGCCAGTCCTTCTCCTTCTTTTTATATCACCGATGTATTTATATTTTCAAACGAATGTCGTTTATTTATCACATAATTGTTTTGCCCGTCCTAATGTCCATCGTCCATGTGATAGTAAAACAACATCAGCATCCACAGTGTGAGGCCATAAATAGGTACATTCTGTCATTAGCTATGCTTTTACAATTTACACATTTACATTAAAACCTTATTGAATAATCATCAATTTAATTCAGTCCTAGCTTTATTTGTTCAACGAGGGACAACTAAGAGCAAGCTCTTTTTTAAAAAATAATCTCTATTTACGAACAACGTTAAACACATACAGTAATTGTGGCGTTTAAAATAACAAAAACATTTGCCTTTCTTAACATAAAAACCGCATTCAGTCCCGTTTGAGTGTCTGTGTGTATATTGTCTGTGTTTATACTGACTATGTATATTGTACAATTATCTGTATCGCAATCATTATATTAGGGAAGACATTTGTAGTTTTATTCAGTAATTTTCAACATTAAAAAATTTAAACAGTTTTAATTGAAAATTAACATTTAGCATAGAGCAGTGGTACAATACATGAGAATCCCAATTGTACATATCCATCCAACCACTTTCTTTTTTGCTCAAGGGAGTTAATATGGATTGAAATATGTATAAAGTAATTACATGATGTACAACGGTGACATTCACGCGTTGGATCACACCTGAGTGCACTAAATTCCTCGCAGCACGGATTGGCCAAGCAATGTCACATGGCCATCTGCAGCCAGTGATGGCCATAGGGGAATGCCATCGCGTATAGACCCTACCCACGTGACGTCACAACTCAGCCCTCCTGACTGGTGCCGCACAATTGTCCGTCAACACATCGTATTTACCTGTTACGGCTACGTACATTCCTCCTATTTACGGCGTGTTTTTCTGCTCGTTAACATTAATAATCAAAATGGTGAAGGCGTGTGTGGCGGTCGGTTGCAATAACAGAGAAGATAGACGGAGAGACTTGAAGTTCTACCGGATTCTGAGAGACTCGGTGAGGAGAGCGAGATGGGCTGCTGCAATTCGACGAGAAAACTGGGCTCCAAACGATTACCACAGATTATGTAGTAGTCATTTTATATCTGGTAAGATGCATTTAATATATATTTAGAGGGTTTTGGGCTGACAACCACAATTAAGATCATTGCTAGGCTAATCGCCGACAACATACACGTATGTATGTAGTGAGAGTGCTATCGCTAAACCATATAAACATTAAAAGCCCTAGCTCCATTGACAAATGACATGAAATACATTAGACTTGACAGTGGATGTTAGCAAGAAGAAAAGATTTTGAATTGAAAATTTCGTAACTCACCTTTCCAAGCACAAGATAGATTCCTGCCGAATTTTCGTGGACGAGGACCTGTTTCACCCAACCAGCAACGAAGTATTTATAAGCCTCCAAGCTCTTAAAGTTTTTCAAACTTTCGTGAGAATAGGCTGATTTTGTGTGGACAAGATAGTTGTAAATATCAGGGTAGCTAGCAGATGTCAGGCAAAGACGGCGAAGACAGCGGGTCGAAAAAAATCGATTTGTCATCAAATATTGATCTGGCGACTGGATAAACTGAAGCTTTTCCACATAACGCCTTTTATGCAACGCATCCAGTGAGTTTACGGCATCCGAAAGCACCGGGTCTTCCATGAAATGCATTATAAATTGCTCGATCAATTGAGACCATTGATAATACAGACACAAAATGACGGACAATGGGGCGGAACAATACAGCGATCACGTGATTTTGTGACGTCGGTGGGTAGGGTCTATAGACGCAGTGAGTCTTTCTGTCTTGACCTCAGCGGCAGAGGCTCCACCGAACCCCTGAAACCTACTCACCGAACCCCTAGGGTTCGATCAAACACAGGTTAAGAACCACTGGCATAGAGTCCGGAATTAGAGCAGTGGAGAAGAAAGTGAGTTTGCTATTTATGGTTGAAGTCTCTTTCAGTCATGAAAACACTTGGAAAAAGAATTAAGAGGTTTCTTCCAAAATACATTTTTACATTGACCACACACTAACTGTGGCAGGTTAACACACTTAAATTAGGGCAACACAGATCAGCAATTTTCCTGCTGCTGCAAGTTGTAAGTTTTTTTTTTTTTTAATCATTAGCTGCCATTCAAGACGACAGAAATCCAATCTATTTTGACTGAAAACATAAAAATCGTCATTTAAAATGTCCACTTTCAAAGGGCTAATATGCCAAAAAATAATGGAACTAAGATTTTTTTGTGTGCAAATTCTAATACAAAAGATGAATACAGTGATCCCTCATTTTTCGCGGTTAATGGGGACCAGAACCCACCGCGATAAGTGAAAAAACGTGAAGTAGCGACCACCCAGAATTTTTTTTTTTTTTTATGTATAAATCTGCCCTGTTCAGCCCTTGGACACAGGATATTTTTTTCTGATGTGTAGCACATTCTTTAAATATTTGTTGTATACAGAACAGTAGTTTGAAACGTAAATACAATATTAATATACCATAACATGCAGAAGATGAATAAAATGTACTCACCACACTGATGATCTTGATAAATGAAGAATTGGCAGAACAATGGAGATGAAGAAGGTAAAGATGATTTATTGAGAAGCTTCTGCAGGAGGTGTCCTGCACACAAGGAACATCGTAATGGGGAGTTGTGACCATTGTTTTTTCTTTTAAGCAAAGAAAGCCTCGTCTCTTCAATTCTTGCTTGAAAAGGAACATCCTGGACGGCATCCTCTACCAAAAAAGGCCAGTCTCATCCATGTTAAACACCTGCTCCAGGAGATAGCCACCCTCTTCAATTAATTGGGAAAATTGGTCTGCGCCATGGTCCGTCGAGGAGGCCTCCCCCTTACAACGTAACGCTGCGAAGTCTAAACCCCTTTTTAAATTTTTCGAATAAGCAAACAAAACCGCAATTTTCTTAACTTAAAGCATTGGTACTAGGCTGTGGTTCATTTTCGTCTGAGTCGTCATCACCTCCACCTTCATTAAACTCCTTCAGGAATGAGGCCATCATACAGCGCGTTGTATTTTGCCCGAATCATGTTTGTATCGAGACTCACCTTCTTTTTCTGACAGTCCAATTTCCACACTGTTTGTGCATTTTCCATTTTTACAATCATCTTGTTGCGAGGAGTCACAACTCGCTTAGTGTCCATGGAAAACAACAGTGAGGCCGTTTTACGGATTTTTGCTTAGTCTTTTTTTATGTAGCAAACGGTTGATTCATTTAGTCCGTAATGGCGTGTAACAGACACATAGCTGTGGCCAACTTTAAGCATGTCCAACAATTGAACTTTCCCGTGCACTGTCATCATTTTTCTTTTCTTCTTGGGTTCGCTAAAGCATTTAGCAGGTGTAGGACGCTTTGGAGCCATTTTCAACGACGTCACAAGCTCAAGAAGGCGAGCGAGAGCGGTCCCCTTCGATAGCAGCAAGGTTAAACGTCTTGGCCAATCAACTTGGATATTCCCGAGTGATGCTGGCCAGCGAATCAGAGCAGTGGATTTTGAGTTGGGCGGGCTCTCCTTGCCTTCTGCTAGGGCACGGGCAGCTTTTACACCATATTTTCTCTATTTATTTATTTATTTTTTTTTTTTTTTTGACCGAAAAAAAATCCGCGATAGACTGAGGGCACACAATTCGAAGCGTGAAGTAGCGAGGGATCACTGATATCATTTTTTAATTTTTATTTTTCAGACTATATTGTGCACATGATGCGTACCATCAATGAGCAAGTGTATTTTCATGAATATGGCTAACATGATTATATAAGGCGGGCGCATTCTATCATTAATTAATTTATTATGTTTATTTGATTTGGGGCCTTGATGACTATGTGTCTTGATGATATACTGGAGGTCTATAATACACTTACGCAACAACAAAATAGGTTTGAGGTCATTAGGCATGACCAGAATTCATATACAGTGGTACCTCTACATACGAAGTTAATTCGTTCCAAGACCTTGTTTGTAAGTCGAAATGGTCGTATGTCGAGCAGGATTTTCCCATAAGAATACATTATAATTCCATTAATTCGTTCCAGAGCCCAGATACCTACACCAAATCCTTAATAAATACTGCTGGTACTATTACAAATGGCAATTACACATAGTAAAATTAATACGGTTTAAATAAAAATCGGAATAATAATATAATAATTCCTGTAATAACGTAATGAATTGTGTTCTAATGTGGCAAACATGTTTTGCGTGCTGTACCTGAACTCACCGTGTCGCTGACGTGACAGAGAGCGGGAGCGGTGCGGTGCAGAGTTCACTTTTAATGTTTTGGTGAGAACACCGTCAACTGCGGCGGACAGTAGATGTGTTGTGTTGCACAACTTATGAAATAAATGATAAAAACCTGACGAAGCTGGAGATTTCTTTGGTGGTGTTACCACAATCATAATTGTCAACTTATAAAGACTGGCGATCGAAGGTCGGAAGAGGACCGTGAAGATTGTAGACATTCTATGGCTGTATTGTTGAGCCAGTTCACGAATGCACACCCCACGCTCATATTTTTCTATCATTTGCATCTTCATTACAATGGTAAGCATCACCTTTTTCCTTGTTTCACCACCTGTACCAACTTTTTGAAACCTGTGTTGATTTCTCTCACAAGAAAATCTGCCGTGCGTACGCCTGCATGGCGCTGTCATGTCATATTTCGAGCATGTCGTCAGATGTAGAAACAAATGGCAAGTCAAATTTTACGTTCAATGTCGAAAAGATAGTGTGTCCAAGCAATCGTATGTGGAGGAACCACTGTATAAGGTGCATTGGATTTTGGTGAAAAACAAAGGTTTTAAAGTGCACCTTAAATTCAGAGAAATACATTAAATATAGCAATTTAAATGGATATACCAATATTAAAACAAGATGAGGGTCCCCAAATATGGTCCAGAATTTAGTGTCGAACTCCTATTCCCAAAAGTTGCCGTTAAACCCAAACCTTGAAGGGCCATAACTCGAAATTCGTTTGAGCTTAGAGCCTCAAACTTCTGATTCTTTCATTTGAAATCATTTGTGTTTTTCTCCCTCTAATGACGCTTTCTGCTTCCAGGAGTGCGGGCCTTCCTTAGTTGACATGGACGCTTGTGCACGTGTTCGAGGAGCCCCAATAAGGTCAAGGGCTTTTGTCAGAAAAGAGGTTAGCGATCATAATTTATGCTACTTTTGGGTAAATATGTATGAAATGTTTAAATGTCTAAACTACTTGAACTGCCAGCTGGAAAGTGAAACCAAATCGAGGTTTCCAGCAGAAAACTTGCAAAGCTATGTAGTAGATAAGCAACATGCTTTTGTGAAACCAACAAACAAAAAAAACACACAAAAAGATTTGTTTAAGGGAATTAATTGCCTTTTGCGCCAAGTTAACTACTGGCTGAAAGGCTTCAATGACTGACAAGCTTACTTCATGCAAAATGTGAAGGCTAATTATTAGTGTTTTTGTATAAGTCGCTCCGGTATAGGCATGTGCCGGTTACCGGTTTCACTGTTTACCGTGGTGTGAAAACGTCGCGGTTTCAAAGCCACTAAAATTTTCCGTCAGACCGTAGTACGGCATTCGCTATTTTTCTTGTGTCAAAAATGCAGCCAGAAGCGGCTTGGCGCAGCAGCGCTCACCCCCTCCCGTTTGTTGCTGTGTGTGAAAGTGACGCTATCGGCTAGCCAGCCAGCTAACCCAAAAACAAATACTCCAAACATAAGGCGTACTGTTCTTCAATTTATTGAGCTCTCAAATCGTGGTAAGTGTAATATACAAAATGAATACATTTAAAATGTTGTACAATTAGATTTTTTCAGGTGAGTAGCTTCAAAAGATTAGCACCATGGAAAAAGTTCGCCAAAAACAAAACACACATTTTCCTTTCAAATTCAATATACAAACTAACTAAAAGCATACAAAGATGAATGTTAGCCTAGGCTTAGCTGGGAGAGCAACTTCGTTGAGTGTGACAGCCGCAGAGTGAGAAAACAAGCTTGATTCGCTTGAATGAAGGGGAAAAAGTGATAGCGTCAAAGATCGCTAATTGCGAAAGATGATCTTGCCCTAAGCTGAAATCCACGTTCGCTGGATCAAGGAGAGGTCTCATTCCCAATGTTCCCAAAAAAAAATTTTTTTTTTTTTTTTTTTTAATGAAACCTTTCCACAACAATTTTAACTAACTTATACATTTTTAACTGACTTATGAATTCTTTGTTCTTTTTAACACAAAGGCATGACATCATGTAGACTAGAGTTGACACAGTGGCTGAAAATGGCGAAACTTCACTTAAGCTTTTCCACCCTCAAAAAAAGTCATGCAGTATAAATTTTTTAAAAAATTTATTCAGAAGTGTTTTTACTTTTTTTATAGAAATTATTTTGTTCTTGCTCTAATCTTGAGCAACTTAAGCTGTGGCTGTGAGTATAGTCTACAAGTTATATTTACTTTAATTTTATTTAAACTATTTTTTTAATTGATAATTTATTTATTTTAACAATATATTCATGTTCCAATTTGCAACTATGGTCTGAAAAAAAAAATCCTGTTCAATAGAAAAGTTATTTTTTTAACCCATACATCTCGAAATTTTTTGGAGCTATAATTGCAATACCGTGATACCGTGAAACCGCGGTATTTTTGCTCACGGTTATCGCACTGTCAAAATATCATACCGGCACATGCCTACTCCGGTATATAAGTAAGACAAAAATGCATTGTAAAGAAGAAAAAAAAAAAAACACTGGAGTGCGAGTCACATTTTTATGGGGATACTTATTTGATAAATTTCAGCACCAAAAACAAAAATTTAATCTAGAACGGCAATATAAAAGTATTTGGCAAGTGACGTGAGGGACTAAGTTTGGAGACACAGGACTTTACTTTCACTGGCTGTTCGCGGTGCCAAGGGTCCTGAGGAAAATCCCAAGGATGAAGTGGGGCTGCAGGTGGATTGTTGCGAATCTTCTGGCAAGATGAACAACTTTTTACCGTCTCTTCGATCTGTTTATCTAATCCTGGCCACCAAAAATAACTTCTCGCCATTTCTTTCATTTTAACAATACCACTGTGACCTGCATGCAGTTGCGCAAGCATTTAGTCAACAACCCTACTCTCGGTAATCGGCTATTACAAGATACCCATTAACCTTTGCGGGCGGAACTGACCAATAAGAACAGTGACTACAGTCGCTACAAAAGAAGTAGAATAGAGAACAACAGGTTGACTAGGTGTACAGTATGCCAACGTAACACACTCAGCTAACATTACATGAAGCATAAACAATGAACTGAGAAGGGACTTACAAACGCAACCACTGGCCTCTACTATAATATTTGGGGTTGGAATGCCATGTATTCCAGTGATATGTTTTTTTTTGTCGACAATATCAAGCCGCCATATTTTTGAGTGCACAGTGCATTCTAGGGCGATGAGGTTGATCTGAAATTTGGAGTCCTCAGACTTTTAAAACCACACATTTTCCACTCGCCTGATGTCCATTCCTTGTGTTTCTTGGCGCATTAAACTTTAATATGTTTAACAAAATATAAAGGACTACTTTGGCAGTTATTATTAAAGGGTACCATGGATAGAAAGATGTAGTTCCTAAAAAATATATGTTAGTACGAGTTATAATTTGGTATTAAAATCCCTCTAAATGTTTTCGTTTTGATAAAATTTGTAAAATTATTTTAACTATTAGGTCGGCATTGTTGTTGAAGTCGCAGGGCAGTGACGCCACATGGACACGCTGCCGGAATTCCACCGTGTCACTCTTCAACCACATTAAAATGTCCTCGATTCTGCCTTTCCAATTTGTACCCGAGTGGAACATTAATGTCAAGGACAGCAAAAGGGAGTCGAGTAGCGTTTATGGGTCAAGTTCGCTAGTGACAGCACTCCTCTGCTCTAGTGACGAGAGCAGGAGAGTGTTTGATGTCAAAAACTGTTTGCAGAGCTTCACGGTAAACTATTGTGGGATCCAACTTATTCCAATATTATTATGGAGATAGTTAGCATCCAGAGCTGCCATGTGCCTTACATATGATTAGTGAAACACGGCAGTTTTGATTATTTTTCCCGATAGCCCGGGGCCGTGCATCACAACACACGAAAACGCGTGCCTCTACCGAGACGTTTCATGGCGTTTAATGACGTCTTACCTTATTCTTGTCACGTAAAAGCAGGTGTCCAGATTGTTGATCATCCTGCCCGTTGCTTCCCGGTGAATAAGCAACATGTAAAACGAATAAATGTATTCATGCCCAAAAGATTATAATGACGCCTTATTTTGCACATTGAGATCTAAGAGGCAGAGAAAGTCGGGTTGACGCAGGCGTTCATTGGACCGCGCCGTTTATTGGCATAAGCTTTGGCAAATCCTTAACAAGAAAAATAAGTATATTATAGTGAAAATACTGCTAACAAAAAAATTGTGTTCACAAAAAGAAAAGCGCTTCAATCTGTATTAATGAGGCCCTATTCTCACACGGTTGAACAACAATGCAAAGAGAACTGGCATTCACAATCAAAATATGCAAAATACACATAAAACTTACTCGTTGACTTGATTTCTAATTAATTTAAAACTTGTCATTGACACCTTGTGGTGTATTTAAATCACTACCTTAAATAGTTAGAGTGACACTGTGGAAGTACGGCAGTGAGCCAATGTGACGTCACTTTCTCAACAAGGGCGAGCTATTATCGTAATTTCCCGAATATAAGACGCACCCATGTATAACGGGCACCCCAAATTTACTTGTAAAATCTAGGGGAAATTATTGTACTAGTGTATAACGCGTACCCTAATTTTAGCACCAATAAATAGAAGAATACAAGGAAACAGAGCTCGTGTACAGATACAGAAATGCCATTTTACTGACTGGTGAAACACAGCACCAGCATGGCACATTGGTGTTCAAAACGTTACCGTAAACTGACAATATGTACAGTAAGAACTAAGAATATGATCTGACAACTTCAACTTACCAGAATCCATGAGAAAACAAAACAGATGTGACCTTTCTTTTAAAGGCTGCTGTATAACTTGCTCGTTTCATCATGATGAATAAATGTTTCTTCCATGGATTGATACAGTAAAATAAAAGAGGATTTACGTCGGAAATCGGAAAAAGCACATCGCTGTACACTAGACTGTAACAATAGGAACCATTGTTATTTGGGTTTGAGTTTCCCGAGGGACAGATATAGTTGATGGACACAGGAAGTCTTTGTTGTGTTACGTTTGTTATGGTCCGAGTTGCGGAGCTGCAATAAACAGTGACTTAAATGAGTTCAAGAAACTAAATTCTGTGCTTTATGAAGAGTGAAAAAAGCAGAATTTAACACAGACGAAATCATTCGACCAAGCAGATTGAGTTATTAACGAAACAAAATGGTGACGTCAAGTACCGTAATGGTCGGCAACGGATCGCCGCATACGTTTCTTCCAACACAACATGGCCGTGTCAAAAAAAAAAAAAAAAAAATCAGTCTTTATATATATATCTATATATATATCTATATATCTATATCTATATATCTATCTATCTATATATATATATATATATATATCTATATATATATATATGTATATATTTCTGTCTCCATCCCTGTACCCGTGTTTAATGCGCACCATGATTTTACAAGTTGATCTTGGGGAAAAAAAGTGCGCCTTATATTCGGAAAATTACGGTAGTTTATTTATTTTTTTTTATATATAAAATTGTACAAATTTTATTAAAAGGAAAACATTAAGAGGGGTTTTAATACCAAATTATTATAACTCGTTCTAACATTTATCTTTTAAGAACTACATGTCTTTCTATCCGTGGTACCCTTTAAGAACTACATGTCTTTCTATCCGTGGTACCCTTTAAGAACTACATGTCTTTCTATCCGTGGTACCCTTTAAGAACTACATGTCTTTCTATCCGTGGTTCCCTTTAAGAACTACATGTCTTTCTATCCATGGTACCCTTTAACTATGGTTGATCTGTCTATATGTTAGCAATGACTATCCATTTGTGTTTGCAGACTGTTCGTGACACCGGAGCACAGTTTGTTAAGAGTATTTTACGTAGCAGAAAGGATCTATGCAGTATCAACCTGGAACTCCCATCCAAAAGTACAAAAGTGACAGAGGTTTGTCTCATGCACACAGGCATATACAAAATTCAAATCATAAGCCAAGATGAGAGCTTTTTATCCTCTTTTAGGTTCATTTTGTCTGCCTGCCTGGTCAGAATGAAAGCGACGATGCTGTGGATCAGGTGCCTTTATAATTTTCACCACGGATAAGTAGCCCCTTCACTTTGTGTTTCGAAGTCACCTTTTTGCAGAGTTGCTGTTATCAGTTAACAGCATTGACATGGAATCGTGGGGGAAGATGTGGGTGAATTTGAATCAGCAAATTTCTTTATTCAGATTGGGGCCATAACCTAAAAAAAAAAAAAACATCATTCTATTAGCAACCAATAAGATCATACGGGACTAAATTCCTCAGAGTCTGATAGGTTGGCGTGTCATTACTGTGACATTTCAAACTCCACTTTCCATAATAGCTTTAATTAACACATCTTGTTGTGTTTTTTTTTTTTTTTTTTTTTTTTACAAATATTGGTGCTATCCTCCAATTATATGATTTAAGAATCCTGTGTTTATGTGCTCAGTTTGAGTAATATTGCGCCTTTGCTTAGTTCTGAATTAAGTGCCACAGCGGATCAAGTGGTCTTCTGTTCTGCAATTTCACATGGTCCTTATAGAGAGTGCTATAAGTTTAGACTGTGTTGCATATGATCATATACATATGACAGTGAGTGGATTTATTATGCATCAATGTATTCTTTATTCTTTCAGGCCTTGGCCTCCCTTCCGGCTGGAATGTGTGAGATGCTCAGGACCTTCCATGTTCATGGTCTGAGAAATGATGAAGTTCAGTTGTTCAAAGACTCCCGAAGACTTAAAGATCCCAATGACAGTGGGCCTCAAGTAGGTTGAAAAAAATGATGTTGTATTTAAATTCCACCACCTTACACTTCACACGGCATGCAAAATAGCCACAACCAGATTCCTTTGAAACCTGAGAAGAACTTTTTTTTTCTTCCCTCCAATCCTCATCACAGTGTTGGCTAAAGGCTGTATGTGTCTTTCGACACAACCCTTGTGTCAGCGGGCAACATCCAGCTACCTTCACATCGTTGACCGGTCTAATTGGGTGTTACGTCACCGGTGTCCGCTATGCGCTGGAGCTGCAACGTCTCCACAGGGGTGAGGCGAGACCTTCAGAGGACGATGACACCAACCAGTCTGTTTCCTCTATCGAAGACGATTTTGTCACTGCGCTTGAGAATCTCGAGGAGGACGAAACGGGAGAGAATTCCTGTAAGTTGAAATGCTCAGTAGAATATACAGAAGAACCCTTTCGATACAGCGGTAACTTGCCACCAAATTTCTTAATGTAGTTGCCCAGTGGCCCTTGCTTTCTTCAACTACGTAGGAATGAAAATCATTAGATAAGTGAGAAATGTTTTCCCGAGTGAAATGATAAGTAGTCTTAGACAATAAAAAAAACTACACAGTAACAGCACCACAATTAAGCTATGGAGAATCCATATCTGCTCTTCAGGGATTAGTGTGATTTGGTTGAGGTAGCACTGCCACTGTTTGAGGAATTAAGTCTCATTTAACGGAAATACAGTTCTGGAAATTGATTAGCCTCTTATTTTGGGATATTTTGGCCCACAAAGCCGAATTGGTACAGTCTTACTGGCCACAGGAGAGTGGGAAGTGTGGGACCAAATGGTCAATATGTGAATTTGAGAAGGGGGCAAATACTCTTTTCATTGCACTAATGGTGTGTGTCTTGGGAATGTATTGAAGACAATATAACATTTTCTAATCTGGCTTCTCTCCGTCTTCTTTTTTTTGCTGATTTCCATGGACACCTGAAGCCTATCTCACTTCTAAAAAACGTGATGTGGCGTCACAGACAGTACCTGCCCATAAGAGACGAAAGGAACTCTCAGGCTCTCACATTATAATAAGCTCGTCTTCAAAGAAGTATGTGTCGAAACACAAGCCGGGGCCAGAGGTTTCTGTCACTGTGCAGAGGTCCTCCGGCACGGAAACTCAGTGGACCTACTGCAGTCAACGAGCACCTCTATCCTCCCCGCCAGTTCATATCAGTGAATCAGAAGAATCTGATGGCTCCAGCCCCAGCCCTATCATTTTCCTTGACGAGGTGGGCTACCAGAAAAGCATGTTGGCCAAGCTGGACATTCCTCAGGTGCCGGGAGGTCCTAGAGAGAGGGTAGAAGACTCAGACTCTGAAGTGAGTGAATTTTTTGACAGCTTTGACCAGTTTGATGACCTCGAAGATTTCACTTCAGAAAGGGGCCCTCTCATGCTGCCTATGGAAAATGAAAGTGCTTCGACCACACAGACGGTAGAATCTAACACTGTTGTTATGGCGTCCAAAGACAGTTCAACAAAAGGCATGTTTCCTCACTGCTTTGATCAACCAATCCTCCCAGCCAATGTGAAAAAACCCACTCCCCTTAAGCCAAGCTCCCCCTATGGACCGCACTCTGAGGTGCCTGACTCCCCACAACCTGTACAGAGTCCCACAGAGGACAATGCTGGTCCACTCTTCAGTCCAGTGAGCTCCTCTGCCTTTAGCCCTCTGATAGATTCAAGTGGTGTGCTGGAATATTTTTGGAAGAAAAGTGAGGATGGAAGATGCACCACTGAGTTACGTAAACCTCAAGATCTTTGTTCTTTGTATAAAACCTACTCAGACTTTGCTAGCAATCTCTCAAAAGAAATTCTTGGATCTGTCTGCGGGTACCAATCTGCTACAGACATTAATGACAACAAAAATCTCAGTTGTGTTTGCCACAAGGAATTCACCAACCCCTTAGGCTACACGATGAAGCTCTCAGATATCCAGGATACAGTAACTGTTGCTAAGCTACAAAAGACATCACAGTGTTTGAAGGATGGAATCCAGAGGTTTGCAACTGACCTTGTAGAAATGAGTCTGGGTAGTGCTTTGCGAGACCTCCAAAAAGGTGTGTCTACTTGCACCACCACTTTGTGTCACTTAGCTGCTAGACTCACATCCTCAGTATTTCAGATGGCCTTTCATGAAATTGGTATGCGGCAGGCCTATGTGTTGAAGGACCGTGCGATGAATGGGTTAGCAAACTTCTTGGTTGGAGAGGCGATATCTGGTGCACTGAAAGAGTTCTTGAACGTGAAAAAGCAGATTTTCCATTGCACAGTAAGCCAGTTCGCGGCAGATTTAGCAGAAGAGCTGATTTTTGAAGGTATAATGGAGGTGTGTCAGTTCTCCCACCCGTCGACACCATTAACCCCCAGTGATTGGACTTTTGGCCGTGTGAATGAAGAGGAGGAGGAAGAGGAGGTGGTTACTTCTTATGCTTCAGACTTATCTGAGTCAGTTATCCAGGAGGCATTCATTGAGCTCTCTCAGGCTGACATTGCCTTCACTAGCCAAGCAGCCATCAGTGTTTCTCCTGTTAATGCAGGGAATATGAGTGCTCACACACGCAGTTCATTGGCAAACCAGCAGCTTTCCAATGAAAACTCAGCAGATACTTCAGCAACCTCAGGAGAGAGTGCCCCCTGCACGGTGAAAGATGCTATTTTCACTGTGTCAGGCATGGCAAGCTGTATTCCTGTGCCCCAAGTGGGCCAAGCCATCTCTTGTCTAAAGGACCCTGAAGACCAGCGCGGTTCCAGTTCATCAGATACCTTACAGGCCAGCCCTAAAAAAATATTTTCTTCAGATACATGTACGGAAACTCACATTTACAGTAATGTAACTGAAACACCCACCTGTGAAAAAGGCTCCCTGTATGGAAAATCACCATTCCAAAACTTCTCTGGCAACATGGTGGAAATGATAGTGACTGAAGCTTGTGAGGTTGTAAGTGCTTCTAAAAAAAAGACAAGTTTAGATGATGATTCTGACATTCTTGCAAATACAGTTGTGAGCCAGAGGGCGACTCTGCATGTACCAAATGCAGAGTTGGGTGGACAAAAGATGTCTCACTCTGAGGGTAATGCTACTCCAAACTCTGGTCAAAAATCGGGTCGCACACCAGGCACTCCTCCGTCCACCCCCCAGCAGCCAAGTGAAATATCCAAGGAGAAACAAATAAAACAGTTCTCCAAAAAGTTAAAAAGCAAGTTGGCCAAAGAATTTTCCCCTGCTACCCCCCCTCCAACTCCACACTATCACCCTGAACCTGGCCTGGGTCCAACAGAAAAGAGTCCAGAGGCAGATAAGACAGAGTTTATGTTAAAACTGATGAGATCTCTTTCTGAAGAGGCAGATGGTAATGAGGATGAAGAGGAAGATGATATACAAGAAGATCCCATCATAAGTGCCACTGACAAATCAGTCGAGTCAGAAAGTCGTCCGCAGGAACTGAGGCAGTTGGCATCTCACAAGCTTTCCAACAAGGAAGCTCTCCATTATGCTGAGCAGTTGGCTTGTCATATAGTCTCAATGGCAACCGAAATAGACACTCTGAGAGTTGATGATGAGGTTGGGGAATTTGCTGGTCCAGGTGAGAGAAGGCGTGACAGTGTAGCTCAATTTTCACAACAGACTTTAAACTCCTTATGGGTGTATGCGGGTGAGGTGGCCGGGGAAGTGATCAGTCATGTGAAAAGGATGGTGACCTCTGTCCAAGGTTCTCCAAGAGGTAGTGTAGATCTTCTCAGCGCAGAGTGTTTGCATCACCACCACCATCACACTCTTGCAAGCACAGATCAGAACCGGGACTGGAGGGTGGAGAGGGTGGCTGAACAATGGTCAAACAATCTCCTGGCTTCGGTTTTACGCTCACCTGGTTCCACGTCTAGTCGTTCAAGCTCTGGATTGTCCTCTGCGTTTCCTAGCTGTGAGAGTGTGACCGATGAATACGCCGGCTACCTAATTAGGGTGCTAAGAAAAGAGGGAGGCAGTCGGGAGTTGGTCCTTGATCAATATGCCAGTCGTCTGGCCTACCGGTCCATAAAACAAGGTTTGGCTCATGCTAGTCGCAAGATAAAACAAAGATCTGCTGGTACCCGCCTTCGTCCTTCCAAGTCGTTACCGGATGAATGGAAGACATCGAGTAGTGAGTCCACAGCAAGCAAGGACTTGATGCAGTCAGTGGGTGGTCCCTCATGTGAGGATCCACAGTATTGTTGCAGAAAGAAGCAGAGTTCGGGAGACAGTGTTGAACTAGTGAACTTTGCAGAATCTTTAGCCCACAATATCACTTGTGATGTCACACGAACACTTCGTCTATCTTCTGTACGCCTCTCAAAGTCTCTGACTGACTCTTGTCTTTATAAAAAATCCAAACTTGAAAATATGACTGAGAACCTCATTAGGAACTCATTCTCCTGTCCTTTACTGTCCAAGGATTCTAAGGTGAGTCATTACCACAGCACAGAAAGCTTGCTTGATGGAGGGTACAACAGAAGGATGATGCAGGTCATTGAGCACTATGCAAGGAAAATAGTTGATGACACGCTAAAGCTGAGCCTAGCTTCAGTAGGGCATTCTTCCCAGCATCATCTAAGGACAACCGGCTTGGACAAAAGCTTACACGCCCAAAGGCTTTCTGAAGTGACTAGATCTGGATCAGTCCAGGGACAGATGACCTGCCAGTTCTGTCAGAATTTTGAATGCCCCTACTGCACCAAATTTAATCAGCGTCACTACCAGACAATATTGCAGAGGAGGAGAAGGGGACCACCATTTCCAGCAAAGCCAGAAACCCTCAATGGGCTAGAGATTCCTAAAATCCACATTGACCTAGAACACAAGTCGGCATTTGCAGAGCAGATGGTGACTTTGGCCATGGAGAACGCAAAACGTGAGCTGAGCAACACAAGCCTTAACGCAGACAGTGGCATCGGCCATGATGGAACGAGCTACGCAGAGAGCTTCACTGCTGAGATCATGACCTCTGCACTCAATGTCTGCCAAGCAGCCAGCATCAGGTACAAACAGTGCATTGACACCTGCGATAGAATCTTAACATGGCACTAAAGTGTTATTCATTGATTGATTTTTAAAAAGTTTTTTTTCTCATCAACTTGAATGTCATTAAAACCAGGTTCGTGTTACAGTTTGCATTAAAAGTGCCCAGAATGTCTTTTTTTTTTTTTTTTTTTTTTTTAATTTATTTTTATTTGAGTTGATCCTTTTCTTTGTGCTTTTGCAAAATCCTGTTTCCCATTACTATGCAGGATGATAGAACTTGATTAAATTTGAATATTCAGTATTTTGAATTTCAACCCTTGCTCTGATTGGCATTCAGTGCAGTGGGTGTGTGGTGACTTTGACAAATTGCATTGCACATAACAAACATAAAATATTCACTCATTTGACTTTCCCGTTTCAGTGGGGTTCTGTGTGTGCAGAGATCTGTATTTCAGTCAAGAGGCAAGCTTTTGCCGTGACGTCCTGGTTTCAAAATCCTTTATTGTACTAAATTAAAAATTCACTAACTTGACGCCAACACACTCACTCGGTGCATCAAGTCTGTAGGTTATACTGCAAACGTCTTGAGGTGTTGTGGGTGGGTAAAGTTCTGTCAAGAACCAGGCATTGAAGCTGGCTCCTGGCAGACAACGATGTTCGGTGGTGGAAGTCGCAGGGAAAGAAAAAAGGGACAAAGACAGGAACTGCTCGTGCAACAAAAGTATTGTACTAAACCACAGTAAAAACTGTTAAAAACCAGGAAGTGGTCGAGACGAAACCACAGACACTAGCTTACTTGGTTCCTTTGCGCTCTCCTTATTAGTGAGCGTAGAGGGAGAACGAAGAGGGCACGTACTTTCGTAGTAAGGCACGGTGTGATGTCACACTCTCATCAAATTCAAAATCTGCTGTTTGCAGAATGATTTAACTTTTATATGAAATGTTTCAAAATATTGGAAAATGACTTTAGTGCCTCTTTAATGTATGCTCTGCTTATTGGTATTTTTCTGAGGTGCTGTGGTTTATGAAGCCTTTTGAGGTTACCACCTTCCTAGCAACCACTTCTATTTACCTGATACATTTAACAGAAGTTAGTTTAAAGAATCGCTCCAGCGGAACAAGGACACAGTGGTCTACCAAAATTGTCCTAGTTCCATCCGCGGTATAGTTTCAAGAGTTGTAATGTGACAAGAGGTGTCCATTAGGAGTGAGAACCTCTTGGTGCCTCACGATACGATTTGCGATACAAAGTTCATGTTAACGATGGTCTGACGATATTGCGATAGAACGATTATCGATACATTGGTCGGAAAATCCTTCTAGGGTATTCTACAAACAACTAATAACTAATAACTAAACAGAAAAAACAAGCTTCTGCTGTGAATTGGATTGATTTTATCTCTAGTAGACGTCCAATCCATGTTCATTCGCTGCCATCCCTCCCACTTCAAACGGACCGAACGTCTATGGCCGGTAGTGGCAGCCAATGCCAGGCAATTAGGTAATTTTGGGCCATTTAAGGTTATTTACCTGTTAATTTTCAGTTTTTTCATGTTGATTTTGGGGTAATTTATGGGTCACTTCTGGTTTATTTTGAGTTACAGAATAGGAAGTGACCTGGGAATCACCCAAATGAATATGCAGTGACTCAAACTCAACAGTCAATGACCTGTAAATGCCCTAAAATAGATAACAAGTGACCTGTAAATGCCCTGAAAATCGGACAGAATGACTGTCAATGCTCTGATTTTAAAAGAACGAACGTTCCCAGTCTAAATGGATTGGGCGTCGAGCACCGTCAATGCAGCCTTAGAGTTAAACTGAGACGCTATTATGGTGGAAGATTTTGGTAGCAACTTGTTGGTTTATCTTTATTTATTTTTCTTAGACATTGACATCGTTTTAAAACGATATATCGATTCTTGGCAGGAGCATATCGATAACCTTTTGGGATACAAAGTATCACAATATATTACCATTTCGATATTTTATCACACCCCTAGTGTCCATACTTAACTACCATTTTGTCCAGATTTAAAATGAAAACACATCACTATACTTGAGTTGTAAATGTGACTTTTTTAGGGCTTCTAATATTAATCTATTTTTAATGTAGCTCTCCAGGCAGAGAAGCCACTGAGTCCACGGTGTCCCAGCAGTTGAGTGTTGGGGATGACAGTCTGGGCAGTTGGTCAAACCTTAGCTTCGAGGATGATAACAGCAGCTTCCTTCACCTCAGTGACAGGTATACATTCTGAATAATGAATTATTTATGAGATCATGCATGAATATCATATTTTTTTAGTGAGGCACCAAAAATGCGGTAGCCATGTCCTGTTCCTTGACCACTGAAACAACACTGACAGCTGTCAGGCACACATTTGTACAAACGCCGCACTGGTGAGAATTTTTAATCCATATGGATTTGCGACTTGATGTTGACAATGTTCAGAATCAGAGCGATTTCCTTCTTGAAAAGGCAGCTTGTCATATGTTAAACAAAAAGAGAATAGTTGTGCATTTGTTGCTCTTTCTGGGTGTGGACACATTTTCACAGGTTAAAGCAGAGAAAGGAACTTTGCTGTTGTTCGTGTCAGTTTTAAACAAGGATTTTTTGGGCATGTTGCTTTTGGTTTCAACAGCCTTTAATCATACTTTAGAGCAGACTAATGCACACTTTTGAACGTTGCAACTCTGAAGTAATTTTAAATGATCGTTCCTCTGCAATCCGCTCGCATCCGTGGCATTTATCACTTCAAAAATAGTTGATTAGAATATGTTTAAATGGATAAACAAGATTAATGGTCTCACACGTGCGAGTGGATGAGGCTTTGGCTCAAATTTTAATGGCAAGACACAGGCATAGTGTACTGCCATGCGAGGGACATGTCTCACGATATCTCCCTCTCTCACTTCATCCCTTCCCCCTCACCCCCCCACCCCCCATTCTGGTGTATCACCAGTGTTGTCACTAACGCGTTACTAAGTAACTCGTTATTGTAATCTGATTACTTTCTTTCAGTAACGAACAATCTAACGCCTACATTTTTTCCAAACCAGTAATCTGATTAAAGTTAGTTTCCTTAGTGTCTGTGCGTTACTATTTTGTTATTGCCTCATAATGTATGTAGAATGAAGAATATTGTAGTCATGTACGAAGGGCATTTTTAATAAGAAAGTTAGAATAGAAGGTTCCTCCTACGTGTTCGTTTCCTTGGTAACCGCTCATAGTTACTTCCTATTTTGGTCTCGAATCACATGTGCAAAGTGTTTTGGGATGCGTGAGGTTTGCGGGTGCACATTCGAGCCGAGTGCAGGTACTTGTTGAGGGGGAATGTTGATCTGTGTGCGTCCATGAATGTACGTGAATATTTTTCCTTCATTTTGGAGGGTTCTAGCAATAGATTGAAGCCGCTACATGTGCAGCTGTTTCGTAGCTTTGCCGTTGCAATGGCGGTTAGGCATCGGGGAGCATTGTTTACATCATATTCGTGTTGCGCATTTATGCCGTGAAGTGATGTGTTCGTTTAGCATCTTTGGGATGTGCTGTAAGTCCGACTGAGTGTAAAGTGCTTAGTTGCCGCCACGTTTTGTGGCCGAATTGACCGCGTGTGTGAACGGCGTACTTTCGGGTTGTGCGCACGCATTCGCGCCCGCTCCCCACCTTTGTGTTTATTGCACTGTGCAATTCATTTGTGTATTTGTGTAACCCCTAAACCCTAACCCCAAGTTCAGAATTTTTGACATTAGGCTTAATCTTCGAGTTAGCGGGGGTTTAATTAGTTTTCAACTTTTAGATTTCAACAAATTCCATGCATTTTGTCAGTTACTTGTTAGTTTCAGGGCTAGGAAGTGGCTAAGCTAGCGTGACTCAGTGGTGGTTGAAATCAAATCCATTGATTAATTAAATCCCCGCTAACTCGAAAATTAAGCCCTATGTGAAAAATTCTGAGCTTCCCCTTTAATTTAAATTATCGGAAAGTCAATTACATGCGATGACATTTTTCTGTTGTCGTTCTTATGTTGATGTAGCAAAAGGAGAAAAAATAGTGAAGAGTAACCGATAAATTACTTTTAAAGTAACTTAGGCTACGTTCATACCGCAGGTCTTAATGCATTTCAGTTTTTGTGTCTAGGTACTATGCAGTTATTGTATTGAAGTCATAGAATAATAATCCATGATTCCAATTTTTTTGTTTTGCTGTTTGCGGTTTATATTTCTCAAGCAGTGGTGATGTAAAGTATTTCAATTGTTGATCACATATGTTGCCGCATAATGGCGATATCCGTTAATACTCCAGGGGAGTCAGATATCAGATAGATATCAAATTCTCATCTACATATGAATGAGCCCAGGTCAACATTGAATTGGCCTGTTCTATAAATCAAATCAAAAAGAGATTTGTATTGACCGACAGTGTGAATGTAGCCTGAGACTAGATGGGTCGCACTTTCTTTTGCCAAAATGCAGAACAGGGGCCTTGTAGTTGTTTAACCCAAAATGCTATATATACTTGAAGATTTTACTTGATATGTGCTGCGTAAGTACAATTATTCAATTACGTCAGGAAAAATATATATGCGGTCTAAGATCTAAAATATTTCATGCAGTTGGAATGCGCTAAAGTAGCTTAGAAGAAATATGGTTTTGAATGGAGAAACTGCAATAGATATCAATACACAAGAGAGATAATGGATCAAACTAGTCTAGAGTATCCCTCCTTTAACATGCTCTCACACCAGTTGCCATTTTTGGTCAAAATGGGGATATCGCTCTGTGGATAGAAACCTGACGATGAGAACCTTTTCCCTCGGTATCAAAGGAACACAGTGCCTCGACTGTAGAGGAGATTGAGTTAATGTATCATAATATTTTCTAAAGGTGTGTCTTAAAAGAGTGCTTTTGTCTCTTCAGGCGTTGTTTCTGCAAGAACAATGTCTACCGCCATGTGTGATTCATTAGATTCCCTTTAAAAGCCTGTTGTGACCATTTCCGCTTAGCTGATGAAACGACTAAAGGGAAAATACAATTCATCCTCAAAGGATGTTGGAGCATGACGCGATACACTCCAAGTAGTTGAAATATGTAATAGCAAATGAAAAATATAATAAAACTTATCCTTCCATCCTGACAGTGATGCACACTGTCGTTTAAGTAATTGATTTGCACGTCGAGTGAGATCTTGTTTCTTTTGCGAGCATCTAACATAATATTGATAGGGTAAAAAAATTACAATGCAACCTTGAGATCTTGGTACGTCACTGGCCTCCTTTCTCCAGCAGCAATGGAAATAGCAGCAGCTGGAGCAGTCTTGGCCTGGAGGGGGAGCCCTTTGAGGAACACATGTCATCCTCACCCTCAGACAGGTTAGTTGACATTCAATGTTCTTTGGAATCTGAGATAGCTGCAAGAAGGAGGGAGGAATTGCAAAATGACTTTCAATGTGTTAAATATATGTTTACAACCCCTGGCAAAACTTAAGGAATCACCAGTCATCAGAGAATGTTCATATACTCAGTTGTTTCATTTTATAGAAATGAATGACATCATCGACATGAACCAAAACTAAATTATTTTGAATGGCAACTTTCAGGGAACACTACATTATAGCCAAGAAAAAATCCATCACGAACACTTCAGCAAAAAAGAACAATGTTACAATGGTCTAAAGAAAAGCTGTTGTGGACTATTCTCGCAGTCGGCGTGATGTCACGATGACGTCATCTCGCATAGCAACGTGTCGCCATTTTGAGAGGGGGGCACGCACAGGTAAACATCCGTAGACAAACGTTGTCTGAAATGCATATATTTCAGCTGTGTTTTGCATCTTTTTTTCCTAAAAACATCTTAAACATGACTTATTATCACGGGTCACTGCTGACAGATTTCTTCAAAATTGAGTGATTCCATATTTTCTTCCCCTCTGGTGGATTGGAAAAAGTAAATGTTACCGAATACCACAGTTCTCTTTTTTTGTGTGTTTATTAAAGCCAAAGGCCATTTGAAATAACTAAAGTTTTCTATGATTTATTTTTTTTCTACTTAATAAAATAACTTGGTCAACAACCACAAGGGCCTGGTGGTTCCATAATTTTCCAGAGGTTGTATTAACAGCAATAGCTGATATATCGGAAGAACTCAGTGTTTTGAAGAAAGAAAAAAAGTGTTCCAAAAAAGAAAACCATATGATAACCAATTCCTATAGCCTAACGATAGCTTATGCACAACTCCAGAACCGATGTAGTTCTGGTTGACTAGTGGGTTTTGTATCGATTGAGGAGCTTGTCTTTGATATTTGTATATGGCAGAAAACACAGACAAGACTGAAAAAGCAGTTTCTGCTCTTGCACTCCTCTTTAAAAGAAACTGCTGTATTTTAAGCCAGAAGAACTGTTGTGTTTGATAGAACAATATGTCTATATGCTGCCATAGCAGATTCATGGCGCATTAAGCCCCCGAACCGTTATAAATTTGTCCGTTTTACCCTGGAAAACCCCCGTTTACAGACGGCGCGCAACCGCTTTTGTTTCAACCCAGCCATAAAACAAAGATAATTAAATATATTTATTATTCAAAATAGCTGTCATTTTTAGCTTAGAATCATTAATTGATGTCTAATATTTTGTTAACAAAAAAAAACGACTTTAAAAAATGATTCACTCGCACATTTAAACTTTTAAACAAATTACGTCACAATGAAAAAAATGGCGTCCGTAAAAAAGTCACGGATATCTACCTCATAACTATCGCTTACTTGTATTTTTTTGTTTTTTTTTGTTACTGTCGCATTTTGTCTGATATGTTAGATGGTAAATAATCAATCCAAATGAAGAAAAAAATGAAAAAAAAAGTTTAACAGGGTAAATATATGACAAAAAAAATCTCAGCAACTCCTTGATGTCTGCTATTTCTGCATTGCGACCCTTGTTATATTACAATATTTCACCCATAAAATCCCCCAAAAATCCAGCTGTGGCCATTCACAGCTGTGTCTTGACACTCAGTGATACATGCTACATGGATGTTTTGGATCGAAACAAGGTAAGTACGCGATAATATCTCGTTAAAGTCGTTTCGTCTTTCTGCTCTCGCGTGCTCTCATCTCCAGATAGGGTTCTGCTGTTTATTTATTTTTTTAAATGCCCTCCTTTTCAAAAATGTTCTTCCCCAAGAAAATATAGATTTTAAGTTTTCCAATGATGTGACACATGCATATCGGACAATTTTGAAAGTTAGCCAAATTGGGGGTCTCAGAGCGGAACTTCAAGTCACCTGAGTGTTTTCCGTCATATATCTTATATTTACGAACGGATATCGGTCAATTCGATTTTTTCCCCCCACAGTTCTAGATGTAATCCTTGAAAAAAGAGGATCCATTTTTTTACATTATACAGTAATTTGTTTATTCATCATGCAAGCTTAACTATACAATAACATTAACGTTAAACCCCCGAGGTGACACACCTATGTGTGGCGCTTGAGTTGTTTTACCACTTACGATTACTCAAAAGATGGCTTATACATTTGTGCAAAGATTATGTATGCTGCAGTGTTGCTTCTGTTTACATTAGATAATTATATGTTGCAACACAAATTCATGCGGTTCACATTTGTGACAGGTCTGTTTAATGGCAATTTGAAATTGCAGGGGGCAGCTGTCATAATCATATAATTTTTCATTAAATAATGTTAAATACATGCTGTTATCGTGGCATATCGTTATTGTTATTTAAAATGGCTCCTATAGGTTTTTTCTTAAGTGCCCAGTACTATTACTGAAGCACCACAATTTACCCTCACTTCTTTACATATTTGAGCTCTAAATTGTTACTAATTTTGAAAATTGAGTTTGTTACTACTTGTCCCAGTTTCATTAGAGTCACACCCCTAAATTGTAGCCGCATGAATACCAACATTTTTGATGCAAGCCTGGAATACAGCAAGATATGAATGGATAGAGTATTCTTAGTTGTTGCCACCTTATTTTTCATGTTGTCTTTTTTAAGCATGCCTGTAGGCAAAAACAACAGCTAAAAAGTAGTTAACAACTTTAATAGGGGTTGATTTTAAAATAATGTTTTTTGTTGGCGTATCACAGGCCAGACACAAACTAATGACAATCTCGTGGAAAAATAGTGAGCCATAGAGATGTGTAACAGCGTCAGCACCGTTGATTGTAGATTTTACAAAGTTTGCTGTTCAGCATTATTCCTAATAGGGAATCCCTAGTTTTTGTTTTGATGATATTTGTAGACAACACCAAAATAGCTCTTGGGTGTTTCCCTTTTTGGTTTAGAGTAGACTATTTTTATACTCATCAACCGCTCACACCCTTTGGCTTGAGGTATTAGGCTAAAAGTCAACAATTTACCACAGGATAATGGTGTCTCTGTTTTCGCTTTATTGCCCATATTTAATTTGTTGGTTAAAGTCTCTCCTGAAAGGTGTTTACTGCAGAACCGGGATGCACAAGCGTATTTCTTTTAGAGGTCACTGAAAATTAATGTCGCCGTTTCAATATTGGTTTACACAGCAAAGCGGCAATACTTAAACAGTTACAAGGTTGAATGGTGGCAGTTGTGTTTAAGACAACAGAGCAGTATTAAATTAAATCAAATAACTAAGTCTTATTTATGAAGATTCTTTTTTTCAAGCAATCGGATCAGATCAACCAGATCTACACAGCGTCCCACCCTCATCCGAACCATCAAAGCCTAGCTCAGTCACACAATCAGTCACTCACTCATTCACTCCCACATAAAAGCTAAACTCAGAAAGTAGGTCGAGCATGTTTTTAAACATGCATACGCATTTATTGCAACTTCAGAACCTGAGAATTATGCTGTTCAATATCATTTTTCAATTTTGGGAGAAGCTTCTGACAGATCTCCCCTCAAAACTCATCTCTATTGTGATCCCAAATGTTTGCATCAGCTCACAACCAGTCCTAAAACTATTCCCACAAATGCTGACAGTTTGATTGCATACTGCAGTGACATTCTCACGCAAGGAAGACTTTTCTTACTGCTCAGTATCACATATATCGTGACTGTCACATGTCGTTTTTATGTTCCTGCAATTTCCGACCTTATGGACTGATGCCGTTCCCATCAAACTAAATCCATATGTCACTGGATTTGCTTCTGGGAATTAAAGCCAGTCTCGTAGTTGTAGCAACTGCAACAATATTGCATTTTTTGGCCATTTTTAATGCATATTTTCTTGCAAAACTAATAAAATTACATTTGAGCAACACTAGGTAACTTTTTAACCTTTATAAAATATTTAGGGCTGTCAAAATTATCGCGTTAACGGGCGTTAATTAATTTTTTAAATTAATCACGTTAAAATATTTGATGCAATTAATGCATGCACTGAATGAGCCGCTCTCGCATTGCCTCAAACAGATTTCAATGAGGCCGTTTATGGACATTAAGAGTGAAGAGAATGCCACCGGCCGCTTGGGGGCAGCGCAGTGCCGTTCCATACTATTATTATTCCTTCTAATAGTGGGAGAATTAGTAGTTGTGAGACGTTTATGCTGTTGCTTTGTGCTCCACACATATTTTGGTAAGTTTGCTTTCTTTTAGTGGCAATTATGTGTCTTTTGTTGTATTTTGGGTAAGATATGCTCTGTTATAAAGGCGAGTGGACACAGGCTGCTTCTTTGGGCTGCGCCGTTTATTGGCATACGCTTCTGCAACTCTTTCACAACAAACAGAAGTATCATTTAGTGAAAGCACAACAAAAATAATATTGCTCTCTCTCAAAAAAAATAATGTTCACAAAAAGAAAAGCACTTCAGTCTGTAGTAATGAGGCCCTATTCTCACACAGCTAAACAACAATGCAAAGTGAACTGGCATTACTCAGAGTTTGGTCACTCAATTCTTATTATTGTTATTTTTATTCTTATTATTATTATATTAACTCTACTTTTGATTGAAAATTGTACAAATTTTATTCAAACGAAAATATGAAGAGGGGTTTTAATATAAAACTAGGCCTGCAAGCAGGACTGAACGGGCCCTCGCAATCTAGCGCAACTCGGACGTCACGCAACTCGGACTGTGTGCAGGTCAGGGTGGTGGCAGATGCTCCTCTCTAATCATCTCATTAGAACCTAACATGCTCGAAAGTCGCCTATTTACATTCCCACACCCAAGAGATAAAAACCCCTATTGGAGAGAGTACTACAAAAAAGGAGCCACTACTGAGCTGTGCAGCCAAGCCCTTATTCAAAACCAAAATTAATCTTCTAACTGGGCCAATTCGACGAAGTGTGCCAAATATTGTGGCTATATAAGCTGCCTGAGTCTTTGAAAAAAAATATTTCCTTTAAATGGCGAATAAAGGGTCATCACGGCAACAGACAGAGACACGTGGACATGGGCCGTAAATAAGTATTACAATAGGTCTTCAAATTACAATGACCAACCTGAAAAGAACTGGACATGTATTGGAAAAACGAGTGACTTTCTATTGCCACTAGTTGGCGCTGTAGGGTTGATGCAAATGATCTCTATAAGGCCCTTCAGGGTATGACTCTCAACAAGCACGGGAAGTTTGGCGCAGATATGTTGTATATCTGCCGAGTTATGACTGTTCAAAGTTTTTGGAGAGAAAAATTGTTGACAGTCATTTTCACTTTCCTGTTTGGACCCCTCCGCTTCAACAAAACTTCAATATTTTTCATCAGGCACCTGAAGACAGGTCTTAAGCCTTCCCTTATGCAGGTTTGAGGTCAACAGATTTTTTTTCCTTGGAGGAGGAACCTGTCTCGTAAAAAAAGGCATTTCCTGTTCTCACTAGGGGGCGCTAGGCCTAATGGGTAATATTTCAATGCACTCATGTTAAGGGTGGGATGTCGCACATACATGCCAGATATGAAAAAGATTGAACGTTGTGTGAAGGAACTATTAGTCATTTACTGAATTTGTCATTTTGCCGAAAAAATGGCCGACTTTGGCACCCCGCCCAGGTCAGGCCCGTGAATGAAAACACACCATTTTGATAACTTAAGATTTCATATGCCTCATGAACAGTCTCGCCAATTTTGAGAATGATCAAACTAATTCCCTAGGTGCCAAGGTGTAAAATGTGCACACTGTAAATCGATAAAAATTTCACATTCAATCCAAAATACCCGATTTCCTGTTGGGTTTGGAATATGCATGCAAGAGACTTTTTGGAGCAGTTTTGTACAAGGTATCGACTCTCCGAATTTCATCCCTCTACGTTGAAAAAACCTAAATGGAGAGGCCTTTTTGAAAATTTCAAGGGGGCGCCACTGAGCCATTTTGTTACATGTTTTCGTAACGTTGCAAGATTATTGAACGTTATGCAAAGCCACATGTATGTCCAAATTTTTGTGAGTTTTCGTGCATGTTCAAGCCTCCAAATGTAAACTCCTACTGTGAACCGATAAAAATTTCACATTCGATCCAAAATACCCGATTTCCTGTTGGATTTGGAATACGGGTGCAAGAGACTTTTTGGAGCAGTTTTGCACAAGGTATCGACTCCCCAAATTTCATCACTCTCTGTTAAAAAAACCTAATAGGAAACGCCTTTTTGAAAAATTCAAGGGGGCGCCACTGAGGCATTTTGCTACATTTTTTCGTAACATTGCAAGATTATCGAACGTTATCTAAAGCCGCATGTATGTGCAAATTTTTACGAGTTTTTGTGCATATTCAAGCCTCCAAATGTAAACTCCTACTGTGAACCCATGAAAATTTCACATTCGATCCAAAATACCCGATTTCCTGTTGGATTTGGAATATGGGTGCAAGAGACTTTTTGGAGCAGTTTTGCATAAGGTATCTACTCCCCAAATTTCCTTGCTCTATGTTGAAAAAACCCAATAGGAAAGGCCTTTTTTAAAACTTCTTTCTGTCGCCACTAGTTGGCACTGTAGAGTTGATGCAAATGACCCCTACAAGAACCTTCAGGGTATGACTCTCAACAAACACGGGAAGTTTGGCGCAGATATGTTGTATATCTGCCGAGTTATGACTGTTCAAAGTTTTTTGCGTGACAAATTGTTGACGTTCATTTTCACTTTCCTGTTTGGACCCCTCCGCCTCAACGAAACCTCAATATTTTTCATCAGGCACCTGAACACAGGTCTTAAGGCTCCCCTGATGCAGGTTTGAGGTCAACAGATTTTTTTCCCTTGGAGGAGGAACCTGTCTCGTAAAAAAAGGCATTTCCTGTTCTCACTAGGGGGCGCTAGACCTAATGGGTAATATTTCAATGCACTCGTGTTAAGGGTGGGATACCACACATACATGCCAAATATGAAAAAGATTGAACGTTGTGTCAAGGAACTATAAGTCATTTACTGAATTTGTCATTTTGCCGAAAAAATGGTCGACTTTGGCACCACGCCCAGGTCAGACCCGTGAATGAAAACGCACCATTTTCAAAACTTAAGATTTCATATGTCTCCTGAACAGTCTCACCAATTTTGAAGATGATCCAACAAACTCCTTCGGCGAAAAGGTCTCAAATGTGCACCCTGTAAATCGATAAAAATTTCATATTTGATCCAAAATAACCGATTTCCTGTTGGGTTTGGAATATGCGTGTAAATGCTTTTTTGGAGCGGTTTTGGACAAGGTATAGACCCCCCAAATTTCATTGCTCTACGCTGACAGACCCTAATGTTATAGGCCAATTTTAAAATTTCAAGGGGGCGCCACTGAGCCATTTTGTTATATTTTTTTGCAACGTTGCAAAATTATCGAAATTTACAATTTTCCGGACGTATGTGCAAATTTTGGTGACTTTTCGTGCATGTTCAGGCCTCCAAATTGGCCGTTTTCATTTGCCCTGAAAAAAAAAAAAATAATAATAATCCTTTGCAAAACAATAGGGCCTTCGCACG
Organism: Corythoichthys intestinalis; assembly: GCF_030265065.1. Classification (NCBI taxonomy): domain Eukaryota; kingdom Metazoa; phylum Chordata; class Actinopteri; order Syngnathiformes; family Syngnathidae; genus Corythoichthys; species Corythoichthys intestinalis. The sequence continues at coordinate 18,397,877 of NC_080406.1, forward strand.
CTTAGTGCTCGGGCCCTAATTACTATAACTTGTAACTATAACATTCATCTTTTATGAACTACAAGTCTTACTATCCATGGATCACTTAAACAGAAAGAATGTTAATAATGCCATTTGTGGATTTATTGTTATAATAAACAAATACAGCACTTACAGTTGTGGTCAAAAGTTTACATACACTTGTGAAGAACATAATGTCATGGCTCTCTTGAGTTTCCAGTTATTTCTACAACCCTGATTTTTCTCCGATAGAGTGATTGGAACAGATACTTCTTTGTCACAAAAAACATTCATGAAGTTTGGTTCTTTCATCACTTTATTATGGGTTAACAGAAAAAGTGATTAAATCTGCTGGGTCAAAAATATACATACATGGATCTGAAAAAGTGAATCATTGACTTGAACAAGTCAGGAAAGTCACTTGGAGCCATTTCAAAGCAGCTGCAGGTCCCAAGAGCAACAGTGCAAGCAATTGTTTGTAAGTATAAAGTGCATGGCACTGTTTTGTCACTGCCACGATCAGGAAGAAAATGCAAGCTATCACCTGCTGCTGAGAGAAAATTGGTCAGGAGGGTGAAGATTCAACCGAGAATCACCAAAAAGCAGATCTGCCAAGAATTAGAAGCTGCTGGAACACAGGTGTCAGTGTCCACAGTCAAGCGTGTTTTGCATCTCCATGGACTGAGAGGCTGCCGTGCAAGAAGGAAGTCCTTTCTCCAAAAGCGGCACCTTAAGGCTCGACTGAAGTTTGCTGCTGATCACATGGACAAAGATAAGACTTCTTCTTCTAAGAATCTTCTTCTGGAGGAAAGTTCTGTGGTCAGACAAAACAAAAATCGAGCTGTTTGGCCACAATGCCCAGCAATATGTTTGGAGGAGAAAAGTTGAGGCCTTTAACCCCAAGTACACCATGCCTACTGTCAAGCACCCAGCAGATTTGATCACTTTTTTCTGTCCACCCATAATAAAGTCATAAAAGAACCAAACTTCATGAATGTTTGTGACAAAGAAGTATCTGTTCCAATCACTCTATCAGAGAAAAATCAGAGTTGTTGAAAAAACTGGAAACTCAAGAGAGCCATGACATTATGTTCTTCACAAGTGTATGTAAACTTTTGACCACAACTGTATGTACAGTATGTTGTATGTATATATCCGTCTTATGTCTTATCTTTCCATTCCAACAATAATTTACAGAAAAATATGGCATATGGTTTGAATTGCGATTAATTACGATTAATTCATGTTTAAGCTGTTATTTACTCGATTAAAAACTTTAATCGTTTGACACCCCTAATATTTTCATAACATTTTTGATGATGCGTCGACTGACAACGAGTTGAATGACACCTCTTTTATATCTTGAGTGGGTCTGTATCGCTTTCACAGGCGCTAATTAACTTTGAGGAGGGTGGCAGGAACCCTTCCACACAAAAAAACTAAAAATGTGCTGACTGCTTTACGGCATACGTCACTTCCCAAAAGTTTTGTATGAGGAGGGGAAAAAAAGAAGCTACCAGTAGAGGCGTGCGAAATTTCCGATTCTTAGGCAGTGAAAGATTTGAGAACGATTCACAAACATCCAAATTCCGATTACTGAAATATGCCAATAAAAGCGGATTTAAAACATAGTCGGTGCGGTCTTCAGGACGCAATGAGGAATGGACCGAGAGTAAACATCATGCTCAACTCACGGCTCTGGCTCAACTCATGCCGCTAGATAAAAAAACAATAATACATGACTGCCGACAGCAGCTACAGAATACGCCCACAAAATGCTACGGTAGATAGCACATGTATAAAGAACTAGATGCGAAATGGCAGACTCGGCGGTGTTAGCAAACTGCCGCCATCTTAAAGCAGTAGACTTCTCTGGAAGGCTGTTGTAGCGAACCTTCCGAGCTAACCTAATTAACTTTTTATCTAAAATACTCCTAAATCAGCAAAATCTTGACTTGAATCTCTCTTTAAATGATGAACCAGTTTTAAAACTCTCACATGTTGAAAGTAGACAGAAGGAAAATTATGGAATCACGGGAGCAATTTTCAAAACTTTAACGGTTGATTCACAACATCAAATTAAATTAATGTAGTTTAAAGCTGCTGATACCGAATGGTAACGTGAGTATTTTATTTACTGTTTTGAACTGTTAACTTGACACTGAAATAGTAGTTTATTTAAGCCTAAGAGAATCATGAGGTGCCCTAAGATTCCCACCTCTAGCTACCAGGATAAAAGGATACTAAGAATAAACATCACCCGCTGGCGTGACGCCCCCAATCTCCACTCAGCCACACGGTTGTTAACTGTCATATGCCATTGTTTAGCCACAACTGGATTCATTGCCTTATTACTCTTCATCCTTCAGACAGCCGCTGGAAACAGAAATGTCGTTTAATCCATCTGCAGGTGACCGGGAGATCATGATTTTACGACACTGTGCAAGTTTGCGCTGGTCCTCATGGGAAACTCAGTCTTCCTTAAGGCAAAACACTACCGCTTTTCTCCACCGGCATTGCTAAAACAACCAAAACCGAAAAGTTACCTAGTGTTGCTTTAAAGGTCCTATGAAAAATAGCATAACTTCACCCAGCGGTCAACTTTGCAAGCGTGTAGTAATGTAAACTAAGAAACTTGAACTATAGTCATGCTTTGCTTTATTGTCACCGAAAAAGTCATATTCCTTGGAAATTCAGCCCTTTAGACAATGACATACATAATTTGGGTTTGAAGAATGTAGCAGGTGTGCAATCTTGTGAAAATTAATTACTTTGAAGAAACTGGAATAGTTTAAATTATATTTTAAATGTGCGAAATGTCCTTCACTGCCAACAGGCTCTCTACCACCACACAGGTTAAACTGTTTCAATACATCCACCCGCGTACTACGAATAACTTATTGTGTCCCCCTGTACAATGTATACCTGCAGTCAAAGGTTTTGAGACACTTCACCATTCAGTCGGATGAGAAAGTGTCTCAAAACCTTTAACCAAGGGTGTACATTGCACAACTTATGACTAACGACACCGACTATATAACCGATGAGTTACAGTAACCAGCTGACTAAGAAGCAGGTTCTAAACATCTTACATTGGCAAAAATCAGTGTTATAAGAAATTTCAGAATTGAGAAATTACATTGTTCCTCTTAAACCTTCTCATGACTGAAGTGAAAACAGGAACGTTACTGGAAATCATTTTGCAGGACGGGAATGGGTTTCTTGATTTTAACTGGTTTGTAATGACCTCTCTCTCTGTGACTAATCCAACAGTGACCATACAGACGACAAAGAGACAGATGTCAAAGAGGAATCTAATGGTAAGGGTTCCTTTACTTCCGTTCAAATTCACCGCATTCATTCAAACATTAGTCATTGTAACATAAAAGCAGCAGAGATAAATGAGTGGGCATAGTCCTTGTAATTTAAGTGTAGTCTGCTCTCGCCAGTCATTAACATCCACATTGACTGCCATTGACTGTCTGTGTGTGTCATAGCAGGGGATTTTACCACCCCCGTAGTGCGAGTCAGCCACACTGACGTTCATTCATCGTGTACACTCATTATTATAAGGTCTGTGCAGCCCCAAGCCCCCCAACCCCCCTACACACACACACACACACACACACACATACACAAACACACTCTAACCCCCCCCCCCCCCCCCACTGTCTGTTCTTCTGAAAGCCCAAATTCGCAGTTTGACTGTAGACCCCTGTAGATCCTGTTTGGATTTGTCCTCCTAATAACACTGTGAGACATTTGAAATGTCTTTAAGAAGTGCTGTGAATAATTGTTTTTTTTCCTCCAAACTCAAAACACATTACACATTATAGTATAGAAAAATGTGGTTCGATTTCAAGGGGCATACAGATTTTAGCATTCGCAAAAAATGGGGCGAAACAAGTATAATCATGCTATTAGTTGCTTCCCTCTAGTAAACAGTTAACTACTGTAATTTTCGCACAATAAGCTGCCACCCACAAAATTTGGCATGAAAACTGCATTTGTTCATACATAAGCCGCACCGTACTATAAGCCGCACCTGTCCTCACTGTATTATGGAATGTTTACACCAAAATATATTAACCGGTATCACTTTATTTGACAGCGGCATCATACGGCTGTCACAAAAACAAATGAACCACCATGAAGCTTTGAACCTATTGACTGCAAAGCTTCATTGCTTCAAGAACCTTCATTTGACCATCACTGCTCGCATGGGGGAGACAGTCAACCTCTGCTGCCACCTTTGCTTTCAACACTGTCGTTGACCAACATACCTCCTCAATGTTTCCCCTAGATTTTTTTGAAGCTGTGGTGGTGGGCTGCATCGCAGTCGGACAACCTCACCATGTCGTGCCACGACGCCTTTTTTTTTTTTTCCCCCAAGAAGAATCATAACAAAGATATATTTGAAATATTTCATTAGCTAGGCTAATGTCGTAGCTCTCAGCTATGGTACATGTACAGTGCCTTGCAAAAGTATTCGGCCCCCTTGAATCTTGCAACCTTTCGCCACATTTCAGGCTTCAAACATAAAGATATGAAATTTATTTTTTTTGTCAAGAATCAACAACAAGTGGGACACAATCGTGAAGTGGAACAACATTTATTGGATAATTTAAACTTTTTTAACAAATAAAAAACTGAAAAGTGGGGCGTGCAATATTATTCGGCCCCTTTACTTTCAGTGCAGCAAACTTACTCCAGAAGTTCAGTGAGGATCTCTGAATGATCCAATGTTGTCCTAAATGACCGATGATGATAAATAGAATCCAACTGTATGTAATCAAGTCTCCGTATAAATGCACCTGCTCTGTGATAGTCTCAGGGCTCTGTTTAAAGTGCAGAGAGCATTATGAAAACCAAGGAACACACCAGGCAGGTCCGAGATACTGTTGTGGAGAAGTTTAAAGCCAGATTTGGATACAAAAAGATTTCCCAAGCTTTAAACATCTCAAGGAGCACTGTGCAAGCCATCATATTGAAATGGAAGGCGCATCAGATCACTGCAAATCTACCAAGACCCGGCCGTCCTTCCAAACTTTCTTCTCAAACAAGGAGAAAACTGATCAGAGATGCAGCCAAGAGGCCCATGATCACTCTGGATGAACTGCAGAGATCTACAGCTGAGGTGGGAGAGTCTGTCCATAGGACAACAATCAGTCGTACACTGCACAAATCTGGCCTTTATGGAAGAGTGGCAAGAAGAAAGCCATTTCTCAAAGATATCCATAAAAAGTCTCGTTTAAAGTTTGCCACAAGCCACCTGGGAGACACACCAAACATGTGGAAGAAGGTGCTCTGGTCAGATGAAACCAAAATTGAACTTTTTGGCCACAATGCAAAACGATATGTTTGGCGTAAAAGCAACACAGCTCATCACCCTGAACACACCATCCCCACTGTCAAACATGGTGGTGGCAGCATCATGGTTTGGGCCTGCTTTTCTTCAGCAGGGACAAGGAAGATGGTTAAAATTGACGGGAAGATGGATGCAGCCAAATGCAGGAACATTCTGGAAGAAAACCTGTTGGTATCTGCACAAGACCTGAGACTGGGACGGAGATTTATCTTCCAACAGGACAATGATCCAAAACATAAAGCCAAATCTACAATGGAATGGTTCAAAAATAAACGTATCCAGGTGTTAGAATGGCCAGGTCAAAGTCCAGACCTGAATCCAATCGAGAATCTGTGGAAAGAGCTGAAGACTGCTGTTCACAAACACTCTCCATCCAACCTCACTGAGCTCGAGCTGTTTTGCAAGGAAGAATGGGCAAGAATTTCAGTCTCTCGATGTGCAAAACTGATAGAAACCTACCCCAAGCGACTTGCAGCTGTAATTGGAGCAAAAGGTGGCGCTACAAAGTATTAACGCAAGGGGGCCGAATAATATTGCACGCCCCACTTTACAGTTTTTTATTTGTTAAAAAAGTTTAAATTATCCAATAAATTTTCTTCCACTTCACGATTGTGTCCCACTTGTTGTTGATTCTTGACAAAAAATTAAAATTTTATATCTTTGTTTGAAGCCTGAAATGTGGCGAAAGGTTGCAAGGTTCAAGGGGCCGAATACTTTTGCAAGGCACTGTACGTAAAATGCATAGCTGATTACAGCTGCGTTACCCTACGTAATAATATGACTTTTTTTCTCGTGGCAATAGTACAACTTACATCTCGTAGTGATTCAGGGGTCGGCAACCCAAAATGTTGAAAGAGCAATATTTTACCAAAAAAAAAAAAACAAACAAAAAAAACCTGATACAGTATGTCTGGAGCCGCAAAAAATTAAAAGCCTTGCATAAGCCTTATAATGATAGCAACAATGGCTGTATGTATCGATATTAGCTATATTAGCCTAGTATCGAAATGACTAATGTTTATTTTCTCTGCAGTGGATCCTATAGAGAATGACGCACGACGTGACTACTCTGTTGTACAATGCCACTACACGTTTAACTTCATTACAATATTAATGAATTGAAAGAATGTTTGTGTCATGTTTGTCCTCCTAGAAATCCTATTAAAACAAAAAATATATTTCCCTCTCCCATCTTTTTCCATTTTCAAATAAAAAAAGCTCCGGAGCAGCACTAAAGAGCCGCACGCGGCCCTAGAGCTGCGGGTTGCAGACCACCGTCGTAGTCCTTCTTTTTCCTTTTATTTGGCCCTTATGAGTGCTAAATTACTACAACAATACCAGTCCTTCTGTCAACGGACCCATTTCAAGGAGTGGGGGGGGGGGGGGATTCTAATAGCCGTGTAAAGAGTTTTACTAGATTCGGTGAGAAGGTGAATAGTTTTTTTCTCGTTGTTCGTGAACTAAATTTCCACACAAACGCACATCGAGGTACCATTAACTTAGCAAGGAGAGGTATGAGAGTCATTTTTCGAGTGTCCCAGAGCTCGGGAAACTTGAAAAAAAGCGCATTTATCAAAGTTTCGTCAGCCGTAATTGCGTATATCCGTCAGCCTAAACAGTCTAATAGCACAGATAAAGTACACCTGTGCCTCGTTGTCAAAGTTGGCGCAGAACACCGGCGCTCTGAAAATAGAGCAATGCTTTATTTTGGGCCCCGCCTCTCCGCGCAAATTCAGTCAAACTTTACTTTCTTTCCAAGACAGCCACCGCTCACTTCCGCCGAAAAGTCCGATCCAAACTATTGTAATGCCCCGTATATGGGGAAGAAGGAGAGAAGTCTGTATTGGCTTACCCACTTTATTGTGGTAACAATAATAAAGAAAAACAATAACAAAATAACAGCGGGCTGCCACGACCTGCAACCGCTATCTCTCGCTATCTCACTCGTTCTCCCATTCTTCCTACTAGTTCCCCTTGCATCACAGCTCCCCAGTCCGATTGTCTCTTAAGGTGGCCTCGCATAGTTACGAACATTACAATACACAATGAATAGGTTTCCGCAAAACTCTTCACACTCGGCTGCAGCTAGTTTGAAACGGCCTTTGAAATTTTTTTTAAAAATAAATAAATAAAATGCATCTCATTTGCAAGGCGTGGCGGCTTTTATTTTGGTGTGGCGGTGCGCCACAATCTGTTGGGTATAGGGGGATCCATGCTCCTAGCAACGCATTGCAGCGTTACATATGTAAATAACAATCAAAATTCATGTTCTGTTCTAATTATGTCTTCAATTACTGTTCGTTTTTTCATTAATTGGTAGTGATGATATTTGGTAACACTTTATTTGACAGTGGCACCATAAGATTAGACATTCATTAGACAATCACAATTATGACATTACACTGTCATGAGCATTAAAGTGCCTGTGACACGAAAAAACATGTTTATTTCATAATACACGCGGTATTTTATGCCCCTGAATGATATGGACCGCTTGGATGTGTGTGGAAGCGATCGCTATATTTATTTAGTTTTTTGAATCCCGCGCCATGAAAATGAGTGACTTCCGGCTTCGGTCTCTCATTGAGGAGGAGGGCGCTGTGACGTGTACGGTAGAAGACGTCCTCTTCACTATACAGTGTACTGTTGTGTATGAGGACGAAGGATTCAGCCGATTTTGCGGATTAATACTTTTATTTTTTGCATCACGCCAGCCAAACGGCTGCAGAAAAATCATTCTGTGTGCGGGAGAGGCGCATGCGCCTTTTTGGAGTTTCAAAAGGTTCCCATTCACCGTGGATATTTACTGTGGGACCATTGGACTTACAAGGAAGTGAGTAAACATCTTGTTTTGTATTATGTCAAATACGAATACAGTGATTACAAAGTAAACACTATAAAATTCCTTTAAATAAAGGACTACTTACGTTCGATCATTGATAGGCATGTAAAAAGCTATCCTCATGCTCATTAGCTGTTAGCACGTTAGCTCCACAACAACTCCAGCCACCCTCCTCCAGGGAACGAACTGTAAATTGCTCTCCGCCGGGCGGTTTGCCGATCCGCAAAGAAACTCGACAACCGGGTCGTCATGTCAAATAATCCAGGCTAGTTATGTGTGATTTTCCACTTCGAAGACTTTGAAACGTCCCTCGGTTCGGGTTAGCATGTCGGCTAGCTGTCACTCCTTCTGGTCTGTTTACATTCTCCGAAGCCGGGGAAGGGAAATTACATATGTCCGATTTAGGTGTCATAAAATATCGTTCGGGAGGTGTGACAGTAAAGGTGAAGTCGACTGTTTTGACCATTATGGAGTAATTTTGCCATGTCGTCTTGAATAAATGGATTTTTATTATTTTATATTCCATTTAGCACAAGATTGTTATTTGTCATGACCATGCCATTTATTTAGCAATTGGGGAAAGTACTTGGGTAAAAAGAATATCCTGTAAAAATATTGAAGTAAAGAGACAGAAACAATGACATTTTGCCGCTCTCTTCGTCGCATTTTCCTCATTGTGAATAGTTCCCCCTCGACGGGCTGACTGGTCCTTCTCAAGCCATTTATATAGCTATTGGGGAAAAAATACTTGGATAAAAAGAATATCCTGTAAAAATATTAAGAGTAGAGAGACTGAAACAATGACATTTTGCGGCTCTCTTCGTCGCGTTTTCCTCGTTCTGAACAATTCCCCCTCAATGGGCTGAATAGTAAAACCGATGAGCCCAGTCTACCGCTGACGTCATCCACCTGTTGGGGACGCTAAAGCCCTATAATGATAGGCGTGGCTAACCGGCAGATTAAAAGACTAATTTCTCGTCATCTGCGCTTTGCTAAATTGTTGTATATAGTCGAATCGTCTCAAAATATGATTCTAATTCACATAATAATGCCATTTAAGACTTTTTTTCTGGTGTCATATGCTCTTTAATGAATGCTTATAACGGATGTCATTTAGTGTTATCCAGCAAATTATGTCACTTTTGAATGAATGGAAAAGATCCAAGCTGGACATAAATGGAGTTACTGACAGAATTTGACAGATGACACTTAATGACGTCTGTCATAAGCATTCAGTAATGCCCATGATTGTGTCATGTCATAATTATGATGGTCTTATGACAATCTTATGACGCCGCTGTCAAATAAAGTGTTACCTATTAACCCAAATAAATCAACAAATCAGCCGCACTGAACTATAAGCCGCAGGATTCAAAATGAAGGAAAAAAGTAGCGGCTTATAGTCCGAAAATTATGGTACTAAGCCTATTTTAACATCCCAAAAACCATTATCTACAGATACAAACAGTTGCCCAAATGAATTACAATGGCTAATCATGCCACATAAATGTAAACTGGATCCATGTATGGTCTTAAAGACCAAATGTGAAGTAAGGTTGGCCAATCATGTTTTTGAATAATATCAATGGTTAAACAATTATAAGCATATTTTCGTTTTTTTTTTTTTTTTTTTTTAACACAACCCTTCCAGATTCTTTGTTTAACTCATAGCAATTTCCTTGACAACGAAAATGCTTTTCTTCGACAATCTTCGGAAATCTTCGGAAATTACGTCACACAGAGAACTGCGAGGGAAGTCCGCCATAGAACAGTATTGTGGCATTGCTTCTCGGTAAGATTCCACGGCGGTGTGTGGCGATGTATTGTTCTCAGTCTAAAGAAAAGTTGTATGAGTGGCCAAAGGATAGCAGGGCACGTAAATGGACATCTTTCATTCGCACGAAGTGAATGAATTTCACGCCATCATCGAGTAGTGTTCTCTGCTACAAACACTTCGAAGATGCCTGCTTCCTCAACCGGTCTGTTTATGATCAAGAATTTGCAAAAAAGTAAGTGTGATTTTTGGATAGATGACTGATGACTTCCCTCACCTATGGTCACGAGCTGTGGGTCATGACCGAAAGAACAAGATCCCGGATACAAGCGGCCGAAATGAGTTTCCTCCGCAGGGTGTCCGGACTCTCCCTTAGAGATAGGGTGAGAAGCTCGGTCATCCGGGAGGGGCTTGGTGTCGAGCCGCTACTCCTCCGCGTTGAGAGGAGCCAGTTGAGGTGGCTCGGGCATCTGGTTCGGATGCCTCCTGGACGCCTCCCTGGAGAGGTGTTCCGGGCATGTCCCACTGGCGGTAGGCCCCGGGGTCGAACCAGGACACGCAGGAGAGACTATGTCACTCGGCTGGCCTGGGAATGCCTTGGAATCCTGCCGGAGGAGCTGGCTGAAGTGGCTGGGGAGAGGGAAGTCTGGGCTTCTCTGCTAAAGCTGCTGCCCCCGCGACCCGACCCCGGACTAAGCGGAAGATAATGGATGGATGGATGGATGGATGACTGATGACTTTGTCAAAGCAGAGCTGCCAACTGTTGTGGAATGAACAGTTGAAGGTAGCGACGCCAGCCGAAAGTTAACTCGAGGCAAAACCCCGTTCGTGCTGCGGAACGAACAGCAGAAGCCAGCGACGTGGCAATCCCCGATCATAGTTGTATTGAGTTCATTTTGCCTACACTTATGAATTCGTCAAAACTTTTCTTTTATCCAAGGCAATAGTAGGTGGTTTATCCACCTGACATGCCTCGGCGAACACCCCCGCCCCCGTCAGAGGGTCCGACCACCTGACATGCCTCGGCGAACACCCCCGCCCCTGTCGGAGGGTCCGAAGGCGGAAGTGCTCGCCGAAACATGCCAGGCAAACAAAAGCCAACGTCGCAGCCTCCACCGCCCACTCCACAACACAATCGGGGATTCATCAAAACTTTTCTTATATCCCAGGCAATAGTAGGTGGTTTATTTACCTGACATGCTTCAAATCATAAAAATAATAACAGCCTATATCTTACCAATCTTGTAATCTCAATGGGTCTTGTCTCCATTCCATGTCAGGTAGTCTGGGCACGTTGTTTGCATCCTGATTAGCGTCTGGCTAATACATGTACGGTCTAACATAAAATTCCAACCTCCTTCTCGTCCTCCAACTCTTCAAAAACTTGGATCTCCTCACTTGCGCTCGATCTATTTCTTATATCGCTGTTTGAATCATTGAAGGACTTTGTAGGGCGGCCGTATGGAGCACTGCCATCACTGTTCTTGGTGTGACGTATCACTTCCGAGTTCGTCCCCTTTCAGGCTCGAACTTCGGAAACGCGATTATTTTGTCAAATATACAACATATAAATTATTTTTTCATGCTTCATTTGTTGGACAATGTTTAATTACTTTAATTGTGACCCTATTTGGCATTTTATGAAATTACTTCACATTTCGTCATTAAATTTGATCTTTAGTTATGAGAACATAGCATCTTTGTCACTTAGCACTAAAATTTAATATTTAATAGGTATCAATAACTTATGCAATCAGCTATCTAAATGTAACACAGTCTGTAGTAAATAATTTTTAGATAAAGCTTAAAATAATTTCATGGTACAAAGTGTTGTTAATGAAAGTGACATTTTTCTTTTTAGTATTTTTTGGGCCAAAATAGAGACTGGCAATTAAAAAAAATTGAGAGAAAACTTATAAACAGTTACAAATAAAACTCAGACTGACCAACGGAACGCTTTTGAGCTAACAATGCATTTATCAACATTTTTCAAACCCCGCGTGATGGCCATAAACTTTAAGAAACAAAAAATTGGGGCTCAGAAGATTGACATGCATGCATCCCTAGAATTTACATTCCACATTTGTTTCCCATCTGTTCACGACACGCACAACGGAAGAATAGCAATTATAGTCCGTGTCCTCAACAAGAAGAACAAAAACAAAGTAAGTGACCTTTTGAGTCCACCCCTGTGCTGTCGAACAATTTCACTGACCTGTAAAGTGACAATTATAACCTGTTGAATCTTAATTTCAGAATAATGTAGCAATGGCGATTTGTGGTGGTGGTGATGGAAACAATGATTTGTGTTATGTTGATATCATATGTTATTCAGGCCTTTTGTTGACCAATCACTTAAAAATTGTGAACTCATTCTCCGCTCACACCCTCCCACAAGGTTTGACGAACATGCGAGTCTCCAAATAAAGCTGGACTGACGGAAATACCGGACAGACAGATTCATGTTTGTGAATTCTAGTGGGATTTTGAGGAACTTTGAGATGGCCACTGACACTGTTGCTTGCTGGCTTTGTCCTTGAAGTTTTGCTGTTTCTTCATTAAAGATCTTATTTTATAGTTTTAACACATGATATTTCCTCTTTGCTCTAGGAACATTGTGTGTGGACACAACACAGATACAAGCACCCAGGAGTTTGTTGATTATCCTGAACTCAGACATTCGTGAACTCCGGAAGGGCCATCAACACATGACCCTTGACCCCCAGCTGAGGAGCTTGCTACAGTGGGCGGCAGCCTCTATTGCAGGCATCCCACTGATTCAACTGAGTCCTGACAAGGAGCTCCAGCAGGTAATATGTTCTCACTTCTGAAATATTACTCAGTCCATCAGTTTTTGGATGTATTAAAAATGAAGTAGTCGATCCAGACACTCAATGATTTACAAATGACAATAATGGAAATTGTCAGGGTGCTCAAACCTTTTCACACCACTCTATCGGTATGTCTTTAACCAGTTTAAGCCCAATATTTACAACACACATTTTTTTGTCTCACTGTCTGAAGTCAAACAAGCCTAACCCCCCACCCCCTTTTCAGGTAAATCAAGATTACCAAAATTATTTAATTTTGTTAAATGTCACTTGTTTGTAACCCGGCTCTACCTGTATACAGTATATTAAAGTAATAACAGTTCAACTGGATATATTAGATGTATGTTCGGTGGCTGCCAGCCGGGAACCTGGCAGCCACAGTAATAGGGTGGTAGGTCGGTCCCACCCTTTTTATCAATGGCGTGGCTCCCGGGGCGTGGCCTCCCCTCTGCCTGGGCTGCCAGCCGTGGGAGTGGGGGGAGGTCGGGGCTCCGATCTCGCGTTGCCCCACGGCGGCTCCTTGGCATTCTCCTGCTTGGCTGCTCCTGCGCTCCGTTGCGGGTCGCTGGCTGGGCGCCAGGGTATCGGCTGGATGTTGCCTGCTCCGACAGGGGACCCTGCCCTGGGCTTGGTGGGCGGCTGGGGGTCCCGTGGCGTTTGGGGGGCTGCGGTTGTGGCTCGTGGGCCAGGCGGGTGGACGGGGTTGGGCGTGGGGTTGGTGGTGCGTCCCCTCTTTGATGGGTGCGCGGGTGGCCCGGGGGACTACCCTGGATCCCAGGGGGAGACGATGGCTCCTTTGCTGGCCTGCGGGAGGAGGGATGGGCTGCGATGCCCTCCCTTCCTCCCCGGGCTGGCTGGGTGGGGGCCGTGGCCTTGGGTTGGCGCCCGCGTGGCGTCTCTGCTCATCTGCGTGGCTGTCGCGTGCTTGGTGGGGCTTGCGTGCGGCTGGATGTGATTGGGCGCGTTCGGGTGGGGGGTCTCGGTGCCGGGATGGGCGATGGGTCGGTCGCCAACGGGCTTACACTCACAAGGGATTCACACGATTACTGGGCTCTAGATCACAGAGCTGATTTGTGTACACGCTATCCCTTTCAATCACTTTGCTTATAGACTCCCCCACCCCCCGTCCCCTTCATTCCCTGGTCCACAGGCCCCCCACATGGTGTCAACCGGAATAATATCTAGGTGACAATGGCACCAACATATTAACAGTTAGTGTAGGCCACAGGTGTCAAATCGATTCCAATATGGGCCTAGTGGGTGCTGGATTTTGTTCCACCCGATAACGCGCAGAGTTTAACAAATGAACTTCCTGCTGAAACAAGCAGCACCTGACAAAGTTTAACTGATTACACATGTAAAAGATCTAATTGGTCAAAAGGTGTCCTCTTCATTGGTTGGAAAGCAAACTTGCACCCACTGGGCCCTTTCTGGAATCTGTTTGACACCTGTGGTGTAGGCGTTCAATGTATTTCTTGTTGTTGTTTGTGTTTTTCTTTCTTCTCTTGTGTTTCTTTTCTTCTGTTCCCCATAACCCCTTCCTGTTTGTTGCTTTGTCATAATAAACGAGGTATGTTGAATGATCACAATGGGAGTATGTCATACTCTCAACGTGAAACATTAAAACTGTTCAGACCAACCGGACATTTAGACTATGTAGATGTATGTTCGGTTTGGTTCACTTGCGTACCATTCGATTTTATTTTCTGCTGTTTTTCCTCATAAAATTTATTATTGGCGCCAGTTCAGCGCTACATGCAGAATCAACTGTGGGAGTTTCTGCACGGATGCCTTAAGTGTCAGACGCTCAGGGCACCCCTTTAACTTCTCTACTGATAGGCCGGCCCACCTGGAGCAGCTTATGGTGTTGCAACGGACACTCAGGCTGCGCCTGGCAGGAGACTACAACAGGTGGCAGCGCTGGGAACACTTTTTGGCTTCCGTGTTAAATTTAGCAATGGACAAAGGCAGGTGGATAAATCCACAGTTATATCGTCACTTGCTTCTAAGGATTTAAAACTTAGTTTTTGCTTGTTCATTCATAATTTTAAGATTTTAAAATTGTTAGCTGTTATATTTGTTTTAATTTAAAAACCCTGATTGTAATTTATATGAAATATCACCCAAAAAGGGTCACTATTATTTATTTACACCAGTTGGATAGTTTACAATTTTGGGAATAAATTTTTAATTTTTTTCCTGTCTTTTTTTGTACCAAAAGTAAACCAAACTGAGCATTTAAAAAACCAAACCGAAATGACATTATAGTGTACCATTACACCCTTAATATATATATTATATATATATATATAAGCTATTTTTGTGAATTTGGTCTCACTGATTTCATGGTATTCCCCTTAGAGTGACCTCTTGTAATGCAAATACAAAGTTTGAGGAAAGTCAAGTGATTTTTAATTTTTTTTCTGATTTCAGCTGCCATCCGTGGTTCAAAGGCTGCGTGAGAGGAAATGGAGAGTTGGAGACCTACTGCACCTACTTTTGCGCTACTGTGAAGAGCCGCACTCTCAGCCAAAGGAGGAGACGCCTCAGTCGGTCAGAGACTCTCATCGCATTCCCCTATTCAAGTGGCTCCTTGAGCACACCTAAAGGCCTCATATTGTTCCTCACAGCAAAATGCGACCACTGCATTTTTCCATTAGAGGGTGCTGTCAGCTGAGTAGGGGACTGTAGTATTATTACCCACTCAGTTTGATTGTCCAGTATCCTTACAAATGTTTATTTAACAAAAAACTCACACCTCACCCTTTCCTAAAACGGAAGAGGGGCCCATCCCGCTTATCCCTGGCATTACGATTTACGACACAGAGAGCGAGTGTGTTATTGTTATTGTTAGGGGATCCCCATGGCTGCCAGGCCAATGAGTTCATCACATCCACAGCTCACCTTGGCAGCATTGGTGTTTCCACATGTGAGCGGAACACACACACGACAGGAACACAACTCCCTTACATTATCAAAGAAGGATCATGAGAAAGTATTTCTTTCCATCGAGGAGTTCCATTGTTGTCTTTCATCCTCCACTTTCATCCATATGTAATTTTAACATGCTCAAAACCTATTCCTGTATTTGAAACTTTTTTTTTCCACCTCGTCCATACAGAAACACTGCAAAAATTGCCTTAGACGGTCCAAAATGTATTTGCCACTCTGCTTTAAAGAAGTAGTGTTTGCTTTCAACACAACATGGCAGGAGAACTGTGTCATAGAAGGAGTTGCATTTTAACCACTACCCATTGATTCGGTGATTGCAGAACTCACTTAAAATCCAAATGTTCTCGCCTTGGATCTGGCTCTGGTACTGATTACACTCCTGTGGCAAGTAACATTTCATATATATTTTTTTACTGAGGTAGCCACACTAATATCCAAAAGTTAGGTGTTTCAGAGTACTGGGCCCATAATAAAGAGTGCTTTTAAAGCCGCAGACTTCTTTTTGGCCCCTGGCTCACCAAGAGACGCGTAGTTGCACATTTATGGGTGTTAATAAGTTGACAATGAAGATAGATGCTTAGCTCGGTAGTATAGTGTGAGAAAGTAGCAAGACCTTAAAATTGCATCGCTAGTGAATTGGTAGCCAGAGCAAGTATCAGCGTAAAATCATCGAACTTTCTTATCATCAGAAGTCATGGGGCAGCATTTTTAACTAATTGCAGGATTTTAATTACTAGACATGGGAAGACGTAAGCAAAACTTAATAATAGTCAAGGAGAGATGTAACAAATGCATGAAGTATGGTCACATTTTGCTAGCAATCAAGTTGAGACAGAAAACGGTCAATTCCCAGGACAAACTCAGATGGTAACAAGCAAATTTGAGTGAAACGAGGACAACTGCTTGTTACAGTCGAGGAGCATACTCCATTTCACCAATTGTATCGTAAAAATCAAACGTTTATTTTAAACCGTACCCATCCCGAGATTGGTTTATGTGTCCCAGGTCGATCAGGAGATCGTTTTATCAATGTCACAAAATAAAATAAGTCAACATTAGAGGCTTTAATGTTGCAAAACTGACCTCATGCTGACTCCTACCATCATGAGCGTCATCCACGTAGTGTCCTCATAGGTCTATTGACGCAGATGGCGTGAATCTTTTGACCAAAAGTTATGGCGAGAATGTCACCTCACAGAGAGATGACCACAACTTCCCCAATTAGATTCCATCTTCAGTGAGTGAGCTTGTGGAAGATTAATGACAGAATTACTTAGATGCACTTTTAATGATCTCATGACAGTGGTGGGTAACCTGTGCCGAATATGATACCTTTAGAGCATTTGATACGACAAATCATGCAATTGTTAAATCTGATGAAACATCGGCAAGTCCCAAATCATTTAACCAGGACAGTACATCATTGCTGTCGAGTGGAATTCTCACATCTCCTAAACGAACATTGTTTTAAACACTTTACATTGATTGAAATACATACACTATATAAAATGTCTATGTATGAAGGAGCCAAATGTATGAAGGACCCATATGTGACTGGCTGATTTGCTAAAAGTATATAAAATTGAAAACATTTGAACATTTCTGCCTGACAATGAAGACATGCTTATGATGGTGAGCATTTGTTGGAGACACTGTAATATAAGCATAGCTTTGCATCCGTCGTTTCGTTGTGGGCGGTCACCTGCATGGATTGAGCTTTTAATTTTTAAAGCTCCATTCCATCTCTTGCTGCAATTCTATAGGCTGCTGACTGAAATGATACTTTAAGTATACCAATCTAAAACAGTGTTTGTCTCATTTGTTTACTCGTGAACTATATCTCAAAATGCACTATTTAAAAAAAAAATGTTACACTGTATTTACTTAAAAAAAAAAAAAAAAAAAAAAAGGTTGAGTATTATTAATTACCCTACAGAGTGTCTTGAGTTAAAAGGAATGTACAAGAAATTGTGAAAGATCATATCTGTGTACAAAGTCATTCCCTTGACATTCCAGCTTGTATTTGTGCTTGCTGGATGTGCACCTGCAAAATTTCGTGAAATGGCCGCTGCTGTTGTATTCCAGTGTTGTTTTTTTAAAGCACCCCCTTGCCACCTGAGCCCTCGCTCACACTTTGTTTCTGCTTATGTGTAAACTCCTGCCAAATAAATGTATTTTAAAAAATTAAGTTATACAAACAATAAATATATTGAATATAATGTGGTAGTAATTGGGCGAAGTGTTCTCCCCAGTGACAATGCTGAATCGTGAATACACATTTGTAAGCTTGACATCAACACCTTATTTACCAGTGTGACAATAAAGCTTCTATGTGGTTACACTTTTGGCTCATTTTCATACGTAACATACTTGGTTATTACTGTAAATATAAAAATGTTGAAAATGTTGTTTGGGCATCTCAGTTTTGGTCAAGTTCACATGACGTCATACCCTCTTTCGGGTTTGCTGTGAAACTCCATTGAGTTTTTAGGACCACCAGGATTTACAAGGAAAAAAACATTTGATTTCGAAAAGGTATAATGATTGTTGATGATTAGGCAATATGTTGGTTTGCTAAATGTATACATATTTTGAATTGAACTGTTGAACATTCTAAATTAGGTGTGAATGGAAGCTAAGTAAGGCTAATAATGCTGGAAGCTAAGTAATGCTAATAATGCGTTACATATTTCTTTTTGATATCAACGCTGTTAGCTGCACAAAACTGCACACCACTCTCTCACTGTTTACGTCCTTGCCGTGTCGTTAAGCATTAATTTACCCCATATTCGTGTTGACCATGTGGCAGCTAACGCTCCTCCAATGTTGGCCGGTTTGTCCGGCGGTCATTGTCCAGCTGCTTCCCCAAAAATGAGCTCTTCTGCCTGCAGCAGGGGAACAACAGCTGTAACTTGCTCGCCGCAGGGCGGGTTGCCGATTGGCGAAGACAGTCGACAACCCTGCCACCGTGTGAGATGACCCGGGCTAGTTTTGTGTGATTTTTCGCTTCAAAAAGCGCAAATAAGACTTAAAATGTCAATCCGTTCGGGTTAGCATGTCGGCTAGCTGTCACACCTCTTTGTTTACATTCTCCGAAGCCGGGGCAGGGAAATGACAAAAGCCGGACTAAGTACGTGGCATAAAATATTGTTCGGGAGGTGCAACAGTAAAGGTGAAGTCAACAGTTTTGACCATTATGGAGTAATTTTTTGCCATGTCGTACTGAATAAATGCATTTTTAATATTTCATATTCCATTTAGCACAAAACTTATTTGTCATGACCATACCATTTATTTAGCAAATGGGGAAAAATACTTGGATTTTTTATCCAAGTATTTTTCCCCAATATCCTGTAAAAATATTGGAGTAGAGATTGAAAGAATTACATTTTGCTGCTCTCTTCGTCACATTTTCCTCGTTCTGAATGATTCCCCATCAATGAGCTGAATTCAAAATCGGATGAAACCATGACCTTGCCGACTTCATCGTTCTGTTGGGGACTCTAGAGCCCTAAAATGGTAGGCGTGGCTCAACGGCAGGTTAAAAGACTAATTTCTCGTCATCTGCACTTTGCCAAATTGTTGTTTATAGTCGAATCGTCTCAAAATATGATACTAATTCACATCATAATGCTATTTAAGACTTTTTTTTTTTTTTTTTTTTTTTTAAATCCTGTCATACGCACTTTAACCACAATTAATCCCCACCCCTTGGCTTCCCCATGGTAGCATGACTATGGACAGTATGGTAAACGTTGCCCCTCTGGCAATGGTCTATGAATCAGCTGCTGCTAGAAAGTATTTATGCCTGGAGGTCATAATCTCTTTTCCTTGTGAAACTCATCACAACATAGACCCCTTATATTAGGTAGCAATATTGCTTTTCAGTAGCAGAAATAAAAGTACAACATGACAGCTACAGTGGGGCAAATAAGTATTTAGTCAACCACCAATTGTGCAAGTTCTCCCACTTGAAAATATTAGAGAGGCCTGTAATTGTCAACATGGGTAAACCTCAACCATGAGAGACAGAATGTGGAAAAAAACAGAAAATCACATTGTTTGATTTTTAAAGAATTTATTTCCAAATTAGAGTGGAAAATAAGTACTTGGTCACCTAAAAACAAGCAAGATTTCTGGCTGTCAAAGAGGTCTAACTTCTTCTAACGAGACTCCACTCGTTACCTGTATTAATGGCACCTGTTTTAACTCATTATCGGTATAAAAGACACCTGTCCACAATCTGTCAGTCACACTCCAAACTCCACTATGGTCAAGACCAAAGAGCTGTCGAAGGACACCAGAGACAAAATTGTAGACCTGCACCAGGCTGGGAAGACTGAATCTGCAATAGGTAAAACGCTTGATGGAAAGAAATCAACCGTGGGAGCAATTATTAGAATGGAAGCCATAAAAGACTACTGATAATCTCCCTCGATCTGGGGCTCCATGCAAGTTCTCACCCCGTGGCGTCAAAATGATAACAAGAACAGTGAGCAAAAATCCCAGAACCAAACGGGGGGACCTAGTGAATGACCGACAGAGAGCTGCGACCACAGTAACAAAGGCTACTATCAGTAACACAATGCGCCGCTAGGGACTCAAATCCTGCATTGCCAGACGTGTCCCCCTGCTGAAGAAAGTACACGTCCAGGCCCGTCTGCGGTTCGCTAGAGAGCATTTGTTTAAAGTTCAAAGGATGCTCCAGAAGAGGACTGGAAGAATGTGTTATGGTCAGATGAAACCAAAATAGAAACTTTTGGTGGAAACAAAGTTTCTCATGTTTGGAGGAGAAAGAATACTGAATTGCATTCGAAGAACACCATACCCACTGTGAAGCATGGGGGTGGAAACATCATGCTTTGGGGTTGTTTTTCTGCAAGGGGACCAGGACAACTGATCTGTGTAAAGGAAAGAATGAATGTATCGAGAGATTTTGAGTGAAAATCTCCTTCCATCAGCAAGTGCATTGAAGATGAGACGTGGCTGGGTCTTTCGGCATGACAATGATCCCAAACACACAGCCAGGGCAACAAAGGAGTGGCTTTGTAAGAAGCATTTCAAGGTCCTGGAGTCTCCAGATCTCAACCCCATAGAAAATCTGTGGAGGGAGTTGAAAGTCCGTGTTGCCCAACGACAGCCCCAAAACATCACTGCTCTAGAGGAGATGCATGGAGGAATGGGCCAAAATACCAGCAACAGTGTGTGAAAAGCTTGTGAAGAGTTACAGAAAACGTTTGGCCTCTGTTATTGCCAACAAAGGGTACATAACAAAGTATTGAGATGAACTTTTGGTATTGACCAAATACTTATTTTCCACCATGATTTGCAAATAAATTCTTTAAAAATCAAACAATGTGATTTTCTGTTTTTTTTTCCACATTCTGTCTCTAATGGTTGAGGTTTACCCATGTTGACAATTACAGGCCTCTCTAATATTTTCAAGTGGGAGAACTTGCACAATTAGTGGTTGACTAAATACTTATTTGCCCCTCTGTATGCTTTTTCTATGTTCAAACAATGGTTGTTCTCTGTGTGACGTATCCTTCAATCCCTGTGCCCCCTACTCCACAAGTTGTTCCACAGAATCTGTTTAGAATTAAAACAAAATAATGACAAAAATAATTTGTCCATTATGTTATAATATACACAGAAATAAACTTTTAGTGTGCTTATTTTTTGTATTTTGTTCTGGTAATATTTGAGTTTTACTCAATGTCTCGGATGAATTCATGCAATTGTTGAATACTATCAATTAGCTGGCTACAATTCCCACAATGCACTCTAATTTGTCAACCACAGCATTAATGCCAGACATTAGCTGCCAACACCAACACATCTGATATTTAATAATAGTAATGGTGTAATCCTGTTGGGAAGGTGATTGCGGACAGGTTTATTCAAATACCTGTTGTTGCTTGTCATTCCAAGGGCCAACACACATTGAGTCACAGTTAACAAGCGTGCTGTAATTGCACGTAAAAGTATGTCGAGAGTAGTCTGCCCGGCAGGTACCAAAACAAACAAGTCTTGTAGTCTTGTATCAAAGATGGTCTCAATAACAGAGGTAAAAACAAAATTTCTGTTGCTGTGTGATTTGATGACTATTATTACGGCCTACGTGTAATAAGACAACACTCATGGGTGTGTGTCTGTGCGTGTGTGGTGCTCATGAATGAAAGTATCTGTTTTACACGGAGAGTGAGGTGACAAAAAAAAAGGGAGAAGAATGAATACATGGTAGAAACTTTAATTGCAGGCTATTTTGAATGATGCTGCAGGCAAGGAGTGTGTATGACAACCACCTCTCCGTAAGCAAACCAAAATAAAATTTAGAAAATGAGTGATGTCACTATGGAAAGCTTGGGTTCAGGTAATAAAAAATGTGGACGACTCCTAAGGCTTGCAAGAAAAACTCAACCATTTTAAATAGCAGAAAACATTATCAATGATTTTAGATTACAGGGGATACCTCTACACACGACTGCATCAACATACGATCCTTTCGACATCCGACGTAAAATTTTGACTCGTCATTAGTCTCGACATATGACGTCATGCTCGAAATACGACAATGGCGTACCGCAAGCAACACGTCACTTCCGGTCATTAATATTCATGGCATTAGCTACTGTTGCTAAGCTGGGACAAAGCTAGGACAAGCCACCGTTTGTCCCTAATAGGAAATGAATGGAAATCGTGTACGAAGGAGATGTTTACAGCGCTAAACCTACCAATTCTCTCCGAAAATGATGTGCCTGGTGCCAAATTGACTGGCATAGATGTGGAAGAACATAAAAATGTTCAGTTAAAGAGATGGCTTTAGTGTCGAAGGCTGAAAAAGACGAAAAAAACGAGCCGACCTAAGCATAGCTTTAGCTTTTTTATCGACGCGACTGACAATGACATTCTCCAGTTTTAACAAGCTATCCTTTACCATCAGCCCTGTCTTTCTTATATATCCTCTGGTTGTCCTACGTCTCTTACCGTTCTTGGGGGTAATTTAGTTAGCTTTGTGTAGCGGTCGCAAATGCTACTCAGTGACAGCCAACGAACACTTTTAATTTTTTCATTGATAACACATCTTAATCCTATCATTTCTTTACACTTCCCCCTTACTAAAGTTGTTTTTATATATATATATATATAACAGAAACGGTAACAGTGGCAGTCAGATACCATTGTAATTCTTTTGAGGTCATTCATTGTCAGACAGAAGCAGTACGGCACAACGTTACTCTAAAAAAAGAAGTTAAAAATATAAAAACGTCTTACCTCTTTGTCCTCTGAAAGACCATGTCAACCCAACATAATGTTTACTGCACATGAAACGTGAATGGATTCGCCGAGCTGGTGTTAAAGTCCGCGCAAGTTGATTGGTCTTCACATTTTTTCCTCCTGAGTTTTTGGTTTCCGGGAACGTATGAAGAAAACATCCTTCATGGTCGTAATGTCCCAAAAAAGCAATGCGTGATCGGCATGTTTGTTTTTGAAAGATTACCGGAGAAAAGTAGCACTTTTTACGCTGAGTCTATGCGAGGGCGGGTCTATAATGTCCCACTTCGGCTTTACTTCCGCTTTACGATGCGACGTCACGGTCTAAAAATAGCCTGCGTGCGGTACGCCATTTACGACAGCATCGTAATTTCATTGTTTTCCCACAAGGCGGCAGCACGGCAGATTTTCTTGTGAGAGAAATCAACATGGGTCCCAAGCAGTGTTGTTTTTGGCAGCCCTTTTAATTTTCATCTTAGTCTTTTGGACGATAATACTTATTAGTATTAGTCATATATTAGTCATTTCAAAATGTCTTTGTCTAGTTTTTGTTGACGAAAAACAAATTTTGTCTAGTTTTAGTCGGCGTTTACTCCAAAAAAAATTTGTGTGTAAAATTCAAAAGTTTTACTCCAAAAATAAAATAAAAAATAAATAAAAAAGGTTTCCAAGTATTTCGAATGAACGCTGACTGACGATGTAGTGTCTACAAGGACAACACCAACTTCCTGGCGATAATACACCCAGCAGGAAAACAGTTCATTATTTTAAATTATACCCACTTGGACCATATATATATATATATATATAAAAAGTCACACAGTTTAAGAGAACGCCCGCCATTAGCATTAGCCTAATGCTAACATTACGAGTTACATTTAGTGTATAATGATCACTCAGCACAGACCTTTAAAGGCTAAAGCAACATTGCATGCTCTGTCTTGTCAACATAAGAAAAATCTTACCGTGTGTGCCAGTTTGGAGACGGGAGAGGATAATGGTGAGTTGGGGGGTGCAGCACGTCATATGAGTGACACAACCAGACACTGCTATTATGCAGTCTAACTACACATTAACATGTGATGGAAATTATGGCGCATGTTCATCTCGTCAGAAGAAAATTGCCAATAATCTCGTTATCTTTTAGTCTCCTAAGACACGTTGTTAGCTCGTTATCGTTTCATCATCGTCATAAAAAATTTTCGTTGACGAAATGTTTTCCTTACAGTCATCGTTGACGAAAACAACACTGAAGATCAGGTGGTGAAAAACGGAAAAAGGTAACGCTTACCTATTGAAATTAAGAAGGAAATGATAAAAAGATATGAGCGTGGTGTGCACGTCAGTGAACTGCCTAACAATACGGCCTGCATATGTCCACCATCTCAATGTTGTATGATATATGTGTGTCTACTTGTACCTTGCTCTGTAATTTCTGAAGAAGAGAGAGAAGTGGCGGTGCGGAACAAAGTCTGCAGCGGCCCGATGCTCACTCATCGAACGTAATTTCGTTGCATTTGTTATCATCTTCTGAGAGCTGGTGTCAATGACAAATAAAATCTCTAAATCTCTGAATCTGAATCTCTGAAAACGGTCCTCCTCCTCCTCTACCTTCACCTGCAGTCTCCTCTGACCTCCGTTTGCCAGTCTTCATAAGTAAAGGTGAGAATAAAAGCGCTTTTTTATTTCCGATTTATTAATATTATTCCGAAATGTGTTAATAATTTTTGTGTTTTGCTATGTGTAATTGCTATTTGTTATTGTACTTGCAGTATTTCAAGGGCTTAGGTTTGCATAGGGACAGTAGGGACATAACACTACCAACTTTTCTGATGCTCAAACTGTCCCCACCAACTTTTAAGCAACCTTATTTGCATTATATATAATTAGTTCGGTTATATAAGAAACGTAAATTGTCTTCCCATATTTTGGAAGGATAGAATAGAGCCTACCATTATTAAGTGAATTATTTTTATTATGTTCAGACTTACATTTATCCCTTTTCACTTGTTGTATGTGCAGGTGTTCTGACGAATCCTCAAACCAATGTTTGATTGGCTGATGGCTTGAGCCCCCGCCCCCTCCTCCCGCCACACAGACGAACACTCACACAACCCACTGACAGAAATACAACATGCCGCCACCTCCACCCCCTTCGAAGAGGGATATGAGAAGTTTTTCGGCCAGCACAAGCCACTGTAAGTAATGTAAAAAGACGTTCATGTTGAGGAGGTGGGGGAAACACCACTAATTTTGCTACTAAAAGTCCGACCTGCATCAGAGTTAGAATAGCATTAATCTGTGTGAACTTGCTAAATTGCAAAACTACTGCGGTCAGGCCAGCCTCCACAAGGAACAACTAAGCCAAGGTAGCCCTCCCTCATTTGGATCATTATGTTATGTGCATTTCCGTAATACAACGTGTTGGCTTCAGAGTGCAAGTCCCAAGAATGGGTCCACTTCAGAGGGACACTGACATGAATACGAACTGACATGGAAAAAAAAAAAATCTGAAATGAGATCACACATCAGAATTACATGAGAGTACTTTGGTTCGAGTCTTGGTAGTATGCCTCAGATGTAGATCGGTCATTAGATATGTCAGATTTTTTCTCATTAATTTTTTTCCCGGATCACTTTAATATTACAATAGTTTAGTTTGTGTCCCGTGGTGCTCCAGTGTCTCCCAGAATTGGACCAATTTTTGGATAGCTTCCTGTTTTTTTTTTTTTTTTTTTTTTGGGTTTTTTTTTTTTTAAAAAGGGACTAGCACCTCAAAAGGTTTCTTTAGTAGTTTTTGCAAACAAAGGTTTGAATCAAACATTGTATCACCGGAACCAATATACATGAAAGTTAGTATAAGTTAATGGAGATTTATTTTGAATTGATTATTCAGCCTATCAATTAATTAGATTCATATTCATGAGAAATGTAGCCCTGAACCCAGTTCACCCAATCTGTTTGGTTTTATTAATGTCCCATAGCCAGCAAAAAGTGTACATGCAGGTTATGCTGTTATTTCGTCCCTACCGATGTTGAGACCAAATCTACGTCCTTGCAATATTTATTAAGGATTTAGTGTAGGATTTTGGCCTGTGCAACAAATTAATTGAATTATAATGTATACATATGGGAAAATCCCACTCGACATACGACCATTTCGACTTACAAACCAGGTCCTGGAACGAATTAAATTTGGATGTAGAGGTACCACTGTACTATATCACACCGAAAGAAAAAGCAGTAATAACACATCATTGGTATTGAATGAGTTAATAGTAATAGTTAGCTAGTTAGTTAATAGTAAGATACCCCTGATGAATGTTTCGTGATCTGTACAACGTTACGTCTACCAAATCTGCAATCAATTAATCAGAGGATTGCTGAGTATTCAGTACAGTACATCCCTAGAATATAACAGTAAATTTTTAGATAGAATGCTCAACAAGAAGAACATTGTGCGTGACCTTTTGGTCTAAAAGCAACTTTTAAAAACACAATTTATCCAAGTGATGTCCCTCATGGATCTGTTCTAGAGCTCTTTGTAGTCGTCTTTAAAAAGTATAATAGAATCCCTTTGTCCACTCCTATCAATAGATCTACTTAGACGCACTATTCAAACGGTACAAACATCCAAAATTGCATGCGGGAGTCCACTTTGAGAGCATGCATATCTGTTCCTTGTAATACACGAAAGGAAGTAAGTAATATACACTGTGAGTAATGTATCTAAAAATGTCACTTAAAGTGTTCCAGCAATGGCTTGCTGTATAATTGCTATCGTAAAATTCCAGTATCGTCTTTCCAGAAGCTTACACAATCTTTACTGAGGTAGTTTGGAAGTTTCTTGGTGGTTCCCCAACACCTGACTCCATTTTCTAGTGTCAGTTTCGTCTGAGCGCTGGCGAGGGAATCGAATGACGTTGCAATCTGGCGAGGAGGAGGAGGTTTTTTTGCACTTGGGAGGGCGCCAGAGTGCACAGCTGGGTCAACAAAACAGCGGACTGTCTTTCCGTGGGAAACCGCCGTTTGATCCCCACTCCGAGCCATGATTCCAAGGCTGTTGTCCAAACACTTTGCAGCGGGAAACCGTCGGCTTCCCATCGGCGACAAAGAAGGTTAATTTTGCTGAAAGGGCGTGATGTTTCATCCACACTCAATTTGTCTTTTTGAGAAATGTTATCATTTCTTTGATACCGTTTCATGAATATCATCCAGCGTGTGATTTGTACTTGAGGTTTGACGCAGAAGGTTGATGTGTGTTGTAATCATTTGTTCAGGTTTCACTTAGCAAAAGAATGTATATCCATTCCATCCTGTTCAGGGTTCAAATCTTTTCGATTCTTTAGTTTATCAGAAAATAAGACAAAGAAATTCGAACATTTGGATTCTCTTTTCGCTGAACAGCGACCAATTGTTTTGTTTTTGGATCAGATTTCTTCAAAATGTTTGGCTTATGTTTGTTTGTTGTTGTTTAT
Organism: Corythoichthys intestinalis; assembly: GCF_030265065.1. Taxonomy (NCBI): domain Eukaryota; kingdom Metazoa; phylum Chordata; class Actinopteri; order Syngnathiformes; family Syngnathidae; genus Corythoichthys; species Corythoichthys intestinalis. Next base: position 18,425,397 of record NC_080406.1, read on the forward strand.
GTATGTTATGGCTTATTTTCATCTTTGTCACCCAATAACAGATTAATCTTTAAAAGACTATTGATCAGCGTCTTGCCTAAAGTCAGCTGGCTAAGGCTGCAGCAAACTCATAACCTAAATGAAGTCAAATGGTGTAGACAGCATAAGCGGATTTTAAGGGGGGCCCAGGGGTGGCCGAAAAGTGTCATTGCATGTAATTGACTTCCCTATATATATAAAAGTTGTAAAGCAATAAAACTGCAACAGAAATGAATGATATGAACAAAAGAAATATATTTTTATAATGGGTCAAAATAATTTTTCAAACAGATCATGTGACTAGCAACTTAGACGGTCATTTGCTTTGCTTATAACTTTATGGTTATAAGCAAATTATAATTTTGCTTATAAAAAAAAAAATTTAGAGGAGGGCAATTTTATTTTTCAAATTATTTTTCTCTTTGATTGAAAATATTGTTTTTTTGGATTGAAGCAACTTTTTTGGGGGGGGGGTTAAATGATTTACACAAAAAATGTCCTACCCATAATATGACCCAAACACAAAAAGGATTGCTTCAATCAAAGAAAACTTTTTCGACAAAAAATTAAGTGTTCAAATGCAAATTTTTCAATCTCTAATATTTTTTTTGCTTTAAAAACTTTTTCCATGATTTAAATTTTTCTTTTTTTTTTTTTTTTTGTTTTTTTTTTTTTTTTGATTGATGTGATTTTTTTTAAGCAACTTATTTTTTGATTGAATAATAAAGACAAAAATGTCCTAGCCAAAATGTGGCCCTAACACAAACCAAATTACTTCAGTCAAAAAAAACTTGACTTCAACCCCAATTTTTTTTTTTTTTTTTAAATCAAAGAAAAATAGCTTTCACATGCGTTTTTTGGAGTTTCAAAGTTATTTTTGCATTCAAACACATTTTTTTTTAATGAAGGGACTTTTTTTTTTGGTTGAAAATATATATTTTGATGCATCTTTTTTTTTTTTTGTTTTTTTTTTTGTTTGTTTGTTTTTTGATTGAATACTAAAGACACAAATCTACCGCCATATGTCTCCGCCCAGGGTATACAGTGCCCTCCATAATTATTGGATTTATAATAACTGTGTGTTTTTTAGCTTCTAATATATACAGTATATTTTTATTCTAAATAAAATGGGACCTTAATGGAAAAAAGAGAAAAATCCAACCTTCAATACAAGTGCATTTATTCAGTGGGGGGAAAATCCCACATAAAGAAATAATTATCTGACATCAAATAATGTGTGTCACAATTATTAGCACCCCTTTTTAATTTTTATATATCCAATAATTATGGAGGGCACTGTATAATTTTTGACTGGGTAACTAAATTGGCACAACACCGCCAGGCGTACCGTATTCAATGGATGACGATCTTGGCGAAAAGTATTCCCTAAGCAGCCTGATTTAGAATTCCCCTCAAGAATGATGGGAAACAAAAAAATGCTCACTGTCAACTTATTATTATAAATATTCTTTTAAGTTAATTTTATTGCTGAAACTGCGTTTCGGGGTCATCAACATGTTGTGACCCCCCCCCCGCCCCAAAAGTCAAACTCCGCCAATGGTAGACAGTGTTGAGAAAGTTTGAACAAGTTTTTGTAAAAAAAATATTAATAATAATAGTAATAAGTGAGGTTCAAAAATGTTTTAAATCAACTATTTCGGTTCATAGTTCATTACTGAAAAGTTGAGCTAGTTCATAGTCCCCCAAAGCATTTCTGTGTGCTCCATTACTTTGCAATTGCTTCTGAATGTTTTTTTTTTTTCTCTGACTTTAAGAATACAGTGATCCCTTGTTTTTGCGGTTAATAGGGACCAGAACCTGCCGCAAAAAGTCAAAAACTGTGAAGTAGTTTATTCAGATTTAGCCTTGGAAAGAAACAGTATATATAAAACATGTTTTTTCACTTTTTTTCCCCAAATTATAATAATAAAAAAAACTTATGTACATATATATTTTAAAAAATGGTTTAAGGACCAGAACCTGCCGCGAAAAGTCAAAAACTGTGAAGTACTTTATTCAGATTTAGCATTGGAAAGAAACAGTATATATAAGACATGTTTTTTTACTTTTTTCCCAAATTATAATAATAAAAAAAACTTATGTACATATATATTTTTAAAAATGGTTTATAAGTACTTCAAATGTAATAAATTATGATAAGTTTTAAACATTTTACTGTCCCACCGAACCATTTTTAAACAAAAAATAAAGCAGAAAATGCTTGGCTTTATTAAAAACTTCATTGAGTGAAGAAAGCAGCGGTCAGCCTGATCAGCCCCAACACTCTCCACCCTCCCAGCTGCTCACTTACACACACTGAGTTGCCGTTTGAGTAACTGTTTAACAAGTTAAGCAAACTTCAAACATTAAACGTCTGTCATTCATCGTTTACCTTAATAAAATGGATAAAAAATGGATGGATTGAGGGCGCGAAGTTTAAAGTAGCGAGGGATCACTGTGAAGGTCATAAAGTTGCAATATTAATACAGTAATAATTGCATTAGTAAGTGAAACAAAAAATAACCATAACGTAATATGAGTTAGAGTCCAAGGTCATTGACAATACTTCCATTTTTTCTGCAGTGAGTAAAATTCCAAAAATGTGCTTTGGCCAAAGCCATTGACAATTCTTGAGTACCCTTATGGGAGGATACTTATCATTTCCTGAAACAGGCAGGGGCGCTGCCAGGGATTTGGGGCCCAATTAAAAGATATCACTTTGGGCCCCACCACCAGCGCCGGTGGAGACACACACATTTAGAGTATCAACTACGTAATTTCCTGCAGTCTGGTGAATCTTTACACACTGATAAGTGCATTTTCTGCATTAATTTAAGATGAAAATATATTTATGTAAACATACAGCGTATAGAGCAAAAATGAATAGACTGATATCATCTATAGGAAATGTACAAAGGCCATCTTTTACAATCTAAATATATTTTTATTAGAAATATTCTCAAAGCAAATACCATAAGGAATGACTTAGAATAAATGTTTTGTTTTAACTTAACTATGCTACAGTATACATTACAGTATACAGTATACAACTGTTTTAGTATGAAGAGCTTGCTAAGGGTTTGCTTGCTGTACTGATTAAATGTAAACTAAAAATGGAGCAAACACTAGCTAGCAAACAATTACAGTATTTCATTATGAAGTAGGCTTAGCCCCATCTGGAAACCCGCGATCTCCACTATAGGCTGCATCTCCGAAGCGAGGTCCCTTGTTAACAAACTACATTCAATTGATGAAAAAATAAATTCAATAAATTCTTGACAAACTGGATTAAAGCCGATTTTCAAAAAGAAAATTTCCACACCAACTTTTAACATCTGTAGGATACCAAAAAAATGCCGTAATTATTTGGAATTTATGTTTTTGAATAGGTGAATGTTGCTCATTGAGGCCGGGAAAATCCCGTATTTCTTATGGAGTGAGCTTGGACCTCGCTTCGGAGCTTTGTAATAGACATCGCAAGGTTCCAGATGGGGCTGGAGTGGGCTAAGATAACAGGTTAATTTTCAGCACTACAAGACACACACCTTCCTTTGTAAAGTACTTTGTCACATGCTGTTGGCCTTTTCTACACCTCTCCTGTTTTGCTGTCTTTTCTTTCCTCTTGTGATAACCCGATTTTTGTTTTGAAAACATTTCTGCAGTACGGCGCACTCCGAGTCATTGACTGGTGTAAATGCGCACCGCTGCTCCTGGTCTGATCGAAGGAAGGGCGGACCAAACCATTTAATGAAAATACAGGGGTTGTTGGGGGGGGTGAATAAAATACATATGCTTTCTGGGTGTTTACTTTTTTGCCAAAAACAAAACAAGAAAAATAAACCCTTCATTTTATTCCTATTAAAATTATGATGATTAATATTTAAATTTGCAAACGATTACCTAATGTTCTAATTTTCTATGTGGGCCCAATCAGGGCATGGGCCCTTAGAATCAAAATCACTTTTCACCCCCTATACGGCGCCCCTGGAGACAGGTATTGTGAAGTAGTCAAGAAAGGTTTGTTTAAATATACGTAAATTCAATTGGATTATAAATGTGCAACTAATATTTAATGAAAAGGGGATTAAATATATTATTTACACTTATCAGTACGTTTATCAGTATTTATCAAAGGGCAGGTGAAGACTTCAATTCATGAGTGTTTTACTCGGTTAAATTGTATGGAATGCATCATTCGCTGTCACAAAACTCATATTACCCAAAATATTTTTGAATTAACCACGTGGTTTTTGAGTTACTGTCATAGCAACACCTTAGCAATGAGGGACGCTACCTGATGATGTAAATTCCTGAAGACCTTACCAGCAAGTACTTCAATACAAAAGTATAGCACAATGCTATCCTGGCAATAGATTGCAAACATTTTCCATGTGTGGCCCAAAAAATTTGTTCTGCAGGAATTTGGACATCTTTTGTGAGTATCAAGCGGAAGAACTTCTTCCCGGATCATTAATCACGTCTTTGTTTTCAACATTTCAACGACAACAGCTTTGAAAGCCAGGAGGATACAACCTTGGTTTTTCAAAGACATACGTTTTTGCAATTACTGATAATTGGATCACAGGATGACTGGGAAAAGTTCTGAGAGAAATCTTGATGCTAGATGCCTACCACCAATGTCTGCTGTGCCGAGTAAACCATCGTAATCTGACGCCTCAGGGTCAAACAGTATGAATGTATTGTGGATAATCTTTCCTGGGGGCCTTTTCTATGGTTAGCGTCACGAAAGAGTGATCCTGAATGGCTACTTTTGTTGGAAATATTACTCATATCGTTGCTGCTGCTATGCTCGCTGTGGATAGTCTTCTGTTGCGTTCGGGAATTTACATCACACTTCCGGGTTTGGGAAGGGACTATCAACGGAGTGCAAAAAAAAAAACGCCAATTAGCCTCACAGTTACGCATTAAAAATGGCATGGTTGTTTTGACGAACTCGTCCAAAGTTTACATTCGTAAAATCCCACCGAAATCCAAAAAGCTCTTCAGCTGCCATTTAATGTGCCACAGTAAGCTCCTACTGTTGAGCGATTCTCTTGGTTGCTTTTATTGTGAAGCCAAAATGGATGTGGTGTATTGTTTTTGAAGCAGCTTGAATAAATCTTGGTTGTCTATGGTTTTTTTTTCACTTCTTTTCTAAACTGCTCCAGAGTTGGATTTATCATAATAATAAATTGAACATACTACAGTTCTCTTCATTGCCAGAAAGCTCAATCCGTTCATCAGGTCTGCTTATACTGCTGCTCAAAGTGTATCAGGGCGTCTTTGAGTTTTTATTGCCTCCAAGCACGTGTCTCATGTAGATAATGCATGCACCGTACAACTGTTGGTGACCGCAGTTGCTAGATTCCGGTGTTCATATGCCTCTTGAATGAAAATGAACTGTTGGCAAGAGAATTAACTCATTCACAAAATGTTCACGGGGCCAACATACATTCCATTTAATTTTCCTTTACCTAAAATATGTACTAGATCATGAACTTTCATTTAACAGTGACAATTGAAACTCAATGAATTGATGGAACCATCGCCTTCCAACATTAAAAGAGAAAGTACCCCAATTTTTACAAATAATTCAAAGATATATTAATATATTTGTTATTTGAAACTCATACTCGTGAAACTGGATTTTAGAATCTAAAAGAATACACTATTACATAGAAATACAAAACAAAGAATCGAGGGAAAACTAGGTGGAACAGATTTCCAACTCAAGTCATTGTTGAGCAAAATTCTTATATGAGTCTTCAAGTGACAAGGTACGGGAATGCCTACATCATTCCACAACAATGAGGTCCAGAGCAACTCAGAAATCTTGTACACCCAACTTCTTATTTAAGGCACCACCAAGAACTCTGACTCTATTCCAATTGACTTGGGCCAAAGCAGACCACACCAGTTGATCACCCGTCGTTCACAGGGCATAGACCACTCAAGCTGACATTCACACCCTCACTGAGTGGGAATTTAACCAACCAAGCGAGTAAACCACAAGATCAGTGACTCCAACAGCTGAAATATTGACGTAGTTACATAAGAAGTACTGTATTTTTCGGGCTATAAGTCACAGTTTTTTTCATTGTTTAGGGGTGCGACTTATACTCTGGAGGGAAATTATTAACACATTATTGTATTTTGGAGTGACACTGATGGTTTGATAAACTTGTGAGCATGTGCTTTATGCTATAGTTATCTGAATAACTCTTAATAGCTACAGTCATGTAAAAAAAATTAGGACACCCAATGGAATCCTGTGTGTTTTCCAACATGTTTGGTCATATGGATATTTAATATCAATTTTAAACATCTTGAGGGATTCAAGTAATAGGACTAAACAAAACAATTTTTTTTTTTTTTTAATAACTTTCTGTAAAATGAAATTTTGCAATTCGTGTTGAGGAATAAATTAGGACACCCCCACATTCAATCCCACTTAAAATGGCTAAAATCACACACAGGGGTATCACACCATTACCCAGTGTTTTGAACTAGGCTTGCCTTATTTAATCCTCACATTAAGTTTGGTTTGCCCCGGACTGTTGAAGTGAGAGAAAACACCATGGTGAGATGATCAAAGGAGCTGTCTGAGGTCTTCAGAAAGAAGATTGTAGATGCTTATGAGTCTGGTAAGGGATTTCAAAAGATCTCAAAAGAATATGAAATCAGCCATGCCCAGGTCTGGCTGTCCAAGCAAGTTCACCCCGAGCGCAGACCACAAGATGCTAAAAGAAGTCTCCAAAAACCCTAAAATGTCATCACGGCACCTACAGCAGGCTCTTACAACTGTTGATTTGAAAGTGCATGACTCTACAATCAGAAAGAGACTTCACAAGTTCAACCTTCATGGGAGGTGTGCAAGGAAGAATCCTTTGCTCTCCAAGAAGAACATGAAGGTCAGAGTGAATGAAGACAAAGACCAGGACTTCTGGAATAATGTTCTTTGGACAGATTAATCTAAAATTGAATTATTTGGACACCAGAACAGAGGATATTTTAGGCGTAAACCCAATACAGCATTCCAGGAAAAGAACCTCATACCAACTGTGAAGCATGGAGGTGGAAGTGTCATAGTTTGGGGATGCTTTGCTGCAGCAGGACCTGGCCAGCTCATCAATGAATTCACCATGAATTCGATCGTGTATCAGAGGGTGCTTGAGGAACATGTGAGATCATCTGTGAAAAAATTAAAGCTGAAGCGAAATTGGACCCTGCAACATGACAATGACCCAAAACATACCAGTAAATCCACCAAGGACCAGTGTTGGGAATAACGCCGTTATAAATAACGCCGTTACATAACAGCGTTATTTTCTCAGTAATGGGGTAATCTAACTAATTATTTTTTCCGCCGTTACAACGCCGTTACTGTTACTGACAGTCAAAAGCGGTGCGTTACTTACTTTGAATAAATAGAAGAAACTACCACCCGTAGCGAGTCTGCTCTGTTTGTCATCCAAGACTTGGGGTGCGTTCAGGTTCATGGCAATGAAAATTGTTAGGTTTTGTGTTGGTTTCTCCTAGTGTGACATGTCCCTGTGATTGCCCATTGCTCTCACCTGTGTGTTCTCCCAGTGTATCCTGCAATCTGCATCCACCTGTGTTACTCAGCTGTTCCTCGTCTCGTTACCCCTTGTCTGCGTGTGTATATAATGACCCAGTTTCTTGTCACTCCTTGTTGCGTCATTGTCTATGTCAATGTCAGCGTCTATGTCCGTGTAAAAGCCAAGATCCTGTCCAAGCCCTCGTGTATCCGTCCTTCCGATTTAATTAAGTTTTGTTTGAATCTTGCCCTTATGATCCCCAGTGGTTTTGGTTGTACATTGTGTTTTTGTTAGATATCATTAAAACGTTTTTTGAGTTCATCGCCATCTGCCTCCTGCCTTGCATTTTTGTTTCTCTGCTTTTGGGTCCACACAACCTGCCTGCCCGCGCATTCCCTGACAGAAAATAGTAAACACACATAGCCTACCTTTGCAAGAACGATGGAGTTGCCGTTTGATACGGTCATAATGTGCAGGTTCTGCACCTATCCGCAGCAAAACTGTTCGTAGCTTTGTAGCGATTTGTAATTTCGGAATCGCTGATGAGTTTAGTAACATACACCAAACAACAAATACAGCAGAATGTCCATTTTGCGTAATTGTAGAAGCCCGTCGACATCTTTACTCCATTTGTCTTTGGCTTGCCCATAAGGGTCAACATTGTTCACATCCTTAAAATTGATCACATATCTGTTCTTCGCCTTAGTAACGAGTTTGTCTCTTTATCGAACTGGCAAGTTAAAGTTTAATGTCCCGCGAGCCAGACCTGCTTCCAATATGGCTGCGTTGTTGTCAAATCCCACGTGATTCCCCATTCTGTGACGTAAACGCTCGAGCCTAATAGCGCACTTACTTCAGAGCCGGTGTTTTCACACACAAACCGGAACAGCGCGCGCGGCAAACACACACACGCAAAACAGATGCAGAGGGATATGATGGCAGAGCATTCAGAGGAAAATTTGTCCTTTACGAGGTGGAGATATAAACAGTATTTCAAGTTGGTCGAAATTAAAGGAAAGAACGCGCATGTAAAGTGTAATTTATGTCCTGGGGCAAAGCTTTTGTCGACATCTGTGGTTAGCAATTAAAATCTGTTTATTTTTGTTGCACTTCAAGTGTAGGATAAATCTTTTGCTGTTGAGGTGCAATAAATATTACAAGGTTCTATAACACAACTACCTGTCTTTTCTTCTGTATTCAACTGACTCGAATACTGCTCAGAAAATTTCAAATTCTTTGACATACAACAACTTCTTTTTAAAGTAACAGAAATAGTTACTTTCCCTGGTAACTAGTTACTTTTACTGGAGAGTAATTCAGTTGCTAACTCAGTTACTTTTTGGAAGAAGTAGTGAGTAACCATAACTAATTACTTTTTTAAAGTGACGTGCCCAACACTGCCAAGGACTGGCTGAAATGGTTAGTCCTGGAATGGCCAAGTCAAAGCCTAGATCTCAATCCCATTGAGATGCTGTAACAGGCTGTACATACAAGAAACCCCTTCAAACATCTCACAGCTGAAAGTATTCTGCGTTGAGGAGTGGGGCAAACTTTCTTCAGACCGTTGTCAAAGACTGGTAGATGGCTCCAAAAAGCGTTTCACTGAAGTTAATTCAGCCAACGTGCTTGCACTAGCTATTAGGTGTCAGGGTGTCATAACTTTTTCTTCAGTTAGAATATGCATTCTTGTTGATATATTTGCTTTAATGAGTAAAACAATGTTAATTTTGTTGTGGACCTGCAAATAAATCACTTTCTTTTCCAGAGATAAAGAAAAACAAGATGATACATTTATATGTGAACATTTCTTCATAAAGAACTGAATATTTCATGGGGTGTCCTAATTTTTTCACATGACTGTATGTTACATTGACATCCCGGGCACGTTCTCAGTTTGTTGTTTTTGCGTCATGTAGCGTGAGCATACTATATACTTAAACTGCCTGTTGTTCTCTATTCTACTATTTTAAATTGCCTTTCAAGATGACATTTCTGTTATTGGTGTTGGACTTTACCAAATAAATGTCCCCCAAAAATGCGACTTATACTCTGGTGCGACTTATATATGATTTTTTTCCCCTCTTTGTGCATTTCTTGGCTGGTGCGACTTATACTCAGGTACAACTTACTGTATAGTCCGAAAAATACGGTACTCTCAAGAATCCAAGCAACATTTGGATTTCTTTTGAAAAGTACTGATAACATACCAACAGAGACATCCAAAAATTAGCTTACCAGCTATGGAAGCACACCAATGTTCATTCTTTTGTCAGCTATTTAGATGAACTAAAAGCAGCAGTAAAATGAAGAAAGTTTACGCCAAATTAAAACAAAGGAACAAATAAAAAATCAAGGGTAAAGTAAACGTTATCCAACCCTACTGTGATTAAACCTCTACATGTTTTCTGTCAAGTTGTAAGCGATGGTGACAAGTTTGGGGACTTGGACGCTCCTAAAATGTCTTTAATCGATATAATTGTCAAGAAAAAAATGTTTTACAGTCTAGTCGTATGGGAACATAATAGTTGGCGGTTTAGGTGTAATCCACCATCAAACTTCTCCATGGTCCTTCACATGGCCCTGTATTCTGTAATAGATGTGGTCACATTATGTTATCAGTGCATACATAGCCTTGATACTCGGCGAGACAAATAACGTTGGTGTGGTTTAGCCGGTAACCATTATTACTTTTGACGTTGCGTCAGTCGGAATCGCGAAACCACAGAAAGCCCTCATCCATCGAGTGGAAACCACTGGAATGTTGCTCAGGCTATAAGGTTATCTTTCTATTCAACCAATTTCACACACGCACTTATGAAGTCCGCCAGTCATTGTGTAGCAGAAAATCATCAGTCAGCAATCCAGAGAGTGTTGTGTCTTGTCTTCTATGCACAGACAAGAGTGACATCAGATAGGCCGGGTTCTGGCGTGGTGCATCCCCTGCTGACATCACTTCCCACCCAACAGCAACAAACGGCTGGGTTGTTGGGAGAGTCCACTGGACGGGGGGAGGAGTGGAGGAAGGGGGTGTTGGTTGAGTCAAATCCGTGGAATCCATAATTCCTGTGAGCAGGGCTTTGTGTCGAAGGGGAAAACCGGCTACATCATCCCGCCTGGGCCTTTTGTTTACCTCGCCAGGAAGAAACTCTCCATTGTTTTGTTTCATGTGCGCAGTCTTTCATCAGCACACATTTAATAGGTGTGAAGCTTCATGAATTAGTTAGGGAGGGGAGGAAAGAGTGAGGCGAGAGGGGGGGATGACCTGCTGCTGACTCATTTCCACCATTTTCTTTATCTCATTCAACATCAATTGCCTTCTTGTTTTAATCAACACCAAGCGTCTCAGACAGTTTCAGATATCTCGTGTAAAATATTTCAAGGTCCACTACTTGACCAAATATTTAATCAATGTAGGATGAAGTTCTCGCTTTTTTTTTCTTTTTTTTACTTAAGTAAAAGTATTTTCTCCCGATGCAAAAATGCAATACACATATATATTACGTGTGTGTATGTATGTATACATACATACATACATATATATATAGAGAGAGATATATATGGCGGAAAACACTCAGGTGACTTGAAGTTCAGCTCTGAGACCCTCAATTTGGCCAAATTTCAAAATTGTCCTATATGCATGTGTGATACATCGTTGGAAAGCTTAAAATCTTAATTTTCAGGGGGAGGAAAATTTTTGAACAGGAGGGCATTAAAAAAAAAAAAAAATTAACAGCAAAATCCTAATTGGAGATGAGAGCACACAAGAGCATAATTAAAGACGCCATGATTTTAGATTCAAGACACAGCTGTAAATGGTCACTGCCGGATTTTGGGGGGATTTTATGGGTGAAACAAGGTCATATAACAAGGGTCGCGATGCAGAAATCTCAGACATCAAGGAGTGGTCGAGATGTTCTTTTTCATGTATTTACTCTATTAAACTTTTTTTTTCAATTTTTTTTTGTTTGGATTGATTATTTATCATCTAACATATTGGAGAAGATGCGACATTAAAAAAAAAAAAAAGAATTAAGCAATAGTTATGAGGTAGGTATTCGTGACTTTTTTACAGACACCATTTTTTCCATTGTGACGTAAATTGTTTAAAAGTTTAAAATATGTGAGTGAATAATTTTTCAAAGTCGTTTTTTAAGCAGAATATTAGACATCAATTCATGATTCTAAGCTAAAAATAACAGACATTTTGAATAATAAATATGAGTAAATTACCTTCGTTTTATGGCTGGGTTGAAACAAAAGCGGTTGCGCGATGTCTGTAAACGAGGGTTTCAGGGGTAAAACGGACAAATTAAAATAGTTCGGGGGCTTAATGCACCATGAATCTGCTATTGGAGAGTAATGGAGAGTACTTATATTGCGCTTTATCTACATTGTTACAATGCCCAAAGAGCTTTACGTTAGCACACATTTACCCTTTCACGCACGCATTCACGCACCAGTGGTGCTGCTGCCATGCAAGGCGCTGCCAACCCATTGGGGGCAAGTTAGGGTTCTGTGCCTTGCCAAAGGGCACTTTGACAGCAGGCAGTCATAGGCGGGAATCGAACCACTGACCCTTCAGTCCCAGGCGAACTACTCAAGCTACCAACTGTGCCATGGCCGCCTGTATTGGAGCATATAGACATATTGTTTTATCAAACACAACAGTTGTTTTGGCTTAAAATACCGCAGTTTCTTTTAAAGACGAGTGAAGAGCAGAAACTGCTTTTTAATCCGGTCTGTGTTTTCCACACATATACAGTGCCTTGCAAAAGTATTCGGCCCCCTTGAATCTTGCAACCTTTCGCCACATTTCAGGCTTCAAACATAAAGATATGAAATTTAATTTTTTTGTCAAGAATCAACAACAAGTGGGACACAATCGTGAAGTGGAACAACATTTATTGGATAATTTAAACTTTTTTAACAAATAAAAAACTGAAAAGTGGGGCGTGCAATATTATTCGGCCCCTTTACTTTCAGTGCAGCAAAGTCACTCCAGAAGTTCAGTGAGGATCTCTGAATGATCCAATGTTGTCCTAAATGACCGATGATGATAAATAGAATCCACCTGTGTGTAATCAAGTCTCCGTATAAATGCACCTGCTCTGTGATAGTCTCAGGGTTCTGTTTAAAGTGCAGAGAGCATTATGAAAACCAAGGAACACACCAGGCAGGTCCGAGATACTGTTGTGGAGAAGTTTAAAGCCGGATTTGGATACAGAAAGATTTCCCAAGCTTTAAACATCTCAAGGAGCACTGTGCAAGCCATCATATTGAAATGGAAGGAGCATCAGACCACTGCAAATCTACCAAGACCCGGCCGTCCTTCCAAACTTTCTTCTCAAACAAGGAGAAAACTGATCAGAGATGCAGCCAAGAGGCCCATGATCACTCTGGATGAACTGCAGAGATCTACAGCTGAGGTGGGAGAGTCTGTCCATAGGACAACAATCAGTCGTACACTGCACAAATCTGGCCTTTATGGAAGAGTGGCAAGAAGAAAGCCATTTCTCAAAGATATCCATAAAAAGTCTCGTTTAAAGTTTGCCACAAGCCACCTGGGAGACACACCAAACATGTGGAAGAAGGTGCTCTGGTCAGATGAAACCAAAATTGAACTTTTTGGCCACAATGCAAAACCATATGTTTGGCTTAAAAGCAACACAGCTCATCACCCTGAACACACCATCCGCACTGTCAAACATGGTGGTGGCAGCATCATGGTTTGGGCCTGCTTTTCTTCAGCAGGGACAGGGAAGATGGTTAAAATTGACGGGAAGATGGATGCAGCCAAATACAGGAACATTCTGGAAGAAAACCTGTTGGTATCTGCACAAGACCTGAGACTGGGACGGAGATTTATCTTCCAACAGGACAATGATCCAAAACATAAAGCCAAATCTACAATGGAATGGTTCAAAAATAAACGTATCCAGGTGTTAGAATGGCCAAGTCAAAGTCCAGACCTGAATCCAATCGAGAATCTGTGGAAAGAGCTGAAGACTGCTGTTCACAAACACTCTCCATCCAACCTCACTGAGCTCGAGCTGTTTTGCAAGGAAGATTGGGCAAGAATGTCAGTCTCTCGATGTGCAAAACTGATAGAAACATACCCCAAGCGACTTGCAGCTGTAACTGGAGCAAAAGGTGGCGCTACAAAGTATTAACGCAAGGGGGCCGAATAATATTGCACGCCCCACTTTTCAGTTTTTTATTTGTTAAAAAAGTTTAAATTATCCAATAAATTTTGTTCCACTTCGCGATTGTGTCCCACTTGTTGTTGATTCTTGACAAAAAATTAAAATTTTATATCTTTATGTTTGAAGCCTGAAATGTGGCGAAAGGTTGCAAGGTTCAAGGAGGCCGAATACTTTTGCAAGGCACTGTATATCTCTCTCTCTCTCTCTCTCTCTCTCTCTCTCTCTCTCTCTATATATATATATATATATATATATATATATAAATATATGTGTGTGTGTGTGTGTGTGTGTGTAAGTATCTGAACCTTTTGGAATTTCTCACATTTTTGCATAAAATCACCATCAAATGTGATCTGAGCTTTTTCAAAATCACACAGATGTAAAAACAGTGTCTTCTTTAACTAAAACCACCCAAATATTTATAGGTTTTCATATTTTAGTGAGGATAACATGCAAAGAATGACAGAAAGGGGGAAAATAAATAAGTGAACCCTCTCCCTAAGGAGATTTAAAGAGCAATTGAAACCAATTTTTACCAAACAATTTAAGTCAGGTGTGTGCCCAATCACTGATGAGTGGTTTAAAGCTGCCCTGCCCACAATAAAACCAACACCTGGTACGAACTGTCTTAATGAGAAGCATTGTCTGATGTGCATCATGGCTCGGTCAAAAGAGCTGTCTGAAGACCTGCAATCAAGGATTGTTGGCTTTGTATAAAGCTGGGAAAGGATACAAAAACTCTGGATGATAATCAATCGACAGTCAGAGAAGTTGTCTAAAAATTGAGAGTCTAGCACTGTGCTTCTCTCCCAAGGAGTGGCCGTCCACCAAAGATAACGATGATGAGTTCAGCGCAGAATGCTCAGAGAGGTAAAAAAGAACCCTAGAGTGTCTGCTAAAGACTTATAGAAATCAATGGCACAGTCCAATATCTCTGTGCACACACCAACTATATCTAAAACTATCGCCGAGAACGGTGTTCATGGGAGGACTCCACGGAGGAAGCCACTGCTGTCTAGAAAAAAACATTGTTGCTCGTTTAATGTTCGCAAAAAGGCACTTGGTCATTCCACAGACGTTTTGACAAAATATTTTATGGACTGATGAAACCAAAGTTGAATTGTTTGGGAGTAACACACAAGAAAGCCTGCCCGTCTCATCAGACCATAGGGCATGGTTCCAGTAATCCATATGTTTTGTTGACATGTCTTCAGCAAACTGTTGGCGGGCTTTCTTGTCTACCGTCTTCAGAAGAGGCTTCTTCCCGGGGTGACAGCCATGCACACCAATTTGATGTAGAGTGCGGCGTACGGTCTGAGCACTAACAGGCTGACCCCCCCCACCACCACCACCTCTTAAATGTCTGCAGCGATGCTGAGAGCACTCCTGTAATGAGTCACATGACATTTTGGAGGGGAAATGACTAGCAGTACTCAATTTGGACATTTAGGGATGTACGTAGTTTCTAAGGGGTGTACTCACTTTTGTTGCCAGGGGTATGGATATTAATGGCCATATTTTGAGTTATTTTGAGGGGAAAATAAATGAACTCTATTATATAAGCTGCACACAGACTACTTTTCATTGTGTCTAAGTGTCATTTTGTCAGTGTTGTCCCATGAAATGATATAAATATTTGCAGAAACGCGAGGGGTGTACTCACTTTTGTGATACACTGTATATATACAGAGATCTGAGTCAATATTTAAAGATAGAACCAGAAAATTCATTGTCATTCAGTGTTAAACTGCGCAGAAAGGAAAAACATTTAATAAAATTGACTGCACTGTTAACGGAAGCTTAACAAGCTCAAAACTCCAAAACTTAGCTTGTTGGCGGATTTCAAGCAACTACCAGGTGCATACCACCACCTACTGTACAAGATTGTGGTGGTTTTTATTGTTCAATATCTTGTTCACCTACCTAATCTTGCTTGTTCTCATGTTGCTGCCTCTAGTCCTCAGTTACGTTATAGTTCCACGGGGCTTATCGATTGCGCCGGAGACATGGAAACGAAACTAACCATTCACAATGAGAAAAAAAGAAAACAAAAGTAACATGTAACAAAGGTGACAATTTGAAAAGTAATGGAGTAAAAAAGTATGGATACCTGCTGTAAAATGTAGTGAATAAAAAGTACCACTTCATATTTGTACTCAAATAAAGTACAGATACACAAAAATATACTTAAGTACAGTACAGAAACGAAGTACCGTATTGGCCCGAATATAAGACGGTGTTTTTTGCATTGAAATAAGATTGAAAAAGAGGGGGTCGTCTTATATTCGCGGTCTAGACGTTATACCCATTCACGACGCTAGATGATGCCAGATATCATTGAAGCAATGTTCTATTATGACAGATCTCAGCCACTCTCCCCATTCACTACGCTAGATGGCACCAGATACCATTGAAGCGAGGTTCTGTCTTGACAGATCTCAGCTACTAGTTTAACCAGTTTGCTTTATTTTATTGCAGTGTTTTTCATTATTCAGATTTATTTCATGACTACAATTACAGTTAGAGTTCACTTTGATGTTTAATGCAGTTATTGCAATTTTGTTGTTTTATCCCAGTAGATTGGTTTATTTACATTTGAAAAACCAGAAGCCATTCATTTACGAATATGATTGCACTTTAGTTTACGTATTTAAATGTTCAGATATTAAGATTTGATTGAGGCAAAATAACATGCTTTTTCTCTCAAATATATTGTTATAATCATTTGTTTCAGATGTACTGTAATTATCTTCTGTATAAAAAAATAATTTGGTGTTCAAAAAGCCTAAAAAAAAAGTCAAACTTGAGTCTTGAAAAAGAGGGGGTTGTCTTATAATCAGGGCCGTCTTATATTCGGGCCAATACAGTAATTTTACTTCGTAACATTACACCACTGTATTTAATGTGTTCAAAAACAATGTTGTAAAATACATGTACTGTAAATCTTAGGTAGGTGTGTACAATGTTCATTATATACACATTCATATACACATTCATTTTGTGTTGGGGTGTGTGTGCGTGTGTGTGTGTGTGTACTGTACTAGTATAACCTCAATGTGGGTGAGTAAAGAGCAAATACCAGCTAGCTGTATACCCCGAACTCGTCACTGGGCAAACAGAGGGCACAAAAAGACAAACCATTCACACGTGAGGACAATTTAGTCTTCAATGAAGCCATCGTGCATGTTTATGGAATGTGGGGGGAATTTGCGGGGCAGACATGAAAACCAATTTTTTCACCACGCCACAAAGACCATTAATTAAAATGTAGAATAAAAATGAGTGCTTGTTTTAATAAATCAGTTTGAGGATGTCTGGAAGCAGTGTTGCTAGACTGGGCAGGGTTTTCAAAGAAGAGCTTCACCTTTCGGCTCAGCTCCCTCTTCACCACGACGGACCGACGCAGAGTCCGCATCACTGCAGACGCAGCACCGATCCGCCTGTCGATCTCCCGTTCCATTTTTCCATCACTCGTGAACAAGAACCCAAGATTCATTAACTCCTCCACTTGTCTCCCACTGTTGATTTATATTTTCCTGGTTATAATACAAAAATATACAGGTCCTTCTAAAAAAAATAGCATCTTGTGATAAAGTTCATTATTTTCTGTAATGCACTGATAAACATTAGACTTTCATATATTTCAGATTCATTACACACAACTGAAGCACAGTTCAAGCCTTTTATTGTTTTAATATTGATGATTTTGTCAAAAAAGTCCCTATCTCAAAAGGTATGGTAGGTATATTGAATGATCACAATGGGAGTATGTCAGACTCTCAATGTGAAACATTAAAACTGTTCAGACTATCCGGACACCTAGACTTCCATTCTCCGTGTCAAACAGCTGAACAGGACAGGTTTAATAAAAAAAAAAATAAAAATTGCATATTTCATCCGACCAATACATTAAGTGTTTTTTAATACAAAAAAAGTCAACCTTGAATTAATTATATCAGCTATGCACTCAATACTTGTTCGGGAATCCTTTTGCAGATATGACTGCTTCAGTGCGGCGTGGCATGGAGGCAATCAGCCCGTGGCACTGCTGAGGTGTTATGGAGGCCCAGGATGCTTCGATAGCGGCCTTGAGATCATCCACAGTGTTGGGTCTGGTGTCTCTCAACTTCCTCTTCAGAATATCCCACAGATTCTCTATGGGGTTCAGGTCAGGAGAGTTGGCAGACCAATTGAGCACAGTAATGCCATGATCAGTAAACCATTTACCAGTGGTTTTGGCACTGTGAGCAGGTGCCAGGTCGTGCATTGAAGCATGAAGTGTTCCAAAATCTCCTGATAGCTAGCTGCATCGACCCTGCCCTTGATAAAACACAGTAGACCAACACCAGCAGCTGACATGGCACCCAGACCATCACTGACTGTGGATACTTGACACTGGACTTCAGGCATTTTGACATTTCCTTCTCCCAGTCTTCCTCCAAACTCTGGCACCTTGCTTTCCGAATGACATGCAAAATTTGCTTTCATCTGAAAAAAGTACTTTGGACCACTGAGAAACAGTCCACTGCTGTTTCTCTGTCGCCCAGGGCAGGCGCTTTTTTAGGTTCAAAAGAGGGGGAATGCGGCACCTGTAGCCCATTTCCAGCACATAGGTGTCAATGATGGCCTTCTGGACAGCAGTCAGGTCGGCGGTCTTGTCGATGATTGCGGTTTTGAGTAATGAACCAGGCTGGGAGTTTTTAAAAGCCTCAGGAATCTTTTGCAGGGGTTTTGAGTTAATTCGTTCATTCAGATGATTAAGTAAGTAGCTTCTTTAGAATACCTTTTCATGATATGCAAATTTTTTGAGATAGGGATTTTTGTTTTTTCTTGACTTTTTTGCCAAAATCATCAATATTAAAACAATAAAAGGCTTGAACTACTTCAGTTGTGTGTAATGAATCTAAAATATATGAAAGTCTAATGTTTATCAGTACATTACAGAAAATAATGAACTTTATCACAATATGCTAAGGACCTGTACATACTGTAGAGTTGTAGAAGATAAACATCATATCTTGAGCATGAGGTTGTAATTTTTGCTTTTTTTATTTTATTTTATTTTATTTTTTATTTTTTTTGAATGGTGTGGGTTTTACAGTCTGATTGGGCTCGAGACTGTCTTTCCCATCTGGCAACCCTGTCTGGTAGGGATATTTGGAGCGGTGCCGAAAAGTCTTGACCTTCAAATTAATGAGGTTATTTCGTTTATATCAACCAGCGAGTCCTGGTAGTATGACGATGTCTCGTGTAAATATTTTGACTTGAAGAACTAGGCAGAATTTAATTCACCCCAAACATCTTCCTTGAATATTGTCATGCCACATCGCTTCCTGTTTTATTTTGAAGGCTTCACCCTCTTTATAGTCGCGTACTTGCCCTTCCTCTTGTCATCCAATCACCTATTGTTTTCACCTGTTCCCCATTACCTTGTGTGTGTATATAATACCCTAGTTCCCCTTGTCTTGTGCAGAAGTGTCTTTCATCCAAGGTCAGCCTCTCGCCATAGCCTCTCGCCATAGCCTATCATTGTTTTACTGAATATTATCCTCCATTGGAGCGCTTTGTGTTTGAACCTTTTCGATCTTAGCCATCTTGCCTTTTTCCTCCATTTGGAGCGTTTTGTGTTTTTGCCTTTCCTCCCTTTTGGAGTGCATTTTTGTTTGAACTTTGATTGTGGTTGCCCTGACTTATTCCTCTGTTGGAGAGCTTTTTGTTTGTACCTTTTTCTCATTCACGCATGTCAGCGGAAGAACCTGTGTTTAAAATAAAGTTTTTGCCTGAACCTCCGCGACTGAGTCCGCCTCGTCATCTCGGCCTGACAAATATAGGGCAATACTTCTGCAAATTGCGGAGTGTCCGGCAAAAATTCTTTTGCATGGTTGACATTTTTTTGTAACGGAACAGAAGACATTTCTTAGTTGCATCCAGTTACATCAGAATTCTTAGATTGAGAGTTATTCAAAATCAAAATGGTTCTTGATTTCATCTGGATCAATCATCTCTGATAATGAACCCACTTGCAGTGTTTATTTCACTCCAGGAATCTTCTTCTAGATGTCTACCGAAGCAAAGTAGCGCTCTCTCACGTCATTCTGTCCCATTCGATTCAATCCCAACACATTTTATGCGGGGGATTCCAGGGTCTATGTTTCTTTATGCGTGCTTTGAAACATCTGCCGCGCCCGCCCAAAGTCAGCTGGGATTGACCTCAGTTTTGCGCCACCCTGATAGATTTCATCCTGGGAGGGTTATTAGAATGGAAATCATTCATCTTCATCAGCATCAAAATGTTTTTATCACTTACTTGTGTTGAAGAATGTTCACTGATAACATTGCATCTTTTGTTTTAGGCTTGAAGCAGTCTTCCCCTAACGACTTGACAAGCATCGGTCAAAATCAAGTCTTTTTTATTTGAAATACGGCCATTATTTCTTTACAGTAAAAGGGAGAGAAGAAGATGGAAGAAATTTTCTTATGTTGTATTAGATGAAAATAAATAAACCCAAAGAATTCCTGCTATGGATATCAAATAGATCCGTCAAAATCTTTCTTGCCTATAAGCGTCTTGCCAGTAACCTTGAGTACCAAAAATTGCACATCCATTAGTCAAATCAATATGTTTCTTCTTTTAATTCAGAATTGTAAGGTTTAATGATGAAAAATTTGGGATGAAGAGGTCATAGCCAAACTACATTGGCTGTAACCTTATTTTCCTTTTATTCTTGGGTATTCAAGGGCAACTATGTTGTTTTTAAAGAAAGTGACAGTACTCTAAAATATCTTGAAATATAACACGCTTTACTTGACTGCTGCCAACATCTTGGATTGCGCATCATTCAAAATCAAAGCGCTTCTTGCTTTAAAGTAGTAAAGCTGTAAAGTCATTTTTATGATTTGTTCTAAATACATGAAATCTGTTTGAAGATATGTGCTGAAAACGTCCAAAGAGAACAATTTATTGCTAGACTGCTGAGTCATCGCAATAAAGTCTAGTTCACCTCCTTAGCTGGCAGGATTTTTTGGATGTGCCTAAATAGTGTTTCTACTAACCTGGATTTCTGGCCCAGCCCTCCCACTACAATATACAGGTAGTATCCGGGTTATGACATACTCGACTTATGCGATTTCGACTTCACGACGCGGGAGTCTCGTCTGTCATTTTGTCTCCAGTGTTTTTGTTGTTGTTGTTTTTTTACTTTATGAATATGACGTGTTCCGTCCTCATTAAATGTGAAGTTGTTCAGCTTTACAGACAACAAACAATTGTGCTTTTTGAAGCTTTTTACTTCCTTCACTTTTGATAATGTGTAAAGCTGAAACACATATTTACACTTATGTTCAAAACAACAAGCATTTTAACAATAAAACACTTAACACAAAACAATTGGTGATCAAATGTCCATGTAGTCTGATCAATCTCTAAAGCGGATTAAATTAGCCAAATAAAAGTCCGCTAGCTTAACTGCGATGAATGCTAACGTATTTACAATTCTCATAGCAAATCGCTCACACACAACTCCACAAACCGTATCTTTAAACTTAATTACAAATGCATACACAAACATATATTAGCTGAAACAATTTACAGCCTTATGTGGGCCAAACCAGACCGCAGCAATCCTTTATCCATGTCAGTGTCTGACATGGATAAAGTCTGCTTCTCAGTCATACAAGGCGACAGTCCAGCCAGACCCAACGCTGCCACCAGAGGGCAGTGTATGCTCTATCATTAAACAAAATACAGTGGTACCTCTACATACGAAGTCAATTCATTCCTTGTTTGTAAGTCAAAATTGCCGTATGTCAAGCAGGAGTTTCCCATAAGATTACATTATGATTCCATGAATTCGTTCCACAGCACAAAAAAACCCCACTAAATCATTCATAAATACTGCTAATACTATTACAAATGGCAGTTACACATGGCAAAACAAATAAATTATAAGTAAAAATTGGAATAATTTAATAATAACGTATTTACAATTCTCATAGCAAATCGCTCACACGTAACTCCACAAACTGTTGATATAAACTTAATTACAAATGCATATACAGATATATATTAGCTGAAACAACTTTTAGCCTTATGTGGGGCAAACCAGCTGTCCTTAATCTATGTCAGATGAGAGTCAGCTCCTCAATCATAAAGCGACAATCCACACAACGCTGCCTCCAGAGGGCAGTGTATCCTCCAACATTTAACAAAATACAATACTTTTGGACTTTTTGGATAGTTATTTTGGGGTACTTACAGGGTTAATTCCAATTCATGCGGAAATTCAGTTTATGTAGCTAACGAAGGAACGGAACTTGTTTGTAACCCCGGGGACTACCTGTATACCGTATACGCCAAAAGTTACAGTCCACCCAAAATATATCTTCCCTCTATTGTTAATGTGTTATATGCGATTCAGGGTTTGTGTAATAACCCATGGAGAAACAGCCGACTGGTGGGAAGACCACAATGCAGCACCATTAAAACAACCTAAAACAATTGTCTGGGATAAAAGAAAAAAATCAACTAATAATGTCAGTTATTAACTAGGGCTGTCAAAATTATCGCGTTAACGCGCGGTAATTAATTTTTTAAATTAATCACGTTAAAATATTTGACGCAATTAACGCACATGTCCCGCTCAGACAGTATTCTGCCTTTTGGTAAGTTTTACAGCAAGGCTTTTTGTGCTGCAGCACAACAGCGAACTCTTGTGGTCGCTTTGCGACATGGTTTAGTTTTTTCTTGCCAGTTCATATGGCTGCACGACGTCTCGGGCTGACGCCTACGTTGTAATGTTGTGCTTATATGATCCTTGGACAAGATTTGTCCGTAAGTATGGTTGTTGTAAATAATGTACATATTATGTTAGTAAGTGAAATGTTCTATTTTTTTGTATGAGACGCTTTTTGTTTATGTTTAGTGAACCTGTATAGTGTGCTAAGCTAACGTTGTTGCTAATGCAATGCTTGTGTACTTTTTTTTTGTAGTTTTATGACGGTCTAAAGAGGACAATGGTTTGAGGCTATTTTATTAATAAATCAGATGAAAAAGGAAGAAGTCTGATTATTAAGGCGTCGTTCACTACCTGTCTAGCTTTGGAAAAAGTAGACGCTTCGGAGTGAGGACAGCATAGACAGATTTAAATGACAGTAGAGTGAAATGCCCACTACAGTCCTTATGTACTGTATGTTGAATGTACAGTGGGGAGAACAAGTATTTGATACACTGCCAATGGATTTTCCCATTGGCAGTGTATCAAATACTTGTTCTCCTCACTGTATATATCCATCTTGTGTCTTATCTTTCCATTCCAACAATTTATTTTACAGAATATATATAATTTACAGAAAAATATGGCATATTTTATGGTGGTTTGAATTGCGATTAATTACGATTAATTAATTTTTAAGCTGTAATTAACTCGATTAAAAATTTTAATCGTTTGACAGCCCTATTATTAACCAATAATGTCCAGTTGAAAACCATTGAACAGTGGAATTTTTGGTATCAGAAGAACATGGTGAACTACAATTTGGCACCCATCACATCACTCATATCTCAAAAATGTTGGATCATATTTTTCTTGTTTTACTGGATAACATTGATCCCTGGAATTTTTAGGATGTCGGGTGGAAAGTTTTGTTTGCATGAGGTATTTGTTCGCAACAGATGATTGTAGTCCAGATCCATCAGTGTCCCAAAATTATGGATCGTCCAAAATTAACCAAGTTTTTGCTGTAAAAAATAACATCCATCACTCTGGGTCCTAATTGTTTTTTGGTTTTTTTTTTAAATACTTGAGCCTATATCAGAGGCAGGTACACAAGACAATTGCAGATGTTTTTAAACCCATTGTAAAACAAGAATTGCCACCAACAGAAGCTGTTGATAAACTTTCAGTCAAGTGTAAGATTTGTAATCAGTACTTTTCCAACTGAATATATTGACTCTTTATTCTACTGCACTTCATTGTGTGTGTTTGTCTGTTTCACCCCTGGCGCCGTGAAAGCGAGCAGCGTGAGAGCGGCGGGGCGGAGGGTGCTCTAGCGAGCGAGAGATAAGCGTTTCCCTACAGGAGGGAAAGGATGAATCATGGAAGAGGATGAGAGTGGACGCCGGGCGAGACGACACCCCTGCTTATGACTCCAATATCATCAATAATTTATTACCACGACACCAACAAACGGAGGAAGTCGAAACAAAAAGCTCTGTTGTGTCTATTCTGCAAATGTGAAAAATCTGGATGAATTCTTTATTTTAATGACATCATCGTACCTCCTCCATGACAGCGGGGAAGTGTGGGTCAAGTCCGGGAGATCCTGCTGATGTCATGACTTGCCCTGCTGTTTGTGTGTGCAGGGTGTGTGTGCGTGTGTGTTTCACTTCTTATTCTTCTATTGTTTGTTTTCATGGCAACAGATTACCTTCAGTGCCGACAGCTCATGACCAAACACTGAAGTCACTCTGCATTTAAAAGGTGAACTTACATGGAATTCCACCCCAACCCCCTACTTTAGTGTAAAAGATGCAAGAAAAAGTATGTGAAACCTTTGAGATTACTTGGATTTCTGCTTAAATTAAGAGTTTAAACGTAAAAAAAAAAATTAAAATATTCAAGTTTGATCCAGTCAGCCATATATATACAGTGGTAGGAAAAAGTATCTGAAACTTTTGGAATTTCTCACATTTCTTCATAAAATCACCATCAAATGTGATCTGATCTTTGTCAAAATCACCAGTGTTGGGCACGTTACTTTAAAAAAGTAATTAATTATAGTTACTCACTACTTTTTCCAAAAAGTAATTAAGTTAGTAACTGAATTACTCTATAGTAAAAGTACCTAGTTACCAGGAAAAGTATTTATTTCTGTTACTTTAAAAAGAAATTGTTGTATGTCAAAGAATTTGAAATTTTCTGAGCAGTATTCGAGTCAGTTGAATAGAGAAGAACAGACAGGTAGTTGTGTTATAGAACCTTGTAATATTTATTGCACCTCACCAGCAACAGATTTATCCTACACTTGATGTGCAACAAAAATAAACAATAAACAATATAATAAAATAACAATCAGCAGTAAACAATATAAAGTGAGTTTAATCAATTAAATCTAACTCTCACAACCTGAGACAACTGGTCAAGTAGACATAGCCTACTGTACTTCAAGTATTTTGACTTGAAATAGTGTTTATATCTCCTCCTTGTAAAGGACAAATTTTCCTCTGAATGCTCTGCCATCATATCCCTCTGCATCTGTTTTGCATGTGTTTGCCGCACGTGCTGTTCCGGTTTGTGTGTGAAAACACCGGCTCTGATTGGCTTACCATGACAAATGACTCTAACCCTCAGCCAATCACAATCACTTCCATCGCATCTATCCAGGTGGTGCATTCAGGTAGCCTCATCCCCCTACTCCTCCCGTCACCCCCAAAGCGTCTGCCGTCCTCAAAATGGAAGCAGCATTCTTGCTGGCTGACAGTGGGGGATGGGAACGAGGCTAGCATTCAGGTGTAGCAAAAACAGAAACGTTAGCAAGCTTTGGAAAACATTGTCTAATTGAATGAGCAGGGACAAACAGCCTGGAGTCATAAGTACGTGCTGTAATATTCTGGTACAGGCACCCTAAAGTGCACATGGCGCTAATATTGTTTTGCTCACATGATGTGGGAGTGAGTGCCGAGAGCCGTACGTTTGTGTTAATGTTGAAGTTATACAGTATGTGCTATTACAGAAACAGAGTGCCAGTATGTCCTGTGTGTTACATCTTTGCTAAGAAAAAGCACAAAACACGTGCGCTATTCTCGAACCTGAACGCACCCCAAGTCTTGGATGACAAATAAATAGAGCAGAGTAGACTCGCTACGTAGTTTCTTCAATTTATTCAGAGTAAGTAACGCACCGCTTTTGACCGTCAGTAACGGTAACGGCGTTACAATGGCGGAAAAATATAATTAGTTAGATTACCCCATTACTGAAAAAAAATAACGCCGTTATGTAATGGCGTTATTTATAACAGAGTTATTCCCAACACTGAAAATCACACAGATGAAAAAACTGTCTGTTTTAACTAAAACAACCCAAACATTTAGAACCCCCCTTTGGCAGCAATAACTTCAACCAGACGCTTCCTGTAGCTGCAGATCCGTCTGGCACATCGATCAGGACTAATCTTGGCCCATTCCTCTCAACAAAACTGCTGTAGTTTAGTCAGATTCCTGGGATATTTGGCATGAATCGCTGTCTTTAGGTCATGCCACAGCATCTCAATGGAGTTCAAGTCTGGACTTTGACTTGGCCACTCCAGAACGTGTATTTTGTTCCTCTGAAACCATCCTGAAGTTTATGTACTTCTGTATTTTGGATTACTGTCTTGTTGTATCATCCATCCTCTTTTTAGCTTCAACTGTCTGACAGACGCTCTCGGGTTTTCTTGCAAAACATCCTGATAAACTTTTGAATTCATTCTTGCATGTATGTTGTAAGTTGTCCAGGCCCTGAGGCAGCAAAACAGCCCCAAATCATGATGCTCCCTCCACCATGCTTCATGGTGGGGATGAGGTGTTGATGTTGGTGAGCTGTTCCATTTTTCCTCCACACATTGTCTATTACTCCCAAACAATTCAACTTTGGTTTCATCAGTCCACAAAATATTTTACCAAAACTTCTGTGGCGTTTCCAAGTGCCTTTTTGTGAACATTAAACGAGCAACTATGTTTTTTTAGACAGCAGTGGCTTCCTCTGTGGAGCCCTCCCATGAACACCATTATTGACCATAGTTTTACATATAGTTGATGCATGCGCAGAGATATTGGACTGTGCTAGTGATTTCTGTAAGTCTTTAGCAGACACGCTAGGGTTCTTTTTTACTTCTCTGACTATTCTGTGCTGAACTCTTGGCGTCATCTTTGATGGACGGCCACTCATTATGAGAGAAGCAGCAGTGCCAAACTCTCTCCAATTGTAGACAACTTCTCTGACTGTCGGTTGACTAACATCCAGACCTTTAGAGATGGTTTTGTATCCTTTCCCAGGTTTATACAAATACACAATCCTTGATCGCAGGTCTTCAGACAGCTCGTTTGACCGAGCCATGATGCACATCAGACAATGCTTCTTAATAAGACAGTTCTAACCAGGTCTGTGTTTTAAAGTGGGCAGGGCAGCTTTAAACCACTCATCAGGGATTGGGCACACACCAGACTTAAAATGTTTGGTAAAAATTGGTTTCAATTGCTCTTTAAGTGTTCTTAGGTAGAGGGTTCACTTACTTATTTTTCCCCCTTCTGTCATTGTTTGCATGCTATCCTCATTAAAATATGAAAACCTATAAATGTTTGGTTGGTTTTAGTTAAAGCAGATACTGTATTTTCATCAGTGTGATTTTGACAAAGATTAAATCACATTTAATAGGGATTTTATGCAGAAATGTGAGAAATCCCAAAAGGTTCTCATACTTTTTCATACCACTGTAAATGAGAATGTAGCAGTTTGCTGAGGCAAAAATAACCAAGTAAAGAGTTTGAAAATGGATATCCTGTACATTTGTGGTGCATATTACCTTGTACATTTAAAATGGCATCAAACATTATGAATAACAGTCATTAATTCACTCATTTCTGTTCTGCTTATCCTCACAAGGATCGCGGGGGTGCTGGAGCCTATCCCGGTTAACTGTGGGCAAGCGGTACAAGATGAATAGGTTGTTAGCCGATTGTAATGGGTAATAACATAACTAGTGCTGTCAAATTCATCGCGGATGGTAATTAATTTTTGTAATTAATCACGTTAAAAAATTTGACGCAATTAACGCATGCACGGAATGACCCGTTCATGCGTTGCCTCAAACAGTTTACAATGATGCCGTTTTAGCACTTTGAGAGCGAAAAGGGAGAGAAATGTGAGGGGGCACAGGCGTTTATTGGACCGCGTATTGTGGTGAACGACGCGAAGAAGACTGACAGGAGACTATCTTTCTCTTAACATGCTTAATTGAACACAACGCAGAACATACTGTGTACCATTTGCAGCCACCACTGACACTCATGGTTGCCCAACTTCCCATCATGCATTGTGGCGGAACAGTTAAGTCGCTACAGTATCAGTTAATGAAAGCACAACAGAAATAATATCCCTATCTCACACAGGGACGTTTTTCTTAACACATTTAATTGAACACAACCCAGAACATACTGTATGCCATTTGCAGCCACTACTGACGGTCTTGGTTGCCCAACTTCCCATCATCCATTTGGGCGAAACAGTTAAGTCACTACAGTATCATTTAGTAAAAGCACAACAAAAATAATATTCCTATGTCTCCAAAAATAATGTTCACAAAAAGAAAAGTGCTCAATTCAAAGAGAACTGGCATTCCAAATCAAAATAGCTATGCAAAACACACATAAAACATACTCAGACTTTGCCTTGGCTAGATCTCTAATCAATTTTAAAACTCGCCATTGACACCTTGTGGTGTATTTCAATCACTATTTTACGTAGTTAAAGGCACTGTGGAAGACGGGCATGGAACCCATTCCCATGTGATGTCCCGCTCGGCTATGTCAACAATGGCAAGCTATTGGTTTATTTTTTGATTGAAAATTTTACAAATTTTATCAAAACGAAAACATTAAGAGGGGTTTTAATTAGGGGTGTCAAACGATTAAAATTTTTAATCGAGTTAATTACAGCTTAAAAACTACTTAATCGGAATTAATCGCAATTAATTGCAATTCAAACCATCTATAAAATATGCCATATTTTTCTGTAAATTATTGTTGGAATGGAAAGATAAGACACAAGATGGATATATACATTCAACATACATTACATAAGTACTGTATTTCTTTATTATAACAATAAATCAACAAGATGGCATTACCATTATTAACATTCTGTTAAAGCGATCCATGGATAGAAAGACTTGTAGTTCTTAAAAGATCAATTTTAGTAAAAGTTATAGAAATTTATATTAAAACCCCTCTTCATGCTTTTGTTTTAATAAAATTTGTTCAATTTTCAATCAAAAAATAAACTAGTAGCCCACCCATTGTTGATGTCAATAATTACTTACACTATGCTCATGGGTGCTGAAGCCTATAAAATCAGTCGCACCCAAGCGCCAGCAGAGGGTGGCAAAACTCCGAAAAACACAACAAGTACAGCTTTCACTGTACTGTCATTTTAATCTGTTTGAGCAGGGCATTTGTGTGTTAATTGCGTCAAATATTTTAACGGGATTAATTTAAAAAATTAATTACCGCTTGTTAACGCGATAATTTTGACAGCCCTAGTTTTAATATAAAATTACTATAACTTGTACTCAAATTTATCTTTTAAGAACTACAAGTCTTTCTATCTGTGGATCCCTTTAACAGAAAGAATGTTAATAATGTTAATGCCATCTTGTGAATTTATTGTTATAATAAACAAATACAGTACTTATGTACAGCACGTTGAATATTTATGTCCGTCTTGTGTCTAATCTTTGCATTCCAACAATAATTTACAGAAAAATATGGCATATTTTAGAAATGGTTTGAATTACGATTAATTAATTTTTAAGCTGTGATTAACTCGATTAAAAATTTTGATCGTTTAACAGCCCTAAATATAACGTCACTTTTACAGCACTTGGGGCAAATTCGAAGAACAATGTAGCAGTGAAGTGTGTAACAGGAGAGAGGAGATAAAGCCGGGGAGCAAAAAGGAAGTTGCAAGGAGTTAGCGGATGTGGGAGACCAAAGGTGGGTGGGTGGTGAGTAGGGAGGAGGGGTTATGTACTGGCAGCATTCCACTTTTGGCGGTAAAGTTCATTTTATCTACAGATCATGTGTGTGTGTGGGGGGGGGGGGGGGGGGGGGTGCACGTGCGTGTGTGTACGCTTTTTTTGTTTTTTTAGTTAAAATGTTTTTTTGTTTGTTTTTTACCCAAACAACAAATCTTTGTTAGAGACTCCCAATTTGTCACTGCTTAGTGTTGCCTCTGAAATCTTATGGCTAACATAAAAATATTGCCAAGGCACAATCTTGTCAGTTCTTGAGGCCAAGGAGCTCTTCTGAAGTGATAAACAGACTCATTAGTTCAGTTGGATCAACACTTAAAATTATTCTTCAGTATTTACAAATACTTAGCATGTCGGGTGCACTGAATACTCAGAATTGCTTTCATTGCTTGTGGAAAATAAACACAGTCACTGAACACTCTTAATTGCCGTGCATGGTTGCGCATAATTATTTTTTTGATGATGGATTTTCGCCAATGTTTTCAAAAGCAGAGGTCTCTTCAGGTCGTGACCTGAAGGTAAACATAATCTACAGTACAGGCCCATTTTTCACTATATTGGTGGCGTCAGTCATATTCACTCACTCATTTTTTTCACGCCATCCCACACATACAAAGCGAAACCCAATGCTCCTAATGAGTGGAACATCCCCTAGATTCAAATATAAACTTTTGATTAAACCGCAGGCCCATGTGATGTGATGGTGGTATGGGATGGTTGGGGCATAAACAAGGAGGCAGTACAAGAGGGTTGCTATGGAGCCAGTTGCTTCAAGCGTGAAGAAAGACGATCCTCTGAGTGTTTTTGTCTGTTGTATGGAAGACTTGGAGGGAGCCTGTTACCACAGAGGATGTGGGAGTGAGGGACGAGACACATTTATTGCCCTCCATGACTTTTAGAATAAAGTCTCTCAATCAGATTAAAAAGCCAGATTTTAAAAAATAAGGGCTTATTATAAAAACATGCGTTCTTTTTCCTGGAGTTATCATTTTTAACTTCTCAGCTCATCAAAGACTCATACATCATCTGGTCAGAAGATCTGTGCTTGACACTTTTGAGGCACACACCAAGAAAGTTGAAAGTTACCTCAAATTACCGTATTTGATATCCGTGGAAACAAATTCATTAAAACACAAAATCTCTGAAATGTTTACATAAGTTATTGTTCGGATTCACAATGTATTTATTGAGTCCATTTGTAACCACATGTCTGACTTTTATCATATGTGGTATCTACCACGTCCGCTGTGTCCGCAAATGACCGAAATTCCGATATTTGTTTCACGACATTGTTTTCATTCTTGCCCAAAAACCTATTCATTTCATTTCTCTGCTCTGCTTACAGAACTGAATGTGCGAATTACATATTTTTGTGTATCTGACACTTATTTAAGACTGCAAATGGTCATCAGTGCTTTATAAATATGTTAGGTACTGTAAATTATTAATTTAAAAAAAAATTCAATTCAATTCAATTTTATTTTATTTGTATAGCACAGGGGTGCCCAAGTCCGATCCTCGAGAGCCCCTATCCAGCTTGTTTTCCATGTTGCCCTCCTCCAACACACTTGAGTCTAATAATCCGGATCATTCTCAGGCTCCTGCAGCGCTTGCTGATGAGCTGATCATTTGATTCAGGTGTGTTAAAGGAGGGAGACATGGAAAACAAGCCGGATAGGGGCTCTTGAGGACCGCACTTGGGCACCCCTGGTATAGCCCTATATCACAACAAGGTTGTCTCAAAGGGCTTAGCAGAGGCAATATGATACACAGTCAGAAACAGTAGATGAATTAAATAAAGTTCTGGTCCAAGTCCTGGGCATCCCTCATCCTTAGACCCTCCATGTCGGCATGGAAAAACTCCAAAAACCCTTTGGAAAAAATTGAGAAACCATGGGGAGAACCACGATCAGGAGAGATCCACTCCCAGGATGGATAGACAAGATGCACCAGGAATGCTAATGGGAATTAGCAGACGGAGTTACAGTTTGTACAGATGCAATAGAGTGAGGGAACAATAGGAGTTCCAACTTGCCAGATGAGACATCCAGCCTGACGTCCATCCAGCCAGGGGGACGGATAGTCAGGAGGCTGCGGCTGAAAAATAGCCCCTCCCCTAAGGGGACACTGGGTGACTAGTGATGAACAGACCAGTCAACTAGATATTAAAATTAGAAAAGAGAAATAAAGTAAGACAAGTGATAGGTCAAGTTAGAAAAACGAGATAGGACTCCGATTTCAACTAGACTGACCATAAACTTTGTCGAATAGGAACCTCTAATCTTAAATGTACAGACTGTGTCGGCTTCTTTAATACTAACTGGAAGCTGATTCCATAAGAAAGGAGCATGGTAGCTAAAAGCTCAAGCTCCTACTGTACTTTTAGAAACCCTGGGAGCTACCAGTAGACCTGCATTCTCTGAGAACGGAGTGTTCTGTTGGGGCTGTATGGAACCAGAGCATCGGTGAGATAAGATGGCCCAAACCATTAATCATCTTAAATGTAAGAAGGAGGATTTTTAATTTAATTCTAAACTCGACTGGAAGCCAGTGAAGGGCCTGGAGCACAGGGGTGATATGCTCTCTTCTATTAGTTCCTGTTAAAAGTCTTGCTGCTGCGTTCTGGACTAGCTGACGACCTTTTAGAGAACTTTTAGGACAAGCTGCAAGTAGGGAGTTAACGTTATCCAATCTAGATGTAACGAACGCATGAATTAATTTTTCTGCATTGTTTTTAGACAAAATATTTCTAATTTTGGCCATGATGCGCAGGTAGGTGAAAAAAGGCTGTTCTGCAGGTTTGCCTAATGTGAGCTTTAAATGATAAGTCTGGGTCAAATAGAACTCCTACGTTTTTAACTGTGGTGCTGGAGGCTACACTTACATTGTCAAGAGTTACTATCTGGGCAGTTAAAGAGTCTCTCACACTCATTGGGCCTATTATAAGGACTTCTGTCTTTTCAGAGTTAAGTAGAAGATAATTAGTGCTCATCCAGGTATTTATATCTCGGACGTAGGTGCTTAGTTTATCCACTTGCCTGATCTGCTCAGGTCTAATTGATAAATACAGTTGTGTGTTGTCAGCGTAACAATGAAAGTTAATGCTATGTTTTCTGATGATATTGCCTAAAGGAAGCATATACAGCGTAAAAAAGATGAAAAATCTTTGATGGTTACAATCAGACATGCCGATTGCCGGTTTCAGTGAATACTGTGGTCTGAAACCGTCAAGGTTTCAAAACCGCAAAAAAAATTCCCAAAAATGCTTGGAGAAATTCCTCGCTTGCAAGGCTCAACCCTCCCCCACCGGTTGTTGCTCCATGTGAGTGAGTCAGCTAAGCCAGGGGTCCCCAACGACCGGGCCGCGGACCGGTACCGGTCCGTGGCGCATTTGGTACCGGGCCGCGCAGAAATAATAAATAATTTATTAACGACTGCATTCTGGCCAATTGACTTTGGCCTGTGCCGCTTAACACACCAATATCCCTGTCTACTCTAGATATACAACTACAGGATAGGAGGTCGTCATAGAAATGCATTGATTGGGCTGTTAGCACTAAATCTCGTTTTGTATATCTATGCGCGCTTGGACTCGATAATAACATATGACGTATGTCGTCGCCCATCACATTTCTTCCCGGAAATAATTAGCCCCCACACTAAAATGACTGAATAACAGACGTCTTTGGACAGACTTTTTACGGGGAAAAGGGAACCTGACGAGCCAGAAGATGTGCCTACAACCTTGAAGAAAACAAAATGTATGCTACTTCCCAATCACTAAAGACCCACGAACTGCGAAGAAGTGAATTCGTGA
The DNA here is from genome assembly GCF_030265065.1 of Corythoichthys intestinalis. Taxonomy (NCBI): domain Eukaryota; kingdom Metazoa; phylum Chordata; class Actinopteri; order Syngnathiformes; family Syngnathidae; genus Corythoichthys; species Corythoichthys intestinalis. The sequence continues at coordinate 18,458,777 of NC_080406.1, forward strand.
CCCGTATGTGAATAAAGCGAGTGATTCGAGCATGTCTGTGCAACAGGAATATCAGCTTGTAGAGATCGCAAATCACGGCGACCTTAAACGTACATTTGAGACAACAACTCTACCAAAGTTCTGGGTTAAAGTCATTTCGGAATATCCTGACAATTTCCAACATCATGTATTTGTGATGCTAGCTTCTCTCACTCTCCCATCTCAGGACCATCTCGTCTCAACGGAACAAACTCAGGCCTCCCACTGATTCAGCGGGTGAGTTGTATTTTTTCCTTGCACTTAACACGACGAGGCTAAAAACAAATGCTATTTTATATTTGCTGTATTTTTCAGCCGCACATTGCCGGTGTTCTGACAAAGTTGGCATGCGCGTAACGTTAAAAAGGACCGCAAATGCAGCGATTCCAAAGTACACACGACAAACTTTCTTTAAAGAAAGAATATTAACTTACGTTTGCCATGTTAGGTGCACACAACAACTGCACGTAGCCCTCTCACTTAACGACTTTGCCGTGTCGTTAAGCATTAATTTACGCCATTTCCGTGTTGCACATTTATGTTTATGATGTAAATACTTTTTTTAGCACCATTGGATAACATTGAGAGTCCAACGGAATATAAAAAAGGGCTTTTTTCACCGCCACAAAAGCTTTGGGAGCAAAATTTTATAAGGGAGCAAAATTTGACAGGACACTGGTCCGTGAAAAAAAGACCCAAATCACACAGGTCCGTGCTGCAAAAAAGGTTGGGGACCCCTGAGCTAAGCTACACGATGGCTGGAGTAGGTAAAACTCCAAAATTTTTTCCCCCCATGAAAGAAAACAAAATCGCTGGTATGGGAATACCTCAGCTACAGAGAAGTTACAGACGGCCGCGGCTTATAGGAGGAGGGCCAACCAACATGTAAAACATGTTTGCGGCGGGTGGCTGCCGAGGAGGCAATACCTCCAATATGATTTCGCATTTATTCAAATTAAAGGTTAGTAAACACTAGAGGCGTGCGAAATTTCCGTTTCTTAGATTATTCGCGATTCGGCCGAGGAAGATTCGAGAACGATTCACAAACATCCAAATTCCGAATATTGAATTATACCAGGTAAAGCGGAACCAAAACACAGTCAGCGCGGTCTTTGGGACACAATGAGGAACAGACCGAGAGTAAATATCATGTTCAACTCATGACGCTATATAAAAAAAAAAAACTGTTATACCTGACTGCGGCCGACAACGCCCAGTTGCTAGTTGCGACAAACATACGTATACATATATCGAATTAGATGCAAAATGACAGACTTGCCAGCATTAGTAGACAGCCGCTATCTTAAAGCAGTAGACTTCTCTGGATTGCTCTGTTGTAGCGAACCTGATTATGTTTTTATCTAAAATACTCCTAAATCGGCAAAATCTTGACTTGAATCCATCTTGAAATGATGAAAAAGTTTAAAACTTTCACATGTCGAAAGTAGACAGAAGGGAACTTATGGAATAATGGGAGCAATTTTAACAACTGTCACGGTTGATTCACAGCATTAAATGTAGTTGAAAGCTCCTGTTACAGAATGGGGATTTGAGTATTTTATTTACTGTTTTGAAATGTTAACTTGATACTGAAATATATATATATATATATATATATATATATATATATATATGTATATATATGTATATATATGTATATATATGTATGTATATAAAATTTAACATTATCGTACTTATTCCAATTCCTAATATGTTTTGAAAAATAAAAATTCTTTTCAATGGATTTTTTTTTTTTTAAACCTGATATTTTGTCTGTGATATTTTGGTTTAAGGTTATCATACCGGCAGAATATCAAACGGGCACAAGCCAAGTTATAATGGTATGATATTGTCCATTCAAAATATTTTTCCAAGTTTAAAAAAAGGTTTCATTATATTTAAAATAAACTAGTGTTTACAAAAGGGCATTATGTCCATATCTTTCATAGGAGACTCAGAATTGCTAATTAATGTTTCCAAACACATTGGAAGATTCACTCATTCCTTTGGACCCTGAATCTTCACTTTTGACCCCGACCAAAGTGCAGTGAGTTGACAGTAAGGTTGCTCATTCTACTCTACTTATCTATTTTCTAGCCTGAGGTTGCAAACACTACCGACTCAAATGCTAACAACCCACCCTCTACTCGCTCTTCACTGACGCAGCACACAGATCCCGATTTTGACAGGAAATAGCTGCAACCCGACTCAAAACAACACGGGTTCTCACGGCGTTATTAACGACCCCCTGACGTCGAGACAGCACCACAGCACCACATCCAGGACCGGTGCCAGGACCAGGGCCTCGCCAAGCACAGGAGGTCACACACATTTGAAACGGTGGTCTTATGTCCCAGCAACCCCCCTCCCACACACACACACACACACAAAAGTACAGGAGGCCTATGCACCATAAGTCTGAGAAGGAATGCGGTTGTGGAACTCTAACCAAAATCATGTGTGTGGTTTAATGAAGTTCGAATGAAAGAGCATTAAATGATTGTAGCACCCTGAGGTTTGTTGGGGGTGGGTGGTTGGGTTTATAGGTGGGGGGAGTCTGGAACCTGACTTTCTTTCGTCAAAGCTGCTGCCTAAAATAACTTGTTCCTGGAAAGCCTTATTTAGGTCCACACCAATAAATTTATTTGAAAACACATACTATACAGTATCGTTAGCCTGGCAAGCCAACCTGACATCAGATTTAGCATTGGAAAGAGATACTACATATATCGTCTATATCGTCGGATTTTTTTGAGTCTTTCTTTTGTGGTGACCGCTGCCTCTTGGTGGAGTTCGCCTGGGGAACTTGTGTCCCTGGGGGGAAATGGTTTGGCCGTGCACGTTTCCGGCTGAGTCGCGGGACACTGGAGGGTGTGGCAAGCAGCACGGACTCAATGGCATCGTCCACTGCACTGATGGTTCCGGTCGTTCTGCTCGGTCGTCCAACGCCTGGCATCCCGGGCATCCTCCCGGTTGTTCTGCTCAGTCGTCCGCCGCCTGGCATCCTGGACGTCCATTCAGTCGTCTTCTGCCGCCACGCCGGCCGTGCGGCCCGGCCGTTCGTTCCGTTGAATCGGGTTGGGGGTCTTACCAAATGCGCTACTGCCCTCCAGTGGCCAGTTATATTGCTTTAAAATGAATTTTCAGTAGCCTGGTACACCAGACTCATCGCTGTTTCAGCTAAAGAGTCTGGCGACCAATGAGCGGATCAAATTTCCAGGGCAGAGCAAGCCACAGCAAACAGATTGCAGAGTGGACCAATAAGCGACGGCCAGACATGACGTTGGTAACGTGACAACTCTCGCACGGCGCGAGCGGAGAACGGAGAAGTTTATTTAACATGGCTTGCGCGAGACAAACTGTTGTCAGTGACTTGTGTCGATGTGTTTTTGGTAATTTAAAACTGATTTTACCGTGGATTTGAACATATTCTCGGCTCTCCTGTTCACCATCTGTGGTGTTGTGGAGACGACTTCCGACGCGGAAGAGTGACATTGCTTGTTAAGACACGTCACGCAAATAAACAAATCTGATGGGACGGATGATTTCTTACTGGCTCGAGAGGCCGTTAAGGGGGTGGTTCCCAGACTATTCTCACAGTGTTTGAAAAATACAGGGAGAACAGTCTGCCGTGCCAGGCAAGATTTTCAGCATTGTGCTTTGGAGCTAGTTTGAATCAGAACCTAGAGATGTCTCTTGTCAAAAAAACGTAAATATAAATAGGCTGTCAAAATTATCGCGTTAACTGGTGGTAATTAATTTTTTAAATTAATCACGTTAAAATATTTGACGCATTTAACGCGCAAGCCCCACTCAAACAGATTAAAATGACAGCACAGTGTAACGTCCACTTGTTACTTGTGTTTTTGGGTGTTTTGCCGCCCTCTGCTGGCGCTTGGGTACGACTGATTTTATGGGTTTCAGCACCATGAGCATTGTGTAATTACTGACATCAACAATGGCGAGCTACTAGTTTATTTTTGATTGAAAATTGTACAAATTTTATTAAAACGAAAACATTAAGAGGGGTTTTAATATAACATTTCTATAACTTTTACAAACATTTATCTTTTAAGAACTACAAGTCTTTCTATCCATGGATCGCTTTAACAGAATGTTAATAATGTTAATGCCATCTTGTTGATTTATTGTTATAAGAAACAAATACAGTACTTATGTACCGTATGTTGAATGTAAATATCCGTCTTGTGTCTTATCTTTCCATTCCAACAATAATTTACAGAGAAATATGGCATATTTTATAGATGGTTTGAATTGCGGTTAATTACGATTATTATTATTATTTTTTTTTTTTTTAAACCTGTCCTGTTCAGCTATTTGACACGGAGAATGGAAGTCTAAGTGCCCGGGTAGTCTGAACAGTTTTAATGTTTAACATTGAGAGTCTGACATACTCCCTTTGTGATCATTCAACATACCTCATTTATTATGACAAAACAGCGAACAGGAAGGGGTTATGGGGGAACAGAGGAGAAGAAACACAAGAGAAGAAAGAGAAGAAACACAAACAACAACAAGAAATACATTGAATGCCTAACTACACTAACTACTAATATGTTGGTGCTATCGTCAGCTAAATGTATTTCCGGTTGACACCATGTGGGGGGCCTGTTGACCAGGGAAAGAGGGGAAAGAAAGTGGGGGAGTCTATAAGCTACGTGATAGAAAGGGGTAGAGTGTACACACATCATCTCTGTGATCTAGAACCCAGTATTCGTGTGAATGCCTTGTGAGTGTTAGCTAGTTGGCGACCGACCCTATGCCGCCCCATCGCCAATCCCGGCACCGAGACCCCCTGCCCGAGCGCACCCAATAACATCCAGCCGGGCGCACAGCAGCCACGCAGACGAGCGGAGACGCCATGCGGGCGCCGACACAGGGCCACGGCTCCCACCCAGCCAGCCCGGGGAGGGAGGGGGAACACGGGGTTGGGTAGTAGCGCAGCCCATCCCTACTCCCGCAGCCCAGCAAAGGAGCCCCCCCCCCCCCCCCCCCCCCCCCCCCCCGAATCCAGGGTGGTCCCCAGGGCCACCCGCGCGCCCATCTGCTGGCCCTCGGGGATGGCAAGAGGGGACGCACCACCAACCCCACGCCCGTCCCCAACCCCGTCCGCCAACCCGAGCCACGAGCCGCAGCCTCCCAGCCGACACGGCACGCCACGGGGCCCCCAGCGGCCCACCAAGCCCAGGGCAGAGCAGGGTCCCACGCAACAGCAGGCAGGCAACATCCAGCCAATACACCACCACCCAGCCAGCGATCGGCGGCGGAGCACTGGGCGGATACCCAGTTAGAGAAGAGAGGGGAAGGCGGAGGCAGGAGAACGCCGAGGAGCCGTCGTGGGGCGACGCGAGACCGTAGCCCCGACCTCCCCCCACTCCCACGGCCGGCAGCCCAGGCAGAGAGGAGGACATGCCCTGGGAGCCATGCCATAGAAAAACGTGTGGAACCCACCTACCACCCTATTATTGTGGCTGCCAGGTTCCCGGCTGGCAGCCATAACCCAGCACCTTGATGGGATTGTGAGGGGAGGGTAGTGCAATGTATGCATTAAAATAGGAGATCTTGGCTTGGGGCAGTGGGACCGCAGTATGGAAATTCAGCCCAGCTGCCCGTCCCACCGCCATTTGCCAGAGCTCTCCTGTTGCATATGATGTGTGTGGTGCGTTAAAAAAAGGTGCAGGGATGGTACAGCCTGCCGTGAGGAGGTAACCGTGAGGCATCCCCCCCACCAGGTCCCAACCATCCCACAACCTTGGTGTGTGATGCATTAAAAACAGGGGGGAGCCAGGCCAGAACTGTATGGCCCCGTCCCAACTCTCCCCGGAGAAATGAATGAGTATGTAAGTGCCAGGGTGAAAGATATTTACAGTGCTGAAGTGTGTGAGTTAAGAGGCAGGCTCGCGCGGGCGTGGCCCCGTCCACCGGAGCAGCCGGCCGCAGGGCGGGAGAAGCGCCAGGGCCCCAATCAACCCCAACCCCAGACCACCCACGGCGCACCCGCATCCGCCCACCCCTCCCCCCTCCGCCCGAGCACCCACCCCGCACCCTGAGCAGGCGCTACGGCAAACGCCGGACCAGAGGATGTCCACCTCACCAGCAAGGAACAGCAAGCCCCACCCAGGGCCCCGCAGGCCCTACGAGGCCCCGCCGACGACCCCGCCAGCAGGAGGGCAGCGGCAGCCGCCGCGGCCCAGGGAGGCGGACAGGGCCGAAGACAGACTGAGGGGACGGAGGCACAACCCCCCCAGCCCACCTGGGGGCACCTCCCCGGTATCAGGTACAAGGAGACGCGGCTCCGGCCGGGCCGTCCCAGGAGGAAACTATGGCTACCGCACACACCACCCAACCCCCGCCCCACCCCACCCCGGCCAGCCAGGGAAGGGCAGCGGCCCCCGACCGGCACCCGCACGGCACACCCACCCGCCCGCGAGACCAGCGCCCCCTGACGGGACCCACGCCCGACCAGACGCCGCCAGACAAGCCCCAGCTGAAAACCCCGGGGCTAGGACCAGCGACGGGACGGCACAGGGCAGGACGCCAGCGAACTCCACCTGTGAAACTGACAGAAGGAGAGGTTTATCAAACACCCTTAGATGTATGCCAGGGACCAGTAAAGTGTATTATTTAAGCACAGTTCCTTAATTGTTCTAAATCTGGTTATTAACATACTGTATAAGGTGTCCCAGAAAAATTGCATACGTTCCGCAGTAGCTGGCAACCAAATTGTCTATGGGTTTCTTTGTAGCTTAAACCTATGGACTGACTAATCTTTGGAGGAAGAAAATTATTTATCACATGCTGCTGGGAGTGTATAAAGCGGTTCAGGTTTAAACATATCCAGTCTTCAGCTGCAGAAGGATGCATACAACTTCCCTGGACACCCCGCGTATATCAATTTATGTATACATTTTTATTATTTTTATGGATCTCCTTCGCAGACAAGAGAGAATCCTTATTCTATGTTCATCATTCTTGCGACTGTTTCCCATTGTTGTTCATATTTGTCCATTTTATTTGACTGTTTGGCAGATATTTTTTCTAATGTTAAATATTCAATGATTAGATTTAGCCATTGGTTCATGCTAACGTTTTGTTTGTTTTTCCAATTCAGCAATATTGTTTTTTTTTTGGCTATCGTTAAACTTGCTAGTAGTGGACGGGCTTGATGGTTTGTGATATTAACTGTATTCAGATCGCCAAGCAGACAAAGAATTGGAGACAATGGAATCCTGCAGTTCAATAGGAAAGAAAGTTTCTTGGTTACCTTTGCCCAGAAATCTTATATTGGTTTACATTGCCAAAGGGCATGAAAGTATGTATCTGAAGTATCTTCGTTGCAGCTTTTACATTTATCGGATTGGGAGAACACCATTTTATGCATTTTAGATTGAGTAATATGCCATCTGTGCAGTATTTTGAACTGTATAAGTTGAAGGTTCTTCTTCTTTGTCATTATAAATGTATTTTTACAGATGTCGGACCAATAATTATTATGTAATGTTACCGGAAGGTCGTTACTCCATTTTTTTTTTTGGTAGACAAGTAGAGTTGCTACATGAGAAAGCTTGATATACTTTTGAAAGTTTTTTTTTTTTTTTTTTTTTTTGAGGATGGATATTTACTATTCTATATACGAAAGGTGCCGGGTGCTGTAATTAACTCGATTAAAAATTTTAATCGTTTGACAGCCCTAATAAATACGTCTTTGGGACACTGAAACAATTAAAAATAGGACGTATTTATACATTTTGGGGAACAAATGAGTTAATTGAGAGATCATTTGGTGAAAAAAATATTTACTCGTTTATTCCCTTCCACCAAGTGTGACAAACATGCCTGTCCAAGTCGTGGAATTAAACCAGAAACCCAGACGGATTCTGACTTGTAATGGTATCCTTTCACCACATGAGGGCCCACCGTGCAGAACGTTATGCGCTTATGCGGTGTAGCGGCCCGGTACAACCATCGGATAAATGCGTGAAGGTGTGGACAATTGAGCGGGTCACTTGTTTCTGAGGTTGCGATAAGGACTGACTCGCCATCCGCGGCGTACTCACGACACCACTCACTTCGCTCCATCTGGACTAAAAACAGGCTCCTCACGAGTGGAACAGGAACAGTGGGTGTTTCACTTCGCACTCTCTTCCTCTGTGTATCGGCCCACCCACTTCACCGCGGACAAACACGCTCACACACCGAAACTGCTCCACTTAAGCGCGTCCATCCGCACGTTCGCACGGGAGCATGGCAGCCGCCCATGGCGAATACAGAGGCTACCTGCGCACGACCATGGACGTGGAAGCCGACCACCACCGCATCCAGTCTACGGCTGGCTCGGAACACTCTCATCGGCCGCTCTTGTACGGCATCTTGGCGATCATGGGATTGCTCCAGGTGGCCTCCAGCGTGGCCATCCTGCTACACCTGACGGGTTATTTGCAGGAGGTGAGGAGTTTCTTATTCTTTTTTTGTCTTTCATTACTATATATTAGTCAACTTATTTTGCCCAGCAAGGTTAGACATGCTTTGCAGTAGTTTTATAAAGCCATTAAACAGGCAAAGTTGCGTGTCATCTGCAAGACAAAAACAAAACAATCAAAAAAGTGTGCAAGATGCGCAAAAATGCGCCTTGTTCTGCTGCTTGAGCGCGTGAATGTGCAAGGCATGCAGTATAAACAACAATTTGCTAAAAGTTCAAAAGGACTCGGGGATGTTCCAACTTGCAAAGTGCAACAACAACAAAAATATGAATCAAAATAGTTTGCACGCCTCATTTATTTTTGTCAGGTCATTAAGAAAGCTCTTCTTTTCATCTAGAAATAATATTTTCATTGTGCCACGATTGGATTTTTGGTGGTTTAGGGGGAGTTGGATGATGGTCGTGTAGAGACAAGCCAAAAGGGAGCAGACCACATTTAGTTGTGTCAGGGTGCTTTGGGTTCACCTGGAAAGCATCTGGATACGTTCTGCTGGTCTCTTAATGTGTTTATGGAATGATATGCCTTCGCTTTGTCTTCTGCATAAACGCTTTGCTGAGTGCCTTTACAAAATTCCAATCAAGAAGTGATGCTTATTTCATACTGAAATGGTGAAAATATTTATGTTGTAGATTGTATTCAAATTTACTCAGCCCATGCTCTTTAAGTAACCAGACATATTAGGATAAGAGGCACATTATTCTTGTAAATATACTGTAAGTACTCTAACAAATTGGATACATGCATTAATCCTACTGTACATGTTGCATTTACTGTAAGTACCATTTGGCTCACTGCCAAGTACAATAAACCCTCATATTGGGTTCACACCTTGTCTTTACAGGATGGAGTTTTAAAAGATCAACATTTGGGGTTTTACAATATACAGTAACGTTTGAATCTGGCATTATGCAGCTTCAGTGAAACATAGTAACCTGTTTTGAAATTTGACCATCTCAACTGTTGTTCCCACAGAGCAGAGGGATTATATCCCAAGTATTGGATGTTTTTTTGTGTGTGTGTTAAAGTCACACTTGCTGATTAAAAAAAAATAATAATAAATGAATAGCGTAAGACTACTACAACTACCGTAATTTTCGTAAGCTGCTTTTTTTTTTTTTTTTTTTTTTTTTTTTTATAAATCCTGTGGTTTATAGTCCAGTGCGGCTTATTTATGTATTTATTTGGCTTAATAGGTAACACTTTATTTGACAGCGTCGTCATAAGACCGTCATAATTATGACATGGCACTATATCATGAGCATTACTGAATGCTTATGACAGATGTCATTAAGTGTCATCCGCCAAATTATGTAATTAACTCAATTTATGCCCAGCTCGGATCTTTTACATCCATTCAAAAGTGAGATAATTTGCTGGATAACACTAAATGACATCTGTTATAAGCATTCATTCATGCTCATGACAGTGTCATGTCATAATTATGATTGTCTAATGACAGTCTTATGGCACCACTGTCAAATAAAGTGTTACCAAATACCAAAACTAGCAATTAATGAAACAACTGGAACAGTAACTGAAGAAATAATTAGCACAGAACATGAATTTTGATTGTTATTTACATCCGTAGCGCTGCAATGCACGCTAGGAGGCCTGCTGGACAACAACAGTGTTGACAGCAGGTGGCAGCAGAGGTTGACTGTCTCCCCAAAGGGAGCAGCGATGGCCAAATAAAACTTCTTGAAGCATGGTGGTTCATTTGATCTTTTACGACAGTCATATGATGCCGCTGTCAAATAAAGTGTTACCAGTTGATATCTTTTGGTGTAAATATCCCACAATACAGTTAGGACAGCTGCGGCTTATAGTACAGTGTGGCTCATCTATGAACAAATGCCGTTTTCGTGTCAAATTTGGTGGGTGGCTGCTTATAGTCTGGTGCGCCTTTTAGTGCGATGATTACGGTATTAATGTGTGTCAGTGGCCCTTGGCCCTTGGCACATCGCACAATGTCTAAGTTACTGTACATGCATGGATTAGTTGAAAAATGTTGGTGTTCAATTTACTATTGTTTTCATGTGCCATATAGTAAACTTTCAATGGGATTGACAAACAAACAGCTTGAAGCAAGCACATGTTATCTCCTATTTGGAGAACTGCTGATCTTTTTCTCTCCTCAAAGTGATGTTATGTGATTGTTTTCTGTTCCTTGACTCTGATGGAGTGAGGAGAGATTCTAAGGAATCTTTAAAAAGTAATAAATTCGCATTTCGTGTAGGTGTGAGGTTTCTTGCTTGGTCGGATTATCATCTCGTGCTGTCTGGAATTAATCGGCCAAGACAACGGAGGATTCACGATATATTTTTCTTATTCATACTGTTTATGGTTTGGCTGACAACGGTGAATACAGTAGCCATTAAAAAACAAATACAGTACACTTCATGTATGCAAGTCATGTATACATTGTATACTGCATACTTATATTAAAAAGAACTAATTACAGTATATATAGTTGTCTTTGGTTTTGCTAGCAAGTATGAGGATCATGTTGGTCTTCAAACAAGAGTTAGAAAAGAATCACGTCAGTAATAAGTTGATTGACCATGATAATTACTTTGGAATCACCTACAGGCACTGAGTCAGCAGCTGTGACTCAATGTCTGCTCCTTTATTATATATTTCCCAAATGTGCTATATATACACCATAATTTTTGCACCTGACTATAAGCCGCCACCTACCAAATTTGACACAAAAACTGCATTTGTTCATAGACAAGCCGTACTGGTCTATAAGCTGAAGCGGCATCATAAGACTGTCATAAGACCAAATAAACAACCAATGCTTCAAGAAGCTTCATTTTGCCATCACTGCTGTCTACACTGTTATCGTCCAACATACTTCCTAGCGTGCGTTGCAGTGCTACAGATGTAAATAACAAATCAAAAATTCATGTTCTGTGCTAATTATTTCTTCAGTTACTGTTCTAGTTGTTTCATTAATTGCTCCTTATGGAATTTGGTAACACTTTATTTGACAGTGGTGCCGTAAGACTGTCATTAGACAATCATAATTATGATATGACACTGCCACTTGGTGTGATCCGGCAAATGATCTCCCTTCTGAATGGATGTAAAAGATCCGAGCTGGACATAAATGGAGTTAGTGACATAATTTGCCGGATGACACTTAATGTCATCTGTCATAAGCATTCATTAATGCCAATGGTATTGTTATGTCATAATTATGACGGTCTTATGGCAGTCTTATGACACCGCTGTCAAATAATGTGTTACCTAGTAACCCAAATAAATCAACAAATAAGCCGCACAGGACTGTAAGCCACAGGATTTGAAATTAGTGAAAAAAGTAGCGGTTTATATCCCGAAAATTATGGAATTTTTTTTACAGCACTAAGTATTGTTGTAGAATGTTGACCTTCTTTTCTGCCTTTTTTGACTCAAATATGGAGTCGATGGTTCCATTTGGTATGACTACTATAGGAAAAGTGCTGATGAGAATAGCCGAAGCTAGTGACGCTAGGCTAAAATCTTTGCTCATCCACAACTAGCTGCATTCGTATTCTCAGCACCATGAAGAGGTTTGGACTGTTTTCAATCACATGCTGAGTCATTATTTGTCTGCATTGTTGGAGGTCCAGATTGGAAGCTAGGCTCAAAACTGAAAGACTAGTACTAGACATTCTCATTCATTCACTTTTATTCTATTCTACAGTGAGCCCTCATTTTTCGCGGTTAAAGGGGACCAGAACCCGCCGCGATAAGTGAAAAACCGCGAAGTAGACCCCCCCCCCCCAATTCTTTTTTTCTGTTTGTTCATTGTATTTACTCAGATTTAGTATTGGAAAGCAATACATATAATGTTTTTTCACTTCTTCCCCAAAGTATAATTAAAAAAAAAAAAACTTTTATGTACCATATCTTTCGGACTATAAGTCCCACCTGATTATAAGTCGCACCAGCCATAATACCCAACGAAGAGGAAAAAAAACATATATAATTTGCATTCCAGGGGTAAACTTACTTGATAAAATCCAACACATAGAACAGTTATGTCATCTTGAAAGGCAATTTGAAATAAAAAAAAATAAAAAAAACAATAGAGAATATCATGCTGAATAAGTGTAGAGTATGATAATGTTACATGATGCATGAACAACCAAATGCGAACGTGGCCGGTATGTTAACGTAACATAGCTATTAAGAGTTAGTCAGATAACTATAGCATAAAAAACATGCTAACAAGTTTACCAAACCATCAAGTGTCACTCCAAAACACCAAAATATCATGTGAAATGATATAATAACGTGTTGATGTAAAGCGCTTTGGGCATGGTAACCATGCAGATAAAATGCGCTATATAAGTACTGTTCATTTACCATTTAATAATTTCACACATAAGTCGCTCCAGATTATAAGTTGCACCCTCAGCCAAACTATGAAAAAAACTTATAGTCCGAAAAATACGGTATATTTATATATATTATAATAAATGGTTTTTAAGCACTTCAAATGTAGTGATTATGATATTTTATGATGTTTTAAACATTTCACTGTCGAACCAAATTATCTTTATTAAATGCTTCATTGAGTGATAATTTTATAGTTCAAGCTGCTCACTTACACACAATGATCTGTCGCAGCAACAGTTTAACAAGCTAAACGATAATTGACGCATGCGGTACTTTGACGTTATAGTTCCCAAGCATCTCTGGCAAGATAAAACCTTAACGTCTGTCAATCATCGTTAACTTTAATAAGCAACTCCAGTGCACTGCCAGACCAAGAAAAGCAGCAGGACGGAGAGGGAGAAGACGTGATCGGATCGGGACAGCTCATCTGTATTTATTTATTTTTCAATTGAAAAAAAAAAAATCCGTGATGGACTGAGGGCTCGATATTTGAAGCGCGAAGTAACGAGGGATCACTGTATTTCCTGAGATGTGAAAAGATGAGGGCTAATATTTTTCGGAGTATAGAGAAAGTTTGGAGCGGCAAAGAACACAGCTCAAACGTAAAAGTTGATCATATCGTTACCAAGTATCGTATAATTCCTACACAATCTTTTCAAATGTGTGCTAAAACAAGTAGAAATAAAACTGTTTCACCTCATGATGATGTGGCTCACTCCAACTAAAGCAGCATAAACTTCGCGTAACATTAGCCTCAAATCCATAATTGAGGAATTATCTTCAAAGGGAGGGGAAAAAAAGCGGCTAATAGTTGGAAAAAATGATAGTCAACTAATCAGTTCAAGTCAGTTTGATTGGAGACGTCTCATTTTTAAAGTCGCAGTCCTACAATAGTAACATCCATCCGTTGGTTGGATTAATACACCATCAGAGACTAGTAACATCAGGAATAGAATTAGTGGAATTGGCCCTTTAAATGGCATTATAACTCAGTCTGCAAAGACTTGGCAAAGAGTGCCGAAGCTCACAGGTTCATGACCTGCTGTTAACCACAATATGGAAGTTGGGACTGCTTGGTGGAGAGAAGACATCTGACATCCATATTAAAGAAATATGAGTAAACCTATTACATACGCTTGGCATTTATTCTTCAACTGAGGATACTTTGTTTTTATAAGAGCGCTATTTGTTGCTGGGTGTAGGCCAGCAGGGGGAGAAGAATGACGCTGTTTAATTTGACTGGTTTGGAATGGTCTAGCAATACCCATCAGTCAGACTCTTCTTTAGGGAGGAACTCTGGCAGATGAGTGCACTGTCTTTGTCAAGCTGATGACAAGGGCCGCATGCTTGCATGACTTAGGAAATTTGCGTGGAGGGCAGTCTGGCACTGGACCATCATCCATGTTCAACACCTGCATGATTTTTCCTGAAAATCCTGGCGCCAAATGTTGGAATTCTGCTCTGATAATTGGCATTAAATTTTTTTTTCCTCCTTCGTTGTGCGCAAACCCTTAAGTCTTGTTGACACAGTCACATAAGAAGAACCAAGCTTCAAATCATGTTGTCTTGTAAGCCTGCTGCTTGGGAATGCTGAGTACACTTTGGAAAATAACTTCACTCCCACACACCGTACACTTGCACAAACACATACACACTGACATTCCCCGAGACAGGCAGCCAGCCTGGATTTTATCTAGGTTTTAACGAGTAACACTACAAAATGTCAAGAAAGTGCTTACATAGCACATTCTCTGAGATGGTGTGATGATGCACTGACCTTTGCCTTTGTTCCTTTTTGTCTCCAGGTAGATTTAACCACTGCTCCACATCGGCTTATAGAAGTGAGTATAATTCCTTTTAGTAATTTTAAAGATTCTATCCAATGCCATTGACGGCATGCCTAACAAAACAAAACAATTGTACAAAAAACACTTATATTAGACATTACAAAAAACAAACGTGCTTGCATTGCAGGTAAATCTGTTCAATTAGTATCTTACTTGGCAAAAGTTTTGCTTTCTAGTAGAGTTGTCCGATATTAGTGTTCAATATTATTACGGGTAGCCTATAATATCGGCCAATGAAAGCATTTTAAAATGATATAGGATAATATCCACACTGGTTTTTCATTATCGGTTTTAGGCCAGTATGCATGTTGCCTTCAAAGTGAATGTAGAAGCTTTCTACCTTAGTACAAGGGCTAGTCACAGCTTAGCACAGCAATTATGCTTATTGACTATTAGATGTCTCCAAACTAAGGCTAGGTTCATACCGGAGGTCTTAATGCACAAATCAGATTTTTTTGTATTTCTCCGAATCGAGTCAGGCATTAACTTGAGGGTCTGAATGGAACAGGTCGCATAAAAGTGGACCATTTCAAATCCGTTGTAGGTCACTTTCGTATGTGGTTAAAATCCGATCTGGACCACATTTTTCCAGAATGTGGCTCCGCTCTGAACTGTCAAGTCCCCCAAATCGGAATTCATGCAGCAAGTACGTTAGCAAAGAGGGAGAGAGACAGGGCGCCACGTTAGCAATGGAGCTGTGCGTTAGCTTTAGCGCTTAGCATGAACGCAGATTTTAGGGAAGAGGCGAGCTTGACAACAATAAAAAAAAAAAAAAAATTCCTTGCACGGCCGAGAGTCGGGGGAAACTGTCCGTATATATGTGCGTCATCAATCCATATAAACTTTGAATTTAAGACTAAACGGGGGTTTATTTATGTATTTTATTTGTGTCCTCTTTTTGGAAATCAAAATATGATCATCCCAGAATGGCGTTGAGCCAGCATTTGTTTTGATGCTCCTGCACATGCGGGTCAGTTTACACAATGCATCTCCGACTGCGAATTAGTGCACATACGTGATGCTTGAACGGGCTCAATGGACATAGGCAGTCTGAACAGGCATGCCAAAAAAACAGATATGACAAAAAATCGGAATTGTGCATTAAGACCTGCGGTATGAACCTACCCTATGATGCTTGTTATTTGTTATGCGAGCTGACCATTTGCAATCATAGTGCAAAATTTAAATGAACAATGCAAGTAATTGAAAATTATTGAAAAATAATGAATATGTTAAGTCTACGACCGCACATAGTATATCGATTTGATATCGGTAATGGAATTTTGGAGTTGGACAATATTAGTATATCGTTTAAAAAGTCATTATTGGACAACTCTACCTTCTAGAATTATTGTCAGCATCATTTTTTTCCTTATAAAAGCTGCCTGTGATTGAAAAAACATAATTTATCCAAGATATGCACACAAAAGTGTCAGTCAGGATTATGATGTCCACAAAGTTTGACTAATTGCAACACAAGAGTGAGCCGGGAGGTGTACTTAAAGGGCCCACTGTAATTGAATTTGAACTTGGATGCCAATCAAAACAGCAGCATTTACCAAGAAGTTTGAACAGTCCCTCAGGGGAATTAAAGCATAAAGTCTTGCTTCATTGTTGAATGATGATAATAAATTTTTGGGAGACTGCGTCTTCAATGAAAAGTTGTATTAATTAAAATTTGGAGACTCGGGCTCATTAATAAGACTATTAATTAATCGATCAACTCAAGTAATTTGATTAGAAAAAAAGCTTCAAATCAAATTTTGCTGCTTCGAGGATTCGTCTAGTAAGAGTTATAATACTGTAGTTTGTTTTGAAAGTGTTTGCATTTAGTTTTGTGGATTTGGGTGGATACACTGCCCTCTAGAGGCAACAGTCCACATGACATAACTCATCTATGGATCCAGCTGCTCCCTGTTAAGACGAACATAACGTTTTAAGTTTTTGTTTGAGCTCATTTGATTTTAATGTATTCGTAATTTAGTTTAGAGATATATTTAGCATTTGTTGGGGGGGGGGAATGTGTGTTGGAATGACTTGAAAGGAGCATTGTAAAAAAAAAAAGTTAGCATTTAAGCTAGCGAACTTTTGCTATGCAAGTTAGCCAATTGTTCTGTTGTTGTACTTCGATCCTCATTTACCGTATTGGCCCGAATGTAAGACGGTGTTATTTGCATTGAAGTAAGACTGAAAAAGTGGGAGTCGTCTTATATTCGGGGTCAAGACATTATACCCACTCACGACGCTAGATGGCGCCAGATATCAATTAAGTGAATGCTGAACTTGAGGAGTAATATTCTGTCATGACAGATCTCAGCTACTCTCAAGTTTAACCAGTTTGCATTATTTTATGGCAATGTTTTTCCTTATTCAGATTAGTTTCAAGACTGCAGTTACAGTTAGACTTCACTTTGATGGTCAATGCAGTTATTGCAGTTTTGTTGTTTTATCACAATAGATAACATTTCAAAAACCAAAAGCCATTCATTTACGAATGTAATTGCACTTTAGTTTACATATTTAAATGTTCAGATATCAAGATTTGAATAAGGCAAATTAACATACTTTTTCTCTCAAATATATTGTTATAATCATTTGTTTCAGATGTACTGTAATTATCTCCTGTATAAAAATTAATTTGGTGTTTAAAAAGTCTTTTTTCAAACTTGAGTCTTGAAAAAGAGGGGGTTGTCTTATAATCAGGGCCGTCTTATATTCGGGCCAATACTGTATTTTTTTTTTTTTTTTTTTTCTACCATTTGAGGCTAAGCTTAGGTATTTTAATTTATTTTTAAATTCATTTATTGTTCTTGTGAAATGAAAGTGCAATTCTGCATAGTTTGAAAAAAACACTTGGGTATTTTATTTTTAAATTCATTTATTGTTCTTGTGAAATGAAAGTGCAATTCTGCATAGTTTGAAAAAAACACTCGGGAATTTTATTTTGTATTCACATTTAATGCTCTTTTGAAACTGCAATCTTAGCAAGCCTTTGTTTTACATCTCCTAAAATTTATTCTGCAAGGCACTAATTCTTTGTAATCTGCTTACTCGATTATTCGAACTACATAATCAATTAATTAATTGATTACTTAAAAAATTGCTAGCTGCAGCCCTACTTTGCATTCAAATGAAATACATGCTACAGGTATCAGTGTTTATTTACAATATACTGCATAATCGTGTCTGTTCAAATAAAGGCCGTACCCAACAAACAAAAGATCAGATGTAAGCCATGTGTTCGATACCTGGGCCTTTAGTGGGGACTTGATACTACCAGTATCACCTGGCAATTCTAGAAAAGTTGGACTGTGTGTACATGCTCAGACGCATTAAAACTTAATGGGAACCACTAATCTACTATGCTTCCTAGTCCAGGATTCACAAATGTAATGGTGTTTTCCTTGGTTCATGTCACACCTGAAGGAATCTGACCTTTTAGCCAGATTGCCGTAATCACGCCAGCCGAACCGCGCTAGCACAATTCCAACGACCCGGGTCGGCGGAACTCCGACAACCCGGCCAAAAGGCGCGTTCACCTTAGTCTTAACCCGTTGTATGGACTCTATTTTAAAAGTTGAAGAAAGGATTGAAAACACAAGTTGAGAATTTATTCCAAGTCGGCAGCAATTATACAGCACATAGAGACCCAGGCGAGGAGGCAAACTGGATCCAGGGTCACCATATCAAGAGTCAACAAAAGATTCCTGAGAAAAATGACAACGACTAGTTAAACATTCAGTCTTTTAAAGGCTCTGGTGAGGCGGGCTGTGGTCCGAAAGAAGTGTGTGTTTGGGCATTGTTTAGGATTATTCTCTGTGTGGATTAGGCTGGAGGGTTTCGGGCGTTACTTTTGTCAGGGCACCGAGAGTTTAGGAGATTTCCATCTTAGCGCCACGTGAGTGCTGAGTGTCAGCTTCTCAGTCGCGGGTTCCTCGTTATCAGATGTTCCTTGTGGCAAGACAAGATGTCCCATAATTTGTTCTGGACTGTCCAGAAGAGCTGATTACGGGATTTGGTGGTGCAAACATGGGCTTGTAGGTGCCTTGCCTATCACCTGCTTGTCAGCATCAATCTTGCTGAGTCAGCTGCATGACGTGTGCGTTGGGCTTCCGTGGTCAGAAGGCGTCCTATATCTGTTCTGCCCTTATCTGCCCGTTGTCCTGGCACTGAAAATTCTAATGATTTCAAGTCCAACTGTTCATAATATAATTCTATATATATTCTGCTTGTTTTTCTTAAATTATGATTATAATTGCTATTTAATTTTATATTGGGTGTGTTAGAGTAATACCAACAGTCAAAAAGTGATCACGACAAAAGATACTATTCCCTTCACACCTCTACAAAATCTCATAGCATTAATTTTAGTAACAATCCTGTAAACAGAATAAAAGTACACAGTAAGAACCTTGTTTTTTTCTGTTGCGCAAGCTAGTGGTCAGCAGCTCCAGGGAGGAAAGCCGCATCAGTTGTAAGACACTATTGTCTTGCCTGAGCTAGCGTCACACAAATGCGCTGGGAACACGGTGTACAGCGCTTAACGTTCAAAGGTTTGACGTTCCAGGACATTGGAAGAATTTTCATGTATAAAACAGCTTAAAGCCTCTGGTTGGTTCTCAATATTACATTTTACAACTTTATACTGATATTTTGATTGTTTTTGATGCGCGTTTAAAAGAAATGATTTGATGCTCAAGCATTTTAAAGAGTAAATGGTAAATATCCATCTAAACGTACATTTTAATATTCCTCTTTTAAACAGGGGGTCACCGCTTGATTCTTTAGATCAAGGGTGTCCAAACATTTTGCAAAGGGGGCCAGATTTGGCGTGGTAAAAATGTGGGGGGCCGACCTTGGCTGACGTCCTTTACGTAGAACAATATATTTAACCAAAATTTAGCTAGCAATTCAGTGTGTCAAATTTGCTTTATTTTATTTTTTTTAATGAATAATTTCAACAATCTCCCAACTAGCCTTTGTGGCGTTCTCTTTCGACTCTCGGGCTCTTGCAAAATACTACTGCTGTGAAATAAAACTAGCTTCAAGTTGCTACAATTTCTCACTGCGTATCTTCCCTGTAATCTTGTCGTACATGTCAGCGTGTCTTGTTTGGTAATATCGCCTCACATTAAAATCTTTAAAAACAGCAACTGTCTCTTTGCAAATGAGGC
This sequence comes from Corythoichthys intestinalis, assembly GCF_030265065.1. NCBI lineage: Eukaryota > Metazoa > Chordata > Actinopteri > Syngnathiformes > Syngnathidae > Corythoichthys > Corythoichthys intestinalis. Next base: position 18,478,706 of record NC_080406.1, read on the forward strand.
AAGACACAGTTGTTGCGTATTTTAGTGAAGAAATAGTCCAATTTCCACCCATCCATGAAGCGTCGGCCGTCACAACTTTCTTTTTTTATTTGTTGATTGTCGCCATTTTAGAAAATGGAAGTAATGGGTCACACGGAGTAATGTTGCTCAGCCCTTAAATACCTGCAACATGAAGCAATTATCAGAGAATCTGATGAGAATTTGAAAAATAAGGTCCTAATGAAACCTTTTTTTTACACATTTGTAAAACGAAATGTCAAAATGAATGTATAATAAGCGCTCTAATATCTATAACCTATGCTAAATCATGTTTTTTTTCTCATGGAACCTGCATATGCATGCGTTGACTTGCATCGATCATATTATTTTTCAAAAAGAAATGTCAAAATTCTAAATTAATCTCAAAATGATGAAATTTTAGGTGTATCAAATGTGATACATTTAGCGATAAAGGGTTAAAGTGCTGCTGCCTTTTAGTGGGTAAATGAAGAGCAGCATTTCGTGTAAGCTACTTCGTATGCTGGTTGCAGTACTGCTGACCAATTTATTAAGTCTGTATGCGGGCCAGACGTTATTGATTTTAAGACAGAGGCTGGGGGCCAGATGAAATTTGACCACGGGCCGCATTTGGCCCCCGGGCCGGACTTTGGAGATGTCTGCTTTAGATTGTTGAGGTAGGACAACACACAAAGTCTTGACTCGGCCATCATTCGCTAATAGACTAAAGTATTCCAATTTCTTTTAAGTGAATCTGCATGGACACCAGTGCTGTTTCCGATGAAAAGAACAGTCAGCCCATGTTGCGCCTAAGGTCCGTCATGAGACTGCTGCATTGGGTGGACCAGTTTTAGTCCGTCATTTGAACATTTTGTTGAGAGACATGAGCATATGTCAAGTTTTATCCAGGGAATAATATGCAAAACTAGTTACTAATTAATAGTGAACTGAAACCACAGGACCAAGTGTGTGCCATCACGTTGACCTTATTTGACATTTATTCTCCTAAATAGCAACAGCAGGGTTCTAGAACTGTGATGATCTTCTTTCTTTCCCTTTTGGCTTAAGCTTGATCTCACCGCAGTAAATTATAGTCTTCAATCACTCCCTGTCCTCTGCTCCAGCTACCTGTACTGTATTTTTCGGACTATAAGTCGCACCAGCCCAAAAATGCGCAATGAAGAGGAAAAAAGAACCTCTAAGTTGCACTGGAGTATAAGTCGCATTTTTGGGGTAAATTTAATTGATAAAATCCAACACATAGAACAGATATGTCATCTTGAAAGGCAATTTAAAATAAAAATACAATAGAGAACAACATGCCGAATAAGTGTACAGTATGATAATGTTATATGATGCATGAACAAAGAAATGCGAACGTGGCCGGTATGTTAACGTAACATAGTTATTAAGAGTTATTCAGATTACTACAGCATAAAAAAACATGCTAACAAGTTTACCAAACCATCAGTGTCACTCCAAAACACCAAAATTACATGTGAAATGATATAATAATGCGTTAATAAATTCACACATTAGTCGCTCCAGAGTATAAGTCGCACCCACTTCCAAACTATGAAAAAAACTGCGACTTAAAGTCCGACAAATACGGTAAATCTTTCTCCTTTACGTCTGTGAATGTGACGTAAATCATGCAATACTGTGCACACCTGAGAGGGACTCCTACCACTATCTCGTCTTAACTTGCATTTTACATGTACTTTTAAAAAAAAAATTTTTATACTCTTAATTTTATTGTAGGTGACAGATGCGTCAAGTTTCAGATGAAATGATTTGAGCTTGGTAATGTATTAAATAATTCTCCACCAACCAACAAGGATAGGTTTTGAAGAACCACCTGCAAGGCTTGGTTTCATTAAATCAACTGTCATGTGGTTATCACTATCATTGTATAGCACCTAGGGCAGCAGCTATCGACTATTTTAGTAATCGAGTATTCCACTGAAAATTCCATCAATTAATCAAGTAATCGGATGAAACATATTTTTTTACGTGAAGAGCAATCATAAATATACATGAGAAAACAATACATTTCACCTAATATTGAACCAATTGAACCAATTTTAGACAATGTATTTATTTTAGATGTACAGTGGGGCAAATAAGTACTTAGTCGACCACTAATTGTGCAAATTCTCCTACTTAAAAAGATTAGAGAGTCCTGTAATTGTCAAGATGGGTAAACCTCAACCATGAGAGACAGAATGTGGAGAAAAAACAAAATAGTAAATCACATTGTTTGATTTTTAAAGAATTTATTTGCAAATGATGGTGTAAAATAAGTATTTGGTCAATACCAAAAGTTCCTCTCAATACTTTGTTATGTACACTTTGTTGGCAATAACTGAGGCCAAACGTTTTCTGTAACTCTCCACAAGCTTTTCACACACTGTTGCTGGTATTTTGGCCCATTCCTCCATCCGGACATCCTCTAGAGCAGTGATATTTTGGGGCTGTCGTTGGGCAACACGGACTTTCAACTCCCTCCACAGATTTTCTATGGGGTTGAGATCTGAAGACTGGCTAGGTCACTCCAGGACCTTGAAATGCTTCTTACGAAGCCACTCCTTTGTTGCCCTGGCTGTGTGTTTGGGATCATTGTAATGCTGAAAGACCCAGCCACGTCTCGTCTTCACTGCCCTTGCTGATGGAAGATTTTCACTCAAAATCTCTCGATACACGGCCCCATTCATTCTTTCCTTTACACAGATCAGTCGTCCTGGTCCCTTTGCAGAAAAACAGCCCCAAACCATAATGTTTCCACCCCCATGCTTCACAGTGGGTATGGTGTTCATCGGGTGCAATTCAGTATTCTTTCTCCTCCAAACACGAGAACCTGTGTTTCAACAAAAAAGTTCTATTTTGGTTTCATCTGACCATAACACATTCTCCCAGTCGTCTTCTGGATCATCGAAATGCTCTCTAGCGAACCGCAGACGGGCCTGGACGTGTACTTTCTTCTGCAGGGGGACACGTCTGGCAGTGCAGGAATTGAGTCCCTGGCGGTGCATTCTGTTACTGATAGTAGCCTTTGTTACTGTGGTCCCAGCTCTCTGTAGGTCATTCACTAGGTCCCCCCTTGTGATTCTGGGATTTTTGCTCCCCGTTCTTGTTATCATTTTGACGCCACGGGGTGAGATCTTGCATGGAGCCCCAGATCAAGGGAGATTATCAGTGGTCTTGTATGGCTTCCATTTTCTAATAATTGCTGCCACAGTTGATTTCTTTACGCCAAGCGTTTTACCTATTGCAGATTCAGTCTTCCCAGCTTGGTGCAGGTCTACAATTTTGTCTCTGGTGTCCTTCGACAGCTCGTTGGTCTTGGCCATAGTGGAGTCTGAAGTGTTACTGACTGAAGTTGTGGACAGGTGTCTTTTACACCGATAATGAGTTAAAACAGGTGCCATTAATACAGGTAACAAGTGGAGCCTAGTTAGACCTCGTTAGAAGAAGTTAGACCTCTTTGACACCCAGAAATCTTGCTTGCTTGTAGGTGACAAAATACTTTTTTTTTCCACTCTAATTTGGAAATAAATTCTTTAAAAATCAAACAATGTGATTTTCTGGGTTTTTTCTACATTCTGTCTCTCATGGTTGAGGTTTACCAATGTTGACAATTACAGGCCTCTCTAATCTTTTCAAGTAGGAGAACTAGCACATTTGGTGGTTGACTAAATACTTATTTGCCTCACTGTACATGATGTTCACCTTGGTCTCCAGCTTGAAATGCTCCCACACTTTTGACATTTTCTGCTTTTTCTTGGTGCCTTTCTCTTCGCTTTTGTTGGCTTCTGCGTCGTTTACTCTATATTCATGCGTGGTTCAAATCAAATATATCCGCCGCCTCTTCCTTCTTCCTCTACTCACATGACTTCAGCGCATTGTGCCGCATTAAAAGTAGTCTGGGCAAAACGTCATGCTTAGAGCTGTTAAAATAAAACGATTCCTCGAGGCGGAGAAAATGCGTCGATCAATTTTTAAAATCGAGTTACGCAAATTATTTGAGTCATCGTTTCAGCTCTAATAGCACCTTACTGTTTGATAAAAGCTGAATGCTCTGATTCATTGTAACCTGACCATTTTGGAAGGGAGAGTCCTCCACTTGTGTCCCCTTTTTTAAAGGTTTTTGGCTATAATTTCTCAAATGGATCTTCTGAGTGTTTGCCTTGCCTAAATTGGGGGTTTTGACTAGGGGATGTTGATGATTTTTGTTAAGTTTGGGCCTGTGATTACCTTTTTGGTCTGTCATTTATGTCCACTGTCCATGTTCTCTACTTTCAAACCATTGAAAATTTTGTATGTACTTTTCTTTCACAACTTCTAGTTCGTGCTGTAGTCAATTGATGGGTTCATTCCTAATCTTATCCATCCATATTTCTCAACTAGAGAATCTCAGAATCTTCGACTTTGCCACCTGCAATTCCATCATCTGTTATATAGTAGCATCTCACTACAGTACCATGCTGTAATCTGTCATTCTATTTTACATTGGTGCTCATTTGCACCTGATGTACATTCACTGGTGGTATTTGATACGTCGCAAGGTTAAGGGCTTGATCCCTCCCCAAATGTCTTTCACGCTTGCTTTTCTAGATTCTTGATATAAATTTAAAGAGAGTTTCATATTGAGATACTATTAAGACATACAAAAAAAACCGTAAGAGATTTGTAATTTACTTTTTTTCATCTCACTTTGTCACTGCAATGTCACAAGTGTGAAAAGAAATTGAGAAATATTAAAAAAGACAGATTAATTTTGGTAACACTGGCACTGTTTTTCATAGCGTAATGCACACAACCGTTTTTTATTTAGACTCCTCCGTCCTTGAAAATAGAATCCTCGTAAACTGAAGAGAAAGCAAAACACCCACTTGGCTAATCCTTTAATTCCTGCTAATCTGAGGTTTTGTGAATTATGATGTCTCAATTTGAAGTTCGATGTTAAGTGCACCATTTACTCAAGTTTATTGGAAGGGTTGTACTGACTCATCATATAAGCATTTGTTGGAATATCATTTTATTTGCCAACAATTCTCAGAAATTGAGAAGGAACATTCACACACACTTCTTTTATATGTTCAGTCAAGTTTATTTTTACAACCATAAAACACTAAAAGATCACAAAGGGCTTCAGAGACAATTGACATAAAATGCTCAAGAAGTAATTAACAATAAATTGAATCTGCATCAACTAAAAATTAAAAAATATAATAAAAAACAATTAGCCTAATCAATAAAGACATTCCCTGATCTAATGCTTGAGAAGGGTCCGCAAATGAGAGGGATACCCCTTTCAGGATGACAAAGCAGTGATGGATGCCAACAATACCAATGAGCTAACTAATGTAACTGACCTCACCCCCACCACACACCCCTGGCAGACACATAGCCTGTAATCTTTTACTAAAGAATGGAAATGCAATAATGGAATCATCTTTACTGTTAAAATTTGGATATACAATCACACACCCCCAAAATATTTTTAATCAGTCAACAAAAAGACTGGGCTGGGGGGTGGGGTGTCCAAACTATTCCACTGCAGTGGGTGCTGGATTTCATTCCAACAAAACAAGACAACACCTTTTCACCAATCTGGTGTCTTACAAATGCAGGTGGTGCTTGTTATAGCAGAAAGTTAATTAGTTTAACCGTCTGCACTCGATTGGTAGGAACAAAAACCAGGACCCACAGCGGCCCTTGAGGACCAGTTTGGACACCTCTGGTCTAGGGTGTACATGACAGAAGTAACTGTCAAAGTTGGTAGCATTGTAAATGTAAAAATTCAGTGTTTGAATTACAGTAGTACCTATCCCATCACATGATCAGAAATCGGGCTGATCGCGCCATTTTTCAAAGTATCGGATTTGGATGAAAAGGATCGGGTTTTTAATTAAAGAAATATATTGATCAGAGGTTGCACTAGACTTTTTCGTTGTCTGTCATTTTGACTGACAGTGTCATAAAAATCCGGTCATAATCTATTTTTACCCGTCACTTACAAATTTTAAAATGATAATAATGACATATTCAATAGTATTTAGTTTTCATTCATTTTTAATTAATATTCTGTCCAAACAAGCTTAACAAGAGGCAAACAGACAGCGGAGTGCACCAATCAGCGACGGGCAGACATGCCGTTAGCAAAGTGACGAGGGCAGGACGAGGGACTTGCGCGCGGAAGTAAACATACGAGGAGAACGGAGTTTATTCAACATGGCTAGCGCGAGACAGACTGTTGTCAATGTCTCGTGTCGATGTGTTTTAGCTCATTTAAAACTGAATTTACCGCGGATTGGAACATATTCTCGGCTCTCCCGCCATCCGTGTTGTTGTAGAGACGACTTTCGAGGCGCAAGAGTGACGTTGCTCGTGAAGAACCACGTCACGCAAATAAACAAATCTGATTTGTCGATTGATTTTATACCTACCCGAGAGGCTGTGTCCCAGACTTTTCTCTCAGTGTTTGAAAAATACAGGGAGAACAGTCTGGCCGTGCCAGGCAAACACTCAATTGCCTTGACATTTTTCCGAGTAAGGCCAACGACGTCATGCATCAAGAGAGACAGTAGCTAATTAATATGCTCACTCGCCACCCTGTGGTCTGGGGTGTGAATTGCAACCTGTCAAAATGACGGATGGACTTCAGTTTTTTCCGTCACCGTTTAAAAAAAAACGGTCAACAACGGAAAATATTCGGTTAACGCGACCCCTGATATTGATTGTTTCTCTACTTCATGCGCGTGCAGCATTCACTCTCCCTCCTGCTGCTTTTCTTGCTGACCAGTGCACTGTAGTTTGCTGCTTGTTAAAGTCAACGATGAGTGACAGCTGGTGAAGCTTTGATGTTGCCAGAGAAGCCTGGGAGTGCTGACTTGAAAGAGGCAACATCTGTCAATCATCGTTGAGCTTGTTAAACACTAGCTTGTTCTCTCTTAAGTGTTCTCAGCAGCCTCAGCGGATTTGAGTGGACTCACTCAATGAAGCATTTAATAAAGGCAAGGGTTTTTATACGTTATTCTTGTTTAAAAATTATTCAGTGGGACAGTGACATGTTTCAACAACTTATTGTACCAACTTATTATAACTTGACAACTTATCATAATTATTACATTTGAAGTGCTTAGAAATTCCAGGACCTTGTTTGTAAGTCGAAATGTTCGTACGTCGAGCGGGATTTTCCCTTAAGAATACATTATAATTAGGGCTGTCAAAATTATCGCGTTAACGAGCGGTAATTAAGTTTTTAAATTAATCCCGTTAAAATATTTGACGCAATTAACGCACAAATGCCCCGCTCAAACCGAATGAACAAAATGCGAGCACAGTGAAAGGTGTACTTGTTGTGTTTTTCGGAATTTTGCCGCCCTCTGCTGGCGACTGGGTGCGACTGTTTTTATAGGCAACAGCACCCATGAGCATTGTGTAAGTAATTATTGACATCAACAATGGCGGGCTACTAGTTTATTTTTTGATTGAAAATTTTAAAAATTTTATTGAAACGAAAAAATGAAGAGGGGTTTTGATATAAAATTTCTATAACTTGTCTTTTAAGAACTACAAGTCTTTCTATCCATGGATCGCTTTAACAGAATGTTAATAATTGTAATGCCATCTTGTTGATTTATTTTTATAATACTGTAAATACAGTACTTATGTACCGTATGTTGAATGTATATATCCATCTTGTGTCTTATCTTTCCATTCCAACAATAATTTACAGAAAAATATGGCATATTTTATAGATGGTTTGAATTGCAATTAATTGCGATTAATTACGATTAATTAATTTTTAAGCTGTAATTAATTCGATTAAAAATTTTAATCGTTTGACACCCCTAATTATAATGCCATTAATTTGTTCCACAGCCCGAACACCTACACTAATTGCGTAATAAATACTGATGGTACTGTTACAAATTACAGTTACACATAGCTAAACAAATAAATTATAAATAAAAATCAAAATAATATAATAATAATAATAATAATTCCTGTAATAATGTAACGAATCGAGTTCTAATGTGGCGGACGTTTTTTGTGTGCTGTCCCTGAACACACTGCGTGGCTGACGTAACGGTGAGTTAGAGAGTGCGGTAGAGATTTTACTTTCTCTTTCAATGTTTTATTGCTGACGTCAACTGCGGCGGACAGTAGGCGTGTTGTGTTGCAGAAGTTGGTGGAATAAATTATTAGAAACATGACGAAGCTAGTGATTCCTTTTGCGATGTTACCACAGTAATAATTGTCACCTTAACGGAGAACCGCCGAGATCGTACACATTCTACGGCCGTATTGTCGAGCCAGTTCATGGATATGGACACCATGCTCATATTTTTTCTATTATTTCCATCTTCATTTCAATGGTAAGCGTCACCTTTTTTCTTTTTCACCACCTGCACTAACCTTGGAACCCGTGTTTTCTCTCACAAGAAGATCCGCCGTGCGTCCGTCTTCCGGCAAAACAAAGAAACTGCGGCGCTGTCATAAATTGTCGTATTTCGAGAAATAAATGGCGTGTCAGATTTTATGTCTGATGTCGAAAAGATCGTATGTCGAAGCGATCATATGTCGAGATACCACTGTACATAAAAGTTTCTTTTTGTGTTTGTTTTTTTTTTAATTGGGGATGAAAGGGAAAAACATGTCTTATATGTATCTCTTTCCAATGCTGAATCTGAATAAATACATAAAACACACCAAACAATTGTTTTTTTTTCGGCATCAGATCGCGACTCCAAATCAGGTGACTCTGACTCGAATGCAAAAATATGCGATCGGGACATACCTAGTTTGAATCTCATCTTGGGTGGATTTTTTTTTTCTACCACTCCAGCTTCCTCCAAATTCCAATGGCACACATGTAAGGTTCACTAAAAAACTGAACTGTCTATGGGTTTGAGTATACTAGAAAATTGTTACTCATATGTGTCCTGTGTTTGGCTGGCGACAAGTGATAAAATATACTGTATATATATACTGTATACCGTGTTATTGGCCCGAATATAAGACGGCCCTGATTATAAGACGACCCCCTCTTTTTCAAGACTCAAGTTAGAAAAGACTTTTTGAACACCAAATTAATTTTTATACAGAAAATAATTACAGTACATCTGAAACAAATGATTATAACAATATATTTGAGAGAAAAGGCATGCTATTTCGCCTCATTCAAATCTTAATATCTGAACATTTAAATATGTAAACTAAAGTGCAATCACATTCGTAAATGAATGGCTTCTGGTTTTTGAAATGAAAATAAACCAATCTATTGTGATAAAACAACAAAATTGCAATAACTGCATTAACCATCAAAGTGAGGTCTACTGTAACTGTAGTCTTGAAACAAATCTGAATAAGGGAAAAACATTGCAATAAAATAATGCAAACTGGTTAAACTTGAGAGTAGCTGAGAACTGTCATGACAAAACATTACTCCTCAAGTTCAGCATTCGCTTCAATGATATCTGGCGCCATCTAGCGTTGTTGAATGGGTATAATGTCTAGACCCCGAATATAAGACGACTCCCACTTTTTCAATCTTATTTCAATGCAAAAAACATCGTCTTATATTCGGACCAATACGGTAATAACCAGTATAGAAAATTGATCGATAGAACTGTCACAGGCACCAATAAAAGAGGCATTGGATGGTATCAATCATGAGTAAAACTGAAACTTACATTGGCGCGACTGTAAAGATTTTAAGTAGTGAATTAATTCATTTATACCGAAATCTAATATTATTAATTTTATGCAACAAAAATGCCTCCAGGCTGGCCCCTGAATGTCGAAACCCCATTGGTGATTTGGCCTCACCATGGCAACAACGGAGATGTTTTTCTCCTTATCACCTGCCAGAATTGTAGCAGCAATACAATTTATAGGAGTATGTTGATGTTCAGGGTGTAAATATTGCTGCTTGAAAGCCAGCCGTGAGTTGGCGGTAACTGTTTACTTGCTTGGAAACCGTGTTTGGACTGAATGAGACAGTGTGTGTGCATTCTGTCTCGACAGCCTTCAAGTACACACACTAAAAGACTCGACAATTATTTCAAGTGACAGCTGTGGTGAAACATATAATGCATTTATTGCTGGTGTTTTTGAGCTGGTTTGTCTTTTACATTTTCACTGGCCTTTTGTCACAATTTGTCGTCTCGACTGGTTTTTGCGGTAGGAAGTGCAGACGGAGCCGGTGCTAAACGCATTGAAAGATACCAGGAAGAACCAACACCTCAAGAACCAGAAGAAACCACCCTCCGCCCACCTACACATCAAGGCGGATAAACAGTATGCAAGGAGTGAGTCCTAATCACATAATATAAGTGCATGGAACTCAAAATGTTGTGACTCTTATTTTTTTAACCATGAAATTGTTCTTCTAACACCGTTCTCTAACAAATCCCTAAACGCACTAACTAAACAAACAAAACATTTACTGACTTGCTTGAATGAGGGAAAGGAAGCAGAATGTGAAAGTACAGTAGAATAGTGAAAGTGTTTATATTGAAATGCTGAAGCCAACTGTAACAAAATAAAGATTAGTCAGCAGCATATCATTAAAACACTCACTCCCAAAGCAGCTCGTTACCGATTGCATCGCTCCCTGCTACAGCCATTTTAGACAGCCTAACAGTTGGGTTTGAATTAATTGCAGATGTTGCTGGCATCATGAATATCAATACCTGACAAGTGCCAAGCAGTACTAGTCCTTAGCTATTAGTGTTACTGGTACAACACTAAAATGACATCATTGGGGAATACCGTAATTTTCGGACTATAAGGCACACCTGACTACAAGCCGCCACCCACCAAATTTGACACGAAAACAACATTTGTTCATAAATAAGCTGCACCGGAGTATAAGCCGCAGCTGTCTTCACTGTATTATGGGATATTTAAACCAAAAGATATTAACCGGTAACACTTTATTTGACAGCAGTTTCATAAGACTGTGATAAGATCAAATGAACCACCATGAAGCTTTGAACCAATGGGCTGCAAAGCTTCGTTGCTTCAAAAAGTTTCATTTAGCCATTATTTCACCTTTAACGGAGCCAGTCAACCTCTGCTGCCTCTTGCTGTCGACACTGTTGTCATCCAACATGCCTCCTAGCATGCATTGCAGTGCTAAAGAGGTAAATAACAATCAAAATGTATGTTCTGTGCTAAATATTTCTTCAGTTAATGTTCCAGTTGTTTCATTAATTGTTATAGTTACGGTAATTGGTAACACTTTATTTAACAGTTGTGTAATAAGACCATCATACTTATGACATGACACTGCCATGAGCATTAATGAATGCTTCTGACAGATGTCATTTTGTGCCATCAAGCAAATGATCTCACTTTTGAATGGATGTAAAAGATACGAGCTGGCCATAAATGGAGTTAGGGACATAATTTACCGGATGACACTTAATGACATCTGCCATAAGCATTCATTAATGCCCATGAGAGTGTCATGTCATGATTATGGTGGTCTAATGGCAGTCTTAGGGGCCGTTTACATGGTGACTCTACGAGAATACGAAAAATTTCACATTTGTATTTGCGTCTCCATTTGAACAATGTCGCAATTCCGCATGAAAACGATGTAGTATTCATGCCAGGCCCTAGGGGGCAGTGCAGATTTACAGGGCGACAGAGAATGATGCACTTTGACCCCACCAAACTCCCTCAGCCCGGAAAAAAATATGCCCGCCCACTCGAAGCAATGTCATTTTTCTTTTGTTCAAAAAGGCACAAAAATTAAAACGTTCAACATATTTAATTTAAAAATATTATTAAGACAGTAAATTAAAGCCGACATGCCGCCATATTTGCTATATTTAATGTTTAGTAGCACCGCTGCGCACGCCCAATGTGATGTGTACGAGTGCTGACGTTACGGCGCGGTCTCGCGCCACAGCAGCCTTTGATATGCATGCCGAGGAAGCCCCCCTCAACCCCCCGCAATCGGATTCTTCCACTTTGGAGGCAGGATCCAGAATTTTTCGTCTTCGCCGACACCATATGCACGCGAGGCGAAATAACGTGCAGATGCTGTGCAAAACGTACTTTTTGAGATCTAGTTTTAAACCACGGGCGTCTTAGACAAGATGGCCGCCAGCTACGCACACTGCCATAAAAAAGGAGCACTTGTTGCCCTTTCCAAGATAATGATAGATGTCTAATCGTTTGGCATCCAATCATCCATCTGCTGTGAATTTCAATAAGTTTTTTACAAGTAGACATTCAATCCATTTGAAGCCGGAGAGTGCCAGCGAATGAACAAATATCCAACCCTCCCTCTTCAAATGGATTGCACCATAGACTTCACTATCAGTTGACGGGAAACACGGCGAGGAGTCGCTCCATAGGGGGCCTATTTTGAAAAACTTAAAATTAAAAAGTTTTTAAAACCAAAGCTGCTTGCGACCTAAAACCGAAACAGGTACCTCCCTTAGGCATATACTGTATGAGTCCCTATGAGCTGCGACATAAAAAAAAATCAGTGATTCCCTAATAAAATATAACAAAACTTAAAATGGCTATAAAATTCTCAGATGCACAAAAATCACCAAATGCAGGGATAATCACCTATATTATTAGGATGAATAGCAATATTTAATATATCATATAAGTTTTTGCCCAAAATAGCAACTTAATGTTTTTGTATTTAGTGCAGTTTTTTACCAAATAATATATCTCTCAATTTTCACATCAGAAACTTAATATTTGAGGAAAGCATGCAGAATTATCTTAATTTTACTTAAAAAATAAAAATGAAAATTTTGCTTTTGTTAACTTATTTGGGTTCAATTCATGTGTAACTATTGTCTCAATATGTCTTGCCGGCTATCTAGCCCTCGTCGTTTTTAGGTTGAAATATTACATAAAACTAAACAAGTTAAGCCGATTTTTTTGTACACACACAGAAATGTCTAGATTACTATTTTTTTTTACCAAAAAACGGGCAGTTGGCCAAAAATTACCTGATTATTTGAATGTAAAGTTACGCTATTGTATATGGATACAAAATCCAACATGGCGGCCATCACAAAACAAAGAGCTTTTTAAGTTCAAAATTCTTGTAAACAAATGTGTAAGTAAATTAAAACAGTCTAGATTCTTGATTATAAGCAAAAAAAAAAGGGGCAGTTATCATTAATTTTACGTAAATATTTCACGCTACAAGTTATGCTAATTTTTTCCATTCATTTAACATTTTTCACGTTTCAAAGTGCATGCATGGTGCTATTTTATATAATAATTACATTGAATCTTCGACAAAATCACTCTTGAGACGCTCCTGTCTGTTTGTATGCACTAAAACTTTCGTCCGGTTTCCACCTAAATCTGGCGTTAAAACGCAGCATGTGCTTGAGTTTATCGCAGTGAAAGCTACCACGACGCTCTGCCTGACCCGGCCCCCAACAAGAAGCCGTAGGAGCTGTCTCATCAACTGATAGTGAAGTCTATGATTGCACATCTTGCACCGCCAATGGCAAACAATGGCTTAAGCAGTGTCTGATGATAGCAATGACTTTGAGGACTGCAAAATATAGTGCCGTGGGCTGCAGTTGGCCCGTGAGCCAAGTTTGAGACCCTTGTCCTATTTGAATGTAAAAAAAAAAAAAAACATTTAAGAAAAAAAAGCAGAACTTGTGCATGAAAGGATTACGGTGTTAACTTGATTTTTTTTTTTTTTTTTTTAACATGAAAATCGGAAAATGTAAATACTCTGACTTGAAATTTCTAGTTTCCAAAATGTGATATGACGTACCGTAGCTGGGTCACAAACATTGGCTCTAGATGTAGCTGGGGAAACACAATTATTTAAATCAAGTCCAAACCTCTCTCTTTGTCATTGCAGAACCAGATGCAGTCATGATCGACTGGGACGAAGTGCACGGATACAGTCACAAGATGGACTATCAAAGGGGCAAATTACTGGTGGACAGGTCGGGGTTCTACTACGTCTATGCCAAAACCTGCTTCCGCTACTACAAACCTGGTTCTGGCGGGCCCGCCATAGACGTGAGCAATCTGCAGCTCATCCAGTACATTTACCACGAGAGCATCAAGCAGAACAGCAAAGAGGAACGGCTGATGAAGACAGGCAGCACCAAGCGCTGGGACAACTTCAGCTACAACATGTACTGCGCCCAACAGGGCAGAGGCCTATGGCTAGACCGAGGAGATGCTTTATACGTTACCGTATCCAATGCATGGGCACTGGACCCCGAAAGAGAGGGTACATACTTTGGGGCTATTAAAGTTGGGTAGCTTAAAAAGTGGACACGTGGGATGCTGCCGTTCTACTGAAGTGACCCCAAAGAACCACTGATATACTGTATGTGTATTCAATAGTTTTACACAGCCTTGTCTTGACAAGACAAAATGACACTCGACTTGGTCAAATGTAGCCCTCCCTTCCATTATTCCCCCCCCCCCAAGTTTGTTTGTTTTAAGCACTGATGATAAAAACACGAGGCGCAAGTGAGGAACTGATAAAAAAGAAGATCGGCATCATCATGGAAACACTGAAGCTGATGCAGCATCTGTTTGCATTTTAACACCAGCCAGATCAAAGTATTCTTCAGCTGCAGTTGTCAATGTGTTGTATGGGTAAAAAAGGTTTTTGTTGGTGTGATCAAGGCGGGCCAATCGAGATGCCTTCATAAGGGCTATGTTTACATGCAGATTACGGACCCCATAATAGTTGTGCCTAGAGTATTTCATTTAGTTATTAAAATGTGGAGGTGTATGTTTCCTGTCTGTGGAACATAGTGATACTCTAGTTTACCTCCACGTTTGTTCCTGTCTTCAGATATTAGATGATTACATTATCATCTGTGCTCATTAACATGAGCTGGAGCCTATCCCTTGCGACCTTGTTACTCTTTTAAGTACATAAAAAGTGACACAGACAGATACAGTGAAGAAAATAAGTATTTGAACACCCTGCTATTCTGCAAGTTCTCCCACTTGGATATCATGGAGGAGTCTGAAATTTTCATCGTAGGTGCATGTCCACTGTGAGACAGATCATCTAAAAAGAAAAATCCAGAAATTACAATGTATGATTTTTTAACAATGTATTTGTGTGATACACCTGCAAATAAGTATTTAAACGCCTGTCTATCAACTAGAATTCTGACCCTGAAAGACATGTTAGTCCGCCTATTAAAAGTCCATCTCCACTCCATGTATTGTCATGAATGAGATGGACTTGTTTGAGGTCGATAGCAGCATTAAGACACCTGTCCACCCCATACAATCAGTGAGACTCAAACTTGTAACATGGTCAAGACCAAAGAGCTGTCCAAAGACACCAGAGACAAAATTGTTCACCTCCACAAGGCTGGAAAGGGCTACGGAGCAACTGCCAAGCAGATTAGTTAAAAAAGGTCCACTGTTGGAGCAATCATTAGAAAATGGAAGAAGCTAGACATAACGGTCAATATCAATCGGAGTGGAGCCACATGTAAGATATGACCTTGTGGAGTCTCAATGATCCAAAAAAGGTGAGGAAACAGCCCAGAACTTCACGACAGCAGTTGGTCAATGACCTGAAAAGAGCTGGGACCACCTTTTTCAAGATAGCTAATGGTAATACACTAAGACGTCATGGTTTGAAATTACGCATGGCATGGAAGGTTCCCCTGGTAAACCAGCACATGTCAAGGCAGGTCTTAAGTTTGCCTATGACCATTTGGATGATGCAGATGAGTCATGGGAGCAAGTTTTGTAGTCAGATGAGAGTAAAATAGAACTTTTTGGTCTTAATTCCACTAACTGTGTTTGGAGGAAAAACAATGATGAGTACTATCACAAGAACACCATCCCTACTGTGAAGCATAGGGGTGGTAGCATCATGCTTTGGGGGTTGTTTTTCTGCGCATGAGACAGAACGAGTGCGCTGTATTAAAGAGAGTATGACTGGGGCCTTGTATTGTGAGATTTGGGGGAAAAGCCTCCTTTCTTCAGTCAGAGCATTGAAGATGGGTCGTGCCTGGCTCTTCCAACATGACAATGACCCGACATACACCGCCAGGAAAACCAAGGAGTGGCTCCGTAAGAAGCATAACAAGGTTCAAGCATAGCCTAGAGGTCTCCAGACCTAAACCCAATAGAAAACTATGTGATTCTCAGCGACAGCCCAGAAACTTGACTTATGGGTAGGCCAAAATCCCTTCTGCAGTGTGCACCTGGTGAAAAACTACAGGAAACGTTTGGCCTCTGTAATTAAGAACAAAGGCTACGGTAACAAATATTAACATTAGTTTTCTCAGGTGTTGAAACACTTATTTGCAGCTGTATCGCACAATTAAATTGTTAAAAAATCATACATTGTAATTTCTGGATATTTCTTTTTAGATTATCTCTGTCACAGTGGACATGCACCTACGATGAAAATTTCAAACCTCTCCATGATTTGGGAGAGTGGGAGAACTTGCAAAATATGCGGGTGTTAAAATATTAATTTTCATTACTGTATATGGACTAGAGCAGAAATATGTTGAAGCAGGTTTACTGTTCATTCTATCCTAATATTTTCACTGTCTGTGTTGTCATTATCTGATTGGAAACGGTACATTGAAGTCCCTGGAATCTTAGGGGCCATTTACATGGTGACGTTGCGATACCAAGACGCAACAATTGTTTTGCGGAATGTCCTCGTCTTTACACGGTGATGGCGAAAACAAGGCGTATACGCAAACTTTTGATTCCGGTCATAGACTTCACTATCAATTGATGAGAAACGGGGCACGGGTGTGATCCATGGGGGGCTGATTTTCAAAAAACTAAACTTCAAATATTTTCAAAACCAAAGCTGCTAGCGACCTAAAACCAAAACAGGCACCTCCCTCAGGCATATATGAGTCTCCATGAGCAGCGGCATAAAAAAATTCAAAGTCGTTCCAAAGTAAAATCCTGATTAGTTATTTTTTACAAAGGTAGAACAAAACTTAAAATAGCTATAAAATTCTTAAATTTTACGTTAGATGCACAAACATCACCAAATGCAGAGATAATCACCTATATTTTCAAGATCAATAGCAATATTTAACATATCGTATAAGTTTTTGCGTGTGTGGAGTTACAAAATCCAACATGGCGGCCGTCACAAAACAAAGAGCTTTTTAAATTGAAAATTTTTGTAGATAAATGTTGAATCGCACAATTTCTATAGATATGAACGTAAAACAGTCTAGAATATTGGTTAAAATAAAAAACGGACAGTTATCGTTTATTTTACGTAGATATTTCAAGCTAAAGTTACGGTATTGTGTAATCCAACATGGCGAGCCTCACGAAACAAAGAGCTTTTTAAGTTGAAAATTCTTGTAACTAAATGCTTGAATCGCAGAATTTCTATAGATATGAACGTGAAACAATCTAAATTCTTGGTTAAAAGCAAAAAACAGGCAGTTATCATTCATTTTACGTAAATATTTCAAGCAAATGTTAGTGTATTGTGTAATCCAACATGGCGGCCGTCACGAAATAGAGCTTTTTAAGTTGAAAATTCTTGTAAATAAATGCTTGAATTGCAGAATTTCTATAGATGTGAGCGTAAAACAGTCTAGAATCTTGGTTAAAATACGGGCAGTTATCGTTCATTTTACGTAAATATTTCAAGCAAAAGTTACGGTATTGTGTAACCCAACATGGCGGCCGTCACGAAACAAAGAGCTTTTTAAGTTGAAAATTCTTGTAAATAAATGTTTGAATCGCACAATTTCTATAGATACGAATGTAAAACAGTCTAGAATTTCTGTTAAAAGCAAAAAACCGGGCAGTTGTCATTCATTTTACATAAATATTTAAAGGTAAAGTTACGCTAATTTTTTCCATTTATTTCATTTTTTTCACTACGTTTCAAAGTGCACGCATGGTGCTATTTTATATCAAAAATACCTTGAATCCTTGACCAAATAACTCTTGAGACACTCCTGCCGGCTTATATGCACTAAAAAACCTTCATACTATTTCCACCTAAATCCGACGTTAGAACGCAGCGTGTGTAGTGAAAGCAGCCAAGACTCTCTGCCTGGTCCGCTGTGGCGCAATGTCCGTAGGAGGTTTCTCGTCAACTGATAGTGAAGTCTATGATCAGGCCTCCAAAGCATAGCGATTCGATTGCGGGGATTGCTCCGCACGTCACTTATGGCATTCACTGCCACTAAACATTCAAAACATGGTGGAACTTCGGCTTTGATTTACTGTTATTATAATATTTTTAATTTAAATTTCGTGTTCACATTTTTGTGCTTTTTGAAGCAAAAGAAAAAACTGCGGGGACACCATTTCTTCGAGTGGGCGTGTATGTTGTCTCCCAGGCTAAGGCGACATCATTGGATGTCGACTTCTAAAACTGCGCTGCCCCCTAGGGCCTGGCATGGATACTACATCGTTTTCACGTGGAATTACGACATCAATCGCATGGAGACGGAACCATGTGAATGTAAACTTGAAATGTGTCGTATTCTCGGAGCGTCACCATGTAAACTGTTCCGTAGTCACTTACTATTAATGATCATTTGAATTATCTTGTTAAATGATTCGACTCTGGCTTGGTTTAGTTTCAGTTACTTAGCCAGTTCCACATCGAGTGTCACAAATGTGCTTTGATTACATGATAGTCATTCCGACACGTTTGACTGAATTTCGACAAACAACCTGGTTGGTTTTCTGTGTGTGACGATCAACAAGTGATACAGGCAGCTGGACTGTTTGTTCTTGAATGACATGAAAAGACTCTCAAAAAGGAGGAACCAAATTGACTTTGGTTTGTCTTTAACTTATTTTTTGTCTTGGTTTTCATTTGGCTCGCTCAAGAGGTAAATGGGAATATGCACTATTTATTTATTAGCTATAGAAGTACAGAGGTGGGTCATTGTTAAAGTGGCCTTTCAGCTGTAAAAAGAAAAACGATTCATGTATATTTTATGTCTATGCAACATTCATTATGCAGCACTTAGGAAACTGTAGGCGCGCATTTCTTTTCATTAAAAACACAAGGGCTTCAGCTCTAATTTCATATTTAAGTATTTCAATTGTGACAACTGTGTGCACTTGCCTAAAGTGATGGATTTGTTGTTTATTTCACAAGATAGTAGCATACCTGATTTCAAATGAAAATATTTAATCAGTATGAGTTTTTTTTTTTATTATTATTGTTATTTATGTTTGT
The DNA here is from genome assembly GCF_030265065.1 of Corythoichthys intestinalis. Taxonomy (NCBI): domain Eukaryota; kingdom Metazoa; phylum Chordata; class Actinopteri; order Syngnathiformes; family Syngnathidae; genus Corythoichthys; species Corythoichthys intestinalis. The sequence goes on from NC_080406.1 coordinate 18,497,907, forward strand.
GTACATTTAAATAAAAATACTAATTTTGTAATTACGTTTCACTCTCTATTGAATAGAGATGTGGGTATGATTCCCACTGGAATTTATATTATCAAGTCTTAATGACTGCATTTCATGCTCCAGAGAAACAACATTTTGGCATTTGGGTGATAAAATGATTCACACCTTCCGGAGAATATCCAATCATACTACTATATTCCATTGTGTTTAGGTTGCTCTTTTCTCATCCAACTTCCCAGTTGAGAGCCCTGGCTACCTCTAGCCCAGACTCTTATGTTGATGCACGTTGTTATTGTATTGTGGAGAGACATGTGCCGGTATGAGATTTTGACTGTATGATAACCTTGAGCCTAAGCCTGTCGCAATACGCAATAAGTCAATTAATCGCACGATAAATATAACTGAGGGTGGTAATTTACCCGACTGCGATTTATCGTCGCGAGCATGCGTGCATACATTTGTGCATGCGTGTATATTGCATATGAGACTCCAGTTCCTTTCACAGTTGTTTACTGGTCATCAACACACTGTAGAATTAAGTTTAAACATACAAAATCAGAAAACACATCTGTATTAAACATTGTAAACGCTAGCATTGCTACATTGAGGCTAATGGAAAAAAGACAATGCACTAACAACTTTAGCCTGCTATAAAACATTGGCAGGCTTTTCCAAAACGCAAACCTGTGGTTAAAGGTGATACTACAAACATGGATACTCGCTGGTTTACAGCATTTGCAAACGATGCGAAAAAAAAAAAAAAAAAATCCGATTACAGACACCACAAATATTACAAAAATAGAAGACTACTGAGTGCAAAGCTTACTGTTAGCGACTTAGCGATTGTACCTCCGGTGAACAATTCAAAAGCACGTATTGTTTAACATGTCAATAAAGATTTCTGGAAATCTCACTTACTTCACATTCTACACGAAGACTAACCTTAAAATGACACCCATTAAGAAAAATCTGATTAGCAATGAATAATTTGGCTTCAAATTTGCTAACATGCACACTTTGCAGGACATTTTGGATCAAATCAACACTTTTGATGGGCTCCAATTGTCTGAGAACAAAAATGGCATTGGATTCTGCACTTAGCTAGCTTTCAAATGACAAATTATGCATTTTTTAATTCAAATATTATTTTTAATTTTTTGTGTGTTTTATTTAAGAATAACAATTTATTGCAGCGAATGGGTGTTTTATTAGAATGAATTGTCATTACATTAGTCGTTGAATTGGCGAGCAAAAATGGCAATAATATTGCATATCGACAATAATTTATGAGACGATATATCGCTTCCTAAAATGTGTTATCGCGACAGGCCTACTTGGGCCAAAATATCACGGTTTCACGGTGTCAGTGTATTGCAATTACAGTTCTAAAATGTGTTACTTTGAGATATCTGGGTTAAAAAAATCAATTGAACAAGATTTTTATTTATCAAAACATTAGCAAATTAAGAACATAAGTATAAATTCAAGTTAAATTATTTTTTTAAATAACTGAAATATTCTAAAACTAACATAAATGCAGTCCTTTAGGTGAGCCTAAACCCCCAGCCTCAGCTCAATATTATTACCATCAGAACAAAAATAATTGCATTATTTTCAAAGCATTTGTGTATGACTCGTATCATGTTTACATTATACACACTCTCTTTCTCAACACACACAGTTGCCAGAGAGGAGGAAAAAAAACATGTTTTACCCCCGCTAGACACACTAAACACGCTGGAGATAACTCTCTTAGCTGGTGGGAAACGTTCATAACAGTGTTTACTAACCTTTCATTTGGTTTAAATGCAAAATCATATTGGAGGCATTTCCTCCTCGGCAGCCACCCTTTGCAAACATGTTTTACATGTTGGTTCGCCCTCCTCCTCTTAGTGTTGTGAACGGCAAGCCGTTGATGTGGATCCAAATCACAGACCAAGAGAACAGAAATAGTGAATGTTTGTATTTAATAAGAACAACAAAGGGAGCACGCCAAAATTGCGAGTATAAGAAAGTACAACTAAGGCAGCACGCCCAAAAACACGAGTATAACAAAGTAAAATTAAGAGAGCACGCTATAAGACATGAATATAACAGAGTACAAAAATGTAACTACAAAGTCCAAAAGAGCATAAAAGTAAAAATTATTAAACCAGGACACGACTGGGAAGCACAAAGGATACACACACAGCGGTGGCAGGCGGTGTGGCAGATGTGTTTTGCGTGGTGTACCTGAACGCACCGCGTGGCTGACGTAACATAGTGAGAGAGGACTTTTTACTTTCACTTTGTATGTTCACCTGTGGCGGACCTGCATGTTGTGTTGCAGCCGTTCTGAAATAAATGATTAACTCATTTGCTCCCAAAAATGTATAAATACGTTCTATTTTTAATTGTTTCAGTGTCCCAGTCACGTATTTATACGTCTTGTATGTTTTTTTCACGTGAGACATCTCTAGGTTCTGATTCAACCTAGCTCTAAAGCAAAATGCTGAAAATCCAGTTTAAAGCAATAAAACTGGCCACTGGAGGGCAATAGCGCATTTGGTAAGACCCCCCCAACCTGATTCAACGGAACGAATGGCCGGGTCACATGGCCGGGGCGCCAGCGGAAGACGACCGAATGGACGTCCAGGATGCCAGGCGGCGGACGACCGAGCAGAACAATCGGGAGGATGCCCGGGATGCCAGGCGCTGGACGACCGAGCAGAACGACCGGGATCACCAGTGCAGCGGACGATGCCGTTGAGTCCGTGCTGCTCGCCGAACAGAGCCCGCTCCACCGTACTCGGCCGCTCGTGTCCCCCGCACCCTCGAGTGTCACGTGACTCAGCCGGAAACGCGCACAACCAAACCAGTTCCCCCCCAGGGACACAAGTTCCCTAGGTGAACTCTGCCACAAGGCAGTGGTCACCTCAAAAAAATCCATCTTTATGAGACAGGCGGCGATGAGGGAAAAGTTTACCCCCGCTGTTGCGGCCACAACAGCATCATCTCTCAGTTAGTTATGTGTAAATAAATTGTTACTTTGGGATTTAACTAAAGCAAAAAATAGCTATGTTAAAGTCAAAATTATGTTTGAAATGTATGCGTTTACAAAAAGCTCAATTTCTCTGTTTTTTCATCTGAAATTGGAAAATTGCTCAAACTAAGCTAGTTTCTAATGGTGATTTCTAAAGAATGGAAAAAGATATGAACTAACTTTTTTTCCCACTGAAAGAAGAGAGTCTAATCTTTCTTTTGGTGGGTTTCATGTTTATATAGCAGTAGAACAGAATTTTCTGTGGGCCTTGCAAAATAATTTAAAATCCAGTAAAACGGCCGGGAGCGAAGGGGGTTGCACCGGTGAAAATGGCTGGGAGTGAATGAGTTAAAAACTTGACGAAGCTGGCGATTTTTTGGGCGATGTTACAATCATAATAATTGTCACCTTAACTTATAAAGACTGGCGAACAGAGGTCGGAGGAGGGCCGTCGAGATTGTAGACATTCTATGGTCGTATTTGTCAAGCCAGTTCACGGACGCGCACACCACATTCATTTTTTTATATCATTTCCATCTTCATTTTAATGGTAAGCCTCACCTTTTTCCTTTTTTTGCCACCTTTCTCTCAGAAGAAAATCCGCCGTGTGTCCGTCTTGCGGAAAAACAAAGAAACTGCGGCGCTGACATAAATCATCGTATTTCGAGCATATGGTCGGATGTAGAAACAAATGGCGAGTCAAATTTTACGTCGGATCTCGAAAAGATCGTGCGTCGAATTGATCATATGTCGAGGTACCACTGTATTTTTGTCATTTTGGTAAATCTGCCACTAATATTCAAGACAACTCTGAAGGCAAACATGGGGCCATGACAAATTGATTGATATGAATTACTACAATGGTATCCATTGACAACATGGCTTATTATTTTCAAGAATCACGGGGTGCTGGAGCATACCCCTGCTGACCTCAGGCAAAAGGTGGTCTACATCGGAAACTGGTCGAGAGTCAGTTGTGGGGCACACACAGGGACAGACGACCATTCTCACCCACAATCACCACTGAGTGGAAATTACTCGTACGCTGCCTGCACTGAAGTCAGGCGAATGCACCACTACACCATCAACGACAGCCACTACTAAACTAGAGAATTACAAATCAAAATAAAGATACTCTACTGTCACACTGATTAGAGGAGTTACCCATTCTTCCCTCTGCCTGCAATTGCGGTTCCTGAGGCTCCATGGGAAATTCGCCAGCGCTGCCATGCTGCTGCCGCTGCTGCGAAACCACATCATACAGTATGAATGCAGAATAAACTTGAAGCTGACTTAATTCGTGATGAGAATTCCCTTGCGTCATGTTTGTACCTGCGTGAAATTTTGAAAAACCCGGCAGGGCGGTCACCGCACACAATGGACATGGTTCCCACGCTTGTACTGAAGGACTGGACCGCACACAGTGGTTAAACAATTCCATAATGTGGGTGTAAAGTCTGTTTTTTGAACAAAAAAACTTGGGTGAGGAATGGAATTTTTTCAGCACTCAAGTGTCTGGAGTATTACCGCTAAATTATTTGCACAGTGAATGCCCGTTTATCGCAGAGATGCATTCCAGACCCACCTGCAATAAGCATAATATATAATAAACTTATTAAAACATATATTCCTTCACCTCTGTTCTTCATCTCTATCTTACAGATCTCCAAATAAGAGGCAAAGCTTGCTTGTTTCAAGCTGTCAGTCATGAAAATATTTACACAAAATGAAATGAAGTTGAAAAACATGTCATGCTTAAACATTATACAGTGAAGAAAATAAGTATTTGAACACCCTGCTATTTTGCAAGTTCTCCTACTTAGAAATCATGGAGAGGTCTAAAATTTTCATTGTAGGTGCATGTCCACTGTGAGAGAGATAATCCAAAAAGGCCAAGCCGCGGAAGCATCGCCAGCCGAACGAAATGCTGTTGCGCTGATACCGCTCCCGCAAGCCAACCAGAGGGGGCCAACATTCCGCGTGTTCACTCCCGTGTTAACCCTTTGTACTGACTCCATGTTCCAAAAGTTTGAAGAAGGCTTATCGAAAACAGGTTGACAATTTATTCGTCGGCAATGGTCAAAAAACAAGGCGAAAAAACAGACGACGGAGGAACAATGCTGGATCCAAAACAAGGCTACATAGACATGTTCCTGGGCAGCTACCGTGTTATCTAAATGTTCAGTTCTTTTTGAAAGCTGCGGTGTAGTGGGCCGGGCCGAAGGTGTGGCTGGGTGTTGTCTTGGGATCATCCCTCTGTTGCACGTTTTAGGCGGTTAGGTTCGTGCATCATCCTTCGTGGTTTGGATGTGGTTGCCACAGTGACCGACACTGGTCTTGACGTCCCAGGCGCCCGCTATCAACTTGTTGTCCTGGTTGGGCGAGATGCTACTTGTTTTAGGGCAGAGCGCCCTGCTCTTTGTCCTGGATTGGCCGGGAGAACTGATTGCAAGAGTTGGTGCGTCAGTCTTGCTCGTGACGCACACGTTGGGCTTCTGTGATAAGATGGCGTTGTGTATCTTCTTTTCATTAAACTATGGTGTAAGTGCTATTTATTTTATATTAGGTGTGTTAGAGCAGTACAAACAGTCCTACAGTACATGTGAGAAATGATACTATTCCCTGATTGATTGTGTTATGTGTGTTACAGTAATGCAAACAGTTTGACGGTGCCTACGAGCAACGGTACCATCTTTTTCATTCCCCCTCATGAGCCCCGCTGATAAGGTGATTCACTTTATCGTGTCAAAGGGCATGGAGTGAAGTCTGCCTAAACTATAGTTAGATGCTTTCCTATAATGAATATGTTAGACTAATGCAAACAATTATATGGTGTGTGCGAGAACGGTACCTATTCCCTTCATTACAGATGCAAATACTGTAAGTATTTGAACACCTGAGAAAACTAATGTTATTATTTGGTACAGTGGCCTTTGTTTGCAACTACAGAGGTCAAAAGGGATCTTGGCCCACCCATTAGTCAGGTTTCTGGGCTGTCGCTGAGAAACATGGAGTTTGAGCTACCTCCAAAGGTGTTCTATTGGGTTTAGGTCAGGAGACTGGCTAGGCATTGCTAGAATCTTGTTATGCTTCTTATGGAGCCACTTCTTGGTTTTCCTCACTGTGTGCTTCGGGTCGTTGTCATGTTGGAAGACTCAGGCACGACCCATCTTCAATGCTCTGACTGAAGGAAGGAGGCTGTTCCCCCAAATCTCACAATACAGGACCCCAGTCATCCTCTCTTTAATACAGTGCACTCGACCTGTCCCATGCGCAGAAAAACACCCCCAAAGCATGATGCTACCACCCCCATGCTTCACAGTAGGGATGGTGTTCTTTTGAGATAGTACTCATCATTCTTCCTCCTCCAAACACAGTTAGTGGAATTATGACCAAAAGGTTCTATATTACTCTAATCTGACCACAAAACCTGCTCCCATGACTCCTCTGCATTAAGCCAAATGGTTATAGGCAAACTTACGTAAGAAGGGCCTTGACATGTGCTGGTTTAAGCAGGGGAACCTTGCCATGCATGATTTCAAACCATGACCAACTCCTGTCGTGTAGTTCTGGGCTGATTCCTCACCTACACTACATGAGGTCATATCTTACATGGGGCTCCACTCCGATGGAGAATGATAGTCATCATACCTGTCAACCCGAGGCCGTTGGCAATCTTACAAATAGTGACGTATGCCCTTACGAATTGGTGACTAATCTTACGTTGTATATACGTAGCATGCAATATGGAAAAATAAAAATCAATTTTTAAAATAATATGAATTTATTGGTAATATTGTAAAATATAACCTGGTGCAATCAAAGAACAATCAATATCTTCAGCTACATCATGATTACTAAAATTTAACAATGACTTTTGTTATAATTGTGCGGTATGTAGCACTTTTGACAGTTTCTATCATGTCTTGATGGCTGCACTTCATGGCACTTCAGCTCGCAATTCAGTTTGACTTGAAGGTAGTTTGTTAGTGTGTCCAATTATAAATTAAAAAGGTCAATTGATAAAATTAACTTGCAATCTTTGAGTCAGGGAACATTTCTTTTGCTAATTCTGAGAAGTGATCAGCAATAGTTGCAGGCAAATTCTGTTCGGCAACAAAATGGCAGAATGAAATCTCCACTTTCGTCACTTTTCATTCAGCAGACTTCATCTTTATGACCAGTGTTGTTAATCTTACTTTTAAAAAGTAATTACTTAGTTACAAATTACTTCTCCCAAAAACTAATTGAGTTAGTAACTCGGTTACCTGAAGGTAAGAGTAATTAGTTACTTGGCAAAGTAACTGGTGTTGCCTTTCATGTATTTTTTTTTTCATTAAAAAAAAAACAATCAAAAAAATAAAACATAGTAACCTTTGCTATGGTTGGAAATCGTTTAATGTTGTGAATCAACTGTTAAAATTGTTAAAATTGCTACCGTTTTTGCATTATTTCCCTACTGTCTACTTTCGACATGTTAAAGTTGTAAAACTGTTTCATCATTTAAAGATAGATTCAAGTCAAGATTTTGCCGATTTAGGAGTATTTTAGATAAAAGGTTACTTAAGTTCGCTAGGAAGGTTCACTACAACAGAGCCTTTCTGAGAAGTCTACTGCTTCAAAATGGCGGCTGTTTATTAACACCGCCGTCATCATTTCGCATTTAGTTCTGTAAGCATTTGATATCTAGGCGTAGGTTGTAGGTTGTCGGCTACAGTCAGGAAATATTGGAGCCACCTAGCCGAGCATCGCATTTGCTACAGCGTCACAACACTCTTCTCTCTGTGTCTCTCACTTTTTTTCGTGTCATTCAGCCAACGTAGTAACGCATCGTAACGCACATTGTCTCGTTGCCGAAACGGAGACAAAATCCTAACGGAGAAAAAAAAAAGTAATGCACGAAAAACGAACAGATTTTGAATGTACGGCGTGCACATTTAAAAATCATTGCTCACTTGTACAAAAACTGCCGAAACTTGACAGGTATGAGTCATGTTTAGCTTCTTCCGATTTCTAATGATTGCTCCGACAGTGGATCTTTTTTCACCAAACTGCTTTGCAAAATTGCTCTGCAGCACTTTCCAGCCTTGTGGAGGTGAACAATTTTGTCTCTGGTGTCTTTGGACAGCTCTTTGGTCTTGACCATGTTACGAGTTTGAGTTTTACTGATCGTATGGGGTGGACAGATATCGTTATGCTGCCATCGACCTCAAACAAGTGCATCTGATTCAGGATAATAAATATATGGAGTGGATGTGGACTTTCATTAGGTGGACTGACAGGTCTTTCAGGGTCAGAATTCTAGCTGATAGACAGGTGTTGAAGTATTAAATTGCAGCTGTATCACTTTATCTTGCCTATTCACTCCACTATGTAAAGGGCGGTGGAGGTCTGTGATATGTTGGAGACATGAACAATGAGCCGTGTTCTAGCTGTAGAACTGTAGAGAAGCAGTATTTCCACTTTTGTATCTGTACAGCACTGACATAGAATGTGTGGCACAAATGTGATCCGCCCAGGAATTTCAGATGTTGCAGTAATTGCCCACATTGACTGGGTTCTCTATAAAAGGGCAGGTCTTTTGCTAGAAGAATTTTGAAGCATCTGTGTGTGGAAAAAAGCTTATTATTCATCCAACCACTTTGACTTACTATTTGCCCCTGTTAGGGCCAAGCATGTATGGGAGCCTCTCCCAACTGAATCTTTGAGCAAAGCGAGGAACACCCTGGAGTAGTCGCCAGCCAATCCTAGTAATGTTAATCATAAAACCCTAATATCTCTATATACAGTATAAAGCAAGCATGTAAATGTATTTCCAAGTAGTTGGGGAGCCAAAGCATTTAAACATGTTCACCCCCCCCAACAAGCCGAACACATAGACAAAGGAATTTCACTTGTTACATGAAACCGGCCCATTTGGTAGAAATCAAAGTCTCGCTGGCCTTTTTTTTTTTTTTTTTTTTTCTTTTATTGCCCACATATGTAAAAACACTATTGCTCGTGGCAGTGAAACGCTATGGGAATAGACTTTGGGACATTAAAAGGGTGTTTTTTTAACAGTCCTGAAATATGCCCTGATTACCTTCAGCAAAAGAACGTTGCATGTCGTTTGATTCCAGACATGACTTCAACATTCTAAATGACGCTTAGTGATGAGGTGGAACTGTTTATCAAGAAAAAGATGGTGCTGGAAAGCTAATCCAGGTGTTTCTTCCTCCTAAAGGAGCGGCACATAAAGCATCAAATATGATACAATTAAGGAACCTTGGCAACTGACACTTCATGAGGCTTGCGGTTTTGAGGAAACAGAGTGCACAAAATGATTGGCTTTGGCTAGCGCGCTATCAATGCATACATTTGTGGCTAAAACACATATATCCACTCGGATTCCATTCTAGTTCTCTGCTGAGTCAGCGGGGTTGGCTATTTTCACAAGCCGTCGGCCTTCACCCCATTACTGGCGCACATGTACAGTACAGTCGTGTTTGATGTCTGGCATTTGAGCTACTTGACTAATGCGAACACCGATGTTATTAAAACAATAAAAGGGTGAAATTTAAAGGCTTTTTAGTGGGCGTGAGAGAGAAACGGGGTTATTACCGTTCCTAGGCCGTGTCATCGTCTGCCAGGTACCCTATGTGTATAGTGCATTGGGTGATAAAGCTAGCAAGCTTCTCCAGCAGGGCCAAGAACCAAAAGTGGTATTTGTCATGTGGCAAAATGTATTTTGCCATGTGGCATTTTTTTGTCATGTGGCATTTTTATGCCATGTGGCAAAATGGATTTTGCTATGTGGCATTTTTTTGCCATGTGGCAAAATAGATTTTGCCATGTGGCATTTTTTTTGCAATGTAGCAAAATGGATTTTGCCATGTGGCAAAATTGATTTTGCTCTGTGGCATTTTTTTGCCATGTGGCAAAATGGATTTTGCCATGTGGCATTTTTTTGCCATGTGACATTTTTTTGCCATGTGGCAAAATGGATTTTGCCATGTGGCAAAATTGATTTTGCTCTGTGGCATTTTTTTGCCATGTGGCAAAATGGATTTTGCCATGTTCATTTTTCTTTGCCATGTGGCATTTTTTTGCCATGTGGCAAAATGGATTTTGACATGTGGCAGTTTTTTGCCATATGGCAAAATGGATTTTGCCATGTGGCATTTTTTCTTTGCCGTGTGGAATTTTTTTGCCATGTGGCAAAATTGATTTTGCTCTGTGGCATTTTTTTGCCATGTGGCAAAATGGATTTTGCCATGTTCATTTTTCTTTGCCATGTGGCATTTTTTTTACCATGTGGCAAAATGGATTTTGCCATGTGGCATTTTTTCTTTGCCGTGTGGAATTTTTTTGCTATGTGGCAAAATAGATTTTGACATGTGGCATTTTTTTTTTTTTTTTTTTTTTTTTTTGATACGTGGCAAAATGCATTTTTGTTTGTTGCATTTTTGGGGGGTGGGTGTATATGGCATTTTCTGGGTATATGGCAGTTTTGCGGGTCATGCACGTCAATGCCATTGACGGCTATGCACGTCCAAATGTTCCATTCATTTTAAATGGCAGAAAAACATGTGGCTGTGACTTTTGACCATACACTTAACATTAGAGCGCATTGACATTCAACTGGCGCCCAAGTGAGGCTATGCCATTGATGGCTATGCACGTCCAAATTTCCATGTCAGCTTTCTTTCTGCACTGATGAATCTTGGGTATGGGCATGTCAAAATCAATTTTTCCACATGGCAAAATCCATCTTGCCACATGGCAAAAAAATGCCTGACGGCAAAATCCATTTTGCCACATTGCAAAAAAATTCCACATAGAAAAATCCATTTTGCCACATGGCATAAAAAAAAAAAAAAAAAAAAATGCCACATGGCAAAATCCATTTTGCCACATGGCAAAAAAAAAATGCCACATGGCAAAATCCATTTTGCCTCATGGCAAAAAAAAAAAATGCCACGTGGCAAATGCCACTTTTGGTTCTCGCTGTCTCTCAGCTATTGATTGCTTATTATCAGGGTTCATGTTTCTCATTTCAGGCCATTCACACACCCTCCATTGTCATAATTAGAGTTGTCTGTATAATGTCGGCTGGTAAAAGGCTTTAAAATAATATCTGAAAACATCGGGATCATTTTTCCGCAGTGCCTTATTGACACTCTGGACTGGCTAGGATTATGTCACAGAGAAGATAATAAAAAAAAAAAACTGATAATTGCACTACTTTGAATTGAATAATATCAACAGGTATTCCCCAGATTACGAACAAGTTCCGTTCCTACGCTGGCGACCTAACTCGAATTTCCGCGTAAGTTGGAATTAACCCTTTAAAGACTGTCCAAATCTCGAAATAACTATCCTAAAACACATTTTATAAGCCATTGTACTGTCCTCGCCAGGACAATATCAGACGTTTGTATGGTTTGCTGACTTTTTTCAGCTGATCATGACATCAACACCTGCAGAATGAAACGAAAATAAAAATCAAATTTAAACAGTTTCATCTTCAGTAACAGCGATTCAAATTTGTGTTTATAACTAGCTGCTGATACAGTTATAACAATGAACACAAACAATTAGCATGTATAAGTTAGCGTCCACACATCAACAAAAACAATCACATCGAATGAAAACGCATAATAAACAGTGCAAAAAGTGTTTTCTCTGGCTGCTTCACAAGCAGCAAATGTGCGCGCAGGCTCTTTCCCCTGTCACACTTGGCTTTTTCATGGAAGCAAATGGCTCTTCCTTGTGTGTGTGTGTGCGCGCGCTTCTTCACGTGCGCAAATACGTTCTTCTTTGTGTGTAAATGCGCTCTAACTCGCAACTCCCACGCGCGGAAGTGCTACGTGCTCTACGCCAAAATAAAAGCATGCATCACAAAACAAAACTCAACATTATAATTAAAAATGAAAAAAAAAGACTGGAGACTCCAGCGTCGTAAATTCGAAATTACATAAATCGGGTACATTGTAACCCGGGACTAACTATATAGTGGTGCAATACTGGCACTGTTTCTATAACATCAGTTGAAGTTGTTCTCTTTTTTTCACAGAATTTTTATTTGGAAAATCTTGAAGTTGTTACATTTATCATTATTAAAGCATCCAGTACACATCCAATACCATTAGCCATAATATGTTAAGTCCACGACCGCATATATCGGTATTGAATTGATATCAGTCTTGGATTTTGGGAGTTGGACAACATCTGGATATCGGTTAAAAGGTCATTATCGACAACTCTAGTCATAATATAAAAATAAATTGCCTGATTAACTGTTGCCGTATGTAGGGATGTGTCGGTATGAGATTCTGACGGTATGTTAACCTTGAGCAAAAATATATCACTTTCACAGTATCACAGTATTGGAATTACAGCTCTAAAATGTGTTATTTTGAGGTGTCTGGGTTAATAAAAAAAACTTTTCCCATTGAACAGGATTCTTATATTTCAAAACAACATATTAGCAAATTGGATCATAAGTATAAGGAAATATTCTAAATAAAATTAAAATAAATGCAGTCCTTCAGGTGAGCATAAACCCTTAGCCACAGCACAACATTATTATCATCAGAACAAAAATAATTAAATTATTGCCTAATTTCCGAATTGGTTTTACCACCGCTAGACACACTAAACACGCTGGAGTTAACTCTCGTAGCTGATGGGAAACGTTCCTGACAGTGTTTACTAACCTTTGATTTTGTACAAAGCAACGGGTAGTCATGTAAATGCAAAATCATATTGGAGTTATTGCCTCCTCGGGCAGGCACCCTCCGCAAACATGTTTTACATGTCGGTTGGCCCTCTTCCTCTCAGCCGCGGCCGTCTTTAACTTTTCTGTAGCTGGAGCATTCCGATACCAACAACTTTGTTTTCTTCGATGGGGGAATAGTTCAGGTATTTCACCTCCTCCGTCTATCGTGTAGCACGGCTGACTCTCCTCTGACTTACTGAGCAACAACTGGAGAGGGAGAGGTAAGCCCTGCAGCTGCAAGTGACAGATTTCTACCTTTGGGACATAAAAAATAGCTAATACTGTAGGAACCCTACGACGGAAAATTTTAGTGGTTTTGAAACCTTAACGTTTTCATACCACAGGATACCTTGAAACCAATAACCGGCACATGTCTAGCCGTATGACTCGTTTGTGGCACACATGTTGTGGTATTCATTGACTTTGAATTTGAATAAACTCCACGCAGAAGACTGGAGCCCGGGATTGAACCCTTGATCTCAGAACTGCAAGGCGCACTAGGCTGCCTAAATATTTACTATTCAAATTTATTCTCCATTACTGAAATTCACTCCCCAGAGAAATATGCTGTTGCATTCCACTGGGAAATGATGGCACAACACTAGGGCCAGAACAATTTCTTTATGGAAAAGAAGACTTCCTCAGCTATTAATCTGGCCAGAAATATGTGTTACACATGATTGCTTTTCCAGACATCACAGCCCATTACTCCAAAGTTAATCTCTCTTCATGTTTTATGGACCACATTCCTCAACATGGGATCGAGCAGAAAAAGGAAGTGATGACTGAATTTGTTGTGTGTGTGAAGAATCACTGTTTCCCTATTAGAAGTACCAAATATATGAAAACCTGAACATTTTGTGAGTGAACCTCTACAGCAGAATATTTTACCATTTGGAAATTTTGGTGCAAGTGCTTCTGTATGGAAAGAACTGGTTAGTTTAGGCAAAGTTCAACATTAACCACAATTTCACATTGCTTGATGTCATAGTGACCAAAATATAAAACCATTTTATTTATGTGGGCCAAATATAATTATATTACTGCATACTGCAGGACAGATTTGTCTATGTTCATTGTACAGATCCCAACTCATTCAAAATGACTCCGCCACCACCTCTTATGAAAGCGTATGAAAAATGCATAAATATATGTATATAAAATGTTGTAAGATTAGATTCAGAGATTTTATTTGTCATTGACACCAGCTCTCACAAGATGACAACAGATGCAACGAAATTCCGTTCGATGTGTGAGCATCGGGCCACTGCAGACTTAGTCATCATTTTGTTAGGGCATACGTTCACTATTTTTAAGATTTCCAACGGACTCGGGTTGACAGGTATGCTTAGTCTTAGTCTTTATAATGAATGGGGAAGGGGAAGTGACGTATGCCGTAAAGCAGTCAGCACATTTGTAGGTTTTTTTTTGTGTGTGTGGCAGGGTACCTGCCACGCTCCTCAAAGTTAATTAGTGCTGCTGAAAGCGATACAGACCCCCTCAAGATGTGTCATTCAACTAGCTTTCAGTCAACATATCATCACAAATGTTATAATATTTTATAAACGTTGAAAAGTTACATAGTGTTGCTTTAAAAGAATATGATAAAAGACCAACACAGCTGTTTTAATGCTACTTTTAAAACCCTAAAAATCCTTAACATTAGCATTCTATTATCAATCACAGTCATTAAGAATTATTAAAAAAAATATATAAACTAATCCTGGCATCAAGAAAAGTGCAATTGTCATTCCAGTTTAAATTCACCTCCTACACCAATTTGAATGTAATAAACCTGACATGCTTCAATGCATGGACTAATAGTATATTGGGATACTTATTCCTCCACTAGCGGCTACTAAATTTTTTAACTGAATTAAATACTGGGGTAAAAATCATCTCTAAACTCTACAAACTCAGATACTTCCATAGCACTTCCAACCAAAACACGAGAAAAAGACCCCTAACCGCCGACCCAGAATTTGGAAACCAGTTCAACAGAAATATTTTTTCCATGCCTTCCAAGCCGAATTTACAACTCAATCTAAAACCATCAGCAGAACACACTTTACTAAAAAGAAACAGAACACACTTTACTAAAAAGAAACTGCTTAAAGAAAAGGCTTGAAATGACACAGACATATGCTGACAGTAACGCAGGCAACATATGATTATCTTCACGCCACCTAAACGGGGATAACTGAAAGACTATCCAATAGTAGTTTCCCAGATTCCACAATCCCACTCTAACAAAATCTTTGATTGTTAAGCCACTTGGCGTTGTTTGCTTTAGAATATGTGAATGGAACAGAGGACCTCCCTAACAATCAGTCAAACCAAAAATATGTTACTATTTGAGGCACATTGTTATTTTTCTGGCCATCACAGCCCATTACTCCAATGTTAATCTGTCTTCATGTTTTATGAGCCTTTCAGATATTTCTCATCACTGGAGTAAGAAGAAAAAAAAAGTGATGACCAAATTTGGTTTTAAAGGGATCCACGGATAGAAAAACTTGTAGTTCTTAAAAGATAAAATAATTTGATATTGAAACCCCTCTTATGTTTTCGTTTTTATACAATTTGTAAAATTAGTTTACCTAGTAGGTCGCCATTGTTGTTGACATCGCAGGGCGGTGACATCACATGGTTACGCTGCCGGGCCTCCAGAGTATGACTCTAGCGACATAAACATATCACCTGTTCAACCCTTTCAATTTGAACCCGAGAGGAACATTAATGAGCATGACATCACTGTAGATATTTCACAAAACGAGCAGCAAAAGCAAAATGAACAGGAAAGACGGGATGAGACGAGACATGAGTAGGGAGAAAAAATGGTGTTCTGCCAAAATGTGCTACACCGGCAAAACGTCTACAACAGGTGAATAAGACACCCAAAGTACCGTCGTCTGCTTTCAGCTTGTTTTGTTCAGATGCACACCAGCAGAACATACTAAAGATGCCTTAAGAAAATACTTAAACGTAGTAATATCAAATAAGGGTAGTTTAAATATGCTACGTGGCTACCCAGATAGCAAAATATAACTGGATCGGACATAGGCAAGATATACTGCAAATATCAGCCCAACTTCGTAAAACGGATCCGCCCCAGTGTCTTTTTAAACAATGGCCCAAACTCAGGAGTCATTTGCCGAATCAGCAACCAGTTTTGGGCCAGAACTGGTCCAAAGTAGCAGACACGACATTAATGTATGACCCGGGTATGGCACACATGTTACCAAATCTGGGCCAGATTTGTATCAAAACTGTTTTCAGTATAAAATTTGGAGTCGATTTCAATGCTATATAAACATGGAACCCACCTAAGAAAGATTAGACTCTTTTCTTTCAGCAGGAAAAAAAAGTTCATATCTTTTTCCATTCTTTAGAAATCAGCATTAGAAAATAGCTTAGTTTGAGCAATTTTTCAATTTCTGATGAAAAAACTGAGAAATTGAGCTTTCTGTAAAAGCATACATTTCAAAGGTAACTTTGACTTTAACACTGCTATTTTTTGCTTTGGACATCCCAAACATCTGAATAATGTTTTCCTTTTACAAAATAACATAAACAACAAGACAAATAGAGCTTTTGATAGCAAAGTAACTAATTTATTTACACATACAGTATCTATACTATTGAACTGAGAAATTATGCTGTTGTGGCCTTGACAGCCAGGTAAACTTTTCCCTAATCGCTGCCTCTCATCAAGACAGATTTTTTTTAGTCTTTCTTTTGTGGTGACCACTGCCTCGTGGCGGAGTTCGCCTGGGGAACTTGTGTTCCTAGGGGAAACTGGTCTGGCCGTGCGCGTTTGCGGCTGAGTCGAGGGACACTGGAGGGTGCAGGGGACGCGAGCGGCCGAGCACGGCGGCACGGGCTCCGCTCGGCGAGCAGCACGGACTCAAAAGGCATCGTCCGCTGCACTGGTGGTCCCGGTCGTTCTGTTCGGTCGTCCAGCGCCTGGCATCCTGGGCGTTCTCCTGGTTGTTCTGCTCGGTTGTGCGCCACCTGGCATACTGGACGTCCATTTGGTCGTCTTCCGCCGGCGCACCGGCCGTGCGGCCCGGTCATTCGTTCCGTTGAATCTGGTTGCGGGTCTTACCAAATGCGCTACTGCCCTCCAGTGGCCAGTTTTATTTCTTTAAAATGGATTTTCAGCATTGTGCTTTGGAGCTAAATTGCATCAGTACATAGAGATGTCTCTCTCTCTCTCTCTGAAAAAAAAAACTTAAAAGACGTATAAATACGTCTTTGGGACACTGAAACAATTATAAATAGAACGTATTTATACGTTTTTGGGAGCAAATGAGTTAAAGATGACCCATTTTTAGACTGTAAACAACATATTGTATTTGTTAAGGTTCTGGGGTAACGGGGGATCTAATTTATTGACAACGAGAGGGAGTGTTAGACAGTGCCCGAAGAATCCGGTGGGCAGTTTGGTGATAGAACAGTTGAACGGGCAGGCAGGCGTTTTGCCAGGCAAGCAGCACAGGATCTAGGGGGGAAAACACCAAAATGAGCTCAGCATCAGGACTACAACATTCTTTGTTAGATGAAAGTCACATACCTGTAGGTGAGTTGTTGATCTGCCGATGATGTGAGGCCAAGGACCGGTTTAAGTAAGCTGCTGATGATGATCAGCGGCACCTGGTTCCAGGCTCACCCATCTTTGCGAACAATGCGACAATTAAGGCAAAACTGTCATAGTGCTGATCCGGGGCGCATCTGGCGCACTGACTTTAAGCGGGAGTTTGAGCATGTCTGGCCTGCAAGGTCCGCCCCGGAACAATGCCTAACCTATCATTTGGACTGTCATAGCACTGTTCCGGGCTGCATTTGGCGCACTGACGTTAAGCGGGTGTGATTGCTGTGCAGATCTGGCGAACTGAGGCCGGATCTGGCACGCATTCGCCTGCTATTGGGGTAATGTGGTCAACAGACGAACAATCTGCTTTAAAGCTACCACAAGAAAACGCAGTGCTTAAAAAGTATGAGAGGGAAACACATGCAAAAAGTATTTTGAGGCAATGAAAAGGTAATAAAAGACTCAATAAAAACACAAATTGTAAGTACTCGCCGCTTTTAACCGATGTGCGCATTTGTTGGACATCTCGCCGCATAGAAGGAATTGGAGTAACCCGGTAGTGTTCGTCTAGTGACAGTGACAATCTACGTCATCACCCCGAGCCTCCATTGCGCGAATAAAACATGGCGCCCTCCGTAGGTCAAAACATGTACTAAATATTATAGATTTTTAAATCAATGGCAATATTTTATGTGTTTCTAATAACATGTTTTAGTAAAGGAGAACAATTGTGGCCTATTAGAGCCATAAGTCTTTCAGTCCGAGGTTCAGCTTAACAAATCGCTGTGTCCATAAATGAATCACAATATATTGAGTTTGCAATATCCATCTTGTCATTCAAAATGTTAAGATCTGGTTGCGAATCTGATCCCTAACCTTTTGATACCATACTATTTAGGACCGTGTACTGCAACCCGGAATTAAATTAGTACTGGTTTTAAAGCAACTGGACTGAATAAAAACAAACATTTTGGTTTTTCCTTTGGTTTTTTTTTTGGAGTTTTCCTTCTTTTTTTTTTTTTTTTTTTTATATGCCCTCCCCGATTCTTCCATAAACAAGTGTGACGTCAGGGGCACTATTCACAAGTCAGACAGCAAAATATACTTTATATACCGTAATTTTTGGACTATTGCACACTCGACTATAAGCCGCACCCCATAAATTTGAAACGAAAACAACATTTGTTGACAGATAAGCCGCACTGGACTATAAGCCACAGGGACAGTCACACCTAACGACTACTGTTGTCGTGATACTGTAATATTATCAACTTCATATCCCCATTCTCAAAAAAACCTACTTAATTCCATTTTCGATACCACATAATTTTGATTTTTTTTCCTTTTTTTTAAGTTTTTTTAGCAACTCTTTCAATGCCATTGGTGGTGTCCACTCTTGTGGCTCATGAAAAATTAAAAAATCTCTAAAAGAGTTTATGACTAGTAGACGTCCAATCCATTTGATGTGGGAGGGTTGCAAGCGAATGAACATTCATTCAACATTCAAAGCGCAGTTAACAATTTAACAAGGAAAAGGGAAAAATACCCTCCATTAATATCGAGAGTCGTGCAGAATCAAATTTACCCCATGACAACAAAATTCTCTTAACCTATGGTAGCCCAAAAACAAATAGATAACTGAGTAATCAAATATCGTATCCCGATACAACTTTTCAGTATCGATACAATTCAATACTTTAACAACCCTACTAGAGACATAGACCTTATCGGCCTGCAAATCCACATATATGACGCACTGGAATATCAGCCACAGGGTTCAAAGCAGAGGGAAAAAGTAGTGTCTTATAGTCCGAAAATTACGGTATATGTTATATATTTTTTAAATTATTTATGTATTTATTATTATTATTTTTTATTTTTATTTTTCTAATTATTTTAACCTGTCCTGTTCAGCTGTTTGACACGGAGAATGGAAGTCTAAGTGCCCGGATAGTCTGAACAGTTGTAATGTTTCACACTGAGAGTCTGACATACTCCCATTGTGATCATTCAACATACCTTGTTTATTATGACAAAGCAGCGAACAGGACGGGGTTATGAGGGAACAGGAGAAAAAAAACAAAAGAGAAGAAAGAAAAGAAACACAAACAACAACCAGAAATACATTGAACGCCTAACTACACTAACTACTAACTACTATTATGTTTGGTGCTATCGTCAGCTAAATGTATTTCCTGTTGACACCATGTGGGGGGCCTGTTGACCAGGGAAAGAGGGGGAAGGAGGTGGGGGAGTCTATAAGCTAAGTGATAGAAAGGGGTAGAGTGTACACAAATCATCTCTGTGATCTAGAACCCAGTAATCGTGTGAATCCCTTGTGAGTGTAAGCCCGTTGGCGACCGACCCTACGCCGCCAATCTGGCACCAGGACCCCCCGCCCGAGCGCGCCCAACCACGTCCAGCCGCACGCAAGCCCCACCGAGCACGCAACAGCCACGCAGACGAGCGGAGACACCACGCGGGCACCGACACAGGGCCAAGGCCCCCACCCAGCCAGCACGGGGAGGGAAGGCGGGGCCGGGGGGGGTTCAGCGCAGCCCATCCCTCCTCCCGCTGCCCAGCAAAGGAGCCCTTGTTCCCCTCCCCGGAATCCAGGGTGGTCCCCTGGGCCACCCGCGTGCCCATCTACCGGCCTTCAGGGATGGCAAGAGGGGACGCACCACCAACCCCAAGCCCGTCCCCAACTCTGTCTGCCCACCCGGGCCACGAGCCACCGCCGCCGCCTCCCAGCCGGCACGGCACGCCACGGGGCCCCCAGCGGCCCACCAAGCCCAGGGCAGGGCAGGGTCCCCCGCCATAGCAGGCAACATCCAGCCGATACGCCGCCGCCCAGCCAGCGATCCGTGGCAGAGCACAGGGTGGATACCCAGTTAGAGAACAGAGGAGAATGCGGAGGCAGGGGAACGCCGAGGAGCCGCCGTGGGGCAACGCGAGACCGGAGCCCTGACCTCCCCCCACTCCCGCGGCCGGTAGCCCAGGCAGAGAGGAGGCCACGCCTCGGGAGCCATGCCATAGAAAAAAAAGTGTGGGACCCACCAACCACCCTATTACTGTGGCTGCCAGGTTCCCGGCTGGCAGCCATAACCCAGCACCGTGATGGGATTGTGAGGGGAGGGTAGTGCAATGTATGCATTACAATAGGAGAGCTTGGCTTGGGGCAGTGGGACCGCAGCATGGAAATTCAGCCCAGCTGCCCGTCCCACCGCCCTTTGCCAGAGCTCTCCTGTGGAGTACAATGTGTTTGGTGCGTTAAAAAAAGGTGCAGGGATGGCAGGGCCTGCCGTGAGGAGGTATACGTGACGCACCCCGCCCACCAGGTTCCAACCATCCCACAACCTTGGTGTGTGATGCATTAAAAATAGGGGGGAGCCAGGCCAGAACTGTATGGGCCCGTCCCAACTCTCCCCGGAGAAATGAATGAGTATGTAAGTGCCAGGGTAAAAGATATTTACAGTGCTGAAGTGAGGAGTGCGTAAGTTAAGAGGCAGGCTCCTGCGGGCGTGGCCCCGTCCACCAGAACCACCGGCCGCAGGGCGGGAGAAGCGCCAGGGCCCCGATCAACCCCCGCCCAAGACCACGCACGGCGCACCCGCAACTGCCCACCCCTCCCCCCGCCGCCCGAGCACCCACCCCGCACCCAAGCGCCGGAGACCAGGGGATGTCCATCCCACCAGCAAAGAACAGCAAGCCCCACCCAAGACCCCGCAGGCCCCAAGAGGCCCCGCCGGTGACCACGCCGGATGGAGGGCAGCGGCAGCCGTCGCGGTCCAGGGAGGCGGACAGGGCCGGAGACAGACCAAGGTGATGGAGGCGCAACCCCCCCCCCCCCCTCCCCCAACCCACCCCCGGGCCAGGATGCGCGGTATGACACCAGGGTATATGGTACAAGGAGACGCGGCTCTGGCCGGGCCGACCCGGGAGGAAACTATGGCCTCCGCGTACACCCCCCCACCCCCGCCCCACTCCACCCCACCCCGGCCGGCCGGGGAAGGGCCGCGGCCCCGGACCAAGGACCAGTAAAGTGTATTATTTAAGCATAGTTCCTTAATTGTTTTGAATCTGGTAATTAATATACAAGGTGTCCCAGAAAAATTGTATACGTTCCGCAGCAGCTGGCAACCAAATTGTCTATGGGTTTCTTTGTAGATTAAACCCATTGACTGACTAATCTTTGGAGAAAGAAAATTATTTATCACATGCTGCTAGGAGTGTATAAAGCGATTCAGGTTTAAACATGTCCAGTTTTGAGCTGCAGAAGGATGCATACAACTTCCCTGGACACCCTGCGTACATCAATTTATGTATACATTTATATTATTTTTGTGGCATTCCTTCGCAGACGAGAGAGAATCCTTATTCTATGTTCATCATTCTTGCGACTGTTTCCCACTGTTGTTCATATTTGTCCATTTTATTTGACTGTTTGGCAGATATTTTTTCTAATGTTATATACTCAATGATTAGATTTAGCCATTGGTTCATGCTAACGTTTTGTTTGTTTTTCCAATTCAGCAATAGTTTTTTTGAATTTGACTTGTAATGTGCATAAAATTGCTCTTATGTGGTTGGGTGGGGTTGATATTTTACCTACAAATGAGGTGCTGTGTACGTAGGTTTTTACAAGTTGAAGGCTTGTCAAGTCAAGGCTCATGTTTTTGTTGTTGTTATGGGTGTGGTACACTATGATTTTTTTATCTATTCCTCTGTTATTCAAGGATGGGTGAAATTGAAATTTTGTCAGTATACTCTAGGGATGTACTGTGGGGCAAATAAGCATTTAGTCAGCCACCTATTGTGCAAGTTCTCCTACTTGAAAAGATTAGAGAGGCCTGTAATTGTCAACATGGATAAACCTCAACCACGAGAGACAGAATGTGGAAGAAAAAAAAAACAGAAAATCACATTGTTTGATTTTTAAAGAATTTATTTCCAAATTAGAGTGGAAAATAGGTATTTGGTCACCTACAAACAAGCAAGATTTCTGGATGTCACAGAGGTCTAACTTCTTTTAACGAGGTGTAACGACCCGCCACTCGTTACCTGTATTAATGGCACCTGTTTTAACTCATTATCGGTATAAAAGACACGTACCACAACGCAGTCAGTCCCACTCCAAACTCCAATATGGCCAAGACCAAACAGCTGTCGAAAGACACTAGAGACAAAATTGTAGACCTGCACCAGGCTGGGAAGACTGAATCTGCAATAGGTAAAACGCTTGGTGTAAAGAAATCTACTGTGGGAGCAATTATTAGAAAATGGAAGACATACAAGACCACTCGATCTCCCTCGATCTGGGGCTCCATGCAAGATCTCACCCTGTGGCGTCAAAATGATAACAAGAACGGTGAGCAAAAATCCCAGAACCACACGGGGGGACCTAGTGAATGACCTACAGAGAGCTGGGACGACAGTAAAGTAACAAAGGCTACTATCAGTAACACAATGCGCCGCCAGGGACTCAAATCCTGCACTGCTAGATGTTTCCCCATGCTGAAGAAAGTACACGTCAAGGCCCATCTGCGGTTCGCTAGAGAGCATTTGGATGATCCAGAAGAGGACTGGGAGAATGTGTTATGGTCAGATGAAACCAAAATAGAACTTTTTGGTAGAAACACAGGTTCTCGTGTTTGGAGGAGAAAGAATACTGAATTGCATCCAATGAACACCATACCCACTGTGAACCATGGGGGTGGAAACATCATGCTTTGGGGCTTTTTTTCTGCAAAGGGACCAGGACGACTGATCTGTGTAAAGGACAGAATGAATGGGGCCATGTATCGAGAGATTTTGAGTGAAAATCTCCTTCCATCAGCAAGGGCATTAAAGATTAGACGTGGCTGGGTCTTTCAGCATGACAATGATCCCAAACACATAGCCAGGGCAACAAAGGAGTGGCTTCGTAAGAAGCATTTCAAGGTCCTGGAGTGGCCTAGCCAGTCTCCAGATCTCAACCCCATAGAAAATCTGCGGAGGGAGTTGAAAGTCCATGTTGCCCAACGACAGCCCCAAAACATCCCTGCTCTAGAGGAGATCTGCATGGAGGAATGGGCCAAAATACCAGCAACAGTGTGTGAAAAACTTGCGAAGAGTTACAGAAAACGTTTGACCTCCGTTATTGCCAACAAAGGGTACATAACAAAGTATTGAGATGAACTTTTGGTATTGACCAAATACTTATTTTCCACCATGATTTTCAAATAAATTCTTTAAAAATCAAACAGTGAGATTTTCTGTTTTTTTTTTTTCTTTCCACATTCTGTCTTTCATGGTTGATGTTTACCCATGTTGACAATTACAGGCCTCTCTAATGTTTTCAAGTTGGGGAACCTGCACAATTAGTGGTTGACTAAATACTTATTTGCCCCACTGTATAGGTAGGCCCCGGGTTACGAACGAATTCCGTTCCTAGGCTGGCGATGTAACGAAATTTCTGCATAAGTCGGAATTAACCCTTTAAGTACCCCAAAATAGCCCCTAAACCTCAAAATAACTGTCCAAAAACATGTATAATACGTTATATTAATATGATAAGTAAAAAAAAAAAAAAAAAGATATTATTAGGTATGTTGTGTTAAATGCCGTTATACTCAGTGACGATTCCGGCTTAAAATTTTTTTTTTTTTTTAATTCCGGCTTTACTCGCGACTGAGTCGCCTTGATGAGAGAAAAGAGTGCTGTGGAAAGAGTATTAAGGCGAGAGAGGTGGGATATCATGGCCGCTCAGGTTGCCTCTCTAAAGGAGTCTGCGCCGGATAAGAAGCAGCAGCAGCAGGAGAACAACAAAGTGGGACTGCGGCGGTGCTGCCCGGGAAGGAGGGGATCCTGACATGGCAAGAATTAACTACTTTTTAAGCAGCTTTAAAAAAAAAAAGACTGCAGAAAGAATAGCGGAATAGACTCTGGCGTCATAAATTGGAAATCACTTAAGTCGGATACGTTGTAAACCAGGGACTACCTGTATTTGGAATAATCCTTTTTTTTTTTGTATCAGGGTTGTTGTCTTTTTTTTTTGACTGAGGGGGCAGAATATTCAGTTTTAAAAAACCCTGATATGTTGTCAAAAGGTTAAACTGTTTAATTCTTTTTTACAAACAGGTTTATGTTGTTTGTAAATACTTTAAAGCATTGTTTTACGCCAAACACTGAAGCTATGGGAAAGATTTGTTTAAGCTAGACTGAGGGCAGAGGTGAACATTTCTGAGCAACAGTATGGTTTCATGCCAAAAAACACTACAACAGATGCAGTATTTTCTTTAACGATGTTGATAGAGAAGTACAGAGAAGGTCAGAAAGAGTTGCAATGTGTCTTTGTAGATCTGGAGAAGGCTTATTACAGGGTGCCCAGGGAGGAACTGTGGTTTTGTATGAGGAAGTCTGGTGTAGCAGAGAAGTATGTTCAAGTGGTGCAGGACATGTATGAGGACTGTATAACAGTGGTGAGGTTTTGCTGTTGGTGTAATGGAGGAGTTCAAAGTGGAGGTGGGACTACATCGGCTCTGAGCCTCTTCTTGTTCGCTATGGTAATGGACAGGATGACAGACGAGGTTAGACAGGAATCTCCATGGACCAGCGTTGTTTTTGGCAGCCCTTTTTCATTTTTGTCTTCGTCTTAGTCTTTTGGACGATAATAATCATTAATCTTAGTCATATTTTAGTCATCTCAAAATGTGCTTGTCTTCATCTAGTTTTTGTTGACAAAAACTCGACTAATTTTGTCTAGTTTTAGTCGACATTTACTAAAAATGTTTTCATCCGTATAATTAAAAAAATGTACTCCAAAAATAAATAAATCAATAAAGGTTTGCAACTATTTCGATTGACAGATGAGCACATATTGTAGCGTCTACAAGGACTTGGTGATAATACACACTCAGCAGGAAAACAGTATATTAGTTTCGATTAATTATACCCACCAGGACACCACGACCTGTATGTATAAGAAGTTGTCCGAGAGTTTAAGAGGGCGCTCTCTGTTAGTATTAGCCTAATGCTAATGTGAATCATAGACTTTATAATGATATTGATGGGACACATTCCCCAGACACAACGCCACAACTTCAAGTAGGAGGCCATCCCATACTCCGCTTCAGTCGGTCAAAGTCGGTTGCAGTTATTCTCAAACACATGCAGCAATCCAACGCGGATTTAGGTTGAAAAAGTATGAAAGCTGTACCGCATACAAACAGGATGGTCTCTGGAGTGATTTGTTTGAGCATTCAAGGTAATTATTATATTTTTCGTACTATGCATGCATATTGAAAAAAATCAGTAGGAGAAATTAACCGAAACGTCATTGGTGTCATAATTCGAAATATTTACGTAAAATAAATGCTAACTGCCTGTTTTTTGCTTTTAACCAAGAATTGAGACTGTTTTACATTCATATCTATAAAGAATTCAGGGATTTAAGCATTTATTCACGAGAATTTTCGAAGTAAAAACCTTTTTGTCTGTGTTTCCACTCGGTCAGCTTTGACGGAGATAGGCCCCCCATTAATTGGCCCCTCGCCACCTGTCCTGTCAATATATTATGAAGTCTATGCGCGAATGCTATGCTAACGCTACGAGTTACATTTCGTGTGTGATGATCACTCGGCACAGACCTTAAGGCTAAAGCAACATTGCATAATCTCTCTAACTAAGATAAGAAAACAAATCTTTCCGGGTGTGCCTGCATGGAGACTGGAGATGACACACTGGTAAGTTGGGGGGGGGGGGGGGGGGCGCAGCACATGTGACCAGTGTTGTTAATAACGGCGTTAGAATATAACGGCGCTACTAACAGCGTTTTTTCAGTAGTGAGTAATCTAATTAATTTTCTCATCTTGGCAACGCCGTTACCGTTACTGAGGCGGGAAAGGCATGCGTTACTATGCGTTACTATGTTGGTTGAATGACGCGAGAAAAGTCTGAGAGAGACGGACTCACAGAGACGAGAGAGCAGAGCAGGAGTTGGGAGGAGGCAAGGGAGTTGTGACGGCGTTGCAAACGCGATGCTAGATGGCTCCAATAATACCTGACTGTAGCCGATAGCCTACAAACTACGCCGACATGATGCTACGGTAGATATCACATAATATAGAACTAAATGCAAATGACAGACACGGCGGAATTAGCAACATGTATAAAGAACTAGATGCATTAGCAAACAGTCGCTATCTTAAAGCAGTAGACCTCACAGAAAGGCTCTGTTGTAGAGAAACTTCCTAGCGAACCTAAGAGTTTTTATCTAAAATGCTCCTAAATCGGAAATCTTGACCTAAATCTATCTTAAAATGATGAAACAGTTTTAAAACTTACACATGTCGAAAGTAGACGGAAGGGAACTAATGCAATAACGGGAGCAATTTTAACAACTTTAACGGTTGATTCACAACATTAAATGACTTCCACACATAGCAAAGGTTACTATCTACGTAGTTATCGCAATTCCCGCAATACCCCTGTGTCTTTTTAAGTTTAGGGTAAAGAATTGGGCTAAGGTCAATTGTCCCAAAAATCCTTTAAACATGAAAATTATCACCAGTTACTCTTCCAAGTAACTAATTACTCTTACAGTCAGGTAACTGAGTTACTAACGCAATTAATTTTGGGAGAAGTAATTTGTAACTGTAATTAATTACTTTTTAAAGTAAGATTAACAACACTGTAATTGACACAACCAGACACTGCTACGATGTAGTTAGCTGTCACACATTGTGAACATGAGACGGAAATTATTGTGCATGCATCTCAATATGTTTTAGTCTCCCAGAATACATTTTTAGCTCGTTATCGTCTCGTCATCGTCATGAAGAAAGTGTTCATTCACAAAATATTTTCGTTATCGTCATTATTGATGAAAACAACACTGCCATGGACTATGATGTTTGCAGATGACATTGTGATCTGTAGTAAGAGCAGAGAATAGGTAGAGGAGAAAATAGAGGTCTGGAGGTTTGCCATGGAAAGGAGGGGAATGAATGAAGCTGTACCAAGACGGAGTATTTGTGTGCAAAAACTAGAGGGACCCGAGTGGAAGCGTGAGGCTACAGGGTGAAGAGACCAAGAAGGTGGAGGAGTTTAAGTAATTAGGCTGAACAGTCCAGAGCAATGGAGAGCGTGGAAATGAAGTGAAGAGGCGTGTGCAGGCAGGCTGGAACGGGTGGACAAAAGTGTCAGGTGTGATGTGTGATAGAAGGTTTTCGGTAACACTTTACAATAAGGGTCCCTTAATTAACATTAGTTAATGCATTTTTAGACAATAACTCATGTTTAAGTAACATAAAAATAATTCATTTAATCCCTTATCTAACATTTATTAATATTTAATTAACATGAGCTAATGCATTAGTTAATGCATTTTAGGACAATAAGTAATGTTTAATTAACATTACAATAATTAATATAATTGCTTCTCTAACATTTATTAATATATTAATTAACATGAGTTAATGCATGTGTTAATGCATTAGTTAATGCGTTACTTAATGCATAACCAGACAGTAACTAATAGTTTGGTAGAATTAAAAATATATAGAGGCCTATATAGGGTTAGGGTTTACGGTTAGGGTTTGTAAACTTAAGCATTTATAATTTCTTAGTTGAGGGACACATGTGCTACACTTTACAATAAGGTTCCAAAAAGCATTCAGTAATGGTTAATAAAGGTTAAGGGGAGGAACTTAAGCATTTATAATTTCTTAGTTAAGGGACACATGTGCTACACTTTACAATAAGGGTCCAAAAGGCATTCAGTAATGAATAATAAAGGTTAAGAGGGGGGAACTTATGCATTTATAATTTCTTAGTTAAGGGATACGTGTCCTACACGAGGTACGTTCACGTGAAATAATATCATACTTAAGGTTAGGTTATATATTATACAATACATTACTTAACATTAATTCACATATTCATTGGTGCATTAATAAATAGTTATTAATGTATACTGGTACTAGTAAGTGATTATGTTATTTTAAAATGAGAAACATTACTCTGTGAGTCCTTGGATGCTGCTAACCTAACCTTAAGTGTGGTATTATTTCACGTGAATGTACCTCATAAGTATTACTTAACTTTAATTGACCATTACTGAATGGTTTTTGGACCCTTATTGTAAAGTGTAGCACATGTGTCCCTTAACCAAGAAATTATAAATGCTTAAGTCCCCCCCCTAAAACTTTATTAACCATTTCTGAATGATTTTTGGACCCTTATTGTAAAGTGTAGCACATGTGTCTCTTAATATATAGTATATGTATATATTAAGCCTATATATTTTTTTCTGTTATTCTGTCATAACTATGGCGGAAAACACTCAGGTGACTTGAAGTTCCGCTCTAAGACCCCCAATTTGGCCAACTTTCAAAATTGTCCGAAATGCATGTGTGATACATCATTGGAAAGCTTCAAATCTCAATTTTCTTGGGGAATAACATTTTTTTACAGGAAGGCATTAAAAAAAAAAAGAAAAACGAACAGCAAAACCCTATTTTGGAGGTGAATTAAAGACGCCATGACTTTAACAAGATATTATCGCGTACTTACCTTGTTTCAATCCAAAAACACCATGTAGCATGTATCACTGAGTGTCAAGACATAGCTCTGAATGGCCACAGCCGGATTTTGGGGGGATTTTAAGGGTGAAACATGGTAATATAACAAGGGTCGCGATGCAGAAATCGCAGACATCAAGGAGTGGTCGAGATGTTCTTTTTCATGTATTCAGCCTTTTAAATGTTGTTTTTCAATTTTTCTTTGCTTGGATGGATTATTTATCATCTAACATATCGGAGAAAATGCGATAGTAACAAAATAAAATACAATTGAGCGATAGTTATGAGGTAGATATCCGTGACTTTTTTACAGACACCATTTTTTTCATTGTGACGTCATTTGTTTAAAAGGTTAAAATATGCGAGTGAATAATTTCTTGAAGTCGTTTTTCTTTTTTAAAAGAAATATTAGACATCAATTAATGATTCTAAGCTAAAAATGACAGACATTTTGAATAATGAATATAATAAATTACCTTCGTTTTATGGCTGGGTACAAACAAAAGCGGTTGCGCGACGTCTGTAAACAGGGGTTTTGAGGGTCAAATGGACAAATTAATAATAGTTTGGGGCTTAATGTGCCATGAATCTGCTATGGCAGCATATAGACATTGTTCTTTCAAACACATCTGTTTTTTTGGCTTAAAATACAGTAGTTTATTTTAAGGAGGATGCAAGAGCAGAAACTGCTTTTTTAGTTTTGTGTTTTCTGCCATATATATTTGTAACTTTACCAAACCATTAGTTACTGTATGGTTATGCATTAACTAATTATCTAACTAATTAACTAATTAATAACTAACTAATTAACTAATGCATTAACTAATGCATTAACTCATGTTAATTAATATATTAATGAATGTTATATAAGCAATTATATTAATTATTGTAATGTTACTTAAACATTAGTTATTGTCTAAAAATGCATTAACTAATGTTAATTAAGGGACCCTCATTGTTAAGTGTTACCAGGGTTTCAGTTAAAATTAAAGGAAAGGTTTATAAAACTGTGGTGAGACCAGCGATGTTGTTTGGTCTGAGGAAAAAACAGGAGCTGAAGATGCTGAGGTTTTCTTTGGGAGTGACCGGAATGGATAGGATCAGGAATGAGCATATCAGAGGGACAGCGCATGTTAGAGGATTTGGAGATAAAGTCAGAGAGGTCAGACTTGAGATGGTTTGGTCATGTCAAAAGGGATGATAGTGAGTATATTAGCAAAATGATGCTGAATTTAGAGGACGACCAAAGAGAAGGTTTATGGATGTAGTTAAAGAGGACATGAAGGTAGTTGGTGTGAGAACAGGGGATGCAGAGGACAGGGTTAGATGGAGACGACTGATTCACTGTTGCGACATATACAGTAAAGAGTGATAATGGTTTGAAAAACATACTGTACATTTTTGCTTTTTGGATTTTTGTAGATGTTTGTACAGTGGATTTGATGTTTAAAAGCTTTTCATTTCTTAAGAGTATCTTATTATGGATTTTTTAACTGGGCAGTCCTTGTCATTGTCAAGTCATTATTTTTTAGTTCTGGATGTACAACAACGAGATGTGCATTTGTTGCTTTATTCCCACAATTATGTTATTCCTCATCTACCTTATGGGGATTCAAGCAGTTTATATCATATTGTATTTCACGTTTTATTGTCCACAACGCCCAAAAACCCTGCAGTGTTTTGGGCTCTGATCACTTGGGCAGCCCACACAGTAAATCAGGGGGGATGTGAAATAAAACACGGAGGAGGGGAGGATTGTAAAAACAGGAAAGATATTGTGGTTGAAGAGAGCTGTAACACACACTGAAACACACACACAATCACATCGAATGAATAGAGTGAGATGGATGCATCCTCGCATAGACACACAAACAGGCTCACTCATCTAAACCTTAACACTAGGGATCACATTTTTCCTATTTGGAGTCAACTCTTTTTTTTTTCATTCAAAAATTTAAGAAAAGCAAATGCCCAACCACAGAGGCACATGTTGAGGGAATCCCCACACTAATCGCACACACTACAAACAGGCATCTTGTTATCCCCGGATAATTCATATCGGATTCCAATTAAATCGAACTAGCACCTGCACCGGAGCAATAGCAAACACGACAAAAAAATAATTGAAGAGAGAGGATTATTAGCATATAAATTATTTCCCTAGTGTGGACAGTTGTTGGAATGAATCAGATGCCCGGGTCATGCCAGGACTGTGTCAACATCTAAGACCAAAATCATGTCCCAGACTTCCCAAAACCACCAGAAATAAACACACGCACACACTCACATATTGAACTGGCACAACACAGAATGTCACTCATCTGGACCTGATTTCTTCTCTGCTGTTTCAACCAACATCCGTGTTATTGAGATTTTTATGTTTTCCAAACTTCTTAATGGGCAATCACTTTATGAATCAATCATATTAATTCTTCATTTTAGGAGGACATTTTGGACAAACACTTGCATCAGACTTGGTTGGAAGGCTTTGGGGAAGGCCCCTTCCTGCTCCATAAAGGCATGCTTGGATGAATTTAGTGTTGAAAAACCTAGGAGCCTTTGATGAATGAAAAACCTGCACATTGCTTACTTGATTTGTAACCTCAACTCCTGGGAGGCAGTTATGGTTCCTTTAAAACAGGGGTCCCCAAACTTTTTACTGTGAGGGCCACATAACTTTTCCCTTCTCTAATGGGGGGCTGGGGTCAGTTTGTAACAGAAAAGGTGTGACGATTGCAGGAGTGCCTGAATGTAAAAATTAGGGCTGTCAAACGATTAGAATTGTTAATCGAGTTAATTACAGCTTAAAAATGAATTAATCGTAATTAATCGCAATTCAAACCATCTCTAAAATATGCCATATTTTTCTGTAAATTATTGTTGGAATGGAAAGATAAAACACAAGATGGATATATACATTCAACATACGGTACATAAGTACTGTATTTGTTTATTATAACAATAAATCAACAAGATGGCATTAACATTATTAACATTCTGTTAAAGCGATCCATGGATGGAAAAGAGTTGTAGTTCTTAAAAGATAAATGTTTGTACAAGTTATAGAAATTTTATATTAAAACCCCTCTTAAGGTTTTTGTTTTAATAAAATTTGTAAAATTTTCAATCAAAAAATAAACTAGTAGCCCGCCATTGTTGATGCCAATAATTACACAATGCTCATGGGTGCTTAAGCCCATAAAATCAGTCGCACCCAAGCGCCAGCAGAGGGTGACAAAACTCCAAAAAACACGTTGACATTTGCACTGTGCTGTCATTTTAATCTGTTTGAGCCAGGCATGTGCGTTAATTGCATCAAATATTTTAAAGTGATTAAATAAAAAATTAATTACCGCCCGTTAACGCGATAATTTTGACAGCCCTAGTAAAAATTTATTGTTTTTCAGAAAGCCACAATCAAATAGCCCTTTCTGAATTCTTCACGGAACAAAAGTAAATAAAATAAAAATAATAATATAATATAATATATTATAATAATAAATAATAATAACACTAATAATTAAATAAATAATAACCAAATAACCCTCTCTGGGTTCTTCACAGAAAAAAAGCCAGGAAATAAATAACAATATTGAAAAAAAAAAGAAAAAATACTTTTTTTTTTGTTGTTGTTCAGGGGGCCGGACCAAATGTGGCCGCGGGCCAGCCATAGTTTGGGGACCCCTGCTTTAAAAGACAAAAAAATATGAAAAATTAGAAACTGGCCGGAAAAAGACAGGAAATCATTCACTGCTGGGGGGCAAACCAGATCTTAAGACATCTAGGGGCCATACAAAATTTACTCCCTTTCACACTAAACACCATTAAAATCCTGGGTTTTAAAGGGGTAGCCCTTATGCATAGACTTCATAATGATATTGACGGGACATTGGGCCAAGTAATTGGGGGGCTGCATTGTTGGCGTGGCCGTCAAAGCTGACCGAGTGGAATCACAGACAAAGAACTTTTTTCGATGAAAATTCTTATGAATAAATGCTTAAATCCCCGAATTATTTATAGATATGAACGTAAAACAGTCTTGATTCTTGGTTAAAAGCAAAAAAAAAAAAAAAAAACTGTGCAGTGAGCATTTATCTTACGTAAATATGTCGAAGGACAATGCTAGACTGTCAGTCAATGTGGCGGCCGCCATATGTAAACAGAGCTTTTCCAGTGAAAATTCTTGTGAATTAGTGCTTAAATCCCTGTATTCTTTATAGATATGGACGTAAAACGGTCTCGATTCTTGGTTAAAAGCAAAAAGAAACGTGCAGTTAGCATTTATTTTACGTAAGTATGTCGAAGTGCGATGCTCGTCTGTTAGTCAATGTGGCGGCTGCCTTATGTAGACAGAGCTTTTCCGGTGAAAATTCTTGTGAATTAGTGCTTAAATGTCTGTATTCTTTATAGATATGGACATACGACGGTCTGGATTCATGGTTAAAAGCAAAACAAAACAAAAAATAAGCGTGCAGTTAGCATTTATTTTACGTAAATATGTCAAAGTACGATGCTAGCCTGTTAGTCAATGTGGCGGCCGCCTTATGTAAACAGAGGTTTTCTGGTGAAAATTCGTTTGAATAAATGCTTAAATCCCTGTATTCTTTATTGATAAGGATGTAAAACAGTCTGGATTCTTGGTTAAAAGCAAAAAATTAGCATTTAGCATTTATTTTACGTAAATATGTTGAAGAATGATGCTAGTATGTTAGACAATGTGGTGGCAGCCTTACAGCAAAGAGCTTTTAACGTTGAATATTCTTGCGAAAAATACAAAAAATATCTTGAATCCTCGAACAAATCACTCCTGAGACAATCCTTCCTGTTTGTATGCGGTACAGCTTTTGTAGATTTTCAGCATAAACCCAGCGTTGGATCGCTGCATGTGTCGCTGCGACCGACTGCGAATAACTGAAGCGGATTGTGGGATGGCCCCCTACTTGAAGGGTTCGCACAGTAAAGGTCGAATCTGACCCGTCAATATCATTATGAAGTCTGTGCCGTATGTGTGAAAGCAATTTCCTGGGTCGACTGCCATGTAGATAACGCAGACATTTACCGAGTCGCGTCTTGGTATCATGTCCGGGACTTTCCCGAGAAGCGGTATGTGTGAAATCAGGCGTTAAATTCCCGGCTCACAGCGGGATGGCTGATGACGTAAATATCATGGCGGGCCGATCGTCATTTCCTCTTTCATCCCAGTAAGATGAAAAGAACAGAGCAATTATCAACACGGAAAACAAGAAAATAACAAAATTAAACTGAAAACATAACGAAATTAAATTGCTACTGGATCGTACAGCCAAGGAAGAGAGTCCATCGTCCATCTTTGCAAATGTGTGGTTTGAGTAACTTTTTGAGAAAAATTTACTTCTAAGAGTAGTTTTACTAAGCCATACTTTTTACTTTTATTTGAGTAGATTTGTGAAGAAAAAACGCTACTCTTATTCCGCTGCTTTGGGCTGCACAAGAGTCGTTACATTTTTCCTCTTTATTCCTCATATTAAATTTTTTTGCCAGCGATGCCAAGACTAGCTCTACCAATTTCACCATTGAGATATTGCAACAATAATCACATGACTCCATTATACCGATCAGAAGCAAGCTTGCCGTTTTATGATCGCGCGAGCCTGTTCAATCACGCGGTGTCTTTAAAGCACTGTAAAAAATTAAGTACTGCCATCAACATGACTTGAAAGAGCGGATTTTCACCTCTCTCCATGTCGTTTTTTTGGGAACCGAGTGACCACGGATAACCGGTAATATGATCCTTTCAATTTCATAATAGGAACTATTAAGAAACTATTCACTATTCAAAAATCAAACAATTTTGTAAGCAGTTACTCACAATGTCACTCATAACTTGAGTATTCTTTTCACCTAATACTTTTTTACATGTACTTGAGTTTATTTTTTGGTTGACTACTTTTACTTTTACTTGAGTAACATTATTTTGAAGTAACGCTACTCTTACTTGAGTATAATTTTCGGCTACCCTACCCACTTCTGACTGGAATATAAATCTGAAGGGGGTTTATGTAATCCATGTTCATTCATTCATCTTCTGTGCCACTTATCCTCACGAGGGTCGCAGAGGTGTTGGTCTATACAAGCTATGGGTAGGAGGCGGGGCACATCCTGAACATGTTGCCAGCCAATCACAGGACACATACAGACAAACAACCTTTCACACTCACAATCACAACTATATGTACGTTAAAGTGTTCAATCAGCCTATCATGCATGTTTTTGGGATGTATAGCCGGAGAAAACCCAATGCCAAAAGGGGAGAACATGCAAACTCTACACGGTAAGGCTGGAGTCCGGGATGGAACCCTTTCTCTCAGAGCTGTGAGGTGGACATGTCAATCACTCCGTGCCGGCTGCAATCCATGTTGTGCTTTTTTATTTCCATTACAGTTATCAGAGGAAAGAAAAACCTTAGATCCACTCATGAGCCACAGCTGGTGGACATGCTCTGACTTATGTACAGTATAAGTTTTCTAATTATCTGTACAGTGAACATGAAATAAAATAAACACAACCAGTACAAATAATCTGTGCAATCAAGAAAGTGTGGGGGTTGCGAGGGGGGCTTCGAGCTGAAATCTGGCAATGTTCAAATGATTTAGTGTGAGTATAGCCTAAATGTGTGAAAGCAGGATCATATTCAACATTTTAAATGTTTTGTGCAATTCGGGGGACAGTGTTGTTTTTGTCAACGTTGACAACAACGAAAATATTTTGTCGACGAACAACACTTACTGACCTAGGTCCTTTCCAGGCTCCAGACTTGCTTGTTTTGACAACACATGGTAGGATTAGTTTTCT
This sequence comes from Corythoichthys intestinalis, assembly GCF_030265065.1. NCBI lineage: Eukaryota > Metazoa > Chordata > Actinopteri > Syngnathiformes > Syngnathidae > Corythoichthys > Corythoichthys intestinalis. Next base: position 18,533,675 of record NC_080406.1, read on the forward strand.
TATTTTAGCTAGAGAGAATAGGTTCTTTTGCTTTAGCCTTTAAAGGTCTGTGCTGAGTGATCATCACACTCTAAATACACTTTGTAGCGTTAGCATAGCATAAGCGTTAGTACTGTATTGGCATTTAGCGTGGCGAGCATCGTCTAAAACACTTGGACATTTTTTCTTTTACATACAGTTCGTGGCGTCCAGGTTTTTAATAGAAAATAATGTACTGTTTTTCTGCTGAGTGTGTATTATCATCACAAAGATGTTGATGTCCTTGTAGACTACAATTATGAGCTCATATGTCAATGTTCATTCCAAATGGTCGGAAACCTTTATTTATTTATTTTACTTTTGGACTAAAACTTTTGAATTTTAAAGACGAAAACATCGTGAGTATCTGCATAACAGTACAGTGGTACCTCGACATACGATCGCTTCGACACATGATCTTTTCGATATCCGACGTAAAATTTGACTCGCCATTTGTTTCTAAATCCGACGACACGCTCGAAATACGACAACATGACAAACGAACGCACGGTGGATTTTGTTGTGTGAGAAATCAACACAGGTTTCAAAAAGGTTGGTGCAGGTGGTGAAACAAGGAAAAAGGTGACACTTACCTTCGAAATGAAGATGCAAAGTATAGAGAAATATGAGAGTGGGCTGCACATCTGCGATCTGGCTCAACCATACATCTCCATGGTCCTTCTCTGACCACCATTCAATAGTCTATAAGTTAAGGTGACAATTACTATTGTGGTAACATCACCAAAGAAATCGCCAGCTTCGTCATGTTTTTATCATTTATTTCACAACTTATCCAACACAAAACGCCAACCGTAGTTGACGGTGTTCTCAAGAAAACGTTGAAAACAAAAGTAAACTCAAGCTCATTGGTCCCTCTCTCTGACATGCCAGCCACGCGGTGCGTTCAGGTACAGCAAAAAGAACCCGATTCGCTACATTATTACAGGACTTATTATTATTTATTATTATTGTTCTTATAATATTCTGATTTATGTTTATAATGTATTTGGTTTGCTATTGGTTATTGCCATTTGCAATAGTACCAGCAGTATTTATTAAGGATTTAGTGTAGGTTTTTGTGCTGTGTGTCAGGGAAGCTCAAATTTGAACTCCAAGACAAGAGTTACCTTGATAGCTCGATTAGAGAAATGAATACGACCCCAACCATGGATTGCTTTGCTTCGAAGGCTTTATGAACAAGAGCTCTCGGGTACAAACTGATGTGACCCAGCCAGGAGTTGTAATCACCCAGAAGTACGAAGAAGTACAATAGAGGCTGGATATTTATACATGTTGAAAGGGCGGTGCCGAAGCCCACCGTGAAACGAAACTCATCATCTCACAAACCTGGGTATTTTTCCATACAAAAACATCTTTGAGCTGAGACCTATAGCACTGGTCCCGGCTAGAACGAAGATAAGCTTATTCTGATAAGCCAAAGTCGCTCATTGTACTCATTCAGGGCATATTGGAAAACAGGAACATAACAGTCCATATTTGGGCATTTTGTGATACAGTCTACAGTAGTCAAGGCCATGAGAAGGCACACTCAGATTAATATAACAATGATGCTCTATGCTACAATGTTCTCATGCAAGCATAACAAAAGCATCCAAAATATAATGTATAATGGTTGTGTTTTAAGCATGAATAAAATTCTCTCACGCTGTGGAACAAATTAATAGAATTATAATGTATTCCTATTGGAAAATCCAGCTCAACACACGGCCATTTCAAATCACAAAAGAGGTTCTGGAACGAATTAACTTCGTACGTAGAGGTACCACTGTATTTGTGTGAGTCCCTTGTAAGTGTGAGTATGTTGGCATCCTATTCTATGCTGTCTCATCGCTAATCATGACACCGAGGCTTTATACTTGAGTGTGTCTAATTGCACTTGTCATGCGTGAATCCCATCTGAGAAACTTTCAACGGCAAGGATGGACTCGTACGGAAAGTGAAAATATCCTTTGGCGATAAAAAAATGAATTACAAAGGGCAGCGCACTAGTCTTTTCTGTAGAGTGGCCTGTACAAAAGCTAAATCTTGTGTTGGAATGTTCAAAAGCTTACTGAATTCTGGTTATTTCATTGTTGAAAATTATTTTTTTATGTTACTAGTATGCATAATTTAGGTGGGAGTGTAAATAACCGAAGCCTATAGACCCTACCCACCGACGTCATAAAACCATGTGCTCGCTGTATGGTTCCGCCCACTTGTCCGTCATTTTGTCTCTGTATTAGCATTGGTTTCAATTGATCGAGGATTTTAAAATGCATTTCATGGAAGACCCGGTGCTTTCTGATGCCGTAAACTCACTGGATGTGTTGCATAAAAGGCGTTATGTGGAAAAGCTTCGTTCTATACAGTCACCAGATCCATATTTGATGCCTAAATCGATGATTTTTGACCGGCTGCCTTCGCCGTCTCTGCCTGACCCTGATATTTACAACTATCTTGTCCACACAAAATCAGCCTATTCTCACGAAAGTTTGAAAAACTTTAAGAGCTTGGAGGCTTATAAATGCTACGTTGCTGGTTGGGTGAAACAGGTCCTCGTACACGAAAATCTTGTGCTCGGAAGGTGAGTTACGAAATTTTCAATTCAAAATCTTTTGTTCTTGCTAACATCCACTGTCAAGTCTAATGTATTTCATGTCATTTGTCAATGGAGCTAGGGCTTTTAATGTTTATATGGTTTAGCAATAGCACTCTCACTACATACATATGTGTATGTTGTCGGCGATTAGCCTAGCAATGATCTTAATTGTGGTTGTCAGCCCAAAACCCTCTAAATATATATTAAATGCATCTTACCAGATATAAAATGACTACTACATAATCTGTGGTAATCGTTTGGAGCCCAGTTTTCTCGTCGAATTGCAGCAGCCCATCTCGCTCTCTCCTCTCCGTGTCTCTCGGAATCCGGTAGAACTTCAAGTCTCTCCGTCTATCTTCTCTGTTATTGCAACCGACCGCCACACACGCCTTCACCATTTTGATTATTAATGTTAACGAGCAGAAAAACACGCCGTAAATAGGAGGAATGTACGTAACCGTAACAGGTCAACACGATGTGTTGACGGACAAGTGGGCGGCACCAGTCAGGAGAGCGGAGTTGTGACGTCACGTGGGTAGGGTCTATATTTTCTGTCAACTGAATGTCTTTTATTTTGTAATTCAGCATTACTTCTGGTGACGCTTTTATCTTGGTGTATTTCCTGTTTCAAGTGTTTTGCAATATTTGTAGCTTGAAGGCGGGCGAAAAGGAGTAATGGCAAATGTGAGTGTTTTGAAATCGTCTAGCCGCCCCTCGGGAAGAGGCAAAGCTCTTACGTAATAAGTATTTTCGTCCAAAAGACTAAGACTAAGACGAAAATTAAAATGGATATCTAAAACAAAACTGCCAACAAACACATGCTTGTGGCTACAAAAACTAGTTCCCGCGATTAGCATGCGACCAATTCAGGACGTACCCCGCCTATTGCCCGTAGTTGGCTGGGGTAGGCTTCAGCACCCCCATGACCCTTGTGAGGATAGGCGGAACGGAAGATGAATGAATGAATGAAAGCATCCTCTTTTTGCTTCCCATGTTTATTTTTAATTTTCTTGCGACATTGTGTAATTGTGCTATATAAAAACTTCAATTTGGATCTGACATGAACCCACGACTAACTTTTCACACATGTATTTTACACGCATTGTAAATTAAAGTATGGAATGTAAGTATTATCTACTCCAGTAATAGTTTTGACATTTCATGCGAAGGCCTCTCGAAAGGAAACCCAATTGACTTCCTGGATGTGGGAAGCATCATGTCACACAGCGTCTGTCATCCATTTGCAGAAAGCTGCTCTGCAAGCCGCGCTGTTGACACGATGAGAGTAGACTTATGAATGTTTATTTTTTTCTCCAGCTATCTGATTACACCCACTGTCATGCTGTCCAGGGGAGATTTGTAGCTGATGAAGTTTACGTTCAGGATTAAAGAGTTATTAAGTGAAATTGATTGCATTTTCAAAGGCTTCGCTCACTGACGCCAGCCATTTTGGGCCAAACCATCACGCCTCTGAATGAGTTGTCGTCATCGGGAAGGTCGCACTCGAACCACAGAGGTTGAACAAAAGGCATAGCAATATAGTTGAAGCCAAACTGGTGCATGTTTTACTTTGTTTTCTATGCTCTATAAAATGGAGATGAGCTTATATATTACAACAGAACATCACCTCAGTCGTCTCATCATCATTCATCATATTGATGTCTTGCAAGAACTATCCACTGATTCAGAATCGGATTACAATACCGCCATGTTGGTGCCATCAGCTGCTCAGTTGTTCAACTCAAGCGACGTCACAACTTTTTATGGAAGTCATTTTTGTTTTACACATGCCTTTTTTCTCTGCTGTGTACGAAAACCAGAGCAGCCAGCTGCATAGACTTAATTATTCAGAAGTATAGCAATTGTTTAGGGTAATAAAAATAAAAAAATAATAAAAAAATCTGGTGTGGTTATTTGGTTATGTTGAGTAATGTTGAACTTTGAAATTACGTTGTTTTATTATAAGGGGCATATAGCCTATTTACTGTTCTCTTTCTTTATTATTAGTGTTAATTTCCATTTGACTTCAAAATGAATGCATTGATCTCTGTGGTGCTGAAGTTTGTATGAGTTTATGATTAAAAACTTTTATTAAAAACTATTATTTGGGTTTGTCAGACCCGGTCATATTCCTTGCCAACTATAACTGGAAGTTTTCTTAAAGGGATCCACGGATAGAAAGACTTGAAACCCCTCTTGATGTTTTTGTTTTTATACAATTTGCAAAATTAGTTTAACTCGTAGGTCGCCATTGTTGACGTCGCAGGGCGCTGACGTCACATAGTTACGCTGCCGGGCTTCCAGAGTATGACTCTAGCGACATAAACTTGTCATCCGTTCAACCCTTTCAATTTGAATCTGAGAGGAACATTAATGAGCATAACAGCACTGTCAATATTGCACAAAACGAGCAACAAAAGCAAAATGAACAAGAAAGACGGGATGAAATGAAACGAGTATGACAAAACCGGTGTTCTGCCAAAATGTGTTTCAATGGGTTTCAACTTGTTTTGTTTAGATGCATACAAACAGAACATACTAACTAAATACTGAACCGGTGTTCTGCCAAAATGTGCTACACAGGCGAAACGTGCTACAAGAGGCGAATTTGACACCCAAAGTACTACTGTGCGCTTTCAGGTTGTTTTGTTCAGATCATAGACTTCACAAACAGTTGACTAGACAGCTCCTACAGACATTGTGCCACGCCTTTCCATAGGGGGCCGGGGCAGGCAGAGCGTCGTTAAACTTATACTGCTCTAAACTCAAACACATGCGGGATTTAGGTGGAAAAGGATGAAAGTTTTACTGCATACAAGCAGGCAGGAGTGTCTCAAGAGTGATTTGGTTGATAATTCAAGGTAATTATTATATAAAATAGTACCATGCATGCACTTTGAAACTTTGTGAAAAAAATGAATGGGAAAAATTAGCATAACTTTAGCTTGAAATATTTATGTAAAATAAATGATAAATGCCCTTTTTTTCTTTTAACCAAGAATCTAGATTGTTTTACATTCATATCTTTTTAAGCATTTATTTACAAGAACTTTCAACTTAAAAAGCTTTCTTTTGTGATGGCCGCCATGTTGTATCCATACACAGTAGTGTAACTTTACATTCAAATGATCAAGAAATTTTCGTCCAACTGCCCGTTTTTTGGCAAAAAAATAGTAATTTAGACATTTTTGTGTCCATACAATTTTTTCCCCCCGCATTTTACGTGTTTTATTTTATGTAACACTTCAATTGACGAGGGCCAGATGGCCTACAAGACATGCTGTGGCAATAGTAACATCGGAATTGAACCTAAATAAGTTGTGATTGTATATTGAAAAATGCAAACTTTGCTTTTGTTGAGTAAAATTAAGATGATTCTGCATGCTTTCCTCAAAGTTTCTGATGTGAAAATTGAGTGATTTATTCGTTGTTGAAAACTTGCACTAAAAAAAAAAAAAAAAAAAAAACAAGTCGCTATTTCGGGTAAAAATTATGTTAAATATCTCTGATGATACTAAAAATACAGGTGATTATCTTTGCATATGGTGATTTTTGTGCATCTAGCGTAAAATTTGACAATTTTATAGCCTTTGAAGTTTTACTGTAGTTATAGTTATATAAAAAAATTTGATTAATCGGGATTTTATTAGGGAACAAATTTGAAATTGTTGACGTTGCTGCTAATGGAGACTCATATATGCCTAAGGGAGGTGCCTGTTTTGGTTTTAGGTCGCTAGCGGCTTTGGTTTTGCAAATATTAAAATTTTACATTTTTGAAAATAGGCCCCCTATGGATCAGCCTCGAGTCCCGTCAACTGATTGTGAAGTCTATGTTTAGATGCATACAGACAGAACATACAAAAGATGCTTTAAGAAAATACTTACGTGGTCAACAGATCAACAATCTGCTTTAAAGCTACCACAACAAAACATAATGATTAGAAGTATGAGAGGGAAACACAAGCAAAACGTATTTTGAGGCAATGAAAAGGCAATAAAAGATTCAATAAAAAAACAAATAGTAAGTATTCATAAGTACTATGTGTTGGACGTCTCGGCGCGTAGAAGGAATTGCATATTTTAGTAAAAGAGAACAATTGTGGCTTATTAGAGCCTACAAATCTTTAAGCCTGAGGTTCCCTTTAATCGTAATCCCTGAGGAACTGCTGATATATTAATTTCATTTTTGCCTTTGTGTATATTTGCTATTTTTGTGTGACAATTAATACAGTGTGAAAAGAATTGCTAAAAGAACTAAACAGTGAAATGTCATAAGAAGTAAACACAAGCATTAGGCGAACATGCGTTAAAACCTCTACATAAGAGCTTAATTGAATTGTGTTTGTTCACCTCTGCCAAACATCCTTTTACCAGAACCCGACCGACCTTGGGCGGTGATCAATCTCACAAACTCATTCCTGGATGCGAGCAAGCAGTGAGAGCATATTTATGAGCTGGATGCATCACCTGAAAAGGAAGAGACTTATTTACTCCTAGTTAATCCTGCCGTCAATGACTGGAAACAAACACGCCATGTTGAGCTATTTCCTCGCAGCCATCCATGAGCTGCTGGAAATCTGTCTGAGAGACCATAGCACACAAAACACACGTATGCACAGGCACAGACAGCTGTTGTAAATTATGTAGTCACGATGATGAACTCAGATGAACTGACATTAAGATGCACACAAGGTTGTGGGAAAACACAAGACACAATTATTCTACGTTTTGATGTAATTTGGACATCTGACTACACACATATGGAATGTGAACTGTTGATGTTGACAATGTTGACTATATGTCTGTAAGCAGTCTAAATCTAGACATGCGTGAGTCTGTGCTAGGAGAAGGATTATTTTAGAACAGGTTTGGGTCATTTGAGGATTGGTGTTAACTACAACCAGCAGGTTTGATTCCATTCCCTTTAACAGCAACACATATATTGGTGCATCTTTCCCCCTTTTTGACATGGAAGAAACGTTTTTGTTCTGTGAAAGGTCGACTCAGGCTAGGTATCAGGATGCACAGCAGTCCCACGAGGCGGATCACAGGAATTTTAACCGTGAGATCTGTGCAGTGATATGGTCAGTAGGGCTGGTCGGTCCCTGTACGACCGGAGTCAGAGATTGGTCGGCATTGCCGTCAACAAGTCGAATTCGTCCTTTGTCACCGATTCTGTTCTGTTTTCATGGACAGAATTTCTAGGCGCAGCAGAAGCATTGAGGGTGTCCGGTTCGGTGGTCTCAGCATTGCATCTTTGCTTTTTGCAGATAATGTGGTGCTGCTAGCTTCATCAAGCCGTGACCTCCAACTCTCACTGGAGCGGTTCGCAGCCGAGTGTGAAGCGGTTGGGATGAAGATCAGCACCTCCAAATCCGAGACCATGGTCCTCAGCCGGAGAAGGGGGGCATGCCCTATCTGGATCAGGGATGAGATCCTGCCCCAAGTGGAAGAGTTCAAGTATCTTGGGGTATTGTTCACGAGTGATGGTAGGAGGGAGCGGGAGATTGACAGGCAGACCGGTGCAGCGTCTGGAGTAATGCGGACTCTGCACCGGTCCGTAGTGGTGAAGAAGCTCTCGATTTACCAGTCAATCTACGTTCCTATCCTCACCTATGGTCACGAGCTGTGGGTCGTGACTGAAAGAACAAGATCCCGTATAGAAGCAGCCGAAATGAGTTTCCTCCGCAGGGTGTCCGGGCTCTCCCTTAGAGATAGGATGAGAAGGTTGGTCATCTGGGAGGGACTCGGTGTCAAGCCGCTACCCCTCCGTGTTAAGAGGAGCCAGTTGAAGTGGCTCGGGCATCTGGTTCGGATGCCTTCTGGACGCCTCCCTGGAGGGGTGTTCCGGGCATGTCCTGTCAGCGGGAGGCCCCAAGACGACACAGGACACGCTGGAGAGACTGTGTCTCTCGGTTGACCTGGAAACACCTTGGGATCCCGCTGGAAGAGCTGGTTGAAGTGGCTGGGGAGAGGGAAGTCTGGGCTTCTCTGCTAAAGCTGCTGCCCCCGCGACCCGACCCCGAATTAAGCGGCAGATGATGCATGGATGGATGGTCAGTAGGGACTAGCTTTCTCCCTGATTTCTCATGTCCGTGTATGATGCCTAATGATTTTATAAATATAAAGACCATAAGAATATTATGCAATAAATGAATTGATTTACATAATGATTCACATGATTCTATGCTGGCTGTTCATGTATTTATGAATGAAACCTGTTGAAGTCCACATCACATAACAGCTGAGCTCAGTATCTGGCTACCTGCGCCTTGTGCTCTCATGCTCAAGATCATTGCTCTGTCTTGCCGCAACAATTAGACGCCCTCTTTGGTATCATAATGAATGTAAGCATTCCACGAAAGCAGCAGGTGTGTCTGCCTATATTGATGCAGACCGGTCTATTGGCACAAGAATATATTTACGGTGAATTTTGTGCTAGAGTGTAAGGGTGCAGGCCATAAAAATACAGCACTATGAGTTCCAACTGAATCTTATAGGCGCAAGAAAAATTTACAGTGTACAGTGTTTGTTTTGTACGCCTAAATGCTTTTCACTAACTCCTATAGTCTGGGAGAATATCATCAAGCTGCTCAGACTAAATTTTGCAAAACGTGTGCTAGCTGGATTCTACATTTCATTTCTGCGCTGAATGGTCAATATGTCAAGCATAAACCAAGCTTAAGTAACAATATTATTAGGTATTGTGTAGAGTTCTGACCAGTCCAGCAGCCTACCACCGTCATGATTGTCACTTTGATTAGAGATGTCCCGATCTCTGATCACGTCATTTTCAAAGTATCGGAATCAGAATAAAAAATATCAGCCATGCCTTTTTTAAATATATAAATATTTTTTAATTAAATCGTTTTCTAATTGTATTTAACGTTACATACATAATATGTTACATTCATCCAGAGTCTTTAGTTTAGGCTTAAGGTAGGGTTATCAAAAATATCCCGATAACGGCGGCAATTAATTTATTTAAAAATGTGTCACGTTAAAATATTTAATGCAATTAATGTATGCGCTGCACGACCCTCTCACTCATTGTCGCGCTCAATCTGTAATGACGCCGTTTTACCTATATAGAGAGATAAAAGGCAGCGCAAAATGAGTAGAGTGAATTTTGGCAGCCTTTGGAGCCTTTATTTAATTGGCTAAAGCCGTGCAATCCCTCTCCCTATGAATAGAAATATCATGGGAAGCAATGTGGTGAAGCAAGGTGGCAATTGATCTTTGTCTTACCAACATAAGTTATTTCCCAACGCAGAGAAGATATATCTATTGGTAGCACGACCCACAGTCATGGTTCCACTTCCCATCATGCATTTGGGATGGCCACAGTATCATTTACTGAAAGCTCAACAAATACACTAGATGGCAATATGTAGTCACAATATACAAAGTCACAAGTCTTTCTATCCGTGGATCCCTCTCACAGAAAGAATGTTAATAATGTAAATGCCATCTTGAGGATTTATTGTCATAATTAACAAATACAGTACTTATGTATTGTATGTTGAATGTATATATTCGTCCGAGTTTTATTCATTTTTTTCTTAATGCATTGCCAAAATGTATATGAGCGGGAAAAATTATCGGGAATGATTGGAATAGAATCGGGAGCAAAAAAAAAAGCAATCGGATCGGGAAATATCAGGATCGGCAGATACCCAGACTAAAACGATCGGGATCGGATCGGGAGCAGCAAAACATGATCGGAACAACCCTAACTATGATACTATTTTCTTTCTTGTGTGACCCCATGTAAAGCACTGATATTCTGGGAATAAAAATCTTTACGACATACAGTATTTTCAGGCTTGTAAAAGCTATTTTTTTGGTCGCCCTTGCTAGGTTGTCTTTGCCCTTGGAGTCAGGTTAAGGAATACTGCAGACACTAATGACTGCATGAGGTGCCATACGAGACATGAAAATGTATTTTGATATCGAGTTGTTTGTGTGTTCCTTACAGCTGCAGGCCAAATACTCCAAAATCCCACAATGCAGGTTTAGGTTGCGATCCAGTAAGTGTTTGTTTCGTGGGAACTCACGAGTAGGCAGTAGCTTTACAGTAAATGCAATTATGCAAAGTTGAGTGACCACACAAAAGGCAGATCGAAAAAGCACTGACGCAAATCACTGACTTACTCACTTGCACATTGGCAATACAAAACAGTCCACACCTGCGAACATGGGGAACATGCCGGCGCACATAGGTACTACACACCTCCACGGAAATATGCAACTTCCTCGAAGGTGCATGCCAAGTGTAATTATACACACAAACATTCATGGTGAAGACTTATGACACAATATAATAATACTGTAATAGACTAAATAAACAGTAGGAGGTCAACATGGCCTTAGGTGCACAATCAGCCAAAACACGCAAGTGTGATTCACGCATGCATTCAAGTGTTGCCTCTTTGGTCACCCACACAAACACGCACATGCACACCCTCCAAAAAAACGATGATTCCTTGGTCAATAGTGCAATTTACACCATACATCATTCTTTCCACTGTGAAAGAGAAGACTTTTTTCCCCTTCGTTGCACAGTTACGGACACTTATACACATACACACACTTGAAATTAATCCGGAATGCAGTGGAACTTTCAAGTATGAATGCCTCAAAGGTGGAAGAATTTGGAACAGAATCTCAACATTTTCAGAAAGAATACACCTCAAAGTGCCTTGTGTGTCATCCAGTGTTGTTAATCTTACTTTAAAAAAGTAATTAATTACAGTTACATATTACTTCTCCCAAAAAGTAATTGCGTTAGTAACTCAGTTTCCTGAATGTAAGAGTAATTAGTTACTTGGCAAAGTAACTGGTGATAATCTTCACCCCCCAAAAAAAAAAAAAAAATTTTAAATTAAAAAAACAGGTCACACAATGTGAATTTTAAAGGGTTTTTGGGATAATTGGCCCTAGACCAATTCTTTACCCTAAACTTAAGTAGACACAGGGGTATTGTGGATATTGCGATAACTAGATAATAACGTTGCTGTGTGTGGAAGTCATTTAATGTTGTGAATCAACCATTAAAGTTGTTAAAATTGCTCCCAATATTGCATTAGGGTTCAATACAAAACCCTCCTACCACAACAAAACAAGTAGGAACTAATATTCACATAGGAACTAAAGTTATACAACATAAAGTATACAATATAAATGAATACGACATCACATTTGTAAAATATAAACACATAATAAAATAAATAATAGCTCATTTAAATAAAATAAATTGAAATGAGCTAAAACACCTGTAATTAACTAATAAGAATAATACACAGATCCTGCTTACACAATTAAATTTATTAATTTCTGTGTGGCGCTTTAACTTGAGAAAATCCACCAATAAAGCTTTTGAAAACCGTTCATAAGAAAAAAAAAAAAGATTCATTGAGGCATTTCATTTGTAAAATACGTGTTTGTAAAATACATGTTAAAATCTTTGTCATTGGGATTGCTTTTCCCTTTAGCACAGGACTTTTTTCTCCTTTTTTTCAGAAAGAAAGCTCACCAATACGCGGGGTCTGAAAGGCAAATTGTTGTTGGATTATTATCTTTAAATACCTGCTAGTTTTTGAGCAGAATTCTAGCTTTGTATAGGTTAATGTTTCTATTGTTGAAAGCACAAAAATGTGTAATAAACAACTACCACATTTATATTTTGCATTTTGTTTTCTTACTGTATCGAAAATTAACCGAACGGTGACCTCAAAACCGAGGTACGTACCGAACTGAGATTTTTGTGTACCGTTACACCTCTAGTTTGGACACATCCAGAAGAGAGGTCGTGGAGAGCTATCATACATGAAAAGGAGAGAAAGACTAAAGGGTGGATATTGGTATTAGAAAGGAGGATACATAAGATTTATATGACCTATATGAGGAAGGATGACACGCTGTGATGACCCCTAAGTATGAAATTAACATTCACTCAAATGAGGGTGTTGCCAACATTTTTTTTTTATGACAGGCGTGCAATGAGAGCTTACACATTTTGGGTCAAGGAGCTTTGTTTGATGGTAAAAAAAAATTAAAATAAAAAATCAGTCCGTCCCACAGAGACAAAGACATCGTAATCAGGCTTCCGAACAGTCCTTGCCTCTTGCCCAAAAGTGCCTCATGCCCTACTCTGCACTGACCAACATGGGGTCCCTAGCAGCGTTTAAAAAAAAGATATAAAGACAGTATACTTAGTCGCTACCTGACTGACCTCCAGTATTGAAAAAAACAGCTGTACGAGAGTCAAAGTAGGGCGTTCTGCCAAACACACAGACACCACATAGTGTTCCCATATCAAAAAGTGGAGGAATTTCAGAGACTAAAGATAAGGTAGTCATAACATGCCCTAATAATCAGCTCTGTCGCAAAGACTGAACATTCCAACTGCTGACATACGCGAATGCTGTCGAGCGTTGATTAAATCTGCAACAATTTTTGTATAATGGAACTGCTCAAATGGTCAATAAGTACTCTGGACAGGATTTTCTCAACAGCGCAACCTACATCGAGCCAACGCCCATGTCCGGCCAACACCTTCACGTCTGGATTTCCGTGTCTCCCTCGGCTATCCTGAACAAATCGGACAAACTCTACCCTAATCAATGAGCAAACAGAGGACAGACAGCTTGACCCAAATGTTACGTCGAATCAATGACTTTTGGAAGATAATTTATGTGTAATAAAAATAAATAAATAAAAAGTAAATACAGTAGCCTACTTGTACCACAATGTGAAACGACTACTCTATCATGTAATGATGTGTGTCCTTTGGTTTAATTGGATGGGATTTAATAAGCCAAAGCTTCTCCCGTCAGCCCTTATCTTTTCTTCAGTTTTCTTCGGGTTAATCTTATCACAATGCTATATTGTAACTGTCAATGATACCGATGACAATGACAATGAACAATAAACAGCAATAATAAACAACAAAAGTCAAAATAGTAGGCTACTGTTAATTGTAATAAACAATACAGAAAAATTGGTGGAGGAAGTACTAAATGGTTTATGACAGTTTGACTTAGGAACAGTTGATTTCTATGTCTCATAATTATTATGGGAAAACAGCTGTTGAATCAAATCCCAATAATTTAATTGTTTTCTTATATAAAACACATTTCTCAAATCAATCTATTTTTCCAACCTTCTATTGTGAGTTTATAATTTCCCGCACTGAGTCACTGTAACTTTCCCCAAGGTATCAATAAACCATTCTGATTTATCTCCATAACAATAACTTGATGTACATGAACAAGCAGAGGGGTGAAGCAAAAATACCCTTAATGGGGAATTAAGAAGCCATTTTCAAGCCTTCTGACGCTGACCAGATGCGACCAAGTGTTTATTGCAAAGCTTGCTGGCAGTGGGAGCGCGAGACCATCTCATTTTATTGTTTTTCAAGTGAGAGGCTGCGTTCAATCAAACAAATTCATGTGCGATTTCAAGAGGCACTTGAGCGGGAATGTGGCTGCAGACGTCAGTACCCTCTGGGGTGTCTTCACCGAAGTAAAAAAAAAAAAAAAGCCATAACATGTCAATATGGCTTTGATTTATTATTCTGATGGTTGTTTCCATTAATCGAAGTAATGACGTAATTATTGGCCTCGATAGGCTTTCCGGGACTTTCTGGTCAGAGCATTGAAAGTGACTGTTTTCTATAGAAGCTTCACATTTTCATGCATTTTTAATGTATAAAGAGCATTTTCTTCCTTTGTGTTGTAGCCAAATTTTTACTTGACTGAATTACACACCCCAAATAATGGTAATGATTAATTAATTAGCAAAGTAGTATTTTTCAGGTTTTCTGACTGAGGCTGGAGTCACCAACTCGTTGAGCAGAGTTGTTGATCTGGCGATGAGGTGAAGCCAGTGACTGGTTTAAGTAGGCCGTTAACAATGATCACCTGCACCTGGTCTCAGGCTTACCCATCTGTCAAATCCTGCAATCAAGGCACACACATACACGCACACGCTCACACAAGAGGAGGAGCAGGGCACAGGGGGCAGGATTCCTAACAGATAGAATGCAAACAATGACAGAAGTCGGAAAAATAAGTAAGTGAACCCTCTGCCTAGGGAGACTTAAAGAGCAATTGAAACCAATTTTTACAAACAATTTAAGTCAGGTGTGTGCCCAATCACTGATGAGTGGTTTAAAGCTGCCCTGCCCACTATAAAACACACACCTGGTAAGAATTGTCTTGACGAGAAGCATTGTCTGATGTGCATCATGGCTCGGTCAAAAGAGCTATATGAAGACCTGCGATCGAGGATTGTTTATTTGTATAAACCTGGGAAATGATACAAAACCATCTCTAAAAGTCTGGATGTTCATCAATCGTCAGAGTAGTTGTCTAGTTTTGGTCAAATATTTTGTGGGCTGATGAAACCAAAGTTGAATTGTTTGGGAATAATACACAATGTGTGGGGTGGGGATGGAACAAGTCACCAACATCAACACCTCATCCCCACCGTGAAGCATGGTGGAGGAGCATCGTGATTTGGGGCTGTTTTGCTACCTCAGGGCCTGGACAACTTGCAGTCATTAACGGAAGAATGAATTCAAAAGTTTATTAGGATGTTTTGCAGGGAAACCTGAGGCCATCTGTCAGACAGTTGAAGCTAAAAAGAGGATGGATGCTGCAACAAGACAATGATCCAAAACATAGAGCAAATGAACTTCAGAAGTGTTTCAGAAGAACAAAATGCACGTTCTGGAGTGGTGAAGTCAAAGTCCAGACTTGAACCCCATTGAGATGCTGTAGCATGACCTAAAGAGAGCAATTCATGCCAGACAACCCAGGAATCTAACTGAACTGCAGCAGTTTTGTAGAAAAGAATGGGCCAAGATTAATCCTGATCGATGTACCAGACTGATCTGCAGCTACTGGAAACATCTGGTTGAAGTTATTGCTGCCAAAGGGGGGGGGGCACAAAATATTAAATGTGATGGTTCACTTACTTATTTTTCCCCCTTCTCATTGTTTGCATACTATCCTCATTAGAATATGAAAACCTATAAATGTTTGGGTGGTTTTAGTTAAGGCGGACACTGTTTTTACATCTGTGTGGTTTTGACAAAGATCAGATCACATAGTGATTTTGTGCAGAAATGTGAGAAATTCCAAAAGGTTCAGGTACTTTTTCATACCACTGTATATACCATATCGGCCCGAATATAAGACTGTGTATTTTGCATTGAAATTAGACTGAAAAAGGGGGGGTCGTCTTATATTCAGGGTCTAGACATTATACACATTCACGACGCTAGATGGCGCCAGATATCATTGAAGGGAATGCTGAACTTGACTCCCCAGGCCAAAGCGACCCCTTATGGTTAATGCAGTTATTGCAATTTTGTTGTTTTATCACAATAGATTGGTTTATTTACATTTCAAAAACCAGAAGCCATTAATTTACGAATGTGATTGCTCTTTAGTTTACATATTTAAATGTTCAGATATCAAGATTGGAATGAGGCAAAATAACATGCTTTTTCTCTCAAGTATATTGTTATAATCATTTGTTTCAGATGTACTGTAATTATTTTCTGTATAAGAATTAATTTGGTGTTCAAAAAGTCTTTTTTCAAACTTCAGTCTTGAAAAAGAGAGGGTCGTCTTATGATCAGGGCCGTCTTATATTCGGGCCAATACAGTATATTTTTTGACTCGCCTTTAACCATCGACGGGATGTTGTGCTCTTCGACGCATTAAGTCATCAACTATGTCGACTAGTCGGTACAGCTCTACACTGCTTGAATGCTATAGATCCTACTCACATGACGTCACAACCACGCCTCCGCGCCATATTGTCCGTCTACTCGTCGTGTTGATGCATTACCGCTACGTAAATTCCTCCTATTATGGCGTGTTTTTCTGCTCGTTAACATTAATAATCAAAATGGTGAAGGCGTGTGTGGCGGTTGGTTGCAGTAACAGAGAAGATAGACGGAGAGACTTGAAGTTCTACCATATTCCGAGAGACCCGGAGAGGAGAGCGAGATAGACTGCTGCAATTCGACGAGAAAACTGGGCTCCAAATAATTACCACAGATTATGTAGTTGTCATTTTATATCTGGTAAGATGCATTTAATATATATTTAGAGAGTTTTGGGCTGACAACCACAATTAAGAACATTGCGAGGCTAATCGCCGACAACATACAGTTTCAAATTCAAGATGCTTATTTCTTCCACCATCATTACATTTTGAATAATATTTAGCTGGTACCAAGTGAAAGAAGCAGGCCTCGTCTACGGATCATCAGTTAAGTAAGTGTGTCCAAACCTTTTGCAAAGGGGGCCAGATTTGGTGTGGTAAAAAATGCGGGGGGCTACCTTGGCTGATTTACATAGAACAATATATTTAAACAAATTTTAGCAAGCCCTTCTGTGTGTCACATTTGCTTTATTATTATTTTTTAATTCATAATTTCAACAGTCTCGTCTTTGTGGCTTTCTCTCTCGACACTCGGACTCTTGCGAAATACTGCTGCTGTGAAAAAATAAACTAGCTTCAAGTTGCTATAATTTCTTGCTGCGTATCTTCCCTGTAATGTTGTCGTACATGTCAGCGTGTCTTGTTCAGTAATGTTGCGTCACATCGAAAACGGCGACTGTCTCTTTGCAAATGAGGCAGACACAGTTGTTGCGTGTTTTATTGAAGAAATAGTCCAAAATCCACCTATCCTTGAAGCGTCGGCCATCGCAGTCAACTTTATTATTTTTTTTTGATTGTCGCCATTTTAGAAATCACACAGGGTAATGTTGCTTAGAGTGCTGCTCTTAAAGTTTTTCATACTTTCGTGAGAATAGGCTGATTTTGTGTGGACAAGATAGTTGTAGCTATCAGGGTAGCAGATGTCAGGCAGAGAGGGCGAAGACAGCGGGTCGAAAAATATCGATTTAGGCATCAAATATGGATCTGGCGAATGGATAGACTGAAGCTTTTCCACATAACGCCTTTTATGCAACGCATCCAATGAGTTTACAGCGTCTGAAAGCACCGGGGCTTCCATGAATTGCTCTATAAACTGAACGACTAATTGAAACCATTGAGAATAGGGCTAAACAGAGACGGACAATATGGCGGCCGGATACAGCGACACGTCATTCTGTGACGTTGGTGAGTAGAGTCTATAGCAGAATGCAAAGCAGTTTTTGCAAACAGGTCAATTCCCCATGTAGTTACTACTACTACTTCGACTACTTTGCACCAAGAGGTGGCACATAGTATACTACAACACTACACGAGGCACCATATTTGAAGCTCTGGATTGTAAAGTCAGCAATGTTCTTTTCGCAATTCTGCACTTAAAGGGTCAACATGTCGTTAATCTTTTCTGTGATTTAACAAGGAGAGGGTCTGTAGCGCGTGTTTCCAAAATGGATTTTCAGGCTTAGAGTATACAATTCAGAAAAATTAAGAGAGCTGGATGTTTATTCCCAGAGAACAATGCAGATGGATTTGGTGTGTGTACAACCCTAGTCACATTTAGGCAAAGGCAAAGAAGCTATTTTGTTCACTGATGATGCAACCATCAACACAGCGCAAAAGAATATCTAAACACTTTAAATCATACGAGTGGCTGTTTGTCACCACTTTTTCACTATGTGAAGGTTTGCATCTGCTTAAAATCACAAAAAGGTCTAACCGAAGAAGTAGAGGGGTAAATATAATGGACTGAAATTTCGTCACAAAACTTTTTATTTAAAAAAAAAAAAAAAAAGAATAGTTTTTCTGAAAAGAAACTTGTGTTAGTACGAAAAAAAGATCCAAGGGCTAATCATTCCAATGTGTCAAGCGGACACAGTTCTCCACATAAACAATTCGGACTTGTGTTGTTCTTAAAGGAGCATTTCATTATAGCAACCAAACGCATTACATTTCACAGCCAAAACCTTCTGAATAGTCATCCTTACTTGTGTCATTTGAATTCTTCCCAATAACGATCAAAATCACAATTATGCATCATTGTTACACCCTAAAAATGGAAAATGGTAATCATGAAGGTTCTCCTCAGTTTTATTATATTACACAGCGGTTATGTATGACATGTTGGGAATGTTAATAATATGACTTAAAACATTGCCTGTTGAGTAAATTCTTTCACGCTTTCATGATAGCAACAGTGTGGACTTCCATTTCATTTTACGTTATTTCTTTTGGAAGAATATGATATTGAAACAACAACCCGCAATCCAACCAAGGAATCCATATGATAATGTATTGTGGAGAAGGTGTTGTTAACCTTTGAACTACTATTAGGACAGGAAAAAAAAAACAAAAATGATTTCATTCTTATTTGCTTTTACGGCTGGGCACTTTACAATACTGCCTAAGTCCATGTTAACCTTCTGGGAATGTATGCCTTGTATTGGAAGTATTTCTTCACAATAGCCATTTTCCCAACTTGAATTTGAACTCAACCTTCACTTGACACAAATTTTGAAAAATATACAGAAAGTAATGCTGATTTATTTCCTCAAAATGTGTAAATTGTAAAGTTGTCATAGCTCCAAATCCCTCTCCTCTGCCTCCCCCAATACTTTTACAGCTAATGAAATAATTGCATTCCTCTTAAAATGTTGTAACATGTTTTTCTATGGTGCCCTTGAAGACATCATGACGCAGACAATCAATCACACAGACAGCCGATGAAAAAAAATGATACTCTTTGCAAATCGGCATCCTACATGAGGCAGAAAGTCGTAAAATTTGAGTGAAGGTTTTGCTGCCAATTTATGACATATTACAAGCAATAGGATCAGGCATATTATCCTCCATAGCCATTTCACATGAAAAGTTCTGAGCATTTCAATTCACTCTAGGATCTACAGCATTTTCATGCACAGATTTATAGCTAATTTATAGATAGCTAATTTGGTAGTCACGCGCAGGTTAATGTATTTACAGTGTATTACAGAAGTGAGTACACCCCTCGCATTTCTGCAGATATTTAAGTATATCTTTTCATGGGACAACACTGACAAAATGACACTTTGACACAATGAAAAGTAGTCTGTGTGCAGCTTATATCATAGAGTTAATTCATTTTCCCTTGGAAATAACTCAAAATATAGCCATTAATATCTAAACTCCTGGCAACAAAAGTGAGTACACCCCTTAGAAAGCCCGCCCGTCTCATCAGACCATAAGACATGGTTCCAGTAATCCACGTGCTTTGTTGACATGTCTTCAGCAAACTGTTTGCTGACTTTCTTGTGTACCGTCTTCAGAAGAGGCTTCCTCCTGGGGTGACAGCCATACACACCAATTTGATGTAGAGTGCGGCGTATGGTCTGAGCACTAACAGGCTGACCCCCACCCCTTCAATCTCTGGAGCAATGCTGACAGCACTCCTGTAACGAGTCACATGACATTTTAGATGGAAAATGACAAGCAGTACTCAATTTGGACATCTAGGGATGTACGTAGTTTCTAAGGGGTGTACTCACTTTTGTTACCAGGGGTTTAGATATTAATGGCTATATTTTGAGTTATTTTGAGGGGAAAATAAATTAACTCTATCATATAAGCTGCACATGGACTAATTTTCATTGTGTCAAAGTGTCATTTTGTCAGTGTTGTCCAATGAAACGATATACTTATATATCTGCAGAAATGCGAGGGGTGTACTCACTTTTGTGATACACTGTAAATGAGAGATGTCTGCTCTGCTGTATGTGTAAATATGCCAATTCCATTTGACGCCAAACACAAATGAGCAGGACATCCTCTTTAAAGGGGGCCCTCTCAAAACTCAAATAGCGATACTTCTTAACAGAAAATTATGTAGCGATCCGTGCATGGCGGTGTTGGTAGTCATATTGGTGTGTCACTGTGTTAACAATGCAAGCTGGTACCCATATTGTTAGGGTGTGCGACAAGAGTGGATCCAAATGTAGACATGGGTTGTGGCGAGTATTAATTTATTGGTGAGCACAAGCAATAAGGTGGCGGGGGTAGATCGCTCTGCTCTGGGTAGCTCAGCCGACATGGGGCGTGGAAGCTCGGAAGGAAGGCAGGCGTGGAATCAGACAGGGGTGCGCAAAGTCAGGACCAGGGGCGAGAAGATAAATGTCATGAGCCGGGGATCAGGTGAATAACCAAGTACGCAAGATGCAACTGACGTGGTAAACAGACTAGTTGATTGGGCGACGAGGTGGTGGCGTCCACTGGCTGATGAAGATGGCTGATTGGTATTGCCAGCAGCTGTGGCCGCTCCACCCGTCTGGCATCCAACCTGCAATCAATAAAAACACTCACACCTGCCCAGAGTGGGCCAAGGCTCAGGAGGCAGGGGCCGAGGCCCTAACACATATAAATTACCTTAAAGGGAACCTCAGAATTAAAAACTTGTAGGCTCTAATAGGCCACAATTGTTCTCTTTTACTAAAATATGTTATTAGAAACACATAAAATATTGCCATTGGTTTTTAAATCTTATATTTAGTACATGTTTTGACCAATGGAGGGCGCCATGTTTTAAGCGCGCAATAGACGCTCGGGGTGATGACGTATATTGTCATTGTCACTCGCCGAATACTACCGGGTTACTGCAATTCCTTCTACGCAGCGAGATGTTCAGCACATGCGCTCATCAGTTAAAAGCGTACTTACTTAAGAGTACTTATTATTTGTGTTTTTTTTTTTTTAGTCTTTTATTACCTTTTCAAACCATACAAGCATCTTCTGCTTCCTCCGAGGTCGGGTTGCGGCAGGGGTCGCGTTAACCGGATATTTTCCGTCGTTGACCGGTTTTTTTAAAACGGTGACGGAAAAAACTGAAATCCGTCCGTCATTTTGACAGGTTGCAATTCACACCCCAGACCACAGGGTGGCGAGTCAGCATATTAGCTATTGTCTCTCTTAATGCATGACGTCGTTGGCTCTTCTGTCAGAATATTGTAGCGTCACCGGGGTCTGGCGGCGGCACCGTGATTGACACATCAACGCGAGGTTCTTATTGGTGCACCCGGTGTGCCAGCGCGTCATCCAATCACCCAATCACATTACGTCACAACTCCGCCCCCTGACCGGAGCCGCCATATTGTGTGTCAGCTCGTCAAATATACACATTACCGCTACGTACATGCCTCCTATTACGGCGTGTTTTTCTGCTCGTTAATATTAATAATCAAAATGGTGAAGATGAGAGCGAGATGGACTGCTGTAATTCGACAAGAAGTCTGGGCACCAAACGATCACCACAGACTATGTAGTAGTCTTTTTATATCTGGTAAGATGCATTTAATATACTGTAGCGTTTGCTTAGCGGAAGTTTGGTCGCGAAAACAGCACACGAGCCTCAGCGCCTTTTTCCTCTTTTATTAACTTCCCGCCACCTCACCAATGCAAAAAAAAACAACAACTATGTACACTGACGCAATCCAGTCCACCAATCGGAGCGTCGCGCCGGTGCACCAGCACACCAACGACAGTCCCGTGCTGGTGCATAAATTAACCCATTGATGACAGCCCCGGTGACGCTACAATATATTTAGAAGATTTTGGGCTGACAACCACAATTAAGATCATTGTGTGACGTTGGTGATTGGGGTCTATATCGTTGCCTCTTTTTCTTTGGGGGCAGAGTTGTTGGTAAGCAGAGTAAAAAGGGAGAAAAATACCACGACTTCCGTGTCTAATTTTTCGCCGCCAAGCAAGTGTTACAATATTAATTAAAAATGAATGAAAACTAAATACTATTGAATATGTCATCATTATCATTTTAAAAATTTAAATGACGGGTAAAAATAGACTATGACCGGATTTTTATGACCCTGTCAGTCAAAATGACAGACAACGAAAATGTCTAGCGCAACCTCTGGGTTGCGGGGACAGCAGTTTTAGCAGGGAAGCCCAGACTTCCCTTTCCCCAGTTGCCTCAAAATACATTTTGCATGTGTTTCCCTCTCATGCTTTTAAGCATTGTGTTTTTTCTTGTGGTAGCTTTAAAGCAGATTGTTGATCATTTGACCACACTAGTCACGTAGCATATTTAAACCACCCTTATTTGATATTACAACGCTTAAGTATTTTTTTAAGGCATCTTGAGTATGTTCTGTCTGTATGCATCTAAACAAAACAAGCTGAAAGCGCACGTAATACTTTGGGTGTCAAATTCGCCTCTTGTCGGCCGTTTTGCCGTGTCATACATTTTGGCAGAACATCGTTTTTTTCCCCCTACTCTCATCCCGTCTTTCCTGTTCATTTTGCTTTTGCTGGTCATTTTGTGAAATATCGACAGTGCTGTCATGTTCATTAATGTTCCTCTTGAGTTCAAATTGAAAGGGTTGAACAGATGACTTGTTTATATCACTAGAGTCATACTCTGGAAGCCCGGCAGCGGAACCATGTTACGTCAGTGCCCTGCAACGTCAACAACAATGGCAACCTACTGGTTAAATTAATTTTACAAATTGTATGAAAACGAAAACATCAATATCAAGTTATTTTAACTCATATTAACGTTTATCTTTTAAGAACTACAAGTCTTTCTATCTGTAGATCCCTTTAACAGAAGCACTGAACATCAAATTTAACCTCAATTACTTAGTTTGTTTGACAAAAGAATGCGCATATATTGAAGATACAATTAAAACACATTTAAAGTAACATTATAAAGTCTGTCAGAATTTTTTAAACACACACACGCACACAATAATTATGGACAAAAAGAGGAGGAGGACAGGACTCAGACCAGCCATCTTCTGTAACAGGCTAGCCGCTAGTGCACCTGCCAAGACCCCAGTGAACATGGCCAGCTCTTGAGTTAAAACGGCGAAATTCACATTCATTCGAAAGGTAAACCGAAATGTTTAAGCAGATCCACTGCCTTCGCTTGACCCATAAACTGCAACCTAAAGTATCTGGATGTAACTTGAGCCCCTATCACATACTCCAAAACAACGGGAATATCGCGGGACTTAACCGTGCAGCAGTTGTGTGTGAAAACAGTTTCCCGTGTCGACTGACATGGGAAGCAGTGTGCGTGAAAGCAGGCATTAAATTCCCGGGTCACAGCAGATGGCTGATGACTTAAATATCATAGCTGCGGCCGATGTAACTTCCTCCCTCTTCGAAGTGAGAGGAAAAGTGGTAAACAAACATCGCAATTATAAACATAGTAAGCTGCAAACAGTTAAATTAAACTGAAAACATGACCAAAATTAAAATGTCAATTATTACGTCGGGCCGGGCCAGGGTTCTTTCTCGCTAACTTTTTGAAATAACTATATATTAACGATGTATGAATGATGAACTAAGGAATACTTTTTATAAAATAACTAATTTGGATTAAAAAAAAAGAAGGCGCTGTATGGTCATTGCAGAGCCAGAGTGTGCCTATACGCCTTTTTTAATCTTCCCCTCTGCGAGTCCGCAAAACCGCATCTGTTTAATTATATTTATTAAACTTCTCCAGTGTTATTTCGTTGTGTAAATAAATTTATAATGATCATAAAAATTTGTTGTCTATTTAAACATTAAGAAAATGTGCGGGGTTTTTTTCTGCCAACTGAGAATTCGTTACAAAAGACAGGCTTTAATGCAGACATCGTCACAAATGTTATCACACAAAACGTGGGTCGGGCTTTAATACCCGCGGACCAGTTCGGGTCGGGCTGGATTTTTTAGGCCCGATTTTACCTCTTAAAGTCTTGATGAGCTTAAATTGGCTGCAGTTACGAAGTCGGGAATGCTCCCTCCAGAAAAAAACACGATTTGACCAACATTATGTTTAACAAACTTTTCAGCGTTATTTCACTGTGTAAATGCATTTATATTGATCATAAAAATATTTAGACAATTTAAACATTAAGAAAATGTGCGTTTTTCTTCTGCCAACTGAAAATTCGTTACAAAAGACAGTTACGACATCGGGAATGCTCCCTCTGGAACAAAACACAATATGACCAACATTGTGACAGCCGATGCCGACCAAAAATGACGTAATATCCGAAACAGATCACCAATGGACTCATTTGAAGTATATGAATGGTGGTCTGTTTTGGTGTTCAGAATCCACAATACTTCTGCCTGCAGGGTTTTCGTTCCACCGACAAACGAACGCATTCCCGATGCAGAGGTGAGTGGATTCTCCGTTTTGCCGGTTGTGGTGGTTTGGCACGCACGAGTTGCATTTCGATTTATAGTGCAGTGCATCGTAAAAATTCTATGCGTCATCTTCGTTATGGATTTAAAAAAAAAAAAACTTCATCATGGATATAATTTAGGTTGCACTGAGATGTTCTTGAAAATTAAGACCACGGTGAAAAAATTCCAGACTTACAACAGCTACTTTAATACATTTAATACCTTTAATAATGGAAAACTAAATTCAATGCTTTTTTAATACTTTTAATAACCCGCTGGTACCATGTTATTTACATCTGTAGCGCCGCAACGCATGCTAGGCGGCATGTTGGACAACAACAGTGTTGACAGCAGGTGGCAGCAGAGGTTGACTGTCTCTCCCAAGGGAGCAGTGATGGCAAAATGAAGCTTCTTGAAGCAATGAAGGTTTGCAGCCACTTGGTTCATAGCTTCATGGTTGTTCTTTTAGTCTTATGACAGTCATATGACGCCGCTGTCAAACAAAGTGTTACCGGTTAATATCTTTTGGTGCAAATATTTCATAATACAGTCAGGACAGCTGCGGCTTATAGCCCACTGCGGCATATCTATGAATAAATGTTTTTGTGTCAAATTTGGTGGGTGGCGGCTTATAGACAGGTGCGCCTTATAGTCCGAAAATTACGGTAAATGTATTTATGGACATGGTCACGCAATGAATCAAACTTTTAGTCAAGTTACCACTGTATTTGAATAGAGGCCTCTATATGACTTAACTCAATTTTACTGTGTATCAAGTGCAATTTTTTTCTGGAAATTAAATCTATCAAGTCATCAAATGGGCTCAGTCAGTCCACCCCCCTCTTCCTCTGTCACGGCTTATTTTTCATCGAGGTGCCGACAAGAGGCGGAGGAGGACAAGACGACGCTCGAAAGTGACGCCAGAGTCATGCTCGCTGTTGCGTCTCCGACCTCAGACACTTTTGATGGAACTTGGAGTGACGTGCCTGCTCTGAGGAGCCAGGAAAGGCTTGCGCTCCCTCACACGCAAACACACATGCACACGCAGTCTCTCACAAACAGACACATGGGCGCGCACACACACACGGTGTGCGTAACCTCAGCCAGGCTATACGAAAGCATCTAAGGTCAACAGCTCTCCTTTTCCAAGGTGTGGTCGGTACAACACCTCATCATGAGTAATTCACAAACCCCACAGACGTTTCATCTAATCATAACAAAATAATAATAGCGGGGTTCGGCAGTGTCACTGATAATCCTCGTCTCAGCCCCGTGGGTGTTGTTCCGCGTCAGATTGCTGCGATAGTGTCTGTATTCAAATTGCTCACGTCGTCTGGTTTTGTGTGTACTTTTTTCCCCACCGCTTTCGTCGCCCCTGCACACGTCTTAATGTTCTAATTGATATTTCTTCCAGATGCGGAGGCCCAAACCAGTGTCATATTTGACTATAAATAGAATGAGAAATAGATGCTCACGTGCTGCCATTGAATGAACATTTAGCAATGATTCCAGAAGAGGGTGTCGTTTCGAAGCATTTCCCAAAATATGAGAGAAGAATATCAAGCTTTGCCGACAAACATGGCAACAGCAAAGGACTTATCAATAATGGTTTTATGTGAAATCATTAAACACACCAACGCATGTCAACGATGACGTTACTTTTATTGGTATAATGCACCATTTCTGGAATAGGTTCACTTTGGAATGTAACACTACACCTAACAGCTTCCTTGCAGTACTTCAACATTTGGTCAGTCTGAATGAAGCAATTCAAAGCACACTATAAGCACTATAGAAAATGAATGAATCCATACAGTACATTCAGTACATGTTAAGTGGTCACGTGAATCTGGGTGATGACCTCAGCGGGAGTAGCGATTTCAGCAGATTTAGAATTTAGCCCAATGGAGGAGGAAGATTCAGAATGAGGAAACAAGCGTCAGAGAGCAGACTGCAATATGTTATCATTGTTTTCATCTCTCTACTCCAATATTTTTACAGGACATTCTTTGTATCAAAGTATTTTTCCCCAAATGCTAAATAAATTGTATGGTCATGATAGTCTTGTGCTAAATGGAATATGAAAGATTAAAAATGCATTTATTCAGTACGAGCTAAATTACTGTATAATGGTCAAAAGTGCCGACTTCTTATACCTGCATAAGAGAGTTTTATGCCACGGGAGTTAGTCCGGCTCCTGAAATGTCCCTGTGGGGACTCAGAGAATAAAAGCTAGGCTACATGCTAACCAGAAACGAGCATCACTTCCTCTCTTCGTCACCTTTCGAACACGAAAAATCACACAAAATTACCCTGACTCATGTCACATACGGCGGCGGGGTGATTGCCTTCACCAATCGGCCAGCCCCCGGCGGCGAGCAAGTTTCAGCTCGTCGTTCCCCTGCTGTGGCCCCAGCAGGCAGGCAGTGCTCGTCACCAGGGATGCTGCAGGGGAATGAACGCCGAAAATGGCACATTCTCTGTGGACAAACCGGCCGACATCGGAGCGCGTGGCTGCCCAAGCACGGGGGGTGGCAGTCTCGAAGCAATCGAGAACCAGAGACGAGAGCGAGGGGCTCCTCGGGCCCAAGCCGAGGATAGCGCTCTAGACGTGCACGCGAACAGGGCCTAGAGGGGTGGAAGTCTTAACACAATTGAGAACCGGAGATGAGAGCGGGGTGCTCCCCGGGCCCAAGCTCAGGATAGCGCTCTATAGGCGGGCACGTGAAGAGGGAAGAGGGGGGTTGAAGTCTCGAGAGTGTGTGGCTGCCCGAGCACGGGCGCTCTCGCCAACATCGGTCGGCGACCATGGTATGCGACAAGCCATCAGCTGATGGAGATGTCCACTCCAGGGAGCATTGTCACCCACAAAATGCAAGCCACCTCCATATTAAAACGTGTGCCATGATCCCAGTATTTGACATAATATAAAACACGTAGCCATAGACTTCGTAACTTTACTTGACAGGACATTTGCGGTATGGCCCGCGCACCGCCGGGCCCGTAGGGGTCTGTGTGAGTCAACTTAATTTCATTTTATTTCAAGTCGATGGGAATGACTCTCACACATACTTTTGAACACTCAGGTGAAATTACATTCAAAATACTAACAACAAGGACTGTCTCAGGAGTGATTTGTTTGAGGATTCAAGGTAATTATTATATTTTGCGTACAAGGCATGCATTTTGAAACGTCGTGAAAAAAATCAATGGGAGCCATTGGTGTCATTCTTCGACAAATTTATGTAAAATAACTGTCGGTTTTTGCTTTTAACCAAGAACCGAGATGTTTTACGTCGATATCAAAAAAATAATTTAGTGATTTAAAGTGCATGTGACACGACAAAGCATGTTTATTTCATAATACACGCGGTATTTTATGCTCCTGAATGATATGGACCGCTTGGATGTGTGTGGAAGCGATCGCTATATTTATTTAGTTTTTTGAATCCCGCGCCATGAAAATGAGTGACTTCCGGCTTCGGTCTTGCATTGAAGAGGAGGGCGCTGTGACGTATACAGGTGAAGGCGTCCTCTTCACTAAACAGCCGTACTGTTGTGTATGAGGACTAAGGATTCAGCTGATTTTGCGGATTAATACGTTTATTTTTCACATCACGCCAGCCAAACGGCTGCAGAAAAATCTTGCTTTATGAAGGAGAGGCGTGTGCGCCTTTTTGGAGTTTCAAAATGTTCCCATTCACCATGGATATTGGCCAAAACAAGCCCTACTACTGTGGGAGCATTGACTTACGAGGAAGTGAGTAAACATCTTGTTTTGTATTATGCCAAATACGAATACAGCGATTACAAAGTAAACATTACAACCTTTCTTTAAATAAAGGACTACTTACGTTTGATCATTGATAGGCATATAAAAAGCTCTCCTCATGCACATTAGCTGCACGTCAGCTGCACAACAACTGCGGCCGCCCTCCTCCGGGGAACGAACTGTAAATTGCTCTCCGCCGGGCAGTTTGCCGATCCGCAAAGACAATCGACAACCCAGTCGTCATGTCAAATAATCCAGGCTAGTTATGTGTGATTTTCCGCTTCGAAGACTTTGAAACATAACTCGGTTCGGGTTAGCATGTCGGCTAGCTGTCACGCCTCTTGGTTTGTTTACATTCTCCGAAGCCGGGGAAGGGAAATGACAGATGTCCGATTTATGTGTCATAAAATATCGTTCGGGAGGTGCGACAGTAAAGGTGAAGTCGACAGTTTTGATCATTATGGAGTAATTTTGCCATGTCATCCTGAATAAGTGCATTTTTATTATTTCATATTCCATTTAGCACAAGACTGTTATTTGTTATGACCATGCCATTTATTTAGCAATTGGGGAAAATATTTGGATAAAAAGAATATCCTGTAAAAATATTGGAGTAGAGAGACTGAAACAATGACATTTTGCAGCTCTCATCGTCACGTTTTCCTCGTTCTGAGTAATTCCCCCTCAATGAGCTGAATAGTAAAACCAATGAGCCCAGTCTCCCGCTGACGTCATCCACCTGTTGGGGACTCTAGAGCCCTATAATGGTAGGCGTTGCTAACCGGCAGATTTAAAGACTCATTTCTCGTCATCTGCGCTTTGCTAAATTGTTGTATATAGTCGAATCGAATTAGAATCAAAATATGATTCTAATTCACATAAGACATTTAAGACTTTTTTTCTCCTGTCGTATGCTCTTTAAGCATTTATTCACAAGAATTTTGAACAGAAAATGCCAGATAGACAGATTTAAGTCAAAGTGAATTCAAACTGCCCGTTTGTTTTGCTTTTAACCAAGAATCGAGACTGTTTTATGCCCGTATTTATAAAGAATCCAGGGATTTATGCATTTATTCGCAAGACGTTCAACGTAAAAACTTAATTGCTTTGGACTTGTGGTAAGGCAGCGCCGGAGTGAAAAAGACAAGCCATTTTTATGTGAAGTAAATGCTTCCTGCACGGTACTTTTGCTTTTAACCAAGAATCGAGACTGTTTTACATCCATATTTATAAAAAATCCAGGGATTTAAGAATTTATTCACAAGACGTTTAACGTAAAAACCTCATTGTTTTGCTACGGTGGCCATGTTGGATTTTGTATCTTCAGATTTTATTTTAGAAATTTCTGCGCCCATATTTAAAAACAATCAGCTTTTACGTGTTTTATTTTATGTAATATTTCAATCTAATAACTTTCAGTAAAACACCATGGTCCTACACCAACCTACGCCGACGGCAACAAGCAGATCTTCGTCTACTTTGACCCCGTGCACCTTTGGAAGAACATCTACAGCAGCTTCTACAACAACGGCTGTATGGTGCTGCCCAGGTGTCCTGGGGCTGGGGTAAGTGGCCAGTATTATTCACTGCTTATCCACCACCACAAAAGCTTCGGGAGCAAAATATTATAAGGGTAAAAATTTTGACAGAATACCGGGTGTGAACGCGCGTGTGTGTGTAGGGAGGGGAGGGGTCAAGTCATCAGCCAATCAAACTTGCGTTTGAGGGGAAAAATGGACTTGCACATTCAGCAAGGGAAAAGGGGTAAATGTAAGTCTGAACATATTGAAAGCATTGTAATTTACTTAATTGTAGGGTTAATTCTATCCTTACAACATGGGAAGACAAGCTAAATCACCTATATAACTGAAGTCAATATATAATGCAAACAAGGTTGCGTAAAAGTTGGTGGGGACAATTTGAACATCCTGAGAAGTTGGTAGTGTTATGTCCCTACCGTACCTATGCAAACCTATGCCCTTGAAGAAAATGTCAATTTTTTTCTGTACGTTTTGCCCAAACTTTAAATTGCACAAACCTAATGGGGATTCACTTTTCCAGGCAATGATTTATTGCATGAAATGAATGCGCTTGGACAGACAAGAGAGATTTGAGGGACGTGCTTTTTTTTTTTTTTTTTTTTGCTAGAAAGAACATAATTATGGTTAGTTGGACCATGTTCAAACATAGCCTGCTGCAGTGTGCTGAGAAAGCATTAGGAACTTGATGAAGTGCTGCAGGCGAGCCAACACAAGGCGAGCAAAGCCAACCACAGGTTTCGGGTCGAGCTCGGGTCATTCCGGCCAAGGTCCGAAAGGAAAATTCGACATTGAGTCAATGAGTTTGTTTGCTGGAATGTTTTTGAGGAAGGAGCTGACCCATGTTTATGGGTTCGCTTGTTTGCGTAATTCTTTCTTTCTCCTGAAATGAGCCGATGTCGCAAATCAAGCTAATGTTATCCAGTGGTCGTAAATCTTATTTTTTTTCCCTTAATGTCCAAAAGTGGGCAAAATGTTTCCCCACAAAGGATTACTGTGTCAAAAGCCTCCTGATTTAGGTTTCTCTTTTTTCAGGGCATGGAGGCATTTTGTTGTCTTAACCGGACTATATAGTACTCTTCGTGTTAAAAGTGACATGATGGTGAGCATTTTCCAGTGGTGATTTGTCCAAAGAAAAGCATGCATCGCCACATTTGTCCTGTCTTTCTTATCAAATATTACCCCCCATTATTTGTTGCTATTTGGATTTCGAAGAACAGAAATGAAAAACTAATATGTGGAAATACATGATTTTCAGTATGATGTTTATTTAAATCCAAAATATGAATAAAGCACATTTTTCTTTGATTCAAACGGCAAAAAAAAAAAGAAACTTCAACACATAACATTTCATACTTCAGCAACAATCTCTCAGTCATTATTTATGTATATATATTAGGGCTGTCAAAATTATCACGTTAACGGGCGGTAATTAATTTTTTAAATTAATCACGTTAAAATATTTGACGCAATTAACGCACCTGCCCCGCTCAGACAGATTTAAATGACAGTACAGTCAAATGCCCACTTGTTAATTGTGTTTTATGGAGTTTTGCCGCCCTCTGCTGGCGCTTGGGTGCGACTGATTTTATAGGCTTCAGCACACATGAGCATTGTGTAAGTAATTATTTACATCAACAATGGCGGGCTACTAGTTTATTTTTTGATTGAAAAACAAATTTTATTAAAACGAAAACATTAAGAGGGGTTTTAATACAAAATTTCTATAACTTGTACTAACATTTTTCTTTTAAGAACTACAAGTCTTTCTATCCATGGATCGCTTTAACAGAACGTTAATAATGGTAATCCCATCTTGTTGATTTATTGTTATAATAAACAAATAGTCCTTATGTACTGTATTTTGAATGTATATATCCATCTTGTGTCTTATCTTTCCATTCCAACAATAATTTACAGAAAAATATGGCATATTTTATAGATGGTTTGAATTGCGATTAATTGCGATTAATTACGATTAATTAATTTTTAAGCTGTGATTAACTCGATTAAAAAATTTAATCGTTTGACAGCCCTATATGGCGGAAAACACTTAGGTAAGTTCCGCTCTAAGACCCCCAATTTGACCAAATTTCAAAATTGTCCAATATGCATGTGTGATACATCATTGGAAATCCTAAAATCTCAATTTTCTGGGGGAAGAAAATTTTTCAACAGGAGGGCGTTTAAAAAAAACAAAACATTTTTTTAGACAGCAAAACCTTAACTGGAGGCGAGAGCACTGAAGAGCAGAATTAAAGACGCCACGATTTTAACGAGATATTATCGCGTACGTATCTTGTTTGGATCCAAAAACTCCATGTAGCATGTATCACTGAGTGTCAAGACACAGCTGTGAATGGCCACAGCCAGATTTTTGGTGGGTTTTATGGGTGATACATGGTGATATAATAAGGGTCACGATGCAGAAATCAGACAACAAGGAGTGGTCGAGATTTTCTTTTTCATATATTTACCCTTTTAAACGTTATTTTTCTCAATTTTTCTTTGTTTGGATCGATTATTTATCATCTAACATATCGGGGAAAATGCGACAGTGACAAAAAATACAATTTAGCGATAGTTATGAGATAGATATCCGTTACCTTTTTACAGACGCCATTTTTTTCATTGTGACATAATTTGTTTAAAAGTATGCGAGTGAATAATTTTTAAAAGTCTTTATTTATTTATTTATTTATTTTTTATTGTGATATTTTCCCCCTGGGGTGACAGCCATGCACACCAATTTGATGTTGAGTGCGGCATATGGTCTAAGCACTAACAGGCTGACCCCCCACCTCTTCAATCTCTGCAGCAATGCTGAAAGCACTCCTGTAACGAGTCACATGACATTTGGGAGGGAAAATGACAAGCAGTACTCAATTTGGACATTTAGAGATGTGCATTTTTTCATAGGGATGTATTCACTTTTGTTGCCAGGGGTTTACATATTAATGGCTATATTTTTGAGTTATTTTGAGGGGAAAATAAATGATTCTATTCTATTTTATAAGCTGCACACAGACTTATTTTCATTCTGTCAAAGTTTCATTTTTTCAGTGTTGTCCCATGAAAAGATTTACTTAAATATCTGCAGAAATGTCAGGGGTGTACTCACTTTTGTGATACACTGTATGTCTAATTGAGGTTCCTACATTTACTTTAATATAGCTCCTTGGAACCAAGGTTCCAATAATCAACAGGTGAGCGTTTCTGTAAATACTATATGTTAATGGGTGAATTTGCAAATGCCATACCTCAAATACCGTAATGTTAGGACTACAAGCCGGCACTTTCTCCTCTTTTACCTCTGCGGTTAATCGTCCATTGCGGTTCATTTATGGATTTGTAAGGAGCTGTATCATTTTTGGATTAAATATCGCAATATATATGTTGACAACTGCGCATCACAATCTGGTACGGTTTATAGTCAGGCGATCCTTATAGTTTAAAAAAATAATTATAATTCAGTAAATAATGAGTTTTCGTTGTATTCTTCATTTTTCTTAAACAGTGCCTTAATTAAAATAATAACTACCGGTATATGTTTATCATGTTTCTGATTAAGGGTCCATTTTTCAGGACTGTCATTAGCAGAGAAGTGTTGAAATGAACTACAAATTGTTTCTCAAAGTTCAGCACATTAAATATGTGTGTAAAATTGGAATTCAAAAATGTTTTTTAACCTGTAATAGAAAGCAGTTTTTTTCTACTGTTAAGTTGTAACTTGTTGCCTACTTCAAGCAGTAGGTGTTGTTTAAATATCGTCATATCAAAACACAAACAATCATGTCACTAAACAGAGTATAAAAACCTAAAATAAACATTACAATACAAGAGAAGATTCCATTTATGTGAAGGACCATACTCTGCATGTGAAGGCTCCATGAGAAACCAGTCGACTCCCACTGGACCACAAGCAGCCCCATTTTCCCCGGTCCCATTTGGCCGTCTACCAGCTACCCAAAACCTCAACTTAGAATAACATATAGAAGCGACCACATTGCAGATTAACACCCTGCCCAACAAGCAAACTGAGCAAACCGCCACTATGACACTTTTGCATTGATGGAACAAACTATTATGGTCTTTTTTTTCAGAGGGGGAAATCAACTGTTTTATAGCTGTTAAACTGTGGATGGCTTCAGTCATCGGTTCATGGTTGGATACTGAAGGAAAATCAAGCAATCTCCAAAGTGGGACGTCACAATCCATTTGGAATTTCAAAGCTTAATTTTCCCCAAGGAAAATACTGCGCACTGAATGCCTTGTATGCGAATATTGGTAAGTATATTATACTTTTAAACAGTAGTCAGTGTTTCCTCACATATTATTATTATTATTATTATGGAAATAATACATTTTATTTCTAGAGCGCTTTTCAAGACACGCAAAGGCGCTTTACAAGAAAGATGGGAACACAATAGCTCAACAGGAATAACAAAACAATAATAAAATTGGATTAAAAGCAGGATAAGGGTAAAGAAAAAGTTTAAGAAGTCAGGATAAAACCGAGATAAGGATCAGGGTGGGTAAAAAAGTGCAAACCGGTGTACTTTCAGTCTGAAATTGAAAAGTGAGAGGGTAGATATATTGCGAAGATCGAGGGGTAGGGAGTTCCAGAGCTGGGCGGCACGGTAACTAAAAGCTCTGGAACCGAAGTTGGCGAAACGGACACGGGAGACCGAAAGGCGGAGGATAGAGGAGAAGCGAAGTGAATGGGGGAACAGTTATTGCAGTGGAGATTGCATAGTTAGGGAGGGCAAGGCCATGGAGTGCTTTAAAGGTAATTACAATGATCGTGTAATTGATTCTTAGTTTGACTGGGAGCCAGTGAAGTTGACGGAGGATGGGGTTGATTGGGTTTACAGTGGGGGTCCGAGTGATGAGGCGTGCTGCTGAGTTTTGGAGGAGCTGCAGTTCTGGAGGGACTTATTTGGTTGATCGAAGTGCAGTGAGTTACAGTAATCGAGCCGGGAAGTGACTAGACTACAGACAAGAGTGGAAGTGGAAATGTTGCCAAGATGCTGTTTCAATGCCAAGCTATCAACCGATTGGTTAGCCTGGTATACCTGTCTTCTGCCTTGTGAATTGGACTATACGATCCAATATCGATGTCAATATTTCATGCAGGAACTAGCGGCAGAAACTGAGTCATTTTATTAATAGCGCTGTCAACACAGCAGAGAAGGTAAATGTTTTTTAAATCCTTGTCATTTGGGAACGTACTCAGTTGCACAAAATGACTTTAAATCAGTTGCTAAAGGCACCGTACCCCAAAAGTGTCACGTGGATTCACCGAAACCTTCGGAATTAGATAATAAAGCAATTTTTTTTTTCCAAATTCAAAACAGATCTATCTAAGCTAGCAAGCTAATAATTTAGCAAATTCCCGTTCAAAATTCTTCTCATTTTGACAGCATGTTTTATAAGCATGTCAAAATTTGAGGCCACACTGCCCATTGGTCTGTTGTGTTCCCTCATACCAATTGAGAGTCAACCTTCCACTGAGCAAACCGGTTCCTCCTCTCATCAGATCAAGGACTAGCAGTTAAAAGAAATTGATTAAGGCTATAAATTGGAAGCAAACCAGTCTAAAAAGCCACTTTTCCTGGATTTAATCAGCATACGAAAATAGGGCTCTGCGTTTCTTCACCTTCGCCGAACCCCTTAGGTTTACTCACCGAACCCCTAAGGTTCGATCGAACCCAGGTTAAGAACCATTGCTTTAAATTATGAAAAAACATTTTGACTTGGGTTAAAACAGGATAATATGGGGGCTTTATAGGAAATGGAATAAAGCATGTTTTTTTATCCAAACCAGTTAGCAGTGTTTCTTCTCAAACACATTCCGCCTTCTT
Organism: Corythoichthys intestinalis; assembly: GCF_030265065.1. Lineage (NCBI taxonomy): Eukaryota > Metazoa > Chordata > Actinopteri > Syngnathiformes > Syngnathidae > Corythoichthys > Corythoichthys intestinalis. The sequence goes on from NC_080406.1 coordinate 18,569,588, forward strand.
CGAAAGGTGCAAGATTGCACCTGTACATGAAAGTATCAAAGCCTGGTCTATAAGAAAATACTTTACCAGGTGTAGACTCACGCTAATCTCGATTTAAATGCTGTATGAAAAAGGTGCCCTGTGTATGTGTGACAACTATCGTCAAACCACGTTCAGGTTTAGACCGCAGGTCTTAATGCACGAATCCGACTTTTTCACGTTTTTCTGACTCATGTGAGGCTTTAAGTTGACAGTCTCAACGGGACAAGTCGCATAGAAGTGGACCATTTCAAATCCGATCTGGGTCACTTTCATATGTGGTTAAAATCCAATCTGGGCCACATTTTTCCAGAATGTGGCTGCGGTCTGAACTGTCAAGTCTCCCAAATAGGAATTCATGCAGCTATTACATCAGCAAAGAGCAAGAGCGGCAGGCAGGATGGCAGCGATAGCTGTGCATTAGCGTTAGCACCTAGCTTGAACTCAGCTTTTACATGGGAGGTGGGCTTGACCACAGTCATAAAAAAAGAAATAAATCAAACGAAGTATAAGCCTGATAATTCTCGGTTTTCTTTTGGTGCGCCAAATAAGCAATATTTCAGTATTGCTTACATAGCAGAGTCAGGGCAAACTGACACACACACATAAGGCTTATGTGTGTACATCACGCACGCACAGTGCGTGCATGCTTTCTATCAATGCATATAAACTAAACGGGGATTATTAATGTCTGTTATTTGTGTCTGGAATGACGTACAGCCAGCATGTGTAGTTATTTATTCGATGCTTCTGCGCATGCGGGTCAGTTTGCTCAGTGCGTGTCTGACTGTGAATTAGTGCGCATGCGTAATACTTAAACAGGCTCAAGGGACAAAGGCTGTGTGAACGGGCACACCAAAAACACTGATATGACAAAAAATCGAAATTGTGCATTAAGACCTGCAGTATGAATCTAACATTAGACTTACGAACCACTGGGGTTTGATGAAACCTATGATAAGAAGCACTGACGTAGCAGGAGGAGAAAGTGGTTTGCTCAGTTGAAGGTTGACTCACATTTAGTTTCAAGAAGTATAGCAGATAGCAAAGATAAGTGTGTACTGTTGCGGTAAGTTTCCTTTCCAGTTCAAAGGTTATGACGCTTTTTTTTTGTTGTTATTAGAAGGCACGAATCTTTTATATACTCAGAGAGAGTAAGTCTAAGATGGCATCACATCAGAAGAGGATAGTTTAATATTTGTCATTTGAGACCTTTTTTAAGAAAATTGTGGTTGAAGTCAAATTAATTTGACTTTACAGGGTGTTCCGCTCTAATTTCCGAATAATTATGATGAATATCTGTTTTCTGTTTCTGAATTTCACCCTTATTTCACCTCCGTAGTATCATCAACAGAATCTAATGCAGCAGATTAGGCCACTATAAACACTAAACGTCAAAAAAGTCAAGTTGACACGGTCGAGTCGGGCTGTATTTTTCTTGGCGGACCTTTCTGTGGTTTTTGTTGCCGCTGCACCGGCAGACGTGGGCAGAGCAACTTGGGTGCATCCAAGAGCCAAAGCAATCCAAGGAAATGTTGATGGGATTTTCTGGACTGTCATGAAAATGAATGAAAGCAATGCAACTGGAGAGGTGCTGTAAAATGTACTACATTGCATCCAATTGTGGCTTGCTCAGTGACAGTGACGCGGACTATAGCCTCTACATAAACATGATTGTTGTCCCCGATGTAACCACAAAGGATTAAACCTCTCCCTGCCACATCCGGAGCACCGTCTCGTCAGCTATCATCTACTGGTTGCTCATTCATGAATGATTTAATTCAAAGTTTTAGACACGAATATCCAAGCAAATCACATATTTATTTCCTCTACCAAGTACATGAGTTCAGAGGGTTTACAGTGTATGTTTCTTAGGGGACCAAGTGAAGGCAGACAAAACAATGTATAGAAACAAACACCCATTTCCAACATTGCTTATCTAGGTCAGGATCATGAGGTGCTGACTTTGAGCGAAAAGCAGAGTACATTATAAACTGCAAGACAACCATTCACATTGTCACCGAAATTGATCCGTGAGGCAAAAGTACCACTCTATCAATAATTTCATTTTCCGTACCGTTTATCTTCATGAAGGTCGCAGGGTTGCTGCAGTCTATCCCAGCTAACTACAGTCCCTGACAAAAGTATTGTCACTTATCCATTTTGTAGAAACAATTGCTAATAACCTGACTTTTAATTAAATGGTTTCAGAAAGGGCTCATATGACAGCTAAGACCCTCCCATATGATGTTGAATGTACAAAAATATATTTGTTTCACTGAAAAAAGATTTTTCATATAATGAAGACATAAAGGTCAAATTTTGGCAAGACAAAAGTTTTGTCGCCTACAGAAAGTAGTGTGAAAATTGAACAATAAATGTACTTCAAATACAAAAATATGTTACATAACATAAGCGAATTAAGTAGTGGTGCTGCGAGATCCAAATTTAATATTTGGTATGACTTCCATGGGCTTTGGAAAGGATTTATACAATTTATTGATGAAGTCATCAGGAACATCAAAGAAAGCAGTCTTTCATGCCTCCCAGAATTCATCAACATTCTTGGGTTTCGTCTTCCATGCTTCCTCTTTCACCCTACCCCAGACATGCTCAATGATGTTGATGTCTGGTGACTGGGCTGGCCAGTCTTGGAGAATCTTGATCTTCTTTGCCTTGAGGAACTTTGAGGTAGAGATTGAAGTATGCGATGGAGCACCATCTTGCTGCAGAATTTGTCCCTTTTTATGGTTAGGAATGTAAGAGGCAGCTAAGATTTGTTGATATTTCAGACTATTTATGTTGCCTTCCACCCTGCAGATCTCTCGCACATCCCATACTGGATGTAACCCCAGACCATGATTTTGCCAACACTAAACTTCACTGATTTCTGAGTGAATCTCAGATCCACGCGGGCTCCAGTAGGTCTCCTGCAATATTTGCAGCGACTGTGGTTTATTTCAATGGAAGATTCGTCTGAAAAATCCACCTTTTGCCACTTTTCCAGCGTCCATCCTTTTGATAGGCTGTGGGCCTTGGCAAATGCCCAATGATTTTTTTAATTGTCTGCACCTTGAGAGATTTGCAGGGTGAAATATCAACACATCTTAGCTGTCTTACATTCCTAACCATAAAAAGGGACAAATTCTGCAGCAGAATGGTGCTCCATCGCATACTTATAACTCTACCTCAAAGTTCCTCAAGGCAAAGAAGATCAAGATACTTCACAACTGGCCAGCCCAGTCACCAGATATGAACATCATTGAGCATGTCTGGGGTAGGATGAAAGAGGAAGCATGGAAGACGAAAGCCAAGAATGTTGATGAACGCTGGGAGGCATGAAAGACTGCTTTCTTTAATGTTCCTGATGACTTGATCAATAAATTGTATGAATCCTTGCCGAACCGCATGGATGCAGTCCTTCAAGCCCATGGAAGTCATACAAAATATTAAATTTGGATCTCACAGCACCACTACTTAATTCGTTTATGTTATGTAACATGCTATATAAGTATACCACCATTTACCATATTTTTGTCTTTGAATTACATTTTTTGTTCAATTTTCACACTACTTTCTGTAGGCGACAAAGCTTTTGTCTTGCCAAAATTTGACCTTTATTTTTTCAGTGAAACAAATATATTTTTGTACATTCAACATCATTTAGGAGGGTCTTAGCTTTCATATGAGCCATTTCTGAAACCAATTGAACAATTAAAAGACAGGTTATAAGCAATTGTTTCTACAAAATGGATAAGCGACAAGACTTTAGTCGGGGACTGTAAAGGTAGGAAGCGGGGGGCATCTTGAATTTGTTGCCAGTCAGTCAAAGTGCACATACAGAGACAGACCACCATTTGCACTCACATACACACCATCATTGAGCCTTCTTGTGTGATGCTTTGTCCACCAAAGAGCAAATTATTTCAGCACACATTAAGAGGAGTTTCACAATTTAACTAACTGTGCTAACATTTGCAAAAACACACATGCAAAAACAATATTTCCATGTGAATATTGATCGTGTTCCTTCCTACATGTGTTGCTGAAACATTTGTTCAAATATCTATTGCGCAATGTAGGGTGACCAAACGTCATAAGCGGAGTTTTATGGGGGCCAGGGGGATCAGCCTCCCTTTGGTGACCGAAAAGTGCCATCGCATGTAATTGACTTTCCTATATATATATAAAAAAAGTTGTAAAACAAGAAAACAAACAACAAAAATGAATGAAATGAACAAAAAAAGACATTTTTTCAGTGGGTCAAAATTATTTTTTGACATGTGACTAGCACCTTAGACGGTCATTTAGCCGGTCATTTGCTTAGCATGTTATTCAAAATAAATAAATAAATAAATAAAATAGGGGAGGGCAAATTTATTTTAAAAATGATTTTTTTCTTTGAATGAAAAAAAAATATATATATATATATATATATATATATATATATATATATATATATTTTTTTTTATTATTCAAGCAACTTTTTTGGGGATTGAATGATTTAGACAAAAATGTCGAACCCATAATATGGCCCAAACACAAAAAGGATTGCTAAATTCAAAGAAAACTTTTTAAATGAAAAATAAGTGTTCAAATGCAAATTTTTGAGTCTCAAATATTTTTTCGCATTCAAAAACTTTTTTTTTCTATGATTGAATTTTTTCTTTTTTAAGTGATTTTTCTTTTGAAAATATATATTTTTTTGTATGACGCAACTTAATTTTTGATTGAATAATAAAGACACAAATGTCCTAGCCAAAATGTGGCCCAAACATGAAACATTACTTCAATCAAAAAAGTTGCTTCAATCAAAAAAATAAAAATTCAATCAAAAAAAAAATTCGAATAAAAATACCTTTCAAATGCAAAATTTTGAGTTTCAAATTTATTTTTGTATTCACATTTTTTGATTGAAGTGACTTTTTTATGGAAAATATATACTTTGATTGAAGCAACTATTTTTTTTTTTTTGATTGAAGCAACTTTTTTTTGATTGAATAATGAATACACAAAACTACCTCCATATGGCTCCGCCCAGGGGATTCAATTTTTGACTGAGGTAACTACATTGGCACGACACCGGCGGGCGTACCATATTCAATGGATGATGATCTTGGTGAAAAGTATTGCTGTCCTGCCAGCAGCCTGATTTAGAATTCCCCTAAAAAATGATGGGAAACAAAAAAAAAACAAAAACAAAAAAACGCTCATTTTCAACTTATTATTATAAATATTCTTGTAAGTTCATTTTATTGCTGACACTGCGTTTCGGGGTCATCCACATGTTGTGCCCCCCCGACCCAAAAGTCAAACTCCGCCTATGCTAAACGTCCTCTTTTGCCTGGACATGTCCACTTTTTACATCCTGCTGTTGGTGTCTGGCAGGGTTTATTAATTCATGAAAATGTCCATTTTTTTGTCACTGACGATTTGCACAGAATACTACGGTCCTGTCAGGCCTGTGAAGTGTTCCCAAAGAGCCTGCTCAGTTGTTTAGACTTGTGTTCAATAGGTATATAATCAAATGTTCATGTACCTAAAAGTGTAATTAAGTAAAAAATACCTTTATTCTTCTTTGGATACAAATTTGTGCATGTGTGCGCAGTCACAGACAAGCTTTATCAAGGCGTCAACTGCAGGGGTGAAAGTGGCTAGAATTTCTTGCCGTAACTCCAAAAGGGGGGGGGGGGGGGGGGGGGGGTCATCAAACCTCCTAAAACCACTGAAATGCTGATAAAACTGCTTTTGGAACAGTTATTCCTATGAAAATACAAACAAATAATGCTTTTCATTCAAAATTGTTTTTTTTCCCAATGATTTGCAAAATAATAGTTAACAGAAACAGCATTAACCTCAACCTCCATCTCCTAATTTTTCCCATTTCCAAAATGCAAAACCTAAAATTTAACTATTTAAGAACATTGGATATACAGTACATTCAAATTGAAGCTAATGTAACGTTTTTTTCTTTAAGATATACGTCAAACGTCCCCTCAGTGTAGTGGTCTCCAAACTATTCCACTTAGGGCCGCAGTGGGTGCAGGATTTCACTCCAACAAAACAAGACCACGCCTTTTCACCAATCTGGTGTTTTATAAGTGTAATCAGTTGATTGCGTCAGGTGATGCTTGTTTTAGTAGAAACCACATTGGTTAAAAGGTCTTTGCTTGATCGATATGAACAAAAACCAGGACCCACAGCGGCCCTTGAGGACCCGTTTGGAGACCCCTGCTTCAGTGCAATCAATATGTAAATTTACTAAATCACATCAGCCCAATCTGCAAAATAAAGTCTGCAAGCTTAGATGTTACGAATGCTAACATATTTACACTTCTCTCATAACATTTGCTAAACATAACTAAACAAACAGTATCGCCAAACTTAACCACAAATGCCTACACCAACATACATCAACTGAAACAACTTAGAGCCTTATGCAGGGCCGAACCAGAGCGTAGCTGTTCCTTAGCCATGTCAGACACGTCTGGTTCTCAGTCATAAAAGGTAAGAGTCCAGCCACACCAAACGCCGCCATTGACAAATCCTCATTTGACAAAATACAATACTTTAAACAAACCATCACACATAAGGTTTTGACAGTTGCCATCATATTTTCGGGATCAAAGCACAGTATGCCGCAACGGCAGCAGCAAGACTTTTAACAGGAACCAATAGAAGAGAGCACATCACCCCTGAGCTCCAGGCCCTTCACTGGCTTTTAGTCGAGTTTAGAATTAAATTTAAAATCCTCCTTCTTACATTTAAGACCATTAATGGGTTGGGGCCATCTTATCTCACTGATGCTCTGGTTCCATACCGCCCCAACAGAACACTCCGCTCTCAGAATGCAGGTCTACTGGTAGTTCCCAGGGTTTCTAAAAGTACTGTCGGAGCTAGAGCCTTTAGCCACCAAGCCCGTTTTATGGAATCAGCTTCCAGCTAATATTAAAGAAGCCGAGACAGTCTGCACATTTAAGATTAGATTAAAAACGTTCCTATTCGGCAAAGCTTATGGTCAGGCTAGTTGAAGTCGGAGTAGACTCACAGTTTAGTCTAAGCTGCAGTAGAAGCTATAATGCTGGGGGAACTACAGCCACTGAGTTCTATCTCCTTTTTCTCACTCTACCTACCACTTGTCTTACTTTATTTCTATTTTCCAATGTTAATATCTAGTTGTCTAGTCTCTTCATCACTAGTCACCCGGTGAGGGGAGGGGCAATTTTTCAGCTGCAGCCTCCTGACTGTCCGGACCCCTGGCTGGATGGACGTCCTCGTTGCTACCCCCGTCTCATCTGGCTAGATGGGCCTCTTCTTGTTCCTTTACTCCACTGCATCTTTACGGACTGTAACTTCGCCTGCTAATTCCCATTAGCAGTCCTGGTGCTTCCTGTCTATCCGTCCTGGGAGTGGATCTCTCCTGACTGTGATACTCCCCAAGGTTTCTCATTTTCTCCCAAAGACTCTGGAGTTTTTCCTTGCCGACATGGAGGGTCTAAGGATGGGGGATGCCCAGGACTTGAACTTTATTTATTCATCTTTGTTGCTTCATTTGCTGTTTTTGATTGTGTATCATATTGCCTCTGCAAAGCCATTTGAGACAACCTTGCTGTGATTTAGGGCTATACAAATAAAATTGAATTGAATGGCATTCCGGCGTTCCGGGTCGTTCCGGCCCACTTTCCCCCCGATCAACTGTCAATTCTCATTCACAAACAAATCTTTGCCACGACAGGAGCTCACAGGCTATCGGTATGTTGTACACTTGCAAAACTTACCTTTCAGCAACTGTTTGCTTCTTTTGGAGCTTTATACTGGTGTAAGTTGTAAAATCCAGTTAGTGTGGCATCATTACGCTGCCGATGATTGTAAACTTTTATAGCAATGTTTGATTTTTGCCTCGGCTACCGGTGTAAGTTGTAAAATCCAGTTAGTGTAGCATCATTATGCTGCCGATGATTGTAAACTTTTATAGCAATGTTTGATTTTTGCCTCGGCTACCGGTGTTAGCTGTCAGGCAGGTAAGCCGCGTTAGGCATTATGGGATATGTAGTTTTGAAGTGCTGTGTTTGGAAACATGCTGGTTGAATTGTCTGTTTATTTCGGTTATTGTTTGTGTGTAATGTAGAACATTAAAAGAGAATAATTAGGTGAGAATAACAATTTGTCAATGACAATTGTAGTGGTAGTCTTGAGGCTACGGCTTTTTGTTTAAGCTGGATTTTCTACAGAAGAGGTATTATTTAGAGCATTGTTTCAGATCATTTATTTGTACAATTATTTTGTTCAAGGATTCAAAGAATCGCCAAGACAGAAGAGGCTTTTTATATATATATATATATATATATATATATATATATATATATATAAATCACTATTTAATTGCAGTGTCGGGTTTTTTTCTGCGTTATTATGTTAGGAATAACAAAGCCTGTTAGGTAACCTCTGCGAATTTGAATTGTTTTTGGTTATATAGCTTTTTAAAATTTATTCATTCATTTTTATTTTTTTTTAATAAAACTGAATTTTTGCTGAACAATGCTGCAGAGGCATGTCAATCAGGTCATCATACCACAAAATCCACAGCCTTTAGCCACCAAGCAGTTCTCATCCTGCCAAAGAGGAGCTTTTTTATCACCTCAGGGACTTCAAAATGAAAGATATAAAAACTCATCCAAGAGCCTACATAGTCTGCTTCCTTATAGGAAGATGTGCTGTTAATGACACATTGATGCGTAACACTTTATTTGTTTCGGTATGCGTGATGAGCAAAATGCTTTACTGCAAATTGAAATGGCCAATTCCCCCTTAGGAAGCTGAGTGACTCAGTTGTGGTTTGAAAGGGTATGCGCATGCATACTTCGTTGTGCATTTGGGTGTGTGTGAATGTCAGCATTTTGAACTGACATCTTCCTTAGATCAGTCAGAAGTTCACCTGCAACTGCCTACTGTTTCGACAAAAGATGTTTACGTACGTGCATGCTCTGAGAAGATTCGATTAAAGCTACATACAGTATAAAGCCACGCAACAGCTACAATGCATAAGTGTCTGCTCTTCTTAGGGTATTATGTATGTCAAAAACCTTGCCCAAACAACAGTTACAGATAGAAGCTAACAAAAAACCAAAGTCTTTATGTCTAAATTTTTTTGTCTATGCTTTGTCAGGTATATTTATTCAAGCCTGAGAGTTTGTTATTGTTGTTAATTAGGTCATTGCTGTTCCAATGAGGTTCCGTATAGTTGGTAGCACTGTTTTTTGACAATCAAATGAACATTGGTACCATGGTCTTACGGGCAGGGGTCGGGAACCTATGGCTCGCGAGCCAGATATGGCTGTTTTGACGGCTGCATCTGGCTCGCAGACAAATCTTTAATTATTTTTTTTTAAATGTTTCGTTATGTAATGGGAAGTGCGCTAGGACCTCCGGGAAAACCTGGCAGGCGTTATGGCCACAGGGGAAGCGTTGAAAAGACCAACCAGTAAGGGGCGCTCACATTTTTTCCTTTGGCAAGCCAGTGATCAGGCGGGATTCAGGACAGGTGCGGCAGTGGAGAACGCCAGAGTCTCATGAAGCGTGTGGCAGTCGGTTGAAACAATAGCTATACACAGTGGATAAATCTAGGTACCTGTACGGCTTCAGCAGCAGAGGGTGTGTCTTAAATCCCTCACAGAGGATATTTACTGTACCTTGCCGTGTGTCACTGTTTTTTCCCCCTTGTTCAGTATTTTAAGGGTTCATAGTTTTTAATTTAGTTATTTATTAAGTCCACGGGAATAGAATAGAATAGAATAGAATAGAATAGAATAGAATAGAATAGCCCTTTATTGTCATTATACAGTTGTACAATGAAATTGTGGAGCATCTCCCTTTACAATGCAGGACAACTAAAAATCTCGAAAGTGGCTTGCAAGAATAAAAGTATAAAATCTAAATAATGAAGGAATTCGGCCCCCCAGCCAAGCCGCAGAAACAGCGACAGCCGAACGAAATGGGTGTTCCGCTGGCACCGCTCCCGCAAGTCAGCCGGAAGGGCCAACATTCTGCGCGTTCACTCCCGTGTTAACCCTTTGTACTGACTCCATGTTTCAAAAGTTTGAAGAAGGCTCACCGAAAACAGGTTCACAATTTATTCGTCAACAATGGTCAAAAACGAGGCAAAAACAGACGACGGAGAGACCCTGCTGGATCCAGGGTCAGCAAAACAAGGCTACATAGAAATGTTCCCGAGCAGCGACAGTTTGTTATCTCAGCGCCCCGTCCTTTTGAAAGCTGCGGTGGGGTGGGCCGGGCCGAAGGCGGTGGAACGTGGTTGCCACGGCGACCAACGCAGGTCTTGACGTCCCAGGCGCCCGCGCTATCAAGTTGTTGGCAGGGCAGGAGCGTCCTGACCCCTACCGGAGTACTGATGACGCTTTTTCTACGCCTATCAGGCGAGGGCTGATAGGCTCTTTCACTTTACTGTGTCAAAGGGGATGGAGCTTGTTTCTTTAAACTATGGTTAAGTGGTTTACTGTAATAAATGTGTTAGACTAATGCAAAGAGTTATATGGTGTCTGCGAGAAAGGTATCTATTCCCTTCAATAAATATAAAATATGTATGAGGTAGTCCGATGTTCAGGCAGTGCAAATAATTGAAGTAGCAGCAGTTGACAGTGATGGCATTGAATATTGTACATTAACGTTGCACGTAAATAAGTATTGCACATAGAATACGTGTGAATAGAAGTAGCAGAAGTTGACAGTGAGGCATTGAATATTGCACTTAGTAAGTATTGCACATAGTATATTGCATGTAAATGAATATTGGACATTGGGTGATGTGGTGTTACATATGGCTGTATGGCTTAAGCAAAGAAACTGTTCCTCAGTCTTTTTGTTCTTGCTTTTAAACACCTATAGCGTCTCCCAGAGGGGACCAGTTCAAACATCTGGGAACCAGGATGTGAGTTGTCCTTGAGGATATTTAGAGCTCTGCTGGGGATCGAGACGAGTAGATGTCCATCAGGGAGGGGAAGAGGCTCCTGGTTCCCAAATGGAGATGTCCTGTACAATATAGAGCAGGGGTGTCCAAACGTTTTGCAAAGGGGGCCAGATTTGGTGTGGTAAAAATGTGGGGGGCCGACCTTGGCTGACGTCTATAATGTAGAACAATATATTTAAGCAAATTTTAGCAAGCCATTCTGTGCGTCCCATTTGCTTTATTATTATTTTTTTACAATTAATAATTACAACAATCTCGCAACTAGCCTTTGTGGCGTTCTCTTTTGACTCGGGCTCTTGCGAAATACTGCTGCTGTGAAATTAAACTAGCTTCAAGTTGCTTCAATTTCTTGCTACGTATCTTGCCTGTAATCTTGTCGTACATGTCAGCGTGTCTTGTTTAGTAATATCGCCTCACATGGAACTCTTTAAAAACAGCGACTGTGTCTTTGCAAATAAGGCAGACAGTTGCGTATTTTAGTGAAGAAATAAGTCCAATTTCCACCTATCCTTGAAGCGCCAGCCGTCGCAGTCAATTTTCTTTTTTTGTTGATTGTCGCCATTTTAGAAAATTGAGAGTAAAGGATCACACGGAGTAATGCTGCTCAGTGTGCTGCTGCCTTTTCGTGGGTAAATGAGGAGCAGCATTTAGTGTGTAAGATACTTCATATGCTGGTAGCAGTACTGCTGACCAATGTATTAAGTCTATGTGTGGGCCAGACGTTATTGATTTTATGACAGAGGCTGGGGGCCGGATGAAATTTGACCACGGGCTGCATTTGGCCCCCGGGCCGGACTTTGGACATATCTGATATACAGGGGTTTATGGGGCTGGCGTTTGCTATGCGTTTTTACCCAAGTGACTTTTAGCAGTGCTTTTTTTGTGTTCATATATATTGGCCACTGATCATTAAAATTGTCTGTTTTTAATTATAACAGCCTCACTAACCAGGATTTCTTGCAAATGCACTTTCTCGTTCTTGTTTTCTTTAATAAATTATTTTTATCCAGTCCTACCCTTCTGTTCAATTTATTCTGAACAAGCCTGCATTCATTAAATTTTTATGTTGTGCCATTTCTGACCACTACAGTTAGACTCCTTTGCGCATTGCACGAAACGGCGACGGTCACCAGCGACTAGAAAGCCAGTTCACAGTAATTTTAGTGGGAAAGTGGCAAACATACATGTCGTTGTGTCTATCTATCGATGTATCTATCAGTTGCATAGGCAACGCAGATGAGGTAGAAACACTGTCTAAGTAGGGTAGCCGTATTTTGCTGTCGAATAGACCCTACCCACGTGACGTCACAACTCCTTCCTCCTGACTGGTGCCGCCCAATTGTCCGTCAACACATCATGTTTCCCTGTTACGGCTACATACATTCCTCCTATTTACGACGTGTTTTTCTGCTCGTTACCATTAATAATCAAAATGGTGAAGGCGTGTGTGGCGGTCGGTTGCAATAACAGAGAAGGTAGACGGAGAAGACGGAGAGACTTGAAGTTCTACCGGATTCCGAGAGACCCGGAGAGAAGAGAGCGAGATGGGCTGCTGCTATTTGACAAGAAAACTGGGCTCCAAACGATTACCACAGATTATGTAGTAGTCATTTTATATCTGGTAAGATGCATTTAATATATATTTAGAGGGTTTTGGGCTGACAACCACAATTAAGATCATTGCTAGGCTAATCGCCGACAACATACACGTATGTATGTAGTGAGAGTGCTATCGCTAAACCATATAAACATTAAAAGCCCTAACTCCATTGACAAACGACATGAAATACATTAGACTTGACAGTGGATGTTAGCAATAACAGAAGATTTTGAATTGAAAATTTCGTAACTCACCTTTCCAAGCACAAGATAGATTCCTGCCGAATTTTCGTGGACGAGGACCTGTTTCACCCAACCAGCAACGAAGTATTTATAAGCCTCCAAGCTCTTAAAGTTTTTCAAACTTTCGTGAGAATAGGCTGATTTTGTGTGGACAAGATAGTTGTACATATCAGGCTAGCTAGCAGATGTCAGGCAAATACGGCGGAGACAGCGGGTCGAAAAACATCGATTTAGGCATCAAATATGGATCTGGCGAATGGATAAACTGAAGCTTTTCCACATAACACCTTTTATGCAACGCATCAAGTGAGTTTACGGCATCCGAAAACACCGGGTCTTCCATGAAATGCATTATAAATTGCTCGATCAATTGAGACCATTGATAATACAGACACAAAATGACGGACAAGGGGGCGGAACCATACAGCGAGCACGTGATTTTGTGACGTCGGTGGGTAGGGTCTATAGCGCCCGATGTGCGCATGTGCATGAGATCACGAAGTAAACTTCCCTCGTTTTAATTGCGTTGTCAGCTAATTTTAGAAACCCTTTTAAGAAGAGGGCTAAAAGAAAAAAAGACGTAAGTACCGTACTTTTCAGCATGTGACACACTACATGAGGAAAGTCTCGCAGTTTTGACTGAAAGGGACAAGAAGAGGGGAGTATTTATTCAAGTCCTTCACTGAGTTTGCTAAAGAAAAAAATCTACCGATGGATAAACTTGTTTCGATGTGCACTGATGGTGCTTCATGCGTGGTGGGGGAAAAACAGGATTCGTGGCGCTTCGTCGTGAACATGAAGAGAGGCGTATCCTGAGTTTCTCAACGCCTGCATGAAGCTCAACCTCACCAAGTATCAACCAGATACCATGCGGCACCATAACGCACATTAATGGTAAGAAATAATCATGATTGATTAGCAACATCATAACAATGTTATTAAAAAGAATTCGGAGACTTATTGTACTTTAAAAGTGTTGAAATTACATAAAATGCACACATTACTTTTATCACATTATTTTTGTTTTAAACATATTGTATGGCTCTGACGGAATTACATTTAAAAATATGTATTGTTCATGACTCTCTCAGCCAAAAAGGTTCCCGACCCCTGCATTCTGTGCCTTGGTGGATTTTACAATCAAAATTAGAAACACACAATTGAGGAAACACACATCCTCCTCCATTTAAAATCGATAATTGGTACCTCTACTTACGGACGTCTCTACATACGGAATTTTCAGGTTACGGCATGCCTCAACGGGGAAATGTGGCCTCTTGTTTTGAAAGAAATTTCAGGATACGATAGGCAAAATTACAGTATGGGTTGTTAATTGCAGAGTTTACTGAACGTAACACATTTATAGCTAGTTTTCCATTGGCTATTGCCTAGAATTTTTTTTTTTACATTATGCACAACTCACATTATATGTTGATCATGCAATAATCTAATTGTAACATGTTTTACTGCATTTTTTTGCTTCATAAAAGATTTATGTCTAAATATTGGGGGGCTTGAAACGGATTAGGGGATTTACATGAAAAACGTGTCTCTACTTACGTAATTTTCAGTTCACGAAACTACTTCTAGAAAAAATTAATTTCATAATTAGAGGTACCACTGTAACGTGGTTAGCCTTTAAATGTCCACGCTTCCATCAGAGCTGGTACCTGCACTGACAATTTTCTTGTGACTTTACTTTTAATTTCATATTTATTCTATCATGTGGTAGTTTGATTGAGTGTAGTAAGAAGTCTGGTGCGATAAAAACTTTCACAACGCTTGTCCTAACATAAAAAGACAAATGGTTTTTGGTAAAGGTGTTAGCGATAAGACAGACAACATTCTTTGGCTTTTAGAGCACATGTTTCTAATCCTAGAAGTACATACAAAGTATCGGAATGCGTCACACTGAGAGAGAAGAAAAGGGTGGGAGGGGTTGGTTCAGTCCACCGGGAATAGGCGGAGAACAAGAGGCAGGTACAGTACAGGAACAAGCTGGGAAGCAAACCTTTTTTATGTAGGAATGTAGTGCAGGACCACCACACTTTGGTGACATTTGAGGGCCAAACAGCAACACGCAAACAAGCGTCAATGCAATGTGTGTTGGCCCATTGCACTGTTTGAGTCAGGGGATTCCCAGAGGGTGGGTCGCCATCGGCGGAATAAGGTCATGTTGTCGCGCGGAACAAAAACACATGCCAACAAAAACACAACTTCTTTTTTTTTTTTTTTTATTACCCCATCGACATATTTGTTTAAAAACTGCACAGAGACTGAGGAGCACAAGAGTATACCATCAACAAAAAAACAAGCAGCAATACAAAACATTGTTTTTTTTTGTTTTTTTTTTTAAACATTGCTGTTTCTTTTGTCGCGATATTGAAGGGAACCTCATTGAATGAGAATTATCTTTTCTCAAAAGAACTAATATACAATTAGTCTATAGCATGATTAAAATGCCACCATCATAACACTCATATTTACTGCACACAGCCTTTCAAAAGAACTAACATTCCTACCAATAATGCATATGTAAAAATAAGTTGTAAATCTAAAAAAAAGTAATAATAATAATATATAAATAAATAGCTAATGTGTGTTCATTTATCAAAAAAATAATCCTATCTAACAAACACCTTACAAGAGTCAATGGCAACAGAAGATTGAGCATTTGGAATTGGAGGGTGATTTGACAAATACTTTAATGGGCACAATGCACATAACTTGAGCTGTTAATGCAAAATAATACATGCGATTTACAAAAAATGTGAATTAAAATGAACAAAAATGGGTTTTATAACATACTAAGATTTAAATTAAAGAAATAGGGCTGGGCAATACAACCTTAAAAAATTTATATGGCGGAAAACATAGACAAGGCTGAAAAAGCAGTTTCTGCTCCTGCACCCCTCTTTAAAATAAACTGCTGTATTTCAAGCCAAAATAACTGTTATATACTGTGATAGAACAAGATGTCTATACGCTTCCATAGCAGTTTCATGGCGTATTAAGCCCCCAAACTATTTTTAATTTGTCCATTTTACCCTGGAGACCCCCGTTTACAGACACCGCGCAACCGCTTTTGTTTCAACCCAGCCATAAAAAGAAGGTAAGTAATTATATGTATTATTCGAAATGTCTATCATTTTTAGCTTAGAATAATTAATGAATGTCTAAAATTTAGTAAAAAAATTAATAAATAAAAACGACTTTATAAAATTATTCACTAGCATATTTTAAACTTTTAAAACAATTTCCCCACAATGAAAGAAATTGTGTCTGTAAATAGGTCACGAATATCTAACACATAACTTTCGCTTAATTGTATTTTTTTTTTTTGTTACTGTTGTATTTTCCCCAGTATTTTAGATGATAAATAATCAATCCAGACAGAGAGAAATTGAAAAGCGCAAGAGCAGCCTTCTCTGTGTTACACAGACAAGATTGAAAAAGCAGTTTCTGCACTTGCACTCCTGTTTAAAAGAAACCAAAACTTTTGTGTTTGATAAAACAATGTCTATATGCTGCCATAGCAGATTCATGGCGCACGAAGCCCTCGAACTATTTTTAATTTGTCCATTTTACCCTGAAAACCCCCATTTACAGACGTCGCGCAACCACTTTTGTTTCAACCCAACCATAAAACGAAGGTAATTAATTATATTTATTATTCAAAATGTCTGTCGTTTTTAGCTTAGAATCATTAATTGATCTCATATTTCATTTTTTTTAAAAATGGCCCTAAAAAATTATTCACTCACGTATTTTAAACTTTTAAACAAATTATGTCACAATGAAAAAATGGCGTCTGTAGAAAAGTCACGGATATCCTACATCATAACTATCGATTAATTGTTTTGTTTTGTTTTTTGTTACTGTCGCATTTTCTCCGATATGTTAGGTGATAAATAATCGATCCAAACAAAAAAATTGAGGGGGAAAAAAACGTTTTAAAGGGTAAATACATGAAAAAGAAAATCTCGACCACTCCTTGTTGTATGTGATTTCTGCATCGCGACCCTTGTTATATTACCGTGTTTCACCCATAAAATCCCCCAAAATCCAGTTGTGGTTATTCACAGCTGTGTCTTGACACTCAGTGTTACATGCTGCATGGAGTTTTTGGTTCAAAACAAGGTAAGTACGCGATAATATCTCCTTAAAGTCATGGCGTCTGTAATTCTGCTCTCGCGTGCTCTCACCTTCAGGTAGGGTTTTGCTGTTTAAAAAACTTTTTTTTCAAAAATGCCCCTCTGTTCAAAATTTTTCTTCCCCCAGAAAATTGAGATTTTAGGCTTTCCAATGATGTATCACACATACATATCGGACAATTTTGAAAGTTGGCTAAATTAGGGGTCTCAGAGCGGAACTTCAAGTCACCTGAGTGTTTTCCGCCATATATATACTTATATATATACATATATTTTGCAATTTATTCCTTCTCCCTACAATAAGTACAAAAGCCAGAAAACACAAAACATTTGTTAAATGTTAAACACGTGTAACTGCTATTTTCATCTTGGAATAAATGCAAAACCTCTGCCTTGAATTCTAGAATAAAATTCTCTTTCACCTGTTGTAACTGATTGACTTAACCCTTAGATGCAGAAGTTACTGGACCCTGCACTCTTCCATAAGTGGGTCAAAAATGACCTATATTAGAACCAACTAATGTGTTTTTATGCCATTTTGGTGAAAAATAATCACTTATATATTAATTAGTATGATATTCGGTGCCACACAAGAATGATTTCATGCTTGAAATATCTTTATGATTCAATTAACATTTTTTGGGAAAAAAAAAAACAGAACAGCAATAGACTTCATCCTTCCTTGTATTTTATCATCAATGATGAAGAGCTCCCATGCATCTTTTTGGTGAGACAGCGGTGCTAAGCCCTTGTGGAGGCACTGACCCATTTCTGAGGATATTGTGGCTCTGTGTTCTGCCCTAGGTGGGAGGCAATTCTCTCTAGTAAGAGCCCTTCCAACTCATTCTGTTGGCCATGATTTGGACACTTTCTTCTTCATAGGACACATGAGTGGAATCTTATGAGTCAGATTGATCCTGTTCAGTTGGATTTCCAGGTGGACAACTGCCACTGCCACCTGGACAATAGTCTGGGTCCTCATCATCAGAAATTTCGGACACTTGAGTCCAACCCCGTCTCGACTGAACGGGAAATGTCGCATAAAAGTGGACCATTTTCAAATTGGATCAAGGTCACTTTCGTATGTGGTTAAAATCCCATCGGGGCTACATTTTTCCAGAATGTGGCTGCGGTCCAAACTGTCAAGTCTCCCAAATTGGAATTCATGCAGCAATTACCATCAGCAAAGAGCGAGAGAGACAGGGTGCTACGGTAGCGATGCAGCTGTGCATTAGCATTAGCGCCTAGCTTGAACGCGGCTTTTGGGGAAGGAGCGGGCTTGACAATAGTCATAAAAAAAATGGGTTGAGAATAAGCCTGACAATGCTCGGTTTTCTCTCTGCTCCAATGCTCCTGCGGGCCAGTTTGCTCAGCGCATCTCGGACTGCGAATTAGAGCGCATGTGTGATACTTGAACAGGCTCAATGGACAAAGGCAGTCTGAACGGGTACGCCAAAAAAACAGATATGACAAAGAATCGGAATTGTGCATTAGAAGCAGTGGCATGAACCTAGCCTTAGTTAGCTAGCTAGTTATGAAGTAGGTTAATTTGTTGATAAATAATAATAAAGAGTCATGAAAGACACACACACAAAATACTATATGGACATAATTCTTACAGTACCCGTATAAGCTCTTGCTGTGTAAAATAATCTTCTAAGGGATGTCACTTTTTACATACCTAGTCTGTTTGGTCCACGATAAATTAATTCCTGACAGCCAAAGTTGATAAGAATGAAAGATTCCCATTGGATTCCATAGAAAATGCATGTGGGTCATTTTTGACCCAGTTCTGGAAGCTTAGGGTAGTAATACAAAAATGACAATTTCTTCAAAAGTTTAAAATGTTCCTCAAAAATTTGAATGTCATTACGTCAAAAACATGTTTTTTGAGGAATACCTGGAATATGAATTGATAACAATTTTTCATTCTGAAGATATTTCAAGAAAACAACCTCACCGGGTCATTTTTGACCCACTTATGAATCTAAGGGTTAATTGTTAATAGTTGACACATTTGTAACTATCAGACTTTAAACAGTTGACTTTATTCTTCCCATTTAACGGATGGGTCTATGTTTAGGACTGTTCCTTTTTCCCGCTGTCACTCATTTTCTTAACTAGTTTTAAGGAACACTTCAATCTTTATGCTTCTCTTGCCGGTCTAATAGCTGGCCACAAAGCAGTGAAGACTCGCATGGATGTACTATAGGGGAAGGGAAAGAAATGACTCCATTTTGTGAATACTGCGCAGCTCACAGAGATGAAACATTTTCCACAATAATTATTTTTTTATTCATTCATAAAATTGATTTTCCCCAGGCATATGGTGAACACAAATATTTTCAAAACAGGCCAGATCACAAAATATTTCTATGGTTAATTGATTTTAAATTTAATTGGCAGGCAGACAGTGCAAATACCCAATGTTTTTTCCCAGACAAACTATTAAACAGGGGATTTCCTATAAAATGTCCCCTTAAATTTTCACCACAGTCGATTGAAAAAATATAATATTTCCGCATTTAGTCTATCCTTTCATATAACTGTCATAGCAATGGAAGAAGTTAATTGCTTGGTCTCATTTTGCAGGAAGTTGACACAAAGAGCCAGATTTAATATGAAGCATCTTCCCATTTTAATAAAACACTTTGTGATTTGGAAGCGGAAAAGACCAACAATAAAATGCAAAACAATGACATGTAGTTTCCATTGGCCCAACATGAGAAAGTTGTCAACATGTAGTAAATATTTTTGCTTGTGCACCTAATGCAATACTTGGATGAAGTGTAGCAGAACTCATTTAAATATAATCTAAAGTCCAACTCCAAGTGGTTTCTTCAGAATATTACTATCATAAAACAATTTAAGGTGGCATCATCCACGTATTTGGGTGGAACTCTCATTTTTTCCAGCTACACACACTGATTCAATCAAAACCCACAAATATGAGCTGAAGATGATGACTCATGCTGTTGACCCCATGCGAAAATTCAAATCTGTGTTTGTAAAAAAATGTGCATGAAAAATATGACTCATTCACGCTTACAGACAAGACACCAAATACTTAAACATCAGGGCTGAGCAGTTACTAAATTCGACATACATCAGTACCTCGACATACGAATTTAATTCGTTCCAGGACCTGGTTTGCATGTCAAAATGGTCGTATATCGAGCGGGATTTTTCTCATAAGAATAGATTATGATTTGATTCATTCGTTTCATAGCCCCAAAACCTACGGCAAAACCTTAACAAATATTGCAATAAATAGCAATTACACATAGCAAAACCAATAAATTAGCAATACAAATAGGAATACAGGCAGTCCCCGGTTTACGAACGAGTTCCGTTTCTGCGCTGGCGATGTATCCCGGATTTCCGCGTTAGTCAGAATTAGCCCTTTAAATACCTCAAAACACCCTCTAAATAAAAAAAAAAAACTATCCAAAAACATGTAATATATGTCATTGTACTGTCCTCGCCAAGACATTGGAGCTAAGTCCTACCTAGACATTTTTGAACTAAGCTCCGAAATGCGTATGTCAGACATCCGTGTGGTTTGCTGACTTTATTCAGCTGCTCATGACATCAACACTTGCAGAAGCATCTAAATTAAATGGGATTAAATGAGTATCATCCTCAATAACAGCAATTCAAATTTGTGTTTACAAGAACAGTGATCCTTCATTTTTCACGGTTAATAAGGACCAGAACCCGCCCCGATAAGTGAAAAACCGCCTAATAGCGTCCCCCCTAATTTTTTTTTTTCTCCAATGTTTTTATTCAGATCTATCATTGGAAAGAGGTACTTATAAGATGTTTTTTTTTTTTTTACCTTTTTCCCCACAGTATAATTTAAAAAAAATTTTCATGTGTATATATAATATGGTAGAAAACAGAGAAGACTGAAAAAGCAGTTTCTGCTCTTGCACTCCTCTTTAAAAGAAACTGCTGTATTTTAAGCCAAAACAACTGTTGTGTTTGAGAGAACAATATGTCTATATACGGCCATAGCAGATTCATGGCGCATTAAGCCCCCGAACTATTTTTAATTTGTCCGTTTTACCCTGAAAATCCCCGTTTACAGACGCCGCGCAACAGCTGTTGTTTCAACCCAGCCATAAAACGGAGGTAATTAATTATATTTATTATTATTTATATTGAAAAAAAAAAAAAAAAAAACGGCTGAAAAAAAATATTCACTCATATATTTTAAACTTTTAAACAAGTTATGTCACAATGAAAAAAATGGTGTCCGTAAAAAAGTCACGGACATCTACCTCTTAACTATTGCTTAATTGTATTTTTTGTTACTGTCGCATTTTCTCCGATATGTTAGATGATAAATAATCGATCCAAACAAAGAAAAATTGAAGAAAAAAAAACATATATGGGGTGGAAATATATGAAAAAGAAAATCTCGACCACTCCTTAATGTCTGTGATTTCTGCATCGCGACCCTTGTTATATTAACATGTTTCACCCATAAAATCCCCCAAAAATCCAGCTGAGGCCCTTCACAGCTGTGTCTTGACACTCAGTGATACATGCTACATGGAGTTTTTGGATCGAAACAAGGTAAGTACGCGATAATATCTCGTTAAAGTCATGGCGTCTGTAATTCTGCTCTCGCGTGCTCTCACCTCCAGGTAAGGTTTTGCTGTTTAAAAAACTTTTTTTTTTTTTAAATGCCCTCCTGTACAAAATTTTTCTTCCCCCAGAAAATTGAGATTTTAAGCTTTCCAAAGATGTATCACACATGCATATCGGACAATTTTGAAAGTTGGCCAAATTGGGGGTCTCAGAAACTTCAAGTCACCTGAGTGTTTTCCACAATATATACAGGTATATATTAATAAATGTTTTTTAAGCACTTTAAATGTAATAATTATGTTAAGTTTTAAACATGTTACTGTCCCACAGATTTATATTTAAACGACAAAAGAAGTAGACGCACAATCCATTTAAAAAAAGTAAAAAATAAATAAATACTTGTCTTTATTAAATGCAACGTTGAGTGTCCACTCAAATCCGCTGCAACAGCTCACTTACACACAATGTCTTGCCACAGCAACTGTTTGACAAGTTAAACGATGATTGACGCATGAGGCGCTTTGAAGGTCGAATCTCTGGCAAGATCAAAGCTTAACCGTCTGTCAATCATCGTTTACTTTAATAAGCAACTCCAGTTCACTCTCTGAAAAGCAAGGAGAGGGAGGGATGGAGCGAGCGTGAGACAGCGCAATCGGCTCAGGACAGCTTATCCGTATTTTTCATTTCATTTTTTTTTTTCCAATAAAAAAAAAAAAAAATCCGCAATGGACTAAGGGCGCGAAATAGGCGCGATCACTGTAGCTGCTGATACAGCAATAGTATACAATTAGCATGTATCCCTTAGCATCCGCACATCATCAAAAATAATCACATAAACCCGCCCCAAGTATTCGACCACAATTGAAAACGCACAATAAACAGTACAAAAGGGGTTATATACAGCAGTCGCCTATGGATGATTCACAAGCAACAAGTGTGCGCACAAGCTGTCACCTCTTCACTCGGCTGCTTCCTCATGTGTGCGTGTGCCGTCACTGCCGTGTGTGGGGTGGACGGGTGTGTAAATGCTCTCGCGTGCGGAAGTACAATCTGCTCTACGCTTCCTGCGCCAAAATAAAAGCATGCAAAACAAAAGTAAACATTTGAAAAACCAAAACGATGAGATGCAGGCATCGTAAAGTCGAAATCGCGCAAGTCGGATCCGTCATAACCCGAGGACTACCTGTAATAGTTAGACGTGGGCCTCTTTGGGCACCTAACGATTCAATTACAATTACGATTCAGAGGCTATGATTTGATTATAAATCAATTATTGATGACACAACCCTGCCCCCCAAGCTATTAGCTGCTTTTAATATTTCATTAAACATTAGTTACAACATTAGTTATAAAAATTGTACAAAAGCCTCTCAGGCTTAAATAAACGACTATTTCAGTATCAAGTTAACAGTTCAAAACAGTAAATAAAATACAATAAAAAATATAATTTAAAAAAATTCCCCATTCAGTATCAGCAGCTTTAAACTACATTCAATTAATTTAATGTTGTGAATCAACCGTTAAAGTTGTTAAAATTTATTATTCCATAATTTCCCTTCAGTCTACTTTCGACATGTGAAAGTTTTAAAACTGTTTTAAAGATAGATTCAAGTCAAGATTTTGCCGATTTAGGAGTATTTTAGATAAAAAAGTTAATAAGGTCCCTTCTGTCTACTTTCGACATGTGAAAGTTTTAAAACCGTTTTAAAGATAGATTCAAGTCAAGATTTTGCCAATTTAGGAGTATTTTAGATAAAAAGTTAATTAGGTTCGCTTGGAAGGTTCACTACAACAGCCTTCCAGGAAAGCCTACTGCTTTAAGATGGCGGCTGTTTACCAACGCAGGCAAGTCTGTCATTTCGCATCTAACTTTCTATACATGTGCTGCTAACACTGCCGATCCCTGTCATTTCGCATCTAGTTCTATTTACATATGATATCTATTATCTACCGTAGCATTATCAGGACGTAGTTTGTAGCGGCTTTTGGCAGCAGTCAGGTATTATTGTTATTTTTATCTAGCGGCATGAGTTCAGCCAGAGCCATGAGTTGAGCATTGTCATTACCCACAAGCATTACAAGCATGATGTTTGCTCTCGGTCTGTTCCTCATTGCATGTGAGTGTGTTTTAGTTCTGCTTTACTTGACATATTTTAATAATCGGAATTTGGATGTTTATGAATCGTTCTCAAATCTTCCACGGGCGAATCGAGAATAATCTAAGAATCGGAAATTTTGCACACCTCTTGTAATAATAATAATTGTAATAATAATGTAACGAATTGGGTTCTAATGTGGCGGTTGTGTTTTGCATTCTGCTCCTGAACACACCATGTGACTGTTGAAAGAGTTGAGACAGGTGCGACAGAGATTTTACTATTTCCATGTTCTGTTGTTGTGGGCGTCGGCTACGGCGAACAGTATCCGTGTTGTGCTGCACAAGTTCTGAAATAAAGGATCAAAAACCTGACGAAGCTGGAGACTTTCTTGCCTATGTTACAATAATAATAATAATAATGATAATAATGAGAGTCGTCCTTGAGATCGTAGACATATTCCGACCGGACTGTCGAGTCAGTTCACTGACATGCACATCACGCTGAAATTTTTCATTTCCTTCCTAATTCAAATTTCAACACCCGCACTAACCTTCTTGAGACCCATGTTGATTTCTCTCACAAGAAAATCTGCCGTGCGTCCGTCTTGCGGAAAAACAATGAAATTGCAACACTGTCATTAATCGTCGTGTTTCGAACATGTCGTCATATGTCGAGACAAATTACAAGTCAAATTTTACGTCGGATGTCAAAAGGAACGAATGACGATGCAATCGTATGTCGAGGTACCACTGCACTTGTATATCAAACAATTATCTATTGAATAAATGAATTTATATTACATCAGTGTATGGTTTGTAATTTAAAAAAAGAAAACATAAAAGGAATTAAATCGAGGCAAGATCTAAATGGCCGATTCTCATAATATGGAATTTACCGGTTAGTGTTTAGAGTGTTTCCATCTCAAGTCAGTGTGTCCTTGAGTAAAGCGTGAGCCTGATCGTAATCCGCATCGCACTGGTCAAGAATTCCCTCCAGGAAGTCTCTGCCGACTTCAGGGAAGTTTACCATTAGTTTCATCAAGGCCCATTCCCGTTCGTGGTATCTGTACCGCTCTTGGTGCTCATCGTGGCATTGGTCTAGAAAGAAAATCCCGTTTTAGGAGGTGTATCGATTATACCCTAAAAAAATGACCCAGAAAAAGTCACACCCTTCATAGCATGTTGAATTTCCTGATCACCAAAACAAACAAAACATACAAAAAATGTCATCTGTTGTTCATCATTGAGTTTCATTTGGATTTCAATATACCAAAAAAAGACATTTTCTAACTGCTCTTATGCCATATTTTTCACACCATAGCGCGACTAACTATCCCAAATCTCATAATATTTTTGACCACCTGACTACAAGTCGCTGGTGTCTATGTCTTAAAATGGGATATTTACATTAGGGCTGTCAAAATTATCGTGTTAACGGGCGGTAATTAATTTTTTTAATTAATCATGTTAAAATATTTGACACAATTAACGCACATACCCAGCTCAAACAGATTAAAATGACAGCACAGTGCAATGCCAACTTGTTACTTGTGTTTTTTGGAGTTTTGTCGCCCTCTGCTGGCGCTTGGGTGCAACTGATTTTATGGGCTTAAGCACCTATGAGCATTGTGTAATTGTTGACATCAACAATGGCGGGCTACTAGTTTATTTTTAGATTTTAGATTGAAAATTTTACACATTTTATTGAAACGAAAACATTAAGAGGGGTTTTAATATAAAATTTCTATAACGTGTACTAACATTTATCTTTTAAGAACTACAAGTCTTTCTATCCATGGATCGCTTTAACAGAATCTTAATAATGTTAATGCCATCTTGTTGATTTATTGTTATAATAAAAAAATACAGTACTAATGTACCGTATGTTGAATGTATATATCCATCTTGTATCTTATCTTTCCATTCCAACAATAATCACAGAAAAATATGGCATATTTTATAGATGGTTTGAATTGCGATTAATTACGATTAATTACGATTAATTAATTTTTAAGCTGTAATTAACTCGATTAAAAAGTTTAATCGTTTGACAGCCCTAATTTACAGACAGTAGATGTTACACAGAAACATTTTATTGATCAACAATATCCTTTTTAACCAAATTAACATCAGCACTCACTTAAACAAATCGTTTTTCTTGAGCAGCTCATCATCGGATAGAGCTTTACTCATCTTGATAACAAGTCTTCGTGAACATGAAAATAACTCAACTTCTCACAAATAGAGCCTTTGAAACACAAGATTAGCCAGAGGTGCATTGAATATATTTGGAGAGCGCGTGAATACACAAAGGAATTTAAAAGTGTTGCTATTCGTGCTAGTGGGTAGAGACAGGGCCGGCCCAACCTATACGCAGACTATGCAGCTGCTTAGGGCCCCTGACCACTTGGGGGCCCCAAATCTGGCAATTGTTTAATCTATATTCTATTTTGTTTACTACAGTTTTCTTAATTTGACTTTTGTGAGTTTTGATACTTGATTACAAGCTTAAAAAAATAAAAGTTCTTCCTTAAATTCTTTCTTTCCTCTTTTAGAAAAAAGTTTGGCGCTATCTACTGTAAGTACTGATTAATATATAAAATATGGACGTATGGGTTGGATTGCATGTATGGGTTTCACAGTACACTGTGACGAAATGGTGGGCCAAAAATATGGGCCCCTTTGCCTTATTTTGCTTAGGGCCCCCAAATGGCCTGGGCCGGCCCTGGGTAGAGACTTTGAATGCACCCAAAGTGGCAACATCATCATGATGCCCCCTGTGGCGTGGAGCAAAATGAAAGGAATGAAAACGTTATTTTAGAATTTTTAAAGGGGATGTTCCGAATTTTTGACATTAGGCTTAATCTTCAAGGTAGCGGGGGTTTAATTAGTTGGTGGAGTTGATTTCAACAAATTCCGTGCAGTTAGTTAATGATTTATTAGTTTCAGGGCTCCACAATGGCTAAGCTACCACAGGGCAATGAGCCCGACCAAGCATGGCAATAAAAAAAAAAAAAAAAAAATGCGCGCATGAAAATCATCGATGACCCATGCAATCAATAGTTTTGGCTATGTTTTCGGGATGAATTTCTTAAAACATACCACTGCATGTCAATAACTGTAGTATGAACAGCAACATTTGGTAATCCAGTAGCTCTGTAGGTAACAGGCCGCACAGCGGAGTGATATTTTTTCCACCGGTGTGTCGTAGCCAGCAGCAAGTATCAACAGTTTGTATTGTTCCTCGTTCTTTCTAGGGAATTTGTGGAAACTCTCATTTGCCCATTTCTTCTGTCTGTTTCCACAGCCTCTAAATGCACGTTTCACTATGTTGCCGTTCTGCAGTCAAGACTGATGCTGCACACGAGGAAAGTGGGAAGTCTTCTAACTTTTCCAACCCCCGACCAGGAAAAATATCATTGGAATGCCACTCGAACTGGGAGGCCCTAGTCCTGAAGATAAAAAAAGTACCCCAACTTCACGAGTTTCATCAATCAGATGTCAGTCAACAAAATGCGCTGCCCGTCGAAAAGCAGACCGTCAATAGTAAAACTAAAGAAGGCAGTTTAGAGTGGTCTATTTACCATAGGCGTCGTTTTTTCATAAGTTTTGTCATAAGCGTCGTTATTTGATCGCTTATGACAAGATGAGCCTACAACCTCGAAGACCCACGAACTGCGAAGGAATGGATTCGTGACCTGTTTGTGAATAAACCGAGTGATTCGAGCATATCTGTGTAACAGGAGGATCAGCTTGTAGAGATCGCAAATGACGGCGACCTAAAACGTACATTTAAGACAATTAAAGTCAATCCGGAATATCCTGACAGCGCTACGAGAACACTGAAAACCTTGCTACAATTTCCAACATCGCATTTTGTGAAGCGGGCTTCTTAATTAATGCTCAACGACACGGCGAAGGCGTTAACGGTGAGAGAGCGGTGTGCAGCTAACATGGCAGGATGGGTCTGAGGAGAAATTTTCTACATATCCATCCACAATCAAACGTAAGTTAATATTCCTTTCTTTAAAGAAAGTTTGTAGTGTTTACTTTGGAATCGCTGCATTCGCGGCCATTTTTAATGTTACGCGCATGCTCAGAACCGCATAGTTGCAGTTTTTGATGGGTTGCAAAATTTGTCATGACACCAGTCCGTGAAAAAAAGACCCAAATCACACCGGTCCGTGGTGCAAAAAAGGTTGGGGACCCCGGGCTTATGAGAAAGCAGGTTTGCTGGAGGACAACATGTCTTTTGATGGCCAAAATAAAAAACGCTTGGAACTCTTTGAGGTCGCAACTGGTACCATCTGAGTGGGATAAGTCTGACTTCCCACCTTGCTCGAGTGCAGCATGATCACGCGCGGCCGAAGCACTCCTCTCTATTGTGGTCGTATTACGCATCTTAAAAACATTGTCCCGCAGAAATAAATGAATTACAACAGCTTGGTGTGACATTTTTCTGGCTGCGTAGGTATTTTGAACAACGATTTGCATTTTGAATTTATTTGTTAGATCTGTTAGTATCCTTTTTTATTGGCATGCTAGGAAAGGACCATTGACTCGCTCTAGCTTAGCCACTCCGGAGCCCTGAAATTATTAAATAACTAACAAACTGCATGGAATTTGTTGAAATCAACTCCACCGACTAATTAACCCCCCCACCCCAACTCAAAAATTAAGCCTGATGTCAAAAATTCTGAACTTCCGCTTTAACAAGAAAACATGGCGCTTATTTGTCCCCCCAAAAACACCTCCATTTAAATGGAGAGAAAAAGTAGGTGCTTTTAGTCCACAAAATATGTTAGTTATGTTGTACCAGAGCCATTCACTAAAAGGTTTAGCTTCACTTATGAGATGTGATGGGACACACAACCAAGCCTTTTTTGGATATAGTTATGTTTACCTTACCAGTCTCTTCTGCTTGGCCTGAGCTGCTCTCCTCTGGATGGGGTCCAGGTGTTTCTTGTCCACAAGCGCTAGATGGCCAATTCCTTACACCAGCCTCACTCAAAGTTTTTGCCTCACTTTCTTTACTGCGAAGATTGAGCTTGTCCAGAAATGCCGAGTTCACTCTATTCAGAAATTGAGAGACCATGCAAGACTGATTGATTTTTTTGACTGATTTTCTGTGTTTTTCTTTTTTTTTTTCTTCATTATAGAAAGAACAGCCTCAAAGAATGATTCGGTAGAAAATCAATAATTATCAAGAATTTTTTTTTTTTGTAAACGCTTGTATAGGTCAGGTTTTCACATAAGGACATAATAGAAATAGATATAATAAGTTCTTAAGTTTCACACGTGTAATGTTACCAATATTTACCTGTTGTGTAACATTAAGATGACCAGTGTATTGTACTCTACTCTGTCTGCTACTATGCGAGTATTTTCATCAAATGGGTTACGGTTTTGGGTTTAGGGTGATGAGAAATGAAAACTCAGGAATAAAATGGGGGGGGGGGGGGGGGAATTGACTGAAACTTTTTATTTTACTTTAATATTCCCGAGATGTGGGAGTGGGGATAATATTGTTCAAGGTACTTAATTCAGTTAATCTACAGTAAATCAACCTATTTTCATTAATTGGACATTTATAGTTTAGTTTTCACAGTAAAAGTTCAATTTTAATAACAATTATAGTATAGTATAGTAATATAATATTAATAACAGTTCATATTGATAACTTAGTGCTGAGGAAAAAATCCATTGTTTAAAAAATAAAATCAAACATCAGAAGCAGTCACTCACAATGTTACTCATTACTTGAGTAATCTTTTCACCAAATACGTTTTTTACCTGTGTTTGAGTACATTTTTTGGATGACTAGTTTTAGTCTTACTTGAATAATATCATATTGAAGTAACACTACTCTTACTTGAGTAAAAATGTTGGCTACTCTACCCACCTCTGATAACAATATAATACTGCAATAACAGGAATTAACAAAAAAAAAAAAAGTGCTGTGGCAGGCAAATTGCATCACTCAAATGCTTGCCTCCAGCTACATATTTGGAAATTATCATCACATTTACCGTATTTTTCGGACTACAAGTTGGGTTGTTTTTCATAGTTTCGCTGGGGGTGCAACTTATACTCTGGAGCGACTTACATGTGAAATTATTATCACATTATGATATAATTTCACATGTTATTTTCGTGTTTTGGAGTGACACTGATGATTTAGTAAACTTGTTAGCATGTTCTTTATGCTATAGTTATCTGAATAAATCACAATAGCTATGTTACATTAACATACTGGCCACATTCGCATTTTGTTTTTCATGCATCATGTAAGATTATCATACTGTACAATTATTCAGCATGTTGTTCTCTATTGTATTTTTATTTTGAATTGCCTTTCAAGATGACATATCTGTTCCATCTGTTGGATTTTATCAAGTAAATTTCCTCTAA
This sequence comes from Corythoichthys intestinalis, assembly GCF_030265065.1. Taxonomy (NCBI): domain Eukaryota; kingdom Metazoa; phylum Chordata; class Actinopteri; order Syngnathiformes; family Syngnathidae; genus Corythoichthys; species Corythoichthys intestinalis. Next base: position 18,599,691 of record NC_080406.1, read on the forward strand.
AAATGCGACTTATATATGTTTCTTTTCTTCATCGTTGGGCATTTTATGGCTGGTGCGACTACTACTCAGGTGCGACTGATAGTCCGAAAAATACGGTACTCTGTTTCCTGACTTCTTGAGGTGGGCCAGAAGCTTCCTTCATGACTCTCAAAACAGGTTTGCTTAAAAAAGGGCTATTACAGCCGCATCATTTGTTATGAATCAGTGAAAATGGATAGCCCAATAGGAATTCATAAATTAAGCCACAATCTTGCCCTGTATATCTCAAATGCCAATGATGAAAATAAGAACTGTGAAGTCGGCAAACCGCATGTACCTACAGTAGCAATAGCTTAACCTTGTTGGTTTATAATACTAGAGCTGAATTAATTAAAACAAATTAGAAGCTAAAACCCAGCAAACGGCTGTAACAGACAAACACAAAAAAACATGACAAGATAGGATTTAAAAAAACCAACTGCAAAAATGAATTATGCATGTAAAAGGCCTCTATTTTCTCATGCATTACAACCCACCAGTACCCTCTGCTGACGGATTTCCGTTACTACGACAGAGAACTTTGATCCATGAAACCTGTGTAGCTGTAGTACATTAAACACATCAAATGCACTTGAGATGTTGCTCAGTGAAGATGAGTCTTGCAAAATAGTAACTTGAAGAATTTTATACAATCATGCTGATGATGCATGTGTTTCTACAAGGACATCATCAATTTGTTTATACTAAGCTGGCAAAACAACATCCTTCTCTGAATTACTCGCAAATAAGTGCGCAAATATCGCACGCAGTCATCTTCTGAAGAATAGTTGCATGGATCCACATAAGAACTGCACTAAGAAGACTAAATGTTTATTTGTGTGTGTCTGAGAGAGAGGGTGTGTGTTTGTATATGTGGACAAGATGGTAGACAAAGCCCAGTGGGTCATTGGGGCAGGAAGTGAGTCTTGTAACAGCCACAAAAACCATTAACTTTCTGATTCCCTGAGCTATCTAATTCCTCCTGTGTTATATGACATCCCTTTATGATCAGACAGATTTACAAGGTGCATCGCTGAGTTTGCAGCTTTTGGCGTGCCATCAGGCACAGCGTCTAGGCGGCAATGTCATGTGTTTCCTGCTTGTGGCATCCAGCCAACGTCAACACACTCTCAAAAATGTGTTGCTAAAATCATGTCTGAGCACAGCTTATGTGGCGGAAAAGGAAGAGTATATGTCACCTGGCTTGTATTCTCGTAATTGACTGGGAAGGAAGCTTCTTATGACTGAAATGGCTTATTTTGTAGTCTTGACACTTATCCATTTTGTAGAAACAATTGCGGACTTTTTATTATTATGTTGAATGTACAAAAATATATTTGTTTCACTGAAATAAGATTTATCATTTGATGAAGACATAAAGGTCAAATTTTGGCAAGACAAAAGTTTTGTCACTTACAGAAAGTAGTGTGAAAATTGAACAAAAAATGTACTTCAAATTAGGACTGTCAAAATTATCACGTTAACGGGCAGTAATTATTTTTTTAAATTAATCACGTTAAAATATTTGATGCAATTAACGCACATGCCCAGCTCAAACATTAAAATGACAGCAGTGTAATGTCTGCTTGTTACTTGTTTTTTTGGTGCTTGGCGCCCTCTGCTGGCGCTTGGGTCCAAATGATTTTATAGGTTTCTGCACAATGAGTGAGCATGGTGTAATTATTGACATCAACAATGGCGAGCTACTTGTTTATTTTTTGATTGAAAATTTTTACAAATTTTAATAAAACGAAAACATTAAGAGGGGTTTTAATATTAAATTTCTATAACTTGTACTAACATTTATCTTTTAAGAACTACAAGTCTTTCTATCTATGGATCGCTTTAAGAGAATGTTAATAATGTTAATGCCATCTTGTTGATTTATTGTCTTAATAAACAAATACAGTACTTATGTACCGTATGTTGAATGTATATACAGGCATGAAAATGGGTCAGGGGTTAAAAAGGTGAGAAGGGTGTGGAGGAAATATGTTCCGGCGTTCTGCCAAAATGTCCTCCGTCGGCGAAACATGAGGCGAATTTGACAATTTTAATTTTTCACATAAGGCTTAATATTCAAATTAGCAGGGGTTTAATTAGTTGAAGGAGTTGATTTCAACCACCATTGACTCGCGCTCTCACTCCGAAGCCCTGAAACTATCAAATAACTGGCAAACTGCACAGAATTTGTTCAAACCAACACCAGCGACTAATTGAACCCAGGCTAACTCAAAGATTAAGCCTAATGTAAAAAATTCTGAACTTCCCCTTTAAAGTATAGACCATTGAATATGACCATTAAAATATTGTCTATAAAAGTTTTAGAGCAATAAAACAACAAAAATGAATGAAATGAATAAGAATCCTTCAAAGTATTTCATAATGGGTCCAAATTATTTTTCGAACAGATCCTGTGACTATAGCACCTGAGAGACAGCCGTTTGCTTTGCTTAGCCAAAACTACAGCTGAGGAGGCAAGATGGATATTTAGAATTTCTTTAAACCTAAGCGTTCAAAACCCTCAACAACAACTGAGCTTGAACAGAGGATTGAGCACGAGCAGTATCAAAAAGTCCTGGCTGTCTTGTTACCTGTTGTGCTGTAATTCCAGGTGGTGCTTGAATTGGATGCTTTAGCGGTCAACAGTCTTTTAGAGCCAGCGCAAGGAGATATTTTTGTCATCTTTACTGGACAAAAATGTGAAGTAATGGCTGTGTTTCCAGTGTGCAAATGCAGCCGTATGTAGTATATCTCCTGCCTATTTAATTGCATCCTGGCGAGATAGCAAGGCTATGTTGTTTTGACCGCCAATTCCCAGCGCTCACGGCTCACGCATCATGGTAAAACACGTCACCTGTTTTTTTTTCCATACCCGATTAGAAAATGTGACACGTGCTGTCACTCCCATGACTACAGTATTCTTCATTATACATACATTATGGGGCAATAACAAAATAGTAACGCACAGGCATCAAGGAAAGTAACTTTAATCAGATTACGGATTTAGAAAAATGAACGCGTTAGATTGCTCTTTACTGAAAGAAAGTAATCAGATTACTGTTACGCATTACTCACATAACGCGTTACTGACAACACTGCTTTTATATTACCATTAAATACACAAGCTTGACGCTAACTTAACGGGAGCTATTTTTTTCACCAGAGATTTGGCTAGCTCTGGCAGTATTCAATGCAAGCTGGAACGAACGGCAGTAACTTGTCATAACGCAAAATATGAAAACGATTGAAACCATTACTCACCAAATTCAATATGCTGGCAAATGCATTCATCTAAACAAAAATTGGGAGTGAGACCTCTCCTCTTCCAGCGAACGTGATTTTGTACTTAGAACAAGATCATCTGTCGCAATTAACGATCTTTGACGCTCTTTTCTCCCCCCCGCATTCAAACTTGTTTCTCTCTCAGCGGCTGTGATTAATCTCAATGAAGTTGCTCTCCTTGCTAAGCCTTGCCTATCATTCTGCTTTGTAAGTTTTTAGTAACTTTGTGTATTGAATTTGAAAGGAAAATGTGTGGGGGGTTTTTTGGCGAACTTTTTCATGAATGTTAAACTGTTGAAGCTACTCACACTTGGAAAAATACGATTGTACAACGTTTTAAATGTATTCATTTGGTATATTTCAGTTGCCACGATGTGAGAGATCAATAAATTGCAGAGAAGTACGCCTTGCGTTTAGAGTGCTTGTTTTTGGGTTTGCTGGAATAGCGTCACTGGCACACGCAGCATCAAACAGGGGAAAGGGTAAGCGCTGCCGCGCCTAACCACTTCTGGCTGCATTTTTGACACATGAAAAATAACGATTACGTACTACTGTATGACGAAAAATTTTAGTGGTTTTGTAACCGCGACGCTTTAATAGCATGATAAACCGTGAAGGTAACCGGCACATGCCTACACCCGACACCCCCCCCCCCCCCCCTTAAAAATTTTCTCCTCGGATCTACACGATTCACGTAGGTCATCCTTTTTTACTTCAAAACGGCGAATTTCATGCCTGCATCTGTCTTGTGTCTTACCTTTGCATTCCAACAATAATTTACAGAAAAATATGGCATATTTTATAGATGGTTTGAATTGCGATTAATTACAATTAATTAATTTTTAAGCTGTAATTAACTCGATTAAAAATTGTAATCGTTTGACAGCCCTACTTCAAATACAAAAATATGTTAAATAACATAAGCGAATTAAGTAGTGGTGCTGTGAGATCCAAATCTAATATTTTATTCTAATATTTTCTAATATGGGGGTGTGCGAGAGATCTGCAGGGTGGAAGGCAACATAAATTGTCTGAAATATCAACAAATCTTAGCTGCCTCTTACATTCATAACCATAAAAAGGGACAAATTCTGCAGCAGGATGGCGCTCCACCGTATACTTCAATGTCTACCTCAAAGTTCCTCAAGGCAAAGAAGATCAAGATCCTCCAGGAATGGCCAGCCCAGTCACCAGACATGAACATCATTGACCATGTCTGGGGTAGGATGAAAGAGGAAGCATGGAAGACGAAACCCAAGAATGTTGATGAACTCTGTGAGGCATGCAAGACTGCTGTCTTTGATGTTCCTGATGACTTCATCAATAAATTGTATGAATCCTTGCCAAACCGCATGGATGCAGTTCTTCAAGCCCATGGAAGTCATACAAAATATTCAATTTCGATCTCACAGCACCGCTACTTAATTCGCTAATGTTATGTAACATATTTTTGTATTTGAAGTACATTTTTTTGTTCAATTTTCACACTACTTTTTGTAGGCGACAAAACTTGTCTTGCCCAAATTTGACCTTTATGTCTTCATTAAATGATAAATCTTTTTTCAGCTAAAACAAATATATTTTTGTACATTCAACATCATTTGGGAGGCTCTTAGCTTTCATATGAGCCATTTCTGAAACCAATTGAATAATTAAAAGTCAGGTTATCAGCAATTGTTTCTACAAAATGGATAAGCGACAAGACTTTTGTCAGGGACTGTATTTGTTTAGTAGGGCTGGAAACGTTCATAGAAAAAAGTTTCCCTATGGGATGCCATTTCAATTTGTAAACACCTGGCCGTTAGAGGTGTGCAAAATTTCCGATTCTTAGATTATTCGCGATTTGGCCGTGGAAGATTCGAGAACAATTCACAAACATCCAAATTCCGATTATTGAAATATGCCAAGTAAAGCGGAAGTACAACACACTCAGCGCGCTGCGAGAACGCGGCGAGAGTAGCTAAACATCATGCTTCTCATTACCCGGCCCCTCGGGTAATGCCAATGCTCAACTCACGGCTCTAGCTCAACACATGCCACGAGATTAAAAAAAAAAACACAACAACATACCTGACTGCTGCCGAAAAGCTGCTACAAAGTACGTCATCCACATAATGTAATGGTAGATATCATTTATATAGGACTAGATGCACCATTGATTCGGTAGCGTGAGCAGCACATCTACAAAAAGCTAGATGCGGCCGTTAGTAAACGGCCGCCATCTTAAAGCAGTACACTTCCCTGCAAGGCTGTTGTAGCGAACCTTCCAAGCAAACCTAATTAACTTTTTATCTAAAATACTCCTAAATCGGTAAAATATTGACTTGAATCTATCTTTAAAATAGTTTTAAAACTTTCACATGTCGAAAGTAGACAAAAGGGAAATTATGGAATAACGGGAGCAATTTAAACAACTTTAACAGTTGATTCACAACATTAAACTAATTGAATGTAGTTTAAAGCTGCTGTTACAGAATGGGGACTGGAGTTTTTTATTTACTGTTATTTTTGTATATTTGTTTACTGCTATATGTTAACTTGATATTGAAATAGTAGTTTGGTTTAGCCTGAGAGGATTTTTGAACAATTTTGGAACTAATGTACAAAACATTTAATTTAAAATAAATAAATAAATAAATAAATAAATAGGAGGGGGGGGGGGTGTATCAATAATCGTTTTATAATCGAATCGGAGCCTCTGAATCGTAATCGTAATCGAATCGTTAGGTGCACAAAGACTCCCAGCTCTACTGGCCGTTACATATGAAGCAGTGGTGTATCATAGGATGGATGGATGGATGGATGCTGTGCATTTGGATAAAATATTGAGACATCTGACTTACTGGGCATAATCTTCCTGGAGTTGTTCCTGCCTTTTCTTTTCCTTCGCCTCAAGACCCTCTGCCTGCAAGGCATCACAGAAACACAGTAAATATGTTGAATTATTTAAGGAATATAAGCACATACTGTATAAAATTATGTGTGTATGTTGATGAAAAATGATCTGAATAAAATGTCAAACTGTAAGTCTTCCTACAGCGAATGTTTCTATTGATGAAAAACAAATTATGCAATGGATTTTCCAATATCTATCTCAATTGAAAATTCAGCAAGAGGCTATTTTGGAGCGGAATTCCTCAGGGAAATGTTTTGAATCCATTCTTTTAATATTCGATAAGTGACCCTCATAGTCATTGACTAATTTCTATATGTAGTTGGAACTTGGAAGTCACTCATGAGATGGTTGTTTGTCTACAATTTTGAGTTATAAGATCCAGTAAATTAAATACATTTAATAAGAGTAACACAAAGAAATCTAGAAAACGTGAAGACAGGTATGACGACAGGCATTGTGAAGCGTGACGACAACTGTATTCAGTATGACAGTGATCCTGACTCATACTTGCCTGCACTGTCATCTAGCGGCCGCATCTGCCACTGCTACTTTAACTAAATGATCAGACGTTGATTTTGAACTCGTCACTTAACTTTTTTTTGTTTATTTTCGTCAAAACGTGCCGACTCGAAAGTCATATAAACACAGATCAGAGCTGAATAAGTAAAAAAGGCCATAAAAGAGGTACAAAGATTTCTTCCCAAGATTTCATTCCCCTGCAAAAAATGGACAGATGGGGATTTTTCATCCTCACCTTTTGTCTTTGCTTGTGTTTCTTCAGCATAAGCTCATCCTCCTCTTCTTGTCTCTTCTTATCGTGCAAATCATCCTGTTTTAACTTGACAAATAAAATTTGATCATTCAACCATCCAATTTTTAAAACCACTTTATCAGTATCACGTCACAGGCAATTTAGAGCCTTTGCCAACTTCAACAGAAAGGCAGATTACACCCTTGCTTTGCCTCCAGTCCATTATATATTAAGACAGACCACTTCCCCCTCAGTCAGTGACTCATGTTTTTCTCATTTAATAATATTTATTGTTATATTTCTTTAGACATACACAGTTTTGGGCATGTTACTTTAAAAAAGTAATTACCGTAGTTATAATTAGGGTTGTTCCAATCATGGTTTTTTTTGCGCCCGATCCGATCCCGATCGTTTTAGTTTGAGTATCCGCCAATCCCGATATTTCCCGATCCGATTGCTTTTGTTTGCTCCCGATTCAATTCCAATCATTCCCGATAATTTTTCCCGATCATATACATTTTGGCAATGCATTAAGAAAATAATGAATAAAACTCGGACGAATATATACATTCAACATACAGTACATAAGTACTGTATTTGTTTATTATGACAATAAATCCTCAAGATGGCATTTACATTATTAACATTCTTTCTGTGAGAGGGATCCACAGATAGAAAGACTTGTGACTTTGTATATTGTGACTAAATATTGCCATCTAGTGTATTTGTTGAGCTTTCAGTAATTGATACTGTAGCCATGCCCAAATGCATGATGGGAAGTGGAACCATGACTGCGTAGTGCTACCAATTGATATATCTTCTCTGCGTTGGGATATAACATAAGGTGTTAAGAAAAAGATCAATTGCTACCTTGCTTCCCCACATTGCTTCCCATGATATTTCTAATCGTAGGGAGAGGGATTGTAAGGCTTTAGCCAATTAAAAAAAGGCTCCAAAGGCTGCCAAAATTCACTCTACTCATTTTACGCTGCCTTTTATCTCTCTATATAGGTAAAACGGTGCCATTACAGATTGAGCGCGACAATGCATGAGTGGGTCGTGCAGTGCATGCATTAATTGTGTTAAATATTTTAACGTGATACTTTTTTTTTTAATTAATTACCGCCGTTATCGGGATAAATTTGATAACCCTACCTTAAGCCTAAACTAAAGACTCTGGATGAGTGTAACATATTATGTCTGTAACGTTAAATACAATTAGAAAACGATTTAATTAAAAAATATATATATATATTATATATATATATATATATATTTTTTTTTTTAAAGGCATGGCTGATATTTTTTTGCCAATTCCGATACTTTGAAAATGACGTGATCGGACCCCATCGATCGGGATCCCGATCAATCGGGACATCTCTAGTAATAATTACTACTTTTTCCAAAAGGTAACTGAGTTAGTAACTGAATTACTCTATAGTAAACGTAACAAGTTACCAGGGAAAGTAACTATTTCAGTTACATTAAAAAGAAGTTGTTGTATGTCAAAGAATTTGAAATTTTCTGAGCAGTATTCGAGTCAATTGAATGAGAACAGACAAATAATTGCGTTATAGAACCTTGTAATATTTATCGCACCTCATCAACAACAGATTTATCCTACACTTGAAGTGCAACAAAAATGAACAGACTTGAATTGCTTACCACAGATGTCGACAAAAGCTTTGCCCCGGGACATAAATTACACTTTACATGCACGTTCTTTCCTTTAATTTCGACCAACTTGAAATAGTGTTTATATCTCCACCTCGTAAAAGACAAATTTTGCTCTGTCATCATATCCCTCTGCATCTGTTTTGCGCGTGTGTTTGCCGCACGCGCTCTTCCGGTTTGTGTTTGAAAAAAACAGCTGTGATGTACGTGCGCTATTAGGCTCGAGCGTTTGCGTCACAGAATGAGTGATCACGTGAGATTTGACAACAACGCAGCCATATTGGAATCCGGTCTGGCTCGCGGGACATTAAACTTTAACTTGCCAGTTCAATAAAGAGACAAACTCGTTACTAAGGCGAAGAACAGATATGTGATCAAACTTAAGGATGTGAACAATGTTGACCCTTACGAGCAAGCCAAAGACAAATGGAGTAAAGATGTCGACGGGCTTCCACAATTACGCGAAATGGACATTCTGCTGTATTTATTGTTTGGTGTATGTTACTAAACTCATCAGCTATTCCAAAATTATAAATCGCTACAAAGATACGAACAGTTTTGCTGCGGATGGGTGCAGGACCTGCACATTATGACCGTATCAAACGGCAACTCCATCGTTCTTGCAAAGGTAGGCTATGTGTGTTTACTATTTTCATTGCCATGAACCTGAAAGCACCCCAAGTCTTGGATAACAAATAAACAGAGCAGAGTAGACTCGCTATGGCTGGTAGTTTCTTCAATTTATTCAAAGTAAGTAACGCACCGCTTTTGACCGTCAGTAACGGTAACGGCGTTGTAACGGCAGAAAAAATAATTAGTTAGATTTCCTCGTTACTGAAAAAATAACGCCGTTATGTAACGGCGTTATTTATAACGGCGTTATTCCCAACACTGGACATACATACAGTGGGGCATATAAGTATTTAGTCAACCACTAATTGTGCAAGTTCCACCACTTGAAAATATTAGAGAGGCCTGTAATTGTCAACATGGTTAAACCTCAACCATGAAAGACAGAATGTGGGGGGAAAAAAACCCAGAAAATCACATTGTTTGATTTTTAAATAATTTATTTGCAAATTATGGTGGAAAACAATTATTTGGTCAATACCAAGAGTTCATCTCAATACTTTGTTAAGTACCCTTTGTTGGCAATAACGGAGGCCAAACGTTTTCTGTAACTCTTCACAAGCTTTTCACACACTGTTGCTGGTATTTTGGCCCATTCCTCCATACAGATCTTCTCTAGAGCAGTGATGTTTCGGGGTTGTCGTTGGGCAACACGGACTTTCAACTCCCTCCGCAGATTTTCTACGGGGTTGAGACCTGGAGACTGGCTAGGCCACTCCAGGACCTTGAAATGCTTCTTACGAAGCGACTCCTTTGTTGCCCTGGCTGTGTGTTTGGGATCATTGTCATGCTGAAAGACCCAGCCACGTCTCACCTTCAATGCCCTTGCTGATGGAAGGAGATTTTCACTCAAAGTCTCTCAATACATGGGCCCATTCATTCTTTCCTTTACACAGATCAGTCGTCCTGGTCCCTATGCAGAAAAACAGCCCCAAAGCATGATGTTTCGACCCCCATGCTTCACAGTGGGTATGGTGCAATTCAGTATTATTTTTCTTGTGTTTCTACCAAAAAGTTCTATTTTGGTTTCATCTGACCATAACACATTCTCCCAGTCCTCTTCTGGATCATCCAGATGCTCTCTAGCGAACCGCAGACGGGCCTGGATGTGAAATTTCTCCAGCAGAGGACACGTCTGGCAGTGCAGGATTTGAGTCCCTGGTGGTGCATTGTGTTACTGATAGTAGCTTTTCTTTACTGTGGTCCCAGCTCTCTGTAGGTCGTTCACTAGGTCCCCCCGTGTGGTTCTGGGATTTTTGCTCTAGAAAATCTGCGGAGGGAGTTGAAAGTCCGTGTTGCCCAACGACAGCCCCAAAACATCAGTGCTCTAGAGGAGATCTGCATGGAAGAATGGGCCAAAATACCAGCAACAGTGTGTGTAAAGCTTGTGAAGAGTTACAGAAAACGTTTGGCCTCCGTTATTGCCAACTATGGGTACAAAACAAAGTATTGAGATGAACTTTTGGTATAGACCAAATACTTATTTTCCACCATGATTTGCAAATACATTCTTTAAAAATCAAACAATGTAATTTTCTGTTTTTTTTCCACATTCTGTCTCTCATGGTTGAGGTTTACCCATGTTGACAATTACAGGCCTCTCTAATATTTTCAAGTGGGAGAACTTGCCCAATTAGTGGTTGACTAAATACTTATTTGCCCCACTGTATACGTAGGGCTGAACGATATTGGAAGAGACTGACATTGCGATTTTCGGGGGATTAGCTATTTATTGCGATATCCAGTACATGCCAATATTAAAACTAGAATAATTTTCAACAGACTTGAATATATCTGATTGGGAAGACATTGGTTGACTAACTATGACCACATTGTATTAACTCATTCACTCCCAGCCATTTTCACCGGAGCAACCCTCTTCACTCCCGGCCGTTTTACTGGATTTTGACTGATTTTGCAAGGCCCACAAAAAATTCTGTTCTATTGCTATATAAACATGGTACCTACCAAAAGAAAGATTAGAATCTCTTCTTTCAGCAGGGAAAAAAAGTTAGTTCATATCTTTTTCCATTCTTTAGAAATCAGCATTAGTAAATAGCTTAGTTTGAGCAATTTTCCAAATTCTGATGAAAAAACAGAAATTGAGCTTTTTGTAAAAGCAAACATTTCAAACATAACTTTGGTTTTAACACAGCCATTTTTTGCTTTTGTGCCATCCCAAACATCTGAATAATGTTTTCCTTCTACAAAAAAATCATAAACAACAAGACAAATAGAGCCCCTCGCATTTCTGCAGATATTTAAGTATATTTTTTCATGGGACAACACTGACAAAATGACACTTTGACACAATGAAAGGTCTGTGTGCAGCTTATATAATCTAGATCATTTATTTTCCCCTCAAAATAACTCAAAATATAGCCATTAACGTCTAAACCCCAGGCAACAAAAGTGAGTACACCGCATGGGAACTACATACATCCCTTAATGTCCAAACTGAGTAATGCTTGTCATTTTCCCTCCAAAATGTCATGTGACTCATTACAGGAGTGCTGTCAGCATTTCTGCAGAGAGTGAAGAGGTGGGGGGTCAGCCTGTTAGTGATCAGACTATACGGCGTAATCTACATCAAACTGGTGTGCATGGCTGTCACCCCAGGAGGAAGCCTCTTCTGAAGACGGTACACAAGAAAGCGATCAGTTTGCTGAAGACATATCAACAAAGCACATGGATTTCTAGGACCATGTCCTATGGTCTGATGAGACGAAGATTAATTTGTTTGGTTCCGATGGTCTCAAGCATGTGTGGTGGCGACCAGGTGAGGAGTACAAAGATAAGTGTGTCATGCCTACAGTCAAGCATGTTGGTGGGAATGACCCCCCCCCCACCACCTCTTCAATCTCTGCAGCAATGCTGACAGCACTTCTGTAACGAGTCACGTGACATTTTGGAGGGAAAATGACAAGCAGTACTCAATTTGGACATTTAGGGATGTACGTAGTTTCTATGCAGTGTACTTACTTTTGTTGCCAAGGTCTTAGATATCATTGTGTCAAAGTGTCATTTTGTCAGTGTTGTCCCATGAAAAAATATACTTAAATATCTGCAGAAATGCGCGGGGTGTACTCACTTTTGTGATACACTGTATGTAGTACATACAGCATATAGCTCAGGGATCTATTAAAGTTAATTTCGTCTGTAGATGCATGTAGCACAGTGGATCATTAATGCATTGACGTGTAGGCAGGACAATCTGAGACATTTGCATTTGATTAACTAAAATAGTACGGGCTTTTAAAAATGTCTTACCATGGCTATAATAATAATAACAATAATAATAATAATAAAACATTTTATTTATAACGCACTTTACATTTGAAAAACAAATCTCAAAGTGCATATTACCATGTAAAAAAAAAAAAAAAGAAATACTAAGAATAAAAGAGTAAAAGCAAAAATAGACAGACACAGATAAAATCGGATAGAAATCAGATGAAATAAGATAGATAAAATTAGCCAGGGTATGCTTGAGTAACTTTTTGAGGAAAAATCTACTTCTTAGAGCAGTTTTACTACGCAATACTTTTTACTATTATTTGAGTAGATTTGAGAAGAACAAACACTACTCTTACTCTGATACTTTTGGGCTACACTAGAGTCGTTACATTTTTCCTCTTCATTCAACATGCTGAGTTTATTTTTGCCAGAGATGCCAACAGTAGCTGTACTGGTTTTACCAATGAGATGTCACAACAATAAACAAATGACTATTATATCATTCAGAGGTAACAATGTTATTTCTCCACTGAAGGGAACTCATGCTGTTTGGACGGGTAATGGGCCATAGTGTTCTGCTCTGAATATGATGATTTTTGCGTCATCTTTTTGGCATAAGAAGAAAAATATACCATTATCTTTAAAAAAAAATCTCACATTGTATATATATATATATATATATATATATATATATATATATATATATATATATATATATATATATATTCATTCATTCATTCATTTTCCATGCCGTATATATATATAGTGCAATACATATATTGTGTATACATATTTATGTTTTTCTGCTCCATGCTTGTACAGCCTCTCACTTATGGCATGCTTTTCTTGTTCAGCAGTGCCCTGGAGTTAGCTACTTAAAGTTAACAATGATTGACAGGTTAGTAGCTTTGATCTTGCCAGAAGAGCTTGGTAGCCCTACCATCAAAGGCGCAAATGTGTTAATCATCGATTAGCTTTGTTGCACACTCGTGGTATTGTGCTGTGGCAACTCATTGTGTAAGTGAGAGGCTGTTCTCAGCAGCGTGAGTGGATTTGAGTGGAGTCACTCAATGAAGCATTTAATAAAGACAAGCATTTTTCTACGTTGTTCTTGTTTAAAAAAATAATTCATTATGAAGGAGGCACGCTGGGACAGTAACATGTTCAAAACCTTTTTCAAAAAAAAAAAAAAAAAAAAAAAAAACACTTTTTTGGTATCGAATTGGGACTTGGTATCAGCAGATTCTCAAAATCAGGTGACTCGGACTCAGGTGCAAAAATGTGTGATTGGGATATCCCTAATTATTACACACACACACACACATATATATATATATATACATATATATACATATATACCGTGCCTTGCAAAAGTATTCGGCCCCCTTGAACCTTGCAACCTTTCGCCACATTTCAGGCTTCAAACATAAAGATATAAAATTTTAATTTTTTTGTCAAGAATCAACAACAAGTGGGACACAATCGTGAAGTGGAACAAAATTTATTGGATAATTTAAACTTTTTTAACAAATAAAAAACTGAAAAGTGGGGCGTGCAATATTATTCGGCCCCCTTGCGTTAATACTTTGTAGCGCCACCTTTTGCTCCAATTACAGCTGCAAGTCGCTTGGGGTATGTTTCTATCAGTTTTGCACATCGAGAGACTGACATTTTTGCCCATTCTTCCTTGCAAAACAGCTCAAGCTCAGTGAGGTTGGATGGAGAGTGTTTGTGAACAGCAGTCTTCAGCTCTTTCCACAGATTCTCGATTGGATTCAGGTCTGGACTTTGACTTGGCCATTCTAACACCTGGATACGTTTATTTTTGAACCATTCCATTGTAGATTTGGCTTTATGTTTTGGATCATTGTCCTGTTGGAAGATAAATCTCCGTCCCAGTCTCAGGTCTTGTGCAGATACCAACAGGTTTTCTTCCAGAATGTTCCTGTATTTGGCTGCATCCATCTTCCCGTCAATTTTAACCATCTTCCCTGTCCCTGCTGAAGAAAAGCAGGCCCAAACCATGATGCTGCCACCACCATGTTTGACAGTGGGGATGGTGTGTTCAGGGTGATGAGCTGTGTTGCTTTTACGCCAAACATATCGTTTTGCATTGTGGCCAAAAAGTTCAATTTTGGTTTCATCTGACCAGAGCACCTTCTTCCACATGTTTGGTGTGTCTCCCAGGTGCCTTGTGGCAAACTTTAAACGAGAATTTTTATGGATATCTTTGAGAAATGGCTTTCTTCTTGCCACTCTTCCATAAAGGCCAGATTTGTGCAGTGTACGACTGATTGTTGTCCTATGGACAGACTCTCCCACCTCAGCTGTAGATCTCTGCAGTTCATCCAGAGTGATCATGGGCCTCTTGGCTGCATCTCTGATCAGTTTTCTCCTTGTTTGAGAAGAAAGTTTGGAAGGACGGCCGGGTCTTGGTAGATTTGCAGTGGTCTGATGCTCCTTCCATTTCAATACGATGGCTTGCACAGTGCTCCTTGAGATGTTTAAAGCTTGGGAAATCTTTTTGTATCCAAATCCGGCTTTAAACTTCTCCACAACAGTATCTCGGACCTGCCTGGTGTGTTCCTTGGTTTTCATAATGCTCTCTGCACTTTAAACAGAACCCTGAGACTATCACAGAGCAGGTGCATTTATACGGAGACTTGATTACACACAGGTGGATTCTATTTATCATCATCGGTCATTTAGGACAACATTGGATCATTCAGAGATCCTCACTGAACTTCTGGAGTGAGTTTGCTGCACTGAAAGTAAAGGGGCCGAATAATATTGCACGCCCCACTTTTCAGTTTTTTATTTGTTAAAAAAGTTTAAATTATCCAATAAATGTTGTTCCATTTCACGATTGTGTCCCACTTGTTGTTGATTCTTGAAAAAAAAATTAAATTTCATATCTTTATGTTTGAAGCCTGAAATGTGGCGAAAGGTTGCAATATTCAAGGGGGCTGAATACTTTTGCAAGGCACTGTATATATATACAGTTGTGGTCAAAAGTTTACATACACTTGTGAACAACATAATGTCACGGCTCTCTTGAGTTTCCAGTTATTTCTACAACTCTGATTTTTCTCCGATAGAGTGATTGGAACAGATACTTCTTTGTCACAAAAAACATTCATGAAGTTTGGTTCTTTTATGACTTTATTATGGGTTAATAGAAAAAGGGATCAAATCTGCTGGGTCAAAAATATACATACATGGATCTGAAAAAGCAAATCATTGACTTGAACAAGTCAGGAAAGTCACTTGGAGCCATTTCAAAGCAGCTGCAGGTCCCAAGAGCAACAGTGCAAACAATTGTTTGTAAGTATAAAGTGCATGGCACTGTTTTGTCACTGCCACGATCAGGAAGAAAACGCAAGCTATCACCTGCTGCTGAGAGAAAATTGGTCAGGAGGGTGAAGATTCAACCGAGAATCACCAAAAAGCAGATCTGCCAAGAATTAGAAGCTGCTGGAACACAGGTGTCAGTGTCCACAGTCAAGCGTGTTTTGCATCTCCATGGACTGAGAGGCTGCCGTGCAAGAAGGAAGCCCTTGCTCCAAAAGCGGCACCTTAAGGCTCGACTGAAGTTTGCTGCTGATCGCATGGACAAAGATAAGACCTTCTGGAGGAAGGTTCTGTGGTCAGACGAAACAAAAATCGAGCTGTTTGGCCACAATGCCCAGCAATATGTTTGGAGGAGAAAAGGTGAGGCCTTTAACCCCAAGTACACCATGCCTACCGCCAAGCTTTACAGAGAATAAATGGGATAATGAAGAAGGAGGATTACCTTCAAATTCTTCAAGATAACCTAACGTCATCAGCCCGAAGATTGGGTCTTGGGCGCAGTTGGGTGTTCCAACAGGACAATGACCCCAAACACACATCAAAAGTGGTAATGGAATGGCTAAATCAGGCTAGAATTAAGGTTTTCGAATGGCCTTCCCAAAGTCCTGACTTAAACCCCATTGAGAACTTGTGGACAATGCTGAAGAAACAAGTCCATGTCAGAAAGCCATCAAATTTCACTGAACTGCACCAATTCTGTCAAGAGGAGTGGTCAAAGATTCAACCAGAAGCTTGCCAGAAGCTTGTGGATGGCTACCAAAAGCGCCTAATTGAAGTGAAAATGGCCAAGGGACATGTTACCAAATATTAGCACTGCTGTATGTATATTTTTGACCCAGCAAATTTGATCACTTTTTTCTGTTCACCCATAATAAAGTCATAAAAGAACCAAACTTCATGAATGTTTTTTGTGACAAAGAAGTATCTGTTCCAATCACTCTATCAGAGAAAAATCAGAGTTGTAGAAATAACTGGAAACTCAAGAGAGCCATGACATTATGTTCGTTTTTTTTTTTTTTTACGACAGGCCTTTTTGAAAACTACCTTTTTCTCCATCTTGGAGCATCTCAAGTCTTTGAATTGTCTCGCCCTGACTTCATCCAACGTGGCATCACCACCTTGAAACATTAAACATAGAAGGTCAGAGTTGCACATAGTTTGGCTGCTTAACTGTTGCTTTTTACCTAGTCTCTCTGGGGTGGTGTGCACATGGGTAATTTTGTGGGCCTCCCTCCACTTCTGAAGCTCCTCTTCTTCCTTCTGAGCGGCTAAAGCGTTTGATTTTTTTTAAACAACACAATTAGAGAAGTGTCGTAATAATAAAGATGCATGGACAGCAAGGCTTACTCATTTTTATCTTGTTCCGGTTCGACTCGTTCGGAGAGATCAGGGTCACTCCCCCTATACTGAGACCAAGCGAAATATTAGGAACAGCTCAATGAGTGAAAAAATTACAGATATATAAATAAATTTAATGCTAAGACTAAACATATTTGTATAGAATTATTACATGATGGAAAACTCTGAGTAGTAATTAAAAAAATTAAAAATCTATTCACTATAGAAAATGCAACAGTCAATAATTCTGTTATATACAGTTTCAGTCCGTACAGTATATAAATTTAGCTTTTTGAATCAACTACTGCATTGATATTATTGCCTGTATGGATCTAGACAAAAAAAGCTGAAAGCGCACGGTAGTACTATGGGTATCGAATTCGTCTCTTGTGGAATGTTTCGCCAATGTAGCACATTTTGGCAGAACACTGGTTTTGTCCTACTCTCATCACGTCTCATCCCGTCTTTCCTGTTCATGTTGCTTTTGCTGCTTGTTTTGTGAAATATCAACAGTGCTGTCATGCTCATTAATGTTCCTCTCGGGTTCAAATTGAAACGGCTGAGCAGATGACATGTTTATGTGCCAGAGTCATACTCTGGATTCCAGGCACCGTAGCCAAGTGACGTCACTGCCCTGCGACGTCAACAACAATGGCGACCTACTAGTTAAATCAATTTTACAAATTGTATAAAAACCTCAAGAGGGGTTTTAATTAGGGCTGTCAAACAATTTAAATTTTTAATCGAGTTAATTACAGCTTCAAAATTAATTAATCGTAATTAATCGCAGTTCAAACCATGTACAGTAGGGAGAACAAGTATTTAATATACTGCCAATATTGGCTGTGTATCAAATACTTGTTCTCCCCACTGTATAAAATATGCCATATTTTTCTGTAAATTATTGTTGGAATGGAAAGATAAGACACAAGACGGATATATACATTCAACATACGGTGCATAAGTACTGTATTTGTTTATTATAACAATAAATCAACAAGATGGCATTAACATTATTAACATTCTCTTAAAGCGATCCATGGATCGAAAGATTGTAGTTCTTAAAAGATAAATGTTAGTACAAGTTATAGAAATTTTATATTAAAACCCCCTCTTAATGTTTTCGTTTTTATTAACATTTGTAAAATTTTCAATCAAAAAATAAACCAGTAGTTCGCCATTGATGTCAATAATTACACCATGCTCACTCATGGTACTAACCCATTAAATCAGTTGGACCTAAGCGCCAGCAGAGGGCGCCAAACACCAAAACACAAGTAACAAGCGGACGTTACATTGTACTGTCATTTTAACCCTGGAGAACCCAGGCGGTTAACGAACCATGTGCGTTAATTGTGTCAAATATTTTAACGTGATTAATTTAAAAAATTAATTACCGCCCGTTAACGTGATAATTTTGACAGCCCTAGTTTTAATATCAAATTATTTTAAGTCATACTAACGTTTATCTTTTAAGAACTACAAGTCTTTCTATCCGTGGTGCCCTTTAATAAAAACGGAGTTGACACACAAATACTGAGAGTCTCAGCTTTAATGAATGAGGCACCCACGTTTCAGTATCTGACTCAAATATATATATGATGTTTTACAATCTAGATGGCGTTTAATTTAATCATTCAAACGATTGGTCAACTGTTATAGGTGTAATTCCCTCTCGAGTCGAAACCACGGACCACGTTATTGTCTTTAACGGTTGTGTTCATCATCTAATAACCTGAGGCAACGCTTACTAGTGAACCCTGTCAACTTGTGGCAGTGAACTTTAGTTCCCAAAGAAAGTTCCTAAAAGAAATTAAATGCTTATCACTATTTCTTATCACGTTTATATAAAAAAATATATACAGTGCCTTGCAAAAGTATTCGGCCCCCTTGAACCTTGCAACCTTTCGCCACATTTCAGGCTTCAAACATAAAGATATACAATTTTAATTTTTTGTCAAGAATCAACAACAAGTGGGACACAATGGTGAAGTGGAACAAAATTTATTGGATAATTTAAACTTTTTTAACAAATAAAAAACTGAAAAGTGGGGCGTGCAATATTATTCGGCCCCCTTGCGTTAATACTTTGTAGCGCCACCTTTTGCTCCAATTACAGCTGCAAGTCGCTTGGGGTATGTTTCTATCAGTTTTGCACATCGAGAGACTGACATTCTTGCCCATTCTTCCTTGCAAAACAGCTCGAGCTCAGTGAGGTTGGATGGAGAGTGTTTGTGAACAGCAGTCTTCAGCTCTTTCCACAGATTCTCGATTGGATTCAGGTCTGGACTTTGACTTGGCCATTCTAACACCTGGATACGTTTATTTTTTAACCATTCCATTGTAGATTTGGCTTTATGTTTTGGATCATTGTCCTGTTGGAAGATAAATATCCGTCCCAGTCTCAGGTCTTGTGCAGATACCAACAGGTTTTCTTCCAGAATGTTCCTGTATTTCAGGGGTCCCCATCTGCCGGGCCGCTGACCGGTACCGGTCCGTGGAGCATTTGCGACCGGGCCGCAAAGAAAAAAATAATTTAATAACGACCGCATTCTGGCCGAATGAACCCTGTGCCCCTGCTTAACGTACCAATATCTCTGTCTACTCTAGATATAATACTACGGGATAGATTACAATGTTGTCATAGAAGTCCATTGATTGGACTGCTAGCAAAACATCTTGTTTGTGTATATAAGTGCGCTTGTCCTCGATAATAGCGTATTACTAGGCCGCGGCGCAGCACATTTGTTCCCGGAAATAATTAGCCCCCACACGAGCTAAGATAACAGGAAAACAGACGTCTTTGGAAATATTTTTAAGGCGAAAAGGATATTTTTACGGCGAAAAGGGCACCTGACGAGCCTACAACCTCGAAGACCCACGAACTGCGAAGGAGTGGATTTGTGAATAAACAGAGAGATCACAAATGACGGCGACCTTATTAAACGTACATTTGAGAACAACTCTACCGAGGTTCTGGATTAAAGTCTTTCTGGAATATCCTGGCATGGCGACAAGAGCGTTGAAAACCTTGCTACAATTTCTAACATCGTATCTTTGTGAAGCGGGCTTCTTAATTAATGTTTAACGACAAGGCGAAGTCGTTAATGGTGAGCGCAGTGTGCAGCTGTTGTGTGATGCTTACATGGCAGGATGAATCTGAGGAGAACTTTTCTACAAGTCCTTCAATCATCAAACGTAAGTTAATATTCCTTTCTTTCAAGAAAGTTTGTAGTGTTTACTTTGGAATCGCTGCATTTGCGCATTTTGCGGCTATGTTTAACGTTACGCGCATGCGCAGAACCGCATCGTTGCAATTTTTGGTGGGTTGCAAAGTTTGTCAGAACACCGGTCCGTGAATAAAAAGACCCAAATAACACCGGTCCGTGGTGCAAAAAAGGTTGGGGACCCCTGCTGTATTTGGCTGCATCCATCTTCCCGTCAATTTTAACCATCTTCCCTGTCCCTGCTGAAGAAAAGCAGGCCCAAACCATGATGCTGCCACCAACATGTTTGACAGTGGGGATGGTGTGTTCAGGGTGATGAGCTATGTTGCTTTTACGCCAAACATATCGTTTTGCATTGTGGCCAAAAAGTTCCATTTTGGTTTCATCTGACCAGAGCACCTTCTTCCACATGTTTGGTGTGTCTCCCAGGTGGCTTGTGGCAAACTTTAAACGAGACTTTTTATGGATATCTTTGAGAAATGGCTTTCTTCTTGCCACTCTTCCATAAAGGCCAGATTTGTGCACTGTACGACTGATTGTTGTCCTATGGACAGACTCTCCCACCTCAGCTGTAGATCTCTGCAGTTCATCCAGAGTGATCATGGGCCTCTTGGCTGCATCTCTGATCAGTTTTCTCCTTGTTTGAGAAGAAAGTTTGGAAGGACGGCCAGGTCTTGGTAGATTTGCAGTGGTCTGATGCTCCTTCCATTTCAATATAATGGCTTGCACAGTGCTCCTTGACATGTTTAAAGCTTGGGAAATCTTTTTGTATCCAAATCCGGCTTTAAACTTCTCCACAACAGTATCTCGGACCTGCCTGGTGTGTTCTTTGGTTTTCATTATGCTCTCTGCACTTTAAACAGAACCCTGAGACTATCACAGAGCAGGTGCATTTATACGGAGACTTGATCACACACAGGTGGTTTCTATTTATCATCATCGGTCATTTAGGACAACATTGGATCATTCAGAGATCCTCACTGAACTTCTGGAGTGAGTTTGCTGCACTGAAAGTAAAGGGGCCGAATAATATTGCACGCCCCACTTTTCAGTTTTTTATTTGTTATAAAAGTTTAAATTATCCAATAAATGTTGTTCCACTTCACAATTGTGTCCCACTTGTTGTTGATTCTTGACAAAAAAATTAAATTTCATATCTTTATGTTTGAAGCCTGAAATGTGGCGAAAGGTTGCAAGATTCAAGGGGGCCGAATACTTTTGCAAGGCACTGTATATATATCTTTAGTCTGCCTTGATGGCAGCTACACTGGGGGTCGTCTGTGACCTGTCTTCCCCCTATTTGATTATCAATAACTTGTGCAGACTAAGGAGGATCATACTACACCTTTGTTTTCTTCAAGGGACTGAGATCAGTGAGCTTACTTTATGACACCAAACGGGATACGTTAAACCAACCAGAATGTGAATGCATTGTTGCCTTGAAAAATAAAAGGCTACCTAATGCATACAAGTGAACGTATAATGTTCAACAGTACTACATAACAGTACATCACAGTCAGTCTTGCAATGTATCTTGTACACTGACGAAAGTAGGCCTATCTACGAATAATGCTGAAATGTGCGTGTTTAGATTAGTTGTTGTTGTTTTAAACAAAATTAATTTCAAATTAACGTTTGGTGCCTCGCGCCATGTTTACATATACATAGAGCTAAACATAACAATTAACGGTTTCGTGTTGGTTCAATGCATGATTCTACATATGGCACTAAGGTTGGCATTTCCCGAGAAAAAAAGTACAGTACTGTATTGGGTTTGTTGTTAATCGAAACTGAAACTAAACCCAACTAGGTGAAAAATAACGTAATTTAATCTCCAATATGTGAAACTTTAGAATATAGGTAAACCATTAAAATTACATTTCACCATGATGGTACAATACAGCACAATAACTTGAACACAAAGTGGCAAAATGAAAAGAAAAAAAAAAAGACTTACGATCTCATTCTGCTCTCCATGTTGTTGTTGTCAAACGCGTCCCTCGTGGTATTATTGGATTTCGAAGGAACACCTGTGGAAGGTTGACCTCCATTACGATTTGGCTTCATTTTCTGTCAGATTAATGATCTTTCTATGATATGAACGCCACACAGGTTTGGTCACTGAGTGGGTGGAGTTGTGATTATTTCTTAAAGGGAGCGCATGAAAAAACACAATCTTCCATGGGCGTCGCCAGACACATTTCACTGGGGCACGTGCCCCAGTATAGACCCTACCCACCTACGTCACAAAACCACGTGCACGCTGTATGGTTCCGCCCACTTGTCCGTCATTTTGACTGTATTAGCATTGTTTTCAATTGATGGCGGAATTTAAAATGCATTTCATGGAAGACCCGGTGCTTTCTGATGCCGCAAACTCACTGGATCTGTTGCATAAAAGGCGTTATGAGGAAAAGCTTCGTTCTATACAGTCGCCAGATCCATATTTGATGCCCAAATCGATGTTTTTCGACCCACTGTCTTCGCCCTGTCTGCCTGACATCTGCTACGCAGATATTTACAATTATCTTGTCCACACTAAATCAACCTATTCTCACGAAAATATGAAAAACTTCAAGAGCTTGGAGGCTTATAAATACTTCGTTGCTGGTTGGGTGAAACAGGTCCTCGTCCACGAAAATTCGGCAGGAATCTATCTTGTGCTTGGAAAGGTGAGTTACGAAATTTTCAGTTCAAAATCGTTTGTTATTGCTAACATCCACTGTCAAGTCTAATGTATTTCATGTCGTTTGTCAATGGAGTTAAGGCTTTTAATGTTTATATGTTTTAGCGATAGCACTCTCACTACATACATACGTGTATGTTGTCGGCGATTAGCCTAGCAATGATCTTAATTGTGGTTATTTGTCAGCCCCGTAGACGAGGCCAGTTTCTTTCACTTGGTACCAGCTAAATATTATTCAAAAAATAACGATGGTGGAAGAAAGGGAAGTCACAAACATCTTGAATTTGAAACTATGTCGTACTACGTCGTATGTTGTCGGCGATTAGCCTCGCAATGATCTTAATTGTGGTTATTTGTCAGCCCAAAACCCTCTAAGTATATCTTAAATGCATCTTACCGGATATAAAATGACTACTACATAGTCTGTGGTGATTTTTTGGTGCCCAGTTTTCACGTCGAATTGCAGCCGTCCATTTCGCTCTCTTTGGATCCCTCGGAATACGGTAAAACTTCAAGTCTCTCCTTCCATCTTCTCTGTTAGTGCAACCAACAGCCACACACGCCTTCACCATTTTGATTATTAATGTTAAGGAGCAGAAAAACACGCCGTAAATAGGAGAAATGTACGTAGCCGTAACAGGTTAACACTATGTTTTGACGGACAAGTGGGCGGTACCATTCAGGAGAGCGGAGTTGTGACGTCACGTGGGTAGGGTCTATTGATCTGCAGTGCCCCAGTATAAATTTCACCAGTAAAAAAAAGATAAATAAAATCTAGACTTTTAAGTCTTCATACCATAATTTACAGAATTCGCCTATTATGGTTACTCTAGTACACAATCTGCACATGGTTCCTCAATATGGTAATTAATGCACGTAACTTTGGCTGTGATAGGCATACGAGTTGACACTTCCGCGACCTAAAACTCAAATGGGAAAATATCATTTTATGTCTATATAAGAATTTCAAGAGTGAGAATGTTTTTATTATTAATCTACTCATTATGTTATCAAAATTCTACCTCCACAAATGTAAATTTAGCAAGCTATCACTTTCCTTTTCTCACTCTCATAACGAAACTGTATGCTACATAAATCTGTTTTTTTTTTTTTTTTTTTTTTTTTTTAATCAAAGAATTTGAAAGCCAAAAAAACAATTAGTATTTGTGAAAAACTACAACTTTTTTTGTGATTCATCACACCGATTTTTATTTTTGTGTTTTTTAAATACTTTTTTCGAATGTACATTGCGTCGTGTGTTTATACCCCCTGGAATGTTTGTGTTTGTATTGTTTGTTTTTGTTGTTGTTTATGTGTTGATTGTTCATTCCTGTTTATAAAAAAAAAAAAAAGTTGGCACTTCCGCGAAGGAAGCGCCTTTAGGAGATATGCTGCGTTCAAATATATCGGGTGATCTGAGTTGCCAAATTGGAAAATCGTTCTGATGTGTTGTAAAGTGGGATAAAAACAGGGGTGAAAGTGGGCCAGAACGGTCAGGAACGCAGTTACGGTATAAGATTCAGGGCCAGAACACAGTTCTGGTATAAGATTCAGGCCCAGAACGCAGTTCCGGTATAAGATTCAGGCCCAGAATGCTGTTCCGGTACACGGTGCTTTGATTCCGAAAATATGACAGTCAAACTGTCAAAACGCTATGTAAAAAAAATGCTAAGCTGCCACACATGCATTTAATCTCCAAGAAGAAAAACAATCTACCAACATCAGATTTACATACACATGTGTTAACAACAAGCATAATAAAGTGCTTGTGTAGCGTAATCCGTTTCCACCAATATTTATTATTGATTTTATTCCACGGACGGCATGGAGGTTTCCCCAGCTGCTGCAGTTATCTGAGTCTGATGATGAGGAGTCAAGTCAATATGCGAATGCACGCAGCAAAGCAAAACGCCTGCACGCATTTATCCGTTCAATTGGCTGACAAACTGACATATGATCAGCAGAGATCGTTAGCTCTGATTGGCTGAAATGTGCATGTTTTCTGGAACAGCAAAAAAAAAGTTTTTGGAACAGCAAAAAAAAAAAAAAGGTTATTGAATTGATGCGAACAAAAATGGACAATGCAACATAAAATGGATCAAATTTTCAACTTTAAGAGCAACAAAAGAGTTGAGGAGGCTTATTTATCATATTTAGTTTTATTTGCTCTGATGGGGAGGTTCAGAACATCTTAGCTGTTAATGTAAACTTTGGACTTATATTTGTTAATTTATGTTAGGCTACTTATTCATTTCCTTATGATTTAAAAAAGTCAATGTTTGCGCAATCTTCAAAACATTCCATTTCACTCTGCATAATATAAGTAATCGGTACTTATTTTTCTGAATGTATGTTACTTATATCTTTATTATTTAAAACAAAAGTAAATGTTTACATTAACTTCAATTTTAATATACATCCTATGTTCTTAAGTAGTTAAAATTGAGATTTGGCATTCAGTATGTGAGGAAATGAGGGAAAATAAAAATTAGGAGATGGAGGTTGGGGTTATTGCTGTTTTAGTTAACTTTTATTTTGCAAATCATTGAAAAAATATTGAATGAAAATCAGTTTTTGTATGTGTTGTAGAAATAACTGCTAAAAAAAAGTTTTCTTTGCATTTCAGTAGTTTAAGAAGTTTGACACCCCCCCCCCCAAAAAAAATAAATAATAATAATAATAATGAAAGAAAAAAATAGATAAAAAATTAAATTTCTGGCTCCGTGGCGACCTTCACATCGGGGAGTTCCAGCAAGAAATTCTATCCACTTTCACCCCTGGATAAAAACATTGTTGCTACAAAGAAGAGGAGACTATTTTAATGCTCCAATGATACATCACAAGTTGAGTGACTTTTTATAGATACCGATGTCACACATGTAATAGAGAATCTTTTTTTTCCTGATTACTCCAATAACACGTGAATGCTGCATCAATATTTCAGTGCGTGTGTCAATCATACAATTGACAGTACAAATGACATCTTCCCACCCGCTTTACAGGTTAGTGCCAGATAAACTGCCCATCCTTGTTATTCGTTTTTACCTCTGCGTTGATGTTTGTTTGGTCCCCTATTCCCATGAATTGTAAATTTAAAGGGCAACTGAAGAGCTTTTCGGAGTCACATTATAAAAAAAAAATAATAATTGACCGCGTAGTTTTTGAGTTATGGCCATAGCAACACCATAGCAACGAGGAACGCGCCGTCCTGCCGACCGCTACCTCGTGACGTAACTTCCAGGAAGCCTCGCCACCACTCTGAACACGGAAATATAGCACCACGCTATCCTCGCCATATATTGCAAACATTTTCTGGGTTTTACTCGCGGGATTCGTCATGCCATCTCGATGTGTAGCGATGAATTGCTCACAGGAAGACTCGAGACTCTAGGAGTGGTCCAAAAAAACTTCTCCTGCAAAGGTTTGGACCGTTTTTGTGAGCATGCATACAGGTCCCCAATCGGCTCATTGTTTTCATCATTTCAGCCACAACAGCTTTGAAAACCTACAACAATGCAACCTTGGTTTTACAAACACGTAAGTAGAGATCCTTAATGGCTTTTATGATTCTAAAATGAAATGCAATTCTGTTGATAAACGAGGGGGACTCCTACTGCCTGTTTGTTGAAGTGCGACATTTTTTTTTTTGATGCTGTTGCCCTGTCATAAGTAGATAGGTTTGCTGACAGGTGTACTCATGTGATTTTATGACTATATCAGTAGGTATTATGTAAATTCAAATGTTCCCAGCACCAAATAGGTCCTTGGCTCGTTGTTTTTTTGGCCTGTCACAGGGTAAATATAAAGCCTATATATTAAACAATCCTCTGCCAGGCCCTAATGTATCAAATACATCTCAATAAAACAATAACTATTATACTTCAACATCAAGGTCTTCCTATTTGAAGAGGGAACAATAGCATCAAATAAATGCTGCTTTGACTGGGGCATTATTATTTGATCACCAAGAAATTATTATTAAATTAAAATTAGGACTCATCCAATATTTTCATGCTGCTGTGATTTTTTTTTTTTTCCCCAGGAAGCCAAACATAAAAAAATTAAGCGGCAGAAACCCTCAACACGATGAAAAAAGCGTTGCAAGTCAGTCGCCACCCAGTTTCCCAAAATCAAGAGAGAGTTGGTCGAGTCATATGATGACCCAAGTGATGTGGTGTCCAGCGATGACGACTGAAGAGATCCTATGAGGCCTGCCAGATACTCAATTTCTTCCGTCTGCGACATCAGATGATGATGACTTAGGAGAAATAAATGTAGCAAATTTTGATGACATGAAATCATAAAGTAGTCATATAAACAGTACACATTTTTTAAAAGAAAAATCTACCTTCACATTTTAATGATAATGCATTATCTTTGTATAGAGAACACAATGCTACAGAAAAGAGTAAATACATATTTCCCACTGCCATTATCATTATGTTGCGCTAGTCCGTTGCTATCCTAACTTTGTGTTGCTTACTAAATTTATGTTCTTTGACGTGTGCCATTGTGTGCTTGGTATAACTTACGGTTTACAGCAACACCTGGAAAATAAAATCGTTTTGTCATTTATTTTGAAAAATCAATAACATATCATTCATTTAGCCACATTTGGGCTAGCTTTACCATATTTAGATCAGTAGGAGCTGTCCCATTACCTAACATCCAGTTTTAGCTATGTGGAGAGCATGGAAAAAATATACCACCATGTAATCGCATTCTCTCTAATAAAAAAAATCACGATGCTGGATTTAGGCTTACCACTCACTCTCCCGTTCGTGAACTGTCGAGCTGTCAATTGGCGTCATGACGCCATCTGCTGTGTCAAGTAAATCGCCGTCATCTGACGCCTCAGGTTAAAACATGTTGGGATTAATTGTAGTTCATCTTTCCTGGGAGCCTTTGCCATCGGTAGCGTCACGAAAAAGCGATCCTGAATGGTTACCTTTGGTGGAAATATCACTGACATCGTTGTTGTTGCTATGCTAGCTGTGGGTAGTCTTCTGTTGCCTACGTCACACTTTCGGGTTTGCGAAGGGACCATTAACGGAGTGCAAAAAAACTAAAAAAAAAAAACGCAAATTATCCTTGCAATTACGTGTTGATAATGTCATGGTTGTTTTGACGAACTCGTCCAAAGTTTATATTAGTAAAATTACACCAAAATCCGGAAAGGTCTTCAGTTGCCCTTTAAATGGTTCAACTTTACTTTTTACGTATCAGGCAGTTAACTTCGCTAAACTACCAATTGAAGTAGCGGATTAGCTTAGTTCTCTTTTAGCTAACTGGCTATGAATACAATGACGATTAAATTTGAGCAATTTGAGTGAGAGACTCTCACTCAAGAGCTTTGTCTAATATTGAGTTAATATGATATGTGGTTTTTAAACTGTATCAATACTGATGCGATGAATTGTTATTTGTTTCTATGACCAAAATGAATAGAATCAGTCTGTATGAATGAATTTATGGGGCTTGGGATATAACCTCCAACCATTTTGATTGTGTGCGCATCATAATTTTCAGCTGTTTTGCAAGTAATTTATTTGTTGCTGCAGTCCTATAATCTGTAAGAAGACGTTTTTTTTTTTTTTTTTTTTCGATTTGACTCAAACAGCGTTACGCTTACAAATGGATATTAGAAAGTTATTTGCTTGCAACAAGGATAAATTAGCATGGAGGAATGAGTGAGGTAAGCTAGGTAACCCACTTAGATAACATATAACCAGGGGTGCACATAAGTGGTCCCCATGTGCGCATGCGTACTGAACGTAGACAAACGCGCTGGCCCTCAACGGCTTCCATACGCTTTTGCGTACCGATGGCTGACCACTGTATTTGCGGCGGACACGAGAAAATAACTTCTCAAAATGTCGAAGAGGCAGGCCTGAGTAATTATTTCTGTGTTCCCCCACCCCCTTCAAAAGACAGACAGACGACAGAGACGTCACCGGAGCTACCGATAAAAAGGACTTTTGCTGAAAAGTGGCTGCAGGAGGTACCATGGCTCGAAGCAATGATGCTCGCACGGAAATGCGGTACAAAATGTGGTGTGAGAATCCCAATGTCTCTTATAAGAGCAACGCATTTTATGTAGGGTCAAAGAATTTCAGCCATCCAAACTTTGAAAAGCACGAAAAAAACAGCATGTGGCAATTAAGCAAACTATCGATGTCAGACAGGACCCCACTCGCCCTATGGACAAGTGGCGGAATAAAGGTAATGAAGAACAGCACCATGCACTGACAAACGTGTTTTTGCTCGCATTTTACAAAGATAAACAATTTTATTGCATCAGGCGGGTCAGTTCTCAAGCTCAATGAGGACCAAGTCACATCTCCAGGTCTTCCTCTGAGAACCTGGACAAAAAAAAAATATGTGCACCCCTGCATATAAAACATTTTTGTACACTTTTTTTTCCTGGCTTCCATTTATTTGGGTGTAATTTCACTGTTGACCACCAAATGGCGGCAGTGACTTACTGTTAAAAATTTATGAAAAGTAAAAGTGTTTCAGATCACTGTCTTTTGTTGAAGTTCACCGAATGTCACCATACTGTTCAATCCTGCTTTTTCTGATGATAGAATGCAACGGCCGTAGGTTCATTTTGTAATGTATATTTTTTATCATTATAACTCATTGTCATTGCGTAACATAACATTGCAGTATGAAGTGAGGGGAAACTGACCGGTTTAATGATAATATTGAAGTTAATAATGACAGGTTATATGATTATTGATTTAGACTATTATTCTGGCAACTTTATAGTGAATATGTCAGCATTTTGTGTGTGTGTTTTGTTTTGTTTTTTTTTGGGGGGGGGGGGGGGGTTAAGAATATTTTAGGGGGTCTGGAGCCCCCCCTAAATTACGCCTAACGACGCCAGTCATTGCAGCCTAAAAACCTGGTCTGGTGTCTTTTGCTTATGTTTACTGTAGCCTACTAGATTGTTAGTGAAAAAGTATGAATGTTAAACTACGATGTCCTGGTCTTTTTTTTCAGCTGGGAAAGTCTGTAGTGACCAGTGTTGTTAATTTTACTTTAAAAAAGTAATTAATTACAGTTACAAATTACTTCTCCCAAAAAGTAATTGCTTTAGTAACTCAGTTACCTGAATGTAAGAGTAATTAGTTACTTGGCAAAGTAACTAGTGATATTTTTTTTTTCTCCAAAAAAAAAAAAAAAAAAAAAAAAAAAACAGGTCACACAATGTGAAGCTTAAAGGGCTTGGGGGACAATTGGTCCAAGCCCAATTCTTTACCCTCCACTTAACTAGACACAAGGGTATTGCGATAACTAGCTAGTAACCTTTGCTATGTGTGGAAGTCATTTAAAGTTGTGAATCAATCGTTAAAGTTGTTAAAATTTCTCCCGTTATTGCATTAGTTCCCATCTGTCTACTTTAAACATGTGTAAGTTTTAAAATTGTTTCATCATTTAAAGATAGATTTAAGTTAAGATTTTGCCGATTTAGGAGCATTTTAGATTAAAAAAAAAATTACTTAGGTTCGCTAGGAAGGATCTCTACATCAGGGCCTTCCTGAGAGGTCTACTGCTTTAAGATGGCGGCTGTTTACAAACGCATGTAGTCCTTAAAACATGTTGGCAATGCAGCAGTGTCTGTCATATGCATCTAGATCTATAATATGATATCTACCGTGTCATGTGGGCGTAGTTTGTCGGCTA
This sequence comes from Corythoichthys intestinalis, assembly GCF_030265065.1. Classification (NCBI taxonomy): domain Eukaryota; kingdom Metazoa; phylum Chordata; class Actinopteri; order Syngnathiformes; family Syngnathidae; genus Corythoichthys; species Corythoichthys intestinalis. The sequence continues at coordinate 18,630,473 of NC_080406.1, forward strand.
TGGCTGCCGTCAGGTATTATTGGAGCCATCTAGCATCGCGGTTGCAACGGCGTCTTCCCCACTCCTGCTCTGCTCTCGTCCCCGTGAGTCCGTTTCTCTCAGACTTTTTTTTATTCAACCAACTTAGTAACGCATAGTAACGCACGCCTTTCCCGCCTCAGTAACGGTAACGGCGTTGCCAAGATGAGAAAAGTAATTAATTAGATTACTCATTACTGAAAAAAATAACGCCGTTAGTAACGCCGTTATATTGTAACGCCGTTATTAACAACACTGGTAGTGACCGAGGTGAAGATCCCCAAAGGAGCTGTCCTCAATCTGGACATGTTGGTAGTGAAGGTGGCCGAACCAATGGCTGTCGCAGTTGAAGACATCTTCCAGCTGGTTGGCAAGGCTGTAAATGAGGATGTTGGTAAAAATGAGAGCATCATACCGTAAGTAGTGGAAGCCTGTACAGTGGTATGAAAAAGTATCTGAACCTTTTGGAATTTCTCACATTTCTGCATAAAATCACCATCAAATGTGTTCTGATCTTTGTCAAAATCACACAAATGTAAAAACAGTGTCTACTTTAACTAAAACCACCCAAATATTTATAGGTTTTTATATTTTGATGAAGACAGCATGCAAAGAATGACAGAAGGGGGAAACATAAGTAAGTGAACCGACTACCTAAGGAGGCTTAAAGAGCAATTGAAACCATTTTTTACCAAACAATTTCAGTCAGGTGTGTGCCCAATCACTGATGAGTGGTTTAAAGCTGCCCTGCCCACTGTAAAACACACACCTGGTAAGAATTGCCTTGATGAGAAGCGTTGTCTGATGTGCATCATGGCTCGGTCAAAAGAATTGTCTGAAGACCTGCAATCTAAGATTGTTGATTTGTATAAAGCTGGGAAAGGATACAAAACCATCTCTCAAAGTCTGGATGTTCATCAATCAACAGTCAGAGTTGTCTACAAGTGGAGAGAGTTTTAGGCACTGTTGCTTCTCTGCCAAGGAGTGGCCGTCCACCAAAGATGACGCCAAAAGTTCAGCGCAGAATATTCAGAGAGGTAAAAAGAACCTTGGAGTGTCTGTAAAGACTTACAGAATTCACTGGTACAATCCAATATATCTGTGGACACATAACGATATGTAAAACTATGGCCAAAAATGGTGTTAATAGGAGGACTCCACGGAGGAAGCCACTGCTGTTTAAAAGAAAAACATTGTTGTTCATTTAATGTTCGCAAAAAGGTACTTGGACACTCCACAGAAGTTTTGGCAAAATATTTTGGGGACTGATGAAACCAAAGTTGAATTGTTTGGGAGAAACACACAACGTCATGTGTGGAGTAAAAATGGAACAGCTCACCAACTTCAACACCTCATTCCCACCGTGAAACATAGTGGAGGGAGCATTATGATTTGGGGCTGTTTGCTTCCTCAGGGCCTGGACAACATGCAACCATTAATAGAAGAATGAATTCAAAAGTTTATCAGGATGTTTTGCAGGAAAACCTGAGGCCGTCCGTCAGACAGTTGAAGCTAAAAAGAGGATGGTGTCAAGCCATCGAGAGCGGGCCTTTCCTCGTGATCGTCTCCAGCCTGCAGCCTTTGGGTCAAACTCCAGGATGTCTCCTGTCGGGTGGTCAGGAGGACGGCGGAGAACATGGCCAAGCCAGCTGATGCGGCGCTGTGCAGCCAGGCAGGGCATCCGCTGGCTTACATTATGTACAGCACATATATATAAATTATGTGGATTTGTATTGAATAATTAAAATATATATTTATTTCTGGATTAAATATTTCATGTAAATGTGATCAAAAAGGGACTGGAAATTTTTCACACCACATTTTAAACACAACCTGAGTGTGACATACTGTTGCCGTAATTTTGAGAGGGGTCTGGCTGGACAGCCAGACTCTCTTGGGCAGAAAAAAACTCCGTATGAGGTCAAGGATGGTGGAAAGTTGTCATCTGGGCTGAAATACATCATGAGTCATGTGACGGGGATATGAAAACATATGCATGAGTTATTAATTTGTGAACCTCTTCAAAAATACAGTAGTATGAAAAATTAGCTGTGAACCTTTTGGAATTTCTCACATTTCTGCATGTAATCATCAAATGTGATTTGATCTTTGTCAAATTCACACAGATGAAAAAACAGTGTCTGCTTTAACTAAAACCACCTAAACATTTGTAGCTTTTCATATTTTAACAAGGATAGCATGCAAACAATGACAGAAGGGGGGGAAAAATAAGTAAGTGAACCATCACATTTCATATTTTGTGCCCCCCCCTTTGGCAACAATAACTTCAACCAGACGCTTCCTGTAGACCCTACTCACATGACGTCACAACCACACCCCCGCACCATATTGTCCGTCAACTCGTCGTTGTTGATGCATTACCGCTACGTAAATTCCTCCTATTATGGAGTGTTTTTCTGCTCGTTAACATTAATAATCAAAATGGTGAATGCGTGTGTGGCGGTCGGTTGCAATAACAGAGAAGATAGACGGAGAGACTTGAGATTCTACCGTATTCCGAGAGACCTGGAGAGGAGAGCGAGATGGACTACTGCAATTCGACGAGAAAACTGGGCTCCAAACGATTACCACAGATTATGTAGTAGTCATTTTATATCTGGTAAGATGCATTTAATATATATTTAGAGGGTTTTGGGCTGACAACCACAATTAAGATCATTGCTAGGCTAATCACCGACAACATACCGTTTCAAATTCAAGATGCTTATTTCTTCCACCATCTTTATTTTTTGAATAATATTTAGCTGGTAACAAGTGAAAGAAGCTGGCCTTGTCTACGGATCATCAGTTAAACAGGGGTGTCCAAACTTTTTCCAAAGGGGGCCAGATTTGGTGTGGTAAAAATGTGGGGGGCTACCTGGGCTGATTTACGTTTTAAAGAAATTTTAGCAAGCCCTTCTGTGTGTCCCATTTGCTTTATTTTTTTTAATTCATAATTTCAACAATCTCGCCTTTGTGATGTTCTCTTTCGACCCTCGGGCTCTTGCGAAATACTGCTGCTGTGAAATTAAATTAGCTTCAAGTTGCTTTAATTTCTCGTTGCGTATCTTCCGCGACTGTCTCTTTGCAAATGAGGCAGACACAGTTGTGTATTTTATTGAAGAAATAGTTTAATATGCACCTATCCTTGATGTGTCGCAGTCAACTTTTTTTTTTAATTTATTGTCGCCATTTTAGAAAATTGGATTTAAAGGGTCACACGGGGTAATGTTGCTTAGAGTGCTGCTCTTAAAGTTTTTCAAACTTTTGTGAGAATAGGCTGATTTAGGTCCATTTTTCCTCCACACATGACATTGTGTGTTACTCCCAAACAATTCAATTTTGATTTCATCAGTTTAAAATCTGAGGCTTATCCCAAATTATATGAAGTTTGCAAATTAATATATTTGCAAAATTACACACATTTAAATAGTACGGCCCAGTCTTCGTAACGGCCTTGCTGGATAAAGAAAATTACTGGTTTAAGCTTTCATGCTTTCACCCAGTCAGTTACATCCAAATTTGCTCAGAACAGTATTGAGTTCTGAAAAATCATGTAAAGCTTTAATGAATTGAACAATGACAGCAGTCACAAAATAATATTTGTCATGTTTCCTTGTGTATTAAGTAGAGGAAAAATATTTTTATTGAGTACAGATTCGGCATATACCTCCATAAGAAATCTTTCATTTGGATTTTCCGACAGCCACTAACAATTTCTACCAGTATTATTATTATTATTATTTTTTTTTAATAAAATAAAATTATGGGCGGCCGTGCCGCAGTTGGTAGCTGGAGTTGTCCTTAGACCGAAGGGTCAGTGGTTCGATTCCCGGCTACAACTCCCCACTGCCGAAGTGCCCTTGGGCAAGGCACAGAAGCCTGATTTGCCTCCAATGGGTTGACAGTGCCTTGCATGGCAGCAGCCCCATTGGTGTGTGTGAATGTGTGCTAATGTAAAGCGCTTTGGGCATGGCAACCATGCAGATAAATGCGCTATGTACTGTCCATTTACCATTTTTATAAATGTAATTGCATCTCAATCTATTGCATTCAAAAGGTTAAGAAATATGCATGGACTCTAGTTGTACACACACACAAGACCCACAAACACAGCAGGAAAAAAATGAGACCAACTGTAAACACATTACTTTGCAAAGATTTTATTTTACAAAAACCAATCCCAAAAACTATCATTACAAAAAAGATATAAAAACTTACAAAAAGTATTATTCAAAAAATACATCGAGATGACTGAATTTGAGTCGGCACAACATGGCACTGAGTGGGGGTACTTCACATACAAAATGAATGAAAAGGCATTGGATTCACATTGATATGATTGCGAGGTTTACAAGTCTTTCAGCAACATTGACAATATCCCTTTTTTTTTTTTTTTAAGAAAACAAATGTGTGCTGAGTACCGATTTTTTTTTTAAAGGCAAAAAAACTAAACCAAAAAATTCTATTGTACCAAAAGCGTCGAAATGTGCCCCATCCCACAGATTCAACCAGGCATTTAGGAGCTAAGACAGCAGTGATTTATACATATACATATAAAAAAATGCGTCTTTTTTGACAAGACTATAGATAAAATAAAGGACAATATTAAGAGTTCCGTGTTTTTCAAGCATTACCCAGGTTGTCTTTGGACAGAGGCACCTCCAGAGTGTTAGCATAGCTGGTGCAACGTTGCCAAAAAATAAAAAAACAAAAAACAGTATCAAAACACACAGGAGCCTTTGTATGATGCAATCATTCGTCCAGTACCTGTTTTATGTGAGATGCTCCAACCAAGAAGCTCTCTCACCAGTCGCACTTTTCCTGGTTTACCGCCCCCCCAACAAAAGTGGAATTCCAGTTCTCAAACTGAGATGCATTAGACTGAACTTCCAACAGTTCCAACTCTTAAATTGTGACTAAATCTAACTCTCATATAACAAAGATAGATATATATATATGAAAATTAAAGGGAAAAAAAGTAGCTGCCCTGAGGGAGACATAACCGTTCTTTGAGAAACGCACTTTGGATCTTCATTTGTCTCAAGTAATGTCAGGTTGAGACCACTGTTCTCCTCCTTTTTGGACCTTGGACTGCCCATAACACTGAGATTGCTTCGAGCTGACTTCATACACCTCAAGTTGGAGGAATCACCACGCCTCATCCATACAGACAAACAAACTTTCAAATTCCGGTTGGTTTCCTTGGTAAACAATCACTGATCTGCGTCAGCTCCAGTTTCCGTCAGCTAGGATGGCGTGGACGGCTTAAGCTCGCATACCTGTGTGAGGGGAGAACGATATCATTAATACTGTCGTTTTACTTCCAGCCAAAATCTGATTTTTTTGTGGGATCGGAGCAGGGAAAGTACCTTTGTCGGACGCGCCGGTCTGCTTCTCCTGGGCAAAGTTGAGTCTATTCTGCTCGACCGCTGTTCCGTTGGACTCTGGGCTGCTGCTGCGTGAAGGGCTGAGCTCTTCATTCTGGTAGGCCATGTCCAGATGCTGCTGGGCCAGCTTCAGGTGCCTGCGCAGCCTCTCCAGCTCCCGCGAGGAAGACTCATCGCCAAACGACTCTCGGCCCGAGTCGGCCAGGTTATCCCGAAAAGCCAGTTTCCCCGAGGGGTCCTTCTTGAGCGCCGTGTGGTAGCCCGGAGGTGCTGAAGGCTGTCTGGAGATGGAGGATCTCTGACTGGCCAGCGCAGAGTGTCGAGGGGTGGGGGGACGCGCCCGGGGTGTGCAGAAGCAATCGCGGATGCCGCTGATACCAAGATGTAGGATTTCCAGGACAGTGAAAAGCAGGCACAAGGCGCTGACCGCGTACATTATGAGCAGGAAGATGGTTTTCTCGGTGGGACGCGAGACGAAACAGTCCACCGTGTGCGGACAGGGGGACCGGGTGCAAACGTAGGACCGTGACACTTCCAAGCCATACAGCACGTACTGCCCGAACAGAAAGGACACTTCAAAGATGGCGCGTGATAGCAGCTGGAAGACGTACACCTTCATGAGGCCGTCCCGCTTGATTCGGCGCCGCCCGTCGTGTTTTTTACTCGGCTTCTCCTCCGCCTCCTTGTCCTTTTCAGGCTCAATCTCTTCCAGAATCATTGGGTCCTCCTCGCCGTTATCCTCGGCCTCTTCATAGTCGCGGTTGGCGCCGCGGCTCACGATTGGCATGCGCTTGCGGGCCCGTGGCCGGTAGTCCACGTCCTCCATGCGAGCGATCTTGTGCATGGCGAAACCCAGGTACATAATTGTGGGCGTGGTGATCATGATCACCTGGAAGACCCAGAAGCGGATGTGCGACAGCGGCGCAAAGGCGTCGTAGCACACATTCTCGCAACCGGGCTGCTGCGTGTTGCACACGAATTTGCTCTGCTCATCATAGTAGATGGACTCGCCGCCCACCGCAGTCAACACGATACGGAACACAATTAGCAGTGTCAGCCAGATCTTGCCCACAAACGTAGAGTGATTGGAGATCTCGTCCAAGAGACGTGTGAGGAAACTCCAACTCATCTTGACTTTCAAACAGCTCTGGTCTTTTCAGTTCTATAAAGAAGAAATGGCAGAAATTTCAATTATAGCCAGCAGGAGGCGCTATTGTACACAAAATAAAGTTTTGTCTTCCACAAAGCTGCTTTTCAAATTAGCTTCATTACAGTCATTCTGCGGCTGGCAGAGCATTTACGTTTGCATGTTATATTCACACCCTCTGTGTGATTTGAATATCTTTCACGTTTATCACACGTGCAACGTTTCAAATGTTACATCAGCCATCATTTTAATTACTCAACACGCCTAGAATTCAACAAATAATTGTCTGAGGCTGCCATCCAGCCGCAGAAAACAACTTGTGTAAGGAAAATGACAAATAAAGTCGGGAAGAAATCTTGTGGTTTCACACCATCTGCAACCAACCTCATAACTTTCACTGAGTAATTAGTCTGTACTGTAAAAATCGCAGCATTAATGTCAAGAAAGACAGGATACAGGAACCCTCGGATATTGTTCTCTGAAAGTACAAACCTATTATGTCAAGTCATGCTTCTTTAATATAGTAGTGAAAAAAATGATAGAATGCTGAAAATGGACAAATTGAGGTCAAAGAGTGCTCTTGGCTCATGTTTTTGTTTTACAAATCTGTTTTGGAGTAAATGTAAAAGTTCTAACGGTCAATTATGTCAAATCATAATTGCTTTCATCCCTTAATAATTAAGTCCTGGTACACACAAGGATTTTAAAAAAATGTTTATCTGCTAGACACCATGCAGACTAAAAAAAAAAACAAAAACAGAACTTTTTATCGTGCTGTGTAGGGCTGCAGCTATCGATTATTTTAGTAGTCGATTAATCGATGAACTACTTAGTTCGAATAATCGAGTAATCGGATAAAGAACATGAAAAATTAAAATACCTGAGCTGAGCCTCAAATGGTTAAAAAAAAAAAAAAAAAAAAAAAGAGGATCTATATACAACAAAAAATTGCCTAACTTGCATGGCAAAAGTCCGCTAGCTTAAATGCTATGAAATTATATATATATATATATATATATATATTTTTTTTTTTAACAATGCTCTTAACAAAAGGTTCAAACACATTTCCCACAAAAAACGGCTAAATATACCTATAAACGAAATTACGAATGCATTAAAAAAAACATTAGCTCAAACAAAAACTTAGCTTATGTTGGTCCTAACAGGGAACAGTTGGATTCAGCCATGTGAAATGAGGCAGACCAGAGGGCAGTGTATCTATCCTAATCAATTACAACTAAATGCAAACACTTTCAAAATAAAGTATTACAACGCCACTTTAATTAAACAAATACTCGAAGCAATAAAATCTAATTCGAATATTTTTTTCCTAATTGAATACTCGAGTTAATCGATTAATCGTTGCAGCACTAGTGCTGTGTTTGTTTTAGTCCTCGATGACAGAAATCTCACAGGATCTAACAAAGAATAGGGAAATTACGTGAAAATACAATTAAGTGTATAAAAAATAAATTCAGACCAAGTACATTCTTTTTCAACCAGGAAGCATAAAGCAGGAAGCAAGAAATTAATTATTGTTCGACATGCCATGCATGTGGGTTGAAGAGTGTTTTTACAAGTTTGAATTTATCTCGTAAATAACTGTAGCGCCATCCTGACTCAAGAGAAAAGTGAAGCATTCACACATGCGCAGGATCAATTGGGGAGCTGGACGGCTGATACATTTTAACTAAAAGTTTGTAGCTTTTAAGTAAAGTTTTGAAGTTTCATTTTTATGTATGCACATTTGTTGTATGGATTAGGTGTGCCTCACATCCATTACCGGTTTAGAAAATTCTATCGTATACAACTATGGCGCCGTCACGGCTTGAGAAGAAGTGATGCAGCTTTGCGCATGCTTAGTCACAATCGGTCGCAGTCAGGTAATGATAGTCTCCATTGTATCGGACGTAAGGCGAGTGATTTTCTCCACTAAAATACTCAACGCGCCGATTTCTTGACAGATTTACAAATGGCTTGATTTATAACTGATTTAACGTGGCGATGATTCCAGCTGGATTTTGAAAAGACAACTTCTTAATCTACGTACAAGGAGTTTTTGTAGTAAATATTGAACATGTGTAAGATTGAAGATTGTTCAACCATTTCAGACATTATTATGGAGACAACACTTCGAGACACACATAAGACCATAGGAACGTTTTCTTGGACAAACAAAGATAATATGGCTTTTGTCACCCTTGGTCAGGAAGGAGCAAAATCAGGACAAAAAAAAGCCAGTTTGTTGTCATAGATTTCCGACCAATAACTACACTTCTATTTCATCAATGTCATTCATTTTAGAAGTTCAGTTAACAAATACTGAAAGATTCCAAGAATCAAATGTCTGTGTCACTTATCAGTCATCCATAGTCTGTTCTGGTCATAAACAGTGAAAGCAAATGGAATGTTTGTTGAAGACATTTCACCTTTAGGCTTCTTTATTTTGAAACGGTTGAGCATGGAGTCTGCTTATATGACTCTGAGGTTGGTCACAATAGAGATGTTGTTGCCCAGCATAGCTGATGAACAACAGCCCTGCATTCCAACGCTCGTTCATCTGCCTGGTGGCACAAACAGCTCGTTAAGTGGCACCTCTTTCAGTAGAAAGACAATATCTTTGGGGGTGGTTGTTTCAGGCCATTGTTATAGGCAGATGATAAGTGATAATGCAATCCTCTGATTTATGGAGGTGCTTCCTAGTTTGGCATGAATTAAATAAATATTGGCTAGTAGGCCTGAACGATATTGGAAAAAACTATAATTGCGATTTTTGAAGAATTTTCACCAGTTAACTTGAAAATCTCTGGAATAGGCCTGAACGATATTAGAAAAAAATAACATTGCCATATACAGTATATTGCAAAGGCTGCACACTTAATTTTTTGCATTGGTGGCACCAACACAAAATGTAGACACATCCACATTTTTCATTGCATCACCTCTAACGCCATACTTTTAATCACTCTCCGTAACGTTCATATACCGTATTGGCCCGAATAATAGATGGTGTTTTTTGCATTGAAATAAGATTGAAAAAGAGGGGGTCGTCTTATAGTCGTGGTCTAGACATTATACTCATTCACGACGCTAGATGACGCCAGATATCATTGAAGCAATGTTTTGTAATGACAGATCTCAGCTACTCTCCCCATTCACGACGCTAGATGGCGCCAAATATCATTGAAGCGATGTTCTGTCATGATAGATCTCAACTACTAGTTTAACCAGTTTGCATTATTTAATTGCAATGTTTTTCCTTATTCAGACTTGTTTCAAGACTACAGTTACAGTTAGACTTCACTTTGATAGTTAATGCAGTTATTGCAATTTTGATGTTTTATCACAATAGATTGGTTTATTTACATTTCAAAAACCAGAAGCCATTCATTTACGAATGTGATTGCACTTTAGTTTACATATTTAAATGTTCTGATATTAAGATTTGAATGAGGTAAAATAACATGCTTTTTCTCTCAAATATATTATAAATATTTGTTTCAGATGTACTGTAATTATTTTCTGTATAAAAATTAATTTGGTGTTCAAAAAGTCTTTTTTTCAAACTTGAGTCTTGGAAAAAGAGGGGGTCTTCTTATAATTAGGGCCGTCTTATATTCGGGCCGATACGGTATTTCCTCCATTCATTCATCTCCTGAACCACTTATCCTCATGAAGGTAGCAGGGATGCTGGAGCTTATCACAGCTAAGGGCACATATTGACACACAACCAGTCGCGTACACTCTCACACCCATGGACAATTTGGGCTATTCAATCAGCTTACCATGCACATTTTTTAGGATGTGGCAGGAACCCGGAGAAAACCCACGCAGCCATAGGATGAACATGCAAACTCCACACAGGAAGGCCTGAGCCGGAGCTGCACCCACGATCCCAGAACTGTGACGTGGACGTGCTAAGCACCGTGCCACCTTCATAATGTGAATTATTCTTAACATAGGAAACATTTGGCTTTATTAAATGCTTATTGAGTGAGTCCACTCAAATTCACTCAGGCTTTGACGCTCACGCTGCCGAGAACAGCCACTCACATACACGATGAATGAGTTGGCACAGCACACTTCAGACTGGGCTGCAAGTTTAACGATGATTAACACATTTGTGCTTTTGATCGTAAAGCTTCCAAGGCTTGTCTGGCCAGATCAAAGCTACAGACCTGTCAATCATCGTTAACGTAAAGTACCAAACGCCAGCTGCACTGGTGACCAAGAAAAACAGTTTGGTCACACTGCTTAGCAGGAGCGAGGGGGAGAGGCTGTGGCGCTGTAAGAGCATGAAGCAGAAAAACATGACTATTTTTTCAAATTAAAAACCCAATCCTTTTTACCAGTTTCAGATCCACTGAAATCGCAATCGGCCCGATTTCCGATCACGTGATCGAATCGGGGACATCCCTAATTTATATAACGCAGTTTAATCCAGGCTTGCTGTTTATAAAAGGAATCCAGAATCAGCACACTTGCTGCTTTTATGAAGTAAAACAAAAAACAATGCCAATGCCAAGTCACGTGAACAAGTTTAGAGAATATCAAGCGTGGACGGCCTGAAGACTTCCCTACATGGTCAAAGGAGAACACTTACCAATTTCACAAAAACAACATTTTGATCGTATCTTCAATACTATCTTATATTGCCGCCTAGACCAATCAAAGAATGATTGATACATTTGGAACTTTGACCATACATGGAGGAGGCGACACAATGGCGTAATATATTATCGTCTACTCTATGAATAGCTGTTTGCACTGGACTGCTCCCCAGGTATGAACTTGACATCTTGACGTTAGCCATGTGAGAAAGTATTCCTCAATAAATCAAGGCTTGGGAGGAATACCACTAGTTTCCATTGTGCAACACAAGCACAATTATTGATCCATTAGTTGTTATTTATTGTGTTTGCTTCCTGCCGGACTGAATTTCTTCTATAGGAGATCAATAAAGGTTTTACCTACCTACCTAACTAACTCCTGGAAAAGCATTGTTATTTTAGAGGACCGTGAAGCTCATGGTCATTCTAGAGGCTTTTTAAGAACACTAGAACTGATTCCGAAGCTCTTCGTTTGACCCAGATAAAGCTACATTCCAACTGATGTTTTGCTAAGTATTACTTTCTTACAGTGAGCACAATTTCTTCAGTGAACCTCTTCTGACAAATCTCTGAAAAACTACAGGGATACAGAAAATACAAAGAATATTTAAAAAGAATAAGACATTCACCGTGACACAATTATATACTGTGTGCAGTTGTGCACCTTCCGTCTAAACATTGTCCTTGCTTATATTTTTGTGATTTTTAGAACTTCATTTTTGTGACTGTTTCGCCAGCTTTGCTTCATTTTGAACTCTAGTTTATGCCAGTTTATTTGGGCGCTCAGTAACACACCAAAAATATGCATTAAAGTGCCTGTGACACAAAAAAGCATGTTTATTTCATAATACACGCGGTATTTTATGCCCCTGAATGATATGGACCGCTTGGATGTGTGTGGAAGCGATCGCTATATTTATTTAGTTTTTTGAATCCCGCGCCATGAAAATGAGTGACTTCCGGTTTCGGTCTTGCATTGAGGAGGAGGGCACTGTGACGTGTACGGTAGAAGACATCCTCTTCACTATACAGTGTACTGTTGTGTATGAGGACGAAGGATTCAGCTGATTTTGCGGATTAATACGTTTTTTTTTCGCATCACGCCAGCCAAACGGCTGCAGAAAAATCATTCTGTGTGCGGGAGAGGCGTATGCGCCTTTTTGGAGTTTCAAAAGGTTCCCATTCACCGTGGATATTTACTGTGGGACCATTGGACTTACGAGGAAGTGAGTAAACATCTTGTTTTGTATTATGTCAAATACGAATACAGTGATTACAAAGAAAACACTACAAAATTCCTTTAAATAAAGGACTACTTACGTTTGATCATTGATAGGCATGTAAAAAGCTCTCCTCATGCTCATTAGCAGTTAGCTGTTAGCACTTTAGCTGCACAACAACTCCAGCCACCCTCCTCCCGGGAACGAACTGTAAATTGCTCTCCGCCGGGCGGTTTGCCGATCCGCGAAGACAATCAACAACCGGGTCGTAATGTCAAATAATCCAGGCTAGTTACGTGTGATTTTCCACTTCGAAGACTTTGAAACATCCCTCGGTTCGGGTTAGCATGTCGGCTAGCTGTCACTCCTTCTGGTTTGTTTACATTCTCCGAAGCCGGGGAAGGGAAATGACATATGTCCGATTTAGGTGTCATAAAATATCGTTCGGGAGGTGCGACAGTAAAGGTGAAGTCGACAGTTTTGACCATTATGGAGTAATTTTGCCATGTCGTCTTGAATAAATGGATTTTTATTATTTCATATTCCATTTAGCACAGGATTGTTATTTGTCATGACCATGCCATTTATTTAGCAATTGGGGAAAATACTTGGATAAAAGAATATCCTGTAAAAATATGGAAGTAAAGAGACAGAAACAATGACATTTTGCGGCTCTCTTCGTCGCGTTTTCCTCGTTCTGAGCAATTCCCCCTCAATGGGCTGAATAGTAAAACCGATGAGCCCAGTCTACCGCTGACGTCATCCACCTGTTGGGGACGCTCAAGCCCTATAATGGTAGGCATGGCTAACCGGCAGATTAAAAGACTAATTTCTCGTCATCTGCGCTTTGCTAAATTGTTGTATACAGTCGAATCGTCTCAAAATATGATTCTAATTCACATAATAATGCCATTTAAGACTTTTTTTCTGGTGTCATATGCTCTTTAAGTTAACACATTAATTTGACCAAAAATACCAAGAAAATAACAACATTTGCCTGTAACATCTACATTATTATTGAAATAAGTTCATCACAGCCCTCGTTTGTCATTTTCTTTCTCAAAACAAGCTTAAGCAATTTAGGTTTGCAGCAATAATATTACTTTACTGGCATTTCCAGTCATTCCAATGGATTTGACATACGAGCGTATTGCATTGCAAGTAGCTCTGCATCTATCAATTATTTTAGGAGTCGATTAATGGATGAACTAGTTAGTTCGAATAATCGAGTAATCAGGTAAGGAACATAAAATTAAAATACCTGAGCTGAGCCGCAAACAAAAAAAAAAAACACATGAGGACAACAAAAGAAGAATGGGCTAACTTACATTGCAAATTTCAGCAAGCTTAAATGTTCTAAAATGCTAAAAAAAAAAAAAAAAAGAAATTACAATGCTCTTAATAAAAGGGTTCAAACATATTCACACTAAAAATGGCAAAATATACCAATAAAATAAATTACGAATGCATTAAAAAAACATTAGCTCAAACAAAAACTTAGCTTATATTGGTCTTAACAGGGAGAAGTTGGTTTCAGCCATGTGAAAGGAGTTTTTCATATTCACTGTTGCAACTAGAGGGCAGTGTATCCACCCAAGTCAATGAAACTAAATGCAAACACTTTCAAAACAAACCATTACAACAACACTTTAATTAAATAGTTGAAGCAGCAAAATTTAATTCGAATCATTTTTCTAATCGAATTATTTGAGTTAATCGATTAATTGTTGCAGCACTAAGTGCAGGCATTGGTTGTCATTGATCAGATAGCAGTTTTATTGCTTTGTCACCATCTTCAGGATGCATCACTCTCAAGTAAAACTAGATCAGTGGTTCTTAACCTGGGTTCGATCGAACCTGAGGGGTTCGGTTAGTAAGTCTAAGGGGTTTGGCAAAAGGGCCCGATTGCTGTACGCTGACTATGTTAGATGAGGTTTTTGACTGGCTTGCCTCCAATTTACAGGCTTTATTCCAATATCTTTCAACTGTTTTTCCTCCATTTGATGGGAGGAGAAACTGTTTTGCTCGGTGGAAGGTCGACTCGCAGTAGGCGTGAGGAAGTATAGCAGACTGATGGGGAGCATGGACTCAAATTTTGACTCGATTAAAAACATGCTCTCAAAATGAGAAGAGAATTGAATGGGAATCCGCTTAGATATTAGCTGAGATTAGACATGTGCCAATTACCCTTTTCAAGGTATACCGTGGTATGAAAACGTCAAGGTTCAAAAACAGCAAAAAAAATTCGTCATACCGTCCCTAAGGTATTAGCTATTTTCTATGTCCCAAAAATGCATGGAGAAATACCTCACTTGCAGCTGTAAGGCTCAACTCTCCCTCAACGGTTGTTGCTCAGTGTCAGTGATTCAGCTGTTGCTATACGATGGCCCGAGGAGGTGAAACTCCTGAACTTTTTCCCCCATCCAAGAAAACAAAATCGCTGGTATGGGAATGCTTCGGCTACAGGAAAATTACAGATGGCCGTGGCTTATAGGAGGAGGGCCAACCAACATATAAAACATGTTTGCGGAGGGTGGCTGCCGAGGAGAAAATACCTTCCAATATGATTTCGCATTTATACAAAATTAAAGGTTAGTAAACAGTACCGTCATGAAAGCTTCCCACCAGCGATGAGAGTTAACTCAAGCATTTTTAGTGTGTCTAGCGGTGGTAAAAAATGTGTTTTTTTTCCTCTCTGGAAACTGTGTTAAGAAAGAGTGTGTGTGTGTGTATAACGTAAACATGATACGAGTGATACACGTTTTTTATGGAAAATAATTTAATATTTTTGGTCGTATGGTAATAATGTTGAGCTGTTGCTGTGGGTTTAGGCCAGTGCTTCTCAATTATTTTCTGTTATGCCCCACCCCCCCCAGGAGGACGTAAATGTTCCGCCCCCCCAACTCTCTGGCACCACTGTAAATATACTGTAGTATCATTTGTATATAAAATTCTTATTATTATAAGTACTCTGCATAACATTGTTATTTTTAATATTAAAGAGAAAAGTAATATAGATCAACTTACAATAAAGTGTAAAAAAAAAAAAAAAAAAAAAAAACATCATTCTGTAAAAATACACTCGATACATTTTTTGACCATTAAATGAAATCAATAAATAATATTAAATTCAAATTGATTAGCAACATCAAGCATGAAGACAATATGTCAAACAATTGGACCGGAAAAACAAAACTTAATAGAACAAAAACGACATGGGAGTTGGCAAAGGGACAGTTTTTATTTTTGCTGCAGGCAGTATCAGCTCCTTTGCTATGGTGAGGGGTTATTTTGCACTGAGCAACTTGGTATGCCACCTTATATGATGCTAACCGTGCTCCGTGGTTTACTGATGTAACACTGAGAAAGCGGGAGGATTGCTGGCAATATTTGGCACTCGCTGAAAAAAAAAAATAATTCCTGCTGTCCGCTGCGAACATTTATGGACAAAGTAGACAGACTGGTCTTTCCTCGTCTCCCACTGTACTAAAAGACAAAGCCAAAAGCTAAATGCTACATATGCTTCGTCATATTGACTTGGCTTAGCTATGCATATCTTCAGTGCTCTTTGCTGTGTGCTCTTGTTTGGTTCAAAAGTACTGCACACACGCTGAAAATGAGCGCGGCACTGCCGCCCACTGAGTGGATGTGCAATTACACTTTCTTTTAGTACGACAAAAAAGTCTGTTCCCAAAGGTCACATGCGCCACCCCCAGCATCGCTCTGCGCCCCCCCCCCCCCCCCCCGGGGGGGCCCGCCCTACTATATGAGAAGTACTGGTTTAGGCTCACCAAAAGGACTGCATTTATTTTAATTTTATTTAGAATTATTTGTTGTTTTTTATTTATTTTAATTTAACATTCTACATATGTTCCAATTTGCTAATATGTTTTGAAAAATAAAAATCCTATTCAATGGATTTTTTTAAAAACCCAGATATCTCAAAGTAACACATTTTAGAGCTGTAATTGCAATACCGTGATATCGTGAAATTTTGTGTTAAGGTTATCATACCGGCACATGCCTTGCTGAGATATACAGTATTGGTTTTGAATTATTATTATATTTTTTTTTAATTACCAGGTTCCATGAGTGCATATCAGAAACTCGAGGGGTTCTGTGCTTTTAGCAAGGTTAAGAACCACTGAAACTTGATGTTCTTCACTCAAGAAAACAAGTACAATGTTTAAAAAATACTTTTCGTTACCAAAGATTTAGACGTATTTCACTATGACTTCAAAAAATATGACTAAGTAGATATTTATATCCTAGACTAAGCCACCCAAACCCAAACAGGAAAGAGAAAAAAAGGTTGATGTGGCTTCCACATCTGGGATGTTGGTTAAGAATTCCTCCACAGGCTGAGGTTCCGTGAGGGCCTGCATATTAGGGAAGGACTAAGCCTAAGCAAGGGTGAAAAATGCGCTACTTTATGTTCCTTACAGTGTTTTAAACCCAAAAAGAATTTTAAGTTAACAAATGTTATATGGGGGGAAACGCGATTCTCCCTCTCCGTGTGTCCAGACGGTTCCTCGTGGTCCACTTGGATGCCCCACGTGTTTTCCCTAACCGAAAATTCTACAAAATCAGTTTCTATTGACAAACTGAGTAATACAAGCAAGAACAATTCAATATCTACGTTGAGAGGATTGATATTGCAAAATAAAGTGTTTGCGCCTTTCAACCACATTTTATGCCACAGACTCACACAACATTCATCTAAACTTTATTTTAACGAACAAACGTGTAAATGTGATCCTAAGAAAACAATAGGAGGTTGACACGAGTTTTAAAAATGAACAAATAGTGTTTAAAAAAAAAAAAGCGTTTGTTAGGTGGGTTGCCAGATATACAGCGCGTAGCTTCTTGCACGAAAGCTCAACAGGATTAAACCAAAAAAAGAGCGGTTTAATGCTCGTACGGAGATAAAAACTCGCCTTTTGATCACGTTAAGTATTACCTGGCTGAAAAGTTTGTGCTAAACCCGCCACTATCGATACGAAGATGCTGTTTTTCTTCGCCAAGTAGTAAGACAAATACCTTGTGATTCCGATGCTGCTGTTTCGCCGGACTGACTTTCTTCTTTTAAAAAAAAAATGTCCCCACAAAAAAAAAAAAACGTACAGAGGAGTCCCCGCTCAACCCATTCGTTGTCTTCACTTCTCGGTATGAAGGTGCTCGTATCCTTGTGCGGCGTCGTGTGGTTTTGTGTGTGCTCTCTGCTGGACACGGCGGGATTCAGACAAAGAGTGGAGGCTGTGGGTGTCCCCCTCCTTTTCTCCTCCTTCAGCACCCCACCCCCTTCGTCTGCTGCCTCACTGCTCCTGATGCAACACTAACCTCCTTTTTCCATAGTTTCCCCACATATTACCCATTGGTGAACAAAAAGGCTTTCAATGTAATCAACCGTTGTTGTCTATGCACCCCAGAAATTTAAATAAGCAATTTTTAAACCAAATTTGAAACTTTTAATTTCTCGAATCTCGCTGAGGCTAAGTCCTGACTTTCTTCCTTCCATCCAGGTAGCCACGTCCTCAAAATAATATAATTTTCATGCGTCGCGATGTTAAAATCTCATGCTTATCTCATTCTCTGCCTATGGCGGTGATAGACCAGTGTTTTTCAACCAGAGTGCCATGAGAGATCGTCAGGTGTGCCGCGAGAAATTATCCAATATATTAATTAATTAATTTTTACGTCGTCGGGCGGAGTTGCAGTAGGAAGTAAAAAGGTTTTGGTAGTGTGCAGATGAGCATGGTATTGCTCGTGTCGCGTTCAAGAACTGCTCGGATTTCTAACCATCAGCCAACTTGCTGTCCACGACAATGTGGACCAGAGCATGCCTACTGTATATCATTTGATTACACTCGTCAAGAGTCGATATACACGAAAGTGTCCTTTCCATTTTATCCATATGTGAGCAGTGTTATTAATCTTACTTTAAAAAAGTAATTAATTAAGTTACAAATTACTTCTCCCAAAAAGTAATTGCATTAGTAACTGAGTTACCTAAATGTAAGAGTAATTAGTTACCTGGCAAAGTAACTGGTGCTAATTTTCATGTTTTTTTTTCTCCCAAAAAAACACACGCAAAAAAAAAAAAAAAAAAAAACAGGTCACACAATGTGAAGTTTAAAGGGTTTTTGGGACAATTGGCCCTAGCCCAATTCTTTACCCTAAACTTAACTAGACACAGGGGTATTGCGGATATTGCGATAACTAGATAGTAATATTTGCTATGTGTGGAAGTCATTTAATGTTGTGAATCAACCGTTAAAGTTGTTAAAATTGCTCCCGTTATTGCATTAGTTCACTTCTGTCTATTTTCGACATGTGTAAGTAGGCCTGTCGCGATAACAAATTTTAGTGTGCGATAATTATTCTCATAAATTATTGCGATATGCGATATTATTGCACCCCCCCAATTTTTTTTAACCAATTTACAATAACACAGTGAGAATACAGTATATATTAATAGATCAAGTACACCCATTTAAATGCGATAAATATTTACTCTTAAATTCAAAAATACTTTTTAAGAAATCACAACTAAAAACAATAGACCATGCCTTGTATGTAAAAAACAACAATATTGATACCGCACAGAAACACAGAATAAATAAAATGTGTTTTAAAAAAAAAAAATGCACTTAACTTAAGCATTTAGGCAAATGAAACACAGAATAAATAAAATGTGTTTAAAAAAAAAAATGCACTTAACTTAAGCATTTAGGCAAATGAAAACTTTTCCCATCATAGCTTCTGCAACGGTGTTCCTTAGGGATGCAAAGATAAAGTCAAGTCACGGTTCGGTACGCTTTTTGATACGGGTGACACGACTTTTGATCCGATTCAATACATTTGATGCTCTTTAAAAAAAAATAACAATTATATTTTTTGTTTCGTTTTTTTTTGTTTTTGTTTGGGGTATTTTTTTTTTTTTTTTTTCCATCAAATAAACATGCATTTTAGTGCATAATATTTATGTGCTTACTTCCTACTGATCTGAAAAAAAATTGTATATAAGTGCTGAGAACAATCTTTACTGTTTGTAAAGTGAGGAAGGGCACACTGTTGATTGCTATAGCTCTCTTAGCAGCTAGGTTTACTACATGAGCAAGACATCCTATTTGTGGTCCGAATCCATCTGTGTCACGTACTGAATTAACAATATTTGCAACATAATCTATAGTCACTGGTATGGATTGATTTGGCCTTCTTAACTTCCATTCAGTCATGATAGTTTAGAATTCATCGATGTAGTATATGGACTACGTGTCCCATGATCAGTCTGGGCTCACGTAGCCAATGGCATGGGATGTAGCAGATCCAGTTTGCCATTTCATGATATCTAGTGTGTGCGCGCATTAAAAAAGTCTGCTCATTACTAAACAACACCAGCATATGACAAGCGACTTTCATAAACAGGACGAGTTTGAAGCACAGCGCTCCTAATTTCATTCAGCTGTTCGTTGTCAAAGCGAGGTTGTTCGTCGCAGCCAAGTCGGTAACAATGTTTTGGCGGACTTCGTTGTAAATATCCGGCGTTGTGCCGAAAAATTAGCCGCCCCGCGTGAAATGTCACTCCTGACGGGAGCGCCCACACGTCAACAACACCGGCGCGCCGTAGATGGTCCACAGTCAATCTGGAGCACTGACGCAGCCAGTATACGTTGAACAATAGGATATAATAGGAAGGATTGGCTCCGGCGCTAGCTATTGCCAGACCTGGAAGGAAGATGCATTTTGCGCAGTTGGTAACGAGTAATCCGAACTTTTAACAGCACGTCTGCCGCACGCGCACATGCACGCGAGGCGATAAATCGCAGCGAAAAAATGACCGCCTTCATTTTTATTTATCGCGCGATAAATGGAATTATTGCATATTGCGACAGGCTTATGTGTAAGTTTTAAAACGGTTTCATCCTTTAAAGATAGATTTAAGTTACGTTTTGCCAATTTATGAGTATTTTAGATAAAAAGTTTCTTAGGTACGCCAGGAAGGTTCTCTACAACAGAGCCTTCTTGAGAAGTCTACTGCTTTAAGATGGCGGCTGTTTACTAACGCATCTAGTTCTTTATCATACTTGTTGCTAATGCCGCCGTGTCTGTCATTTGCATCGAGTTCTGTATATATGTGATATCTACCGAAGCATCATGTGGGCGTAGTTTGTAGGCTATCGGCTACAGTCAGGTATTTTTGGAGCCACCTAGCATAGAAGCATCACGTTTGCAACGGCGTCACACTTAGCCATTAGTAACGCCGTTATATTCTAACGCCATTATTAACAACACTGTATGTGACGACCGTGAATTCTCCACGTTTTATTCCAACACACTGTCAAGGACAGCAAGGTGGCTGATGGCTAGAATTTCGAGCAGTTCTTGAACGCAACATGAGAAGCTATGGTGCCAAGCAAGTTTAAACGTAATCTCCAAACGAAAAACTCGCCACTTCAAAACAAGTCGATGGACTATTTTCTTCACCTTTGTGAAAACATAGAAAAACAGGCAAGTTTTTTGAGAAAGATAACAAAGTAAATGAGAAAGCCCTCAAAGTCTTGTTGCTGAACTTGTTGCTAAATCCAAAAAGTCCCACACTGTGGCAAAGACAAAACTATCTGCCTGCAAACCATTGCCTGCAAGATGCTCGGCCCTGATGCGGTAAATACTTTGCTTAAATCCCCGTCCGATCATTCTTAGCTGTTGATGAAGATTACTGCCAGGATATCAGTTTTGTGTTCATTTAAACAGGCTCAAGTTTCATACATAGTAAGTATAAATATTGATATTGATGCTGGATGAGGCCTTCGTTACCACAGCAACCTGTCAGGTGTGTAAATAATGTGGCCCAGTCTGAACATTTTGGACACTTGCTAAAAATAAAATGAACAGTCAGCCCTGACTATCAGATTTGAGGAGGAATCCGATTGGAATCAGATATTCCTGCAGTGTGAACGCAGCCTAAAGGATTCTACTGCTTATTTGAATTGAAGCCGTTCTCTAAAACAGGTTTTCGGAAGGTAAACATAACACAACAAAACACGTAAGTTCCAAGTGGACTTATCTTAGAGATTGACTTTTTTGGGAACTGTTTGTCACGTTACTACTCACGGCATTGTGTTCTGAAGCGACATCCAGACCCAATACAGACACGAGTGCAAAAGTAGTGCTTTAGCCGTCAACATTTACCTTTCATAGGCTACTTATTGATTTCTCAGCCCTATACTCGTATATTTAAAACAAATTCAACAAAAACAAGCTTTTATCAATGACAGAAGTAGGAGTGGGAACCTCTTGGTGCCTAACCATACGATATGATTTGCGATACAAAACTCACGATATTGACGATCTGACGATATGGCGATACAACGATTATCGATACATTGGTCAGGAAATCATTCTAGGATATTCTAGAAACAACTAATGAACAGAAAAACAAGCCTCTGCTGTGAATTGGAATGAGTTTATCACTAGTAGATGTCCAATCCATTTGAACTGGGAGGGTGGCAGCGAATGAACGAATGTTCATTCGCTGCCATCCCTCCCTCTTCAAACGGATTGAACGTCTATGGCCGTCAGTGACAGCCAATGCCAGGCAATGAGGTAATTTTGGGCCACTTGATTTTCAGTTACTTCCTGTTGATTTTGGGGTAATTTATGGGTCACTTCCTGTTTATTTTGAGTTACAGATCAGGAAGTGACCTGAGAATCACCCAAATGAATAAGCAGTGACTCAAAGTCAACAGGAAATGACCTGTAAATGCCCTGAAAATCGGAAAGAATAACTGTAAATGCTCTGGTTTCGAATGAACAAACGTTCCCAGTCTAAATGGATTGGGCGTCGAGCACCATCAATGCAGCCTAAGAATTACCTGAGACACAATTATGGTGGAAGATTTTGGTAGCAACTCATTGGTTCCTTTTTTTTTTTTTTTTTTTGTAAACAGTGACAGCTATTTAAAATGATATCTCGATTCTTGTCAGGAGCATATCGATAACCTTTAGGATACAAAGTATCACAATATATGACTTATTCTGTCTGCGTAGGAAACACTGAGCTGTTTGAGGGTCAAACGTGGGTTACTGTAGGTGTCGCTACCTTTACGGCGAGCACCCCCGTGCTGTAAATCCAGCTGGAAGTCGGACATTTTGATTAATGCAGCCAAATTGGGATGGGCAGGTTCACACAAATGGAAGCAGGTATCCTCGACAGGAGCATTCTGTCATCGCTTTATTATCATTCCATCCAGATAATGTTCTTGTTCATGTGGCAAACCAACCAATTACCAATAATCAATCAATAAACAAACTTTTGAATTGTTTTTTTTTGTCCTCTTCAGATACCTTTCTGAAAGAAATTGAACCCCATTACTGTTAGAGCAAATGACCCATACTCTACATTCCTTTCCCGTATCTGTTCCTTTAATGGGCCAATCAGGCATAACACGTCGCAAATTCATTTGTGAAGCACAACAGAGTTTGCGGCACTTCAGCGGCGGGATTTATGCCCCACATTACGATGTGACGTTGCTCAGACCGTGAATCACAAGTTCGGTGGAGGCCTGAGCTCAGCACTCTAAGGAATATAAAAGTGGCAACCCCACCCCCCTTCATTCTGCACAATAGCCTAACGTACAGCCTTAAACTGCACTCCATCAAAAAGTGAGCGTCCCTTTAAACACTGCACTTCTTTCCTAGGGATGACTCGGCACTTTCTCCAGAGATTCGGAAGAAGACGAATGAGGTTAAAGAGGCGTGTGGTCGGAGTCAGGGAATCCTTCAGAGTGACTCATCTCCATGATTGTCAAACAATGGCAGTTTTTCTTGATTTACTCATATATTCATACATATTCTGGCAAGGTTCACCAGGCTATCTTGGAGCATATAAAAAGCTGCAGATATTGTTTAATAGCCGGTTGCATAGCAGGGGTCAGCGGAGGAATGCAATGCCCTTCCCCCTGGTTCGGGAGTAGCGTGCCTCTATTGTCAACCGCAGGGCAAGCTTTTATTCATCGGATGTAATCCAGGGTGCAGAAGAAAAGAGTCTGTAGATGGATCATCTGGATGCTCAACTGGGCTGCCTGCCTTGTGGCTTCATAAAGCACATGTCAAAGATTCAAGAAGTGCTTACTTGTTGGTGTATTTTATTTATTGTAAATGAAGCAGGAATATGTACTAGTACAGTAGATTTCAAATTGTGCTTGGTCAACATCAGAGACTTGTCTTGTCCACAATTATAAAGGATTCCACTGTGCTGAGGATGATGTATAGCCTCTGTTCCCCCAAGCCTATTTTTCTCTCTGTATTGAGGGTGCTTTGGCAACAAAATTGGAAAAAAATGGCAATGCTGTCCTATGGTTCGTGAAGTTTCAAGTTAAGTAATATTGTTTTCATCCAAAATAATGTATGGGTTGTGAAGTCTTACAAATGAGGGAAAAATACAAGCCCAAAAATGTCATTGATTGACAGTGTTTTGGTGGACATTCCTTTCATAACAGGACACATGGAAAAGTCACAAACACCCTCGGCTAAAACTGAATAGGGAGTCGGACATTTCCGTATTTAGTGCAGTAATTTCTGATGATTTTGAGGCCTTTTACTTTAGTAAAAGTCTTGAAGAAGAAAAACAAAAAACAGATCTAAGCAGCAGTTTCACAGATTAACACAAAATAGGGTAGTTCATAACTTGAGAGACAAGAGTTTGAAGGACCTTTGTCGGAAATTGAACAAGAGGTTGGCCATTTTGGTTTGAAGCAGCTATTTCGGGCAAATTACTTGGTTAGCTGTTTTTTCAGTAGGTTCAGAGATTTACTCGGAATTAGATGGTCACGTTAATCAAACTCTCAACAACCTACCCCCATACAAGAACAAGAAACCTGCAATCTTTGCTTGAAGCAGAGCAATACAGAGGAATATCAAGGCTTGATTTTGGACAAACACTGTAAACCTAACCCTAACCCTTTTTTTTTTTTTTTTTTGAGTTATTGCTGAGTGCTCCCAATGTATCAACTTAAATTTCTGAGACTTATTCCCTGCCAACACAGCCCAGGGGAAAACGCAAAGGGTGTAATTTTGGTTTTTAATAACTTGCATTTATGTAAGGTTGAACTGACATTCAGCAAAGACACACGTGCACACGTGACTGAGCGGAATGAATGTTGTTTTTTTATTACAGGTAGTCCTCGGGTTACAAACGAGTTCCATTCCTACGCTGGTGACGTAACCTCAATTTTTGCATAATTGGAATTAACCCTTAAATTCCCCTAAATACCCCCTAAATCTCAAAATAACTATCCAAAAACGTCACTGTACTGTCCTCGACAGGACGTTGGAGCTAAGTCTTAGCTAGACAGCAAGCTAAACTGTAATCTTTCCCCTCTCTTTCTCACTGGGCTACTTGACTTTTTCGTGGGAGCAAATGCGCTCCTCCAAATACGTTCTTCTTCGGGAATACGTGCGCTCTTACTCGCGTGCGGAAGTACTACCTGCTCTACGCTTCCTGCACCAAAATAAAAGCATGCATCACAAAACAAAAGTCAACATTATAATCAGATGCACATTTCGCCAAAGGGCAGAACAGTCATATTAATGAAATGAAGTAAAAATGAGATACTGTGGCGGACTCCGGCGTCGTAAAGTTAAAATCATTTAAGTTGGGTACGTCATAACCTAGGGATTGCCTGTATATTGACTTAACTGACGCATCCGTACAGACAGAAAATGGAGCCCTTTGTCTTAAACGCTTGTAAATCTGCTTTCACCTGTCAGGTTTGATTTTGGCTGAGCAAAACGCACGTGAATCAAATAAGGCAAACAATCTTATCTAATCATTGGAGCAACAAGTAAGGTGAGTTTCCTGCCAGCTGCAATTCTTGCTGTAATCAGATCCAAAATCTAGCGCAATAGAGTTCTACTGTTTTTTTTTTATTTGTTTAATTACTTTTAATTGCTTTTATTATGGCACTGCAACAGGAAACTAATTATAACCTTTCATTTTACCCCAAAAAATATTGTGCTGACAATCTATAAATTCTGTTATTTTCCAAGACCAAGGTATGTGGCCAACAACCATTTTTGCAGTCAAGTAACACGCCTCAAAATCATTCATTCTTATACGATGACACTTAGGCCCCGTTTACACGGTGACACTGGGACACCAACCCGCTATGATTGCGTTGTGGATTGCCCTTGCATTTTCAAAGTGACTGTGAAAACAGAAGCAAAAACACAAGCTTTTGATTCCGGACTCCAATGTGGAATGATTCGGTTGCGAGGCTTGCTACGCTGCTGTGCAAATAAAAACGCAGCAGACTGTCTTGTTCTGATGACATCACCACACTTTGCACACCATTTTGGGCATGCGCAGTCGCCACGAATGGCGATTCACTCCTTTCGACCCTGAATCCTGCTACATTTGGTGTCGTTTTTATGTTTTATAACATAAACTACACTGCTGGCCAAAAGTACTGTCACTCCTGCAATTCTGTCAGATAATGCTCAATTTCTCCCAGAAAATGACTGCAATTACAAATGCTTTGGTAGTAATATCTTCATTTATTTTGCTTGCAATGAAAAAGCACAAAAGAGAATGGGGGAAAAAAATTAAATCATTATCATTTTACAGAAAAACTCAAAAATGGGCCGGACAAAAGTATTGGCACAATCTGAAAAATCATGTGAAGCTCCTCTAATTTGTGTTATTAAGAGAACCTGTTACTTACCTGTGGCACATAATAGGTGGTGGCAATAACTAAATCACACTTGCAGCCAGTTAAAATGGATTAAAGTTGACTCAATCTCTGCCCTGTGTCCTTGTGTGTACCACATTGAGCATGGAGAAAAGAAAGAAGACCAAAGAACTGTTTGAGGACTTCAGAAGCAAAATTGTGAAGAAGCATGGGCAATCTCAAGGCTCCAACTCCATCTCCAAAGACCTGGAAGTTCCTGTGTCTGTCGTGCGCAGTGTCATCAATAAGGGTAAAGCCCATGACACTGTGGCTAACCCCCCCCCCCCCCCCACATGTGGATGGAAAAGAAAAATTGACGAGAGATTTCAACGAAAGACTGTGCGGATGGTGGATAAAGAACCTCGACTAACATCCAAACAAGTTCAAGCTGTCCTGCAGTCCGAGGGTACAACAGTATAAACCCATATATCCATCGCCGTCTGAATGAAAAGGGACTCTATGGTAGGATACCCAGGAAGACCCCACTTCTGACCCAGAGACCTAAAAAGCCAGGCTGGAGTTTGGCAAAACTTACCTGAGAAATTCAAAAACGTTTTGGAACAATGTTCTTTGGTCAGATGAGACAAAGGTAGAGCTTTTTGGGAAAAGGCATCAACACAGAATTTACAGGGAAAAAAACGAGGCCTTCAAAGAAAAGAACACGGTCCCTTCAGTCAGACATGGCGGAGGTTCCTTGACGTTTTGAGGTGGCTTTGCTGCCTCTGGCACTGGACTGCTTAACCGTGTGCATTGTATTATGAAGTCTGAAGACGACCAACAAATTTCTCAGCATAATGTAGGGCCCAGTGTGAGAAAGTTGGGTCTCCCTCAGAGGTTATGGCTCTTCTAGCAGGACAATGACCCAAAACACACTTCAAAAAGCACTAGAAAATGGTTTGAGAGAAAGCACTCGAGTCTTCTAAAGTGGCCAGCAATTAGTCCGGACCCGAATTCCATTAAACACCTGTGGAGAGTTTTGAAAATGGCAGTTTGGAGAAGGCACCCTTTAAATCTCAGAGACCTAGAGCAGTTGGCCAAAGAAGAATGGTCTAAAATTCCAGCAGAGCGTTCTAAGAAACTCATTGATGGATACCGGAAGCGGTTGTTCGCAGTTATTTTTTCTAAAAGTTGTGCTACCAAGTATTAGGCTGAGGGTGCCAATACTTTTGTCCGGCCCATTTTTGGAGTTTTGTGTAAAATGATCATAATTTATATACTTTTTTCATTCTCTTTTGTGTTTATTTCATTGCAAGCAAAACAAATGAAGATATTACTACCAAAGCATTTGTAATTGCAATCATTTTATGGGAGAAATTGAGCATTATCTGACAGAATTGCAGGGGTGCCAATACTTCTGGCCAGCAGTGTACATGTCGTCCGTGGAGAAACAACAATATATGTGAAAATACTCAAACAATGAAGGAGGAAACACACAATAGTACGTAGGTTTGATCCCGCAAGACTTTTCAGAGACACACTCTTGGCGTCGACGAGCATGTCCGCTCGGTGCCTGGCGCTTGATGCTCGCTTAGCTGTGCTGCTTGGTCTTGGTGAGGCGCCGGGAGTCCTCTTCTCGTCCTTTAGCGTCACTTTCCTCTGTGGTTGCATTCACTGAATTCAACTTCCTCTTTTAATCTTTTCATCTCTTTTAAAGAGGTTGCTTTTAAGATAAAATGTCCACTTTTGAAAGCTGATGGCAAGCGGAGAGACAATGTTGAATGAATAAAATGATGAGGGGAAACACGTTATGAATGTCTACAGGGTATTTAGTGGCTCTTTCAGGAAAAACAGGAAACAGTTAAAGAGATGGCTTGAGTGTCAAGAGCTGAAAAAGACGAAAAAAACAAGCTGACCTAAGCATAGCCTTAGCTTTTTTATCGTCACCTTTTTCTTTTTCATTCTCCTGTTTCAACAAGCTATCCTTTACCACCAGCCCTGTCTTTCTTATATATTATATCCTCTGGTTGTCCTTTGTCTCTGACCGTTCTTGGGGGTAATTTATATTGTTAGTTTTGTGTAGAGATCGCAAATGCTACTCAGTGACAGCCAACGAAGACTTTTAATTTTTTCATTAATAACATATCTTAATTCTATAATTTATTTACACTTGCCCTTACTGAAGTTGTTTTTTTACAACAGAAAAGGTAACAGTAGCAGTCAGATACCATTTTAATTCTTTTCAGGTCATTCATTGTCAGACAGAAGCCGCACGGCACAACGTCACGCTAAAAAATAAGTTAAAGATTTCAAAATGGCTTAACTCTTTGTCCTCTGAAAGACCATGCCAACCCAACAAAATGCTTACTGCATATGAAATGTGAATGGATTCATCAAGGTGCCGTTAAAAGTCCGCGCAAGTTGATTCATTCTTCAAATTTTTTCCTCCGAGTTTTTGGTTTCAGGAAACGTATGAAGAAAACTTCCCTCATATGTCGTAATGTCTAGAGTCGTTTCTACAAGTTCCAAAAAAGCAATGTTCGGCATGTTCGTTTTTAAAAGATTACTGTAATTTCCCGAATATAACTCGCACCTTTTTTCCCCAAAATCAACTGGTAAACTCATGGTGCGCATTATAAACGGGTACATGGATGGAGACAGAAATATATATGTATTACATATATATATATAAACCGATTTTTTTTCATTGACACGGCCACGTTGTGTTGAAGAAACGTATGCGGCCACCCGTTGCCGACCATTACGGTACGTGACGTCACCGTTTTGTTTCGGTAATACTTCACTCTAATCGGCCGAATGATTTCGTCCGTGTTATATTCTGCCTTTTTCACTCTTCATAAAGCACAGAATTTAGTTTCTTGAACTCATTTGAGTCGACGTTTATTGCAGCTCCGCAATTCGGACCATAACAAATGTAAGGACACACACTTCCTGTGTCCGTCAACTATATCGGTCCCTCGGGAAACTCAAACCCAAATAACAATAGTTCCTTTTGTTACTCTCCTGCTGACAGCTATGAGCTCTCACGGATTTCCGACTTACGTTCTCACTTTCATTTTACCGTATCAATCCATGGAAGAAACATTTATTCATCATGAGGAAACGAGCAACTTATACAGCAGCCTTTATAAGAAAAGTCACATCTGTTTTGTTTTCTCCTAGATTCTGGTAAGTTGGAGAAGTTGTCAAATCATATTATTACCGTAAATATTGTCAGTTCACGTTAATGTTTTGAACTACCAATGTGCTATGCTTGAGCTGTGTTTCACCAGTCAGTAAAATGACATCTCTGTATCTGTACACAAGCTCTGTTTTCTTGTATTCTTCTATTTATTGGTGCTAAAATTAGGGTGCGCGTTATAAACGGGTACAATAATTTTCCCTAGATTTTACAAGTAAATTTGGGGTGCGCATTATACACGGGTGCGCCTTATATTCGGGAAATTACGGTACCTGAGAAAAGTAGCAGAAATTACACAGCTTCTATGCGAGGGCGGGTCTATAACCTTCCACTTCCGCTTTGCTTCCTCTTTACGATGCGACGTCACGGTCTAAAAATAGCATTCGTGCGGTACGCTATTGATGCTCAGTTGCGCTCTCACCACTTGGAAAATAACAAATAGAAGCATATGCTGTGGCGCTGCGTATATTTCCTGGAAGCTGCAACCAGGAGTGCTTGTGCATAACAGTGGCGATCCTGGAAGTGGTGACAGTTTTGGCAGGCAGAAATGTCATAGAAAAAAACTGATCACGCGCCTCTTTGACTGGGGGTACCACGCAGGTCACTTTTTGGGTTTTAATTTTCCTCTACGAATTTTATATACTTATGTTCGGTCGGCATTGAGTTCGGAAGGGCCAGCCCCGCAGCTGGCTCAACGGAGACAACGCGGGAGACGAGCTCTGTAAAACAACGTTCATATCCGCGTCATCTGCGATGGGAGGACCACAAATGGGCACTGAATTAAAGCATATTATTGCGATGTAGTGGAAAAGAAAAGAGGAGCAGGACTGCCACGTCGTGATTGTCCACCTCCATTGTTCACGATGCCGTCATGCCGCATTAAAAATGACGACGGCATAACGTCACTTCCTTAGTATCCGATTGTTGTACGGAGAGGGTAGTCCATATTAAACGACGTATAATATTACCCGCCTACATTATCGGTCTAACAACTAATCTGGAAAATGGGCATACTAGTGTAGCCGACATGCCGTGTAGTCCAACTAATTACATGATTAAGGCCATTACCCGTCCTAGTGTAGACGTAGCCCATAGCAAAGCAAAATTGAAGATGAGATCTTGTTCATGTCTCATTTACATCTCTGAGAAATGAATCAGCAATAATCGAGACCAGAGTGGTTTTCTCAGTTTTCTCAAATTTGTCTCATGAGAAGTAAGTCTCATAGTGAGCATTACATGAGAAGGTCTTGAGAATAGTTCTACTGGCACGATTTTTCAATAAAGTCTCACAGTTGTCTCCTTTCAAGATCTCACCAAGAGACAACTATAAGTACTTGTGACGATCTCAAATGTGTCTCAATTTTATCTCCTTACTTGTACCCCTTTCCCACTGGCCAAAAAACCCATGTCAACCCACTAACAATCGGCTTTTGGTGGCAGTGGGAAAGGTGCAGCGACCCACCTCGACCTGTGTCATTCAACCCGCCAAGCGACCTGTGTTAAAATCACCTCGGCTCTGATCGTCATGCAGTGTGAAAGCAAAACCCCGGGTCAACAGTCAACCCCCTAATCTACGTGGTGACGTAGGCTCTTACGTGATGCGTCATAACTCCTTTCAATTTCAAACCAAAATTCACGTCGCCTACGTTGCCTCAGCACAAGCAGAGTGTTGATCCTTTGCTGCATTTTGACCATTTTGAGGGCAGTAAAAAGCACGAAAACAGAGAACACAAACGGAAAGGAGGCTTCCATGTTGCTCTGCATTGTTTACTTCCTTGAACTGAATAAATTCGGTCGCACTTGTCGACGCGCACCATAGCGTGGTGACGTCACGTAACCTTATGCACGGCGGAGGAGGGGTGGGGGGTTGGACGGGTGAAAAAAAGAAAAAAAAGACACGGCTTTTTTTTTTGTCAATGGGATTGGTGCCAAATGCCAATTGCTAGTGGGTTGCATCGGCTTGGAAAAAATGCGCGTTGAGCCAGTAGTTTCAGTGGGAAAGGGGCATTGGAGTCTTGGATCTTAGTAATGTCACAGTAAAAGATATGGATGAGCAAAGTATTTTATTTCTTCAACTTGCCTCAAAGGTGCCTCTTCTACTGATCTCGCGGAGCAATCTTATATTGTGCCAGTCACAAATATTTCTCAATTTGATCTCCTTCCAGTCTGCAATTGCTCATTTTGGGTTTTCAAGATTCTTTCATTGTAAGAAAGAGTAGTGTCTGCTCTGACATGTCCAAGCACATCTTAATTCACCTCATGCCAAAATCCGAGAAAATATTATAACTAGTCAAATAATTAAATAACATCTGGTTCATTTGGTTCATCTTGTTCAATGTAAAAATTCGAGATGTGACCGAAAATTTGGCACCGAAAACTATCCGCCGCTACAAATGCATTATTGGTTTTTGGTTTCGAAGACCGAAAGTTTACCACAAAATAGTGTGAAGAACCTTAGTCCTCTTATTTTATGACGTAATCAAAACAGGCAACATGCTGGCTGACGATGTCTCGCTAAAACTACTGGCTCAAAGGCAACTTGTCTGCAATTTGGAAGTTTTTATTGAAATATCAAAGAAATATATATATGGCGGAAAACAAAGACAAGACTGAAAAAGCAGCTACTGCTCTTGCACTCTTCTTGAAAAGAAACTGCTATATTTTAAGCCAAAACAACTTTTGTGTTTGATAGAACAATATGTCTATATGCTGCCATAGCAGATTCATGGCGCACTACGCTTCCGAACTATTTTTAATTTGTCCGTTTTACCCTGAAAACCCCCGTTTACAGACGTCGCGCAAGCGCTTTTGTTTCAACCTAGCCATAAAAAGAAGGTAAGTAATTATATTTTTTATTCAAAATGTCTGTCATTTTAGCTTAGAATCATTAATTGATGTTTAATATTTATTAAAAAAAACACTTTAAAAAATCATTCACTCGCATATTTTAAATTTTTAAACAAATTACGTCACAATGAAAAATTTGGCATCTGTAAAAAAAGTCAAGGATATCTACCTCATAACTACCACTTAATTGTATTTTTTTTGTTACTGTCGCATTTCCCCCGACATGTTAGATGATAAATAATCGAGCCAAACAAAAAAAATTAAAAAATAACGTTTAAAAGGGTAACTATATGAAAAAGAAAATCTCAACCACTCCTTGTTTTCTGTGATTTCTGCATCGCGACCCTTGTTATATTACCATGTTTCACCCATAAAATAAAATAAAAAATCCAACTGTGGCCATTCAAAGCTGTGTCTTGACACTCAGTGATACATGCTACATGGAGTTTTTGGATCGAAACAAGGTAAGTACGCGATAATATCTCGTTAAAATCCTGGCGTCTTTAATTCTGCTCTCACGTGTTCTCGCCTCCAATTAGAGTTTTGCTGTTGAAAATTTTTTTTCTAAATGCCTTCTTGTGCTCCTTGCTCAAAATTTTTGTTCCCCCAGAAAAGTGAGATTTTAAGCTTTCCAATGGTGTATCACGCATGCATTTCGGACAATTTTGAAAGTTGGCCAAATTGGGGGTCTCAGAGCGGAACTTCAAGGTAACTGAGTGTTTTCCGCCATATATATTATTAAATGAACCAAAATATAATACATTTTCTTCATCGCCGCTACATGCACTTTCTGAAGTTGCTTTCCATTGATGTGCCGCATCACATCGAGCACAGTGCATCGAGCCCGTGCGTGGCTCAGTGGTAGAGAAGTCGATCCCCAACTCAGAGGTTGTGAGTTCACCTCTCTGTCCTGCTGAATGCATCTAAGGCTACGTTCATACTGCAGGTCTTAATGCACGATTCCAATTTTTTGTCATATCTGTTTTTTTGGCGTGCCCGTTCAGACTGCCTTTGTCCATTGAGACCATTCAAGTATTACGCATGCGCACTAATTCGCAGTCCGACAAGCGCTGAGCAAGATGACCCGCATGCGCAGAAGCATCAAAACAAATGACCACACATGCTGGCTGTCATCCGTCATTCCAGGGATATCATATTTTGCTTTTTAAAAAGAGGATACAAATAACAGACATAAATAATCCCAGTTTAGGTTTATATTCAAAGTATATGGATCAACAGCATGCACGCACTGTCACACACACATACGCGCAGTTTGGCCCGTCTCTTGGCCGTGTAAGCAATGTTGAAATATTGCAGACAGACAGAAGAGCAGACAGAAAACCGATCATTCTCAGGCTTATCCTCAACCCATTTTTATTTTTTTTATGACTGTTGTCAAGTCCGACTCTTCCTAAAAAGCCGTGTTCAAGGCAAGCTAGGTGCTAATAACGCACAACTGCACTGCTACCGTGGCGTCTCTCTCGCTTTTTGATGACGTAATTGCTGCATGAATTCCGATTTGAGAGACTGGACAGTACAGACCGCCGTGACAGTCTGTAAAAATGTGGGCCAGATTGGATTCGAACTACATATGAAAGTGACCCCGATCGGATTTGAAATGGTGCAGTTCTATGCGACTTGTCACGTTCAGACCGTCAAGTTAATGCCTCACTCGAGTCGGAAAAACACGAAAAAATCGGATTCGTGCATTAAGACCTGTAGTATGAACGTGGCTTAAGTATCCTTGAGCAAGACACTGAACCCCACGTTGTTGTGTCACCAGCGGGTAGATGAGGATATAGTGTCAAAGCACTTTGAGTGCCTGAAAGGTGTGGTACAGGTGTAACTCCATTTTTAATGAAGAGAATTTCTCTTCTAAAATATTGCTCAAATCTGGTTTTCTCAAATCAATCTCCTTTGTCTCAGTGATGTCTTTGCTCATTTTGACTCATCACTTGCTCCTAAGGGTACCCTTAGGAGCACAAACTCAGAAACAAGCAGAGAATGAGATAAATTTGAGATGATCAAATTCGTCTCATGAGACGAGCGTAAGCAACAAATCAGTAGCAAATTTTTGCTATGGGACCCTTAAACTGTGTTCTGGCATTACAGATTGTCATGTGTTTATTTAAAGACAGACTTACAAAACCTAAAAGGTGTTTGTATAAAGCATTATGTAATGACTTTTAATTGCTTTTGTTACGAAACGCAGCAGGAAACGAATTATAACCTTTGTACACTAACACAACCGGTAAACTGAGTTTTGCACCATTTGACATGTGCATTAAGTTCTATACGCATCTGTTTTAAGTGTGCTTGGTGTGGTTTACTGGCTCTTTCCTGCTGACTTACTTTTTCGCACCCCACTTTTGTGAAGGGCGTGTCGGGGGATGGGACGCCATCCTCCCGCTTAATTTGCACGGTCACCTTGTTGTAAAATGGGGGAAGGGGCGGCATTCTCAGTGGGGGTTCTCTGGCTACTAATCTCACTGTGACTCCCACAGTCTTTATATTCCATGTAATGTCTCTGCTTCTGTTGGTGGAAATGGAATGTTCTGTAGGTATTCTGTGTGGTTTACGGAGCCCCTCGGTGGTGTGCTCAGGTTACAGTTGGAAGCAAGGCTGCACGTGGGACCCGCAAAAACAAAGCACCCCCCTTCCGTGCTTCTTGGAAGGAGGGGTACGTTGTTGCTGTGGAAACAGACAGCCCTACCCCCATCCCAGAGCAGATGGTGATGCTGTGGATATGGCGGGATCGGGGATTTACTCAACAGAAAATTGACAAGATTGGTGAGCCTTTAGTTCACAACAATGTAAAGCTGCATCAAACAATTACTTGAGTCAATGAATCTGTTGATTTTTTTTCCTTTTAATCGATGAATTTGGTTAAGAAAAAAAAAGTTTTGAATTTACAGTCCCTTTTTTTGAAAAAGATATTTTGAAGTTGACACTACAACAATGTACTGGAAAGTAGGCAAATATGATGTTTGCAAATATGTTATTTTAATTCAACATTATGATAACTAATTTGCGTTCTATGAACTCGGAGAACATGAGAGAATGAATTGTGATGTTTTTGACATTTTTAGTTTAAAGGCGTTAAGGAAATTATTCATCAATGATTAAAATAGTTGGTAATAAAGGTAACCGTTGATTTGTTGTGTATTAATTAACCTTCAAGTGGATTTAATCCGTAGAAAAGAAACAACTCCATTTCGTCATCAAATGTCCGGTAAAGTTTATCCACTTTGATTTATGACCCGAAGTGGAGGCCAAGTGACTTTTTTGTTTTTTCTGCGTCTTAGCTTCACTTTCAAAGGAAGTTTGTCCTCACGTGAGGACAAATTGAGTCTTTAAAAAGTGGAAGAGCAGACACTTGAAGGCACAGGAAGTGTGTTTATTGAACACAGGCAGCCACTGTAGCCCCCTCAGGGCCCTCCCTATCTTTGCATCTTGCAACACATCGCATTACATGAAGACTTTTCCTTCTGTTTGCAGATAAGCTCATGCAAGAATGAATCAAGTTTAGGTGAGAAGAATTTGAAGCTAGGAGAAACTTTAAAAATTTCCGATGCCACCCATAATGGTTTTAATTATATACACATAAACACAGTTGGCTGTGCGTGTACGCGATATGTTACTCAACCCCTCCAGCTGTCCACATCTGGTACGGAGGTTTTGCAACATTGCACCACAGCTTGTTTTCTCTCTCAGAGCCGTTTAAAACAAGTAAACATTGACATAATTGCCTCATTAAAGTGGAAATATTGCGGAAAAAAAGTTTTTTTTCCAAGTCTATTGCGTGGATGAAAAAATATTTTTGTCTTTTAATATCCTGCCAACTAATCAGGTGTTAAATGAAATGATTATTTGTTTTAACTTGCGAGTGCAGAGCTGAGATTCGAGCGCTTTATGGTGGCAGTGAACTGAACTAAATTAGCTTCATAATTGGCAGCAGTTTAGCAAATAGTCAATATTTAATCAAAAATGTCACTCGCAGTTCAACTTTAAGATAAAACGCACCATAAAACAATAGAACTACAGCTTGTATTTTTGACCCCCACCCCACCTAAAAAAAAAAAAAACTGCATCGCTAGCCTGATGCCAAAATGAATTGAAAATCCCACTGCTATTGTATACCAATATGTGTAAACAGATAATATAACAGTACATATATTTTTCATTCACTATGAAAAAATACATTACAAATACATACTAATACCTCCACAGTACTGCATCCTTGTGTCCAGCACGCTAAATGGATGCAGCATTAGATAAGGATGCACAGTTTGATAACTGTCAAGGCACCACAGTAAAGGTGTGAAAGCTGTTTGTGTTCAGATACCTGCTTATTATAGCGACACTTGGTAACTTCTCCGTTTTGGTCGATTTTAGAGACGCCGGTGGACAAACGCGGTAGTGTTTTGCCTCAAGGAAGACTGCGTTTCCCATGAGGACCAGCGCACACCCGCGCAGTGTCGTAAAATCATCAATCAATCAAAAATCTATCTCCCGGTTGCCTGCAGATGGATTAAACAACAAATCTGTTTCCAGCGGCTGTGTGAAGGATGAATAGTAATAAGCAGCAAAAAAGCACCTAATTTACTCCAAATGTAAACATTGGTCTCATGTGTGACGTAGGGACGAGGTTTGTTGCAGTCAGTGACGTTTCCACAGGTAAATATTCGGTTATCAGTGTACACATGATGGCGCCACTAATGCAGAATTTGCACATCTTCACTTTGGACGCAGTTTTTAAAAAAACCCTCGTTTAAATGTGCTTGTGCGTGTGGATGATAGGCAAAACCGTAGAAAAGGTTCTTCTTTTGCCAAATACCCTGCTACGTGTAGCCATAGCCTTAGTGGTATTGTAGCAAGGCAAGTAACAAAGCAAGCAAGAGACTTCAATCCCTCTTTAATCTCTTTGTTCTTTTTCTTTTACACAACATTTTAGGATGCCCTTCATTGCAATATCCAAGTGCACCCCCTAGCGTTCACTTCATTTCACAACACAACATTGATTTAAATTTTTTTTTTTTTTTTTTAAATTGAAAACCCAAACCCGATCCTTTTCACCCGATCTGATCCTCTGAAGAATGGCGCAATCAGCCCGATTTCCGATCACATGATCAAATCTCTACCTACTATTACTTGTTACTAGTGGTTTGGACTTTTAGGATTGCTTGTTTTTAAATTAGTTTAGTATCATAAATAACTAATTAATGTTGATATTCCAACAAATTGTGTTGTCTGTGTTCTTTGTGGATTATATGTGTGGCTATTTTAAATTGTCTAGGAGAGCCAATTAGAGACATCTTGTGGATTTATGGAATCGTGTAATGTAGCAAGTCAGTGCAAATTGGGCGCCATCTGCTGTCCAAAATGTGACTTGCATGAACAGGTCTATTTTTGGTGACAATGTCGGTAGAAATATAAAATTTTGATTGGAAGTTTTATGTTGTTTTGATCCTTATTTCATACAGCAATATTTTTTTACAGCTTCACATTTCGTCATTGTCAGACAGATCCTAAGCAACTGAATTGGATAGTTAAAAAAAAAAAAAAAAAAAAAAAAAAAAAAAACAAAGGAAGTATCTTTAGGTTTCCAAAACCAACATTTCATATTGCTAAAGCTCTGCTCGCACAATTTATGGAACGACAACTTTTGCTGTAGCATTCAATAAACAAAATAAGTTAAACAATGCTTTCTGTTTTTTTGTTCTTCTGTAAACATAAAAAAAAAGAAAAGAAAAGACAAGCATTGCCCAATATATTGTAATGTGCCTTCGCCGTATTGAGTCGTATACAGTGTTGTTAATAACAGAGTCAGAGTATAACGGCGTCACTAACGGCGTTATTTTTTTCAGTAGTGAGTAATCTAATTAATTACTTTTCTCATCTTTGCAACGCCATTACCGTTACTGAGTATGTAAAGGCGTGCGTTACTATGTGTTACTACGTTGGTTAAATGACGCGAGAAAAGTGAGAGATGCAGACTCACAGTGAAAGCAGAGCGGGAGTAGGGAGGAGGAAAGGGAGCTGTGACGCCGTTGCAAACGCGATGCTCTGGGTAGCTCTAATAAGACCTGACTGTAGCTGATAGCCTACAAACTACGCCCACATGATGCTCCGATAGATATCACATGTATAGAGAACAGATTCGAAATGATAGGCTCGTTGGCGTTAGTAGACCCATCCACCCAGGCAGCCATCTTAAAGCAGTAGACTTCTCAGGATGGCTCTGTTGTAGAGAAACTTCCTAGCGAACCTAAGGAATTTTTTATCTGAAATACTCATAAATTGGCAAAATGTTGACTTAAATCTATCTTTAAATGATGAAAGAGTTTTAAAACTTTCACATGTCAAAAGTAGACAGAAAGGAACTAATGCAATAATGAGAGCAATTTTAACAACTTTGACGGTTGATTCACAACATTAAATGACTTCCAAACATAGCAAAGGTTACTATCTAGTTATTGCAATATCTGCAATACCCCTGTGTCTAGTTAAGTTTAGGGTAAAGAGTCGGGCTAGGGCGAATTGTGCCAAAAACTCTTTGAACTTCACATAGTGTGACCTATGTTTTTTTTTTTCTTGGAATGAAAAAATAAAACATGAAAAGTAACACCAGTTCCTTTGTTAAGTAACTAATTACTCTTACATTCAGTTAACTGAGTTACTAACTCCATTACGTTTTGGGAGAAGTCATTTGTAACTGCTATTAATTACTTTTTCAAAATAAGATTAACAACACTGGTAATAAGGTAATGAATCCAGTTGCAGCTAAACAATAGCATACAGTACATAGCAACCACCCGAACTCGTCAGCGCGTCACGCTAGTGCGGGAAAGCCGAGCAGATGTTTATTCTGTATATACTGGTAGATAGAGGTGTGCAAAATTTCCGATTCTTAGATTATTCGCGATTCGGCCGTGGAAGATTCGAGAACGATTCACAAACATCCAAATTCCGATTATTGAAATATGCCAAGTAAAGCGGAAGTACAACACACTCAGCGCGCCGCGCGGTCTTCGGGACGGAACGGAGCGGGAGTAGCTAAACATTATGCTTCTCATTAACCGGCCCCTCGAGTAATGCCAACGCTCAACTCACGGCTCTAGCTCAACTCGTGCCACGAGATAGAAAAACACAACAACATACCTGCCTGCTGCCGAAAAGCTGCTACAAGTACAGCTAAGCTACATAATGTTACGGTAGATATCATTTATATAGGACTAGATGGATTATAGACTCGGTAGCGGTAGCAGCACATCTGCAAAAAGCTAGATGCGGGCGTTAGTAAACGGCCGCCATCTTAAAGCAGTAAACTTCCCTGCAATGCTGTTGTAGCGAACCTTCCAAGCAAACCTAATTAACTTTTTATTTAAAATACTCCTAAATCGGTAAAATATTGACTTGAATCTATCTTTAAAATAGTTTTAAAACTTTCACATGTCAAAAGTAGACAAAAGGGAAATTATGGAATAACGGGAGCAATTTTAACAACTTTAACGGTTGATTCACAACATTAAATTAATTGAATTTAGTTTAAAGCTGCTGATACAGAATGGGGACTGGAGTTTTTTTATTTAATGTTATTTTTGTATATTTGTTTACTGCTATATCTTAACTTGATACTGAAATAGTAGTTTGGTTTAGCCTGAGAGTATTTTTGAACAATTTTGGAACTAATGTACAAAACTTTATTTAAAAAAAAAAAAAAAAAAAAAAAAAAAAAAAAAAAAGGAGGGGGGTGCATCAATAATCGTTTTATAATAGAATCGGAGCCTCTGAATCGTAATCGAATCGTTAGGTGCCCAAAGATTCCCAGCTCTACTGGTAGACTCATTTTTCTCCTCCTCAGACAAACGTTTTGTCTCTTTTGTTGCTCTGCCATCTTAACAGAATTTGTGTGAGAGCGTCTGCATTAACTTCTTACTCCTGTCTTTATAAAGAATGGGGAAAGTCGGAAGTGACGATTTTCCAGACGAAAACATTTTTAGTACCTGTCAACTAAACCTAGACGAAACTTTTATGAGATTTCGAACTAAAAACTAGACGAAGATGAACATATTTTGAAATGAATCAAATCTGACTAAGACTAAAAAGTATGTTCCTCAAAAAGACTAAGACAAAAATTAAAAGGGCTGCCACAAACAACACTGAGCTGAGAGTATCGATGAATAATGTGATGAATAGTTGCTCATTATAACCTTGAAAGTGTTGTGATTTGATTTGATTCCGCTGCTAGCATAAAGCACTTGTATGTTTGATTGACGGCTTGTTTGAGGAAAAACCTGTTTTTTTGGATCACTCTCATCTCAAGGAACCACTTTATTAGCATTTCAATCCGGTTCTTTTAGAGATTATTTGCCTGTAGCAATCAACCTACCTCAGAAGAACTGTGCCAAAGAGTAAATAAAAGGCGTAGGCAGCAAGCCTGAGAGAAACCAAGAAGAATTATTGATTCAGCAAGTAGCGCAGCTCACCCCTGACTGATGGGACAATATTTTTAAGCAGCCATCAGGGACTGCGGATGAAATAAATGGAATTGAAAGAGAGTTGCGGTAGAAAACAATTGGATTGGAAAATACAGTAACATCAAAACTGAGTTAAAAAAACAAAAACAAAAACATGGATTACAACCATTTTATCAGAGGACATGACACAGAAGAAGCCTTGTCTTTCTTGTACTGCACATCTGTTTACCCCATTTGGCCTCGCCCTGTCATATCTAAGCAGTGAGATCATGACATCAGATGGGTTTGGGGTGTCCCTCAGTTCTAAGATACTTTTTTTCCTGGGAGAATTCTGTGCGTATTGGTAAAAATGACATTCCCTTTCCTAGCAGACAGACCGGGAATTGAGCTGGTGAATCATAGAATTTGTCAAGCCTAGAAAATATGAATGAACACATGACTAACTGTCTTCACAAATTGGTGTTTGAATCCAACAATGTAGCAGCCACAGCAGGGAGGAAACTAAAACTTATGCGTAGATCCCTGGTCTGGGGAAGAAAAAAAAACATAATTCTGTCTAACATGGTTCACAGTAACCCATGTCAAAAAGTCCCCTACAGCATAATATACGTGGACCAAGGCCGTAGGTTTTCAAAGGGACGGTAGGGAGTAGGTAGGGACATAACACTACAAACTTTTCAGCAAGCTTAAATTGTCCCCACCAATGTTTAAGCAATCTCATTTGCATTATATAATGAATTCTGTTATATAGGTCATATAGATTGTCTTCCTGTATGTTGTAAGGATAGAATTGACCCAACCATTATTAAGTGAATTATTTTCATTATGTTCAGACTTACAGTACATTCATCACTTTTCACTTGCTGAATATGACAGTCCATTGGCTGATGGACTCCCCCCGACACACACACGCGCACTCATAGCCCCGACAGAAATACAACATGTCGACAACACGCCGCCTCCTTCGCTACCTTCAAAGGGGAGGGATATTAGAAGTTTTTTTCAGCCACCAGCAGCCACTATAGCTTTCATATTTTATGTTGAGTTTGGCTACGCTTATGGACAAAAGCAGGAGTGTTTTACCTGAAGGATGGCTCAATTTTTGTTTATCATTGTTACTCCCCGAACAAGACGTTTTTTCAGTTATATTTAATTTCTTTATTTAGACAGACAATTTTGAGTGGCAAATGTTTATTTTTGGTATTTCTGGATAGTTAAGATATTATTAACAAGTTTGTATTGTTGTTATTGAAAGTTAGTATAAATCAATAAAGATTAATTTTGCATCTATTTAGCCTATCAGTTAATTAGGTTCATATTAGGGCTGCAGCTATCGATTATTTTAGCAGTCGATTAATCGATGAACTAGGTAGTTCGAATAATCGGGTAATCGGATAAGGAACATAAAAAATTAAAATACCTGAGCTGAGCTTCAAACGGTATAAAAAAAAAATAAATTAGGATCTATGTACAACAAAAGAACAGTTGGCTAACATACATAGCAACATAGCAAAAGTCTGCTAGCTTAAATGCTATAAAATGCTAACATTTTTTTTACAATGCTCTTAACAAATAGTTCAGACTCATATTCCCACAAAAAACGGCTAAATATGCCTATAAACTAAATTATGAATGCATAAAAAACATTAGCTCAAACAAAAACTTAGCTTACGTTGGTCTTAACAGGGAGCAGTTGGATTCAGCCATGTGAAATGAGGCATACCAGAGGGCAGAGTATCCACTCTAATCAATAAAACTAAATGCAAACATTTTCAAAATAAACCATTACAACGCCACTTAAACGAATACTCGAAGCAATAAAATTTAATTTGAATATTTTTTTCTAATCGAATACTCGAGTTAATCGATTAATCGTTGCAGCACTAGTTCATATTAATGAGAAATGTAGCCCCGACCCCCGTTCACTCAATCTGTTTGTTCGTATTAATGTCCCGTCCCCAATAAAAAGTGTATATGCAGATTATGCATTTATATATCGTCCCTACCAATGTTAAGACCAAACCTACGCCCTTGACATGGACCAACTCCCAGCCTGCAGAAAAACAAAAATGACTCAAAATATCCAACAGTCAAAAAATTTAATGACTAGAATCGTACCCCTGCCCTCATCATTACCCTTCAATATTTGCAATTGTCTCAGTGAAGACGCTACTTGCCCACTCGTGACATAAAATCTCTTTTGGCAGTAAATACCACCAAATTATTTCACTTGCTTTTGAAGGCAGATGGGGATTTTGCAAACCAATCGCTGTTGATAGAATTTCCACAAATGCTCAAAGGAGTGTGAAGATGAGGCACCAAAGAATAAACCAGGGGTCACCTACTGGTGGACCACGGTCCTAATCCGGACCCAGACACATTTTTGAACCTCCGAGAATTTTTAATAAAGACAGAAATGTTCTTTCCGTACGACCTTTTTGAATAGACGAACGCTAGGGCAGCTATGACTGTGTCACTATCCTTGGAGAACAAGCACAAATGGGTACCTCACGATGGGATACGATTTGCAATACAAGGCTCACGATAAAGAGTATCTCCCAATATGGCCAGGAAATCATTCTAGGTACAACTGATAACCAGAAAAACAAGCTGTTTTCAACCTTCTGCTGTGAATTTCAGTAGACTTCCAACCCGTTTGAAGTGGGAGGATGGCAGTGAGTGAATCAATCCCACTTCAAGCGAATCGGACATCTGTGGCCGTCAATAGCAGCCAATGAGTTAATTTTAGGTCATTTCAGGTAATTTCCTTTTGACTTTCGGTCACTTCCTGTTGATTCAAGGGCATTTCTGTTGATTTGGAGGCATTTACGATCACTTCCTGTTGATTTGGGTTACTGAACAAGAAGTGACACAGGAATGTCCCCAAATAAATGGGCAATGACTCAAAATCAACAGGAAGTGAAAGTTCTCTTCATTTGAAAATACAGATAATGCACACCCCCTTCTAGTACCCCGTTACCCCCCATGCATTATAGATTTGCATCTAAGCACATTCTTTAACTTCTAAACTACTTTGTTGTTAAGTTTCAGGCCAAAATTTGATCGAGATCTCAGTTTACTATTCCAGTTCTTCAATGTCACAATGATGTTACAGTGCATAAATTATGCCTGATGAGTGTGGAGACAGCCGATGTTTTGAACAATATTTCCGCGCTCTTGAGGAAATCAATTGTGTTATATCAAAAACTTATGTAGGATATCCAAAGACGACATTAACGTGTGTAATTTCACAGTGTGACCGAAGAGAAGGATTGTAGCAGGATGTGTTTTCCTAGCATGACCTCGATATGGTGACCAAGGTGGCCAGATGGAAAAGACATCCTCTTCTGGATCATCCAAATGCTTCTAGCGAACCGCAGACGGGCCTGGAATGGGCCAAAATACCAGCAACAGTGTGTGAAAAGCTTGTGAAGAGTTACAGAAAACGCTTGGCCTCCGTTATTGCCAACATAGGGTACATAACAAACTATTAAGATGAACTTTTGGCATTGACCAAATACTTATTTTCCACCATGATTTGCAAATAAATTCTTTAAAAATCAAACAATGTGATTTTCTGTTTTTTTTTTTTTTTTTTCCACATATTCTGTCTCTCAT
Organism: Corythoichthys intestinalis; assembly: GCF_030265065.1. Taxonomy (NCBI): domain Eukaryota; kingdom Metazoa; phylum Chordata; class Actinopteri; order Syngnathiformes; family Syngnathidae; genus Corythoichthys; species Corythoichthys intestinalis. The sequence goes on from NC_080406.1 coordinate 18,674,672, forward strand.
GGTTGAGGTTTACCCATGTTGACAATTACAGGCCTCTCTAATATTTTCAAGCGGGAAAACTTGCACAATTAGTGGTTGACTAACTACTTATTTGCCCCACTGTAGCTTTAAAGCAGATTGTTTATCTGCTGACCACATTAGTCACGTAGTGCATTTAAACCACCCTTATTCAATATTACTACGTTTAAGTATTTTTGTAAGGCATCTTTAGTATGTTTTGTCTGTATGCATCGAAACAAAACAACCTGAGAGCGCACGGTAGTACTTTGCATGTGAAATTTGCTTTTAGTGCGACGTTTCGCCAGTGTAGCACATTTTGGCAGAACACCGGTTTTGTCCTACTCTCGTCTTGTCTCATCCCGTCTTTCCTGCTATTTTGCTTTTCCTGCTCATTTTGTGAAATATCGACAGTGCTGTCATGCTCAATAATGTTCGTCTCTGGTTCAAATTGAAAGGGCTGAACAGATGACATGTTTATGTCGCCAGAGTCAACCTCTGGAAGCCCGGCAGTGTAACCCGGTGGCGTCACCGCCCTGCGACGTCAACAACAATGGCAACCAACTAATTCTACAAATTGTATAAAAACGAAAACATCAAGAGGGGGTTTAATATCTAATCATTTTAAGTCATAATAACGTTAATCTTTTAAGAACTACAAGTCTTTCTATCTGTGGTTCCCTTTAAAGGAAAAAAAACCCACATGGAACTATTTAAGAGGTTTCATTCTATCCAGAAAAGAGGGGAAAAGCGATGCTTGTCCTGATCCTCCAGACCTTTGTTTATTCCGCAAGCAGCTGCTAAATATTGTTTGTTCACATTCCAGCACATCGAGTGCGTCCAAGTAGAGCAACGGCCGTTTAGTATCCCACTGCATAGAGACTCTGAGAATGGGTTTGAGCTGGCACGCTGATACACGCCCAAAGTAGTCATAGCTTGAAACAAAATAAATCATCTGGCTGAATAACACAGGTTTGACTACCAGTCAAGAAAAACAAATTGTACGCATTAAGTAGTTGTGCATTTTTTTCCATTACATTATACATACAGTAAATCTTTTATTTACGATTTGAACTCAAACAACCACCAGTGTGCTACTACAGGCTGAAGGCTCCCCCTACCCGGCTAACTCATAACCTACAGTGACAATTCCACAGCAAAAAGTCCACAATTATTAATCAGCCCTGAAACAAACCAAAAAAATTTTAAGCTGGACTTCAAAGTTAGTGTCCACAAGAAGAGAAACAACAACTAGTTGAGAGATTACATGAAAGGCCGTCAGCCTGTAAAAACCTTTGACGAGGAACATAGTGGCTCAGGATTTAGAGTATGTTCCATTGTACTAAACTGCTGGCCAAAAGTATTGGCACCCTTGCAATTCTGCCAGATAATGCTCAATTTTTCACAGAAAATGATTGCAATTACAAATGCTTTTGTAGTGATATCTTCATATATTTTGCTTGCAATGAAAAAGCACAAAAGAGAATAATTTTTTTTTTATCATTATATTTTACACAAAACTCCAAAAATGGGCCGGACGAAAGTATTGGCACTCTCAGCCTAACATTGTAGCACAACCTATAGACAAAATAACTGCAAACAACCACTTCCGGTATCCATCAAAAAGATTCTTACAATGCTCTGCTGGAATTTTAGACCATTCTTCTTTGGCCAACTGCTCCAGGTCTCTGAGATTTGAAGGGTGCCTTCTCCAAGCTGCCATTTTCAGATCTTTCCACAGGTGTTCTATGGGATTCAGGTCTGTACTCATTGCTGGCCCCTTTAGAAGTCTCCTAGTTCTTCCTCTCAACCCATTTTCTAGTGCTTTTTGAAGTGTAATTCGGGTCATTGTCCTACTGGAAGACCCGTGACCTCTGAGGGTGACCCAGCTTTCTCACACTGGGCCCTATATTATGCTGCAAAATTTGTTGGTAGTCTTCAGACTTCATAATGCCATGCACACAGTCAAGCAGTCCAGTGCCAGAGGCAGCAAAGCAACCCCAAAACATGACGGAACCTCCGCCATGTTTGACTGTGGGGACCGTGTTCTTTTCTTTGAAGGCCTCGTTTTTTTTTTCATGTAAACTCGACTTGATGCCTTTTCCCAAAAAGCTCTATTTTTGTCTCACCTGACCAGTGAACATTCTTCCAAAACCGTTTTGGGATTTCTCAGGTAAGTTTTGGCAAACTCCAGCCTGTTTTTTTTTTGCCTGGCACGGCCAGACTGTTCTCCCTGTATTTTTCAAACACTGAGAGAAAAGTCTGGGACCCAGCCCATTAACGGCCTCTCGAGCAGGTGCAAAATCAATCGACAAATCAGATTCGTTTATTTGCGTGACGTGTTCTTAATGAGCAACGTAACTCTTGCGCGTCGGAAGTCGTCTCCACAACAACACAGATGGTGAACAGGAGAGCCGAGAATATGTCCCAATCCACGGTAAAATCAGTTTTAAATTACCAAAAACACATCGACACGAGTCATTGACAACAGTCTGTCTCACGCTAGCCATGTTGAATAAACTCCGCTCTCCTCGTATGTTTCCTTTCGCGCGCAAGTCCCTCGTCCTGCCCTCGTCGTTTTACTAACGTCACGTCTGCCCGTGGCTGATTGGTCCACTCCGCTGTCTGTTTGCGATGGCTTGCTCCGCCCTGAAAATTGTATCCGCTGAATGGTGGCCAGACTCAATAGCTGGAACAGCGGTGAGTCTGGTGTACCAGGTAAGGTGTTTTTTTATGTCTCCGGGTCAGGAGTGCAAGTCCTACAATAGTCCCTTTTTATTCAGACGCTGACGGATAGTACGGGTTGACACTGTTGCACCCTTGGACTGCAGGACAGCTTGAACTTGTTTGGATGTTAGTCAAGGTTCTTTATCCACCATCCGCACAATCTTTCATTGAAGTCTCTCATTAATTTTTCTTTTCCGTCCACATCCACTGAGGTTAGCCACAGTGCCATGGGCTTTACAGTCACTGCGCACGGTAGACACGGGAACATTCAGGTCTTTGGAGATGGACTTGTCGCCTTGAAATTGGCTATGCGTCCTCACAATTTTGTTTTCAAGTCATCAGAGAGTTCTTTGGTTTTCTTTCTTTTCTCCATGGTGTTGGTTGGTGTTATACTTGTATAGCGCTTTTCCACCTTTCAAGGTGCTCAAAGCGCTTTACACTACATCGCCATCTACCTGCTCAATGTGGTCCACACAAGGACACAGGACAGAGGTTGAGTCAACTTTAATCAATTTTAACTGGCTGCACGTGTGATTTATTTATTGCCACCACCTGTTATGTGCCACACCTAAGTAACAGGTGCTGTTAATTACAGTAATTAGAGAAGCATCACATGATTTTTCAAAGCATACCAATACTTTTGTCCGGCCCATTTTTTTGAGTTTTGTGTAAAATGATAATAATATTAAGGCTGTCAAAATTATCGCGTTAACGGGCGGTAATTAATTTCACATTAAAATATTTGACGCAATTAACGCACAAATGCCCCACTCAGACAGATTTAAATGAAAGTACAGTGAAATGCTTGTTAATTGTGTTTATGGAGTTTTGCTGCCCTCTGCTGGCGCTTGGGTGCGACTGATTTTATAGGCTTCAGCACCCATGAGCATTGTGTAAGTAATTATTGACATCAACAATGGCGGGCTACTGGTTTATTTTTTGATTGAAAATTTTACGAATTTTATTAAAAGGAAAACATTAAGAGGGGTTTTAATATAAAGTTTCTATAACTGGTACTAACATTTTTCTTTTAAGAACTACAAGTCTTTCTATCCATGGATCGCTTTAACAGAATGTTAATATTGTTAATGCCATCTTGTTGATTTATTGTTATAATAAACAAATACAGTCCTTATGTACCGTATTTTGAATGTATATATCCATCTTGTGTCTTATCTTTCCATTTCAACAATAATTTACAGAAAAATATGGTATATTTTACAGATGGTTTGAATTGCGATTAATTGCGATTAATTACTTTTTAAGCTGTAATTAACTCGATTCAAAATTTAGGGCTGTCAGAAATCATTATCAGAAATAAATTAGGGCTGTCAAATGATTAAAATTTTTAATCGAGTTAATTACAGCTTAAAAATTAATTAATCGTAATTAATCGCAATTAATCGCAATTCAAACCATCTATAAAATATGCCATATTTTTCTGTAAATTATATATATTCTGTAAAATAAATTGTTGGAATGGAAAGATAAGACACAAGATGGATATATACAGTAGGGAGAACAAGTATTTGATACACTGCCAATGGGAAAATCCATTGGCAGTGTATCAAATACTTGTTCTCCCCACTGTACATTCAACATACGGTACATAAGGACTGTAGTGGGCATTTCACTCTACTGTCATTTAAATCTGTTTATGCTGTCCTCACTCCGAAGCGTCTACTTTTTCCAAAGCTAGACAGCTAGTGAACGACGCCTTAAAAATCAGACTTCTTCGTTTTTCATCTGATTTATTATTAAAATAGCCTCAAACCATTGTCCTCTTTCGACTGTCATAAAACTACAAAAAACAAGTACACAAGCATTGCATTAGCAACAACGTTAGCTTAGCACGCTATACAGGTTCACTAAACATAAACAAAAAGCGTCTCACACAAAAAATAGAACATTTCGCTAACTAACATAATATGTACATTCTTTACAACAACCATACTTACGGACAAATCTTGTCCAAGGATCATATAAGCACAACATTACAACGTAGGCTTCAGCCCGTGACGTCGTGCAGCCATATGAACTGGCAAGAAGAAAAAAAAACCATGTCGCAAAGCGACCACAAGAGTTCGCTGTTGTGCTGCAGCACAAAAAGCCTTGCTGTAAAACTTACCAAAAGGCAGAATACTGTCTGAGCGGGACATGTGCGTTAATTGCGTCAAATATTTTAACGTGATTAATTTAAAAAATTAATTACCGCGCGTTAACGCGATAATTTTGACAGCCCTAATATATATATATATATATATATATATATATATATATATATATATATACTGGACTGTCTCAGGAAATTAGAATACACAATATTCTAATTTTTTGAGACAGTCCTGTGTATATATACAGGACTGTCTCAGGAAATTAGAATACACAATATTCTAATTTCCTGAGACAGTCAGGAAATTAGAATATTATATAACATTTTTTTTTTTTTACATTCTCTTTTGTGTTTTTTCACTGCAAGCAAAATAAACAAAGATATTACTACCAAAGCATTTGTAATTGCAATCATTTTCTGGGAGAAATAGAGCATTATCTGACAGAATTGCAGGGGTGCCAATACTTTTGGCCAGCAGTGTATATTTGATTTCTACCAATATATAAACAATAACACTGAGCTGTTTCCAAAATTTTAGCGTTTTTACTTGAGAAAACACTTATGATGGTCCGTATTTCCAATATATTAGTGTTTTTACTTGGAAAAAGACTGAAAATATTGAACTTTCACTTGCAATAACGCATTTAATGATCTGTGTCTACCCCCCTCCCAAAAAAAGGTTTTTACTGGCAAAAGTGCTTTTGATATCTGCTTTTCCAAAACATTTTCATTATTTTACTTACAAATAATACCATGCCTTTGATATCTTAAAGAGAGGCCAGTATTGATTTGCTTGTATTTTAAAACAGTCTATTGTTTGCTGTAAAGCTGGTGTTCTCCAAAACATCTTTGTTGGAACCATTCTCTGTTGCATTTTTGCGTTACTTGAGAACAGTTTTATTTGCATTAATTAAAAACAGTCTTATGTATAGGAATAATGCTGGAATTTTCCAACACAACCATGTTGAGATCCAATTTTTGTCAACATTTTAACACCTCTTACATTCAACAGAAAGGTCTGTTTTCTAAACTGTTTTTATTAAAAAACATTGTTTAAGCAGTAATACACAAAAGTAATACACAAAAGTAAGTAAAAGTCAATTTGCATATGTTTCTGTTTGAAATCTGACACATTGTTCAACTACAGCATAGAAGACCGACTGTGTTGTTTGTTGTTTCGCGCAACGCGTGACGGACTGCTCAAGGCAAAGAATGTAGCCACCACAAAATTGTATTATTGGTGGTTGACCGCAGTTTTAACGGTCATCATTCATGCACTGACTGCAGGCGTTATGATCAGTCAGCATTTTAAATGAATGAGTTCGTAGGCACTTGGGCAATTCTCACACGGAAAAAGACAAACTAAACTTTTGGGGTCATCACCGTGCCTACTTGCTTAACTTCTCATTTTTATGACGTCCTGTCTTTGCAACTTCATGAAAAAATGCTTAGTGTGCATTTACATTGTGCAAAATTTGAAGTGTTCAAAGATTGCATAAAATAGAAAAAAAATACTAAGTGCTGCTTCCTTGAGTGAAAATGCTTTGTTATTGTCTACTGTGATCTACAAAATATTCGCTTGTGGGATTTCTATGAATGCCAGCCACAATCTACTTTACCAACTGGGAAATTGGTTTCACTTGTGAATAACCGCAATATGATTTCTATATGGTTACAGTGATTTCATGCGTGCATGCGTGATAAAACTCCACCACGAGATAACATTCTTATTCTGAAGGCTTGAAGAAAGTCACACATTCCGTGACGTTTGAAATTGGAGCTTCTCTAAAGCATTGAAGACTAACCTTGTCACAAAGATGACTATCAGCTTATTGGCCAATTTACAAAAATGGAAAACAAGAGTTTTTTAGGGCTCAATAAATTACCTGATTAATCAACATTCATTTGTGCAGCCATGTTCGCTCCACCTGTGAACCAATTAGCAGAACATATGTACACATACAGTATGGAGAATAGTGGTGTGCAATTCTGCATGTTTTGGCATCGATCTGGTCCAAATGACTACATGGTTCATCAGATTGCTGAGAATAATTTTTTATGACCTTGGCGTGCTTTTGTGATGATTCATTTTGGAAAATATTCAATCCTAGGGCAGCATTAGAGCAAGATTTCTTGGTAAATAGAAAATATTTAAGCAACAATTAATAGCAATTCTTAGCTAGTATCGATCGGATCTGGTATCGATGTTTTGATGAAACTGGCCCTGGTAATTAACAGCAAACAAGACTGTAAGAGTTGCATGCCCCAAGTCAAAGCTATGTTTTTGGATGGATTTACTTTTCTAAAGCTGCGTGTTAAATGTAATTGGTTCCGAAAGCAAATGCCACAGCAGTGATGTGGAAGTATTTTGGAGCCAGATGAATCGAGTGGGCCAACAAAAACCACCGAGAACGGCATAACAAAACTAGTAACACGACAAACCTTAAAACGTCCTCAAACTAGCAACAAAAAACACGACTGGAGCTGCAAGACATGGCATTAAAAACATCTTCATGCTAGTTTCTGAGAAAATTCATTGTTTCACCCTAAAAATGTTCTTTTTTCATTTGTTTCTACCGATCCTGTTGAACTGCTTAGATGAGGGTAAATGAAGTCTGAGTGCTGTTATACTGTAGTCTGAACCAGTGGTTTTTGTCAACCCTTTTAATTTTTGTTTTAGTCATATTTTAGTCATTTCTTCGTCCAATTTTAGTCGACGAAATCTCATACAAATTTCGTCTAGATTTAGTCGACAGTTACTCAAAATCTTTTCGTCTGTAAAATGCAAACTCAAAGTTTTAGTCCAAAAATAAATAAAGGTTTCCAACAATTTCGAATGATCATAGACAGACGAGCACATATTGTAGGTCTACAAGGACAATGCCAATTAAAATTGTGATGATAATACACACTCAGCAGGAAAAGTAGTACATTATTTTCAATTAAAGCTACCTAGAATATGTGAAAAAACAAGCTGTCGGAGCATTTAAGATCGTCTATACCAGGGGTATAATGTTGAAAGAGCCATATTCGCCCATAATAACAAAAATCAAATATGTCTGGAGCTGCAAAAAATTAAAAGCCTTATAGAAGCATTAAAATGAAGGCAATACATGTTGTATGTATCTATTTTCACCTACTATCAAAATGACTAAGTTGGCTATAAATACATAATGAGCCTTCATGATTAAATGTTTATTTTCCTTGTAGTGCATTCTATAGAGAATGACACACCACGTGACTAATTGTTGTTGTACGATGCTGCCTCAAGTTTCTTTGTTACAATATTAATGAATTATGTTTAATTGCTTTGATGAAATTAAAGAAATGCAATAAAGAAATCCGAGCTTTGACGTCATTTTTATTTTGAAGATTCGAAAACAACAACAAAATAGAATGTGCATAACGTGCCCCTTATCTGAGCAACAAAAATAGTGTAACAAAACGCAGTCTGCGTTTATAAAAAAGAAAACAGCACCCTTTTGCAAAGGTAAAGTACAGTGCCTTGCAAAAGTATTCGGCCCCATTGAATATTGCAACCTTTCGCCACATTTCAGGCTTCAAACATAAAGATATGAAATTTAATTTTTTTGTCAAGAATCAACAACAAGTGGGACACAATCGTGAAGTGGAACAACATTAATTGGATAATTTAAACTTTTTTAACAAATAAAAAACTGAAAAGTGGGGCGTGCAATATTATTCGGCCCCTTTACTTTCAGTGCAGCAAACTCACTCCAGAAGTTCAGTGAGGATCTCTGAATGATCCAATGTTGTCCTAAATGACCGATGATGATAAATAGAATCCACCTGTGTGTAATCAAGTCTCCGTATAAATGCACCTGCTCTGTGATAGTCTCAGGGTTCTGTTTAAAGTGCAGAGAGCATTATGAAAACCAAGGAACACACCAGGCAGGTCCGAGATACTGTTGTGGAGAAGTTTAAAGCCGGATTTGGATACAAAAAGATTTCCCAAGCTTTAAACATCTCAAGGAGCACTGTGCAAGCCATCATATTGAAATGGAAGGAGCATCAGACCACTGCAAATCTACCAAGACCCGGCCGTCCTTCCAAACTTTCTTCTCAAACAAGGAGAAAACTGATCAGAGATGCAGCCAAGAGGCCCATGATCACTCTGGATGAACTGCAGAGATCTACAGCTGAGGTAGGAGAGTCTGTCCATAGGACAACAATCAGTCGTACACTGCACAAATCTGGCCTTTACGGAAGAGTGGCAAGAAGAAAGCCATTTCTCAAAGATATCCATAAAAAGTCTCGTTTAAAGTTTGCCACAAGCCACCTGGGAGACACACCAAACATGTGGAAGAAGGTGCTCTGGTCAGATGAAACCAAAATTGAACTTTTTGGCCACAATGCAAAACGATATGTTTGGCGTAAAAGCAACACAGCTCATCACCCTGAACACACCATCCCCACTGTCAAACATGGTGGTGGCAGCATCATGGTTTGGGCCTGCTTTTCTTCAGCAGGGACAGGGAAGATGGTTAAAATTGACGGGAAGATGGATGCAGCCAAATACAGGAACATTCTGGAAGAAAACCTGTTGGTATCTGCACAAGACCTGAGACTGGGACGGATATTTATCTTCCAACAGGACAATGATCCAAAACATAAAGCCAAATCTACAATAGGATGGTTCAAAAATAAACGTATCCAGGTGTTAGAATGGCCAAGTCAAAGTCCAGACCTGAATCCAATCGAGAATCTGTGAAAAGAGCTGAAGACTGCTGTTCACAAACACTCTCCATCCAACCTCACTGAGCTCGAGCTGTTTTGCAAGGAAGAATGGGCAAGAATGTCAGTCTCTTGATGTGCAAAACTGATAGAAACATACCCCAAGCGACTTGCAGCTGTAATTGGAGCAAAAGGTGGCGCTACAAAGTATTAACGCAAGGGGGCCGAATAATATTGCACGCCACACTTTTCAGTTTTTTATTTGTTAAAAAAGGTTTAAATTATCCAATAAATTTTGTTCCACTTCACGATTGTGTCCCACTTGTTGTTGATTCTTGACAAAAAATTAAAATGTTATATCTTTATGTTTGAAGCCTGAAATGTGGCGAAAGGTTGCAAGGTTCAAGGGGGCCGAATACTTTTGCAAGGCACTGTATATAATCGGAGTTCACGTGCCTGCATAAAAGCGCAGGGTGTTCAATATCGATCACATCACACGACTCATCGCAGGTATGCTGCCGCTGAACTAATGTCCTTGATTTGCTGATCTGTGATTTGCCTATGACATTTTTATGGCCCTTTCCTTTACTGTCTTAGTGCGAGAGGCATTTATTTGATTTTCTGTATTATCTCGGTTTTGTTTTTGAAGTCTGCAAATAGGTGTTCTGAATTAAAAAAACACGGCTCATTTCACCGCTGTATATACGTAGCCACCGGTTTGTTTTCAACAGCCACCCTGCTGATAGAAATGTGCATCGCAGGCTATAGCGCAGATCTTCATTGGCAGAAATGTTGAAATGTAATGTTTATCCTACACATTTTTACAGCATTAGAAAACATTAAGATTGTTTGTGTCATGTTTGTCCTCCTACAGAAACCGTGTTCAAACAAAAATATATCTCCCTCCCCCATCTTTTTACATTTTCAAACATTTTTAACACGCTCCAGGGAGTCGCTAAGGCAGCGCTAAAGAGCCGCATGCAGCTCTCAAAACACGGGTTGCTGACCCCCGCGCTATACTTACTGAAAAGAAAAGCTAAGTGGCTCTGCTTTAGACTGGCCATAGTTTTAAGAGGACACATGGGCATTCTGAAACTAATTCTAATGGTAACACGAATGCTCCACTAATGCTACGATCACATTTAGCATCTGATGATCACTCAGCACAGACCTTTAAAGACTAAAGGAACAATGCATATTCTCTCTTGCCAAGATATGAAAACATATCTTACCATATGTTTCCAAACAAGCAAGATGAAGAGCAGCCTAGTTTGAGACACATCCTAAACTCCGATGAGGAATGTCGGCGCAGCACATCTCACATGAGTGACACAACCCAAACACTGCCACGATGCACGCTGACGTACTCCACTAACAACGTGAAAATGTGACGCATTGTAAACGTATGACAGAAACGATGCCGCATTTTCAACTTGTCGTTGTCTCGTCAGACGAAAACTGGCATTCGTCTCATTATGTCTAATCTCCCAAGCCATGTTTTTAGCTCGTCATCGTCACGAAAAAAAAAGTTTGTCGATGAAATATTTTCGTTATTGTCATTGTTGACAAAAACAACACTGGTCTGAACAGTTTTAATGTGCCGCATAGGAGTTTGATGTACTCCTATGGATTGATATACGGTTATTATTATTATTGTTGTTGTTCTCTGGACTATTGTTGTTGTATGTTAATTGTCTCATTGGTTTTGTCTGATTTTAATAGGTTTTTTGTCTATTTGCTTTATTTTTCCTATTTTCTATCTTATTACTTATGTTTTATTTCTTAGGAGAGAACAGCAACAGGAACGGGTTCAGGTGGAACAGAAAGAAAGAAAGATATAGAAGAGGAAAAGAAAAACAACAAAAAATACATTGTTAAACGCCTATGCTACCTAAGAACATAGTGGTGCTATCGTATCTACCGTAATTTCCGGACTATAAGCCGCTACTTTTTTTACCTCATTTTAAATGCTGCAGTTTATACTCCAGTGCGGCTTATTTGTCGACTTATTTGGGTGAATAGGTAACACTTTCTTTGACATCGGCGTAATAGGACTGCTATAAAACCGTCATAATTATGACATGACATTATCATTGGCATTAATGACATTATGAATTATATCACTAACTCTGTTTATGTCCAGCTCAGATCTTTTACATTCATTCAAAAGTGAGATAATTTGCCGGATGACACAAAATGACATCTGTCATAAGCATTCATTAATGCTCATGGCAGTCTCATGTCAAAATGGTGATGGTCTTATGACAGTCTTATGGCACCACTGTCAAATAAAGTGTTACCAAATACCACAACTAGCAATTAATGAAACAACTGGAACAGTAACTGAAGAAATAATTAGCACAGAACATGAATGATTGATTTGATTGTTATTTACATCTGTAGCGATGCATGTTGGACGACAACAGTGTTGACATCAGGTGGCAGCAGAGGTTAACTGTCCCCACTTCCAAGGGAGCAGTAATGGCCAAATGAGGTTTCTGGAAGCAATGAAACTTTTCAGGCATTTGGTCTTATGACAGTCTTATGATGCCGCTGTCAAATATAGTGTTACCGGTTAATATCTTTCGGTGAAAATATCCCATAATACAGTGAGGAAAGCAGTAAGAGGAGAGAAAGTAAATGTAAAATAAACGTGATTAAGTATTTTGGGGCGTACACAATTCCGGAAAAATGAGGTGGTGAACCCAGTATTATGAAAATCACGTTTAGGTTTTGATAGTTTGATATCCTACTCTATGCTACCTGATTGCTAATCCTGGCACTGACAATCTCATTTACCTGAATGCCCTAAAAAACTGTTTATTGTGACAGACCTAGTGAAAACACTTACCGGTAACTCTCTCTATTCTAAAATAAACCTGGATTATTTTAAAAAAAATAACATTCTATCCATCAGGATTATAAAGGTTGACATCGGGTATAAATCACAAGAGATGTAGAGCGAGATAAGAGACAAAGAGTGAGTTTGTTTACTGCTTTGTGAATAGAATTAGTTCTTGTCACACCTATACCGTGACACTGATTAGTGATGTGTTACTTGTTCACTCTGGCCCTGATGATTCAGCATAAAATACCAGTTTGAGCAGGCTGTTGACAGGACTCATACTTCTATTTCCTCTTCTTGGAGTTAATTTGCCATGCTATCCCAGTAGTGGGACGCAGGCATAGGCGGAGTTTGACTTTTGGGCCAAGGGGGGCACAACATGTTGATGACCCTGAAATGCAGTGTCAGCAATAAAAGTAACTTACAAGAATATTTATAACAATAAGTTGAAAATGAGTGTTTTTTTTTTGTTTCCCATTGTTCTTGAGGTGAATTCTTAATGAGGCTGCTTAGGACAGCTATACTTTTCGCCAAGATCATCATCCAGTCAATACGGTATGCCCGCTGGCGTCATGCCAATGTAGTTACCCCCGTCAAAAATTGTATCCCCTGGGCGGAGTCACTGCACTGCCTTGATTTGCTTGATTTCTGTGTTTTGGTGTTATAGTTATCTAAGAGGTTTTAAAAAATGGCCCATCCATCAAAAAAAAAAAAAAAAACTGTTGTATGACGTAAAATACAGTGGGGTAAATAAGTATTTAGTCAGCTAATTGTGCAAGTTCTACCACTTGAAAAGATTAGAGAGGCCTGTAATGGGTAAACCTCAACCATGAGAGACAGAATGTGGAAAATAAAACCAAAAAAATCACATTGTTTGATTTTTAAAGAATTTATTTGCAAATCATGGTGGAAAATAAGTATTTGGTCAATACCAAAAGTTCATCTCAATACTTTGTTATGTACCCTTTGTTGGCAATAACGGAGGCCAAACGTTTTCTGTAACTCTTCACAAGCTTTTCACCCACTGTTGCTGGTATTTTGGCCCATTCCGCCATGCAGATCTCCTCTAGAGCGGTGATGTTTTGGGGCTGCCGTTGGGCAACACGGACTTTCAACTCCCTCCACAGATTTTCTATGGGGTTGACATCTGGAGACTGGTTAGGCCACTCCAGAACCTTGAAATGCTTCTTACGAAGCCACCCTTTTGTTTGCCTGGCTGTGTGTTTGGGATCATTGTCATGCTGAAAGACCCAGCCACGTCTCATCTTCAATGCTTTTGCTGATGGAAGGAGATTTTCACTCAAAATCTCTCCATACATGGCCCCATTCATTCTTTCCTTTACACAGATCAGTCGTCCTGGTCCCTTTGCAGAAAAACAGCCCCAAAGCATGATGTTTTCACCCCCATGCTTCACAGTGGGTATGGTGTTCTTCGGATGCAATTCAGTATTCTTTCTCCTCCAAACACGAGAACCTGTGTTCCTACCAAAAAGTTCTATTTTGGTTTCATCTGACCATAACACATTGTCCCAGTCCTCTTCTGGATCATCCAAATACTCTCTAGCAAACCGGAGACGGGCCTGGACGTGTACTTTCTTCAGCTTTCTTCAGATTCAATCTTCTCAGCCTGGTGCAGGTCTACAATTTTGTCTCTGGTGTCCTTCGACAGCTCTTTGGTCTTGGCCATAGTGGAGTTTGGAGTGTGACAGACTGAGGTTGTGGACAGGTGTCTTTTATACCGATAATGAGCTAAAGAGTTAAATTATACCGATAAAGAGTTATTTTCCACTCTAATTTGGAAATAAATTATTTAAAAATCAAACAATGTGATTTTCTGTTTTTTTTCCCCACATTCTGTCTTTCATGGTTGAGGTTTACCCATGTTGACAATTACAGGCCTCTCTATTTTGTTCAAGTAGGAGAACTTGCACAATTGGTGGTTGACTAAATACTTATCTGCCCCACTGTACATACTGAACGTAAAAAAAGGCAAAGTTTTACTGTTTTACTTGTAGGATGACCTACAACTGTTATTACTGTAATTCAAGTCCTGTATGGAATTTCTCCAATTTAATAAACATCACTGTGCAAAATATTTAACTGTGGTTCTTTTCTGGCTTCAATTAACTGTTTAAGTTGACATAACTCATGACTAATGTGTGTGTGTGCGCTCCTGCTGCTGGGGGATACAATTTTCAAAGGGGTTGGCAAGACACCGGTGGCAGCTCAATTGTACGATTAGCGTCTTTAGTGGGGCAAATTGAAACTCCGCTCACCATTTTTGCGGTGCTCTCTGGCATTTCATGGTCGCCATTTTCAATCCTTGGCTCTTGCTCAGTAGTTGTTGTCACTTTTGAAAGCTTAGGTTTGAAAAAATTACGTATATCCATCTTGCCTCTTCGGTCCTCGGGTGGTTTTGGCCAAGCAAAGCAAATGACCGTCTAAGATGCTAGTCACAAGGGTTTTAATTATTATTTTTTGTTATTTTTTTGTTTTGATATGGTAAAAAGGGTGAAAAATGCTCAAATGTTGTCACTTCATTATGTCATTTGACTTAAGAGACCAATAAACAAAGTTCCCCCCCCAAAAAAACGATGCTAGTCACATGATCTGCTCGAAAAATAATTTTGACCCATTATAAAAATATCTTTTTTTGTTCATTTCATTAATTTTTTTTTTTTTTTTTATTGCTTTACAACTTTTACAGACAATATTTTACCAGAAAACTAAAAAATATCCTACATAGAAAGTCAATTAGATGCAATGACACTTTTTGGCCACCAGGGTGGTGATGGTTTTTCTTCATCAGTGACGTACTAAATATGGCCACTCCTCCACTGGACCCAAATGTTCATACGTTTATATGTATATGGCGGAAAACATAGACAACAATGAAAAAGCAGTTTCTGCTCTCGCACTCCTCTTTAAAAGAAACTGCTGTATTTTAAGCCAAAACAACTGTTGTGTTTGATAGAACAATATGTTTATATGCTGCCATAGCAGATTCATGGCGCATGAAGCCCGCAAACTATTTTTAATTTGCCCGTTTTACCCTGAAAACCCCAGTTTACAGACGTCGCGCAATCGCTTTTGTTTCAACCCAGCCATAAAACGAAGGTAATTAATTATATTTATTATTCAAAATGTCTGTCATTTTTAGTTCAGAATCATTAATTGATGTCTAATATTTCGTTTAAAAAAAAAAAAACGACTTTAAAAAAATTATTCACTCGCATATTTTAACTTTTAAACAAATTACGTCACAATGAAAAAAATGGTGTCTGTAAAAAAGTCACAGATATTTACCTCATAACTGTCGCTTAATTGTATTTTTTTTTTTGTTTCTGTCGCATTTTTCCGAAATGTTAGATGATAAATAATTGATCCAAACAAAGAAAAATTGGGGAAAAAAACATTTAAAAAGGTAAATATATGAAAAAGGAAATCTCGACCACTCCTTGATGTCTGCGATTTCTGCATCGCGACCCTTGTTATATGACCACGTTTCACCCATAAAATCCCCCAAAATCCAGCTGTGTCTTGACACTCAGTGATACATGCTACACTAAGTTTTTGGATCGAAACAAGGTAAATACACGATAATATCTCGTTAAAGTTATGGCGTCTGTAATTCTGCTCTCACGTTCTCTCACATCCAGATAGGGTTTTGCTGTTTAAAAAAATTTTTTTTTTTTAAATTGCCCTTCTGTTCAAAACTTTTCTTCCCCCAGAAAATTGAGATTTTAAGCTTTCCAATGATGTATCACACGTGCATATTGGACAATTTTGAAAGTTGGCTAAATTGGGGGTCTCAGAACGGAACTTCAAGTCATCTGAGTGTTTTCCACCATATATTGTTAAACGTTGATTTTGGCGGGATCAGTATGCTGCTACTTGGCACTGCTGACCTACAGGAGACATCGTCATGGCCTACATTTTTCTGACTGTCCAGGTACTGTTTGTGTGTATGTGTGTTGTTTTTGTTTTGTATGTACAGGATAGGTCCTTTTTTTTGTTTTTGTTTGTTTGTTTGTTTGTTTGTTTGTTTCATGGGGTACTGTCCTCTCATACATTATGGTCACACAGGTTGTGAGTTTAATCCCATTGCTGAGGATGTATGCCAAATTTAACTTCTGTGAGTGGAAAACAATAAAAATAATGTTTTTTTGTTGTTGTTTTTTTTTAATTGACCGGCAACTGTACCCGGTTTCTTTCATCAAAAGCAATTGGAAAGTCAATTTTTTAAAATTGAGACCACAAAATCCACATTACGTGTATCGTAAAAAGACTAAATCTATGCAATATCTTTAATTGTTTGATTTATATCACTGGTTTCTTTTAGCGGCATTTAATCTTCAGCTCATTAAAAGCGTTATCGTTTTTGGGCTGTCTATTGTTTCGGTGCTAAAGCTGTCATAAACATAATGACCATTAATTTAGTGACAATAAAGCGTGCAAAATAGCAAAGTTTAGCTCACGACCAAGAAAGTCAATGATATTGCAAATCAATTCAGCCATAACCAACTTTTATAGCAAAAAAGTACATATAATTTCTTGCCTCCATCCTATAAATACTTTATTATCCAATCTTTGCATCCGTCGTAAGGTTACAAAAGCCTGTTGTGTTGGCGTATTTGAGAAGAATGCCAACAACCTCCGGGGTCTAAAGAGGAGGTTTGTTAAAGTCACACTGATACCTTTTTGCTTTTCTCCCTTTACAAGCAGTCTTCTGTTTTGGACGGAGAAACACACCACTACACATTTCCATGGCTCCGTTCTGCATGTGTTATTTTAGCGCTAGACTGGGAGCCTGGAAAATAACACAGTCAGCAAACTTGGTTGACCATGATTGAGACTTACTTTGGGAACACAAGTGCAGAGGATCAAGTTTTGGGGGACAAATCAAAGCGGGTGTAATGTAAGCCGATGAGTTCGTCCTCGTTACACCTTCTTCTGAATGAAGGACTGGAAAATGAGCCTACCACTTGACGCAATTGCATACATGGGAATAATGGCACCGTGGGTGAGCTGGAGGCTATTCCAGAAGACTTTTGACCAGAGAAGTGGGAAACGCCCTGGATTAGTTGCCTACCACTTCTAAGGCACATATAGACAAACAAGCATTCATTTAAACCAATGGAGAATTTAATGAAAAGCTTTGATTGCATCACTAAGTTTAAAACATTTGCATTTAATCTTTAAGAGCTGGAAAATGGATAGTTTTTATTTTCATTTTATATGCAATACAGTTGAATGGAATCTAGGGCTGTCCCAAACGATTACCGTAATTTTCGGACTATAAGCCGCTACTTTTTTCCTTCATTTTGAATCCTGCGGCTTAGAGTCCAGTGTGGCTTATTTTTTTATTTATTTGGGTTCATAGGTAACACTTTATTTGACATCGGCGTATAAGACTGTCATAAGACCGTCATAACTATGACATGACACTATCATGGGCATTACTGAATGCTTATGACAGATGTCATTAAGTGTCGTCTGGCAAATTATGTCAATAACTCCATTTATGTCCAGATCACCCATTCAAAAGTGAGATAATTTGCCGGATAACACTAAATGACATGTGTTATAAGTATTCATTAATGCTCATGACAGTGTCATGTCATAATTATGATTGTCTAATGAGCCTTATGGTGCCATTGTCAAATAAAGTGTTACCAAATACCATACCTAGCAATTAATGAAACAACTGGAACAGTAACTGAAGAAATAATTAGCACAGAACATGAATTGTTATTGTTATTTACATCTGTAGCACTGCAATGCATGTTAAGAGGCATGTTAGACAACAACAGTGTTGACAGCAGGTGGCAGCAGAGGTTGACTGTCTCCCCCAAGGGAGCAGTGATGGCCATATGTGACGCTTCTTGAAGCAATGAAGATTTGCAGCCAATTGGTTTAAAATGTCATGGTCGTTCATTTGGTCTTATGATAGTTGTATGATGCCGCTGTAAAATAAAGTGTTATCGGTTAATATTTTTGTTGTAAATATGAGCTTTATACTGCGCAAACTTTTTTTTTTTTTAACTAATCTTGCAATTAAATTTTTGTTGACGATTATTAATTTACAAAAACATTTTGGAACACTTAAATTCTTTATTAAAGTACAAATATACACAGAGATAACAATAATAAATCTCAAACAATAGGTCAAATGCTGATGCCATTAACTAGTGCAAAAGAATGGAATGTAAACAGATTCATAACACTGTGACTTCACTTTTTCCAACAGAATTCAAAACAATTCTTACTTTCTGTTTTTGTGGTATGCCTACATTGTTCTCAGCATTAGAGTGAGCACTAGCAGAGTAGATAAATAAATGTCATGTATCACTGAAGTGCAGTACGTGAAAAAAAACTTAACGATGCACATTTATACAACGCTACGACGGAGTATTAGGGCCACATACAGAAAGTTAAAGAAAAGTACAAGATTAAAGTTGTGATATTGCTATGAGAAAAAAAGTCTTATTACGTTGGGATAATGTAGCTGTGAGCTACTACGCACTCTACCTTAGCTACCTTATGTAGCTTGGCTGTGAGCTACAACACAGCATTAGTATAAATTCTTCTGTTGATTATAATTTGATGTAAATGAAGCAAAATAATAAGGACTTTCTTATTTGTAAAACCGATTCTAAAACACAAGATGCTTTAAATATTGTTTATTTTAACAGAGGCAGCAAAGCGCTATGTAAAGTACGTAGCTGCTTATTGATCTACACTAGCCCGACATTAGCCCCTCAATACGCCATCAACACGACGCACATAAAGGCAACTTCAATTTAAAAAATGTCGTTATATGGACTTACGATCTGCCAGCTTGTTGTCTCCTGTCCTTTAAAATTATAGCTGGGTGACGGCGCTTCACGTGTTCATTCATGGCCGATGTGCTACCGTGGTATGCAAAGAGACACATGACAGTGACACCTTCCTTTGTTTCATTAAAATAAATCCATGGTTAGGCCACTCAGGTCTGCTTTTTGGGCAAATTGTCGACGGGATGTTGATCTCATCGACGCATTTACGTCTTAGACAACGTCGACTAATCGGGACGGCTCTAATGGAATCATTACTAAAGTTACAGTTTTTCTTATAAATTTATTATATTTTGCCCAAAATAGTTTGACTTTCTATAGAATTACATGGATACTATTCCCATAAATTACTAATGTTTTTCGTAAAATAAAATTATGACTATTCTTCTTGAATTTAAATTATTTCCCTTTGGTGTAAAATGTTTGACATTTGTTGCAGTGTTCCATCTTTTTTCCCTACAGCTTGTCCTGTAAACCTCGGGGGGGTTAGAATAATATCACAACTTTGTTGCATAATTTGCTCCTGTTTTTCTTGTAATAATACAACTTGTATGCTTAGGATTTTCATTTAACATTTTGACTTAATTCTTAAATTAGTCTTTTTTTTTTTTTTTTTTTTTTTTTTTTTTGGGTAGCATGGGGGACAAAACCCTCTGGGTATCCATAAACGTTATGATATTACTGCAATAGGTCTAGCCCATTGGAATTATATTTAAAAATTTGGAGTAAAAATGAGTACCGTATTTTTCGGACTATAAGTCGCACCTGAGCATAAGTCGCACCAGCCATAAAATGCCCAATGAAGAGGAAAATAACATATATATAAGTCGCACCGGAGTATAGGTCGAATTTTTGGGGGAAATCAACTTGATAAAATCCAGCACATAGAACAGATATGTCATCTTGAAAGGCAATTTAAAATAAAAATACCATAGAGAACAAAATGCTGAATAAGTGTACAGTATGATAATGTTACATGATGCATGAACAACGAAATGCGAACGTAGCCGGTATGTTAACGTAACATAGCTATTAAGAGTTATTCAGATAACTATAGCATAAATAACATGCTAACAAGTTCACCAAACCATCAGTGTCACTCCAAAACACCAAAATAACATGTGAAATGATAGTATTGGCCCGAATATAAGATGGCCCTGATTATAAGACGACACCCTCTTTTTCAAGACTCACATTTGAAAAAAGACTTTTTGAACACCAAATTAATTTTTATACAGAAAATATTTACAGTACATCTGAAACAAATAATTATAACAATATATTTGAGAGAAAAAGTGTCACGTATTAATGTTTCAGCCATTAATGTTTCATCATCTTGCATGTGTAATGTTTCAGCTAGTAATGTTTCATCATATTGCTTCACACTCATGCATCACAAAGCCCTTTATTATGTCATAAAGAATAACTGAGAACACTTTATAAGCCTCGAGCAGACAACATCCAGTGTCAGCGATTCAACATATGTCTGCATGTCAACTTGCCATTATCGCTTGACCTGATAGTTTTCCCTTGCCTGTCAACATCAATAAAATCCTGTGTCTGCGATACGCAACTGGGTCCTCCGTCTCGTACATGACAGTACGACCTGACCAGAATGGAACCAGCGTATCAACCCTCTGACCTGGACCGTTTTCACCACACGGAAGAGGAGGTCTGCCGGATGTCTGGTGACATCGCATCGTTAATCCAGATCGGCAACAAACACCACCAACAACTCCAGCGACAGCAAGATCAACTGACTCAGGTGATCCAAACTCTCACCAAACTTGCAACTCCATCGTCACCACAATCCAAAGGTCTGGGTCCAGAAGCCCCAGTTCCGGTAAACCCAGCCTTGGCTATTGACGCTCCCGAGCCCAAGATTGGAAACCCCGAACGCTTTAACGGCGATTCAACTCAGGTACGAGCCTTTCTGACAAGTTGCAAAATCCAATTTTCCCTGCAACCCCGGACCTTTTCAACCGAAGGGGCCAAAGTGGGATACGCAATCACCCACTTGACTGGTCGGGCTCGGCTTTGGGGGACAGCGGAATTTGAGAGGCAAACACCAGCTTGTAATAACTTCAATGCCTTTGCCGATGAAATGATCAAAGTGTTCGACCCGGGCTTTTCTAACTTCGAGACATCCCGCGCCCTTATGACCATACGTCAAGGCAATCAGTCAGTGTCTGAGTATTCGATTGAATTCCGAACTCTGGTGAGACGCAGCGACTGCAACATGAAAGCCGTGATCGACGCATTCCATCACAGCCTGGCAGACTACATCAAAGATGAGCTCGTCTCCTATGATCTACCCAGCACCCTTGATGAAGCCATTGCCCTTGTAACCCACATTGACCGTCGGATTCAGACCCGACGGCAAGAGAGGGGACGTCGGAACGGACCCTCTGCCTCCCAGCCTTTCCCCGTTGTTAATCGCAACCTGCCCAGCAAAAGCCAGAGCTCACCAGACGTCGGGGATATTCGGGTGAGCTCAACGTGTCTTCAGTCTCCCCCCATTCGTAAACCCTTGCTCCAAATTCGCCTCCTGCTGACTGACACCATCCATACCTTGACCGCTCTCATCGACTCTGGAGCGGAGGCCAACATCATGGATGTGGATCTGGCCCAGCAGCTCGACATTCGGCGTCACCAACTTTCCCCACCTGTTCCTGCACAAGCTCTGGATGGACATCTACTCGGCACAGTGACCCACATCTCAGCCCCAGTGACCGTGCTTCTGTCCGGAAACCACCACGAGTCCATTCAGTTCTATCTGCTCCGCTCACCAGGTCAGTCTCTCATCCTTGGTTATCTGTGGCTGCGCCAGCACAACCCTAACATAGATTGGGAAACTGGAGTAGTACGAGAATGGGGCAGGGGATGCCACCAGACCTGCCTGAAGGAGGCGGTCATACCCACCAACCCTGAACCTATCGGTCCTGTTAACCCTGAACCTGTCAGTTGTGTGTCAGATATCTCCAACGTGCCTGCCTGCTATCATGGACTCCGTGAGGTCTTTAACAAGACCAAGGCCACTTCGCTACCCCCGCACCGACTGTATGACTGCGCCATAGACCTCCTAGCCGGCACGGTGCCACCAAAGAGCCGTCTGTATTCCTTATCTGCACCAGAAAGAAGCGCCATGGAGAAGTACATTAATGAATCACTAGCTGCCAGGTTAATCCGTCCATCGTCCTCGCCTGCTGGAGCTGGATTCTTCTTTGTACCGAAGAAGGATGGCTCTCTCCGCCCATGCATAGATTACCGTGGACTCAATGACATAACCATCAAGAACCGCTACCCCCTGCCACTCATGTCATCTGCTTTTGAACTTCTCCAAGGTGTCACTGTGTTCACTAAACTGGATCTGAGGAGCGCATATCATCTGGTTCGAATGAAAGAAGGCGATGAGTGGAAGACGGCATTCAACACGCCCTCAGGACACTATGAGTACCTAGTCATGCCCTTTGGCTTAACCAACGCCCCTGCAGTATTTCAGGCCCTGGTAAATGATATCCTGCGAGACATGCTCAATATATTTGTGTTTGTGTATTTAGATGACATACTGATATTTTCCAAAACCATGTCTGACCATATTAATCACGTCCAGCAAGTTCTGCGCCGCCTCCTGGAAAACTCCCTGTTTGTCAAAGCAGAGAAATGTGAATTCCACGCCAGATCGGTATCATTTCTGGGGCAGATAGTGGCAGAGGGAAGGCTTCAGATGGACCCTCCAAAAGTGACGGCAGTTACATCCTGGCCTGTACCGGAGAACCGCAAGAAGCTGCAGCAATTCCTGGGCTTTGCCAACTTCTACAGACGATTCATCCGGAATTACAGCACAGTGGCATCTCCCCTCACTTCGCTTACCAGCACAAAGGTTCCGTTCAAATGGACTCCGGCAGCTGACAAGGCCTTCAAGACGCTTAAGGCACGCTTCACTTCTGCCCCGATCCTCCTAATGCCCGCCCCAGAGCGACAATTTGTGGTAGAGGTGGATGCGTCCGACGTGGGGGTCGGGGCAGTGCTTTCACAGCGCGCAGCATCGGACAGCAAGTTACATCCGTCCGCCTTCTACTCTCGCCGACTGTCCCCGGCAGAGCGGAATTATGACATTGGGAATCGCGAGCTGCTGGCTGTAGAACTCGCTCTGGAAGAATGGCGACATTGGCTGGAAGGATCAGCCGTGCCGTTTCTGGTGTGGACCGACCACAAGAACCTTGAATACATAAGAACAGCTCGGCGGTTGAACTCGCGGCAGGCCCGGTGGTCCCTATTCTTCACACGTTTCAACTTCACCCTCTCTTACCGCCCTGGTTCCCAGAATGCAAAGCCCGATGCCCTCTCTCGAGTATTCCAGAAGGATGAAGCACTAGTGGAGGATTCCTGCCTAGTTTCCACGCTGACCTGGGACATTGAGGAGCAGGTTAAAGAAGCCACTGCAGCCCCTGCATACCAAGTGGGCCAGAAGGTATGGCTTTCTTACCGGGATCTGCCACTCCAAGTGGAATCACGTAAACTGGCACCCAGGTTCGTTGGTCCGTTTCCCATTGAGAAGATCATCAGCCCATCAGCTATCTGACTCAAACTACCCAGGTCTATGAAGGTTCACCCAACCTTCCATGTCTCCAAACTAAAGCCAGTCCATGAAAGTCCCCTGGTCCCCAATGCAGCACCACCTCCCCCTCCTCGCCTGGTGGGCGGGGGTCTTGTCTACACAGTTTGCCGCCTGCTCAAGTCACGCCGCCGGGGCAGGGGGCTCCAATATCTGGTGGACTGGGAAGGACATGGTCCTGAGGAGAGGATGTGGGTTCCAGCTGGGCGGATTGTAGATCGGACCCTCATATCAGACTTCCACCGCCTCCATCCGGACCAACCGTCCATGCGGCGGGGTCGACCAAGAGCGGCTTGCTCTCAGCCCATGCCTACATCTGACTCTGAACCCAACCCTGTGCCATCGGTACTTGATTCCTCCACTGGCGAGGAGGAGATAGAGCCAATGCCCTCGGTCTTTAGTTTAGGCTTAAGGTAGGGTTATCAAATTTATTCCATTAACAGCGGTAATTAATTTTTTTAAAAATTGATCTCGTTAAAATATTTAACGCAATTAACGTATGCGCTGCACGACCCACTCACGCATTGTCGCGTTCAATCTGTAATTGCGCCGTTTTACCTATATATAGAGCTAAAAGGCAGCGTAAAATGAGTAGAGTGAATTTTGGCAGCCTTTGGAGCCTTTTTTTAATTGGCTAAAGCTTTACAATCCCTCTCCCATGATTAGAAATATCGTGGGAGCAATGTGGGGAAGAAAAGTAGTAATTGATCTTTTTCTTAACACCCTATGTTACTTCCCAACGCAGAGAAAATATATCAATTGGTGCCACTACGCACAGTCATGCTTGCACTTCCCAGAACAATTAAATGGCTACAGTATCATTTACTGAAAGCTCAACAAATACACTAGATGGCAATATTTAGTTACAATATACAAAGTCACATTTATCCTTTAAGAATTACAAGTCTTTCTATCTGTGGATCCCTCTCACAGAAAGAATGTTAATGATGTAAATGCCATATTGAGGATTTATTGTCATAATAAACAAATACAGTACTTATGTACTGTATGTTGAATGTATATATTCGTCTGAGTTTTATTCATTTTTTTCTTAATGCATTGCAAAAATGTATATGATCGGGAAAAATTATCGGGAATGATTGGAATTGAATCGGGAGCAAAAAAAGAAAAGCAATCGGATCGGGAAATATCGGGATCGGCAGATACTCAAACTAAAACGATCGGGATCGGATCGGGACCAAAAAAACATGATCGGAACAACCCTAGTAATAATGTTTTAATAATTTCACACATAAGTCGCTCCTGAGTATAAGTCGCACCCCCAGCCAAACTATGAAAAAAACTGCGACTTATAGTCCGAAAAATACGGTATGTAAAACTTATGTTTCTTAAACTAAATATCTGAGTTATGGCTATGAAATTTTAAGTTATTTGAGTTAAATCATGGTGCTTCGTTTCCTCATGCCATTTGGGTTGAACTAACTCATCAGGTTTCACAGTGTAGACATTATTTTGAGTCTTCAGTCAATCCAAGTTGATTTTCTGGGGGGAAAAAATAGGGTTACTTCAGGACATACAGACAATTTCGCCTTGTGAACAGAGGTCACCCACACTTCCTATGGCAACAAGTGCTATTGAGAATGTCTTCAAGTAAAGGATCTACATTAGACAAAAAAAAAAAAAAAAAAAACTCAAGAAAGGGAATCAAAATGTCTAGTGGGAGTTCCAGGAGGGTGTAGGCAGTGTCCCGAAGATTAAGATCTTCTCCTAAAGAAACAGGAGCTACTGTTCTTTCATGCAACTGAGCACACATAATATATAGCCTGGACCTTTCTGTGCTGTGTCCACAAACTTAATCTCTTGCTATCAAGCGGACAAAAACAAAGACAAACATTGTAACTTGGCTCCACAGGCGGGACTATAAGGGTGGCCTCGTTTTCAGACAAAGGAGATCTGAAAGGCAAACAGGCCGGCGTGTGTGCTGAATTGACTTCCTACTTGAAGACTGAGGAGACACGGGACAATTGGAGGCATCACAAGTGCTGTAATGAAATGAGCAAGGGCTAAAAATTCCAGTGACGTTCACGTGACGTCTCGTTGCTGTTTCTGAGGTCGGATTTAGTCACACCAAAATCACACTGTGTTCATAAAGGGTGGACCAAGTACATGGATGCCAAATGACAGAAGGATGGATGAATGATCAAATAAATCTGGGAAGGTATGATGAAGAAAAGAATAAGCAATGGATGAAAGTAAGAGTGGATTGTAAGGGATGTTAAGGTGTGAAGGAAGGAAGGAAATCAAGTATGGGAGGAAGAATGGCAAGAGGGTATGCAAGTAATGAAAGAAGGCTGAGTGAAGTGAATTGTTGGGAGGCAGTGTTGTTTTTGGCAGCCCTTTTACTTTTTCGTCTTAGTCTTTGGACGATAACACTTATTAGTCCTAGTCATATTTTAGTCATCTCAAAATGTGTTTGTCTCTGTCTAGTTTTTGTTGACAAAAACTCAAGACTAATTTCATTTAGTTTTAGTCCACGTTTGCTAAGAAAACGTTTGCTTGGCCAAAACAAGCCCTATTACTGTGGGACCATTTGACTGACAAGGAAGTGAGTAAACATCATATTTTGTATTATGTCAACTACTGGGATCATGGCACACGTTTTAATACGGAGGTGGCTAGCATTTTGTGGCTGATTGTCCACCGAGAATATCACTCGGCCGACAACCCGGCGGCTTGTTTGCACACCTCCCTCTATACTCGGCTTACTGCCCTCTTCGTGTGCCCGGTGTTCTGTCAAATTTTCAACTCCATCAGAAATTGCAACGTTGTGTTAAAAATGGCAGCGAATACAGCGATTACAAAGTAAACAATACAAACTTTCTTTAAATAAAGCATTATTTACTTAAAGTTTGATCATGGCCCGACATGTAGAAGTTCTCCTCAGACACATCCTGCTGTGTTAGCTGCACAACAACTGCACGCCGCTCTCTGTTTACGTCTTTGCCGTGTTGTAAAGCATTATTTCACGCTATATTCGTGTTGACCATGTGGCGATGTCCTCCTCCGACGTTGGCTGGTTTGTCCGGTGGTACTCTCCAGCTGCCTCCCTGGCGAGCTCTCCTGTCCGTAGCAGGGGAACGAGCTGTAACTTGCTCGCCACCGGGCGGGTTGCCGATCGGCAAAGACAATCGACCACTCCGCTGCCATGTGAAATGATCACTTGGTTCGGTTTAGCATGTCGGCTAGCTGTCAGGCCTCTTGGTTTGTTTACATTCTCCGAAGTCGAGGCAGGGAAATGACTAAAGCCTGACCCAATACGGTGGCATAAAATATCGTTCGGGAGGTGCAACAGTAAAGGTGAAGTTGACAATTTCGACCGTTAAGGAGTCATTTTGTCATGTCGTACTGAATAAATGCATTTTTATATTTCATATTCTATTAAGCACAAGACTGTTATTTGTCATGACCATACCATTTATTTAGCAATTGGGGGAAAATACTTCGATAAAAAGAATATCCTATAAAAATATTGAAGTAGAAAGACTGAAATAATGACATTTTGGGGCTCTTTTTGTCACATTTTCCTTGTTCTGAATAATTCCCCTTGAATGGGCTGAATTGTAAACCATATGAAACCATGACCCTGCCGACGTCCTCCTCCTGTTGGTGAAGCTAGAGCCCTATAATGGTAGGCGTGGCTAAACGGTGGATTAAAAGACTAATTTCTCATCATCTGTGTTTTGCCAAATTGTTGTATATAGTCGAATCGTCTCAAAATATGATTCTAATTCACATAATAATGCTATTTAAGACTTTTTAAAATCCTATCATACGCACTTTAAGAGGACGCCCGCCGTTAGCATTAGCCTAATGCTAATGCTATACTAACGCTACGAGATACATTTAGTTTGTGATCTCTGGCCAAGATAAGAAAGCAAAGCGTGTGTGCCAGCCTTGAGAGTGGTGAGTACACTGTTCTGTTGAGTGGGGAGGGGGGGCACAGTACCTCACATGAGTGACACAACCAAACTCTGCTACGATGCAGGCTAACCACACACAAAATGTCACATATTGTGAACATCTGACGGAAACTGTTGTCCATTTTCGTCTCATTCTCATCTCGTCAGATGAAAACTGGCTTTAAACTTGTTAAGTTTTAGTCTCCCAAAACACGTTTTTAGCTCATTATGATCTGGTCATTATCATGATAAAAGTTTTCTTTGACAAAATATTTTCGTTATCGTCATTGTTGACGAAAGCAACACTGTTGGGAGGGTAAATGACAGAAGGCAATAAGGATTGCATGAAGGAAAGGATTAGAGAAAGGAAGAAAGGATTGATGAGATGAAGGCTGTAAAGAAAGAAACCTGGCTGGGGTGAACAAATAAGTAGCGTGGAAGGAAAGAAGGCAGGAGGAATGAATTGAAAGGGTAAAAAAAAAGTCAAAGGATTAAAAATAAAAGAAGTGAAGTGTCTCCAGAAGGGAGGGAGGAGTGAATAATCAAAGGACTGTTCATTGCCTAATTAATTTTCTTATCCTCTGTTGACTTTTGAGTGACGAATGTACACGGAGCTGTTTTTCCACTTTCTTTTCTGTCATTTCAAAAGTTGCCCACTACCTCCCCTTAGTGGTTGAAGAAGGATTGCAACACTAAAACCCTTCAACCAAAATACAATTAGTTCAGTACTTCAAGTTCAACTTTGTTGCGTTTACACAAGCGAGTTGAATAGTTTAACGATATTAAGATATAATATAAACATTGACCTAAAAAGGTGTCTAAAAGTGTATAGCGTTAAATATAGCATCGCGTGATAAGTATATTTTGAAGCGTACGAATTACTATGCATACAATCCAACGGACGATCAAAAAAAAAAAATAGTTGTGAAGAAATTATTACCAAAACCCAGCCACCTCAAAAAAAAAACTAGAAATCTGGAGAAATTACTCTGGGTCTTTGCTGTGTGGAGATACAGATCTTAGCCCCGTCCAATTTTGTTTGGAACATTTCAGTGACAATATCAGGTCACTTCCTGTGTATTTGGGGACATTTAGGGGACACTTCCTGGTCATATCAAGTCATTTGGGGACATTTTGGGGGCGTGTCCTAGTCATATCAGGTCATTTGGGGGCGTGTCCTCGTCCTATCAGGTCATTTGGGGACATTTGGGGCACACATCTCATTGATATCTGGTCATTTCCTGTTGATTTGGGGACATTTTTTTCCCCCTTTGAAAATGAATGGGAAAATTTTCGGACATCCATGGCCGTCAATGGCATCCAAGTACATTGGCATCAACAGAATGGACAAACATGCCCGTCAATGGAATTAAACAAAGTAAATGCCATTAGAAATGAATGGGAAATTTGGACGTCCATGGCCGTCAATGGCAGCACCGTCCATCAGCGTCAATGGAATCAGGCAAGTTTGGGGGACACGTCTTATTGATATCTTGTCATTTCCTGTTGATTTGGGGACATTTATTTATTTATTTATTTTGCCATTGAAACTGAATGGGAAAAAAATTGGACACCCATGGCCGTCAATGGCATTCAAGTACATTGGCATCAACAGAATGGACAAACATGCCCGTCAATGGCATTAAACAGAGGAAATGCCATTGGAAATGAATGGGAAATTTGGACGCCCATGGCTCCTGGCCATTTCCTGTTGATTTGGGGACATTGTTTTTTTTTCTTTTTTTTTTTTCTTCTTCTGGCATTGTAAATGAATGGGGAAAAAATTGGACGTCCATCTTTTCCAAAGACCCAGAATTAATATTTCAAACGCGCCTTCCTCTGAGCACGCATACAAGTGGACGACAGTTTCTATGGTGACAGGATAGCATACCGGCTCGGGATCACGCCGCAATGTTAAACTGCTGTCGAAAGTCATTCAAGACTTTTGTACCTGTGCTAGAGACCAGCGCACAAAGAAGTTGGGGTAATTTAACATGGTAAAAAGGTCAAATTAAGTCAAACTTGAACTTTAAAAAGTATTGTTAGCACGTGCTTTTGTGTTTGGAGTGGACAAAAGTAACACTGCTAGCACTGTTGACGCATCAGTTTCCGTTTTTAATTTCAACTTAAATGTACAGCTCAGCCTTCGTGACGCCGAAACAGATAAAAATTAATCTATTTAGTGTTAATAGACATTTTATTTCAAGTCTTAAGGTAACTTGATAAACACAATCAAGAAAAATGAGGATGTTGTTTTTCTCTCAGGGGGATTTGCTGCTTTTATTTTCCAGGTAAACAAAACGTCAGGGGTCACTATAGCGACATGAAAAGCGAATACAATCACTCGCTCGAATGTTCATCCTCGTTGCACTTTGCCGCGTTTTATGGCGTAACATGTCCCGCTGCGTCGACGTCGTTCTTAAGTTTACCTATATTTGATTCGAATGAAGTGTAAACCTCACCTCGGTTGTGTTGTGGTCTACTGTAGACTAAAGGGGTCATGTTCGAGGACCTCGCTGGAGTGTGGGAGGTCGCGCTGAGCGACGGGGTCCACAGAATCGTTTTCGTACACGGGTATGCCACCGGCAAGAGGATCGTTTACGTCGACGGAAAGGTGCGTTAAGTGTTTTCCCACGGTTTAACCCTTTAACACCGGAGCCTATTTTGTTCAAATTTGCATGTCTTTGGCGTTGCCTTTATATTTCACAGGAAAAAAAATAGTTCACAATGTCCTAGTTGGGTCCCTTTTTCAGGACACCATAACCTTCATGTCTAACTGTTGTTTTCTTCACTGATCAATTATTATCACCATTATGGACCCAAAAAGACAAAATAAAATAAAATAAATAAATAATCCCAAAATCTTTTGTCAAAATTTGTAATATTGATGTCCCATTGACAACCAAACATGTTCGACGAACCGTTTTGAAGCTTGATATTACTTATTCAACTTGTTAGGATAAACATTCAACAGAAAAAAATAAGACTCAATAGTTTTATATTTGACAATTCAACACAAACAGCAGGTATGGACATAAGTGTTTGTGGCCTTTACATATACTATGGTCTAAACAGGTTATATGCAATAGACCACCAGTGAAAAATAGTGAAAAAAAAATTATTATACACTACTGGCCAAAAGTATTGGTACCCGTGCAATTCAATCAAATAATGCTCAATTTCTCTCAGAAAATGATTGCAATTACAAATACTTTGGTAGGAAATATCTTCTCTTGTTAAAGAGAATGAATTTTTTTTTTTTATTTTACACAAAACTCAAAAAAATGTGCCAGACAAAAGTATTGCCACCCTCAGCCTAAGACTTGGTAACACAACCTTTAGACCAGTGGTTCTTAACCTTGCTAAAGGTACTGAACCCCACGTGTTTCACAGGTACATTCACCGAACCCTTCAGAATTTCATAATAAAGCCATTTTATTTACGAATTCAAAACCTAGCAAGCTAACATCTAGGTGGATTCCTGTTCAAATTTCTTCCAGATTTCAAGATTTCCAATTTTCATGTCTACATTCCATTTTACTGTCGCATCCGTGAATCACATACTATTTTCATAGCGTAAAATGGCGCTATTTATTTATTTTTTTTCTACACGGTTCACAGTCTGTAGGTCCTTCCCCATCCCAAATGCCAGTTAACCTTCCACTAAGTAAACAGATTTCTCCTCCCATTAAAGGGGGTATCATTTGAAAGAAATTGAATAAAGCCTGTAAATTGACGGCAAACCAGTCCAAAACCTGGTTTCAAACGCCACTTTGCCGAGATTTAAGTTTCTTAACGGTCACCAAACCCCTGAGGCTTACTCAACGAACCCCTGGGGTTCCATTTAACCCCAGTTAAGAACCACTGCTTTGGACAAAATAACAGCGAACAACCGCTTCCGGTATCCATCAATAAGTTTCGTACAATGTTCTGCTTGAATTTTAGACCATTCTTCTTTGGCCAACTGCTCCAGGTCTCTGAGATTTAAAGGGTGCCTTCTCCAAACTGCCATTTTCAGATCTCTCTACAGGTGTTCTATGGGATTTAGGTCTGGACTCATGGCTGGCCACTTTAGAAGTCTCCAGTGCTTCCTCTCAAACAATTTTCTAGGGCTTTTTTTTAGTGTGTTTTCGGTCATTGTCCTGCTGGAAGACCCATGACCTCTGAGGGAGACCCTGCTTTCTCACAATGGGCCCTACATTATGCTGCAAAATTTGTTGTCTTCAGACTTCATAATGCCATGCACACGGTCAAGCAGTTCAGTGCCAGAGGCAGCAATCCAACCCCAAAACATCAGGGAACCTCTGCCATGTTTGACTGTGGAGACCGTGTTCTTTTCTTTGAAGGCCTCGTTTCTCTCCCCCCTGTAAACTATGCTTGATGCCTTTTCCCAAAAAGCTCTACTTTTGTCTCATCTGATCTGAGAATATTCTTCCAAAACGTTTTTGGCATTCTCAGGTAAGTTTTGGCAAACACCAGCCTGGCTTTTTTATGTCTTTGAGTCAGAAATGGAGTCTTCCTGGGTATCTTACCATAGATTCCCTTTTCATTCAGATGCCGACGGATAGTACGGGTTGACACCGTTGTACCCTCAGGCTGCAGGACAGCTTGAACTTGGATGTTAGTCGAGTTTCTTTATCCACCATCCGCACAATCTTTAGTTGAAATCTCTCGTCAATTTTTCTTTTCCTTCCCCATCTAGGGAGGTTAGCCACAGTGCGATGGGCTTTACACCTATTTAGTGCTGCAATGATTAATTGATTAACTTGAGTATTCGATTAGAAAAAAAGAATCGAATTAAAATTAGCTGCTTCGATTATTCGTTTAATTAAAGTGGCGTTGTAATGGTTTATTTTGAACGTGCTTGCATTTAGTTTTATTGATTTGGGTGGATACACTGCCTTGTAGTCTGCCTCATTTCACATGGCTGAATCCAGGTGCTCCCTGTTAAGAACAACATAAGCTAAGTTTTTGTTTGAGCTAATGTTGTTTTTTTTTTTTTTTTTAATGCATTCGTAATTTAGTTTATAGATATATTGAGCCTATTTTTGTGGGAATACATGTCTGTACCATTTGTTAAGAGCATTGTGAAAAATATATCATTTTATAGCATTTAAACTAGATCATTAATTTTTTTATACCGTTTGAGCCTCAGCTCAGGTAATTACATTTTTCTTGTTCCTCATCCGATTACTCGATGATTCAAAATAATTGTTCATCGATTAATCGACTATTAAAATAATCAATAGCTGCAGCCCTACACTTATTGATGACACTGCCCATGATAGACACAGGAACATTCAGGTCTTTGAAGATGGACTTGTAGCCTTGAGATTGCCCATGCTTCCTCACAGTTTTGCTTCTCAAGTCCTCAGACAGTACTTTGGTCTTCATTCTTTTCTCCATGCTCAATGTGGTACACACAAGGACACAGGACAGCGGTTGAGTCTACTTTAATCCATTTTAACAGGCTGCAAGTGTGATTTAGGTATTTCCACCACCTGTTATGTTCCACAGGTAAGTAACAGGTGCTGTTAATTACACAAACTAAAGAAGCATCACACAATTTTTCAAAGGTTGCAAATACTTTTGTCCGGCCCATTTCTGGAGTTTTGTGTAAAATGATAATGATTTAATTTTTCCCCCCCATTCTCTTTTGGGTTTTTTCATAGCAAACAAAATAAATGAAGATATTACTACCAAAGCATTTGTAATTGTAATCATTTTCTGGGAGAAATTGAGCATTATCTGACAGAATTGCAGGGGTGCCAATACTTTTGGCTAGCAGTGTAAATAAATATACATATCATCTAACACAAAAGGGTTTATATAGGGTATCCCTTTGTGAGGTTAGGTATTGTACCCATCACCTTATCAAAAGTATATACGTGCAATCGAGCTTCTCGACCACACACATCTATATACAAATTGAAAAGATTCATAGTGAAAAAAAAATCAAATATAACATTGAAGTAATTTAAAAAATATTGACAATAACTAGTTCAGTTCAATTTTTCAGGTATGCCACTCAGTTGCCCCTTGAACAGGACAAAGGGCCACATCACACAGCCCACTCTTCCACCGTTTGCGCTGTCACTCTTCCCAACTCGCCGACTCGTCCGAAGAAAACGACGAGAAATCTGGTCCATCCTCTTCCTCGAGTTGATGAAATAATGCATTAGCTTGCGCTAAATTTAGTTTTCAATTCATTCCGCACGTTTCAAAGTCGCTCGTTCAATCCAACCGGCCGTCGTTCGCTACCTCGCCTCCCTCTCCTCCCTCTTCTTGGGTGGTGCCTCGCTCGGCAATTTATTAAAAATGTTCACAATACGGCCGTCCTCCTTGACCTCACAATGGCTCCTGCAATATGTAGTCTTTCGTGGTGCTTTCGGTTTTGAAAAAGGACAAGAAATGATGGAAATATGGACTCAAACACATGGTCCATGCAGCGTTTTAATGCTTATTTATAAGGGCAAAAAAAATATTAATCTCAAATGACATTTTACTTGGTCGATTTACTTCAAGTAAAAACAGGCGTGGACCTCAACCTCCGCACTTTCAAATGAGACCAACGTTCGGCACTCGTGTGACGTAATTACAGCATGACAGGCTTCAAAGATGATATGCGTAATTTTGTCTCCACCGACAAGTTCGGTGTTAAAGGGTTAAAACAGTCCCCAGGTGTCTTTTTAACATGCTACTCAATTCTTCTGATTATAGATTGTTTTGAGGGAGTTGTCCTATTTCATTCCAGTTTTGTTATTGCAGGAGGTGCTGAAGCGGGTCTGGATGTTCGTGCTGGCAGGCAAGGAAACATTCAAGATGGGCAAATTGGACAGCCAAGGCACCATCATCATAAAGGACAATGGTTTAGCCTGCGAATACACTCTTGAGATCAACGGCAAGAGTCTGAAAAACATACAGAACAGGGAAGAAGTGATGAACAACTGGTTGCTCGACCTCGATATAAAGGATGCAAGGGTGGTCTTGGGTGAGCAGTTACTTCTACTATTACTACTAGAGTCATTCCTTGAGATATGAATGGCCTGACTTTCCCACTCTCCGATTTTGACCGAAATTAAGGTCACATCGGCTCTATCAGGAAGAATCATGAATGTCAAATGACCAAATCTGAAAAGGGATTTACTTTACCGTACCAAGGATAACTATAATAACTATGGGTTGATGACCTTACAGTTTGGACAAAATTATCTCTTTGGGTTTGCGTTTAAAACCACAAAGTACATTTCCTTTCCCAATTTTGACACATTTTGATACTCCTGCACCTCCAAAACTTGGCCCCATTGGGATATTAATTTCGGTTAACAGTTAGAGCAGGGCGGTAAACCGAAAATTTACCGTCACCGAAATTCTTAACGATGACCGACGTAATTTTGACCATGTCGGTAAATTCGGTAAATTAATAAAACAAGAAAACAGTCTTTTCATCCCGCTTTGATTCTGTAATGTTCGTCTATGTTCATTCCCCTTTAAGAAAGCAGTGAATGTGCTTACGTAGGGAGTCACGTGATCATCAGGAAGCCAATCAAACAAAAGCCCGGTAAGCTAACGCTAGCAGCTAACGCTACAAGCAAAACGTGATGGAGTGTGGCTTAAGGGAGGTTCACCAAACTTTCAACCGACATTTAGTAGACTCTTGGTGGCATCCAGACGGGCTTTCACCCGCTGTCCTCCTTTGTTCTCACGATTTCCGGAGATGGTGCTTTCAGTGCTTTCTACTGGTAGCCAGGCTAAAACTAGCTAGCGGCTAACGCTACAAATGAACGTTATGGAGTCGGATAGAGGCTCTAACCTGGTCGAAACGGCTGAACTTAATGAGTGGATTGGGCACGGACTGCATCTAGCAATTACTATGTGGCGTTATTTTGTATCTGTCTGTGTGTGTGATTCCTCTGATAGCTTTTGTGATGGTAAAGAATTCTGCATAAAGTACAATCCAACGGCGAAACTTATAATGACCGAGAAATGGCCCCAGCTATTTTTATTGTGCGTGCATTTATGAAAAAATGCACTGGGGGGGAAAAAAACCCTTAAACCATAAAGTAAACACTTGTATTTAATAATTATATCACAGCAGCCATTAACAATAAGTTGTCTTTTTGAAGTGTACTGTTCAAGCTGCAAGTCATTTGTGTTACAATTACATGTTTGCACAGGCATATTGATTTTGACAATGTACATTGTTCAAGTCATACACGCTGTTATAAATGTTCATACTTGAATTCTTATTGCTTACAATACATTTTTATTAGGGCTGTCAAACGATTAAAATTTTTAATCGAGTTAATTACAGCTTAAAAAATAATTAATCGTAATTAATCGCAATTCAAACCATCTATATAATATGCCATATTTTTCTCTAAATTATTGTTGGAATGGAAAGATAAGACGCAAGATGGATATATATTTTCAACATGCGGTACATAAGGACTGTATTTGTTTATTATAACAATAAATCAGTTCTAAATCAGTTATAGAAATTTTATATTAAAACCCCTCTTAATGTTTTCGTTTTAATAAAATTTGTTAAATTTTCAATCAAAAAATAAACTAGTAGCCCGCCATTGTTGATGGCAATAATTACTTACACTATAAAATCAGTCGCACCCAAACGCCAGCAGAGGGCAGCAAAACTCCGCAAAACACAATTAACAGGTGGGCCTTTCACTCTAGTGACATTTAAATATGTCTGAGCTGGGCAAGTGCGTTAATTGCGTCAAATATTTTAACGTGATTAATTAAAAAAATTAATTAACGCCAGTTAACGCGATAATTTTGACAGCCCTAATTTTTATAAATTTAATGTTTAGACTGCATGTACAATTGTTAAATACAGTATATAAAATTGAATGCTGGTAAATAAATCCACAAGAAATAGTTAATCTGTATTTGATGCATTGATTCAGATTTTCAAATTATATAACAGTCCGCTTGGGCGAATTTATCGTCATTTATCGTTATCGAGATAAATCTGCTCAATTTATCGTGATACATGTTTAAGGCCATATCGCCCAGCCCTATTAACAGTCGAGGGCAGTGTTGAAGAAAATGGCGGCCCCCCTGATTTGATGGAATTTATCAGTTAATTTTTTAATTCCACGGACAAAATCTTTACAGTATTGGACAAAAGTGAGTACACCCCTCACATTTCTGCTGATATTTAATCATATCTTTTCATGGGACAACACTAAATATATGACTCTTTAACACAGTGAAAAGTGTACATCTTATATATCAGTGCAAATTTATTGTTTCCTCAAAATAATTTAAAATACTGCATTAATTTCTGAACCACAAGTAACAAACGTGAGTACATTTTCCCTCCCCAGTGTCACATGACTCATTAGTGTTACACGATCTTAGGTGTGAACGGGTTGCAGGTTTTTTAAATTTTGGTATTACAGCTCTGACACACCCATACTAGTTCCTGAAAGTTCAACATGGCACCTTATCGCCAACAACCTTCTGCAGATCTGAGAAACAGAATTGTTACTCTACATAAACATGGCAGAGGCTATAAGATTGCCAACACCCTGAAACTGAGCTGCATCACAGAACCCAAGATCATCCAGTGGTTTAACAGGACAGGTTTCATTCAAAACAGGCCTCCCCATGGTCAGGCAAATAAATTGAGTGCACATTCTCAGTGTCACATCCAGTGGTCTTTGGAACATCGATGTAGGAGTGCTTCCAACATTGCTAAAGAGGTTGAAGGTATGGGGGGGTCAGCCTATCAATGCTTCTACCATACGCCGCACACTGGCTCATATTGGTCTACAGGGCTGCCGTAACGAGGGTTGGCCATTGTTTGAAATTGAACGATTCCGGTTTCGATTCTGATTCTTTTAAGAGGCAGGGTTAAAAAAAAAAAGAAAGAAAGAGGCAGGGTCAAAAAATTTTTTAAAGTTTAAAAATGTATTAGTTTATATTAATGTGTTAACTTCTGGATGATTTTTTACATTATATGCATTTAAAAGTAATTATTTATTATTATTATTTTATTATTAATACAATTAATATAAAATTTCTCAATTTTATGAACTTCTCACAGGGCTATTTGTAACTTGTATATAAATATCAGTGTTTGAACTTGAATGTGATGTTTTTTTTCCACAAGAAAGCACTTTCACAAAGATGTTTATTTTTCAAAAGCTCACAAAGAAAACATTTACACATTATCTTTTGCCATATATGTACCTTAGCTGGGAGCTACGACGAAGCATTAGTATAAATTCTTCTATTGATTATAATTTGAAGATCTTTTAATACTGTTGCTTTTAACGGCGGCGTCTACTGCTTTAAGATGGCGGCTGTTTACTGACGCCAGAGAGTCTGTCATTTCGCATGTAGTTCTATATACATGTGATATCGACCATAGCCTGACGTAATAATACGACTTATTCTCGTACTATTTTCCTCCATCCATCCATCCATCCATCCATCCATCCATCCATCCATCCATCCATCCATCCATCCATCCATCCATCCATCCATCCATCATCTGCTGAATCCGGGGTCGGATCGCGGGAACAGCATAAAACAGACATAATTTATTGTTTTACTTACCTTTCTAACTGGTTAGATAACTGGAGCGGCACTCAGCTATACTACTCGGCACTTGTATTCCATGAAGCCACCGTGCAGCCACCTTTGCATGATATAGTTGTGTTGCAAATGCTGCACTGAGCTGACTGGTCTTTTTTTTTGTGTGTTTTTTGTAAACTTTTGAGCGCCGCCGCACCGTGTCCATGGTTGTAGTCAAGTTGCAGTGAACAAACACGCGCTTCTTGTGGCTTGTTCTTCGTGGTTTTCGGCAGCAATTTTTTTTCGCTCGACGGTCAGGGTATTGAAACATGGAATCGAAATTTTAAAATTCGAACGGTTCCGGGACCATCAGAGTGTTAGAACCGGGTCCCACCGATGCTCGATACTCGATGCCCAACCCTAAT
The DNA here is from genome assembly GCF_030265065.1 of Corythoichthys intestinalis. Lineage (NCBI taxonomy): Eukaryota > Metazoa > Chordata > Actinopteri > Syngnathiformes > Syngnathidae > Corythoichthys > Corythoichthys intestinalis. The sequence goes on from NC_080406.1 coordinate 18,713,393, forward strand.
CGTAACAGAAGGAAGCCTCATCCAATGACAATGCACAAGAAAGCCCGCAAACATTTTGCTAAAGACAGACTAACGACATGGATTACTGGAACCATGTGCTCTGCTCTGATGAGACCTAGATGAACTTATTTGCTTCAGTTGGTGTCAAGCGTGTGTAGCAGAAACCAGGTGATAGGTACAAAGACAAGTGTGTGTTGCCTACAGTCAAGCTGGTTGGTGTGAGTGTTATGGTCTGGGGCTGCATTAGTGATACCGGCATTGGGAAGCTACAGTTTATTAGGGGAAACATGAATGCCAACTGTACTGTGACATACTGAAGCTGGGCATGATCCCCTCTCTCAGGAAATTGGGCCACAGGTCAGTATTCCAACAACATGACAATCATGCCAAACACACCTCCAAGATAACCACTTCCTTTCTATGGAGTCTGAGGATAAATGTGATGGATTGGCCAGGCATGTCCCCTGACTGAAACCCTATTAAACACCTTTTAGGTATCTTCAATTGGAACGTAGAGGAGCATAAGGTCTCCAATGATCTCCGTGATGCCATCATGGAGGAGGAAAGTGGATTCCAGTGACACCCTGTGAAGCTCTGGTGAGCTCCATGCCCAGTAGAGTTGAGTCAGTGTTGGAAAAAACATGGCAGCCACACAAAATATTGACACTTTGGGCAGTTTCACTTAGAGTTGTACTCACTTTTGTTGCCAGTGATTTGGACATTTACGGCTGTATTTTGAGTTGTCTTAAGGGAACAATAAATTTACGCTGTCATAAAGTGAGCTGTACACCTGACTACCTTTCACTGTGTCAAAGAGTCCTATCTTCAGTCTTGTCCCGTGAAAAGATATAATGAAATATCTGCATAAATGTAAGGGGTGTACTCACTTTTGTGAGATACTGTACTGTATCTATACATAGAACAGATTGCTTGGTGTATTTTGATTACATGTTTTTGTTAATTGCTTTATTCCCCCCAGTTGACCTTTGATTGACAACTGCTTTTTTTCCTGATTCCAACAGTAATTAGTGAAGTTGTCTTTTTGTAATACTGCAAAAATTGTCTACTATTTTACTGCTTATTGGTGGCTGAAGAATTGTAACACTAAACCCTTCATCTAAATTACTATACATATAGTATGATTTAGCCTTTTTGGATTTTTTTTTTTTTTTTAAATAAAATTGCTCAAGAGATTAATACAATTCAGATACAATTTGTAATTGAATTGATGACTATAAGTCAACAGCGTTAAAAGTTGCGGCTCGAGATAAACTGTTTACAAGCGTATTTATTTAAACTCATATTTCTAAGGGGGATAAAATGTTAAATGTTTTTATAAAGGCATACAATGACTGCGTCTCCTTTTTATTTAATTTAAATGCGCATTCCTCGGAGCAGGCGTACACGTAAGCGGATGTCGGTTGCTATGGTTACAGGATTGCTACCTGCTCGAGCTAACGCTGCATTGTAAAACTACTGTCGAAAGTCATTCAAGACCTTTGCACCTGTGCTAGAGTTCAGCGCACAAGGAACTCAAGGTAATGTACAAGGGTAAATAGACCCAATTTAGTCAAAATTGAATTTTAAAAAAGCATTTTCTCAGCAGATATGCTTTCGCGTTAGCAGTGGACAAAAGCTAATGGTTAAGGTTACACTATAGTCACTGTTCACGCGTCGGTTTCCGTTTTGTATTTCAAAATAAAGGTAAAGTTGGGACTGCATTGCACCGAAACCAAACAAAACGAATCGTTTGAGTATTGTAATGTATTTTATTAAGCGTAACAAATCTAAATGATGTAGAACATTTAAAAAATGTGAATTAAGTATTTTTCACCAGAGCTTTTGCTGCTTTTATTTTACAAGGAAACAGGACGGCATCGGTCATTGGTTGACATTGAAAAGCAAATTCAAACACCCGCTCGAATTTTTATCCTCGTTGCACATTTCTGCGTTTCTCGTGACGTATTTCAGACGATGTCGCTCTTCATATGCTATTTGACATCCAGAGTGAAGTGAAGCCCTCACCTCTGTTGTGTTGTTGTCGTCTGCAGCGAGCATGTCCGCCGACCTCGCTGGCGTGTGGGAGGTCGCGCTCAGCGACGGGGTCCACAGAATTGCCTTCGAGCACGGCACGACCACCGGCAAGAGAGTCATCCACGTCGATGGAAAGGTACATCTGGTGTTGTCTCAAATTTCATTTTATTATAGTGCGAAGGTGTCTTTGTATTGTAACATGCTGGTCAATTAGTTTGAGGGATTATAGCATGTTTTAAGGGGGCGTTCATATCTCACCCCATATCGGTGTTGCAGGAGGTGTTGAGGAGAGATTGGATGTTCAAATTGGTGGGGAAAGAGACGTTCGTGGTGGGCAAGCTGGACACAAAAGCCACCATAAACATTGATGCAGTGAGTGGGTTTGCCTATGAGTACACTCTGGAGATCAATGGCAAGAGCCTGAAGAAGTACATGGAGAACAGGGCCAAGGTGACAAGCACCTGGTTGCTCAACCTCGACGGGACGGATTCAAGGGTGGTTTTGGGTGAGCTGCTGCTGCTACTACTACTACTACTACTACTACTACCACCACCACCACCTTTCCAGGTTTTGTCATGTGACATTACCATCACACTTGTCCGAGCCGTAGCGACATAAATTTTAGTTGACAGAGCTGTGTTGGAAAAAATGGTGGCCAGTGGTGATGAATGAAAATCTAAGAATATACTTTTTTTTTGTTTGTTTGTTTTTTTATTCCACAAACAAAATCTCCATAAAAATGCTGTAATCTGACCTAAAGCAACCGTACAGTTTCGTTTGGTTTTAAAGCAACACCTACACAAATGGTGCACTTACCGTAATTTGCGGACTATAAGGCGCACCCGACTATAAGCCTCAACCCAATAAATTTGACACGAAAACGCCATTTCTTTATAGATAACCGCACCGGACTATAAGCCGCAGCTGTACTCACTGTATTATGGGATATTTACACCAAAAGATATTAACCCGACACACTTTATTTGTCAGTGACGTCATAAGACTGTTATAAGACCATCATAATGACATGATACTGTCATGAGAATGAATGAATGCTTATGGCAGATGTCATTTAGTGTCATCCGGCAAATTATCTCACTTTTGAATGGATGTAAAAGATCCAAGCTGGACATCAATATAGTTAGTGACAAAATTTGCCGGATGACACTTACTGACATATGTCATGAGCAATCATTTATGCCCATGACCGTGTCATGTCATCATTATGACGGTCTTGTAACAGTATTATGACGCCGTTGTCAAATAAAGTGTTACCTATTAACCTAAATAACAAATAAATTGCACTGGACTATAAGCCGCAGGATCCGAAAATTACACTATATCCTTTCTCCGCTACAAAAATGGACCAATATGATGACATTTTCCTAAGTCCCGCTCTAGAAATTCTTTTCTAAATAAGCAATTCAACCCAAAATTGGTTTGTGAGTTAGGCTTGCAGCCTTGTTTGGAGTTTGATGTTGTAGATTTACACATTATGGTTTGAAGATAGGAGTTTAGAGTTCAAGTAAGAGTTGTAACTTGTTTTAGGGTTCTAAATTGGGGTTTTACAACCATCCAACGGACCTCAAATTCACACTTTAGAGTCTTCACTTTCTGCCCTGTCAGAGTGGCCTACTGAGTCAGCATTTAGGCTAAGCTTCTTTTAAGCGCACACCACCTTGTTCTCCACGTTAATCCATTGTGACCTACTGCTCAGGAAACCGGTCGCTCACATGACTGACTTATCATCAGTAGATCATCAAAACCTAGTCACCTCCTCCCTAATATCAACTTTATCTTACAGAAAAAGACACCATGGATATTTGGTGTAACGGACAGAAGATTGAGACTGCAGTAAGTGCAATTCTACATTATTTAAACAGTTACCAAGTGTCTTAGCTAAAGGTAAAATGTCATTTCTCAAATCTTGACCCAAGTGTCTGGTTTTGGTAGACTTGCTCACAATTTATATTAGGGATGGGAACTTCTGGGTACCTCATGATTTGCAATACAAGGCTGTCGATAAAGATGATTTCAAATAGTTTGGACGTCTATGCCCGTCACTGGCGGGCAGTCAGTTAATTTTAGGGGCATTTCACATCATTTCCTGTTGATTTTTAGTCACTTTTTTTTTTCCTTTTGAAGCATTTATGGGTCACTTCTTGTTGATTTGGGGGCATTTACAGTTCACTTCTGTTGATTTTTGGGTTACTGAAAAGTAAGTGACTCAATAATGTCCCATAATGAATAGGAAGTGACTTAAAATTAGGGCTGAAACTAACGATTATTCGTATAATCGAGAAATCTGACGATGAAATTAAACGATTATTCAGATAAATGTCACTTTTTTCAAGTTTTTTTAGGCATGTTTTAGGTAACAATGAGGAATAAATGGACAACTATTTCCTTCAAAAATAATATTTTATTACAGCCTCCTGACTTAACTGTAGTTTACAACTGTACTGTTTTAAGTACTTAAAGCTTGTTATAGTTTTTAATAAAGGCCTATAGTTTTTAATAAAGGCTCTTAGTATAAAACATAAAAAGAATTTCTCAGTACACAAAAAAGACAAAAGTCCTGTTCATTCAGATAAAAAGTGGTGTTGATTAGCATTTTTTTATATTGTGGGCAAAGCGCTGATATGAATTGTTTCAATGACTGATTTATTTTACTTTAAACTAAACAAAAAAAAAATGAATATGGAGGATGCAGACCGTAATGAATCCGTTTTCAGTTTGATTAATACAATCTAAATCCAATTTCAAAGTACTCTCTCTTGTACAACAATTTACAGTTTGAATGGGAGCTTGTGTTGAAAGGAGACTCTAAGCTGTTATATGAATGGATTTATGTGGGTGTTTTTTTTTTTTTTTTAATAAAAAGAAATGAGACAACTTTACTATCTAACAATAACTCAAGTGCTAATATGCTTCTCCAAACACAATATAAACAGACACTTAAGACACTTATTAGCATAATCGCTAATTAGCTTAGTGCTCCGTGCTAAGTAGTAACGTCTCATCAACGAAGAATACAATATAATTGGCTTCATTTACTCACCTCTGATTGAGGCACACTGGATTTAACAACACAAAAGGCAATCGAACTTTCGACACTTCGTAGTTATTGATTCAGCAACCCAAACTGAGTGTGGCAAACTAGCAGTGAACTCTCTCTCGCTCTAATCAGCGAGCCTCACATTACACAGAAAGACCCAAACGGGACTGCTCATAGCTGCTGGCAAAAATCGATTATCAAATTTGTTGGAAACTAAATTTAATGATAGATTTTAATCTTATAGTCGTTGCAGCCTTACTCAAAATCAACAGGAAGTAGCTGTAAATGCCCTAAAATTAACAGGAAGTGACCTATAAATGCTCAAAAAAGAGTGGCTGCGAATGTTCGAGTTTCAGGGCCATTGACTGCGCCAGACGTCCAGTCCATTTAAAATGAATTGGATGTCTAGCGCCGTTAGCTAACGTACACTCGATTCTAGTGGAAGATTCTGAGAGCAACCTGTTGGTTCATTATCTTTTAAACAGTGACATCTTTTTTAGACGATTTCTCATTTCTCGGTGGGAGCATATGAATAACCTTTTGGGCTACAAAGTATCGCGGTATACTGTGGGGCAAATAAGTATTTAGTCAACCACTAATTGTGCAGGTTTTTCCCACTTGAAAATATTAGAGAGGCCTGTAATTGTCAACATGGGTAAACCTCAACTATGACAGACAGAATGTGGAAAAACAACCCAGAAAATTACAATGTTTCATTTTTAAAGAATTTATTTCCAAATTAGAGTGGAAAATAAGTATTTGGTCACCGACAAGCAAGATTTCTGGCTGTCAAAGAGGTCTGAGGACTGAGGTTGTGGACAGGTGCCTTTAATACCGATAGTGAGTTAAAACAGGTGCCATTAATACAGGTAACGAGTGGAGCCTCGTTAGACCTCGTTAGAAGAAGTCAGACCTTTTTGACAGCCAGAAGTCTTGCTTGTTTGTAGGTGACCAAATACTTATTTTCCACTCTAATTTTGAAATAAATTCTGTAAAAATCAAACAATGTGATTTTCTGTTTTTTTTTTTTTTTTTTTTTTTTTTTTTTTTCACACATTCTGTCTCTCATGGTTGAGGTTTACCCATGTTGACAATTACAGGCCTCTTTTCAAGTGGGAGAACTTGCACAATTGGTGGTTGACTAAATACTTATTTGCCCCACTGTATCACTTTTTCGATATATTGTCACATCCCTAATTTATATCATCATCTGAAATAACTTCATAACAGTGCGCCCCCTATTTTAGATTTCTCGGAAGTCTTCAATGACACCACAAACAGTCTGATTTGTTCCCTCAGGGTGAATTTGTGGAAGATGGCACAGAAACCCACTTCACTCTGGGCGAGCACAACTGCTGCGTGAAGGCGGTGAGCAGCGGAAAGCGACGAGATGGACTCATTCACACACTTCTAGTGGACGGAGCGGAGATAGCTGAATGCACTGAGTGACTTTTGGCTCAACTTTTATATAGCTATTTATAACAAGAGCCATAAATATTTGAGATGTGATGTTTCAATGTCCTAAATATCTAATAGAAGTTTCATGGACCTGCTGTTTGGTTATATGTAGAAAACACTGGAACAACTCATTGGTACTGTATTGTGAAAACATGTTGACTTCATTGTGTAACTGCTGAAAAGCCACTATAGAGAAACTGTATTTTTTTATTACATTTTCGTTTTTTTAATCGACTCATATGTCTTGCCTGAATCAGATCCATCGCAATTCCCAGGATCCCATTCAATACCTTATTGGCCCGAATATAAGACTGTGTTTTTTGAATTGAAATAAGACTGAAAAAGTTGGGTTTGTCTTATATTCGCGGTCTAGACATTATACCCATTCACGACGCTAGATGGCGCCAGATATCATTGGAGCGACGTTCTGTCATGACAGATCTCAGCTAAGTTTAACCAGTTTACATTATTTTATTGCAATGTTTTTCCTTATTCAGAATTGTTTCAAGACTACAGTTACAGTTAGACTTTATTGCAATTTTGTTGTTTTATCACAATAGAATGGTTTATTGACATTTCAAAAACCTGAAGCCATTAATTTACGAATGTGATTGCACTTTAGTTTACATATTTAAATGTTCAATATATTAAGATTTGAATGAGGCAAAATAACATGCTTTTTATCTCAAATATATTGTAATAATCATGTTTCAGATGTACTGTAATTATTTTCTGTATAAAAATTAATTTGGTGTTCAAAAAGTTTTTTTCTAACTTGAGTCTTGAAAAAGAGGGGGTCGTCTTATAATCAGGGCCTTCTTATATTCGGGCCAATTCGGTATTTCATCAATTCAACGAGTTCCACAGCATTTCCACTAGAAATTTGGTAGGCATGTCCATCATAGGAATTCTCTATTCAATAATAACAAGCTATGCAGGCTATTATAGCTTCAATCTTTCTTGGGTCCTTTTGGCATTTTTCAGAGTTCCAACATGAACTTGTACTTGTGAATTCCTTTCCGATTGCTACCAACTATGACAGATATATAGTGACGAATTTGAGGTTTTTGTCTATTTTCTTGTCAAGCATCTCTGTGGTGTTACTTGAATAACATATTAATGGTGATTCTGGTCTCCACTTTTAAAGTAAATACAGTATATGCTATTTGTTTAGATAACGTGTGTCATTTCTGAGTAGTATCCTTAATATCCTGCAACTGGTTTAGTAATGTTAATGGAAATGAAATATGAATGTTGTTTCATAAATATTTCTTGTAGTAAAAACTTAAAACTGTACGTGTTTACTGTTTTTTTTAATATTACCTGCATCCTATAACAAACACTCCAAAGATGAAACAAGTAGTTTCTATGCATAGATGAAAGAAATTCCATTTCTAATGAAGTCTATAGATTTCCCGTTTCCTCATAATGTTTCTGTGTCCTAAAGAAAATGCTAAACAAATCACACCAAGCACTGTGACGATAAAGAGCGCCAACAGTGTGTAGAGTCCAATCTCTGCATCACCACTTGAGAGAGAGATACCCAGGAAGTAGACATAGTTGACAGGAGGAGTAGACGTGCTGGGTGTGCCTGTCCCTGTAGGGATGACTGTCGTTATCAAGTACCTCTACTTTGCTCAGTTACAGTGGGGCAAATAAGTATTTAGTCAACCACCAATTGTGCAAGTTCTCCTACTTGAAAAGATTATAGAGGCTTGTAATTGTCAACATGGGTAAACCTCAACCATGAGGGACAGAATGTGGGGGAAAAAAACAGAAAATCACTTTGTTTGATTTTTAAAGAATTTATTTCCAAATTAGAGTGGAAAATAAGTGGTCACCTACAACCAAGCAAGATTTCTGGCTGTCAAAGATGTCTAACTTCTTCTAACGAAGTCTAACGAGGCTCCACTCGTTACCTGTATTAATGGCACCTGTTTTAACTCATTATTGGTATAAAAGACACCTGTCCGCAACCTCCGTCAGTCACACTCCAAACTCCACTATGGCCAAGAGAAAAGAGTTGTCAAAGGGCACCAGAGACAAAATTGTAGACCTGCACCAGGCTGGGATGACTGAATCTGCAATAGGTAAAACGCTTGGTGTAAAGAAATCAACTCTGGGAGCAATTATTAGAAAATGGAAGACATACAAGACCACTGATAATCTCCCTCGATCTGGGGCTCCATGCAAGATCTCACTCCGTGGCGACAAAATGATAACAAGAACGGTGAGCAAAAATCCCAGAACCACACGGGGGGACCTAGTGAATGACCTACAGAGAGCTGGGACCACAGTAACAAAGGCTACTATCAGTAACACAATATGCCGCCAGGGACTCAAATCCTGCACTGCCAGACGTGTCCCCCTGCTGAAGAAAGTACACGTCCAGGCCCGTCTGTGGTTTGCTAGAGGGCATTTGGATGATCCAGAAGAGGACTGGGAGAATGTGTTGTGATCAGACGAAACCAAAATGGAACTTTTTGGTAAAGACACAGGTTCTCTTGTTTGGAAGAGAAAGAATACTGATTTGCAGCCGAAGAACACCATACCATCTGTGAAGCATGGGGGTGGAAACATCATGCTTTGGGGCTGTTTTTCTGCAAAGGGACCAGAACGACTGATCTGTGTAAAGGAAAGAATGAATGGGGCCATGTATTGAGAGATTTTCAGTGAAAATCTCTTTCCATCAGCAAGGGCATTGAAGATGAGACGTGGCTGGGTCTTTCAGCATGACAATTATCCCAATCACACAGCCAGGGCAACAAAGGATTGGCTCCATAAGAAGCATTTCAAGGTCCTGAAGTGGCCTAGCCAGTCTCCAGATCTCAACCCCATAGAAAATCTGTGGAGGGAGTTGAAGGTCCGTGTTGCCCAACGACAGCCCCAAAACATCACTGTTCTAGAGGAGATCTGCATGGAGGAATGGGCCAAAATACCAGCAAAAGAGTGTGAAAAGCTTGTGAAGAGTTACAGAAAACGTTTGGCCTCCGTTATTGCCAACAAAGGGTACATAACAAAGTATTGAGATGAACTTTTGGTATTGACCAAATACTTATTTTCCACCATGATTTGGAAATAAATTCTTTAAAAATCAAAAAATGTGATTTTCTGTTTTTTTTTTTCTTCCACATTCTGTCTCTCATGGTTGAGGTTTACCCATGTTGACAATTACAGGCCTCTCTAATATTTTCAAGTGGGAGAACTTGCACAATTAGTGGCTGACTGAATACTTATCTGCCCCACTGTATAAATGGTTGTCCTTATGCGACCAATAAAACTTACCTTCCACCTCGTGGTTTAGACACTCATGCGGCCCAGTCGCAGGGTCAGGGAATCCGTTACAGGTGATGACAGTTGCGTAATAGGCTACGGAGCTCTTGGGCACTCGCGGAAGTTTAGGGTCTGAATGATTGACGTAGAAGAGGCCGAACCTTTCTGAAAATCCCGTGGCCCACTCCAGGTTGTCCATCAAAGACCAAGCGGTATAGCCCCTAATATCCACTTCATCCAATACGTAAGCTGAGAACATTGTACGATGGAGTTCTTTATATTGTAAAACCAGACTTATTTGTGGCCATATTTGTTTCATTCACCTTTCAAAACTTGGTTGATGTATTTTTCATAGTAGTACCTCCTATGGAAGTCATTCAAATCCACGGGCCCACGCTCTGAGATACCATTCTCAGTGATGATGATAGGAGGATTTCCATATTCCTCTTTAATGAATTTCAATATCCTACGGAATCCAAACGGCGAAACCTTGAGCCAGGAGGAACCCGAATCCAACCACGTGCGATCTGCAATTGTACCTGCACCTCTGAAAAGGTCACGGGTTTTGGGCATATTAATAATAAAAAAAGGAAATGCGGGTAAAATACAGGCAAACCAAAGTCTGATTTGGCTTACCTATCAGCATCATAGTGTTGAAGTTTCCCATAGTCCACAGGGAAGGCAAGGACGGTGGTGTAATGGTTGAATCCAAAGTAATCATACGTACCCTTGATTCTTTTGACTTCCTCTGCGGTGAATTCAGGCAGCCTGAAACAAGAAATGAAAATAACCTGTTAAATTAACAGATGTTGGGGGTGGAAAAACGCTTTTATTACCTAGATTTTGGCAGGCCAGCTTCGAGGCTTCTTTTTCGAATGATTCTCTTCATCATGTCACTGTAGTCTCCGTTGAAGACTGGGTGGGCAAACCAGCCTATGTAGAACTGCAACAACATGACAAAACATGCATGTGGGATGACAAAAAATACATTGGTAAAACATTCATACAAAGTACCTGCACCACACGCCTCGCAGCGTCAATGTCCTCCTGCTTATAAGGGTTCCTGGGCTCTGACCAATCTGAATTGATGGTGATGGAAATGATTCCGCCCTGTTTGCTTCGGTACTCGTCGTTGTATAAATGCCAGGCCTCAGCGTGAGCTTTCAGCAAGTTGTGGCCCACAATGTACGGCAACCTGCCTGGTCGCAAACTAATCCCTGGATGGTAATTAAGTAAGTATACATTTATGTGTCTAAATCAAATAAAGTACGATAAGCTTGTGTACAGAGGTGGGTAGAAATGAGTTCCATTCACTCAGTTAGCTTTACTCAGTTACATTTACTTGAGTAACTACGAGAAAAATGTACTTCTAAGAGTAGTCTTACTAAACGATACTTTTTACTTTTACTTGAGTAGGTTTGTGGAGAAGAAACACTACTATTACTCCACTACATTGAGCTACACTACTCGTTACATTTTTCCTCTTTAGCCTACATATTATATTTAACTTTTTTTTCTTTGCTAGAGACTACCAACAGCGCCTCTACCAGTTTCACCAATGAGACATGGCAACAAGAATCACATGACTCCATTATACCAATCATACTCAAGCTTGCCGTTCTATGATCACGTCGGTCTGTTCAATCACGTGGCATCTTTAAAGCACTGTAAAAAATTATAAGTATTTAACATAGAGGGCTGCCCTCACCATGACTCAAAAGCACAGATTTTAACCTCTCTCCCAGCTTTTATTTGGCACCGATTGACCACGGAAAACCGGAGATATGATCCTTTAAATTTCATAATAGGAACTATGAAGGAACTATTCACTATTCAAACTAGGAACTGTTTTCTCCACTAGAGGGCACTCATGCTCTTTGGACGAAAGATTTTTCTCTAGCCGGAATCACAGTTACTGTATGTAATAGGTTACTGTACCGTATAATAATAACAGTTCATATAGATAACTTGCGTGCTGAGAAAAAAAATACCATTGTTTAAAAAACAAATCGAACATCGTAAGCGGTTACTTACAATGTTACTAATTACTTGAGTATTCTTTTCACCAAATACTTTTTTACTTGTACTTGAGTACATTTTGGGATGACTACTTTTACTTGAGTAATATTATTTTGAAGTAACGTTACTCTTACTTGAATAAAACTTTTGGCTACTCTACCCACCTCTGCTTGTGTATCACTTACAATTAGTTAGCATTCATAAGGCTATGCTTGTGTCATAAAGATTATTTTCATTTTTAATGCGGTACATTACATGAAGTATAAATACCTGGTGCAGCAGCTCCATAACCGTGACCCACATTTGCAATGTTGTATGGCTCATTGATGGTAATCCAGAATTTGACTTTGTGACCTAGCCGGCTAAAAATGAGATTGGCGTAATTCCGGAATTTAAGCACAATGGTGTCATTCTCCCAGCCGCCGATGTCCTGAAGAGCTTGAGGAAGGTCCCAGTGGTACAGAGTGATCTAACAGGACAGACGGAAAATAGTATAAGTCGTCAAGAAAACCATCATTGCAAGTATAATTGCAACACTGAAAATGAGTAAATAACACTGGGATTAATTTTGTCCTTTGAAGAAACTAGTGCTGCATATATTTTGAAATTCAAATATGTATTGAGAATTAAGTTTTGTCTCAAAATTAAATGACTTTCTTCTCAATATCACTGTTTAATCATGGTGCAATTTTTCAATATCTGTGAAACACATTCTGCTTTGTTAAAAATACAACAACAAAACTTTAGTACTTAGATTCCCACATACATGAGGTTGGATGTTTGCATCAATAAGGGCGTCCACCAACCGACTGTAGTAATTGAGTCCAGCTTCGTTTACATAGTTGGTGGTGCCATCAGGAAGAACCCTCGGCCAGGATATGGAGAAACGGTAATGTGTCACCTTTAGTTGCCTCAACATGGAAACGTCCTCATCAATTTTATTGTAACTGTCACAAGCGACATCCCCGTTGTCGTCATTGGACACACGGAGAGGCGTGTGGGCAAATTTGTCCCAAATGCTTAGACCTTTTCCATCGGACCGCCATGCTCCTTCGATCTGGAGCAAGTCAATGGAAAACATCAAGAAACGCACCAAAGTATGATCTACAGTGGGGCAAATAAGTATTTAGTCAACCAGTAATTGTGCAGGTTCTCCCACTTGAAAATATTAAAGAGGCCTGTAATTATCAACACAGGTAAACCTCAACCATGAGAGACAGAATGTGGAAAAAAACAAACAGAAAATCACATTGTTTGATTTTTAAATAATTCATTTGCAAATCATGGTGGAAAATAAGTATTTGGTCAATACCAAAAGTTTATCACAATACTTTGTTATGTACCCTTTGTTGGCAATAACAGAGGCCAAACGTTTTCTGTAACTCTTCACAAGCTTTTCACACACTGTTGCCGGTATTTTGGCCCATTCCTCCATGCAGATCTCCTCTAGAGCAGTGATGTTTTGGGGCCGTGGTTGGGCAACACGGACTTTCAACTCCCTCCACAGATTTTCTATGGGGTTGAGATCTGGAGACTGGCTAGGCCACTCCAGGACCTTGAAATGCTTTCTTACGAAGCCACTCCTTTGTTTTGGTGTTTGGGATCATTGTCATGCTGAAAGACCCAGCCACGTCTCATCTTCAATGCCTTTGTTGATGAAAGAGATTTTCACTCAAAATCTCTCAATACTTGGCCCCATTCATTCATTCCTTTACACAGATCAGTCGTCCTGTTCCCTTGGCAGAAAAACAGCCCCAAAGCATGATGTTTCCACCCCCATGCTTCACAGTGGGTATGGTGTTCTTCGGATGCAAATCAGTATTCTTTTTCCTCCAAACACGAGAACCTGTGTGTCTACCAAAAATTTCTATTTTGGTTTCATCTGACCATAACACATTCTCCCAGTCCTCTTCTGGATCATCCAAACGCACTCTAGCATTTCTAGCTCTCAGACGGGCCTGGACGTGTACTTTCTTCAGCAGGGGGACACGTCTGGCAGTGCAGGATTTGAGTCCCTGGCGGCGCTTTGAGTTACTGATAGTAGCCTTTGTTACTGTGGTCCCAGCTCTCTGTAGGTCATTCACCAGGTCCCCCCGTGTGGTTCTGGGATTTTTGCTCACCGTTCTTGTTATCATTTTGACGCCACGGGGTGAGATCTTGCATGGAGCCCCAGATCAAGGGAGATTATCAGTGGTCTTGTATGTCTTCCATTTCCTAATAATTGCTCCCACAGTTGATTTCTTTACACCAAGCGTTTTACCTATTGGAGATTCCGTCTTCCCAGCCTGGTGCAGGTCTACAATTTTGTCTCTGGTGTCCTACGACAGCTCTTTGGTCTTGGCCACAGTGGAGTTTGGCGTGTAACTGACTGAGGTTGTGGACAGGTGTCTTTTATACCAATAATGAATGAATGAATGAAATTTATTGTCATTGTCATCATCATCAGTATCATTGACAGTTACAGAATGTGGGATGGTTTGGCCAAGAAAGAGAATCACTGACAGACACAGAATATGGAATAATTTGCCCGAAAAGACAATGACAGACAAAGGAAGATGGAAAAAAAGCATATGCTTATCGATACCCGTCCCCCAGCAGCCCGGGGCGCACAGTCTAGCATGTTAGTGTTGCATAGTCCATTTTTTACTCATATATCTTCCCAAAAGTCATTGATTGCCATGGCATTACGCAATATTGTCAATTTGAGTAGGTTCATTGGATAGGTTGATTTTCAAGTTGGTGTAGGGAGGGATGGCCGGGGGTGTCATGGAGGCCCACGTCTGCTGTATCCGCTCTGGAAGATTAGTCATTATCCTCCTTTCTAATGAGCTAAAACAGGTGCCATTAATACAGGTAACGAGTGAAGCCTCGTTAGACCTCGTTAGAAGAAGTTAGACCTCTTTGACAGCCAGAAATCTTGCTTGTTTGTAGGTGACCAAATACTTATTTTCCACTCTAATTTGGAAATAAATTCTTTAAAAATCAAGCAATGTGATTTTTTTTTTTCCACATTCTGTCCCTCGTGGTTGAGGTTTACCCATGTTGACAATTACAGGCCTCTCTAATCTTTTCAAGTAGGAGAACTTGCACAATTGGTGGTTGACTAAATACTTATTTGCCCCACTGTACATATCACAAGTTGTATCAAAAACCTTACCTGATAGGCTGCTGTTGCAGTACTCCAGATGAAGTTTTGGGCAAATTTTCCATAAAGTATTTTTTCATCATCTGGTGTAGGAAATCCATTGTCTTTGATGACTCGATTATAGAAATGAGCGGAGTACTTGGGTGTTCTTGGGCGGTTTCGATCCTCGAAGTCGACATGGTGCAGCCCGAATCCCACTTTGAATCCGTGGAGCCACTCAAATGAGTCCATGAGAGATGTTGCTGTGTAGCCTTTCAACTTCGCACCGTCCAGATCGTAGGCTGCCAAATGTGGAGAAAAACATTTAAACCAATAAATCCCCATTTATCTAGAAAAGACAGAGATCTCAACCTTTGTTCTAAAAATATTAGGTTTTCCCAAACTGGATAAAAAAAAAGCTTTTTGTCTCGAATTAAATGACTTTAATCTGAAATACTGTATATCAAGGAATCAAATCCTGAATATATTGGAGTATTACCTTCAAAATATAGTATTTTGACCATGTACCAGACAAATGCAGGAGTCACTATGATTCGAGTCAGAAGTAAGTCCCGAGCCTTATCTGTTGTGGGCAAGTCAAGTCGAGTGGAGTCACGAGGTAATGTCTAGTTGAGTCATGAGGTTATGTCGAGTCAAGTCGAGTCGAGTCTCAAGGTCCTGTCGAGTCGAGCTGAGTAACAATGTTGTAAAAATGAATCGTGCCAAGCCGAGTCGCAGGTTAGTCAAGACCTTCACCATTGTTCCCCAGCCCACCCACAAAGCACTCAGTTTTATCTTTGAGGGAAAACTAACCTAATAAACTATGCAGTGTAGTCTGCAGGGAATTTTGATTGATGTTTGATTGCCATGATGCTTCGTGAGGGCGTGGCAAGAGTAACCTAGCCGACCAAGCGGATCACTGGCAGGTGGGAACCAATATACAATCCAAGTTTTTTGAGTCAGCTTGTCTTTAGTCATTATCTCACGAGTCGAGTCTCGAGTTATTGCCTCACAAGTTGAGTCGAGTTTCGGACTCTCCCAGCTCAAGTGAGTCAAGTCTGAGTCAGCGGTTGTTTTCTTTAAGTCCGAGTTGAGTTGCGACTCAAGTCGACTCGAGTCCAAGTCCCTATGACTTGAGTCCAATGGTCTGCCATGTACTGTATCCTAAAACCTTTTCACCATCAATACCATAGTCTCTCAAGAAGTCGAAAATTATTAAAACCAAAACTTGGTCAAATAAAATTTTAAAGAGCTAAAATGACCTTTCAGAGCCTCGTCAATGTAGGTTTTGAAGTAAAACACCCTGGCTGAATCATCCCACTTTGTCTTTGATTCTGTGGCGACCCCATTGTCAGTGATATAGATGTCTGGATCTCCATATTCGTATTTGATCCAGTTAAGCAGTCTTCTTAAGCCCCAGGCCACAGCTCTCTGGTTTTTGATGGCAGTGGTTGGTGAATCGCCATCTTCTTTTTGTGACAGATCCTGATCATATTCATAGGTCAGTGGTGTGAGCCAATCCGTGGCATGGCTAACTGTCTTGGTGGTGAAATGGTTTAAGCAGAACACGTCGGCAGTGCCTCTGATGAGCTTCCTTTCTTCTTCTGTGAATTTAGGTAGTCTGGACTCTGCTAGACCTTGGAGTTCGCTCTTGTTTCCGACCTGCCACTTCATCACGTCAGGATAATCGCCATTCTTGAAAATGGGGTGTGCGAACCAACCCAACTGGAACTGCATAGCACGGTCGGCAGCTGCCACTTCGCGGAGAGCGTTGGCGTCAATTGGTTCTACCCAGTCAGAACCCAGGGCGAGGGAAACTAGACCACCTTGGGATTTCCGGTATTTTTCATCATAGTTACGGTAAGCTTTAGCATGGGCTTTTATGAGGTTGTGCGCAACTTTGTAGGGTGCAGTTCCTGGTTTCTTGACATTTGGCGGAATCTGTCCAAGTCCGTATCCTGACCAAGCGATGGTGTGCGGCTGGTTGAAAGTCATCCAAAACTTCACTCTGTCTCCAAAAGTAGAAAAGCAGAAATCTGAAAAATCTGCAAAAATTTCAATCATGCTTGAATTCTCCCAGCCACCCATGTTTTGCAACTCTTGAGGGAGATCCCAATGGTACAACATCACCATTGGTGTGATGCCATTTAACAGAAGATCATCAATGACTTTGTTATAAAAGTCAATGCCTTTCGGATTCAGTGAACTTCGTAGACCTGTAGGAAAAATCCTGGACCAGGACAAGGAGAATCGGTATGACTTCACTTGTAGAGCTCGCAGCATGTAGAGATCCTCGTTGAATCTGTGGTAACTGTCACAGGCCACATCTCCGTTGGCGTTACCCGGTATGCTGCCTGGTTTGTGGGTAAATGTGTCCCAAATACTTAATCCTTTGCCATCGGTATTCCAGGCACCTTCAGTCTGGTAAGCGGACGAAGAGACTCCCCAGGTGAAACTCGGTGGGAAAGTGCCATAATGGTAGAGCTTCCGGTGAAATGTGGACTGGTTGGAGAATTTCTCCCATGTAACTTTTGACTTGGACGGAACCTCTGATGGAGGCAAGAAGTTTTTCAAGGGAGGCTTAAATTGTGTTGGTGTCACTTTCAAAATGTTTCCATGGCTTATACCAAATCCATTTTGTTTTATAACCTGTGAATAGAAGTACGCCGACTGTTTAGGGGTCCTCGGTCTGTCTGGGTCGTCAAAATTGACATGATGAAGCCCAAATCTTTGGCTGTAGCCTTGTCTCCCTTCAAATCCATCCATTAGCGACTGCACAGTGAACCGCCCCACATTCACCCCATCCAGGAGTCTGGCTACAAAAAACAAGACATGATAAAATAAAATAAAAACATTATTCCCATTGGTTTCTATCCCCTGTGAATAAATTTACATACTTAAAGAAATTCTTGTGACCAACCTTTCAGAGCTTCATTGATGTACCTTCTTAAATGGTCTATCCGACTGGTGTCATTTAGAGGGTCTCTGCCATCCTCTGTTGGCATGCCGTTTCCTGTTATGTACACAGGTACTTTTCTAACATTCAAGTACTCCACATTGATGTAGTTAAGAAGCCTTCGTAGCCCCCAGGGTGTAGAATAGATCCAATCTGAAGCTGTAGGCGTCCAAGAGGGGTCTACATGGTCCTGGAAGTCACCCACCCCTTGCGGGCCCATGGTGCAACCACCATTACTGCTTTTAATCAGCCGCGATGTGTAATAGTTTAGACCAAAAAAGTCTGCTGTTCCGTTGATCCGTTGACTTTCTTGGATAGTGAAACCTGGCAGAATTGCAGGTTTCGCATGAGGACATTCTTTGTTCTTTTTCTCAATCTGACTCTTGAGGATTGCTGGGTAATCTCCATCAACAAATATAGGGTGCGCAAACCACCCTAGTGTCAATTCCAGGGAACGGTGCGCTGCCAAAACGTCTTCAGGTCTTGTTGGGTCCGAGGGCTCAACCCAGTCGGAGTTTAACGCGACGCCAACCTTGCCACCTTGGCTGGATCTGTATTTGTCGTTGTAAATATGCCAAGCCTCGGCATGGGACTTGATTATGTTTTGAGTCACCTGAAAAAGAGGATCGCAAAAGGTGTTTTTTAGGATTTCTTTTTTTTTTTTTGCATCTGGATTGGGTAAAGACTCAGAGCTCTTTCCTAAGAACAACAAAAGTCCAGCTACTGTCTACATTGTCTGAAACAATTTCAAATCAAAACTAAATAGAAGGTAGAGCTGCAGTTCCAGTGGATGTAGAGTATGTGTTTAAATTAGCCAGTGAGTCTTTCGTAAACGTGCAATTTAATTGTAGCTAATCAGGGGGGAGGGGAGGAACTCTTCTTTAGAGGGGTTCTCAATTTGTTGAACTATCATCAAAAAGTTGCTAAATTTGTTGCTTGTTCAATTTTTACGAATTAAAGGTGAGAATTTTGCAAGAATGAGAAGCATTTGCTTCCTCAAAAAGTTATATTGCCATTGTAATCAAGCTATTTTTGCCATTTATGCAATCATCACCAAATCTTAGCAACTTGACTGGATTTTTAAAAAGTGTATAAAAGTGTATACAGTTATCCCTCGTTTTTTGCGGTATATGGGGACCGCCCTCCCCGGCGAAAATCTGCAAAGTAGATGTGGAGCATTGTGTATCTCCAAATTTTGGAATATCAGGAACTCTGTATTGAAACACCTTTAAACTGTTTTGTATTGTGAAAAACCCTTACCTGGTAGGAGGCCACAACATAATCTTGGACTTCAGGGGGCTCACTGCCGACCCCATAGCCAAAGTGGCTTACTACCCAAGGACTACTGAACGTGTTCCACATCTTGACCCTGTCACCAAATGTGAAGAAGCAAAAATCTGCATAGTCCTTGAAGGCATCTATAATAGAAGCGTTGGTCCAGCCACCCTGATTCTGGAGGCCCTGTGGCAGGTCCCAGTGGTACAAGGTGATGACCGGTTGTATTCCCGACTCAATGAGAGCACTGAGTAGTTTATTATAGTAGAGTATTCCTTTATGAGACGGGCTCCTTCGATATCCTGTAGGGAATATACGTGCCCACGAGATGGAAAACTGATAGGTGTTGACTTGAAGACCTCGAAGTAGGTACACATCGTAGTCTACCTTGTGATAGCTGTCACAGGCTTGATCAGCTGTCTGATTACCGAAAACTTTATTTTCATGACCAAAGCGATCCCAAATGGTTTCTCCCTTCCCACCTTCAGCCCAGCCACCCTCCACTTTGAAGGACTCACTGGAGGTGGCCCACTGGAAATCTGAGGGAAAGGATTCATTTAGGAAAATGTCACGTTCAGATTCATGCTGGACAACAAATTTATCCCAGACAGTCTGATAGCTGTTTGCCTTTCCGCTAGAGTATCCGAGAACACCAGCACTGAAAAAACAAACAAATAAATACATATGAAACACAAGGAAACCTTCAAACTGCATAAATTTACACCAGGATACACAAACCATGTTCAGTACACCCAAAGACATTCAGTAACAACCCCTCCTCCACACAACAATTCCTAAATATAAGGTGTACCTAATTGTAGGCAGGTCCTCTACGTCCATCTTGCCTAACACGTCCATCATGTCACATCCTTCTATTGTCATATCATTGCTGTTGAGTGCTGTCAATTTGTAAAAGAGATGAATGATTATTACATTTTATTTGTTTTTCGTAGCAAACTAAAATAGGTTTCATAATCCGTCATCTTTGTACTCAGACACATGCAGCTAATTGAGCTAAGAAAAAAGTAAAGTAGGTAGAACACAATTTATGTACTCGTAGCTTCAGTAAATTTACCTTGTAAAAAATTACCAAGGACTTGTAACTGACTATCAGCAGAATCACAGGCTGTCATCTTGTATATCAGGATAGGCAGATGCTGATCAGTAATCTATAAATCACAAAGAATGACATACTTGTTACAACATAATATGAAAGCAGAAAAGATATTTTCTAAAATGACTGCACCTGCAACCTGGTCAGCTCCTCAGTCAATTTAAACGTAGCGGTGCAGTCGGATTCAAAGTGCACCGACAGAAAGTCTGCCTATCAACAACAGAAGATGCAGAGGTTTAACACACTTTTTGTCCCTTATAGTAAAAGCAGTGTGTTATCCTGCTATGTGACTTAAATTGGTTTCTAAGATGATTATGAAAAAGAGTAGCTGATCTTACTGTGTGTGAAGTTTGGATCTGTGAAAGAAGTGCGACATCACTTGACCTCAACCCTACGGAAACTTTCCCTGTGAATATTGAAGCGTGAAAGGCACAAGTTTAGGGTGTACGTTCATAGATTCAAGATTAAATCAAGTGATTTTGGGTCAGGCTGGGTGGTAATGATTACAAGCTCATCTGAATTAAGGTGTAGGGTTGGTCTAGAGCAGGGGTGGGCAAACCGGTCCTCGAGGGCCGCAGTGGGTCCTGGTCTTTGTTCCAACTGACCCAGCACAGATAGTATAACCAATGAGGTTTCAGCAGAAATGAGAAGCACCTGACTGCAATCAACTGATTGCATTTGTAAAACAGCAGATTGGTGAAAATGTGTCCTCTTAATGGGTTGCAATAAAAACCCGCACCCACTGCGGCCCTTTGTGGAATAGTTTGCCCACCCCTGGTCTAGAGTAAGATTTACAGTCACTAGGTTAGGATCTGGGTAAGAGGTTGACTACCATTAACCATCTACTAAACATTACATACATAATAACTAGAGATCCGATCACGTCATTTTCAAAGTATCGGAATCGGCCAAAAAATATCGGCCATGCCTTTTTTTAATATATATATATTTTTTTTAATTAAATCGTTTTCTAATTGTATTTAACGTTACAGACATAATATGTTACACTCATCCTGAGCCTTTAGTTTAGGCTCAAGGTAGGGTTATCAAATTTATCCCGATAACAGCGGTAATACGTTTTTTTAAAAAAATCTATCACGTTAAAATACTTAACGCAATTAATGCATGCGTTGCACGACCAACTCACGCATTGTCGCGCTCAATCTGTAATGGCGCCATTTTACCTATAGGCCTATAGAGAGATAAAAGGCAGCATAAAATGAGTAGAGTGAAATTTGGAAGCCTTTGGAGGCTTACTTTAACCTTACAGTCCCTCTCCCTACGATTAGAAATATCATGGGGAGCAATGTGGGGAAGCAAGGTAGCAATTGATCTTTTTCTTAACACCTTATTTTATTTCCCAACGCAGAGAAGATATATCAATTGGTAGTAGAGATGTCCCGATCGGTCGGCATCCCGATCATGTCATTTTCAAAGTATCGGAATTGGCAAAAAAATATCGGCCACGCCTTTTTTAAATATATATATATATATTTTAATTAAATCTTTTTCTAATCGTATTTAACGTCAGAGACATAATATGTTGAGTCTTTGGGCTTATGGTAGGGTTATCAAATTTATCCCCATAACAGCGGCAATTAATTTTTTAAAAACTGTGTCACATTAAAATATTTAACGAAATTGATGCATGCGCTGCATGACCCTCTCACTCATTGTCGCACTCAATATGTAATGACGCCGTTTTACCTATATAGAGAGATAAAAGGCAGCGCAAAATGAGTAGAGTGAACTTTGGCAGCCTTTGGAGCCTTTTATTAATTGGCTAAAGCCTTGCAATCCCTCTCCCTATGATTAAAAATATCATGGGAAGCAAGGTGGCAATTGATCATTGTCTTAACACCTTATATTATTTCCTAACGTAGAGAAGATATAGCAATTGGTAGCACGTTGCACATGTCATGGTTCCACTTCCCATCATGCATTTGGGATGGCCACAGTATAATTTACTGAAAGCTCAACAAATACACTAGATGGCAATATTTAGTCACAATATACAAAGTCACAAGTCTTTCTATCCGTGGATCCCTCTCACAGAAAGAATGTTAATAATGTAAATGCCATACTGAGGATTTATTGTCATAATAAACAAATACAGTACCTCTGTACTGTATGTGAATATATATATTTGTCCGAGTTTTATTCATTTTTTTCTTAATGCATTGCTAAAATGTATATGATCGGGAAAAATTATCGGGAATGATTGGAATTGAATCGGGAGCAAAAAAAAGCAACCGGATCGGGAAATATCGGGATCGGCAGATACTCAAACTAAAATGATCGGGATCGGATCGGGAGCAAAAAAACATGATCGGAACAACCCTAATAATAACAACAGTCATACAACTAATTATCTACCATAAAGGCCACACTGACACATTTTTACCTTCAAAGCTACGATGGTAAAGTCGGTAAATGTCCTGGATCAAATGGAGGATATCTTGCCGATAGCTCTCATCGTTTGGTGGTCCCTCGTTCCAAACGTCATACAATTGACTGAGTATCACCCAGGAGTGGGCAAGCTCCCCAAACTCTCCAAACGCAAACTCCGCATAAAGCATAAACATCCTTTGCAACTTTCGGCTTTCCCATCCTCCAAACTGTGACCTTAGAGCTTCCGGAACAGTGGATCCGTGAAGGATGATGAAGGGCTGAAGACCTGCAGTCAAGATCTGTTTAAGAAGAGTCTGGTAGCAGCTGACCACCATTTGTTGGGACTGGCTAGGGAAGCCTGAGGGTAGGATTCAGATTCCGAAAACGTGAATATGTGTGGTGTCCAATTATTACATTAAAAACGACATAGATAACTGAAACTATACGGTATATACCTGATGGTAGGAGCTGATGCCAGGACAGTGGGACTTTGAAATGGGTTACACCTTTTTCCCGGAGGTAGTCAAAGTACAGTCCAGATTCAGGAGGGATGGGACCACCACAATTAAAGATGCCCTTCTCGGAATGAACCATGCCAGGGTGACTGGGAAGTGGACCTGCGAGAAGCATGAAGACCTCCTCTCCACTTACCTTGGTGCTCCTTTCGCTCAGGCTAACATAAAAATACATAACGCACAGGGACACAAGAAAAAAGTACTTCATGCTGGCTGAAGTTGAATAGACTGAGAGGTTGTGCAGCTTCCTAAGTTCTCATATTTTCTTGCTACTACCTAGTTACATAATACTATTGATAATGCTCTGGACTCTGGACATGAAAATGATGATGATAATGATCAAAATCAATACTGTGTTGGGGATAAAGTTCCTTATCTTTCATCGTTTTTCAATAGCTTTTGAGGGCTATGAGGAGCTTGAGCTCCCATCTGACTTTTGGCAAGAGAAATTGAATGCAAGTCAATGACAGAGCATGGAAAGACAATAACCTTTCACACCTCCGGACACTCAATTGACTTAACATACATGTTTAGGGAGGAAAGCTGGTAACCTCAAGTCAGTAGAAAGACAGACAGATCGATTGATCATGAACATGAAGAGGTGATTACATTTGGATTAAATTTTCACAAAGGCCAGAAAAGGAATTTAGCAATAACTTTATTCATACTTAAAACAAGCGCACGCTGTACCAAATATGGTGAGGCTTTGAATTTGGCTGCTTAGACAGAAGTCATTGATCGCTGATTGCTCCTCTAATTATTTTGATTAGCTTGTACATTTGATTCAGTTAGGCGTTTCTGGGTTCCAATTTTTTCTTCAGGTATTTCAGTGTGAATATGAACAGTTGAAAGCCAAAAGGAAAAGAAGAAAAAGACATTTTTCTGTGTGTTTGTCACACATTTCTATTCTCCTGGAGACTATAAAGTT
Source organism: Corythoichthys intestinalis (assembly GCF_030265065.1). NCBI lineage: Eukaryota > Metazoa > Chordata > Actinopteri > Syngnathiformes > Syngnathidae > Corythoichthys > Corythoichthys intestinalis. Next base: position 18,737,538 of record NC_080406.1, read on the forward strand.
TACAATCATTTGATTGCATATAATCGTTTTCTTATCTGCTTACCATATCTGCGTGCTTTGGAATCAGTTTGATGATAATATAATGTTTGCTTGTAAGTTGTTGTGATTGATAAGCTCGTGTTGTCCTTCTTATAGTGCAAAGTTTCAACCATAAAACATCTTTAATTTGTGCTGACAACTACAGTGGTATGAAAAAGTATCTGGAATTTCTCACATTTCTGCATAAAATCCCCATCAAATGTGATCTGATCTTTGTCAAAATCACACAGATGTAAAAACAGTGTCTGCTTTAACTAAAACCACCCAAACATTTATAGGTTTTCATATTTTAATGAGGAAAGTATGCAAACAATGACAGAAGGTGGGAAAATAAGTAAGTAAACCCTCTGCCTAAGGAGACTTAAAAAGCTATTTAAACCAATTTTTACCAAACAATTTAAGTCAAGTGTGTGCCCAATCACTGATGAGTGGTTTAAAGCTGCCCTGCCCACTATAAAACACATACCTGGTAAGAATTGTCTTGATGAGAAGCATTGTCTGATGTGTATCATAGCTCGGTCAAAAGAGCTGTCTGAAGAGCAAACGATGACAGAAGGGGGAAAATAAGTAAGTGAACATCACATCACAAATCATGATGCTCCCTCCACCATGCTTCACGGTGGGGATGAGGTGTTGATGTTGGTGAGATGTTCCATTTTTCCTCCACACGACGTTGTGTGTTACTCCAAACAATTCGACTTTGGTTTCATCAGTCCGCAAAATATTTTGCCAAAACTTCTGTGGAGTGTACAAGTGCCTTTTTGCAAATATTAAACGAGGAACAATGTTTTTTTTTTTTTTAGACAGCAGTGGCCTCCACCCTGGAGTCCTCCCATGAACACCATTCTTGGCCATAGTTTTACATATAGTTGATATGTGCACAAAAATATTGGACGGTGCCAGTGATTTCTATAAGTCTTTAGCAGACACTCTAGGGTTCTTTTTTACCCGTCTTAGTATTCTGTGCTGAACTCTTGGCGTCATCTTCGGTGGACGGCCACTCCTTTGGAGAGAAGCAACAGTGCCAAACTCTCTCCATTTGTAGACAACTTCTCTCACTGTCGATTGATGAACATCCAGACTTTTAGAGATGGTTTTGTATCATTTCCCAGCTTTATACAAATCAACAATCCTTGATCGCAGGTCTTCCTTCAGACAGCTCTTTTGACCGAGCCATGATGCACATCAGACAATGCTTCTCATCAAGACAATTATTACCAGGTGTGTGTTGTATAATGGGCAGGGCAGCTTTAAACCACTCATCAGTGATTGGGCACACACCTGACTTAAATTGTCTGGTAAAAATTTGTTTCAATTGCTCTTGAAGTCTCCCTTGGCAGAGGGTTCACTTACTTATTTTCCCCCTTCTGTCACTGTTTGCATGATATCCTCATCAAAATAAGAAAACCTATAAATGTGGTTGTGTGGGTGGTTTTATTTAAAGCAGACACTGTTTTTACATCTGTGTGATTTTGACAAAGATCAGCTCTCATTTGATGGGGATTTTATGCAGAAATGTGAGAAATTCCAAAAGGTTCAGATTCTTTTTCATACCACTGTATGTTCATGTTTGAGCATTATCTTGTGATTTTTGTATGATGAGCTTTTGATCACAAATTCCGAACAAACTTGTTTCACAACACATATAAATGTTAAATGGTAAAAAAATGAATTAAAAAAGTTTTTAAAATCATAATATAACTAGAAAATGCAATGTCTGAAATTGTGATGGTAGCTTTGCTGTGACGATTGGAATATTGGGTCATTTCCTGTTGATTTTGAGCCATTTCGGGTTCACTTCCTGTTGATTTGGGTGCATTTTGGGTTCACTTTCTGTTCATATTTGGTCAGCTCTTGTTGATATGGGGGTGATTTCAGGTCCACTTCCTGTTAATTTGGGGGCATTTCGGATTCATTTCCTATTCATACTGTCACTTCCTGTTGACATGGGTGCTGTTTCAAGGTCACTTCCTGTTAACTTGGGGGCATTTCAGGTTCACTTCCTGTACATATTGGGTATCTTCCTGTTGATTTTGAGGCATTTTGGGGTCTTCCTGTTGATTTTGAGGCATTCCAGGGTCACCTTCTGTAGATATCGGGCCACTTTCTGTTGTTTTGGGTGCATTTCATGGTAACTTCCCATTAATATCGGTTCAGTTCCTGTTTATTTGGGGGAATTTCATGTTCACTTCCTATACATATTGGGTCACTTCCTGTTGATTTGGGGGCATTACAGGGTCACCTCCTGTTGATATTGGGTCACTTAGGTTGTAAATCAATGGCAGTGAATGGACGTTTTTCTGCTATTGAAATGAATGGCAAAGAAGCCTGTTGGAAATCTATGGGAGATTTTGGCCATTAGAAATGAATGGGTATGTTTTTGGAAAATTTTGGCCAAACCGTATGTTTTTAGTAGGGCTGTCAAATTTATCGCGTTAACGGGCGGTAATTAATTTTAAAAATTAATCACGTTAAAATATTTGACTCAATCAACGCATGCATGGAATGACCTTTTCATGCGTTGCCTCAAACAGTGTACAATGACGCCGCTTTAGCACATAGAGAGCGAAAAGGCAGAGAAATGCGAGTGGACACAGCCGTTCATTGGACTGCGCCTTTAATTGGCATAAGCTTAGGCAGCCACTACTAACAGTCATGGTTGCCCATCTTCCCATCATGCATTTGCGCGGAGCAAGAGACGATCTTTTTCATAACACGCTTAATTGAACACAACGCAGAACATATCGTATACCATTTGCAGCCACTACTGACAGTCATGGTTGCCCAACTTCCCATCAAACATATGGGCAGAGCAGGAGACAATCTTTTTCTTTATACGCCTAATTGAACACTACGCAGAACATACTGTATACCATCACTGACAGTGATGGTTGCCCAACTTCCCACCATGCATTTGGGCAGAGCAGGAGATGTTCTTTTTCTTAACACGCCTAATTGAACTTAACGTAGAACATACTGTATACCATTTGCAGCCACCACTGACAGCCGTGGTTGCCCAACTTCCCAGCATGCATTTGGGCGGAACAGTTAAGTCGCCACAGTATCATCTAGTGAAATCACAACAAAAATAATATTCCTATCTTTAAAAAAATAATGTTCACAAAAACAAAAGCGCTCAATGCAAAGAGAACTGGCATTCCCAATCCAAATAGCTATGCAAAATACACATAGAACGTAGACTTTGCCTTGGCTACATCTCTAATTAATTTAAAACTCGTCATTGACACCTTGTGGTGTATTTCAGTCACTACCTTACGTTGTTAAAGACACTGTGGAACAACGGCAGGGAGCCCGATGTGACTTTTTGATTTAAAATTTTACAAATTTTATTAAAACGAAAACATTAAGAACTTTGTAGGGTTGTTCCGATCATGTTTTTTTTTGCTCCTGATCCGATCCCGATCGTTTTAGTTTGAGTATCTGCCGATCCTGATATTTCCCGATCCGATTGCTTTTTTTTTGCTCCCGATTCAATTCCAATCATTCCCGATAATTTTTCCCGATCATATACATTTTGGCATGTATTAAGAAAAAAATGAATAAAACTCGGACGAACATGTACATTCACCATGAAGTAAATAAGTACTGTATTTGTTTATTATGACAATAAATTCTCAAGATGCCATTTACATTATTAACATTCTTTCTGTGAGAGGGATCCACGGATAGAAAGACTTGACTTTGTATATTGTGACTAAATATTGCCATCTAATGTATTTGTTGAGCTTTCAGTAAGTGATACTGTAGCCATGCCCAAATGCTTGATGGGAAGTGAAACCATGACTGTGCGCAGTGCTACCAATTGATATATCTTCTCTGCGTTGGGAAATAACATAAGGTGTTAAGAAAAACATTAATTGCTACCTTGCTTCCCCACATTGCTTCCCATTAAATTTCTAATTGTAGGGAGAGGGATTGTAAGGCTTTAGCCAATTAAAAAAAGGCTCCAAAGGCTGCCAAAATTCACTCTACTCATTTTACGCTGCCTTTTATCTCTCTATATAGATAAAACGGCGCTATTACAGATTGAGCGCGACAATGCGTGAGTGGGTTGTTCAACGCATGCATTAATTGCGTTAAATATTTTAACGTGATACATTTTTTAAAAATTAATTACCGCCATTATCGGGATAAATTTGATAAGCCTAAGCCTTAAGCCTAAACTAAAGACTCTGGATGAGTGTAACATATTATGTCTGTAACGTTAAATACAATTAGAAAACGATTTACTTAAAAAAAAAAAAAAATATATATATATATATATATATATATATATATATATATATTTAAAAAAGGCATGGTCGATATTTTTTTGCCGATTCCGATACTTTGAAAACAACGTGATCGGACCCGATCGATCGGGATGCCGATTGATCGGGACATCTCTATTAAGAAGGGTTTTGATATAAAATTACTATAACTTTTACTGAAATGTGTCTTTTAAGAACTACAAGTCTTTCTATCCGTGGATCCCTTTAACAGAAAGAATGTTAATAATGTCAAAGCCATCTTGTGGATTTTTTATTATAATAAACAACAGTACTTATGTAAAGTATGTTGAATGTTTATGTCCGGATTGTCTTATCTTTCCATTCCAACAATAATTTACAGAAAAATATGGCATATTTTAGAGATGGTTTGAATTGCGATTAATTACGACTAATTAATTTTTAAGCTGTGATTAACTCGATTAAAAATTTTAATCGCTTGACAGCCCTAGTTTTTAGTAAAAACTATTCAACTCTTGTGCCTGTCAGCGTCCTGAATTTTTTTATGTATAAGTGATGTGATTTGGAAAGAAATTTTACAAAAAGTAGCATTTTGAAATTTCCCTTTTTTTCTTCAAAAAACCCCCCACGTTTTGTGCAAACTGTTACTTTTGGGGTGTCAAACGAAAGAGAGCCACGTCGCGTTAGAATTCCGGTGGTTTTGGTGTATGAACGGTGTCAGTGGGTCAAATGGTTTTGGCTGGGTGGCACGCCAAAGAAATGCCATTGGGGGAAAATGGAACTATCATAGATGGTAGTTCTTGTATTGCATGCAAAGTTATTATGGTATGTGAATCCTAATACAAGGGAAATGCAAGTAAAACATTGGACATGTTGTACGTTGTTCGAGAGACCAGATAGGGGGCGCCATTGTGTTGCCAATCGTGTTCCAATCGCGCTCTGCGGCAAGCACCAGCATTTTTTTTCATAGTGGTGCACAGGAACCCCTGACGACGTCATGTGGCCACAAAAAACCGCTGTCACGTTAACATGCATGCATATTCTTCATAGAACTGCTCCCACCCTGCAGTGAGGAGGAACCACAGCGTCATCCTGAGACTTATTTTGTATGCTATTTTTGTTTGTTTTTGGAATGGTACTTGTCCGGGACCACCGTCCATCCATCCATCCTATCCAGTCATTCATCCATCCCCGCTCTACGTGACTCGCGCCCGGCCGCTGGTGGATGTGCGTGTGGGTGTGGGAGGGGCCCACAGCAACCACGGCTGTACCCCGCCCGTCTCGCCTCATTTGGACTGCGGGGATAACGAGCTGCAAGGAGGGAAGACGAACAAGCGTGATCCCCTCCTCATCCTTCCCCTGACTGTTTTTCCTTGACTCTGCGTCAAAGGTAAGCGTGATGGCTTCTAGTCGTGTCGTCTACGTTTGCATGCATGCGTCTCCTTGCAAGCAGCTGCTTGAGCGTGGAAGGGAAAATGACGTAGGGAATTCCCACAGTAATCCAATAGCCATGCATGCATATGCATCCATGTATGCATGCATGCAGTGCATCCAGTGCACACATGGATGGGAAATGATTAAAGTTGGGCGGAACAATTTGTTGTGTAATACTATCTAATCTCCATACGCACCTACTTGCTTCAGTGTCTTGCATAAGTAGATCTGTACTCATTATAAATGATAGTGTGTGCGTCTAGGTGTGTGTTTTGTGTGTATCTGTGTGTGTTAAGGTAAACAAAGATGGCAGGGTAGCCAACCTGTGGATGAGCTGTCAGGAAATCATACGCTTTTTCTCCAAGTCTTGGAAAAGAGAGGCCTTTACTGTTGAAATATTTTGCGGGGATGGTGTCAAGAGGCTGCACCTTGATTTATGAGTGCTCCAGCGAGTGTATTGATTTAGGATATTCTGCTTTGTGTTGCAAGTCAAAATTTGAGTTAAGAGCGTGTGTCAGATGGGAATTGGGGGGCGGGGGGTGATTTATTTATTTATTTATTTATTGCAGTTCAGAGATTGAACACATTGTTTTAAGATTTTAGAAAATTGTATGTTCTCTAGTGTTTAAGTTAGGAAATTTTGGCCCTGCTAACTCCACTGTTGTATTTGTGGGGAGTTTTAGGTTCTTTTTGAAGTCACGTTCATCTTTAGCAGGAATGTGCATGCTCTACCAGGCTCAATTTTGAGAATTAGCCAGCTTTTTTAGTACTAATAAACAAGTTTGTCGTTTTTGGAGTGCTATCTTTTTGCTGTATTTCCATCAGTAGTTACTAGGCCTGTCGCGATAACAAATTTTAGTGTGCGATAATTATTCTCATAAATTATTGCGATATGCGATATTATTGCGCCCCCCCCAATTTTTTTTTAACCAATTTACAATAACACAGTGACAATACAGTATATATTAATAGATCAAGTACACCCATTTAAACGTGATAAATATTTACTCTTAAATTCAAAAATACTTTTTAACAAATCACAACTAAAAACAATAGACCATGCCTCTTAAGTAAAAAACAACAATATTGATACCCCACAGAAACACAGAATAAATAAAATGTGCTTTAAAAAAAAAATGCACTTAATAACATAACATAAACATAAATTTGAGGTACTTTAAGCTAAACTTTAAGCTATTTTTTTGCTTTAGATACATCCCAAACATCTGAATAATGTTTTCCTTTTACAAAATAAGATAAACAACAAGACAAATAGAGCTTTTGATAGCAAAGTAACAGTTTATTTACACATAACTAACTGAAAGATGCCACTGTTCCGGCCGCGACAGCCGGTTAAACTTTTCCTTCATCGCCGCCTGTCTCATAAAGATTAAATTTTTTTAGTCCCTGCGGGCTCTGCTCGCGAGCAGCACGGACTCAAAGGCATCGTCCGCTGAACTACTGGTCCCGGTCGTTCTGCTCGGTCGTCCGCCGCCTTGGCTTGGCCATTTGTTGCCGTTGAATCGGGTTGCGGGTCTTATCAAATGCGCTACTGCCCTCCAGTGGCCAGTTTTATTGCTTTAAATTGGATTTTCAGCTTTGTGCTTTGGAGCTAAATTGAATCAGAACCCAGAGATGTGTTTTTTGAAAAAAAAAAAAAGTAAAAGACGTATAAATACGTCTTTGGGACACTGAAACAATTAAAAATAGAACATATTTATACGTTTTTGGGAGCAAATGAGTTAGTCAAATAAATATATAATTCAAACTGGCAATAGCACCCATAGACTGTATACAGTGCCCTCCATAATTATTGGCACCCCTGGTTAAGATGTGTTTTTTAGTTTCTAATATATATTTTTTATTATTCAAATAATATGGGACCTTAATGGAAAAAAAGAAAAATCCAACCTTCAATACAAGTGCATTTATTCTGTGGGGAAAAAATCCCACACAAAGAAATAATTATTTGACATCAAATAATGTGTGTCACAATTATTAGCACCCCTGGTGTTAATACTTTGTACAACACCCTTTTGCCAACAAAACAAGGTCTGGGGACTGAGATGGCCATGGGAGGAGCTTGATCTTGGTCTCATCTGACCAAAGCACATGGTCTCAGGCTTCAACTGGGACCGTGTGCTTTGGTCAGATGAGACCAAGATTGAGCTTTTTGGAACCAAACACTCTAAGTGGGTCTGGCATGCCCGAAAGATGTGCATGCTGAAAAGCACCTCATACCCACTGTGAAGTATGGGGGTGGGTCAGTGATGCTGTGGGGCTGTTTCGCTTCCAAATGCCCTGGGAACCTTGTTAGGGTGCATGGCATCACGAATGCTTTGAAATAACAGGACATTTTAAATCAAAATATGTAGCCCTCTGCCCAAAAGCTGAAGATGGGTCGTCACTGGGTCTTTCAGCAAGACAATGACCCTAAACATATGGCCAAATCTACACAGAAATTGTTCACCAGACACAAAATCAAGCTCCTACCATGGCCATCTCAGTCACCAGACCTTGTTTTGTTGGCAAAAGGGGGTTGTACAAAGTATTAACACCAGGGGTGCTAATAATTGTGACACACATTATTTGATGTCAAATCATTATTTCTTTATGTGGGATTTTTTCCCCACTGAATAAATGCACTTGTATTGAAGGTTGGATTTTTCTCTTTTTTTCCATTAAGGTCCCATATTATTTGAATTAAAAAAATATATATTAGAAGCTAAAAAACACATCTTAACCAGGGGTGCCAATAATTATGGAGGGCACTGTATAAAGGTAGTGCTGCACACTAGATATCATTTTCGCGTGCATAATTTGCATGGCTCTCTCATATGTAAGCGCTGACATGCTTAACAAATCAGAGCGCAGCATCACCCTCTGTTGGCCTTGCCTTCTTTAACACGCAGCATCTACTGAGTCAGTCAAACAATCAGTGCTTGTTTGAATCATCTGTGGTTTGAATGTGTCCGCGCGGGAGTCTAAAACAGCGTTAAAACCAAAGGAATTGAATCATTGTACATTTATGTAGATGAAAAAGTTCTGTAAAACTGGATAATTCATCTGGCCAATACGACAGACGGATGGCTAACTGCTTTAGATTATATACATTGTGCAATGGCAAAAAGTTAATGGTCATCCCAGTTAGTTTTAAAGTAGAGGATGTGGCTGGGACTGGCTGGATTGTTATGAATGTTATGAATATTTATAAAGTGGTATCTCGACATACGGTCGCTTCGATACAGGATATTTTTGATATCCAACGTAAAATTTGACTCGCTATTTGTTTCTACATCCAACGACAAGCTAAATACGACAATTTATGACAGCGACATAGTTTCTTTGTTTTCCCGGACGCACAGCGGATTTTCTTGTCAGAGAAATCCACATGAGTTCCAAGAATGTTAGTGCAGATGGTGAAAAAAGGAAAAAGATGAGCTCGACAATACGGCCGTTGAATGTCTACGATCTCGACGGTCCTCCTCCGACCTCGCCATTCTTTAAAAGATACGATGACAATTATTATTATTGTAACATCGCCAAAGAAATTGCCAGCTTCGTCAGGTTTTTAATCATTTATTTCAGAAATTTTGCAACACAACACGCCTACTGTCCGCTGCAGCTAACGGCAACGACAGAACATGAAAAGTGAAAGTAAAAACTCTAATGCACCTCGCTCACTATGCCACGCGGGGCGTTCAGGTACACCGTGCAAAACACATCCACCACATTAGAACCCAATTCGTTACATTATTACAGGCGTTATAATTATTATTACTATGATTATATTATTTTTATTCCGATTTTTATTTAAAATTTATTTGTTATTGCTATTTCGCTTCCAAAGGCCCTGGGAACCTTCTTAGGGTACATGGCATCATGAATGCTTTGAAATACCCGGACATTTTAAATCAAAATCTGTTGCCCTCTGCCCGAAAGCTGAAGATGGGTCGTCACTGGGTCTTTCAGCAAGACAATGACCCTAAACATATGGCCAAATCTACACAGAAATGGTTCACCAGACACAAAATCAAGCTCCTCCCATGGCCATCACGGTCCCCAGACCTCAACCCCATTGAAAACCTGTGGGGTGAGCTGAAGAGGAGAGGACCCAGGTCTCTGGATGATTTAGAGAGATTCTGCAAAGAGGAATGGCTGAAGATCCCTCTTTCTGTCTTTTCCCATCTTGGGAAACGTTATAGGAGAAGATTAGGTGCTATTTTGTTGGCAAAAGGGGGTTGTACAAAGTATTAACACCAGGGATGCTAATAATTGTGACACACATTATTTGATGTCAAATAACTATTTCTTTATGTGGGATTTTCCCCCCACTAAATAAATGCTCTTGTATTGAAGGTTGGATTTTTCTCTTTTTTTCCATTAAGGTCCCATATTATTTAGAAAAAAAAAATATTAGAAGCTAAAAAAAACACATAATTATTATAAATCCAATAATTATGGAGGGCACTATCACCATTTCAATATTTTGTCACACCCCTAGTTTTGACAATCTTTTGATTTAATGTGATTTTTATCACCTTCATTTGGTGTAAAGCAATTTGAATTGCCTTGTGTTGAATTGTGTTATACAATTGTTCTTGCCTTGTTTTAAAGATGGAGGAACATGACGAAAACGGCAAAAACTAAGCCTTGTTTCACTCACCTGTGTGTTTGGTTTTCATTTTAGTCTTTGTCCAAGTTGCTGTGTTGTGCTGTTCGTTTCCAGTTTCTTTATATTATATACACTCACCGGCCACTTTATTAGGTACACCGTGCTAGTAACGGGTTGGACCCCCTTTTGCCTTCAGAAATGCCTCAATTCTTCGTGGCATAGATTCAACAAGGTGCTGGAAGCATTCCTTAGAGAGTTTGGTCCATATTGACATGATGGCATCACACAGTTGGTGCAGATTTGGCGGCTGCACATCCATGATGCGAATCTCCCGTTCCACCACATCCCAAAGATGCTCTATTGGATTGAGATCTGGTGACTGTGGAGGCCATTTGAGTTCAGTGAACTCATTGTCATGTTCAAGAAACCAGTCTGAGATGATTCCAGCTTTATGACATGGCGCATTATCCTGCTGAAAGTAGCCATCAGAAATTGGGTACATTGTGGTCATAAAGGGATGGACATGGTCAGCAACAATGCTCAGGTAGGCTGTGGCATTCCAACGATGCTCAATTGGTACAAAGGGGCCCAAAGAGTGGCAAGAAAATATTCCCTACACCATTACACCACCATCACCAGCCTGAACCTTTGATACAAAGCAGGATGGAATAATGCTTTTATGTTGTTGACGCCAAATTCTGACCCTACTATCCGAATGACGCAGCAGTAATCGAGACTCATCAGACCAGGCAACGTTTTTCCAATCTTCTATTGTCCAATTTCGATGAGCTTGTGCAAATTGTAGCCTCAGTTTCCTGTTCTTAGCTGAAAGGAGTGGCACCCGGCGTGGTCTTCTGCTGCTGGAGGCCATCTGCCTCAAAGTTCGACGTACTGTGCGTTCAGAATGCTCTTCTGCCTACCTTGGTTGTAACGGGTGGTTATTTGAGTCACGGTTGCCTTTCTATCAGCTCGAACCAGTCTGGCCATTCTCCTCTGACCTCTGGCATCAACAAGGCATTTCCGCCCACAGAACTGCCGCTCACTGGATATTTTTTCTTTTTCGGACCATTCTCTGTAAACCCCAGAGATGGTTGTGTGAGAAAATCCCAGTAGATCAGCAATTTCTGAAATACTCAGACCAGCCCTTCTGGCACCAACAACCATGCCACGTTCAAAGTCACTCAAATCACCTTTCTTCCCCATAATGATGCTCGGTTTGAACTGCAGGAGATTGTCTTAAACTATGTCTACATGCTTAAATGCACTGAGTTGCCGCCATGTGATTGGCTGATTAGAAATTAAGTGTTAACGAGCAGTTGGACAGGTGTACCTAATAAAGTGGCAGGTGAGTGTATATCATATATATTTTAGATAGCCATGTTAGATTGATGTGTTGATCTGGCCTGTATTCCTCTTTTAAGAATAAAGCCAATACATTTTTGTTTTGCCATCATGCACATAATTTTCCCTACTGTGCCGCAACATCGAATTTTAGGGCTCCCCACCTGTCAAATGCAACTTTAACCACTGGTTACAGCTACATGAACAAGAAAGATTTGCTTCGACTTGTTTTGCTGAATGGGGAAGTCAGACTTATGTTGTTAAAACGGGAAAATTAGAATAGTAAAATGGATAATTGACTGATACGGAACTCAAAACACTTCTGTCCGTTCCAGTCACACCAAAAGCCAAATGAGTGAGAAACATGTGGAGTCGTTTAGTTGTAAGTTGTTGGATTTTTTGCATGGAGAGCTTCAGGCTGGCGGACTTCCACGTCAGCCGGCGGCTGCGCCGGAGAAAACATTCATCTGCAAAGTTGTCTCCTTCCTTCCTCCCAAATGTACTCTTTATACACGACTAACCTTTCAGTGGGTTCAATGACCTTTAATAGAGCTGTCTGTGTGTGTGTGAGGCGTGTGCGCGTGCTCCCCGAGGTGCCCGTTCTGCCATGCAATAAAGTGCTGCAGTCACCTCCACCAAGACACAGAAGGCTCCCTCGTCTTCACTTTCACGCACACACAAACAGCAGATGGTCAGCAAAAAGGCACTCTGGTGCAATTAATTTACATTTCGATCAGGACGGCATAAGTGCATTTAGGGTTTCAAATAAGGAGGTTCAAGGCCAAAGGTATGATTTCAAACAAAGATGATGGTTTTGAATAAGAGGGTAACACAAGTGTTTGAGCTTCAAATGGAATTTTCAAGACGGGCTTGGGGTTTTCATGTTTAGGTGAGGCAAAAGTAGCAGGGTTTTTAAGTGCGCTTTAAAGTGCGTAGGACAGGAGAAAAAAAGTCTTAAATAGGATTATTATGTGAATTAGAATCATATTTTGAGACTATTCGACTATATACAACAATCTAGCAAAGTGCAGATGACGAGAAATTAGTCTTTTAATCTGCCGGTTAGGCACGCCTACCATTAAACCAACCCTAACCCAACAGGTGGATGACGTCAGCGGAGTCACGATTTAATCTGATTTAGTATGCAACCCATTGAGGGGGAATTATTCACAACGAGGAAAACGCAACAAAGAGAGCCGCACAATGTCATTGTTTTTTAGTCTCTCTACTCCAATATTTTTACAGGATATTCTTTTTATCCAAGTATTTTTCCCCAATAGCTAAATAAATGGCTTGAGAAGGACCAGTCAGCCCATTAAGGGGGAATTATTCAGAACTAGGAAAACGCGCGGAAGAGAGCTGCAAAATATAATTGTTTCAGTCTCTCTACTTCAATATTTTTTTACAGGATATTCTTTTTATCCAAGTATTTTTCCCCAATTGCTAATTAAATGGCATGATCATCAAAAATAACAGTCTTGTGCTAAATGAAACATGAAATAATAAAAATGCATTTATTCAGGACGACATGGCAAAATTACTCCATAATGGTCAAAACTGTCGACTTCACCTTTACTGTTGCACCTCCCGAACGATATTTAATGACACCTAAATCGGGCTTATGTCATTTCCCTTCCTTGGCTTTGGAGAATGTAAACAAACCAAGAGGCGTGACAGCTAGCCGACATGCTAACATGAACCGAGTGATGTTTCAAAGTCTTCGAAGCGGAAAATCACACATAAGCAGCCCGGATCATTTCACATGACGACTGGGTTGTTGATTGTCTACGTCGAACGGCAAACCACCCGGCGGAGAGCAATTTACAGCTCGTTCCCCGGAAAAGGGCGGCTGCAGTTGTTGTGCAACATGCAGCTAATGTGCATGAGGAGAGCTTTTTACATGCCTATCCATGATCCAACGTAAGTAGTCCTTTATTTAAAGAAAGTTTGTAATGTTTACTTTGTAATCGCTGTATTCGTGGCTATTTTTAACACAAAGTTGCAATTTCGGATTGGGTGGAAAATTTGACAGAACACCGGGCACACCAAAATGGCAAAAGCCGAGTATAGTGCTCGCCCGGCGGGGGGATGTGCGATAAGCCGCCGGTTGTCGGCAAAGTGGACAAGGAGCATGTCAGCCACAAAATGCAAGCCACCTCCGTATTAAAATGATCCCAGTATTGTGCATAATACAAACCATGATGTTTACTCGCTTCCTCGTAAGTCCCATGGTCCCACATTAGTAGGGCTTGTTTTGGCCAATATCCACCGGTGAATGGGTACCTTTTGAAACTCCTAAAAGGCGCACACGCCTCTCCCTCATACAGCAAGATTTTTCTGCAGCCGTTTGGCTGGCGTGATGCGGAAAATAAACGTATTAATCCGCAAAATCAGCTGAATCCTTAGTCTTTCTCATACAACAATACGGCTGTATAGTGAAGAGGACTCCTTCCTCCGTACACGTCACAGCGCCCTCTTTCTCAACTCGAGACTGTTGCCGGAAGTCACTCATTTTCATGGCGCGGGATTCAAAAAACTAAATAAATATAGCGATCGCTTCAACACATATCCAAGCGGTCCATTTCATTCAGGAGCATAAAATACCACGTGTATTATAAAATAAACATGCTTTTTCGTGTCACAGGCACTTTAAAGTCAGTGTGAAAGATTGACACATGTGTCGATTGAACTAAGGTTTGAATCATCAAGGGTCACAATCCAGTGTTGAGGTTTCAAATGTGGTTTTTGAGATTGGTTTGGAAAAAAAATAAGGTTTCAAAGCAACAGGGTCTTGAACAAGGTTAGAACTAGGGTGTCAGGAAAGGGTTAGGTGTTTAAATTTGAGTTTGAAACAAGTTTTAAGGTTGTAAATTTTTAATTTAAGTTCCTGCTACAGCATAAAAAAATCTTAGATAGCATTATTGTTTGAATTAGAATCATATTGTGAGACGATTCGACTATAAACAACAATTTGGCAAAGCGCAGATGACGAGAAATTAGTTTTTTAATTTGCCGTTTAGCCCATGCCTGTCATTATAGCGCTCTTGCGTCCCGAGCTGGAGGATAATGTTGGCAAGGTCACGATTTCATCTGATTTAGAATTCAGCCCATTGAGCAGGAATTATTCAGAACGAGGAAAATGCGACTAAGAGAGCAGCAAAATGTCATTATTTTGATCTCTCTACTCCAATATTTTTACAGGATATTCTTCTTATCAAAGTATTTTTCCCCAATTGCTAAATAAATGGTATGGTAATGACAAATAACAGTCTTGTGCTAAATTGAATATGAAATATTAAAAATGCATTTATTCAGTACGACATGGCAAAATGACACCACAATGGTCAAAACTGTCAACTTCTTGCACCTCTGGAATGATATTTTATGCCACCGGAGTTAGTCCGGTTTTTGTCATTTCCCTGCTCCGGCTTCGGAGAGCGTAAACAAACTAGGCGGCGTGACAGCTAGCCGACATGCTAACCTGAACCGGGCGACGTTTCCAAGTCTTACTCTCACCATTCGAAGCAAAAAATCAGGCAAAACTACCCCGGCTTATGTCACACGGCGGCAGGGTTGTCGGTTGTCGTCACCGATCGGCAAACCCCCCCCCTTCGTTCCCCTGCTGCGGGCAGGAGAGCTCATTTGCCGGGTAACCTGCTGGAGACTGACCGCCGGACAAACCGGCCGACGTCGGGGAAGTGCGTAGCTGCCCGAGCCAGACCCGAGGATAGTGGTCTATTGCCGGGCACACGAAGAGGGCAGAGGAAGCTGGAAGTCTGGATGATATGGAGAACCGCATAAGCATAAGCTGAGTAAGACCGGGGGGGGGGGGGGGGGGGGGGCACAAGCCGCCGGTCGTTTGGCCGAGTGGCATTCTCGGTGGACAAGGAGCATTGTCAGCCACAAAATGCAAGCCACTCCATATTAAAACATGTGCCATGATCCCAGTACTTGACATAATACAAAACACAATGTTTACTGACTTCCTCTTAAATCCAATGGTCTCACAGTTGTCGGACTTGTTTTGGCCAATCTCTGGGTAAACCGGGGTGAACAGGAACTTTTTGAAACCGAAAAAGGCTCACACGCCTCTCCTTGGTGCAGCAACAAAACCCTGCAGCACATTTGGCTGATGTGATGCGAAAAGTAAACAAATTAATCAGCAAAATTAGCTGAATCCGCAGTCCATCTGCATGCTTGAAAGCAATGCTGTATTGTGAGATGGTGAGCTGGGTGACGTTACATTCGCATTCGTCCTCAGCCCGAGACTGGGCTGGAAGTCACTCATTTTTATGGTGAGGGATTTTTAAAAAATTAAAAAATAAAACGATCACTTCCACATATTCAAGCGGTCCATTTCATTCAAGAGCATAAAATACAGCGTTAAATATGAAATAAACATGCTTTTTGCTGTCATAGGCAAAGTCCAATGAAGAGTTTGAAGTCTGGTTAGGGTTAGTAAGTAAGTAGGGTTCACAAGGCAGGGTTTGGCATTTGTTACACTGCCTGAAGCGGTTTGATTTTTTTTTTTTTTTTTGCCAATTTGCGATTATTGTTAAGTGAGTTGTATTCACTCCCACCAAACAGCACTCATGTTATGCATAATTATTTGTATTATAAAGTATATTATATTACCATATCTATGATTCTGCACTAAAAGCCTCTGCACAGCAACAAGCTTGCCCTTACATGATCACAATCATGATGTTTTCAGGTGTCAAATGAGCACATATTCTCATGATTGCAAGTTATTTTTAGATGGTTATAACAATCAGCCTCTCCTGTCATCCTCCCAGAATCAATCTCTAATCCGCTGTGAGGTCAAAAGTGATGGAACGGAGATTAAACGTGGAAAAGGTCTAGATTGAGAGTCTTTGGTGAGCTTTTGTCTATGTTGTTGTTGTTCTGATATGATTGAAGACTTTCCTGGTAGGCAAATAAAAAGCTGCGTGACTGTCGGCCTCGCAGGCAATATTGGTTGCTTGAGCCGTGGCCGTGCTGCAACTCAAAACCGGTTGATTTTCATCAGAACTAAATGAGCTCTCTTTTTCTTTCTGTCTCCAGATACTGACTGACAAAGACAACCGTAAACCTAACCCTGACACTGGTACAATGGGGGACACCAAGAAATCACATCTAAACTCAAGCCGCATTTAACATGCTGAACTCAGGAGTCACTCAAATGCGTCCTGACTGCAGAGAGGAAAATCTACCTTGCTAAACGGGCTCGTCAATCATAGACAACACACCAAAATGCGTCCGTCCCTCGCCACCGCAGTCCTCCCGGCCCGGACCCGCACCCACAATGCACCCAATTTGGCCGTGGGGGGGCGTGAGCACCTCTCAGCCCCCCGGAGACGCAGCCCCAACCTGAGGCACACCCTAAGCCCAGAGAACCTCCGCAGTCTGGCGGAGAGGGGTGGGGCCGCAGTGGATGCCATGTCCATGGTGAGCGGTCCTGTTGGCCTGCCTCGCGCCAACAGCGACACTGACCTGGTGAGCTCACAGACCAGGTCCTCGCTGACCGCCTCCACACTGGACTTCACGCTGAACCGAGGCCAGACGCTCGTCATATCTTGGGACATCAAGGAGGAAGTGGACGCCACTGACTGGATTGGTCTTTACCATATTGGTAAGAGGGTGATTATTGGAGAGAAAACATGAAAATATTTCAATTAAACAGTCAGAGCTGAATTCCTCTACAGCAGGAAGATGCATGTTTTAGAACAAGAAGACACAACAAAACATAACAAACAATAATAGGACTAACAAATAAAATGTAAAGTACAAAAAAAATACAAACAAAAAGGAAAAGTCCATTGTAAACTCCTGCCCGTGCCTCGAAAGTAGTAAAAAAAAAACAAAAAAAAGGGGTGGGTAGGCTTTTTCTTGAGGCCTGGCTCTGAGCGACCATCGGTTGTGAGCATATATTGTCCTTATGCAAATGAGCAAGTTAATATCATCACCCTGGGCCCAGCCATAGTCTGTACACGGAAAAATAATAGCAGGCGGCAAAGAGTAAACAATAAATTCCTATGTCCTCTTATCAGGGTTTTGAGGATTTCAAATTGTTTACAGAAAAGAACAACAGAGACTTTGGCTAGGTTCAGACCGCAGGTCTTAATGCACAAATCCAATTTTTTTGTGTGTTTTTCCGACTTGAGTGAGGCATTAAGTTGACGGTCTGAGTGGGACAAGTTGCACAGAAGTAGGGCTACAGCTATTGATTATTTTAGTAGTCGATTAATCGATGAACTGGTTAGTTTGAATAATCGAGTAATTAGATAAGGAACATAAAAAAATTAAAATACTGTACCTGATCTGAGCCTCAAACGGTATAAACAATAAATAAATAAGGATCTAAGTACAACAAAAGAACATTTAGCTAACTTACATAGCAAATGTCTGCTAGCTTAACCCTTTATTGCCAAATGTATCACATTAGATACACCTAAAATTTCATGATTTTAAGAGTAATTCAGAATTTTGACATTTCTTTTTTAAATTAAACTGATGGATGCAAGTCAACACATGTATTTGCAGGTTCCATGAGAAAAAAAAAAACAGGATTTAGCTAGGGTTATAGATATTAGATCGCATATTACACATATTAATTTTGACATTTCTTTTTACAAATTTGAAAAAAAGGTTTCATTAGGACCTTATTTTTCAAATTTTGGGATTCTCTCATAAATGCTTCATGTTGCAGGTCTTTAAGGGTTAAATACTATAAAATGCGATTTTTTTTTTTATTTTTTTTTTTACAATGCTCTTAGCAAATAGTTCAAACACAATCACACAAAAAACTGCTAAATATACCTATAAACTAAATTAGGAATGCATTAAAAAAAAAACATCAGCTCAAACAAAAATTTACCACATGTTGGCCTTAACTGGGAGCAGCTGAATTCAGCCTTGCGAAATGAGTTATATCATACTCCGTATTGCCAGTAGAGGGCAGTGTATCCACCCAAATCAATAAAACTAAATGAAAACACATTAAAAAAAAAAAAAAAAAAAAAAAAAAAAAATACTCGAAGCAGCAAAATTTAATTGAAATCTTTTTTCTAATCGGATTACTCGAGTTACTCGATTAATCGTTGCAGCACTACATAGAACTGGACCATTTCAAATCCGATCTGGGTCACTTTCGTATGTGGTTAACATCCGATCTGGGCCACATTTTTCCAGAATGTGGTGGCAGTCTGAACTGTCGAGTGACAAGTCTCCCAAATCGGAATTCATGCAGCAATTACGTCAGCAAAGAGCGAGAGCGGCAGACAAGACGGCAGCGTTGTAGCTGTCCATTAGTGTTAGCGCCTAGCTTGAACTCGGCTTTGATCACAATAATTAAAAAAATAAAATGAAGAAAAGGATAAGCCTGATAATGCTCAGTTTTCTTTCTGTGCGCCAAACAAGCAATCAAAATGTGATCACCCTGGAATGACGTAGAGCCAGCATGGGTAGTTTGGATTTGTTTTGATACTTCTGCAAATAAGGGTCAGTTTGCTCAACGTGTGTCAGACTGCGAATTAGTGCATAACTGGCTCAATAGACAAAGGCTGTCTGAACGGGCACGCCAAAAAACGGATATGACGAAAAATTCTGAATTGTGCATTAAGAGCTGCAGTATGAACCTAGCCTTATTGAATAAGCTTGAGCAGAGTAATGAACAAATGTTATTTGAGGCATAAAGGTATTTGAGGTATTAAAACAACTGGGAAGGTTTTTAAGTCATGTAAAATGTATGTCTCTTTTAAATACATTGGGAGTCTTTTTAAATACATTGGGTGTCTGGGCTGTGTAATGTCTGCGTGTCGGTGCCTTTGTTCATGACTCATACACATTGTTTCTTTGCATGAAATGTAGTCTGTTGTCACCAAAATGGATGGCTGATACTTACTTCCGCTTTGAAGAATTTGGGAGTTAAATGTAAGTGATTTCTAAGACTTGGCAAGACGAACTCCCATTTGTCTCTGGACGTTCGCATTCATAACGAAACATTGATCTTTATGCCAAATCATCAATCACTCTTTTTAAGAAAGTGCATGCTCAATGCAAGTGATGCCTTTAAATATTCAATTCAATATAACTTTCATGCCAGTGTTAAACAAGTTATTCGAGTATATTTGATATGATGAAATTAAATTCAATAAGAACCAAAATGTTGTTCATACACAATATAACTCAATAGCTACATTTGATTAAATATTATAAACACATACGTACATACTGTAAATATTCGGGAAACGATGAAGTGCCAAACGGAAAATCCAAATATTTATATTGGGAAGAAAATAGAGAAGGGGAAAAAAAAGAAAATAAAGTGTTGTTTTTGGCAGCCCTTTCAAATTTTGTTTGTTTTAGTATTTTGGACAATAATACTTAGCCATATTTAAGTCATCTAAAATTTGTTTGTCTTCGTCTGGTTTTTGTAGATGAAAACTAAAGAGTAATTTCGTCTAGTTTTAGTCGACTTTTACTAAAAATATTTTCCTCTGTAAAACTAAAAAATATTATACAAAAATAAAAAAATAAAGTTTTCCAACTATTTGTAAAGAACTTTGGCAGATGAGCACATATTGTTTTGTCTACAAGGACAATGCTTCTTGACAATAATACACACTCAGCAGGAAAACAGTTTTTTTTTTTTTTTAACTCATTCACTCCCAGCCATTTTCACCCGAGCAAGGCCCTTCGCTCCCGGACGTTTTACTGGATTTTGACTGATTTTGCAAGGCCCACAGAAAATTCAGTTCTATTGCTATATAAACATGGAACCCACCAAAAGAAAGATCAGACTCTCTTCTTTCAGCTGAAAAAAATTGTTAATATTTTTTCAATTCTTTAGAAATCAGCATTAGAAAATAGCTTAGTTTGAGCAATTTTCCAATTTCTGATGAAAAAACGGAGAAATTGAGCTTTTTTGTGAAAGCATACATTTCAAACATAACTTTGACTTATGCACAGCTATTTTTTTGTTTTAGTTACATCCCAAACATCTGAATAATGTTTTCCTTTTACAAAATAAGATAAACAACGAAACAAATAGAGCTTTTGATAGCAAAGTAACAATTTATTTACACATAACTAACTGAAAGATGACGCTGTTCTGGCCACAACAGCCGGTTAAACTTTTCCCTCATTGCCGCCTGTCTCAAAAAGATGATTTTTTTTTTTTGTCTCTGCGGGCTCTGCTCGTTAGCAGCACGGACTCAACGGCATCTAGTAGTCCCGGTCGTTCTGCTTGGTCGTCCAGCACCTGGCATCCCGGGCGTCCCACTGGTTGTCTGCTAGGTAGTCCGCCGCCTGGCATCCTGCTGGTCGTTTTCTGCCGGCGCCTAGCCGTGCGGCTTGGTCGTTCGTTGCCGTTGAATTGGGTTGCAGGTCTTACAAAATGCGCTACTGCTCTTCAGTGGCCAGTTTTATTGCTTTAAAATGGATTTTCAGCTTTGTGTTTTGGAGCTAAATTGAATCAGAACCCAGAGATATCTTTTTTGAAAAAGAATGTAAAAGACATATAAATACATCTTTGGGGACACTGGAACAATTTAAAATAGAACGTATCTATACTTTTTTGGGAGCGAATGAGTTAATCAATTATAGCCACCTGGACGCCATGAACTTAATTTTAAAAAAAGTCCTAGAAATTAAGAGGATGGTTGCCGTTAGCAATAGCCAAATGCTAACACGAATGCTATGCATACGCTACGAGTTGCATTTAGTGTGTGTTGATCACTCAGCACAGACCTTGAAGGCAAAAGCAACATTGCATATTTTCTTTGGCCAAGATAAGAAAGCAAATCTTACCTGCGTCCAAGCCTGCATGGAAACTGGTGAGTCGTGGAGGTGGCGGGGGGCACAGCACATCACATGAGGGACACTTCCATTCACTGCTAGGAGGCAGGCTAACTACACATTTCACACCTTGTGAACATGTGACGGAAACTCTTGCGCATTTCCGTCTCGTTCTCGTGGCGTCAGACGAAAACTGGCATTCATCTAGTTATGCTTTAGTCTCCCAAAACACGTTTTCAACTCGTTAACATCTCGTCATGAAAAAAGTGTTCGTTGACGAAATATTTTCGTTATCGTCATCATTGACGATAACAACACTATAATACTATATTGGCCCGAATATGAGACGGTGTTTTTTGCATTGAAATATGACTGAAAAAGTGGCGGTCGTCTTATATTCGGGGTCTAGACATTATTCCCATTCA
Source organism: Corythoichthys intestinalis (assembly GCF_030265065.1). Taxonomy (NCBI): domain Eukaryota; kingdom Metazoa; phylum Chordata; class Actinopteri; order Syngnathiformes; family Syngnathidae; genus Corythoichthys; species Corythoichthys intestinalis. The sequence continues at coordinate 18,759,440 of NC_080406.1, forward strand.
CGACGCTAGATGGCGCCAGATATCACTGAAGCGAATGCTGAACTTGACTCCCCAGGCAAAAGCGAACCGCTTATGGTTAATGCAGTTTTTGCAATTTTGTTGTTTTATCACAATAGATTGGTTTATTTACATTTCGAGCCATTCATTTACGAATGTGATTGGACTTTAGTTTACATCTTTAAATGTTCAGATATTAAGATTTAAATGAGGCAAAATAACATGCTTTTTCTCTCAAATATATGTTTATAATCATTTGTTTCAGATGTACTGTAATTATTTTCTGTATAAAAATTAATTTGGTGTTCAAAAAGTCTTTTTTCAAACTTGAGTCTTGAAAAACAGGGGGTCGTCTTATAATCAGGGCAATCTTATATTCGGGCCAATACGGTATTCCCTTTGTTTGTTCTTGAGTTATCTTGAACAGAAATATATATACATAAAGATATGCTGATCGATCGGGTCCGATCACGTAATTTTCAAAGTATCGAATCGGCAAAAAAGTATCGGACTTTAAAAAAAAAAAAATATATATATATATATATATATATATATATATATATATATATTTATTTATTTATTTATTTATTTAAATCGTTTTCTAACTGTATTTAACGTTACAGACAAAATGTTTTACACTCATCCAGAGTAGTTTTGGCTTAAAGTAGGGCTATCAAATTTATTGCGTTAACGGCGGTAATTAATTTTTTTAAATTAATCACGTTAAATAATTAACGCATGCGCTGCGCAACCCATTCAAGCATCGTCACGTTCAATCTATAAAGACGCCGTTTTACCTACGGATAGCACTCAAAAGCAGCGTATAATGAGTAGAGAGAATTTGGACATCAATTGCACTTCCCATCATGCATTTGGGCAGAAGTTAAATGGCTGCAGTATCATTTACTGAAAGCTCAACAAATACACTAGATTGCAACATTTAGTCACAATTTACAAAGTCACATTTATCCTTTAAGAATTACAAGTCTTTCTATCCGTGGATCCCTCTCACAGAAAGAATGTTAATAATGTAAATGCCATCTTGAGGATTTATTGTCATAATAAACAAATACAGTACTTATGTACTGTATGTTGAATGTATATATTCGTCCGAGTTTTATTCATTTTTTTCTTAATGTATTGCCAAAACGTATATGATCGGGAAAAATTATCGGGAATGATTGGAATTGAATCGGGAGCAAAAAAAAGCAATCGAATCGGGAAATATCGGGATCGGCAGACACTCAAACTAAAACGATCGGGATCGGATCGGGAGCAAAAAAACATTATCGGAACAACCCTAAATACAGACAGAAAAATGGACATACAGACGTATGGAACTAAATACGTACCCGCCTCCTTCTGTAGGTTTTACTTAATGGCAAATATAAATTACCAAAAGAACACTAATTCATTGATGGGATGCTAACTGAACTCGCGTGTTGCTATCGAGATTTCTGCTTACGGGAAGAAACAAATGAATGCTGAACAAGGCTATCAGGGCTCTCGATCCTCTGACGGGGCTGAAAAGTAATACTGGAGTAATAGTGTCCAACAGGCACATTTGTTATCAAGACTCTTTACTCCCCTTCAAACGTATTGGAACACTGAGGCCCATTATTGTTGCTGAATCAGAAATACAACTTGGAAGGGTTTTTTTTTTTTGTGTGTGTGTTGAGTTTCATGAACCTGCGTTTCCACTGAAGGTGTAACCAACACGAAACCCTGTGAGCAGTCTATGGGTTAATATAATTCTGATTTCCCTGGGTTGAATATGACTGGAGGAGATACAGGAAAACATAAGGTGCCATCCAGGTCGCTTGATATTGATCGTATGAATCCAGGACTTCATTACCTACGCCAAGGTCTTAACACCGTGGTGCCTTCCTTGACTAAGCTGACATTCAATGATGCCGTCATCGATCTGTGCATTAACCAGGTCAGCAGGTTCATCTGTTGCTGTGATTTGATCACATATCACCTAGGCAGATAAGGGTGTATACAGTATATCCTTATGACAATCATACAAATACAGTGCCCTCCATAATTATTGGCACCCCTGAAAAAATGTGTTTTGTAGCTTCTAATAATTTTTTTTATTCAAATAATATGGGACCTTAATGGAAAAAAGAGAAAAATCCAACCTTCAATACAAGTGCATTTATTCAGTGGGGAAAAAATCCCACATAAAGAAAAAATTATTTGACATCAAATAATGTGTGTCACAATTATTAGCACCCCTGGTGTTAATACTTTGTACAACCCCCTTTTGCCAACAAAACAAGGTCTGGGGACTAAGATGGCCATGGGAGGAGCTTGATTTTGTGTCTGGTAAACCATTTCTGTGTAGATTTGGCCATATGTTTAGGGTCATTGTCTTGCTGAAAGACCCAGTGACGACCCATCTTCAGCTTTCGGGCAGAGGGCAACAGATTTTGATTTAAAATGTCCTGGTATTTCAAAGCATTCATGATGCCATGCACCCTAACAAGGTTCCCAGGGCCTTTGGAAGCGAAACAGCCCCACAGCATCACTGACCCACTCCCATACTTCACAGTGGGTAGGAGGTGCTTTTCAGCATGCACATCTTTCGTGGCACGCCAGACCCACTTAGAGTGTTTGTTGCCAAAAAGCTCAATCTTGGTCTCACACAAAAATACACACGGTCCCAGGCTTCAACTGGGACTGTGTGCTTTGGTCAGATGACTCTGCCCGAAAGCTGAAGATGGGTCGTCACTGGGTCTTTCAGCAAGACAATGACCCTAAGCATATGGCCAAATCTACACAGAAATGGTTCACCAGACAAAAAAATCAAGCTCCTCCCATGGCCATCTCAGTCCCCAGACCTTGTTTTGTTGGCAAAAGGGGATTGTGCAAAGTATTAACACCAGGGGTGCTAATAATTGTGACACACATTTGATGTCAAATATTTTTTTCTTTATGTGGGATTTTTTTCCTCACTGAATGAATGCACTTGTATTGAAGGTTGGATTTTTCTCTTTTTTTTCATCTGACCAAAGCACATGGTCCCAGTTGAAGCCTGGGACCGTGTGTATTTTTGTGTGAGACCAAGATTGAGCTTTTTGGCAACAAACACTCTAAGTGGGTCTGGGGTGCTACAAAAGATGCGCATGCTGAAAAGCACCTCATACCCACTGTGAAGTATGGGGGTGGGTCAGTGATGCTTTGGGGCTGTTTCGCTTCCAAAGGCCCTGGGAACCTTGTTAGGGTGCATGGCATTATGAATGCTTTGAAATACCAGGACATTTTAAATCAAAATCTGTTGCCCTCTGCCCGAAAGCTGAAGGTGGGTCGTCACTGGGTCTTTCAGCAAGACAATGACCCTAAACATATTCAATTCAATTCAATTCACTTGTATTTGTATAGCCCTGGATCACAACAACGTTGTCTCAAAGGGCTTTGCAGAGGCAATATGATACATAATCAGAAACAGCAAATGAAGCAACAAAGATGAATAAATAAAGTTCAAGTCCTAGGTATCCCCCATGCTTAGACCCTCCATGTCAGCAAGGAAAAACTCCAAAAACTCCAGAGTCTTCGAGAGAAAATGACAAACCTTGGGGAGTAGATATGGCCAAATCTACACAGAAATGGTTCACCAGAAACAAAATCAAGCTCCTCCCATGGCCATCTCAGTCCCCAGACCTTGTTTTGTTGGCAAAAGGGGGTTGTACAAAGTATTAACTCCAGGGGTGCTAATAATTGTGACACTCATTATTTGATGTCAAATATTTTTTTCTTTATGTGGAATTTTTTCCCCACTGAATGAATGCACTTGTATTGAAGGTTGGATTTTTCTCCTTTTTTCCATTAAGGTCCCATATTATTTGAATTAAAAAATATATATATTAAAAGCTAAAAAACACATCTTTTTCAGGGGTGCCAATAATTATGAAGGGCACTGTATGACAAAAATTGTTTTAAAAAAACAACAACAATGTACACAAATATTACAATGAAAAAACTTAAAAATTAGGAATAAATCAGGACCTGGACTTATTCCTTCACCATATTGTCATTTGTGTATATCCTGTATGTCTTTCTTTTTTCATTTTCATTTTCATTTTACCAATCCAGGAATATCAGCATGTGAGAGATCTATTGGTCTCATATTATGTTCTGTTCTCCTGTCCTTCAGATGAAACCAGTCCGTCCAACGTGTGGGACTGTAAGAACCGAGGGGTGAACGGCACCCAAAAGGGTCAGATCGTTTGGAGGCTAGAAGCCGGACCTTACTTTATGGAACGTGAGTGACTTTATCCTGGTGAAAATCAGTACAGACCCAAAATAAGAAACATAAAAAATGTGAAAAAGGAGGTGCAAAGCCCATTCATTACTGCTCGCGTCATTAATTCTTTTCACTATGACTTCTTGCAGCCGAAACCAAGATCTGTTTCAAATACTACCACGGTGTGAGCGGAGCCTTGAGAGCAACAACCCCCTGCATCACTGTGAAAAATACAGCTGTCCTGGTGTGTCAATTATTCAGAGTACCCACCCTTCAAGGGATTAAAAGTGTATGCCAAAATGACTAATCCTCATTTTTAATAATTTTTTTTCTTTTTTAGGTTGAGGGCCTTGCAGAGCAGGTTGGCATCGAACATCCTCGCAAACTGATAAGCTTTACTTTGACAGGTGAGTCGATCTTTTTTCACTACCATTTTTGCTTAAAGAGATACTGTACTGTAAATATCGGAAATAAAACAGTTGTTAAATTAAGTGTTAATTATTTAGGGGTTGGGATTAAAGACAGACAAAATGACAGATCAGCTCGGTACAGAAATGTTCTAAATTGTGCTATTTCCTGTGTGTTCACAGATCTGCGTGCTACCGCCTTGAAGAAAGGCATGTTTTTCCATCCGGATCCGTACCTTAAGATGTCCATTCACCCTGGGAAGAGGAGTGTCTTCCCCGTCTTCAGTCACCATGGGCAAGAACGCCGCTCGGCCATCATTGCCAACACCGTCAATCCGGTTTGGCATGGAGAGGTGATATCTTCTGACAGCGCCCCAACATTTCTAACCACAACACCAACAAAACTTAAGCCTTAAATCCATTACAAAACTGATAGGAGAAATTGACAATAACCCAAATGCTTAATTTAACCAAGACACTCAACCCGAAACACAACCCCCACTTTATCTGCCTAATCCTAAACCATTTCCCTTGTCCTTAACCCAAGATTTAAACCTTAAAAACACTCACCCACAATCCTAACCTCAAGCCTCAGGCCCTGAAACCATAACCCTTAATTATAACCCCTTATTGCTACCCCATAACCCTGAGCTAAAACTTTAAATTCAGTTAATCTGGATCAATAATATCGTAATATCCTAACCCTACTCTCACTCGCAAATGATCATCCTTCAGTTAAGTTCTTCACAATAGCATAACCCCACTCACCATACCCCGATCCTAATAATCATGGCCTTGTGTTTTCCTCTCCAGAAATACACTTTTGTCGCGCTAATGACAGACATCCTGTACATTGAGGTGAAGGACAAGTTTGCTAAAAGTCGACCCATCATCAAGCGCTTCCTTGGCCAGTTAACAATCCCTGTGCAGCGGCTCATTGAGAAAATACCAGGGTAGGTAACCACAGTTCAATGTGGGTGTACTGTACCACAAAGTAATAGTGACACAGCACTATTGTGTGTTTTCATATCTCAGTGTCCAGCCTGTAACTTTTCCCCTATGCCGACGCTTACCTACGGAACACGTCAGCGGGCAGCTACAGTTCAAAGTGGAACTCACCTCAACTGGACCTGATGGTAAGGGTTTCGGGACCAAAACCGAATGCAAATATAAAATATTGTAATCCTCACCTATTAGTGGTTTCGAAGCTAAAACACCCAAAGATGTGTGGCATTTTAAATCTTTAGCATCTGAGATGCTGCCAAAGCGAAGGCCAAATAAGAATTGGTGTCCAGGACGTACAGTGTATCACAAAAGTGAGTACACCCCATGCATTTCTGCAGATATTTAAGTATATCTTTTTTCATAGGACAACACTGACAAAATGACACTTTGACACAATGAAAAGTAGTCTGTGTGCATCTTATATGATAGAGTTAATTTATTTTCCCCTCAGAATACCTCAAAATATAGCCATTAATATCTAAACCCCCGACAACAAAAGTGAGTACACCGCATGGGAACTACGTACATCCCTAAATGTCCAAATTGAGTACTGCTTGTCATTTTCCCTCCAAAGTGTCATACTCGTTGTAGGAGTGCTGTCAGCATTGCTGCAGAGATGAAAAAACATGGGGTGGGGGGCAGGGCCAGCCCAGCCTATACGCACACTATGCAGCTGCTTAGGGCCCCTGAACACTAGGGGGCCCCCAATCTGGCAATTGTTTAATTTATATTCTATTTTGTTTGCTACAGTTTGCTTTATTTGACGTTTGTGAGTTTTGAGACTTGATTACAAGCTTAAAAAAATAAAGTTCTTAACTTCTTTCTTTCCTCTTTTAGAAAAAGGTTTGGCGCTATCTACTGTAAGTACTGACAATCATTTTGGGTGAGAAGTTTGAAGTATGCAGTGCAATAAAATCTGATTAATATACAAAATATGGACGTATTTATAGGTTTCAACACTGTGACGAAATGGTGGGCCAAAAATATTGGCCCCTTTGCATTATTTTGCTTAGGGCCCCCAAATGGCCTGGGTCGGCCCTGGTGGGGGGTCATTCCCACCACCATGCTTGACTGTAGGCATGACACACCTATCTTTGTACTCCTCACCTGGTCGCCGCCACACATGCATGTGACCATCGGAATCAAACAAATTAATCTTTGTCTCATCAGACCATAGGACATGGTTCCAGCAATCCATGTGCTTTGTTGACATGTCTTCAGCAAACTGTTTGCGGGCTTTTTTTGTGTACCGTCTTCAGAAGAGTCTTCCTCCCGGGGTGACAGCCATGCACACCAATTTGATGTAGAGTACGGTATGGTCTGAGCACTAACAGGCTGACCCTCCACCTCTTCAATCTCTGCAGCAATGCTGACAGCACTCCTGTAACGAGTCACATGACATTTTGGAAGGAAAATGACAAGCAGTACTCAATTTGGACATTTAGGGATGTACGTAGTTCCCATGGGGTGTACTCACTTTTGTTGCCAGGAGTTTAGATATTAATGGCTATATTTTGAGTAAGTGTCATTTTGTCAGTGTTGTCCCATGAAAAGATATACTTAAATATCTGCAGAAATGTGAGGGGTGTACTCACTTTTGTGTTTATACTGTATCTTGATCTGATCAGTCTTGACTCAAAAACTACATCTTTATGTCAGGGAGGATCTAAGTTTAGTCTGGACAGTTAATGTAAGTAACAAAGAGTTTTTACTGAATATGTATGTGACACTTCTATAAGCTACCTTATCATATTACTCCTGCCCAGGTGCATCTCCGGATTCCATCATTGGCCTTTCCACTTTTAATGGAGCTCCAGGGACACCCTCAGATGATGAGGATCTTCCTCATCACCTTCCAGGCGTAGTATCTTCTGGGCCCTCCCCCACTGGATCACAGGGTTCTCAAGGTATCTGGGACGGTGGGGCGGCGGCGGCCTACCCGGAAAAGGAGCTGCTGCTTATTGGATCCCGGGCGAGGTTTTTGGAGGGGCACGAATTGCTTCAGAGATCGCTCAGCGAAGGCCTTGATGCTATTGAGGCCCCCAAGGGTCCCGGGGAAAGACCGTTGGGTGCAGCCTCTCCGAAACTACGCTCTAGCTTCCCCACGCATACGCGGTTAAGCGCCATGTTGCACATCGACTCTGACGAGGATGATGAGAGGTCTGGTTTTTCAGAAATGGCTCCGATGCCTCCGTCTCCATTGCTACTTAATGGGAACCCTCCAGATATTAGTGGTCCATATGAAGATGAGCCGTCTCCTGGGCCGCAACTGATCGAAGAGCAGATAGGGGAAGAGGAACCAACGGGTGTGGGCACTGATGAGATAGTCCAGTTGGCCCTTGTGGTGGATCCAGGTCATGAACAGGATGACATTCTGGATCCAGAGGTCTTCTCCGAGGCGGAGGAAGCACCGTTTACAGAGGCCGTTTCCCACACTTCACCAGAGGTTGGAGAGGCCCCTGAAGTGGGAAGAGGACCAGCTGAAGAGCCTTCTTCTGAGGTGGACACATGCTCCATGGCTACAGCACAGCAGACAGTCGTGTCTTCATCAGATAGTTGTCCAATCACTTTGACCACAGCCATGGTAAGTTTTCGGTTGTTTTTAATGCGATATTGCGATCACCCTCTTTTTCACGGTTGTTCACACACATTTTGATTCTCTTCAATGGTGGAAAGTACTACAGTATAAATAATTCATTACTTTAGTTAAATAGATTTGTTGGCTCTCTATCCTTTACTAGAGTATAAGTAGAAAGGAAAAGTAAACTGTGGTTGAGATCTTGAATGATTGATAAAGATCTATTGGTCAAAATATGAAGCCAGGGGGATTAATGACACCAACAATTTGTGTTACTTGTATTTGAATGCTCATGGCAGTGTCATAAGACTGTCATGATCATGACATGACACATGTCATGAATACAATTGAATGCTTATTACTAGAGCTGCAACAATTAATCGATCAACTCGAGTAATTCGATTAGAAAAAAAGCTTCGAATCAAAATTTTCTTTTGTTTTGAAAGTGTTTGCATTTTGTTTTATTGAAATGGGTGGATACACTGCCCTCTAGTGGCAACAGTGAATATGACATAACTTATTTAACGTAGCTGAATCCAGCTGCTCCCTGGTAAGACCAACATAAGGTACGTTTTTGTTTGAGCTAATATGTTCTTTTATGCATTCGTAATTTAGTTTAAAGGCATATTTAGCACTTTTTTGTGGGATTATGTGTTTGAATGATTTATTAGGAGCATTGTTAAAAAAAAAAGTTTCATAGCGTTTAAGATAGCGGAGTTTTGCTATGCAAGATAGCCAATTATTCTTTTGTTGTACGTAGATCTTGATTCTTATTTTTTCTAATACCTTTTGTGGATAAACTCAGCTATTTCAATGTATTTTTAAATGGAAGTGCAAATCTGCATAGTTTGAAGGGACACTAAGGAATTTTATTTAGCATTAGCATTTAATGCTCTTTTGCAATTGCAATTTTAGGAAGACTTTTAACTCTATTAAAATGTATTCTGCAACGCATTATATGTTCCTCATCGGATTACTCAATTATTCAAACTAACTAGTTGATGGCTAAATCGACTACTAAAATAATCGATAGCTGCAGTCCTACTTATAACTGATGTCATTTTGTGTCGTTCAATAGATTATGTCTTTTTTTTTATGCAACGCTGTCATTGCTTCATACTATATGTCTTTAGGGTAGGGTTAGCATTATGACATCTAATTACACCTGTCATAAGCATTCATTCATGTTCATTGCAGGTGTCAGGTGTCATGTCATGATTATGACAGTCTTTTGACACTGTCAAACATTCAAATAGAGTGTTACCACATTTAATTTTAGGTGGCCTTGATAATATTTTTTTTCCTATTTGATAATCGTATAGGAGGCAGAGGAAGGGGCTGATGCAGCCATCGATCCAGGGGGAGATGTGATTGGTGGAACACTGCTTTCTGCTCTACCTGTTGACTGTGAGCAAGGTATTTGTTCTGAGGCCGAAGGAGAAGCGGCCTCGGTACCGGAGTCCGAGAAGACTGTCGTGAGAAAACTCAGTCTGCAACCCGCGGGCAGCGTGTCTGACGAACCGGATGGAAATGAGTCCAAGCCGCAGGAGGAGACGGGCTCTGCAGATTCTGAGCAAGTTACCACAGAAACAGATGGAGAAGAAGGTATGGCGAGGTCTGTTCACTTTTTATTTGCATTTGAAACTGCAGACAAACCAAACACAGACTCTCTGCATTGCAGTAGCACTCAAGTTCAAGTTACAGTGGGGTAAATAAGTATTTAGTCAACCACCAATTGTGCAAGTTCTCTCTTCTTGAAAATATTAGAGAGGCCTGTAATTGTCAACATGGGTAAACCTCAACCATGAGAGACAGAATGTGAAAAAAAAAAAAATCACATTGTCTGATTTTTAATTTATTTCCAAATTAGAGTGGAAAATAAGTATTTGGTCACCTACAAACAACCAAGATTTCTGGCTGTCAAAGAGGTCTAACTTCTTCTAGCGAGGTCTAACGAGGCTCAACTCGTTACCTGCATTAATGGCACCTGTTTTAACTCATTATCAGTATAAAAGACACCTGTCCACAATCTCTGTCAGTCACACTCCAAACTCCACTATGGCCAAGACCAAAGAACTGTCGAAGGACACCAGAGACAAAATTGTAGACTAAATCTGCAATAGGTAAAATGCTTGGTGTAAAGAAATCAACTGTGGGAGCAATTATTAGAAAATGGAAGACATACAAGACCACTAATAATCTCCCTCGATCTGGGGCTCCATGCAAGATCTCACCCCGTGGCGTCAAAATGATAACAAGAACGGTGAGCAAAAATCCCAGAACCACACAGGGGGACCTAGTGAATGACCTACAGAGAGCTGGGACCACAGTAACAAAGGCTATTATCAGTAACACAATGCGCCGCCAAGGACTCAAATCCTGCACTGCCAGACGTGTCCCCCTGCTGAAGAAAGTACACGTCCAGGCCCGTCCGCGGTTCGCTAGAGAGCATTTGGATGATCCAGAAGAGGACTGGGAGAATGTGTTATGGTCACATGAAACCAAATTAGAACTTTTTGGTAGAAACACTGGTTCTCGTGTTTGGAGGAGAAAGAATACTGAATTGCATCTGAACAACACCATACCCACTGTGAAGCATGGGGGTGGAAACATCATGCTTTGGAGCTGTTTTTCTGCAAAGGGACCAGGACGACTGATTTGTGTAAAGGAAAGAATGAATGGGGCCATGTATCGAGAGATTTTGAGTGAAAATCTCCTTCCATCAGCAAGGGCATTGAAAATGAGACGTGGCTGGGTCTTTCAGCATGACAATGATCCCAAAAACACAGGCAAGGCAACAAAGGAGTGGCTTAGTAAGAAGTATTTCAACGTTCTGGAGTGCCCTAGCCAGTCTCCAGATCTCAACCCCATAGAAAATTTGTGGAAGGAGTTTAAAGTCCATGTTGCCCAACGACAGCCCCAAAACATCACTGCTTTAGAGGAGATCTGCATGGAGGAATGGGCCAAAATACCAGCAACAGTGCGCGAAAAGCTTGTGAAGAGTTACAGAAAACGTTTGGCCTCCGTTAGTGCCAACTAAGGGTACATAACAAAGTATTGAGATGAACTTTTGGTATTGACCAAATACTCATTTTCCACCATGATTTGCAAATAAATTCTTTAAAAATCAAACAATGTGATTTTCTGTTTTTTTTTTTTTTCACTTTCTGTCTCTCATGGTTGAGGTTTACCCATGTTGACAATTACAGGCCTCTCTAATATTTTCAAGTGGGAGAACTTGCACAATTAGTGCTTGACTAAATACTTATTTGCCCCACTGTAAATATTTTGGGAACAACAATCGTAGCTACTCAAATAAAATCGTTTCATGGTCCTTTTTTCCGTACTCAGGTACTCCTGTCAACGGTCATCCCGTACGTTCCCTTCCATCTGTTCGACATGATATTCATCGTTATCAACGAGTAGACGAGCCTTTACCACCGAGTAAGTCAATATCTAAAGTTTAACAAAACTTTTACCCATGATGCTCTTTTTTTGTGTAGGCAGTTTGTTTTGGGCCCTTATGGTAAAATGATGGTCTGTAAGTCTGGATATTAAGTTGCTCACTCTCTAAGCTTCCACTTCCCACTCTCCTTTTAGAAATTATGTTTTAGGTGATTGCCTTGCTTTGTGCTGAAGTAAAGCCTAATAATTTTCTGTGTATTATCTGGCGTACTTTTGTTCACAAAGTTAGTGCCAGCTTTACTTTAGCCATTTGTAGATTCCAGTTGATGTTATAGTCTTTCTATACACTCTCACAATGTTTTTATAATGAACTGCAGATGTTTTACTTGATCGATCCATTCGATGTTATTTACTTGGCGCATGAGCTGTTTCTTTGGTCTTCAGGGCATTCCAAATGGTTGTATCAGCTACGGCAAGTGCTTGGGCAACAACCCAGTTCCATTTTCTTTGAGGTTCTTAGTTTTTCCATGCAAACAGAGCTGTCTGGTCTTTGTTCTGGTTATGCTTCCTGTAACTTGCATCAATGAAGTCTTCACAGCCAAAATACAATCGGAACCTGAGTAGAGATATTTACCATTTGAAAAATCAAAGTAATGTGACATCTACAATACTTGTCAATCACATGATTTAAAGTTTGGATTGTCAATTATGCTCTTTGTAGTTTAACACCATTTTTCTGCTTGTGTCCTCTCAGATTGGGAGGCCCGGATCGACAGTCATGGCAGAATCTTTTTTGTGGATCACGTGAACAGGACCACGACATGGCAGAGACCCACCGGACCCCCTGCGCCACAGGGCCTGACCCGGTCCAACTCCATTCAGCAGATGGAGCAGCTGAACCGCAGGTGAGAATTGAGAAAAAGATAAGGTTGTTTGTGCAACAATTAGAGCAGTGGTTCTTTGCTAAAGTTGCTGAACCCCACTAGTTTCACATATGCATTCACCAAACCCTTCGAACCCTTCGAAAGTTAATAAAAAAGCTTTTTTTTTTTTCAATTTAAAACTGATATAGCTAAGCAAGAAAGCTAATCCGTACTGACGTGGTGACGTCACTTTGTGACGTAAGTAACGTCACTTGCAACATGGCTTCCAAGCACACGCACAGCGCACCCACACAACTTTTTAAATGAACGGCGTATCATTCTGAACTTTTGTTTCCACTCAAAAAGTTAAAACAGCAGCTGATCTGACGATCGATCTCCATGTTTTGCAACGTGACGCTTTGTTTTGATTAATCTGCGCATGTCAGACGGCAGTTGTCAAACGTCCTTTCGGAATAAAGGCAGTCACATGTAAACGCTGGATCGGAATAGATGAAGTGGCATGTAAACAGCTGATGTGAAATTTCCATTCGGAATGATTTGAATCGGTATGAATAAAAGTCAGCATGTAAACGTGGCTACTTTCTCCTCCCATTAGATAGAGGACTAGAAATGGAATACCGCATGTAAATTGGAGGAAACCAGTCCAAAAACTAGTCTAAAATCTGTGTCTTAACCTTTGCTGAAACCCTTACACTTACTCCCTGAGCCCCTAGGGTGCAATGGAACCCAGGTTAAGAACCACTGAATTAGAATAATGGGTCATTTCACTTAAGGACTCAAAATTTGTCATATCAGTTATCATATTATTGACAAAGTTTAAGTACAGAAAATATACTGTCTGCATGTAAACATATCTGTTGTCATAAATATAAATACTGTGTATATGCTTAGTTTTTTTTTTTTTTTTAACTATTTCAACACTTTTCGTTCCACAAATAAATAGTTCAAACATTACATGTGTTTGATTACTGTATAATTTCCCAAACAGATACCAGAGCATCAGAAGGACCATAACCAGCAGCGATCGGACAGATGAAAGCACGCCTGACCTGACCCCAGAACCAGAAGCTGAGCTGATGCCTCACTCCATTTCCGGTCCGTTGGAACATGCCTATCACGGATATACACCCTATGTACAACCATCATGTAGTACCTTCTTTTGTCTTGTTTTTATTGTAGAATACAGACGAGAAAGTGCTGTGGGTCACTTAAGCAGTCGTTCCCGTCTATCTCTGCTTCTCCAGTCTCCCAGCGCCAAGTTTCTGTGCAGTCCCGACTTCTTTACTGTGCTGCATTCTAACCCCGTCAGTGTCTTCTGCTGCATAAGTATTATCAACTGTCATGCTATAAATATATACATAAAACCACTGGTTACGGTGTGCACAGAATTTAGTAAATAAGAGATAAGCAGCGAGTGGTGAGGTAATAGTAATGTAATAGTGTGAACATGACAATTTACAGGATTCAGACTAGGAGGCAGATGGCTGACTTGATGTGATAGTGCAAATGACAGTTTGTGCATATCTATTGCTGTAACAGTGCAAAAATGCTATAATGTAACTCTGCAAATATTGCATATGCAGTACCCAGATTGAGACAGATGTCTGAGAACATATTACTGAGCGAGATGCATGTGATGATTTTGTGGCATTAGCAGTGCAATGACACTGACATTTCAGTGCAAACTTGAGTTGCGTATGGTGACAGCTCTTGGAAAGAAACTATCTCCCTGTTTGTTTTGGCTGGTATGGCCCTTTAGCGCCTGCCAGAGGGCAACAGGTAAAACAGTTGGAAGCTGGGATCCCGAGAATACAGTGATTCCCTGAGTTATGAGCAAGTTCCATTCCTATGCAGGCAACGTAGGATTTAGTCGTAGTCTGATTTCACTGTTGAAGTTGAAATTTATGTCAAAATACATTAAAATTAGAAAACTAAGACGCTGTACTTCCAATACTGCTGAGAAGTGGATGGAGAGTTAGGGTTGGGCATCGTTTGAATTTGAAAGATTCTGATTCCGATTCCACATTTCGATTCCGGTTCCAAACGATTCTCGATTCTGATTCTTTTAATAGGCAGGGTTAAAAAAATTGAATTGTCTATATTAATTTCTTAACTGCTCGATTATTTTTTAAATTATATGAACGTTCAATTAACTATGAATTTTTTCACAGGGATATTCTGAACTTGTATATAAATATCAGTCTTTGAACTTGAATATGATGAAGTTTCTTTCCACAGGAGTGCGCTTTTACAAAGATGTCTATTTTTCAAAAGCTCACGGAGAAAACATTTACACATATTCTTTTGCCTATGTTTTAGGGAGTCTTATGCTGCAGGCATTTTTACATGTTATTGAGCTCCCACTAATGGGCTAACCTGGTGCAGAATATCAAACGAACAAACAAAAAAAAAAAAAACACTTGTAAAACCCAGTCCAGATTAGCAGCGAGTACAGCATAAAATCAGAAACAATTTTTTGTTGAGGAAAATTATGTTATCTGCCTTCTCGGGCAGTAAGCGTGAATGTTCTGGACAGATAGTGTCTCCTGCAGTGGAGAACACACGTTCACTGGGTGTAGATGAAGCTTGAACACATAAATATGAGAAAGCGAGAAAAAGTCGCAAATATTACGTAGGTGTAAGGGAGCTGTGAGCCGCTATGCACTTTACATACATGTGCCTTAGCTGGGAGCTACGACAGAGCATTAGTATAATTCTATTGATTATAATTTGATGTACATGAGGCAAAATAATAAGGATTTCCTTATTTGTAAAACCGATTCTAAAACAAAAGAAGCTTTTTTTGATACTGTTGATTTTAACGGAGGCGACAACATGCTACGTAAAGCAAGTAGCTGCTCATATAGCTACATTAGCCCGACGTAATAATACGACTTATTCTCGTACTATTTCATCCATCCATCATCTACCGTTTAATCCGGGGTCGGGTCGCGGCAGGAGCAAAAGACAGACGTACCGTATTGGCCCGAATATAAGACGTTTTTTTTCCATTGAAATAAGACTGAAAAAGCGGGGGTCGTCTTATATTCACAGTCTAGACATTATACCCATTCACAATGCTAGATGGCGCCAGATATTATTGAAGCGATGTTCTGTCATGACAGATCTCAGCTACTCTCAAGTTTAACCAGTTTGCATTAGTTTATTGCAATTTTTTCCTTATTCAGATTTGTTTCAAGACTACAGTTACAGTTAGACTTCACTTTGATGGTTAGTGCAGTTATTGCAATTTTGTGGTTTTATCACAATAGATTGGTTTATTTACATTTCAAAAACCAGAAGCCATTCATTTACGAATGTGATTGCACTTTAGTTTACATATTTAAATGTTCAGAAATTAAGATTTGAATGAGGCAAAATAACATGCTTTTTCTTTCAAATATATTGTTATAATCATTTGTTTCAGATGTACTGTAATTATTTTCTGAATAAAAATTAATTTGGTGTTAAAAAAGTCTTTTTTCAAACTTGAGTCTTGAAAAAGGTGGTCGTCTTATAATCAGGGCCGTCTTATATTCGCGCCAATACGGTAATATATTGTTTTGTTTTCCTGGTTCTGACTGTCAAGATGACCGGCGCAGCATGTCAAATACGCAGCACTCCGCTATGCACTATTCGGCACTTGTATTCCATGAAGCTGGAGGTGTTTAATCATATTAGTCATGCAGCCACCTTTGCATGATATAGCTGTGTTGCAAATGTCGCACTGATCATTTTTCTTTGTGAAGTTGAGGCAAACTTTTGAGCACCGCAGCACCGCGTCCATGGTTGATATCAAGTTGCAATGCACAAACACACGCTTCATGTGGCTTGTTTGTGGTGTTCGGCAGCTCATTTTTTCTGATCGACGAAACATGGGATCGAGGTTTAAAAATTCGAACGATTCCGGGAGAATCAGAGTGTTTGTCCGGGATCCCATTGATGCTCGATGCCAAACCCTAGTTAGGCTTTTTTATGGTTTATTTACAACCGAAAGCATGGAACACGACTACTGTTAACAGCTGTCTCCCGCCGGCCACCCATCCCACTCTCACTCCAGTTAGACACGCGGTGCGTTTTAGGACAGCCCAGAAAAACCTATACTCATAAAAACTGTCAGACTGAGTAGTTGTTTACTGTACAATTTAGCTGTGTGTGTTTAAAAATAGATTCAAACGTCTCACTAGAGCTTTAAAGTTAAAAGATGAAAAACATCACAAATTTCTGATGTTGTCTCTCTCTCTTTACCAGAGTGCCTACCGCATGTTTACGAGCAACACCTGCCTGAAGCACATGATCAGCAAGGTGCGGCGAGACGCTCACTACTTTGAGCGCTACCAGCATAACCGAGACCTGGTCACGTTCCTCAACATGTTCTCTAACAAGCAGCTAGAGCTTCCTCGTGGATGGGAAATGAAACACGACCATACTGGGAAGGTGAAGGAGTTTTAACCAGTTCCTCTGCAAGGATGGTTACTGCTTATGTTAATATGTTCTCCGTCCAAAACTAATGTTTTTAGTCTGGAGAGTGAAATGGCCGGTCCAAAACTTTCCACTACTTGACCTCCTTTGTTGTTTTGGCAGTGTGTTTTGGAGGGCTTACTCCCGTCAGTCTCCTTTCTAGGAGGTAAAATGCATTCTCTATCAGGTTTGAGTCTGGAGATTGCTTGGTTGCAAACCTTTCACTTTTGACTGCCAATGATCTTCTTGGTTGTTTTGGCAATGGCAGCATTATGGTTTATTTGTTGATGCTTGTTTTCCTGTCACTTTTCTAGCAGGTAAACTGCTTTCTCTATTGGGTTCTTTTTGCTTGTTTGGTAGTGCTTACAAAATGCATACTCCAGAGGATTTAAGTCTTGGGTTTTACTTGGCAAGTCTACGTTGTTCCATTATTTGCCTCTAATTGAATGCCTTTATTATTTTGTCACTGTTACATCCTTTAGATGGGAACATCGGTAAAAATTACACTTTGATAAAAAGCTTTACCTAAACCGTCATTCGAAACGTTTTACATTTGTTGCTTAAATGTAGTACTAGTTTTTGTCTAATGTGATATGTTTTGCAAGGGGTCCGGCTTTCTCGCAGATTTAAAAAAAAAGACTATATGTAGTCTTGACAGGCCTCATTGCTCCAATGCTTTTGGAGGTTGAAGTGTAGAAGTCAAGCTCCAATTCAACGCGTGCCTGCGGCGGGTCCCTGTCGCCTAATAGTGTTTGTGTCCCTCTCCTTCAGCCCTTCTTTGTGGATCACAACTGTCGCTCCACAACCTTCATTGACCCACGGCTGCCTCTCCAAAGCTCTCGCTCCACCGGGTTGCTGGCCCACCGCCAGCACCTGAGCCGCCAACGCAGCCACAGCGCCGGCGAGGTGAGAAAACCGCACGCCACTGCAGTAACGTCACGTAGAGGCCTCTGCATTGTAAAAGTCCAGTGCACACATCGGGACTACAGCCAGGTTGTGCTTGGTTAATGCCTGGTGTTTATGTTTGTTTCTCACTAACACCCAACTACCATTTAAAGGAGCAATATGTAGGTATGGTGTAGGGATGTCCCGATCCAGGTTTTTGCACTTCCGATCCAATACCGATATTGTTTTGCACTTCCGATCCGATACCGATACTGGCCGATACCGATACCGACCTATCTGAGCATGTATTAAAGTTTAAAGTTATTTAGCCTCCTTACTTAGTTGTCAGACTCATTTTGAAAAGGGTTTTAGTACTCTTGATAACAACTAGCCAGCTGAATTAGGTGAGTTTGAATAACACACAACAGTTGGTAACAAGAAACTGACCTGTTTATTCAGTGACAAACACGAAACATTATCAATAACAAACAGAAATGGCATAGTCAGTCAGTAAAACGTGCAAATAATATTGTAAACTGTCTTAAAAAAGCAAAACACTCAAACAAACTCAGTGGAAAATCCCACAAACCCCCCAAGCTATTAGATGCTTTTAATGTTTCTTGCATTAGTTATAATAATTGTATAAAAAGCCTCTCAGGTTTAGATAAACGATTATTTCAGTATCAAGTTAACATTTTAAAACAGTAAATAAAATACTCAAGTCCCCATTCTGTATCAGCAGCTTTAAACTACATTCAATTCATCTAATTTTGCGAATCAACTGTTAAAGTTGTTAAAATTGCTCCCGTTATTCCATAATTTCCCTTCTGTCTACTTTCGACATGTGAAAGTTTTAAAACTGTTATGAAGACAGATTCAAGTCAAGATTTTGCCGATTTAGGAGTATTTTAGATAAAAAGTTAATTAGGTTCGCTTGGAAGGTTCACAACAGCTTACTAGGGAAGTCTTCTGCTTTAAGATGGCGGTTGTATACTAACGCATCTAGTTTTCAATACTTCAATGTTGCTAACGCAGTCGAGTCTGTCGTTTTGCATCTAGTTCTATATACATATGATATTTATTATCTCCAGTAAAACGACGTTGACGTAGTTTGTAGTGGCTGTCAGCAGCAGTCAGGTATTCTTGTGTTTTTTATCCAGCGGCATGAGTTGAGCTAAAGCCGTGAGTTGAGCATTGGCATTACCCGGGTCTATGACAAGCATGATGTTTACTTTCGGGACGCAATGCGGTCAGTTTCTCATTGCGTCCCGAAGACCACGCTGTGTATTAGTTCCGCTTTACTTGACATATTTCATTAAACGGAATTTGGATGTTTGTGAATGGTTTTCGAATCTTCCACGGCCGAATCGCTCAAGGATGTAATGACGGCTGGGCATGTTGTACCGTGGTTCTAAGTGTTGGATGGTGCATCTTTACTCCCAAGAGATAATGGCTCGTCATCCAGAATGAATTCTTCGGCAATGACTCTTGTTATTCCCTGGGCTTTGGGACTGTCGAGTGCCAGTTTGTCTCGGATAGCAAAAGTTTCTGCCAGTGTTAGTTGCGTAGGACCTTTCTTTTTGTCTTCAGTTTTCCTAACATACTCCTTATATTGTTTGTGGTGGTATTTCGCTAAATGCTTGATTAGGTTGGTTGTATTAAAACTTCTTACAGCTTCACCACCACGCTTGACTTTATTGTGGCATATGTTGCACTCTGCCTCTTCATCTTTGTCGTCCTTTAAGGTGAAATGATCCCATACAGCTGACATTTTTACCGATAAAGTCTCTCGGTAAATTGGGAGATGGTAATGTAGTTTGTTGAAGGTGTGCCGTAAAATGCTGACCGGATTTTAGGGAAACCGAAGCAAAAACTGGAATGGTTTATGTAAATCGGTTTGCTGGAAAGCCCGGACTGGACTTTCAAAAAAACTGGATCGGAAGTCTGGATCGGAATTTTTCCGTGTCGGCCGACGGTCCTCCTCTGGCCTTGGTTCGCCAGTTTTTATAAGTTAAGATGACAATTATTATTGTGGTAACATCGCCAAAAACTAGCCAGCTTCGTCAGGTTTTTAATCAATTATTTCAGAACTTGTGCAACACAACATGTCTACTGTCCGCCACAGCTGAACATGAAAAGTGAAACTAAAAAGTCCTCTCTCACGCTATCAAGTCAGCCACGCGCTGCGTTCAGGTACACCACGCAAAACACATCCGCCATATTACAACCCGATTCTTTACAATATTATACGTAGTATAATTATTATTACTATTATTATATTATTATTCCGATTTTTATTCATAATTTATTTGTTTTGCTTTTTGCAATATCAATATTAAGGATTTAGTGTAGGTTTTCGGGCTGTGGAACGAATAAATGGAATTATAATGTATTATTATGGAAAACTCCTGCTCGACATACAGTACGACCATTTCGACTTACAAACAAGGTCCTGGAACGAATTAACTTGGTATGTAGAGGTACTGCACTTGTACTACAAGGTACGTGGTCGTAGTATAACTACACGCACACATACACATAGTTGCATACAATTACAGTGAATGTACTTTCAGTGCACAACGTATATGCATATGCTTGTCTTATTTACGCAACTTTAGTTTACAAAGCCTACAGAGCTCTGGCGAACTGGACGAACGCAAAGAACTTGTCTTGTAATTGGCTGATTGGTGGAGGGCGGGACATCACAGAATCAAAACAATAACAACTTGTACATGCTGACAATTGACTTTTAAAATGGGAAAATCTCGGTTTATCCATCGAGAACCGTATTACAGGTATTTCCAAAAAACATGTTTCTTTATAGCAGACATGTCCAAAGTCCGGCCCGGGGGCCAAATGCGGCCCGTGGTCAAATTTAATCCGGCCCCCAGCCTCTGTTATAAAATCAATAACGTCTGGCCCACACACAGACTTAATAAATCGGGCAGCAGTACTGCTACCAGCATATGAAGTAGCTTACACACTAAATGCTGCTCCTCATTTACCCACTAAAAGGCAGCAGCACTCTAAGCAACATGACCCCGTGTGACCCTTTACTCCCAAATTTCTAAATGGCAACAATCAACAAACAAAAGAAACTTGACTGCAACGGCCAACGCTTCAAGGATAGGTGGAAATTGGGCTATTTTTTCACTAAAAAATGCAACAACTGTGTCTGCCTCATTTGCAAAGAGACAGTCGCTGTTTTTAAAGAGTTGAATGTGAGGCGATATTACCAAACAAGACACGCTGAGTTGGGAGAATGTTGAAATTAATAATTAAGAAAAATAATAAAGCAAATTTGACACACAGAATGGCTTACTAAAATTTGCTTAAATATATTGTTCTACGTAAAGGACGTTAGCCAAGGTCGGCCCCCCACATTTTTACCACACCAAATCTGGCCCCCTTTGCAAAAAGTTTGGACACCCCTGCTTTAAAGGGAACCTCAGACTTAAAGACTTGTAGGCTTTAAGAAGCCACAATTGTTTTCTTTACTAAAATATGTTATTAGAAAAACATAAAATATTCCCATTGATTTAAAAATCTATGATATTTAGTACATGTTTTGACCTACAAAGGGCGTCATGTATTAAGCGCGCAATGGACGCTCGGGGTGATGACGTAGATTGTCACTGTCACTCGACAAATCCTACTGGGTTACTGCAATTCCTTTTATGCGGCGAGACGTCCAACATATGAGCTCATCGGTTGAAAGTGGCGAGTACTTACTAATTGCGTTAACTTTTTATTGAGCCTTTTATTACCTTTTCATTGCCTCAAAATACTTTTTGCATGTGTTTACCTCTCATACTTTCAAGCATTGTGTTATCTTGTGTTATCTTTAAAGCAGATTGTTGATCTGTTGACCACATTAGTTACGTAGCATATTTAATAGAGGCATGCGAAATTTCCGATTGTTAGATTATTCGCGATTCGGCCGTGGAAGATTCGAGAACGATTCACAAATATCCAAATTCCGATTATTGGATTATACTAAGTAAAGCGGAAGTAAAACACAGTCAGTGCGGTCTTTGGGATGCAATGACGAACGGACCGAGAGTAAATATCATGTTCAGCTCATGCTGCTAGATAAAAAAACAATCATACCTGACTGCGACTGACAGCCGCTACAAACAACGCCCAGTTGCTAGTTGCTACAAACATACGGCTACAGTAGATATCATATACAGTGCCTTGCAAAAGTATTCGGCCCCCTTGAACCTTGCAACCTTTCGCCACATTTCAGGCTTCAAACATAAAGATATAAAATTTTAATTTTTTGTCAAGAATCAACAACAAGTGGGACACAATCGTGAAGTGGAACAAAATTTATTGGATAATTTAAACTTTTTTAACAAATAAAAAACTGAAAAGTCGGGCGTGCAATATTATTCGGCCCCCTTGCGTTAATACTTTGTAGCGCCACCTTTTGCTCCAATTACAGCTGCAAGTCGCTTGGGGTATGTTTCTATCAGTTTTGCAGATCGAGAGACTGACATTCTTGCCCATTCTTCCTTGCAAAACAGCTCGAGCTCAGTGAGGTTGGATGGAGAGTGTTTGTGAACAGCAGTCTTCAGCTCTTTCCACAGATTCTCCATTGGATTCAGGTCTGGACTTTGACTTGGCCATTCTAACACCTGGATACGTTTATTTTTTAACCATTCCATTGTAGATTTGGCTTTATGTTTTGGATCATTGTCCTGTTGGAAGATAAATCTCCGTCCCAGTCTCAGGTCTTGTGCAGATACCGACAGGTTTTCTTCCAGAATGTTCCTGTATTTGGCTGCATCCATCTTCCCGTCAATTTTAACCATCTTCCCTGTCCCTGCTGAAGAAAAGCAGGCCCAAACCATGATGCTGCCACCACCATATTTGACAGTGGGGATGGTATGTTCAGGGTGATGAGCTGTGTTGCTTTTACGCCAAACATATCATTTTGCATTGTGGCCAAAAAGTTCAATTTTGGTTTCATCTGACCAGAGCACCTTCTTCCACATGTTTGGTGTGTCTCCCAGGTGGCTTGTGGCAAACTTTAAACGGGACTTTTTATGGATATCTTTGAGAAATGGCTTTCTTCTTGCCACTCTTCCATAAAGGGCAGATTTGTGCAGTGTACGACTGATTGTTGTCCTATGGACAGACTCTCCCACCTCAGCTGTAGATCTCTGCAGTTCATCCAGAGTGATCATGGGCCTCTTGGCTGCATCTCTGATCAGTTTTCTCCTTGTTTGAGAAGAAAGTTTGGAAGGACGGCCGGGTCTTGGTAGATTTGCAGTGGTCTGATGCTCCTTCCATTTCAATATGATGGCTTGCACAGTGCTCCTTGAGATGTTTAAAGCTTGGGAAATCTTTTTGTATCCAAATCTGGCTTTAAACTTCTCCACAACAGTATCTCGGACCTGCCTGGTGTGTTCCTTGGTTTTCATAATGCTCTCTGCACTTTAAACAGAACCCTGAGACTATCACAGAGCAGGTGCATTTATACGGAGACTTGATTACACACACGTGGAGTCTATTTATCATCATCGGTCATTTAGGACAACATTGGATCATTCAGAGATCCTCACTGAACTTCTGGAGTGAGTTTGCTGCACTGAAAGTAAAGGGGCTGAATAATATTGCACGCCACACTTTTCAGTTTTTTATTTGTTAAAAAAGTTTAAATTATCCAATAAATGTTGTTCCACTTCACGATTGTGTCCCACTTGTTGTTGATTCTTGACAAAAAAATTAAATTTCATATCTTTATGTTTGAAGCCTGAAATGTGGCGAAAGGTTGCAAGAATCAAGGGGGCCGAATACTTTTGCAAGGCACTGTATATGTAGAACTAGATGCAAAATGACAGACGACGTCGGTGTTGGAACATGTATTATTGAACAGAGATGCGAAATGACACTTTCCGGTGTAAGTAAACAGCTGCCATCTTAAAGCAGTTGACCTCTCTAGAAGGCTCTGTTGTAGCGAACCTAATTAACTTTTTATCTAAAATACTCCTAAATCTGCAGACTCTTGTCTTGAATCTATCTTTAAATGATGAAAAATTTTTAAAACTTTGACAAAAGTAGACAGAAGGGAAATTGTGGAATAACAGGAGCAATTGTAACAACTGTAACAGTTGATTCACAACATTAAATTAATTGAATGTAGTTTAAAGCTGCTGATACAGAATGGGGACTGGAGTTTTTTATTTACTGTTATTTTTGTATATTTGTTTGCTGGTATATGTTAACTTGATACTGAAATAGTAGTTTGGTTTAGCCTGAGAGGATTTTTGAACAATTTTGGAACTAATGTACAAAACATAAAAAAAAAAAAAAAAAAAAAAAAATTTTTTAAAGGAGGGGGGTGCATCATTTATTTAATCATTCATTTAATCATTTTATAATCGAATTGGAGCCTCTGAATCGTAATCGTACTCGAATCGTTAGGTGCCCAAAGATTCCCAGCTCTATTATTTAAACCACCCTTATTTGATATTACTACGTTTAAGTATTTTCCTAAGGCATCTTTCGTTTGTACCCTTATTTGATATTACTACATTTAAGTATTTTCTGAAGGCATCTTTCGTATGTTCTGTCTGTATGCATCCAAACAAAACCAGCTGAAAGCGCACAGTAGAACTTTGAGTGTCAAAGTCGACACTTGTAGAGGTTTCGCCGGTGTAGGGCATTTTGGCAGAACACTGTTTTTCTTCCTTCTCTCGTCTTGTCTCATCCCGTCTTTCCTGTTCATTTTGCTTTTGCTGCTCGTTTTGTGAAATATCGACAGTGCTGCCATGCCCATTAATGTTCCTCTCGGGTTCAAATTGAAAGGGTTGAACAGATGACATGTTTATGTCGCTAGAATCATACTCTGGAAGCCCGGTAGCGTTACCATGTGACATCACCACCCTGCGATGTCAACAAGAATGGCGACCTACTACTACGACTACTAATATCAAATTATTTTAACTCATAATAACGCTTGTCTTATAAGAACTATAAGTCTTCTAACCGTAGATCCCTTTAATGTCTGTTGAAATATTAGGGCCATTTAATGAATAATTAGCATATTACATTTTACTCCCTTAATGTCCACTTCTCTCGCCAAAATGATGGAACAAAATGTACAACCTCAGCTTTTGTCCTGCTGTGTGCATCGGTGCCAGAACTTGGATGCGACCTGAACCTTCAGTGCCTCCTTTTGATTCAGGTGGCCGACGACTCCCGGCAAAGCAACTCGCCTGCTATCCCCCGGCCCTCCAGCACCTTCAGCGGGTCCAGTCGCTCCAGCCAGTACCATGACGTGGTGCCCGTAGGTATGTGGGCAAAAAACAAAACTATACGTGGGTAACCTAAAATAGCACCGCAGCATATTCTGCATGATCTTTCTCAATGTTATCCTCCAGCGTACAACGACAAGATTGTGGCTTTTCTGAGGCAACCCAATGTCTTTGAGATACTGCAGGAGAGGCAACCGGAGCTCGCTAGGAACAACTCACTCAAGTATGACCTGCTGTCTCGTCATCATCAGCATCATCATCAGTCAATGACAGTTAACCTTTAATCCAGTGCTGGAAGCGTAAATGGGATTGTGTGCTTGTAGGGAAAAGGTCCAGTTCATCCGCAATGAAGGAGCCAATGGGCTCGCTCGTCTCTCTGGGGACGCCGACCTAGTCATGCTGCTCAGGTGAGGTCTACACATTGTGTGCAATGTTTTCATCAGTCGGGTTTAAATTTAACGTGCCTCCTGCACTTATAGTAAAGGTGTTTTTTCTCCTTTCTTTCCTTTAAAAAAAAAACATTTATAATCAGATTTAAAAAGTATTTTATCTGGTTTTCCCCGAAAACAAATTTCAAAATTGTGATTCATGTATTGTTTTTTTTAAACATCTCACATATACATACTGCAAGTATTTAGTCAACCACTAAATACTAAATATTTACTTGCCCCACTGTATCAACCACTAATTGTGCAAGTTCTCCCACTTGAAAATATTAGAGAGGCCTGTAATTGTCAACATGGGTAAACCTCAACCATGAGAGACAGAATGTGGAAAAAAACCTAGAAAATGACATTGTTTGATCTTTAAAGAATTTATCTCCAAATCATGGTGGAAAATAAGTATTTGGTCAATACCAAAAGTTCATCTCAATACTTTGTTATGTACCCTTTGTTGGCAATAACAGAGGACAAACGTTTTCTGTAACTCTTTACAAGCTTTTAACACACTATTGCTGGTATTTTGGCCCATTCCTCCATGCAGATCTCTTCTAGAGCAGTGATGTTTTGGGGCTGTCGTTGGGCAACACAGACTTTCAACTCCCTCCACAGATTTTCTAGGGGGTTGAGATCTGGAGACTGGCTAGGCCACTCCAGGACCTTGAAATAAGACCCAGCCACGTCTCATCTTCAATGCCCTTGCTGATGGAAGGAGATTTTCAATCAAAATCTCACGATACATGGCCCCATTCATTCTTTCCTTTACACAGATCAGTCGTCCTGGTCCCTTTGCAGAAAAACCGGCCCAAAGCATGATGTTTCCACCCCTATGCTTCACAGTGGGTGTGGTGTTCTTTGGATGCAATTCAGTATTCTTTCTCCTCCAAACGCGAGAACCCGTGTTTCTACTAAAAAGTTCTACTTTGGTTTCATCTGACCATAACACATTCTCCCAGTCCTCTTCTGGATCGTCCAAATGTTCTCTAGTGAACCGCAGACGGGCCTGGAAGTGTACTGGCTTCAGCAGGGGGACACGTCTGGCAGTGCAGGATTTGAGTCCGTGGCGGCGCATTGTGTTACTGATAGTGGCCTTTGTTACTGTGGTCCCAGCTCTCTGTAGGTCATTCACTAGGTCCCCCCGTGTGGTTCTGGGATTTTTGCTCACCGTTCTTGTTAACATTTTGATGCCACGGGGTGAGATCTTGCATGGAGCCCCAGAACGAGGGAGATTATCAGTGGTCTTGTATGTCTTCCATTTTCTAATAATTGCTCCCACAGTTGATTTCTTTACACCAACCGTTTTACCTGTTGCAGATTCAGTCTTCCCAGCCTGGTGCGTGTCTACAATTTTGTCTCTGGTGTCCTTCGACAGCTCTTTGGTCTTGGCCATAGTGGAGATTGGAGTGTGACTGACTGACATTGTGGACAGGTGTATTTTATACCGATAATGAGTTAAAACAGGTGCCATTAATACAGGTAACGAGTGGAGCCTCGTTAGACCTTGATAGAAGAAGTTAGACCTCTTTGACAACCAGAAATCTTGCTTGTTTTTAGGTGACCAAATACTTATTTTCCACTCTAATTTGGAAATAAATTATTTAAAAATCAAACAAAGTGATTTTCTGTTTTTTTTTTCTACATTCTGTCTCTCATGGTTGAGGTTTACCCATGTTGACAATTACAGGCCTCTCTAATCTTTTCAAGTAGGAGAACTAGCACAATTGGTGGTTGACTAAATACTTATTTGCCCTACTGTATTTCCCCCACTGTAATCTCATATACATTTATTTGATTACAATTTTAAGTTTATATTTATTTATTAAGAAAATGTATCAGTGGCGGAACAAATCTGAACAGGGTCTGGGTGCAATGAGCATAAATGGGACTCCCTGAGTGGATCGTCCGACTGTGGGGGGGGGTGCTAATGGACAGTTAATTGTAAGCCCTGGTGTGTGTGTATGTGTGGGGGGCAAGTACAATTTTTTTTGCAGGCCCCTCCAGACAAGCAGGGTAGCTAGGAGAGATATTTTAACACTTAAAACACTATATTACAGCTCAGCGCATCATTTTACCTTTCTGTTTGATCCTTCCCTCGCCCAACCATGCCCACTTTACCCCTGCAAACCGGGCCCTTTAGAGGCCCAGGCCTGGGTGTGGTCGTAACCCCCTTGATTTAAAGCCTGCAACATGAAGCAATTGTCAGAGAATCCCAAAATTTAAAAAATAAGGTCCTAATGGTACTTTTTTCAAATTTGTAAAAAAAAAAAAAAAAAATTTTTAAATCAAAATGAATATGTGTAATAAGCGCTATAACCCGAGCTAAATCCAGATTTTTTTTCTAATGGAACCTGCAGATGCATGTGTTGACTTGCATCCATCGTTTAAAAAAAAAAAAAATTCAAAATCCTAAATTAAAGTCTCAAAATAATGAAATTCTAAGTGTATCAAATGTGATACATTAGGCTATAAGGGATTAAGTTCCTCCCCTGAAATGTATGTATGTAAATGTATGTGTGTAAAAATGTAATTTTGGGGGGATTTAATTTCCTTTTTTTTTAAAACCATTAGTAAAATACAAAAGTAATAATTTTTAGTTTTATCACATATTTGTTGAGGTTTTACTTTATTAAATCCAATGCTGTTTTCGTCAACGATGACGATAACGAAAATATTTCGTCAATGAACACTTTTTTTATGATGATGACGAGACGATAACGAGCTGTTTTGGGAGACTAAAACATGACGAGCCTAATGCCAGTTTTCGTCTGACGAGATGAGAACAAAACGAAAATGCGTTATAGTTTCTTTCACATGTTCACATTGTGTGACATTTTATGTGTAGTTAGCGTGCATCATAGCAGTGTCTGTTTCTGTCACTCATGTGACGTGCTGTGCGCCCCGCACTCACCACTCACTAGTGCAGTGTCCTCTCCACTCTGAAGGCTTGCACACACAGTAAGATTTGTTTTCTTGGCCAGAGAGAAAATGCTTTAGCCTTGAAAGGTCTGTGTTGAGTGATCATCATACACTAAATGTAACTTGTAGCGTTAGCATAACATGCGTGTTCGCGTTAGCATTAAGCTAGTCGTCCTAAACTCTAGGACAATTTTTTCCTATACAGCCTTGGCGTCCAGGTGGGTTTAATTAATTGAAAATAATGTACTTTTTTCCTGCTGAGTGTGTATTCTCACCAAGTTGGCGTTGTCGTTGTCGACGCTACAATATGTGTTTGTCCGTCAATCATTCGAAATAACTGGAAACCTTCATTTATGGATTTATTTTTGGTGCAATTTTCTTTTAATTTTACAGACAAAAACATTTTTAGTAAACGTCGACTAAAACTAGATGAAATTAGTCTTTCGTTTCGTTTTCGTCAACAAAGCCTAGATGAAGAGAAACACATTTTGAGATGACTAAAATATGACCAAGACTAATAAGTATTATCGTCCAAAAGACTAAAAAGAACATTAAAATCGCTGCCAAAAACAACACTGATTAAAGCTAATTGAATTAATACAAATATTTAGTTATTTTAATTGTATCGGTTTAACATTTCATATCAAATTAAATTTAAAAAATAAAATTATCATCAAGGCAGTTTATACTTGCTTATTGAAGAGAGCCAGGCTAATTAAGACTTTTTCCCCTCGATCTCTCTCACGCCAACAGCTTATTTGAAGAGGAGGTGATGTCGTACGTGCCACCTTTGCTACACCCAAATTACAGCCTTTCCTCGTCTCCTCAAAGTTCCCCAGGTAGGACAATCGCAGCATGGCCAAGTAATACAATGGGCCTTTTACTTTTTGTCTTTCCATCTACTGTACATTAAATTCATTTTGAATATTAGGCACCCAAAGAGCCAACGCCCGCGCTCCTGCGCCCTACAAGCGAGATTTTGAGGCAAAACTGAGGAACTTCTATCGGAAGCTGGAGACTAAAGGGTATGGACAAGGACCTGGGAAAGTCAAGTAGGTGGAAATAATTGAATTCTATATAACATCTTCAATATTCATTGCATGGGTTTTATATTAGTGGTGTTTAATTAGTGGTTTACGAGGCCACTTACACAGCTTACATACATACCTTAGGCTATGTCTACACTAGGACAGATAATTTTCTCCAGGGTATTTTGCCGACTATTTTTATTCCTGTCCATACTTCTTTTAAGGTGCGTTTAAGGGCGTCCCTGCTTCTGCAAGGTACGCCTGCATTTGTGCAAACTACGCATGCGTAAAATGGAGAAGCCTCATGTGTTACGTCATCGCCCGCACAGTTTACCTCTAACCCGGAAACTCATTCCTCGCCCGCGGCAAATTTCGCAATGACTACACCTTCTAGACTGTCATTATTTTGTGATCACTGTTTTTTCCGTGATCGCAATCGAATGCATCATGCAGATGCAGAGCAGAGTACGCTCGGCTTGTACGAGCAGGAGCCAAGTTGTGATTAAAATAAATCTTTATAAAACAACGAAAGCCTGACATCATTACTTGGGATGTTACAATCGATGCTCAGTTGCGCTCTCACCACTTGGAAAATAACAAATAGAAGCATATGTTGTGGCGCTGAGTATATTTCCTGGAAGCCGCAACTAGGCTGCTTGTGCACAAAAGTGGCGATCCTGGAAGTGGCAACAGTTTTGACAGGCAGAAATGTCTTGGGAAAAAAAACTGATCGCGCGCCTCTTTGACTAGGGGTTCCACGCAGGTCACTTTTCGGGGTTTAATTTTCCTCTATGCATTTTTATATGCAGTACTTATGTTCGGTCGGCATTGAGTTAGGAGGGGCCAGCCCCGCAGCTGGCTGATGTGAGACAACTCGGGAAACGAGCTCTGTAAAAAACGCTCATCTCCACCTCATCCGCGATGAGAGGACCCCTAATGGGGACTGAATTGAAGAGTATTATTGAGACGTAGTTTGAAGGTTCAAGAAAAATATGTGGAAATGAAAGGAGCAGGAATGCCATGTCGTGATCTTCCGCCTCCATTGTTTACATGCTGTCATGGCGTGCTAAAAGCAGCGACGGCATGACGTCCTTTCCTGAATATTCAAATGTTGTACGGAGACAGCAGTCCATAGTAGGCGGCGCGTAGGCGGCGGGTAACATTACCTGCCTACGTTATCCGTTTCACAACTAATCCAGATTATAGGCATACTAGTGTGGCCGACATGCCGTATAGTCCAACTAATTACACGTTTAAGGCCATTATCCGTCCTAGTGTAGACGTAGCCTTAATATTGACTCATGTAACCTGTAACATGAACCTTTATTAAGCTGCACATAGCATTGACATTCCATGCTACAGTGGTGTGTGATTGCCATGTCAAACTTTTTGATGCCGCTCATAAGTTTAATATACAGTACCTCACATATACAGTGCTGGCCAAAAAAGTATTCTTTCTTTCAGGTAATGCTCAATTTCTCCCAGAAAATGATTGCAATTGCAAATGCTTTGGTAGTGATATCTTCATTTATTTTGCTTGCAATGAAAAAACAGTTTCTTACAATGTTTTGCTGGAATTTTAGACCATTCTTCTTTGGCCAACTGCTCCAGGTCTCTGAAACTGAAGGGTGTCTTCTCCAAACCGCCATTTTCAGATCTGTCCACAGGTGTTCTATGGGATTCAGGTCTGGACTCGTTGCTGGCCACGGTAGATGTCTCCAGTGCTTTCTCTCAAACCATTTTCTAGTGCTTTTTGAAGTGTGTTTTGGGTGATTGTCCTGCTGGAAGACCCATGACCTCTGAGGGAGACCCAGCCTTCTCACACTGGGCCCTACATTATGCTGCAAAATTTGTTGGTAGTCTTCAGACTTCATAATGCCATGCACACGTTCAAGCAGTCCAGTGCCAGAGGCAGCTAAGCAACCCTAAAACATCAGGGAACCTCCACCATGTTTGACTGTGGGGACAGTGTTCTTTTCTTTGCAGGCCTCGTTATTTTGTCCTGTAAACTCTTTGTTGGTGCCTTTTCCCAAAAAGCTCCACTTTTGTCTCATCTGACCAGAGAACATTCTTCCAAAACGTTTTTGGCTTTCTCAGGTAAGTTTTGGCAAATTCCAGCCTGGCTTCTTTATGTCTCTGGATTAGAAGTGGGGTCTTTCTGGGTATCTTACCATAGAATCCCTTTTCATTCAGACGCCGATGGACAATACAGGTTGACACTGTTGTACCCTCGGACTGCAGGACAGCTGCTTGAACTTGTTCGGCTGTTAGACATGGATCTTTACCCATCATCCGTACAATCTTTTGTTGAAATCTCTCGTCAAGTGTTCTTTTCCATCCACATCTAGGAAGGTTAGCAACAGTGCCATGGGCTTTACACTTATAGATGACACTGCGCACGGTATACACAGGAACATTCATGTCTTTGGAGATTGACTTGTTGCCTTAAAATTGCCCATGCTTCCTCACAATTTTGTTTCTCAAGTCCACAGACAGTTCTTTGGTCTTCTTGCTTTTCTCCATGCTCAATGTGGTACACACTAGGACACAAGACAGAGCTTGAGTCAACTTTAATCTATTTTAACTGGCTGCAAGTGTGATTTAGTTATTGACACCACCTGTTATGTACCACAAGCAAGTAACAGGTGCTGTTAATTGCACAAATTAGAGAAGCATCACATGATTTTTCAAAGTGTACCAATACTTTTGTCCGGCCCATTTTTGGAGTTTTGGGTAAAATGATAGTGATTTTTTTTTTTTTATTAACTTTTGTGTTTTTTCTTTGCAAGCAAAATAAATGAAGATATTACTACCAAAGCATTTGTAATTGCAATCATTTTCTGGGAGAAATTCAGCATTATGTGAAAAAATTGCAAGGGGGCCAATACTTTTGGCCAGCACTATAAGATAATATGCAACACAACGTTAATTCAACTGTATATGCCTCAATTAACTTTAAATATTTGAATTATTGTGACTTTATTCAGGATTGTTCCAATTTTGTGAGTGTGTCTGCATGTGTATGTGCGCACCCAGGCTCATCATACGGCGGGACCACCTTCTGGAGGACGCTTTTAACCAAATCATGTGTTACTCCCGTAAAGACCTTCAGAGGAGCAAACTTTACGTCAGCTTCGTCGGCGAGGATGGGTGAGAAGAATTTAAGAATTTTCTTAAATGATTCTTTTACATTCATATAGGACAGGAGTCTCAAAAATGTGGCCAAAGGGCCAATTGCGGCCTGCAGGGCAATATTATATGGCACCCATTTGACATTCAATTGTAGTATTAGTGTTGCCTGCACATATTTTGCGATGGGCAATTAAAAACAATTAATAAATAAAATAATTTTAAAAAATATATATATATACATAATTTTAAATACAGGTAGTTCCCAGTTTATGAATGAGTTCCGTTCCTGTGCTGACGATGTAACCCGGATTTCCGCGCAAGTCGGAATTAAATACCTCAAAACACCCTCTAAAAAAAAAAAAAAAAAAAAAAAACTATCCAAAAACATGTATTTCATTCGTCATTTCGTCATTGTACTGTCCTCACCAAGACGTTGGAGCTAGCTAGCTAGTCCTAGCTAGACAGTGCGCCAAGCTCCGAAATGACGATGTCAGACATCCGTGTGGTTTGCTGACTTTATTCAGCTTCTCATTACATCAACACTTGCAAAATGAAACTAAAATAAAATGAAATTAAATCAATCTTATCTTCAACAACAACAATTCAAATTTGCGTTTACAAGTAGCTGCTGATACAGTGATACAGCAATAACAAACAATTAGCATGTATCAAGAAGTGTCCGCACATCATCAAAAACAATCACATAAACTTGCCCCAAGTATTCGACGACAATTGAAACATGCAATAAACAGTACAAAAGGGGTTATATAAAGTCGTCACCACTAGATGCTTCACAAGCAACAAATGTGCGTGCAGGCTGTCTCTTCTGTCACTCGGCTGCTCTGTGTGTGGGCTGGGCGGCTGCGTCTGTACATGCACTCACTTCCTGTTCTACGCTTCCTGCGCCAAAATAAAAGCATGCATCACAAAACAAAAGTCAACATTAAAAAAGAAAAAAAACAAACAAAAAACGATGAGACTCAGGCGTCGTAAAGTCGGGTACGTCGTACCCCGGGGACGACCTGGACAAAACAGCCATTTTGGAGAAGAAATAAATTACTTAAATAGTAATAAATAAAAATAATTTTTAAAATGCAAATTAAAAGTAAGTCATGAGTCATGAAAAATATAAATAATTCAAAATATAAATAAATTTAAAAAGAAAAGATTAAAACATCCCAAAATATTAGATTATTTATTTATTTATTATTTATTTATTATTATTATGATAAATTGAAAAAAAGACATATGTGTGGCCAGTGTATAAATTGCGCTAAGAATATTGTATATTTATTTATTTTTGTTTTGTCTTATAAATTTCTTGTGACCCCCACGTAGCTTAACTCTTTTCCTGCTGATGGAAATAAGCATCCAATCCATTTCAACCCTAACCTCATTTTTCCAGCCCCTCCCAGTTAAAATGGATTGGACGTCTATTGCTGTCAATAGGTGTTTTCAAAATCAATTTCGCTTTTTTACTAACTACCACAACACATACTCTCTGTCCTGAGCTGGCAGTGAGTGATTTAAGCTACTGACAGCTTTTGAATAGATGAAGATAGTTGTGACCATTGTCTCTGAAAGGGTTAAAAAAAAAAAAAAAAAAAAAAAAAAAAACAGTTCACCCATCAGTGAGCATCTAAACAACATTATTGAATGTAAATGACATCACAATATCACATTTTTTGGCAGGTTGGACTACAGCGGGCCCTCCAGAGAGTTCTTCTTCCTGGTGTCCAGAGAGCTTTTCAACCCTTATTACGGCCTCTTTGAATACTCAGCCAACGACACGTACACTGTCCAAATCAGCCCCATGTCCGCCTTTGTGGATAATCACCATGAATGGTGAGATGGTGACCATTTTCAAAGGGTTCCCTTCACCTTCTAACTTGTAACATGTGCTTTGTGGTAGGTTTCGTTTCAGCGGCCGCATTCTGGGACTGGCTCTGGTTCATCAGTATCTGCTAGATGCCTTCTTTACTCGTCCTTTCTACAAGGGGCTGCTACGCATGTAAGTCGTGTAATAATAATGAAATAGATATGGAGGGCATTTTAAGAAGGGTTATGTTACTTTTATTTTCATACACACAACATTTTGGAGATTTATGCTAGCACTATTTCATCCTGTGCAACCTTTGTAGGATTTGTCTATCCTATTAACCTGCCCTGCCAGATTGATTGTTCCATATAGCCGCTAAGAATATATTACACATATCAATATGAGAAAGATCCAATGGCGTACCGCAAGCAATGTGTCAATTTTGCTCATTAATATTCATGACGTTAGCAATTGTTGCTAGGCGGGTCAACCTCCCGTTTGTCCCTAATAGTAAATGCATGGAACTAGTGTACGAACGAGATGTTTACTGAGCTAAACTTACCAATTCTGTCCGAAAATGATGCCCCTGGTGCCAAATTCACTGGTAAAGATGTGGAAGAACATACAAATATGGAAGAACATACAAATATTCAGTTAAAGAGATGGCTTGAGTGTCGAGGGCTGAAAAAGACTGGAAAAACAGCCGACCTGATCCAGAGTTAGTTTTTTTATCGACACCTTTTTCTTGTGTGCATTGCCTTACGCCACTGACAATGACATTCTCCTGATTTAACAATCTATCCTTTACCACCATATGCCCTGTCTTTCTTATATATTATATCCTCTGGTTGTCTTATGTCTCTGACCGTTCTTGGGGCCAGTTTACATTGCTATTTTTGTGTAGCGATCACAAATGCTACTCAGTGACAGCCAACGAACATTATTATTATTAACATTATTTACACTTCCCTCCTACTAAAGTTGTTTTTTTTAACAACAGAAAAGGTAACAGTGGCAGTCAGATACCATTTTAATTTTTTTCAGGTCATTCATTGTCAGACAGAAACAGCACAGCAAAACACCACGTTAAAAAATAAGTAAAAATATAAAAATGGCTTACCTCTTAGTCCTCTGGAGGACCAAAGCCCACATCAAAATGTGAACTGCATATGAAATGTGAATGGCTTCACCTTACTGGCGTTACACTTTTGGACGTCCGCGCGAGTTGATCCATTCTTCACATTTTTTCCTCCGAGTTTTTGGTTTCGGGAAATGTATGAAGAAAACATCCTTCATATGTCCTAATGTCGAGAGTCGTTTCTACAAGTTCCATAGCAGCAGTGTTTGATTGGCATGGTCTTTTTTGAAAGATTACCGGAGAAAACAAGCAGAAATAACATTGTATGCGAGGGTGTGTCTATAATGACCCACTTCCGCGTTACGATGGCGATGTCACGGTGTACAAACAGCATTCATGTGGTACGCTAATCCGACCTTTTTCATGGGAGAAACCTGCAAACATATGCGGCTGCTGACTGGATGATGGTTCTTCAAGTAACACCCATCACTGACCAATCCACATTAAGCCACAGTATGACGTATTAGTCAAGGAGAGACGCCAAAACATTGTTTCCCTTGAGTGATGCTATTTGCTCCTCTTTTAATGAGGCAATTAAGTGCATTTCAGACAAAACTTCAGAAATGGACCTATCTGCAAGAACCGTTTTGCAATTCTACCACTTAGAATAGAATAGAATAGAATAGAATAGAATAGAATAGAATAGAATAGAATAGAATGCAGTAGAAAGCTTTTATTGTCATTTTATGGAGTACAACTAGATTCAAAGCTTCACCGTAATGTGCGATACATAAAACAAAAGTACAATAAGGCTGACATGACAAACATAGATTATGTGATTTTTTTCTTTTATTACAGACAATTGTTTTAGTTTGCTTTATTTACCTGACATGTTTTGGCGACTACTTCCGCCTTCAGGATCTGTGATAAAAGAAAAATTCAACTAAGGTATAAGTGTAGACAAAATGCAATACAACTATAAAAAAAACATAGTTACAGAGTACAAAGATTAAGAATAAAGTCAATAAATGACTAGCAGCAAGTGGTGATGTAGTAGTGATGTGCGTATATGACAATTTACAGTTCGCAGACTTAAGAGGCAGACAGCTGACTTGATATGATAGTTTCTGCATAGATATTAATGTAACCATGCAAAAATGCTACAATGTAACTGTGCAAATATTGCATATGCAGAACCCAGATTGCGACAGATGTTTGGGAACATGTTACATAGTGAGATGCATGTGACAATGTGGTGGCATTAGCAGTGCAATGACAGTGACACTGAGGTTTCCAGACGGAGCTGCATGATGAAGGAATGAACGAATCTGGCAGGACCCGCATGCTTGCAAGGCTACTATACTATTGTTAAGTGACAGTTTTTGTAGTGTCAGATTTTAACTAATGTAATTTTAAAGGGTTTTACAGAAATGTATATATATATATATATATATTTTTTTTTTACAACTTTTTTTTATAGTGCAGTGGATTCCCCCAAATATCCAAAAAATAATTAAAGCACATATTTCTTTTTTCATTAAAAAGAATGGTATTTTAAAAATATTGAAAAGCATGTCCTTAACTTTTAGGGGCGTCACAGTAGTTTTATTTAATTCTGTGCAAGTTATACTAGATTTATGGTTGTCTCTTTTAATCTAGCATTGGGGTGTCCAAACTACAGCCCAATTGCGGCTCGCCAGTTTTTACTGGTCCTCAGGAAATATCATTGAATATGGCCAGCACAAGAAGCTTAAATTCAGCCTTCATTCTGTTGCACTGCTCAGCTTTAACACTAGATGGAGCTAGTCACTTAAGCAGTGCCTCTTCATCAGCTGAAGGGTCAAAACATGACTGCATGTTGAAATCAATGGAATTATAATAGTTTTATTTTAACCAGTCCAAAAATTGTTTTGTTTTGTTCATAGTGGGTTTGTTTTGAACCTATCATGTGCTTTACACAGACCTTGTGATCTGAGTGACCTGGAATTTCTGGATGAGGAGTTCCACCAGAGCCTGCAGTGGATGAAGGACAATGACATCGAAGATATGCTGGACCTCACTTTCACGGTCAATGAGGAAGTCTTTGGACAGGTAAACACTTGCATGTTAATGTCAAGAGTTGTAGCTCACAAGCTTGGAGTTTTCAAGTTCAAAATCAAAACTACTGTAACCACTCCCAAAACGGGAATTTTTCACATGACATGGAATTAGGCATGTGCCGGTATGAGATTTTCACGGTACGATAACCGTGAGCAAAAATACCGCGGTTTCACGGTATCACGGTATTGCAATTGTAGCTCCAAAATTTTGAGATGTATGGGTTAAAAAAAAAAAAAAAATTTCCATTGAACAGGATTTTTTTTTCAAAACATATTTGCAAATTGGAACATGAATATAATGTGAAAATAAATAAACAAAAAATAACAAATATTTTATATAAAATTAAAATAAATAGAACCTAGACTATACCCACAGCCACAGCTCAAGTTGCTCAATATTAAGAGTAAGAACAAAATAATTGCTATAAAGAGTAAAAAGACTTCTAAATAAAATTAAAAATATATACTGTATGACTTTTTTTGAGGGGGGGAAGCTCAAGTGAAGTTTCGCCATTTTCAGCCACTTTGTCAACTGTAGTCTACATGATGCCATGCCTTTGTGTTAAAAAGAACAAAGAATTCATAAGTTAATAAGTTAGTTAAAAATGTATAAGTTAGTTTTATAAATTAGTTAAAATGTAAATATTGTTGAGGAAAGGTTTCATCTAAAAAAAAAAAAAGTGAGGAGTGAGACTTCCTTTCTCAATTAGCGATCTTTGACGCGATTCTTTTTCTTTCCCCCCTTCATTCAAGCTTGTCTCTCACTCAGCGGCTGTGAGACATAAAACCTCGACGAAGCTGGTCTCCCAGCTTAGCTTAGGCTAACATTCGTCTTTGTAAGTTTTAGTTAGTTTGTATATTGAATTTGAAAGGAAAATGTGCGTTTTGTTTTTGGCGAACTTTTTAATGGTGCTACTGATATCCTGTTGAACCTAATCACACGTGGAAAAATACAATTGTACAATGTTTTAAATGTATTCATTTGTATATTTCACCACGATTTGAGAGCTCAATAAGTTGAAGAAAAGTACGCCTTGTGTTTGGAGGATTTGCTTTTGGGTTTGCTGGCTGTTTAGCAGAATAGCATCACTGACACTCACGGCAACAAACGGGAAGGGGTGAGCGCTGCCGCACCAAGCCACTTCGGCTGTATTTTGGCACATGAAAAATAGCGAATACCGTACTAAGGTATGACGGAAAATTTTAGTGGTTTTGAAACCGCGACGTTTTCACACCACGGTAAACCGTGAAACCGGTAACCGGCACATGTCTACATGGAATATATTCAAGTACTGTATTTGGATGTTGTTGCAGATCACCGAGAGAGAGCTGAAGCCAGGTGGGGCTGGAATCCCAGTGTCAGAGAAGAACAAAAAGGAGTACATCGAGCGTATGGTCAAGTGGCGCATCGAGAGAGGTGTGGCTCAGCAGACCGAAAGCCTGGTGCGAGGCTTCTATGAGGTAAAGGAGCTGAAATTGTCCAACTGGTCACCTGATTCAGCACACGTTAGAGACAATTTCTACACAAATGGCATTTTGGAGTTCTGATTACTGCTTTGTTTTGGGTGACGTTTAGGTAGTGGATGTGCGACTGGTGTCGGTTTTCGACGCCAGGGAGCTGGAGCTGGTGATCGCCGGCACTGCCGAGATCGACCTGGCAGACTGGAGGAACAACACAGAGTACAGAGGAGGTCAGTTCAAAGGAAATGTTTGTCCAGCTTTAGACTGCTTCTCCTACAAATTTGGCGGGACAAAGATTGAAAAAAATACTACACGGGAATAAGTCTTACATTTTGTTTTGGTCCTTTTTTTTTTACAAAAAAAATACATGAAATTAGGTAATTTGTCTGAAAAAGAACTTCCGTGAATTAAAAAAACCAAAAAAACCAACAACAAATAGAAAAAAATAAAACAAATCCTTTGATATTTTTTCATCGAAGTACAATACATACATACTAGGACAGTCAAACGAATAAAATTTTTAATCGAGTTAATCACAGCTTAGAAATTAATTAATCGTAATTTATCGCAATTCAAACCATCTCTAAAATATGCCATATTTTTCTGTAAATTATTTTTGGAATGGAAAGATATGACACAAGACGGATATATACATTCAACATACTGTACAT
Organism: Corythoichthys intestinalis; assembly: GCF_030265065.1. Classification (NCBI taxonomy): domain Eukaryota; kingdom Metazoa; phylum Chordata; class Actinopteri; order Syngnathiformes; family Syngnathidae; genus Corythoichthys; species Corythoichthys intestinalis. The sequence continues at coordinate 18,799,220 of NC_080406.1, forward strand.
AAGTACTGTATTTGTTTATTATAACAATAAACCCACAAGATGGCATTAAATTTGTTTATTATAACAATAAACCCACAAGATGGCATTAAAATTATTAACATTCTTTATATTAAAGGTATCCACGGATAGAAAGACTTGTAGTTCTGAAAAGATAAATGTTAAGTACAAGTTATAGTAATTTTATATTAAAACCCCTCTTAATGTTTTCGTTTTAATAAAATTTATAAAATTTTCAATCAAGAAAATAAACTAATAGCTCACCATTGTTGACGTTGCCGAGCGGGATGTCACATGGGCTCCCTGCCATTCTTCTACAGTTTCTTTAACTACGTAAGATAGTGATTGAAATACACCACAAGGTGTCAATGGCGAGTTTTAAATTAATTAGAGATCTAGCCAATGAGTGCATTTTGCCCCTCGACTGACGCCGTAGTTTCCAGGTTCATTGTACCTTACGTTTATTTGAGTGTTGACTTCACAACGTACGAGACCTCTGATAGTTTGTATATTGTGACTAAATATTGCCATCTAGTGTATTTGTTGAGCTAAACGAAATGTTTAAATAGAGTTTGACCAAAGTCTGTGTAGGTTTTATGTGTATTTTGCATTGATATTTTTATTGGGAATGCCACATGGGAATTGTGTTGAGCGCTTTTCTTTTTGTGAACATTATTTTTTTTTGAGAGATAGGAATATTATTTTTGTTGTGCTTTCACTAAATGATACTGTAGCGACTTAACTGTTCTGTCCAAATCCATGATGGGAAGTGGGACAAATGGGCAAATGATATATGTTCTGCGTTGTGTTCAATGAAGCGTGTTAAGAAAAAATCTTCTCCTGGCATTTTTGCTCACGTAGCTCGTCACAATAGTTATGTTTGTTGTGAAAGAGCTGTCAAATAAATAAATAAATAAATAAGGAAAGGTAATGAAAAATAAAATAAATCACAATATACTGGTACATACTTAAAAACAATATTAATTAAAATTAAAATATGAAATACAGTATTATTACAAAAAATGTGACACTGAAGTAATATTAATGATGATCATATTTCTTAAACCATTTTTATTTTGTTATTAGTATAGTAAAATGTGAAATAATTAAGACACCACATTAAATACTCAGTTCTTTATTAAGAAATGTTCACATATCAATGTCTGATCTTGTTTTTCTTTATCTGTGGAAAAGAAAGTGATTTATTTGCAGGTAAACAACAAAAATTAACATTACTTTACGCATTAAACAAATATATCAACAAAAATCCATATTCTATCTGAGGAAAAAGTTAGGACACCCTACCACCTTGTGATATAGGGCTATACAAATAAAATTGAGAATTGAATTGAATAGCTAGTGTTTTGGCTTTTTGTAGCCATCTACCAGTCTTTGACATCGGTCTGAAGAAAGTTTACCCCACTCCTCAAAGCAAAATACTTTCAGCTGAGAGGATGTTTGAGGGGTTTCTTGCATGTACAGTCCATTTCAAGTCACCCCACAGCATCTCAATGGGACTAAGATCTGGGCTTTGACTCTGCCCATCCAGGACTCTCCATTTCTTCCTTTTCAGCTAGTCCTTGGTGGATTTACTGGTATTTGTTGGGTCATTGTCATGTTGCAGGGTCCAGTTTCGCTTCAGCTTTAATTTTTTCACATATGATCTCACATGTTCCTCAAGCACCCTTTGATACACGATAGAATTCATGGTGGATTTTATGATGGTGAGCTGGCCAGGTCCTGCTGCAGCAAAACTTCCCCACCTATGACACGTCCGCCTCCAGGCTTCACAGTTGGTATGAGGTTCTTTTCCTGGAATGCTGGATTTGGTTTACGCCAAACATTTCCTCTGTTCTGGTGTCCAAATAATTCAATTTCAGATCCATCTGTACAAAGAACATTATTCCACAAATCCTGGTCTTTGTCTTTATTCACTCTGGCAAACTTCAGTCTGGCCTTCATGTTCCTTTCTGAGAGCAAAGGTTTCCTCCTTGCACACCTCCCATGAAGGTTAAACTTGTGAAGTCTCTTTCTGATTGTAGAGGCATGCTTTTTTCACATCAACAGTAGCAAGAGCCTGCTGTAGGTCCCGTGATGACATTTGAGGGTTTTTGGAGACTTCTTTTAGCATTTTGGGGTCTGCTCTCAGGGGGAACTTGCTTGAACGGCCAGACCTGGGCATGTTGGCAGTTGTTTTGAATGTCCTTCACTTCTAGACTATTTTTCAGTCAGTGGAATGGCTGATTTTCTATTCTTTTGAGATCTTTTGAAATCCCTTACCATACTCATATGCGTTTACAGTCTTCTTTCTGAAGGCCTCAGTCAGCTCCTTTGATCTCACTATGGTGTTTTCTCTCACTTCAACTGTCAGGGGCACACCCAAAATGTGTGGTTTAAATAAGGCAAGCCTCCAAAAAACTGGGTAATGATGTTTTAATCATGTGCGCCTGATGTGATATCCCTGTGTGTGATTTTAGCTATTTTAATTGGGAATGAATGTGGGGGTGTCCTAATTTATTCCTCAAAAGAAATTGCATTAATTTAAGATAAGATTTTACAGAAAGTTGTTTTTAAAAAAATGTTTTCAGTTTCTATTGTTTCGTTCGATCACTTGAATCTCAAGATTGTTAAAATTGATATCAAATATCCATATGACCAAATTATGTTAGAAAACATACAGGCTTCCATAGGGTGTCCTAATTTTTTCACATGACTGTATATAACACGACAACAGTAAACAATAGAAACAAATATGTTTAATTTGAGTAAATATTATATGAAACAATGTATGTGTAAATTTATAGAGAAAAAATACAATTGAACTGCATTTGATGGCAGAAGTAATATGGTTAAAGGAATGGAACGTTGCTATTCGTGTGCGTGGTGTGCATGTGCATACGCGTGCATAGCTGAAGATCTGCCAGGAGGAAGGAAAGCGGCGCATGAGTCAGTTTCAGCGTGATGCTCTTTTAATAGAGGCATCGATATAGAAGACGGCCATTAAAGATTAAACAGCAGAGACCATTCAAAAGTCAGCGTTCACAAGAAGAGGGAGGCAAGATGAAGGCGATGCGGGCTCAGAATGAGAAACGGGGAGAGACCTGGACTTGTGCTTATTTGTTATTCCTCTGACTCATGCTCTGCCATCAACCTCCCTCCTTCCCTCAGGTTACCATGACAACCACATAGTGATACGTTGGTTCTGGGCAGCTGTGGAGAGGTTCAACAATGAGCAGAGGCTGCGACTACTGCAGGTAGGGCACGTGGACCTGCACATGCGCATGTGCTGCCATCATCTGGCCGGTATTATGTACTGTCATTAAAAAAAAAAACACATTTTTGCAGTTACTACTGCATTATAAGATTATGAATGCCACACTCAGGGGCGCCATATAGGGGTGAAAAGTGATATTGATTCTAAGGGCCCATGCCCTGATGGGGCCCACAAAGAAAATTAGAACATTCGGTGATCGTTTTCAAATGTATATATTAATCATTATAATTTTAATAGGAATAAAACGAAGGGTTCCTTTCTCTTGTTTTGTTTTTGGCCAAAAGTAAACACCCAGAGAGCATACAGTATTATTGCCAGGCACTCCCCTAACCCCTGTATTTTCATTAAATGTTTTGGTCTGCCCTTCCGTCGATCAGACCTGGAGCAGCAATGAGCATTTACACCAGTCAGTGACTCGGAGTGCGCAGAAATGTTTTCGAAACAAAAGTCGGGTTATCAAAAGAGGAAAGAAAAGAACGCAAAACAGGAGAGGGGTAGAAAAGGCCAACAGGATGTGACAAAGTACTTCATAAAGGAAGGTTGGTGTCTTGTGTCAGTGTAGTGCTGAAAATTAACCTGTTATCTTAGCCCACTCCAGCCCCATCTGGAACCTCGCGATGTCTATTACAAAGCTCCGAAGCGAGGTCCCAGCTCACTCCATAAGAAATACGGGATTTTCCCGGCCTCAATGAGCGATATTCACCTATTCGAAAACATGGATTCCAAATAATGACGGCATTTTTTGTTATTCTACAGATGCCGAAAGTTGGTGTGGAAATGTTCATAAAATCGGCTTGAATCCAGTTAGTCAAGAATTTATTCAATTTAGTTTATCAGCAACTGAATTTAGTTTAAGAAGGGACCTCCGAGCCGTACTGTAATTGTTTGCGTAAGCGGATTTCATTAAGGGGGGGCCGCCCCTTGTCCCCCTTAATGAAATTGACCTTCCTATATATATAAAAGTTGTAAAGCAATAAAACTGCAACAAAAATGATGAAATGAATTTTAAAAAAATCAAAAAGCAGCAAAATTTTATCCGCAGCTTTTCTGTAATCGAATTACTCGAGTTAATGGATTAATCATTGCAGCACTAGTATATATATATATATATTTTTATATATATATATATATATATATATATATATATATATATATATATATATATATATATATATTAGTGCTGCAATGATTAATCCATTAACTCAAGTAATTCGATTAGAGAAAAGCTTAATTAATCGAGTTAATTACAGCTTTAAAATTAATTAATCTTAATTAATTGCAAGTAATCGCATTTCAAACCTGTAAATTATTGTTGGAATGGAAAGATAAGACACAAGATGGATAATACATTCAAAATACAGTACATAAGAACTATTTGTTTATTATAACAATAAATCAACAAGATGGCATTGACATTATTAACATTCTGTTAAAGCGATCCATGGATAGAAAGCCTTGTAGTTCTTAAAAGAAAAATGTTAGTACAAGTTATAGAAATTTTATATTAAAACCCCTCTTAATGTTTTTGTTTTAATAAAATTTGTAAAATTTTCAATCAAAAAATAAACTAGTAGCCCGCCATTGTTGATGTCAATAATTACTTACACAATGCTCATCATGGGTGTTGAAGCCTATAAAATCAGTCGCACCCAAGCGCCAGCAGACGGCGGCAAAACTCCATAAAACCAATTAACAAGCAGTTCACTGTACTGTCATTTAAATCTGTCTGAGCGGGGGTAGTGCGTTAATTGCGTCAAATATTTTAACGTGATTAATTAAAAAAAAATAACGCCCGTTAACGCGATAGTTTTGACAGCCCTAATGTATATATATGTGTGTGTGTATATACAGTTTTAGGCAGGTGTCCTGCCTAAAACTTTTGCACAGTACTGTATATATACATATATATATACAGTATATATATACAGTGCCTTGCAAAAGTATTCGGCCCCCTTGAACCTTGCAACCTTTCGCCACATTTCAGGCTTCAAACATAAAGATATGAAATTTTAATTTTTTGTCAAGAATCAACAACAAGTGGGACACAATCGTGAAGTGGAACAAAATTTATTGGATAATTTAAACTTTTTTAACAAATAAAAAACTAAAAAGTGGGGCGTGCAATATTATTCGGCCCCCTTGCCCCCATACTTTGTAGCGCCACCTTTTGCTCCAATTACAGCTGCAAGTCGCTTGGGGTATGTTTCTATCACTTTTGCACATCGAGAGACTGACATTCTTGCCCATTCTTCCTTGCAAAACAGCTCGAGCTCAGTGAGGTTGGATGGAGAGTGTTTGTGAACAGCAGTCTTCAGCTCTTTCCACAGATTCTCGATTGGATTCAGGTCTGGACTTTGACTTGGCCATTCTAACACCTGGATACGTTTATTTTTTAACCATTTCATTGTAGATTTGGCTTTATGTTTTGGATCATTGTCCTGTTGGAAAATAAATCTCCGTCCCAGTCTCAGGTCTTGTGCAGATACCAACAGGTTTTCTTCCAGAATGTTCCTGTATTTGGCTGCATCCATCTTCCCGTCAATTTTAAGCATCTTCCCTGTCCCTGCTGAAGAAAAGCAGGCCCAAACCATGATGCTGCCACCACCATGTTTGACAGTGGGGATGGTGTGTTCAGGGTGATGAGCTGTGTTGCTTTTACGCCAAACATATCGTTTTGCATTGTGGCCAAAAAGTTCAATTTTGGTTTCATCTGACCAGAGCACCTTCTTCCACATGTTTGGTGTGTCTCCCAGGTGGCTTGTGGCAAACTTTAAACGAGACTTTTTATGGATATCTTTGAGAAATTGCTTTCTTCTTGCCACTCTTCCATAAAGGCCAGATTTGTGCAGTGTACGACTGATTGTTGTCCTATGGACAGACTCTCCCACCTCAGCTGTAGATCTCTGCAGTTCATCCAGAGTGATCATGGGCCTCTTGGCTGCATCTCTGATCAGTTTTCTCCTTGTTTGAGAAGAAAGTTTGGAAGGACGGCCGGGTCTTGGTAGATTTGCAGTGGTCTGATGCTCCTTCCATTTCAATATGATGGCTTGCACAGTGCTCCTTGAGATGTTTAAAGCTTGGGAAATCTTTTTGTATCCAAATCCGGCTTTAAACTTCTTCACAACAGTATCTCGGACCTGCCTGGTGTGTTCCTTGGTTTTCATAATGCTCTCTGCACTCTAAACAGAACCCTGAGACCATCACAGAGCAGGTGCATTTATACGGAGACTTGATTACACACAGGTGGATTCTATTTATCATCATCGGTCATTTAGGACAACATTGGATCATTCAGAGATCCTCACTGAACTTCTGGAGTGAGTTTGCTGCACTGAAAGTAAAGGGGCCGAATAATATTGCACGCCCCACTTTTCAGTTTTTTATTTGTTAAAAAAGTTTAAATTATCCAATAAATGTTGTTCCACTTCAGGATTGTGTCCCACTTGTTGTTGATTCTTGACAAAAAAATTAAATTTCATATCTTTATGTTTGAAGCCTGAAATGTGGCGAAAGGTTGCAAGATTCAAGGGGGCCGAATACTTTTGCAAGGCACTGTATATATATATATAAATATATATATATATATTTTTTTTAAATGGGATATCGGTACAGTATTGGCATCAGAATATACCACACAGTCATGTACCGGAATCAGTATGCAATGCATAAAATAGTACTGGTTCAAAACTAATTCTTATAAATGAAGCAGTGGGGGAATTTTTTTTTTTTTTAATTGGAATTTGATAATAGGTCACCTTTGAAATCTTCTCTGTGTAGTTTGTGACCGGCACATCCAGTATTCCTTATGAGGGCTTCGCCTCACTACGTGGAAGTAATGGACCTCGCAGGTTCTGTGTGGAGAAGTGGGGAAAAATCACCTCCTTACCCAGGTAGGATCACACACTCGCACGAAACCATGACACCACAATCATCACAGGATAGCATATTAGGTAAAAAAAAATCAACCTCAGACATAATTTTCACTGACTGACACAAAATTTGGTGGAAATGCCTTTTTAACAAGACACACGTAAACGTCTCAAGGACAGGTGCACAAAATTGAACAGTAAGTTGGCCTCCTAAAAACTCATGATCCTAAACTTGTATGTTGACCAGAGCGCACACTTGCTTCAATCGACTGGACCTACCACCCTACCCATCCTTCTCTATGCTCTATGAGAAGCTGGTGACGGCCGTGGAGGAGACCAGCACCTTCGGCTTGGAGTGAAAAGCGCCCACGGAGCGAGAAGAACCCCGCCCGGAAAATGAATTTCAAAAGCAACACGGTGATATTTCATTTCACCGAGCCACAAACACCTGTGCTTTATATCTTCAGTTAACTGCAATCGGTTTACTGGATTCACTCGTCCTCCTCCTGCACCTTAGAGAGAGACAATGAAGAACTCTCTGGACCTCAAAACTGTGTTTGCTGAATTCATGCTAAATTCACATTTTCCCCTTCACTCATTTTTAACAGCATCAGAGAATGACGTTTTAGACATATGTGCTATGGTAAAGGCGATACACTAGGAAACGCACATTTAGTTCAAGACTGAATGTACTTTGTAACCCTCCTGTCATGCCCCAAAAAGTCAAGCCCTTTGAAAGAAAAAAAAATGTCCAGAAAATTCCAGTTTAAACAAGTTATACTAAATAGGTGGATGTGTCTATCATAACATGGCACATGAAAAATTCTTAAAGGTTTTTGAATTTCAGCCATCGTACTTTGTTAGTGAGGAGGAAATGAAATCAAAATAGGATGCATTAAAAGTCATTTTGCAGTAAATTCCAGGCATTTTAAATCATTAGAAACTTTAAGGAAATACCAGTTCAAGCCTTTCATGCATGTTTTATGATTTTTTTACCCTTACAGAACACACATTTAACTCTTTGGCTGCCACAGACGTCCAATCCATTTTGACATTTCCTTCATTCGCCCATCCAGGTTAAAATGGATTGGAAATCTAGCACCATCAATGGCACTGAAAGAGCACCCCTCATGGTTTTTCCTCCCAGTGTAAATGAATTGGACGTCTCGTGCCGTGAATGGCAGCCAGTGAGTTAAATACTGTGAAAAAATGAGTTAATTTTAGAGTTACTCGGGGCTGTAAACAGTGTGTGTTTCCCTTACAAAGTTAGAAACAAAAAAGGCCAGAAAACTCCGGTTTTACCAAATTATGCAAAATTGTGTGGATGTGTCCATCATAACATAGCACATGAAAAATTCTCAAAGATTAATGCCAGAAATTTAAACAGGAAGTTTTTGAATTTCTTTGTTACTTTGTTAGTGAGGAGGAAAAGAAATCAAAATAGGATGCATAAAAAGTCATTTTGAAGTAAATTCCAGGCATTTTAAATCATTAGAAACTTTAAGGAAATACCACTTTAACATGTTTTATGACTTTTTTTTACCCTTACAGAACACACATTTAACTCTTTGGCTGCCACTGACGACACTATACGCCCAATCCATTTTGACATTTCCTTCATTCGCCCATCCAGGTTAAAATGGATTGGACATCTAGCACCATCAATGGCACTGAAAGATCACCACTCATGGCTTTTCCTCCCAGTGTAAATGAATTGGACATCTCGCGCCGTCAATGGCAGCCAGTGAGTTAAATACTATGAAAAAATGAGTTAATTTTAGAGTTACTCGGGGCTGTAAACAGTGTGTATTTCTGTCGATCGATCGGCGAGCCCATTTTTTTCTCTCTCGCTCTGATATCGATAATTAATTGCTACTCCATCATTATTTGTGGACAGTTCAGAATGAAACATGGCGGCTATATTCTACGAATGTACCGTAATTTTCGGACTATAAGCCGCTACTTTTTTCCCCTCATTTTGAATCCTGTGGCTTATAGTCCAGTGCGGCTTATTTGTTGATTTATTTGGGCGAAGAGGCAACACATTATTTGACAGCGGCATCATAAGATTGTCATAAGACTATCATAATTATGACATGACATTATCATAGGCATTAATTTAGATGTCATTAAGTGTCATCTGGCAAATTATGTCACTAACTCCATTTATGTCCTGCTCGGATCTTTTACATCCATTTAAAAGTGAAATAATTTGCTGGATGACGCAAAATGTTGTCTGTCATAAGCATTCATCATTGCTCATGGCAATGTCATAATTATGATGGTCTTATGACAGTCTTATGGCGTCACTGTTAAATAAAGTGTTACCAAATTCCATATCTAGCAATTAATGAAACAACTAGAACGGTAACCGAAGAAATAATTAGCACAGAACATGAATTTTGATTGTGATTTACATCTGTAGTGCTGCAGTGCATGCTAAGAGGCATGTTGGATGACAATAATGTTGACAGCAGGTGGCAGCAGAGGTTGACTGTCTCCCCCAATGGAGCAGTGATGGCCAAATGAAGCTTCTTGAAGCAATGAAGCTTTGCAGCCAGTTGGTGTAAAGCTTCATGGTGGTTGATTCATTCTTATGACAGTCTTATGGCACTGTCAAATAGTGTTACGGCTTTATATCTTTCGGTGTAAATATCCCATAATAAAGTGAGGACAGGCGCGGCTTACAGTCCTGTGCTGCTTATATATCAACAAATGCCGTTTTTGTGTCAAATTTGGTGGGTGGCGGCTTATAGTCAGGTGCGCCTTATAGTGCGAAAATTACGGTATTCATATAAATCCTCAGAGCGCTATTTTTAATTATTTCTCTCAGGTTGCAGACTTATTGTTGTCTGTAGGTTCTGAGAGACCCAGTAGAGGGAGCCAAGCAGTCATGGTTAAATTTGAACTTGCTTTTAAATATAGATGTAAAAATGTTTAAAATCCAACTGGCAGAACAGGAGGGTTATTCCAGGAGTTACACAATATCAGTATTGTGATACAGTACTGACATTATGAATGATTTGTTCACAATGGGACTATCAAGATGGTCGTTTTGAGTACTGTTCACCACAAAGAAATACATACAATGCTTTAGATGCACTTTTCTAGTTACATAGAATCCACTGCACGGATGTTTACCACCTCAACACACCTCTCAGTTTCCATAGAAAATCCCTCTCATTAAAACTGGTTCACTGTTTCATGAGTCATGGTCAACAGGTGACGCCTGCCCTGAAGGCAAGCAAAGGAAGACATGAATGTATTAAATATGTGACTGAATGTATGTATGTATGTATGACCCTCAAGCCATGACTAGAAGCTCACACGGGAATCCTATGTGTGAATTGTAGAAGTTCTGCATGATACCATAGTGTACTTCTGGAAAAGCACTGTGTCAATGGGCTGTTTGTAGGATATGCAAGGAAAAGTAATGTAATTGAATGAGGCGGAAAAAACGTATTTGAGTGTATTTATTAACAAATATTTAATGGCTTTTGAGCTAAATACAATCAAGAGAGGCATTGGAGTCGTTTACAGTCCCAAAATGTACAATCTGTCCATTTTAAATCCAATTTTGCTTACTATTGTAGTAGTAAGCACTTTATTATTCCAGCAAATGAATCAGCTGGACCCACAAAATGACCAAAACCTTAGCAATATTTTTGTGAATCCTGAATGTATGTATTGAAGAGGTCCTTTGCTAATACACAGACATGTTCCAAATTCACAAAAACAATGTGCGCGACTTGCTAGAGGCAAAATATTGTCTTTTTATACCACACGTTATGTTTTCGATGGTTGTTTTGGAATTTCCTTTTCACTGATTATCCTACAAATTGCTTAAAGAAATTTATCGGTGAAGAATGATTTAGAATTACTGGTTCAAGCGGTGTACTGTTTACAGCAGGCTGGTGTCACATGATTCTGCATCGAGAACAAAACCCATCCAATCTACCAACTTGTTCAAGTTGTATCTAATGATCAACCTGATGTACAACTTCCGTGACTTACACATCCATGCCACTCACTACTTTGGCCTTGGCAGCATGCGATAAAACAGACTGTTGAGTACAAAACTAAAACCCCTTTCACGCCATCGTACACTCACTTGTGAAGACAAATGCTTTTTTTTATAAGGGGGTGCATGCAAAATGAATCTTACTGTACAAACAAGTGTTGTGGAGCTAGAGCGGCTGAGGCTAGAATAGTGCTTGATAACGCGTGTGCTGCGAGTCGCCAAGGCAACACTTTTATATGGCATCATGCATGTGAGGGGTTCTTGGTCAGCTCTGTGAGCTGTGCTGGGGGCCGTGAAACCTGTGACGGCATTGTGTTCTAGCTTGATATTGCATGCTCAACTATTGCAAGACACTGACTGTCCTTACTAGCTTTTCCTGCATGAGGATATTGTTAACAGAAAAAAAATGAGATGGGGGTAAATCGTTGTTTTTTTTTCATAGTGGAAATCAAAGTCATGAGCCCTTCGTGCTTTACATGGTCATACCCAAGTGTCGAAACTAATGAGTAGTCCGCATATGTCACTTTGAATGAGCTCTGGGAATGTGCAATGTAGTTTGAATGTGTCCAGTATGGCATGTTACCCAAAAATGTCACTTTTCACGCGTGTCCTGCCTATCTTAGTAATAGGTCGATGGTTATGGTTCATTGCTCATGGGTCGGGGATGAACCAATAGGGCTGTTTTGACAAAAAATACAAAAACACATGTATGTGGACCATGTGTGCAGTCATCATGTTTGTCTCTTATTTGTATATAACTGTAAATGTACAGCATATCTGTCCTGTTGTGTGTATAAATATATATTTTGCACTGAATGTACCAAATGGGCTCGAGTCAAGTCCAGAGTTGGGTCTACTTTCATTTCAAATCTTGGCATCTAGTGGGCTTTTGAGCACTTTTAAGCATATGGGAGTCAAACTTATTTTAGCTCAAGTGCCATATTGACCCCAGTTGGATCTCAAGTGGGCTGGATCAGGATGTTTGTGTCCTAATATTCTTTTTCTTTTGGCTTTTTCCCTCAGGGCTCGCCACAGCGAATCAGTTGTCTCTATCTAGCCCTGTCCTCTGCATCCTCTGCTCTCACACCAACTACCTTCATGTCCTGTTTAACTACATCCATAAAGCTCCTCTTTGGTCATCCTCTAGTCTAGACCAGGGGTCAGGAACCTTTTTGGCTGAGAAAGCCATGAACACATTTTTTTTTAAATGTAATTCCGCGAGAGCCATACAATATTTTTAAAACTAAAAATACAAGTAATGTCTGCATTTTATGTAATTTCAACACTTTTAAAGTACAAGGGTTCGGGTTAGTCTTTCAACTCTTTTTAATATCATTGTTATGCTGTTGCTAATCAATGAGTATTTCTTACCATTAATGCGACTTCTGGTGCTGCATGGTTTTGCTGATGACTTTGTAGTCTGGTTGATACTTGGTGGCGTTAAGCTTCATGCAGGCGTTGAGAAACTTAGGATGTGTATCTTTTCATGTTCATGAAGCCCCACGAATCCTGTTTTTACCCACCTCGCACGGAGCACCATCAGCGCACACCGAAACAAGTTTATCCATCGGTAGATTTTTTTTCTTTAGCGAACTCAGTGAAGGACTTGAATAAATCCTCCCCTCTTGTTGTCTCTTTCATAGTCAAAACCTTGCAATTACGCTGAATTGGGATAAATTGCTTGTCTGTTGACTCATCCAAAGCAAGAGAAAAAAACGGTGCCACATTTATGTCCTTCACTTGCCTCAGTTTGATTTGACATCATGATGGTAAGATCGACAGAGGCATGTCTTTTATGCGTTTAATTATCTTGTCTTAATCCGAAAAGTCGTCGAAAACTCTCTACAAAGGCAAATTCCTCCGTCCATTCCTGCTGAAAAGTACGATACTCCTCGTCTTTCTTTTTTTTTTTTGCCATCTTCTCGAAAGGGTTTCTAAAATTAGCTGACAAACACGGAAAATGAAACTAAAAACGAGGGAAGTTTACTTCACGCACATGCGCACATCGGCCACTATTTTCGACAGCAAAATACGGCGATCCCACTTGAACAGTGTGTCTGCCTCGTCTGCATTGCCAATGCGATTGATAGATAAATAAATATATAAATAGACTCAACGACATGTATGTTTGCCACTCCCACTAAAATTACTGCAAACCGGCTTTCTAGTCGCCGGTTGTAGTATACGGACTACGTGTCCCATGATCACCCTGGGCTCACGCAGCCAATGGCATGGGACTTGGGGGGGGGATCTTACGTAAGTAGGTTGCTATTTGATGATATCTAGTGCAAATTGCGAGTGTTGTCGGAGCATTAACAAAGTTAACATACGCCGCAAAAGTCATGTCTGCTCATTACTGCACAACACCTGCATATGACCGGTGACTGTCGCAGTTTTGCGCAAAGGAGTATAACAAAACTTTTTTTTTTTTTTTTCATATTTACAGATTTGTTTGCGAGCCAGATGCAGCCGTCAATAGAGCCAGATCTGGCTCGTGAGCCATAGGTTCCCGACCCCTGCTCTAGACCTCCTGTCTGGCATATTGCCAAAATACTCACTCTCTCATCTCTGGACATGCCCAAACCATCTCAAGTCTGGCCTGTCTGACTTTATTGCCAAATCCTCTAACATGCTCTGTCCCTCTGATACGTTCATTCCTGATCCTCACTCCCAAAGAGAATCTCAGCAAATTCATCTCTGCCACCTCCGGCTCTGACTATTAATAATGGCTATTACACTTCCCACCCCCGTTGTTTTAGATCAAATACTTGTTGCAAATCATTTTGCAATGCTTGAGGTGACAACATTTAAAACTATGTTAACCTGTCATGCTAAATTGCGAAACATCTTTGTTTGCATCACTGTGTGTGGGTGCAGCATGGCATAAAGCTAGATGACTTGACAAAAAAAAAAAAAAAACTGACGAAATTAAAAATTTACAAGGGTAATGGCATGCCAGGGCATTACATAGTTATGTTAATATGCACGTTTAGTAATTCAGCATTATTAACAATACATTTTTGGCATGACAGCTAGTAACAAAGTATCAATTCCTTGTGGATTTAATTTTAGCTGCGTATTTACACTCAAAACTTTAAAACAAGTTTGAATGCTTTCGTTTGTCTTCATTATTCCAAACCATATCCGCTTTATTTAAACCCGTCTAAATTCAAAATTGCAGTTCAAGTGAGCGCATGCGCATACATAGGAAAACTGTAGCAGAAAGTCGGAGTTGGCGGCGTTACTAACCAAGGCGGTCTTAAAACTGTAGACTTCTCTGGCGGGTGGCGAGCTCTTGTGTAGCGAACCTTATTTGAGTGCTTTTCTTCACTAAAATACTACATTTAGTTACTTATTACGATTCAAGCTGTGTAATACATATTTTTAGATGTATATTTATACACGCTGTATCGAATGGCTCTTCTGACATAAAATGGCCGACAAGTGACGACGGATATCCCTATTGACTCACAGCGTGCAATAGTATCTAGCGCTCTTTCCCCCTTTCTCAACGTATATGTGTGATATCTATGGAAAAGTGTCAAACAAGAAGGAAGTACAAAAATAAGAAAAAGAAAATGACCAAGAAATCGCAGGAAGAGGACTAAAAGTGATTAATTTTATCCGTTGGCTAGCGAATGACTGCGGTAGTGTTGCTCGTTTTTTTTTTTTTTTTTTTTTTAACTATTAGCTCCACCTCCTGTTAAATTGACGAAATCGCGTTTAAACTCATTTTGGACCGTCGAGCTAACAGCGGAAGCTAACCAGGGTTGCATGGAAGTAGCAGCCGCCGGCCGGTGGTGTTAGCCTTGGTCCACCCGTTTTTGTTTCCCCCTAGCCTACTCCGTGGTACGACTCGTGACCCGGTTATTTAGGTTGCTGCTGGCGGTGAAGATGTCTCGGAGGCGGCTGGACAGTCGCAGCGGGCTCACCGCCGCCGGGCTCTTGATCGAAAGTCACACACCGATCAACGCGGAGCCTCTGGACGCCGTGTTCGAAGTCACCGGGGAGTTGGGAAGGTGAGTCGGAAATATTTATACTGGGGTTTTCCCTGAACTTCCAAGGGGGACATCTTTTCAAAAACTACCCCTTCATGATCCTAACACCAAGTAAACAACGTCTGAACAAAAATGCCAGAAGAAAAAACAAGTTTGGATTTTACCACAATAACATTGTTTTATAGTAGGGATAATGTAATGTCATGATAACAAGTACGCCAGGATTGTTGTAAAGAACAGAGGCACATTTTGTTGGAATGTAATGTCCTAATGATACTAGGGACATGAAGTCACATTTTAAGATTGCAGACATCACAGCTTCATTTTCATTTTTTAATATTTTATCTTGCAAAAACGTCTTTCATGTTGGCTGTCATTGACGGCAATGGACGTCCAATCCATTTTTTCCTGGAAGGTAGCACGGCAGAGCTACATGCTCATTTAGTGTCATACACCCTTGGTCAAAGGTTTTGAGAGACTTTCTCGTTGTACTTACAGTGCAGTGAATGAGTTAAAAATGGATTATGTTCTTCAAATTAATTCATAAAAATATTGCACTTTCTGTTCTTGAAAAATGGGACTCCAGCACTGGAATAATGCAGTTGGTGTTTCAGGAAAAAAATGCTTAATCCATCAGGGATGTCATTTTGTTGGCTATTACATACATATATATGTGTGTGTGTGTGTATATATTAGAGGTGGGAATCTTGGGGCACCTAACAATTCGATTACTATATAAGTATAACACCATTTACCATTTACCATTTACTAGTACGATTCAGAGGCTCTGATTCGATCATAAATCGATTATTGATGCACCTAAACCACCCCACCCCCCGCTTTTGATGTTTTGTACATCATTTTCAAATTTGTTAAAAAATCCTCTCAGGCTAAACCAAACTATTTCAGTATTAAGTTAACAGTTAAAAGCAGTAAATAAAATACTCAAGTCCCCATTCTGTATCAGCAGCTTTAAACTACATTCAATTAATTTAGTGTTGTGAATCAACCGTTAAAGTTTTTAAAATTGCTCCCATTATTCCATAATTTCCCTTCCGTCTGCTTTCGACATGTCAAAGTTTTAAAACTGTTTCATCATTTAAAGATAGATTTAAGTCAAGATTTTGCCGAGCTAGGGGTATTTTAGATAAAAAGTAATTAGGTTTGCTACAACAGTGTCTTCTAGAAAAGTTACTGCTTTAAGATAGCGACTGTTTACTAGCTCCGGCAAGTCTGTCATTTCGCATCTAGTTCTCTGTACTTGTTCTAACGGTGCCGGTAGCTCTCATTTCACATCTAGTTCTACATATGTGTGATATCTACCATAGCCGTATGTTGCTGTATGTTTGTAGCAACTAGCAACTGGGCGCTGTTTGTAGCGGCTGTCGGCCGCAGTCAGGTATTATTGTTTTTTTTTTTATCTAGTGGCATGAGTTGAACATGATATTCCGAAGACCACGCTGACAGTTTTATTTCTGCTTTACCTGGTATAATTCAATAATCGGAATTTTGATATTTGTGAATCGTTCCTCGAATCTTCCACGGCCGAATCGCGAATAATCAAAGAATCGGAAATTTCGCAAGGTTCATATATATTATGTGTATATGTATGGCGGAAAATACAAACAAGACTGAAAAAGCAGTTTCTGCTCTTGCACTGCTCTTTAAAAGAAACTGCTGTTTTTTAAGCCAAAACAACTGTTGTGTTTGATAGAACAATATGTCTATATGCTGCCATAGCAGATTCATGGGGCAATAAGCCCTCGAACTATTTTTAATTTGTCCGTTTTACCCTGGAAACCCCCGTTTACAGACGTCGCGCAACTGCTTTTGTTTCAACCCAGCCATAAAATGCAGGTAATTATTTATATTTATTTTTCAAAATGTCTGTCATTTTTAGTTTAGAATCATTAATTGATGCCTAATATTTCGTTTAAAAAAGAAACAACGTTAAAAAATTATTCACTCGCATATTTTAAACTTTTAAACAAATTACCTCACAATGAAAAAAATGGTGTCTGTAAATAAATCACGGATAGCTACCTCAGAACTATCGCTTGATTGTATTGTTTTTTGTTACAATCACATTTTCTACGATATGTTAGATGATAAATAATCGATCCAAACAAAGAAAAACTGGGGGAAAAAAATTGAAAAGGGTAAATATATGAAACAGAACATCTCGACCACTCCTTGATGTCTGTGATTTCTGCATCGCGACGCTTGTTATATTACCATGTTTCACCCATAAAATCACCAAAAAATCCAGCTGTGGCCATTCACAGCTGTGTCTTGACACTCAGTGATATATGCTACATGGAGTTTTGGGATCGAAACAAGGTAAGTACGCGATCATATCTCTTTAAAGTCATGGCGTCTGTAATTCTGCTCTCGCGTGCTCTCACCTCTAGATAAGGTTTTGCTGTTTAATTTTTTTTTTTTAAATGCCCTCCTGTTCAAAATTTTTCTACCCCCAGAGAATTGAGATTTTGAGCTTTTCAATGATGTATTACGATGCATATAGGACAATTTTGAAAGTTGGCCAAATTGGGGGTCTCAGAGCGGAACTTCAAGTCACCTGAGTGTTTTCTGCCATATATTTGCGACACCGTACATGC
Source organism: Corythoichthys intestinalis (assembly GCF_030265065.1). Lineage (NCBI taxonomy): Eukaryota > Metazoa > Chordata > Actinopteri > Syngnathiformes > Syngnathidae > Corythoichthys > Corythoichthys intestinalis. Next base: position 18,816,997 of record NC_080406.1, read on the forward strand.
TTTGAATTACCCCCTCTCCATCTTTGAAACTGCACGAATAAGAAATCAGGTTTCAGTATCACATTAGACTTCTTAAGTCAGTCCCACATTACACTTAGAGGTTGCAATGTTCTTCTATTTACAAAAAAAGTTAATTGCTCACTCGAAAATGATTGAAACAGAGATTTAGTCAAGGATCACTGTTAGTATTTACTCTCCTCAGTACAGTACGAAGTGGTTTCATGTTACCGTAAGTGCAAATCCAGGTTCCTTTTACACTCCGTTCTTGCATTGCCGCATCCATGATTTGTAAACATGAACTTTGGTTTTTGGTCCAACCAGTTCAAGCGGTTTCCCTCCTTTAGGTTTAAGTTGTGTTATTTCTGCAGTTAAGTCTGACGTCATGACAACTTTATGGGAACAGCGTCTGATCCAATTTACGTTGTTTTGGTTGTATCTTGATATGAGTATTCCTGATACACAGTCAGTAGCACCTCCAAGAAATAGAAGAACATTTGTTTTCCCATTCATAGTTCTCGGTTATACCATTTTGAAGTCTTTTGTATGAAAACCTACCATGGAATTTACACTAATAAACCCCAATTAGAAGCACTCATAGATTGACAGTAGCTGTAAAATAACGCATAATTTCAACTTTCATGTGCTTAAAGGGGCAAATTTGCAGTGGTGAAACGCTGCATAGAGAAAGCTACAGGCAAAGTGTTCGCTGCCAAGTTCCTGCGCAAAAGGAGGCGGGGTCGCGACTGCCGGGCCGAGGTTGTCCACGAGATGGCCGTCCTGGAAACGGCCCGCAACAACCCCAGGGTGGTCAACCTGTACGCCGCTTACGAGACGGACCATGACATCGTTCTCGTGCTGGAATAGTGAGTAGAAATGATGAAATCATCCGTTAATGTGACGAAATCAACTGGTTTCCTGGCGTTGTTATTTTGACACAATGATCAAAGTCAAAATTGCTTTGAAGGACCTGTATTGTTCTGTGGGTGAAGTGTGTGTACTTGCATGTAGTTAAATTACAGTGAAGACAAAACAAATATTTATCTTAGCAAAATGTTATGAAATCGTAACCAGGTGACATGAATCAGAGCTTTACCAATGATGAGTCATATTAACCTTTCATGCACGAAATATGTCTTTCTTTTTCCTCCCTGTTTAAAGTCTATCGCCACCAGTAGCATAAAGTGAGTTAAATACTATGGAAAATAACCATCTATTTTAGAGGGTTAGTTGGTGCCCTAACTAGTGTGTAATCCTGTTTTTATTTGTCTTAATTCCATTAATTTAGCTTTTATTAATGTTGCATAAATTTATAAGTTCATTAAAAAATTTAAAATAGTACTGCAATGATTAATCGATTCACTCGAGTAATTCGATTAGAAAAAAGCTTCAAATCAAATTTTGCTGCATCGAATACTCGTTTAATTAGAGTTGCGTTATAATGTTGTGAAAGTTTTTGCATTTAGTGTTATTGATTTGGGTGGATACACTGCCATTTAGTGGTAACAGTGAATATGACATTACTCCTTTAACGTGGCTGAATCCAGCTGCTCCCTGTTAAGACCAACAAAGCTAATGTTTTCATTATGCATTCGTAATTTATTTTATAGGTATATTTGGCTATTTTTTGTAGGAACATGTGTTTGAACAATTTAAGAGTATTGTTTAAAAAAAAAAAGTAAGCATTTCATAGTATTTAAGCTAGCAGCATTTTATAACATTTAAGGTAGCAGATTTGAGCAGATTTAGAAGTTAGCCAATTGTTCTTTTTTTGTACTTAGATCCTCATTTGTTTAATTTTTAATACCGTTTGAGGCTACGATCAGGTATTTTAATGTATTTTTAAATGAAAGTGGATTTTTGCATCGTTTGTAGAAACTCAGGAATTTTGTGTTCACATTTAATGCTCTTTTGAAAGTGCAATTTTAGCAAGCCATTGTTTTACCGCTCCTAAAATTGATTCTGCAACGCATTAAATGTTCCTAATCCGATTACTCGATTATTCAAACTAACTAGTCGATAGATTAATCTACTACTAAAATAATCGATAGCTGCAGCCATAAAATATTATTTTTAAAAAATCAATTATAAATAACTATAATTGGCACTCTTTCTTTATTTATCACTTGCCCTATAAAGGGTTAGGACTTTTACGGCACTCTCACAGTAGACCAAGAGGACCAGTGTCTGGTTGGAGAGCTATCTCGCAACAACAGTTGCAAATGACTTGTTGAAAAGGTTCGGGATTTACACTGCGCCAACCGAACTTTCCAAGTAGCACCACATGGACGAAAGGCGCACTCATTAATTGGACAAATTTAGAACAGGAAATACTTCACTCGAAACGGAGGGGAGGAAGCGTGGTTTGACGCTGCATGTAATGTAGCGTAAGAGCACCCTGCTCAACTTACATTCAGAAGATTTTTGATCGATTTTTGAGCGGACCAGAGTTCGCTTGTTTGGTCTGAACAAGAGATCGGATGCACGTTCACGAAGCAAACAAATCGAAGCGGACCTTCTGAGAAAAAAACTCTGGTTTGTTTAAAAAGGACCAAACAGCGCTAGTGTGATAGCGACTTTAAAGAGCATATGACACGAGAAAAAAAGTCTTAAATGGCATTATTATGTGAATTAGAATCATATTTTGAGACGATTCGACTATATACAACAATTTAGCAAAGCATAGATGACGAGAAATTAGTCTTTTAATCTGCCGGTTAGCCACGCCTACCATTATAGGGCTTTAGCGTCCCCAACAGGTGGATGACGTCAGCGGTAGACTGGGCTCATCGGTTTTACTATTCAGCCCATTGAGGGGGAATTATTCAGAACGAGGAAAACGCAACGACGAGAGCGGCAAAATGTCATTGTTTCAGTCTCTCTACTCCAATATTTTTACAGGATATTCTTTTTATCCAAGTATTTTTCCCCAATAGCTATATAAATGGCTTGAGAAGGACCAGTCAGCCTGTCGAGGGGGAACTATTCACAATGAGGAAAACGCGACGAAGAGAGCGGCAAAATGTCATTGTTTCTGTTTCTTTACTTCAATATTTTTACAGGATATTCTTTTTATCCAAGTATTTTCCCCAATGGCTAAATAAATGGCATGGTCATGACAAATAACAGTCTTGTGCTGAATGGAATATGAAATAATAATAATGCATTTATTCAGGACGACATGGCAAAATTACTCCATAATGGTCAAAACTGTCGACTTCACCTTTACTGTCGCACCTCGCGAACGATATTTTATGACACCTAAATCGGACATATGTCATTTCCCTTCCCCGGCTTCGGAGAATGTAAACAAACCAGAAGGCGTGACAGCTAGCCGACATGCTAACCCGAACCGAGTGATGTTTCAAAGTCTTCGAAGCAGAAAATCACACATAACTATCCTGGATTATTTGACATGACGACCCGGATGTCGATTGTCATCGCGGATCGGCAAACCGCCCGGCTGAGAGCAATTTACAGTTCGTTCCCCGGAGGAGGGTGGCTGGAGTTGTTGTGCAGCTAACGTGCTGCTGCTAATGAGCATTAGGAGAGCTTTTTACATGCTTATCAATGATCAAACGTAAGTAGTCCTTCATTTAAAGAAAGTTTGTAGTGTTTACTTTGTAATCGCTGTATTCGTATTTGACATAATACAAAACAAGATGTTTACTCACTTCCTCGTTAGTCCAATGGTCCCACAGTAAATATCCACGGTGAATGGGAACCTTTTGAAACTCCAAAAAGGCGCATACGCCTCTCCCTCATACAGAATGATTTTTCTGCAGCCGTTTGGCGGGCGTGATGCGAAAAATAAACGTATTAATCCGCAAAATCAGCTGAATCCTTTGTCCTCATACACAACAGTACACTGTAGCGTGAAGAGGACGTCTTCTACCGTACACGTCACAGCGCCCTCCTCCTCAATGCAAGACCGAAGCCGGAAGTCACTCATTTTCATGGCGCGGGATTCAAAAAACTAAATAAAAATAGCGATCGCTTCCACACACATCCAAGCAGCCCATATCATTCAGGGGCATAAAATACCACGTGTATTATGAAATAAACATGCTTTTTCGTGTCACAGGCACTTTAAGTGTCAACCTTTGAATTGCCGTCCACTGTCCCTGAAAGTATTAAGGATTAGGGGTGTGGCAAAATATCGAAATGGTGATATATCGTGATACTTTGTATCCCCAAAGGTTATCGATATGCTCCTGCCAAGAATTGAAATATCGTTTTAAAAAGGTGTCATTGTCCAAAAAAAAAAAATAAATAAAAAGGAACCAACAAGTTGCTACCAAAATCTTCCACCATAATAGTGTCTCAGTTAACTCTAAGGCTGCATTGACGGTGCACGATACCCAATCCTTTTAGACTGGGGGTTTTCAGGGCATTTACAGGTCACTTGCGGTTCATTTTAGGGCATTTATAGGTCATTTCCTGTTGAGTTTGAGTCACTGCCTATTCATTTGGGTGATTCCCAGGTCACTTTCTGTTCTGTAACTCAAACCAACAGGAAGTGACCCAAAAAAAATACCCCAAAATCAACAGGAAGTAACTGAAGATCAACAGGTAAATGACCTGAAATGGCCCAAAATTACCTCATTGCCTGGCATTGGCTGCCACTGACGGCCATAGACGTTCAATCCGTTTGAAGTGGGAGGGATGGCAGCGAATGAATGTTGGGGGTGAATGGGTGAATGAATGTTCATTCGCTGCCACCCTCCCATTTCAAATGGATTGGACGTCTACTAGTGATAAAGTCATTCCAATTCACAGCAGAAGCTCGTTTTTCTGTTTATTAGTTGTTGGTCAGAAAATCATTCTAGGATATGCTACAAATGTATCGATAATTGTTGCATCGCCATATCGTTATCGTGAGCTGTGTATCGCGTATCGTATCATGAGGTACCAAGAGGTTCCCACTCCTATTAAGGATGTACTGAACTGTCATAGTTTGTAAGTTTGAAGATGATTTTGAAAAAGAGCTGCAACTAAAGATTATTTTTATAATTAATTAATCGGACGATTAATTAAATGATAAATTGATTAATTGGATAAATGTCATTTTTTCAATTACTTTCACAATGTAACAAAGTTGTTTTAGGTGTGTTGTCAGTAACAATAAGGACAAAATGGAAGACTATTTCCTTAAAAAATATTATTTTATTACAACTTTCTGACTTAACTGTAGTCTACTGTTTAAGTAAATTAAACTTGTTATCGTTGTAATCAAAGTTCTGAGTATAAAACATAAAAAGAATTTCTCAGTACACAAACAAAAGTCCTGTTCATTCAACTAATAAAAAAGTGCTTTTCTTGTGGGCAAAGCGCTGCTATAAATTGCGTCAATGACTAATTTATTTTCTTTAAACAAACTAACAAAATTGAATAATGAGGAGGCAGACTCTAATGAATCAGTTTTACTTATCAAACAGTTCTTCATAACTACAATCCAAATCGTTTCAAAGCACACTCTCTTGTATGACAATTTACAGTTTGAATAGGAGCTTGTGTTGAAAGGAGACTCTTAAGCTGTTGTATGAATGGATTTATCTGTGTTTTTTATTAAAAGAAAGACAACTTTACTGTCTAACAATAACTCAAGTACTAATATGCTTCTCCAAAACACAATAGAAATGGACACTGATTAGGATAATCGGTAACTAGCTTAGCGCTCCGTGCTAAATGGTAACATCTTATCAACAAAGAATACAAACAATACAAATGACTTCATTTACGCACCTCTGACTGAGACACACCTGATCTAACAACACACACAACGAAAGGCAATCTAACTCTCACGTAAATATGATTGATTCAGCAACTAAACCTGAGCGTAGCAGTGAACTCTCTCTCTTTGTCAAATAACTGGCACACAGGCGCAGCCTGACATTACACACAAATGAGGACCCAAATGGGACTGCTCACAGCTGCCGGCAAAAATCAATTATCAAATTCGTTGGCAACTAATTTACTAATCAAATAGTTGCTGCAGCCTTATTTCGAAATATAGAGATTTACTTAGTAGGCTAGAGGCGCAACTATGTCTATACTTGATGTTGTAAAGTACATTTTCCATAATATATGACCTTTTATAACACTTTTCTCATAACCAGCGCCGCAGGCGGAGAAATATTTGATCACTGTGTGTCTGATGAGCTCTTGCCCGAAGCTCAAATCACCCGTCTGATCAGGCAAACGCTGGAGGGGGTTCACCTCCTCCACCAGCATAACCTGGTGCACTTGGACCTCAAGGTGGGTAGCAGAATAGGTTTTTAACAAAGAATGCCCCCTCGCCTTCCTGTGCTTTTGCTTTCATAGTGATGTTGACTTTAATCTTTTCTGTCTCTCAGCCCCAGAATATCCTCCTGACAAGCCTTTCCCCTCCCGGAGACATAAAGATTGTAGACTTTGGCCTGGCACGCAGATTGGGTGCGGTTGGGGAGCTCAGAGAGATTCTTGGCACACCTGAGTATGTGGGTAAGCTCAGAAAACACAAGCGTTCACTGGCGACCGCATATGTAAAAGTCAGTTCCCATGCAGGGATCCCCTCTCAAGTAGTTCACTTAAAGGCGACATGTGATGTTTTTTTTTTTTTTTTTTTTTTTTTTAATTATTTAAAACATCCAAGGTGTCTTAAAATATTCTAACATTATTTTGTTAAAATACACGAAGGATTCTTTTAAATCTATCCGTTTGCTTTAATTGGTGGCCAAATATGGTACTGCAACCAGCATCAAAATATTGAAGTGCGCAACATCCTTTTCCCCTTTGGGCTGCCAGATAAATGCTTCACAATGGAGAGGAAAGCTGTTTTATTATACCAAAGATGCATTTCAATCAGAAACTAGAAAATTAAATTCCTGGAGAAATTTCGTGGGTAGCTTTGCTGTGGTGCTCAGTATACTTATAGTACACTGTACACGCAAGTAACCTTACTTGTAGTACAGATACACCAGGGTTCCCGCAGGTCCTTAAAAAGTCTTTAAAAATCTTAAATTTAAAATCTGGATAATTATGGTATGAAATTTAATAGAAAATTGCCGTATTGTATTACGCCGTGAAACTTTTAATGTTGTGTAATTGTTTTATTAATGGTTGTGCACGAAATTTGGGAATATGTTACACGGGTCGTTGTCCGCAACCTCAGCATACATCAGCGCACTGAGTTGTCGCCATGACGCCATTTCCTGGTAATTCGCGGTTGTAGAAATGAGCGAGAATATGCAGAGATGAGGTAGTTTAAATTTAATCAAAAATGGATGAAAGATGGTTTATTTAAGAGGTGGTTGGCCCATAGTGAAAATAACAACAGTGCCCGGTGCAAAGTCTTGTAAAAAGACTTTTTCATTAGGCACAATGGGAGTCAAAGGCATCGAGTCGCACATGAGAGGAGAAAAACACCAGTTGTCTATAGCAGCAGTTCTGTCTTTTCAGTGAAATAAAAGTTTGTTTTTTTTCTTTATAAGAAACTGTTGAGACATGTCTTGTGACATGGCTGCGATTTATCGCAGCATGTGTGCGTGCATACGTACATTTGTGCGTGCGTGTGCTGCGTGCACTCAGCACTCGTGCGTGTTGATGAGACTCCAGTTGCTTTCAAAGATGATTATTGGCAATCAACACGGCGTAGAATTATAGTTCAGACATACAAAATAAGGAAATGCTTCTATATTAATCATTGTAAAACGATAGCATTGCTACATTGAGGCTAATGGAAATAAAGACAATGTACTAACTACTAACCACTTTTAGTCCTCTCCACAATGCAAAATTGCGGTTAAAAGGTGCCACTTCAAACATGAAAACTCGCTGGATTAAAGAATTTGCAAAGGATGTGAACAAAAGAAAAAAAATCTATTACTGATACCACATGCATAATGAAATGAAGTTGTCTTTGTTTCTTTTTACTGAGTGTAAAGCTTACGGTTAGTGCTTTAGCAAACGTACTTCCGTTGAACACTTCAAAGTAAAAGCACGTTATTTTCAGATTTCTGGAGGCAATCGCATGTACTTCAGATTCTACACTAAGAAGTTTTAAAATGACACCCATTGTAAAAAATGTGATTGGCAATGATAACATGATGTAATATAAGATAATAATTTGACTTCAATTTTGTTGCATGCACACTCTGCAGGATAAGTCATTTTGGATCAAATTAACACTTTTAATGGGCTCGAATTGGCAGACAACAAAAATGACAGTGGGTTTCTCACCTATTTCATATTCTGCATCTAACTAGCTTTAAAATGACTCATTATGCATTGGTTCTTTTTTTTTTTCATATTTATACATTTTAACATAGTTTGTGTTTGATTTAAGAATAACAATATATTGCATTTCAATAGGTGATTCATTAGGATGTATTGTCACTATATTCGTGGTTGAATAAGTTTAAAAAAGGGCAATAATATCGCATATCGCAATAATTAAGAGACAATGCACTCACCGGCCACTTTATTAGGTACACCATGCTAGTAACTGGTTGGACCCCCTTTTGTCTTCAGAACTGCCTCAGTTCTTCGTGGCATAGATTCAACAAGGTGCTGGAATCATTCCTCAGAGAGTTTGGTCCATATTGACGTGATGGCATCACACAGTTGGTGCAGATTTGTCGGCTGCACATCCATGATGCGAATCTCCCGTTCCACCACATCCCAAAGATTCTCTATTGGATTGAGATCTGGTGACTGTGGAGGCCATTTGAGTACAGTGAACTCATTGTCATGTTCAAGAAATCAGTCTGAGATGATTCCAGCTTTATGACATGGCGCATTATCCTGCTGAAAGTAGCCATCAGAAGTTGGGTACATTGTGGTCATAAAGGGATGGACATGGTCGGCAACAATACTCAGGTAGGCTGTGGCATTCCAACGATGCTCAATTGGTACCAAGGGGCCCAAAGAATGCCAAGAAAATATTCCCCACACCATTACACCACCAGCCTGAACCGTTGATACAAGGCAGGATGGATCCATGCTTTCATGTTGTTGACGCCAAATTCTGACCCTACCATCCGAATGTCGCAGCAGAAATCAAGACTCATCAGACCAGGCAACGTTTTTCCAATCTTCTATTGTCCAATTTCGATGAGCTTGTGCAAATTGTAGCCTCAGTTTCGTGTTCTTAGCTGAAAGCAGTGGCACCTGGCGTGGTCTTCTGCTGCTGTAGCCCATCTGCCTCAAAGTTCGACGTACTGTGCGTTCAGAGATGCTCTTCTGCCTAAATTGGTTGTAACGGGTGGTTATTTGAGTCATTGTTGCCTTTCTATCAGCTCGAACCAGTCTGGCCATTCTCCTCTGACCTCTGGCATCAACAAGGCATTTCCGCCCACAGAACTGCCGCTCACTGGATATTTTTTCTTTTTCGGACCATTCTCTGTAAACCCTAGAGATGGTTGTGCATGAAAATCCCAGTAGATCAGCAGTTTCTGAAATACTCAGACCAGCCCTTCTGGCACCAACAACCATGCCACGTTCAAAGTCACTCAAATCACCTTTCTTCCCCATACTGATGCTCGGTTTGAACTGCAGGAGATTGTCTTAAACCATGTCTACATGTCTAAATGTACTGAGTTGCCGCCATGTGATTGGCTGATTAGAAATTAAGTGTTAACGAGCAGTTGGACAGGTGTACCTTATAAAGTGGCCGGTGAGTGTATATATCGCCTATTAAATTTGGTCTCGCGACAGGCCTAAGTACAAGTACATGTTCTTAGCACACAACTACACAACATATACAGTTTGCATATCATTGTCTGATTTCTGCGGCCTTAGTTTACAATGCCTATAGAGCTCTGACAAACTGGACAAAGAAAAGCTTGCCTTGGACTAACTGAAATCTGTTTTCAGTTCAGAATCAAAACAATAAGAACTTTTATGGGCTGACAATCGACTTTTAAAATCAGAAAATCTCATTTTAACCATTAAGAACCGTGTTAGAAGTATTTCCAAAGAACATGTTTCTTTAATATTTATAGAAATATTTAATGAATAATGCAATTGCAAATCTTATATATTGCTCCTTTAAACGCTTATAGACTGGGTTGTTCAATAATGGTGAGTTATGAAAAAATTGCCCCATGTTCTAATTTCGCCAGTTGCATGAAATTGGGTGGACATGACTATTGTGACAGGACGTGTGGAAAAACTCTAACACCCATGCCCGAAATTAAAAAGGAAGTCAGCTATTCATTTTTTTGTTGTTATTATTTTAAGCATCCATTAACGCGATTGATTAACTCCTGTATTTTTCTTCTTTTCTTCGCTCAGCTCCAGAAATTCTAAATTATGAACCCATCACCACATCAACAGATCTTTGGTGGGTGAAAACATTCAAACCCAACAAATTTACTTTGATTTTTTTTCTTTCTCATTTATTCTGTTGTGTGTTTGTGGGTTTTTTTTTTTTTTTTTTTTTTCTCAGGAGTGTGGGCGTCATCGCCTACATGCTGGTGACAGGCGAGTCGCCGTTTGCCGGCGACGACAAGCAGGAGACGTACATGAACGTGTCACAAGTCAACGTGGACTACAGCCGGGAGGCCTTCTCCAGGGTTTCTGAGCTGGCGGTGGACTTCATCCGCAAACTGCTGGTCAAAGCACCCGAGTGAGTAACAAAGCATGTGTGAGCTCAGTCCCCAGAATAGAAGTCATTGTTTTGGAGTGAAGTCCTGGTGGAGAGCAAAAGGACAACTGTCTTCAGGGCACTCCCAGCATTTTATTTTAGATCAGCTCCATTGGGTTGTTTTTTTTTTTTTTTTTTTTTAAGGAGGTCACCTGCCAACGGCTCTTTGCACTATCCATAACCACACAGTGTAATTTTTTTCACATCTCAGAATGTGCTTGAAAGTAGCAATTACGCTGCATCCCCTCATCATCTCCACTTTCCCGTCAGTCCTTTTTTTTTTTGCTTTGTGTAAAATGATTCACATCCAATGCTCCCTGGTTTAAAAATGAAAAGCAGATGAGATTGTTTTTGACACGGGCAGGGGAAAAAAATCTCTATTGGGTTTATATCTGGCAACTAGGAGGTAAAAAAGATCGTGTTTTTAAAATGTATTTATTTTTAAATAAAATTAACATCCATCCTACAACATATAAAATAATATAATACTGGTAATTTAAATAAAAAAATAAAATAAATTAACCCTTAAGTTCCTGAGCCTTCTTTTTGTGTGTGTGTTTTTGGCTGTTTAAAAAAAAATAAATGTTTTAAGTGCACAAGAAAGCCCACAAATAGTTTGCTGAAGACATGTCCACAAAGCACATGGATTACTGGAACCATGTCCTATGGTCTGATGAGACAGGCGAGCTTTCTTGTGTGCCGTCTTCAGAAGAGGCTTCCTCCTGGGGTGACAGCCATGCACACCAATTTGATGTAGAGTGCGGCGTATGGTCTGAGCACTAACAGGCTGGTTCAGTTCAGTTCAATTTTATTTATATAGCCCTATATCACAACAAGGTTGTCTCAAAGGGCTTTGCAGAGGCAATATGATACACAGTCAGAAACAGTACACGAATTAATAAAGTTCAAGTCCTGGGCATCCCCCATCCTTAGACCCTCCATGTTGGCAAGGAAAAACGCCAAAAACCCTTTGGGAAAAATGAGAAAAATTGGGGAGAACCACAGTCAGGAGGATCCACTCCCAGGACGGACAGGCTATAGATGCACCAGGACTGATGGTGGGTATTAGCAGCAGGAGGTCCAATTTGTAGAGATGCAATGGAATGAAGAAACCAGAGGAGGTCCATCAAGCCAGATGAGAGGGGGGGCAACGAGGACGTCCATCCAGCCAGGGTTCAGGATAGTCAGGAGGCTGTGGCTGAAAAATAGCCCCTCCCCTAAGGGGACACTGGGTGACTAGTGATGAAGAGACTAGACAACTAGTTATTAGAATTAGAAAAGAGAGATAAAGTAAGACAAGTGGTAAGTAGAGTGAGAAAAAGGGGATAGGACTCAGTGGCTGAACTTCTCCCAGCGTTATACTGTAGCTTGTAGTGCAGCTTAGACTGAACTGTGAGTCTAGTCCAATTTCAACTAGCCTGACCATAAGCTTTGTCAAATAGGAACACTTTTAGTCTAATCTTAAATGTACAGACTGTATCGGATTCTTTAATACTAGCTGGAAGCTGATTCCACAAGACAGGAGCTTGGTAGCTAAAGGCTCTAGCTCCTACTGTACTTTTAGAGACCCTGGGAACTACCAGTAGACCTGCATTCTAAGAACGGAGTGTTCTGTTGGGGCGGTATGGAACCAGAGCATTAGTGAGACAAACCATTAATGGTCTTAAATGTACAGTAAGAAGGAGGATTTTAAATTTAATGTTAAACTCAGAGGGGGTGCGACTAATACTCTGGAGCGACTTATGTGTGTTATTAACACATTATTATACGTATAACTTCACGTGTTATTTTGGTGTTTTGGAGTGACACTGATGGTTTGGTGAACTTGTTAACGTTAACATAGCGACCACGTTCGCATTTCGTTGATCATGCATCATGTTACATTATCATACTGTACACTTATTCAGCATGTTGTTCTCCATTGTATTATTTTAAATTGCCTTTCAAGATGACATAGCTGTTCTAGGTGTTGGATTTTATCAAATAAATTTCCCCCCAAAATGCGACTTATACTCCAGTGCGACTTATAAATGTTTTCTTCCTCTTCGTTGGGCATTTTATGGCTGGTGCGACTTATAGTCTGAAAAATATGGTACATAAATATCTGCGGAAATGCGAGGGGTGTACTCACTTTTGTGAGACACTGTAGTAGTAGTGTCCATAATCTCTGAACATTCTTGCCCATTTCCCACCTGTAGATTTCTCTCTGGTTTTCATGTGTGACTAACTAGAAATTCTTACTGATAGGGACCGACCCAGCGCTGCAGAGTGCATCAGCCACCCATGGCTGTGGCAGCAGTTGCACACGGGCACTGAGCCGGCGTTTGGCCGCGGCGTTCGCGAACGGAGCTGCGGCAACAAGTGGGCGGCGCCCCCGACCGAGGACAAAGAGAACTTCCTGGAGATGTCACCGCCGCATTCCCACGCCAAACGCTCCCGCTTGGACGAGGAAGGGCTTCTCGGAGACGGTGACTTGTGAAAAGATTTGGGAGGGCAAGAAAGAGGAAATATCTTTTAAATTGGTTTTTAGACCAACGGGCGACTTATTTATACTCAGTTTGTTAATTGCCAGATTAACACAAACCAAAGATAATCATCTTACTGATCTGCCGTCGTTGGGTTTTGTGCTCTTGTTTCTCTCCGTTGTTGTTGTTAAAACTGTTGCTCATGGGCAGTATTTTGTGGAATTCAATGCAGTATGTTAAGTTGCCTCTGTGCTCCAGCCTTGTTAAATGGGTGGGCACAACTATTTTTAATGTCTTAACTGTTTCTTGGTTTGTTTGTTTTTTTACATTTAGTGACATTCCACGCTGAGTTCCTGGCGATATTAGTTGATGATAAGACTGAATAATTAAGGGCACCTTGGCGTAAAAATGCTTTTCAACCGAAACTTTTGAACATGTGTAACAGTTACGATTGTTGATCACAGGTATGGACCGATCTGCTTCAATAGCAAGGGGGAGGTGTGGTTTAAATTTGTCAGGATTGACGGTATTTGTGTTCCTCGTTTAGGATGTTGAAAATTGGGTTCACAATTTATGTTTGCGAGCGTTTCACGAGCAGCTTGTGGAGACCAAATCGCTCTAAACAGCCCACACTATGGGATTAATCGTTCAGAGCTGTCTGATAATCAGACCTTTGCTAACTTTAATGGCAACAAAGGAAAAGTTCTCACCATTTTTGTCATTGCAGTTTGCATATTCACCACTTTCGTTGCTTCATACTTGTGCGTAGTTCGCATTCAACAGTGCCATGAGAAAAACTGCCTTTACCAGCATATGAGTAGATTCCTGTTGTGAGCATTTAAATTTGGCTCAGGGTTTTTTGAAGAAAAGAATTTTATAAATCGTACCAGTTTAGGGCTAACTCAGTGTTAATCGCATTCTCAGGTGATCAAATGCGAGTGAATTAAGTGTTTCATGAATTCATAGTGCCTCCGTTATTGTCATGGAGTGTGTTTTGTTTTCCCTGAACATGTAGTAACAGTTCTGCTCCGGTTGCTCAAAAGAGTTCCTACAGCCTGAAGAAAAGGGAACCAGCGTTTAGCACTTAACTTCCTCATGAGCACAACATTTCTTGCATTCACACTTTTTTATATAATGAAGGCTCTTTATGTATGCAAAGAAGAAAAAAACACGGCTTGCTAATTCTTAACGTCATTCATATTGTTTTTATTTATGTGCTGGATTTATACATTATATTTTTTGTGTATGTAATTTACAATTGAGGTGGAGAAAGGGTTTAGGGATGCAGAAAAGTGGTTAGAAATTCAGGTAATCGAGAAGGTAGAAGGAAGGGATGACTTTAAGAGGTCGTACTGGACATGTTGTTGGAAGGATGACGTTGACGTTTAAAGGTATGTGGGGCGGAAAGTCTTATGAGGATGAGAGGTGGCCTTGATATGGCGTGAAATAGAATGACTCGCGTTTATTGTCTTTTTTTGTTGTTGTTTTCATCTCATGCTGTCACCAGCATACACATTGGCCTTTGTGTGGAACGGCCATGTTCTCATCTGTAATGCTGTCATCCGTAAGAACTGGAAGGCTACTCTGAGAGAGCAAAATCCAGCTGGTTTTCTTCAGATAGTAGGTGACGCAAGTATATACTGTATATATTGGCACTCTAATCTAGTTGTCCTGGAGGAACAAAATGAACTGCTTGTCGAGAAATAAGCTTCGATGTCTTCAACACCTCAACAGTTTAAGGAGACATATTATGCACATTTTTTTTTATTTAATTAAAAACGTTAGTCTAATAGCAGTTATTGTTAACTTACTGCCAAAATCTCAAACTAAAAGTTCAGGAATTGATTAATTAATTAAATTAATCAACTATTCATCCAGTGACCTTGTTTGCCCTAAAAAGTCTTGAGAATATATTTTAAGATTTTGGTGTTCTATGTTTTTCACTTTTAGATGTAGCCCTAATTTCAGTAGAACACCAGTGTGCTTGGAAAATTGAATATTTGATTTGATTTTTTTTTAAAGAAAAATTCTAAGCTACTGATGCAATTGTGCTATTATGCTAACAATATTTTAAATACTTTAAAAAGTAAAGTTTTCATAATATGTCCCCTTTCAAGCTCTTGCCCCTGCTGTTATTCCTGATACCTCACACACGCATTCGACAAGCGGCTTGAAATTATTAAGCGTTGTCTCGCAAGGCTGTTGTTTTTCTTCTAAGACTTAACAGCTGATGCGAAGCGCAGAGAAGGCAGGCGGACTTGTTTCACACTCTGCTGGATGATGAAACACTTGAATGTGTAGACAGGGTCGCGTTTTCTCGACTGTTGTTGTGTGCCATACTCGTGCTCGTCTTCCGCACAAAAGTGTCGGGAGATGTCAACCAGCCGTAAGCATGTCTCGAGAGATGTTTATTTTGGACTTTTCTTATTTAATGTTTGAGCAATATGATTGCGACCACTTAGGAAAAAAACAAGCTAATGTATTGTGATTTAGCATACACATGTATGCCTATTAATGTTTAGGCAACCATGTGCAAAAATGCTCATGAAAGATTGGAGAATATGTGACTCCTGAGTTCCATTTGTTGACTTTTGTTTGAAGAAAAAAATAATAACGATAATGCAATACTGTTTGGTTTCTTTGTTACACCCAAAATGATCAAGGTTCAATTTGACACATCACAAAATTAAAATAAAGCTTTAAAAAAAAGAATCAGTTTGGTTGAATCACTCATTTGTTTTCCACCGGACAAACGAGCTATTTTGTGAAAATTGGAAAATCTCAGAGATGAAATAAATGCATTTTATGGGTCACTTTGACCCACAACATGTTAAGTGCTAACCATATTTAAAAAATGATAATGAAAAAACTTTATTAAAACATGAAAATCCTATAAATTCGATGTTTTAGGAATCATTGCTGTTGTCAATTAAAAATAAATAAATGGCTACACTAGGAGTGTGAACTACCAAAAATAAATTCAATGTCACATGAAGCACAGGATACAATGTGTGCTAGCATAAAAAATCAAATGAAATGAAAATATTTGACACATTTTACAAATAAACACACAGAACATAGTAATAAGAACCATAAAAAGTTTAAATCTAATGTTATTATCCAACTAGGCATGTGCAGGTATGATATTCTGACGGTATGATAACCTTCAGCCAAAATATCACGGTTTCAAAGTATTGCAATCACCGCTCTAAAATGTGTCGAGATATCTAGGTGTAAAAAAACAACTTTACATTGAACAAGATTTTTATTTTTCAAAACATTAGCAAATTGGAACACAAGTATAATGTTAAGTTAAAATAAATTTTGAAAAATTAAATATTCTAAATAAAATTCAAATAAATGTAGTCCTTTAGGTGAGCCTAACACACAGCCACAGCTCAACATTACCATCAGAACAAAAATAATTATTTTCCATTAAAAGCATGTGTGTATGACTCGTATCATGTTTACATTATACACACACTTTCTCAACACAGTTGCCATAGAGAAAAACAAAACACGTTTTACCACCACTAAACACGCTGGAGTTACTCTTGTAGCTGGTGGGAATTGTTCATAAGTGTTTACTAACCTTTAATTTTGTATAAATGCAAAATCATATTGGAGGTATTGCCTCCTCGGAAGCCACCCGCCGCCGTAAACATGTTTTACATGTCGGTTGGCCCTCTTCAAAGCCGCGGCCGTCTGTAACTTTTCACCTCCTCCAGCCATTGTGTAGCACAGCTGACTCACTGAGCAACAACCACTGGAGGAGGGTTGACCCTTACAGCCTCAAGCGAGGGATTTCTCCATGCATTTTTGAGACATAAAAAATAGCTAATACTTTAGGGACGGTTTGACAGAAAATTTTTGCGGTTTTGAAACATTGGCGTTTTCATACCACGGTATATCTTGAAACCAGTAATTGGCACATGTCTATATCCAACTTACACTGTATACTAAGGATGCAACAATACTCTGTTTTATATTGAACCATTCGATATGCTCTCTTCGATTCAATACGCAAAAATATTCGATGCAAATGAAAAGCTCCCAAAATGTATTTTCCGAATTTTTTCTAGCGTGCGCTGGCTAAAATGCCTGGGGTGCATCGAAAACTGAGGGCTGTGCCTTAAAAAAAAACCTGATACAGCTCCTCCCCGCGAGCAGCCTTCCTCCTCTCCTCCCTCAAACTGCATGTAGGGCGGAGTGAAGCACGCTGCATTTGTTTGTGGCAGAGGTAAGATGGACAGAAAATTGAGGTGGCAGCTTCAGCGTCGTACAGATCCGCTGTGTGGCCGCATTTTGGGTTTGCTGATATGCTATCCCCTCTCGTACATACTGTACTTCACAAAGACTGTCTTCCCGGATATTTACAACGAAGTCAGCCAAAACATTACTACCGACTTGGCTGCTACAAACAACCTCGCTTTGACAACAGACAGCTGGATACCCCGGGACACGGAGAGCTACCTCACGGTTACATGATAAACAATAAGTGGCAAATTTAGAGCGCTGTACTCCAACCTCGTCCTGTTTATGAAAGTCGATTGTAATATGCCGGTGTTGTGTAGTAATGAGCAGACGTGACTTCTGTGGCGTTTAATTGTTTTTTTTTATGCTCCGAGCCTCCGACAACACTCACGCACACACACTAGATATTATCAAATAGCAAACTAGATGTGCTACGTTAGATCCCCCCAATTCCCATGCCATTGGCTATGTGAGCCCAGAGTGATCATGGGACACGTAGTCCATATACTACATCTATGAATTAAAAACCGCCATGACTGAATGGAAGTGAAGCAGGCCAAATCAATACATACTAGTGATCACAGATAATGCTGCAAATATTGTTAATTCAGTACGTGACGCAGATAGACTCGGATCACATATAGGATGCTTTGCTCATGTGGTAAACCTAGCTGCAAAAAGAGCTGTAGCAATCAACAGTGTGCCCTGCCTCACTTTACAACAGTTAAGATTGTTCTCAGCACTTTTATACAAAATTTCTTCAGATCAGTAAGAAGTAAGCACATAAATCTTAACTAAAATGCATGTTTATATGATGGCCATGTGATTTTTGCTTGTTAGAAAAATAAACCGGGAAAAAAAAAACTTACATTTAATGCTCCGAAACAAAAAATACATTAAATCGCATCGAAAATTCTCTCGTATCGAAAATTGTACCGAACAGTGACTTAATTGTATCGTTGCATCCCTAATGTATACTAATTGTTAGATTACAAATGATACTAATTTCTAATAAATAACAAGACCAAGACCTGCAGAGTTTTTATGCAAATGTTTTATTCCTCCCCCGCCAAATATTTTAGAAGGCATAGTTCAACTTGACCCCCAACATTTTTTTCTTCAGCACTGCTGAAAGCAATGAAATGGAATGATTAGCTTTGTTACATTCAACAATAATGACCGCCACGGTCATAGTGCAGCAATAGTAAGGAAATGTGGCTTGGATATTTCTCCTTTCAAAACAACACACCACCAGACGAGAACTAAATAAGACAAGAATAACGTGCTTTCTGTCTATTCAGCCTACTGTTGCTCACATAATCAGCCGTTCAATCTAAACTAAAAGGGATAAAACAAGGCAGCCAGTGTGGTTTGAAAGCCTGTAAACATAGCTCATCACGAGTGCACGTTTAAATAGAGAATGTATCACACACGCGCAGCCTATAATTTATGTCAAACACAGGAAACCTTTAACAAAATGGGTCACAATGTGTCATTCTAAGTAAGGTGCCTGGAAAAACAACTTTCCCCGATCGCAATTTCCAACAAGACCAAAAGGAATTAAACCTTGTCCTCACATACTTTTTTCTAATGCTGAATTCTCAAGATGATCAAACTTTGATGCAATTTTCCTCATCAAGGAAACACTCAGTACAATATAAGGTTTTTAAGACACGAGTCCTCTCTAAATAGAGCAATTCATTAGTTGGAAAAAACAAGATAAATCAATTGTGCATTTGTTCAGATTGTGTAATTAGCAGGAAAAAGCCCATTCCCTTTACTAATCCCATTCCTAAACTCAAACATTAACAATAAGACCTAGACCTACACTCAAAAGACACAGATACCTCAGATCTGATTGTGTAATTAGCAGGAAAAAGCCCATTCCCTTTACTAATCCCATTCCTAAACTCAAACATTAACAATAAGACCTAGACCTACACTCAAAAGACACAGATACCTCAGATCTGATTGTGTACACATGATCGAGACATACACTATACACATCCCAGACATCTTGAAACCCAGATAAATTCCCTAAGACCAAGATGTATACACTAAGATCTAGTTGCACACCCTCAGATCTAAAAAAAAACACACAAAAAAAAAACACTGAAAGATCCGAATGCATTAACTGAGATCTTGACATGTATACTTAAGAGCCAGATACATATACAACCTGAACTTCATCCCTAGGATCCAGACATATACACTAAAAGATCCAGATGTACTTTAAGTATATACTTGAATCTTGACATGTACACTTATAGAGCCAGATCTATCAGATGAGACCAAAACATCATCCTCAGGATCCAGACATATACCCTAAGATCTGGAATGAAGAGTCATACTCCGTCCCAACGATCCAGATGATTAAACACACTGACTTGTAGTCTAGGATCCCTGACGCATACCCTAAAATTTCCAGGGAAATATTCTAAGATCCAAATTTAGAACGCTCTTAAGGACTCAGAATTCCTGAATGACCCTAAAGTGGTTTTCAATGGATGGTGGTTCGTCTTCAAAATGGAGTTTGTCATATAGACGCGCCCCGAGCTCCTCTAGAGTCTTCACGAAGCATGCGTGCTCTCGGCCTACCCAGGCTCGCATGGGGTCCCTGACCTCATATGGGGTCACGTGGGTGTGGATCCCGATCCCGCTAGCTGCCAGCTGGCCCAGCAGCCTCTTGTCTGTCACCCACGTCTCGCTCCCACCCGGGTGACCGCCGTCCAGCCAGAACATGTCCGAAAGGCTTCTGGTAAAGTCCGCCAGGTGCGGATCCGCCTGAGCGCCGCCCAGTTCATAAAGCACCTGGTTGAGGACTACACAGCCTTTGCTGAAGCCCACCAGAGTCAGAGAGAAAGCTGTGGAGGGGGCACCGTCCGGATGTTGGATTGTGTTTTGCAGACCAGCTCGCTCCATACCATTGATCAGCAAGGACCTGCAGCCCAGATAGGTTAGGTGTGGTCAGTAAATTCCCAAGAACTGAAAACGAGCTTACGAACCTGAGGTGGCTCAGTGCTCCCCCGTCCGGTGAGTACGGCGCGTGTTCCGGAGCGCCGAACATGTTGCTCTCCACAAAGTTGCAGTAGCTGCTAAACTTATGCAGGTACATTCGGGAGGCGCGCACCACCCACACGTGGTGTCCCGGGAAACGTCGACCCAGTGTGATGACCACCTGCTCCAGACTCCACTGCAGCCACTGGGCGCAGTCAGACTGCGACGCCATCTCCTCACGGAAGTTCTGCGCCAGCAAAATACAAAACAGACAATGTGGTGCCAAATAGTTGCAACATTTTATCATTTTGATGATAGGAAGTTGCAACATTTTCTTCTGATCCTAGTCAGTTTCAGTTTATGATCGTCGATTATAACATTTCCTCTTTTTAATTATAGTCATTAAAACATTCTCACTTTTGATGATAGACAGTAACCAAGTTTTGACATTCGATACTGCCCAGGTACATTTTCTCTTGTTTTATTCTTTTTTTTTTTTTTTTTGGATGGAAATAAAATGTTTTATTTATGATGATTTTATGTCTGGTGAAGGACTTGCTAATATTTTAGTTTTAGAATATTAATCATAGTACATTTTATTCCTAAGTGCCTTTCTGTAAACCCAAGATAACTATGTAAATAAAATACAACAGCATAGATTAAAAAGTATTTTACTTCTGAAGTTTTAATGATGTATTTGACTTTTTGTGGTTTGTTTGTTACATGATTGATGGAGCTTTCTTCGCATCCCCTATTTCTGTTCTCTGATGGACACTTCAGGAATCCATTTCAATTTTAATTAGGTGATTATGGACAGTCATGACATTTCCAATTATCATAATTTCTATACAGTTAGCTTGTCTCATGAAGGCCATGTAAATTTGATTATATAATATTATTTCAATGCAATGAAATGCAGCACACTTTGGATAAGTGGTTAGTTAGCACATCTGCCTCACAAATCTGAGATCAAGGGTCAGTGGTGCAAAAACGTATATAAA
Source organism: Corythoichthys intestinalis (assembly GCF_030265065.1). Lineage (NCBI taxonomy): Eukaryota > Metazoa > Chordata > Actinopteri > Syngnathiformes > Syngnathidae > Corythoichthys > Corythoichthys intestinalis. Next base: position 18,838,338 of record NC_080406.1, read on the forward strand.
CAAGAGCGTATTTAACTTTGACAATTAAATATATATGGCGGAAAACACAGAGTAGACTGAAAAAGCAGTTTCTGCTCTCGCACTCCTCTTTAAAAGAAACTGCAGTATTTTAAGCCAAAACAACTGTTGTGTTTGAAAGAACAATATGTCTATATGCTGCCATAGTAGATTCACGGTGCATTAAGCGCCCAAACTATTTTTAATTTGTCCGTTTTACCCTGAAACCCCCGTTTACAGACGTCACACAACCGCTTTTGTTTCAACCTAGCCATAAAAAGAATTATATTTATTATTCAAAATGTCATTTTTAGCTTAGAATCATTAATTTTTGTCTAATATTTAGTTTAAAAAAAAAAGACTTTATCCACTCGCATATTTTAAACTTTTAAACAAATTACGTCAAAATGAAAAATTTGGTGTCTAAAAAAGTCACAGCTATCTAACTCATAACTGTCGCTTAATTGTTTTTTTTTTTTTTGTTACTGTCGGATTTTCTCCGATATGTTAGATGATCAATAATCGATCCAAACAAATTTTTTTTTTAAAATAACATTTAAAAGGGTAACTATATGAAAAAGAAAATCTCAACCACTCCTTGATGTCTGCGATTTCTGCATCGCGACCCATGTTATATTACCATTTTTCACCCATAAAATCCCCAAAAATCCAGCTGTGGCCATTCACAGCTGTGTCTTGACACTCAGTGATACATGCTACATGGAGTTATTGGATCGAAAACAAGGTAAGTACGCGATAATACCTCGTTAAAGTCATGGCGTCTGTTTTTTGTTTTGTTTTTTAAAATGCCCTCCTGTTCAAAATTTTTCTTCCCCCAGAAAATTGAGATATAAAGCTTTCCAATGATGTATCACACATGCATATCGGACAATTTTGAAAGTTGGCTAAATTGGGGGCCTCAGAGCGGAACTTCAAGTCACCTGAGTGTTTTCCGCCATATGTTGAAAAAGCTTTTTTTGTTTGTTTATAGCATAGTCCCCACCTGATTGCTAGCTTGCTACGAGGTCACGTTGAATAAGGCGCTATCAGAACGGGAAAAGTTAACTGTTGGCAGAGGAGACGTCAACACGGCGCAAAAACGAACGAAAGATTTTTTTCTTTACAAAAACAGGGAAATTTTCTAAAATTTAATTCGAGCTCGAAAATGAAGATGACTATGATGATTTATTATAGTGCCCTGGGAGGAAAAGTTAGCTGCAGATTTAGACTGTGGAGAACTTCAAATAGCTTGCATTGTAATCATATTATTGTTTGTCGTTGCCGTTCAGCTGCCGCCGTGCAAAGGGCTCTTGGATATTCGTGTGCAATCTATTTGTGTGCTGTGAAAGGTGGATGTTAAACCGAGGCTTATTGGACCTTTTAGTTTTCAAATGTGCTTGTGCGTCATTCTGCCGTCTAGCTGCGGAAATTTGCATTATAATACACAGGCGATTTATTTCCAATACAAAAAATTCTACTCACACTGTAGGTGAAATAGAACGCTGTCTTTGTAGTAGCGTAGTAGTAGTATGTCAATTATCTAGCATGCGTGTGTGTGCTGCCATTGTGCACGCCTCATATGGAGAAAAAGCGAGAGTCTGACAAATTTGGAAGGAAAAGGCTGTTTTTGGATGGGGAAAAACAAAATCCTCAGCACCCTGTGCTGTGAGTGACTTCCAGTATCCCTGTCAAGGGTTCAATCCCCTGCTTTGGCCTTCCTGAATGGAGTTTGCATGTTACACACCGCAAATCAAAATCAGACACTTTATATATAGTCCTTTTCACAATTATTGTCACCCATTAAATTCAATTTCATACTAAGGAATACCTTAACGCTGAAAAAAATTATCAAGTGATAGAAAAAAAAAAACATCTATTGGAGCTTCAATTAAAATATTTTGACTATATACATCACTAGATTTCAAATTGCCAATAATGGAGAGCACTGAGCTGGAATGCACTACATCAAGGGTGTAGGTTTGGTCTCAATATTGGTAGGGACGATATAACAGCATAGACTGCATGTACACTTTTTGCTGGGGACGGGACATTAATAAAACCAAACAGATTGGGTGAACGGGGGTCAGAGCTATATTTCTCACGCTCATAATTTTTCTGAAGTCTAGTCAAATAATTTTCGCCATTTTGTTTTGAGTGTTAAAGACTAGTTTCAAGAAATCTGAGTAAAATTTTCTTGAAGCACTGGCAGATATTTTCACTTATTTCTAGTAGATTTACACTGAAAACAAGGGAATTTAACTAGTTTTAAGAAGGTGTGTTTTTGCAGTTCATATGTATTGGTTCAGGTGATCCACAGTTTGATTCACACCTTTGTTTTAAAAACCTACTAAAGAAACATTTTGAAAACTTCCAGAATAAATGTCTGGATTTTATTAGCAAATTTAAATTGCAATATTTGAACATAAATTATATTAACAGACACAAAAAATACAAACCTGTTAATAATCTCTTAATTAACCAGGTATGCCAAAAAAAAAAATTGTCTTAAGATTTTCAGGAGCAAAATTAGTGGTGTGTTCCCACTGACGTCTTTTACATTACATTACTTACAGTGGCTGTTGCTGACGGAAAAAAACTAATATTCCTCGTCTTTGAAGGGGGCGGAGGAGGCGGCATGTTATATTTGTGTCGGGGCAGAGGTGTGTGGGAGGGAAGGGGGTCAAGTCATCACCCAATCAGACGTCCGTTTGATTTAAAAATAAAAAAAAAAAAAATGGCATATTCAGCAAGTGAAAAGGGATAAATCTAAGTTTGAACATAAGTAATTCACTTAATAATGGTAGGGTCAATTCTAGTGCTGCAACGATTAATCGATTAACTCGAGTATTCGATTAGAAAAAAATATTTGAATTTTGTTCCCTCGAGTATTCCTTTAATTAAAGTGGTGTTGTAATGTTTTATTTTGAAAGTGTTTACATTTAGTTTATTGATTAGGGTGGATACATTGCCCTCTGGTCTGCCTCATTTCACATGGCTGAATCCAATTGTTCCCAGTTAAGACCAACGTAAGCTAAGTTTTTCTTTGGGCTAATGTTTTTTTTAATGCATTCGTAATTTAGTTTATATGTATATTTAGCCTTTTTTTGTGGGAATATGAGTCTGAACCATTTGTTAAGAGCATTGGAAAAAAGTTAGCATTCTATACCATTTAAGCTAGGGGACTTTTGCCATGTAAGTTAGCCAGTTGTTCTTTTGTTGTACATAGATCCTCATTTATTTATTTTTAATACCGTTTGAGGCTCAGCTCAGATATTTTAATTTTACATGCTCCTTTTCTGATTACTCGAACTAACTAGTTCATCGATTAAGCGACTACTAAAATAATCGATAGCTGCAGCCCTTCCCTGTAGTTTTACAATACCTGTGCTTACCTGAATGTCTCCATGGAAAAACACCACATGCTTGCAACTACTACTGCTGCTGCTCGCTTGTGAATCTTGTCCATCTCCAGGCCGTAGGAGGAGCAGATCGTTGAGCATGTCCGGTTTGCAGCCGGGCACTGCCAGCAATTTGTGAAGCCTCGGCGTGCTCGGACCTTTGGGGAGTCCAACTGGGTGGCTGCTCGATGCTGGAGAGGAGGTCGTCGCCATCGTGGTCGTCATCGTCGCTTATTTCGGCTACGGCTGTCACTAATAAGGTCAATCCTTCAGTCCAATGCAAGAAAAGCATTAAGCTCCGAGCTCATAATAGCCACGTAAGTCGAATCTTAGCAACACATTACGCTACCTGATGCACTTACAGTAAAAGTCCTTGTGCCCGAATACTTCATATCTTACATTACATTACGGCTCTCTTCTTATTTCAGGGAACGCACCCAAAAGTCTCCAGATTGTGGCGTTCTTATTTTTTTATGTGCTTTGCCCACAGAGAGGCGCTGTTTATTAAAAAATACGCCAGTCACACCCGCACTCAACTGAGCATGCGTGAACGGTCTTGATAAGCGAGATGGCAGCGACCAAGATAGTTCACTACCGTATGATTCCGTTGTCGTTTAAACGTGACCAAACGGGACAAATACTCTCGTCTTTATCTAATACATCCAAATACAGCCATAAGAATACCCCCAAAATATATAAAGACACTATAAACTACATTCAAGTGACCTATAAAGACCGGATGAGGGCATAAACGAAAACTATGATCGTCTGCTTGCATTTACTTCCGGCTTCGAAGAGGTGACGAACTCGTAAAATGAATTCAAATACTGTACCCTCTTATCTGAAGTGAAACCCGTTAAATTAACACCCAGGCTTTTTTAAAGCAATAATTTAAATAAAAAGAAGAACTAACGCAATACCTTTAAAGATGTTACAGTGGTGACTACTTGGACTTTGCCCATTCGCTGTACTCTGTCCCGCTGTCACTGATTATCAGTGCGTGATTCCCGAGCGCTCGATGACTTAACATTCCACATTAATTTTAGCTGTAATCCAGATATTCCTCACCAAGGTAACCTTATTGTTTTATTTTCTCACAATTTGATCCCACACGGAACATATTGAGTACCGGACAGGAAGTGTAGCTCTAGCTGGCCAGCTAGCTAGTGAAATGGCGTTTAATTAGCCTCAAAACAAAATGCTCTTTGGATCGAACAAATTTATTACGCGTTTCACTGTCTCCAAACAAGGCTGAGGAGTAACAGATGGAACTTTGATGGAATGCAAGGGGAAAGAACAGCATTGCTGTGCTCAGCACTCAGATGTACTTATTAAATAAATACAAAAAGTAATTTAGTCACACAAGTGATAAGCAGACACACTATATCAAGTTGCACTTTCCTTAAATATTGATATATTAATTGCATATTAAATGCAATATTTGAGAATTATTTTAAAAAAAAAAATTTTTTTTTTTTTTTACCGTTTCTCACACTTTGCATGTACAGTGATCCCTCGTTTTTCGCGGTTAATGGGGATCAGAACCCACCTCGATAAGTGAAAACCGCAAAGTGACCCCCTCCACCCCACCCCCACAACAAAGAAACTATTTTATTTTATTTTCATTTTTTTTATTCAATGTATTAATTCAGATTTAGCACTGGAAAGTAGGGATGGCCTGATGAAGCAATGGAGCTTTGCAGCCAATTGGTTGGCACATGCAGCAAAGCTTCATGGTGCTTCATTTACTCTATGGCGCCAACAAGTGGTGTAGAAGCCCAAGAGGTCAACAGTGTTAAGAATTCAATGGCTATTTGCTTAAAACCCTTTCTTGCCAAATGTATGACATTTGTTACACTTAGAATTTCATGATTTTGAGACTAATTCAGAATTTTGAAATATCTTTCCTCAAAAAAAAAAAAATGGATGCAAGTGAACTCATGCATCTGCAGGTTCCATGAGGGGAAAAAATAATTTAGCAAGGGTTATAGATATTAGAGCGCTTATTACACATATTTTTTTTTCTTTTTTACAAATTTGAAAAAATAGGTTTCAGTAAGACCTTATTTTTCAAATGTTGTGATTCTCTGACAATTGCTTCATATTGCAGGCATTACAGGGTTAGGACAAAGATATGAATGTGCTTGTGTTAGTAATTTAGTATCTGAGCAAAATACAACAAGTGCTAAGGATAATTTGTTATTCATTTTTATTTAGAAATAATAGCTTTCCCACAGTGGCTGTCTTTAAACGGTTTATTTTTTTGGACAATATTTCACCAGCTTTGGACAATATTCTTTCACATGGCACAAATGAAGCTGGGGTGCAGAGTAATGCGAGTGCCGGTTTATTTAAATTTGGGTAGGTATTTTTATGTGTCTCCCAGTACACTAATGGATTGTTCATTCTGTCGATGTTTGGTTCAGATAGGTACTTTTGGACCTCCAGGGTTGCATCAGCTAGGGTGTTTGGGGATTAATAAAGTTTTTCTCTCTTGCTTTATTGGAAGCAATCAAATCAAAATGTTCCCATACAGGGGAGGATCGCCTTTTTCGCGCAGGTTCCATCGCAAGCAATGGACAAGGCTCGAAAAAAGATTGCACAAGTTGCACTAATGCACTGTTGCGCACAAGTGTAACAAGTATAGGAGCCCGAAATCCAAAAAATGTGAGATAACAAGCGATCGCCATTGCATTTTGCAACCAATTTATCCCATAGTCTGTACTGTGTTTGCAATGCGCGCCAAACGTCGGACCACTCACGAAGCGTGGATGTGATTCAGCCAGCCGGCGAGGCTTTACACGTCATCATGTCCGGGTTTCGCCGAAATGACGCACGCCTCGATACAAGCTTCGTGGAAATGCCCCTCCCATTACTCGACACAAGCTTCGGAACCTCGGCCCCTTTCGTCTCAGCACTACTGGAAAGATATATATAATATATGGCGGCAAACACAGACAAGGCTGAAAAAGCCGTTTCTGCTCTTGCACCCCTCTTTAAAATAAACTGCTGTATTTTGAGCCAAAAGAACTGTTGTGTTTGATAGAATAATACGTCTATATGCTGCCATAGCAGTTTCATGGCGCATTAAGCCCCTGAACTATTTTTAATTCGTCCGTTTTACCCTGGGGACCCCCATTTACAGACACCGCGCAACCGCTTTTGTTTCAACCCAGCCATAAAAAAAAGGTAAGTAATTATATTTATTATTCGAAATGTATATCATTTTTAGCTTAGAATCGTTAATTGATGTCTAATATTTACTTGGAAAAAAAACCCAACTTTATAAAATTATTCACTCGCAGCTTTTAAAAAAATTACGTCACAATGAAAATAATAGTGTTTGTAAATGGGGCACGGATATCTACCTCATAACTATCGCTTAATTGTATTGTATTTTTTTTTTTTTTTTTTTTTTTGTTACTGTCGCATTTTCCCTGATACTTTAGATGACAAATAGTTGATCCAATCAAAGGAAAATTGAAAGAAAGAAAAAGCATTCAAAAGAGTACATATTTGAAAAATAAAATCTCGACTGTCTGTGATTTTTGCATTGCGACCCTTGTTATATTACTGTGTTTCACTCATAAAATCCCCCAAAAGTCCAGCTGTGGCCATTCACAGCTGTGTCTTGACACTCGGTGAGACATGCTACACAGAGTTGTTTGATCGAAACAAGGTAAGTACGCAATAATGTCTCGTTAAAATCATGGTGTCTTTAATTATGCTCTCTCAAGCTCACATCTCGAGTTTGGTTTTAGGGGTATTTTTTTTAATTTTTATTATTTTTTTTATGCCCTCCTGTTCAAAAAATTTCTTCCCCCAGAAAATTGAGATTTTAAGCTTTCCAATGATGTATCACACATGCATATTGGAAAGGTTTGAAATTTGGCCAAATTGGGGGTCTCAGAGCAGAACTTCAAGTCACCTGAGTGTTTTCCGCCATATAATATGTATATGTAATTTGTATGTATACTGTTTTAACAAGTTAAATGATGATTGACGCATGCGGTGCTTTGAAGTCCGCTTCTCTGGCAAGTTCAAACATTAAACATCTGTCAATCATCGTTAACTTTAATAACCAACTCCAGCGCACTCACTGCCTGACCAACAGAGAGCAGGGGGAGGGAAGGAGCGAGAGTGAGACTACACGATCGGCTCGGGACAGCGCATTTGTATTTATTTATTTTTTTAACTGAAAAAAAAAAATCCTTGATGGACTGAGGGCGCGAAGTTTGAAGCCTAAAGTAGCGAGGATCACTGTATACACATTTTATACTCTAATTTTATTCAGTTATTATTACTATCAATACTGCAGAAAAATGACAGCTACCTCATTGGGAAGACGCCTGGTGACATGTCTTCTCAATGTGTCTGAGGCTCGCAGGAAGGACCTGGTGGAAAGTGTGGCCAAGGCGGCCTTGTATGACTCTCAAGGCATGTCCATAAAATTGGAAGCAATAGTGTACAATAGCCATGTTTGAGCAAATATTCATATCTTCAATAATGTTCTGATTCAGCAGGTGTTCGAAGACATGGAACTACAGTGTTGAACATCTTCAATGACCATGACTACAACCGATCTGTCATCACCATTGTGGCCAGTATTGAATCCATCCGTAAGTAGTAATCCACTTTCATGGAAGGCAATTAATTGAGCAGGGAAAAAAAATACTTTTTTTCTTCAGGGGAGGCCGTTTTGTCCGCATGTGAGAAAGCCTGTGAGCTGTTTGACATGCGGAGACACTCCGGGCTCCACCCGCGTATGGGGGCTGTAGATCTGGTACCCATTTACCCTCTAGGGGAGGACGTGGGGATTGAAGACTGCGCTCAAGAATCTCGTGGTGAGATAAAATTGACTTAAGTTTAATGTCAGCTCTCTGTTGTCACTTTGATTCTGCTCAGCTTACTGATTTTGCTTTTGCCTGGACATCCCCAGCCATCGCTCTGGGTCTCACCCAGCGAGTCCCAGGCACGAGTGTCTTCCTCTTCGGGTGGGCGGATGCCCCGCTACATCGTGGGCTGGCGCAGAGGAGGAAAGAGATGGGGTGGTTCAAGAAGACGGCAGACTTGAAAAGCATCAAGGCCTGCGTCGGACCTGTGCCGCAGAAAGGTTTTGGCCTCACTGGTGAGTCAGTCCACTCCAAGTCATTTTCTTTATTGAACTCCTTTTTCTATTTTATTAATTCTAATTTACTAGAGTGTATTCTTCATCGGCGTAAAGATCCTTCTTTTCCTCATTATGCCTAAAAACTGGACCTTTCTAACGTGGCACAACCCCTTTCTTAGAGTTGGAAGTTTTGGGGATGCCAGAAGTGATCGGAAATCGTGCCGACCAGGACATTTTTTAGAAAATTGGAATCGGGTGAAAAGGATTGGGTTTTTAATTAAAAAAAAAAAAAAAAGAATATATGTACAGTACAGACCAAAAGATTGGACACACCTCATTCAATGCAACAAAAATGAAGGTCCCAACTCCATAAAGCAATAAATTCCATTAATCAACCCTGAAAAGTCATACCTGTGAAGTCAAAAACCATTTTAGGTGACTCTCTGTTGAAGCTCATCAAGAGAATGGCAAGAGTGTGCAAAAAAGTAATTAGAGCAAAGGGTGGCTACTTTAAAGATACTATAAAATACCTGTATTATATATGTTTATAGTTATTTCACCTTTTTATGCTAAGTACATATTTCCACACGTGTTCATTTATATTTTTATTACCTATAGTGAGAATTTACAATGTAAATAGTTATGAAAATAAAGAAAACGCACAAATGGGAAGGTGTGTCCAATATTGAAAAAATAAAAAATAAATATAAAAAGTAATCTAGAAATACAATGCATTGCCAAAAGAAACAAATATACATACAGTACATTTCATACTCCGCGGAAAAAGCGGAAGAGGAAGTACAGTGATCCCTCATTTTTCACGGTTAATGGGGACCAGAACCCGCCACGATAAATGATAAACCGCGAAATAGCGCCCAACAAAAAAAATAAAAATGTTTTTGTGTGTGTTCAATGTATTTATTCAGATTTAGCATTGGAGACAGATACACGTAAGACATGTTTTTTTAATATATTCATTATTTTTTTTAAAAACTTTTATGTATACGTATGTATATTTTAATAAATGGTTTTTAAGCACTTCAAATGTAATAATTATGATAAGTTTTAAACATGTTACTGTCCCACAGAATTATTTTTACATAAGAATAAAGTAGAAAAATGCTTGTCTTTTAAATGCTTCATTGAGTGGGTCCACTCAAATCAGCTTAAGCTGCTCACTTACACACAATGAGTTGCCACAGCAACTGTTTAACAAGTTAAACAATGATTGATTTACTTTGAAGTTTCGGCTTCCAGCGTCTCTGGCAAGATCCAACCTTAACGCCTGTGAATCATCGTTAACTTTAATAAACAACTCCAGTGACCTGACCAAGAAAAGCGCCAGGACCGAGAGTGAGAGATTACGTTGTCGGATCGGGACAGCTCTATATAATACAGCATTTATTATTTTTATTTATTATATGGATTTTTAAAAACTCCGCAATGCACTGAAGACGCAAAGTTTGAAGTGCAAAGTAGAGAGGGATCACTGTACTGTAAATACTACAGTACTGTAACAGGTATGGAACTTTTGTTCAAATTTTTTTTTTTAAATCCCCCTATCGGATCGGGGCTCGTATGGGCATATTCTCAAAATCAGGTGACTCAGACTCTGGTGCAAAAATATGCAATCGGGACATCCCAAATATATATATAAAAATGCCTCAGAAAACAGTACAATTATTATTGTTAACCCCTCATCATGACTATTCTGCTATTACCGTATTTTTCGGAGTATAAGTCGCAGTTTTTTTTCATAGTTTGGCTGGGGGTGCGACTTATACTCTGGAGCGACTTATGTGTGAAATTATTAACACATTATTATATCATTTCACATGTTATTTTGGTGTTTGGGAGTGACACTGATGGTTTGGTAAACTTGTTAGCATGTTCTTTATGCTATACTTATCTGAATAACTCTTAATAGCTATTTTACGTTAACATACCGGCCACGTTCACATTTCGTTGTTCATGCATCATGTAACATTATCATACTGTAAACTCATTAAGCATGCTGTTCTCTATTGTATTTTTATTTTAAATTGCCTTTCAAGATGACATATCTGTTCTATGTGTTGGATTTTATCAAGTAAATTTCCCCCAAAACTGCGACTTGTACTCCGGTGCGACTTATATATGTTTTTTTTCTCTTTGTTGGACATTTTATGGCTGGTGCGACTTATACTCAGGTGCGACTTATAGTCCGAAAAATACGGTAGTACAGTGCATTTTCCTGTCAGAAAGTTTCCATAATACTCCTTCATTGGTATGATTCCATCCCTTGACAAACCATTAATTTGACAGTATGATGATTTTATCTTCAAGCCCACTCTTTTCATAACTTTTGTAAGGCATTGGCGTATTCCTACGTTTTTCCTGATATATTTCCAAAAAGGTGACCCGGTTACAACCATTTATGTTACAATGAATATTGCAACATCTTGAGACAAAGTATTTAAATTATGATCCATTTAAGTAGTATTTAATTGCCATTATTGTAGGTGTTGGGGCCAGTCCTTACGTCATGAACTGCAATGTCACTATCGACACTCAAGATCTAATAGTAGGACGCCACATCGCCACCGCCATCAGGGAGTCCACGCCGGGAGGTCTTCCGGGTGTCCAAGTCTTGGCCTTGCCTCATGAGGGCACCGTGGAGATTGCCTGCAATGTGGAGAGCGTGCCAGGGAGTCCGCCCGAGCAAACGGGCGCGACGGCACCCTGGCCGTCCTTCAGCATCGGGGGTCGGCCGTACTGTCACGTTCCGGCTTCTCTCATCACCGCCAGGGTTGCCGAATTGGCGCTGGGCCACGGGGTCGGCACTAAGGGCACCGCCCTGGTGGGCTTCACCCCCAACGAGTGTCGAGGGTTGGCTGAGTGGGCTCTGTCTCGAGAAATTGGTGAATTTTGGAAAGAGCAGCAAAGGGTGCGCATGTGAAAATAAATCCTGATTTTTCAGTTTGAATGTTGTTGAATTTGTTTTTCTTAGTTTTACCAAAACTGCTTCACGCAATTATACGCTCACGATATGTCACTATGATAACGCAGTAGACGTAAGGGCGTAGTTTGCATAGGGACGGTAGGGACATAACACTACCAACTTTTCAGGATGCTCAAATTGTCCCCACTTTAAACCACTTTATTTGCATTATGTAAGAAGTTCAGTTATATAGGTAATTTAGATTGTCTTCCCATATGTTATAAGGCTAAAATAGACCTTACCATTATTAAGTGAATTATTTTCACTATGTTCAGACTTACATTTATACTTTTTCACTTGCTGAATGTGCCAGTCCATTTTTTCCCCTCAAACACAAGTTTGATTGGCTGATGACTTCAGCCCCCGCACCCTCCTCCCGCCACACAGACGCACATTCACAAAACCCCACTGACAGAAATACAACATGTCGCCTCCACCACCCCCTTCAAAGAGTAGGGATATTATAAGTTTTTTTGGGGGGCTAGGACAAGCCCCTATGAGTGATGTAAAAAGACGTCATTGTTGTAGAGGTGGGGGAAACACCACTAATTTTGCTACTAAAAAGTACGACCTGCATCAAAGTTGTTAAGCATAGCATTAATCTGCGTGAACTTGCTAACTTGCAAAACTACTGTGGTCAGGCCAGCCTCCACAACGAACAACGAAGTCAAGCTAGCCCTCCCTTATTTGGATCATTGCTTGCATTTTGTGCATGAAGGTAATGCAACGCGGTGGCTTCAAAGTGCAAGACCCAAGAATGGGTCCACTTCAGAGGGACGCTGACATGAACATGAAATGACTTGAAAAATGACAAATTTGTGAGAGTACTGTACTTTGGGTAGTCTAGGATGCCTTAGATGTAGATCGGTCCTTGGATATCTCAGATTTTTTTTCATGAATTTTTTTCCCAAATCACTTTTATATTTCAATACTTTAGTTGGAGTCTAGGGGTGCTCCATTGTCTCCCAGTAGTGGAGCCATTCTTGGATACCTCCCCATTTTTTAATGAAGGGACTTGCCCTTCATAATGTTTCTTTAGTAGTTTTTGAAAACAAAGGTTTGAATTAAAGATGATTGTAGTATCGGTTACTGATAATTATCGGCCGATAATGGCAATTATGACATCACATTGATAATACAGATTTTTTTTAAAATTCATGTTATAATGCAATCCGATAATTGTATACTTCAAGAGTCCCCAAACTACGGTCCGCGGGCCGGATACAGCTGGCCTTCACATTTGGTCCGGCCCTCTGAACAATTTATTTTTATTTTTTTCAATAGTGTTATTTCCTGGCTTTTTTTCTGTGAAGAACCCACAGGGGGTTATTTTATCTATTATCTATTTAATTAATAGTGTAATTATATTATATATATATATATATATATTTTTTTTTTTTAATTTACTTTTGTTCCGTGAAGAATCCAAAAAGGGTTATTTGATTGTGGCTTTCTGAAAAACAATAGATTTTTACATTTAGGCATTCCTGTAATCGTCACACTTTTTCTGTTACAAACTCACCCGGCCCCTCATCAGAGAAGGGAAAAGTTATGTGGCCCTCACAGGAAAAAGTTTGGGGACCCCTGATATACTTGATTAAGCCTCCAAATGTGTGCAATCGATGCAATTTTGTCCAAAAGTGGCGCCACAACCCATCTTAAAGGCATTTATTAATATTAATATACATTGTTTAGATGTTGAAATGTACTATGTGTTCACATTTGATGTGGAAAAAGTAGTGATAAATTCTATTATTGGACAGTAAAATTTGCTCTTGTGTATAATTTAAAATTGTATACAGTGCTGCTCAAAAGTTTGTGAACCCCCTCAACATTTTGGAATTTTCTATTATTTCAACCAGATTTCCTAATCAATCAATTCAGTAGTTTTTTTTGGTTTTTTTAACAGTTGTGTTGTCGAGACTAAATTAAAAAGAGTTTTCATCAACTGATGTAGGTGCAAAATTGAACTGTTTGGTCACAACCAAAACCGCCATGTCTGGCGAAAAGTCAACACTGCATACCACCAAAAGAACCTTCTCCCAACAGTGAAGCATGGAGGTGGGAATGTCAAGATCTGGGCTTGCTTTTCTTCCTCAGGACCTGGACAACTCCACATAGTCCAGGGAATCATGAATTCTGAGGAATATTGTCAAATCCTAGAACATAACCTGACGCCATCTGTTTTGAAGTTAAAGCTTGGCAGAAGGTGGATCATGCAACATGATAATGATCCAAAGCATTCCAGCAATACAACCAAGGAATGGCTGAAAAAGAAGAAGATTCGTGTTCTGGACTGGCCCAGTCAAAGTCCTGACCTAAATCCCATTGAAATGCTGTGGCGGGACCTGAAGCGAGCAGTTCATGCCAGACGCCCATCAAACCTCTCTCAACTGACTGCGTTCTGCAAGGAAGAATGGGCAAAAATCCCCCAAAGTAGATGTGAGAGGCTGATTAGTCACTACAGAAACCGTTTGGTTGAGGTAATCTCTGCAAAAGGAGGCGCAATATCCTATTAACTGAAGGGGTTCACATACTTTTGCACACATGATATCTGAGTTTTTCTTAAATCAACCACTTTTGTTAAATAAAGAATGACAATATAACTATTTCTTTTGTTTCAGTCCATTATTTGGAATGTCAGTATTGTGGATTTGGGTATAACTTAACATTTAATAAGGTTATTTTAGTTTTTTTTTACAAAAAATCTGACCATCGCTGTGGGGTTCACAAACTTTCGAGCAGCACTGTATATAACCTTTGATTGAATTATTGGATTCAGAATATCGGTTATCGGCTGGAAGGTGGAGGAATTTATTGGTTATCGGTATCGGTTGAAAAATGCATTATCGTGCATCACTAGTTTGAATCAAACGTATGATCTGAACCAATTCACATAAAAGTATAAGTCAATACAGATATGTTTTGCTTTGATCATTCCACCTATCAATTAATTAGGTTCACATTCATGAGAAATGTGGCCCTGACTCCCGTTCAATAATGTTTTTTTTTTTTTTTCATGTCCCGTCCCCAGCAAGAAGTGTACATGCAGTTTATGCTGTTATATCGTCCCTAATGTTGAGACCAAACCTACGCCCTTGAGTAGACGTGACCGTCCAATTCATTGTCCAGTGGTAAAGGTGCTATGATTTTCCTTTTTACTTTCAATTTTGACTGTGAGCCTCATGAATAGTATGGAAATCCCAAGAATTGCGTGACCAAAATGGATTTGAAGTAAATGTTTAATGAGTGAGCCTGTTTGATTTTCACATTATATTTAATACATGGCGCGCCATGAATACTGTATATGTATTTTCACCAGCCATCTATTTTCATTGTGTAGCCACCCAACGTGTGACTAAACAACATCACCGGTATATTCAGCAGAGATGGGAAGTAACGTGTTACATTTATTTTGTTACATTTAGTTGAGTAACTTTTTGAGAAAAATTTAGTTGTAAGAGTACAACCCCTGGAAAAATAGATGGAATCACCAGTCTTGGAGGATGTTCATTCATTTGTTTAATTTTGTAGAGGGAAAAAAGCAGACCACAGACATGACCAGTGGCGGACTTGGCAATTTTGGGGCCTAAGGCGAACATATCCAGGGGCCCTCTTCATGGGTCAGGGGTTAAAAAGGTGAGAAGCGTGTGGAAGAAATATGTTCTGGTACACGAGGGCTGTCCTAAACGATAAATTTTCTCCTGACTAGTTTTACGATTAATCGACTCATCTAAAAAAAAAAATTTTTGTACTAATTTAGCAATGAAATTTTTGTTGACGCATGTTAATTTACAAAACTATTTTGGAACACTTAAATTCTTTATTAAAGTACAAATAATCATGTAAATAACAATAATTAATCACAAATAAACAATGAGGTTAAATGCTGAATGCATTTACAAGTACAAAAGAATGGAAAGTAAACCGATTCAGAACACTGACTTTGCCTTTCCAACATTATTCAAAACAATTCTTAAAAAAAAAATTCTAGCAATATTATTATAGTATACTACTATATAAAATAGTAGTATAATATTTATAATAATTATTCATTGCCAGTCATATTTGTAATGAAGAGTGTCATTTGAAAGCTATTCTTATTCTGTATTATGTAGAATTTACTCAACATATTATAATATTAATTCTGAAGTATTTGGGATTAACTCCAGAAATCATTATTTATATGACGAGCATGACATGCTTTTGCTGTTAACCAGCTGTTGAGTGTTATTGTATGACTGATTGGAACTGTACTACATTGTTTCGCCACAGGGTGTGCTGTCGTGTATTTTATGTTCGGTGTGAAGAAGAAGAAGAAAGTTAAAAGAGGCATTAGAGGCCTGTTCTCAACTTCTCCCTCACTGCACTTTGGCTCTCATGGAGAGCACGTTCGCTCATGTGCTTGAAATAAACGATAGCCGACGTGCAAAGTAGCAAGTGTGCTGTAAATATAGCGAGCTTGGTGACGTGAAAACCGCGGGAGAGCTAAGTGAAGCTAACGAAGAGCTAAGCGGAGCTAAGCGATGCTAAACGGCGCTAAATGAAGCTAAGCGACTGATACTCTGTCCGTCGTCGTGGAACAGTCCATTGTAGTGCGTGTGGGTCTGGAGGGTGGGGGGGGGATAATATAAATGCAACATTCAAATGACTTTCTTTTTTTTTGTTATTTGTTTGTTTGGTATGCTGACATAATTATACATGACAAATAGTTGTGGGTGCTGCTGGCTCCGTTGGCCCAAGCCGTTGGTCGTTGGGGCAAGGGCAGCTGGTTGGGGGCCCCCTACTGGTTGGGGGCCTAAGGCGATCGTCTACTTCGCCTGAACAGTAGATCCGCCTATGGACATGACACAGAACTAAAGCCATTTTGAATGGCAGCTTTCTGGCTTAAAGAAACACAAATCAAGAAAAAAAAAGTGGTTGTCATTAACAGTTCCCTTTTTAGACAAAGCAGGAGAAAAAAATTATGTAATCACTGAGTTGTGAGGGGGAAAAAAATCTTTTTCTGTTTTCAAGACATTTTGCTTTGAGTTTTGTGTCTTGGAGCTTTGATGTCGTCCTTGGTCTACCAGTATGCTTTTCCTCAATGTTGTTTGTACTTGGTCCAGCATTTTTTCGACAGCTTAATGTGAACAACCAACATCTTTTGCAACACCTGAGTTATGATTTACTTTCTTTAACAGGTTGCATTAAATAATATACCAATTGATCATATATTTTTTTTCCTCAGAATTTGAGTGAGCCCATAACTTTCCCCTTCGGTTTGGTCTAAAATAGTCAATCGCGGACATTATATTAGGGCGCGACCCGGTTAATGTCCGTGTCATCTCCTTGTCAGTCGACCCGGGCTAAAATGGTGGATGAGACTCCGGCATCGCAAAGTCAAAATCACATAAGTCGGATACGTTGCTTCCCCCAGGTTGTTCATATACTTTGTTGAGGCCTGATGTGGTTATCTGGTATGAGAAGGCAAAGGACATCTTCTTGATTGAGCTGACTAGACCATGGGAAGACGGGTGCGAGGAGGCTGCGGAGAGGAAAGCAACCAAGTATCAAGACCTCATCCTTCAATGTAAGAAGAAAGGATGGCAAGCATGGCTCTTTCCGATAGAGGTTGGCTGCAGAGGTTTCCCAGCACAGTCAGTATGGAAGACCCTTACTGCTCTGGGAATTGCAGGACGTGAGAGGAGGGCAGTGGTCCGTAGGTTGGGGGAGGCTGCAGAAAAAGCATCTTGTTGGCTTTGGAATAGGAGGGAGGAGTTCAGCTGGGGCCAGAAGAAGGTGGGCAGTTACTGGCCATCACTGCCGTCCTGCCAACTGGAGGGCGTCGTGGTTCATGGTCGAAACGCCCACTGAAGGTTGGACACCACCTGACGACACCTTCTCCTGGCTGAAAGCTACAGTCATTGTAACGTGACCGTAAGAGGTAGCATCGATGTAAATGTATTCGTTAGTATTCTTTTCAGCGAGTACTTTTTTTACTTGTACTTAAGTACATTTTTGGATGATTACTTTTGCTTTTACTTGAGTAATATTTATTTAGAAGTAGCGCTACTCTAATTTGAGTAAAAAATTTTGGCTACTCTACCCACCTCTGATGATACCTGCTGTATTGGAGCATATCAGGCACCAGTGCTACTTGTTTTTTTTTATCCATCTATGACTATTCAGCTAAAATTCACAGTTAGCTTTATTATGTTTTTCTTTTACACCCTCATCACTCTACAGCGCTCTGTTTTTACAGATTAAATAAAGCCTGTATTAAAGGACGCGTAAGCCACGCATTGACAGTAGTCATAATTAGGAGAAACCTAGCCCTCTGCAGGGCTAACGTTACGTTAGCAAGGTACAGTAACGTTAAGCTTATTTAAGAGCGCTATGTTAACTTAATTTTACCTTGTCCTGAGTATCACTTCTCTGTGGGGCCTTTGGTGAAGCAGGGGCTAGGCGGGCGGGTCGCACGGTGGCACCCGGCCCAGGTTTCTGGGGCGGTCATCGGTCCAGCTTGGGGGGTAGTGTTATGCAAGCGGTGTCTTACAGTGAATACAGTGGGGCAAATAAGTATTTAGTCAACCACCAATTGTGCAAGTTCTCCTACTTGAAAAGATTAGAGAAGCCTGTAATTGTCAACATGGGTAAACCTCAACCATGAGAGACAGAATGTGGGGGAAAAAAAAACAGAAAATCACATTTTTTGATTTTTAAAGAATTTATTTCCAAATTAGAGTGGAAAATAAGTATTTGGTCACCTACAAACAAGCAAGATTTCTGGCTGTCAAAGAGGTCTAACTTCTTCTAACGAGGTCTAACGAGGCTCCACTCGTTACCTGTATTAATGGCACCTGTTTTAACTCATTATCGGTATAAAAGACACCTGTCCACAAGCTCAGTCAGTCACACGCCAAACTCCACTATGGCCAAGACCAAAGAGCTGTCAAAGGGCACCAGAGACAAAATTGTAGACCTGCACCAGGCTTGGAAGACTAAATCTGCAATAGGTAAAACACTTGGTGTAAAGACTGTGGGAGCTATTATTAGAAAATGGAAGACAAACAAGACCACTGATAATCTCCCTCGATCTGGGGCTCCATGCAAGATCAAAATGATAACAAGAGCGGTGAGCAAAAATCCCAGAACCACCCTGGAGGACCTAATGAATGACCTGTAGAGAGCCGGGACCACAGTAACAAAGGCTACTATCAGTAACACAATGCGCCGCCAGGGACTCAAATCCTGCACTGCCAGACGTGTCCCCGTGTTGACCCCAGTACACGTCCAGGCCCGTCCGCGGTTCGGTAGAGAGCATTTGGATGATCCAGAAGAGGACTGGGAGAATGTTTTATGGTCAGATGAAACCAAAATAGAACTTTTTCGTAGAAACGCAGGTTCTCGTGTTTGCAGGAGAAAGAATACTGAATTGCACCCGAAGAACACCATACCCTGTGTGAAGCATGGAGGTAGAGACATCATGCTTTGGGGCTGTTTTTTTGCAAAGGGACCAGGACGACTGATCTGTGTAAAGGAAAGACTCGAGAGATTATAAGTGAAAATCTCCTTCCATCAGCAAGGGCATTAAAGATGAGACGTGGCTGGGTCTTTCAGCATGACAATGATCCCAATCACACAGCCAGGGCAACAAAGGAGTGGCTTCGTATGAAGCATTTCAAGGTCCTGGAGTTGCTTAGCCAGTCTCCAGATCTCAACCCCATGGAAAATCTGTGGAGGGAGTTGAAAGTCCGTGTTGCCTAACGACAGCCCCAAAACATCACTGCTCTATAGGAGATCTGCATGGAGGAATGGGCCAGTTACCAGCAACACTGTGTGAAAAGCTTGTGAAGAGTTACAGAAAACGTTGGCCTCCGTTATCGCCAACAAAGGGTACATAACAAAGTACTGATATGAACTTTTGGTATTGACTAACTGTATTAAACTTACACAATTAGTGGTTGACTAAATACTTATTTGCCCCACTGTACATGAAACAGTGTTCGCCTTGGTCTCCAGCTTGGAATGCTCCCACACTTTTTACATTTTCTGCCTTTTCTTGGCGCATTTCTCTTGGTTATCGTCGGCTTCTTCGTCATTACCTCTACAATATGTCCATGCATGGTTGAAATCAAATATATCCGCCGCCGCTGTTTTCTTCGGGTACATACTGTACATGACGTCAGCGCGTTGTGAACGCACTAAAAGTAGTCAAGGCAAAACGTCATGCATAGAGCTGGCAAAAACGATTTCTCGAGACGAATAAAATTACTCGATCAATTTTTAAACTTAAGTTACTCGAGTTATTCGAATAATCGTTTCAGCTCTAATCTAATTTGCCATTTGTCTTGTTTCTTTTGTGTTGCAGGGGTCAAAAAAGTCAAGGGTGAGTTCTTCAATATTCAATTACCATATTGGCCCGAATATAAGACGGTGTTTTTTGCATTGAAATAAGACTGAAAAAGAGGGGGTCATCTTATATAAGCCGTCTAGAGATTATACCCATTCAGGACGTCAGATGGCGCCAGATATCATTGAGGCGATGTTCTGTCATAACAGATCGCAGCTACTCTCCCCATTCACGACGCTAGAAGGCGCCAGATATCATTGAAGCAATGTTCTGTCATAACAGATCTCAGCTACTCTCCCCATTCACGACGCTAGAAGTCGCCAAATATCATTGAAGCGAAGTTCTGCCATGACAGATCTCGGCTACTCTCAAGTTTAACCAGTTTGCATTATTTTATTGCAATGTTTTTCTTTATTCAGATTTGTTTCAAGACTACAGTTACAATTAGACTTCACTTTGATGGTTCATTATTGCAATTTTGTTGTTTTATCACCATAGATTGGTTTATTTACATTTCAAAAACAAGAAGCTATTCATTTACGAATGTGATTGCACTTTAGTTTAAATATTTAAATGTTCAAATATTAAGATTTGAATGAGGCAAAATAACATGCTTTTTCTCTCAAATATATTGTTATAATCGTTTGTTTAGGATGTAATGTAATTATTTTTTGTATAAAAATTAATTTGGAGTTCAAAATTCTTTTTCAAACTTGAGTCTTGAAAAAGAGGGGGTCGTCTTATAATCAGGGCCGTCTTATATTCGGGCCAATTCGGTAGATTGGCAATATCTTTCGTCAATATGCGTCAACCATGAGTAGTACACTTATTTTTCATGTTTTGATGAGGTCGGCCCATGAGTCAACTAGTGAGTACTCGTTATGCTTCAATGAGTTCCTGAATGTATGTGTTTGCTTTGATTTCAACATTAATGACTTGCCTCCCTCTGTTGTTGGTTTTCAAGTTACATAAAATGACCCCCCCACTTACCCCATTTTTGAGGCGGTTTTCATCCTCAAGCTTACGCCCCCCCTTCCGGTAAGTCTTTGTACGCCATCCAGCTGAAGCTTTAGTCACACAAGCATGGCAGCCTCTCAGCTTCTCTTTACGCGTCTTACACACAATCTCCCCATCCCCTGCTGCCTCTTCTATTTTTTTCCCTTTTCTTTTTGCACCTCCGCACAAATGCATTTTTACCCCATGCATGTGCACCCCTCACATACTGTATGAATACACAGTGCCTGTCAGGCTGGCGAGCGTCACGACTTAATCTAGGTCAAAGCATAAGCCCAGAGGTATTCTAGTGCAACACGCGCATGCATTCATATCAATGCATCTTTCAAATCCTCTCAATATTAATTTCCCTCTTAATAGGCTAGCCCACTTGTCATTTAGCTCAAGACCACCATGACTAAGCGCACTTGGGAGTGATTATTGTACATCCAAAAAGGGACACCTAACTGCATATTGATGTGTGTGTATGTTGTGTTATATCTTCTTCCTTTGATATAATTTGGCCTGGCAGCGTATCATCCAAGATACAAGCACATGTGTGATGGCGTAGAGGAAATAGAGAAGCTTATTTCCTCACGTCGTCCTCCGCCAAGGCTTCTATAAATACACGCAGTTCTCTGTTCCAGCTCTGTAAAGCCAGCGCCCCCCACCCCCTCCGATGTTTGTCCAATTTTTCCTCATAATTGCTCCCTTCCACTTCATCTTCCCTTTTTCTGCCGCTGACATATCATACGGAGTTATGTTTGGTGTGTCTAGACTCAAGGGAAACGTCGTCGTAGCAAAAAGTGGGAAACGTGCGGTCCTTTTGTTACAAGTGATGCTTAGTGTTATTTCTTGAATCTTTTATTATTAGATAAAAATGAATGCGAAACACCAATGTTAATAGTTTTTGAAAATGAGCTTCTTTTTTTTTTTTTAACTAAAAGTCATTTAATTTTTTTAAGATACTATGTGCAAAGAATTAAAAGCGGATGTATATACAGTATATTTTTTTACATGATATTTTCTTGATTTTTTTTAACACCAAAAATTTAGATGGATCAACTTGACCTGCTGCATTACGTCATTAGAGGGGAAGTTAATAATTTTTTTTAAATAAATCAAATTTCAATCAATCAAATTTATTTATATAGCCCTTTACAAAACCCGAAAGGCCCTCAAAGTGCTCTCCAACAAAACATGGCTCAAGATAAATAAAAGGCAGGAAAATATTATACAATGACATTAAAAAAAATAAAATAAAATAGAACAAAAAATAAAAACAAAGACAGCGCATAGCTATAAAAGTCCAGCAAATAAAAACAATAAAACCGTTAAATTCCAAAGACATTAAAAAACCCTTAAGCAAATAAAATCATATACGTATAACCAATATAAGGCTTAATCTTCAATTTAGCAGGGCTTTCATTACTCGGTGAAGTTAATTTCAACCAATTCCGTGCAGTTTGTTAGTTATTTGTAGTTTCAGGGCTCCGAAGTGGCAAAACTAGCACGAGTCAATGACCATATTTTGATTTCCAAAAAAGAGCCTCGAGATACTTGAATTTTACTCGAAGTTCACTCAAAGGCGCCTATATCACTTTAATATATTTAAAGTGTGCCTCCTCCATCTGGATAGAAAAATTAAGTTTTATTAAAAAAAAAAATTTGACATATAGTTTTTATCATATACTATGTGGTAATATTTTTTACTCAACAGGTTACAGGTTACTCAGCAGGCTTTATTCTTCTTAAAAAATAGTCAAACAATAAAAATGCAAAAAACAAAAAAACAAAACAGAATTTAATAATGATAAAAAAAATAATAATATAATGCAGACCCATGGGAAAAAAATATTGACATATAGTATATATCATATACTATGTGGTAATATTTTTTACTCAACAGGTTACAGGTTACTCAACAGGCTTTATTCTTCTTAAAAATGGTCAAACAATAAAAATGCAAAAAAAATAAATAAATAAACTGAATTTAATAATGATTAAAAAAAAAATAATAATAATAATATAATGCAGGTGTCACGTCCTGGTATATTGTCTCTTCCTGCTTTATTTTGAAACCTCACCCTCCTGTTTCTACCACTCACCCTTCCTGCTGTCTCACCTGTCTCTGATTATGATTACCTATTGTTCCCACCTGTACCACGTTCCTCATGTGCTTAAATTGTTTGTCACTCCCTAGTCTTGTGCCAAAGTGTCTTCGTCCTTCGTCTTCACTACAGCCCATATTCATAGTCCAAGACATTCTACGTTGTGAGTTTATTCTTAGTATTCAACAGTTTGTTTTTTATGCTTAATGCAAAGTCCTTTGTTATAGTATTCTACTCCAGTGCGTTTTTTGCCTGGCTCTCTTGTTTCCCGTTTGTACCATTTTATTTCATAGCTTGTTATTTCCTCCTTCTGGAGCGCCCTCAGTTTGTTACTGCTTCTGAATATTTGTGTTCATTAAAAGACTGAATTCTGCACTTGAGTCCGCTCCATTCCGTCCAAGTGTGACAGTACACTTTGGCCAGCTATGGACTCAGCGGAATTCGCCAAGCTTTTCGCTTCGCTCCAGGGCCACGACAACAGACTCACCCGTCAGGAGCAGTTCCAGGCAGCCATGGCCACCAATTTGATCCAGCTCACATCTCTACTGACCGACTTGGCGGGTAGGCTTCAGCCTGTCACTCCGCCTCCTGCGGCACCTGCTGTCCCTTCGCCTATCTTTTCCACTCACTCTGGGGAAGGTCCTCGGTTGGCTCCACCGGAGCGTTTCTCTGGAGAAGCCAGCAACAGTAAGATGTTTATCACAGACTGCATGCTTCATTTTGACTGTTCTCCGGGTGAGTTCAGCTCGGACCGAGCCAAGATCGCGTATATGGTAACACATATGACTGACCGAGCACGAGCCTGGGCGATGGCTGAGTGGGAGCGCGACTCCCCAATTTGCTACTCCTTCCCTGCTTTCAAAGAAGCCCTAATCAAGACGTTCGACCCAGTCTGCACCGAACGGGCTCGAGCGCGGGAACTGGCAAACTTGCTGCAAGGCAGCCGCTCCGTTAATGATTACGCCATCCAGTTCCGCACCCTGGCCGCAGGAAGTGGCTGGGGACACATGGCGCTCTACGACACCTTTTTGAAGGGGCTTTCCCTTCCCATCCGGGAGCAACTCGTTCCCCTGGATCTACCAGACGACCTCGACTCCCTCATCGCTTTAGCCATTCGGACAGACCATCGGCTAAAGGGAGCTCCAGAGGGTCCAACCAAATCGCCCTGAGAGGCCCCCTCCCCGGGCATCTGAGCGTCCCAAGAGGTGCCCCCCTTGTCTGCTTCCTGCCCCATCGCAACCAGTAGATGTCGAGCCCATGCAGCTAGGGCCGACCGGTCTCCAGAGAGGAGCGCAAGCGCCGCCAGCTGGAGGGAAGCTGCTACTACTGCGGGGCCTCGGGACATCTGGTGGCCGCCTGTCCTTCCCGCCGTGACCGACCCAAAGAAATGCAACGTACTCAGCAGAGTACACCACGCTCGACCACCCCTATCCTGGTAACGCACAAGGCTAGAACCCACACACTCCCGGCACTCATAGACTCAGGAGCAGATGAAAGCCTGATGCCATGGGGCGTGTGTAAACTGTTGGGACTGCGGGCTGTTCCTCTCAAGCGACCTCTGGTGGCCAGGTCCCTCGATGGCACCAGACTTTTCACAATAACCCATGCTACCGAACCAGTGGGGGTGGGGGTACAAGGACATACCGAGACCATGAGCTTTCACCTTTTCTCAGCATCAGCTCAGACTGTGGTGCTGGGGTTTTCCTGGTTATGTAAACACAGCCCGCAAATTGAATGGAGAACTGGCAAAATTGCGGGTTGGGGTAGTGACTGTGGGGGGGGCTGTAATACGGGGGCTAAGAGGGTCGATGTTAATAACGTGTCTTTCTGCCTCCTCAGGACCGGAGATCGACCTGAGCACAGTCCCCCATTGTTACCATCACCTAAGCCGGGTCTTCTGCAAGACCAGTGCTATGTCCTTACCTCCTCACCGACTCTATGATTGCGCCATCAACCTCATTCCTGGGTCCACCATCCCAAGGGGACGTCTCTATTCGATCTCTGGTCCCGAGAGACAAGCCATGAAGGACTATATTCAGTCCTCGTTAAAGGCAGGTTTGATCCGCCCTTCTTCCTCTGCTGCTGGGGCAGGCTTTTTCTTCGTGGGGAAGAAGGACGGAGGCCTGCGTCCATGTATTGACTATCGCCAGCTGAACGATATCACGATTAAGAACCGTTATCCACTCCCGTTAATGTCGTCGGTTTTCGATCAGTTGCAACAAGCCAAGGTATTCACAAAGCTTGACTTAAGGAATGCTTACCACCTTGTTAGAATACGAGAGGGGGATGAGTGGAAGACTGCTTTTAACACGCCAGATGGCCATTATGAATACCTTGTGATGCCGTTTGGTCTTACCAATGCTCCAGCTTTCTTTCAGGCTATGATTAATGATGTCCTACGTGACTTCTTAGACCGCTTTGTTTTCGTTTATTTAGATGATATCCTTATCTACTCACCCGATTTAGCCACCCACCAGCAGCATGTAGCCACAGTACTAGAAAGGCTCTTGGCTAACAAATTATATGTTAAGGCAGAGAAAAGCCAATTCCATGCCGACACCATCTCCTTCCTGGGCTTTATCGTAGCCCCTGGAAGGGTTCAGATGGATCCGGCTAAAATCAGCGCTGTTGTTAACTGGCCAACCCCCGATAGCCGCAAGAAGGTCCAGCAATTCCTGGGATTTGCTAACTTCTACAGGCGGTTTATCCGAGGCTTCAGCGCAATAGCGGCTCCCCTCCATGCTCTCACTTCTCCACAGGTGCGGTTCTCGTGGACCCCTGAGACGGAGGCCGCCTTCCAGACCCTCAAGACCCGTTTCACCACAGCACCAATTCTGAACATGCCTGATCCCCTCCGGCAGTTTGTGGTGGAGGTTGACGCTTCTAATGAAGGCGTTGGGGCCATCCTCTCGCAACGCTCTGAACAGGACGGAAAGATTCATCCCTGCGCTTTTCTTTCACGGAAACTCTCCAAAGCTGAGCGGAATTATGACGTGGGAGACCGAGAGTTATTGGCCGTGAAGACTGCCTTAGAGGAGTGGCGTCACTGGTTGGAGGGGGCGGAGCACCCTTTTCTGGTCTGGACAGACCACAGGAACTTAGAATACCTTAAGACTGCTAAGAGACTAAACGCTCGTCAGGCCAGGTGGGCGCTCTTCTTTAACCGCTTTTCATTTTCGATCTCTTACAGGCCGGGGTCCCAAAACAAGAAGGCTGATGCGCTCTCTCGCCTCTATGACCCTGAGCCTGTGGCCAAAGAGCCTGAAAGCATCCTGCCACTGAACTGTGTGGTAGGAGCGGTGACTTGGCAAATAGAAAAGGAGGTTAAGCTGGCCAATGGGGAGGCTCCATCACCACGGGGGTGTCCAGAGAACCGTCTGTTTGTCCCGATCGACTTACGCCCCCGGGTGTTTCAATGGGCCCACTCCTCGCCGCTTTCCTGCCATCCGGGAGTTCGGCGGACTATTCATGCCATCTGCCGGAGGTTCTGGTGGCCGGGGATGGAGCCGGAGGTCCGGGAGTACATTAAGGCATGCTCGGTCTGCGCCCAGAACAAGACCTCCAACCGTCCACGCATGGGACTACTACAGCCACTGCCCATCCCCTCCAGGCCATGGGCAGAGATATCCATGGACTTCGTCACGGGGCTCCCAGTCTCCCAAGGCAACAACACGATCCTCACAGTGGTCGACCGATTCTCTAAGATGGTTCATTTTATTGCTCTGCCAGCCCTGCCCTCCGCCAAGGACACCGCCGAGATCATGATGAGGCAAGTGTTTCGGGTTCATGGGTTCCCCAAGGACATCGTTTCCGATCGAGGGCCCCAGTTCGTGTCCCGATTCTGGGGGGCCTTCTGCAAGCTAATCGGAGCCAAAGCCAGCCTCAGCTCGGGATATCACCCGGAATCCAACGGCCAGACCGAGCGCCTGAACCAGCAGTTGGAGACTGGCCTCCGGTGCCTGGTTTCCCAGAACCAATCGACATGGAGCAACCACCTGGTCTGGGTCGAGTTCGCCCATAACACCCTGCCCACCTCAGCTACGGGTATGTCACCGTTCAAGTGTGTGTTTGGATATGACCCTCCAGTTTTCACCGCCCAGGAGCCGGAGGTCTCAGTCCCCTCCGCCCACGCCTTAGTCCGCAGATGCCGGCGCATCTGGGAGGCTGCCCGTCTGGTCCTTGCTCGTCAGGGGGACCGAATGAAAAGAACGGCAGACCGTCGACGACGCCCGGCGCCTTCATACCAGCCAGGGCAGCGGGTCTGGCTCAGCGCTCGGGACCTCCCCCTTCGAGCTTCATCCAAGAAGCTGGCACCCCGCTTTGTTGGTCCATTCCCAGTCTCCAAAGTGATCGGACCGGCGGCTGTTCGACTACGCCTTCCCCGCACCCTTCGGATCCACCCCACGTTCCACGTGAGCCAAGTGAAACCCGTAGCTGAGAGCGCTGTGCTGCCAACTCCGCCCCCGCCACCCCCGCTGGAGATCGACGGTGGCCCCGCCTACAAGGTCAAGCGGCTGTTGGCGGTCCGGACCAGGGGCAGGGGACGCCAGTATCTTGTCGATTGGGAAGGGTACGGCCCCGAAGAGAGACAGTGGGTCCCTTCCCGCTTTATTCTTTGCCCAAGCCTCATCAGGGACTTCCACAGGGCCCATCCTGAGCTGCCTGGTCCGTCTGGGATCCGGTCCTAGAGGGGGGGGTTCTGTCACGTCCTGGTATATTGTCTCTTCCTGCTTTATTTTGAAACCTCACCCTCCTGTTTCTACCACTCACCCTTCCTGCTGTCTCACCTGTCTCTGATTATGATTACCTATTGTTCCCACCTGTACCACGTTCCTCATGTGCTTAAATTGTTTGTCACTCCCTAGTCTTGTGCCAAAGTGTCTTCGTCCTTCGTCTTCACTACAGCCCATATTCATAGTCCAAGACATTCTACGTTGTGAGTTTATTCTTAGTATTCAACAGTTTGTTTTTTATGCTTAATGCAAAGTCCTTTGTTATAGTATTCTACTCCAGTGCGTTTTTTGCCTGGCTCTCTTGTTTCCCGTTTGTACCATTTTATTTCATAGCTTGTTATTTCCTCCTTCTGGAGCGCCCTCAGTTTGTTACTGCTTCTGAATATTTGTGTTCATTAAAAGACTGAATTCTGCACTTGAGTCCGCTCCATTCCGTCCAAGTGTGACAGCAGGCCCATGGGAAAAAAATATTGACATATGGTATATATCGTATACTATGTGGTAATATTTTTTTACTCAACAGGTTATAGGTTACTCAACAGGCTTTATTCTTCCTAAAAAATAATCAAACAATACATAAAAAAAAAAAAAAAACTATTTAAATAATGATTAAAAAAATAATAATAATATAATGCAGACCAAAGGAAATGTATGAATGTACAGCGGGGCAAATAAGTATTTAGTCAACCACCAATTGTGCAAGTTCTCCCACTTGAAAATATTAGAGAGGCCTGTAATTGTCAACATAGTTAAACCTCAACCATGAGAGACAGAATGTGAAAAACAAAACTGAAAATAACATTGTTTGATTTTTTTAAATAATTTATTTGCAAATCATTCTGGAAAATACAGTTAGTCAATACCAAAAGTTCATATCAGTACTTTGTTATGTACCCTTTGTTGGCGATAACGGAGGCCAAACGTTTTCTGTAACTCTTCACAAGCTTTTTACACACTGTTGTTGGTATTTTGGCCCATTCCTCCATGCAGATCTCCTCTACAGCAGTGATGTTTTGGGGCTGTTGTTGGGCAACACGGACTTTCAACTCCCTCCGCAGATTTTCTATGGGGTTGAAACCTGGAGACTGGCGAGGCCACTCCAGGACCTTGAAATGCAAGTTGGACAAATTGAACACGGCGCCCTCCGTAGGTAAAAAAATGTACTAAATATTTTAGATTTTTAAATCAACCAAATATTTTATGTGTTTCTAATGACATATTTTAGTAAAAGAGAAGAATTGTGGCTTATTAGAGCCCATAAGTCTTTAAGTTTGAGGTTCCCTTTAAAACACCAAAATCATACTGTGGGTCAGTGTGACCTACTGAATGTTCAGTTCATCATAAGTTAAGAGTGAACATATTAACACAACAAAAGGAATAAGAAGTTTATAAAAGAATAAAAAGGCTTGAAAAATAATGAACATTTGTTTATCGCTAGGTATGATCCACTGCATGTTTGTTCGTTAAAAAGTAACTAACGTTTTATTGAAAAAAATATTAAGAAAAAAAAAAAAGTCAGAAACAAACATGGAGGATCAAACGGGTTCAAAAATGCAAAACAGTTGTAGGAAAGAAGAAAAAGACACTGGACATTTTTTTGTTTGTTTGTTTTTTTTACATACCATCATTTTCGGACTACCATAAGATCGTCATAATCATGACATGACACTATCATGGGCATTAATGAGTCCTTATGACAGATGTCATTAAGTGTCATCCGGCAAATTATGACACTAACTCCATTTATGTCCAGCTTGAATCTTTTGCATCCATTCCAAAGTGAGATAATTTGTCGGATGACACAAAATGACATCTGTCATAAGCATTCATTCATGCTCATGGCAGTGTCATGTCGTAATTAGGATGGTCATATGACAGTCTTATGGTGCCACTGTCAAATAAAGTATTACCAAATACCATAACTAGCAATTAATGAAACACCTGGAAAAGTAACTAAAGATATAATTAGCACAAAACATGAATTTTGATTGTTGTTTACATCTGTAGCGCTGCACTGCATACTAGGAGGCATGTTAGACGACAACAGTGTTGACAGCAGGTGGCAGCAGAGGTTGACTGTCTCCCCCAAGGGAGCAGTGGCGGCCAAATGAAGCTTCTTGAAGCATTGAGGCTTTGGACCAATTGACTGCAAAGCTTCTTGAAGCATTGAGGCTTTGAACCAATTGGCTGAAAAGCTTCAATGCTTCAAGAAGCCTCATTTGGCCGCCACTGCTCCCTTGCTTTGAAGCTTTGAATCAATTGGCTGCAAAGCTTCATGGTGGTTCATTTGATCTTATTTTTCTTTTTTATTGTTTATAGATAAGATAAGCACTGTGATCAGATTAACCCGAAGAAAAGACAAGGGATGACGGGAGAAGCCAGGGTATATTAAATCCCGTCCCCATTAGACCAAGGACGCACATCATTACATGATAGAGTAGGCATTTCACATTGTGGTACATGTACAGTTTTTTTGGGGGTTTTTTTCACATGAATTTTCTTCCCAAAAGTCATTGATTCGACGTAACACTTGTGTAAAGCTGACAGTCATCTGTTTGCTCATTGATTAGGGCTAGTTTGTCTGATTTGTTAATCCAGACATGAAATTGTTGGCCGGACATTGGCGTTGGCGCGATGTAGGTCGCATTGTTGAGAAAATCCTGTCCAGTGTACTTAGTGACCAGTTTAGCAGCTCCATTGTACACAATTTTTGCAGATTTAATCAAAGCTCGCATTCGCGTATGTCAGCAGTTGGAATGTTTTGTCTTTGCGACAGAGCCGATTATTAGGTCATGTTATGACTACCTTATTTTTATCCTCTGAAATTTCTCCACTTTTTGTTATGGGAACACTATGTGGTGTCGATGTGTCTGGCAGAACACCTTTATTTGACTCTCGTGCGGTTGTTTTTTTTTCAATCCCTGAGGTCATTCACGGTATCGACTGAGAATACTTTCATTATATTTTCTTTTAAACGCTGGTAGGGACTCCATGTTGGTCAGTGCAGGGTCCAGAGCATTCCAGAGGCGGGCGCCTATGTTGGTAATCGAAAATGATTTTAAGGTAGTTCTAACATGGCCATCGGTAAACACATTGTTCCCTCTCAAATCATAATTCCATTCCCTCGCTTGGAATCGAATTTGTAAGTTGTACGGAAGACAATTTGAATGGGCCATGTACATCATCTGAACAGTTTTGAAGTGTATCAAATCATAAAATTTTAAAAACTTAGATTTGATGTACAGCTCATTTGTGTGTGCCCTATATGGTGCTTTATGGATGATCCTAATCGTTTTCTTTTGATGGATCAGTAGAGGATGAAGGTGGACTTTGTATGCGTGACCCCAAATATCTGCACAATTGTAGCGATACGGCAAAATCAGTGCACTGTAGTGTTTGGAGAGCCTTCTCATCTAGCACATTTTGGGCTCTAAAGAGAATAGAAATGCTTCTGGCTAGCTTATTTTTCAGATGGCTTGCATGTGCCGTCCATGTTAATAAATCATCAATTAGTACTATTAAGACTTTGTGCTGTCTTACTCTGTGTATTGTCACCTGGTTTATTTGTATGTTTAAGTGCTCCTTGAGACCTTTTCTGCCAAATACCATGCATTTTGTTTTTTCAAGATTTAGAGATAATTTATTAGCGTTAAACCATTGCTGCAACTTTTCTAATTCAACATTTATTAGCTTAGTTAGACCTATCAGGTCCTTCCCTGAACAAAAGATATTGGTGTCGTCCGCAAAAAGTACAATTTTTAAATAGTTCAGACTAAAGATGTCCCAATCGATCGGCATCTGATCACGTCATTTTCAAAGTATCGGAATCGGCAAAAAAATATCAGACATGCCTTTTTTTAATATATGTATATATATATATATATATATATATATATTTTTTTTTTAATCATTTTCTAATTGTATTTAACGTTACAGACAAAATGTCTTACACTCATCCAGAGTAGTTTTGGCCTAAAGTAGGGCTATCAAATTTATTGCGTTAACGGCGGTAATTAATTTTTTAAAATTAATCACGTTAAATAATTAACGCATGCGCTGCACGACCCACTCACGCATTGTCGCGTTCAATCTATAAAGACGCCGTTTTACCTATAGATAGCGCTAAAATGCAGCGTATAATGTGTAGAGAGACTTTTGACAGCATTTGGAGCCATTTTTTTATATGGCTAAAGCCTTACAATATCTCTCTCAGCAATTAAAAATAACATAGGAGGCAATGTGGGGAAGAAAGGTAGTTATTGATCATTTTCTTAACACCCTATGTTCTTTCCCAACGCAGAGAAGATATATCAATTGGTGCCCCTACGCACAGTCATGGTTGCACTTCCCATCATGCATTTGGGCAGAAGTTAAATGGCTGCAGTATCATTTACTGAAAGCTCAGCAAATACACTAGATGGCAATATTTAGTCACAATATACAAAGTCACATTTATCCTTTAAGAATTACAAGTCTTTCTATCCGTGGATCCCTCTCACAGAAAGAATGTTAATAATGTAAATGCCATCTTGAGGATTTATTGTCATAATAAACAAATACAGTACTTATGTACTGTATGTTGAATGTATATAGTCGTCCGAGTTTTATTCATTTTTTTCTTAATGCATTGCCAAAATGTATATGATCGGGAAAAATTATTGGGAATGATTGGAATTGAATCGGGAGCAAAAAAAAGCAATCGGATCGGGAAATATCGGGATCGGCAGATACTCAAACCAAAACGATCGGGATCGGATCGGGAGCAAAAAAACATGATCGGAACAACCCTAGTTCAGAGACTTTGTATAAGTCATTTATGTATAAAATAAACAGTTTAGGTCCCAGGACGGAGCCTTGAGGCACGCCGCATGTAATTTCACGTGTTGTTGATCTGCACCGATCAAATGTTACATATTGTGATATATTATGTAAATAACTGCGTACCCAGTTCAGCACAACACCTCGCATTCCAAATCTCTCTAATTTGTCAAGTAAGATATTGTGGTTAACTGTGTCAAATGCTTTTTTCAGTTTCAACTAGCGCTGCAACGATTAATCGATTAACTCGAGTATTCGATTCGAAAAAAAATATTCGAATTAAATTTTATTGCTTCGAGTATTCGTTTAATTAAAGTGGTGTTGTAATGGTTTATTTTGAAAGTGTTCGCATTTAGTTTTATTGATTAGGGTGGATACACTGCCCTCTGGTCTGTCTTATTTCACATGACTGAATTCTACTGCTCCCTGTTAAGACCAACGTAAGCAGAGTTTTTGTTTGAGTTAATGTTTTTTATGCATTCATAATTTAGTTTATAGGCATATTTAGTCGTTTTTTGTGGGGATATGTGTCCGAACCATTTGTTAAGAGCATTATAAAAAAAAAAGTTTGCATTTTATAGCATTTAAGCTAGCGGACTTTTGCTATGTAAGTTAGCCAATTGTTTTTTTGCTGTACATAGATCTTTTTTTTTTTTTTTTAATACCATTTGAGGCTCAGCTCAGGTATTTTAATTTTTCATGTTCCTTATCTGATTACTCGATTATTCGAACTAACTAGTTCATCGATTAATCGACCACTAAAATAATCGATAGCTGCAGCCCTAGTTTCAACTTATGACAGTCTTATGATGCCGCTGTCAAATAAAGTGTGCCTGGTTAATATCTTTTGGTGTAAATATCCCATAATACTGTGAGGACAGTGCCGTTTTTGTGCCAAATTTGGTTGATGACGGCTTATAGTCAGGTGCGACTTATAGTCAGAAAATTACGGTATTTAAAATACATAAATTCAACAATGGGAAAAAAAAAACAAAAGAAAAGAAACAAAATAATCCAACCCCACTTTTTTTGTTTACAATATCACAGAAGTGTAAATATCCCAAATCTTCATATCTCTCAAAACGCTTTACAGTCATTTTATTTATTTATTTATTTTCTGCAATGTTTTTTCTCCTCTTTAAGATTGCAAAAAGGCAAATCTGGGTTAGAAAGTGGAAGGAGGAAAGGGAGGGGGTAGGACATACCAGTACAACTACCCCCCAAAAAGTGGTCCACACACACACGAGCACCTATGCCACCTATGAAGTGTGCACCCCCATCCCCCCACCACCGACACATGTTCAGCATCCTCTGGGCAGCTGAGAAAGCGAAAGAACGCACGAGAGAGAGAGTCAGCCAGCGAGCGAGCGAGAGCAGTGAGGTGGAAACGAGGGTGAGCATCACAGAAAGACACAAATAGAGCGATAAAGCGGCGAATTAGGCAGCCAGGCGGCGGCGAGGGGGGGAGGAAGAGGAAAAAACGCCGAGTCCTTGGCACGTCCCTACTCCATTCGAGATCCTCTCTTTCCCCCCTCTTTTTTTCCCCCCGTGTGTGTGTGGATGTAAGCACCCAGTGGATATTCCTGAAGCCGGATGCCGGGATCCACGCAGGCCAGAATGGATCCGGCACCGGCGCTGACCCAGATTGGAAAGATCGGACCGGTTGCCGGTGTTATAGGGATGTGACGTTTGTCTCCGCGAGGTAAGGATGGAGAGACTGCTGAATTATTTGCACTGAGCTTGCTAATCAGCTTGCTAATAAAACAAACCAGTGACTTCTCCTTCACGTTGGCCTGATTATAAGCTAAAATTGAACGCATTGATCGGATATCCTCGCATGAGTTAATAAATAATATGTACTTCCGGGTGGCAAGAGCTCAAGCATCCTCATGAGCCTCATGCCAGTTAAACAGAAGTACAATGTGTACTGCTGAATTCCACAAGAATTCAAAAGTTGCTTACATTGAAAGAGAGAAAAGGGGAAAAAAAACCTTTAAAGAGAAAAAGAATGGCATATTTTGTTAAGAAAAGAAGACAGATGTATTTTGTCAAGATTTAAATTTAAAGCATTGGGGGAAATGCCCTTTTTGCATCACATTATGGTAGTTTAACACATGATAATGCAATGAGGATATGTTTGTGTTCCTTGTATTGTGTTTACAAGTTTGGGAATGCACAAATCAATGGTACTTTTTACACAACCAAATTGAAAACAGGTCAATCTTGACCATAAAACAACATACTGCAGAAATTTAGTACTTTCAGGCTGAGTTAAATCAAATTTGATGCACTAGCAAAAATGTGCACACAATACAAGGGGTTATTTTTTCCCAAAATTTGAGTTGTTACACAAACAAACAGTATTTTGTAGAGATTAAACACTTATCTTATGAGAAGAGTCACATTTTTTACCCAAGACAAGTTCGTAAAAAGACATTTTTTTTTCCCCTCGTACATTTCAGATTATATATCTCAACCAACTGGCTCTCTATTCTAGAAAAGATCATGATTTTTTTATGTAAATAAATTTGCCTTTTTCTATTGGGGGAAAAATACAACTTTATTTCTTGTAATACGATAACTTTTTGCTAAAAAAAAAAAATATATATATATATATATATATATAATATATATATATACATATATATATCAGTTAAACAAACTGTTTGCATTCCAAAGTTGTTGTTGTTTTTTTCTGCCATTTTTGGGGGGGGGTTGAATAAAATATGACTTCATTTTCCCAAGATCTGTTTTTGGTCCGTTGAAAAATTCAGCTTTGTTCATCTAACTACCGCAATTTTGATATCTTTCAATTTCTCACGCATATATGTAAAATTGGACTTTCTTCACCCAGCCGACTTTATATTACGACTATATCTTGGTGGGTGGGGTGGGGGGATAGAATGCTGATTTGCTATGCCGAACAATGTCTCTTCTTGTAACCACTTTTTCCAAATAACATGACGTCTCAAAGAAATATCAATTCAAATCATTGCAAATTTTTTTTCCTGTACTCTTTTCCGATTTTATCTTGGTATGTACTGACTTAATTCTTGTAACATTACAATTTTTCATTTCAATAAAAGACGGATTTTGTCCGTGGAACGATTATGAATTTTTCTTGAGGAAAAATCAGACATTATCCTTATAAAACACATTTTTTTCTTGATTTTGAAATATATACAGTGGGGAGAACAAGTATTTGATACACTGCCAGTGTATCAAATACTTGTTCTCCCCACTGTATATACAATCACAACTTCCCAGCAATATAAAATGTGACTTTCTCCTCCCATTGAACATTGACATTAATATTATAATACTGTCATAGGGGGTAGAGTAGTAGTAATTTTTTTTACTCAAGTAAGAGTAGCGTGTATTAGTCAAGTAAAAGTAAAGTAGTCATCTAATAAATGTACTCAGGTGCAAGTAAAAAAAAAGTACAGTATTTTGTGAAAAGAATACTCACGTAATGAGTAACATTGTGAGTAACTGCTGACAATGTTAGATTTTTTTAAAAACAGAATTTTTTTTCCTAGCACAGTTATCTATACTAACTGTTGTTATTATACTGTACTATGACCTATTATATAATCACGTTAAGACCAGTGTTGTTGATAACGGCGTTAGAATATAACGCCGTTAGAATATAACGGCGTTACTAACGGCATTCTTTTCTTCAGTAGTGAGTGATCTAATTAATTACTTTTCTCATTTTGGCAACGCCTTTACCGTTACTGAGGCGGGAAAGGCGTGCGTTTCTACGATGTTGGTTGACTGACGCGAGAAAAGTCTGAAAAAGACGGACTCACGAGGACGAGAGAGCAAAGCAGGAGTGGGGAGGGGGCAAGGGAGTGTGACGCCATTGCAAACGCGATACTACTATACTAGGTGGCTCCAATAGTACCTGACTGTAGCTGATAGCCTACAAACTACGCCCACATGTTGCTTTGGTAGACACTTATATACAGAAATAAATGCAAATGACAGACACGGCGACATTAGCAACATGTATAATAAAGAACTAGATGCGTTAGTAAAAGGCCGCCATCTTAAAGCAGTAGACTTCTCAGGAAGTAACTTTTTATCTAAAATGCTCCTAAATCGGCAAAATTTAACTTAAATCTATCTTTAAATGATGAAACAGTTTTAAAACGTACACATGTCGAAAGAAGACAGAAGGGAACTAATGCAATAACGGGAGCAATTTTAACAACTTTAACGGTTGATTCACAACATTAAATGACTTCCACACATAGCAAAGGTTACTATCTAGTTATCGCAATATCCGCAATATCCCTGTGTCTAGCTAAGTTTAGGGTAAAGAATTGGGCTAGGGCCAATTGTCCCAAAAACCCTTTAAACTTCACATTGTGTGACCTGTTTTTTGTTGTTGTTGTTGTTGTTGTTTTTTTTAGAAAAAAAAACATGAACATTATCACCAGTTACTTTGCCAAGTAACTAATTACTCTTACATTCAGGTAACTGAGTTACTAACGCAATTACTTATTGGAAGAAGTAATTTGTAACTGTAATTAATTACGTTTTTAAAGTAAGATTAACAACTCTGGTTAAGACAAAAATAAAAAAAAGGCATCCTTAAATTCCAGCTAGAGAAATAAAATCTACAAAACTGGAGCATCATTTGTCCAATGAACATGAGTGCCCTCTAGTGGAGAAAAAGGTTCTTAGTTTGAATAGTTAATTGTTTGTTCCTTCATAGTTCCTATTATGAAATTGAAAGGATCATATCTCCGGTTGTCTGTGGTCAATCGGTGCCAAATAAAAACTGGAGGAGAGGTTAAAATCCGCGCTTTTGAGTCATGTTGAGGGCAGTGCTCTATGTCAAATATATATATATATATTTTTTTACGATGCTATAAAGACGCCACGTGATTGAACAGGGCGGTGTGATCAAAGAACGGCTAGCTTGAGTCTGATTGGTGAAATAGAGTCATGTGATTATTGTTGCGACATTTCATTGGTGAAACTGCTAAAGCGACTGTTGACATTGCTGGCAAAAAAAAGGAAACTGTAATATGTAGAATAAAGTGGAAAAATGTAACTAGTGTTGCCAAAAGTAGTGGACTAAGAGTAGCATATCTTCTTCAAAAATCTACTAAAGTAAGAGTAAAATGTATGGCTTATTAAAACTACTCTTAGAAGTACATTTTTCTCAAAACGTTACTCAAGTAAATGTTGCGCCTTACTACACACCTCTGAATACTCTATTTAGTGCATTATGATTTCTCACCTTGAAAAAACACAATCATATTCCCTTAGATTAGGGGTCTGCAAGTCTGGTCCTCGAGAGCCGCTATCCAGCTTGTTTTCCATGTCTCCCTCCTTCAGCACACCTGAATCAAATGATCAGCTAATCAGCAAGCACTGCACGAGCCTGATAACGATCCAGATTATTTGATACAGGTGTGTTAAAGGAAGGCGACATGGAAAACAAGCTGGATAGCGACTCTCGAGGACCGGACTTGCAGAAAAAACATGAAATTATATTCTGTCTTGAAAATATGCTACTTTATCATTCCTCCCTATAAATTTCACGACTTTACGACATTTTAGTTTCCTGGCTTCGCGTAGAACATCGGATTGAACCATTATCCACGCCAAAGAGTGCTACACAGACTGGCTCCATGTATAATGCACAAGCTGGGAGAAGTGTCACGCACAGCAACAAGTCACCATGCTTCCTTCCCCTAAAGTAGTCGAGAAACTAGGCTAAGCTAAGACCTGCATTAATAATTTAGTCACTCCTGGTGGCTCTGGGAATGTTTCTGCTTGTGGAAGGCATGAAACAATTGCATTGAAAGCCAAGCTGCACACAAAAATATGAGCAGTGACCAGTTCAAAAAATGTGAACAAGGGGACATACTTGTGCTAGTACAGTGGTATGTCAATTTATGAAATGAATTGGTTCTTGAAGTAGTTTCTTAACTTGAAAATTCTGTAAGTAGAGACGTGTTTTTCCATGTAAATGACCTAATCCGTTCAAAGCCCTCCAAATTTCAGACATAAATCTTTTATAATGCATAAAAATGCATCAAAACATGGAACAAATACATGTTGCAATTAGATTATTGTAGAATAAACATAAAATCTGAGTTGTGCATCATGTAAAAAAGCAAGAATAAAGAAAAGAATAAAAGTTAATACACTCATGCGGATGAAGAGGACATTGAGATACACACATACACATACAGTAGAGGTCCCTCTTCGCCAATTAGATGCCAGAAACGCTCGGCAATAGCCAATGGCAGAGCACCTATAAGTTTGTTACGTTCAGCAAACTCTGGAAGCAGCGAATACCTTCCTGAAATTTCTTTCTTAACAAGAGGCAATATTTTCCTGTTGATGCGTGTCTTAACTTGAAAATTATGTATGTAGAGCCGTTTGTAAGTAGAGGTACCACTGTATTTAAAATACTTTTTTTTTTTTTTTAACTTTATGTAGTTGATAATGTGCCTGAAAACAGTACACCCCCCAAATCATTTTCTCAATGCCCTGTGGAGTTTCACAAATGAAAAGTCTCCAGAAAGTATTTAAGATCCATGCCTTGACAATGGAAGTCAGCCATTTTGGAGTGGAGAGGTGCAAATATTACGATTAAATTCCAGACCTTATACTTTGTTTCAAACAAACGAACAAACAAACAAAAAACTCCGACACCCCGTTCTAAGATTTTTTTTTTGTAAGAAGGTTGGACACCATTTTCACAGATCAACATGAAATTTGGTGAATATATCTCTCATGAAGTAACACACGTAAAAGTCTAAGGATGTATGCCCAAAACAAATAGCAAATCAACCATTTTGTTTTCAAGCAACAATTGTAAGCACATCAATAACACACCTACTAGAGCACGGGTGTCCAAATTTTTTCTTCCTGGGGCCGCTTTTACAAAAATCAAAGAATGCAACAAAGGATCGGAATCCTTTGTTCATGTTCTGAAGACATATTCATTTTTTAAAGTCTTAACTCTTTGGCTGCCATTAACAGCGATAGATATCCAATCCAATTTCACTGGGGGGCTGGCAGCGATCTTTCAAGTCTCATTCGATTAGATGTCTATCACTCTCAATGGCAGTGAAACGTAATCACTAAATGCCATCCTCGAAATAGATTTGATGTCTAAAACTGAATGAGAAAATGAATGAGTTAAAGGGATCCTCGATCTTTAAGACAAGTAATTCTTAAAAGATAAATGTTAGTATGAGTTATAATAATCTGATATTAAAACCCCTCTTAATGTTTTCATTTTAATAAAATTTGTAAAATTATTTTAAGTGATAGGTCGCCATTCTTGTTGATGTCGCAGTGCGGTGACGTCACTGGGCCCGTTGCCGAACTTCCAGCGTGTCACTCGTTAGCTACCCCAACATGTCGTCGGTTCTGCCCTTCAAATTTGAACCAGATCGGAAAACAAGAGCAGGACAGCACTGTCGGTCGTTCATAAGAATTACACATTTTATATTACACAATTGTTGTACACAATTGGAAACGTCCTAATTATGTCATCACTCAGAGCCCGCAAAACATGGCGCCAACTATCGGCCAAAATACGTACTAAATATTATAAAATATTGCCATTGATTTAACATTTTATGTATTTCTAACAACATATTTTAGTACAAGAGAACAATTGTGGTTTATTGGAGCCTACATGTTTTTAAGATCGAGGATCCCTTTAAGGGCTACAAGCAAGAAAACAAGAAGTATAAGAAAATGTCCAGCAGGTATTTTATGGAGATCCTCGGACATAAAGACTTGTAGATTCTAATAAGCCACAATTGTTCTATTTTACTAACATATGTCATTAGAAACACATAAAATATTGCCATTGATTTAAAAATCTATAATATTTAGTACGTGTTTTTACCTACGGAGGGCGCCATGTTTTATGCACGCAATGGACACTTGGGGTGATGACGTAGTTCGTCACTGTCAGTAGACAAACACTACCGGTGTTCTGCAATACGCAGCGAGACATCCAACACATGGGAACATCGGTTAAAAGCGGCGAGTATTTACTATTTGTGTTTTTATTAAGTCTTTTATTACACTTTCATTGTCTCAAAGTAATTTTTGCATATATTTCCTTCTCATAATTTAAGCATTGTGTTTTCTGTGGTAGCTTTAAAGCGGATTGTTGATTTGTTGACCACATTCATTACGTTTTGTATTTAAACCACTCACATTTGATATTACTTCGTTTAAGTATTTTCTTAAGGCATCTTTAGGATGTTTGTCTGCATCTAAACAAAACAAGCTGAAAGCGCACGGTAGTACTTTGGGTGTCAAAATCACCAGTGTAGCACATTTTGGCAGAACACCGGTTTTGTCCAACTCTCGTCTTGTCTTATCCAGTCTTTCCTGTTCATTTTGCTTCTGCTCTTTTTGTGAAATATCGACAGTGCTGTCATGTTCATTAATGTTCCTTTCGGGTTCAAATTTAAAAGTGCTGAACAAATGACACGTTTATGTCGCTGGAGTCATACTCTGGAAGCCTAGCAGCGTAACCCAGTCACTTCAACACCCTGCGACATTAACAACAATGGCGACCTACTAGTTAAACTAATTTTACAAACAGTATAAAAATGAAAACATCAAGAAGAGTTTTAATATCAACTGTAATTTCCAGACTATAAGCCAGGACTTTTTTCCCAGTGTGGCATATTTGTTGATTTGTTTGGGTTAATAGGTAAAACTTTATTTGATAGCGGCGTCATAAGACTTCCATAAGACCGCCTTAATTATGACATAACACTGTCATGGGCATGAATGAATGCTTATGACAGATGTCATTAAGTGTCACCTGGAAAATTTTGTCACTCACCCTAACCCTTCAGCTCGGATCTTTTACTTCTATTCAAAGTGAGATAATTTGCCGGATGACACAAAATGACCTCTGTCATATGCATTCATTAGTGCTCATGACATTGTCATGTCATAGTTATGATAGTCTTATGGCGCCACTGTC
The DNA here is from genome assembly GCF_030265065.1 of Corythoichthys intestinalis. Taxonomy (NCBI): domain Eukaryota; kingdom Metazoa; phylum Chordata; class Actinopteri; order Syngnathiformes; family Syngnathidae; genus Corythoichthys; species Corythoichthys intestinalis. The sequence continues at coordinate 18,879,805 of NC_080406.1, forward strand.
AAATAAAGTTTTACCAAATACCATAACTAGCTATTAATGAAACAACTGGGACAGTAACTGAAGAAATAATTAGCACAGAACATGAATTTTGATTGTTATTTACATCTGTAGCGTCGCAATGCATGCTAGGAGGCATGTTGAAGGACAACAGTGTTGACAGCAGGTAGAGCAGTGATGGCCAAATGAAGCTTCTTGAAGCAATGAAGAGTTGCAGTCAGTTGGTTCAAAGCTTCATGGTGGTTCATTTGGTCTTATGACAGTCTTACGATGCTGCTGTCAAATAAAGTGTTACCGGTTAAAATCTTTTGGTGAAAATATCCCATTATACAATGAGGCCAGCTGCGGCTTATAGTCAAGTGCGGCTTATACTGTATATGGAGAAATGCCATTTTCGTGTCAAATTTGGTGGGTGGTGGCTTGTAGTCAGGAGCGCTTTGTAGTCAGAAAATTATTTTAACTCATGATAAAGTTTATCTTTTGAGAACAACAAGTCTTTCTCTCCATGATTCCCTTTCAGTGAATAGCTTCATCTAATGTTAAAAATGAAAAGTGCAACAGAATGTAGGCTGAATCAGTGGTGTCACCAGGATGCCAGGTGTGGGTGGGCATTAGTCTTGCCTGGGGGGAAAAAAAAAAAAAAAAAAAGCTACAATGCTCAAGTAGGTCTAAATCCAGCGTAGGGCTACTGCACCTTAAAACATGTTTTGTTTTATCCTTGAGATAACTGTTGTTGTGATTTGGTCTAAACAAATTTGATTTTATTTGACTTAGAACACATCCATAACTGAACAGTATGGACATGCAGGTTACAATGTTTTTTTTAGGCAACCTATTGTGGTTCCTCGGTTTTATTATTATTATTATTATCTTTGTTCCGCAGCCTCTTTGAGCTCAATTTGGCCCCCTTAGAATGCTTCAAAATGCACCAAAATCGGCAGGCAGGTCAAGACAGGTCCAATCTTTGATATCATGTTAAGACAAATTCCAAATACACTATGTAGCGCCCCCTAGCAGTCATTCTTTGTCCCGCCGACGCTTTGAGCCCTACTTTGACCCCCTCAGAATGCTTCAAAACTCACCAAACTCGACAGCCAGGTGAACACTGGTGAAAACTTTGATAAAATGTAAAAAAAAAAAAAAAAAAATGCGTAAATGTGTGTAGCGCCCCCTAGGAACAAAACCAACATTTCTTTTTTTTTTTTTTTTTTTTTTTTTTTTTTTTAAGGTGAAACTGACTTGGGATACTATACTCGGTGCCCAGACTGCCGTTAGTACTACATTCAGTTTTCTTTGGGTGGGCAGAGCGTGTCCGTGGGTGGGCACTGCCCACCCCTGCCACCCCCTGGTAACGCCCCTGGGCTGAATTTAATCTTCTTGTGCGAGCCATATTCAATAATATTTTCATAATTTGCTGTGGGCCATTAAAAACTGGCAGGCAGGCAGCAGTAATTCTGCAAGCTGTATTATATACTCACCTGTAAAAGAAAATTAACCCAAGCCGTCCCATATTACAGCTCATTTAACACCTCCCTATTCCTCCTTCCGCCCTAAAGATGCTCCATTTTTTCCTGTCACTGTGCCCACTGTACCATACTGAAATCGAGTTTGGGCACTTGGCGGAGCAAACTCTGTAGCCCGGTTGTCACGGTAACTGCTTAAAGAGCCATCTATAACCCAACAGCTCCGCCGCTTGATGTTTTATTGAGAATGTTAAGCGCGAGAATGATCATACTGACCCCTGCCTAGATAAAGCCTCTACAAAAGAGGAGCACGTTCGCTATCTCGGAGCGAGGAAATGAGCATTGTCCGCCGTCGAGAAGTCTAATGGATTCGATAGGACTGCGTGAGCTCCATTGTGTAGCCACCTAAAAAAAAGGGGGTCAACATTAGCCCAGAGGTGAAAAGGTCCCACCAAGTGCTTGCTGGTGAATGCAATGATGAATGTATGTAAGAAGGTTGTAAAGGTTGCGCACTAAGGCAAATGGCTCCATGGTTGACTCTATATGGAACATACAATGAGATAGGAAACGAGGTTTTGAAGTGGCTTTATGTGGATTTGAATGGAGAGAAGTGAACAGGATGACTTCAGCGTAAAAGGTTTTACATTCATACAGAATTAGGAAAGATAAGAATTACTCACATCATTTACAGTAGAGTAAATCTGCTTGTCGAAATGGTCATGAATTTAATAAGACAGTGGTTTTGTTAAATGTGGGACTTCCTTAAGTTGGTTAATTCAAATTTTGTTGAATGAAATGGGCAAGTTTATATGGAAATCAACATAGGTGGAGTTTGACTTTTGGGGCAGGGGGGGCACAAAATGTTGATGACCTCTTATAATAAGTTGACAATGAGCGTTTTTTTTTTTTTTGTTTCCCATCATTCTTGAGCGGAATTCTAAATCAGACTGCTTACGACAGCTATACTTTTCACCAATATCGTCATCCATTGAATATGGTACGCCCGCCGGTGTCTTTCCAATGTAGTTACCCCAGTCAAAAATTGTATCCCCTCTGCGGAGCCATATGGAGGTAATGGTAAATGGAGAGTACTAGATTTGTGTCTTTATTATTCAATCAAAAGAAAAGTTGCTTCAATAAAAAGAAAAGTTGCTTCAATCAAAATTTATATTTTCAATTAAAAAAAAGTCGCTTCAATAAAAAAATTAATGTCTTTAAATGCAAAAATAAATTTGAAACTAAAAAAAAAATGCACGTGAAAGCAATTTTTCTATAATTGTATTTTTTTTAGGGGTCTTTTTTTTTTGTTTTTTTTTGACTGAAGCAACTTTTTTAATTGAAGTAATGTTGATTTGTGTTTGGGCCACATTTTGGCTAGGATGTTTTTGTATTTAACATTCAATCCAAAAATAAGTTGCTTCATACAAAAAATATGTATTTTATAAAGAAAAATCACTTCAATAAAAAAAAAAAAAAAAAAATCAATCACAGAAAACGTTTTTGAATGCGAAAAAATATTTGAGATTGAGAAATTTGCATTTGAACTTAATTTTTCATTGAAAAAGTTTTCTTTGAGTGAAGCAATCCTTTATGTGTTTGGGCCATATTATGGGTAGGACATTTGTGTCTAAATCATTCAATCTCCCAAAAAGTTGCTTCAATCAAAAAAAAATTTTTTTTTTTAATCAAACAAAAAAACATTTTTCAAATTAAATTGCCCTCCCCTATTTTTTTTTTTTAATTATATGCAAAGTAAATGACCGTCTAAAGTCACATGATCTGTTCGAAAAATAATTTTGACCGATTACAAAATATATTTTTTTGTTCATCACATTCATTTTTGTTGCTGTTTTATTGCTTTACAACTTTTATATATATAGGAAAGTCAATTTCATGCATTGAAACTTCTCGGCCAGCAGGGGGGACCTGGCCCCCCCTTAAATTCCGCATATAGAAATCAAACATGGTCACATGGTTAACCCTTAGATGCACAAGTTACTGGACCCTACACTCTACCATAAGTGGGTCAAAAATGACCCATATTATATTTGTTTTTATTCAATTTTGGTGAAGAATAATAACTTGTATATCAATTAGTTTTATATTTAGGGCCATACAAGAATGATTTCATGCTTGAAATATCTTTAATCTTTATGATTCCATTAACATTTCAAAAAAAAAAAAAAAAAAATAACAGAACAGCAATAGACTTTATCCTTCCTTGTATTTTATCATCAATGATGAAGAGCTCCCATGCATCTTTTTGGTGATACAGCGGTGCTAAGCCCTTGTGGAGGCACTGACCGATTTCTGAGGATACTGTGGTTCTGTGTTCTGCCCTGGGTGGGAGGTAATTCTCTCTAGTAAGAGCCCTACCAACTCATTCTGTTGGCCATGATTTGGACACTTTCTTCTTCAGAGGACACATACGTTATGAGTTAGATTGATCCTGTTCAGTTGGGTTTCCAGGTGGACAACTGCCACTGCCACCTGAACAATAGTCTGGGTCCTCATCATTAGAAATTTTGGACACTTGAGTCCAACCCCGTCACTGCCTCTCCATCATCCAACATCTATAGGACCATTTCAGCTGTAAATCTAGCAGCTATGACATTTTGGATAAGGAAACATAACAGTAGTGTTTTCAATAGATCAATATGTAGCTGTATAGATAAATACAAAACACACTATATATAAACAGTAATGTTAGCTAACCTAGGCTAGGTTGGAATCAGATTTTTTCATGTTTTTCCGACTCGACTGAATGGGAAAAGTCGCATAAAAATGGACCATTTCAAATTCGGTCAAGGTCACTTTCGTATTTGGTTAAATCCCATCCGGGCCACATTTTTTCAGAATGTGGCTGCAGTCCGAACTGCCAAGTCCCCCAAATTGGCATTCATGCAGATATTAACATCAGCAAAGAGCGAGAGAGACCGGGTGCTACGGTTGCGGTGCTGCTATGCATTAGCGTTAGCGCCTAGCTTGAAGGCGGCATGCGGGCCAGTTTGCTCAGCGCATCTTGGACTGCGAATTACAGCACATGTGTGATACTTGAACAGGCTCAATGGACAAAAGCAGTTTGAACGGGTACGCCAAAAAAAACAGATATGACAAAAAATCGGAATTGTGCATTAGGACCTGCGGTATGAACCTAGCCTTAGTTAGCTAGCTAGTTATGAAGTAGATTAATTTGTTGATAAATAATAATAAAAAGAGCCATGAAAGACACACACACAAAATACTATATGGACATAATTCTAACAGTACACGTATCAGCTCTTGCTGTGTAAAATAATCTTAAGGGATGTCACTTTTTACATACCTAGTCTGTGAGGCCCACGGTAAATTTATTCCTGACAGCCAAAGTTGATAAGAACGAAAGATTCCCATTGGATTCCATAGAAAATGCATGTGGGTCATTTTTGACCCACTTGTGAAAGCTTAGGGTAGTAATTAAGCCTGAACGATATTGGAAAAAACTATTGCTGCGATTTTTGGGGGGTTTGCGATATTATATTGCGATATTAAAAATTTTTTTTTTTTAAGAAATTTTCACTAGATGACTTGAATAGCTGTTTGGAAAGACTTTGGATGACTCACAATGACCAGTGTACAGTGATCCCTCGTTTTTCATGGTTAATGGGGACCAGAACCCGCCGCAATAAGTGAAAAACTGCGAAGTTGCGTACCCCGCCCCCCAAATTTTTATTTTTTGTGTGTGTGCTCAATGTATTTATTCAGATTTTGCATTGGAAAGAGATACATATCAGGCATGTTTTTTTCTCACTTTTCCCCCAAAGTATGATTTTAAAAAATATATATACATATTAATAAATGGTTTTAAGCACTTCAAATGTAATAATTATGATCAGTTTTAAACATAACTGTCCAACCAAATAATTTATGTACAAGAATATAGTACTGTAGTAGAAAAATGCTTGGCTTTATTAAATACTTCTGTTTATCTACCTTAGCTGAGACTCTTGGTGGACATGTAGAAATTACAAACTCCTCATGATCACTTCTGGCATTTAATTTATGTCTCAAACGTCTCCACACGCACACACATTCATTCCAAAGCAGCTTCCTTGCAGAAAATGTTTACCCAGTTAAACGATGATTGACAGCTTCTGTGCTGTGATGTCCGCTCCTTTGGCAAGATTAAAGATACCAGCATCGTTAACTTTAATAAGCAAGTGCTGCAGTGACTGTGAGGTTCAAAGAGCGTGTGAGGCTCTGCGCAGAGCAGAAAGCAGGGCGTATGTGGATTAAAAAAAAACAAAAAACTATCGCACGTGCTCGCGATGGGACTATCGCGCACGCACACATCGCGATGGCGATGTTTAAACGATATATCGTTCAGGCTTAGTAGTAATACAAAAATGACAATTTCTTCAAATGTTTAAAAAAAATTAATCGAAAATTTGAATGGCATTATATCAAAAACATGTTTTTTGAGGAATACCTGGAATATGAATTAATAACAATTTTTCATTCCGAAGATATTCAAGAAAACAACCTCACCGGGTCATTTTTGACTCACTTATGCATCTAAGGGTTAAATTGAGTTGTTGTGAAAATCCTTCTTGAATACGTAATTTACTGGAACTGGACAGGGTGACATCCAAATATTTTCTTACAAACATTAAGGAGAACCCACATTTGAGGAACTAAACTTTCACCTTTTACCGTATTTAAAACGGCATGCAAAATTGCTCCAATTTGGTCGTTGGAGACTTAAAGCTCATCTAATAAATGAACCCACATTTAATTTAAGGTCTGAGCTGTCAAAAGACATTGCGCAAATGCGACTCTGAGGACCCCCAATTGACGCATCCGGTACACAGCCAAAAATTCAAATGACAGATCTACAACTCGGGACGAGCAGCAAATAGCCATGGGGCTGCAAATATCAACTGCATTAAGTTCATGTTCACAATCATGAAGTTGTTGCATGAAATTATGGTTCGACAAATTGGGATATAAAATCGACGTGTTAAAATGACGTCGAATTTGGTCATTTATGAGACACAGAGAAATATTTTTAAATGAATTTTTTGTCAGCCATCCCTCCCAGTTGAAATGGATTGAACATCTATCGCTGTCAATGGCAGCCAATAAGTTAAAGGCCATTTGTAGCTTGTTGCTTGTGAAACTAAAAATAAAACACACATTATGAAATTGAAAACAATTGATTTTAAAAGCAAACATTAAGCACCGGATGTCTGCGCGCTTTAATATCCAAAATAATTCTGATTGTTCCCACCCTGATGGAAAACGATCAAATATATATATTTTTAAAAGCCCATTAGCAAAAAATAGCTCTCGCTCCAAGATTGAACTCGTCTACTTGGAGAGAAAAAAAATGAAAAAAAGACGCTGTGGGACCAGATTAGAATGTGAGAGCGACAGAATGGTAACGTCGTCTCGGCGGGGTAACAACCTTTGCAACATCAACCGTCTTCAAAAACGGCTAAAAATATCTGCGGAGAATAAAAGTATGGGAGAGAAGAAGAGAGTTTAAAAATTGTCCGGCTATTTGTATGAAAATGAGTCATTATAGATTCAGAAAGTCAATTAAAAAAAAGGAATGATGTTGAAAATTATAGAACATGGTCACATTAATAATTGCAGTTAAATGACAAGTTTGAAATGATGTTGACATGAAGATGACAGTGACTTTGCTAAATAGCAAAAATATTGTTTGTGCAAATGATGACATTTTTTTAACATGATACAAAAGTGTCAAAATGAGACATAATTGGATAGTGTCTATTTTAAGTTTTTTAGAGTACAACAATTTCAAAAATGATTTCTGAATAAACTCTCACCCCAGAAACGTTCACTTCAATATTTGCATGCTGAAGTTATATTTAGCATGCTTTTGTAAGCAGAGCCATCATAATCATTGATAAAATAACCACACACCAAAAAAAATCCCCAAAGTTTTTACTCAGGGGTCAACAACCTTCAACAGTCAAGAATCATTTCGACTCAGATTCCAAATGTGAGCCTGGCTCAGTTGGCTTACGTAACGGAAGCTGGATTTCTTTGCCAAAAAATTTCAACTGAGTCACATCAAAGTGATCAAAGAGCCGTATGCGGCTCTCAAGCCGCATGGTGCTGACCCCTACTCTAACTACCTTACCAATATGAGGGATTAAATGCAATACCAATATCATACGGCACTTAACACGTCACCTTTGCTCATTAATATTCATGACGTTAGCAACTGTTGCTAGGGTGGTCAAACTTGCGTTTGTCCCTCATGCTAGATGCATGTAAACAGTGTATGAACGAGATGCCAAACCTACCAATTCTGTCTGAAAATGATGTCCCTGGTGCCAAATTCACTGGTAAAGATGTGGAAGAACATACAAATGTTCAGTTAAAGAGATGACTTGAGTCTCATATGTGGACAGTTGTAATGTCTAGAGTCATTTCTATAAGTTCCAGAGCGGCAGTGTCTGATTGGCATGTTCTTTTTTGAAAAATAACCGGCAGAAAACAAGCAGTACTAGCATGGGTTGTATGCGAGCACGCTTCTATGTTGACCCTCTTCCGGTTTTACGATGGTGACGTCACGCAGCCTTGCGGTCTAAAATTAGCATTCGTGCGGTACGCTATTTGCCTCGTATTTACCCTAAATCAGGGGTGTCCAAACTTTTTGCAAAGGGGGCCAGATTTGGTGTGGTAAAAATGTGGGGGGCCGACCTTGGCTGACGTCCTTTACATAGAACAATATGTTTAAGCAACTTTTAGCAAGCAATTCTGTGTGTCACATTTGCTTTTTAATTTTTTTTAATTAATAATCTCGCAATTAGCCTTAGTGGCGTACTCTTTCGACTCTCGGGCTCTTGCGAAATACTGCTGCTGTGAAAATAAACTAGTTTCAAGTTGCTTCAATTTATCGCTACGTATCTTCCCTGTAATCTTGTCGTACATGTCAGCGTGTCTTTTTTTGGTAATATTGCCTCACATTGAACTCTTTAAAAGCAGAGACTGTCTCTTTGCAAATGAGGCAGGCACAGTTGTTGCGTATTTTAGTGAAGAAATAGTCCAATTTCCACCTATCCTTCAAGCGTCGGCAGTCGCAGTCAACTTTCTTTTTTTTATGTTGATTGTCGCCATTTTAGAAAATTGGGAGTAAAGGGTCACACGGGATAGTGTTGCTTAAGAGTGCTGCTGTACTGCCTTTTAGTGGGTAAATGAGGAGCAGCATTTAGTGTGTAAGCTATTTCATAGCAGCACTGCTGACCAATTTATTAGGTCTGTGTGTGGGCCAGACGTTATTGATTTTATGACAGAGGCTGGGGGCCAGATGAAATTTGTTCACGGGCCGCATTTGGCCCCTGGGCCGGACTTTGGACATGTCTGCCCTAAATGATCAAAATCAGTCTAAGTTTATTTAAAGGAAGATGCTTTGTAAAGAAAGGCCAACACGCCTGATCTTTGGCCATTTTCTCACAGTTTTGTGTCTGAATTTCCTCAAAGGAAAAAAAATGTGACTTTGCTCATTCAAATTGGATTTCAAATATCTTTGCAGTATTGGTAGGCTTTTCAACAGCTCAATTAGGACAGCAACTGGATTAGTTTGATAAAAACTCACTGGTATTTAATTATAATAGTTTAAAAACTAGTGTAAGTATGAGCAATTTGATATAGATTTGGTTCTAAAAGTGCTGCTCAAATGAGTGGTCGCGTGCGTGTTCTCACTACCCGGGAGTCCTCGTCCTAATTCATGCCAACATCCATGCCAGAGGCTCAATTGCTGCTTTGATTACATCAATTTGCCTCCCCTCCCAGCCAAAAGGAAGACGTATAATTACACTATTTACACTGAAGCCCTTTCCCCGTCCCCAAAGTCAGCACGCGCTGGCTTTTGTTTGTCTGGCGATTGTTAAGCAGCATAAATGTCACAGTTTGTCCGAGCGAAGCCGGTGGAACGAGTGCGATCTGCTCTTATAGTACGCCACAATGGAGTAAGGCTCTTTTGTGGCGCGATAAAATGATAATGTTTCCAAATAGAAGACAAGCGACGGTCAGTGTAATCTTGTTTCACAGTATCTTTGCTGTCTTAGCAAAGCCAGTTTTACCAGAGTTCTCACTCCTTTTATTTTGAATGTGGCGTTTTATTCTAGAATCTAAAAATAGATTTCGTCTTTAGAGGATTTCCATAATTTCCCTAAGAGCCCAAAGAGGGACATTTGTGCCGCGGGTGACATTGTTAAATAAAAAAGACGATTATCTTCAAAGATGGGATGTGCCATAGTAAACCGTTTGGAAGCACTTCACTTCCCAGACACGTCTGGAAATACTTTGTAGGTCAGCAGAGGCGCAATGGACGGTGACTCACATGTGGCATAGCACCTGAAGCATTTCACTAAGGCAGCTGACATTACAAAGACTGTTGTAACCACTTTTCTTTTTTTAACTATTAACTGCCGTTAAATTGTTCAAAATGGACATAGCTCAACTATTTTTGCAAGCACATGTATTTTAGTGACTTAAAAAAGCCCTTAAAGAGCGTATGATACCAAAAAGCACGTTTATTTCATATTTCACGCGGTATTTTATGCTCCTGAATGAAATGGACCGCTTCGATGTGTGTGGACTGTGGAAGCGATCGTTTTATTTCTTCAATTTTTTTTAATCCCGCGACATGAAAATGAATAACTTCCTGTGTTGAGGAGAAATGCGAAGGTGACGTCACCCGGGTCAGCATCTCACAATACAGCATTGCTTTATAGCATGCAGATGGACTGCGGATTCAGCTGATTTTGCGGATTAATTCGTTTATTTTTCGCATCACGCCAGCCAAATGTGCTCAGAAAATTGTTGCTGCACCAGGGAGAGGCGTGTGAGCCTTTTTGGGTTTCAAAAGGTTCCCATTCACCGCGGATATTGGCCAAAACAAGCCCAACTACTGCGGGACCCTTGTACTTACAAGGAAGCGAGTAGACATCGTATTTTGTATTATGTCAAATACTGGGATCATGCCACACATTTTAATATGGAGGTGGCTTGCATTTTGTGGCTGATTGTCCACTGAGAATGCCACTTGGCCGACGACAGGCGGCTTGTCACACAAACTCCTCTATACACGGCTTATTGCCCTCTTCGTGTGCCCGGTGTTCTGTCAAATTTTCAACCCCATCAGAAACTGCAACTTTGTGTTAAAAAATGGCCGCGAATTCAGCAATTACAAAGTAAACACTACAAACTTTCTTTAAATAAAGGACTATTTACCTACGTTTGATCATGGACGGACATGTAGAAAAGTTCTCTTCAGACACATCCTGCCATGTTAGCTGTGCAACAAACAGCACGCCGCTCTCCTATGACTCTCTCACTGTTTACGTCTTCGCCGTGTAGACAACTACGCCATATTCGTGTTGACCATGTGGCAGCTACGTGCTCTGTCAGCCGGTTTGTCCGGTGGTCATTGTCCAGCTTCTTCCCCGCAAACGAGCCCTCTGCCCCCAGCAGGGGAACGACGAGCTTTAACTAGCTCACCACTGGGTAGGTTGCTGATCGGCGAAGACAATCGACAACCCCGCCGCCGTGTGATATTATCCGGGCTGGTTCTGTGTGATTGTTCGCTTCGAAAAGCGAAAATAAGACTTTGAGACGTCACTCAATTCGGGTTAGCATGTCGGCTAGCTGTCACGCATCTTGGTTTGTTTACATTCTCCGAAGCCGAGGCAGGGAAATGACAAAAGCCAGACTAACTACGCTGGCATAAAATATCGTTCGGGAGGGGGACAGTAAAGGTGAAGTCGACGGTTTTGACCATTATGGAGTAATTTTGCCATGTCGTACTGAATAATTACATTTTTAATAATTCATACTCCATTTAGCACAAGACTGTTATTTGTCATGACCGTACCATTTATTTAGCAACTGAGGAAAAATACTTGGATTAAAAGAATATCCTGTAAAAATATTGAAATACAGAGATTGAAACAATAACATTTTGCTGCTCTCTTTGTCATATTTCCCTCGTTCTAAATAATTCCCCCTTAGTGTGCTGAATTCTAAATCAGATGAAACCATGACCCTACCGACGTCATCCTCCTGTTGGGGACGCTAGAGCCCTATAATGGTGGCGTGGCTAAACTGCAGATTTAAAGACTAATTTCTCGTCATCTGCGCTTTGCCAAATTGTTGTATGTAGTCTAATCGTCTCAAAATATGATTCTAATTCACATAATAATGCCATTTAAGACTTTTTTTATCCTGTTGTATGCACTTTAATACTAGATTTATTGTTCAACATAAAAATGGGTGGGCATATCTATAGAACAGGTCACATGAAAATGAGAAGTTGTTTTTTGTTTATTGTTTAAGTAGGTGACGTGTAACAATTTTGAGAGAATTCCAGGCCTCACACTTTGTTTGAAATTTTACAAAAACAATCATTGCAGCCTCAACACCATTTTCACCAATCGACACAAATTTGGCTTGACGTTTATCATAACAGGACGCAAAAAAAAAAAAAAAAAATCTTAACCCTCTGGTGCATAGTGGTCACTACAGTGGACAGCTAGTGAAACATACCTTCCTCTTTAATACATTGGTTTCTACAGTTTAACTTAGGGGTCAGCAACCCAAAATGCCGAAAGAGCCATATTGGAGGATAAAAAAATAGACTGCTGTCCAAAAGTTTTGGCACCCCAACAATTCTGTCTGATAATGCTCAATTTCTCTCAGAAAATGATCGCAATTACAAATGCTTTGGTAGTAATATGCTTCCAATGAAAAAACACAAAAGAGAATGAAAAAAAAAAAAAAAAAAATTGAATCATGATCATTTTACACAAAACTCCAAAAATGGGCCGGACATAAGTATTTGCACCCTCAGCCTAATACTTGGTAAAGGGCCGGCCCAGCCTATACACAGACTATGCAGCTGCTTAGGGCCCCTGACCACTAGGGGGCCCCCAATCTGGCGATTGTTTAATTTATATTCTATTTTGTTTACTACAGTTCGCTTTATTTGACTTTTGTGAGTTTTGATACTTGATTACAAGCTTAAAAAAAAATAAAAGTTCTTCCTTAACTTCTTTCCTCTTTTAGAAAAAGGTTTGGCGCTATCAACTGTAAGTACTGACAATCATTTGGGGTGAGAAGTTTGAAGTATCCAGTGCAACAAAATCTGATTAATATACAAAATATGGACGTATGGGTTTCACAGTACACTGTGACGAAATGGTGGGCCAAAAATATGGGCCCCTTTGCATTATTTTGCTTAGGGCCCCCAAATGGCCAGAGCCGGCCCTGACTTGGTAGCACAACTTTTAGACAAAATAACTGCGAAAAACCACTTCCGGTATCCATCAATGAGTTTCTTACAAGGCTCTGTTGGAATTTTAGACCATTGTTCTTTGCCCCACTGCTCCAGGTCCAGCAAAATAAATGACGATATTACTACCAAAGCATTTGTAATTGCAATCATTTTCTGGGAGAAATTAAGCATTATCTGGAAGAATTGCAGGGGTGCTAATACTTTGGCCAGCAGTGTATACAATAACATATAGGGAAATATAATATCTGTTTGGAATATGAAATATTTGTGTATAATATATAGAAATGTATGATTAACCATGTGTCCAATGAAGTGGACATCATGCATCCCTAGTATATTTTTGAAAACATGTTACATAACTGTGTCACTGTTTTTATGACTGTTTTGGTTATAAGTTAGTATGTAATTGTTAGACTGATAAGCAGTTAATTTAAAATATACATTTTGTACCGATTAGCTGCAGTTTCTATTACTGTAAGCATTTTATCTTTTCAAAAGAAGGAAAGAACAAGGCAGTTTACAGAATAGCCCAGGAAATTCCATCCTGCTTCAGTGATGATGACCTTAGTGACAACAGTGATGATGATTGGCTACCAGACATTGGTGTTTAGGTGTAAGAGTCACAACTCGAAGTTTCATTGGTTTCCTTATTCAGGCCAATACATTTTGCATATAGTGTTGAAAGTATTGAAATTTCCCCAAAATTGTTTAAATGTTTACCAAAGCATAAAAGGGATCAAGGGTTTCTATATTAACAATAGAACACAAGTTATTTCATTCTGATGGTAAAATTACATTGTTTTATGTTGAGTGTGCAGGTGCATGGAGTCCACTGCATTGGACATGTCCGTAACTTTTATCAATATCAAGATCCAAAACGAGATCAAAGAAAGTTTGCTATATTAAATGAGAAAGAGAGAGAAAAGGGGGAATGGGTGGGCGAGAGAACGATTTAAATTTAATATGAGGCACTTGACAAATTGGGATGACGCAAGACTACCAGCTATAAATGACTGCACAACTCCATCTAGTGGAGATATTATATTTAAAGCGTGTCATTGTTTTTACGCACTGCATTTGTATTACATTGATAAATATAACATTCCAATATCCTGGGGAGAGTGGCGCCTCCAGAAATTTTTCATAGGGGTGGCCAGATGAGGCCACATAAAATCTTGGGGTGGCACACCAAAACTAAAAGCCATAATTTCAGGTTTTCATTATATTATTGCAGTAAAAAGGTCAGGGGAAAACTATCAGAAAGACTTAAGAACACGGCTACTGATATACTTTGGTGTATTGTGTAATATTTGATGTTACTAATGATTTAATGTGCATATTCCATAACGGTCCAGTCAACGTTTTGAGTTCAACAACAATTCTGTTTTATTGTGTTATGTATATATTAGGCATAAGGTGTACATTTAACAAAAAATAATTACTGGGGTAAAGCAGGTGCATCTGGGATGAAATCCATAACTGATGCTACAACAATCTAACTATATACTACTGGCAAGTGGGGTGGCCAACAAATTTATGGGGGGGCGGGGCCCCCCCTGGCCACCCCCTGGTGGCGCCACTGCCTGGGGAAAGTAAGACAGGCAAAGATACACATCTGACAACAAAACATCAAAGTGTTTTTACATTAACACCAATTGAATCCTTGTGTTATCATATTTTAATGTGATAATCTGGAGAACCAATAAAAAAAAAAAAAACAAAAACAAAAAACAAAAAAAAATTTGTATAAAACGTATATTCTCACAGGCCTTTGTGTTAAGCTATAGTTGTATTTTATCATTATTATTATTATTATTATTATTATTATAAGGTTTGAAAACACCTGTAAATGTTATATAAAACCTGTATATGTTTCTTTGGTATCCTGAAATGCTCATTGTTCAATGTGACCAGCTGCTCTATAGCCCATTTAAAAAATTATATTGGTAATACGTTTTGGAATTTCCAATACTCTCTCAACATAATGCAGGAACTATTGACTGAATGCTCGCTAAAGGTTTTGCTGCGTGCTGTGTGTTTTTTTTTTTTTTTTTTTTTTTTTTTTTTTTTTTTTTTTTTTTTACTGAACATTCCTTATGCAACAAAGAGAAGAACTTAATTTTAGTTTTTAAAAAAAATCCTTTAAAAAGTTTGTCGAAAATGTGTTTCTTATGTGGCTGTTCCTCCCAACTACCACTAGATGGCTGTGCCTGTCAATACAAGATTTCTCTGCGGTTATTAAATGCAGTGAAAGCCCTCATTGTGGTCCTTTCTCTTCCAAGTAGTGATTTTTTTTTTCTTCTTAGCGGCAAGACCCAGTTTTGTATGTTCAGTTTGAGAGCATCAGTGTGTGAAAGTGTTACAATGAGTCACAAGTGGCCTAAACCAAAAGTGTCATCACAGTTGACCCGGATTATATCTGAGGGATGAAACTATTATTATTTTTAATTATATTTTCTGAAGGCCTATCAATGTCATTATAACAAGGAAAAGAAATATTTTGATAAAGGTTTAAACAAACAAACAAAAATACCTCGACAAGTTTCATATCATCACCAGTTCACAATATGGCTTCAGGAAGAAGAATTCAACATGCATGACCATTCTAGACCTTGTTGAAAAAATTAATGATGCCTTTGAGCAGGGGAAGTGTGGAGTTGGGTTTTTTTCTGGACTTATCTAAGGCTTTTGACACCATTGACCATAATATTTTACTGAAGAAAATGCATCACTATGATATTAGAGGAATAGCATACAACTGGTTCACAAGTTACTTATTCAGGCGACAACAATATGTTAGTGTTAAAAATCATGTTTCACAAAAAAGGAATTAAAATATGGAGTCCCCCAGGGTTCAATTTTGGGCCCACTGCTTTTTCTTGTTAATTCTTCTGACATACTACACATGATTTTGTTTGCTAATGATACCAACTTGTTTCTTTCACATAAAAACTAATTAGACCTACAGCACATCTTAAATGCAGAGTTAATAAAAATAGATAGCTGGCTCAAGTGCAGCAAACTTTCCCTCAACATCAACAAAACCAATGACATAGTATTTAGATCAAATAAGAAAGCAATTGACAAAAACAGGATTAGTCTGAAAGCAAACAACGACAATTTATCACAAGTCGATTCCACAAAGTTCCTGGTATTACAACTGGTTCAGAAGTTACTTATTCAGGCGACAACAATATGTTAGTGTTAAAAATCATGTTTCACAAAAAAAGGAAATAGAATATGGAGTCCCCCAGGGTTCAATTTTGGGCCCAATGTTTTTTCTTATCTACATTAATGACCTTGTTATTTCTTCTGATATACTACACATGATTTTATTTGCTGATGATACCAACTTGTTTCTTTCACATAAAAACTAATTAGACCTACAGCACATCTTAAAGGCAGAGTTAATTAAAAAAAAAAAAAGATAGCTGGCTCAGGTGCAGCAAACTTTCCCTCAACATCAACAAAACCAATTACATAGTATTTAGATCAAATAAGAAACCAATTGACACAAACAGGATTAGTCTGAAAGTAAACAACGACAATTTATCACAAGTCGATTCCACAAAGTTCCTGGGGGTCTTCATTGATAAGTCTCTCAATTTCAAATGCCATATCGAACATCTTGTATCAACACTATCCAAATATGATGGCATATTCTTCAAAATAAGACACCGTCTCCCTTTAGCTGCACTTCTTACTTTGTACAAAACCTTGTTTGAGCCCCATATCAACTACTGTAAGATCATATGGTGCAACACGTTCCCCAGTCACCTAAAGAAATTGGAAACTCTACAAAAAAAGATGGTACGGGCCATGTCCTGGGCTAGTTTTAATGCCCCCACCAACTACTTCTTCGACTCACTGAGTTGAACATATTTCATAACGCTTGTATAATGTTCCAAATTGTAAATAATATGAATAGCAGACTCTCTGAGCCCATTCCAGTCTGGACTCCTCTCCAACTCATAACACCAGAAACAAAGACTTCATCAGTGGAAAAAAGAGAAGACTTGTTAGTACCAGCCTGTGCATTGCAACTAGAGGTCCTCAGATTTGGAATGAGCTCGACGAAAATCTAAAAGTGTTTAAATCCATCTCCACCTTTAAAATGATGCTAAAAAGTATTCTGATCAGTAAATACAACTCCAACATACTTAGATTATAAATTCTTTTCTAGGGAAGTATTTCTATTTCTTTTTATTTATTTATTTATTTTTGTCTTTCTTTCTTTTCTGTGTATGTGTAGGTGTGGGTGTGTGTGTATACATAGTTTGTTATTGTCCATTAGTATGTTTCTGAATTACAAAACTGTAAAATACTACAACTCACCCGTCACCGTCAGCTCATCTGAATATTTTTTTCTTGATTGTCTTGATGTACGCAGGCTCC
This sequence comes from Corythoichthys intestinalis, assembly GCF_030265065.1. Taxonomy (NCBI): domain Eukaryota; kingdom Metazoa; phylum Chordata; class Actinopteri; order Syngnathiformes; family Syngnathidae; genus Corythoichthys; species Corythoichthys intestinalis. The sequence goes on from NC_080406.1 coordinate 18,896,971, forward strand.
TGACTATAAGCTTTTAGTAGCTTCTTAAGGAGACCTGACTCTCATATAATCTCAGCATTATGATATGATGTACACTTTGTAAATATGAATGTGTGTGTGAATAAATTGAAATTGAAATGGAAAAAAAAAAAACTTCAAAATTTGTCCAATTTATCTTTCTAAGCATCGGTCTATGACACTTTTTTGTGCATCACACGATAGACACGTCCAACTGATTCTGCTTTGTTGTTATAACTCAGTAAGGGTTGCAGCTATCGATTATTTAAGTAATCGATTAATCTGTTGATTAGTTAGCTGGAATAATTGGATTACGAACATTTTTATTCTGCGTTGCGAATACATTTTAGGAGGTGTAAAACAAAGAAACAAGTGTTTATGCCTGCAGTAACATTTATTTTGGCCTGCTAAGATTGCACTTTCAAAAGAGCATGAAATACAAATACAAAATAAAATTCCTGAGTGTTTTTTCAAACCATAGAGAATTGCACTTTAATTTTACAAGAGCAATAAATGCTTTTAAAATTAAATCAAGATACCTGAGCTTAACCTCAAAGGGCATAAAAATAAATAAATGAGGATCTAAATACAACAAAGGAACAATTGGCTTATTTGCATAGCAAAAGTTCGCTAGCTTAAAATGTTATAAAATGGTTTTAACAAATTGTTAAAACACATATTCCCACATTAAAAAAACTGCTAAATATACCTCTAAACTAAATTATGAATGCATAAACAATCATATTAGCTCAAACAAAAACTTGCAAACTTATGTTGGTCTTAACAGGGAGCAGCTGGTTTGATGAGTTATGTCATATCCACTGTTGCTGTTGATTCGAAGCGTTTTTCTAATTAAATTACTCGAGTTAATCGATTAATCGTTGCAGCACAAAGCTCATTTCAAAGACTGGACTCTACTTCAAATTAAAATGGCTGATTTACTGTTTAACTACTGTAATTTTCAGACTATAAACCGCCACGTTTTTCCTTCATTTTGAATCCTGCAGTTTATTGTCCAGTGCGGCTTATTTGTTGATTTATTTGGCTTAATAGTTAACACTTTATTTGACAGCAGTGTCATATGAACGTCATCAGAACGTCATAATTATGACATGACACTATCATGGGCATTACTGAATGCTTATGTAATTAAGTGTCATCCGTAACTCCATTTATGTCCAGCTCGGATCTTTTACATCCATTCAAAAGTTGGATCATTTGTCGGATAACACTAAATGACATTTGTTATAAGCATTCATTAATGCTGGTGACAGTTTTATGTCATAATTATGATTGTCTAATGACAGTCTAATGGCACCACTGTCAAATAAAGTGTTACCAAATACCATAACTAGCAACTAATGAAACAATTGGAACAGTAACTGAAGAAATATTTAGCACAGAACATGAATTTTGATCGTTATTATCTGAAGCCATGCAATGCATGTTAGGAGGCATGTTGGACAACAACAGTGTTGACAGCAGGTGGCAGCAGAGGTTGACTGGCCCCCAAGGGAGCAGTGATGGCCAAATGAAGCTTCTTGAAGCAATGATGGTGGTTCATTTTTCACTTATGACAGCCGTATGATGCCGCTGTCAAATAAAGTGTTACCAGTTAATATCTTTTGGTGTAAATATCCTATAATACTATGAGGACAGCTGCGGCTTATAGTCCCGTGCGGCTTATCTATGAACAAATGCCGTTTTTGTGCCAAATTTGATGGATGGCTGCTTATAGTCAGGTGCGCCTTATACTGCTAAAATTACGGTAATTTGCTATTATCAGTAGCAGTAACGAGTTTATTCCTGGAATGAATCTTTGAGGCTTTTTCGTGCATCTTTTTAGTACAGAAAATGTTCCGTTCACTCCGAGGGCGTGTAACTTGGTTCATGTTAGAGATCTCTAAAATGCATATCACGAGGATGTACTAGTCCTTCTCGCAAAATTAGCATATTGTGATAAAGCTTATTATTTACTTCATTACACTCAACCGAAGTAGTTCAAGTCATCTATTTTTTAATATTGATGATTTTGGCAAAAAAGTCCAGAAAAAACAAAAATCCCTATCTCAAAAAATTAGCATATCATGAAAAGGTACTCCAAAGAAGCTACTAACCTAATCATCTGGATCAACGAATTAACTCAAAACCCCTGCGAAAGATTCCTGAGGCTTTTAAAAACTCCCAGCCTGGTTCATTACTCAAAACCGCAATCATGGGCAAGACTGTCGACCTGACTGCTGTCCAGAAGGCTATCTTTGACACCCTCAAGCAAGAGGCTAAGACACAGAAAGAAATTTCTGAGTGAATAGGCTGTTCCCAGAATGCTGTATCACGGCACCGCAGTGGGAAGGAAAAAGTGTGGCAGGAAACACTGCACAACCAGAAGAGGTGACCGCACCCTGAGAAAGATTGTGGAGAAGGGCCAATTCCAGACCTTGGGGGACTTGCGGAAACAGTGGACTGAGTCTGGAGTAGAAAAATCCAGAGCCACTGTGCACAGGCGTGTGCTAGAAATGGGCTACAGGTGCCGGGTCAAGCCACTTTTGAACCTGAACCATCGCCAGAAGCGCCTGACCTGGGCTACAGAGAAGCAGCAGTGGACTTTTGCACCGTGGTCCAAAGTACTTTTTTCAGATGAAAGCAAATTTTGAATGTCATTCGGAAATCAAGGTGCCAGATTTTGTAGGAAGACTGGGGAGAAGGAAATGCCAAAATGCCTGAAGTCCAGTGTCAAGAACCCACAGTCAGTGATGGTCTGGGTTGCCATTTCAGCTGCTGGTGTTGGTCTACTGTGTTTTATCAAGGGCAGGGTCAATGCAGCTAGCTATCAGGAGATTTTGGATTCCATCTGCTGAAAGGCTTTATTGAGAGGAAGATTTCATTTTTCAGCACGACCTGACACCTGCTCAGAGTGCCAAAACCACTGGTAAATGGTTTGCTGACCATGGCATTACTGTGCTCAATTGGCCTGACAACTCTCCTGACCTGAACCCCATAGAGAATCTGTGGGATTTTGTGAAGAGGAAGTAGAGAGACACCAGATCGGACACTGTGGATGAGCTTAAGGCTGAAGAAGCCTTAAAGCATCCAGGCCCTCCATAACACCTCAGCAGACTGCCTCCATGCCACGCCGCATTGAAGCTGTCATTTCTGCAAAAGGATTCCCGACCAAGTTTTGAGTGCATAGCTGATATAATTAATTGAAGGTAGACTCTTTTTGTATAAAAAAAACACTTTTTTGTATTGGTTGGATGAAGTATGCTAATTTTTTGAGATAGGGATTTTTGGTTTTTCTGGACTTTTTTGCCAAAATCATCAATATTAAAACAATAAAAGGCTTGAACTACTTCAGTTGTGTGTAATGAATCTAAATTATATGAAAGTCTAATGTTTATCAGTTCATTACAAAAAATAATTAACTTTATCACAATATGCAAATTTTCTAGAAGGACTAGTATATGAGCAAAAGCGGGGGGGGGGGGGGGGGGGAGTGCTGCATTCTATTTGGTAAAAAAAAAAAAGGAACTTTTGAGGAATAAAGAGGGCTATGGGATAAAAACAGATGTACTTCACTTTATCTGCAATTCTCAGTGCAATTAAATCTGCGCCATGAAGAAAAACAACAACACAATGTTTATTCCTGTACCCCGCAGCTACCCATAGCAATCCGGATCCTCGATAGTACTCAGTACCTGGAGGATCAGCAACATCTGTGCGTGGAAGCAGGCTGACTTTGTGGCGGAGGGCCCGGCAGATGGTGACACTGCAGCAGCACTTCTCCAGGTAAAACCTCCTCTGATACAGCTGGTCAAATTGAACCATTTTAAAGTGAAACAAGTGAAGCCCCACACATTAGTTTTACTGATTAATACAAAATTGGTTGGCGATGTCCATCAAAGGAGGAGGCATGAAAAAGACTCAGGAACTATTGCATGAAATTCAGAAGTACAGCAGGTAGGAAGTCATAAGTTGAGTTCAAAAGGGGGAGACAAAATTCGCTCTGTTATTATCGGACTCTTTCGAGTCCGAAAGGGGGATTGAAGTCAGTATACTTCTCGCCTATGCAATCTTCTGGTATGCTTGCAAGCATGACCAGTTATTTTTCACAGAAAATCACTGACAGTTAGTTTTGCCTCGGATAATCATGGACTTTTACTGCCAACCAGCAAGGCTCATGACCTATTTTACAAGATGAGTTAATCACCAAACAGACACACCTCCTTTTAAGTACAGCATATAAGCAAAACCGAGCTCTCTGTTGTGTGCATTTCTCTACACAGCTTTTGTTCTGTCATTGAATGCACAAAGAAATTTCTGAAATCAAAACTGCGCAGTAATGATCTCTTGCCTCCAGTCTTTTACTTTGCAATCCAGTCTAGCCGCCTCACCTGAATTGAAAACGAACAAGCAGAGGACCTGAAAGACTGCCTCCAAAAGAACTAACTAATTTTCAAGAAAAATGCACTTCTATGAGTTGTTTTACCACGCCATACTTTTTAGTTTTACTAGAGTAGATGTGTGAAGAAGAAATGCTACTCTTACTTTGCTATTTTGAGCTACAATAGAGTCATTTCGTTGTTCTTCTTTATTCTATGTGTTAGATCTGAGCTGAATACATCATTCATTCATTCGTTCTTCTTCCGAGCTTTTTATTCTCACATTTTTTTTTTTTTAAATGTGACGTTGTAAGCAGTTACTCTTTACTTGAGTATTCCTTATACCAAATACGGTTTTACTTGTACTTGAGTATTTTTTTGGTGGGGGATGTCTATATTTACTTTTACTTGAGTAATTATATTTTGAAGTAATGCTACAGTGGTATGAAAAAGTATCTGAACCTTTTGGAATTCCTCACATTTCTGTATATAATTACCATCAAATGTGATTGATCTTCATCACAATCAACACAGATGAAAAAACAGTGTCTGCTTTAACTAAAACCACCCAACCATTTATAGGTTTTAATATTTTAATGACGGTAGTAGGCAAACAATGACAGCAGAGGGAAAATAAGTAAGTGAACTTACTTATTTTCCCTCTACTGTCATTGTCATTGAGATATTGGACTATGCCAGTAATTTCTGTAAGTCTTTAGCAGACACTCTAGGGTTCTTTTTTACCTCTCTGAGTATTCTGCGCTGAACTCTTGGCATCATCTTCGGTGGACGGCCACTGCTTGAGGAGAACCAAAAGTGCCAAACTCTCTCCATTTGTAGACAACTTCTCTGACTGTCGATTGATGAACATCCAGACTTTTAGAGATGGTCTTGTATCATTTCATAGCTTTATATGAATCAACAATCCCAAATCGCAGGTATTCAGACAGCTCTTTTGACTGAGCCATGATGCACATCAGACAATGCTTCTCATCAAGACATTTCTTACCAGGCGTGTGTTTTATAGTGGGCAGGGCAGCTTTAAACCACTCATCAGTGAGCGGCCACACATCTGACTTAAAATGTTTGGTAAAAATTGGTTCCAATTGCTCTTTAAGTCTCCTTAAGCAGAGGGTTGACTTACTTATTTTTCTCCGCTCTGTGATTGTTTGCATGCTATCCTCATTAAAATATGAAAACCTATAGATGTTTGGGTGGTTTTAGTCAAAGCAGACTGTATTTTCATCTGTGTGATTTTGAGAAAGATCAGATAACATTTCATGGTGAGTTTATGCAGAAATGTGAGAAATTCCAAAAGGTTCAGGTACTTTTTCATACCACTGTACTCTTCCTTTAGTACAATTTTTGGCGACTCTACCCAACTCTAATGAAATTGAACAAAAAGTCAGCCATTTTGGTTAGAAGCACAACTATTTTGGGCAAATTTCAGACACAAACCTTTGTTAGGGTTCAAAAAAACAAAAAACAAAAACATGTCAGCCCCAATACCATTTCCCCCCCCAAACATGAAATTGGGTAGCTGTGTCCATTGTTACTAAACACACCAAAAAGTCTCAAGGACTTGTGCTTGAAATTGAAATGGGCCATTTCAGTTTGAAGAAGACAATTTGGGAAGTTTCAGGCCACATACTTGATCAGAAAGTCAATTTTAGCCATACATTCATTGCTGTACCTGAAATTGGGTGGACTCTTCTATTTAAATGAGATGCATGAAATTTTTTCAAGGAGCCTTGGTAAAATTGAGCAGACATTTTCATTTGAAGCCAGACATTTGGAGCAAATTGAAGGTAAATTTGCCCAAATGAGACCCAATCAAAGAAATTGGAGTGCTACTAAATTGCGAAACCATCTCGCCCTGTGTAATATGTCAAGAATTTGCCAAAAACTAGGTCGCGAGGGCACCTTTGCGGCCGCCTGCAACTTTATTCCGTTTTGGTCTCATTCTTCAAATGTAAATTTGCTTCTAAAAATACATAGCAGCATATTCTGTCATCTATTTGAAGTGGAACCGTCCTTTCAAAGAACTGATCACACAACTCCAACTATAAGTCTTTTCAAGAGACCGATTTAATACAGAAAAATAAATAAAAAAGTAAGGGAACTCAATGACATTGTAGTCATCAGACCGTCATAAATCACAAAGATTATCTCGGATGACGATGAACATTTGATAGCAATATTATACAAGGCAATAGAGCTGTTTTAATGACAAATGTCATTTGATGTAGTTGTATTAAAACTGGGCACCATACACTGATTTATCACTCTGTGTGAAGATAATGCCCCCTACAAAAAAGTCATAATGAGAAAGTCCAGCACAAATCCAGATGTATTTGAAATGCACCGTAGGTACTGTAATAATGTCATGCAATATGAACTTGTTAAACTTCTGCAGTGACTTTGACTGCGATATTGATTTCCTGTCAGCGTCATGAAGAGGAATAATAAGCAAGCAGGCCAGCTCTTGGGTCGTGAACAGGTCACTCGGATGAACTCTTGACGATTTCTGCATATGCTCAGCCAGGTGTGAGATGAGCTCCGAGATGATCTGTGGAATAATATATGAAGAAGGTATTTCAGTCGCTGACCCTACACGTCGGAAATTGGCCAATTGGTAGAGTTGCAAAAGGGAGAATTAGTTTTCCACTTCAAAAAGAAAAGCGTGGCACGACATGTTTACTGATTATGCCATTCAATTCTGGGCTTGGTTTTATTATACGTGGAGCTTCTCATTAGTCTTGTTGTGTTTAAAAACATGCTTGCCCCTCAGGACTACGGAAATCGTGCTGGTGATGCTCTGGAGTATCCTGCAGTGCCACATGTTTTTTTTTTTATTAACAGAGAAAGTGCAGTGATAAAACATTTCAAAACAAAATATCAAAGGCTTAGTAATCTTCCCAAAGAAATTAGTTCCTGTATTCGTGTTTGTCCGACGACACGATGGCAAAATAATCAGCAGCGTTATGCATCTAATTAAAGACGATGATGAATCAAACCAAATCGCTGAGGAATTTGTCAATAAGAAACGAAGGAAATGTACCTGAGAATTCCGCGTTAAATCAAAATGGCTGACGTCCTTTGCGATTATGTAAGATTTTTCATCAATATCATCTTGATAAACATGTTATTTGCATTTCATTTCACAAACTTGTTTTTGGGTATATCACCAAAATTCACCTCACCTTCTGATAGTATGAAAACGACAACATTTTGGGGGGGGATATTTACCATTAATTATTAAGGTTGTTCCAATCATGTTTTTTTGCTCCCGATCTTCCCGATCGTTTTAGGTTGAGTATCTGCCGATCCCGATATTTCCCGATCCGATTGCTTTTTTTTGCTCCCGATTCAATTCCAATCATTCCCGATAATTTTTCCCGATCATATACATTTTGGGAATGCATTAGGAAAAAAATGAATAAAACTCGGACTAATATATACATTCAACATACAGTACATAAGTACTGTATTTGTTTATTATGACAAGAAATCCTCAAAATGGCATTTACATTATTAACATTCTTTCTGTGAGAGGGATCCAAGGATAGAAAGACTTGTGACTTTGGATATTGTGACTAAATATTGCCATCTAGTGTATTTGTTGAGCTTTCAGTAAATGATACTGCGGCCATTCCAAATGCATGATGGGAAGTGGAACCATGACTGTACGTAGTGCTACCAATTGATATATCTTCTCTGTGTTGGGATATAACATAAGGTGTTAAGAAAAAGATCAATTGCTACATTGCTTCCCCACATTGCTTCCCATGATATTTCTAATCATAGGGTGAGGGATTGCAAGGCTTTAGCCAATTTAAAAAAGGCTCCAAAGGCTGCCAAAATTCACTCTACTCATTTTGCGCTGCCTTTTATCTCTCTACATAGGTAAAACGGCGTCATTACAGATTGAGCGCGACAATGAGTGAAAGGGTCCTGCAGCGCATGCATTAATTGCGTTAAATATTTTAACGTGACACATTTTTTAAAAAATTAATTGCCGCCGTTATCGGGATAAATTTGATATTCCTACCTTAAGCCTAAACTAAAGACTCTGAATGAGTGCAACATATTATGTCTGTGATGTTAAATACAATTAGAAAACGATTTAATTGAAATATATATATATTAAAAAAAGGCATGGCCGATATTTTTTTGCCGATTCCGATACTTTGAAAATGACGTGATCGGACCCGACAGGACATCTCTATTAATTATCTCTAGCAGTGTAGACCAGTGGTTCCCAACCAACAGGCCGCGGACTGTTACCGGTCCGAGGCGCATTTGCTACCGGGCCGCAGAGAAATAAATAATTTATTAACGACTGCAATCTGCCCTGTGGCTCTTGACCAGTGTTGTCACAGATTACTTAAAAAAGTAATTTAATGACTGATTACTGATTACACCTCAAAAAAGTAATCTAGTTACTTTACCGATTACTTTATTATCAAAGTAACTAGTAAAGTAATCAGTTACTTTTCACCAATTTTTCTCCTTTTGGTGCCTCAACATAAAAATGACAACAAAAAAATGTCATCGCATGTAATTGAATTTTTCACATAAGGCTTAATCTTTGAGATAGTGGGGGTTTAATTAGTCGATGGAGTTGATTTCAACCACCATTATTGACTTGCGCTAGCTTAGCCACCCCGGAGCCCTGAAACTAACAAATAACTGACAAACTGCACGGAATTTGTTCAAATCAACTCCAACGACTAAATAAACCCCGCTAACTCCAAGATAAAGCCTAATGTCAAAAATGCTGAACTTCCCTTTTAAAATAAAGACCTAGCTGTTAAAATATTGTCTATAAAAGTTGTACAGCAATAAAACAAAAAACAAAAATTAATGAAATGAACAAGAATCCTACAACATATTTCATAATGGATCAAAATCATTTTTCGAGCAGATCATGTTACTAGCACCTAAGACACTAGCTTTTGCTTTGCTAAGCCAAAACTACACCTGTGGAGGCAAGATGGGTATTTAGAATTTCTATAAACGTAAGCTTTCAAACGCAACCAACAACTGAGCTTGAACAGTTTTATATATATGTATATATAGAGTATTGGCCAAAAGTTTGGCGACAACTCAAAGGTGGATACTTTGAAGAATGTAGAATATAACTGGACAGAAATGTGAAGTAATGGCTGTATATCCAGTGAGCAAAGGCATCCATTTGCGGTATATATCCTGCCTTTCACTGTTAGCCTCGCTGCCTCGTCAGAATGCTATGTTGTTGACCACCGTGGCTGACAGCCTCAAACAGCATCGTAATACATGTGACCCTCTTTTTTTCCCCCGATGAGAAATGCTCTTCGTACATGACTACGGTATTCTTCATTCTACATACAGTACATTACGAGGTAAAAACAAAATAGTAACGCACAGGTGCTAGGGAAACTAACTTTAATCGGATTACTGGCTTGGAAAAATGAACGCGTTAGATTATTCGTTACTGAAGAAAGTAATCAGACACTGCGACAACACTGCTCTTGACATGTCAATATCTCTGTCTACTCCTTAGACCAGAGGTCACGAAACCGCGGACCTCGGTCCGGTTCCGGACCCCCAAGCCGTCTGGACCGGATCTCAAGCTGTCCGGACTAATACTCGTTGCAATAACAATCATTTTTTTCTGCGGGTTTGCAGAGTGGAGGTGGGCAACAAACAAAAACCTTAGCGGTGACGCGTGTGAGCCAGCCAATGGGAGTGAAGCATTTGAAAGTTAGTTTTAGAACAGCATGTCTCACACTCACTTTCCAGACTCCACGGAGTGACAGCCAAAAACTGAGCCGAAATTAAGTTGGAGGAAGAGGCGAAAAGGTACGGCAAACGGTGTGGTCAAAACTACACAAGATTGATGCAGAAAACAGAGTGTTTAAGGAGGAGTAGACCAACACATTTTTGTTCATTTTACCTGGCGGCACCACAAGACCGCTATGCCTCATCTGTTCAGAGACGGTGTTCTGCCAAATTTGCTACATCGGCGAAACGTCCTACATTAGTCGAATTTGACACCCAAAGTACTACCGTGCGCGCTAAACTTGTTTTGTTTGGATGCATACAGGCAGAACGTACTAAAAATGCCTTAAGAAAATACTTAAATGCAGTTATACCCAATAAGGACGGTTTAAATATGCTACGTGACTCATGTGGTCAACTGCTTCAAAGCTAATTAAAAAAAACCACAATTGTTAAAAGGTTACATGCAAAAAGTATTTTTGAGGCAATGAAAAGGTTCGAAAAAACTAAATAAAAACAAAAATAGTGAGTACTCGCCGCTTTTGACCGATGTGTGCATGCAATCGGATGCTTGCGCAAGTGCCGAGCGTTGTGTAGACGTTTCGCCGCGTAGTAAGGAATGGCCGAACAACGGTAGCGCTTGTAAAAAGCAGCAATTTGAAAAGGCACTATGAGACGAAGCACGCAGCTTTTTCGCAGTTTCCCTATGAATTCTGCCGTTCGTTCTCAAAAAATAGCGGAATTAAGGGCTCGAAATGATCGCTTTATTATTTATTATAAATTAATTATGATTAAATATTATTTATTAAATATTATTTATTACTTACTATATATTTATTTGTTGTATTTTATTTACATTTTTGAATGTTGTAATTATCAGCATGGCCACGTCAAGACACGTTTGTATTTTTTGGAGAAAAAAAAAAAAAGCATTAAAAATATTTCCGGACCCGAGATTATTGTAATTTTTAAATTTCGGATCCAGAGGATTTTTAATTCATGACCCCTGCCGTAGACTAATCCAAGTAAAGATTTGTATAAGTGGCCATCTAGTGGTTGGCTGCAATTACTAGGGTGTTTGCACACCTATACTAGCCCAGCGCCAGTCAATATAAACAGTAACTTTAGCTGCTGTTGGTGGTGTGTTACGGGCGGCGACATCTTTTTTATGGAGAAAAGGCCACCAGCTGAGCCAGAAAAGGAGCCTACAACTAAGTCAATTCTGCATAATATGTGGCTAAAAGCTAGCAAGCAAGGCAACAAAAGCAATGCACTGAGAGCATCATACCTCATGGCGAACTGTATTGCACGATTGGAGAAGAACTCATTATGCTTGCGAGTCGCAAACAGGGATATTTGCTGACACATTTTAGGAGAGGTCGCTGTTAAAATAAAAGATGAATCAATGTATAATGAGTGACATTTTCCCTGCACTTAATATTCGTTTTTAGCTTTGACATGTTATTTTATATTTACTGTCATTTTCTGCCACACTTTGCCGGTCCGTGAAAAAAAGGCCCACATTACACCGGTCCATGGTTCAAAAAAGGATGGCGACCACTGGTGTAGACAACTACATTTAGTACCAGTTGGACAAAATGTCTTGAACAAGTTCATGTTTGGAGTAAAACAATGGAATTGATGCCATGATGGCATATTTTCCTTGTACATTTGCCCAGTTTAATTCTGTCAACTCAATTTAAAATATGCTAAGATTATTCTGGAAAAAATTAACAACAAAAAGTAAAGTTACTACAGTGTTTTAAAATGTTATCGGATAATATCAAATTGGTCTAAGAAAACTAGAAAAGTAATAAAATACAAAAATCTGTGCAAAAGCCCAGCAAAATCCATCTTGGGAATTGGCATTTTATTGGCATGTCTTATGATTGCCTGCCTGTATTTGTAATGCTTACGTCGCCTCCTAGTGGCTCTTAGGGGTAACTACTGTAACAGAGACTTAATTGTGAATGATTGCTTTTGTTTAATTCTGAGCATTCCAATTCATATTATTACTATCATCATCATCATTTCTATTTATTTACTATAACTTCAGTTGAAGTTATTCTCGGAATGTTTATTTTATTATTATTTATAGTTGTTACATTTATCATTATTAAAGCAACCAGTGGGTCATCACAATACAATTAGCAATAACATGTTAAGTGCACAACCGCATATATCGGTATCCGATTTTTTTGAGTTGGACAATATCGGGATTTCGGTTAAAAAGTCCTCTAAAATTATGTGTTTGTTGTGGAAGGAGACAAAGAAGTTGAATTTCTTGTCCAATTTAGCTTCACTTATCTGTCTGATACTGTGTATATTTCAAATTTGGTATCAATCAGACAAAGTTTTGCACGGGTTTGTCTTTGAAGGACTACTTGATATAAACTGACGGTGCGATTGCTTATTCAAACCAGTTTGACAGAGTTTCTGTGCATTTAACAGCATGACTTTTTGAAGCTTTTTTGTGACACCTGCCAAATTTCATATTGCCAAGTTTTTACTGACCTACATGTACTTTTAACAAAAAAAGTTCCCTTTTATGTCACAACAACAACAACTCACTGATAACGCAGCCTTGGGAGCGATATGAATTTTGAGTAGCTGTATTACTTTAACACTTCTGGAGATCACTGGGTGTCAAACTAGCAAATTTTCATTCACTTGAAAGCCACTTTAGCCCTCAGCCAGGCAGACACAATCTTTTACGAATGTTTTATAAGGCTGTGGTTGAGTGGCTCTTTACATGGGGACTTTAATTTGTTTGGAAATAACCTGTGGTTTTATTTGTTCTTTTGCATCTCAGGCATTCTAAAAGGAAAAGTGACATCCAAATAGGAGTTTTTCCACGTCTGTCACCTCTTTAGCAAGTAAAATGCATTCTCTATAGGGTTTAAGTCTGAATACTTTAGTAGGGCAGTGTAACACCTTCAGCTTCTCATGGCTGATTATTTTGTCCCCAAACAAAACACTTTCATGCCTCATCTCCATTCTAGTGTGAGAACATAGTAATGGCTTGTCCCTTATTACCCTCAAGTATTCGTTGCGTAATAAACCCAAATCTGAACAAGTGAAATCACATGACTTGAGAATGTTTGACACCCTAGGGTTGCAGCCCCATAAAAAAGTATATTATTAGGCCTTCCCGTTCCAATATTTATAAATGGCAGTGTATATCTTCCGGTCATGTCAAGGACAGCTAACCCAATCATCATAATTTTACACACGCTCAAACGGTGCAATGATGTGTGAATTTGTTCTCCCTAAGTGAATTATCCCTTCTTCCCATCAATGTATTTATCGGTCCTCTGTTAGGAGTCCCTGAACTCAATGATTAGACCCGTAACCCTTGTCATTTTTGTGCCATTGCTGCCGTAAACTAATAGTGTAGGCAAAATCACATGGACATATACACTCAAAAATTGGGGTGTTGAACTGACATAAAAAAATTATGGAAAGAATTTGCAACTGTTAATATTGCTTTCCTTCAGCATTTAGCAAATGTGTCCTTTTAACATAAAGCACAAATGTCTAGCTAACATTAGGCACTCATGTAGCGCGAAGATAACGGACTCTTGTTGAATATAAATACAAAATACATGTTGAACCGACATTAAAGAAATACATAATTTGCACCTGATTAAATTGCTTTCCTTCAGTATTTAGCAATTGTGTTCTTTTAACATAAAGCACACATGTTGAGCCAACATAAAGCACACACGTTGAGCCAACATAAAGCACACATGTTGAGCCAACATAAGGCACAACTAGGGCTGTCAAATTTATCGCGTTCACGGGCGGTAATTATTTTTTTAAATTACCGTAATTTCCCGAATATAAGGCGCACCCGTGTATAATGCGCACCCCAAATTTACTTGTAAAATCTAGGGGAAATTATTGTACCCGTTTATAACGCGCACCCTAATTTTAGAAGAAAACAGAGCTTGTGTACAGATACAGAGATGTCATTTAACTGACTGGTGAAACACAGCACAAGCATAGCACATTGGTAGTTCAAAACATTACCGTAAACTGACAATATTTACGGTAATAATATGATTTGACAACTTCTCCAACTTACCAGAATCTAAGAGAAAACAAAACAGATGTGACTTTTCTTTTAAAGGCTGCTGTATAACTTGCTCGTTTCCTCATGATGAATAAATGTTTCTTCCATGGATTGATACGGTAAAATGAAAGTGAGAACGTAAATCGGAAATCCGTGCGAGCTCATAGCTGTCAACACGTCAGTAACAAAAGGAACTATTGTTATTTGGGTTTGAGTTTCCCGAGGGACCGATATAGTTGACGGACACAGGAAGTGTGTGTCCTTACATTTGTTATGGTCCGAATTGCGGAGCTGCAATAAACGTCGACTCAAATGAGTTCAAGAAACTAAATTCTGTGCTTTATGAAGAGTGAAAAAAGCAGAATTTATCACAGACGAAATCATTCGGCCGATTAGAGTGAAGTATTACCGAAACAAAACGGTGACGTCACGTACCGTAATGGTCGGCAACGGGTCGCCGCATACGTTTCTTCAACACAACGTGGCCGTGTCAATGAAAAAAAATCGGTTTATATATATATATATATGTAATACATATATATTTCTGTCTCCATCCATGTACCCGTTTATAATGCGCACCATGAGTTTACAAGTTGATTATGGGGGAAAAAAGTGAGAGTTATATTCGGGAAATTACGGTAATCACTTTAAAATATTTAACCCATGCACGGAACGACCCACTCACGCATTGCCGCAAACAGACTACAATCGCGCCCTTCTACGCATATACAGAGCCAAGAGGCAGTGACAAGTAGAGATGTCCGATCACGTCATTTTCAAAGTATCGGAATTGGCAAAAAAATATCGGCCATGCCTTTTTTTAATACATACATGTTTTATATCATATTTAAATTATTATTTAAATTATGTATACTTTTTTTAATTAAATCGTTTTCTAATTGTATTTAACGTTACAGACATAATACTGTATGTTACACTCATCCAGAGTCTTTAGTTTAGGCCTAACGTAGGGTTATCAAAAATATCCCAATAATGGCGGCAATTAATTTATTAAAAAATGTGTCACGTTAAAATATTTACCGCTATTAATATATACGCTGCACAACCCTTTCACTCATTGACGCGCTCAATCTGTTATGACACTGCTTTACCTATATAGAGAAATAAATGGCAGCGAAAAATTAGTAGAGTGAGTTTTGACATCCTTTAACATTGTTCTTCAATTGGATAAAACATTGCAAACCATCTCCCTATAATTGGAAATATCATGGGAAGCTATGTGGGGAAGCAAGGTAGCAATAGATCTTTGTCTTAACTCCTTATTTCCCAAAGCAGAGAAGATATATCCCTTGGTAGCACGACGCACAGTCATGGTTTTACTTCCCATCATGGTTCCACTTCCCATCATGCATTGGGGCATGTTGCGGTATCATTTACTGAAAGCTCAACAAATACACAAGATGGCAATATTTAGTATACAATATACAAACTCACATTTATCCTTTAAGAATCTATCCGTGGATCCTTTTCACAGAAAGAATGTTAATAATGTTAATGCCATCTTGTGGATTTATTGTTATAATAAACAAATACAGTACTTATGTACAGTATGTTGAATGTATATATACTTCTTGTCTTATCTTTCCATTCCAATAATAATTTACAGAAAAATGTGGCATATTTTAAAGATGGTTTGAATTGCGATTAATTACGATGAATTCATTTCTAAGCTGTGATTAACTGGGTTAAAAATTTCAATCGTTTGACGGCCGTAATTTTAACGTAAATGGGCGTCAATGGCATCAATTTATATATGCCTCAATGGAATCCAGTACATTGTCATCAATAGTAGCGACATTCATGATTGTCAATGGCATGGACGTACATAGCTGTCAGTGGTATTGACTTACTTAGGCGCCACGTCAATGTCAATGGGCTGTAATGGTAAGTGGTCAAAAATCACAACCACCTATGTTTTCCTGTCACTGAAGATGAAGGGAAATGTTTGCCATTAAAAATGAATGGAATTCCGGTCATTTTGATATTTAAACGGTGCCGGTCGGTCAAACGGTTTGGAGTCTCCAGTGTGCCGAAAAAATGTGGATAATAAGATTGTGAAAGAAAGAAAGAAAAATAAAGTTGAGGAATTTTACTACCTGGGCCTGTGCCTTGCAAAGCCCCATCTAATTAAAAAAATAATAATACTTTTCACAAACAAAATAATTAAATGGTGACGGTTATTGGGCCGGCCGGCTCTACCAATGAGGTGTCACTTATTTTTTCAGGGAGTTGGCAACCCTACTTTTAAATTTCGCGAGAAATGACAAGACTATTGCAATTGGTTGGAAAGGCACGCTAACATTATGTTGCATCAACATGATCTAATATAGCTACTCATTCATTGTTCATGTTTATGTATGGACTGCATGATTCAATCATGCTCACCTTGGAAACACGATGTGTTCTAGCTGAAAATGCACATTGTCTTTTAGTAAACTTTACAACCTACCGGAGTATTTTTTTTTTTTTTTTTTTGTACTTTTGAGTGGTTTCCTTCATTTTCTCTCAAAATGTAGGATGGAGGAGACTGTGAGGACGCTACTGCAGAACCAGGATTCATTGGAGGGCCCAAAGGTAGACCCACTGGACCTCATGAAAGCATACAAGGTACGGAATAGGAGTGGGAACCTCTTGGTACCTCACGATACGATTTGCGATACAAAGCTCACGATAACGATGGTCTGATAATATGGCGATACAACGATTATTGACACATTGGTCAGGAAATCATTCTAGGAAATAACTAATAAACAGAAAAACAAGCTTCTGTTGTGTATTGGAATGAGTTTGTCACTTGTAGACGTCCAATCCATTTGAACTGGGAGGGTGGCAGCGAATGAACATTCGTTCATTCGCTGCCATCCCTCCCACTTCAAACGGATTGAACGTCTATGGCTGGTAGTGGCAGCCAATGCAAGGCAGTGATGTCATTTTGGGTCATTTAAGGTCGTTTTCATGTTGATTTTCAGTTACTTCATTTTGATTTTGGGGTATTTTATGGGTCTCTTCCTGTTTATTTTGAGTTACAGAACAGGAGGTGACCTGGGAATGGCCCAAATGAATAGGCAGTGACTCAAACTCAACAGAAAATGACCTGTATATGCCCTAAAATAAACAGCAAGTGACCTGTAAATGCCCTGAAAATCAGACAGAATGACTGTGAAGGCTCTGGTTTCGAATGAACAAACGTTCCCAGTAGGGTTGTTCCGATCATGTTTTTTTGCTCCCGATCCGATTCCGATCGTTTTAGTTTGAGTATCTGCCGATCCCGATATTTTCCGATCCGATTGCTTTTTTTTTTGCTCCCGATTCAATTCCAATCATTCCCGATAATTTTTCCCGATCATATACATTTTGGCAATGCATTAAGAAAAAAATGAATAAAACTCGGACGAATATATACATTCAACATACAGTACATAAGTACTGTATTTGTTTATTATGACAACAAATCCTCAAGATGGCATTTACATTATTAACATTCTTTCTGTGAGAGGGATCCACGGATAGAGAGACTTGTAATTCTTAAAGGATAAATGTGACTTTGTATATTGTGACTAAATATTGCCATCTAGTGTATTTGCTGAGCTTTCAGTAAAGGATACTGCAGCCATTTAACTTCTGCCCAAATGCATGATGGGAAGTGCAACCATGACTGTGCGTAGGGGCACCAATTGATATATCTTCTCTGCGTTGGGAAAGAACATAGGGTGTTAAGAAAATGATCAACTACTACCTTTCTTCCCCACATTGCTTCCCACTTTATTTTTAATTGTTGAGAGAAGTATTGTAAGGCTTTAGCCATATAAAAAAATGGCTCCAAATGCTGTCAAAATTCTCTCTACTCATTTAACGTTGCCTTTTAGCTCTATGTATAAGTAAAACAGAGCCATTATAGATTGAACGCGACAATGCATGAGTGGGTAGTGCAGCGCATGCGTCAATTGCGTTAAATATTTTAATGTTATTACCCTCGTTAACGCGATAAATTTGATAGCCCTACTTTAGGCCAAAACCAAAGACTCTGGATGAGTGTAAGACATTTTGTCTGTAACGTTAAATACAATTAGAAAACGATTTCATTAAAAAAAATATATATATATATATATATATTAAAATGTCTGATATTTTTTTTGTCGATTCCGATACTTTGAAAATGACGTGATCGGACCCAATCAATCGGAATGCCGATCGATCGGGACATCTTTAGTTCCCAGTCTATATGAATTGGACGTCGAGCACCGTCAATGCAGCCTTAGAGTAAACTGAGATACTATTATGATGGAAGATTTCGGTAGCAACTTGTTTGTTCATTTTTATTTTTATTTTAGACATTGACACCTTTTTAAAACGATATCTCGATTCTTGCAGGAGCATATCGATAACCTTATGGGATACAAAGCATCACGATATATCACCATTTCGATATTTTGTCACACCCCTTGTACGGAAGATGATAAACTTCATATTCTAGTCATGTTGGTAAGTCAAAGAATCCTTGGAAAATCTTAGTGATTATTTGTGGTGTTCTCCCTGCATTCCAGGACAAACTTTTGGAGGAAATGTGGAAGCAGCAGGACAGTCTGGAGGGTCCGGCTCCTCCAGAAATGGAGACGTCAGAATCACTTGAGGCCGGCGGTGGTACAGATGAAAACAACAGCAATTCGCTGCTTGTACGACTCAGAGCACTTGAGGTAAGGGGCAGAATTGTATTGTTCGCACTGTTTTGAGTCTGTTCATCAAGACTTGAGGGAAATTTTTAGCCTCACTTCAGCAGCTGCCTTAGTTCTACTCCCTAATTAAATCTAAAACACAGCCTAAAATGCCAATCACTCATTTAACAAGACAATAGGATGCAGCAGTCGACATTCTTTAGTGTTTCAAGTAAACACAAAACACTTCATTTTGGGCTCCAACTCCTAACTTGGACACGTCTGACCTTTTCTGTACTCCGATTGCAAGGCTTTGAGTTGACGTGACCTTTTTATGCTTTCTGCCAACATTCCTTCCAAAGAATTTTGCCTTCCAAAACATTTTTTAGCAATGATGATCAACAGAGGTATTGAGCACATTGAGCAGCCCTGGTCACTGCCCAGAGGCGTAGCAAGGGTCCCCGGGGGCCCCAGGCAGCAAGCAACATGGGGCCCAACAAGGGGGACAGTTGGACTTGGAGCAATAGAAGAAAGAGTAGCAACACAAAAATACCACTATCGGATGCGGAGGTATATACCTTTGTGTGAAATCAGTAGTCAGATTGGCCCTACGACCCACCAAATTCAAATTATTCCGTAAAAACCACTGATTGGTGGACTACCGACCGAAATGAGTATTAAATTTGCTAATAAAATTGTTTAGGATTATTTTACATGCATATATGTTATATTTTTTTGTATTCGACGAGGAATACGATAGAACCATTAATAGACTTTTTTTTTAAAATCACCATTTGTTTAAGTAGTCACATGAATAATGATTTGGCCTGTGAAATCAACATAAAACAACTCGGCAAGGACTTTCAAGGGAGTACTTAGTGAGTCACTCTTTAAACAATTATGTGGTATTAATAGCTGATTGGACTTTCTTAAACATGTATAATCTAAGTGACATGGTTAGTGCTGATTGGGATCGATAACAGAATCGTTAGATAATCTGCCAAATGATTCCATGGTATTGAAACACTCCCTACACTTGTCGCTGCGACAGTGCAGTAAAGCTGCGTGTGCTAAATCTGTTGACCCTCTTGGGGCCCCTCCTGGCTGGGGGCCCTAGGCAATTGCCTGGTATGCCTAATGGGATGCGATGCCTCTGTCACTGCCATAATTACTTTGAGTTCATCCACTGATCATATTCTATACATTTTTTTTGGTAAACTGTCCACGTGACTCTGTCAGGCTGAGAACTCGGCTCTGTCCTTGGAAAACGACAACCAGAGGAAGCAATACGAGCGTTGCCTGGATGAGGTAAGATGGAAGATTTTACATTGTGAAAGATTTTTGAGCGGTGCATTGAAATTCCGTCGTCTATCAATCCAGGTGGCCAACCAAGTAGTTCAGGCTCTTCTCACTCAAAAGGTATGGTGCTATATTTTTAGTAAAAACACTGTAGTAGTTTAATTATGCCACATTGCATCTGTTTTCTACTTTAATTGATTTGATAGGACTTGAAAGAAGAATGCGTCAAACTGAGGACACGTGTCTTTGACTTGGAGCAGCAGAACCGCATCCTAAATGTCTTGTTTCAACAACGAGTTCGAATGTCCCCAAGTCCTGCACCCCAGGTAGGATAAACATTTCTAAGTAAAACTAAACATTTTTCTTAGATTAGATTTAAATGGTGTTATACTTATATAGCGCTTTTCCACGTTTCAAGGCGCTCAAAGCGCTTTACACTATCTCACCATCCACCTACTGGTGACGCAGCACCAGGAGCAATGTGGGGTTCAGTGTCTTGCTCAAGGACACTTAGATGAGTTCATCAGGGCGGAGACTTGGACCCACAGCCTCTGGGTTGGGGGACAACTACTCTACCACTGAGCCACCCCACCCGATTTAGTTAGTACACATTTCTGGTAATGTGTCATTAATTGGGTAACAACTGTTTGATCACACCACATCTAAAGAAATCTAAGATTGAGTCTACTCAGCTAATTTAGTATGCTGTGAGTCGAGCAGGCCAAGGAATGCTGTCTTTCGTCTTTAACCTTTTAGGAAAGGTCATACTTTTAGACTTGACAGAGGTTTGGCCTTTGTAAACCATCTGTATGCATTACCTCAACAATTCTCAAAGCCTTTATAAACAACACTTCTTGTCTTGCTCTACCACACAAAAGCTCTAGGACATGTTTGTCTTTGAAGAACATTTGGAAATGGGAACATTGGGGCATTTTTTAAAAACTGTGTGTCTTGCTGCCATGATCCTAAAATTGAGCGAAAATATTGTTTTAAGGCTTAGCTTCAAGAGCCTTTTTCGCAGGTCTCTTAAAATATAATATAATATAATATAATATAATATAATATAATATAATATAATATAATATAATATAATATAATATAATATAATATAATATAATATAATATAATATAATATACCGTAATTTTCGCACTATAAGGCGCACCTGATTATAAGCCGCCACCCACCAAATGTGACATGAAAACGGCTTTTGTTCATGGATAAGCCGCACTGGACTATAAACCGCAGCTGTCCTCACTGTATTATGGGATATTTACACCAAAAGATATTAGCCGGTAACACTTCATTAGACAGCGGCATCATATGACGGTCAGAAGACCAAATAAACCACCTTGAAGCTTTTAACTAATTGGCTGCAAAGCTTCATTGCTTCAAGAAGCTTCATTTGGCCTTCACTGATTCCTTGGAGGAGACAGTCAACCTTTCATGCCACATGCTGTCAACACTGTTGTCGTCCATCATGCCTCCTAACATGCATTGCAGCGCAACAGATGTAAATAACAATCAAATTTCATGTTCTTCGCTAATTATTTATTATTATTATTATTATTATTATTATTTATTATTTATATTACTGTTCCTGTTTGTTTAAATAATTGCTAGTTGCTGTATTTGGTAACACTATTTGACAGTGGCGCCATAAGACTGTCGTTAGACAATTAGACATAATTATGACATGACACTGTCATGAGCATTAACGAATGCATATAACAGTTATCATTCAGTTTTATTTGGGAAATGATCTCACTTTTGAATGGATGTAAAAGATCCGAGCTGGACATAAATGGAGTTGGTAACATAATTTGCTGGATGACACTTAATGACATCTGTCATAAGCATTCAGTAATGCCCATAATAGTGTCATGTCATAATTATGATGGTCTTATGACAGTCTTATGACGCCGCTCTCAAATAAAGTGTTACCAAATACCATAACAAGCAATTATTGAAACAACTGGAACAGTAAATGAATAAATAATTAAATAAAAGAACATGAATTTTGATTGTTACTTACATCTGTAGTGCTGCAATGCATGCTAGGAGGCATGGGTTGCCTTTTAACACAAATAAATCAACAAATAAGCCGCACTGGACTATAAGCCGCAGGATTCAAAATGTACGAAAAAAGTAGCGGCTTATAGTCCGGAAATTATGGTAATATAATATAATATAATATAATATAATATTAAAATATATCAACCAAATTTCATGATGCTGAGTGAGTGAAACTGGCCCAAAGGGCTGGGTAACTTGAGCATAAATATTACATTTTTAATTTATTGCAACATCCCAAGCTATCGAGAAAGCTGTGTGATATCATCTTCTCACACCTGAGGCTAGAATTTTAAATGTTCTTGTCTCCGGAGAAGTCACAAACAAAACTGATCATCCTTTATTAGTCCCACAGAGGTTGCACAACAGAAATTTTATACAGAAGATTGTCAGAGAAATGGGCTGATGCTGAGCCAACTTGAGCACACAACCCCACCCCAGACAATACCATATGACACTGGATTACTTCAACTTTACAAACTTTGTGTCTTAATGCAATTTGAGGATACCTGTTTTCGATTGGGGCTCATTTAATCCCATTTCGGTTTAATTCCAGGTCTCGTACATTGTCCAGTAATTGGGGGGGGGGGGGAACCACCTCTGGACCATAGGCGGAGTTTGACATTTGGGCAGAGGGGGGGCACAACATATTGATGAACCCAAAACGCAGTGTCAGCAATTAAATTAACTTACAAGAATATTTATAATAATAAGTTGACAAT
The DNA here is from genome assembly GCF_030265065.1 of Corythoichthys intestinalis. Lineage (NCBI taxonomy): Eukaryota > Metazoa > Chordata > Actinopteri > Syngnathiformes > Syngnathidae > Corythoichthys > Corythoichthys intestinalis. Next base: position 18,919,950 of record NC_080406.1, read on the forward strand.
TAGGTTTTTTTGTTTCCCATTGATCTTGAGGGGAATTCTAAATCAGGCAGCTTAGGCAATATTTTCCGCCAAGATCCTCATCCATTGAATAGGGTACGCCCGCCGGTGTCGTGCCAATGTAGTTATTAGGGTTGGGAATCTCTGGCATGAAGCCGATTCGATATGTATCTAGATACACAGGTTACGATTCGATTAAAAAAACGATACATTTTTATGGCCGAGCGATTCGATACGATTCAATAGTTTAAGAACGATACGGTTCGATACAGAGTGAAAACTATACGATAGTAATCATTTGTTGTGTGTGTTCGTACAGTATTTTAAACATATAAAAAAAAGACCACATTTCTAATAGCAAAGTTAAACAACAAAATTTCATACCAATGTTATGTTTTATTTTTTTATGAAAAAGAAATTAAGGCTTACAATATGACCCTCATTTTGTTGGATGGGATTGATAATAAAACTCCAGTGACAGACAACAATAAAGTGCAGTAATTCAATTACTGTATTTCCTGGTGTTTTGAACACAAGAGGTAAGTAATTTAAGTGCAAACTTTCAACGTAAGCATCTTACAAACAAAAAATATTTTTTAATCATTTTAATTATTCATTCATTCATTTTCCATGCCGCTTCTACCTCACGAGGGTCGCGGAGGTGCTGGAGCCTATCCCAGCGAACTATGAGCAGTAGGCAGGGGACACCCTGAACTGGTTGCCAGCCAATCACAGGGCATAATTTTAATTATAAATTAATTAATTAATATAAATTAATTTTAATTATATGCAGCAGCTCTAGAAAAAAAAAAAATAAACTTGCAATGTTATCATAAATAAATAATAAATTATGCTTTACCACTGGTATAATTGGGGGAATAAAAATATGGCATTTTAGACAGACAGGTCAATAATCATTACTTTAACCTTATACACAGCAAAGTCTTTCACTTATGCCTGTGTTTCCACATTTTTTACTCCTCATCACTGTCCATATCTTTTTTGAAGGGCGATTTTTTCTTGAGGAAGATCAACTAATCCACATGTTCATGTTTAAGTAGACTGCGTTTCGTGGGGGAAAAAAATCTCCAGAGGGTCGTGCTGCCCTTTCCGCCATTTTAGTGGGTTATTTTTCAGGGTTAAAAACTCACGATCTCGGTACCGCTCCACACTTCACACTAGCTCTGTCCCATGCGAACAGATCTGGCTGCCTTCCTCACTTCAAAGTCCGATTTTTGTTTTCCTGGGTGCATTGAAAATCAATCGCTGCACGTCGCTGGCGTTGGTGCTCAAACTGTCCATTGTTTTAGCATGTTGCTTCGTTGTCACTACTAGTTTCGTTTTGGGCTGTGAAGAAAACGCTACGGAGCGTGCGTTACAGTGGTTTTGTTAGCTCTCGCGTTGTTATGACACGCCCGTGACGATCGGGTAATGACAGCGACTAGTAGCGGTTCTTCTGAGGCAACCATGACCTTGAGTTGTGCTTGTCCATATTATATCATGCGTGCGGTCGTAATCTAAATGCGCTGTGTGGTGAATGACACAAGCGCAGCATGTGAAGTAAAAGCTAAATTATTATCCCATTAAGCAATCCATTGGCATAGGCATTAGAAGCCGATTCTTGTGCTCGCGATAGCCAAATTCTATCCCTACTATCAGTTCATTGAATATTTAATGGCTAATTACTGTCGAATGGTAACTTTACTATCGATACAGCTGTATCTCTCACCTGTAAAACCGGTAATCCGGTCGTATCGGTTTATCATTCTCAAGCTTAGTAGTTATCCCAGTCAAAAATTGTATCCCCTGGGCAGAGCCATATGGGGGTGGATTTGTGTCTTTATTATTCATTCAAAAAAAAAAAAAAAGTTGCTTCAATAAAAAAAAGTATATATATATATATATATACAGTATATATATATATATATATATATATATATATATATATATATATATATACAAAAAAAGTAGCTTCAATAAAAAAAAAAAAAAGTGTTTGAATGCAAAAATAAATTTGAAACTCTAAATCAAACTCAAAATGCATGTGAAAGCTATTTTTCTTTGGTTTTTTTTTTTTTTTTTTTTTTTTTTTTTTGTGATTGAAGCAACTTTCTTGATTGAAGTAATGTTGATTTGTGTTTGGGCAACATTTTGGCTAGGACATTTTTGTCATTATTCAATCAAAGAATAAGTTTCCTAAAAATATATACTGTATATATTTTAAAAAAGAAAAATCACTTCAATCAAAAAAAAGAAAAAAAAATCAATGATGGTAAAAGTTTTTGAATGCAAAAAAATATATGAGATTTGCATTTGCACACTTAATTTTTCGTCGAAAAAGTTTTCATTGATTGAAGCAATCCTTTTTGTGATTGGGCCATATTATGGGTAGGACATTTCTTCTAAATCATTTAATCCCCCAAAAAGTTGCTTCAATCAAAAAAATATATATTTTCAATCAAAGAAAAAAATTGTTTGATTTTATATATATATATATATATTAGAGCTGAAACGAGTACTCGAGCAACTCGAGTAACTCGAGTTTAAAAACTGATCCAAGTAATTTTATTCACCTCGAGTAATCGTTTATTTTGACAGCTCTAAGCATCACGTTTTGCTAGGACTATTTTTAATGCGGGACAACGCGCTGTCACGTGCGAAGAGGAAGAAGGGGGAAAAAAAACTTACCGCAGCCGACAGCCGCCACAAACGACGCCGACGTTACTAAATACTAGCCCGCACAATGCTACATTGGTAACAGGTGTTTAACTAGATGCGAAATGACAGACTCGGCCGCGTCTGGCCAGCGTTTGTAAACAGCCGCCATCTTAAAGCAGTACAGCGCTAAGCGCTAATAAAGAGCGCTAAGCGCTAATAAATAAGATTAACGTTATTGCCGCTACTAGCTCACGTAACGTTAGCCCTGCGGAGGGCTAGGTTTCAATTAATTATGACCACTGTCGATGCGTGGCTAACGTGTCTTACATACAGGCTTTAACATAACATAGCATTGTGGAGTGATGAGGGTGTACAATAAAAACTTAATCATGCTAACTATCAATTTTAGCTCAGTAGTCATTGCTGGATAAAACACCAAGTAGCACTGGTCCCTAATGTGCTCCAATACAGCCTGTATCATACATTTATTTTGAACACTGCAAAAACTCAAAATCCTATCAGGACTTACAATTTAGACTAACTTAAAACTTAGCTAGAACTTAAAAATGGCTTGACACAAAGAGAAATTCAATTGAAACACGTGGGAAAAAAATCCTAACTTTTAAGTGATGTGTGTTATCAAGCGTAACGGCATTTTTAGGTAAGATATATATATATTTTAATAAGATCTAAACGTTTTTTGAGTGAAAGCAGTGAATTAGTCTTTTTTTTTTTTTATTCTAGTTTCATCTGAGATGCAATTGTTGGCTGTTTTCAACAATATACATCGAAAATAAAGACATGGATTGACTGAAAATGGTTCAAGATTAGATGAAATGTCTTGTTTTCTCATGTATATGTATAATTGCTCTTCACCTAAAAATATATTTGTTTTATCCGATTACTCGATTAATCGATAGAATTTTAAGTCGATTACTCGATTACTAAAATATTCGATAGCTGCAGCCCTAATATATATATATATATATATATATATATATATATATATATATATATATATATATATATATATATATATATATATATATATATATATATATATGCAAAGCAAATGACCGTCCAAGTTGCCAGTCACATAATCTGTTTGAAAAATAATTTTGACCCATATAAAAATATTTTTTTGTTCATTTCATTCATTTTTGTTGCAGTTTTATTGCTTTACAACTTTTATATACTAGTATATAGGAAAGTCAATTACATGCAATGACACTTTTAGGCCACCAGGGGGGCCTGCTCCCCCCCGTTAAAATCTGCTTATGCTCTGAACACTAGTTCCATCAATAAACATGAAATTGTGTCTGATCTGGTTGTCAGCTCTAAAAGAGAGCTAATTGAAACCGATATCCAAAGTTTGGCCATTTCAGCTTGAAGGAAGCTTTAGCAGTGAATTGCTTGACAAACTTAGGAATTTGCCCATGGAGCCTCAATCGGAAGCAGGTGTTCCTTGAGTCCTAAACAGATGGCTCCAAGATTACCTTGAAATCAAAATGGTTACTTATTGTACAGGAAATTCAAAGGAATGGAAAAGTGGCAATCGGAGCAGGAAGATGGCCCAGTCTCTTGAGCCTAACCTGCCCACGTAGTAGTGGAAGTGACCTCTCTTTATCCAGTGCTGGTAGTGAATACTCTAGCGGATCACACACTTGGGCTGATGGACGAGGCCTGTCCAAACAAGTAAGTCACGCTTCTCAAATGTTCTGTAACACTGAAGGATTGTGGGTAAACGTAATGATTAATAGATGTTGATATCCCAACACAGTGCCCCACCAGCCGAGACAAAAGGATGAGTGCGGGCTCTGTATCGGGTCATCAGACAGATATTGGCTGGAAGGAAGGCCACATCCTGAAAGGGCTGAAGCGTCTTCAGACAAGTGTCTCTAAGGAAAAACCTCCTCAATCAGTACAGCACTGCAAGGACTGCATGACCTCAAATGAAGGTATCTATTCACTGGGCATCAAGAATAATCTAATGGGGACGACGGACAAGACAAATAAAAATGTCAACGGAGGAATCACAACTCTGGACTCTGATGAGAGCAGCAACGATTCTCGTATGTCACAAAGTCAAGAATCCAGCGATAACACATCAGTCCAGACAGATAGTCCAAAAGAACCTGTAGGTAGCACAGTTTCAGATAACTTCATATTCTCAGCAGACCCATCAGTGCAGCTTGAAAATGGTAGCCTAGAGGAACACTCACAAGTACAAACTGAGAACTCTGTTGACATGTTAAGCGACAGCAACAACAACCAGGAACGATCAAGTGACCGTAAATCTCGGCTGGACCGCATGGACTTGGAATCTCGAGCAAGGGATGCAAATCCAGCCGTTCGGCATTCGGCTACTAAGGCTTTAAGTTGTGTAAGCGAAGCCAGGCAGCGTAGCTCTTCGGCAGAAGTTTCTCACCACGGGGACAGTGGGATTCCAAGGAACCTAAAACCAAAACCGCAGCTTTGTGACTCTGCCAGGAAGGCGTTCATACTACGCAGCAAGAGTGCCGACGCCGGACCGGAACAGCACAAACACATCCACTCGCCTCTCCATCAAAACCTCATTCGAGGCCACAAATCCGGCAGTCCGAACAAAAGGGCCAATCACGGTAAACTGCACGGCCCAGGTCATGATGCAGAAAAAGACGAGAATTCCACATCGACTTGCAAGTCTCTGGAACGCGTGCAACAGCGCTCGCCTCTAGCGTCACCTGTAAAAAGTGCTACAGCTGTCAAGCCTTCTACGGTTGACGAAGACTCAAAGAGTCCAGCGACACAACCACAAACCGCCAAGATTCTGCCCAACAATGAGGAGTGTGATAACATACTGGAACAGCTCTCCGATCCATTTTATTCAGAACTAGGATCGCCACCGCCTCCGCCAGGTCGGACAACTTCTCTCCTCCTCAGAACCGCATCTGATTCCGGACATGTTAGTCGCTCTCACAGCGCCACCGTGGGGAAATCTATTTCTGGTCACCATACTAGCGTTTCAACAGACAATCAGGCAGCCAAAGTTGTTTTCAACGCCCATTCTTCCAGGATGCCATCGGTCCCCAATACAGAAACACATGATTCAGAATCAGCCGTTGAGAGAGCTGTCGCGTACCACAGCGGAATGGTAGCACCTTCTATGTTGCCAAATCCAAATGTGTTACAAAGATCTCAACAAAGCATCAGCGAGCCAAAACTTTCTGAAGTCCTGCCTCAGACATATTCCAATGTATACTATCACAACTGTCAGAGTTCTGGGTCCAGGGCTGTAAAAATGTCTCTTCCCGCAAATGCCAGATCCCACGAGGCAATCTCAGGACCAGAAAGCGGTACATTCCTTGTGTTAAGTCGCCAGAACAAAGATGATCCAAACATGGGCATGAAAAGCATCCAAACCTATCAGACATACCTTTGCGACCCCCACATGATGCCTGATTGCGGCAAAGCTCGCCGGAAGATTGAGACCCGTTGTAATTCTCTGGATTCTGAGCCATGTGGTGCTCCAGTCACCTCGGACGGTGGCGTGATGCTGGACTGGGGCTTTGACGAGGAAGGCTGGCTATTCAAGCGTTCCGTCTCCGTGTCCACCAGACCGCCACTAAAGCCAGTCATGGGCATGAACGGGGCCAAGGCTCGAAGCCAAAGCTTTGGAGCCCGCTACGTGGACCGACCCAGCTTCAACCGGTCTGGCAAGGTGCGCACTCAGATCAAAACACACTCTGGGAGCTCCTTAAACTCCCTTGGTGACGTTCTCCCGGGAAGCATGAGTTGTTCCAGTAGCTACCACTGCCCCATGAACCGATCCCTACTGAACAACTTCCTCATCGAAGAAGGCTTGGCATGTCCTCCATGTCTTGGATCCTCCAGTGAAAGACTCCAGAGTCTTAAACTCCAACGAGAACAAGCCAGACGCCTACAGATCGAGCAACAGTTCTGCAGCGCCTTCGGAGAACCTGTCTGCGAAGAACCAGAAAGACAGAGTACCATAACCACCATCGAGGAAAAGGTGATGCTTGGCATTGAGGAGAACTTGCACAAGTCTCAGGAGCAGGAGAGGAGCAGCGAAGTCAAGCAGAAGTCTGGTTCCACCTTGGCTAACTGGTTTGGTTTCCGCAAGGGTAAGCTACCAGTACCCAGCAGCAAGAAATCGGACCCGGTGAAGGTGAAAGACGAAAAGAGGGATCAAAAGATTACTTCCCTGCTAGGTGGGAAGCAGGCCAAGACGGATAAGAAGAGAGACCGAAGAAAAAGTGATGGAAAAGAGTGGTAGGACTGATTCTGTCATTTTTTTCTCTCTGCACTGATGCATATTCAAATTGTTCATGAATTACTGTTTTGTTTTAGCTCTGTGGGAAGAAGAGAGTCGCACGATGCAGTGCGATCATGCATCTCAATGCCTTGCCCAGGGATATCACTTCATGAAACACAGGGACACAATGACATCATTGGGGATGCACAGGTAATGGAATCACCACCACATGTACATATTAGGGCTGTCAAGCGATTAAAATTTTTAATCGAGTTAATTACACCTTAAAAATTAATTAATCGTAATTAATCGCAATTAATCGCAATTCAAACCATCTATAAAATATGCCATATTTTTCTGTAAATTATTGTTGGAATGGAAAGATAAGACACAAGATGGATATATACATTCAACATCGGTACATAAGGGCTGTATTTGTTTATTATAACAATAAATCAACAAGATGGCATTAACATTATTAACATTCTGTTAAATCGATCCATGGATAGAAAGACTTGTAGTTCTTAAAAGATAAATGTTAGTACAAGTTATAGAAATTTTATATTAAAACCCCTCTTAATGTTTTTGTTTTAATAAAATTTGTAAAATTTTCAATCAAAAAAAATAAACTAGTAGCCTGCCATTGTTGATGTCAATAATCACATACACAATGCTCATAGGTGCTGAAGCCTATAAAATCAGTCACACCCAAGCGCAAGCAGAGGGCGGCAAAACTCCATAAAACACAATTAACAAGTGGGCATTCACTGTACTGTCATTTAAATCTGTCTGAGCGGGGCATGTGCGTTAATTGTGTCAAATATTTTAACGTGATTAATTAAAAAAATTAATTACCGCCCGTTAACGCAATAATTTTGACAGCCCTAGTACATATTAATTCATATATTACTGTATTGGCCCGAATATAAGACGGTGTTTTTTGCATTGAAATAAGACTGAAAAAGAGGGGGTCGTCTTATATTCGCGTTCTAGATATTATACCCATTCACAATGCTAGATGGCGCCAGATATCATTGAAGCGATGTTCTGTCATGACAGATCTCAGCTACTCTCCCCATTCACGACGCTAGATGGCGCCAGATATCATTGAAGCGATGTTCTGTCATGAAAGATCTCAAATACTCTCAAGTTTAACCAGTTTGCATTATTTTATTTTAATGATTTTCCTTATTCAGATTTGTTTCAAGACTACAGTTACAGTTAGACTTCACTTTGATGGTTAATGCAGTTATTGCAATTGTGTTGTTTAATCACAATAGATTGGTTTATTTACATTTAAAAAACCAGAAGTCATTCATTTACGAATGTAATTGCACTTTAGTTTACATATTTAAATGTTCAGATATTAAGATTTGAATGAGGCAAAATAACATGCTTTTTCTCTTAAATATATTCTTATAATCATTTGTTTCGGATGTACTCAGGGGTGAAAGTGGGCCAGAACGGTCAGGAACACAGTTCCGGTATAAGATTCAGGGCCGGAATGCTGTTCCGGTACACGGTGCTTTAATTTCGAAAATATGACGGCAACTGTCAAAACGCTTTGTTTTAAAAAAATGCTAAGCTGCCACACATGGATTTCATCTCCAGGAAGAAAACAATCTACCAACATCAGATTTACATACACATGTGTTTAAAAAAAGAAAGGAAAAAAGAAAGGTTGTTGAATGATGCGACAAAAAATGGGCAATGCAACATAAAATGGATCAAATCTTTAAGAGCAACGAAAGAGTTGAGGAGGCTTATTTATCATATTTCATTTTATTTGCTCTGATGGGGAGCTTCAGAACATCTTAGCTGTCAATGTGCACTTTGGACTTATATTTGTTCATTTATGTTAGGCTATTTATTAATTTCCTTATGATTTAAAGAAGTCAGTGTTTGCGCGATCTTCAAAATATATTCCATCTCACCCTGCATAATATAAGTCATTTGCACTTATTTTTCTGAATGTATGTTACTTACATCTTTATTATTAAAAAAAAAAAAAAAAAAAAAAAGGAAATGTTTACATTAACTTAAATTTTGTTATACATCTACTATGTTCTTAAGTAGTTAAAATTGAGATTTGGCATTTAGTATGTGAGAAAATGAGGGAAAATAAAAATTAGGAGATGGAGGTTGGGGTTATTGCTGTTTTTGTCAACTTTTATTTTGCAAATCATTGAAAAATACAATTTTGAATGAAAATCAGTTGTTGTGTGTGTTATAGAAATAACTGTGCTAAAACAGTTTTCTTTGCATTTCAGTAGTTTAGGAGGTTTGACCTGCCCCCCCCCCCCAAGATGAAAGAATAAAATAAATAAATAAATAAATAAATAGCTAAATAAAATTTCTGGCTCCATGGCGAGCTTCACGTCGGGGAGTTCTGGCAAGAAATTCTAACCACTTTCACCCCTGGATGTACTGTAATTTTTTCTGTATTAAAATTAATTTGGTGTTCAAAAAGTCTTTTTTCAAACTTGAGTCTTAAAAAAGAGGGGGTCGTCTTATAATCAGGGCCGTCTTATATTCCTGCCAATACGGTAATTCCATTCATGCTGTTGCCATCAATCATTTTGATTGTGCCCCAATGATGCAGATGATGAACCAGAGACTTGATGGTGAAAACGGAGCCCTTATCAAGACCACCCTCCAGGATGCAGTTATCGGTAAGTTGCATTTGTTTTGCGTGTATAGCTTGCTTCGACTCAGTGTCAATAGAGTAGTACAGTAGGCAAAAACTAAAGGAACTTTTTCTGTTGTTTCATGCGTTGTTTGAAGTGGCCCATTTAGATATTAATTTTACACTGAATTGTGATTGATTTACTCTTATTAAAGGTAGTTTAGACCAGATTTTGTCGAGGCATAGAAAGCCATTCCCGATTATCTCTAGATCCATCATCCGTTTTTCGGAATTCTTGATGCGTCTGATGTCCTCAGATAGAAGTAGCCTTCCGAACGGACTAATGCCATTCGTCCTACTTACAACCTTGCTGTTACTAATGCTGATAATTTTTAATGCAAAATATGGTGCCCTACGATTGGCTGTCAACCAGTTCATGGTGTACCCCGCCTCCTGCTCGTAGGCAGCCGGGATTAATTCTAGCGCCCCCGCGACACTTGTGAGGATAAGCAATACTGACTGACTGTCGCCTTTGCCTCGAATTCGCTACCACCTGATGGAAATTTCAAATATAATTGGTAGCGAAATAGAAAATGAGATCGCCACCTCATTAGCGGCCCACTCTAATTGAAATGAATAATAGATTGCGCCACGAGCCTCACTCCAATTTGATCCTCTGTATTTTAATTGAGCTTGATTGCAATGTGGGACCCCCATGTGTCAACCCTTAATAACTCACCTGCGAGGTAATGTGAACTTTTAAGATGTACCGTAATCGTGACAGGAGCCACTTTGGACCAATATGGACATTCTGCATTGTGAAGGTAAAGGTCACCTAAGTGTCACTCCATTGAGTGTAACCCCAGCATGTTCTCATGCTGCATCATACCGCTGCCAGCTTTGCTGTCATCATATGTGAGAGGTTGACCTCATTTTGGATCTAATTATTTTAATTAGATCTCCAGTGATTGTTTCTTTGCTCATTTTGGGTGAATGTGTCATGTTTTTTGTGTAGGATTGTGACGCATTTGACAAGTCAAAAAGCACTAGAGACTGTTTGTCACTTCCAAAATCGCTGAATGCTTTATATTCTTTCAGAGACAGAGAATTTTTATGCATAGCGGAGCTGGCTGACATTTAATGCAAACACACCACATTTTTACACCAAGCAACCAGAGTTTGATTTATAGTACTATAACAGAAAGACACCTAGGTAAATATGAAACTCTTTTAACGGCAAAATCATGAAACAGTACGCCGTTACTAGAATGCATTGCAAATAAAATTCGCACACGCGCTGTGTATTTGAATGCCATGATGCCATCCCATGATGATTTCATTGTCAGTGTGGTGGACGCATGCTGGTTGTTGAACGTCATGCAGTGTGTGAATTAAGCAGTGGTTCAAGTGGGCTCACTGGAATTGGCTATCGTTTTTCACTGATGTGCAGTGAAGAAAATGAGTAGTTGAATACCCTGCGGTTTTGTAAGTTCTCCCACTTAGAAATGATTAGCGGGTTTGAAATTTTCATGATAGGTGCTTGTCCACTCTGAGAGACAATCTAAAGAAAAAAAATCCAGAAATCACAGTGTATAATTTTTAACCATTTGTTTCTATTAAACTGCTGCAAATAAGTATTTGAACACCTGTCTATTAGCAAGAATTGTGAGCCTCATAGACCTGTTTGTCGCCTTTAAAAAAATCCAACGAATAAGTGGAGTGGAGGTAAACTTTTTGAGTCTGATTTTTGACCTGTCTGAGGTTGTTAGCTGTGTATAAAAGCCTGCCCACCCCATTCAATCTGGAAGACTCCAATTACTAACATGGTCAAGACCAAAGAGTTGTCCAAAGACATCAGAGACAGGATTGTAGACCGTTACAAGGCTGGAAAAGGTTAGGGGAAGTTGCCAAGCAGCTTGGTGATATAATATCCACGGCTGGAGCAATTATTAGAAAATGGAAGAAGCAAAACATGACTGTCAATCTCCCTCGGACTGGGCCTCCATGCAAGATCTTCCTCGTAGGATCTCAATGATCCCAAGAATTGTGAGGAATCAGCCAAGAACTACACAAAAGGAGCTTGCCAATGACATGAAAGGAGCTGGGACCACCATTTCCAAGGTTACTGTTGGTAATACACTAAAGGCCGATGCTTTTGCTTCCACGTCAGACCTGCGCCGTTAAGGAAGACCCAATTTACGACCCTGCGCCGTAGCCTGACGCGGTCCTATTGAATTTTCAAACCCGTCACGTCGACGCATATGACGTGACGGAAATGGACTGTGATTGGTCCGCTCAGGCTGTTGTTTCCGGTTCAGTGCGAAATCACCGCCGTTGCAGAATAGAATCAAACATTTTCTACACGCAAAAACGGACCAAGCCGATGGGAGTATCATCGAAGAGCAAGTCTCGTCAAGACATCATAAAGATTGCCAAATGGCAAGGTCAGCGACCGAATAAAAAAAATGGAAGAACCACCGAGACGTGTGTGTTCGGAATCGAGTGGCCACGCGAAGCTGTGACCCAGTCGGCCAAAAACTGCCAGCTTTTTATCACTTTATGTCGTATTTTTGGTTGCTGCACTTCATCATTAATGTGTTCACATGTTTGCTGTCAGTCTGTGACTTATTTACATGTCACACTTCAAGTATCTGAAGAATAAAGCACAGGTTTGGTACCAAAAGAGTTTTTTTGATGTTTAATTTTCAACAACAGACAGTTCACACACGATTCATCATCACTGATTGAGAGTGAGATCGACACAGAATGGGCAGACGTCGTGGCCGCCGCTGATTGGCCACTGAAGGACAGCACCAACGTCAAAACCCAGCCGCTGTCAACGCTCTGGGAGGTCGTATTGACAGCATTCGTGCCGCGTTCCTCCTCGCCAGCTGTTTGCTCGCCATAATACGCTTTCGCATTCGATTGCTAGTTTGTTACACTCCCTCTTTTTCCGTGAGGTGTTTTGTGTTTGTTCGTTATTGGATCGTTTTTGTCCACCACTGTAAATAATAGCACAGAAGCAGTATGGGTAAGCTGTCATTTTTGTTCAACCCGTTTTCTCCTGTTTTGTTTAGTGTAGGAAACCAGGGTAGTGGCTGTCTTTTTGTTCTCTCTTTTTTACGATCAGGGTTTAGTTAGCGTGTGAGGTTTCAGTGTAGATTCTTTTTGTTTGTTGTTTTGGCCTGGGTTTACCCTGAAGCCAGCTTCTTCCACATTTTGTATTCACTGTGAATTGGATTTGTGTAAATAAATTGTGTCCACTGGTAAACTTGTGGCTCGTTTTATGTTACGCCCTTCGCGAGCCATCAGTGGGACATAACAATTCCACTCATTGTGTTTGGAGGATGAAGAATGATTAGTACCATCCCAAGAACACCATCCCTACTCTGAAGCATAGGAGTGGTAGCATCTTGCTTTGGGGGTGTTTTTCTGCACATGGGACTGGACAACTGCATTGCATTAAGGAGTGGATGACCATATTTGGTGAGATTTTAGGGAATAATCTCCTTCCCTCAGAGCATTGAAAATGCGTCGTGGCTGGGTCTTCCAACATGACAAAAACCTGAAGCACACAGCCAGAATTACCAAGGAGTGGCTTCGTAAAAAGCATATCAAGGTTCTGGAGGGGCCTAGCCTGTCTCCAGACACAAACCCAATAGAAAATCTTTGGAGGAAGCTCAAACTCCGTTTTTCTCAGTGACAGCCCGATTGATCTAGAGAAGATCTGAGTGGAGCAGTGGTGCAAAATCCCTCCTGCAGTCTGTGCAAACCTGGTGAAAAGCTACAGGAAACGTTTGACCTCTGTAATTGTAATCAAAGGCTACTGTACCAAATATAAACATTAATTTTCTCAGGTGTTGTCATGTGATTTTTTTCCCTTTAGATTGTCACTCACAGTAGACAAGCCCCTACCATTAAAATTTCAAACTCGCCCATCATTTCTAATTGGGAGAACTTGCAAAATCGCAGGGTGTTCAAATACTTATTTTCCTCAATGTATAAGGAGATGGTATTGTCATCAGGGTAAAGGGGGAACAGCAACCGACAAATAAGAGCAGGGACAGGATGGGAGGTGTATAAGTGTTATTGTTCATTCGTAAAGAAAGGCTTCATTAATGAGCTTGAAATATGTTTGGGTTTATTTGTTCTTTCAAAGGCTGAATTGTCATAGATTAGGTAAAAAAAAAATTTTTTTTTAAGGCTTTTTAAAATCTTATGATGTAAAATCCTTTTGATCGCAAAGCTTTTCTATTATGTGAATATTTACATACTACCTACTTTTATGTAAAGAAATTAGTTTTCAACATATGTATGAAACTGTTTTTAATGTAATAATTACTTTATTGGCTGGCAAGCGATTCAGGGTGTACCCACTACTGCCCATATTTAGCTGGGGTAGGCTCCAGCACCCCTGAGCCCCTCATGGGAATAAGCGGGGTGGAAAATGAAGATGAATTATTTTATTTTCATTTATTTATAAGTCAATTAATCACTAAATAATGGAAACTTGAAACAGATTTTTGACAGATGTTTATTCTACTAGTATTTTTATTATTGACCATGAAATTACGATTACGATTGAAAAATATGTCCAAAATACTAAATTAAAATCTAATATTTAGTATGACAGTTATTTTATTGTTATTCATTTAAGTTTTTTCTTAAAATATATTTATTTTCCTGATATTTTTTCATGATTCAAAACAAATAAATTAATTATTCAGTTATTCAATATATAGTTGACTAAAAGAATTTATCTTATTTGTTGCTAACAATTAAATCACTTATCTTTTAAAAATTTAAAAATTCACATTCTATGCTAAATTATTATATTTTATTTTTTATATTATATTATATTATATTATATTATATTATATTATATTATATTATATTATATTATATTATATTATATTATATTATATTATATGCTAAATTAAACTATGCTAAATTTCCAACATTATCAAAGTGTTTGCTTATTTTCTTATCGGCAATAAATATATTGACATCATATTTAATTGGATCAATCAAAAACATCTCCAAAATTATCGTCAGTGCCACTTCAACCATGGTTACCCAGTGGCGTTTTCGTCCTCGTGTTCCCCCTCGTCAACTGTAATCCTTGTGCCTCAGGGTCTGGCTGCAAGATGCGAACGTTGGACAGCGGAATCGGGACCATCCCCCTCCCCGAATCCTGCTCCTTCTTCTCCTCCATCCTGCACCTACTCCCCAAGTCCTCCTCATCAACTCCCGAGCCCGAGCCGCCTCTGGCTCGGGTCCCAGACTCCTCCGCCGACGAGTTGTCCCCGTTACCCCGGTGGAGGATCCCCTCGGGTTTAAGGGACGACCGCGCCGGGTTGCCCAATTCTCTGTCCGACGCCTCCCACATCCAGTCAGTGCCTTTCCCTACCGTGGCCTTCCTCCAGCCTGTCCGACCCCCACCTCAACCTATTGTGATGTCTGCCCGTGTGTGTGATACCCACAACAGAACCCAGAGACCCCCGCAAGGTAAAGTTAAAAAAAAAGCTTATGATAATCGGCGGACAAAACTAGAACGGTTCCCATTTATTTGGACATTTTTCCAGCTAAAAGATGGAAAGTCATCTCTGGCACGTTAGGGAATAGTTACCAAAGCTGGGAGTAAGTCTCATGCCAAAAGTTTTTGTTTGTGCCGTGAGGTTTTCCTCGAGTAGAATATCATCACCTTCTAAAAATAATTGCCTCAGTCATTTTTTATTAATGTGATTCAAATTGTTAGTAACTATCAAAAGTTAGTTTTTTGGGATATCCTGGAAAATCCACCCAAAATGGCTCTCTATTAATCATTTTAAGGAGGAGTCAATTTGTGATACTGCAAATGCACAGCAAATGCAGTTGCATCATTCATGAGCTCGTGATGCAACTAAACAGGGGGAAGGGACTTGAGTGAATTTAGGTCAGGTAGATAAAACTACCGTAAGGGTGATGCTTATGTAATTGTCGATCATTGCGTTTGTTTATCATTTATAAACACGACACATTTCCTCTGTTTCTGTTTTATTTCCTAGGTGGAATGGAACCAAAGAGGCTGACTTATATCAAAACAAAGACAAGAACCCCTCAGAGTCAACAGAATGAGCAGACGAGGCTTCAGCTCGCCAGTTGTAAGTCCACAAAATGGCTTCTTTCACTTTCACATTGAGGGTTTTCCGGTCAATGCATCTGTACAAATCAAGTTTTATTTCAAATGAAGGAATTTGACCTTTTAGCCAGATTGCCCGAATCACACCAGCCAAACCGCTGCAACAGCGCTAGCACAATAGCTTACCACACGAATGCTATTTTTAGACCGTGACGTCGCCATCGTAACGCGGAAGTCGGTCGTTATAGTCACACCCTCCCATACAATCCATGTTATTTCTGCTTGTTTTCTCCCGTAATCTGTCAAAAAAAAGAACATGCAAATCAAACACTGCTGCTATGGAACTTGTAGAAATGACACGAGACATTATGACATATGAAGGATGTTTTCTTCATACGTTTCCCGAAACCAAAAACTTGGAAAAAATGTGAAGAATGGATCAACTTGCGCGGATGTCCAAAAGACCAGTTTAACGCCAGCAAGGTGAAGCCATTCACATTTCATATGCTGTGAACATTTTTTGAGGGGCATGGTCCTACAGAGGACAATGAGGTAAGCCATTTTGATATTTAAAAACTTATTTTTTTAGCGTGCAGTTTTGCCATGCTGCTTCTGTCTGACGATGAAGGACCTGAAAAAAAATTAATATGGTATCTGACTGCTACTGCTACCTTTTCTGATGTAAAAAAAAAAAAAAAAACACAAAACTTTAGTGTAAATAAATAATAGAATTAAGATTTGTTATTGAAAAAAATAAAATGGTATCTGACTGCCACTGTTGTTACCTTTTCTGTTGTAAATAAACAACTTTAGGAGGGGTAAGTGTATATACCTTAATAGAATTAAGATTAGTTTATTATGAAAAAAATTAAAGGGTTCGTTGGCTGTCACTGAGTAGAATTTGCGATTGCTACACAAAAATAGCGATGTAAATTGCCCCCAAGAACGGTCAGAGACGTAAGACAACCAGAGGATATAATATATAAGAAAGACAGGGCATATGGTGGTAAAGGATAGATTGTTGAAACAGGAGAATGTCATTGTCAGTGGCGTAAGGCAATGCACACAAGAAAAAAGTATCGATAAAAAAGCTACCTCTGGATCAGGTCGGCTCTTTTTCAGCCCTCGACACTCAAGCCATCCCTTTAACTAAACATTTGTATGTTCTTCCACATCTTTACCAGTGAATTTGGCATCAGGGACATCATTTTTGGACAGAATTGGTAGGTTTAGCTCAGTAAACATCTTGTTCGTACACTATTAGGGACAAACGGGAGGTTGATCCGCCTAGCAACAATTGCTAACGTCATGAATATTAATGAGCAAAAGTGACGTGTTGCTTGCGGC
This sequence comes from Corythoichthys intestinalis, assembly GCF_030265065.1. Taxonomy (NCBI): domain Eukaryota; kingdom Metazoa; phylum Chordata; class Actinopteri; order Syngnathiformes; family Syngnathidae; genus Corythoichthys; species Corythoichthys intestinalis. Next base: position 18,936,954 of record NC_080406.1, read on the forward strand.
AGACCAACAACCCGACCAAAAGGCCAAACTCCGCCCGTTCACCTTAGTTTTGACCCCTTGTACTAACTCCATTTTAAAAGCTGGAAAAATGCTTCAAAACACAAGTTGACAATTTCTTCCAAGTCGACAGCAATCATACAGCAAACCAAAACAGCAAAGAGACCCAGGCGAGGAGGAAGACTGGATCCAGAGTCGCCATCACCAAAAGATTCTCGAGAAACGACAGCACTAGCTAAAGAGTTCAGTCTTTTGAAGGCTCTAGTGAGGCGGGCGGGTTGTGGTCCGGTAGAAGGGTGTGTTTGGGCGTTGTTTAGGGTAATTTTCCATTGCTGGTTGGGCCGATGAGTCCGTGCGTCTCTGTTGCAACCAGAGTTGGAGTTTTTGTCAGCCTCAGCGCTGAGTGTTCAAACTCTCAGCCATGGAGTCTTCTTGTTCTCAGGCATTCCTTGTGGCAAAACAGGATGTCCCGCCATTTGTTCTGGACTGTCCAGAAGAGGTGAATGCAGGATTTAGTGGTGCAGACGTGGGCTTGTAGATGTCTCAGTCAGCTGCATGACGCGCGTGTTGGGCTTCCGTTGTCAGAAGGCGTCCTATATCTGTTCCGCCCTTATCTGCCCATTGTCTTGGCACATAATATCAAATACTATTCTGCTTGTTTTTCTTAAACTATGATATAAATGCTATTTATTTTATATTGGGTGTATTAGAGTAATTCGAACAGTCAAACAGTAAATATGGGAAAGGATACTATTCCCTTCACAAACATTAGATTGCGCATGCTTACAGATCGCTTGCTTTTCACTTTCTGTTTTATATCCATTCCCTTCCAGAGCTTTTGACTCCGTTGGTCATTGGAAATCTACACAAGAAGACCCAAAATGCTCCCAGTTCTGAACCCCCAAGTGGACTAACTGCATGCAAGATTTGAACATTGAAGGCGTCTGATATTCCCACCACCTGATTGTGGTTCAACAAGTACATACAAAAACACACACTCCTCTGTTGTCTCAACACAACACGCCGCAACAAAGACTGCGTCCGTTGCCTGGATGGCGGTAACAGTTATTCAGGAAACATTTTGAAGCCCCTCCAGCATCCAATATACAAAGCGCACATTAGTCGCCATCTGGCAAAAACAAACAAAAAAACCCACCTGTTATTTTTCCTATGGTGATGTTTTTCTTTCTCATTTTGGGCTCACAGTTGATCATCCCGATCATTGTTACTGTGTATTGGATTAAAACAAAGTGTAAAGGAAAGCTACAAGCAGCGATGAACACTTCATATACAACTTTTAATGGCAAATGTTTAAAAATGTGATTTTGATCCAAACCTAGAAAATTTTTGTGATCCCTAATTACGGCTTTTTGGATGAAGCCTAAAGAAATACACCCAAAAGGATGCTTTAACCCAAAATGTCTGACTTTCTATTCTAATTCAGTTTTCATGTGTCCTATGATAATAGATAAATCTGCCTACTTTTGTGTTAATTTGATATAATGGTGGTATGAAATGGAGACCATGTCAAAAACAATGACTGCGCTAATGTGATTTTACATGTTGAAAATGAATTTGGCACCCAAATATGTCTTTTCTTTAACCATTTAATAGTTTTTCCACCCCAAAAAATTCACCAGGGAACGCTTACTTTTTTCAGAAATTCTGGTTGCAACATCACAACCAGAACTGATGAACATTTGTAGCTCTCTAGCATTGCGCTAGACAGTACATATTGACTGAACAGAATAGAAAGCCTATGATTAGCATGCTAGCAAACTGTAAAAATCTGCACCTATTCTGGGTGTGACATCATCTTCTGCTTGGAGATTTTTTAGTGGGCGGGGCCAAAGCAGCTGAGAAAAGAAGTATATTTGGTTTCTAATTTCATTATTAAGCCTTTTTGAATGGATTTGTGTCCATAATATGCTCGCTATAATTTTAAAGTCACGTCCTGTAGTATTTCAAAGGACCTTTAGACACTGCTCTCCGCAGCTATGATTTATTTATTGTTAAACAAACAAGCAAACAGGTATTTTGAGTTTAAATGGTTTACTTCCCATTGACTTCTGCGCCTTTTTACATTTGTTTCTCTACCTCTTTCGTCCTTTCAGGTCAAACACGTAGTTAGCCCCTTTCAATTCTTTAAAAATCTGTCTGAGTTATATTTATGCTAAAAGTTCATAATGGTTGTTAAAAAGTACCATCAATTACGCTTAATGATGTAAAGTTAAAATGTCAGCATATTATTAATCAAGTCAAATGTCTTTGCAACTATGGAAAGGCCATTCAAAATGAACATTTCTGCATGATCCGCTCAACTTTAGGCATGGATACTTGAGACTATTTAGTCTGTCCTGTCTTGATAGAGAAGAATATTTATTTTTAAGCGTCAACTCATTGGCTGATATTGACGGCGATAGACGTCAAATCCATTTTGAATGGGTAGCGATCATTCAGATTCAGATTCAACTTTGGTAGTACACACGTACAAGTACAGCACAACAAAATCAGTTTGCATCTAACCAGAAGTGCAAAAAGAGGGCAAAAATTAAAAATTTAAGTAACATTATTAAAACAAGGTCGTACTATGAATAAATGTTACAGATCGGTTAAGGTATACTGTAGGTGGAGAAACTATTCACATAAAACAAGAAAAGGAATGTGGCATATGTGATAATAAATCAGGCATATTGAGATGATAAATTCGACTAAAGTGTATACGTGTGCAAAATGACATTAAACAGTGTCCATGTTAGTTATCTCGTAAATTGTTATGTAAACTAGTGCATTATACTAGTCCTTCTCAAAAAATTTGCATATTGTGATAAAGTTCATTATTTTCTGTAATGTACTGATAAACATGAGACTCGTATATTTTAGATTCATTACACACAACTGAAGTAGTTCAAGCCTTTTAATTGTTTTAATATTGATTATTTTGGAAAAAAGTCAAGAAAAAACAAAAATCCCTATCTCAAAAAATTAGCATATCATGAAAAGGTACTCTAAAGAAGCTACTAACCTAATCATCTGAATCAACGAATTAACTCAAAACCCCTGCGAAAGATTCCCGAGGCTTTTAAAAACTCCCAGTCTGGTTCATTACTCAAAACCGCAATCATGGGCATGACTGCCGACCTGAATGCTGTCCAGAAGGCCATCATTGACACCCTCAAGCAAGAGGCTAAGACACAGAAAGAAATTTCTGAGTCAATAGGCTGTTCCCAGAGTGCTGTATCAAGGCAGATCAGTGGGAAGTCTGTGGGAAGGAAAAACTGTCAGGAAACGGGCAGGCAGGTGGTGTGCAGACCCAAACGCAGGAAAAGGGAAGCGAGGCAAAAACAGGCGGTGCAATAATGTTTTAATTAATGCCCAAAAAAAAAAACAACAAAGTACCAAGAAAATGACTGGGGGAATCCAAAAAGTCTTAACAAACAAAAGTCAGGCTAAGAAATCACTTACTTTAGAAGCAGGACGAGGAACTGGGGAAAACACTGTCATGAACGTTACCGTATTTTTCAGACTATAAGTCGCACCAGCCATAAAATGCCCAACAAAGAGGAAAAAACATATATAAATCGCACCAGAGTATAAGTCGCATTTTGGGGGAAATTTACTTGATAAAATCCAACACTTAGAACAGATATGTCATCTTGAATGGCAATTTAAAATAAAAATACAATAGAGAACAACATGCTGAATAAGTTTACAGTATGATAATGTTACATGATGCATGAACAACGAAATGCAAACCTAGCCGGGATGTTAATGTAACATAGCTATTAAGAGTTATTCAAATAACTATAGAATAAAGAACATGCTAACAAGTTTACCAAACCATCAGTGCCACTCCAAAACACCAAAATAACATATGAAATGATATAATATTCATTTTGAGTCGCTACTCACACCAGCTGTGATAACATGTCACACACATAGCCACAACAAAATGTTCCACAGCAAACAGATGCAAAAATGTCAGGGACATGACAAAGTCATAACCTTGTACGCCCTAAAATTAATCGAGCTGTTTGACTGGACGCTTAGTTACTAAACCCAGATTGTTGACTGTGTTATTTTATAGTTTTGATGTATGTTCCATGCCTGAATGTGCGTCTTTAGTTGTATGGGGGACGGGAAACTGATAAGCATATGCTTCATCTCGTCCGCCTTTATCGTCTTATTCGGTTCCTTCGGGCAAATCATATCACATTTTGTAATTGTCAATGAATGTCAATGATACCAATGATGATGACAATAAAATTCCATAAAGAATTCCATAAAGAATAAAGAATAATGTGTTAACAATTTCACACATAAGTCCCTCCAAAGTATAAGTCGCACCCCCAGCCAAACTATGAAAAAAAATTGCGCCTTACAGTCCGAAAAATACGGTATATGTACATTACTAAAACAACAATGTCCTTCGGCTGCAAAAAAAAAAAGTCAAACAATTGTCTAAGTTCTCCTACTTGAAAAGATTAGAAAGGCCTGTAATTGTCAACATGGGTAAACCATGAGAGACAGAATGTGGAAAAAAAACGGCAAATCACATTGTTTGATTTTTAAAGAATTTATTTCCAAATTAGAGTGGAAAATAAGTATTTGGTCACCTACAAACAAGCAAGATTTCTGGCTGTCAAAGAGGTCTAACGAGGTCTAACGAGGCTCCACTCGTTACCTGTATTAAGGCACCTGTTTTAACTCATTATCGGTATAAAAGACACCTGTCCACAACCTCAGTTAGTCACACTCCAAACTCCACTATGGCCAAGACCAAAGAGCTGTCGAAGTACACCAGAGACAAAACTGTTGCCCTGCACCTACATTGGTTTCAACAGGTTGTCAGTTTTTGACCCCTGAGCTCACATTTTCATAATTTGCCGTTGGCCAATAAAGGGTTGGGGTTAAGCGGGCTGCATTTGGGCGTAGTTTGGACACCCCTGATTTAAAGGATTCACCTTCAAAAAGGAAGCCAGGGCCCATTGATGCTGCTTGTACCTTTAAATGTCTTGGAATTCATTGCTTTTTATTTTCCTCTGTAAATATGGAATAACTCTGAAGATTTAACGAGAACCTTAGACGGGAGCCTAAAATCACATCAAGATGATCAAACGTCGTGCACTTGCTTTCATTTTTTTTTTACTGTGCTACCCTCCCGCATGGTCTCCGGTGTTGACATAAATAAATCACATTCCAAGCAGTTTTATTACCACAGCTGGAAGAAAATACTGCGGCACTGTTGACTGTCTATCACATATCACATATACTGTAATGGTCACTTTACAACTCTCTTGTCACGGGAAAGTGCAAATCTCCATTGTGCATTTTTGTTGTTATTCCACAGCGATGACGTCGGGGCAACCCAGTGAGTTTGTGCATGGAACCTTAACGTACTCGCTCAGGGAAAATGTGAACATTGTCTCTGATCGATGCTGTGGCTTTGAAAAGATGATCTGTTCAAGAAAGACACATTACAACTTGATCTCAGTATTTACCTCATGTTAGTTTGTCTGTGCATTCATCTAAAATGATACCACGGCTTAGTTTCTCACTTTATTGCGTATTCTGTCATTTCTAGTGATGTTTTCATGTTACTATTTACATTCCTGCATATTACTGTTCCTGACTTTTACATGCTTTGCAGTCACTTCCTGTTTTGCTATAGCCAAAAAATAGTGCTTAACAATTTTTTTAGACCAACATCATACCAACACTTTTGTGTTTTTGACATTCGAATCCAGAAATCATCAGATGCCGCCTCTATATAGTACTAACATTTCCTGTATAAGTCTTTAAGAGTTTTCAGTGCATCCTGTTATGATGCAATTTCAAACAGTTCCTTAAAACCATTGTACATCACATCATGAAAGACGTCTTTTCTGAACTTTGCAGTGGCCGCTACTCAGAGGTGGGTAGTAATGGTTATATTTACTGTTACATTTACTTGAGTAATGTTTTGAGGAAAATGTACTTATAAGAATAGTTTTACCACGCCAGACTTTTTACTTTTACACATGAGTAGATTTGCGAAGAAGAAACGCTACTCTTAGCTACTTTGGGGCTACAACGGAGTTGCTACATTTTTCTTCTTTATTCTACTTTATTTTTGCCAGCACAGTAGCTGTACCAGTTTCACCAATGAGCCATCGCAACAATAATCACATGACTCCATTATACCAATCAAACGTAAAAATACAGTCAAATAACCACATCGTTTGCGGTCGGAAGTCCTATGATCGCGCTGGCCTGTTCAATCACGTGGCATCTTTAATGTACAATAAATAACAAACTATTTGTCATAAAGTCAACATTGCTTGAAAGTGCGGGTTTCAACCTCCGGAGATATGATCGTTTTAATTTTATGGTAGGAAATGTGTTTTCTCCACGAGCTGCCACTCATGTTCTTTGGACAGGTGATATTTCATTTCTCTAGATTTTATAGTCAAATTCGATGATTTTTTTGTGGATTTCTTTGGCCTAATATGCTCATATAATAGTTGAAAATACATTAAATAACAGCTCAGAAAATTAATACAGGTGCTCCACAGGTTACAAACGAGTTCCGTTCCTATGCTGGTGACGCAACCCGAATTTCTGCATAAATCGTAATTAACCCTTTAAGTACTCAAAAATAGAGCTCCAGCTATCGATTATTTAAGTAGTCAATTAATCTATCAACTAATTAGTTCGAATAATCGGGTAATCAGATTAGGAACATTTCATGCATTGCAGAATATATTTTAGGAGATGTAAAATATTTCTTCAAACTATGCAGAATTGCACTTTCATTTAAAAAAATAAATTAAAATACCTGAGTTTAGCTTAAAACTGTATTTAAGATATGAGGATCTAAGTACAACACAGGAACATTTGGCCAACTTGCATAGCAAAAGTCCGCTATCTTAAATGCTATAAAATGCCAAGGTTTATTTTTTTACAATACGCTTAACAAATCGTTCAAACTCATATTCTTACATAACGGCTAAATATATCTCTAAACTAAATTACGAATGTATAAAAAAATATTAGCTCAAACAAAAACTTACAACCTTATGTTGGTCTTAACAGTGAGCAGCTGGATTCAGCCATGTTACATGAGTTATGTCATATTCACTGTTGCCACTTGAGGGACGTGTATCCACCCAAATCAATAAAACTAAATGCAAACACTTTCAAAACAAACCATTACTACGCCAATCTAATTCAACAAATACTCCAAGCAGCAAATTTTGATTTGAAGCTTTTTTTTTTCTAATCCAGTTACTCGAATTAATCGATTAATCATTGCAGCACTACTCCAAAATAACCACAAATCTCAAAAATAATTAGCCAAAAACATGTATTATACGTCATTGTACTGTCCTCGCCAAAATGATGGAGCTAAGTCCTAGCTAGACAATGAGCTAAGCTCTGAAATGACGATGTCGTTCGTGTGGTCCGCTGACTTCTTTCAGCTTCTCATGACATCAACACTTGCAGAATGAAACTAAAACAAAAATGAAATTAAATCAGTTTCAAATCAATTCAAATTTGCGTTCATAACTGGCTGCTGATACGGCAATAACAATCCACACAAACGATTAGCATGTATCAGTTAGCATTCGCACATCGCAAAAAACAATCACATCAACTCGCCCCGAGTATTCGACCTTAATCGAAAAAGCACAATAAACAGTACAACAGGTGTTATATACAGGTGTTGCCTCTGTGGATGCTTCACAAAAAAAACAATTGCAGCTCTTTCACCTCTCTCTTCATGGGAGCAAATGCCTCTTCCTTGTGTGTACATGCACTCTTACTCGCGTGCGGAAGTAATACATGCTCTATGCTTCCTGCGCCAAAATAAAGGAATGCATCACAACACTAAAGTCACCATTGTTTAAAAAAAAAAAAAAAAAAAATCAACTGGAGACTCCGGCGTCGAAAAGTCAAAATCACGTAACTCGGGTACGTTGTAACCCAGGGACTATCTTTAGGGCTGTGCCGTCTTAGGCACCCCACGATTCGATTTGATTACAATTCAGGGTGCTACGATTCGATTATTAAACGATGATCACGGTATTGACGATGATCATGGTTATCACGATTATCGATGCATCATACATTACTAATTAATAAAGTAGCCAAACAAATTTATGCCCATTATTTATTTAAATTATCCTGATGATTCAACAGGAACGATGGAAACGACAAAAACCTGCCCTTAAACTTTTCTTTTTTTTTTAACAAGTGCAAAAACATGAACCATTTCAAAGGCAGTACGTATTTCTCAACATGCCCATACAATACTCAGCTGACCTTGAGATACTCTTTTTCACAAGAAGGTGAAAAAACATTTGCTGTTTCAGAGGCAGAACTTATTTCTCTCAACAATACAATAAAATGTACACTGACGGAATGAATTCCAGGTTTTCTGTAAACAAACAAAGTGTCTTAAGAAATAAGACTTCTTTTAACCAATATATTTTGTTTTCACAGATTTCTGTACTATTTCGCATGTTTTTAGTATTACCGCTGTACTTAATCCTGGTTTTAAATGTTCTGCATCTGGAGTAAGTTATGTCGCTAATTAGCATAGCGCTCGGCGCTAACTAGTAAGATCTCAAAACAACAACAATAAAGGCTAAACAGTACAAAAGGGTTCGTGTACTCACCTCTGATAGACGGGCACGGGACATGGCAAAACACTGGGGACTTTTACAAATCAACACGACTTGAACCTACTGCTGGACAACTGAAAAACGAGGCGCAACGAACTATCTCCCTTCCCCTCTCGCTCTAAAAAATATCTTGCGCAGAGAAGCACGACAGCCGGGTCCCTGCCTGTCTCATACACAAATTTATTTTCTAGTCTTTTGAAAAGGGGTAAATCTCTCGCTCAGTAACCGGCAGCATCCATAATAACATTGTGCGTGCGTCCGTTAAAGGTGTCCGGGTGGCAGACGTGTCTTGAATTTCGTTCCACTACGAGCGGCTGTCATAAAGTGATTAGGGAAAATCTTCGTTTTTGAACATTTATGAATCGTAATCGAGTCGTCACGTGTCGAATCGCGATGCATCTAATAATCGATTTTTTGAAAACTCCCTTACTACCTATACCATTTTTTTCATCTGACAATGTAAGCAATTATTCACAATACTACTCAATACTTGAATTTTTCTTACCTAATAGCGTTTTTTTACTTGTACTTGAGTAAATTTTTTGGATGGCTATCTTTTACTTTTTTTTGAGTAATATTATTTTGAAGTTACGCTACTCTACCCACCTCTGATGCTACTGAATGAGTTCTGAGGGATTTGCATTCACAAACCTAAAACGATAAATAATAACAAATCATTTTCCACCAGGATGCACACGCTTGCAAAGAGGACAATTCTTGTCAGAAAATTACACTAGTAATAATTTGGTATATTTTTTTGCTAAGCCCTGTACATATAAAGAAAATGAAGGCACTAACATTGAAATATCAATCCTTTCACTCTTGACCCATGTTCATATTTTCTTTTTGAGTAATATTTGAACTGTAGCATTAGACTTATTTACCTCTGTTTTCCAACTATGCTCACTTGCTACATGCATGTTGACCGAAAAAAATAGCAGTGTTGTTTATACAAGTAGCAATGCACAGGTCAGGTCTTATAAATGCGTGAGAGAGTTTTTTAATTGATCAGGGAAGTAGTTGGAGACGCTGACATACGGGTAGATGAAGCTTGGCATTGTTATTGAAGAAAAAAAAGGCTCATCATAATGAGCATGTCTATTGTATTTTTCTAATATTCATCTTGTATTTATTACACACTGCACTGATTAGTGGACTGTTTGGTTTATTGCACATTTATTGTAATTCCTTCTGATGTTAAAAAACAAACAAACAAAACAAAACAAAAAAACAATCCCATAACCTCTGTGGTGTTTTGTGACTGTTTCATTTGCAGTAATAACTAATGAAATTGTACATTGCTTTGTTTTATGTTGGAGGGGGAAAATAAAGAAGGAGCTATTTCAGTACTTTTGACTGTATTTTTTTTTTCTAACTACAATACCATCAGCATCAAATGTGCTAAAATCATCAAAATGGATGCACGTCAAGAGCAGCTACACTAAAATGATCATTTGTGCCATCTGTGTATTTTGAATTGCGGTTGAAACGACTGATTCTTTTTCAGTCTGTCTGCTGCCCGATTGGAAGCGACTGACCTGAAAGATGGAGCAGAATGAGAGGCTGCCCTGTGATCAAGCTGGCCTTCCTGATAACAGGGCGCTCGCGCAGATGGGACAGCGGAGTTTGTGGCGAAGCAATTATTTTGCCAGCTCGCTCCGTGATGCGTGCAAGGTTGTACAAGGATGTGCTTTTAAAGGGGAAAATGGATTCTGGTAGACGGTCATGCAAATCTTTTTACTGACATTCAGATTCGTCGGCTTCCTGAGAACATAAAGGCACAGGAGTGTTTGGTTGTGAATTGTGTCGGATTGTGTATGGAAAGATGGGTGGGCGTCTACCTGTGACTCAAAATATATAAAAACGCCTCAACTGTGCACTAATTTACTGTGTGCTATGGTCATTTTCAGTGTAAATGACTTTAAAGTGCGTATGACACCAAAAACCATGTTTATTTCATATTTCACGCAGTGTTTTATGCTTCTGAATGAAATGGACCGCTTGGATGTGTGGAAGCGATCGTTTTATATATTCAATTTTTGAATCCCGCGCCATGAAAAGGAGTGACTTCCGGCTTCAGTCTCAGGTTTAGGACAAATGCGAATGTGAAGTCACCCGGGTCAGCATTTCATTGCATTGCTTTATCGCATGCAGATGATCTGCGGATTCGCCAGATTTTGCGGATTTTGCCAAACGGCTGCAGAAAATTGTTGCTGCACCAGGAAGAGGTGTGTGAGCCTTTTAGGGTTTCAAAAGGTTCCCGTTCACCCCGGATATTTGCCAAAACAAGCCCTACTACTGTGGGACCATTGGACTTAGGAAGAAGTGAGTAAACATCGTATTTTGTATTACAGTGCCTTGCAAAAGTATTCGGCCCCCTTGAATCTTGCAACCTTTCGCCACATTTCAGGCTTCAAACATAAAGATATGAAATTTAATTTTTTTGTCAAGAATCAACAACAAGTGGGAAACAATCGTGAAGTGGAACAACATTTATTGGATAATTTAAACTTTTTTAACAAATAAAAAATTGAAAAGTGGGGCGTGCAATATTATTCGGCCCCTTTACTTTCAGTGCAGCAAACTCACTCCAGAAGTTCAGTGAGGATCTCTGAATGATCCAATGTTGTCCTAAATGACCGATGATGATAAATAGAATCCACGTGTGTGTAATCAAGTCTCCGTATAAATGCACCTGCTCTGTGATAGTCTCAGGGTTCTGATTAAAGTGTAGAGAGCATTATGAAAACCAAGGAACACACCAGGCAGGTCCGAGATACTGTTGTGGAGAAGTTTAAAGCCGGATTTGGATACAAAAAGATTTCCCAAGCGCTAAACATCTCAAGGAGCACTGTGCAAGCCATCATATTGAAATGGAAGGAGCATCAGACCACTGCAAATCTACCAAGACCCGGCCGTCCTTCCAAACTTTCTTCTCAAACAAGGAGAAAACTGATCAGAGATGCAGCCAAGAGGCCCATGATCACTCTGGATGAACTGCAGAGATCTACAGCTGAGGTGGGAGAGTCTGTCCATCGGACAACAATCAGTCGTACACTGCACAAATCTGGCCTTTATGGAAGAGTGGCAAGAAGAAAGACATTTCTCAAAGATATCCATAAAAAGTCTCGTTTAAAGTTTGCCACAAGCCACCTGGGAGACACACCAAACATGTGGAAGAAGGTGCTCTGGTCAGATGTAACTTTTTGGCCACAATGCAAAATGATATGTTTGGCGTAAAAGCAACACAGCTCATCACCCTGAACACACCATCCCCACTGTCAAACATGGTGGTGGCAGCATCATGGTTTGGGCCTGCTTTTCTTCAGCAGGGACAGGGAAGATGGTTAAAATTGACGGGAAGATGGATGCAGCCAAATACAGGAACATTCTGGAAGAAAACCTGTTGGTATCTGCACAAGACCTGAGACTGGGACGGAGATTTATCTTCCAACAGGACAATGATCCAAAACATAAAGCCAAATCTACAATGGAATGGTTCAAAAATAAACGTATCCAGGTGTTAGAATGGCCAAGTCAAAGTCCAGACCTGAATCCAATCGAGAATCTGTGGAAAGAGCTGAAGACTGCTGTTCACAAACACTCTCCATCCAACCTCACTGAGCTCGAGCTGTTTTGCAAGGAAGAATGGGCAAGAATGTCAGTCTCTCGATGTGCAAAACTGATAGAAACATACCCCAAGCGCCTTGCAGCTGTAATTGGAGCAAAAGGTGGCGCTACAAAGTATTAACACAAGGGGGCCGAATAATATTGCACGCCCCACTTTTCAGTTTTTTATTTGTTAAAAAAGTTTAAATTAGCCAATAAATTTTGTTCCACTTCACGAATGTGTCCCACTTGTTGTTGATTCTTGACAAAAAATGAAAATTTTATATCTTTATGTTTGAAGCCTGAAATGTGGCGAAAGGTTGCAAGATTCAAGGGAGCCGAATACTTTTGCAAGGCACTGTATGTCAAATACTGGGATCATGGCACACGTTTTAATACGGAGGTGGCTTGCATTTTGTGGCTGATTGTCCACCAAGAATGCCACCCGGCCGACGACCGGCAGCTTGTTTGCACACCCCCCTCTATACTCGGCTTATTGCCGTCTTCGTGTGCCCAGTGTTCTGTCAAACTTTCCACCCCATCAGAAATGCAACTTTGTGTTAAAAATGGCTGCAAATACAGCGATTACAAAGTAAACACTAAAAACTTTCTTTAAATAAAGGACTATTTACTTACGTTTGATCATGGACGAACCTGTAGAAAAGTTCTCAGCAGACACATTCTGCCATGTTAGCTGCACAACAACTGCACGCTGTGTCTTCGCCGTATAGTTAAGCATTAGCAGTGTTGCGAATAACGCCGTTATAAATAACGCTGTTATATAATGGCGTTATTTTTTAAGTAACGGGGTAAACTAACTAATTATTTTTTCCACCGTTACAACGCCATTACCGTTACTGACGGTCAAAAGCGTACTTACATGTTAAGGGTGGCGTACTTACTTACTTACTTTGAATAAATTGAAAAAACTACCAGCCGTACCGAGTCTGCTCTGTTTATTTGTCATCCAAGACTTGGGGTGTGTTCAGGTTCATGGCAATATAAATAGTAAACACACATAGCCTACCTTTGCAAGAACGATGGAGTTGCCGTTTGATACGGTCATAATGTGCAGGTCCTGCACCCATCCGCAGCAAAACTGTTCGTAGCTTTGTAGCGATTAGTAATTTCGGAATCGCTGATGAGTTTAGTAAAATACACCAAACAATAAATACAGCAGAATGTCCATTTCGTGTAATTGTGGAAGCCCGTCAACATCTTTACTCCATTCGTCTTCAGCTTGCTCGTCAGGGTCAACATTGTTCACATCCTTAAGTTTGATCACATATCTGTTTTTCCCCTTAGTAACGAGTTTGTCTCTTATCGAACTGGCAAGTTAAAGTTTAATGTCCCGCGAGTCAGACCTGCTTCCAATATGGCGGCGTTGTTGTCAAATCTCACGTGGTCCCCCGTTCTGTGATGTAAACGCTCGAGCCTTATAGCGCACGTACTTCAGAGCCGGTGTTTTAACACACAAACCGGAACAGCGCGTGCGGCAAACCCACACACGCAAAACAGATGCAGAGGGATATGATGGCAGAGCATTCTGAGGAAAATTTGTCCTTTACGAGGTGGAGATATGAACATTATTTCAAGTTGGTCGAAATTAAAGGAAAGAACGTGCATGTAAAGTGTAATTTATGTCCCGGGAAAAAGCTTTTGTTGACATCTGTGGTAAGCAATTCAAATCTGTTAATTTTTATTGCACTTCAAGTGTAGGATAAATCTGTTGCTGGTGAGGTGCAATAAATATTACAAGGTTCTATAACACAACAACCTGTCTGTTCTTTTCTATTCAACTGACTCGAATACTGCTCAGAAAATTTCAAATTCTTTGACGTATAACAACTTCTTTTTAAAGTAACGGAAATAGTTACTTTCCCTGGTAACTAGTTACTTTTACTATAGAGTAATTCAGTTACTAACTCAGTTATTTTTTGGAAGAAGTAGTAAGTAACTATAACTAATTACTTTTTTAAAGGAACGTGCCCAGCACTGAGCATTAGTTTACGCCATATTCGTGTTGACTGTACAGGTTGCCGATCGGCAAAGACAATCGACAACCCCGCCGCAGTGTGAGATGATCCGGGCTAGTTTTGTGTTATTTTTCGCTTCAAAAAGCGGAAATAAGATTTTGAGACGTCACTCAGTTCGGGTTAGCATGTCGGCGAGCTGTCACGCCTCTTGGTTTGTTTACATTCTCCCAAGCCGTGCCAGGGAAATGACAAAAGGCGGACTAACTATGGTGGCATAAAATATCGTTTGGGAGGTGCGACAGTAAAGGTGAAGTCGACAGTTTTGATCATTATGGAGTAATTTTGCCATGTTGTACTGAATAAGACCATTTTTATTATTTCATATTCCATTTAGCACAAGACTGTTATTTGTCATGACCATAACATTTATTTAGTTGGTAACTTTTCAGTTTTAGTCGATTTTAGCAACTCCAGTGGACAAAAGCGGTAGTGTTTTGCCTTAAAGAGCATACGACAGGAGAAAAAAAGTCTTAAATGGCATTATTATGTGAATTAGAATCATATTTTGAGACGATTCGACTATATACAACAATTTAGCAAAGCGCAGATGATGAGAAATTAGTCTTTTAATCTGCCAATTAGCCACGCCTACCATTATAGGGCTTTAGCATCCCCAACAGGTGGATGACGTCAGCGGTAGACTGGGCTCATCGGTTTTACTATTCAGCCCATTGAGGAGGAATTATTCAGAACGAGGAAAACGCGACGAAGAGAGCCGCAAAATGTCATTGTTTCAGTCTCTCTACTCCAATATTTATACAGGATATTCTTTTTATCCAAGTATTTTTCCCCAATAGCTATATAAATGGCTTGAGAAGGACCAGTTAGCCCGTCGAGGGGGAACTATTCACAACGAGGAAAACGCGACGAAGAGAGCGGCAAAATGTCATTGTTTCTGTCTCTTTACTTCAATATTTTACAGGATATTCTTTTTATCCAAGTATTTTCCCCAATTGCTAAATGAATGGCATGGTCATGACAAATAACAGTCTTGTGCTGAATGGAATATGAAATAATAAAAATGCATTTATTCAGGGCGACATGGCAAAATTACTCCATAATGGTCAAAACTGTCGACTTCACCTTTATTGTCGCACCTCCCGAACGATATTTTATGACACCTAAATCGGACATATGTCATTTCCCTTCCCCGACTTCGGAGAATGTAAACAAACTAGAAGGCGTGACAGCTAGCCGACATGCTAACCCGAACCGAGTGATGTTTCAAAGTCTTCGAAGCGGAAAATCACACATAACTAGCCTGGATTATTTGACATGACGACCCGGTTGCCGATTGTCTTCGTGGATCGGAAAACCGCCCGGCGGAGAGCAATTTACAGTTCGTTCCCCGGAGGAGGGTGGCTAGAGTTGTTGTGCAGCCAACGTGCTGCTAATGAGCATGAGGAGAGCTTTTTACATGCCTATCAATAATCAAACGTAAGTAGTCCTTTATTTAAAGGAAGTTTGTAGTGTTTACTTTGTAATCGCTGTATTCGTATTTGACATAATATAAAACAAGATGTTTACTCACTTCCTCGTAAGTCCAATGATCCCACAGTAAATATCCACGGTGAATGGGAACCTTTTGAAACTCTAAAAAGACGCATACGCCTCTCCCTCATACAGAATGATTTTTCTGCAGCCGTTTGGCTGGCGTGATGCGAAAAATAAACGTATTAATCCGCAAAATCAGCAGAATCCTTCGTCCTCATGCACAACAGTACGCTGTATAGTGAAGAGGACGTCTTCTACCGTACACGTCACAGCGCCCGCCTCCTCAATGCAAGACCGAAGCCGGAAGTCACTCATTTTCATGGCGCGGGATTCAAAAAACTAAATAAATATAGCGATCGCTTCCACACACATCCAAGCGGTCCATATCATTCAGGGGCATAAAATACCGCGTGTATTATGTAATAAACATGCTTTTTCGTGTCACATGCACTTTAAGGAAGACTGCGTATCCCATGCGGACCAGCGCTGTGTTTCCACAAAGTGTCGTAAAATCATCAATGAAAATCAATCTTCTGGTCGCCTGCAGATGGATTACAGTAAACAACATTTCTGTTTCCAGGGGCTGTGTGAAGGATGAATGGTAATAAGCAGGGGTGCACATAAGTGGTCCGCATGCGCGCATGCGTACTGGACTTAGACAAATGCGCTGGCCCTCAACGGCTTCCATACGCTTTTGCGTACCGATGGCTGACCACTGTATTTGCGGCGGACACGAGAAAATAACTTCTCAAAATTTTGAAGAGGCAGGCCACACTGAGTAATTACTTTAGTGATGGGACGAAATGAGCCGAGGTTCCGAAGCTTGTGTCGAGTAATGGGAGGGGGGTTTCCACGAAGCTTGTAGCGAGGCGCGCTTCATTTTGGCAAAACCCGGAAATGATGACGTGGGCAGCCGGCTGAATCTCGTGAGTGCTTCGGAAGTGATCCAACGTTTGGCGCACATTGCAAAAACAGGACAGACTACGGTATAAATTGGTTGCAAAACGTAATGGCGATCGCCTGTTATCTCACATTTTGTGGATTTCGGGCTCCTGTACTTGTTACATCTGTGCGCAACAGTGCAACCAGTGCAATCTTTTTTCGAGCCTTGTCCTTTGCTTGCGATGGAACCTGCGCGAAAAGAGCGATCCTCCCCTGTATGGGAACATTTTGATTTGATTGCTTTCAATAAGGTAAGGGAGAAAAACTACTTTAATATAAATGTGAGTGTGTGTGTGTACCTATCTGAACCAAACATCAACAGAATGAACAAACCATTAGTGTACTGGGAGGCACAAAAGAATACCTACCCAAATTTATATAAACTGGCACTCACATTTCTCTGAACCCCAGCTTCATCTGTGCCTTGTGAAAGAATATTTTCTAAAGCTGGTGAAATATTTTCCAAAAAAAAAAAAGAAACCGTTTAAAGCCAGCCACTGTGGGAAAGCTATTATTTCTAAATAAAAATGAATAACAAATTACCCTTAGCACTTGTTGTATTTTGTTCACATACTAAATTACTAACACAAGCACATTCATATCTTTGTCTTAAGCAAATAGCCATTGAATTCTTAACAATGTTGACCTCTTGGGCTTCTAGACCACTTGATGGCACCATAGGGAAAATGAACCACCATGAAGCTTTGCTACATGTGCAAACCAATTGGCTGCAAAGCTTCATTGCTTCATGAGGCTTCATTTGGCCATCACTAAATTACTTCCGTGTTCCCCCACCCCCGTCAAAAGACAGACAGACGACAGAGACGTCACCGGAGCTACCGAAAAAAAGGACTTTTGCTGAAAAGTGGCTACAGGAGGTACCATGGCTAGAAGCAAATGATGCTCGCACGGAAATGCGGTACAAAATGTGCCGTGAGAATCCCAATGTCGCCGATAAGAGCAGCGCATTTTATGTAGGGTCAAAGAATTTCAGCCATCCAAACTTTGAAAAGCACGAAAAAAACAGAGAGCATGTGGCAATTAAGCAAACTATCGATGTCAAACAGGACCCCACTCGCCCTATGAACAAGTGGCGGAATAAAGGTAATGAACAGCGACATGCACTGACAAACGTGTTTTTGCTCGCATTTTACAAAGCTAAACATGCACGTTCAATGAGGTCTTATGAGGAGGATATCCCACTTTTAAAAAGGCTTGGAGTTAATGTGGGAGCCGCATAATGCCCTTTATTTTGAATTGGTGTTTCTTATTTCTTTACATTTCACTTCAAAGTAATGGCAATTTTGTTGTGCCAGTTGATGTTAATCAAGCATTAATTGTTAATATAATTAATTAAAGTTAATTGGCTCTAAGTAAAGCTTGTCATAAATTTATCGCATCAGGCGGGTCGGCTCTCAAGCTCAATGAGGACCAAGTCACATCTCCAGGTCCTCCTCTGAGAACCTGGGCAAAAAAATTATGTGCACCCCTGGTAATAAGGTAATGATACCAGTTGTAGCTAAACAATAGCATATGAAGGTTAGCAACCATGCGGCTAATCCCCCCACCCGAACTCGTCAGCGCTGACGAGTTCGGTTGGGGGGGGCTCACGCAAGCGAGTGAAAGCCAAGCCAATGTTTATTCTGTATATCCTCCTCAGACAAAACTTTTTGTCTCTTTTGTTGCTGTGCCATCTTTGATGAATTCGCGCGAAAGCGTTCACATCGACTTCCGTCTTTATGATTAATGGGGAAAGGAGGAAGTGACGTATGCCGTAAAGCAGTCAGCACATTTGTAGTGTTTTTTTTGTGGCAGGCTTCCTGCCACCCTCCTCAAAGTTAATTTGTACCGGTGAAAGCGATACAGACCCCCCCAAGATATAAAAGAGGTGTCATTCAACTGGTTGTCAGTCGACATATTATCACAAATGTTATGAAAATATTTTATAAAAGTTGAAAGGGTACCTAGTGTCGCTTTATAGTGCACTGGTAGCTATGTCTATTCTTGACCACGGTTACATTCAAATAGCTCATCTAGCATTCAAATTATCTTTGTGCTTTTTTTTTTATTTCTTTTTTTTTTTTTTATATGTAGCTCTAGGAAATACTAGTACTAAAAGCAGAGGTGGGTAGTAACGTGTCACATTTACTCCACTACATTTACTTGAGTAACTTTTTGAGAAAACGTACTTCTTAGAGTAGTTTTGCCACACAATACTTCTTAATTTTACTTAAGTATATTCGTGAAGTAGAAACACTACACTTACCCCGTTACTTTGGGCTACACTAGGGTCATTACACTTTTCGTCTTTATTCTACATATTGACTTGATTTTTGCCAGAAATGCCGACAGTGGCTGACTCAGTTTCACTAATGAGACGTCGCAACAATAACCACATGACTGCATTATACTAATCAGAGGGAACAATGATTTTTGTCCACTGGAGGGCCCTCATGCACTTTGGACAGGAGTAGTTTCATAGTGTTGTTCTGGTCTGAATTTGATGATTTTTGCAGCAGGGACAACAACGTCAAGTGGTATTTGGTATGTTTCAAAATGGATTTTGCCATGTGGCATTTCTTTTTTTTCGCCATGTGGCAAAATGGATTTTGCCATGTGGCATTTGTTTTTGCCATGTGACAAAATGGACTTGCTATGTGGCATTTGTTTTTGCCATGTGACAAAATGGATTTTGCCATGTGGCAAAATAGATTTTGCCAAGTGGCATTTGTTTGCCATTTGGCATTTTTTTTGCCATGTGGGAAAATGGATTTTGCCATGTGGCATTTTTTTTTTGCCATGTGGCAAAATTGATATTGCCAAAAATCACAGCCACACATTTTTCTGCCATTTAAAATGAATGGAAAATTTGGACGTGCATGGCCGTCAATGGCATGGACGTGCATGGCCTGCAAAAAGGCCATATACAAAAAAAAAAAAAAAAGCCACATACCAAAATCCATTTTGCCACATACCAAAAAAATGCCACATGGCAAAATCAAGTTTGCCACATGGGAAAAAAATGCCACATGGCAAAAAAAATGCCACATGGCAAAATCAATTTTACCAGATGGCAAAAAAAGTTACATAGCAAAAAAAATGCCACATGGCAAATACCACTTTTGGTTCTCGCTCTCTCTCGATACTGTAGCTTGCTCTCCTTGAACAACTGTTATTTATTTATTTTTAAAACCCAAAATCTTGCTTTGGCGTTCTTTTTCGTCAGGTTTCCGACCGCTACCTGTGTTACATTAAATGCGTATGTAGTTGCATTTATTACTATTGTTATTTTTAATGATGACCATAGACTTCATAATGATATTGACGGGACACGGAGCACAGGGACAATTAATAGGGGGCCTGCATTGTTGGCGTGGCCGTCAAAGCTGACCGAGTGGAATCACAGACAAAGAGCTTTTTTCGGTGAAGATTCTTGTGAATAAATGCTTAAATCCCTGAATTCTTTATAGGTATGGACCAGAGGTTGCGCTAGACTTTTTCGTTGTCTGTCATTATGACTGACAGGGTCATAAAAATCCGGTCATAATCTATTTTTACCCGTCACTTAAATTTTTAAAATGATGATAATGACATTGTGGTGACCCTTTGTTTGGCATAATTCACCTTCCGTACTTGTGTGTCCATTTGGCCGAGCGCGTTAGCGGCTACGACACAGTCACGTGACAGAGACACTTAAGAGGCGCGCACGTTCCGGTGTAGCTTCACTATCCTCTTCCCCTCACTATCCACTCGCTCTCGCTATATGATTGGCCGAAGAGTCAAAATGCTCTCCCGTGAAATGCCTGTTTAAAAATGTTCCCGTTGTTACTTCTTGTCTTCGCTTAAAAGTGCCCATTTAAAAAGGAAAAGTGATGGATGATACTACACACAGAGCGTATTATTAACAAATGTTAAAGTTGTATAATCATATAGCGAGAATAAGGAACGTCACTGACAAGCGCAGGCCCCCGCCAGTGGATAGTGAGGGGAATAGGATAGTGCGCCTACACTGGCTTGAATAGAGAGTTCACAGAGAGCAGCAGAGCTACACAGCAATTCAAGCTAACAAGACTCCTAACATTGCATACCGCTTCAACATATTCAATAGTATTTAGTTTTCATTCATTTTAAATTAATATTCTGTCCGAACAAGCTTAACAGAGAATCCACACCGTGCCATCACACATCAAGCAGATGAATATGTAACTTTTTCTCCGTAGTGACAAAAACAGCTGACTGTGGCCCCAGTAGGTAGGCTACATTATGGAACAATGAAATTAACAGTTAACAGCTGTGGCCTGAATGGAGTCTTACACCTTCCTCCTGGTGCACATGGACTTGAATTGCGTGCCCGCTTGTGCAGTCCCTGTTTTTTCACCTCTTTTATCAACACCATCATCGTTTTGGGGCTTTTTGAAGAAACTTCGGACACTCAGTTGCCTTGACATTTTTCCGAGTAAGGCCAACGACGTCATGCATCAAGAGAGACAATAGCTAATTAATATGCTCACTCGCCACCCTGTGGTCTGGGGTGTGAATTGCAACCTGTCAAAATGACAGGTGGACTTCAGTTTTTTCCGTCACCGTTTTAAACAATCGGTCAACGACGGAAAATATTCGGTTAACGCGACCCCTGGTATGGACGTAAAACAGTCTCGATTCTTGGTTAAAAGCAAAAAAAAAAAGTGCAGTTAGCATTTATTTTACGTAAATATGTCGAAGTACAATGCTAGTCTGTCAGTCAATGTGGCGGCCACCATATGTAAAACAGAGCTTTTCCGGTGAAAATTCTTGTGAATAAATGCTTAAATCCCTAAATTCTTTATGGATATGGACATAAAACAGTCTAGATTCTTGGTTAAAAGCAAAAATAAAACATGCAGGTGGCATTTAATTTACGTAAACATTGCGAAGTATAATGCCAATGTTGTAGCAGCTAATTTCTCCCATTGATTTTTTTCACAACATTTCAAAAGGCATGCATGGTACAAAAAATATAATAATTACCTTGAATCCTCGAACAAATCACTCCTGAGACAATCCTTCCTGTTTATATGCGGTACAGCTTTCGTACTTTTTCAACATAAATCCGGCGTTGGATCGCTGGATGTGTCGCTGCGACCAACTGCAAGTAACTGAAGAGGATTGTGGGATGGCCCCCTACTTGAAAGTGTAGCTCACTGAAGGTCGAATCTGACCCGTAGATATCATTATGAAGTCTATGTGATGACTAAATTATTGCAATAAATGTTCTGGTCCTCTTTTAGGCAATTAGTGAAAAATGAGTTAACTGTGCTATTAAATGAGGTTGATGAATAAATATCAACTGAGAAAATCACCTTTTAATCAATTTTAAGAAGTAAAACCGCTAAATAAAGAAAGAAATTGCAGAGCTTGTGAAAAAATATATATCTTGGGGGGCACATTTTGTCCATCCTTGGTATACGCACTATTAAAAGATGTTGTTTTCATGAAACATCATCTCCCCTTTTAAGGTTCTTCTCCAGTCAGTAAAAAGAGAAAAGGAAGAAGGAGAGAGAGAGTGTGTGTGCGCTGATGTCATAGTAGAGGATAAGAGAGAGGTTTCGAGTGCCAGTAGGTGTCAGACGCACAACACTACAGTATGTCCTCAAATGAGCGTCTTCCTCTCCTTGGGTTGCAGTACTCCAGTCCAAATAGAACATGTGGATCTTCACCGTTCTTACTTTTCTCCAGTTTTTTGCCTTTAAGTCAGGTATGGACAAGAGATTTCTTTGTGTATGCTGAATTTATTCATTTCCTCATTTCATACATCTCTATTATGTCAATATTGACTTTAAACGTCATCTCAATCAATGAATCACATTGGAAAATTTTACGTGTTGCTTTGTATAGTTGTTTCAGTTACAGTTTCAGTTAGTTTGTCATTAAAACAAATTGACAATTTAGAGTTTACGATTAAACTGTTAAGTCTGTTTCTCATGCCAATAATGCAGAAATGCTCTTGGAGCACTAGGTGACGTTGGAAGAAATACTTCACAAATATAGCACCACATTTGCAGATCTGCTTGTGATTCAGCTCTTTTGGACAAAATCCTCTGCAGTAGTTCATCAGACCTGGAATTCAACCTGCTTTTTGGTGCATTTTTCATGTATTTATTGGCTGATTTTGTTTTTTTCCCTATTTTACAAAAAAGTAGGAGACCTGGACTCAAGGGCGTAGGTTTGGTCTCAATATTGGTAGGGATGATATAACAGCACAACCTGCATGTACACTTTTTGCTGGGGACGGGACATTAATAAGACAAAAAAGACTGGGTGAACGGCAGTCAGGGCTACATTTCTCACCAATAAGAACCTAATTAATTGATAGGCTAAATGATTAATGCAAAATAAGTCTGTATTGACTTATGCTATTTTTCAAAGTGCAAATCTACAGTATAACGTCTTAATCTGATGTTTTTCTTAAATTTAGTCGAATAATTTTCTTCATCTTGTTTTGAGTTTTAAAGGCTAGTTAACAGATTAATGTGTCAGATCCTTCCACTTACTTTTAATAAATACTACCATTTGTTCTTATGAAGCCCAAAAATCTAAAGTGTCGGTCATTTTTCATCTAAATCAAGAACAAAATGCTTTCAAATGTTTTGAACAATATCTTTTCTTGAATTAAGAACATTTCTTACAATTTGTTTAAGATATAGCTTTTTGCTTAAAATAAGTCTGTTAAGCTTATTTTCAGCTAGATATTTTTATTTCAAGAAATCTGAGAAAAATTTACTTGAAGCACTGGCAGATAATTTCACTTATACTAGATTTACACTGAAAACAAGGGAATTTAAGTTTTTCTGTTTTTTCAGTTTTAAGGAGATGGGATTTTGCAGTGCATATGTATAGGTTCACGTAATACACCGTTTGATTTAAACCTTTGTTTTCAAAAACTACTAAACAAAAATTTTGAAAACTTCCAGAATAAATGTCTGGATTTTATTAGAAAAATTTAACTTGCAATATTTGAACAGAAATTTGTGTATAACATACAAAGAAATTCAAAATTTTTAATCATCTCTTAACTATCCAGGAATGCAAAAAAAAAAAAAAAACATTTGTCTTAATACCACTCAAAATGGTCTGTCTAAATAAAGTGAATATGACAAAAAAAAAAACTTCTTTGTCAGGGATTAACAAAAACAATTAAAATGGAGTCTTCCTTCTGGAAAAACACAACTGCTTCAGTCCACAAGCACAGCCAAACTCAACAAAAAATGAAAGCTCCTTTGGGCTACTTTAAGACCACATAAGCAAAATACAAAATGAAAAGTGGGAAGAAGGGGGTAAACCTTGGTTCACTACATTTCTTACAGCTGTGCAGAGTTCACTATATTTCTCAGTTTAATTAACGTTAGCATAGTAGAATACACATACAGGAGGACACTTCTCCTGCAGCAGCTTCCTACTCAGGTTAGCAAGTTCACAGTTTAATGTAATGGTAATGCTAAACTGTGATGTAGGTCGGACTTTCAGTAGCAAAATTGCGTTTCCCACCTTCACAACAATGCCTTTTCACACTACTTTCAGCTGCTGCTGGCCGAAAAAAAAACTTCTAATGTCTCTCCTCTTCGAAGCGGGCGGAGCAGGTAGCATGTCGACATGTAACGTAATTCTGTACTTTGAGAGACTGAGAGTGTGTGGGGGGGGTCTAGTCATCAGCCAATCAAACCTGCGTTTAAGGAAAAAAACATGGACTGGCTCATTCAGCAAGTGAAAAAGGGGTAAATGTAACTCTGAAATAATGAAAATAATTCACTTGATAATGGTGGTGGTCACTTCTATCGTTACACCGTATGGGAAGACAATCTAAATGACCTATCTAACTAAACACATTACACAATGCAAATAAGGTTGCTTAAAATTTGGTGGGGACAATTTAAGCATCCTGAAAAGTTGGTCGTGTTTTGTCCCTACCGTCCCTATGCAAACTACGCCCTTACCTGGACTATGTTTTGGTTACAAAATGGTCAACATGCTATTTCAAGATTTCTTCGTGGTACGGGTCTTTAAGACTTTTTGGTGCATCCTTTCACGATTAAAATGTCCACCCAATTGTGTGACGAGTGTTTAGGGGCTTATTTTAGTCTGCAAACGTTCCTACAATCCCTTGAATGTCTTTAAACCTATATTACCAGCTTCCTATTCAGGCATAAATCCTTGAGTTTTTTGAGTGTCATGTTATAATAGACGTAGCCATCAAAATTCATGTTCACTCAGTCTCTCAACTCAACTGGGGCTGATTTTTTTTTAACACTGTAACACAGTGAAAATCCTTGAATTTGCATAAAATGTTTATAAACCAAAATGCACAATTTTCTGTTTAATTTAGATGCATGGGTCCTTGAGACCTTTTGATTGTTGAAAATTGGGTTGGGCGCTGATTTTTTTCTCTCTGACATTCTAACTGAATTAATATGGCCCAAATTTGTACTTTAAACCAAAATGTATGATTTCCTGTTAAATTTGAGGCAGGAATCCTTGAGCCTTTTTCCTACCTCTCAATACGATACACGTGTCTATCCAATTTGACACTGATGGCTGATTGTTTTCCCTAAAATTTGTAATAAAGTACAAGGCCTGAATTCGCCCAAATTGTATTGGTTTGTCATTCAGGACTGGCTCTACAGATTCAGTGCTACCAGTGCGAGGAGGTCACACACGACTGCACCACGCCTGAATTTGTGGTCAACTGCACCATCAATGTGCAAGACACGTGTCAGAATGAGGTACTCGTGAAGGAAGACGGTACGTTGAACATGTAGAAACCACTTTTGGTTTTGTTGTTGTTGTTGTTTTTACAAACAATCTACATTGCACTTGTTGTAATGTGAGGGGATAGCTCAAAAAAAGTTGAAAAATACTTAAGGAATTGGTTATTTTGATGTACATATAGATTTAGTAGTAAGGATCAGTGACGGAATCCATTCACTGTGAAAAAAATAATGTAATAATGTATTTTCACCTTTGTATATGACTTGGGCATGAACAGAGGTGGGTAGAGTAGCCCAAAATTATACTCAAGAGTAGCGTTACTTCAAAATAATATTACTCAAGTAAAAGTATAAGTAATCATCCAAAAAATGCATTCAAATACAAGTAAAAAAGTACTTGGTGAAAAGAATACTCAAGTAATGAATAATGTAATAATGTTGTGAGTAACTGCTTACATTTTTATTTGATTTTTGTTTTTAAAACAATGTTATTTTTTTCGAAGTGCAAAGTTATCTATAAGAACTTTTGTTATAATGATACTGTACAATAACCCATTAGATAACATTAGATAACAACATTAAGCCAAAGAAATACAATAAATAAATAAATAACAATTGAATTCCGGCGAGAAAGAGAGAGAGAAAAAAAAACAGAAACGAAGCAATATTCATCCAAAGATCATGAGTGCCCTCAAGTGGAGAATATAGTTTCTGTTTTGAATAGTGAATAGTTCCTTCATAGTTCTTATTATGAAATTAAAAGGATCATATCGCCACTTTCCAGGGAAATCGGTGCCAAATAAAAACTGGGAAAGAGGTTCAAATCCGTGCTTTCGAGTCATGTTAAGGGCGGCGCACTATATGAAATACTTATATTCTAATACTATTTTTTTACGGTGCTTTAAAGTACCTGTAGCATAAAAAAATCTTAAATAGCATTATTATAATAATAAAATATTTTATTTGAAGGCGCCTTTCTGGCACTCAAGGTCGTCGTACAATCATTTAAAACATTTAAACTAGAAATGTCCCGATCGATCACGTCATTTTCAAAGTATCGGAATTGGCAAAAAAATATCGGACATGCCTTTTTTTTGTTAATATATATATATATTTTTTTTTAATTAAATCGTTTTCTAATTGTATTTAATGTTACAGACATAATATGTTACACTCATCCTGAGTCTTTAGTTTAGGCGTAAGGTAGGGTTATCAAATTTATCCCGATAACGGCGGTAATTAAATTTTTTTTTTTAATGTATCACGTTAAAATATTTAATGCATTTAATGCATGCGCTGCACGACCCACTCACGCATTGTCGCGCACAATTTGTAATGGCGTCGTTTTACCTACATAGAGAGCTAAAAGGCAGCGTAACATGAGTAGAGTGAATTTTGGCAGCCTTTGGAGCCTTTTTTTTAATTGGCTCAAGCATTACAATCCCCTCTCCCTACGATTAGAATTATTGTGGGAAGCAATGTGGGGAAGCAAGGTAGTAATTGATGTTTTTCTTAACACCCTATGTTATTTCCCAACGCAGAGAAGATATATCAATTGGTAGCACTACGCACAGTCATGGTTGCACTTCCCATCATGCATTTGGGCATGGCTACAGTATCATTTACTGAAAGCTCAACAAATACACTAGATTGCAATATTTAGTCACAATATACAAAGTCACATTTATCCTTTAAGAATTACAAGTCTTTTTATCCTTGGATCCCTCTCACAGAAAGAATGTTAATAATGTAAATGCCATCTTGAGGATTTATTGTCATAATAAACAAATACAGTACTTATGTACTGTATGTTGAATGTATATATTCGTCCAAGTTTTATTCATTTTTATCTTAATGCATTGCCAAAATGTATATGATCGGGAAAAATTATCGGGAATGATTGGAATTGAATCGGGAGCAAAAAAAAAGCAATCAAAATCGGGAAATATCGGGATCGGCAGATACTCAAACTAAAACGATCGGGATCGGATCGGGAGCAAAAAAACATGATCGGAAAAACCCTAATTTAAACATATTAAAAGTTGAGAAATGAAAGTATATAACGTGTAAGGAAATATAAAATACTAAAAGAAATATAAAGACAGAATCAGAATGTAGTGATTATTGTGGATAGGCTAGTCTAAACAGGTGAGTTTTGAGTTTTGATTGAAAAAGAGGGAGGGAATCTGTGTTCCTGAGGTCGAGTGGGAGTAAATTCCAAAGCCAGGGAGCCGAGCGGCTGAATGCTCGGCTCCCCATGGTGGTGAGGCGAGCGGGGGGGACAGACAGTTGTATGGAGGGGGAGGATCTAAGGGCACAGGAGGGAGTAGTAACATGAATGACATCGGACAGGTATGGAGGGGCAAGGTTACGGGTGGCCTGGAATGTGAGGAGGAGAACTTTGAACTGTATTCGAAAGTGGACCGGGAGCCAGTGAAGATGTTGGAGGAATGGAGCGATGTGGTGGATGAACGGGGTACGGGTTATGATGCAGGCAGCTGAATTCTGGACCAGTTGGAGTTTATGGATAGTTTTATGAAGGAGGCCGAAGAGTTGCAGTAGTCCAGGCGGGAAGTGACAAGGCTCTGAACCAGAATTGCAGCAGAATGTGGGGTGAGGGAAGGGCGTAGGTAAAAATGGGCA
Organism: Corythoichthys intestinalis; assembly: GCF_030265065.1. Classification (NCBI taxonomy): domain Eukaryota; kingdom Metazoa; phylum Chordata; class Actinopteri; order Syngnathiformes; family Syngnathidae; genus Corythoichthys; species Corythoichthys intestinalis. The sequence continues at coordinate 18,965,082 of NC_080406.1, forward strand.
ATCCGGGTAATGTTATTGATGTGCGATTGAATGGAAAGTGTTGTCCAGGATTACTCCTAGGCTCTTGACTTGGGGGGGAGGGTGAAACAGTGGAGTTGTCAATGGTAAGGGATATGTTATGGTTTTTTGAGATGGTGAATTTAGAGCCAACGAGGAGCACCTCAGTTTTATTATTGTTACGTTTTAGGAAATTGTGGGTAAACCAGATTGTTATTTCAGTGATACAGTCAATCAGAGATGAGGGCGGGAGACAGGAGGAGGGTTCCGAATTATGTGAATTAGAATCATATTTTGAGACGATTCGACTATATACAATAATTTGGCAAAGTGCATATGACGAGAAATTAGTCTTTTAATCTGGTGTTTATCCCAACCTGTCGTTGTAGCGCTTTAGCGTCCCCAGCTGGAGGATGATGTTGTCAGGGTCATGATTTCATCTGATTTAGAATTCAGCCCATTGAGGGGGAATTATTCAGAACGAGGAAAATGCGACAGTCAGCATCAAAATGTCATGATCTACTCCAATATTATTACAGAATATTCTTTTTATCGAAGTTTTGTTCCCCAATTGCTTAATCAATGGTGTGGTCATGATAATTTACAATCTTGCGCTAAACGGAATATGAAATATTAAAAATGCATTTCTTCAGTATGACAGGGCAAAATTACTCCATAATGGTCAAAACTGTTGACTTCTTGCACTTCCCGAACGATATTTTATGCCACCGGAGTTAGTCCGGCTTTTGTCATTTCCCTGCCCTGGCTTCGGAGAGCGTAACCAAACCAGGAAGCGTAACAGCTAGCCAACATGCTAACCCAAACTGAGCGGCGTTTCCAAGTCTTATTCTCACCTTTCGAAAATGAAAAATCACACAAAACTACCCTGGATCATGTCACTCGGCGGCGGGGTTGTCGATTATCTTCACCGATCGGCAACCTCCCCGGCAGCGAGCAAGTTACAGCTTGTCGTTCCCCTGCTGCGGGCAGGAGTGCTTGTTGCCGGGGAAGCAGCTGGAGAATGACCGCCGGACAAACTGGCCGATGTCGGAGGAGCGTGTAGCTGCCCGAGCACAACCCGAGGATAGTGGTCTATTGTCATATGAATAGCGCAGAGGGGGCTGGAAGTCTGGACGATATGGAGAACTGCAGACGAGAGTGGGGGGCTGCACGAGCATAAGCCGAGTATAGCGCACGGAGAGGACCGAAGGGGGGTGTGCGACAGGCTGCTGATCGTCGGCCAAGTGGCGTTCTCTGTGGACAAGGAGCATTCTCAGCCACAAAATGCAAGCTACCTCCTTATTAAGACATGTGCCATGATCCCAGTATTTGACATAATATAAAACACGATATTTACTCATTTCCTCATACATCCAATGCTCCCACAGTTGTCGGACTTGTTTTGGCCAATCTCTTCGGTGAACGACAACTTTTTGAAACCCACAAAGGCTCACACGCCTCTCTCTGGTGCAACAACAAAACCCTGCAGCACATTTGGCTGGCATGATGCGTCAAATAAATAAATGAATCCGCAAAATCAGCTGAATCCGCAGTCCATTTGCATGCTATAAAGCAATGCTGTATGTGAGATGCTGACCCGGGTGACGTCGCATTCACATTCCTCCTCAATCCAGGAAGTCACGGCGCGGGATTCAAAAAATTGATTATATAAATCGATCACTTCCACACACATCAAAGCGGTCCATTTCATTCAGGAGGATGAAATACTGCGTGAAATTTGAAATAAACATGCTTTTTGCTGTCATAGGCACTTTAAAGACGTCACGTGAATGAACAAGCTGGCGTGATCATAGAACGGCAAGCTTGCGTCTGATTGGTATAATGGAGTCATGTGATTATTGTTGCGATGTCTCATTGGTGAAATTGGAGCTACTCTTGGTGTCGCTAGCAATAAATAAATTTTAAAAAATCTAGTATGTAGAATACAGAGGAAAAACGTAACAACTCTTTTAAGAAGTAAAAAAAGAAAAATATGGCTTAATAAACTACTCTTAGAAGTACATTTTTCTCAACGGAGTACATGTAACGCGTTACTACCCAACTCTGCGCATGAGTATATGACTTGCGCATGATTATTAGTCATTTACTATTTATTATACTCAGTCACGATTTGTTCTTGCTCTTCCAGCAGAGAAAAAAGTACACTGTGATATTTCTCGTTAATGAAGGCTGTTTGTCCTTAAAACCAACCTGTTTTTTTTTTTTTTTCTTTCTCGCTATTTTAGTCATCGCTGCCCTCATCATTCTATGTCTGTCATTTATCGTAGTGACCTGTGCTCTTAATTTGACAAGAAATGCTCTTACACGCACTTAGGAGGCAGGGTAATTCTCTGCCACTGAGCTTTATGTGTGTACACGCATGTGAAATTGGCATTCTCCCAGCAACCGCATTAGTGGAATGACGCACACAAAATTCTGGGCAATTTTTTATGCTTTCTCATGTGAAACAAGATTACCTCTGTAGATACCTCTGGTCTTCTCTTTGCCAGATAAAAATGGCAGTCTATGGGGTTAGTTCTGGTGATTGATTAGTACATTTTTGCTGTCGTTTTGGTTGAGTTATCTTTCTGTTTGCATGGTAATATGCTTGATCAGTAGGGTTTAAGTCTGAAGTTAGATTCTACCACTTCTTGGCCCAAATTAACTCTTTCATGTTTTGCTGTAATATAGCCTTCATGTTTAGTGTCTAGCTGCAAGATGAAGGATTTCCTTTTTTTTTTTTTTCCTAAATAGCCAGATTATCATTTTCTTGAAGACTTCAGGGTTAATATTTGGTGCTCAGCAGAGAGAGGTAGTAACGCATACCTGTCAAGTCGTACGGTTTCAGCGTAATTTGTATAAGGGATCACTGATTTTTTAATGTGTACGCCGTACGTTCAAAATCTGTACGTTTTTCGTGCATTTTGTTTTTTTTCTCCGTTCGGATTTTGTCACTGTTTCGGCAACGAGACAAGTGCGTTACTATGCGTTACTGCGTTGGTAGAATGACGCGAGAAAAGTCAGAGAGACGGCGAGAGAAGAGCAGTAGTGGGAAGGATGGAAGAGTGTTGTGACGCTGTTGCAAACGCGATCATAGGCTAGGTGGCTCCAATATTTCCTGACTGTAGCCGACAGCCTACAATATACGCCCACTTGATGCTAAACTAGATATCACATGCATATAAAACTAGATGCAAAATGACAGACTCGGCTACGTTAGTAAACAGCCGCCATCTTAAAGCAGTAGACTTCTCAGTTAGGCTCTGTTGTAGTGTACCTTCCTTGCAAACCTTAGTAACTTTTTATCTAAAATACTCCTAAATCGGCAAAATCTTGACTTGAATCTATCTTTAAATGATGAAACAGTTTTAAACTTTCACATGTCGAAAGTAGACAGAGGGGAACTAATGCAAAAACGGGAGCAATTTTAAGTATTTTAACAGTTGATTCAAGACATTAAATGACTTCCAAACATAGCAAAGGTTACTATTATCGATCGGGTCCGATCACGTCATTATCAAAGTATCGGAATCGTCAAAAAAATATCGGACATGCCTTTTTTAAATATATATATATATATATATATATATATATATATATATATTTTTTTTTAAATTAAATCGTTTTCTAATTGTATTTAACGTTACAGACAAAATGTCTTACACTCATCCAGTATATTTAGTTTTGGCTTAAAGTAGGGCTATCAAATTTATCGCGTTAACGGCGGTAATTAGTTTTTTTTTTTTAATTAATCACGTTAAAATATTTAACGCAATTAATGCATGCGCTGCACGACCCACTCACGCATTGTCACGTCCAATCTATAATGGCGCAGTTTTACCTATATATAGAGCTAAAAGGCAGCATAAAATGAGTAGAGTGAAATTTAGCAGTCTTTGGAGCCTTTTTTAAAATGGCTGAAGCCTTAAAATCCCTTTCTCAATAATTAGAAATATCATGCGCAGCAATGTGGGGAAGAAAGGTAGTAGTTGATCTTTTTCTTAACACCCTATGTTATTTCCCAACGCAGAGAAGATATATCAATTGGTGCCACTACGCACAGTCATGGTTGCACTTCCCATCATGCATTTGGGCAGAACAGTTAAATGGCTACAGTATCATTTACTGAAAGCTCAACAAATACACTAGATGGCAATATTTAGTCACAATATACAAAGTCACATTTATCCTTTAAGAATTACAAGTCTTTCTATCCGTAGATGCCTCTCACAGAAAGAATGTTAATAATGTAAATGCCATCTTGTGGATTTATTGTCATAATAAACAAATACAGTACTCACATACTGTATGTTGAATGGATATATTCGTCCGAGTTTTATTTTTTTCTTAATGCATTGCCAAAATGTATATGATCGGGAAAAATTATCGGGAATGGTTGGAATTGAATCGGGAGCCAAAAAAAAGCAATCGGATCAAGAAATATCGGGATGGGCAGATACTCAAACTAAAACGATCAGATCGGATCGGGAGCAAAGAAAACATGATTGGAACAACCCTAGTTACTATGGGTTTTTTTTTTTTTTTTAAATGAAAAAAGAAAAAAAAAACATGAAAGGTAACACCAGTTACTTTGACAAGTTACTAATTACTCTTACATTCAGGTAACTGAGTTACTAACTCAATTACATTTTAGGAGAAGTAATTTGTAACTGTAATTAATTTTTTAAAGTAAGATTAACAACACTGGTCATAAAGATGCAGTCTGCAGAATGAAGTGACAAAAGCGGAGATTTTATTCTGCCAATTTGTTGCCGAACACAATTTGTCTATTGCTGATCACTTCTCAGAATCAGCAAAAGAAATGTTCCCTGACTCAAAGATTGCATCAGTTCGTTAATTTTATCAATTGACCTTGTGAATTTATAATTGGACACACCAACGAACTACCTTTAAGTCAAACTGAATTGCGAGCTGAAGTGCAGCCATTAAAACGACATGATAGAAATTGCCAAAAGGGCTACATACAATTATACCAAAAGTCACTGTTAAATTTTAGTAGTCATGATGTGGCTGAAGATATTGTTCTTTGATTGCACCAGGTTATATGTGACAATATTACCAATAAATTCCTATTATTTTAAAAATTGAGTTTTTGTTTCATATTGCACGCTATATAAAACATAAGATTAGTCACCAATTTGTAAGGGCATACGTCACTAATTGTAAGATTGCCAACGGCCTCGGGTTGACAGGTATGGTAACGCATTACATTTACTCGAGTAAGTTTTTGACAAAAATTTACTTCTGAGAATAGTTTTACCATGTCATGCATTATATCTTTACTTGAATAGATTTGTGAAGAAAACACGCTACTTCACTACTTTGGGTTACATTAGAGTCGTTGCATTTTTCTTCTTTGTTCTACATTGTATCTGACTTAATTTTTGCTCAAACACAAAATTGCCATAATGAGGAACAATGCACTTTCTGGAAAAGTAAAATGTGACCAGAACAACAAACTCACTGACCAGTTGCTAATCGAGTACAGTGCTCCCTCCTTTTTTGTGGTTAATGGGGACCAGAACCCACTACGATGAGTGAAAAACCTCTAAGTAGCGGGGGAAAAAAATAATAAAAAATTGCGTGTTCAATGTATTTATTCCGATTTTGAATTGGAACGTGATACATATAAGACATGCCTTTTCACTTTTTTTCCGAAAGTATTATTTAAAAAAACAACAACTTTTATGTGTGTGTATGTGTATGTATATATATATATATATATATTAATAAATGGTTTTTAAGCACGTCACATGTAATAATTATGATAAGTTTTAAACATTTTACTGTCACATTGAATTATTTTTAAACAGGAATAAAGTATAAAAATGCTTGTCTTTATTAAATGAGTGAGTCCACTCAAATCCACTCAAGCTGCTGCCTTCCATACAATGAGTTGCCACAGCAACTGTTTAAAAATTTAAACAATGATTGACGCATGTGGTGCTTTGAAGTTGCGGCTTTCAAGCGTCTCTGGCAAGATCAAACCTTAACGTCTGTCAATCATTGTTAACTTCAATGAGCAACTCCAGTGCTCTGCCTGATCAAGAAAAGTGGCAGGAGCGAGAGTGAGAGACTACGTGCGTGATCGGATCGGAACGGCTCTATAAAAGACTACATTTATTTATTTTATTTTTTCCTAATTGAAAAAAAAAAAAATCTGCGATGGACTGAGGGTGCGAAGGGTATGCAAGGGATAAACTGTACTCAGGAAAGTGTGGTTTTCTCAGGAGCGCGGCTACTAACAATGAAACAGTGCTAGTGCTGGAAATCATCTGGCAACTGGTGTATGTTTGGCCTGGGCTTAAAAAGGCTCAATTAATGAGCCACAGGTGTTCCTGATTAGCCTCACTCCTGAGGAGACCGGTCCCTCTCGTACCTGTGCAGCCTGCAGAGGGAGGTAGAAAGGCATCAATGCTTTGCAAGCAGAATGAAAGGCAGGATCACAACACAGATATAACAATACAGTCTAATGACTACACACTAGCTTGCAGTCAGAAGTCCTATGATTACGCTAGCCTGTTCATTCACATGGTGGCCTTAAAGCACCGTAAAAAGAAATAAAGTATGGCATCAAAATGACTCGAAAGCGTAGATTTCAACTTCTCTCCCAGTTTTTATTTGGAACCAATAGACTACAAAAAACCAAAGATATGATTGTTTGAATTTCATCGTAGGAAATATGTTTTCTCCACTAGAAGGCCCTCATGCTCTTTGGACGGGTGGCATTTAATTTCAAATATATCTCGTCAGAATTTGATTATTTTGATGTATTTTGGGCCTAATAAGGTCATGTAATTGTTTATATAATAATAATAATAATAAAAGTTGACCAATTGGACGTAACAATACAGTCACATGACCACACACAAGCTTGCAGTGGGAAATCCTATGATTGCGCCGGCTTGTTCAATCACGTGGCAACTTTAAAGCACCATTAAAAAACAACAACTTTAACATAGAGTCAACATTACGAGGTGGCACAGTGGGAGTGGTTAGGTTGTCCACCTCACAGTTCTGAGATCAAGGGTTCAATCCCAGGCTCTGGCCTTACTGTGTGGAGTTTGCGTGGGTTTTCTCCGGGTACTCTGGTTTCCTCCCACATCCCAAAAACATGCATAATAGGCTGATCGAACACTCTAAATGGTCCCTAGTTATGAGTGTGTGTGCGGATGGTTGTTTGTCTCCTTGTGCCCTGCGATCAGCTTGCGACCGATTCAGGGTGTACCCTGCCTACTGCCCATAGCTGTCTGGGATTGGCTCCAGCACCCCTGCCACTCTCGTGAGGATAAGCGGCTTGGTAATTAAATGACTGAAAGGATGAATGAATCAACATTACTTGACCTCCAGAGATATGATTGTTTGAATTTTAAAGGGAAAGAAGAGGAGTATGAAAAGGTGAGAAATGTTTTTTCCACTAGCAGGCACTCATGCTCTTTCAGGGTTTATGCAGGTCATTAAAAAGCATTAAATGGATTTTATCAAAATTCAGGCCTTAAAAAGCATTAAACCAAATGTTCTAGGTATTAAAAATTATATAAGCTTGCCAGTTAAAAAAAGCTTTTTTTATACATAATTTATTAGAGTTGTCCGATATTATCGGCTTAAAAGATATCAAATAATATCTTCATTGGTTTTTCATTAGTAGTTTTGGGCCAATTTGCATGTTGCTTTCAATGTGTTTGTAGAAGCCTTCTGCTTTTGTACAAGGGCTGGTCACAGCTTAACACGGCAGTTATGTTTATTGACCATTAGATGTCTCCAAATTAAGATGTTTGGGATTTGTTATGTGAGTAGACCTTTGAATTCATGGTGCAAAAAATAAATAAACAATAAATGATTAAAAAATAATTTATTATAAACTCATTACATACCTCATTCACTGTACTGAAGCTGTGTGCCTTTGTTGTTATTTTGAGCCAAAAGCACTGTGTGAACCAAATGTGATATGGCAGTGCCTTATTGGTACTATTTTGCACTTGCACTTGATCCAAAAAACCTGATGCTCGCACGATTTGGATTTCAACAATATAGTGGTGCAATACAGGCACTTTTTCCCATCACTTCAGTTGAAGCTGTGCTCTTATTTTTCACGTAATGTTTATTGGAAGACATTGAAGTTGTTACATTTATCATTGCTAAAGTATCGAGTGGGGCATCACTATACAATGAGCCATAATATGTTAAGTCCACGACCGCATATATCTGTATCAGTTTGATATCAGTATCGGATTTTTGGAGTTGGATAATATCGGGATATCGGTTTTAAAAAAGTCATTATCGGACAACTCTACTTACAATTTGTGTGTGTGGGTATTAAATGAGTTTAAAGTGATACTAAACATGGAATTAAAAAGCATTAAATGAGATTTGCTGATACTTGTAGAAACCCTGCCTTTTGATGGCTGACGTTTCATTTCTGTTGATTTTTCCAGTTGGAATTCAAAGAGTTTTGTGTATTTTTTCAGCATATTATGGTCATGTCATAGGTTATAGTATAAATGATAATAACAGTTCGTATACAGGAGATGACGTTGCATTGTTTAAAGACAAATTAAACATTGTAAGCAGTTACTCGTTACTTGAGGTTTTTTTTCCACCTAATTTTTATTTTACTAGTACCTAAGTACAGTAATTTTAATTGGATGAATACTTTTACATTAGCGATATTATTTTGATGTAACGCTAATCTTACTTGAGTAAAATTTTGAGCTGCTCTACACACATCTGGTGCTCAGTTTTTCTGTCTGGCATAATTCTTAGGGGGCCTGTCACAATAATTACTATATCAACAAATTGAAGTTAGTTGAAGTTTTTACAAACTAAAAGCCTGTCAAGTCCACGTTTATGTTGTTCTGGTTTTGTAGCTGTTACTGTCATTGGTGACTAGGAGTGGGAACCTCTTGGTACCTCACGATACAATACGATTTGCGATACAAAGCTCACGATAACGATGACCTGACGATATAGCGCTACAACGATTTTCGATTCATTTGTCGGGAACTCATTCTAGGATATTCTACAAAAATTAATAAACAAAAAAACAAGCTTCAGCTGTGAAGTGGAATGAGTTTTATCACTAGTAGACGTCCAATCCATTTGAACTGGGAGGGTGGCAGCGAATGAACGAATGTTCACTCGCTGCCACCCTCCCCCTTCAAATGGATTGAACGTCTATGGCTGTCAGTGGCAGCCAATGCCAGGCAATGAGTAATTTTGGGCCATTTAAGGTCATTTACCTGTTGATTTTCAGTTACTTCCTTTTGATTTTGGGGTATTTAATGGGTTACTTATTGTTGTTTATTTTGCGTTACAGAACAGGAAGTGACCTGGGAATCACCCAAATGAATAGGCAGTGACTCAAACTCAACAGGAAATGACCTGTAAATGCCCTAAATGAAAAGCAAGTGACCTGTAAATGCCCTGAAAATAGGACCGAATGAATGTGAATGTGAAGAAGGGGGACCGGAGGGTGTGTTCCAATTATAGAGGGATCACACTCCTCAGCCTCCCCGGTAAAGTCTATTCAGGAGTGCTGGAGAGGAGCGTCCGTCAGGAAGTCGAATCTCGGATTCAGGAGGAGCAGTATGGTTTTCGTCCCGGCCGTGGAACAGTGGACTAGCTCTACACCCTTGGCAGGATCCTCGAGGGGGCATGGGAGCTTGCTCAACAAGTCTACATGTGTTTTGTGGATTCGGAGAAGGCGTTCGACCGTGTGCCTTGGGGAGTCCTGTGGAGGGTGCTCCGGGAGTACGGGGTACCGAGCCCCTTGGTAAGGGCTGTTCGGTCCCTCTACGAGTGGTGTCAAAGTCTGGTCCGCATTGCTGGCGGTAAGTCGAATTCTTTCCCAGTGAGGATTGGACCCCGCCAAGGCTGCCCTTTGTCACCGATTCTGTTCATAATTTTAATGTTCAGAATTTCTAGGCGCAGCCGAAGCATTGAGGATGTCCGGTTTGGTGGCCTCAGCATTGCATCTCTGCTTTTTGCAGATGATGTGGTGCTGTTGGCTTCATCAAGCCATGACCTCCAACTCTCACTGGGGCGGTCGCAGCCAAGTGTGAAGCGGTTGGGATGAAGATCAGCACCTACAAATCCGAGACCATGGTCCTCAGCTGGGAAAGGGTGGCATGCCCTCTCCAGGTCGGGGATGAGATCCTGCCCCAAGTGGAGGAGTTCAAGTATCTTGGGGTCTTGTTCACGAGTGAGGGTGGGAGCGGGAGATTGACAGGCGGATCGGTGCAGCGTCTGCAGTGATGCGGACTCTGCACCGGTCCGTAGTGGTGAAGAAGGAGCTGAGCCAAAAGGCAAAGCTCTCGATTTACCAGTCGATCTACGTTCCTACCCTTACCTAGGGTCACGAGCTGTGGGTCGTGACCAAAAGAACAAGATCCCAGATACAAGCGGCCGAAATGAGTTTCATTTCAATTTTCTAAAATGGTAACAATCAACAACAAAAAAGTTGACTGCGACGGCCGACGCTTCAAGGATAGGTGGAAATTGGACTACTTCTTCACTAAAATACGCAACAATTGTGTCTGCCTCATTTGCAAAGAGACAGTCGCTGTTTTTAAAGAGTTCAATGTGAGGCGATATTACCAAACAAGACACGCTGACATGTACGACAAGATCACAGGGAAGATACGCAGCGAGAAATTGAAGCAACTTGAAGCTAGTTTAATTTCACAGCAGCAGTATTTCGCAAGATCCCGAGAGTCGAAAGAGAACGCCACAAAGGCTAGTTGCGAGATTGTTGAAATTATTAATTTAAAAAAATAAATGAATAAAGCAAATGTGACACACAGAATGGCTTTCTAAAATTTGCTTAAATATACTGTTCTATGTAAAGGACGTCAGCCAAGGACGACCCCCTACATTTTTACCACACCAAATCTGGCCCCCTTTGCAAAAAGTTTGGACACCCCTGCTCTACAGGCCCTTAGGTGGTCATCACACAATCGTGCTTGTTACTATATTGACTCATGTACTTTCGTTCTAATTCTGTGTTCTGTTGAATCAGCATTTTTGATAATGCATTGGCATTTGCGTAAAGAAGGAAAAAACACTTAATCATCGGAAATCAATCCAGAATCGCCTCATGTTGATGACTGCATTTTATCCTCCTTTCAGGAATACACTACCGCAAGTCCTGTGCGTCCTCAGGAGCCTGTCTTATCGCTTCTTCTGGTTACCAGCAGTTCTGCACAGGCAAGATGAACTCTGTGTGCATCACCTGCTGTAACACACCACTGTGCAACGGGCAACGCCACAAGAAGAGGACACAAGCTTCGACTTCTGTTAGGCTGACTGTGCCACGTTTAGGTGTTTTTGGATTCTTGGTCCTGCTGTCTTCATCCAACATCATCAGTGAAATGTTTTAACAAGTTAAATACTCGTCTGTGGCTAATGTATTAATGTAAATATGTGTAGCTTTTGTCAGAGGTTGAGTTCAAACATTAGATTTTATACAAAATAACTGAAACAAATAATTCCCCAACTGTTTATCACAGAATTCCTGACTTGAATCTAAAAGAGCACGCTAAACTGGAGAGTGAAAAACATGAAATGAACAAAAGACAAGACAGGCAAAAAAGCGTGATCATTAACACAACTCAGCAAAGAAGTGGATAGTTTTTGACATGCTGAGTAAACTTTAAGAACCTACCATATTTAACTGCAAACCATGAACAAAATGTAGAAAGTTTTAGGCGGCTCAAATCAATCCCCAGACTTAAACTCTATAGAGTATCCATTTTAGCTGCTAAAAAAATCGCTGAGACTGGGTGCTGATGTAGGAGTAAAGCTGGTACACAAAGTGCCTTAATCCTGTATATACGCTTACCTCCTACAGTTTTAATTTATTTAAAATGCCGGTACTGAATTATTAAATCACACGTATTTTTTAAATTAAGTATTTATTTGTGGCCTCTAAAATCAGAAATCTATGAATGTCTAGACCAGGCGGGCAGTACTATGAAATGTATATTTTTGAATTTGGATAAACAGTAATCCCTCATTTTCGCGGTTAATGGGGAACAAAACCTGCCGCGATAAGTGAAAAACCGCGAAGTAGCACCCCCGCACCCCCAATTTTTTGTTTGTTGTTTGTGTGTTCAGTGTATTTATTTGGATTTAGCATTGGAATGAGATACATACAGAAATGGTTTTTCACTTTTTTCCCCCCAAATTATGGGTTTTAAACATGTTACTGTCCCACCGAATTATTTTTAAACAAGTGGAAAAATGCTTTTCTTTATTAAATGCTTCATTGAGTGAGTTCACTCAAGCTGCTCACTTGACACTTAAACACAATGAGTTGCCACAGAGACTGTTTAACAATTTAAACGATGATTGACATATTTGATTGACAAAGTTTCGGCTTCCAAGCATCTCTGGCAAGATCAAACCTTAACGTCTGTCAATGATCGTTAATTTTAATAAGCAACTCCAGTGCACTATCTGACCAAGACAAGCAGCAGGAGTGAGAGTGAGAGACTAGTTGATCGCATCAGGACAGCTCTAAAAACCAATGCATTTATTTATTCTTTAATTGAAAACAAATCAGCGATGGACTGAAGGCTCGACGTTTGCAGCGCGATGCAGCGAGGGATCACTGTGAAGCATAAGAAAGTTTGATTGTTTCCCAAAGTTTATTGAGCCAAGGGAATTATTTTACCAAAAAAAAAAAATGTCATGGCACGCTACCAATAGAAAACATCATAAAATAATATCAATTTAAATAATCTCAAACCAATTTGCACTCAGTGAAATCAGCAGGGCCAAAAACCAAAGGTGTTTTTTGCCGTGTGGCAAATTTTTTTTGCCATGTAGCGAAAATGTTTTGCCATGTGGCATTTTTTTTGCCAAGCGGAAAAAATGTTTTGCGCCATGTGGCAAATATTTTTTGCCATGTGGCATTTTTTATGCCATGTGGCAAAATGTTTTTGCCATGTGGCATTTCTTTTTGCCATGTGGCAAAAATTTGTTGCCATGTTTTGCCACATGGCAACAAATTTTTGCCATGTAGCGAAAATGTTTTGCCATGTGGCATTTTTTTTGCCATGCGGAAAAAATGTTTTGCGCCATGTGGCAAAATTTTTTTGCCATGTGGCATTTTTTATGCCATGTGGCAAAATATTTTTGCCATGTGGCATTTTTGCCACGTGGAAAAATGTTTTTGCCATGTGGCATTTTTTTTGCCATGTGGCAAATTTTTTTTTGCCATGTGGCATTTTTTTTGCCATGTGGCAATTTTTTTTTTGCCATGTGGCAAAATGGATTTTGCCATGTGGCATTTTTTTTCGCCATGTGGCATTTTTTTGGTATGTGGCTAAATGCAGTTTGGTTTGTGGGAGGGTATATGGCATTTTTTTGGGTATATGGCTGTTTTATAGGCCATACAAGTCCATGCCATTGACGGCTCTGCACGTCCAAATTGTACTTTCATTTTAAATAGAAGAAAAAGGTGTGGTTTTCAGTTTCTCTAATGTAAAGTGTATGGTCAAAAATCACAGCCGCACATGTTTTTCTGCCATTTAAAATGAAAGTAAAATTTGGACGTGCATAGCCGTCAATGGCAGAGCCTTATTTGGGCGCCAGTTGAATGTCAATGCGCACTAATTTTAAGTGTATGGTAAAAAATAACAGCCACACGTTTTTCTGCCATTTAAAATCAAAATAAAATTTGGACGCGCGTAGACGTCAATGGCACAGCCTTACTTGGGTGCCAGTTGAACGTCAATAAGCTCTAATGTAAAGTGTATGGTCAAAAATCACAGCCACACACATTTTTCTGCCATTTAAAATGAAAATAAAATTTGGACGTGCATAACCATCAATGGCAGAGCCTTACTTGGGTGCCAGTTGAATGTCGATAAGCTCTAATGTAAAGTGTGTGGTCAAAAATCACAACCACACGTTTTTCTGCTATTTAAAATGAAAGTAAAATTTGGACATGCAGAGCCGCCAATGGCATGGACTTGTATGGCCTGCAAAACAGCCATATACCCCAAAAAAGTCCATACATCCCCCCCCCCCCACAAACCAAAATGCATTTTGCCACAAACCCCAAAAAATGCCACATGGCGAAAAAAAAATGCCACATGGCAAAATCCATTTTGCCACATGGCAAAAAAAATTGCCACATGGCAACAAAAAAAAAATGGCACATGGCAAAATCCATTTTGCCACATGGCAACAAAAAAAAATGCCACATGGCAACAACAACAAAAATGCCACATGGCAAAAAATTTTGCCACATGGCAAAAAAAAAAAAAAAATTCCACATGGAAAAATTTTTTTGCAACATGGCAAAAAAAATGCCACATGGCAAAACATTTTTGCCACGTGGCAAATACCACTTTTGGTTCTCGCTGTCTCTCAATGTGGGCCTCTAAATTGAACATAAATTGTGAATTGCAACAGGCAGAATGATTGACCCATCTGCCATCTAGTGGAAGAGCATTTAATTGTTCTGCATGTCACTATACATCCCTTGCATAATTAGATGATTTGTTGTTAATTGTTTTTTTTGTACAAAACAAATTTCTCAGAACACGCCAATGGTTGGGAATCATTGGTGACCTGTAAACTGTATTGGACAGTCAACGTGACACTACCGCTTAATAGTTTGCGTGAATAAAGCAATTACTGCAGACTTTTGCCATATTATGGCTCCATTCCTGATTGTACATCCGTCTGAGTTGTCGGGTCTAACGCTTCCTTTGTAGGTCCTGCATTAACTTCTGCGTCACTTTGCTTTTGGGATTTTGCCTCTTCGGCCACGCCGAAATCGACACCCTTACTTCGCCGCAGGGATTTGAACAGCAGGGGCTGCAGAGAACGAGCAGATTGATCGCGGGAACTCGGCACGGTTCGCTTGTTGACGTGCTGGACGGCAAGGCGACAGCGCAGCACTTGGATGAAAACCTGGCGGAACTGGCGGGAAGACACGTTGTACAGGAAGGGGTTAAGGGCCGAGCTGAGGTAAAAGAAGGTGTCGGCCACCGGGTGGAGGGTGACGTAGCTGCGGAAATACGCCGTGGTCCAGCGGGACTTGGGTGCGCCGGCCATCATGAGACGGCGGATCTGATTGGGGAACCAACACACGAACAAGGAGCCCACGATGAGGCCTAAAGTGAAAAGAAATTTCTTGTAAATTTGGCAGACTAAAAGTGTTGTTAACAACCCTGCTTATTGTTGCCTTCATTTTCAATTTATTTAAGAACTCTCTGATTTCACTATACTGGGGCTTTAACATGTTAATTTTTAAGGTACTACAAGGGTTAGATCATGAGCACCTGTTTACAGCCAGTTGTCGGTGCAAAAAAAAAAAAAAAAATCTTGTCAGGTGAGCTACGGAAGCCTTGACTTCACATTTGAAAAGAAAAAAAACAAACATCTGTTTGGAAAGAATATTACATATGCAATGCTCATCTGTACGCTTAATTAAATTCCACACGAATAAACCTATTGATTATTTTACTCATCACAATTATGTCCTCAACCAAATAGTTTATACTTTTGTAAAAGTGATTTGATTTTAAATATCACATTTGCAATCTAAATGACAACCAATGAAAAAAAATAATTATTGCCAGCCAAAGGGACCCAAACAGAATTAATATTCATTCCACAAACGCAGATGAAAACAATTACAAGTAATTAACCTTGTGTTCTGCAAATGTCTGCAAGGCAATCCAATGACTTTTTTAATGACTCTCCAGTCACACAGACTCCCAAAAATAAATAAATAAAGAAGCTCTGACAATATTGTGAGGTCACTTCAGTTCTGTGAGATTCATTCATGTACAATCTTCTCATCTGGTGGACGCAATCACAATCCATTTCAAATTCAAACTCCACAATAAATTATTTATTCAGGTTGCAGTCCAATATTTAAGAAAGCATATATAGCCAGTAGGCGCCATTTTGAGCCTCCGAAACCCCCTCAGTTATATGAAAAAGTTGGTCTCCACTTTGCAGTGTTCTGCTGAACTATTTAAATTTGAAAATGATTATTATAATGGAATAGGGCAGGGGTCGGCAACCCAAAATGTTGAAAGAGCCTTATTAGAGTAAAAAAACAAAAACAAATATGTCTGGACACTTCAGGGGCCATTCAAATTTGAGGTGGGGCCAGTGCCCCATGTGGCCCCACTCCTAAAGCCGTCACTGGCGGTGTCTAAATAAACCAATAAGGTTGAGGTTTGAGTCAAACAAAGGCTCAAATTGATTGGGCCACCCACCTTAAACTTACAATTACAGTGCTAAATCACTTTGCTCTGCTTAAAGACCAACATATGGTGCAAAAGTCACTTTGTCTTGTAGAGAGAATATACAGACCCTGCGACTTCTGGCAGCCAAACTTTTATTTTACACAGATACAAATGACTTTTTCAGGACTATAAGCTTCTTTTGCACCTAATATAAATCTATAACTACACGTTCAAGTTACTTTTGCATTTATCTCTACAGCTACAAGTTAATTTTGTTACAACTTAATTTTTCTCCAACTACAAATGATTTTTAACCCACTTTTATCTCTATAGTCGGCAACTAAAATTCCTTTTCAACAACAAGTTTTATTTCACTCAACAAATTACAAGCTGGGGGAGGGGGGGGGGGGGTTCCCGGGGAGTGGCTGAGAAATGAGCTAATAGGAAGGGTACAATATGTAAAAATGAGAAAATGGTCACCGGAATATCTTAGTATCCTTCCTGGGGTCCCTCAGGGGTCTGGCTTGGGACCAAAATTATTTAATATTTACGCTAAAGATATATATAATGTATCTCAATTTCTGAAATGTATACTTTTTGCAGATGACACAAACATTCTATAGTAATAAAGAACAAAATGAACTTGTAACTACTTTAAATGAGGAATTAATGAAGTGGATGGATATTAATAAATTATCATTTAACTTAAATAGGACAAAAGTAATAATGTTTAGTAACCTTAAATATAACTCAGAATTACAGATAATGATGTGAATGAAATATTTCTTTAGGAGTTATTGTAGATGGTAAATTATCATGGAAAGTCCATTTCAGATACATTAAAACCAAAATCTCCAATAGGCTAAGTGAAAACATACCTTGATGCGGTGCGCCCATATTTCACATATTGAAGTGTGGGAAAACAGTTATAAATCTTGTTACAGGGTTTCTACAGATATCAGCAAATCAAAATGCCACTTTTATACTAATTTAATGCCCATGCTCAACTGCAGATAGTTTCACACAAAAATTGTAATTTGAATAGCCACTGAAGTGGTTGACAGTGTCGAGCAAAGATGGTTTTTAACGCCTCGAAGGGGCCACATGGGTTACATGTGGTCCCTTCGAGGCCCGTTTCAGAAAAATCCTAGAATTCCCACTGGTGTCAAACTAGTTGGTTTTTCTACATTTACAATGTTACTGGTTCACCAAAATTCCTCCCCCGCCCTTTTTTAAAAAAATTTTTTATTTTTTTTTTTAAATAGGAAAATGCCTACAAATACAGTACATGACACCATGGTGGCTTACAAATAAACTGACACTGACAAAACAACTAATCCAGAATAAATGGCCAATCTCCAGATTTAAACCCTATAAAAGAAAAACATTTCATGCAAAAACCCTACCTAAGAAAATGATTGTCTGCTTCCTGGCCATCTTCATCTTTGTACTTTCGTGCTTGACTGTTTTGTGATTTCTTTCGCCGGCTCTCCCTGAAGATCCCCCAGACTTCCTTAGGACCAGGATCATGGCCCGACACATGAAAGCCACGCCAGCCAAAACCAGCAGGTAGACCAAGAAGGCCAAAAAGATGCTGACTCGATACATCAGCCAGCGCTCCCTCAGATTCGTGCAAAAGGTTAGATTCTGGACCGGCTCGTCCGCCAAGACGGGTATGTGGCCCTGCGTCCCAGTAGCTACCAGTAGTGGCAGTGCCACCAGAACTGAAACTAGCCAGGCCAAGGCAACCAATCCTGATGTGCGCCGGCCGCTTAAACTTCTGAATCGGAAAGGGTGGCATATGGCCACATAGCGCTCGAAGCTGAGTGTGGCTACGTTAAGAATTGTGGCATAGCTGCACGCCTCGAAGATGAAGTTGTAAACCTTGCAGGCTGCGTCGCCCCCGGACGCTGAGGTGAATGGAAACCAGATGGCACTGTAGAGTTCCACAGGCATCCCCACCAGCAAAACCAGAAGGTCCGAACATGCCAGGCTCACCATGTGGTCCGTCACATTACGCTGAAGGTAGCCGTTACGCCTGAGGACCTGCGTGGCCCGGATGGTGGCGGAGTTGCCCACGATACCAGTTACCAGAATGAGACTATACAAGATGGTCAGCAGGATTTTAACGCCATAGTTTGGTTCCAACTGCCTCCAATCTTTCTCCTCCGGCATCTCCTGTTCCATGTCGATTGGACGGTTTGAGTCTTTTATCCGTTTAAGGCCAAGACCAAATGGTTGTAGGAGAGTTACTGCTTGGTCAAAGAGACTAAATACTGTCTCGTTGGAATTCAAATGGGAGTCCTTAAGAAGTCTTCTTAAATCTTTGTAATTGGCTGCTAAACAAAAATCAGCATGGGTAAGCGAGGTGGTTCACTCGGAAGGATGACTGTTTGATTGTAAAAGTGCTAGTGTTGTACATTTAAGAACGATCTTGGTTCAAAACCACATTTTGAAGCTCTGGTCACGGACTTGACTCCCGAAAAACTCAATCTTGTGTTCTGTCTCGACTCACAAAGTCTTGTTTTTTCTTCTTCGTCGTAACAGTAATACTTGTCAGTCCCAAGTGTGATCAGCTTCAAAGTTCCATAAATTGTCCATATAGTTATGCATGTTAAGAAAACAAATGCTTGTATGTCCAGAGACTGGCCAGACCAGATATAAGTCCAAGGTAAACCTTTTTGCATGGATAGGCTCCAACTCACCCAAGACCATGGATATTTTATACAGTAGCACAGTGAAACAAAGGTTTTCAATGCGTGACTATCAGAAGGTCCCACTCAGTGAAGGTTTCATCCAAGACTGCCAAAAAAGATCTTGATGTCGTGATTTGAGTTCCAGTTGCATCCAGTCTTTTTCAACCGCTATCTCATTTTCTATGCTGGTTTGGATTTTGCTCATATTGATTGCAGCTTATCAACTCCTAGGCGCAGTTGCTATGATCAAAACTAGGTTTGTAAGCAAAACACTAACACCGGAGATTTCATTTAGTCTTCAGGGAGCCTTAAAAAAAAGGAGTCCTCAACACCTTGGTCTCCAAAGTCGGGTACTAACATCAGTCCATAAAAAACGAAACGTTTAACAGGGGGGCTGCACTCAGACGAACGTCCTCCTCCCTCCCACAAAGGCAGGACGGTTAAACATTAAACACAATGACAGAGGTTTGCTCTCCTTTCTTATCATTAGCACTAATGGGCTTGGCTTTACAAGTTGATACAGTATGCATGCAGTGCAGCCAGGAATTATTCACAACATTCAAGTTAATTCAAAATTTGCAAGTAAATACACTAAATCCCCACTGAAAGGATTTGAATTCTGTTCCAGCCCCCCAAACCATAACAATTTGATGTCACCAACTCAAATTTTGACACACGTTCAAGATAAGTTTCACGTTAAGCTATTTACTTCACATAAAATGTGATCAATTTACCTCTAAAAGCGATAGTTTCACATTTTAACATGTTTAACTTTTGTATTCATCGAAAGAAAACTATTTTGCACACATTATTATCATTATTTAAAGTACTGCACGACCATGAGAAAATGAAATTGACACCAACTTAAAAAGATATGTCTTTAATAGTGTATTGAACCCAGGAAATAGAATCTGTCAAATCAAAAAAAGAGCTTCATGGACAAGGATATTCTATACAAAAGTAACTGATTGACATTTAAAAGCCACACACTATTTTTCAAACAATCAAGACAGTACCTGAGACAGAAGGAAAGCGAATAAACATTTGAAAAACAATAATAAAGTATTTTCTTTGTTTCATCATGTTTTCATCAGACCAATGAAAACACACAACAATATGCAGACAGCACATGTATAAAACAAGAATGGACATGCTTGCCTTTAAAGTGCTGAACCTGTTCATTTGCCAAGATTGGCAAGTTCTTAATTTCTCCAGTTAGTGAGCACAATGAGAACAAAAACCAACACTCTAAAATGTTTTTTTTATCTTCTCCTTATCTGGATTCACACACAAAAACGCGCAAGACAAAAGATGATTTGGCTCAATGTGAAAGTTATAAATTACAGCGACATAGAAAATATAACAACAGGAAAAGCGTAGTGGTCGGCTGGACGCCATCAAAAATACTTCACGTTTTATGCCTGTTCCAAAAACAGGCTTCATAGCTTATAATGTAAGCGGTATGAACAGTTCATAGTCTTAACTTTCTCGTTTGATTGCCGGTCACGTTGACTCATTTAAAAGTTGAAATGGCAATACAAGTTTAAAGTATTTTTTGGGGTGTAAGAGTCTTTGAAACTTTTATTTCATACTTTAGTCTTTTAAATCATTATACATGCCCCGGGTCAAACTGAATAATCAACAATAAAATAACAGAAGAATTGGAAAATTAACTTGTCTTAATCTGGTGAGAGGAAATGAAGTTCTTGATTGTTAGAAATTAACGAAGTTGAGAAAAAAATACTAGGGTATTGAGATGTTTCATTTCTAATACTTTTTTGTCAAACTGACCCATGACCATTGAAGTGCTTGAGAAGCAATGGTCGTTTTGCTGATCCTGGATCCTTTTTTTTAAGGGTTAAGATTTACCCTTCTGTTACAATATGTATATTTCCATGGAACAGCAATGATGTTCCTACATACAACAAAACATCAAACACAAAATATACACACACAAAAAATCGAACTCTAAATTAGGTCAGTACGACTCGTATCGTATTAAATTATCCAAAAGTACAAGAAATGAAAGATGGCAATAAAGTTAAATTACATGCTATTATTATTATCAAAAACGTATGATCTTAATTACCTACTCTAATGAAGCTTAGCACATGGTTCATCCTGAAACGTGAAATTATGAAGTAGACAATGGGTCAATTTGACCTGTGGGCCTGATTAATGATCCAAACGTGTTTTAAATTCTAAGTTTGGTATATGTTGAATACATTGATTAAGCTAACTTCAAATTGAAGAGCATATGTTTAAACTTTAAAATGGGTCAATATGACCGCAAAGTAACCAGAGGTTTTAAATAGTGTTGCAACATACATTTTAACCAAAAGGTTCTTAGATAAAATTATTATAATATTTTCAAACAGTCTGTCAGCAATCTCGTTGGGAAAAGGCAGTAAAATGAAAGGCAAAAAGTGAATAAGTGCAAAATGGTTAAGAATGCACAATGACTCCTGGTGATTTCCGCCGTTGGTGCGCTGATCGATTTAAACGTACCTCTTCGTTCCATCTTGTGACGTCGTCATTACTGTAACAATGATCTGTGATGTCCTGTACCTTGAGTTGCTTCAAGTTTTTAGCTGCATGATTTCAGGAAAAAAAGGACTTAACTCCAGCACACTGAAGCAATTTGAGCATTCAAATGGTAGGCACTGGCTCAATCATAGTCTCTGGCTGCTACCAGATGTTTGCCACCTAGGAAAACAACACAAGGTCATTTTTAACTCTGCCAGCAGGTGAAACCTACGGAAGGCAGAGGTTACGTGTCCGTCGACATTTTTGTGTTCAAGATAACTCAAGAATGAACAAAGCGTTTAATTTCTAACAGAATTTATTAGTACGGTAATTTTGATGTTTAAAAATCTGAAAAATTAAAAGTCTGAAATATGTGACAATAACTGCAGACATCTGCAGTTCCATGTTGAATATGTGCTTTTATTTTGAAATGTTCACTGGAAGTGCGTGTGCTATAAGCCGCTAACCGTAAGCTTTACTTGTTTTGTATTTTCCTCATGCATGTGGTGTCAGCCGTACAATTTTTCATTTTTTGCATTGTTTGCAAATGCTGTAAACCTGTGAGTTTAAGTTGTAAATATCACCTTTTTACCACAAAGGTTGCGTTGTGGAGAAGACTGCCATTGGTTGATTGCAGGCTAAAGTGGTGACATTGCCCTTCGCAATTTGCCTCAATGTATCAAATACTAATGCATATACAGTGTTCCTATTTTCTATGTCTGAACTTTAGGTCTAACTTGTGTTGATGACTAGAGGCGTGCAAAATTTCCGATTCTTGGATTATTCGGGATTCGGCCAGAAGATTCGAGAACGATTCACTAACATCCAAATTCCGATTATTTATTTTTACCCGGTAAAGCGGAACTAAAACACTGTCAGCGCGGTTTTCGGGACACAATTAGAAACGGAACGAGAGTAAATATAATGTTCAACTCATGCCGCTAGATAAAAAAACAGTAATACCTGACTGAGCCTACAGCCGCTACAAACAACGCCCAGTTGCTAGTTGCTACAAACATACGGCCACATAATGCTACAGTAGAGATCACATCTATATAGAACTAGATGCGAAATCACAGACGACGGCAACGTTAGAACATGTATATAGAACTAGATGCTAAATGACAGACTTGCTGGCCTTAGTAAACAGCCGCTATCTTAAAGCAGTAGACTCCTCTGGAAGGCTCTGTTGTAGCGAACCTAATTAACTTTTTATCTAAAATACTCCTAAATCGGGAAAATCTTGACTTGAATCTATCTTTAAATTACGAAACAGTTTTAAAATTTTCACATGTTGAAAGTTGACAGAAGGGAAATTATGGAATAAGGGGAGCAATTTTAACAACTTTAACGGTTCACAACATTACATTAATTGAATATAGTTTAAAGCGGCTGATGCAGAATGGGGAATTAAGTATTTCATTTACTGTTTTTAACTGTTAACTTGATACTGAAATAGTAGTTTATTTAAGCCTGAGAGGATTTTTTGTACAATTTTGTAACTAATGTACAAAACATTAAAAGTAGCTAATAGCTTTGCATCAATAATTGATTTATAATTGAATCGTAGCCTCTGAATTGTAATCGTAATCGAATCGTTTGGTGCCCCAAGCTTCCCACCTCTATTGATGACATATAAACATCCGTGAAAGGAAATGGAGCCTCATCTGCAATCAACGGGCGACGCATTAACATGCACGTGATCCGAGTGTACACAGTACATGCGACCTCTTTTTTTGTTATTTACCATGGGAATAATAGACTTTTTGCTTATCACAATAGACTTAAAAATATGGCTATGCTTTTAATTTGGCTGCTTAGACAGAAAGGTCTGCTGTCTGAGAGTGCTCATCTAGACTTTTTAATTGCTTTTTGTTTCCTCTTCATTTACGCATAAGTGAACGAACGTTAAAGACAAACGGACTTTCCCACCAGAGCCGAGCGCCCTGATTAAAACAACCCAAATCATTTCATCGACAAGCGGTCTGGAGTGCTTTCCAGTCCAATCTCTTTAAATATTTAAGCAATGATTGTTCTGCTGCTGAGGATGTTAGTTGAGCTGTTATCAGTTTTCCCTTTGAACAAACGCTCATGTGTCTCGTCAGAGAGTTGCGTGTTTGGATGAGTGGTGGTGAGTAAGGAGGACAGATGATGATCATCCTGTTCACTAGATAGATAGCTTTTGGAAATATTTATTATTAATCCTTTTTTTGCGGGGGGATGTTTGCATATGAGTCAGGAAGTGAGCGAGAAACACTTACTTGACTGTAAATCATGAGCACAGGCTTCCTTGGTTTAGGGAGACGGTGTGTAAAGGTATAAGGCTTTCACACAGCTCGTTGTCCTCAGGGAGTCTTAGGAGGAGAAGTGTTGTTAGTCAACAAACACAGGATTAAAATACAAAAAAAAAAATTCATTTGACTGATTTTCCCGAGATTGGGGTGTGGAGGGGGACAATATTGTTAAGGTGGTGTTCGAGGTACTTAATTCAGTTAAGGTACATCTAGAATCTAAGAAAAATCTGTTATCATGAGTTGGGCATTTATACTGACATTTTCAGTGTAAATGCATTTCAATAACAATACAATACTACAATAACAGTAACAAACAAAAATTTATAAAGTAAGCTATAATCTAGCCCTATCTATCTCAAAGACCAATGACAAAAATAAGCACTGGAGTGGGCAAACCGCAGGTACATGCTGAATTCTTTACAATAGCGTACCGCACGAATGCTATTTTTAGACCGTGACGTCGCCATCGTAACGCGGAAGTGGGACATTATTGACACGCCTTCGCATACAAACCATGTTATTCTGCTTGTTTTCGTCGGTAATCTTACAAAAACGAACATGCCAATCAAACGCTGCTGCTATGGAACTTGTAGAAACAACTCTAGACATTACGACATATGAAGGATGTTTTCTTTATACGTTTCCCCAAACCAAAAACTCAACTTGCAAAAACGTCCAAAAGACCAGTTTAACACCAGCAAGGTGAAGCCATTCACATTTCATATGCAGTTCACATTTTGTTGGGGGCCATGGTCCTTCAGAGGACGAAGCGGTAAGTCATTTTGAGTTTTTCACATATTTTTTAGTGTGGTGTTTTGCCATGCTACTTGTGCCTGACAATTAATGACCTGAGAAAATTTTACATTGTATCTGACTGCCCCTATTACCTTTTTTGTTGTAAAAAAAAAAAAAAAAAAAAAAAAAACTTTAGTAAGGGGGAAGTGTAAAAAAATTATAGATTTAAGATTTGTTATTAATGAAAAAAATAAAATTGTTCGTTGGCTGTAACTGAATAGCATTTGCGATCGCTACACAAAAATAGCCCTTAAATTGCCCTTAAGAACGGTCAGAGACGTAAGACAAATAAAGGATATAATATATAAGAAAGACAGGGCACACGGTGGTAAAGGATAGCTTGTTGAAACAGGAGAACGTCATTGTCAGTGGCGTAAGGAAAAAGGTATGGATCAGGTCGGCTCTTTTTCAGCCCTCGACACCCAAGCCATCTCTTTAACTGAACATTTGTATGTTCTTCCACATCTTTACCAGTGAATTTGACACTAGGGACATCATTTTCAGACAGAATTGGTAGGTTTAGCTCAGTAAACATCTCAGTAAACAAATGGGAGCGTATCCGCCCTTAGCAACAGTTGCTAACGTCATGAATATTAATGAGTGGAAGTGACGGGTAGCGTGCGGCACGCTATTGAATAGCTTAACCTTGTGGGTTTGTAAAAATAGAGCCGAATTATATAAGAAATATTAGAAGCTAAAACCGAGCAAGGGGCTGCAACAGCACAACCAACCTAATATCCAGAAACATGACAAGACAGGATTCAAAAACAGTTACAACAATAATTAATGCTTATAAAATTTCTCATAGGCCTTTATTTCCTCACTCATTATCACCCACCTTCATCCCCTGCTAACGGATTTCCGTCACTATGAAGGTGAACTTTAATCCAAGCAAACAAGGAATCAATTTTAAAAAGCTCACATAAGAATAATTGGTCCTGCAAAATGTCAGTGTAGATTTTAGTGGTGAGCGGTACATTCACCATAGCTTGTGGTTCTACCTCACTGCGAAAAGCTTTTTATCTCTTACTCACAACAGCAAATTGGCTTGTTGCGCTGCTGGCAATCAACAACTTGATCGATGAGTCACGTCCAGCTTGTGTTTGAGTAATCACATACCTCAACGGCACGGTGCATTTTTTAAACTTGTGAAATGTTGAAAATTAATTAATTCAATCAATCACCAATCAATTGTGAAATGTACAGTATATTTCAGTATTTGTGTTTTCCTCCCAAAAAATTATTGACAGTAATAGCACTGTTTTAATTCAACTACCAAATGTGGGCATGCTCAAATTGAAATTTGTTTTAAAGAGTTCACAGTGGTTTTTCGCTATGCAACTTCTTCTAGTTACATTATAAATGTAATCACCAATGGCCCATTTCACATATATGAACAAAAAAGTTTCAACAAGCAATTTTTAATTGGAAAAAAAAACCCCAAAAAAACATTTAATGTGATACTTTTTTCTTATCGCTTCCTGACAGGTTTGGATTATCAAACCAGGGTTGAATGGATTGCTCTTCTCAAGAAGCAATCAGAATATGAACGTTAACAATGCGCTCAAGATCAAATTGTACTCAACATTAAAACAACAGCTCCTGACCTTACCTATGAATACGATGTCTTCTAAAAACAAAGGCATACAGTCTCCTCAGCCCCACCATGACAGGGTCCCAGTTGTTGTAGTGACATAAAAGTGTTGCAATAAAGAACGAGAGGAAGACGGGTACTGCTCCAGCAAAAAACAGCCACGAGAAACGTACCTGCATATAAACAAGGAGACAAACAAAAAAATACATCATCTCGTGAGTGTATTAGTGGCCATCGTCTTTCAGTAAATTGCTCAGCCAACACAGTAAATCCAATAAAAGACTGTTGTTACGTTCCCCACATCAACATGTGCTGCCATTGACGCTATAGACGTCAATACATTTTGACTGGGAGGGTTGGCAGCGTTCAAATGACTGCTGCCAGTCTCCCAGTCAAATTGGATTGGACGTGAAGGGAATAATATCTTTTCTCGTATTTACCGATCGATTGTTTGCATTACTGTAACACACGTAATATTATCAATCAGGGAATAGTATCTTTTCTCGTATTTACCAATCGACTGTTTGTATTACCATAGTTTAAGGATAAAAAGCAGAATATATTGGCCATAGGGCATAAGAGATACATGACGCCTTCTTATCACGGAAGCCCAATGTGTGCGTCATGTAACTGACTGAGCAAGATTGATGCTGACGAGGCAAGACATCTACAAGCCCACGTCTGTACCACCAACTCCCACAATCACTTCTCCCGGACAGTCCAGAACAAATGGCGGGACATCCTGTCCCACTACAAGGAACACCGAAGAACACCCGACAACCAACTGATAACACGACTGATAAGACTCCAAGAGCCACTTTGACGCTGAGATGGCAAAATCCACAACCCTTGTTGCCCTAGCGACAGTAACTCCCGAATCCTCCTGTCCAATCCACAGACAGACAATAATCCTAAACAATGCCCAAGCACACCCTTCTTCTGCCCACAGCCTGCCCCGCGAGAGACTTCAAAAAGACAATGTTTAACTAATCATTGTCATATTCTCGGGAACCTTTTGTTGACTTGTGATATGGTGACCTTGGAACAAGTCTGCCTCCTTGCCTGAGTTTGTATCTGTTTCGGCTTGCTGTTTGATCGCTGTCGACCTGAATAAATTGTCAACTTGTTCTCGGTGAGCCTTCTTTAAACCTTTCAAAATGGAGTCAGTACAAGGGGTTAAGACTACGGTTTGGCCTTTTGGCCGGATCTCGTCGGACTGGGTCGTTGGAGCTGCGCCAGGGCAGGTCCAGTGGTTCAGCTGGCGTGATTCTGGCAATCTGGCTGGAAGGTCAGATTCCTTCAGAAGTCAATTACTGCCCTGGCAGTAAACAAGATCAGTCAATGCCAGCCATCCAAGTTGAAAAGGATTTGATGTCTGTCACTGCCAATTAGGGATGGAAAGCTCTGGGTAGCTCACGATAGGATACCAATTGCGATACAAGGCTCATGATAACTATTATCTCACGTTATGGCGATACAACAATTATCAATACACCGGTCAGGAAATAATTCTACGATATTCTACAATGCAAATAGAAAAAACAGCTCTTATCACCCACCTGCTGTGAGATGAGTTTGTTACGAGTATACGTCCAATCCATTTGAACTGAGAGGGGTGAATGAGCAAACATTCATTCGCCGCTACTGTCAATAGCAGTGAATGAGTTAAAATTGCAACTCCCTTGAAAACATAATAAATCCTACTAGTCGTGCAGGGTTTACCTTCACAACCCACACGACCACACCTAATTGAAAATCTCCTAAAATTTGCCCATCTTATAATAGGACTAACATAAATTCCCCTTAAATTCCGCAAAGGTTATCATGTTCAAATGAGACAATGGTCACTTAATAGCCTTTCGAAGATACGCAAGAACAAATAAAACTGACCTTCTGCAAGAAAATATCAGCCAAAATGGACAGCGGTATGGTGAGGCTGAGGGCCAGGGTCCCGATGAGTGATGACGTGAGGAAGCAGCCCCTGACGCGGCAAAAATAAGTACGATTAAAAATTTTAAAAACCTGAAACTTTTGAAACACCAGGCATTTGGGAAAGCCCCCACCATAGCCACAGGAACTCGGAGAGAACGGTCCCGATGAGGCCATTGATGAAGATGTAGCTCCACACCAACTGGGTAGGAAGCTCAAACGCCTCGAAGCCTGTGTAGTGAAGCAGGAGGAAGCCTGGCCACAGCAGCAGCAGGTTGAACAGACCTACAAACCCTGACAAACACAAAAACAAACATCTCAGGAGTGGACTTGGGTCATCAATTAATGATTTGGACCTTACCAAAGAACATGGGAATGTCCAGTTTATCCTCCCGATCCACTCTTCTTTTGATCATCACAATGTAGATGGCATACAAAAAGGCACCAGCCAAGGCCCACAAGGAACCTGCACAAAAAATGAATAGTACATTATAAATCCACTTATTTCTTATTTTTATAAAGGTAGTGCTGCAATCTTCATGTTTACCAATTGTGGCTTTCTCATCCGGGCGGTCCATTGCAGAGAGGCTCACCAGGACAACTCCTCCCATACTACAGCAAAGATTATTAAGCATTTAGCTTATTGGCTGCTTTAGACGGCACTACACGGACGTTCAATCCATTTTGACCTGGATAGGTTGGCATCGAATGATCCCTGCGAGCCCTGCCAGTCAAAATGGATTGAACGTCGAGAGCTGTCAAAGGCACTGAAACTTGAGCATTCACTGCCAGTCTTCCTAAGTTAAATGACTTGAACATCTATCGTTGTCAATGGCAGGCAATGTGTGAAACGATATAAAATTAAATTAAAAAAATAGAGTTTGATTGGAGGCGTAATAACCGCAGTGTATTTCCAACTTTAGTCATTTAATATGAATTTAACATGGTGTTTTAATATAGCTTAATACGAATTAGGTAATTTACATGTAAAACGCGATTCATTATATGAAAATTTCATGATAAAAAAAACACTCTGGAACAAATTAATTTCGTATCTTGAGGCACCACTGCATTCATTATATTTTTTATTGATATTGTGTTAATTTACATACAAACAAATAAGTTACAAATGTAACTATGGTTGTATTTCAGCACTGCCATCTGGGACTCAGCAGGGAGGAAATGGAACCTCTGTGACCTTTGAACTCATAAAAGATGTGTTATAAACCTTATCTTAATTTTGGCAAAATTCCACATTCATTGTGTAAAATATGTCAATCAAAGATCAAAATTTCATGTTTTTGGAAAAATGTTTTCTTTATACTTGGACGATTTAGGGCGCTTTCGCAATAGCACTGTTTGGTCCTTTTTAAACGGACCAGAGTTCTTCAAAAATCGTACACCCTGCTTCACTTGTGAATGCAAACGGAGCAGAGTGCACTTATTCTACATTACGTGCAGTGTCACAGCACCAAAGAGGTATTTCCTCTTCTAAATTTGTCCAATCAATGAGTGTGCCTTTTGTCCACGTGATGCTACTCGGAAAGTTCGGTTACTGCGTGTGAATACTGAACCTTTCCAACAAGTCATTTGCAAGTGTTGTTGCGAGGTAGCTCTCCAACCGGACACTGGTCCTATTGGTTTAATGTGAAAGTGCCCCAGGTTTCTCTTTATCCGCGCCTCTCTCTCCTACCAGCTCTTGCACTAGTATTCACCCAATCCTCTGATTGGTTAAATGATAATGATACAGTAAATGGAGTTACACTTGTATTGCGCCTTTCCACCTTTTTAAGGCCCTCAAAGCGCTTCACACCATCTACCTACTGGTGAAGCAGGACCAGGAGCAACGTGGGGTTTAGTATCTTGCTCAAGGATACTTAGACGAGGTCATCAAGGCAGAGAATCGAATCCACAACCACTGGGTTGGGGAACGACTACTCTATTATCCAAGTTTTTATTTAACATTACAAGAAGTGCTGCTAAGCCTGAGAACTGCCTGTATTTTTGTCATATTGTATTTTCTGCGGAAAATTTTCAGAAAGCTATTTATTTAACTTTTTATGCAACATTGTAAGATGTTTCTGAGTCTATGAAATTCACGAACTTCTGGAGCTATTATTTTATATTTGTGTGACTCAATAAACATGCTTTAGGCATTTCAATGAAGTGTTTGCATTATTGAAATTTTTACGCCAATTTTACACTTTTACTGCAAATGAATATCAGCCCCTCTAACTACTATTAATCGGTATCAGTCCGGAAAAAAACATCAGTCGATCTCTACTCTATAGGGTCATAATTTTCATTTCAAATTAAATTTTGTGGCATCATTTTGTAACCCACTAATCATCAGGAAAGATATTCAAGATCACAACCCCCCGATTTAGATATGATGTGTTTTCCAAGAATTCTTCTAATTTTTTGAGCAGAGTGTATATATATATATATCTAAATGAAACTGTGTGTGTATGTGTTCATTCCCTATGGACTCCGAAACAGCTGGGCGGATTTTGACGAAATTTTACAGTTGTATTTTATGTTTCTGGGAGTGTTTTTAGATGGGTTTGATCTCTGTAAGCCTCCATTTAGGGCGGAAATTTAATTCAAACCTCCAAACATTAGCATAGAAAATACCTGATTGTGGAGGCGCTATCTTTTGGACAACAGACGCGTCTCTTGCGATTGCAATGTCGCAGTTCAGACCTTATGGTCTCATGTGCAAATTTAAATGTGTTGTGATGATACGTCGCAGCCTTGAGTACTCCACAACAAGACGCTGGATTTCAAATTTTCTTTACAATTTTTCGGAAAATTACTTAGGTATTCATTTCGGCTGAATATCTTATCTCAATAAAGGCAAGTTTGTCTGTGTGGTTGTCTATACGTTCATGTTTTATGGACTCCGAAATGGCTATCCATCCATCCATCATATTATTTTCGGTCATGTGGGCCACAGTATTACCATGTGGTATACAAGTGTGACCTTCATGTCAATGCATTGACACTCTTTATGGTGTTAATTTTTTTTTGTTTAATTACCTAAAATCGTCACTTCCTCTATAAACGGTTAAGTGAAGTAAGTTCTATTTGCAAATGTTTTTAATCTCCTCAAACCAGTTTCTCACATGTCTTACCTCAGGGCCACTGCTAGCAACTTGGACAAGGTGAAGCGGTCGCTGCTGTTACTGGGAAAAATACCAGCCAAGATGAGTGTGAACAGGCCTGTGCATAGTCAGAGTTAAATAAAAGTTTAAACAAGTGTGTGAAAGAACGACAGTCATTTTGTTGACTGTGAGTCACCTGACGTGGATGACAAAATGTTGACAATGGCCACTTGTGTGTCAGAGAGCGCTTCCTGATAGGACAGGTTGGCCAGGAACCACTGCTCAGAGAATTTAATTGTTTGATTTCACACTTGCTTAAAACACCAAAAAGCAACAAAACCTCCAATATGACATTACGGACTCACCACGAAACAGAAAAAGAAGCTGATTTTTGCCACATCAGTGATGGTTAGCTTGCCCACCGTGCGTAACATGGCCTCGTGGTCCTTGGCAGCCGGGTATGACATGCGGGACAGTTTGGCCTCCAGGGCTTGCGTGGAGGGCAGCTGTCGCACCTCCATGATGTTGCTAAAACGCACCCGCTGCTTTTTAGAAGCCGCTAGGACAAATGTCAGGAAAATAGAACGGGAGTGAATTTCTACCCAGAAGCTATATGAGTGAAAGACTAAAGAAATCCACTCACAAGAATGACAGTCTGTGTCGATTAAACAGTTTGAGAGATCAGTAGGTACCTCCTGAAATTTGACGGGCACGTACAGTGGTTCACTCTGCATGAAGAGAGGCATGGT
Organism: Corythoichthys intestinalis; assembly: GCF_030265065.1. Taxonomy (NCBI): domain Eukaryota; kingdom Metazoa; phylum Chordata; class Actinopteri; order Syngnathiformes; family Syngnathidae; genus Corythoichthys; species Corythoichthys intestinalis. The sequence continues at coordinate 18,997,001 of NC_080406.1, forward strand.
CGGTTACAACAGTGCATTCTCCAGTACTTGCGAGAAATACAATACACCGCTACCTTGACATACCAGTGATCTGACTGAAGAGGTTTTCATAATACAAGCCATCATTTGGATATATTGGCAATCCAAATGGAGTTTATTTTCAGACTAAAAGTGCATCAATTAAATCGATTAATCAACAGCTAATTAGAGCAATTACCAAATTTACCTCAAATTTTGAAAATAATCGTTTATCATCATTGCCAAACTTAAATTTATGTAAATTAAACTTAAAAAGTCGTATGCAATGTAAAAAACATTAGTATTAGCTCAAGCATTTAAAAAATGTTTACATTAACCCTCAGCAAAATGTGTTCTGGGAGAAGCCTGCAATTTTTCTACAAAATACATACAGTATATATATGTATATATACTTTATACAGGGTGGGGAAGAGCAACTTGCTTATTTAAATGTGGCGCCCTGAAGCGATGGTTGCTCTGAGGATGGTAGGGATGGACTTATTTGAGCGGGTGGGGCTTAAAGTTAGGTTCTTAACGTTCGTTATTTATTTTGTGTTAATTTTTCAGGAACACCAGTGAGCATCATGGAGTGGACGAAGATGGAACGCTCTTTTGCTGTCAAGGCATTTTTTTCAAGCAGTCGCTCAATCGTCGCCACGCAAAGTGCATTCCGTAGACATTTTAATATTGCGCCCAATAATCAATAATCAATTTATAATCGAATCGTAGCATCTGAATCGTAAATGCAATCGAATCGTGAGGTGCCCCAAGATTCCCACCTCTAGTCATCAGTGTACAAAAGAGGATCGAGTGTCAAAGCCAGTGCTGTTTTTGGCAGCACTTTTAATTTTTTTGTCTTAGTCTTTTGGACGAGAACACTTATTAGTCTTAGTCATATTTATGTCATCTCAAAATGTGTTTGTCTGCGTCCAGTTTTTGATGACAAAAACTCAAGACTACTTACACTAATTTTAGTCGACATTTACTAAAAATGACTCTTTTAGTCTGAGAAAAGGAAAACACTCATCGTTAACATTAACTCAGTCCTTGTCAAATAGTGGGGCGGGGCGCAGAGCGATGCCGGGGGGGGTGCACGTGACCTCGGGAAACATACTTTTTGCCGTACTAGAATGAAGTGAAATTGCACATCCACTCAGTGGATGGCAGTGGCGCTCTCATTTTCAGAGTGTGCGCAGTATTTTTTAACCAAACCAGAGCACATGGCAAACAGCAAGAGCTAATTTGAAGAGCTAAGACAAGGAAATATGACAAAGCGTATTTGGCGTTACAAACAAAAATGTTAAACAATACCTTTATTGTAAGTTAATATGTATTATTTTTTTATGTGAACAAGGACAGTGTTATGCAGGGGTGTACTTATAATTTTTTTACTTTTAAATTTTTTATATACACAAAGCCCATTTAAAGTGGCAGGAGAGTTTGGGGGGGCGTGAAACGTTTGTGTCTTCCTGAGGAGGCCGTAGCAGAAAATAATTGAGAAGCACTGCATTAACCTAACGTGAATGCCATGCTAACCTTATGAGTTGTGAGATAATCACTCAGCACAGACCTTTTAAGGCTAAATTAACACTGCATATTCTCAACGGCCCAAAAAAACAAATCTTACCGTGTGTGCAAGCCGGATGGAGACGACAGACTGGTGAGTCGGAAAAGGGGGACGCAGCACGTCACGAGTGACACAACCAGACACTGCTACAATGCAGGCTAACTACATATAAAATGTCACACATTGTGAACATGTGACGGAAACTATGGCGCATTTTCGTCACGTCAGACGAAAACTGGCATTCGTCTCGTTATGTTTTAGTCTCCCAGAACATGTTTTTAGCCCGTTATCATCTCATCATCGTCATGAAAAAATGTTCGTTGACGAAATATTTTCGTTATAGTTATCGCTGTTGAAAACAACACTGGTCAGAGCGCTTTGAGCGTCTTGAAGGTGGAGTTACAAGTGTAGCTCCATCCAAATTCGTTTTAATTGCAAGGAGCCGAATAATTATTAGTGTTGCACCGATACCATTTTTTGGGCCCGATACCGATACAGATACCTGGCTGTGCAGTATCGGCCGATACCGATACCAAAAAAAAAAAAAAAAAAAAAAAACATATATAATATATATATACACACGTATAAGGGATGCAACGATACAGTTAAGTCTCGGTTCGGTACGATTTTCGATACAATTCAATACATTTAATGCTCTGAAACAGAAAATACAACTGTTATTATTATTATTATTATTTATTTTATTTTTTTGCTAACAAGCAAAAATAACAGTGCCATCATATAAACAAGCATTTTAGTGCATAATATTTATGTGCTTACTTCTTACTGATCTGAAGAAATTTTGTATATACTGTAAGTGCTGAGAACAATCTTTACCGTTTGTAAAGTGGGGCACACTGTTGATTGCTGCAGCTCTCTTAGCAGCTATATTTATCATATAAGCAAAACATCCTATTTGTGGTCCGAGTCCATCTGTAACGTGCTGAATTAACAGTATTTGCAGCATTATCTATAGTCACTGGTATGGATTGATTTGGCCTGCTTAACTTCCATTCAGTCATGGCGGTTTCTAATTCATCAATGTAGTATATGGACTACGCGTCGCTCTGGGCTCACGCAGCTAATGGCATGGGATCTAATATAGCACATTTAGGTTGCTATTTGATGATATCTAGTGTATACGCGCGAGAGTTGGCATGGGATCTAACATAGGACATCTAGGTTGCTATCTGATGATATCTAGTGTGTGCGCTGTGCCGCTTGAGTGTTTTCTGGCCACAGAAGTCACTTCTGCTCATTACTGCACAACACCAGCATAATATGACAATCGACTTTCATAAACAGGACGAGTTTGAAGTACGACGCTCTTAATTTGCCACTCATTGTTCATCATGAAACCATGAGTTTGCTTAGTCTCTCACTGTCTTAACCATTCTCATCTCATCGGCGCTACTACAGCAAGTGTTAACTTAAGCATGCTAATCATTTGTGAATGTCATGTAAGGAAAGCAGCGTAACATCACAGATGTGCGTCGTAGTGAACATCTTTAATATTGAAGACGAAGTGGTTATTTTCGTTTGGTACTTTCGAGACAAAGACATACAGATGTCATGCATCGGGATTTGGGAAGTTGGCTCACGTGGGGAGGACAGTTCATTTGCGCTAAAGTGATGCCAGTAGATGGTATCGGCGGCCTAAATGTTGGTACTCGTCGATACCGATACCACCAATTCGGGCCGGATCGGCGCCCCCTGCCGATACTGGTATCGGTGCAACTTTAATAATTATAACAACAAGTTACATTGGCATATTTTCTTTGTGTACTAAAAAGAAAACACTGTCACAGGAGGGTCAAATAAAAAGGACACTCATTGCACTTTCACATTCCTGTGCACCTGAAACCTGACCTTGGAAGATGCCTAACAATGTTCCATTGAATACCTACCAAGCAGTTGTTTACAGTGCTGTCATTGGTGCAGGGAGCAAAGTAGGCTTCTGCATCAGCAAACTGTGGACAGATACCATTCAAATGCACCTTGAATAGATAAACAAGTAAATAAGTATTTTAACCATATTGCACATAAATGCCTTGATGTGTCTCAAGGCATTTATGTTGCATCTATATGTGTATTGAAAATTATTCGCAGATTTTTCACATTTCCTCGAAAGTTCACTGTACTTACAAGTGAAGCGTGTCGACGCTTAAGCGAACCGCTACACTGCTGCCTCCAGGGTCGCCACAAGAGGAAGCCGAGTAAGTACAGCACAAACATGGACGTCTTGGTGAAGGTGCTAAAGAAGGGCTTGTTGTACTCCTGTCTCCTGAAAATGTACTGCAATGGGGGATGGAAAGAACACAAATTCACTAATAGGTTCATTTATCACAGTGTGTGATTTCCTAAAAGTGTGTTAGGCGTTTGTTGGAAGAGGTCATCATGTATGCCATGGAAAATTGACCACTTCGAATTAATCTGATCAAAACGGAGTATCAAACTATGTCAAACATAATAGTACTATATGTATAACGGGGAAATCAAGCTTTCATAGTGTTGTAAATGTGGTCCTTACTGATGTCAGCTCAGACGAGGCCACCCAGATGACGTCTACAAGCAGGAGTATGACCACCCCCAGGGCCATACGCCTCCGTTGGGCTGCAACCGAGCTACCCGGAGAGCCCATCCGATTCATGATGAACATGCACTCCATCGCGACACTGTGTAGACAACATTTAAAATATGAACGGTATTAGAAACGATATTGGAGCAACTACATTTGTTCCTATTCTGCTACAGATGCGTTCACTTCAAACCGTGCCATTGACAGCAAACAACGAAGAACTGTCAGCGTGCAATTAATGCATAAAGAATATAATCTGACAACAAGTTAGCAGAACAGTCGTGTTGTATCAAGAAAAACTGTTTCTACGGTTGAACACACAGCTGTTGACAACAGCTACATGCAAGGAGGAAAAAAAACTTAATTCTGGTGTAGCTCACGTTCAACGACGCTTTCTCCTTTTCAGACACAATGGGAAAGCAAAAAAAATGGTTTCAGAGAATGTTTTTGTCCTCGTCCGCTTGATTTATTAAAACTTATGTTTGGAGCTTTCAGCATTCCTTCCTTGGGTGATTATCGCCGCCATTTTTTACGAGTTTTGTCCGTCAACCAAAAGTTCCATGAGAAGGCTTCCAGGATAACCTTTCAAGATAAAGGAAAATTAAAATTTGGGAAAAGGGAGCCGTTTGACATATTTTATCAGCGCGGAGTTGCTGTATCATTCTATAGCAACGACCTTCCATAACAAATTGAGGTTACAGTCAACGATATGAACATGTTGCTGGAATGAAAACTCACGAAGGGAGACTTCCGGTGTTCTGCCAAAATATCTACATCGGCAAAACGTCTACATTGGTCGAATTTGACACCTAAAGTACTACCGTGCACTCTAAACTTGTTTTGTTTAGATGCATACAGGAATAACGTACTAAAAAAATGCCTGCAGAAAATACTTAAATGTAGTTATATCAAATAATTACGGTTTAAATACGCTACGTGACTAATGTGGTCAACTGGTTCATAGCTAACACAAAAAAACACAATGGTTAAAAGTATGAGAGGGTAATACATGCAAAAAGTATCTTTGAGGCAGTGAAAAGGTTCTAAATAACTAAATAAAAACAAAAATAGTGAGTACTCGCCGCTTCTAACCGATGTGCGCATGCGTGTGGATGCATGCGCAAGCGCCCTGAGCATTGTGTAGCACGTTTCGCCGCGTAGTAAGGAATGGCCGAACACCTATGTTTTGCCTCATTGCTCATTCCCAATTTCCCATTCCCCTGCAGAACGCCTACTCGGTTTTTTTCTGCTTCTTGCGGCTGTTGCGCTTCCGACAGAACAAGTGTCCATACCATACTATCCGCCCCGACAAAGACCAGAAGGTCACAATAAAAAAAAACGCGGCGCGATTATTATGGAGGTAGATTTGTGTCTTTTTTATTCAATCAAAAAAAGTTACATCAATAAAAAAAAGCCACTTCAATAAAAAAAAAAAAAAAAAAGTTTTTGAATGCATAAATAAATTTGAAACTAAAAAAAAAATGCATTTGAAAACTTTTTTTTTCCTGATTTTTTTTTTTTTTTTAATTTTATTTTTTGAAGTCAAGTACGAGAAAAACGTTTCGAACTACCTTTGTTTTCGATTGAAGAGGAAAAAGTTTTGTAAGTTTTTCTCCAATCGAAAAAGGGTAGTTCAAAACGTTTTCCTCTTACTTGACTTCAACCAGCAACAATAACAAAAAATCAGACAGTTTTCAAATGCATTTTTTTTTAGTTTCAAATTTATTTATGCATTCAAACACATTTTTTTATTTAAGTTACTTTATTGAAAATATACATTTTGATTGAAGCGACTTTTTTTTCATTGATGTAACTTTTTTTATTGAATAAAAAAGACACAAAACTACCTCCATACCATACACAAACGGCCTCGTATGGAGGCAGTGAAGCTACACAATGTTAGGATTTCAACACACGAAGAAGAACCGCCGCAATCGAGTTGTGGCGGATTCATTTACGAATAGCAAAAGATTTTGTCTTTGGATTTCAGGTATTTAATAATTATTTTTAACATTTTATATGCGTCGCCTTCAGATAGCAAACCTCTTATTTAGGGGCACATTGGTGTCACACTATTCTGACTAACTTTATCTTAAGGAGGGCTCTGGGGTTAGCATGGTGCTAGCTAGCACGTTAGCAGTAAATATGAACTCACCTACATTGTCACTTGCTACTTGAGAATTGGTTTCTAACACTGGTTGTATGAATATGTTTTCAGAATCAAGGATATGATCATGTTATACACATAGTAAAAGAAGAAGGACGGCAACATGGAGTTCTCCGGAGAAGTCGGAGAGGCAACCCATGTCATAGACATGACCACCAGTGAAAGGGTAAACATTAATCTATGCATTAATAATAAAATCATGTAACCTGGACATTTAATGGAATACATTTCTTCTTTCAGGTGGTGGATCTTTTGAACCAGGCTGCCTTGATACCCACAGATGAAAAGCTGGCAGTACTTAAACAGGTATGCACTCTCCTGAAAAGGGCACTAAGTATAGAATGTCCAAACTTTCGTCAATCACTTCCAATTCTCCAAGTTTATTCACAATACCTGAATTTCCTTTTTTTCAGGTACAGGAGCTTATCATCAACAAAGATCCTTCTCTCCTTGACAATTTTCTAGACGTAAGGATCCGTGCGAGCGTGCTTCATATTGCCAGTTTAATGTGAAATAATACATTTTTTTCATTCCTCACCCTGTAGGAGATGATTGCCTTTCAGACAGACAAATCAATCGAAGTGAAAAAGTTCGTCATCGGCTTTATCGAGGAAGCATGGTGGGTGCTTGTATTGTTATCGAACATGAATTGTTGTGCAGTTAAGTCACGTTTTATTTTATCTCTCCAGTAAACGAGACAATGAGTTACTCCTCCGGCTAATCGCAAACTTGAACATGTTGCTCAAGGATGAAAGTGTCAACGTGGTGAAGAAAGCTATTCTCACCCTCACCCAAATGTACAAAATTACTCTACAGGTAATTCTATGTGGCTTGTTTTTCACCATCAGACATCTCTCCGGTTTCATATTGGTTACATCATGTGTGTAACCTGGTGAAAATGTATCAGGTCAAGGGGTTGCGCTCTCCCATAGAATATTAGAAAATTTACTTTAAGCAAAACACTAATCATGGTCATCTATTTCAGTCATCCCCAACATTTTTTGCCCCACGGACCGGTGTGATGTGGGCCTGTATTTCAGGAACCTGCAATGGATGGCAGAAAATTACAGTAAATAACAAAATAACACGACGGCAAATATCCTTGGTCACAGGCATAGTGAGTTCTTTTCTAAATGTGAAAGGTTTCTTGGCTTTAGCAAAACAGTTCGCTCTCTGTGCATTCGCTTTTGTTGCCTCGTTTGCTAGCTTGTAGCCACATATTAGGCAGAATTGACTTGGTTGTAGGCTCCTCTTCTGGCTCAGCAGGTGACCTTTTCCCCGTAAAAAAGCTGTCTAAAGACGTCGCTACCCGCAGCACACCTCCAACAGCAGCTAATGTTACTGTTTACATTGACTGATGCTGGGCTGCTATAGGTGTGCAAACACCCCATTTATGGCGGTCGACCACTAGAGGGCGACGTACACAAACCTCTACTTGGATTAGTCAAGAGGCACATGCCAGATTGCGGTCGTGAACAAATTATTTGTTATTTCTCTGCGGCCCAGTAGCAGATGTGCCATGGATCGGTACCGGTGCCCAGCCCAGTAATTAATTAAATTAAAAAAGGGATCCCTGATCTATTTCACCAATCAATACGAAATTGTATGGACTATCGATCCTAAGATAAGACAACCATTTTGGTCTGTAGCAGCTTCAGATTTCCTTTAAATGCCATTGCACGCAAAAAAGCTATTTTCGTTGATCATTTCGATGAATCAAAAGCACATTTCAAAATAAGTTTGTCACAAACTGGATACGAACTAACCTGTTTAAATTCTCCGCCTCTTCTACACGGCAGTGGCTGGTGAGAGCCAAAACTGTGTCGGACATGCAAGAGGCCTGCTGGGAGATGGTGACGCAGATGAAAGGCGACGTCCTGGCGCTACTGGACTCCGAGAATGACGGCGTCCGTACTCACGCCATCAAATTCACTGAGTCACTCATCGTCACCCTGTCACCCCGTGTAGCTGACTCGGACGTACCCAAGAGGCAGGAGAGCGACATCACCCTGGACAAAGTACCTCAAGACCACCCGTACATCCGCTACGGTATTACTACTCTGTGGTTGTTTTGATTCATACACCAGATGCAGACCTGTGACTCTAAGATTAACACATTCCTCTGCAGGTGTTCTGTGTGAGGAGGGAAAGTTGGCGCTGGACAAGCTGCTGAAGTTTATGGTCCATCCTGCCATTTCCAGCATTAATCTGACCACTGCACTGGGCTCGTTAGCCACCATTGCCCGCCAGAGGCCCATGTTTATGTCCAAGGTGGTACAGGCATATGAGACTTTACATGGTAAGTAAAGAAACGGGTCAACTTTACCATCCAATTCACTTTAATGACCATAAAATCCCACTTTTTTTTTCTATAGCCAATCTTCCACCCACCTTGGCCAAGTCCCAGGTGAGCAGTGTGCGAAAGAACCTCAAGCTCCACCTGGTGGCTGTGCTCAAGCATCCATGCAGTCTGGAGTTCCAGGGCCAGATCAGCACATTGCTGCTGGATTTGGGAATGCCCCAGAGCGAGATCACACGCTCCACGCCGGCACTGAGGGAGCAGCGCAAGAGGCCGCGCCACGAGCAGTACACGGAAGGGAAAAAGGTCAAGATGGGTGAGTGCTAGTTGGATAGTAAATTTGTATCATGCATAGCCATCGTGTCTTCACGAAAATACATAATTAGCAGCCGCAAGCAGTGTTGGGCACGTTACTTTAAAAAAGTAATTATAGTTACAGTTACTCACTACTTCTTCCAAAAAGTAACTGAATTACTCTATAGTAAAAGTAACTAGTTACCAGAGAAAGTAACTATTTCCGTTACTTTGAAAAGAAGTTGTTGTATGTCAAAGAATTTGAAATTTTCTGAGCAGTATCCGAGTCAGTTGAATAGAGAAGAACAGACAGGTAGTTGTGTTATAGAACCTTGTAATATTTATTGCACCTCACCAGCAACAGATTTATCCTACACTTGAAGTGCAACAAAAATAAACTGAAAGATTTTTCGCCACTAGCTTTGTGGTAGCGGGTGTAGTTGTTACGTGCTTCAGCAGATTTGAAGTGCTTACCACAGATGTCGACAAAAGCTTTGCCCCGGGACATAAATTACACTTTACATGACGTTCTTTCCTTTAATTTCGACCAACTTGAAATAGTGTTTATATCTCCACCTCGTAAAGGACAAAATTTCCTCTGAATGCTCTGCCATCATATCCCTCTGCATCTGTTTTGCGTGTGTGTGTTTGCCGCACGCGCTGTTCCGGTTTGTGTGTGAAAACACCGGCTCTGATTGGCTTACCATACACATGACTGTAACCTTCAGCCAATCACAATCACTTCCATCGCATCTATTCAGGGGGTGCATTCAGGTAGCCTCATCCCCCTACTCCTCCCGTCACTCTCAAAGCGTCTGCCGTCCTCATTCTTGCTGGCTGACAGTGGGGGATGGGAACGAGGCTAGCATTCAGGTGTAGCAAACACAGAAACGTTAGCAAGCTTTGGCAAGCATTGTCTAATTGAATGAGCAGGGACAAACAGCCTGGAGTCATAAGAAGTAAGTGCGCTATTTTCGAACCTGAACGCACCCCAAGTCTTGGAAGACAAATAAACAGAGCAGAGTAGACTCGCTACGGCTGGTAGTTTCTTCAATTTATTCAGAGTAAGTAATGCACCGCTTTTGACCGTCGGTAACGGTAACTGCGTTGTAATGGCGGTAAAAATAATTGGTTAGATTACCCCGTAACTGAAAAAAATAACGCAGTAACGGCGTTATTTATAATGGCGTTATTCCCAACACTGGCCGCAAGTAACAAATGACCTTGTACCCATGTCTTTGGTTCTGTCTTGTGTTCAGAGCCAACACTGATTGAAGACGACGAGGACAAGGAAGAGCCTGCCCCTATTTCGGCTCCCAAGCCAGCTCCAGTTCCAGTTGCACAGTCTGCTATTGACCTCACCGCCGACTTCTTGCGCCCACTGCTCAATGCTGACAATGTCGCCAATCTGGTGCGTGCTCAATGGAGCTTAATTTCACATTTTCCTTTGACGCATCGTAAACCTGAAAACTGTCTCATTGTCCAGGTGTTAATCAGCATGGTGTATCTGCCCGACACCATGCCGGCATCCTTCCAAGCCACATACACACCAGTGGAGTCGGCAGGCACCGATGCCCAGATCAAACATTTGGCGAGGTTGATGGCCACGCAAATGACTGCTGCTGGCATCGGTCCAGGTTGGTCCAGCAGACTTATAAAACTCATGTAAAAATGTGTTAAGCAACTTACACTGTGTTCTATATTAGTGTTTCTCAAAGTACGGTACATCATTTCCGAAGTGCGATTCAATCCCATGAAATTTGACTGTTTCTTTGTTGCACGGCGTACAGGACTAGAGCAGTGCAAAGCAAAAGAGGTGGCCAGTGAGGACGCATTTGATTACGACGCAGGGTCCAACCAGTTCATCAAGCGTAAAGTACCCGTTATGGTGGGCCAGGCCATCTCCGTGTTGGGTTACTCTGAAAAAGAGAAGCCTCGCACTACTATCAAGAGGCTTCCCGAGCCTATCATTCCATCGGTGCAAACCAAGTGAGTTCTGGTAATAACAGTGAAAAATGGCAGAAGATGTATTGTCAGTACTTATTTGTCTTTTTTGAACAGATTGGCAGGGTCGACCGGGAGAAAGAAAATCTTCAGACTGTCAGATGTAGTCCAGCCTTTATCAGACACACAGATAGAGCAGTTAACCTCCAAGACCATCAAACGCATCCTTCACTCTGAGAAGACAATCACTCAAAGTGGCTTGTCCCATGTAAGCTTCATCAACTTTTCGATGTCATGACTTTATTATTTTTTTAACATTCTGTATGACAAGTACGGTAAGCCCAGGGTATATCAAAACTGTGCCGACTTAAAAAAAACATTGTTTTACGCTGATACACTTGAAACAGGTCAAAAGTAGCTAAGGAAATAGACACACACTATTTATCATTTCTGTACCTGTTCAATCTGTCCTTCTCCTTTCTCCATCTGAGACTCAGACAAATTCCACTTCACTTCATGGGTCTATTAAAGCTTGTTTCTCCAATAGCTGCACATACTACAGTGGGTAGCCAATGCGTGAAAGGTAGGCTGGACAGTTTGAGGCATCAGCATTGGATTTGTTAAAAAAGTCCTGGCATTTAAAAATGACCAACAACGGTTATTTCTTCTACTTCTGGGAAATCCTGCATTTGCTTATATTGCTTATGTAAGTTCATGCGGGAAATAATATAATAATTTCATCTTTTAATTGAATAGGAAATAATGACAATTCAAAATTAAAGATGTTCTCTGCTAATGTTGTCATATTTTCTAACACACCAATTGTCCTTTGTTAGGTCCGAATTAAGCTCCTCTCTAAGCTAGTCACGCAGTTCGAGGGCATCATGAAGGAGGACGTGCTGCATTTCATTTTGGAAGACATCCGAACTAGGAGCGAGCTGGCCTTTTCGCTCCTCTATCAAGAGTACAACACCTACCTCAGCCAGCTTCCATCAGGACTGCTGGACAGCTACGACCAGTGTTTGTACACGCTGCTGTCCGGTCTGCAGGAGAGGCCTGAGCAGAAAGATGGGTGAGGACCAAAAAGAGTTTTCAAGATTGCCTGAAAATAACTGATAGTCCTTAAACCTACCACCCAATATCCAATCAACTTTTTTATTTACACAAAATGCCTGCTTGAAGCCAAAATAGAAGAATTTTTTTTTTTTTTGGGGGGGGGGGGGGGGGGGGGGGGGGTCTACTCAAGATAGACGCTGACAAAATTTGGTGTTAAATTGACTTCCCGGGCTGAATTTTCACTGAATTCCAATGTGTCCTACTGTGTAACATTTTTTGTTGTCTGCTAGACTCTTCACCAAACTGGTACTGGAGGCTCCCATCATCACAGAGTCAGCATTGGAAGTAATCCGACGTTACTGTGAGGATGAGGTATATCAGCAAGATGAAGACACTGCAAATTTGAACATATCCACTAAAATGTGTTTTTCTGCCAATGTTGCAGTCGCGTGTGTACTTAGGCATGACTACGCTGAAGGAGCTCATCATCAAAAGGCCTTCTAGGCAATTCCAGTACCTTCACGTGCTCTTGGATCTCAGCTCTCATGAAAAAGAGAAGGTGAGGACATTGCTGTTACAATTTTACCTGATTAATAATCTTCTGTTGTTTTCTCAGTCAAATTCACCCATTAGTCATTCAAATCTCAATAGAGGCGCCTTTAAATATTTTGCGCTTAAATAGTTCCGTGACCACACTCTACATGTAACTCTCATAACTTTACTCACAAAAAGACAATAATTGACCGTGCAAATTTAACAGAACCAAATATTAGGAGTGTGCCATCTTAGGCACCCCACGATTCGATTCGATTACGATTCAGGGAGCTACGATTCCATTATTGAACGATGATCACGGTATTGACGATGATCGCGGTTATCACGATTATCGACACATCGTACATTACTAATTAATACAGTAGCCAAACAAATTTATGTTCATTGTTGATTTAAAATATCCTAATGATTCAACAGGAACGATGGAAACATGCCCATACAACAAAAACCTGCCCTTTAGCTGCTTTTTTATTTATTTATTTTTTTACAAGAAAGTGCAAAAACTAGGGCTGTCAAAATTATCGCTTTAACGGGCGGTAATTAATTTTTAAAATTAATCACGTTAAAATATTTGACGCATTTAACGCCCGTGCCCCACTCAAACAGTGTCATGTCCGCTTGTTACTTGGGTTTTTTGGTGTTTTGTCGCCCTCTGCTGGTGCTTGGGTGTGGCTGATTTTATGGGTTTCAGCACCATGAGCATTGTGTACTTATTGACATCAACAATGGTGAGCTACTAGTTTATTTTTTGATTGAAAATTTTACAAATTAAAACAAAAACATTAAGAGGGGTTTTAATATAAAATTTCTATAACTTGTACTAACATTCATCTTTTAAGAAATACAAGTCTTTCTATCCATGGATCGCTGTTTATGCCATCTTGTTGATTTATTGTCTTAAAAAACACATACAGTACTTATGTACAGTATGTTGCATGTATATACCCGTCTTGTGTCTTGTCTTTCCATTCTAACAATAATTTACAGAAAAATATGGCATATTTTATAGATGGTTTGAATTGCGATTAATTACGATTAATTAATTTTTAAGCTGTGATTAACTCGATTAAAAATTTTAATCGTTTGACAGCCCTAGCAAAAACATTGACCATTTTAAGGGAAGTACTTATTTCTCGCAAAAACACAATAAAATTTACACTGGTGGAATGAATTCCACATTTTCTGGAAACAAATTGTCTTTAGAAATAAGACTTCTTTTAACCAATATACCTGTACTATTTCTCATGTTTGTAGTGATACCGCTGTACCTAATCATGGTTTTACACGTTCTGCATATGAAATACACTTTAGCGAATTAGCTAATTAGCTTAGCGCTCGGCACTAACTATTAACATCTCAAAGACAACAACAATAAAGGCTAAACAGTACAAGAGGGTTTGTGTACTCACCTCTTATAGATGCACATGGGTCTTAGAAACACACTAAGGACATTTTTCAATTGAAATGCCTTAAAGCTACTGCTGGACATCTAGAAGACAAGGAGCAACGAGTTCTCTCTCTTCCCCTCATGCTCTAAGAAATAACTTGCGCACAGTCGCCCTTCTGTCCCTGCCCGTCTCATACACAAATTTATTTTCCAGTCTTTTAAAAAGGAGTAAATCTCTCTCTCAGTAAGCGGCAGCATCCATCTTAACGTGCGTGCGCCCGTTAACGGTGCCCGGGCGGCAGACGTGCCTTGAATTTCGTTCTGCTATGAGCGGCTGCCATAAAGTTATGAGGGAAAATCATCGTTTTTGAACCTTTATAAATCGTAATCGAATCGTCAGTCGAATCGCGATGCATGTAATAATCCATTTTTTGGAACTCCTCTACAAAATATACTGAGGGATTTTTTTGTAGTCACTTCTACAGTATAATTCTACTACTATTGACTGCTTTTTAGGTACGATCAACCGCCCTGGCTTTTCTGAAGCGCATGTACGACAAAGACCACCTCCGCGACTACATTGAGAGGTTTGCTTTGAACTACATGCAACTTCTGGTCCACCCCAACCCCCCGTCTCTTCTCTTTGGTGCCGACAAAGATACAGGTGTGAACAGGGTGTTAAACCTCTAAGTAACTTAGTGCTTCTAAACTCACTAACTCATGTTTGCGGTGACAGAGGTTGCGTCACCTTGGACCGAAGAGACTGTGCGTCAGTGTCTGTTCCTCTACTTGTCTTTGTTGCCCTTGAACCACAAGCTGGTGCACGAGTTGGCATCCGTCTACACTGAGGCCATCGCAGACATCAAGCGCAGCGTGCTCCGAGCTATAGAACTCCCTGTGAGTCATGATTCCGAGGTGTTTGCAAAGTAGACATCATAAGGCAAAAATACTTGTAAATGGCCTGTGTACAAAGAGTTGGTTCATTTCAATACAAGACTTGTGAGCAGCCTATTGTGTCAAATTGTTGCTTATTGATCCATATTGCCGCATGCACAGATGCACTCCAATGAAACTGAAAATTCTTGATCTATGAGGCAGTTTGACAATAGTAATAAATAATGTTTAATATGTTTCCTCATTAAAGATCCGTGGAATGGGCATGAACTCTCCTGAGCTTTTGCTTCTGGTTGAAAACTGCCCAAAGGGTGCGGAGACACTCGTTACCCGGTGTCTTCACATTTTGACAGATAAAGGTAATTCAAAGTATTAGACTGTAGCATTAATAATCATTTATATTCAATGGAAATAAGTAATGTGGTTAGCAGTTACATAATAGCATGTGTCCCCTCCTCATGTGCATAGTGCCTCCTTCTCCAGAGCTGGTAGAGAGGGTCCGAGACCTCTACCATAAACGCGTGCCGGATGTTCGCTTCCTCATCCCAGTCATCAATGGGCTAGAAAAGGTAATGGCATGCAGTTTTTCAAATGCATGTCAGCGGTGACAATACACACATACTGTATGTGTATAGGGTGGGAACCTCTGGGTGCCTCACGATACGATACATTTTGTGATACAAGGTTCATAATGCTGATTACCTCATGATACGACAATACAACAATTATCGATACATTGGTCAGGAAATTTTTCACGATACCCTACCTTTTGGGATACAAAGTTAATCCGTTCCAGGGCCTTGTTTGTAAGTCGAAATGGTCGTATGTCGAGCAGGATTTTCCCATAGGAATACATTATAATTCCATTAATTCGTTCCACAGCCCAAAAACCTGCACTAAATCCTTAAAAAATACTGCTGGTACTATTACAAATGGCAATTACATATAGCAAAACAAATAAATAATAAATAAAAATCGGATTAATAATATAATAATAATAATAATTCCTGTAATAGTGTAACGAAACGGGTTCTAATAAGGCGGACTTTTTTTTTCTGTACCTGAAGGCACCGCGGGGCTGACGTGACAAAGAGGGAGGGGAGCGGGTGAGAGTTTACTTTCGCTTTTTAATGCTTTCTTGAGAACATCGTCAGTTGCGGCAGACAGCAGGCGTTTTGTGTTGAATAAGTTGTGAAAGAAATGATGAAAACGTGGCGAAGCTGGCGATTTCTCTGGAGATGTTACCACAATAAGAATTGTCAGCTTAACTTATAAAGACTGGCGAACGATGGTCGGAGGAGGACCGTGGAGATGTATTGTTGAGCCATTTCACCCCACGCTCATATTTTTCTGTCATTTGCATCTTCATTTAGAAGGTAAGCGTCAACTTTTTCCTTGTTTCACCACCTGTACCAACCTTTTCTGAAACCTGTGTTGATTTGTCACACAAGAAAATCCGCCGTGCATTCGTCTGCGGTGCTGCCATTGTCGTCGTATTTCGAGCATGTCGTCGGATGTAGAAACAAATGGCGAGTCAAATTTTACGTCGGCTGTCGAAAAGTTCGTGTGTCGAAGCGATCGTATGTAGAGGTACCACTGTATTGTGATATATCAACATTTTGCTATATTGTCACACCCCTAATAGTTTAAAAAAAAAAAAGAATTTCTACAATACAGTATAATAATTAATTGTAATATATCAAAATATATTTTTAGACACAAATTTAGGTCGTTCAAAATGACTCCAGTTAAACATTGTAAGTGCTAACTCTTTATTCTCTTGATGTTAAAGGCTGAAGTCATCCAGGCTCTTCCAAAGCTGATCAAACTCAACCCCATTGTTGTCAAGGAGGTGTTCAATCGACTCTTGGGAACCCAGCACAGTAAGTCATTTTGCCAATAGATATTCATAGTACAGTGTTTAATTTGACTTTGAGTTAATACGTCATAACATTCACTCACTAGTAGTATTGTAGTAGTGGGGCGTGATTATTGTATACAAAAGACTTGTATTGTATCAATGCTCTTTGATTGCACATGTTGTTCTACAGGTGAGGGAAGCTCTTCGGTATCCCCTCTGACGCCAGGAGATCTGCTGATAGCTTTGCACAACATCGACTCCACCAAATGTGATATGAAGTCCATCATTAAAGGTTAGTTAAGTATATGGACAGACACTACTGAGACGCTTAAGTTGGTGACAAGAAAAATGTCATAATGTTAAAAGTGCCTCTTCGTTCAATGTCTAATTTATACTTGTTTAAAATTTGTGCATCTTCAGCAACCAACTTGTGCTTTGGCGAGAAGAACGTGTACACATCCGAGGTTCTGGCGGTGGTGATGCAGCAGCTGATGGAGCTGAACCCTCTCCCCATGCTCCTCATGAGGACCGTCATCCAGTCGCTCACTATGTACCCGCGACTCTGCGGCTTCGTCATGAACATCCTCTCCAGGCTCATCATCAAACAGGTGAACGTGCCTGACCAATGGCAATATTTTCATCATTAACTATTATACTATGTTTAGCAAAAGTCTTTTTTTTTTTTTTTTTTTTTAATTCATGACTGAGGGTGTTCACTTTCCTTAATATGCTAAAAGCTGTGACTTAATATTTAGTGATATTTTCTCTCCTTGAAGGTGTGGCGATACCCCAAGGTGTGGGAAGGCTTCGTCAAATGCTGTCAGAGGACCAAACCTCAGTCATACAGTGTCCTACTGCAGCTGCCTCACAGCCAGCTATCCAGTGTCTTTGAACGCTGCCCGGAGATGAGGGAACCCCTGCTGCACCATGTCCGATCCTTCACACCACACCAGGCAAGAACTGCCCTCAGAAGTTACCACACAAAAACATCTTGAAAAGTCGTTTAACCTCTACATGATCACTCCTAATAATCACCCTTAAAACAACCCACACCAACAAGCTGTCTTTTATTTCTCTGTTTTTGTATACAATAGCAAGCTCACATCCCAGCGTCCATCATGGCTGTCCTGGAAGCCACTAAAAAAGTTGAAGCCAAACCGGTCGAGCCCGTGAAGAAAGAGATACCTCAAATTGAGAAACTTCCTGTCCTGGCAAAGCCTGTCATAGTGGAAGAAGAGCCACAACCTCAACCACAAGCACGGGATCAAGAACCAGATACTGTCACAATTAATGATAAAGAAGAGAAGGATGAGCCTATGGAGCAGGAACAAGCAGATCCAGTGAGACACCAGGAGATTGTCAATACCCCGTCAGAGGTAATAGGAGGTTTTTTTTAGCAAAGGGATGAGCGTAATGACCCAAAACTATGAGAAAACAGCAAATGCAGTAATCTCATCATCCGTGTGAAAAAATACCTTTTTGACTGTAATTCTTTAACTAGATCATGGACACACATAATGTTTAAACTTTATTTTAAATCCCATTAGGTGGAGTTGGCAAGATCTGATGGAACACCAACACCTGAACCTGAGGCGGAACCTGAACCTGAGGCAGAACCCGAGGCTGAGCCTGAGCCTGAACCCGAACCTAAAACTTTACCTGTGCTTCAAGAAGATCTTCAACCCGAACATCTTGCTGAAACTGAACCCGAGCTTGATCATGAACAACAACCTGAAACAGGTGCCGAATTGGAACCCGAACCAACTGAAGAGCCAATGGAGACGGCTGAATTGGAACCGTCACAAACCCAAGAAACGCATCAAAACGACGAGAATGAAAACTTGGCTCAGGACGTTGGGGGTAACTGTGAAGAAGCGGAATAAAATGCACTCAAAAATAGAAAAAAAAATTTCTCCACTCTGTCAGTAGATTTTGATGTTCCCTCTTTTTCTACTTAAAGAGAATCTGTTTGCATATACTGCATTCCTTTGTAGTGAATAAATCATCACAAACATGTCACATAATTGTCAAATCTGCTTCATTTTCTGGATTTCTTCTACACTATTGAATTGTGTCAACATAAACTTATTTAAAACCTAATTAGTTTGAGTAATTGCTCGTTTTAATGTACTTGTCGAGTCCATTTACTGAGTGGATTTGAGAAGTCAATTTGATTTCAAGTAGGTTCAAAACTACTCGATGACACTTGTTTTACTTTTGTCCCCCCCAGGAAATTGGTTAGCCAAAACTACAGTACTTCATCGAGCCAGTGCTACATCCTTTCAACAGTAGGGAACACCTTAGGTCTGTTGTTTTCAAACCTATTATCTACAACAGTTTAGGCCTACTTATTTTTTTGCCAGTAAATATTGGCTAAACCAAGATAATTTATCAAGTTACTGCTATAGCCCAAAACTGGCACGATGGATGAATGTTGGTGCAGTCAAGGGCGTAGGTTTGGTTTCAACATTGGTAGGGACGATATAACAGCATAAATTGCATGTAAACTTATACTAACGTTCATGTTTATTGGTTCAGGTGAATTCAACGTTCGATTCAAACCTTTATTTTCAAAAACTACAAAGAAACATTTTGAGGTTATTTAAAAAAAAAAAACAAAAAAAAAACAGCTTTCCAAGAATGGGTCCACTTCTGGGGGGCACTGAAGCACCCCTTGATTCAAACTAAGTATTGTAATGTAAATGTGATTTGGGAAAAAAAATAATGTAAAAAAATCTGAGATATTCAAGGATCGATCTAGATCTGAGGCATACTAGACTACCCCAAGAGTCGAACCAAAGTGCTATCATGAAATTCTGATGTGTGATTTCATTCCACAGATTTTTTTTTCATGTTAGTTCATGTTCATGTCAGGATCCCCCTGAAGTGCACCCATTCTTGGATAACTTCCCATCAGTGTTGTCACAGATTACTTAAAAAAGTAATTTAATTACTGATTACACCTCAAAAAAGTAATCTAGTTACTTTACCGATTACTTTATTATCAAAGTAACTAAGTTACTTTAAAAGTAACTTATCAGTTACTTTTTACCAATTTTTCTCCTTTTGCTGCCTCAACATAAAAATGACAACAAAAAAATGTCATCACATATAATTGAATTTTTCACATAAGGCTTAATCTTTGAGTTAGCGGGGGTTTAATTAGTCGATGGAGTTGATTTCAACCACCATTGACTCGCGCTAACTTAGCCACCCCAGAGCCCTGTTCAAATCAACTCCAACGACTACATAAACCCCCGCTAACTCCAAGATAAAGCCTAATGTAAAAAATTCTGAACTTCCCCTTTAAAATAAAGACCTAGCTGTTAAAATATTGTCTATAAAAGTTGTAAAGCAATAAAACAAAAATTAATGAAATGAACAAGAATCCTACAACGTATTTCATAATGGGTCAAAATCATTTTTCGAGCAGATCATTTGACTAGCACCTCAGACACTAGCTTTTGCTTTTGCTACACCTGTGGAGGCAAGATGGATATTTAGAATTTCTGTAAACCTAAGCTTTCAAACGCAACCAACAACAATTGAGCTTGAACAGTTTTATGTATATGTATATATACAGTATTGGCCAAAAGTTTGGCGACACCTCAAAGGTGGATACTTTGAAGAATGTAGAATATAAAACCTGTTTTCAGTTATTTCACTTTTTTTGGCCATTCCACATGTTTGTTCATAGTTTTGATGTATTCAGAGAGGATTTACAATAGTAGTGAAAATATATAAAACGTAAAAATGTTTAGGTGTGTCCAAACTTTTGACTTTTGTCATCAACATGCTTTACCCCAGCCCCACAAAAGTAAAACTCCTCCTATGGTTACAAACACTGACAATAAAATGTGCATAAAGGCTGGTTACAAACTGTAGAAGTGCTGGCTGTCTTTGTTACCTGTAGGCTGTTTCGAGTTTTGTCGTGTTGTACTGTTATTCCAAGTGCTTCTTTGTTGAATTGGATGTAGTTTTTAGCGACCGACAGTCATTTTCAGCCAGCGTAAAGTTTGCAACGCACGGAGATATTTTTGTCCTCTTTAAGGGGCAGAAATGTGAAGTAATGGCTGTATTTCCAGTGAGCAAAGGAATCCATTTGCGGTATATATCCTGCCTTTCACAGTTAGCCTCGCTGCCTCGTCAGAATGCTGTGTTGTTGACCGCCGTGGCAGACAGCGCTCAGCCTCAGACAGCACCGTAATACACGTGACCCGTTTTTTTCCCCCCGATGAGAAATGCTCTTCGTACATGACTACAGTATTCTTCATTCTACATACATTCTGAGGCAAAAACAAAATAGTAACGCACAGGCACTAGGGAAACTAACTTTAATCTGATTACTGGCTTGGAAAAATGAACGCGTTAGATTACTCGTTACTGAAGAAAGTAATCAGATTACAGTAACGCGTTACTGACAACACTGCTCCCCATTTGCACTCTGAAGCCACCACGTTGCATTCACATAACGCAAACAATGATCCAAATTTGGGACGGCTAGCTTGACTTAGTTATTCATTGTGAAGGCTGGCCTGACCTCAGTAGTTTTGCAGGTTAGCAAGTTCACCCAGTTTAATGTTATGCTCTGATGTAGGTAAGACTTTCAGTAGCAAAATTAATGGTGTTTCCCCCACCTGAACAACATTGGCGTCTTTTTACATTACTTACAGTGGCTGCTGCTGCTGGCTGAAAAAAACTTCTAATATCACTCATCTTCGAGGAGGCGGCATGTTGTCGACATGAATCTTTCGGGGCTGTGTGAGTGTGTCTGTGTGGCGGGAAGGGGGTAGGAGGAAAGTCATCAGCCAATCAAACGTGTGTTTGTTGGACAAAAAAATGAACCGGCATGTTCAGCAAGTGAAAAGGGATAAATGTAAGTCTGAACTTAATAAAAATAATTCACTTAATAATGGTAATGTCTATTATATCCTTACAACATATAAAAAGACAATCTAAATTACTTATATAACTGAACTCATTGTATAATGCAAATAAGGTTGCTTAAAAGTTTGTGGGGACAATGTGAGCATCCTGAAAAGTTGGTATGTTGTGCCCATACCGTCCCTATGCAAACCTACGCCCTTGAGTACAGTGGTACTGATTTGACCACTACAATGTTGGATTTACAGTCCAAACCAGATGTCTGAAGTGTGTCATCTAGGAGTGGGAACCTCTTGGTACCTCACGATACGATACGATTTGCGATACATAGCTCACGATAACGGTGATCTGACGATATTGCAATACAACGATTATCGATACATGGCTCAGAAAATCATTCTAGGATATTCTACAAATAGCCTAACTAATAAACAAAAAGAAGCTTCTGCTGTGAGTTGGAATGAGTTTATCATTAGTCGACGTTCAATCCGTTTGAACTGGGAGGGTGGCAGCGAATGAACATTCGTTCATTCGCTGCCATCCCTCCCAGTTCAAACGGATTGAACGTCTATGGCCGTCAGTGGCAGCCAACGCCAAGCAATGAGGTAATTTTGGGCCATTTAAGATCATTTACCTGTTGATTTTCAGTTACTTCCTGTTGATTTTGGGGTATTTTTTGGGTGACTTCCTGTTTATTTTGAGTTACAGAACAGGAAGTGACCTGGCAATCACCCCAATGAATAGACAGTGACTCAAACTCAACAGGAAATGACCGTGCAAATGACCTAAAATGAACAGCAAGTGACCTGTAAACATAGGCGGAGTTTGACTTTTGGGCCGGGGGGGCACAACATGTTGATGACCCCAAAACGCAGTGTCAGCAATAAATTTACAAGAATATTTATAATAATAAGTTCAAAATGAGGTTGTTTTTTTTGTTTCCCATTATTCTTGAGGGAATTCTAAATCAGGCTGCTTAGGACAGCTATACTTTTCGCTAATATCGTCATCCATTGAATATGGTATGCCCGCCGGTGTCGGGCCAGTGTAGTTACCCCGGTCAAAAATTGTATCCCCTGGGCGGAGCCATATGGAGGTAGATTTGTGTCTTTTTCAATCAAAAAATGTGTTTGAATGCAAAGATGAATTTGAAATTCAAAAAAATGCATTTGAAAGCTATTTTTCTATGACTTTTTTTTTCTTTTGATTGAAGCGAAATGTTTTATTTTTTAAAAAAAATTTTATTGAAGTAATGTTGTTTTGTGTTTGGGCCACCTTTTGGCTAGGGCATTTGTGTCTTAATATTATTCAATCAAAAAATAAGTTGCTTCAAACAAAAAATATATATTTTCAAATGAAAAATCACTTCAATCAAAAGAAAACTTCAATCATAGAAAAGAAGTTTTTGAATGAGAAAAAATATTTGAGACTCAAATATTTGCATTTGAACACTTAATTTTTAATTAAAAAGTTGATTTTAGCAATCCTTTTTGTGTTTGGGCCATATTATGGGTAAGACATTTGTGTCTTAATTATTCAATCCAAAAAAATTGCTTCAATCAAAAAAATATATATATATTTTCAAACAAAGAAAAAAAATAATTTGAAAAATAAAATTGCCCTCCCCTAATTTTTAAAAAACAGTAATATGCAAAGCAAATGACCGTCTCAGGTGCTAGTCACATGATCTGTTCGAAAAATAATTTTGACCCATTATAAAAATGGCTTTTTTGTTCATTTTATTCATTTTCGTTGTTTGCTTTACAACTTTTATATATATATAGACCCTACTCACGTGACGTCACAGCCACGCCCCCGCGCCATGTTGTCCGTCTACTCGTCATGTTAACGCATTACCGCTTCGTAAATTCCTCCTATTATGGCGTGTTTTTCTGCTCGTTAACATTAATGATCAAAATGGTGAAGGCGTGTGTGGCGGTCGGTTGCAATAACAGAGAAGATAGACAGAGAGACTTGAAGTTCTACCATATTCCGAGAGACCCGGAGAGGAGAGCGAGATGGACTGCTGCAATTCGACGAGAAAACTGGGCTCCAAACGATTACCACAGATTATGTAGTAGTCATTTTATATCTGGTAAAATGCATTTAATATATATTTAGAGGGTTTTGGGCTGACAACCACAATTAAGATCATTGCTAGGCTAATCGCCGACAACATACACTCAGACGTTGTGAATGAACTACCAGAAAATATATAATAATAAGGGGATAATAAGACAGTTGTCATACAATTAATTTACAATTTCACTATTGAGGTCAAAAGCCAAAAAATAAATTTAACTAGGGACAATCTGGAGTAGTGCTATCGCACTTAATATTTACTACATATTATAAATGTATGTAGTGAGAGTGCTATCGCTAAACCATATAAACATTAAAAGCCCTAGCTCCATTGACAAATGACATGAAATACATTAAACTTGACAGTGGATGTTAGCAAGAACAAAAGATTTTGAATTGAAAATTTCATAACTCACCTTCCCGAGCACAAGATAGATTCCTGCCGACTTTTCGTGGACGAGGACGTGTTTCACCCAACCAGCAACGAAGTATTTAAAGTATTTATAAGCCTCCAAGCTCTTAAAGTTTTTCAAACTTTCGTGAGAATAGGCTGATTTTGTGTGGACATGATAGTTGTAAATATCAGGGTAGCAGATGTCAGGCAGAGACGGCGAAGACAGCGGGTCGAAAAACATCGATTTTGGCATCAAATATGGATCTGGCGAATGGATAAACTGAACCTTTTCCACATAACGCCTTTTATGCAACGCATCCAATGAGTTTACAGCGTCAGATAACACCGGGGCTTCCATGAATTGCTCTGTAACTTGCACGGCTAATTGAAAACAATGAGAATAGGTCTAAAAAATACGGACAATATGGCGGCCGGATACAGCGACACGCAGGGGCGGACTGGGACTAAAAAGCAGCCCTGGACTTTGACTCAGCCCAGCCCACAAGAATCGCTTTACGAAGGGAAACAGACCCCCTAGGGGTGTCCGGGGGCATACCGCCCAACCCCCCAACCCCGGGGAGAATTTTTTTTTTTTTTTTTACATTTTATTGCAAAATGCATCAATTTCTTGCACTTTAAGAGAAAATGAAGAAAATATGTCTAGACTGTCACTGTCTGGGTGGCACGGTGGCTTAGTGGTTAGCACATCTGCCTCACAGTTCTGAGATCAAGGGTTCAATCCCGGGCTTCGGCCTTCCTGTGTGGAGTTTGCATGTTCTCCCCGTGCCTGCGTGGGTTTCCTCCGGGAACTCCGGTTTCCTCCCACATCCCAAAAACATGCATGGTAGGCTGATTGAACACTCTAAATTGTCCGTAGGTATGAGTGTGTGCGTGAATGGTTGTATGTCTCCTTGTGCCCTGTGATTGGCTGGCAACCAGTTCAGGGTGTCCCCTGCCTACTGCCTGTAGTTGGCTGGGATAGGCTCCAGCACCTCCGTGACCCTCGTGAGGAAAAGCGGCATGGAAAATGAATGAATGAATGTCACTGTCTGACTTGGGGCGCTCAAAGTACTGCAAGGCTGAACTGGAGTTGGGTTCATTTTCTGTACTAGCTCTATAATAGACCTAAATAAACAAATGAAAGAATGTATTTTTCAAAGCAAGTTTTAAGTATTCGGGCAAATTCCACATTCTGAAACTGTCAATGATTATGATGATGATGACAATGACAATAAATTCATTCATTCATGTATCCGATTGATTATAATATATCTCTATATATCTCTGTCTATAAAACAATTTCATTGTTTATGCCATAATTCAGTGGTCTCCAAACTATTCCACATAGGGCCGCAGCGGGCACAGGATTTCATTCCAACAAAACAAGACAACACCTATGCACCAATCTGGTGTCTTACAAGTGTAATCAGTTGATTGCAGTCAGGTGCTGCTTGTTTTAGCAGAAACTTCATTGGTTAAACTGTCGGTACTCGATCGGTTGAAAGAAAAACCAGGCCCCACAGTGGCCCTTGAGGACCGGTTTGGAGACCCCTGCCATAATTAATCTTGCCATACAAATAATAAATTTCAATGAAAATACAATAAGCATTTCAAGACAAATCCTGTATACATAACCTTCATTGGAAAGTATTAACCAGAAAACAAAACGATATATAAATGATTAAAAATATATATCAATTTAACTACCTAAACTGTAAAGTAAAACCATTCATTTTATTAATATTTTGTTATATTTCTTCTGAATTAATATTGCTGCTGCGTGTGCATACGTTGTTTTACAGCTAAAATATTTTTTCTTAGGAGAGTGATAGTAGGACTAGCATATTGTAACTTGACACGATTGCCAACGGGTACATCGATTAGCTGGCACTAACCCTTTAATTGTCATTTATTTCATTTAAAATGTACCTACCTGGTGGATAACAATTGCCAGTATACCGAACAAGTGACCCTCTTCATCCATTTTTACTTGCTCTGCGCTTGTCTGGGGAACTTCCCTCTCGAACTTCCACCAGTTTATCATTACCCCCTCCCTCTTTTTTTCTCTCTCCCTGAACCGGCTGCGCGTCAGAGCGGCTGCCGCTCCCCCTCTCACGCCGGGAGTGGGCTGCTGTTACCCGACGTGGCCGTTGCAGCCAGACTGCTGCTTGCGAAAATATTTGTCAACTTATGACATTTTGATGCTTCGCTCTCCAGTTTCTTTAATTTTTTTCTTCCTAACCTTCTTCGCGCCACCCTTCTCTTTTCTTTTTTTGCCACCACCATCCATATTGTGCATTAACGCTCGTCGCCATTTTGCTTCCACAAGGAACCAATGAAGGCAACTTTGTGCTTCTTTCGTTCTTCTATCAGACTGGCGATGAACAGCCAGGCGCATTGCTGCCACCTGTTGGATTGGATGCGAACTGTAGATAATCAGAGGCAAGGGGGGACAAAAACAGTGATGTATAATGAATGGCGGCCGCCGGCCGTCCAGGGCACCGGCCGTTCTGTGATCCTCCAGAACCCACAGATTACCAGTCCGCCCCTGGCGACACGTCATTTTGTGACGTAGGTGAGTAGGGTCTATAGGAAAGTCAGTTACATGCAATGACACCTTTCGGCCTACGGGGGGACGGGGGGGCTGCCCCCCCCCTAAACTCTGCTTATGCCAGTAAATGCCCTGAAAATTGGACAGAATGACTGTGAATGCTCTGGTTTTGAATAAATGAACGTTCTCAGTCTAAACGGATTGGGTATCGAGCACCGTCAGTGCAGCCTTAGAGTTAACTGAGACACTATTATGGTGGAAGATTTTGGTAGCAACTTGTTGAATCCTTTAAAAAAAATTTTTTTTTAGACATTGACACCTTTTTAAAACGATATCACGATTCTTGGCAGGAGCATATCGATAACCTTTTGGGATACAAAGTATCACGATATATCACCATTTCGATATTTTGTCACACCCCTATTGTCATCCCAATAATTTGGATGGAAAAAACGCTACATTATTGATATCCTTACTGTTTTTTGTTGGATACCAGCAAAACCAGTACCAAGACACATATCAAGCAGAACCTTGATGGATTTGTTGTTTTTTTTTTGTTGGCCCACTGGTTTTGCTAGTGCAAAAACTAGCGTGGTGGAATTTTTCCCCACTGTCCTAACACTGGCACTGGAATAAAAAAGCGCCCAAAAGATTCTGTTCGTTCGTTAACGTCACAACTCTACGTAATCATACCGGAAGTGTTCCAAGTCCAGCGCTGTCAACTCTAGGTTGATCCATTTCCTTGCCTTAAAACGGTGAACTCTATGACTTTTCAACCGATATAACATCATTGCTGTTACTTTAATCACAAGTAGTTATCGCGCTTCGTTGAGTATCCATGAAGGCGGTAATTCTTGCTGCTGGCTACGGAACCAGGCTCCAGCGGGACGTCGCAGCCGACCGCAGCGGGCGCTTCGCTCACCTGGTCGGCATCGCCAAGCCGCTTCTGCCGGTAGGGAACCGCGCTCTCCTCAGTCACTGGGTCCAAGCACTGACTGCCTCGAACGTGGTGGACGGCATTTATGTAGTGGTGAGTTGTTTGTGCGAGATATGGTTCTAGTTCATTATATGCGAGGGAATGGACTTCGCTCTCACAAATGTTAGACTTGCCCTCTCCAGCCAATTTAGTGTAATTTGCTAAAATTGGTGTCTGCCTCAGATTTGTTTCTTCGTTATAAAAAGTTTGGAATAGAGCCCAAAGTTATTGTTTCTAACGAAAAGGGTGGCTTTTGTCTACTTATAGGCAATTGTTCCCTCTGACGTTTTTCCTACTACTATATTACACAGAATTCCATGCATATTTCAAACTTGTCAAGTTGTACGGGTTCGGCGTAATTTGTACAAGTGAGCACAGATTTTTAAATGTGGACGCCGTACGTTCAAAATCTGTACGTTTTCCGCGCATTACGTTTTTTTTTCTTCTCCGTCTGAATTTTGTCACCGTTTCGGCAACGAGACAATGTGCGTTACTAAGTTGGTTGACTGACGCGAGAAAAGTCAGAGACACGGAGAGAAAAGAGCGGCTCCAATATTTCCTGACTGTAGCCGACAGCCTACAATCTACGCCCACTTGATGCTAAACTAGATATCACATGCATGTAGAACTAGATGCGAAATGACAGACTCAGCGGCGTTAGTAAACAGTCGCCATCTTAAAGCAGTAGACTTCTCAGAAAAGCTATGTTGTAGTGAACCTTCGTAGCGAACCTAAGAAACTTTTTATCTAAAATACTCCTAAATTGGCAAAATCTTGACTTGAATCTATCTTTAAATGATGAGTTTTAAAACTTTCACATGTCGAAAGTAGACAGAAGGGAACTACTGCAAAAACGACTTTAACGGTTGATTCACATTAAATGACTTCCAAACATAGCAAAGTTTACAAATTTTTTTTCTTTAAAAAAACAACAACAAAAACATGACAGGTAATGCCAGTGCCAAGTAACTAATTACTCTTACATTCAGGTAACCGAGTTACTAACTCAATTACTTTTTGGGAGAAGTCATTTGTAACTGTAATTAATTACTTTTTTAAAGTAAGATTAACAACACTGGTCATACAGATGCAGTCAGTTTGTTTCAAATTGCACGCTATTTAAAACATTGTAAGATTAGGCAGCAGTTTTTAAGGGCATACGTCACTATTTGTAAGATTGCCAACGGCCTCGGGTTGACAGGTATGTATTTTTTAAATGGATGCTAAAAAGTCGACGAACTTTGTCCTCTCTTTCCCCAGACCAACGCACTTTACCTGCCTGCTTTTGAAGAATGGGCTGCAAACTTTCCAAATGTCAGCATTGTCAGTGACCAGACCAGAAGCAATGATGTAAGTGAGAGAGCAGTATTTTAGGTACTTTCAAAGCAACACTAGGTAACTTTTCAACCTTTACAAAAATATTTCCATACCATTTGAGATGATACCTCGACTTACAACTAGTTGAATGATGCCTCTTTTATATCTTGAGGGGGTCTGTATCGCTGTCACTGGCACTAATTACCTAAAAACTACAAAGAGACAAAAAGTTTTGTCCGAGGAGGGAAAAAATGTATCCTTCACACAGCTACTGGAAACAGAAATGTCGTCTAATCAATCTGCAGGCGACCGGGAGATCATAATTTTACGACACTGTGCGGGTGTGCGCTGGTCCTCATGGGAAATGCAGTCTTCCTTAAGGCAAAACACTTCCGATTTTGTCCAGCGGCATCATTAAAATCGACCGAAAGTAAAAGTTACCTAGTGTTGCTTTACATTTTTGATCTGAAACAAAAAATGACTGTATACCAGTCGTTGTTTTAACAAATAGTCGTTGTCCTCACATTTTGGAAACTAAATTAATGATTTACTTGAAACAATACTGAGTTCAGAAACAAATTACATTATCCCATGAATTAAAAAATGTATTTAGGCCACTTTTATTCTCCGGGGCTTATATTTCAGTTTTGTTTTTAATCTCTAGGCGCGTCTTGGTGCGGTGGCCTGTCTCCAGCTGGCTGTGAAGCACTTTCAGATTGAAGACCATGTCTTTGTGATTGGAGGGTGAGCTCATAAATTTGAAAGCTCACAACAAATGTTAATGGGTTCGATTTTTTTGGCCGTCCCAAATAGTGATACGCTCTTCCAAGAGGATTTCAGCCTCGCTAAGCTCCAGTCCAGGTTTTTTGAGCTCCAAGTGGAATGTGAGG
Organism: Corythoichthys intestinalis; assembly: GCF_030265065.1. Lineage (NCBI taxonomy): Eukaryota > Metazoa > Chordata > Actinopteri > Syngnathiformes > Syngnathidae > Corythoichthys > Corythoichthys intestinalis. Next base: position 19,026,694 of record NC_080406.1, read on the forward strand.
ACAACAGTGTGCTGCTGTCCTACCAGTGCAGAGACGATGGTAACTGGAGTTTTGCTTTTTTTGGGAACTGACTACTCCTTTTCTTGAGACCTAACTTTTTTGGCTCCATTATTATGCAGAAACTCACAAATACGGAATTGTAGAAGTTGATGGTAAGCTTCGGGCTTTGAACATGAAGGAGAAACCGCTGCCCACTGAGACCAAGTCAAGAAGAGCGGTTAGTGCTGCCTAAATCATTTTTAAACTGTAGACTTTAACCTTGCTCTCATGTAAATTGGCAATGTAAAACATCAAGTTTTTTTTTATTATTAAATTGGGGGTGAAATAATGTATGGGGGAAACAGTCCACAACATGGTTCAATCTTGGTCGTACTGGATAAAAATCTTTAAATCAAAAATTTGATGCTACTTGTTAATTTACTGGGCCCCTAAGGGGACATGGAAGAAGAAAAAGCGGACAATTAAAAATGCAGATTAAGAAAACAATGGCAATTAAAAAATTGGTTGAGAGTTGTTTATTTACTGGGATCCTAAGGGGACATGGAAGAAGAAAAAGAAGACAGACTATTACCGTATTGGCCCGAATATAAGACCCCCCTGATTGTAAGACGACCCCCTCTTTTTCAAAACTCAAGTTTGGTAAAAAAACATTTTTGAACACCAAATTAATTTTTATACAGAAAATAATTACATCTGAAACAAATGATTATAACAATATATTTGAGAGAAAAAGCATGTTATTTTGCCTCATTCAAATCTTAATATCTGAACATTTAAATACGTAAACTAAAGTGCAATCACATTCGTAAATAAATGGCTTCTGGTTTTTAGAAATGTAAATAAACCAATCTATTGTGATAAAACAACAAAATTGCAATAACTGCATTAACTATCAAAGTGAGCTCTAACTGTAACTGTAGTCTTGAAACAAATCTGAATAAGGAAAAACATTGCAATAAAATAATGCAAACTGGTTAAACTTAAGAGTAGCTGAGATCTGTCATGACAAGAACATTAATCCTTAAGTTCAGCATTCGCTTCAATGATATCTGGCGCCATCTAGCGTCGTGAATGGGTGTAATGTCTGGACCCCGAATATAAGACGAGTCTCACTTTTTCAGTCTTATTTCAATGCAAAAAAACACCGTCTTATATTCGGGCCAATACGGTATTAAATGTGCCTTGTGTAGTTGCAGCTCAAATAAACAATGGCAACCAGGTGTGTGTATTGCCTCACATCTGGCGATACGAGTCGTATCACGATTCACAGGTCACGATGTGATTAGATCCCGATTAATCCCAATACTACAATTGGAGACGATTATTGCGATATTTGAATACAGTATCACTTAAGAAAAAAAACAATCAAAATCGACATGAGTACATTTATATGACTTTATTCCTGCAACCTCATTTAGCACTCAAGTAAAAATGTTGAACATCATATGGCTTTCATTATAACATTTTCTTTTTTTGGTGCAAACCTGCGTTAGTCCAAATCTGCTCAAATGCGGGATTCTAAATACTCCATGCCTCAGTTTTTGCACCCAAATTTCAGATTTATAAAAGGACTAATCCGAGCAACCACTAGAGGGCGTCGTACACAAATCTCTTCTTTGATTAGTCTAATGTTGTTCCTTTTTTTGCTTTGATGCAAACTTTTTTTTTTACTTCCGTGTCTTAACCCCCAGGGCACCTGTTTTTTTGTTTGTTTTTTCCCCTCTCCATTTTTTCCTTTTTTTCCCATGTCCGGTTACGGACTCCGTAAATTGCACCACTTGTTTTGAATTTTTTTTTTTGCCCCCCCTTCAGTGTCCTTGTTTCTACGTGTTGTCCAAGAAAAGTCTCCCTCAATTGGACAACTTCCTCCAAGACAAAAAAGTAATGGTAATCATCTGCACTGCTCTTTCAACAATACTGTATCATTTGAATCAATATTTCAACCACGCCAGGATGCTCCTATGCAGGAAAAAGACGCCCCTGGAAACTTTGTGTCTTGGCTCATTCCACGGTAAAACAACAAATGTATCAACACAATTGCTTTGATTTCCACACTACCTTCTACAGGGGCATTTTGTAGATTTAATATGGTACCTACAATAGAAATTAAATGTTTTATTTCGATGAATAATATTGCTTTCAGATGATATTGACAATATATTGACATTTTCATTACAGACAACCTGTGTATGTGTACGAGATTGGCGGCCGTTTCGACGTGGGAAACTTGCAGTCTTACATAGACTGTGACCAGTATTTTAAAGAAAAACTCCAAGACATGAACTCGTACATGGTGTAGAGGAAGCAAAAGGCGCATAATTCTTTATTTAATTGAATAATGTAATCAAAAGACAATTAAAGAATTATAAACGGGGATTCTTTTCTCCTACATGCCAAGTAGCCTCCCGCACTGGTCCGACGCCTTCTCGCGGCCATTCTCCATCTTGGCGATGCGCGAACCAAACTGCATGGCCCTCTTGGGCAGGACGGCGGATGCCCCAAGGCCCAGGTGGCGGGCGGCCAGCCTCAGCAGCAGTTTCTCGCCAACGCCCCGCGGGAGCGTCAGGTCAGCCTTGTCGCACATGGGCAAAGAGTTCAGGTAGCTCACCACGCTCTCATCCAAGTATGGGAACCTGAGGAAAGAGATTTTAATAAAGTTTGCTTCTCCAATTTTTTTTCACCAAATACCCCCTTATAACTAGTATTACTAAAGTCAAATACAACTGAACTCTACTTGGGAAGTGATTATTTTGCCTGTACTCTAGGGATGTCCCGATCACATTTTTAGAACCTGAATGAGAGTCACTTGATTTTGAGAATCTGCCGATACAGAGTCCCGATCCGATACCTCCCAAAATTTGTTTTGTTTTTATTTGAACAAAAGTTCCAAACATGTTCTAATAAAGTACATTTGACAGTACTTCATTTTCTGCTTTTTCCGGGAGTGTTGGGGAATACAAAACATATTTTTGTATCTTTTGGCAATGCCGTCGTATTTCTGGATTATTTTGCTACGTTTTAGCCCTTAAAAAGTAAAAAAAAAAATGTTTTGGCCTGAACGATATGGGAAAAAATTAACACTGCGATACATATCGCCAAAGCTCCACACTTAGCATTGGTTGCAGAGGTCCGCGTAACTTTTTTCTTAAGGTGCACCAGCACAAAATGTAGGCGCACCCACATTTTCCCATTATATCACCTTTAACGCCATACTTTTAATCACTCTACATAAAATTCATATAATTCATTCATCTTCTGAACTGCTTATCCTCATGAGGGTCGCGGGGGTGCCGGAGCCCATCACAGCTAACTCCAGACACGCAACCATTCACGCACACACACCTACAAACAATTTGGAATGCTCAATCAGCATACCATGCACGGTTTTTCGGGTTGTGACAGGGAATTGGAGAAAATCCATGCAGGCACGGGTAGAACATGCTAGGATTGAACTTGTGATCCCGGAACTGTGATGTGGACGTTTTAACCACTATCTCACCATGCCGCCTTCATAATGTGATTTTTAAATAAGAATAATGTGGAAAAATGCTTGTCTTTATTAAATGCTTCATTGAGTGAGTCCATTCAAATTCACTCACGCTTTGACGGTCACGCTCCCGAGAGTAGCCTCTCGAGAACTGAGATTGACTAAGCGATGATTAACACGTTTTTGCCTTTGATCGTAGAGCTACCGAGCTTTCTCTCGCCAGATCAAAGCTACAAACCTGTCAATCATCGTTAACTTTAAGTACCAAATGCCATCTCCACTGGTGACCAAGAAAAGCAGCAGGAGGGAAGATGAGAGGCTGTACGAGCATGTAGCAAAAAACATTTTTGAAAATTTAAAACCCGAGCCTTTTCACCTGATTCTGATCCTCTGGAAAAAATGGCGTGATCGGCCCAATTTCCGATCACGTGATCGGATTGGGACATCCCTACTGTCCACTTACTTTTGTGTGAAATTAATATTCCATGTCAATTTTATTACTACTAGCCTTTAAAAATGTGTTTCTCTGCCTAAGATTTGGACGTTGAGTTCGGTGAAAATCTGTAATTTTTAAGCACCAAAAAGATTATTTGGAATCACTGTCACTCTTGTTGAAACTTTGTGGTTTAAGCTGCTGTATTGGCCAAGCTTTCTTTGGAAAAGAGATCCTTGTGTCTCAGTGGGAATGACCCAGTTAAATAAAAGCAAATAATTGCAGCCTTTACGAGTGAGAATCCGATCTGATGTTTTCCTTTTTATTAGTGCACTTGGACCAGTTCCTTAAAAGTTCAGTCCTTATGGACCGGTGGTGGGCATTTTTTGTCAATTCAGCGTTTGACAAACTTCACAAGTAACCGTTTTACATTGTCAAACAAAAAATAAAAACACAGCAATTTTCTTAAACCTCTAACCTGGCCTCTTTCCCGTGGTCTGCAATCACCCTGTCATCTCTGCCCAAGTTCCTGGAGGAGATCCTGCCAAGCTCCATGGCTATTTCCTGGACCAGTCCCTCATGTCCAGATGTCTTGAACCTCACTCTATGTCTTGCGTAGCCCGCTAGCTGCTCATCTGCTCCGATACCAGTTAGAATAACCTGAAAGGAGGGTAAAAATGAATGCTTCCTTCATAGCACAATTTGACAATTCAATTAACCAGCAGCAACATTAGGATTCGTCCAATGATCTCGACGCATGCGGAGGTGTCGTCAGACACAACTCAGTACCTTGGCTGAAGACGTGAAGCTGCTCTGGTTCTGGTCCTGGGCTAGGAACCCTTTGGCCCTGGCTGCGAACCACACTGCGCACCCAATACTGTCGTCCAATACAGTGTTTAGTGGATGTACTAAGTGACTGATGCGTTCATGCCTCATTTGTTGGAGCTCCTCTCGTGTTACATCCACTTCTACAAAGTTCCATTTCCTCTCTGGAGCTAAGCCTCGTAGTTCCTTAAGGCCAGATTTGCCGGTGATTCTGTCTGGCACATCAAATTTGTTATAAGTTCCAGGTTCAGACTTACTCTGACTGGGTTTTTGTCTTTTGGATGTCTCTTTCAGAGTCTCCTTGCATTGAAAAGCCACATTGAGAAGGTCTATCGATTGACAACTGGGAATGTGTCTGTGAGCCAATACAGCCAGAATCATGGAATCAATTCCGCCTGAGAAGAGGATGGCGACACTCGATTGATTACAGGCCTGTGGTTTAACAGGTAAAGACTGGACACGTCTCCTGACAGCCTCACTGAGGACATCGATTAGACCGTTCACCGCTTCATTTTTCATTTTGTCCAGAAGCTCTTCCAGATCATCAATGCCAAATTCTGGATTCGATTGGGGCTCATACAGTGTCGTATTCAGAGGACAAACAGGTGATCTGAGCAGGTCTACGGGCTTTTTCAGTATGATGCAGCTGCCCGGGCCTGTATGCTGGGTAGTCTCCACGGTGGTAGAGACTATATTATCTCCAACATGAGACCATGGATAAAGTTCTATTGTTGGTGATTCGGATTCTACAACTGACTTGAGGTCAATTCTGTACACGCCGATGGCTGGGACCTCATGCCATGCACATGAACCAGGTTCAGAAGAACTACAGTCAAATTGACCAGGTCCACAAGGGCTGGTTCCTACAGAGCTGAGTGTCAAGGCCTTTAGTTGTTGGTCATACTTCCACAGCAAACTTCTTCTCCCAAAGTAATCTCTACCAAACCAGAGGCAGTCTTGGCTCTTCTGGTAATACACAAAACCCCAGGGACCTCTTATGGTGGACAGGACAGACAAAATGTCAGACTGTTCGCTGCAAGAAGACAAATGCCTCAGGACAACGGATGTGTCATTCTCAGCTGGACGAACTTCTAGACCTCCGAATACCTCCCCGTTCCAGAGCAGGAGGTTTCCGGCATGGTCTTGGACTGGCTGTGGGGTGAGGAGACCTCTCATGTGGAGAACATGGGCTAAGAACAAACAGCAATATGGACGATTGGAGCCTGAGAGGATTAAATCAACGCTTGAGTCTGGCCCTCTTCTTTTCAAATGTTCACACACTGCGTTGTCCCTCGTTAAGGAACCAAACTCTGGACACACAATGCAAAAGATGCCACACATGGTTGCAGGAAGACTCAGCTTTACATGTCCTGTAACTCCTTTGTCAGGCTATCCAGCTTCTCTGTGGAGAAAATAGATAAAACTGTGTACATTGCAAACACTTAATTGACAAGAAACATCTACATAAGACATATTTTGACTCAGAGTCAGTAGACCTTATAGAGTCCTAGCTTGTGGACAAAGATTTGGAATGACCAGGTCCACAAAAGTTGGACTGACTGACCATTGTTAAATTGGGCAGGTCTACAAATAGCTGGATTGGTACGACTGGCCAATGCTGGAGTCCTGTGGACCTGGCCATTCCAGCACGTGCTGGTCTAACTTCTGTGGACCTGGACCTTGAAATCAGTTTTTAATTGTCAAAAATGCAAAATATAACAAAGGATAAACTTACTCTTGCATGAACTCAAGGTTTGTCCTCTGTCAGCCAAGAATAATATGTTGCTGTTCCTCTGTTGGACATACACTTTCTAAAAACAAAATATCAAATTTACTAAAATATAAAATTGAAAATGAGAAAAAAAAAAATCAATACCTCCAGTAAGACTCACCCTGTCCTTCTTCAAATTAGACAGCTCGTCAACTGCCACCTTTTGCTCCGTGATCTACATGGTAACATATACATGGGTGCATTTTCGTGATTTAACAATGTGGTGAAAATACCATATTAATGGCCAAATAATCAGGGTGGTGCCCAATTTGAACTTCTTGAGTCCAAATGCGGACACATGCAGCATTTTGCGAGCAAATCTAGTCTGCTATTTTGTCTGAATTGTACTTGTGTGTGAAACTACAACTTTGCTATTACTTTCTAAATGTCATCTTTTGCAATATTTTGGGTAAGGTTTTGTGATCCATCTTTCACTTACTTTCAAATTGCAAATTAGATTTGAGAGAAACTAACACGAAATAAATCTTGTGGTTGGTGTTCGTATAGAGCAGTACATTATATAAAATACATTGCCAAAAATGTGGAATTAAATCTCGATACGTTTTATTTACTTTGTCAATATTAGCTGGTGCTTAACATTCAGGCTACAATACCTGTTTGTTTAGCTCCTCTTTGCGTTCAACAGAATGTCTGTGTAAATCCTGGACATTATTGTTTTCTTTTGAAGACATAATTGGTTAAAAAAACAAGTTAAATTATAAACAATAACAAACGAAAGCTCTAAGTAGCCGACGCGAAGCTACACCACGAGTTGCTATGGGAAAAACTACTTCCGGATTCTGTGTGACGTAATTAGTGACAAAAAAATCATTCATGGATTTCAGACAAAAGCAAAAGAACGAAATTGACAAGATACAAAAAAAAAAAACTTTTCAAATAAATTAAATTCATGTTAAATATCATTGAGAAATATAAACGTATATCTGTGCATCATATATATATTTATACAAAAAAACTTATGCCTCAGCAGCGTTACCGATGTGAATCTGTGATCGATTGAGTACACCTTAGTAGTCCAGTTTGTAGCGATTCCATTTCCAACACACGAGCATCGGAAGGAACAAGCTTGCTACAGCGTTTCAGGGGTAAGATAACAAAATATTCTACATTTACTGGGCATCAATTGAAACACATGAGCTTAAGTTGCTCCACAGTTACAGACAAACATTTATGGTCAATGTGAGTGCGAACACGTGTGTTCTGGCATTTCGTAGTCAAGCGATTTGTGGCACAGTGGTAGCCGGGCGGACGGGGTTGAAAACGTAAATGGGGCTTTTCTTTTACTATATACGTTGACCCCGCCCGCTTGGGAGGTCTTGTACAAGTAAACAGTGAGTCCAAGGTAGCCTAGCTTATCCCATGCAACCTCAGTGCTGTAAAATGTTGATACAGTATGAAAATTACTTTTTAATCTGATGACCTGTTGATTATATACGTAACAATAGGGTTCTCCACCTAATTATGAATTATAAATTGTTTACAATGAGACTCTGTGATGTTGTATTCGTAACTGACGATAAATAAAATATTTGGCCATGTAAGAAGTAGTCTACCTTCAAAATGAAATTACTTAGCAATTCAAACTCAAGTTGTACTAAAATAAGGTTGTAATTTATGTTGTAATGTAAGGTTGTAATTTAACAAAAATTACAATAGTTGACCACAAAACATGATTTGCCATATAACGGAAGATGAACGAACTTAAAACATGATATTTGGTCTTTGTCATTGAAAAGATTAGGAATAGAAAAATGGGAGTAATAACAGCAACCCATTTTCTGAAAGAAACATTTTTTTGGGTGCAAAATGTCACAGATTTTGGCTAGGAAAGTGGTGATTTCCCACAAAGATTCCAATATACAGTCATTAAAATACCATTTGTTAACCCCAAAAAATGTCTATGAAAAGGTGTTCACAAAAGATCAAAATCACAAAATCATTTGGTCCACATTCCACGAAAGGTTGTATTTGCTTACATAAAACTTCAAAACTTGGCGGCAAATAGTTTTCCTGTGGTCTGTCTCAGGGATCTGGCTCATCATGGGCTTGACCAAACAATACCTACGCTATGTGCCCGGCCCCGTGTTTGGTGTGATTGGCAGCCAGAGAGCGAACATTTGCTACGTCACGCTACGCGGTGGTGAGCAGGGCCGCCATGTGGCTGTGGCGGCGTGTGAACATGTCTTTATCTGGGACACCCGTAAAGCTGAGAAGGTAAGGAAAAGAGTGCGCTTTTTGATACTTTTTGCTCAGATATTTCTTCTCCTTCTCCAGGTGATGATCCTCTCAGGCCAAAAACACGAGGTGACCTTCCTGCAGCCATCGCCTGACAGCATCCACTTGGCTGTGGGATATGAGGATGGCGCTGTGCGGATATTCAGCCTACTCAACGGGGAGAGCAATGTCTGCTTCAACGGTCACAAGTCAGCCGTCATGTCAATACGCTACGATGCACTGGGAGCCAGACTCGTCACCGGCTCTAAAGTAAGTCTTGTGACCTGCTAGCAAAAGTCATGCACACAAATACAATACATCCAATTAATAAAAAAACTCTATATATCGATAACTTAAATTACGGAATGAAAATAGAATACTTAAATGATAAATATAGGGAAAAATAAAATCAGGCATAAACATAGTTTTATTTAAAAAATATTGTAAATGAAATATACTACATGCAAAAACATTCAGAACTAAACAATGAATGCTTTAAATAAAAACATACTCGGTACAAAAAATTTAACACTGTATGTTTAAAACATTCAATACAAAATAATAGTGATACAAATATGTATGAACAATAGCACAAAAATAAAGTAATAGATGCCTGAAATACAAATACAAGAAAAGTAGAAAAAAATCACAACTGAAATGTATTAAAAAGATATTTTAAAAAATTGTAATCAAATACAAAATACTATTTATATTAGCATAATGAAATATACATAAAACTGCAAGATAACAATACACAATAATACCACCATGATAATAAAACAAAAATTTAATAGTTATTTGTTTAAAGGTAACAGTTAAGAGTTTTCTGACAAGTAAAACGAGTTATTTTTGTTTGTAGGACACAGACGTCATCGTGTGGGACGTGATCAATGAGTGTGGCCTTTACCGACTGCGAGGACACAAAGATGAGGTCACGCAAGCACTCTTCCTCAAAGACAAGAACCTCTTAGTGACCAGGTATCGTCTCAAAGGAACTGTTCTTCTTTTATTTATTTACTTTTAAATGAGAAGCTTTATTTATTTATTTTTATTTTTTTTTTAATGGTGACCGGTGTGTGTGCTGACTTCCATTTGACTTGCACGTTTGATTCAGTTCGGAGTTTGTGCACACATTTGCTATGTGCTTATAAAAGTGTGTGAGAGACTGTAGTTCATTTAATGTGTGTCATTGGTAGCTCCAAGGACAGTTTTGTCAAGTGGTGGGACTTAGACACGCAGCACTGCTTTAAGACCATGGTGGGCCACCGCAGTGAGGTGAGTGTTTTTGTGATAACAGCTTGATTTAATTTTTAGACAGTTTCATGCTGAAGAACATTGTACCAAAGAAAACCAACACCGAGTTTGAAATCATGTGAAAGAAACAAAAATGGCTACACGAATCAACTGTCTTCCTCTTCACGTAACAAAGAATATTTACTTTTTTTTTTTTTTAAATAAGCAATGAATGTTGTTGATCTGTATTCCTGAAAGCGTTATGATTAGGGTCGGGTGTTGTTTGGATTTCATCTGATTTCAAATGTCAATTACAAAGTGTTAATTTGAAGAGCAGAACACAACTTGCAATTTAAATGCCTCTTAACTATAAATGGAAACGAAATATACCAAAAATATGCTACATAAAACTCATGTTACATGAAAAAAAGGCAGAATATACTTACAAGCAATGCTTTTCCAAGGCACAAACAGCGAGAGGCATTATACAATGGCTGTCAAAGTTAGTGTACGCAGCCTTTGCTTATAAGACACGCTATCAAATCAAGACGTTTTGTGATGACATGTACAGAACTATTTTACAGAAATCGAAAATAAAACTTTTTACGGCTATAAAACATTGTATTTTCGTTGTCCCAAGACTATAATACATATAAAGTAAATTGCTAAGAGAAAGTATGCATTCAATTTTTATACATCATTAAATTGCACATTATTGCAGCATTGAGGACATTATTGGAATTTTTGTGACATCATCAGGTTTGGGCCATGACTTTTCTCAATGAGGAGCAACGGCTGCTGACTGGCTCAGCCGACAGTGAGCTTCGAGCGTGGGACATTAACTACCTGCAGGAGGTGAGCCGAGACCCGAAAAGTTTGTAGATGAGAAGTATAGACTCCCGTTAGCTTGTGACTGATGACAGTGTGTCTGCAATGACATCTAGGAGCAGGCTGAGGGTGAGCCTAAAATAAAGAAGGGCAAAAGTGTGCTAGAGGACGACGAAGGTGACGGGAAAGAAGAAGATGCGGATGAGAGTCCTGAAGATGTAAAGAGAACATAAAGAACGTCTTTACGATCAGAGCACATCACTGACTTTTAACCATTTTGTTGGTCTTTTAGCGTATTTTGACGTGCACAAAAGCAGGGTCCATCCTCCGTGAGGCCAGAGACAGAGTTGTGTCTTTGACCACTGACAGCAAGGCCAGAATCATGGCATGTCATGTAAGTACAACATGGCTTCAAGGAAAATACACTACAGGTTCATGTTTAACAATGCAAGATGTGATTTTGCATGTGACTCATCAGGGCAACAGCATGATCCTGGAGGTCTTCACTGTGCTGTCAGAGGATGAAGTGCGTAGGAAGATGGCCAAGAAGCTGAAGAAAGCCAAGAAGAAGGCGGCCAAGTAAGGACCTCCCTTTTTCCATTCAGATCATTACAAGAACATAACTGCATATGTGTGTCGTGTAATGACTTGTTTCTTATGATTATAACGATGAGTGATCTCCTCTTTCAGAAACACTGAAGATGACAATGAGGCAGAGGAGCCGGTTGTGGAAAAGACTCTGAAGGACGAGATCATCCGACTAAGCAACATCAAAGCCTCCTCCAAAATCAGGTGGCGTCTCAGTTGAGGCGGGCAACCTTTGTCACGTGACTTGACCCCAGTCAGGCGTGAGTCAAAATGTGCCCATTTCATCATCTCAGGTGGGCCGACTGTCTGTCATGCGCTGGCGGTGAGCTGAAGGTGGCGCTGCTGTTGCAGAACAACACGTTGGAGACGTACAGCCTGAAGACGCGAGACAAGGCTACGGCAGCCGCCAACAAAACAGCACGCCTCACGTTGGGTGGACATCGCAGCGATGTGCGCACACTGGCCTTCAGCTCGGACAACCTGGCCCTGCTGTCGGCGTCCGGGGACACCGTCAAAGTGTGGAACAGGTTAGGATAAAAACACTATTTTTATTCATATTTTTGTTTTTCCTGTGTATTTTCTTTCTGTGGTTTACAGTCTGATTTTAAATGCATCTATTTTATGTGCTGTTTGGCAATTGTTATGTGATTGTTCATAAAGTGTGAGTCACTTGAAATTTGACAAATATATATTTTTTTAATTATTGGAGGATATTTACCATGTACACATCATAGTAATTAAATGTAATAAATCAGTTTTTCAAATACTTTAATGTTAATACATGAAAAGTAAGTAATTGTTGTTTTGTAAAGTGCCAAACACGTAGAATAGAATATAAAACCTTTATTGTCATTGTACAGACATTTATAGCTTTGCAATAATGTGCACCACATAACACAAGCAAAAGTATAATAAAGCTAATAAAAAACCGGTTACATTGTACACAGTTTGGGAATAAAGTGAATAAGTGACTAGCAGCAAGTGGTGATGTGGTGGTAATATAACAGTGCATATATAACACTTTACAGTACTCAGATTAGGAGGCATACAGTCGCCGACTTGATATGACAGTTAGTGCATAGATATTGATGTAACTGCAAGGATGTTATAATGTAACTGTGCAAATATTGCATATGTAGTACCCAGATAATGCAGTAGCAGTACCCATATTGAGACAGATGTCAACCACCTATTCATTCATTCTTTATCTACCGCTTAATTGGGTTGGGTCGCGGGGGCAGCGGATTTAGCAGGGAAGCCCAGACTTCCCTCTCCCCAGCCACTTCAACCAACTCTTCTGGCGGGATCCCAAGGCGTTCGTAAGCCGGCTGAGAGACATAGTCTCTCCAGCATGTCGTGGGTCATGGGGAGCTGAGCCTGAGGAGCTTTCCAACCACCTCAGTGACTTCAACCCCAGAGATAGGAGAGCCCACCTCGGAGCCCACGGACTGCTTCCTTAAAGGAAGGCGTATCTGTGGAATTGAGGATGTCTTCGAAGTATTCTCCCCAACTACTCACGACGTCCCGAGCTGAAGTCAGCAGTACCCCATCTCCACTATGCATAGTGTTAGTGGTGCACTGCTTTCCTCTCCGAATACTAAACATATTTGTATATATGCTTGATATTACAAAACAACGTTTTTAAGTATAATAATATATTTTATATATAATGCATAAAAACATCATCACATATTTCAAAACAAGATATTATAAACAACATATTTTTAAGAATTAATAGATCATTCATATAATATCAAATGATTAAAAAATAATAATGGAAATATTAAATTTCCAAGTAAAGAATGCAAGAATAATAATACAAAAATATTTAAATAGAAGACATTCCATATAATACTGTGAAATTCAAAGTTACTGACGCCCCCCCCCCCCCCCCAGTTTTGAATGAATGAAGCAGTGAATGAATTGCTTTGGTTTCCTTATGCTTTGATGCACTTGACATCTATGTTTGGGATTTGATGTTGTGCTGAGATGTTTTTCTTAAAGCCGAAATTATGCTACTAAAATAAACTTAATTTTGTTTTGTTTATTCCTATTTGAGGTCGACGCTGCAGGTTGTGCGCACCATGGCGTGTGAATATGCCCTCTGTTCCCTCTTTGTGCCTGGGGACAGACAGATCATCCTGGGGACCAAGGTATCTGCCACACTTTTGTACCCATCTTGATCTAAATCTTAGTGAAAATTATTTTTGTTTCCTTGCCTGTGGCAGTCTGGTAATCTGCAGATTTTTGAGTTGGCCTCGGGAAGCCTCCTAGAGACACTCAATGGCCATGATGGAGCCTTGTGGTCCATGTGTCCCGCACCTGACCAGGTATACCCGCTACACCAACAACTCATTTTACAGCATTTTTTTCTTTCATGCCATTACTTACACAATGTATGCGTGAACTGTTTCTATACTAGTACAACTACTACTACTAGTATGGTAATAATAGTGACTGAATATCTTTGTTTATGTGTTAAAATAAGAAGGACGTGTATGACATTTAGCAATGTGTTGTTGTGTTTGTGATGTGTGTAGCGGGGGATTGTGACAGGAGGTGCAGACAAGACGGTCAAGTTGTGGGACTTTGAGCTGGTGAAAGACGAAGCCAGTGGACATAAGTAAGTTTCAAAATTTAAGATAAGATGTGGGTGGGCAAGTTTGTTTGTGTACCAACAATTGACCTAGATACATATAAATGCTTGGAAGTGTTAGGCACACGCTATTTCTAAGCACCCAGTTTAAAAAATATAAATTACTAGATGAAGTAAAATAAAATTAATTTGCTTCATCGGTGCTTCACACCTGTTCTGAAGTTGCTTTCCCTTGATGTTCCGCGTCACATTGTGGCTCCAATGAGTACAGTGCATTTGAGTCTGTGCGTGAATAGTTTGGAGTTTAATCAAACATAGACTACAGTATACAAAACAGCAGTAGTTAAATGCACACGTGCATTTGCTGTAGTTTAGTACAATACTCTTACTTAGTACAATACTCTTATTGCACGACCAATTCCTCTTTTCCTCACTTTTTTTTCTTCTTTTGGGCGACCTCCACACCTCCTCAGCCAGTTGCCATTTAATCCGGATGGGAGCCACTTCGTCGCCACTAGGGCTCGGCCTACTCAATTGGCTCCTGATTGACTCTTCTTGTTGCACAAAAAAATACTTATTTTAATGAGTTGGAGAGAGAGTAATAATAGCCTTGTAAAGAGCTTTACTATTTTTGTTGAGAACGTAAGTTTTGTTTTGTTGTGAACTACAGTTCCACACAAATATTGAGATGCCATTTATCGTAGCAATTAGAGGTGTGAGAACCATTTTTTGAGTGTCCCACACTGCATTTACCAAGGTTTCCTCAGCCGTGACTTGTCTCCATCCACCGAGCAGCATGCTATCACTATGCCAGCACCCAGGGCTGCTGGAAGTCACTCAAAGCAGGGGGTGCTGAAGATCTTCAGTTTTCCCATCCAAAAACAGCCGTTTCGGTCCAAATTTTTTATGCTCGCACGTTTTCTCCGTGCAAGGCGTGCACAATGGCAGTACACACGCATGCTGGATAGTTTACGTGCTACTACAAGGCTACTACAAAGATGGCATTCTATTTCACCTACAGTGTGTGTTGGGATTTTTTGTATTGGAAATAAAAAGTGTCCGTTTATCATAACACAAATCAGTGCAACTAGATGGCGCAATGACACATTGGAAAACTAAAAGGTATAATAAGCCTCAGTTTAACACCCCCTTTTCACAACACTAAATTGCACACAAATATCGAACAGCTCTCTGCAAGTCGGCAGCTCAACAGCAACAACAAACAATAATATGGCTACAATGCAAGCATGTCTTACCTATTTGAAGACACCAAAGGTAGATAAAACTATCATAATCATCTTCTTTTTCAACCTCGAATGGAGTTTTTGAGAATTTAGCTGTTTTTGTAAAGAAAAAAAATCGCTAATTTGTTTTTGCGCCAGGTTAACGCCTCCTATGCAAACAGCTAACTTTTCCAATAGCGCCTTATTCAACGTGACCCGGTAGTAAGCAAGGTGTCAGGTGGTGACCATGTTATTAATTTTTTTTTTTTTTTTAATCAAGCCACTGCCAGCACCTCTGCTATACTCTAGGACATGTTCAGCGTTTGCCACAAAACGCTCACTGCCAACGGAACGCACCCCCACAGGGCCTTTCAGAATCTGCAACTTTGAAACTAAATTTAATGAGCCTCTGGGGTCGTTGAACATTTTGGAAGAGGTTTGCCTACTACCATATTTTATTTTATGCCTCATCGTAAAAAAGAACATAACAAAACAATGTATTTTTTCCTTTTTTGACCCTTCAATTTTTTTCTTTGACTGCATTTTCCCTTTAATTTTTGTCCTATTAATTTCCTCCTTTTTTCCCTCTATCCCCTTTTCTCAGTATGTTTCTTTTTCTTTTATTTAGATAACTTTTTTTTTTGCCCATTTTGTTCCTTTTTTCCTCTTTTAAAGAGATTTCCCATATTTGTCTTACAGGAGGTTGACGTTAAAGCATACACGTACATTACAGCTTGAGGAAGATGTCCTGTGTGTCAAGTTCTCTCCCAATCACCGTCTGTTGGCTGTCTCCCTGCTGGACTGCACTGTCAAAATCTTCTACACAGACACGCTCAAGGTTAACGCTCACTGGATGTGGAGATGACCCACATATTCTGGCCGAGCACTCACTGCACTGAAATTCTTGTTTCCTGTCGTCTTTTCTCTGCAGTTCTTCCTGTCGCTGTATGGACACAAGCTGCCTGTTCTTTGTCTGGACATCACACACGTGAGTAATAGCAATGTTGAAATGCTTACATTCGAATATGGCTGTTTCAGTTGACGTGCCCAGTGTTGGATGAAGTACTTACTTTTTTTACTCAAAGTACAGATACACAACAAATGCACTTAAGAACAGTAACTAAGTACTTTTACTTTTTACGAAGAACCTTAGTCCTCTTGTTACAATGTAATTAAACACAGCGAGAAGCGAAACGCTGGCTGATGCTGTCTTGCAAATGCGCCTGGCTCACAGTCAACATGTCCACTGTTTGGAATTATTTTGAGGTATCAAGAAAGATGCACGAATAGCTGTCTGTAAAATCTGTTTCACTGAAGTGTCCTTTGGGAGGTTCAATGCGAAAGAATTTTTACACCTCTAGTTTAATCAGCCACATATCCTACAAACACAAAGAACAATACGACGAGTACAAAAAGTTAACAGAAATGAAGAAAATAAAAAGTTACTCTCAGCATACACACTCCTGTGGCTGAGTCTTTTGAGAGCGGCAGAGGGAATTAATTGGGAAATAATGAAATAAAATATGTACCGTATTTTTCGGACTATACGTCGCACCTGAGTATAAGTCTCACCAGCCCAAAAATGCGCAATGAAAAGGAAAAAACCTATACAAGTCACACCGGAGTATAAGTCACATTTTTTGGGGGAAATGTTTGCTTTTCAATTCCCCTGTCTTTAGTTTTTTTCACTCCTATAGCTGCTCCACAAAGGAAATACCAGGATGCGCGCGGGAGGGGAAGATTGAAAAAGGAGCGAGGCCACTGCGTTCACGTGCGCAGGCATGCAAAGCGCCTTCTCTGTTTTATCCAAACTATTTATTTTATTTAACATCCATACATCATTTTAGTATAAATATATGAATATATATTTATTTTTAAAAAAGTTAGCGAGAGAGACGTTGGCCCGACACGACCGTAAATAATCACACATAAGTCGCTCCAGCGTATAAAACTCACCCGCTGCCAAACTATAAAAAAAAAACTGTGATTTATAGTCCGAAAAATATGGTATTCTTTTAATTAAATTGTTTACATGTGTATTGTGCAGACTTTTAGTTTTCGTTTTTTGGCAAAGTGTTTCCAATATTCAGTTTGCGGTTTTGGCTAAGAATTTTGATATCGGTACATTCCTTCTGAATTCCCCAGGACAGCACACTGATCGCCACAGGCTCTGCAGATCGCAACGTCAAGATATGGGGGCTAGACTTCGGCGACTGTCACCGGTCAATGTTTGCGCACGACGACAGGTTGGCAACACGCCGAGATTACACGCTTTCCAATCTGACGCGGGCGTTAAAAAGTCATTTCCTGTGCTCGTAGCGTCATGTTTTTGCAGTTTGTTCCCAAGACGCATTTGTTCTTCACGGCGGGAAAGGACAAGAAGATTAAGCAGTGGGATGCCGACAAGTTCGAACACATCCAGACTTTGGAGGTCAGTCTCTTCGCCGAAATGAATTGCTCCTCTCACGTGGTGATAACGTGGTATTAAATGGTTGATGTCGTTGTTGAAAATGATGAGTGGTGGTCAGCAGTTATATGACACGTTACCTGTATGTTGACTACATAGGCTTCAGAATCTGTACACTTGTTTAATTTTGATGCCTTAGTCAGTTACTTCAGCCCAAACTGTTTGTACAAACAGGATTCCAAAACAGTCGCAATTTGTATAGAATTCCAACTCTTTGAGAATAACATTAAAAGCAGTGTTGTTTTCGTCAACGATGACGACAACGAAAATATTTCGTCAACGAACACTTTTTTTCATGACAATAACGAGACGATAACAAGCTAAAAATGTGTTTGGGAGACTAAAACATCACAAGACTAATGCCAGTTTTTGTCTGACGAGACGAAAATTCACAATAGTTTCCGTCACATGTTCAGAATGTGTGACATTTTATGTATAGTTAGCCTTCATCGTAGCAGTGTCTGGTTGATTCGCTCGTGACCAGTGTTGTTAACAACAGCATGAGAGTATAACGGCGTTTTTTTTCAGTAGTGCGTAATTTAATTAATTAGTACTGGTGCACGATAATTATCGGTTCGATAATTAACAGTCCGATAATAGGAATTATGACGGCATCCCGATAAATCCAATAACATTATTAATAGGACCAATAATATGTACTGTGCTGGCACACTAGCATGGGAAAGCATTTGACCATTTGCGGGGCATTGCTCCCACCTGCTGGTCAGAATAATTGGCTGCATCTATTTTTTGTTACAGTAGTTTGGTTCACATTACGAGCTCATTCACATACACATTGCGGTGTCTAGCAGTAGCATTGACAATCGTGAATGCTTTCTGTTACGTTTCCGCCTCGGAAATATAAGTCTGTAATTATTTTATGTTTACTATAACATATGGATGTGCAACATATGTTTACTTCTGTGGTGAAGGGTCATATGTACAGAACTTAATAAGTTGTTGTGTTATAGAAGCCAGCCAATGCTTTAGTAGCTTAAGCTAGTGTGCTATACTATACATATAATAGTTGTGTATATAAGTGTATTGTGCAGTTTGTTGTATATTGAGTATGTGTATTTTTCTGTTGTACTTTCACAATATTAAGACGAGGGTCTTCCCATAAAAGCAAGAAAAGACCAAGCCTTGGGGTTTATGGAAGTGCATTCATTTTTAGATGGCTGTCGGGCAGTGCAGAAGTGAAACGCGCTGTTTTGTTCATGTCATTATGAAAAATCTGTTGAGATCAAAGGCAAATCTATATTGAATCCACCACTATTTTTTTTTTTTTTTTGGAAACCTCCAGGTGTTCAAAACCTCAGGTTATACATATATATTTATTATCGGTTATTGATATCGGTATCGGCTTTGAGGAGCAGAAAGTTATCGATATCGGTATCGGTTCCAAAAAAATGGATATCGTGCACCCCTATTAATTAGTTTTCCCAGGGGTGGTGACGCCATTGAAAACACGATGATGATTGGCTAGGTGGCTCGTAAGGTTTGCATTGCATTCGCGATCTCATTAGCATTAGCATTTAGTGTGGCGCGCATCATCTCAAACCCTCGGGCAACCGTCCAGGTGGGTACAATTAATTGAAAAGAATGTACTGTTTTCCTGCTGACTGTGCATTATCATTACCAAGTTGGCGTTGTCCTTGTAGAAGCTACAATATGTGTATATACAGTACTGTAGAAGCTACAATATGTGTATATACAGTACTGTGCAAAAGTTTTAGGCAGGTGTCCTGCCTAAACCTTTTGCACAGTACTGTATATATATACTGTATATATATACTGTATATACATATATACATATGTATATACAGTATATATACAGTATACATATATATATATATGTATATACAGTATATATACTGTATTGTATATTCAGAATATTTATTGTCATTGTTACAAAAGTAAAACGAAACTTTGTTTGGAGCATCCATACAGCTAAGTTGATAAAGTGCAAAACCCATATAATAAATACCCTTGTACCAAGTGTAAACATTGAGACAGTATTGGACATAAGTACAACAAAGATTCAACAGCAGCATAAAGTCATGTCAGTGCTAAAGTGCAGAGCAAAATATACACCTGATAATAACAGTTATAAATCAGTGCAAAAACCCGATCAGTAGCAAGCTTTTCAAAACAAGCTTTCTTTTCTGCTTTGCTAAATTAAAATTATTCCTGATGTTCACTGATCATCGTTATTCAAGGGCCACCATCGCGAGGTGTGGTGTCTGAGCATCAGCCCCAACGGCGACCATCTGGTGTCGGCATCACACGACAAGTCTTTGCGACTATGGGAGAGGACCAGGGAACCCATCATTTTGGAGGAGGAACGGGAGATGGTGAGCAGCAAGAATCAAGAGGAATGATTTCTGTTTTAAGCATCTATTCTTGACATTAAATTTGTTGCTTTTTGACAGGAGAGAGAGGCAGAGTTTGAGGAGAGCCTAGGCAAAGGTGACGCTCCCGTGGTAAGCTGCTATCCAATAAAGGAGTAGTATGGCTTAAAATCATCACTTCCGTGATTGCTGTAGTAAATTATTGTATTTCGCTATGCTATGCTATACTATGTTAGAAAATTATTATCAACTCTTCAACCTCTTAGGCTGTAACCAATCACATTTCCGTGGCAGGTGCCCGGAGAGACACAAGGCGAAGCCGCGCCAGCCGGCAAGAAAACGGTGGAGACTGTCAAAGCTGTGAGTTGGTTTTGAGTTGTTGCTACAGGTTTTATGAATAGCAATGTTGATTTTAGTGCGTGTTTGCTTTTGGCAACCAGGCCGAACGCATCATGGAGGCTTTGGAGCTCCTCCGCGGGGAGAACAGAAAGATGGAAGAACATAAATACGCATGTGAGCGAGCAGGAAAAGAGGTGAGAATTTTCAGAGCGTTTCAGGGTTGTAATATTGAGTAGGCACAGTGAGATCTTGTTAGATCCAATCATAAGTAGAGGTGGGAATCTTGGGGCATCTAACGATTCGGTTACAGTTCAGAGGCTCCGATTCGATTTTGAATCTATTATTGATGCACCTCCCTGCTTTTAATGTTTCGTACATTAGTTTCAGAATTGTTAAAAAATCCTCTCAGGCTAAACCAAACTACTATTTCAGTATCAAGTTAACATTTAAAAACAGTAAATAAAATACTCAAGTCACCAATCTGGATCAGCAGCTTTAAACTTCATTCAATTAATTTAATGTTGTGAATCAATCATTAAAGTTGTTAAAATTGCTCTCGTTATTCCATAATCTCCCTTGTCCACTTTTGACTTGTGAAAGTTTAAAAACTTTTCAATCATTTAAAGATAGATTCAAGTCAAGATTTTGCCGATTTAGGAGTATTTTAGATAAAAAGTTAATTACCGTAGGTTCGCGACAACAGAGACTTCCAAAGAAGTCTGCTGCTTTAAGATGGCGGCTGTTTACTAACGCCGGTAAGTCTGTCATTTCGCATCTAGATCTAAATATATGTGATATCTACCGTAGCATTATATGGCCGTATGTTTGTAGCAACTAGCAACTGGGCGTTGTTTGTACAGTGCCTTGCAAAAGTATTCGGCCCCCTTGAACCTTGCAACCTTTCGCCAGATTTCAGGCTTCAAACATAAAGATATAACATTTCAATTTTTTGTCAAGAATCAACAACAAGTGGGACACAATCGTGAAGTGGAACAAAATTTATTGGATAATTTAAACTTTTTTAACAAATAAAAAACTGAAAAGTGGGGCGTGCAATATTATTCGGCCCCTTTGCGTTAATACTTTGTAGCGCCACCTTATGCTCCAATTACAGCTGCAAGTCGCTTGGGGTATGTTTCAGTTTTGCACATCGAGAGACTGACATTCTTGCCCATTCTTCCTTGCAAAACAGCTCGAGCTCAGTGAGGTTGGATGGAGAGTGTTTGTGAACAGCAGTCTTCAGCTCTTTCCACAGATTCTCGATTGGATTCAGGTCTGGACTTTGACTTGGCCATTCTAACACCTGGATATGTTTATTTTTTAACCATTCCATTGTAGATTTGGCTTTATGTTTTGGATCATTGTCCTGTTGGAAGATAAATCTCCGTCCCAGTCTCAGGTCTTGTGCAGATACCAACAGGTTTTCTTCCAGAATGTATTTGGCTGCATCCATCTTCCCGTCAATTATAACCATCTTCCCTGTCCCTGCTGAAGAAAAGCAGGCCCAAAACATTATGCTGCCACCACGTTTGACAGTGGGGATGGTGTGTTCAGGGTGATGAGCTGTGTTGCTTTTACGCCAAACATATCATTTTGCATTGTGGCCAAAAAGTTCAATTTTGGTTTTCTTCTGACCAGAGCACCTTCTTCCACATGTTTGGTGTGTCTCCCAGGTGGCTTGTGGCAAACTTTAAACGAGACTTTTTATGGATATCTTTGAGAAATGGCTTTCTTCTTGCCACTCTTCCATAAAGGCCAGCTTTGTGCAGTGTACGACTGATTGTTGTCCTATGGACAGACTCTCCCACCTCAGCTGTAGATCTCTGCAGTTCATCCGGAGTGATCATGGGCCTCTTGGCTGCATCTCTGATCAGTTTTCTCCTTGTTTGAGAAGAAAGTTTGGAAGGACGGCTGGGTCTTGGTAGATTTGCAGTGGTCTGATGCTCCTTCCATTTCAATATGATGGCTTGCACAGTACTCCTTGAGATGTTTAAAGCTTGGGAAATCTTTTTGTATCCAAATCCGGCTTTAAACTTCTCCACAACAGTATCTCGGACCTGCCTGGTGTGTTCCACGGTTTTCATAATGCTCTCTGCACTTTAAACAGAACCCTGAGACTATCACAGAGCAGGTGCATTTATACGGAGACTTGATTACACACAGGTGGATTCTATTTATCATCATCGGTCATTTAGGACAACATTGGATCATTCAGAGATCCTCACTGAACTTCTGGAGTGAGTTTGCTGCACTGAAAGTAAAGGGGCCGAATAATATTGCACGCCCCACTTTTCAGTTTTTTATTTGTTAAAAAAGTTTAAATTATCCAATAAATGTTGTTCCACTTCACGATTGTGTCCCACTTGTTGTTGATTCTTGACAAAAAAATTAGATTTCATATCTTTATGTTTGAAGCCTGAAATGTGGTGAAAGGTTGCAAGATTCAAGGGGGCCGAATACTTTTGCAAGGCATTGTATATGCTGTTGGTCGCAGTTAGGTATTATGTTTTTTTTATCTAGCGGCATGAGTTGAACATGATATTTCTTCCTTATTGCGTCCCGAAGACGAAAACACACTGATTGTGTTTTAGTTCCGCTTTACTTGGTATAATTAAATAATCGGAATTTGGATGTTTGTGAATCGTTCTCCAATCTTCCACGGCTGAATTGCGAATAATCTAACAATCGGAAATTTCGCATGCCTCTCATCATAAGTGAGTGTTATTTTGTTAAGACAGAATTGTTGATACTTCATTGTTTCACTTACAGTTGGCACTCCCCAAACCGAATCCCATTCTTGTGGCCTTTGGAAACATTTCTGTGAGTACATAAGATTCAGAACTTATAACTAACAATAAATGATGGAAAGAGATGTAGCCTACGGATGTTTTGCACAGTGGGAATCGTAATATTTAGTATTAATTGTTGCGGCAATGTTTTGGAAACATTCCTAAATTAATATTAATTATTCTTTCTAAATCCATTTTCTGCCTTTCCCCATGTTTTTATTAATTAATTTAGAAGTGTATTATTAATAAAAAAAACAACAACTTGTTTTTGTATTTCTGGCTTTGTAATTCCCATTTTCTTGTTTTTATTTTGAGATTTAATTTGTTTTTTTCGTTAATAGCCATCACTCGATTTTTCATGGTTTTCTTTTATTTTTTCCCCCACTACTTGATCCATTACATTTTCTGTTGTTTTCTCCATGTTGACTCCTTTTTTTTCCCTTCATTTGTTCACACCTTTCCCTTCTTATTACAATTTTTTTGTCCTCTTCATTTTTCCACTTCCCACCTATTATCCTATTTTTATTCCATCTTCCTGTTTTTCCAATACGGAAAAAATGGCAGAGAATAACAAATACATTTTTAAAAACTTTCTATTTTTATTGTTTTCCCACTTTACTTAATTTCGTTGTATAATTTTTACTTGTGTGTCCAGCCGTCACGCTACATTCTTGACGTCATCAAGAAAGTCAGATCCAGGTAAGAAGCAACTCTGACAAAGAAAAATGAACGTTTGAAAACAAACAGTTTTGAAAGATTACATTTTATTGTTGTGGTGTGTCAGCGAGCTGGAAGTGTCTCTGCTGGTTTTACCATTCCCGTATGTTCCGGACCTCTTGGAACTTTTCAACGGCTTCATCCAGCAAGGCCTGGAGGTAGAACTTGTGTGCCGATGCCTCTTCTTTCTGCTCAAGTGAGTCTGATCTTTACGCCACTTCTTTTTTTAATGCGGCATTGTGCCTCCTAGTTCTACGTGAAGTTTAATATCTATAAATCCTTCCATCATTTTTCTGTCTTCAGAATTCATTTTGGTCAGATCTCCAGCAGCCAGAAGCTTCTTCCCATTATTGACGATCTGCGCACCAACACGCTCTCCAAAGTGCAGGACATTCACGTAAGATGTCCTTATTCTCGACTCGAACCGCCTCTTTTTTTATCATCACCTTCACCTCCACCTCTGTTATTCAGGACCTGATGGGCTTCAACAGCGCTGCCCTGCAGTTCCTCCAGCGCGAGGTGGAGAGCAAGGAGGAAGTGATGTTCTTTGCCGAAGCCACAGGACGACTGGCGGATAAAAAGAAGCGGCGGAGGAAGCGCGAAAGGGTCATCCTCACCATTGCTTAATGCCACACGCAAAGGAAACTTGTTTTTTCCCCCCTACCCTTATTTTGAATATTGACAATAAAGCATAGTATTCATTTTTACACAATTCAAATGAGTCTCCTTTTGAAACTACTTCCTCCTGAAATCGGATTTTCCCCCAAAATAAGCAGGTATTTTATAAATGCCTTATTGCACACCTAAGAAGTATTGTAACAGAACAAATCATACTCCTAAGTCAAGGTAAGTTAAGTAATCAAGGCTGTGCTTATATGTCAATGCAAAAAAAATGACTAGTGTCCTACAACAGGCTGAAGGCTGTGACGAAAATTCTTGTGAATAAATGCTTACATCCCTGAATTCTTTATAGATATGGAAGTAAAACAGTCTAGATTCTTGGTTTTAAAAAAAGGTGCAGTTAGCATTTATTTTACGTAAATATGTCAAAGTACAATGCTTGTCTTTTAGTGAATGTAGCTAGCGGACGGATTATGTGAACAGAGCTTTTCAGTTGAAAATTCTTGGCTATAAATGCCTAAATCCCCAAATTTTTTTTATAGATATGGACGTAAAACAGTCTCAATTCTTGGTTAAAAGAAAAAAAAAAAAGGTGCAGTTAGCATTTATTTTACGTAAATATGTCGAATTACAATGCTAGTCTGTTAGTGAATGTAGCTAGCGGCCGCCTTATGTAAACAGAGCTTTTCTGGTGAAAATTCTTGTAAATGTTTAAATCTCCGAATTGTTTATAGATATGGACGTGAAACAGTCTCGATTCTTGGTTAAAAGCAAAAACAAAACATTAAATTAGCATTTGTTTTACGTAAATATGTCTATAATGCTAGTCTGTTTGTGAATGTAGCTAGCGGCCGCCTTATGTAAATAGAGCGTTTCCTGTGAAAAGTCTTGTGAATGAATGCCTAAATCCCAGAATTCTTTATAGATATGGACGTAACAGTCTCGATTCTTGGTTAAAAGCAAAAAAAAAATAAAAAAAAATTTGCAGTTAGCATTTGTGTTATGTAAATATTGCGAACTATGATGCCAATGCAGTAGCGATTAATTTCTCCCATTGAATTTTTTCACAATGTTTCAAAATGCATGCATGGTACGAAAAATATAATTACCTTGAATCCTCGAACAAATCACTCCTGAGACAATCCTTCCCGTTTGTATGCGGTACAACTTTTGCACTTTTTCAACAGAAATCCAGCGTTAGATCGCTGCGTGCGTGTTTGTGAATAGCTCCTCTTGATGTGGGCGGCCCCCTACTTGAAAGTGAGGTGCAGTGCATGACCGATCTGACCCGTCAATACCATTACGAAGTCTATAATCAGCCCTGCATAGACATCATCACTAGGTAATGAAGTCGATGAGCCATGATACAAAAAATCAATAACCGTACTCCGAGGATCAATGCATAGGCTATACAGGGTGACCCCCAAAAAATGACAACTTTGACATTCATCGCTTCAAACTAATTAAAGATACTAAAACCAATCCATCAGTTTAAAGATACACAAAGCAGTGTTGTTTTCGTCAACGATAACAAAAATATTTCTTCAACGAACAATTTCTTCATGACGATGACGTCACGATGACGCCCTGAAAACGTGTCTTGGTAGACTATAACATAGTTGTCATCTGACGACACTTGAACGAGATGAAAATTTGCCATTGTTTCCTTCATAAATTCACAATGTGTGATATTTTCTTATTGTATATGTGTTTTTTAACGCATTTAGTAGTGTTTGGCCGTGTCACTCATGTGACGTGCTGCGCCTCCACCCCAATAACACACACACACGCTCTGGTCAGTAAGCCTGTGCCTATTCCAGGCTCATTTTGTGAAACGTGTGTCGGGTGCTGCTTGGTAAGTTTTACTTTCTCATCTTGGCAAGATATGCCATGTTTCTTTAGCCTTTAAGGGTCTGTGCTGCATCACACACTACACTAACTTGTAGTGTTAGCATAGCGTTAGCATTAGCATTTAGCGCGGTGACTGGGTGGTTACGATGTACTTGCGCGATTTCGTCTTTTCGAGGCAATGAACCCTTAAAAGTTACAAAATAACTATCAAAATAGTCAAAAAGTATTGCATTTTGTTTAATGTGGAGAATACACTGTCCTCTGGTGGCAGCATTGGATCTGGCTGGACTGTTGTTCAATAATGCTTCCATACAGGAGTACTCAGACATCTCGGGATAGCTGCGCTCTGGTTTGGCCCACATAACCCAGATAGCAGACCAACGTTGAATAAACGTTGATTTTCCATCAAAATCATAAGTATGGTTGACATTGAAATTTTCGACAATAATCAATGTTGATCAACATTGCGAAAACCGATGACATCTGACAGTAACGGTGAAACAACATTGTTCTATGGTGTGTCAGGCCATGGTTGGGATAACATTGTTTTATAGTTGATGAAATAATGTTGACAAATAATTTATTTTTGATTGACCGGGAAATATGATTGAAAAGTCATGGAATTATGGATGAGCGGGAGTTACAGTCAAAAAATAGTTGTGTTCGTGGTTGAGCGGGAAGACAACGTATCACCGCAAATGAACTCCACTGGAAACGGCTCATTTAAGGATAGCCATATTTAAAGGTAAGCCTGTTGCTTTTCTTCAGAGCCTTTATCAGCAGTGTTGTCTTACGGTTGTATATAAAACGGTTTGCCTGACACAACGTGACAAAGTTGCCGAAATTGTAAGAAACAGTGCATTTCCTGTGATTGGCTTACAAGTGAAGACCCACTTAGCCTGAATTTAGCCAAGTAGAACTTACATCAGGCAAACGTAATTCTTTTTGCAATTAAAGCGCTAAAATCCCTAGGTATGACACAATCGAGCCTTGTCTAAATTAATTTATTTAACACCAAGACAGTGAGTGTGGTCATTTTTCCATCGTCGCTAGTTAACTAGCTAGCTCCGTTCCTATATGTAGCCCTAATTTGTTTTGGGATTGGTTGAGAAACTCACTTTACCACAAAATACTGAAGAATGTTAAACTAACCCATGATACCTGCTCGAATTGAAACCCTAGATATGAATTAACTGTGCATGCCGTTTTGTTTGTATTTTTCAGATTTACTGAATGAAATGAAGGAAAACATAACATTGATTTAGCGTTGATCCGATATTATTAATAATCGAAATGACATTTATGTTTTCTACGTTGGAACAACATTTAGCCGGGGGGGGGTTTCGACAGTGATGACAAATCAACATCGGGTGTCAACGTTGATTCAACGATATATGATTGACAGCGGAATGTTGATTCAACGTCTGTCTGCTATCTGGAAGATCTGGATGTTGCTTCAGCTATATATGTTTGTGTATACGTTTGTAATTAAGTTTGGAGTTACGTGGTGTGAGCAATTTGCTATGAGGACTGCACACATGTTAGCATTCGTAGCATTTAAGATGGCGGACTTTTGTGAGGCTAATTAGGCTAATTTATTCTACTAAATTTACATATCGATCAGACTAGATGAACGTTTGAACACCAATCGTTTTGTGTCGAGTGTTTTATTGTTAAAATGCGTTTTGAACAGACGTGTACATATGTGTTACAGCGTTACAAATTGTCAAAAGTGAAGGAAGTAAAAAGCTTCAAAAAGCACAATTGCTTTGTCTGTTTTCTGTCAAGCGGAACAACTTCACGTTTAGTGAGGACAGAACAAGTGTTAATAAAGTAAAGTAAAAAAATAAGATACTATGAGGTCCCAGCAGGTACTATTTGTGCGACAAAAAAAAAAAAGACTGGAGACAAAATGGGACAAGACTCCGACGTCGTAAAGTCGAAATCGCGTAAGTCGAGTACGGCGTAACCCGTAATTTAAAGAATGTCATTAAAAAAAATTTTTAAAATCCATCATTTTTTCTTAAATGACATGTTTTAAGGTTTCAATTACTAAATAAATATTTTTTCTTCCATCACTCTTGGTTTTATTGGATTGTTAAAAAGTTCCAGCTCCTTTTTAATCACCCTGTATATCCTTAGAATATACCAAACAAATTTTATTGTGGTCTATCAATGAATAAGGAAAAATTATAGTGTACACCCCCCCCCCACAACAACATGTGGGCTGACTTCAGACTATATATCAAAGACTGGCCATATCTCAAGTGTCCACAGTAATGGCTTTGCATAACTTTAAACTGATGGATTGGTTTTAGTATTTTTACTTTGATTAATTCGATGAATGTCAAATTTGCATCCATTTTTCAGATTTTGGCGTTTAAAAAATTAGGATACCTGTGGGTCCAAGGACCAGTTGGACAAAATTCCAGACGAGAAAACGGCATAAAGGGGGCGATGTTGACCCGTTTGAGCTTGTGGTCCCGGGTCAGCGCCTACCTTTCGACACCTCCAATGTACTCCCAGCAGTGAAAGTGAGATTTTACAGGCTTTTAACTTGCAAGGAAGGAACTGTTCTGCAGCTTGTCCTGTTTTCGCTTTGCCTTGAATATTACAAGCATTGAAACGATCCTTTAAAACACCCCAAAAATGTGATGAAGTATATTTATAGAGCAGTTAAACAGGGAAAGCAGCACTTTTAAAGATGACATTTGGACTAGGGGGTTGTAAAAGTCTCACCTACCTGGATGAAAAAACGCTTTTGAAGAAAAGCCAAAATGAGCTCAACTTGAATTGAAACGGGCAGCACACGTCGTCAAATGTTGGGAAAAAGGGTGTCCCCATTTTGAAGGATAAGGGCGTAATTTTTTAATTTTATTTTTTTATTATTATTTAGAAAAAAAAAAAAATTAAGGCTCACGCTTGTTTCCTCTGAATCTTACACTTGCTTTAAAGACAATTGCAATATAATGTACTGTGTTATATTATTGCAACCTAAGTAATTAAGAAAATACGTAATGACATATTTTTACTTTTAACCCAACAAAACCAGATATCTGTAACTTCTCTTTGTCAAATTGGGTTCAATGCTTTTTTTTTTTTTATCTGCTCTTACTGAAAATAGACGGTGAAGTCAATCGCCAAGTACGTACTTTTTCTAAGCACTATTACTTAAGTCACCATTTTGTCTGCCTTTGCCTGCCATAGACTGCGATGGACGTCCAATCCATTTATCATCCAGTCCATCAAAGCTGGTGGATTTTATGCAATTCATGCATGAACACTAGATGTCAGTCTAGGCTTTCACTTGTTCTGTACATTTGCCCTCAAAGCTCATACGCAAAGGAATGATGGCATTTTTACATGTGCCCTACCTTTGAAATATCATAACATACTCAATCCTTTATGGGGGAAGTGACTGTTTTGTAATTTAAAGAGAAAAAAAAAAAGAAGAAAAAAACTCACCCTATAAACACCTGGCATACACATACAGTTGTATGACAAGGTATCTGATGCATTTCTGCATAAAATCACCATCAAATGTGATCTGTCAAAATCACACATATGAACAGTGTCTGCTTTAGCTAAAACCACCCAAACACTTATCGGGTTTCATATTTAAGCGGCATGGAAAATGAATGAATGAATGAATATTTTAATGAGGGTAGCATGCAAACAATGTCAGAGAGGGGGAAAAATAAGTAAGTTACCCATCACATTTAATATTTTGTGGCCCTCCCTTGACAGCAATAACTTCAACCAGACGGTTTCTGTAGCTGCAGATCAGTCTGGCACCTCGATCAGGACTAATCTTGATCCATTCTTCTCCTCAAAAATGATGTACTTCAGTCAGATTCCTGGGATGTCTGGCATGAATTGCTGTCTTTAGGTCATGCCACAGCATCTCAATGGGGTTCAAGTCTGGACTTTGACTTGGCCACTCCAGAACGTGTATTTTGTTCTTCTGAAACTATTCTGAAGTTGATTTACTTCTGTGTTTTGGATCATTGCCTTGTTGCAGCATCCATCCTCTTTTTAACTTCAACTGTCTGACAGACGGCCTCAGGATTTCCTGCAAAACGTCCTGATAAACTTTTGAATTCATTCTTCCATTAATGATTGCAAGTTGTCCAGGTCCTGAGGCAGGAAAACCGCCCCAAATCATTATGCTTCCTCCAACATGCTTTACGGTGGGAATGAGGTGTTGATGTTGGTGAGCTGTTCCATTTTTCCTCCACACATGACATTGTGTGTTACTCCTAAACAATTCAACTTTGGTCTCATCAGTCCACAAAATTATTTTGCCAAAACCTCTGTGAGTGTCCAACTGCCTTTTTGGTAACATTAAACGAGCAACAATGTTTTTTTTAGACAGCAGTGCCTTTCTCCGACAGCAGTGCCTTCCTCCATGGAGTCCTCCCATGAACACCGTTCTTGGCCATAGTTTTACAGATAGTTGATGTATGCACAGAGATATTGGACTGTGCCAGTGATTTGTGTAAGTCTTTAGCAGACACTCGTGGGTATTTTTTTTTTTTTTTTTTTACCTCTCTGAGTATTTTGCGCTGAACACTTGGCGTCATCTTTGGTAGACAGAAACTCCTTGGGAGAGAAGCAACAGTACCAAACACTCTCCATTTGTAGACAACTTCTCTGACTGTCGATTGATGAACATCCAGACTTTTAGAGATGGTTTTGTATCCTTTCCCAGCTTTATACAAATCAACAATCCTTGATCGCAGGTCTTCAGACAGCTCTTTTGACCGAGCCATGATGCACATCAGAGAATGCTTCTCATCAAGACATTTCTTACCAGGTGTGTGTTTTATAGTAGGCAGGACAGCTTTAAACCACTCATCAGTGATTAGGCACCAGTGTTGTTAATCTTACTGAAAAAAAGTAATTAATTATAGTTACAAATTACTTCTCCCAAAAAGTAATTGCGTTAGTAACTCAATTACCTGAATGTAAGAGTAATTAGTTACTTGGCAAAGTAATTGGTGATAATAACTTTTTTTTTTTTTTTTCCCCCTCAAAAAAAAAAAAAAAAAAAAACATTGGCCACACTATGTGAAATTTTTTGGTACAATTGGCCCGAGCCCAATTCTTTACCCTAATTTACCCTTTACCCTGAATCAACTGTTAAAAGTTGTTAGAATTGCTCCCATTATTGCATTAGTTCCCTTCTCTCTACTTTCGACATATGAAAGTTTTAAAACTGTTTCATCATTTAAAGATAGACTCAAGTCAAGATTTTGCCAATTTAGAAGTATTTTATATAAAAAGTTACTTAGGTTCGCTAGGAAGGTTCTCTACAACAGAGCCGTCCTAAAACGTCTACTGCTTCAAGATGGCGGCTGTCTACTAACGCATTTAGTGCCATGTCTGTCATTTTGCATCTAGTTATATCTATATACAGTACATGTGATATCTACCATGTCTACCATATCTACCATAACATGCGGGCGTAGTTTGTAGGCTATTGGCTACAACATGTATTATTGGAGCTACCTAGCATCGCGTTTGCTCGGCGTCACAACTTTCTTGCCTCCTCCCAACTCCTGCTCTGCTCTGTCGTCTCGGTGAGTCCGTCTCCCTCAGACTTTTCGACCAATATAGTAACGCATAGTAACGCATGCTTTTCCGTCCTCAGTAACGGTAACGGCGTTGCCACGATGAGAAAAGTAATTAATTAGATTACCCACTACTGAAAAAAATAACGCCGTTAGTAACGCCGTTATATTGTAACGGCGTTATTAACAACACTGTTAGGCACACACCTGACTTGGTAAAAATTGGTTTCATTTGCACTTTAAGTCTGCTTAGGCAGAGGGTTTACTTACTTATTTCCCCCCTTCTGTCATTGTTTGCATGCTGTCCTCATTAAAATATGAAAACCTGTAAATGTTGGGTGGTTTTTACTTAAAGCAGACACTGTAGTTTCATCTGTGTGATTTTGACAACAATCAGATCACATTTGATGTTGATTTTATGCAGAAATTTGAGAAATTCCAAAAGGTTCAGATACTTTTTCATACCACTGTACATGGGCATCACATTTTGGCTCATGTAGACCACAGTTGTATACCAAATGTTAATATTGCATATAGGAGTGGGAACCTCTTGGTACCTCACGATACGACACGATTTGCGATGCAAAGCTCACGATAACGATGGTCTGACGATATGCCGATACAACAATTATTGATACATTGGTCAGGAAATCATTCCAGGATATTCTACAAACAACTAATAAACAGAAAAACAAGCTTCTGCTGTGAATTGGAATGAGTTTATCATTTGTAGACGTCAAATCAATTTGAACTGGGAGGGTGGCAGCGATCATTCGCTGTCATCCCTCCCACTTCAAACGGATTGAACGTCTATGGCTGTCAGTGGCAGCCAATGCCAAGCAATGAGGTCATTTTGGGCCATTTAAGGTCATTTTCCTGTTGAATTTCAGTTACTTCCTGTTGATTTGGGGGTATTTTATGGGTCTCCTTCAGTTTATTTTGAGTTACAGAACAGGAAGTGATCTGGGAATCACCCAAATGAAAAGGTAGTGACTCAAACTCAACAGAAAATGACCTGTGATTGCCCTAAAATGAATAGCAAATGACCTGTAAATGCTCTGAAAATCGGACAGAATGACTGTGAATGCTCTGGTTTCGAATGAATGAACGTTCCCTGTCTAAATGGATTGGGCGTCGAGCACCGTCAATGCAGGCTTAGAGTTAACTGAAACACTATTATGGAATGGTTTGGTAGCAACTTGTTTGTTCATTTTTATTTTAGACATTGACACCTTTTTAAAACGATATCTCGATTCTTGGCAGGAGCATATCGATAACCTTTTGGGATACAAAGTATCACGATATGTCACCATTTAGATATTTTGTCACACCCCTAATTGCACACTGCATGTGGAGGCCAGAGCTCGTTTAGAAATAGTAATTTAAGTGAATGGCAGTGAATGCTCATGTTTTTACGCTATTACATAGCCATTTACTGCAGTGATCCCCAACCACCAGGAACCAGTACTGCAGATAAAATAATAAATGATTTGTTAACAACCGCAATCTGGCCTGTGCCTCTTGACACATCAATATGCCTGTCTACTCTATTGCCTAATCCGAGTAGAGATTTGTGTACGTCGCCTTCTGGTGGTTGGCTGCCATCAATGTGGTGTTTGCACACCTGTAGCAGCCCAGCGTCAGGCAATGCAAACAGTAATGTTAGCTGCTGTTGGCTGTGTGCTGCGGTCACGTTGTTGGACGGCTTTTGTACTAGGAAAATGCCACCTGCTGAGCCAGAAGGGGAGCCTACAACCAAGTCAATCTCCATAATATTGGCTAAAAGCTGGCAAACGAGGCACAAAAAAGCATACCTCGTGTCGAACAGTGTTGCTCAAGCCAGGAAATCTTTCACAATTGCAGAAGAACTCATTATGCCTGCGACCAAGGATATTTGCCGTCAAGTTTTAGGACGGGTCGCTGTTAAAAAAGGTTGATTCAGCGTATGATGAGTTACGTTTTCCCTGCACTTGTTTATTTTTAGCCTAATCGTGTTAAGTTAGATTTACCGTAATTTTCTGTTACAAATTGCCAGTCTGTGGAAAAAAAGGTCAAATCACACCGGTCCGCGGTGCAAAATAGGTTGGGGACCACTGATTTACAGTACTGTTGATTTTTCTTTTTTGTCTGTTATTTAATCATTTTAAAAAGAATATTCACAGTTTCTTATTATTCCTCCATTTTTTATGCTTTCAAACTTTGCAAAACTAAATTAAATGAAAACATTTTAAAATAATCATAAATAAGAGAATATTTACAATCAACTCCCTACCAACACAGGAATACAGCATGTAAAATATTCAGCGTGTGTGTTTTGGTAGTTTGTAAAATGAGAATTAAATGTATATTAAAACCACCCATTGACGGCGCTTACTGGAAGGAGCTGGCAGCAATCATAGTAACAATTGAGTGCCGTATGAAGGGTTAAACTGAAAATCAAGGACATGGACTAAATGGCATGCTCAAACTTATCATTGATAGTCATCTTAAGAGTTACGTATGTACTAGTACTCTTTGGCCTCATTACTAGCACAACTTTAATAAAAATGTGAAAGGTCTGTAATTTTATCACAAGTATTCGGTGGAATTCCGGATGTAATGATAAATCACATTTGTTGGCACTTTTCCAACCTCTTCCTTAATATCTCAGTGGGCTGGAAAGATAAGATCGTTCCGCTTCGCCAGAGCAGCATTCTGGCTCAATTCAATTTTCACCTGTCACTCACAGGGTGTTTTTCCTTCTCGCTCTGTCTTGGCCGTCGGCGGTCAGGCGCTCGGGTGCCATTTTGATTGACGGCGGGTGCTGTTTCCTAAGATCAAGTTTGTAGCGGTGTCGTCCGCGTGACGACGATATGTATAGTGCGGCGTGCGGCTATAAATGGACTTTGACCTCCTCGATCCTCCTCTGACTGCTGCCTGTGTTGTTGACTCCCTCCTCCTTTTCTCCAGGCTGCAATTTCTTACCTGTTGCAATGACAGGAAAGAAAGTCTTCTATTACTCGATGACTTCTAACTAATTGCCGAATGATCGCTGTTAGCGCTCCCAGTTCAAATGGGTTGGACGTCCATCGCCGTCAATGGCGCTGCTGCTGACCTACCCTCAGGACATTTGCGAGTCGGAGGAAAGAATACCTCTTAAGAACATCTGGTGCTGCACGCGTCTATAAGAGTTTTGAGATATGAGGTGGCAGCTCATTTTGTAGCACGGCGGCCAATTCCATCATGGCGGCGTCTTGAGTGATGAGGTGACGGGGGCCCAGGCCGGCAGAAAGCGTCTAGTCAAGAGCGCGTGAACCCGACTCAACCCTTAACATTTCCTTTTTTCGCGATCACGACCCAGGACTTTCCTCAATCACACCTAGCACCTTGTTGATTTGCCGGCCTATAGACACATTTTTACAATTATGCCTAAGGAGATGCTCTCACCGGGCAGGATTTCCAAAGAGAGAAATTGACGCCATATCTTCATGGAAGAGCATCATACTCTCCAGATTTTAGCAAAAACAATCTACATTTTATCGGACAGGTTGAAAATAGATTCATATTCATTCTTTATTAGACCGCCCAGAGGGAGGCCTAGAGTTCTCACTCACTTTCTTCTGCTTTTTCCTCTTATTTCATTTCACTTTACAGGCCGAAGGCATATTAAGTCGCCACTCAGTTTGTTGTTCTTCTTGTGGACACCAACTTTGAAATCCTACACTGCTTTCATTCATGAACCGATCATCTTGCAACTTGGTAGCTATGTAGCATTTACCAGTATCTATCAATCCTCGGATCCCAATTTTTAATTAAATTATTTTATTTTTTTATGAGGGCTGATTAATTAATTGCAAAATGATTGTTGACCGGTAGAAGGCAGCTTTCTGTATGTTTTGATTTTTCCAGTAGAGGGCAGTGCGGAATTAAATCTGAGTTATGCTTCTGCGTTGCAATGACGGCGAAGCTACTACGGCGTCAATGAGCATTCAAAAGTTCTGCGGGAAGGGAACGCGTTGCTATGTAATTCACCGTCAAGCCACTAAAGGGGTGTGGCGTTGTGTTTGTACGGTTTGGGGGGACTCTTGTCGACTTCCTTTAGTTTTCTTTCGGTTACATAATATGCCAGCGTTGATGGAATGCTTGAATGTGGATATTCAGCTCACACATTGAACAACAAATGTTGATCATACTGTAATGTCCGTAACTAACCTCGCGTCCTTCAAGAGGCAACCAGACTGGGGAGCGGTGACGTAGCGGAAAGCGAGTTGAAAGAATGGGAGAAACCGAAAGTTAGCGGTCGCATGCTGCGGCAGCCAGCTATCATTTTGATATTTATTTTATTGCTGCCACAGTAAAGTGGGGAAAGCCATCATCGAGTCCTCTTTCTTCCCTCCATCCGTTATCATAAAAGCATCATCTTGAAACTAATTAGCTATGTAGCATGGATCAGTGGAATTATTGTTGCCTATAGGTTAAGATTTGCCTGCCAGGAAATTTAGTAGGTATATCCTACGGTTTACTAGGTATATTCTAGGGCAGGGGTCAGGAACCTATGGCTCGCGAGCCAGATCTGGCTCTTTTGACGGCTGCATCTGGCACGCAGACAAATCCTTAATTATTAAAAAAAAAAAAAAGTTTTGTTATAGGCCTTTGCAAATTGCGCAAAATGGCGACGGTCACACGCTGGTGTTGTGCAGTAATGAGCCGACATGACTTTTGCGGTGTATGTTAACTTTTTTAATGCCCCGACAACACTCCTGCACTTCACACTAGATATCATCAAATAGCAACCAGATGTGCTACGTTAGATCCCCCCCAAGTCCCATGTCATTGGCCGTGTGAGCTCATGGGACACGTAGTCCATATACTACAACCGGTGACTAGAAAGCCGGTTCGCAGTAATTTTAGTGGGAAAGTGGCAAACATACATGTCCTTTTGTCTATCTATCATCTATCTATCAATCGCATAGGCAACGCAGATGAGGCAGAGACACCGTTCAAGGGGGGTTGCCGTACTTTGCTATCGAAAATAGCAGCCAATGTGCGTGTGTGCATGAGATCAGGAAATAAACTTTCCTCGTTTGCAGTTTTGTTTTTCGCGTTGTCATCTAATTTTAGAAACCCTTTTGAGAAGATGGCAATAAGAAAAAAAGACGAGTAACGTACTTTTCACCAGGACATAAATGCGGCACCGTTTTTTCTCTTGCTTTGAATGAGTCAACAGACGTAAGCTATTTATTGCAGTTCAGCGTGATTGCAAGGTTTTGACTATGAAAGGGACAATAAGAGGGGAGGATTTATTCAAGTCTTTCACTGAGTTCGGTAAAGAAAAAAATCTACCGATGGATAAACTTGTTTCGGTGTGCATTGATGGTGCTCCGTGCATAAGTTTCTCAACGCCTGCATGAAGCTTAACCCCACCAAGTGTCAACCAGACTACAAAGCCATCAGCAAAACCATGCAGCACCAGAAGTCACATTAATGGTAAGAAATACTCATCATTGATTAGCAACAGCATAACTATGTTGTTAAAAATAATTCAAAGACTTATTGTACTTTAAAAGTATTGAAATTACACAAAATGCACACATTACTTGTATTTTTAGTTTTAAACATACTGTATGGCTCTCACGGAATTACATATAAAAAAATATGTGGTGTTCATGGCTCTTTCAGCCAAAAAGGTTCCCGACCCCTGTTTTAGGATCTAACTGTATACTTATTGTTGCCTTTAGGTTCAGAGTTAGCCAGTAAAAGACATTCGCGCTGTTCGGTTGTGTTTTTCATGTCTCTAGGCTGATGATATGTTTAAAGACTGAGCCAAGCTGTCATAGTTCATTTTTAACTTGTTTTCATCCAGGCCTGTTTAAGGATATCCAAATCAAAACATTTTCCCGTCTAGAAATAAGTGACTGTCTTGTTGAAAAACTGGTCAGTGCACAACACATGTTGGGGTCTTGGGGAAGTGATTGGGGGGGTGCCGAGGCAGGGGGTTAGGGGTGATCACACCTCCTCTCATGTGAGCGGAAGAGGGAAACATGTTTTAATAACCACAGTTGACCCAGATCACAGTGGAGGAAACCATTTTCCCCATTCCTGGCCTGTAATGAGGTCAACACATGCGCGTGCACACGCAGGTACTCTACTAAAGGTGACAAAATTACTGGCTTCAATAAAGAATAAGGCTGTGGCAAAAATACAAGTACTGATTTAACTATAGTAATTTTATACAAAAGTAATAAGAAGAGTACATTTTTTCCATAACATGTCATAACTATATCCACAGAAATTTTGCACCAGTTTCACTAATCAACATGAAATTTAGTAAACTAATTTCTTATCCCAGGTTCGACCCAAAAAAAAAAAAAAAAAAAGCCAGAAATCGACAAAAAGTCAGCCATTATTGGTTCAAAGGAGGCAGACACCAGTTTCATGGATTGACGCAAAGTAGAAGTGTACCATAACATGACAGACCAAAAACACTGAACATCAATACATTGGCCAGTTTGGAATGAAGCAGTCATGTAGGACAAATCTGTTTAGGAAATTTGAAACGTCAGTTGAGAACACCAGTTTCAAAAATTGACACAAAATTGAGTAGACTGTCAAGACAGGTCACTCATATCGGGACGCATCAAAAAGAGTCAAGGACCCATGAGACCGAAACTGGACAACTATGTGCCAATTTTGGTTTGATTCCTTTTTTATGAAGTTAGAAAGAAATTAATACCCAAGTTATTTTACGGACACCTGAAAAAAATCTACTGAAGTACAGTAATAAAGTAGTTATATTTGGTTACTTGCCACCCCTGCACACTAGGTTGCAGATAGCTGATGTAATTAGTGATTTTTAAAGCCCAGCACTTCACATGACAAGTCGTAAACAGACATTCAATACTCGCCTCAGAGGTTGGGCTGTTTATTCTGCGCTTTTATAGTCGCACACCGTAAGCCTTCTGTGTTTATTCTCCCCCAAACAATAATGCCACTATGTGCTGCCGGCCCACAATACCGTTCATTTGGCCCATTAAAAGCACAAAAATAAACAGCAAAATGGAGCGTTCTGGCCCGCGTTTGCTGCAAAAACACTTTTTACGAGGGTGGCGGTAGCCCAGCCTGAAAAGCAGCTGCTGGATTGACAAGAAGTTGCCTGCTCAAACATAGGAGGACAGTCTCCTCAGGTGGGTAACATCTCAACGTGTCTTGGAATATGAACCCTACACTCTAAAAGAAACCCTACCTCGAAACCCCAATCACTAAAATAAGCCTGAATCGCTAACTCTCACTCTGAGAATACTTCCCTAAAAAATGTCTGAGTTTGAATCTGTGAGGAGTCACTCGTTGTAAGGTGGTTGCCGTTATAGTCTTGATTTACGAGGTCGACTGTGCGCCACAATCCCCTTGACAGACTTGCAATTTCCTGTGCGAGAAAGCACTCACTCAATCCATACGAAGCGGGAAACACTAAAAAAAGGAAGAAGAAAAAGTCGTACAAATATGAAAGTCATAAGCACTGAAAGAAAATGTCAGACCAACGCACGTCACTCGCTGGATATTTTCCCAAACGAAAAATATAAATTTTCCCGTTTTTTACCGGCAAAATCCATAAAACCTTGCTGTTGTTTTTTTTCTAGTACACAGAGGCACACCTCATAAATAATACACACACTTTAAAACACATGGTCTCCCTGAACAAGCCAGTCATTTTCAAACTAAACACAAATCCAACAGCAGAACAAGATGGTATATTTCTGAATCCGCATAGATGAACCTTAAATTGCAATGAAAATTGCACTTAATGATTTCGTTCCCACAGGAGAAAGCAAATGATTGTTCTTGTTTGTTAGCTGTGACCAGACCACGAACTTAAAAAAATTGGGAAATTTGAATGAAAAAAAAAATATTTAGACAAATCAGCCCCACACACCAGTTCCGCCGATTTACATTTAATTGGGTGGATATATCCATCATGACAGGATGCACAAAAAAGTTCTGAAGGAGCCATGCTGGAAAGTTGATCGTAAGTTGGCTAGTTTGTTTAAAAGCATTCATTTCGACCTAATTTCAGGGCTTGTAAAGGATTTGCACAGCATGGTCATGCTTCATCCATATTTGAGTGTCAAAATAGTTATTGCATAATCACCTAAGTTGGGCGGAGTCCTTGAGTTTCTAAAAGCATAAACATTTTTTATTTAAAAAAAAAAATTTAGCATTATCTTAACTCATTCACTGCCAGCCCAGGTCACAGAGTATGTGTTGTGGTAGTTAGCAAATGAGGGAAATTGATTTTGAAACAATAGATGGCTAATCCATTTCAACTGGGAGGGGCTTGAATCGATTATGAAACAAAACCCAAAAAATAAATAAAATTTCCAGAGCAAAAATACATACAGACCACACTTATTCAATGTTTCTAGTCTTCTTTTTTCACTTTTTAAGTCATTTTTTAATTTAGAAGTATTTCTATTTTTGTTAGTGGCATTTTTATTATGTTTCATTTATCATTACATTTATTATTATTTAATTTTTTTTTTCCCCCCAAAATGGATCCTTCAGTCATTCATTCATTTTCCATGCCGCTTTTCCTCACGAGGGTCACGGAGGTGCTGGAGCCTATCCCAGCTAACTACGGGCAGTGGGCAGGGTACACCCTGAACTGGTTGCCAGCCAATCGCAGGGCACAAGGAGACATACAACCATTCATGCACACACTCATACCTACGGTCAATTTAGAGTGTTCAATCAGCCTACCGTGCATTTTTTTGGCATGTGGGAGGAAACCGGAGTTCCCGGAGAAAACCCACACAGGCACGGGGAGAACATGCAAACTCCACACAGGAAGGCCGAAGCCCAGGATTGAACCCTTGATCTCAGAACTGTGAGGCAGACGTGCTAACCACTCAGCCACCATGCCGCCTGGATCC
The DNA here is from genome assembly GCF_030265065.1 of Corythoichthys intestinalis. Lineage (NCBI taxonomy): Eukaryota > Metazoa > Chordata > Actinopteri > Syngnathiformes > Syngnathidae > Corythoichthys > Corythoichthys intestinalis. The sequence goes on from NC_080406.1 coordinate 19,067,527, forward strand.
TTCAGTCAATTAATTTTTTATTATTTATTTTCAATAAAATTGATTGATTGATTGGATCCTTCAGTCAAGTAATTTTATTAATCATTTCTATATGCATAGTATATACTAGTGTATAAATATATTTTTTTCTATTGCCCATTGCAAAATATGTGCGAGCAACACCAAAACTACAATTGGATGGCAAATATTGTTCCATGGGCCGCAATTGACTCCTGGGCCACAAGTTTGAGACCCCTGTCATATGTGAATGTAATAGAAGCATTTGAGGAAAAAAATGAATGGTATGAAATAGGGGTGCAACTGAACACGCAAGTCACTGTTTGGTATGTAAATCGGTACGAGGGTCATGGTAGTGGTTTGGTATAAACGAAGAAAACAAAATGGCTTTTTAAATTTTTTTTTTTTTATCACAGCATTTGAAAGTTAAGTTTGTTCTATTGGCTAAAACTAACCAGCAACTCTTATTAAAGTGTAAAATGAATACATGTTGTTACCAGTTTACGAACGAGTTCCATTCCTGCGCTGGCGATGTAACCCGGATTTCAGCGTAAGTCGGAATTAACCCTTGAAATATTTCAAAACGCCCTCTAAATTAAAAAAAAAAAAAGAAGAAAAAAAAAGAAATAAACTATCCAAACACATGTATTATATGTCATTGTACTGTCCTCGCCAAGATGTTGGAGCTAAGTCTTAGCTAGACCTAGAGCTAGCTAAGCTCCAAAATGACAATTTCAGATGTCCCTGTGGTTTGCTGACTTTATTCAGCTGCTCATGACATCAACACTTGCAGAATGAAACGAAATAAAATTAAATTAAAATTAAATCAGTCTCATCTTCAATAACAGCAATTCAAATGAGTGTTTACAAGTAGCTGCTGATACAGCAATAACAAACGATTAGCATGTATCAGTTAGCGTCCGCACTTCATCAAAATCACATCAACTCGCCCCAGGTATTCGACCGCAATTGAAAACGCACAATAAACCGTACAAAAGGGGCAATACACAGCAGTCGCCTCTGGATGCTTCACAAGCAACAAAAGTGCGCGCATGCCGTCACCGCTTCACTCGGTTGCTTTCACATGTGCGTGTGTGCCGTCACTGCCATGTATGGGGTGGGTGGATGTGTAAATGCTTTCACGTGCGAAAGTACATCCTGCTCTACGCTTCCTGCGCCAAAATTAAAGCATGCATCACAAAACAAAAGTCAACATAAAAAAAAAAAAACAATGAGACGCATGTGTTGTAAAGTCGAAATCGCATATATACAGTATGAGGAGCCTTCTTCCTGGGCTGTAGAAGGAACCAAAACTTGGCACTAATGATGGCATTGAGGGGCCCTGTTGAGAGCCAAACATGCTGCAGGCTATGCAGTCAGTAGTGCGAGTACTAGCACCACTGTTTAGTCTGTCCTATTGGATCAAGGTGTCAGCACAGGAAAGCGGGAATAATCGCAAATAATGAGAAACATGCTCAAGAATGCCTGTCATGTGTCTTTAGTGGTCAACTTGCAAAAAGTTCTGGATGAACGCTGACACGTGTCAAGTCAATGGATCATGTCACTTGTCCTTTTGGGGGGACAAGGAAGTCTGCTTGTTAATTGTTACCGTTGGGTACTGTTTTCACTCACAAAATCAACTTTGCTAATCCATTTTCCCCCATTAATTAAATTTTTTCCCCTATAAATTTATAATGTCTTCTGTGACCCATTTCTCCCAGCATAAGTGGGTTTATTATTGTATTTTGTTATTCATTGTTTCCCACTTTTACTGATAAAAAGCCTTGGTTTCATCAACAATGACGATATCGAAAACATTTAGTCGACAAATTTTTCATGACGATGACGTGACAATGACGAGCTACAAATGTTTTGGGAAACTGAAAACATAATGAGATGAATGCCAGTTTCCACCTGATGAGATGACAACGAGAAGAAAATGTGACAGTTTCTGTCATTTGTTCAAATACGTGACATTTTCATCTTGTACGTGGAGTATGTCAGCCTGCATCATTACATCATAGCCATCATGTGATGCACTCATGTGGGATGTGCCCCCCCCCGAATCATCAACGGTGTTAGGATGTGCGTCAAGCTAGGCTGCGCTCAATCTTGCTTATTTTGAAACACATGGTAAGAGTCATTTTCTTATCTTGGGAAGACGTATTAGCCTTTGAAGGTCTGTGCTGAGGGTCATCGCACTCTGAATGTAACTCATAGCATTAGCATAGCATTCGCGTTCACCTTAGCTTTAGCATTTAGCCTGGCGAGCGTCCTCTTAAACTCTCAAGCAAATTTTTTTTAACATACTGTATTATCATTATGAAGTTAGCATTGTCCTTGTATAAGCTACAATATGTGCTCGTCTGTGAATGTTCATTCAAAATTGTTGGAAGTGTTTATTTATTTTTGGACTACAACAGACGAAAACATTTAGTAACATAAGTATTTTCGTCCAAAAGATTGAGACGAAAATTGAAAGGGCTGCCAAAAACAAAGATTCACACAAAATGCATTCATTCTTTCACACCAATGCATCTCTGCTCATTGAATAAATTCCTGTTTTACTCACAAAATGCCATTGAAGTGTAAAGTGTTAGGGATTTTTAGCTGAAGACATTTTTGTCTAAAGTAGTTGCCAAACCCCACAAAATTCCCAACAATGTCTTTGATGAGCAGCTTCAACGAGCAGCCGAAACAATACCATTTCAATTAGTTTTAAAGTGCGTATGACACCAAAAAGCATGTTTATTTCATATTTCACGTGGTGTTTTATGCTCCTGAATGTAATGGACCGCTTGGAAAAGTGTGGAAGCGATTGTTTTATGTATTCAATTTTTGAATCCCGCGCCATGAAAATGACTTCCGGCTTGAGTCTCGGGTTTAGGAAGAATGCAAATGTGACGTCACCCGGGTCAGCATCTCACAATACAGCATTGCTTTATACAATGCAGATAGACTGCGGATTCAGCCGATTTTGCGGATTAATTTGTTTATCTTTCGCATCACGCCAGCCAAACGGCTGCAGGCTTTTGTAGCTGCACCAGGGAGAGGGGTATGAGCCTTTTTGGGTTTCAGAAAGTTCCCATTCACCCCGAGATCGGCCAAAACAAGTGTGCGACAACTGTGGGACCATTGAACTTACGAGAACGTGAGTAAACACCGTTTTTTGTATTACGTCAAATACTGGGATCATGGCACACGTTTTAATACGGAGGTGGCTTGCATTTTGTGGCTGACATGCTCCTTGTCCACCAAGAATGCCACTCGGCCCGACGACTGGCAGCTTGGCACCACCCCGCCGGGAGAGTGCTATACTCGGCTTATTGCCCTCTTCGTGTTTCCGGTGGTCTGTCAAATTTTCCACCCCATTAGAAATTGTAACTTTGTGTTAAAAATGGCCGTGAATACAGCGATTACAAAGTAAACACTACAAACTTTCTTTAAATAAAGTAATATTTACTCACGTTTGATCATGGATGGACATGTAGAAATGTTCTCCTTAGGAACATCCTGCCTTATTAGCTGCACACAACAACTGCACTCCGCTCTCTCACTCCTTACGTCTTCGCCGTGTTTTTAAGTATTAATTTACAGCATATTCGTCTTGACCATGTGGCAGCTACGTGCTCCTCCGATGTCGGTCGGTTTGTCCGGGGGTAATTTTCCTGCTGCTTCCCAGGCAAACAAGCTCTCCTGCCCACAGCAGGGGAACGAGTCCGACGAGCTGTAACTTGCTCGCCGATGGGCAGGTTGCCAATCGGCAAAGACAATCAACAACCCCGCCGCCGTATGACATATTCCCGGGTAGTTTTGAGTGATTTTTCGCTTCAAAAGCCGAGAATAGACTTTGAAACATCACTCGGTTCGAGTTAGCATGTCTGCTAGCTGTCACGCCTCCTGGTTTGTTTACGCTCTGCGAAGTCGGGGCAGGGAAATGACAAAAGCCGGACTAACGCCGGTGGCATAAAATATAGTTTGGGAGGTGCAAGAAGTGGATAGTTTTGACCATTATGGAATAATTTTGCCATGTCGTACTGAATAAATGCATTTTTAATATTTCATATTCCATTTAGCACAAGACTGTTATTTGTCATGACCATACCGTTTATTTAGCAATTGGGGGAAAAATACTGAGATAAAAAGAATATCCTGTAAAAATATTGGATTTGAGCATTTTCCTCATTCTGAATAATTCCCCCTGAATGGGCTGAATTCTAAATCAGATGATACCATGACCCTGCTGACGTCATCCTCCTGTTGGGGACGCTAGAGCACTATAATGGTAGGCGTGGCTAAACGGCAGATTAAAAGACTTAATTTCTCATCATCTGCGCTTTGCCAAATTGTTGTATATAGTCGAATCGTCTCAAAATATGATTCTATTTCACATTTAAGACTTTTTTTTTATCCTGTCGTGGGCACCTTAACATGCCCTTGTGTAAATTGTTTTTTTTTCCCTATTCCTATTATCCCTACTTTTTATCTAAAACAAACATACTGACGTTCAGTCTTGAGATGACACAATAATGCCCATCTCCCGTTGAGCAAGGGAAGAAGACACTACATTTCAACAGTGTTTATAGATGTGTTCTCAAGCTAAATTGGTTAAAAATGAAAAAAAATATATATATATATATAAAAGTGATCATATTTAGACTTGGAAGATTCCCACCTAACAACGGCGATATATTCTGGTATATTTCTTTACGGTTATTGAGAAGTTGAAAACTAGCTGAAAGGCTATTATAAAAACACACACCAGACCACCCAAGAAGGACATGAGCTGTCAATCATGTCACTCAGGAGAACAAACATTCGTGTTTTACTTTGCGTTAGGCTTTTTTTTAACCGTTCCTTTGACTGCTAATTCTAATTTTGATTTTATATAATGTTTTTTTTAATTATTTACCATCATTTTCACATCTTTTTCTTTGGTTTTGATCAAACAGATGAGACACGTGTGTCTCATGGCATCAATTTAGTCTCCTCAGACACTTTAACGTGAGCTAATTCAATTAGTGAGGTGCTTTCAAGTGGCCATCATAAACACACGCACACATGTACACGTGCATAAACACAAAGTGTGTGAGCGTGTGTCTCCAGGGCAAAGTTGTCTGTCAGCACAGAGTCTTGAGATCGGGCCTCATTATAAGCCTTCAACCTGTGCTACACACGTACAACCAACATCAGTCCAAACATGACCTGCTGACCTGGTCCACACTGCGGTCATGTGACTAATCTGAGTAGATTTTGTGTTTTAAAAACGTCATCAATTGAAGAAAAAAACAACTAGACAGCACAACATCGTTAAAAAAACACAATGAAGAAGAAGTGAAGAAATGCGAAGGGAATGACTGCTTCCCATTAAGATTTAATCGAGTTAGGAGCGTTCTGTTCACCTCTCTTAGCTCCCAAGTGCAATAACTCAATTGAAGTCTTTTTCTGCCATCTCATAGTCCACGGGCTACAAGGTTTGCCTCAGTCTTGTCTACTATTTTGTTTTCTTTTCCTTTTACCTGCTTTCGGACCTCCTGGTTCAGGTTTTTTGCCTAGAGGACATAAAGTTCCACCTCGCTGCTGTCAAAATAATCATGTAAAATCAGGTTGTTGTTTTTTTAATCGCCTTTAACAATCTGGCTCGAATGAATGAATGAATGTAAAACACTTTGTGTTCGGCTGTTGTTGTTTTCAAAGTGCTTTATAAATCGAGTTGAGTTGAAGGTCTGAATCAAGGTTATTTCAGCAAGTTAAATCATCATAGAAAATGGTCTTAATTACCATGACTAACAGCAAGAATTTTTAAATCTTAAAAGAAAATAAATGCATTTTAATACATTTTTAAAAACAAATATGCTGAAGAATGCCACTTAACTCATTCACTCCCAGCCATTTTCACCGGAGCAAGGCCCTTCGCGCCCGGGCCGTTTTACTGGATATTGACTGATTTTGCAAGGCCCACAGAAAATTCTGTCCTATTGCGTTATAATCATGGGACCCACCAAAAGAAAGATTAGACTCTTTTTCTTTCAGCAGAAAAAAAAGTTCAGCATTAGAAAATAGCTTAGTTTGAGCAATTTTCCAATTTCTAATGAAAAAAAAAGAAATTGAGCTTTTTGTAAAAGCATACATTTCAAACATAACTGACTTTAACACAGCTATTTTTCATTTTTGTGACATTGCAAACATCTGAATAATGTTTTCGTTCTACAAAATAACATAAACAACAGGACAAATAGAGCTTTTGATCGCAAAGTAACAATGTATTTACACATAACTAAACTATTGAACTGTTGAACTATTTGCGCACATAACAACGGGGAAGGCTCTCGGCTGCTCCCGGTTGAATGAGGTGGCTCCCAGTAATCTGATGAGTGCGGATCAAGATCGGTCTCACTTTTTTCATCATCTTCATCGTTGGTTTCAACCTCGGTCTCAGGAGTAACGCAACGTGAGCTCCACAGAACGCGTGTGGAACCTGACGCTGTTGTGGCCGTCACTTTGTTTCTCATCAAGATAGATTTTTTTTTATCTTTCTTTGACGATGGTTTCGTTTTCTTTTCAAAACACTCCTCCAGTGTCGTTTCCCTTTTTTTGCCGATCGTTCTCCACATTTTTCTCAAATTCTCATGCTTCTTCACAAGATCCCTCCAACTTCCGTTTCCTGACTATTTTTCTTCACTTCCTTTCTTAGCACGAGATGAGTTCTTACAAAATCCGCTACTGCCCTCCAGTGGCCAGTTTTATTGCTTCAAAATGAGTTTTGAGCATTGTGCATTGCAGTTTAGGTGCAACAGAACCTAGAGATGCCTCTTGTAAAAAAAAAAAAAAAAAAAAAAAAAAAACGTAAAAGACGTATAAATACGTTTTTGGGACACTGAAACTTAAAAATAGAACGTATTTATAAGTTTTTGGGAGCAAATTAGTTAAGTATAAATCTTCATAAAAATTGAATGGACCATATACATTGCTCTGAGGAATGTAAATCAATGAAAAAAAAAATGAAAGTATTGGAACATAGTTTTTAGGTTTTTTAAAAATGTGCTATGTGTCGATATATATTACTGTTGTATACCTTTTGATGCTGTCAGTTAAATGCGTTAATAACAGCATTAACGCAACCCCCCCTGGACACCATTAATTTTTTTAACGCGCGATAAAATATGGATTTTCTCTCCCCTCGTTGACCTGGCAGGCCAGATTCATTTGCGCACACAAAGACGAGCGCACATGCACATACGAGGAAGAGCCATTTGCTCCCATGAAAAAGTCATGTACCTGAGTGAGAGACAAAAGGGCTGCAAGCCTGCGTGCACATTTGTTGCTTGTGAAGTATCCACAGAGCCAACACTTGTATATAACACTATTCGAACTGTTTATTGTGCGTTTTCAATGGCATACCGCAAGCAACACGTCACTTTTGCTCATTAATATTCATGACGTTAGCAATTGTGGCTAGGCGGGTCAGCCTCCTGTTTGTCCCTATTTGTAAATGAATGGAAATGGTGTCTGAACGAGATGTTTACTGAGCTACACCTACCAATTCTGTCTGAAAATGATGTCCCTGGTGCCAAATTCACTGGTAAAGATGTGGAAGAACATACAAATGTTCAGTCAAAGAGATGGCTTGAGTGTCGAGGGCTGAAAAAGACGAGAAAAAGAGCCGACCTGATCCAGAGTTCGCTTTTTTATCGACACCTTTTTCTTGTGTGCATTGACTTATGCCACTGACAATGACATTCTCCTGCTTCAACAATCTATCCTTTAAAACCAGATACCCTGTCTGTCTTATATATTATAGCCTCTGGTTGTCTTACGTCTCTGACCGTTCTTGGGGGCTATTTACATTGCTTTTTTTGTGTATCGATCGCAAATGCTACTCAGTGACAGCTAATGAACACTTTTAATTTTTTCATTGATAACAAATCTTAATTCTATAATTTATTAACACTTCCCTCCGTACTAAAGTTGTTTTTACAACAGAAAATGTAACAGTGGCAGTCAGATACCATTTTAATTTTTTTCAGGGCATTCATTGTCATTTTTGGTTTTGGGAAACGTATAAAGAAAACATCCTACATATGTCGTAATGTCTAGAGTCGTTTTTACAAGTTCCATAACAGCTGTGTTGGATTAGCATGTTCTTTTTTGGAAGATTACCGGAGAAACAAACAGAAAAATAACATGGATTGTATGCGAGGGCGTCTATAATGTCAGCTACTAGTTTAACCAGTTTGCATTATTTTATTGCAATGTTTTTCCTTATTCAGATTTGTTTCAAGACTAGTTACAGTTAGACTTCACTTTGATAGTTAATGCAGTTATTGCAATTTTGTTGTTTCATCATATATATATAAATTGTTATAATTATTTGTTTCAGATGTACTGTAATTATTTTCTGTCTAAAAATTAATTTGGTGTTCAAAAAGTCTTTTTTCAAACTTGAGTCTTGAAAAAGAGGGGGTCGTCTTATAATCAGGGCCGTCTTATATTCGGGCCAATATGGTATATGTTTTTTTTTTTTTTTCCATCTACCCCTGGTGGTATATTTTCTTTATCCTCCATTAATGGTACCCCCCCGCCCCCCCAATTCTAACGCCATTGGTGTAAGCCACATTGTTGTATCCTCGACTTCTCTCAAATGATGTTTTCGCTGGCTAACACTCTAATGTTCAGGCTATAAATCTTAGTGCCTCAACCCCCCCACCCCTCCTTTCTCCGAATCCCACGGCTCAATTTCACTGCGTTGGCAGTGCATTTTATGTCATAATCTCAAATGACCGTGTCCGAAAATAGAAAATAAATATTTTACACCGCAGCATAAATCCACTGTTCATCACGCGTGTCGTAAAAAACATCCGAGTTGATGCAAATACTGCGTATTTCATCGGAGACTTCTTCGGAAATGCACATTTGCAAAGGACTACGTAGGAAGTATGTTCCTCGATCATGGAATAAAATACTGGTTATATAATATAATAAGAGATGAGACTAGTGGGAATGTATACAGATTGAATGATTTTTGGCTAAATTTTAGAGCAGGTAGGGGGAATCTCAGGTAGTCAGGTATATTGTTGGTAGATTTGGGCATGGATTCCTGCAACTAAGGCAGATTTTGTCGGTAAATTGCTTGTTGAGAGATGGAATGATTTTGTTTGGTAGATACAGAATTTAATAAGGGTGGCTAGAAACTCAGGTAGCTAACTATATTATAGGTAGAAAGGTATTTAAGTATGTTCTACTGTAAGTAGGTGGGTACATTGCTGACTTACTGCTAGATCTGTATGTTGATTGAATAATTGTTGTTAATTACAATATAACAATGTAATAATGTTCTGTATGTACAGTGAAGGATTATTGGTTCATAGGTTTTGTATGTAGGAATGCATGATATGGTATATACAATGTAGGAACCTGTCGATACGTTGCAAGTAAGTTTATTGAATGGTTGTAGCTTTTAGAAACTATGATTGGACATCGGTATACGTGTTTATGTGTGTGTGTTTAGGCCCTGTGGCAGCTGCCAAGAGTGGAGTGGCAGGAATGTGTTGGGGGTGCTACAAAAAGATGAGTTACGCAGTAGTGACGGCAAAAAAGAAAGCGACAACAATTAAAAGACAAGATTAACATGCAGTTGATAGGAAGCTTTTCATCGGCGAGTGCCAACAAATAAACGCCATTCAAAGACGACATCAACCCGTCGGACAGGCCGCGCCATTTCGGGAATTCCACCGAAGGGAGGGCTGATCCGGTGTCGGGTGGACCTCCGGACCCCCCCTAACTCCTTTGGGACGGAAAGGTTACCCCGTGTAGAAGACGAAGTTGCGAGGGACAGCTGGGGGATAATCTGGAGTTCGGCACATCACGGTCACTTGATACGAGCCGTGTGAAAACTATAGCGTTCACTTGAACTTCACTTGAAAATCAATTTGCTGTCCGCTCACCATGTGACTGTTGCAGGGACACTTGAACCAGCACAGATACGTACGTGACTAATGCGCTGATCATTCAATTTACAGAAAAACAAGATGACTGACATAAATCCATTTATCTTTCTACACTCCATCAACCTATAAAACTACCGTCTACATACAGTGTAGACCTACCTGCCTATAAATTTACTGCTATGCTGTTGAACCTTACATACACCTTGTTTAGATACATACATTTTGTGTTCCACGCAAAGCTTGGTCTGCGGAAGAACCTGAGCAAAAGGTTTTGCAAAATGAAGTAGAACTTGAGGGTTAACAATGCCTTTAATGTCAATGTGCAAAACAGCTCAAGCCCCCCCAACCTAAAAATGACCGCTGAAACTCCCAAACCTAGAGGGACCAGTTCTAAGTAAACTCTGAAATCAGCGTTTGTGTGACAAGTGACCCTCTGAAGTTGACCCTGAACATCACACGGGTGCGTCTTTACATTAGATTGCTATTCCAGAACCACGGCGGGGTACTCATGGCTAACAGGTAGAGGAACCTCCTACGACCTGGTTTTCCCGATGGCAGCTGCAAGGGGGACGAGGAAAACTCCCGAGGTCAGCGCGCCCAATCCTCACACTTTAAATTTACCCCCCGGAGATGAGCTCCAAACTGTCAGGCTTGTCAGCGTCCTCCGCCTTTGCCTTCTTACAAACGCTCGCCGAGGGAATAAGGATCCTTGGTGTCAATCATTAGCATTTGTCTCGGGGAACGTTAGAGGAGTCACTTGAAACCTGGATGCCTCTGTTGAGAGGAGTGTATTAGAACCAAGACTCTTTCCTTAGACAGTACCAACAAGTTTATCTTGTACTAACGCACCTCAAATCCGGCAAATTTTGATTCAACTACCAACCTACTATACTTCCTCCAATAATGCCATCTCCCTACAAACTGAAAGTAAAACTGTGGCATTACAAGCCAGCAATCTGCCTTCCTACGATCTTATTTCCTATTTACCTATTTACTAAGGGTGTAACGGTACATGTATTCGTATTGAACCGTTTCGTTACTTGGTGCTCGGTCGGAACGGACGCGTACCGAACGAGTTTCTGACGTAATGTAACCCTTACTTTTCGAGGCTATGAGTCGATCAGGTTACAGTTTCTTTGTGTAGATTATGTTTACTCAGTCTTCTCTACTATAATGAGGACAAACACGGTAGGACAGTAAGAAACGTCAACGACGCGACAACGTGGCCGCCGGGAGAACGCAGTGAAACGCGGCCATTAAAGTCAATCAGCCAATGCACACCAGTTGCAGTGCGGCCGCGTGTTAGACACGTCCTAGATGCGGCTCAACGCGATGCACGCGAAAAGAACGGCAGAGTTTATTATTTGACACGAGACGCGGCCCTCCTGCGTCAATACTACGAGCTAGGATCGGGCACACCGGAAGTCACTCGTGTAAAAAAAACGGTGGATCCGGTTGATTTTCAAACTAATATGCAATCGTAACCCACTTTTTGAGTCCATCAGATCTCTTGAGTGGTAGATCGGGGCACAGTTGACTTGTCTTTGTTGATTTACAGTTGTCTTCTCTGCTATAATAATAACCAACACGGCCCCGTGTTCAATACAAAACCCTCCTACCACAACAAAACAAGTAGAAACTAATTTTCACATAGGAACTAAAGTTTTACAACATAAAATATACAATATAAATGAATACTACATCACATTTGTAAAATACAAACACATAATAAAATAAATAATAGCCCATTTAAATAAAATAAATTGAAATGAGCTAAAACACCTGTAATTAAATAATATGAATAATACACAGATCCTGGTTACACAATTAAATGTATTAATTTCTGTGTGGCGCTTTAACTTGAGAGAATCCACCAATAAAGCTTTTGAAAACCGTTCATAAGAAAAAAAAAATCATTGAGGCATTTCATTTGTAAAATACATGTTAAAATCTTTGTCATTGGGATTGCTTTTCTCTTTAGCACAGGACTTCATTTTTCTTCTTTCTTTCAGAAAGAAAGCTGACCAGTACGCGGGGTCTGAAAGGTAAATTGTTGTTGGATTATTATCTTTAAATACCCGCTACTTTTCGAGCAGAATTCTAGCTTTGTATAGGCTACTGTTCCTATTGTTGAAAGCACAAAAGTGTGTAATAAACTAACACATTTATATTTTGCATTTCGTTTTCTTACTGTACCGAAAATGAACCGAACCGTGACCTCAAAACCGAGGTACGTACCGAACCGAGATTTTTGTGTACCGTTACACCCCTACTATTTACCATTTTACAGGTCTTCAATCCCCACATACCTGGAATGTACAAACCTGTTGACCTCTACTGTATATGATCAAACTACCTACATGTAAAGTCATTAATGTTGCACAATCTTACTCACAACAAACTGACCATCTCTCCACCCATCCGATAATCTATCTATCCATTAACCTTCCTACTACTATTTACCTACAATCCAAAAATTCCCTGACAAATAACTGTACCACATTCTACTTTCCTTATTAACTCCCTGCAATCTACTATTAATCAACTTTCTACAGTCCTACCTACCTATGCTCTGACAATCTACTGACCCATTAACCTTCCTACATTCAACCTACCTGACGGTGACAGCTCAAGCTCATCAGGACGGTGGAGCAGTGGGCGGCCTGTCGCTCAAGCTGTCGTATCCGTGACCCCCCCAACGGGTGGGCCCACCGTGAATCCTACAACACAAACACACAGCCGCACAAAGTCATACACAACATTTTCAACACTTACACACGCCAAAGCGCTACATGCCAGCTATGCACACAGTAGCATTTTGAGTTAGCGCATTCTTTTTCAGTAAAAGTGTCTCACACACACCTGCTGTCCCTTTTGTTCTAGAGGGTAATTAGCGCGGCGCTCTCTCTCGTTAGCGAGCCATTGTAGCATTAGCGCATTGTCCTAGCCGCTTTAGCACTGTGACACTTCAGCTCTGCGCTTAGAGGAAAAAAACAAAGCCGTTCAGGATCTTTGTCCGTTAATTTTGATGACGGTGGGCTGGAGAAAACTGGGAACATTCGGTTTTGAAGATGCAACAAAAAACATGACCTTCCCATTAGTAAAACTGGAAAATTAAGTCTATTTAGTTTGTGAATAATGGTGACCTAGATACAGAGGTTGGTAGAGTAGCCAAAAATTTTACTCACGTAAGAGTAGCGTTACTTCAAAATAATATTACTCAAGTAAGAGTAGTCATCCAAAAAATGTACTCAAGTACAGTGGTACCTCTACATACGAAGTTAATCCGTTCCAGGAGCTTGTTTGTAAGTCGAAATGGTCGTATGTCGAGCAGGATTTTCCCATAGGAATACATTATAATTCCATTAATTCGTTCCACAGCCCAAAAACCTGCACTAAATCCTTAAAAAATACTGCTGGTACTATTAAAATGGCAATTACATATAGCAAAACAAATAAATAATAAATAAAAATCGGATTAATAATATAATAATAATAATAATTCCTGTAATAGTGTAACGAAACGGGTTCTAATAAGGCGGACGTTTTTTTCTGTACCTGAAGGCACCGCGGCGCTGACGTGACAAAGAGGGAGGGGAGCGGGTGAAAGTTTACTTTCGCTTTCAATGCTTTCTTGAGAACATCGTCAATTGCGGCAGACAGCAGGCGTTTTGTGTTGAATAAGTTGTGAAAGAAATGATGAAAACGTGGCGAAGCTGGCGATTTCTCTGGAGATGTTACCACAATAAGAATTGTCAGCTTAACTTATAAAGACTGGCGAACGATGGTCGGAGGAGGACCGTGGAGATGTATTGTTGAGCCATTTCACCCCACGCTCATATTTTTCTGTCATTTGCATCTTCATTTAGAAGGTAAGCGTCAACTTTTTCCTTGTTTCACCACCTGTACCAACCTTTTCTGAAACCTGTGTTGATTTGTCACACAAGAAAATCCGCCATGCATTCGTCTGCGGTGCTGCCATTGTCGTCGTATTTCGAGCATGTCGTCGGATGTAGAAACAAATGGCGAGTCAAATTTTACGTCGGATGTCGAAAAGTTCGTGTGTCGAAGCGATCGTATGTAGAGGTACCACTGTACAAGTAAAAAAGTATCCAATGAAATGAATACTAGAGTAATGAATAACATTTTGAGTAACTGCTTATTTTTGTTTGATTTTTTTTTAAAGAATAGTATTTTTTTTCCTCTCAGCACAAAGTTATCTATATGAACTGTTGTTATAATAATATTGTACAATAACCTATTACATAATTACATTAAGCCAAAGGGGAAAAAAACAACAAAATAAAACATTTAAGTAAGGGGAAAAAACAGTAATGAAGCATTATTCGTTCAAAGAGGATGAGTGTCCTGCCCTCTAGTGGATATAATAGTACCTAGTTTGAATAGTTCCTTCATTGTGACTATTATGAAATTAAAAAGGATCATATCTCTGGTTTTCCGTGGTCCTTCGGTACCAAACAAAAACTGGGAGAGTTTTAAATCCACGCTTTTGATTCATATTGAGGGCAGCGCTCTATGTCAAATCCTTCATTTGTTACCGTGCTTTAATTAAAGACGCGTGATTGAACAAGCTTGCGTGATCATAGAACAGCAAGCTTGCGACTAATTGGTGTAATGGGGTCATGTGATTATTGTTGTGACGTCTCATTGGTGAAATTAGTAGCGCTACTCTTGGCAATAGCATCGCTGCCCAGATACATGAAACACAAACACACACAAATATATCAAAACTGAAATATGGATAGGCAACATTTCTTGATTTATTTTTCCCCCCCCAGAATAAAAACTGATTGCAACTAAAACTAGTATATTTATAATATGATGTTTGATGTTATGAAAAAGAAAACAAAATACAGTAGTGATAGCTACAGTCTTTTTCTAAAACAACAACAACAACAAAATGACGCTTATTCAATTTTAAAAATTTTTTGGGGTCATCCTGTATATACTTAGCTATTGTCGTCTAAAAACCTTACAACAATACAGAGGAGTGGACAAAAATCAAAAGCATAAGTATATGTGCATTTATTACGGCCATTTTGCATTTTGCATTGCACTAACATTTAAAAGTAATATACCATTTAGAAGAGTACAAAACAAAGAGACAAAGACAAAAAGTTTAGTTTTATAGTTTCTCTTTTTTCCATGCACACATTCTTTCTTTCAATTGCCCAATTTGAGTGAGTAGCATAAGGAGAAGATGTGAGCCACAAAACTGTCCATTTCCGGAATTGTCACGTACCACTAGAGGGAGCCACTGGTGGTACTCGAGCCACACTAAGGCAATCACTGCTATACACCGCAATAACCTTGTATAAATCAAGGGCTATAAATACTTAGCAAGGCTTGCTATGCAATTGCAATTTAAAAATACACAACTTACATACGTGCTGTGTAGAATGTTGCTATGGCAACAGAGGCCTGCTGTACAACCGCAAAAGGGTCATTAGCTTCAGGCTAACGTTTGTGCATGTGGCAAGGTGTTGGGTGTAATGTTCAAGCATTAGTTTCAAGGTCGCGCACATACACACGCGCAGGATGGGGGCTGGTGGGGGAGTTGGATGGTAAAAGCTGCATTGACAGACATGAGCGACCAGCTGAGCTTGAATCCGCAAAGTTGCTCACTCGGAGAGAAACAAGACCAAGGATTACCGCAAATGTTGACGACAGATGACCTGATTATACTTTTTCTCTCTCCCTGTAATCTAGGACAGCAAGCCACTATTCTGATTGTTAGTTCAAAATTTGTTAGAACGGATGTTTGCTCTCATGATTTTAAGTGTCCAACTCCTGGGAGTTTCTTGCTGACAAAATCATAAAAAAGAAAAAAAAATGTCTATTTAAAAAAAAAAAAAAAAAAAAAAAAATCTAACTTGACAATATTTTTTAACCAATGAATATTTTTTAAATACTTTAAATATTGGTGTACTTTTAAATATTTTAATAAACTTACAGGTCTTCAACATTTTAATAGAAAACACATCTAAAGAAAAAATAAAAATCATACTACTGGCTAAAATGAATGAATTATTATTTTTTAATAAATGCACCAAAAGCAAAAAAACATTATTTAGTAACTATTCTAACTTTAATGTTTACTATTTCTATTGAACAATAAAGCATGAACAAAAATAATTAGAGTAACTCAAAATTACTGGGGTGCTTTGACAATACCTTTCATTATTACAACTAAATTATTGTGTGCATTAAAATAATTCTTTTTTGCACAATTACATAAATTGGATTTAGTAAAATTAGATTTGGTTTTAAACTGTTGTAGTTATGAGTCTAGTATTGTATATTTATGTACTAACGTATTGTACATTAATGTACTAATATCCCAATCATCGTTTTTCTTATTGTATATAATTATACTTAGTAGATATTGAATTAAAATATCATAACATATGAGCACCTCTATTATATCGCCACTTAAAATTGAGTAATGTGATGATGATGTGTTATTTTTATTTTCTTTCATAAAAATTCAATTGTAGTTATTTTACTGCTTTATCCATGCACATATTTTTCTGTACATTTATCTATTGAATTTAATTAATTATTAAAATAATATATATCTAATAATACATGTTTTTTTTTTTTTTTTTTTTTTTTTTTTTTTTTTTTTTTTTTTTTTTTTTTTAGCAATCAGTCAGAAATTGATTAATTGTTGTGTGCTGGGGAACTGGCATCTGTTCTCTTGGTGACCATTTAGGCCACACAAACACACACCCACATTTTTTCCCCTTAGATGAGTGAGTACGTAATTCTTCCCAAAAGCTCACCAACCTTGTCGTACCTTGTAAGACGAGCGTGTGGTTTTAGTTGTGGTCATGCACGCCAAATATGCAACTCGCACACTGACAGACACACACACACATGAAAGAGGCCTATAAATAGCCAGTGAGGCATAGCTGATGCATGCTAATGTGTTCATTACAACAGGCTTTGTGTTTCGGTGCGAGTGTGTGAAGCCGAGAGTTTTCAGCACCTTGCTGATCTGCGGTCTCGCGCGCACACACGACATTGCGGAAAGACCGTGTGTCAAAATCGACTGGATTTCTAATTGGCAATTGTCTGTAATACCGCACTCTGGGCGGCTTAAATGAAACTGTTGGCTCCCCATTTGTGATTGGTGACTTCCAAAACATTATGGAGCAAATCACGTGTCACAGTCTACTGTATTGCTTGTAGCTGTTGCCACACTTTGCTTATTTGGGAATTTAATTTATTGTTTGGTGTGTTATTTTGGTCGGTGTAATCAAGGGCGTAGGTTTGCATAGGGAGGGTAGGGACATGACCTAACCAACTTTTCAGGATGCTCAAATTGTCCCCAGCAACTTTTGAGCAACCTTATTTGCATTATATAATGACTTCAGTTATAAAGGTAATTTAGATTGTCTCCCTATGTGTTGTAAGGATAGAAATGACCCTACTATTATTAAGTGAATTATTTTCATTATGTTCAGACTTACATTTATCCTTTTTCAATGCTGAGTGTGCCAGTCCATTTTTCCCCTCAAATGCACGTTTAATTGGGTGATGACTTGGACCCCCCCCCCCCCCCCACACACACACACACACAAACACGCACTCACAGCCCCAGCCCCATGCCGCCTCCTCCGCCCCCTTCGAAGAGGAGGGATATTAGAAGGTTTTTTTTCAGCCAGCTGCAGCCACTGTGTTTAATCTAAAAGACGTTAATCTTATGGATATGGGGACCACACCACTAATTTTGCTACTGAAAGTCTGACCTGTATCAGCGTTAGCATAACATTAAACTGTGTGAGTTTGCTAACCTGCAATATTTAAGTAAAATTTAACTGCTTAGAGAGAAGTGTCCTCCTGTATGTATTTTTTTTACTGTTAACGTTACTTAAACTGTGAGAAATGTAGTGAACTGAGGTTTATCGCTTTCTCCCCAATTTTCATTTTTATTTTATTTATGTGGTTTTAAAGCAGCCTAAAGAAGCTTTCATTTTTTTGTTGAGTTTGGCTGTGTTTGTGGACAAAAGCAGTAGTGTCTTACCCGATGGATGGCTGAATTTTTATTTATTTTTGTTATTCCCGGACTAAGAGTTTTTTTTTTTTCAGTTATATTTAATTTATATATTTGTGTTATATAGGGCTGTTCCGATCATGTTTTTTTGCTCCTGATCCGATCCCGATCGTTTTAGTTTGAGTGTCTGCCGATCCCGATATTTCCCGATCCGATTGCTTTTTTTTTGCTCCCGATTCAATTCCAATCATTCCCGATAATTTTTCCCGATCATATACATTTTGGCAATGCATTAAGAAAAAAATGAATAAAACTCGGACGAATATATACATTCAACATACAGTACATAAGTACTGTATTTGTTTATTATGACAGTAAATCCTCAAGATGGCATTTACATTATTAACATTCTTTCTGTGAGAGGGATCCACGGATAAAAAGACTTGTAATTCTTAAAGGATAAATGTGACTTTGTATATTGTGACTAAATATTGCAATCTAGTGTATTTGTTGAGCTTTCAGTAAATGATACTGTAGCCATTTAACTTCTGCCCAAATGCATGATGGGAAGTGCAACCATGACTGTTCGTCGTGGTACCAATTGATATATCTTCTCTGCGTTGGGAAACAACATAGGGTGTTAAGAAAAAGATCACCTACTACCTTTTCTTCCCCACATTGCTTCCCACGATTATTCTAATCATTGGGAGAGGGATTGTAAGGCCTTAGCCATTTAAAAAAAGGCTCCAATGGCTGTCAAAATTCCCTCTACTCATTTTACACTGCCTTTTAGCTCTATATAGTGTATGGGTAAAACGGTGCCATTATAGATTGAACGCGACAATGCGTGAGTGGGTCGTGCAGCGCATGCGTTAATTGCGTTAAATATTGTGACGTGATAAATGTAAAAAATATTAATTCTCGCCGTTAACGCGATAAATTTGATAACCCTACCTTAAGCTTAAACTAATGACTCTGGAAGAGTGTAACACATTATGTCTGTAACATTAAATACAATTAGAAAACAATTTAATAAAAAAAATTTAAAAAAATTTTTTTTAAAGGCATGTCCGATATTTTTTTGCCGATTCCGATACTTTGAAAATGACGTGATCAGACCCGATGCATCCCGATCGATCGGGACATCTCTAGTATTATATATATGTTATATTAATTTCTCAACAATGTTGAGTGGTCTTAAGACAAATGTTTATTTTTTTGCATTCCTGGATAGTTAAGAGATTATTAACAAGTTTTTATTTATGTGTATTTTAATATATATTGAGTTATGTTCAAATATTGAAATATAAATTTGCTAATTACATCCATACATTTATTCTGGTCTAAGTTTTCAAACTGTTTCTTTAGTACTTTTTGAAAACAAAGGTTTGAACGAAACAGTGTATCACCTGAACCAATACATATGAAAGATAGTATAAGTCCATACAGATGTATTTTGCATTGATTATTTAGCCTATCAATTAATAAGCTTTATATTTGTGAGAAATGTAGCCCTGACCTCCATTCACCCGATCTGTTTGGTCTTATTAATGTCCCGTCCCCAGCAAAAAGTGTACATGCCGGTTATGTTATTATATCATCCCTTCCAATGTTGAGACCAAACTTACGCCCTTGGCTGTAAAACTTTCATGGTCGGTTTGTCAATTTGGTTGGATGGTTGGTGTTCTACTTTGGGTTGTTACTTTGGTGGACTGGTTTGTTTCCTTGTTTATAACCAAAGACTACTACAACTCAACTATACTTTAATTGATTGGTTTGTTACTTTTGGTTGGTGAGTGTATTGCTTTGTTACTCGAATTGGAACATTAACCGCAGAGGGCATCATGATTTGGGTCTGTTTTGCTGCCTCAGATCCTGGACAACTTGCAATCAGTTATGGAAAAATGAATTCAAAGGTTTATCAGGATGATTTGCAGGAAAATCTGATGCTGTCTGTCAGGCAGTTGAAGCTAAAAAGAGGGTGGATACTGCAACAAGACAATGATCCATAACACAGAAGTAAGTCAACTTCAGAAGAACAAAATACACGTTCTGGAATGGCCAATTCAAAGTCCAGACTTGAACCCCATTGAGATGCTGTGGCATGACCTAAAGAGAGCGATTCATTCCAGACATCCCAGGAATCTGACTGAACTACAGCACTTTTGTCGAGAAGAATGGGCCAAGATTAGTCCTGATCGATGTGCCAGACTGATCTGCCAAAGGGGGGCCCACAAAATATTGAATGTGATGGGTCACTTACCTATTTTCCCCCTTCTGTCATTGTTTGCATACTATCCTCATTAAAAATGAAAACCTATAAATGTTTGGGTGGTTTTAGTTAAAGCAGACACTGTTTTTTCATCTGGGTGGTTTTGACAAAGATCAGTTCACATTTGATGATGATTTAATGCAGAAATGTGAGAAATTCCAAAAGGTTCATATACTTTTTCATACCACTGTATATAAGATGTACCAACATGTACCATATGTCAATAACCGGTTTGATTATTATTATTTTTTTGGGTTACTTCAAGCCATTGCATGTTTTATTTAGTTTGTTTGTTTATTTATTTTACTTCAATTTGTTGGTTTTGTTCAAATGGTCATTTAGTTTTTAATACTGGTTGGCCTTTGGTTAGCCGATCGGTCTCGTCCTTCGGTTGGTTGAAATGGACTCGGCGATGAACTGCTTAGAGTGTGAATGATAGCTGATGAGTGGTCATCTGTCACATAGGCACACTTCAGATGCACTCATATATATCACACACATACACAGTGTCTATTGTACCATGTTGTGCAAATGTCGTCACTTGTGTGCTTCTGTGCCTTTAGTTTTGCATGTGTGTTGTTTGTCCAGCTGTTTGGAGGGAAATCCTGATCAGCCGTGTTTCCACAGCTGCTCCTGGATCAGAACAAGCTGCTCTCTTTTGCAGAAGGGGACCTCCAAGATGAGACCCCCCGTTACACCGCACATCCTTATTCTCGCTCATCTACCATTTTTAGGTCTGTTACGTAGATGGACCGCTGGATTGTTCACGTCACATTGTTGCTAGTTGGAATCAGTGTTCTGTATTTAACAGAAAACAATAAAGGAAAAATCTAGGAAAAATTAACGACATTGTTCACGGCTCAGGAGGATCAACACGTCGTCCTTGACAAAGGCAGACAAGGCCAGAGAGGCTGGGATGTGGGTTGAGTGTGTTCCACATGCTTAGGGGAGGTAATGAATGGATTGAAGGCAATACCCGAAATAGTCCAACTAAATTTGGCACAGACAAAAACCAGCCTGGAGAGGATTAAATTGAAACATGACTAAATACACCATTACTGAGATTGATTGATTAAAGTGGTTTGTTACTTCAGTTTTGGTCTTTTACCTTTGTTATTTTTCGGGTTGGTTGATGTGTTACTCTATTGTAGCTGGTGGGCCCTTGTTTGGTTTTAGCTTGCTTATTAGTTTCTTAGTAGTTGTTGGATGATTAGTGTGTTTGTTTCGTTGGTCAGTGAGTTGTTAGTTCCTTACTTCGTTAGTGAATATATAATTGGTTTGGTATTGTGTTACTTTGGTTGGTTATATTGGTTCTCTCGCTATTATGCACATTTTGTTGTGTAGAGTTCTTTGGTTTCTTACTTTGGTTGGTTGGTTCATCACTTAGTTTTAATTTCACACTGCTGACGGGTTAGGTTATTGGGGAGTGCTCCATGCAATTTCCCTGAGATTGGCTTTATACCAATATATGGATGATGTCAAGACCCTTTGAATTATTATTGGGCTACCAGACAATGTTTGTTTGACCGGCGAGCTCTGTAAATCTCTACTGTACTAAGAATATTACAGATTAGGCATGTGTTGGCCTCCAGATGTTCTTCCCTGGGAGTCTTTTGCCATCTCACCCTCGTCCCCGCGGCATTCCGATACTCATCCAGAGACCAGGAAGACTTTTTATTTACTGCAGTCGGACAAGTGAAGGTCAGATGTGTAAAGTGCTCTTGATGGCTTTCCCAAATGGAAAGGCTCCCGTCACCCTTGCCGGACATCTGGCTTTGTTGGGGGGCAACGGCAACGGGCCCGGTCCGCGTGTCAAGCTGCAAGTCAGGCCTGTAAAGAGGGCCCTCCGGCTCTCCTGAGTGGCGTCCAGTGAGTCATTGACCTTGGACAATTTTTTCAGTCCTCATTTCCCGTCTGGCAGCTCGTTTCCTTTTTGTACAGTATAATTTAGAGCAGGGAAACGATTATGAATCAGTCGCTGTCGTCATGGGAACAGCTGCTGGAAGTAGCAAGGGTGGTTGGTTTGTTACGTTAGTTTGCTGGTTTCTTATTTTGATTAGTTTCTTACCTTTGTTGGTCGTGTCGTTCATTGGTGATGTGTTAAATTGCTTGCTTTATTACTTTGGTTGGTGGGTGGGTTTGTTTAAGTATTATGGTGGTTAACATGTTACATTCATTGTTTGGTGTGTTACTTTGGTTGTTAGGTCTGTTATACGGGTTGGCTGAATTTTTTGGTTGTGTGATACTTTGCTTCAATGGTTTGTCTGTTACTTTGGAGGATTTGACATTTTGGCTGGTTGATTTGTAAATTTGGTTGCTCTGTTAGTTTATTCTTTGGTCAATAGGTGTGTTACTCTAATTGGTTGTTTGGTTAAGTAGGTGTTAGAGGCATGAGAAATTTCCGATTCTTAGATTATTCGCGATTCGGCCGAGGAAGATTCGAGAACGAGTCACAAACATCCAAATTCTGATTATTTAATTATACCAGGTAAAGCGGGGGGTTGCATCAATAATAGATTTATAATCGAATCGTAGCCTCTGAATCATAATCGTAATCGAATCGTTAGGTGCCCCAAGACTCCCACCTCTAATGGGTGTACCACTTTGTTAGTTGGTGTGTCGTTTTGTTAGGTGTCTTATGTTGGTTGGTTGGTTGGTTGGTTGGTTGGTTGGTTGGTTGGTTGGTTGGTTTGCGACTTCAGTTTTTAGTCTTAATGCATAAATCCGATTTTTTCATGTTTTTCCAACTCGAGTCAGGCATTAACTCGACGGTCCAAACGGAACAGGTCGCATAAAATGGACTGTTTTAAATCCGATCTGCTGTAGGTCACTTTTGTATGGGTTTAAAATCCGATCTAGGGCACATTTTCTAGAATGTGACTGCAGTCTGAACTGTCAAGTCCCCCGAATCGGAATTCATGCAGCAATTGCGTCAGCAAAGAGTGAGACAGGGCACTACGTTAGCGATGAAGCTGTGCATTAGCATTAGCGCCTTGCTTAAACGCGGCTTTTAGGGAAGAGGTGAGCTTGACAACAGTCATTAAAAAATTAAATAGGGGATGAGGGGATAAGCCTGAGAATGCTTGTTTTTTTTCTGCGCTCCAAATGAGAAACATTTCAAGATTGCCTACATGGCTGAGAGTCAGTGAAAACTCTGTATATGTGTAACAATCCATATAAACTCTGAATATAAGACTAAATGGGGATTATTTATGTCTGTTATTTGTATCCTCTTTTTAGAACTCAAATTATGCTCATCCTAGAATGAGGTTGAGCCAGCATTTGTTTTGATGCTCCTGCGCATGCGGCTCAGTTTGCATGGCGCACCTCGGACTGCGAATTAGTGCGCATGTGTGATACTTGAATGGGCTCAATGAACAACGACAGTCTGAACGGGCACGCCAAAAAGACAAAAAGATGTGACAAAAAAAATCTGAATTGTGCATCAAGACCTGCAGTGTGAACGTAGCCTTAGTCTTTTATTTGTGGAAGCGTCAGTCTTTGCCTTCTGAGTCACTCAGGCTTACGTAAAAACAAAAACGACAGCTTCCATCCATTTGCTACAATTTACATGAATATTACATTGCTTACAAATCTGACGCCCAGTACATTTTCTGTTTCATGTAAACAGCAGCCAAAAATAGCGGCGGCCGTTTCTTTAGTGCTACTTGCATCAAGACTTTAAAAAAGCAATAACAGCCAATCTGTCGGAGTCACCTGTCACACATCATGTCTAGGGTTCAAAGGTGAACCATGTAAAAACAGGACATCATAGAGGCTACCCAGTTTTAACCTTGAGTTAATAGCTTTGAAAGACAAGTAGACATGGGCTGGATGAGCGGGACAAATCTTTAGGCACAGATAGCGAGAGGAAAACACATGACAAATACTTGATTAGAGGATGTATAACACTGCAAACTACAATCCCTAGGGTTGTTCCGATCATGTTTTTTTTGCTCCCGATCCGATCCTGATTTTTTTAGTTTGAGTATCTGCCGATCCCGATATTTCATGATCCGATTGCTTTTTTTTTGCTCCCGATTCAGTTACAATCATTCCCCATAATTTTTTTCCGATCATATACATTTTGGCAATGCATTAAGAAAAAAATTAATAAAATTCGGATGAATATATACATTCAACATACAGTACATAAGTACTATATTTATGACAATAAATCCTCAAGATGGCATTTAAATTATTAACATTCTTTCTGTGAGAGGGATCAATGGATAGAAAGACTTGTATTTCTTAAAGTATAAATATGACTTTGTATATTGTGACTAAATATTGCCATCTAGTGTATTTGTTGAGCTTTCAGTAAATGATACTGCAGCCATTCAACCCAAATACATGATCGGAAGTGCAACCATGACTGTGCGTAGGGGCACCAATTGATATATCTTCTCTGCGTTGGGAAAGAACATAGGGTGTTAAGAAAATGATCAACTACTACCTTTCTTCCCCACATTGCCTCCCACGTTAATTTTAACTGCTGAGAGAGGGAATGTAAGGCTTTAGCCAAATAAAAAAAGGCTCCAAAGGCTGTCAAAATTCTCTCTACTCATTATACGCTGCGTTTAGCTCTATATATTGGTAAAACGGCGCCTTTAAAGATTGAACGCGACAATGCGTGAGTGGGTCGTGCAGCGCATGCGTTAATTATTTAATGTGATTAATTAAGAAAAATTATTTAACACAATAAATTTGATAGCCCTACTTTAAGCCAAAACTACTCTGGATGGGTGTCAGACATTTTGTCTGTCACGTTATATACAATTAGAAAATGATTTAAATAAAAAAAATACATATATATAAAAAAAAAGCATGTCCGATAATTTTTTGCCGATTCCGATACTTTGAAAATGACGTGATCGGGTCCGATCACATCTTTAACAATCACAATAAAATAATATCCAATGGGGAAAATAAGTATTTAGTCAACCACTAATTGTGCAAGTTCTCCCACTTGAAAATATTAGAGAGGCCAGTAATTGTCAACATGGGTAAACCTCAACCATGAGAGACAGAATGTGGGAAAAAAAAACCAGAAAATCACATTGTTTGATTTTTAAAGAATTTATTTGCAAATCATGGTGAAAAATAAGTATTTGGTCAATACCAAAAGTTCATCTCAATACTTTGTTATGTACCCTTTGTTGGCAATAATGGAGGCCAGACATTTTCTGTAACTCTACACAAGCTTTTCACACACTGTTGCTGGTATTTTGGCCCATTCCTCCATGCAGATCTCCTCTAGACCAGTGATGTTTTGAGGCTGTCATTGGGCAACATGGACTTTCAACTCCCTCCACATTTTCTATGGGGTTGAGATCTAGAGACTGGCTAGGCCACTCCAGGACCTTGAAATGCCTCTTACGAAGCCACTCCTTTGTTGCCCTGGCTGTGTGTTTGGGATCATTGTCATGCTGAAAGACCCAGCCACGTCTCATCTTCAATGCCCTGGCTGATGGAAGGAGATTTTCACACAAAATCTCTCGATACATGGCCCCATTCATTCTTTCCTTTACACAGATCAGTCATCCTGGTCCCTTTGCAGAAAAACATGATGTTTCCACCACCATGCTTCACAGTGGGTATGGTGTTCTTCGGATGCAATTCAGTATTCTTTCTCCTCCAAACACGAGAACCTGTGTTTCTACCAAAAAGTTCCATTTTGGTTTCATCTGACCATAACACATTCTCTCAGTCCTCTTCTGGATCATCCAAATGCTCTCTAGCGAACCGCAGACGGGCCTGGACGTGTACTGGCTTCAGCAGAGGGACACGTCTGGCAGTGCAGGATTTGAGTCCCTGGCGGCGCATTGTGTTACAGATAGTAGTGTTTGTCACTGTGGTCCCAGCTCTCTGTAGGTCATTTACTAGGTCCCCCCCTTGTGGTTCTGGGATTTTTGCTCAGCGTTCTTGTTATCATTTTGGCGCCACGGTGTGAGATCCTGCATGGAGCCCTAGATCGAGGGAGATTATCAGTGGTCTTGTATGTCTTCCATTTTCTAATAATTGCTCCCACAGTTGATTTCTTTACACCAAGCGTTTTACCTAGTGCAGATTCAGTCTTCGCAGCCTGGTGCAGGTCTACAATGTTGTCTCTGGTATCCTTCGACAGCTCTTTGGTCTTGGTCATAGTGGAGTTTGGAGTGTGACTGACTGAACTTGTGGACAGGTGTCTTTTATACTGATGAGTTAAAACAGGTGCCACTAATACAGGTAACGAGTGGAGCCTCGTTAGACTTCGTTAGAAGAAGGTAGACCTCTTTGACAGCCAGAAATCTTGCTTATTTGTAGGTGACCAAATACTTATTATCCACTTTAATTTGGAAATAAATTCTTTAAAAATCAAACAATGTGATTTGTCCACATTCTGTCTTTCATGGTTGAGGTTTACCCATGTTGACAATTACAGGCCTCTCTAATCTTTTCAAGTAAGAGAACTTGCACAATTGGTGGCTGACTAAATACTTATTTGCCCCACTGTCCCATATATAGCGTGATCTACACTAAGGCATCAGGTGGTATAGTGATTGTTGTTGGTTAGTTAGTTTCATTAGTGTTGTTTTTTTATTGGTTACAATGATTGTGGGTTCCCTTGGTTTGGTACTGTTTAAGTATTGGCCAACACTCCTCCCCTCACATCGTTGGATCTGCGTTTTTTTGGCTCTCATGAGCTGGTAAACCTGATGATATGATTTTTCACTTTATAACATGACATGCAGCAGGTTTTGAAGTTACTCCTCTGAACGCATCAATGCTGATATTTTGTGTCGCTGTTTTACAGGAGGGGAAAATTTTACATGACATTTGAAGGGGGGCATCCATCTCCCGCTCCGTCCCTGACACCGACCCAGGCATGCGCTCACACAACATGATGGAGTGGACCACAGATAGAGCCCCAGCACGGCGGGTGTCGGCTGATGCTATGGAGGGCAGGTACACTACCCGTGCTACACACACACACGCACTCTAATGTTAATGACTTTTACATGTGCAGGGCAGCCTCAACTCCGGCCAGCCAGATTCCACAAATAGATTTTGCAGAGTTGAGCAGTAGGTGAGCCTTCAGCTCAAATGAAATTTTAATATGAGAAAAATAATAATAACCACCTACATAATGGTAAAGCTACACTAACACATGTACACGCCATTCATTTTCTAGATTGCTTCTCCTCACTTGGGTCAAGGGTCGGCCGAGATTCGAACACGGGACCGCTCGGCTATGAAACAGTCGCACACTCATTTCACACAGCTGCAAGTCCCTGTGAGAACCCTTTATAGACTTTGCACATATATATACTGTATGGCGTGAAGCATTCAATCCAACCGTGGGGCTGACACCTTGGGCTGCGCTTTAATTTGGTGCAGTTGAAAAACACACACACGTACACACAGTTGTTGTAGTGAGCCGTCTCCATAAAGGTTGTGTGTGTTTTTTTATGAGCTGTGGCCTGATCCTATCCCGCTGCAGCTTAAATCCGACCATCCAGCTGCTCTGGCCCAGCTCGCCGTCCATACAGCAGGTGTATGCGTGCACACACACACACACAACAATAACAACGGCATCCACACACGGCCCATCCATCACTGTTACAGCCTGACCCGAGAGACCTGAGCTGAGCTGTGAGTGTGTGTGCATATGTAGGAATATATCCACATTTAGTATACAGTATTTTCTATTATTATACATTCTGTATGAAAAAAATGTACAAAGAAGAATACATGACTATTTTTCCCAAGAAAAAATGGCCTGTATTCTAGCAATACTTGAAATGTCAAGTTGTTTTTCTAAATTATTTTTAGAGATTTTTTTAGTGCAAGGTCTTGAGGATTTTGCACAGGATCATAGCTGTTCTCAGTATTGCGTTCTTGTGCTTGCGTGTGTGATGAATATATCGGCTTCAACAGCTGGGCCCGACAGTTGCCCTTGTGCACACATGAAAGGACAACTGTGTGTTTTTGTGTGTGTCAATGTGCGTGTGTCGGACTTGAAAGAGAAAGGCAGCTACAGGCTTTGCTAACAACTATTCAATGCCTCGTAAATCAGAGCTGCAGCATTATAGCACAACTATTGTGTCACATTGTGTGAGTGTGCGTGTTAAAGGTTTTGTACATTGAGGAAAACGTACGTGCGCATTTCACATTATCCTGTTGTGACGTATTTTTGCCAAGTTGTTTTGATGCGGAGCCTCACGCAAAAAAATTGCAGGTTGGGATAATTGAGGTGTAAAAATAAGATTAGCTTGGAAAATGTCCGATGAACAGGCTCAATGGTTAAATGGTTGTCTTACATTCTTTCTGTTGTTTGTAAACATTTATCCCCCCTTGCCAGTTGTCATTTTGAATATTTGTTATCTTTGTTTTTCTATAGATGAAAAGGTTTATAATGAGTAAAAGAATCATTTTTAAAGATAAAGACAGATGTGCAGAAAAACCTATAGCCTACAGTAATTTTATTAAAATTATGTTAATTTTTTTATCAGGGTATTTCAGGCTTTTTGTTTTAAAATGATTTCAGATTTTTACCAGGGTAAGGACAGGGTTAGGGTTAGAACACCGTAGAGTTCCAGAAAAAGTTACAAAAAAAAAAAGTATCTATATATATGTAGCGGCGGCACGGTGGCTGAGTGGTTAGCACGTCTGCCTCACAGTTCTGAGATCAAGGGTTCAATCCCGGGCTTCGGCCATCCTGTGTGGAGTTTGCATGTTCTCCCCGTGCCTGCGTGGGTTTCCTCCGGGGACTCCGGTTTCCTCCCACATCCCAAAAACATGCATGGTAGGCTGATTGAACACTCTAAATTGTCCGTAGGTATGAGTGTGTGCGTGAATGGTTGTATGTCTCCTTGTGCCCTGTGATTGGCTGGCAACCAGTTCAGAGTGTCCCCTGCCTACTGCCCATAGTTAGCTGGGATAGGCTCCAGCACCTCCGCGACCCTCGTGAGGAAACAGCGGCATGGAAAATGAATGAATGAATATATATGTATATATGTATATATATATATATCTATATTAGAGATGTCGTATATATTAGATCGGGATGCCGATCGATCGGGTCCGATCACGTCATTTTCAAAGTATCGGAATCGGCAAAAAAATATCGTACATGTCTTTTTTTAATATATATATTTTTAATTAAACCGTTTTCTAATTGTATTTAACATTACAGACATAATATGTTACACTCATCCAGAGTCTTTAGTTTAGGCTTAAGGTAGGGTTATCAAATGTATCCCGTTAACGGCGGTAATTAATTTTTAAAAAATGTATCACGTTAAGATATTTAACGCAATTAACGCATGCGCTGCACGACCCTCTCACGCATTGTCGCGTTCCATCTGTAATGGTGCCGTTTTACCTATATATAGAGCTAAAAGGCAGCGTAAAATGAGTAGAGTGAATTTTGGCAGCCTTTGGAGCCTTTTTTTAAATGGCTAAAGCCTTACAATTCCTCTCCCTACGATTAGAAATATCGTGGGAAGCAATGTGGGGAAGAAATGTAGTAATTGATCTTTTTCTTAACGCAGAGAAGATATATCAATTGGTACCACTACGTACAGTCATGGTTGTACTTCCCATCATGCATTCGGGCAGAACAGTTAAATGGCTACAGTATCATTTACTGAAAGCTCAACAAATACACTAGATGTCAATATTTAGTCACAATATACAAAGTCACATTTATCCTTTAAGAATTACAAGTCTTTCTATCCGTGGATCCCTCTCATAGAAAGAATGTTAATAATGTAAATGCCATCTTGAGGATATTTTTTAATATCGCAATGTAAGATCACAAAAATCGCAGCAATAGTTTTTTCTAATATCGTTCAGGCCTAATATATATATATATATATATATATATATATATATATATATATATATATATATATAATATACGTTTAAAATCTGTACGTTTTTCGTGCATTACGTTTTTTTTTTCTCCGTTCGAATTTTGTCACTGTTTTGGCAACGAGACAATGTGCGTTACGATGCGTTACGATGCGTTACTACGTTGGTTGAGTGACGCTAGAAAAGTCAGCGACACTGTGAGAGCAGAATGTTGTGACGCCGAAGCAAACTCGATGCTAGGCTAGGTGGCGCCAATATTTCTTCACTGTAGCAGACAGCCTACAATCTACCCATAGATATCAAATGCTTATAGAGCTACATGCGAAATGGCAGACGGCGGCATTAATAAACAGCCGCCATTTTGAAGCAGTAGACTTCTCGGAAAGGCTCTGTTGTAGTGAACCTTCCTAGTGAACTTAAGTAACTTTTTATCTAAAATACTCCTAAATCTGCAAAATCTTGACTTGAATCTATCTTTAAATAATGAAACAGTTCTAAAACTTTCACATGTCGAAAGTAGACAGAAGGGAACTAATGCAAAAACGGTAGCAATTTTAACAACTTTAACAGTTGATTCACAACATTAAATGATTTCCAAACATAGCAAAGGTTACTATGTTTTTTTGTTTTTGTTTTTTTTTAATGAAAAAAAACATGAAAGGTAACACCAGTTACTTGGCCAAGTAACTAATTGTTCTTACCTTCAGGTAACTCAGTTACTAACTAAATTAGTTTTTGTGAGAAATAATTTGTAACTAATTAATTACTTTTTAAAAGTAAGATGAACAACACTGGTGATAAAGATGAAGTCTGCAGTTTGAAAAGTGACGAAAGCGGAGATTTCCTTCTGCCAATTTGTTGCCGAACACAGTTTGCCTGCAACTAATGCTGATCACTTCTCAGAATTAGCAAAAGAAATGTTCCCTGACTCAAAGATTGCATCGGTAAGTTAATTTTATCAATTGACCTTTTTAATTTATAATTGGACACACTCACGAACTACCTTCAAGTCAAACTGAATTGCAAGCTGAAGTGCCATGAAGTGCAGCCATCAAGACATGATAGAAATTGCCAAAAGTGCTACATACAATTATGACAAAAGTCACTGTTGAACTTTAGTAATCATGATGTAGCTGAAAATATTGATCATTCTTTGATTTCACCAGGTTATATGTGACAATATTACCAATAAATTCATATTATTTTAAAAATTGAGTTTTATTTTTGTTTCATATTGCACGCTATATAGAACGTTGTAAGATTAGTCACGACTTAATAAGGGCATACGTCACTATTTGTAAGATTGCCAGCGGCCTCGGGTTGACAGGTATGATTAAACAGCACCTGTTACTTACCTGTGGCACATAACAGGTGGTGGCAATGACTAAATCACACTTGCAGCCAGGTAAAATGGATTAAAGTTGACTGAATGTTCCCCTGTCTACCGCGTGCAGTGTCATCAATAAGTGTAAAGCCCCCGGCACTGTGGCTAACCTCCCTAGATGTGGACGGAAAAGAAAAATTGATGAGAGATTTCAACGAAAGATTGTGCGGATGGTGGATAAAGAATTTTGACTCATATTCAAACAAGTTCAAGCTGTCCTGCAGTCCGAGGGCACAAAAGTGTCAACCCGTACTTCCTGTTGGCGTTTGAATGAAGAGGGACTTTATGGTAGGATATCCAGGAAGACCCCACTTCTGACCCAGAGACATAAAAAAGCCTGGCTGGAGTTTGCCAAAACTTACCTGAGAAAGCCCAAAAACTTTTGGGAAAAGGCATCAACATAGAGTTTACAGGAAAAAAACGAGGCCTTCAAAGAAAAGAACACGGTTCCCAATGTCAAACATGGCAGAGGTTCCCTGATATTTTGGGGTTGCTTTGCTTCCTCTGGCACAGGACTGCTTGACCGTGTGCATGGCATTATGAAGTCTGAAGATTACCAACAAATTTTGCAGCATAATGCTGGGCCCAATTTGAGAAAGCTGGGTCTTCCTCAGAGGTCATGGGTCTTCCAGCAGGACAATGACCCAAAACACATTTCAAAAAGCAACAGAAAATGGTTTGAGAGAATGCACTGGAGATTTCTCAAGTGGCCAGTAATGAGTCCAGACCTGAATCCCATAGAACACCTGTGGAGAGATCTGAAAATGACAGTTTGGAGAAGGCACCCCCTTCAAATCTCAGAGACCTGGAGCAGTTGGCCAAAGACGAATGGTCTAAAATTCCAGCAGAGCATTGTAAGAAACTCATTGATGCATACCGGAAGCGGTTGTTCACATTTTGTCTAACGGTTGTGCTACCAAGTATTAGGCTGAGAGTGCCAATACTTTTGTCCGGCCGAAGGTGCGCACCCAAAAAATTTTTGGTCTGGTCCAGACCCAACAGGGAAGGTGTGAATACGCCCTCGATTTCTAACCCCCCACCCCCCCCCCCCCCCAAGACTGAAGTTACATTTTATGGGAATAGTAACGTCATATTCCTAAATTACAGGGTTATTTAACCAATTTGTAAAAGTAAAGCTGCAAATTCTGCTTTAGTAAATTGGCATTTTTGAAAAACAAATTTAAGGAAAAATGGGAGGTTAAAATAGTGTTTATTTATTTATTTATTTTTTTTTTAATCAATTAGATTTATATAACAGTACACATGTAGTCAAATGAAACATTTTTTCTGTCTAAAAGGGCATAATTAGAGAGGAAAAAAGAAAATAGGGTGTTATTTTCTGTAGATGAAAAAGAATATTGCAGGATATTAAAGTTATTACTTAGATAAAAAATGATTTTGAATTTTTTTGATGAAACACAAGGGTAGCACAGAAAAAAAAATGTACTGCAATGATCCCTTTGCTTGTATCTTTGACTGTTCTTATAAGGCCAATTGCATTCCCATACACACAAGTATACTTGCAATAGATTG
Organism: Corythoichthys intestinalis; assembly: GCF_030265065.1. Taxonomy (NCBI): domain Eukaryota; kingdom Metazoa; phylum Chordata; class Actinopteri; order Syngnathiformes; family Syngnathidae; genus Corythoichthys; species Corythoichthys intestinalis. Next base: position 19,100,538 of record NC_080406.1, read on the forward strand.
TGACATTTTTGCTCCCACTTCCTCATTGGATCCAAAAACACCCGTGGGTCTTTCTTTCTTATTTCATATGTGACATTTTATGGTTTTATAATAAGGTGATGAGGAATGCTGGCTTTACAAAAGATGACATTTTATCTGGTGTGAACCGGGTCAAAGGCGCCGTGGGGCGCAGCAGCGACCCAAACACATTGTGATAGTACAAAATGAAGATTATGTCGGCACTAGGTCAAAATTTGACTATTAAAATGTAAAGGAGGGGGAATTTTTATTTCCCGACAATCTAATGAGCTAAACTGACTGGGGTATTCTGCCCCTGGTCAGGTTACCCTTGGCAAAAGGAACCAAACTCCCTATGCCGAATGCAAATATTTGACTATTTTTCTGCACCTGGAAGTGGGTCATCGGGGAAACCATTTCGAGACAAAAACATAAGCAGGTCTCGAAGGCCAGCGCCTGATGGCCGGACCTGCACCCATGTGGTTTGGCTGACCACAACCCAAAAGAATAGGGATGAGCAAAGTCTTCTACTTGGCAGGTAAAGACGCTGAGCTGGTGTGCAAGGCCGAGGAGTTGCGAGTAGAGTAGGCTCACCTTGACCGTCACTGACCCAAAAGTGTTTTTTGATCATTTTTGAAACCTTACCAAAAGAACCAAAAATTGACGTTTTGAGGATACATGCTTACCCATTTTTTCAAAATTTCAAAAACGGTCAAAAAACACTGTGGGGCCAGTGAGCGCCGACAAATGTTCCAAAAACCCACCAGGTCTCTTGGCACAGCTCAAATATGCCAAAAAAGTGTACTTTTCGGGGGAGACAATTTGTTACTTTTTTGGAAGGGCTTACGCATTTTTTTCAAAATTTCAAAAACGGTCAAAAAACCACTTTGGGGTCAGCAAGCGCCAGGAAATGTTCCCAAAACCCGTCGGGCCTCTTGGGACAGCCCAAATATGCCCAAAAAGTTTCATTTTAGAGGGAGTCAATTTTTGACTTTTTTCTAAGGACGGGGCTTACGCATTTTTTCAAAATTTCAAAAATGGTCAAAAAACACTTTGGGGCCAGTGAGCGCCGGGAAACGTTCCAAAAACCCATCAGGACTCTCGGCACAGCCCAAATATGCCAAAAAATGTGTACTTTTGGGGGGAGTCAATTTTTGACTTTTTTGTAAGGGCTTACGCATTTTTTCAAAATTTCAAAAACGGTCAAAAATCACTGTGGGGCCAGCGAGCACCAGAAAACGTTCCAAAAACCCGTCAGGACTCTTGGTACAGCCCAAATATGCCAAAAAAGTGTACTTTTAGGGGCAGTCATTTTTTTACTTTTTTGTACGGCTTACGCATTTTTTTCATAATTTCAAAAACAGTCAAAAAACACTTTGGGGCCAGTGAGCGCCGGTAAACGTTCCAAAAACCCATCAGGACTCTTGGCAAAGCCAAAATATGCCAAAAAAGTGTACTTTTGGGGGGCAGTCACTTTTTGACTTTTTTGTAAGGGCTTACGGATTTTTTTCATAATTTCAAAAATGGTCAAAAAACACTTTGGGGCCAGCGAGCGCCGGTAAACGTTCCAAAAACCCATCAGGACTCTTGGCATAGCCAAAATATGCCAAAAAAGTGTACTTATGGGGGCAGTCAATTTTTGACTTCATATTTTTGACTTTTTTTCAAAATTTCAAAAACGGTCAAAAAACACTTTGGGGCCAGCGAGCGCCGGGAAATGTTTCAAAAATTCGTCAGGACTAAAGTGTACTTTTGGGGGGGGGGGAATTTTTTACTTTTTTGTAAGGACCGGGGCTTACGCATTTTTTCAAAATTTCAAAGACAGTCAAAAAACACTTTGAGGCCAGCGAGCGCTGGGAAACGTTCCTAAAACCCGTCAGGCCTCTTGGCACACCCCAAATATGCCAAACAGTGTTCTTTTGGAGGGAGTCAATTTTTGACTTTCTTGATAAGGGCTTATGCATTTTTTTCAAAATTTCAAAAACGGTCAAAAAACACTTTGGTGCCAGCAAGCGCCGGGAAACATTCCAAAAACTCGTCAGGACTTAAGTTTACTTTTGGGGGGAGTCAATTTTTGACTTTTTTGTAAGGACCGGGGCTTACGCATTTTTTCAACATTTCAAAAACGGTCAAAAAACACTTTGGCGCCAGTGAGCGCCGGGAAATGTTCCAAAAACTCATCAGGCCTCTTGGCACACCCCAAATATGTCAAACAGTGTACTTTTGGAGGGAGTCAATTTTGAGCTACGCATTTTTTGACTTTCTTTCAAAATTTCAAAAACGGTCAAAAAACCCTTTGGGGCCAGTGAGTGCCGGGAAACGTTCCGAAAATCTGTCAGGACTCTCGGCACAGCCCAAATATGCCAAGAAAGTGTACTTTTGGGGATAGTCAATTTTTGGCATTTTTGCACGCATTTTTTTCAAAATTTCAAAAATGATCAAAAAACACTTCCCGGCATCGTATTTCTCAAAAATGATCAAAAAACGCTTCCTGGCATCGTATTTCTCTGGAGCCAATGAAGGTAGTAATTTTCACCAAATTCGGGAACATTTAGATCTTTAAGTTAAGAAATGACAAGTCCCAAAGACCAATGCCTGGAACTGAACAGTAAGTTCACCATTGTTGTCACTAGTACTTAAAAGTTGCGTTGCAAACAACATTTGAGTGACAATATTGAAGTTGGGTGCACTTAGGCATAGTTTGAAGTCAGTAGAAAAGGTGTATTCTATGTCCATTGTTTAATAGGTCATACAAAGTGGGTCATGGATGAAGCCTGCGGATAGAAAGTCGTCTTCAGCATTGTACTCTGGACTCCAGAATCAACCCTCGGAAACAGAATCTTCAAGCTCTGTGTGGCTTCTGTATTTCTAGACAGCCCAAATGCGTCAGATTTCAGGAGGTCGCCCCGAGGCTGTGGTCCACACCGGAGCTCAGCTGCTGAACACAATGCACTCCTTCACAAATAGCAATATGGCTTTGACCTTATTTTTGTCCAATCCCTGAAGACACTTGCCTATAAAGACCCTTGAATGTAACTCAAACACATTTATCCAATTGGCTCCGCACGTGTTTCATCAGTCCAATTCTTCACCTGTGCGAGGATCCCACCTTCAAAGCAAAGCTGAAGCGCTACAATGAAGATCCTTTTAACGTTTGTGTGCATTATAGCGAGAAGTAGTTCGCTGTCTTTAATAGAATGCGGCAGTGATGCCCGGCGTCCACAGATGGACGATATTTCTGTGGAGTGCGGCACTACCTCCATCGGCCTGGCCATCCAGATCTGCCCGGTCATCTACACGGGCTACAACGACACCCATCTGATTCTCAACCACATCTTGGGCTCAGAATGCCGCGCAACTTTGGACGAGACAGTGTCGCCGCCGGTAGCTCGCTTCACCTTCCCCCTCAACAATACGTACGGCTGCGGCAGCACCTTCCTCACCACCAGTGCGCCCGGCACAGGTGTTTTCTCCGACTTCTCCAATATCCAGACGGTGAACGTCAGCGGCATCGTGCGCTCCATGGACCCTACCAGCGGGACCATCACCTACAACGCCGAGCTCAAATACTACTACTCTTGCGCGTATCCCTTAGAGTACCTCCTTAACAACACGCAGATCGACGTGTCGGCGTCTTCCATCGCCATCAAGGACAACAACGGCAGCTTCCTCAGCACACTGACAATGGAGCTGTTCCGAGACGCCAACTTTCTCGAGCCCCTGGTGATCCCCGAACTGGGTCTGGAGCTCCGGACTGACATTTACGTGGAGGTGAAAGCAACCAACCTGACGGGCCAGTACCACGTCCTGCTCGACCGTTGCTACGCGTCCGTCTCGGCTCTACCGACCAACTCGAGCTTCTTCAACCTCTTCGTGCCGTGCTCCCAGGATCAGCTCACCACGATGGTTGAAAATGGCGAAAGCCAGAGCGCCCGCTTCTATTTCCCGGCCTTCCGGTTCATCGAGCAGCAAAACCAGACGGTGTCCACGTACTACCTCCATTGCATCACCCGGCTGTGCGAGACCAGCACCTGCGCCACCTTCAAGCAGTGCAACAACCGCCGAAGGAAGAGGGACCTGGTAGACATCACCGAGCCATACACCATCACCTCCCCGTTAGTCATCACTAAGACCGAGCTCGGCGCGTCCAAGGAGGAGACCCTGCAGGACGGCCCGAGCGACGACTCCTCAGTAGGGCTCGGCGTGGCCGTCGGGGTCCTAGCGTTCGCCTGCATGGCCGCTTTCTGCGTGGCCGCTGTCTTCTACAAGAGGCTCAGGAACTAAGGAGCCCCCCTCCCTCAAAATAAGCCATAATGGAGGGTGCCGTCATGTAGTATAAAACATATGAAAGTAATATGAAAAAGCTTTAGGTGTTACAGCATGTTTGCACTTTGGATAAAGAAAATAATACTGTAGAGAAACAATGATGTGAAAAAGGTTTTCAAAGAAGCCAGAGAACTTTTTTGTGTTTTTATTTTAACATGGATTGTTTGGTGAGCGGGATATTTTGAAAGCGAAATCAAAGTACCTTTCAAAGTATTCGGTTACCATCATTTATTGATGTGATAATTTTCCTAACCCTCACCTTGACCTTTACTGTTGCCTTTGCCGGACGAAAAGGATGTGTTATTATTTACATAATAAACAACTGTCAAGAAAAAGTGTGTGCTCTTTATTTATTTGTTCCAATGAAATGTGCCTGGTGCCATGATTTGTTCTGTCTTATGCATAGCACTGCTTGTGTCAAAATACAGTGAAACCCCACAAGGACTGCGAATGACAAGGTTTGAGTGATTTATATTGAAATCCTAAACCACTTTTTAAATAAATGTTTTATTAATTTTTATATTTTTAAAAGTCCACAAAATGTAGAAGACAAAATGTTTTGTTATCTTATTTAATGAAATACATTTATTTATAACTACACAATAATATTTTGATACTTTTTAAAGTATCTTATTTGTTATCAAAAACGTGTGAAAATATGACTAAAAAAGAAATGTTTACGTTGCAATTCTCTACAAGTTTTTTTTCAACAAGATAAATCTACATTATTTGAAAAAAAAATTTTTTTTTTAGTTTTAAAAAAGCTTTTTCTGAATCATCTATTTACAAGTCCCTTTAAAAAAAAATACATTTCACATAAGTAAAAAAATACATTTTAGACTTTAAAATGTTTCTGTTGAAATATACTGTACCTTCAAAATATAGTATATTTAATAATTTCATTTGTAGTCCAAATCTACAATTTATACCAAAAATAAATACATAAACAATAATCATACATTTAAAATCTGACCTCTCTCAAAATATATATTTTTTTGCCACCTCTCAAATTTATTCTTCCATATTCAAGTAGGGATTGATGGTTTATTTGATATGTGACGACGATAATGAAGGTGATTATGATAATGGTGATGATGATCACGATAATGAATGATGTCGATGATGACGACAAGAGCCACGTGCACAGGCGAGAAGGACGTCCCGTCCGCGTCGTGTACGAGAAGCGGCAATTGTGCGAGCGGCAGGGGCGCAGCGCGATACTTCACTGGCAGGAATCCGGCAATGACAGGCGGCTCCCCGCGGACCGATAAACGCCGAGCGCTCACTCAGCGCCGGCGGTGCTGACAACACAACGCCACATGGGGGTGAAGGGAGGGGCTATGGGGGGGGCTGCACACTTTGCAGGAAGTTTATCTCTTGGCACACAGCAGGCTATGACACCACTTTTTCAAACATTTTCTCCATTGGAAGTTATAGAGCTTGTAAACTTTATTAAGTGAACAAACATATATAACAAGTGGAAAAATTAAAGATGCACTCACACAGATATTACCGGAGCATTCATAAGAATGTAACGTTTTTCTATAAGAAATATCTCGAGATGAATTACTGGAATTGCTCTTTTTTTAAAATAGAAAAATCTGAAGAAACCCTCAGTCCAACTTTTTAAATCCTCGATGAATTTGACTTTTTTACATTTCTATGCATTCTCAAAATGATTTTAAAAAATCGAACGTCTCATATTATTGTTACTAGATTCTTTGTAACTTTCGGTGACTTTTTGTTTGCAGTTTGCAATTCATTTGGTTTTATTCATTTACAGTGCTGGCCAAAAGTACTGGCACTCCTGCCATTCTGTCAGATAATGCTCAGTTTCTCCCAGAGAATGATTGCAATTACAAATACTTTGGTAGCAATATCTTCATTTATTTTGTTTGAAAAGAAAAAACACAAAAGAGAATGAAAAAAAAAATATATATATATATCACAAAACTCTAGAAATGAGCCGGAAAAAAGTATTGGCACCCTCAGTCTAATACTTGGTAGCACAACCTTTAGACAAACTAACTGCGAACAAATGCTTCCGGTATCCATCATGGAGTTTGTTACAATGCTCTGCTGGGATTTTAGACCATTCTTCTTTGGCTAACTGCTCCAGGTCTCTGAGATTTGAAGGGTGCCTTCTCCAAACTGCCATTTTCAGATCTCTCCACAGGTGTTCTATGGGATTCAGGTCTGGACTCATTGCCGGCCACTTTAGAAGTCTCCAGTGCTTTCTCTCAAACCATTTTCTACTGCTTTATGAAGTGTGTTTTGGGTCATTGTCCTGCTGGAAGACCCATGACCTCTGAAGGAGACCCAGCTTTCTCACACTGGGCCCTACGTTATGCTGCAAAATTTGTTGGTAGTCTTCAGACTTCATAATGCCATGCACACGGTCAAGCAGTCCAGTGCCAGAAGCAGCAAAGCAACCCCAAAACAACAGGGAACCTCTGCCATGTTTGACACTGGGGACAGTGTTTTTTTTTCTTTGAAGGCCTCAGTTTTTTTTTTTCCTGTAAACTTTATGTTGAGGCCTTTTCGCAAAAGGTTTTGGGCTTTATCAGGTAAGTTAGACAGAGTTAGATTGTCTTTTGTGTTGTGAGGTCCAAGGTGCCTCCGTCAGAGGTGAGCCAATTGTATCGTTTTAATTTTTTGTTGATGAGATATTACTTCTTAGTGCAGAGCGCTAAGCTAGGTAGCGATTATGCTAATCAGCATCTTTAGCGTCTGTTTGTATTGTGTTTTACACGCATAAACACATTGATATAACAGTTTAGACTAAGCCTTAGAGTCTCCTTACATTACAAACTCCCATTCAAATTGTAAATTGTCATACAAAAGAATGTTCATTGAGATTGGATTTGGATTGTATTGAGGGAATCTGACCATTGAGCCAGACTGCCGGAATCATGCCAGCCGAACCGCCAGACCCGCATTGGCACAGCTCCAACGACCCGGGCCGGGGAGACCCCGGCCAAAAGGCCAAACTCCGCGCCTTCACCTTAGTCTTAACCCCTTGTACTGACTCCATTTTGAAAGCTGGTAAAAGGCTTCGAAGCACAAGTTGACAATTTATTCAGGTCGACAGCGATCATACAGCACAGAGACCCGGGCAAGGATTCAGGGTCACCATATCACAAGTCAACAAAAGGTTCCTGAGTAAAAATGACAACGATTCGTTAAACATTCAGTCTTTGAAGGCTCTCATGGGGCGGGCTGTGGGCAGAAAAAGGATGTGTTCAGGATAATCTTCAATCGCAGTTTGGGCTGTTTAAGTTTGTGCGTCACAGTTGCTGAGTCACCGTTACTGGGGAAACTGCAGTGGGAGATTTTGCCCGCCGCAGCGTCAAAGGGGCTCTTGGAGTCTTATTGGTCGTGTTATCAGTTGGATATTGGGCGTTATTCGGTGTTCCTTGTTTTGGGACAGGATGTCCTGCCATTTGTTCTGGACTGTCTGGAAGAACTGATTGCGGGAGTTGGTGCGTCAATCTTGCTCAGTCAGTTGCATGACGCACGCGTTGGGCTTCCATGATAAAAAGGCGTCATGTATCTCTTATGCCCTATATTCTGCTTGTTTTCCTTAAACTATGGCATAAGTGCTATTTATTTTATATTGAGTGTGTTAGAGTAATACAAACAGTCGATTGGTAAATACCAGAAAGGATACGATTCCCCGATTGATTATATTAAGTGTGTTAGAATAATGCGAACAGTTAGACGGTGTCTACGAGAAAAGGTACTCCTCTTCTCTCTCCTTCAGTATTTATGAACAGCTGTTTGATAATGAAAGCGGATATATTACTCTGCTTCCTCCTCATTTGAGTTTTTGTTTAGTTTGTTTAAAGAATGTAAATGAGTCATTGACACAATTTTTATCAGTGCTTTGCCCACAATAAAAAAAAATGTCAATCAACAACAATTTTTTTAATTTGAATGAACAGGATCTTTTTCTTTTTTGTGTACTCAGAAATTGTATGTTATATACTCAGAACCTTTACCTTTAACATTTTTTGATGTACTGTACTTCATGCCATTCATTTTGTCTTTATTGTGACTTACAACATGCCGAAAACAACTTCAAGTTGAATTGTGAAGGTAATTGAAAAAAAGTGACATTTATCTGATTAATTGATTTATCATTTGATTAATCGTCCGATTAACCTATTATTTAAAAAATCATTAGTCACAGCTCTATATAGACAACCTTACCACTCATCATTATCTAAACTGATTGCTTAGTTGGCTCATACGATTCCTTGCTATACGTCCACTTGAATGACATCACTTCCACTATTTCACACACACAAGTGGGCGATGACACGCACAATTTGGCCTCGGCCTTCAACATCATGTAGCCATTACACGCCGCACTTTTCCTGTGTGTATGCGAGTGTGTGTTTTTACATCCGTAAGCGGCGCACCTGAGCTCCCGGCACTACATCACGGTGATGTGCTGCGTCGTGTCGTCCTCCATGTGTGGTGTGTCCTCGTCTCTCGGGCGTGTTCTTAAATCTTGTTGTGTTTTAGAGGCGCAGCGGGAGGAAACCGGAGCAGCTCAGAGACTGCAAAAAGTCCAATACCAAGTGCTTCGGGTGTCAGTGCATTAAATAGAAGCAAAGTTAATATTACACATTTCATTTCTGCATTTCAAATTGAATGAGATTTGACGATGACGGAGTGGACATGTTAAGCTTGATAACATGCAACTCCCTGCTGAGAGGAAAAGAGCCAAATATTGATGCAAATATTAGTACCTTATTTTCTGTACTATATGAGTCGTACTTTTTTCATATATTTGCTGAGCCTGCGACCTATACTCAGGTGCTACTTATACAATGATAAACATCTGAAAAATTATACTGGCCGACCATGGAGTAAACAATAACTGCAGCAAGCCATGAGAGGGCGCGCTTGGCACTTTACTGCTGTTCTAGTAAAAAAAGTATAATGATGAGTACAAATAATCATCCATTTGTAGCGATTTGATTTCACTCATGAAGTTCTATGGACATTTTCATTTAAAATTTTTGATTTTGTAACCTGGCAAACCAGATTGCCACAGCCGGACTTTGTGGGGATTTAACACGGTAATATAACAAGAGTCGCGTGGCAGTGTCGGGTGGTCGAGATTTTCTTTTTCAAATATTTACCCTTTTAAATGTTTTTTTTTCTTTCAATTTTTCTTTTTTTGGATCGAATATTTATCATTTAAAATATAAAGGAAAATGCAATAGTAACAAAAAAAATACAATTAAGCGATAGGTATGAGGTATCCGTGACCTCTTTACAGACACTATTTTTTCATTGTGATGTAATTTGTGTAAAAGTTTAAAATAGAGATCGATCGGGACCGATCACGTCATTTTCAAAGTATCGGAATCGGCAAAAATATATTGGCCATGCCTTTTTTTAATATATATATATATATATATTTTTTTAATTAAATCGTTTTCTAATTGTATTTAACGTTACAAACATAATATGTTACATTCATCCAGAGTCTTTAGTTTAGGCTTAAGGTAGGGTTATCAAATTTATCCCGATGACGGCGGTAATTAATTTTTTAAAAAATGTATCACGTTAAAATATTTAACGCAATTAATGCATGCGCTGCACGACCCACTCACGCATTGTCGCGCTCAATCTGTAATGGCGCCGTTTTACCTATATAGAGAGATAAAAGGCAGCGTATAATGAGTAGAGTGAATTTTGGAAGCCTTTGGAGCCTCTTTTAATTGGCTAAAGCCTTACAATCCCTTTCCCTACGATTAGCAGTATCATGGGAAGCAATGTGGGGATGCAAGGTAGAAATTGATCTTTTTCTTAACACCTTATGTTATTTCCCAACGCAGAGAAGATATATCAATTGGTAGCACTACGCACAGTCATGGTTCCACTTCCCATCATGCATTTGGGCATGGCTACAGTATCATTTACTGAAAGCTCAACAAATACAGTAGATGGCAATATTTAGTCACAATATACAAAATTACAAGTCTTTCTATCCGTGGATCCCTCTCACAGAAAGAATGTTAATAATGTAAATGCCATCTTGAGGATTTATTGTCATAATAACCAAATACAGTACTTATCTACTGTATGATGAATGTATATATTCGTCCGAGTTTTATTCATTTTTTTCTTAATGCATTGCCAAAATGTATATGATCGGGAAAAATTATTGGGAATGATTGGAATTGAATCGGGAGCAAAAAAAAGCAATGGGATCGGGAAATATCGGGATCGGCAGATACTCAAACTAAAATGATCGGGAGCAAAAAAACATGATCGGAACAACCCTTGTTAAAAATATGCGAGTGAATAATTTTCATAAGCTAAAAATCATAGACATTTCAAATAATAAATATAATTACTTACCTTCTTTTTATGGCTGGGTTGAAAAAAATTTGCATAAGTTGTGCCGCAACCAGGCTGCTTGTGCATAAAAGTGGCGATCCTGGAGGTGGCAACAGTTTTGACAGGCAGAAATGTCTGGGAAAAAAACTGATCGTGCGTCTCTTTGACTGAGGGTACCACGCAGGTCACTTTTCGGGGTTTAATTTTCCTCTACGCATTTTTATATACAGTACTCATGTTCGGTCGGTATTGAGTTGGGAGGGGCCAGCCTCGCAGCAGGCTGATCGTAGACAACTCGGGAGACGAGCTCTAAAAAACGCTCATCTCCACCTCAGCCGCGATGGGAGGACCCCAAATGGGCACTGAATTGAAGCATATTATTGAGACGTAGTTTGAAGGTTCAAGAAAAATGGTTGGAAAAGAAAAGAGGAGCAGGAATGCCACGTCGTTATCGTCCGCCTCCATTGTTTAAGATGCTGTCATGCCGCACTAAAAACAGCGACGGCATGACATCCCTTGCTGAGTATCCGAATGTTGTACGGTGACAGCAGTCCATATTAGGCGGCGCGTAGGCCGCGGGTAACATTACCCGCCGTTAGCCGTCTAACAACTAATCCGGATAATACTGTAATTTCCCGAATATAAGGCGCTCCCGTGTATAATGCGCACCCCAAATTTACTTGTAAAATCTAGGGGAAATTATTGTAACCGTGTATAACGCGCACCCTAATTTTAGCACCAATAAATAGAAGAATACAAGAAAACAGAGCTTGTGTACAGATACAGAAATGTCATTTTACTGACTGGGGAAACACAGCACAAGCATAGCACATTGGTAGTTTAAAACATTACCACAAACTGACAATATGTATGGTAATAATATAATCTGACAACTTGTTCAATTTACCAGAATCCATGAGAAAACAAAACAGATGTGACTTTTCTTTTAAAGGCTGCTGTATAACTTGCTCGTTTCATCATGATGAATAAATGTTTCTTGCATGGATTGATACGGTAAAATAAAAGTGGTGATTTAGGTCGGAAATCAGAAGAGCGCATTGCTGTTGACTAGACTAGACTAGAACTATTGTTATTTGGATTTGACTTTCCCAAGGGACAGATATAGTTGACAGACACAGAAAGTCTGTGTTGTGTTACGTTTGTTACGGTCCGAGTTGCGACGCTGACTCAAATGAGTTCAAGAAACTAAATTCTGTGCTTTATGAAGAGTGAAAAAATCTGAATTTAACACAGACGAAATCATTCAACCAATCAGAGTGAAGTATTACCGTGTAGCGAGTTATAACAGAATTCACCGGTGGAACTTATGTTGGCACGTTGTATAGTTCCCGGGGGGAGGTATTTTGTTGAGGGAACAGCCGGAAAGATAGTTATATTCCACAGGTTGCATGTGAAACAGACTTTGCTACTGTATTTTGTTGCAGCTTAAATGTCAATAAAGCAACGCGGATTAGCTCCGTTGTTTGATACTCCGCCTCCGACTCCTTCCCTAGCTCGCCACGACCGAATAGTAACGGGTTGGACCCCCTTTTGCCTTCAGAACTGCCTCAATTCTTCGTGGCATAGATTCAACAAGGTGCTGGAAGCATTCGTCGGAGAGTTTGTTCCATATTGACATGATGGCATTACACAGTTGGTGCAGATTTGTCGGCTGCACATCCATGCTGCGAATCTCCCGTTCCACCACATCCCAAAGATTCTCTATTGGATTGAGATCTGGTGACTGTGGAGGCCATTTGAGTACAGTGAACTCATTATCATGTTCAAAACACCAGTCTGAGATGATTCCAGTTTTGTGACATGGCACATTATCCTGCTGAAAGTAGCCATCAGAAGTTGGGTACATTGTGGTCATAAAGGGATGGACATGGTCAGCAACAATACTCAGGTAGGGTGTGGCGTTCCAACGATGCTCAATTGGTACCAAGGGGCCCAAAGAGGGCCAAGAAAATATTCCTCGCACCATTACACCACCACCACCAGCCTGAACCTTTGATACAAGGCAGGATGGATCCATTGTTTCATGTTGTTGACGCCAAATTCTGACCCTACCATCCGAATGTTGCAACAGAAATCGAGACTCATCAGACCAGGCAATGTTTTTCCATTCTTCTATTGTCCAATTTCGATGAGCTTGTGCAAATTGTAGCCTCAATTTCCTGTTCTTAGCTGAAAGGAGTGGCAGCCAGCGTGGTCTTCTGCTGCAGTAGCCCATCTGCCTCAAAGTTCGACGTACTGTGCGTTCAGAGATGCTCTTCTGCCTACCTTGGTTGTAACGGGTGCTTATTTGAGTCACTGTTGCCTTTCTATCAGCTCTAACCAGTCTGGCCATTCTCCTCAGACCTCTGGCATCAACAAGGCATTTCCGCCCACAGAACTGCCGCTCACTGGATATTTTTTCTTTTTCGGACCATTCTCTGTCAACCCTAGAGATGGTTGTGCGTGAAAATCCCAGGAGATCAGCAGTTTCTGAAATACTCAGACCAGCCCTTCTGGCACCAACAACCATGCCACGTTCAAAGTCACTCAAATCACCTTTCTTCCCCATACTGATGCTCGGTTTGAACTACAGGAGATTGTCTTAAACCATGTCTACATGCCTAAATGCACTGAGTTGTCGCCATGTGATTGGGTGATTAGAAATTAAGTGTTAACGAGCAGTTGGACAGGTGTACCTAATAAAGTGGCCGGTGAGTATATATATATATATATATATATATATATGTATATATGTGTGTGTGTGTGTGTGTGTGTATATATGTGTATATATATATGTTTGTATATATATATATACATACATACACTGTGCAGGACACCTGCCTAAAACTTTTGCACAGTACTGTATATATTTATTATATTATGTATATACAGGATATGTATATATTTTCCCCAAGTGGACGCTTCCATGATCCTAATAAATTTAATAATTACAAAAATATATATACAGTACTATGCAAAAGTTTTAGGCAGGTGTCCTGCCTAAAACTTTTGCACAGTACTCTCTCTCTCTCTCTCTCTCTCTCTCTCTCTCTCTCTCTCTCTCTCTCTCTCTCTCTCTCTCTCTATATATATATATATATATATATATATGTATATATATATATATATATATGTATATATATATATATATATATGTATATATATATATATATATGTATATGTATATATATATATATATATATGTATATATATATATATGTATATATATATATATATATATATATATATATATGTATATATATATATATATATATATATATATATATATATATATATGTATATATATATATATATATGTATATATATATATATATATGTATATATATATATATATATATATATATATATATATATATATATATTTATATTTTTGTCTCCATCCCTCTACCCGTTTATAATGCGCACCATGATTTTACAAGTTGATTTTGGGGAAAAAAACAGTGCGTTATATTCGGGAAATTACGGTAAGCATACTAGTGTAGCCGACATGTAGTCCAAGTAATTACACATTTAAGGCCATTATCCGTCCTATTGTAGACGTAGCCTATATCTACTGTACGCTCTCCAATCCAAATGCATATTATGCCAATATTTCGTTTGAGTACAGTCAGTGGAAGCCGTACATTTGCCGTTGCTGACAGGTGACAACTTGCTCGGCTTTACTTGATTAGCTCCGGGCCTTCGCCCTGGGGCTAATGGCAATTACCAGTTCGACATATTGACAAGCTCAGCTGACAACAGCGTTCATGTTGGAGTGTCTTGCACAACAACAACAACATCAACAACATGCTCTATTACCTTGATACTGTTGTTTCTTTTCTTCTCCGATTATCTTCTTCTTTCGGTTCTCTGCTCCAGAAGGATAAATTCTCTTTGACATATTCGTGCAACTATTTTTCAAGGAAGTTTGAGCACCGATTGGTTGCCAGATTGTAATGACAAGAAAATGGATGTTTGCATGGATAAACGGCAATGTGCGCCACATTATTCACGATGCTCTATTAACAACGTATAAAATGAGGTTGCCAGATTGGGGGCCCCCAACTGGTGGCCCTAAGCAGCTGCATAGTCTGCGTATAGGCTGGGCCGGCCTTGATCAGATTACACAGACAACACTGATTACTTATCAAGAATGTATTCTTTTCTTCCTTGCAAACACGCTCTTTATTTTTGGAGGAATACATATTACTGCCATTAAAATTAGTTTTCAAAGTTTGTTTAAAATAGTTTTCTTGATTATTTTTGCACAAGCAATTCTCTATTTGGGGAATGGTTACTACTCGGTATAACATATCTGGGTATCAGCTGTCAAAGTGCCCTTTGGCAAAGCATTGAAGCCTAAATTTTTGGATTGAATATCGATGCCAGCAGTAAGTTAAAAGTGAGAGAGAGAAATCGAGAGAAACTCAACTGGTCCTCGAGGAAAGCAACACAAGTGACCTTCAAAGTGCTGAACGACGACATTCCTTGAGGACAAAATGTCGCTTACCTAGAAAACAACCATAGCACGATCACGCGCACGCATTTACAAATACACAGACAGAAAGGAAGACACACATAGACAGGGAGGTGAGGAACAAAATGAGGATGACGATGAGCGCAGCGCTGCCAGAGCAGCATGAGGTGTGGCCTTGTCGGCACATAAACACCTGACACACAAAACCGTCCGCGCTAACAACATGATGGCGGACGTCTATTTTTAACGGGCCGTCGCCGTTTCATTTCCAGGTCTCATCTATCCACTTTATTTCAGGCACCCATGTTGTGTTGGAAGTGTGAGCCACTTTACTAGGACAGCCTGGAAATCCCAAAGCTTGATTTAAAAGAAAAAAAAAAAAATCCTGTTTTTGTAGGCGAGCGTCGTTGCAGAGAAATCACAATAATTCAGGGTGAAGTTGTCATAAACCAGAGATGTCCTTTTTTTTTTTCATTTTTCACACAGAGGACAAAAGAATAATTGATAAGAACATGAGACCTTTCCTGGCCTTTGACTGATGTCATCCTATAAATGAACAGTAGTGGATGAAGTACTCACTGTTTTTACTTAAGTAAAAGTACAGAAACAAGGGCAAAAATTTTTTTAAGAAAAAGTGCAAGTATCCAAAAAGAAAATTACTCAAGTAAAAGTACAAAAGTACTTGCTTTAGAATTTACTTTACAAGTAAAAAGTAGAAGTACTTTCTCCCAATGCAAAAATGTGATATATGAAATCTGAGCTAAAATGCAAAGAAAGAACCAGAAAATTCATTGACTGCTCAATTTTATTTAAAACCGTACAGAATGGGGAAAAAAACCAAGCAATAAAATTGACTGCACTCTAAACACAAGTTTAACAACCTCAACATTTAGCTTCATGGTGGATTGCAAGCAACTATCAGGTACACACTAGAGCATGGGTGTCCAAACTTTTTGCAAAGGGGGCCAGATTTGGTGTGGTAAAAATGTGGGGGGCCGACCTTGGCTGACATCCTTTACGTAAAACAATATATTTAAGTAAATTTTAGCAAGCCATTCTGTGTGTCACATTTGCTTTGTTATTTTTTTTTAATTAATAATTTCAACAATCTCGCCTTTGTGGCGTCCTCTTTCGGCTCTCGGGCTCTTGCGAAATACTGCTGCTGTAAAATTGAAGTAGCTTCAAGTTGCTTAAATTTCTCGCAATGTATCGTCCCTGTAATCTTGTCGTACACGTCAGCGTGTCTTGTTTGGTAATATCGCCTCACACTGAACTCTTTAAAAACAGCGACTGTCTCTTTGCAAATGAGGCAGACACAGCTGTGAAGAATTTTAGTGAAGAAATAGTCCAATTTCCACCTATCCCTGAAGCGTCGGCCGTCCTAGTGAACTTTTTTGTTGTAGATTGTCACCATTTTAGAAAATTGGGAGTAAAGGGTCACACGGAATAATGTTGCTTAGAGTGCTGCTGCCTTTTAGTGGGTAAATGAGGAGCAGCATTTAGTGAGTAAGCTACTTCATATGCTGGTAGCAGTACTGCTGACCAATTTATTAAGTCTGTGTGTGGGCCAGACGTTATTGATTTTATGACAGAGGCTGGGGGCCGAATGAAATTTGACCGCGGGCCGCATTTGGCCCCCGGGCCGGACTTTGGACATGTCTGCACTAGAGCATGAATCGGGAGTGCTTTTTTTACTCCCGTTCCTTCCCGCTTCCAGAGAAAAACTCCATTCCATTCAGTTTCTCTCTCAAAAAGGTTTCCAATAATTTGGACCTTCCTTCTCCTTAATCAATGGGTCACTATTTATGAGTTTCATGTGTACTTCTCTCTTTGGGTTTTCACCTTCACTGTTTGCCATTTTAAGTCCACACAAATATACCGTATTGGCCCGAATATAAGACGGCGCTGATTATAAAACGACCCCCTCTTTTTCAAGACTCAAGTTTAAAAAAAGACTTTTTGAACACCAAATTAAGTTTTATACAGAAAATAATTACATTACATCCGAAACAAATGATTATAACCAGGGGTGCACATATTTTTTTTGCCCAGGTTCTCAGAAGAGGACTTAGAGATGTGACTTGGTCCTCGTTGAGCTTGAGAGCCGACCCGCCTGATGCGATAAAATTATGACAAGCTTTACTTAGAGCCAATTACCTTTAATTAATCACATTAACAATTAACGCTTGATTAATTTTGCTATTAGCATAGAACAGCTGTTACTGTCCATAGAGGGCATAAAAAAAAATAAATAAATAAATAAAATAAAAAAGCATATATGTACGCATAGCTGAGGTCCCCCTGAACATTTTGAGTCATTGGAAGTAAAAAAAAAAAAAAAAAAAAAATCAGAAATAACAAAGTTATAACACCGCAAAGGTGTGGACATAAAATGGTCAAAATACCTCGAGTGTAACTTTTTATATAAAATTGCCATAATCAAAAAATAGGGACCTTCAAAAAAATAATGTTGTGACGACTCATTGACTTATTCAAAGCTCGAATTAGGCCATATGAAATATTCCACTTTAATTTCTTTTTAATGATATATACAGCATAGTTAATTTTGCTATTAGCATAGAACAGCTGTTACTGTCCAGAAAGGGCATCAAAAAAAAAAAAAAAAACTATATATGTACGCGTAGCTAAGGTCCCCCTGAACATTTTTAGTCATTGGAAGTAAAAAAAAAAAAAAATCAGAAATGACAAAGTTATAACACCGCAAAGGCGTGGACATAAAATAGTCATAATACCTCGAGTGTATATAAAATTATTTCTAACCCCAAGGGTTACCATCAACTGGCACAACAAAATTGCCATTACTCCCAAGTGAAATGTAAAGAATCATATGCGGCTCCCACATTAACTCCAAGCCTTTGTAAAAGTGGGATGTCCTCCTCATAAGAGCTCATTGAACGTTCATGTATAGCTTTGTGAAATGCGAGCAAAAACACGTTTGTCAGTGCATGGCTCTGTTCTTCATTACTTGTCCACAGGGCAAGTGGGGTCCTGTCTGACATCGATAGTTTGCTTAATTGCCACATGCTCTCTGTTTTTTCGTGCTTTTCAAAGTTTGAATGGCTGAAATTCTTTGACCCTACATAAAATGCGCTGCTCTTATCAGCGACATTCGGATTCTCACGGCAAATTTTGCACCACATTTCCGTGCAAGCATCATTTGCTTCTAGCCATGGTAC
Organism: Corythoichthys intestinalis; assembly: GCF_030265065.1. Taxonomy (NCBI): domain Eukaryota; kingdom Metazoa; phylum Chordata; class Actinopteri; order Syngnathiformes; family Syngnathidae; genus Corythoichthys; species Corythoichthys intestinalis. The sequence continues at coordinate 19,118,895 of NC_080406.1, forward strand.
CTCCTGCAGCCACTTTTCAGCAAAAGTCCTTTTTTTCGGTAGCTCCAGTGACGTCTCTGTCTGTCTTTTGACGGGGGTGGGGGAACACAGAAATAATTGCTCAGTGGGGCATGGCTCTTTGACATTTTGAGAAGTGATTTTCTCGTGTCCGCCGCAAATACAGTGGTCAGCCATCGGTACGCAAAAGCGTATGGAAGCCGTTGAGGGCCAGCGAGTTTGTCTACCTCCAGTACGCATCCGCGCATGCGGACCACTTATGTGCACCCCTGATTATAACAATATATTTGAGAGAAAAAGCATGTTATTTTGCCTCATTCAAATCTTAATATCTGAACATTTAAATATGTAAACTAAAGTGCAATCACATTCGTAAATGAATGGCTTCTGGTTTTTGAAATATAAATAAACCAATCTATTGTGATGAAACAACAAAATTGCAATAACTGCATTACGCTTCAAAGTGAAGTCTAACTGTAACTGTAGTCTTGAAACAAATCTGAATAAGGAAAAACATTGCAATAAAATAATCCAAACTGGTTGTACTTGAGAGTAGCTGAGATTCGTCATGACAGAACATCCCTTCAATGATATCTGTCGCCATCTAGCGTGAATGGGGAGAGTAGCTGAGATCTGTCATGACAGAACATCGCTTCAATGATATCTGGCGCCATCTAGCGTCGCAAATAGGTATAATGTCAAGACCGCGAATATAAGACAACCCCCTCTTTTTCAGTCTTATTTCAATGCAAAAAACTCTGTCTTGTATTCGGGCCAATACGGTAGTAGTCGGAAGTATGTCGAAGCATTGGAAACTTGGGATGTTGGAATGTGTAGTTCCTTTGATGCGCCAACACAAGTCAAGACAGTGTTGGCCCACGAAAATAAAAGTACAAAAATGTCCTCTAGGTTTTTTTAACACAGGTGAAAATCATCATCTATTTAGGTGTTCCTGCCCTTGACCTGTGGGATTTCCCATAATAAGTAATGCTATAGTGTAGTGCATACCCCCACCTACCATCTGAAGGCGTGGTCAGTTACGGTATAGTTGAACGGGGTTAATCGATTGACGGAGGCATGAAAACAAAACTATCAATTCATAATGAAGGAAAAAAGCAAAACTAACATGTAACGCAGGCGACAATTTGAAAAGCATTGGAGTAAAAGTACAGATTCGTGCTGTAAAATGATGAAATAAAAGTAAAAAGTACCACTTTATATTTGTACTCAAGTACAGATACACAAAGATGTACTTAAGTACAGTAACGAAGTGCTTCATTACATTCCACCACTGTAAATGAAAGACATGAAGAAAGTTGAGGTTAACCTTTTTTTTTTGGTTTTATTTTAAGTTAGTTTAAACTCTTGTTTTTGGGTGAACTTTTTTTCCTTGCCAAAGTCATGTTCATTTTCCAAGAAAAAACAGAATTTACAAACAACAAAAACATTTTTCAAGAAAATTCATTTAATGTCTTTTAAAGACAAAATTGGTCAAACATAGTGAAAGTCATAACAAAATGTTTTCAGACGAGAGAGTACAGTGGTACCTCTACATACGAAAATAATTCGTATGTAATATGCGTATGTAATAATGATTCGTCACAGGACCTTGTTTGTAAGTCGAAATGGTCGTATGTCGAGCAGGATTTTCCCATAAGAATACATTATAATTACATTAATTTGTTCCACAGCCTGAAAACCTACACTAAATCCCTAATAATAATGCTGTTACTATTGCAAATAGCATTTACAAAGGGCAAAACAAATACATTATGAATAAAAATCGTAATAATAATATAATAATAGTAATAATGATTATAATAATACCTGTAATAATTAGGGCTGTCAAACGATTAAAATTTTTAATCGAGTTAATCACAGCTTGAAAATTAATTAATTGTAATTAATTGCAATTTAAACATTCTCTAAAGTATGCCATATTTTTCTGTAAATTATTGTTGGAATAGAAAGATAAGACAGAAGACGGATATATACATTCAACATACTGTACATAAGTACTGTATTTGTTTATTATAACAATACATTCACAAGATGGCATTAACATTATTAGCATTCTTTCTGTTAAAGGGATCCACGGATAGAAAGACTTGTAGTTCTTAAAAGATAAATGTTAGTACAATTTATACAGTGCCCTCCATAATTATTGGCAACCCTGAAAAAGATGTGTTTTTTAGCTTCTAATATATATATTTTTTATTCAAATAATATGGGACCTTAATGGGAAAAAAAGAGAAAAATCCAAACTTCAATATAAGTGCATTAATTCAGTGGGGAAAAAATCCCACATAAAGAAATAATTATTTGACATCAAATAATGTGTGTTACAATTATTAGCTCACCTGGTGTTAATACTTTGTACAACCCCCTTTTGCCAACAAAACAAGGTCTGGGGACTGAGATGGCCATGGGAGGAGCTTGATTTTGTGTCTGGTGAACCATTTCTGTGTAGATTTGGCCATATGTTTAGGGTCATTGTCTTGCTGAAAGACCCAGTAACGACCCATCTTCAGCTTTCGGGCAGAGGGCAACAGATTTTGATTTAAAATGTCCTGGTATTTCAAAGCATTCATGATGCCATGCACCCTAACAAGGTTCCCAGGGCCTTTGGAAGCGAAACAGCCCCACAGCATCACTGACCCACCCCCATACTTCACAGTGGGTATGAGGTGCTTTTCAGCATGCGCATCTTTCGTGGCACGGCAGACCCACTTAGAGTGTTTGTTGCCAAAAAGCTCAATCTTGGTCTCATCTGACCAAAGCACACAGTCCCAGTTGAAGCCTGGGACCGTGTGTATTTTTGTGTGAGAAAGTAAGTCGGAAATCCGAGAGAGCTCATCGCTGTCGACACGACAGTAACAATAGGAACTATTGTTATTTGGGTTTGAGTTTCCCGAGGGACAGATATAGTTGACGGACACAGGAAGTCTGTGTTGTTACGTTTGTTATGGTCCGAGTTGCGGCGCTGCAATAAACGTTGACTCAAACGAGTTCAAGAAACTAAATTCTGTGCTTTATGAAGAGTGAAAAAAGCAGAATTTAACACAGACGAAATCATTCGGCCGATCAGAGTGAAGTATTACCGAAACAATATAGTGACGTCACGTACCGTAATGGTCGGCAGTGGATCGCCGCATCCGTTTCTTCAACACAACATGGCCATGTCAAAAAAAAAAAAATCGGTTTATATATATATATATATATATATATATATATATATATATATATATATATATATTAGGGCATATTAGGGCTGTCAAACGATTAAAATTTTTAATCGAGTTAATTACAGCTTAAAAATTAATTAATCGTAATTAATCGCAATTAATCGCAATTCAAACCATCTATAAAATATGCCATATTTTTCTGTTCATTATATATATATATTCTGTAAAATAAATTGTTGGAATGGAAAGATAAGACACAAGATGGATATATACATTCAACATACGGTACATAAGGACTGTAGTGGGCATTTCACTCTACTGTCATTTAAATCTGTCTATGCTGTCCCTCACTCCGAAGCGTCTACTTTTTCCAAAGCTAGACAGCTAGTGAACGACGCCTTAATAATTAGACTTCTGCCTTTTTCATCTGATTTATTAATAAAATGGCCTCAAACTATTGTCCTCTTTAGACCGTCGTAAAACTACAAAAAAAAAGTACACAAGCATTGCATTAGCAACAACGTTAGCTTAGCACGCTATACAGGTTCACTAAACATAAACAAAAAGCGTCTCATACAAAAAATATAACATTTCGCTTACTAACATAATATGTACATTCTTTACAACAACCATACTTACGGACAAATCTTGTCCAAGGATCATATAAGCACAACATTATCAGCCCAAAACGTCGTGCAGCCATAATGAACTGGCAAGAAAACAATAAACCATGTCGCAAAGCGACCACAAGAGTTCGCTGTTAGCACAAAAAGCCTTGCTGTAAAACTTACCTAAAGGCAGAATACTTTCTGAGCGGGACATGTGCGTTAATTGCGTCAAATATTTTAACGTGATTAATTTAAAAAATTAATTACCGATAATCGCGATAATTTTGACAGCCCTAATATATATATTTCTGTCCATCCATGTACCCGTTTATAATGTGCACCATGATTTTACAAGTTGATTTTGGGGAAAAAAAAGTGCGTGGTATATTCGGGAAATTATGGTAATTTTGATATTGAAACCCCTCTTAATGTTTTTGTTTAAATAAAATTTGTAAAATTTTCAATCAATAGATAAACTAGTAGCTTGCCATTGTTGACGTCACTCTTTAACTACGTAAGGTAGTGATTGAAATACATCACAAGGTGTCAGTGGCGAGTTTTGAATTACTTAGAAATGAGTGTGTTTTGTCCCTCGGTTGACGCCGTAGTTCCCATCCATTGTACTTCACCGTCATTTGAGTGCTGGCTTCACAGCGTACGAGACCTCTGAAAATTTGTATATTGTGACTACATATTGCCATCCAGTGTATTTGTTGAGCTAAACGAAATGTTTGAAAAGACTTTGACCAAAGTCTGGGTATGTTTTATGTGATTTTCTTTTTGTGAACATTATTTTTTTTGAGCGATAGGAATATTATTTTTTGTTGTGCTTTCACTAAATGATACTTATGTTTGTTGTGAAGGAGTTGCCGAAGCTTATGCCGATAAATGGCGCGGTCCAAAAAAACGCCTGTGTCCAATCGCCTTTGTCTGCCTCTTAGCTCTCAATGTGCAAAAAACGGCGTCATTGTAATCTGTTTGAGGCAATGCATGAATGGGTCATTCCGCGCATGCGTTAAATGCGTCAAATTTTTTAACGCGATTAATTTAAAAAATTGATTACCGCCCGTTAACGTGATAAATTTGACAGCACTAGTACTAATCTAACAAATCGGGTTCTAACGTGGCAGTCGTATTTTGTGTGGTGTACCTGAACACACCGCGGGGCTGACGGCAGAGTGAGAGAGTGCAGTTGAGATATTATTTTCAGTTTTAATGTCCTCTTGTTGCGGGCAGTTGGCGTGTTGTGTTGCACAAGTTCTGAAATAAATGAATCAAAACCTGACAAAGCTGGCGATCTCTTTGGCGATGGTTGTGACTCTTACTTACAAAGACTGGCAAACGGAGGTCGGAGGAGTATTGTCAAGCAGTTAAAGAACGCGTACCCCACGCTCCTATTTTTCCATTGGTAAGCCTCACCTTTTTTCACCAACTGCTTTAACATTCTTGGAATCTATGTTGATTTCTCTCACAAGAAAATCCGTTATAAATTGTCGCATTTCGAGCATTTCGTCGGATGTAGAAACAAATGGCGAGTCAACACGAAGCAATTCTTCACCTTTTTAATGAATTCCTTTTGTTAATAAGGTTATATTTTCATGTTATTTACGTTTTTAAAGCGGGATCTTAGCAAAGAAAACGAAACTCCCCAAAAAGTTTTCTTTTCAAAATTCTTTTAAAAATATGGATTTAAAAATATATATATATATATTTATGGACATTTCTCCACAAAATCATATTTCTAGTCGGCATAATGACAATTGTTCTTTTCTCGCCTCTTGCACCAAAGTCATTTTCATCTTTGATTAGTAACTGTAAAGGCCATTTACTTAAGAAAATCAATTAATAACAAAAATAAATAAATAATAATTTAGCATATAAGTTATCATTTAAAAGGTAAAAAAAATTCTCATGAAAAGATTTTTTCCCCACACATTTAAACAACACTATGGTAATTTATAGTTTTGGTTGATTTTAGCGACGCTGGTGGACAAAAGGGGTAGTATTTTGCCTTAAGGAAGACTGCGTTTCACATTCGGACAAGCGCACATCCGCATAGTGTCATTAAAATCATCAATAAATCAAAAATCAATCTCCCGGTCGCCTCCAGATGGATTTAACGACATTTCGATTTCCAGTGGCTATGTGAAGGATAAATTGTCATAAGGTAATGAATCCAATTGTGGCTAAACAATAGCATATGACTATTTGCAACCGTGTGGCTTAGTGTGGCTAACCCCCCCACCTCACCCGACCTCATTAGCGTTGACGAGTTCAGTTGTAGGGGCAGCGGCTCATCACGCTAGCGAGTGAAAGCCGGGCCAATGTTTATTCTTGAGTATCCTGGTAGCCTCCCTTTTTTTTTCCTACTCGGACAAAACTTTTTGTCTCCTTTTTTGCACTGCCATCATTTGCGCGAAAGTGTTCGCATCGACTTCCGTCTTTATAATGAATGGGGAAAGGGATAAGTGACGTATGCCTTAAAGCCATGGATGGCGCTAAACCTTCAATTCCTTTTGACTGGGAGTTAAACTGGATTGGACGTCTCTCCCCGTCAATGGCACTGAAACATGAGCATTCATTCACTCCCAGTTTAAATGAACTAGATGTCTTTTATTGTCAATGAGTTAATGCCAAAGTGCCAAGATGCGTCTTCCATTTTGTATTCACACGATAGAAAACAGCAAAATTAATGGAGTTCTTTCTGTCATGAATGTATAAAGACCTCGGTTGTATCTGTCAACTTGCGTCGGATTCTTTTGGTTCCCACGCCGGCCCGGGACCAAGTCAATCATTCGTCTCGGAGGCGAGGTCGCTCTTTGACAAAAGGATCAAGCCAGATCCGACGGCTTTAGCGCTCTGATCCCTCTCGAGGACGATAAACTTCAGCGGGATATTTACGGCGGCGTAATGACGCCCGCGTCTGCTAACGACATCAGCGCAGCGGCGGAGGACGGAGGCCATTTTCCTTTTTCGTTCGTCGTCATGCTGACATGAAAGTCGGCCGCCCCCGCCGTGTCCATGAACTGCTGATGTACTCCGCACTCAGGCACGAAAGCTACTGTACTGCATGAACGTCAGATTCAAACTGCTACTTTCCTACATACAAACACTACATACACTGCAGTGGACTCAAACTTGGAACAAGGAACAAACAATATGTCGCTCCCCTCTACATGACTTGAAAATCTCCAGGTTAAACTGTTTATTCTAGTCAAGCAATCCAAGTCATGTCTTTCTCAACACCTTCCATGAAACAATCATTTTCATTTCAAGTTTGAGAACACTAGATTCCTTTTTTAAAGGGATCCTCGATCTTAAAGTGATCCTCTGATTTAAATACATGTAGGCTCTAATAAACCACAATTGTTCTCTTGTACTGAAATATGTTGTTAGAAACACATAAAATGTTAACTCAATGGCAATATTTTATAATATTTAGTCCATATTTTGACCGTTATTTGGCGCCATGGTTTGCGGGCTCGCAGTGATGACATAATTGGTATCTTTCCGAATGTGTAGCGTGTTCAACAATTGCTTATTGCTGCCTAAACTCGCGAAGTAAAATGCCACAATGTGCTGCTTTTGGATGCAATTTCCAGTCAAATGGAAAAAAGGGGAGTGAAGTGAGTGGTCAAGGTGGAATTATTATTTTTAGTGAATAAATGTGCATAAGTGGAAGCTTCTCCCCCTTTTTGGTCCCTGTATGCATGTATCCTACCCACCACGCGTTACAACTGGCGCCCGAACACTTTTCCTGGATCCTCAGTCAAGTAAGGGTCCCATCGCGTCTGCAATAATGGTTTTGGATCTGTCCATTTATTTTTATTCGTCGGTCCCACAGCGGCTTTTCGGATCAGTCTATTTTGCGGAATTGACGGCCTAATCGCGGCTGCGATATTGCCATGGGATCGGTCTAATTCCTGGATCTTCGAGTGAGTAAAAACACGGATTTGGATTAGTATTGCTATCTTTTTTTGTTGACTATTCTTCGTGGGAGTTTTCCCCAAATCATACTAAATAATTAAAGCACTATGGCACGCTACAGTGACGACAGTGACTCTGACGTGGACCTTACAACAATGTTGGAGTTCGTCAGGGAATGCGTGTTTGCGTAATGCTGAGCTCCCGAGTGAAGAGTGGTCAAGGTGGAAATATTATTTTATGTGAATAAATGTGCATAAGTGGAAGCTTCTCCCCTTTCTGGTACTTTTATACTGTATCCTAGCTACCACGCGTTACAATGTACAAGACCTGGATTACACAAGGTGTGCTCTTTGGCCTGTACTGTATGTAAAGCACACGACAGCTCTGGATGCTAACAATCTACATAATTATATTGGGAAAACGTTTGAAAATGCAATATGCTTACCTTGAATATCTGCTAATAAAACCGGAGTTCCCGAATCCCAACAGCATGCACTCTCGCTCCCAACCGGAGTTACCAACAGGACTCTCTCGCATCACCAGTTTTGCCCAACTTTTGTCTTATCAGGTATTTGCTGCACGCATTTTTCCCTGAAACTCGTCTTGTGAACGACGGACAGTGCTGTCCTGCTCTTCACTTTTCAGATCTGGTTCAAATAGGAAGGGTAGAACTGACGACATGTTGGGAAAGCTAATGAGTGACACGCTGGAATTTCGGCATTCGGGGCCAGTGACGTCACGCACTGCGACATCACAAGAATGGCCACCTATCACTTAAAATAATTTTACAAACTTTATTAAAACAAAAACATTAAGAGGGGTTTTAATATCAAATTATTATAACTCATACTAACATTTATGTTTTAAGAATTACTTGTCTTAAAAGTAGAGGATCCCTTTAAAGACTTGTAAAAGATAAATGTTAGTGTGAGTTATAATAATTTAAAATTAAAACCCCTCTTAAAGTGATCCTCTGCCTTAAATACATGTAGGCTCTAATAAACCACAATTGTTCTCTTGTACTAAAATATGTTGTTAGAGTAAGAGTAGTTTTTCTTCTTCACAAAATCTACTCAAGTTAAAGTATTGTGTGGTAAAACTACTCTAAGAAGTACATTTTTTTTCAAAAAGTTCCTCAAATAAATGTAATGGAGTAAATGTAACACGTTACTAGTACTACCCACCTCTGTGGCAAAAGTAGTTTTCTTTGCATTTCTGTGGTTTTACGAGGTTTGACAACCAAAAAAAAAAAAAAAAAAAAAAACAATTCTGGCTCCGTGGCGACCTTTATGTCAGGGAGTTCCGGCAAGAAATTTTAGCCACTTCACCCCTGGTAATCAGACTAAAACCTTTGCCGGTGTATGTTGGTGTGAAAACAAAAAAAATCGGCGATGGGTATTAGGACAACTCACCTGTGAGTATTAATGAATTTTACTCAGTTCTACTTTTTGCTACAGTATCTGATCGCTAATCCTGGCACCAACAATTTTATTTACCTGAATGTGTCCTTGCACTTTTTTTGACGACTTGAAACCCGTTTTTGGGAATCCTTGACCAGGTGACATCATTCCATGGTGGTCACAGACAAATGTGCAAATCAATTTTACACTGGAGCATTTGTGTTATGCGAGTGTGTGTGTATGCCCACATAAACCATTTCAGCACAGCTGTGTTCTGCCACTCTATCTGTCCTGGGATAAGCCTTCTCAAATCTAGCTCCGACCATCATGTGGCCTCCAGCAAACGTGTGTTTGTGTAGGTGTGTGCGTGTGTGTGATGTAGCCATGTCTAATCCAATCATCTAATCTAATCCACACAACGGGTCCAGCACAGGAGGTAACCGGGCACCCGTCAAAGCCGCTGAGGCCACCTGAAGATGTTTGGAGGTTGTCCCAGATGACAAAAAGGTGAAGAGGTGCCGAAGGTCCAGCGTTAACTTGATTTGAAATAATTTTATTATGTGTGCAGTTTTGAGGCCGGGGGACAAGAATGTGGGGGAATGTACGAAAAGAGGCGAAAAATGAGTCGGCGAGGCTGAAGTATAAAGATGAAAAGTCCAATTGACAGCAACACCAAACGAGTTCACAAGGCGAAAGATATGTTGAATAAGCAGCAAGTGAGAAAAATGACTCTCAAATGATTTTTCTGGTATGCACAGTCAGAGGCGTCGCGTCCCATTAGGCAAACCAGGCAATTGCCTAGGGCCCCCAGCCAGCAGGGGCCCTCAGAGGGCCAACAGATTTAGCACACGCAGCTTTACTGCACTGTCGCAGTGACAAGTGTAGGGAGTGTTTCAAAACCATACAATCATTTGGCAGATTGTCTGATGATTCTGTTATCAATCCCAATCAGCTCTGTCCATGTCACGTAGATTATTAATGTCTAAGAATGTCCGATCAGCTATTAGTACCACATGATTGTTTAAAGAGTGACTAACCAAGTACTCTCTGTTAAGTCCTTGCCGAGTTGTTTTCCAAAAAAGTCTATTAATGGGTCTATCGTATTCCTCGTCGAATACTCTATAAGAAAAATATAACATATCTGCATCTAAAATAATCCTAAACAATTTTATTAGCAAATTTAATAATCTTTTCGGTCGATAGTCCACCAATCTGTGGTTTTTACGGAATAATTTGAATTTGATGGGTCGTAGGGCCAATCTGACTACTGATTTCACACAAATATACATACCTCCGCATCCGATGGTGGTATTTTTGTGTTGCTACTCTTTCTTCTATTGTCCAAGTCCAACTGTCCCCCTTACTTGCACACGCTCGAAGGGCCCCATGTTGCTTGTTGCCTGGGGCCCCCGGAGACCCCTGCTACGCCTCTGTGCATAGTGCACTATTTAGCCAGAGAAGGCAGTATGAAACAGTCAGGGTGACAAACGAACTTTCACAACTACTTTAAAGTGTGTATGACACCAAAAAGCATGTTTATTTCATATTTCACGTGGTGTTTCATGCTCCTGAATGAAATGGACCGCTTGGATGTGTGTGGAAGCGATCGTTTTATATATTCAATTTTAGAATCCCGCGCCATGAAAATGAGTGACTTCCGGCTCCAGTCTCGGGTTTAGGGTGAATGCGAATGAGACGTCACCTGGGTCAGCATCTCATAATAAAGCATTGCTTTATAGCATGCAGATGAACTGTGGATTCAGCTGATTTTTGGGGATTAATTTATTTTTCGCAACATGCCAGCCAAACGGCTGCAGGCTTTTGTAGCTGCACCAGGGAGAGGCGTGTGAGCCTTTTTGGGTTTTAGAAAGTTCCCGTTCACCCCGAGATCGGCCAAAACAAGTGTGCGACAACTGTGGGACCATTGGACTCAAGAGGAAGTGAGTAAACATCGTGTTTTGTATTATGTCAAATACTGGGATCATGGCACACGTTTTAATATGGAGGTGGCTTGCATTTGGTGGCTGACAATGCTCCTTGTCCACCAAAAATGCCACTCGGCCGACGACCGGCGGCTTGACGCACACACCCCCAGCTGGGTGAGCGCTATACTCGGTTTATTGACCTCTTCGTGTGCCCGGTGTTCTGTCAAATTTTCCACCTCTTCAGAAATTGCAACTTTGTGTTAAAAATGGCCGCAAACTAAAGTACAGTACTACAGTATGATATCCACTGGACTACAGTAGTATTTAAAAGTATCTGAACCTTTTAGAATTTCTCACATTTCTGCATAAAATCACCATCAAATGTGATCTGATCTTCGTCAGAATCACACAGATGAAAAAACAGTGTCTGCTTTAACTAAAACCACCCAAACATTTATAGGTTTTCATATTTTAATGAGGATAGTGCACAAACAATGACTGAAGGGGGAAAAATAAGTGAGTGAACCATCACATTTAATATTTTGTGGCCCCCCCTTTAGCAGCAATAACTTCAACCAGCCGCTTCCTGTAGTTGCAGATCAGTCTGGCACATCGATCAGGACTAATCTTGGCCCATTCTTCTCGACAAAAGTTCTGTAGTTTAGTTAGATTCCCGGGATGTCTGGCATGAATCACTGTCTTTAGGTCATGCCATTTTGTGTTTTATAGTGGGCTGGGCAGCTGTAAACCACTCATCAGTGATTGGGCACATGCCTGACTTAAATTGTTTGGTAAAAATTGGTTTCAAGTGCTCTTTTAAGTCTCCTTAGGCAGAGGGTTCACTTACCGTATTTTTCGGACTATAAGTCACAGTTTTTTTCATAGTTTGGCTGGGGGTGCGACTTATACTCTGGAGCGACTTATGTGTGAAATTATTAACACATTATTATATAGTTTTACATGTTATTTTGGTGTTTTGGAGTGACACTGATGGTTTGTAAAACTTGTTAGCATGTTCTTTATGCTATAGTTATCTGAATAACTCTCAATAGCGATGTTACGTTAACATACCAGCCATGTTCGCATTTTGTTGTTCATGCATCATGTAACCTAATCATACTGTACACTTATTCAGCATGTTGTTCTCTATTATATTTTTATTTTAAATTGCCTTTCAAGATGACATATCTGTTCTATGTGTTGGATTTTATCAAGTAAATTTCCCCCAAAAATGCGACTTACACTCCGGTGCGACTTATACAGTGGGGCAAATAAGTATTTAGTCAACCACCAATTGTGCAAGTTCTCCTACTTGAAAAGATTAGATAGGCCTGTAATTGTCAACATGGGTAAACCTCAACCATGACAGTCAGAATGTGGGAAAAAAACAGAAAATCACAATGTTTGATTTTTAAAGAATTTCTTTCCAAATAAGAGTGGAAAATAAGTATTTGGTCACCTACAAACAAGCAAGATTTCTGGCTGTCAAAGAGGTCTAACTTCTTCTAACGAGGTCTAACGAGGCTCCACACGTTACCTGTATTAAAGACACCTGTTTTAACTCATTATCGGTATAAAAGACACCTGTCCACCTGTCAGTCACACTACAAACTCCACTATGGCCAAGACCAAAGAGCTGTCAAAGGACACCAGAGACAAAATTGTAGACCTGCTCCAGGCTGGGAAGACTGAATCTGCAATAGGTAAACGCTTGGTGTAAAGAAATAAACTGTGGGACCAATTATCAGAAAATGGAAGACATACAAGACCACTGATAATCTCTCTCGATCTGGGGCTCCATGCAAGATCTCAACCCGTGGCGTCAAAATGATAACAAGAACGGTGAGCAAAAATCCCAGAACCACACGGGGGACCTAGTGAATCACCTACAGAGAGCTGGGTCTACAGTAACAAAGGCTACTATCATTACCTTAATGTGCCGCCAGGGACTCAAATCCTGCACTGCCAGACGTGTCCCCCTGCAGAAGAAAGTACACGTCTGCGGTTCGCTAGAGAGCATTTGGATGATCCAGAAGAGGACTGGGAGAATGTGTTAAGGTCAGATGAAACCAAAATAGAACTTTTTGGTAGAAACACAGGTTCTCGTGTTTGGAGGAGAAAGAATACTGAATTGCATCTGAAGAACACCATACCCACTGTGAAGCATGGGGGTGGAAACATCATGCTTTGGGGCTGTTTTTCTGCAAAGGGACCTGGAGGACTGATCTGTGTAAAGGAAATAATGAATGCGGCCATGTATCGAGAGATTTTGAGTGAAAATCTCCTTCCATCAGCAAGGGCATTGAAGATGAGACGTGGCTGAGTGTTTCAGCATGACAATGATCCCAAACACACAGCCAGGGCAACAAAGGAGTGGCTTTGTGATCCCAAACACACAGCCAGGGCAACAAAGGAGTGGCTTTGTAAGATGCATTTCAAGGTCCTGGAGTGGCCTAGCCAGTCTCCAGAACTCAACCCCATAGAAAATCTGTGGAGGAATTGAAAGTCCGTGTTGACCAACGACAGCCCCAAAACATCATTCCTCTAGAGATCTACACGGAGGAATGGGCCAAAATACCAGCAACAGTGTGTGAAAAGCTTGTGAAGAGTTACAGAAAACATTTGGCCTCCGTTATTGCCAACCAAGGGTACATAACAAAGTATCGAGATGAACTATTGGTATTGACCAAATACTTATTTTCCACCATGATTTGCAAATAAATTCTTCAAAAATCAAACAATGTGATTTTCTGTTTTTTTTTTTCCACAATCTGTCTCTCATGGTTGAGGTTTTCCCATGTTGACAATTACAGGCCTCTCTAATATTTTCAAGTGGGAGAACTTGCACAATTAGTGGTTGACTGAATACTTATCTGCCCCACTATATGTTTTTTTCCTCTTCGTTTTTATGGCTGGTGCGATTTATACTCAGGTGCGACTTATAGTCTGAAAAATACGGTACTTATTTTTCCCTCTTCTGTAATTATTTGCATGCTATCCTCATTAAAATATGAAAACCTATAAATGTTTGGTTGGTTTTAGTTAAAGCAGACTCTGTTTTTACATTTGTGTGATTCTGACAAAGAACAGATCACATTTGATAGTTATTTATGCAGAAATGTGAGAAATTTCAAAAGGTTCAGATACTTTTTCATACCACTGTATAAGCCGCAGGGTTAAAAGCGGAGGCAAAATGTAGCGGTTTATAGTCCGAAAATTACGGTAATCTTTTCATTGCTTGATGGCACTATTAATAAAATAAGATAAAATAATGGTAAAGAAAAAAACTCGAGGATTTCAAATTTTTTATTTTTTTATTTTTTTTACAAAAAAGTTCAAATCAACTACAAGTATGAAAAAATATGATTAACTGTAAAATTTCATCATTAATTACAGATCAATCTTAAGTAGTTATTAATTCATTATTCATTGTAAATTAATTATTCTTATTACTGTATTTTTCAACTAACGTTGCAATTGTTGTTAGTTGTTAGCCATTCATTAATTTTGAATAAATAAACATCAAAGTGTAGTTTTATTGACTTTGGGTTCCAAGTGCGGAGAAATTTTCATGCCAGGACTTTTCCTGCGTATTATGTTCCTACACTAATAGCAAGCTCAGCTAATTAAACGCAGCACGTCCCAGGAGAAGAGACGAGGGGGGGCAATAAATTTCAATTTGTTGGGGGACCAAGGTTTTCAGGCCTTAGCACCTGTTGCGTTCAGCTTGGGAGTAATGAATGCTATTGATGAGCCAAGCGGGGCGAGCCCGGACCTCGGGATCTCCGGCGCAAAGCCAGGGGATCGGCAGACACCTGTCAATCAGGCTTGAGGGGGTTGGGGGAAGGGGGCTTGGAAGTCAGGAGGGGGACCGTCCGCACTTGGCTACCGACGTCGCAGCTGTAAGATGGCTAAGCTGTAAGCCCAGGCCGTCTTGCAACATTCTCACGGAAACCAAATCAGACCATGTTACGCAAACACCAACTCGTTGCACGAGCTTTTGTTTAGGACATTTGGGTACTGCAAAATTCCACAACAAAAGTTTTAAGAAGCCGGAAAAAAATTCGTTAACAGAGTATTTACTTGTAAGCCCTCCCAATTCAAATGGATGGGACGTCTACCACGGCCGACACCGGTCAATGAGTTAAGGTCGGAGAGAAACTGAAATAAACTTAAATAAATCAGCCCCCGAAGCCATTTTGACTTAGAGACATAGGCAGAGTTTGACTTTTGGAGCAGGGGGGGGCACAACATGTTGATGACCCCGTAACACAGTGTCAGCAATAAAATGAACTTACAAGAATATTTATAGTAATAAGTTGACAATGAGCGTTTTTTTGTTTCCCATCATTTTTGAGGGGAATTCTAAATCAGGTTGCTTAGGCAATACTTTTCGCCAAGATCGTCATCCATTGAATATGGTATGCCCGCCGGTGTCGTGCCAATATAGTTACCCCAGGCAAAAATTGTATCCCCTGGGCGGAGCCATATGGAGGTAGATTTGTGTCTTTATTATTCAATCAAAAAAAAAGTTGATTCAAAAAAAAATTTTTTTTTTTAAATTTTCTTCAATCAAAATATATATTTTCAGCCAAAAAAAGTCGCTACAATCAAAAAATAAATAAATAAATAAAAAAGTGAAAGCAAAAATAAATTTGAAACTAAAAAAATGCAAGTGAAAGCTATTTTTCTTTGTTTGTTTGTTTTTTTTGTTTTTTTTTTAAGTCGAGTTTTTTTTTTTTTGATTGAAGCAACTTTTTTGATTGAAGTAATGTTGATTTGTATTTGGGGCACATTTTGGCTAGGACATTTTTGCCCCCCCCCCCCAAAAAAAATTCAAAAACAAAAATCAAAGTCAAAAAATAAAAATTTCAATGATGGTAAAAGTTTTTGAATGCGAAAAAATATTTGAGATCGAAAAATTTGCGTTTGAACACTTAATTTTTCATCGAAAAAGTTTTCTTTGATTGAAGCAATCCTTTTTGTGTTTGGGCCATATCATGGGTAGGACATTTGTGTCTAAATCATTTAATCCCCAAAAAAGTTTCTTCAATCCAAAAAAAAAAAAAAAAAAAAAAAAAAAAAATCTTTTAAAGAAAAAAAAATCATTAAGAATTTTTTTGTTGTTGTTGTTGAAATTTATATGCAAAGCAAATGACCGTCTAAGTTGCTAGTAACATGATCTGTTCGAAAAAATTTTTTTTGACCCATTATAAAAATATGTATGTATTTCATTCATTTTTGTTGCAGTTTTATTCCTTTACAACTTTCCTATATATATATATATATATATATATATATATATATATATATATATATATATATATATATATATATATATATATAAACAGTACCGTGCAAAAGTTTTAGGCAGGACATCTGCCTAAAACAGTATATATTTTTTTAATTATTAAATTTATTAGGATCATGGAAGCTTCCACTTGGGGAACATATATACATACAGTATATCCTGTATATACCTAATATAATAAAAATATACAGTACTGTGCAAATGTTTTAGGCCTAAAACTTTTGCACAGTACTATATACATATATATATATGTGTGTATAGGAAAGTCAATGACAATTTTCGGCCACCAGGGGGGCCTGGCCTCCCCTTAAAATCCGCTTGTGCTTAGAAACCTGAAACTTGACATGTATCTCATGAGTAGAACCAGAAAAAACTCTCAAAAAGTCATGCTCAAAACAACACAGGGAACAGTCCATTCTCCTTTGAAACCTTCATTTCAGGATTATTTTCCTTCAGGATGATTTATTGACGTCTGATTCCAAGCGGCTTTCGGCGATGCAGACACGACAGATGCCGCTTTTGGCTCGCATGCTGTGGGTTGCCCGTCCCCGTTTTAGAGGGTGAGAAGAACAACACCCTGCGCCGCCTGCAGTGAAATGGACTTTTGGTTTTATGTTATGTTATGGTTTTATGTTTTATGTGTGCCTTTGCTAGGCTCACTGGAGGCTCAGTTACTTCCAAAACGTCGTAAATTATGACTTGCTGTCAATCTAAAGTACAGTATTCGTATTAGTTTCGTTACAATATTACATTCTCTGGATTTGTTTTTTCTTAAGGTATGGAAAGACAAACCAGAAATAAAATGATGTAAATCCAATTTTCCTTTGAACATTTGCACTTTTTACACAAATAACATCTGAAAATGCAAATAGTAACTTGACTTAATGCCTTTTCTCTTATTGGTCTTTTTAAAGCATTCCTGCCGGCTTGTGATTGGTTGCCATTCAGTTGCTACGGGTGGTGTAGCGCCCCTAGTTGCTTAGGAATATATAACTTGTGGACCACAGCAATTAATAACCACAATATGAGCTGAAAAATGTTTTTTCTTGTGGGTCTTTCCACTGTGTGATGGTCCATTGCAGGTACTTGTATGTTACATAATCTGCGATGACATCACTAATATGAGTAATAGATTAATGAGGGCTTGATTTTCATTGATTAACAGCTGCTTTTTGTTGCCAAATGATGATTGCAATTAGATGCCAGCCTGAATGCTTTCCTAAAAGTCCTCTGCTGCTTTTAAAACTAATTGGAAACATTTCATAAAAGTTTGATGCTTGTTTGCAAGATTCAGAGTCAAAACTGAGAGTCTTTTAGAAAAGCTGGACAAGCAAAAGTCCTGGTAAGTTATTTTGAAAATGGTTCGAAACAAGCCTTTTTTAAAAGTTGCATTACATGTGTTTGAAATGTTAGAGGAAGACATGCAAAAAAAAAAAAAAGCAAGCAAGCAGAGCGCCATCATTGGCCACCAATCTAGCACTTGGAATTTCTATCATAATATTTGTACATTATTGTTACATTTTTAAGACACATAATAGAAAGTTTTAGGCAATATGACATTTTTAAAGGAAATTAAGGCTGCCCTTTTGGAAAAAAAAATCTTGCAAAATCAAAAACAAAAATAAAAAAATGCAAAAAGAATAAAATTATTTTTTTATTTTATTTTATTTTGTTGAGAATTATGTTTATACTTTTTTAATGAGGCTGATGGTCTCAATTTTAGAAATGATTTTCAGTAATTATAATAAAATATATACCGTATACTTTTAAGGTTTTTGGTGAGGTCATTTGAACAAAAATGATTCATCTATTGTTAAATAAATTTTTTTTAAAACCCATTAAAAAATAATTAAAATGGTATTTAATTTTCATGAGTTGTATATGTATTTATTATTATTATTATTGTATATGAATTTCTAATTTTGAAAGTATTTTATCCTCCTGTTACTTGCCAAAGTTTGGATAATCAGCCCAACTAGGCCTGCAAGGAGGACTGAAAGGCCCTCGGAGTATGGCGCAACTCAGACGGCACATAGCTCAGGGTGATGGCAGATCGTCTAATCATCTCATGAGAAATTAACATGTGCTCGAAACCTCTTTTTTGGTGTGTGTGTGGAACATAGCTGACAAAGATGTTTTTGTATATCCTGAGATGAGAAATGATGTGAACACACACCTAGGTGAAAATAGCCCTATTGAAGAGGGTCCAACAAATAGGAGGCACTACTGAGCTGTGCAACCACGCCCTTATTCAAAACCAAATGAATTTTCTAATTGGGCCAATTGGACCAAGTGTGCCAAATTCTGTGGCTCTATAAGCTCCCTAAGCACCTGAAGAAATCTACTTCCTCCATCCATCCGTCCATCCACCCACCCATCTGTCCGTCCGTCCGTCCATCCATCACCTTCACTTAGTCTGGGGTTGGGTCGTGAGGGCAGCATCTTTAGCAGGGACGCCCAGACACCCTCTCCCCTGCCACTAAAACCAGCTCCTCAAGCGTTCCCAAGCCAGTTGAGAGACAGAGGAGTAGTGACTCAACCCTGAGTCCTACCGGGGTGATCAAGCTTCTCACCTTATCTCTAAATGGAGAGCCCGGACACCCTGCAGAGGAAAGTAATTTCAGCCGCTTGTATTCGGGATCTTATTCTTTTGGTCACAGCCCATAGCTCGTGACCATATACAGTGGGGAGAACAAGTATTTGATACACTGCCAATGGGTTTTCCCATTGGCAGTGTATCAAATACTTGTTCTCCCCACTGTATATATGGCGGAAAACACTCAGGTAACTTGAAGTTCCGCTTTGAGACCCCCGATTTGGCCAGATTTTAAAATTGTCCTATTTGCATGTGTAATACATCATTGGAAAGCTTAAAATCTCAATTTTCTGGGGGAAGAAAATTTTTGAACAGGAGGGCATTTTGAAAAAAAGTTTTTTTAAACAGCGAAACCTTAACTGGAGGTGAGAGCACGCGAGAGCAGAATTAAAGACGCCACGATTTTAACGAAATGTTATCGCGTACTTAACTCTTTTCGATCCAAAAACTCCATGTAGCGTGTATCACCGGGTGTCAAGACACAGATGTGAATGGCCAGAGCCGAGTTTTTTGGGGATTTCATGGGTGAAACATGTTAATATAACAAGGGTTGCGATGCAGAAATCACAGACATCAAGGAGTGGTTGAGATTTTCTTTTTTATTTATTTACCCTTGTAAACTTTTTTTTTTTTCAATTTTTCTTTGTTTGGGTCGATTATTTATCATCTAACACATCGGGGAAAATGCGACAGTAACAAAAAAAATACAAGTAAGCGATAGTTATGAGGTAGATATCCGTGACTTTTTTACAGACGCCATTTTTTTTCATTGTGACGTAATTTGTTTAAAAGTTTAAAATATGCGAGTGAATAATTTTTTAAAGTTTTTTTTTTTTAAACAAAATATTGGACATCGATTAATGATTCTAAGCTATAAATGACAGACATTTTGAATAGTAAATATAATTACTTACTGTACCTTCTTGTTATGGCTGGGTTGTAACAAAAGCGGTTGCGCGACATGTGTAAACGGGGGTTTCCAGGGTAAAAGGGACAAATTAAAAATAGCTCGGGGGCTTAATACGCCATGAATCTGCTATGGCAGCATATAGACATGTTGTTCTATCAAACAAAACATTTCTTTTGGCTTAAAATACAGCAGTTTATTTTCTAGAGGGTTGCAAGAGCAGAAACTGCTTTTTCAGACTTTTCTGTGTTTTCTGCCACATATACAATATATATATATATATGTGTATATATATATATATATATATCCCAGAGCAAAATAGAGGCCACACATATTTGAATTTGTCTTATTTTTTTCATATATTATTTTCAAATAATGTTTGAATTTATTTTTCTGAAATTTTAATTATTTTGAATTGTTTTGTTGTATTGTATTGTTTTGTATTGTTTTATTGTATTTTATTTTTATTATTTTATTATTTTATTTCGTTTTATTATTTATTACTTCATCAATTTTTTTCAGTGTGTATCCTTCAAGTAATTATTATTGTTATTTCTTAATTCTTTATATATAAATATAATATTAATATGTCAATGCAACACAAATACTACAATTGGATGTCAAATGGTAGCCACAAAACATTGTCCCATGGACTGCATTTGGCCTCAAGGCTGCAAATTTGGCACCCCTGTGCCATATGAATGTAAAATTTAAAGGAAAAAATTATAATCTGTGCATGAAAAGATTAAAATTAAAAAATACGCACATAATTGACAAATGGCAAAAAAAAAAAAAAAAAAAACAGGAACAAAAATTGAAGGTTGACGGAATTTTGAAAGCAAAAGGAGACTGAGAGCCAAGCAACAATGTGTGTCTTGCCAATAAATAAACGCCAGCCAAGTGAGCGTTGGCCAAAAATACAGTGGCTGTCATTGTGTGTGTGTGCAAGAGCACAGGTGTCATACAGGGGGGTGAGTGTTGTTGGTGGGGTTTGACAATGTGAACACATTGACACCAGGGAGGTCTTGGAGTTATTCTCTCAGGAAGCGATATCGCTTCGGGGAAAAGACGGCACATCCCGTGACCGGTTATGCTTCAGAGAATTTGGCGAGAAATCAAAATTTGGCCCCCCGATCTCTTTTCGAACCGCCGCCTGAGTGGTCGATTGCAGCTGTCCAATTTCCCTCTAATTTTTCTCTGTCAGATTTGCTCCTATAATTAGCAGAAAGACCTTAGAGACTCAGCCCAAGCCCTCCCCCCAGTGGCCCTGGAGGGGCATCCTTAAGTCTGCCCCACCTCCTCTTTCTCCATTCCGAGCTGCCTTCCCACCACCTGCTGCCCCCCTTTTTTTAAAAGACGGCAGGTTCTGTGAAGCTCCAAAGGGTAAGCAAGGAGCGCCATCGGTCCGACAAGGTCAGTGCCATGCAACTGCAGGCGCACCTGTCGCCTCTACAATCCTGACGACACGTCAGGAGGAAATGAAACGCAGAGAGCTTACGATTCGTCATCGCATCTTTGCGAGTCGATAATTGTTTTGCAAATGTGTTGCGCCGCCACCTGACCAGGCCCACTTTTTTAATGGAATTTCAGCAAAATGAGACTTAAAAATTCTTCATTAGAGTCTGAATTGTTTTCAAAGAGTTTCAAGAAAATATTTTTTGAATTACCGGTAACTGCATTCTTTGAAAAAAAAAACTTGGAATTTTCAAAAATTTTCAACTGTTCTGAGAACACAAATAGTGTTTTTGAGGAAAAAAGGCATTATGATAAACTTATGTCTTTTTGATGCAATTTCATTGCCTGGAACTCCACTCTTGAGTCTGGCGACCGTTTCGCAGATCAAATTTCCAGGGCGGAGCAAGCCACAGCAAACAGACAGCGGAGTGGACCAATGAGCGACGGGTGGATGTGATGTTGGTAAAGCGACAAGAAACTCTAGCGCGAGGAAATAAACATACGAGAAGAGCGGAGAAGTTGATTCAACATGGCTAGCGCAAGACAGACTGTTGGTTTTAGCGATTCGATGTGTTTTTGGTCATTTAAAACTGAATTTACCGCGGATTGGAACATAATCTCGGCTCTCCCGTTCGCCATCTGTGTTGTTGTGGAGACGACTTCCGACGTGCAAGACTGACGTTGCGCGTTAAGAACAATTCACACAAATAAACGAATTTGATTGCACGGTTACTTTCGTTCGGGCTTGAGAGGCCAATGAGGAGCTGGGTCCCAGACTGTTCCCCCGGTGTTTAAAAGATACAGGGAGAACAGTCTGTCCGTGCCAAGCAAGCAATTTAATGCCCATGTGTTTTTTGTTTTTTTTCAATTAATAAATGGACATTTTTTCACCATTTTAACTTAAAAAAAAAAAAAAAAATGTTTTTAACTTCAAAAACTGAAGTGGAAATGACATTTAAAGTTATAATTTTTAAGAAGGTAATTGCAATATAATTGTGACACTATTTCTTTATTATTATTAAAATTTAAAGAATATTTAGGGCCCAAGCACTAAGCGTGCGAAGGCCCTATTGCAAAGGATTATAATTATTTTTTCAGTGCAAATGAAAATGGCCAATTTGGAGGCCTGAACATGCACGAAAACTCACCAAAATTTGCACATACAGTGGGGAGAACAAGTATTTGATACACTGTCAATGGGTTTTCCCATTGGCAGTGTATCAAATACTTGTTCTCCCCACTGTACATGCAGCTTTGCGTAAATTTCGCTAATCTTGGAACGTTTCAAAAAATGTTGCAAAATGGCTCAGTGGCGCCCCCTTGAATTTTTAAAAAAAGGTCTCTCCGATTAGGTTTTTTCAACGTAAAGCGATGGAATTTGGGGAGTTGATATCTTGTGCAAAACTGCTCCAAAAAGTGTCTTGCACCCATATTCCATACCCAACAGGAAATCAGGTATTGGATCGAATGTGAAATTTTATCGATTTACGGGGTGCACATTTGACACCTAGTTGCAGAGGGACTTAGTTGGATCGTCTTCAAAATTGGTGAGACTGTTCAGGAGACATACGAGATCTTAAGTTCTCAAAATTGTAAGTTTTCATTCTTGGGCCTGACCTGGGCGGGGTGCCAAAAACACCAAAATCAGAAAATGACTAATAACTCCCTGATAAAATGTTCAATCTTTTTCATATTTGGCATGTATGTGATGTATCACAGCCTGAACACGACTGCATTGAAATATTACCCATTTGGCCTGGCGCCCCCTAGTAGGAACAGAAAATGCCCATTTTTACGAGACAGGCTCCTCCTCCATGGGAAAAAAAAATCTTTTGACCTCAAACCTGCATCAGGGGAGCCTTACGACATGTGTTCAGGTACCTGATGAAAAATAGTGAGGTTTCGTTGAAGCGGAGGGGTCCAAACAGGAAAGTGAAAATGACCATTATAAAATAGCCATTTTGCCACAAGTTTTGAACATTCATAACTTGGCAGATATAGACGATATCTGCGGCAAACTTCCCGTGCTTGGTCAGAGTCATACCCTGAAGAGTCCTGTAGTGGTCATTTGCATCAACTCAGTAGCGCCAACTAATGGCAGCATAATTTGAGGCCTTTACATGCTCGAAAACACACCAAAATTTGCTTATACATGTAGATTTATGTAAATTTCAATAATTTTGCAACGTTGCAAAAAAATCTAATGAAAGTGGCTCAGTGGCGCCCTCTTGAATTTTTCAAAAAGGCCTCTCCTATTAGGTGTTTTCAACGTAGAGCAATGAAATTCGGGCAGTCGATACGTTGTGCAAAACTGCTCCAAAATAGTCTCTTGCAGCCATATTCAAAACCCAACAGGATATGTTTTGGATTGAATGTGAATTTTTTATCCATTTACAGGGTGCACATTTGACACCTTGGCACCAAGGGGATTAGTTGGACTCTCCTCAAAATTGGCGAGACTGTACCTGAGACATATGAAATCTTAAGTTATCGAAATGGTGTGTTTTCATTCATGGGCTTGTCCTAGGTGCCAAAGTTGGCCAGTTTTGCGGCAGAACACCAAATTCAGAAAATGACTAATAACTCCCTCACACAACGTTCAATCTATTTCATATCTGGCACGTATTTGAGGTGTCCCAGCCCGAACAGGACTGCATTGAAATATTACATATATGGCCTGGTGCCCACTACTGGGAACAGGAAACAGCCTTTTTTACAAGACCGACTCCTCCTCCAACGGAAAAAAATCAATTGACCTCAAATTTGTTTCAGGGAAACCTTAAGACATGTGTTTAGGTGCCTGATGACAAACATTGGGTTTTGTTGAAGCGGAGGGGTCCAAACAGGAAAGTGAAAATGACTGTAGCCATTTTGTTTCACCACAAGTTTTGAACAGTCAAAACTTGGCAGATATCCAACAAATCCGCGGCAAACTTCCCGTGCTTGTTGAGAGTCATATCCTGTAGGGGTCATTTACATCAACCCTTGAGCGCCAACCAGTGGCAACAGAAAGTCACTCAGTTTACTTATACATGTCCAGTTCTTTTCAGGTTGGTCATCGTAGCTTCAAGACCTTTTGTAATACTACATTTGAAGGCCCATGCCCACATGTCTCAGGCAGCTTACAGAGCCATGGAAGTTGGCACACTTGGTCGAATTGGCCCAATTAGAAGATTTATTTTGGTCTTGAGTAGAGCGTGGCTGCACAGCTCAGTGGCGCCTCCTTTTTGAAGTACCCTACGATAGGGTTTTTTTCTCCTCGGTGTGTGCATTTATTTCTCATCGCAAAAAGAGTTTTGAGCATGTTACGTTCTCATGAGATGATTAGAGGGCGACGATCTGCCACCACCCTGACCTGCGCACCGTCCGAGTTGCATGATGTCCGAGTAGCACCAAATTGCGAGGGCCCGTTTAGTCCTGCTTGCAGGCCTAATTTATAAATTAAAATGTATTTTAAAAAATAATAATTAAATGAATTAAATTAAAATAATAATAATTTCAGTTTTCAACAGTTCAACACACACAAAAAGACTTTCAGGGAATAAATAGTGCTCATAAAAATAAAGTTGTTTTTATTAAAAAGAAGAGAAAGTTACGAGATAGAAATTGGATCAAACTTGATTAAAATGTACATTTTTAAAAGTCATTTAAAATATTGTTGAGAACTGAATTGATTTTTCACAGGAAAAAAATGCATTAGAAAAACAATTGTAAAAAGAATATTCATGATAAAAGTAAGCGATTGGTTCATCTTGCCAAGAAAAATGCACAATGTTTCTTTTAGGGGTTGCGTGAATGATTGACACATAGATTGGCATATAAACTGCGACTGAAAATTTAGCCAATGGCAGTCAAGTTACATCTATAGGAAGGCGGGACCTATGTAGAATTTTTTTGTCTCTTGAACATAAAGCCTTTTCCATGCAAAACATTGTATTTGCAAATTGCTTTCTATTTTTCCCAAAAAGTTGATCTTCCTAGAAGCCAAGCTAATCTTATCCCTTTGCATGATGTACCTCAGAAATTGAAAATAGCCTTTGGAGAAAGTCACTGGAGTCTTAGATATTTTTACCTGGGCACGCGCCAGAGAGGGTCTGCTGCTGGCGAAAGAGCATCTGAGGGCGCAGACCTCCACCAATTACAAAATTACTGAAAATAAAAACAAAAATATCTTGTGTAACAGTTAGTTGTGGGCAAGTGGGAAAAAAGAGCTATCAGACACTGTTTAGCCAATTTGGAGCCCAGAAACCTCTGACAAGATTTGAAAAAAACTTTTTAAAAAAAGGCGTGTTAGGCAGCAGTACAATTGACAAAAAATAGTAAAAAGTGTGTTTTATGAGTGTATTTTTCTGTTCTACTGGGTATTCTATATGCTGTTTAATGTGACATTTTTCATCATATTACTTTGAAATTCTTGCTTTTATTTTGGAAAGTGGGCTTTGACAATTTCTCTTTGACATTCTCCGTTCCATCCTAGCTGTTTAGAAGCCAAGTAAGTATTGTACACTGCACTTGAGCTTATTAAAGAGTCAAACTAAAGACTTGTGTGCTGCCTGAGGACTGAATTGTTCCCAGATAACATGACGTCACAAGGTACCGAGTAATGATAGCATTCCAATTATCAACAGTGTTCGGTAGCTAGCCAAAATGCATCTGCGGCAATTCACTAAGGAAGAATGTTCTTGTTCTCGAATACGCTTAGAAGCATTTTAAAAAAAACTCTCATTTAGAGTACTTCAATTTGCCATAATGCTTAAGAATATAAACAGCAGAAGCCACAGGAGAAGTGAACAGTTTACGTCGGGTTCGGTCTCAAGCAAAAATAGAAGGTGGCGGTGCAGTCCAATAAACACATGCGGTGGGAGCGCCGTATGTTTCCAAAGGCCTGAAACCCAAGCGGAACTATTTCCAGCGAAGGGGCCGCACCCTAAGCCGGCGTGAAAAATTAAGACAAATGTCGAACCCGTCTTGCGAGCTGCGAAACTCGAGCCCCGTCTTCGTCATTAGCTGCTTTCTTTCCCGCCGTTTACTTTTCCTTTCTCGCGCTCGTTTTGGTCGCAGCGCTCGTTTGGCCGTCATGGCGGATTTGTCCGCTTTAGCGCCTTTTCTTCCAGCCGCAAAGGCAATTACAAGTTTGTGTGAACAGATGTGGATTTCAGATTTTTGCTTCTTTTACTCACCGTGACGATAAATGTGGGCACAGTACACATTCTGTGTTTTCGATTTATTATTATTATTTTTTTTTTACCGTTTCAATGTGCAATGATCCATGTTTTTGTGCTTTAACGACCCTGTGAGACTACAATGAGGGGAAATATACAGTATATAATTTTTTAAAGTGCATCTTAAAGTGCGTACGACAGGAGAAAAAAAAGTCTTAAATAGGATTATTATGTGAATTCGAATCATATTTTGAGACAATTCGACTATGTTCAACAATTTAGCAAAGCGCAGATGACGAGAAATTAGTCTTTTAATCTGCCGGTTAGCCACGCCTACTATTATAGGGCTCTAGCGTCCCCAGTGGATGACGTCAGCGGAGTCACGATTTCATCTGATTTAGTATGCAGCCCATTGAGGGGGAATTATTCACAACAAGGAAAACGCGACGAAGAGAGCCGCAAAATGTCATTGTTTCAGTCGCTCTACTCCAATATCTTTACAGGATATTCTTTTTATCCAAGTATTTTTCCCCAATAGCTAAATAAATGGCATGGTCACGACAAATAACAGTCTTTTGCTAAATGGAATATAAAATAATAAAAATGCATTTATTCAAGACGACATGGCAAAATTACTCCATAATGGTCAAAACTGTCGACTTCACCTTTACTGTCGCACCTCCCGAACGATATTTTATGCCACCTAAGTCGGGCTTATGTCATTTCCCTTCCCTGGCTTCGGAGAATGTAAACAAACCAAGAGGCGTGACAGCTAGCCAACATGCTAACCCGAACCGAGTGATGTTTCAAAGTCTTCGAAGTGGAAAATCACACATAACTAGCCCGGATCATTTCACATGATGAGTGGGTTGTCGATTGTGTTTGCTGATCGGCAAACCGCCCGGCGGGGAGCAATTTACAGCTCGTTCCCATCCTACTACGGACAGGAGAACTCGCCGGGGAAGCAGCTGGACAATGATCGCTGAACAAACCGGCCGACGTCGTAGGAGCATGTAACTAGTCCTTTATTTAAAGAAAGTTTGTAGTGTTTACTGGGTAATCGCTGTATTCGCGGCTTATTTTTAACTCAAAGTTGGTTTGGTCGGAAAATTTGACAAAACACCGGGCACATGAAGAGGGGAAGAAGCCGAGGATAGTGCTCTCCCAGCGGGGGGATGTGCGACATGCCTCCGGTTGTCGGCTGAGTCGACAAGGAGCATGTCAGCCACAAAATGCAAGCCACCTACATATTTAAGTGATCCCAGTATTTGACATAATACAAAAAAAACGATGTTTACTCACGTCCTCGTAAGTCCCATGGTCCCACAGTAGTAGGGCTTGCTTTGGCCAATATCCACCGGTGAATGGGAATCTTTTGAAACCCCAAAAAGGCGCATACGCCTCTCCCTCGTACAGCAAGATTTTTCTGCAGCCGTTTGGCTGGTGTGATGTGAAAAATAAACGTATTAATCCGCAAAATCAGCTGAATCCTTAGTCCTTCTCATACAACAGTACGGCTGTATAGTGAAGAGGACTCCTTTCTCCGTACACGTCACAGTGCCCTCTTTCTCAACTCGAGACTGTTGCCGGAAGTCACTTATTTTCATGGCGCGGGATTAAAAAAACTAAATAAATATAGCGATCGCTTCCACACACATCCAAGCGGTCCATCTTATTCAAGAGCATAAAATACTGCGTGTATTATGAAATAAACATGCTTTTTCGTGTCACGGGCACTTTAATGTAGCCAATAAGTTAACTGTGACTTTTTGAGTAAACAGCATTCATGTAGAAGTGCAAGTCACCACAAAGTGAAAGAATCCAAATCAACTGATTGGTTCATTCCAGAATCGTAGTTTTCCTCGTTTTTCGCGGTTAATGGGGACCAGAACCCGCCGTGATAAAAAAAATTTCAAAAACGTGACATAGTGGCCACTCAAGCCCACCCCGAATTTCTTTTTTTGTGTGTGTGTGTGTGTATGTGTTTAATGTTTCTATTCAGATTTAGCATTGGAAAGAGATGCAGTGAGGAACAGTAAGAGTATTTGCAAGTTCTCCCACTTAGAAATGATGAGCGGGGTTGAAATCTTCATGGTAGGTGTTTGTTCACTATGAGAGACAATCTAAAGAAATAAAATCCAGAAATCACTGTATGATTTTTTAAACAATTTATTTGTGTTAGACTGCTGCAAATAAGTATTTGAACACCTGTCTATTAGCTAGAATTGTGAACCTCAAAGACCCGTTAGTCACCTTTAAGAAGTCAAATGAATAAGTGTAATGGAGGCTGACTTTTTAAATCTGGGTTTTTGATCTGTTAGAGGCAGTTAGCTGCATATAAACACCTGTCCACCCCATACAATCAGGAAGACTCCAATTCCTAACATGGTAAAGACCAAAGACAGGAGAGACAGAATTGTAGACCTCTACAAGGCTGGACATGGTTATGGGGCAGTTGCCAAGCAGTTTGCTTGTATAAGATCCACCGTTGGAGAAATTATTAGAAAATGGAAGAAGCTAAATATGACTGTCAGTCTCCCTCAGAAAGGAAAAAAAACTCGTAGGGTCCCAATGATCCTAAGAATGATGAGGAATCAGCCAAGAACTACACAGGAAGGAGCTGTTCAATGACCTGAAAGGAGATGGGCCCCCCATTTCAAAGGTTACTGTTGGTAATACACTGAGATGTTTAAAATCATGCATGGCACGGAAGGTTCCCCTGCTCAAACAAGCACATGTCCAGGCCCGTTTTAAGTTTGCCAGTGACCATTTGGATGATCTAGAGGACTCATGGGAAAAAGTCATGTGGTCATATCAGATATTTTTGGTCTTAATTCCACTCATCGAGTTTGGAGAAGGAAGAATGATAAGTACCATGCCAAGAACACCATCCCTCCTGTGTTGCAAGGGGGTGGTAGCATCATTCTGTGGGGGTGTTTTTCTGCATATGGTACTAGACGACTGCACTGTATGAAAGAGAAGATGACCAGGGCCATGTATTGTGAGTTTTTGGGGAACAACCTCCACCCCTCGGTTAAAGCATTGAGATAGGGTCGTACCTGGGTCTTCCAACATGACAGTGGCCCGAAGCAGACAGCCAAAATAACCAAGGAGTGGCTTCGTAAAAAGCATACCAAGGTTCTGGAGGGGCCTCGCCAGTCTTCAGACCTAAACCCAATAGAGCTCAAACTCGGTGTTTCTCAGTGACAGCCCAGAAACCTGATTGAGCTTAAGATCTGTGAGGAGCAGTGGTGCAAAATCCCTGCTGTGGTCTGTGCAAACCTCGTGAAATGGTACAGAAAACATTTGACCTCTGTGATTGTAGTAAAAGGGTACTGTACAAAATATTAATGTTGATTTTCTAAGGTGTTCAAATACTTATTTGCAGTAGTATAATACAAATACATTGTTTAAAAAAATCATACATTTAGATTTCTGGATGGTTTTTTTTTTTTTAGATTGTCTCTCACAGTCAAGAGGCATCTACTGTGAAAATTTCAAACCCGCACATCATTTCTAAGTGGGAGAACTTCAAAATCGCAGGGTATTCAAATACTTATTTTCCTCGTTGTACATATAAGACATGTTTTTTCACTTTTTTCCCAAAGTATAATAATAAAAAAATAATAATAATAAAATAAAATGATATATATATATATAATATGTATGTGTATGTATATATATGTATATATATATATATATATATACTGTATATATATATACTGTATATATAATTTAATGGTTTTTAAGTCCTTTAAATGTTTGTACAGTAATTATGATTTGAGCTGATTTAAACATGTTACTATCCCACCGAATTATTTTTAAACAAGAATAAAGTAGAAAAATGCTTGTCTCTCTTAAATGCTTCATTGAGTCCACTCAAATCCGCTCAAGCTGCTCCCTTACACACACTGAGTTGCCACAGCTACTGTTTAACAAAAACGATGATTGACGCATGTGGCACTTTGAAGTTTTGGCTTCCCTGTGTCTCTGGCAAGATCAAACCTTAACGTCTGTAAGTCATCGTTAACATAAATAGGCAACTCCAGTGCACTGCCTGACCAAGAAAAGC
The DNA here is from genome assembly GCF_030265065.1 of Corythoichthys intestinalis. Classification (NCBI taxonomy): domain Eukaryota; kingdom Metazoa; phylum Chordata; class Actinopteri; order Syngnathiformes; family Syngnathidae; genus Corythoichthys; species Corythoichthys intestinalis. Next base: position 19,149,440 of record NC_080406.1, read on the forward strand.
GGCAGGAGGGAGAGTGAGAGACTACGTGATTGGATCGGGACAGCTCCACAAATTACTGTATTTATTTATTTATTTTTTTTCATTGAAAGAAATATCTGCGATGTACTGAAGGCGCGAAGTTTGAAGCGTGTAGTAACGAGGGATCACTTTTCCCGCCATCAAATTTTAAATAGTCCTCAAAATATTAAAACATGCGTTTTATAAGTATAATTTACTTGTCCTGAGACAAAAACGTACATAAGCAAGTTAGTCCTCCTGATCGGCATTAATAGTTAGGTAAACAGCTAGCTTCTACTCCTGAGAGAAATCCAACATCCGCAAAGATTAGCAACCCTTCTACCTGCCATTATGTTAAGTGATTACGTAGTATTGTAAAGACCAAACAATAATGTAATACAATTTGTAACATTGATCTGTAAGATATGCCAATTAAACCTTTATTTGATGCATATGTACAGTAGCAAAAGATCATAAAAGCGAAGGCTTATTTTTCCAAGAATTTTGAAGCCTAAATGTCTTCCAATTCTGGAACCATCTAGATAATACATTGAAAACTTTTGAATATATTAGATGCTGTCAGTGAGCATGTTACACCAAAAACACTTTGCGTCTCGTCATTTCAAAGTGTCAAATTAGCAACATTGCTAACGAGACGGGCGGGCCGACATGATCGCGGGCGTCCGCAGGGGTTTTCGGGGACATCGCGCAGCTGTCGCTTTTATTGACACCGTCACGTCTTATCCGTCGATGACAGAACGCTGACATAACGGGACATCAGGAAAATGCTTGTAAACTTATGAATGCGCTCTTATAAGTCAGGATAGCAATAAACGGACATGAATAGAACGGCGCATGGAAAAAAGAATCAAGCCGTCAGCAGCTTTTCAGTCAGACTCATTTGTTTTTAAATGGAGGAAGCGAGCACACTTAGCTATAAAAAGTTTGAATATTAGGAGAATGGATTGCTATTGTTGTTTTTCAAGGAAAAAAGTCTATTGCATTATTAATTCCTATATCTTAAAGGAAAAGAGAAAAAAAAATACATTTTTAAATAAAAATTATTTTTTTGAGGAGCTTAATAAATAAACGCATTTAATATCAGGAAAAAGTATTTTTGAGAAAACTAAAACTGTAATTGTATATTACATTTATTTTTTTAAGGTTGCTTGACTGTGTTCGTCCACCAAAACCATTGTATTTCGTAAGATGTTTCTCGCCAGACAATTCCATAACCACCTCTGATCTGAGTCACAATCAAGTTTCAAGTCATATTAAGCAAGTCTTTCCCAGTGGCGCCTCCAGAAATTTTTCATAGGGGTGGCCAAATGGGGCCACTTAAAATCTTGGGGTGGCCAAAACTAAAAGCCATAATTTCAGGTTTTCATTATATTATTGCAGTAAAAAGGTCAGGGGAAAACTATCAGAAAGACTTAAGGACACGTCTACTGATATACTTTGGTGTATTGTCTAATATTTGATGTTCCTAATGATTTAATATGCATAGTCCATAACTGTCCAGTCAACATTTTGAGTTCCACAACAATTCTGTTTTTATTGCGTTGTGTTTATATTAGGCATAAGGTGTACATTTAACTAGGGCTGTCAAACGATTAAAAATTTTAATCGAGTTAATCACAGCTTAAAAATTATTTGTAATTAATCGCAATTCAAACCATTTTTAAAATATCCCATATTTTTCTGTAAATTATTGTTGGAATGGAAAGATAAGACATATATACATTCAACATACTGTACATAAGTACTGTATTTGTTTATTATAACAATAAATCCACAAGATGGCATTCACATTATTAACATTCTTTATGTGAAAGTGATCCACGGATAGAAAGACTTGTGATTCTTAAAGGATAAATGTGAGTTTGTATATTGTGACTAAATATAGCCATCTAGTCTATTTGTTGAGCTTTCAGTAAATGATACTGTAGCGACTTAACTGTTCTGCCCAAATGCATGATGGGAAGTGGTGCAACCATGACTGTGTGTGGTGGCTGCAAATGCTATATCTTCTCTGCGTTGGGTACACTACAGGGTGTTAAGAAAAAGATCAACTCCTGTCATTCATCCCCACGTCGCTTCCCACAACATTTATAGTTACTGTGGGAGAGATGACAAAGCTTTTGCCAATTAAAATCACGGCCCCAATGAATACTTGTATCTACTCCACTCACTTGACACTGCCTCTTATCTCTGTATATAAGTAAAACGGCGCCACTGTAGGCTGTTTGCGGCAATGCGTGAGTGAGTGGTACCGCAAATTCGTTAATTGCGATAAATATTTTCACGTGATTAAAAAAATGAATTACCACCCGTTAATGCGATAAATTTGACAGGCCAACATTTAACAAAAGAAAATAAATGCATTTATTTGGGATGAAATGCATAACTGATGCGACAAAAATCTAACGATATACTGGCAAGCGGGGTGGCCAGTGGGATGGCCAACCAATTTATAGGGTTAGGCCACCCCCTGGTGGCGCCACTGGTCTTTCCTGCTGAGGTAAAGTTGAGTCGAGTCACAAGGTTATGGAAAATCAAAAAGTTGCCGCGTCGTTTCAAGCTTAGATGCATCAAAGTCACAATTTCACTGTGCCGAATAGAGTGACAATAAAAAAAAATAATCTTTGGCTCCCTTGCACTTAAAATAAACTATTTAAGAAAATGTCCTTTTTAACAAGACACTCATACAATCTATAGAGTTGTGGTGTTTCACAGTATAAAGTGCCATTTATTGCATATCCAGCACCAGGGGTTAATTTGTGCCGAATCCTGCCGGAACAAGATCCAGCACCTCTTGATTTTGACCTCCCTGTGTTCCGGGACTTATTTGGGCAGATCTGGCACCTCTCGTGTATAGAAAATAATATAAAAGGGTTTTTAAAAAATGTGATGTAATAGTCCCGAATGGGGGGAAAGGAGAGGAGTCACTGATGGCTTTCTCCACTTTATCGTGGCAACAATAAGAAAACAAAAAACAAAACTAACTATTGTTTCTCGCCCATGTCCCCCTCGCTTCCTACTAACTCAGAGCTCTCCAGTCCCAGCGTCTCTTAAAGGGACCGTGCATCGTTACGGACATTACAGTATAAAATAAAATAATAATATGCAATACAGAACAAATCCCCAGAATTGCATGTTGGTTATAAAAAATTACATCATTTGAAAGAGTCGGAGATTTGTTGATGCACTGAAAAGCTGGACCAACAAATCACGCCCCTGACATTAAAAAAAAAAAAAAACTTTGCGGCATCTGGGGAGCAAGCAGCCAGGATCAAATGGTATTTCAACATGCCAAAAAGACAGTTGCATTTACTGTATTTTTTCAAAAAAGCAGGAAGATGGTTCAAAACGAGTGAGAAAAGCAACAACCGGCGATGAGGGCAGCGGTCATGCTAACGGGCAGAACCGGGTGCAGCAGGAGGCTAGCGCCGCAACAGCTAGCCAGGTTCACTGACAGCCAGCCAAGCCGGGGCAGGAGGCTGCTTTCATGACAGCAGGTGGTCAGGTTCAGCGCCACCCGGAGCGGGGGGCAGCAACAGCGCCAGCTGTCAGCCAGGTGGACCACCAACATCCGGAGCAACAGTCCAGTACCATTATGGGAAATTCGGGTTTGGGCTGCACAATTTGTAAGACGGTGTGAACTTTGGGTCCAGAGAAGACAGGGGGTTGAAACTCGCAAAAGAATAAGTTTGTGTTACTTATTGTAATCTGTTTTTTTTTTGCTTTTCTTTTTTTTTTTTTTAAATGTTTTACGAGTTAGACTGTACATTACTGTAAGTCCCATCTGTGGTTATGTATTGCCCGTGCTGTGCAGAGTATAACCTGAAAATTTTTAAAATTTATTTCATAACATTTATACCATGGATATTATCTGAAATTGAGGCTTGTAAGTCCCACAGCATGGCAAGTGGGCATTTGCGTGTTGTTTTAAGCACCATTTTCTGCGTATGTTCCTGGACCTGTGCCCGTCTCGTCATCCCTGTGCTGTCATATGTACTTTGCGTTCCAGCACCTAATGATTTACAAATTAATTACTGTCCAGCACACCTAAACATGTATACAGTATACTCAAAGAAGGATGGGTGGGGGATTTTGTCATCCTTGTGCCCAATGTAATTTTAGCTATTTGCTAATGTGTAGATATAACTTGATAACAACGCGTAATGTGGCGGAAAAAGTTCGACGTGGTGTCTTTTTGTTCGTTAATTGTGGTGTCACACATCTTGCATTTGGTATTTCCATTGTAATGGAAGTTTTTAAAGGCAAAATGGATTACTCTGTGAACTTCAGAATTTGCCATGGTTGTGATTGTGGTGGTTCTCAAGGAGCTTTGGCAGCAGGTGGAAACCGCCACATGACACAGTAAATTCTGCTTCAAGTCTTGTCCAGTCTTGAGTCTTTGGCCCCCAACTTGAGTCAATTCTGAGGTCATTGCCTCCTGAGTCAAGTTCAGTCTAGAGTGTCAGACCCTCCCAACCCAAGCAACTCAAGTCTGAGTTGAGTTGCAAGTCTTTAAACTTGTTAATCACGTTGACTGGAGTCCTATGGCCAGTTTCAACTGCCTGCTTGACACAACCGCTCCGATAAGCTTGTCGAAGTCCCAACACGGAGGAATCTCAGCCAACTTATCTGAACGGCCCGCTTTGACACGGAGCTATTTCCACGGAACATTCACGCCGCAGCATCGGAATGCTGAAGTCGCACATTGACAAATGGCTTTGTTGTGGCTTTGGGCCTGTGTCAAGGTGGGGCAGCAGGGCTACCGGACACTTGCTCCCATCATTGCCGCCTTTAGATGCTGTCACGAACGACTGCCTAAAGTTAGGAGGGGAAGTGGGCGACAATCTTTGAGTGGACGACATCAAAAGTATTCCACATAAAGACAACAATGACAAGATGAAAATACTTTCTCCAAGAACAAAACTGGGTGTTCTTTGAAGCTGTGATCAGTGTTGTTTTTGGCAGCCCTTTTAATTTTCGTCTTAGTCTTTTGGATGAAAATACTTGTGTTCGCCTTCGTGTAAATTTTGTTGACAAAAAGCTAATTTCATGTCGTCGATGTTTACTCAAAATGTTTTTGCCTGTAAAATTCAAAAGTTTTAGTCCAAAAATTAATAAATAATTAAATAAAGGTTTCAAACCATTTTGAATAAACGTTGACAGACGAGCACATACTGTAGCATCTACAAGGACAACGCCAACTTCCTGGTGAAAATACAGTGCAAACTCAGCAGCAAAACAGTACGATATTTCAAATTAATTATACCCACCTGGAAGCTAGGTACTGTGTGTAGAAAAAAAGTATTTTGAGAATTTAAGACGACACTCGCCGTTAGCACTAGCCCAATGCTAGCTGTTGGAGCAGTTTTTATGTTGAGTGACGTAATGTGGCAGCACTGCCAATATGGGCGACGATGTCACCACTATGCATGTATAAATCAATGACTTACTCAGCACAGGTGTGCAATGCTGGCGGATATAGTTTTCAACCGCATACGCAATGCAAATATCGCACGCGCGCAATCTCAAACGCACGTGTATGTCATAGATTACCGCAGAGTTGCACGTATATTGTTTTGTTTTGTTTGAAAGTTTGAAGACGCCAAGATTGCATTTTTGTTTCGTTATTTGACCACACGACTTAACTTTGGACTGAATGACCACGATTAGCTTGACCATACTCAATGACAATTTGACACCTTGGATTACCATCGGCCACGTCGTTTTGTCTGATCCTGCCGACTGACATCGACACATGGTGAGTGCGCGTTGAAACATTCCTAAACCAGCGTATTATTGAAAATTGTCAGAAAACTAGCGCAAATGCTATGCTAGTGCTACGAGTTACATTTAGTGTGTGATGGCAGCACAGACCTTTAGAAGGGCAGATGAAGAGTTCAATTCTTGAGGGTTTTACTCGGTTAAATTGTATTAATGCATCATTTGTCTTAAAACTCATATTACAAAAAGACATTTGAATTGACCTCATAGTTTTTAAGCCACAGCAACACCTTAGCAACGATGGACGCGACTCGCTGCCGGTTGCTACCCGATGACGTAATTTACAGAAGGCCTCGCCAGCACTCCAATACGGAAACATAGCACTACGCTATCCTCACCACATATTGCAAAGTTTTCTGGGTTTTACTTGCAAGCTTCTTCATGCCATCTCGATGTGTAGCAATGAATTGCTCACTTAAAGGCTCTCTCAGTGGCCCAAAAAACCTTTTTCTGCAAGGATTTGGACAATTTTTGTGACAGTCAAATGGAAGAACTTCTCCCTGGCACATCGATCGCTTCTTTGTTATCAACATTTAAGTCTAGGAGAATACAACCTTGGTCTTGCAAAGACCCTTACTGGCTTTTCTAATTCTAAAATTTGATGCATTTCTGTTGATATAGGAGGGCAAATCCTACTGCCTGTTTGTTGAAGTGCAACATGTTTTTTTGTTTTTGGCCTGTCATAAGTTGATAAGACAGAAGACATGTCGTCTATTCATGTGAATTTGATACATTGATTACTAAATCTATATAACTTCTCGTCTGTTTTGGCAATTACAGATAACTATGACTGGGGAAAGAAAGGTTCAGAGACAAATCACAGGCAAAGCCTTTCCACTCTTCCTTTCGTGAAGTGTCGAGCCACCAATCGCTACTGTCTGCTGTACCGAGTATATCATCGTCAACTGACACCTAAGATAATAAACATGTGGGATTTTCCTGGGAGCCCTTTTCATCGCTAATGTCTCGAAAAAGTGATCCTGAACGGCTACTTTCGCTGTAAATATCCCCATCGCTGGTGCTGCTATGGATAAAGTCCGCCATGTTTTCTGTGCCTTCGATAAAGAACATCACACTTCCTGGTTTGTGAAGGCAGTTTTAACGGACTGCTAAAAGAACTTAAAAAAATAAAAATAAATAAATAAACGCAACTTCTTCTGGCAGTTAGGCGTTAGAGATGACATAGTCGTTTCGACGAACTCGTCCAAATATTCGTCAAATTACACCGATATCCGAAAAACTCATTCATCTGCCCATTGAAGGCTAAAGCACATTGCATATACTCTCTTGCCAAGATAAGAAACCAAATCTTGCTTGTTTCAAAATGCACAAGCCAGGAGAGGACACCGGTGAGTTGGGAGGGGGCAGCACGTCAAATGAGTGACACAGTCAGACACTGCTAAGATGCAGGCTAACTACATGTAAAAATTTCGCGCATTGTGAAGATGTGACTGAAACTACGGCATATTTTGTCTCGTTCTTGTCTCATCAGACGAAAACTGGCAATAGCGTCGTTATGTATTTAGTAGAGATGTCCCGCTCAATCGGGATGTCACGTCATTTTCAAAGTATCGGAATCGGCAAAAAAATATGCCTTTTTTAAATATATATATTTTTAAATAAATCGTTTTCTAATTGTATTTAACGTTACAGACATAATATGTTACACTCATCCAGAGTCTTTAGTTTAGGCTTAAGGTAGGGTTATCAAATTTATCCCAATAACGGCGGTAATTTTTTTTTTTTTTAATGTATCACGTTATAATATTTAACACAATTAATGCATGCGCTGCACGACCCACTCACGCATTGTCGCGCTCAATCTGTAATGGCGCCGTTTTACCTATATAGAGAGATTAAAGGCAGCGTAAAATGAGTAGAGTAAATTTTGGCAGCCTTTGGAGCCGTTTTTAAATTGGCTAAAGCCTTATAATCGCTCTCCCTACGATTAGAATTATCATGGGGAGCAATGTGGGGAAGCAAGGTAGCACTTGATCTTTTTCTTAACCTTATGTTATTTCCCGACGCAGAGAAGATATATCAATTGGTAGCACTACGCACAGTTCCACTTCCCATCATGCATTTGGGCATGGCTGCAGTATCATTTACTGAAAGCTCAACAAATACACTATATCGCGATATTTAGTCACACTATACAAAGTCACAAGTCTTTCTATCCGTGGATCCCTCTCACAGAAAGAATGTTAATAATGTAAATGCCATCTTGAAGATTTATTGTCATAATAAACAAATACAGTACTTATGTACTGTATGCTGAATATATATATTCATCCGAGTTTTATTCATTTTTTTCTTAATGCATTGCCAAAATGTATATGATCGGGAAAAATTATCGGGAATGATTGGAATTGAATCGGGAGCAAAAAAAAGCAATCGGATCGGGAAATATCGGGATCGGCAGATACTCAAACTAAAACGATCGGAAGCAAAAAAACATGATTGGAACAACCCTAGTATTTAGTGTTTTTAGCTCGTTATAGTCTTGTCATAGACATGAAAAAATGCTTGAATAAATATTTTTGTTATAGTCATCGTTGACAAAAACAATAGTGAATCAGATCTTTCAGGAGAAATTTTGTCAAAACATTGTGTTGTGGCTTATGTAATGCATGTTGTCATTTACCTTTGAAAATTCCTCTAGAACTCAATGAGTTTACTGCATCTGAATATTATTAAAGTTAAATAGCAGCCTTTAATTTGATGATAGATATATAGCTAGATAGATAGACAGACAGATAGATACTTTTTTTATTAATAGAAGGATTTTGATTTACACCACTATTGCACCAAATGTTTGGTGGCAGCGATTGGCTGGCACCCATAACAGTCTTAACTCATTGGCTTCTACTGACTGTGATAGACATCCAATCCATTTTGACTGGGAGGGCTGACAACAATCGTGTGATCGCTGCCAGATTTTGTCATCAATGGCAAAATATGATAATTCCATGCCAGCAATCCCATTTTAAATTGATTTGATGTCTATCACTTGGCAGCGAATGACTTAATTACTTGCCTGCAAATTGACAAAATAGAGTTAGAACACGAAAAAATGAGTAAGGCCAAAAAAAACAGAATTTTCACATAAAAATGAGTGAGACTGATAAAAAGGAGTTTGCCTACAAAAAAATGAGATAGAGCAAAAAAATTGGCGTTGAAGGAAAAAAATGGAGTTAGGCCACAAAAACTGAGTTGGACCAAAAAAATGGGAGTTACCTCACTTTAGTTCTTCGTAGATCCATTTCTTTGAAGTCGTGCACACACACAACAATGTCCTGACCATGGAAAAGTCACCGGGTGTGTGTGTGTGTGGGGGTGTGTGTGTGTGTGTATATGTGCATGTGTAATGTTAGCTGTGCAACTCAGCCCAGGCCATTAAAGCAGATGTGAGCCAAGCGGGTGAAATGGGAGTCTGCTGGAATGTTCCACTTGACTATCCAGAGCAGCCCAAGTCAGAATGAAGGCGTGTGTGTGTGCGCGCGCGCGCGTGTGCATCATAGCGTTTCATTAGACCTTCTCATGTTGCAACAGTCAAGCAAACATTTGAGCTCATAAAAAAAAAAAAAAAAAAAAAAAGATGCGCTGACTGACTTTGTCCACTATGGCCTCTACGATGTGTTAAGTGTCGATGCAAGTCTAGCCCGCCGCCATTAAAGTGTAAACGCAGAATACATTGACATGTCTTCTCATGTCTGGTGTGTAAGTGCGACGTGTATTTCCTGTCATGTTTCATGATCATCATGCTTTTGCTTGTCTTCAAGGCAGTGTGGCATGATTTGTGACTTCATGTCTTGAACGCATAATACAAATGTTTTCAGTGTAGCACATTTGTGTGGGAAATGAGTTGGTTTAAACGGCATATGACACCAAAAAGTATGTTTATTTAATATTTCACTAGGTATTTTATGCTCTTGAATGAAATGGACTGCTTGGATATGTGTGTGGAAGCGATCGTTTTATTTCTTCAATTTTTCTAATCCTGTGCCATAAAAATGAATAACTTCGTGTTCTGAGGTGACGTCATCTGGGTCAGAATCTCACAATACAGCATTGCTTTATAGCATGCAGATGGACTGCGAATTCAGCTAATTTTGTGAATTGATTCGTTTATTTTTCGCATCACGCCAGCCAAATGTGCTGCAGAAAATTGTTGCTGCACCAGGGAGAGGCGTGTTAGCCTTTTTGGGTTTCAAAAGGTTCCCATTTACCGCGGATATTGGCCAAAACAAGCCCTACTACTGTGGAACCACTGGACTTACGAGGAAGTGAGTAAACATCGTATTTTGTATAATGTCAAATACTGAGATCATGGCACACTCTTTAATACAGAGGTGGCTTGCATTTTGTGGCTGATTGACCACCGAGAATGCCACTCGGCTGACGACCGGCGGCTTGTCGCAAACCCCCCTCGGTCCTTTGTGTGCCCGCCGGGAGTGCATTGTACTCTGCTTATTGCCCTCTTCGTGTGCCCGGTGTTCTGTCAAATTTTCAACCCCATCAGAAACGGCAACTTTGTGTTAAAAATGGGCGCGAATACAGCGATTACAAAGTAAACACTACAAACTTTCTATGATTAAAAGTCGATTTACTTACGTTTGATCATGGACGAGATGTAGAAAAGTTCTCCTTAGACCAGGGGTGGGCAAACCGGTCCTCGAGGGCCGCAGTGGGTCCTGGTCTTTGTTCCAACTGATTCAGCACACACAGTATAACCAATGAGGTTTCAGTGGAAACAAGGAGCACATGACTGCAATCAACTGATTGCACTTGTAAGAAACCAGTTTGGTGAAACGCTGTCCTCATGATGGGTATGAACAAAAACCCGCACCCACTGCGGCCCTTTGTGAAATTAATTGCCCACCCCTGCCTTAGACACATACTGCCATGTTAGCTCCACAACAACTGCACGGCACACTTTCACTGTTTACGTCTACATTTACGCCGTGTAGTAAAGCATTATTTTACGCCATATTCGTGTTGACCATGTGGCAGCTATGCGTTCCTCCGACGTCGGCCGGTTTGTCCAGCTGCTTCCCCGGCAAACAAAATCTCCTGCCCGCAGCAGGGGAACAAGTCCGATGAGCTGCAATTTACTCGTCGCCAAGCGGGTTGCCTATTGGCGAAGACAATCGACAACCCTGCCGCCGTGTGACGTGATCCGGATAGTTTTGTGTGATTTTTCGCTTCGAAAGCCGAGAATAAGACTTTGAAACATCACTCGGTTCGGGTTAGCATGTTGGCTAGCTGTCATGCCTCCTGCTTTGTTTATGCTCTCCGAAGCCGGGACAGGGAAATGACAAAAGGCGGACTAATGCTGGTGGCATAAAATATAGTTTGGGTGGTGCAAGAAGTGGACAGTTTTAACCATTATGGAGTAATTTTCCTATGTTGTACTGAATAAATGCATTTTCAATATTTCATATTCCATTTAGCACCGGACTGTTATTTGTCATGACCAGTGTTGGGAGTAACGCCGTTATAAATAACGTGGTTACGTAACGGCGTTATTTTTTCAGTGACGGGGTAATCTAACTAATTACTTTTTCCGCCGTTACAATGCCGTTACCGTTACTGACGGTCAAAAGCGGTGCGTTACTTACTCTGAATAAATTGAAGAAACTACCAGCCGTGTCGAGTCGACTCTCTGCTCTGTTGATTTGTCATCCAAGACTTGGGGTGCGTTCAGGTTCGAGAATAGCGCACGTACTTCTGACTCCAAGCTGTTTGTCCCTGCTCATTCAATTAGACAATGCTTTCCAAAGTTTGGTAACGTTTCTGTGTTTGCTACACCTGATGCTAGCCTCGTTCCCATCTCCCACTGTCAGCCAGCAATAATTCTGCTTCCATCTTGAGGATGGCAGACGCTTTCAAGGTGACGTGATTTGTCGGGAAACGAGCCTACCTGAATGCAGCCCCTCGAGAGATGCGATGGAAGTGATTGTGATTGGCTGAGGGTTAGAGTCATGTGTCGTGGCAAGCCAATCAGAGCCGGTGATTTCACAAGCAAACCGGATCAGCGTGTGTGGCAAACACACACACACACAAAACAGATGCACAGGGTCGGGATGGCAGAGCATTCAGAAGAAAAATTGTCCTTTAAGAGGTGGAGATATAGACACTATTTCAAGTTTGTCGAAACTAAAGGAAAGAACCTGCATGTAATTTGTAATTTATGTCCCGGGGCAAAGCTTTTGCCTCTGAGCATCTGTGGTAAGCAATTCAAATCTGCTGAAGCACTTAACAAGTTAACTACCTATCTGTTCTTCTCTATTCCACTGACTCGAATACTGCTCAGAAAATTTCAAATTCTTTGACATACAACACGTTCTTTTTAAAGTAACGGAAATAGTTACTTTCCCTGGTAACTAGTTACTTTTACTGTAGAGTAATTCAGTTACTAACTCCGTTACTTTCTGGAAGAAGTAGTGAGTAATGTAACTCATTACTTTTTTAAAGTAACGTGCCCAACACTGGTCATGACCATACCATTTATTTAGCAATTGACACCTACACAGTAACCCGAAGTTCAGAATTTTTTATCTAATCTAATTCTAATCTAATATTCGAATTAGCAAGGGTTTAATTAGCCGGTTGAGTTGATTTCTGTCAAGTACAGGACGGAGGAACCAGTTGCGTATCGCATTGATTTTGACAGGCAAAGAAAACAATCAGGTCAAGCGGTAATGGACAGTTGACATGCAAGAGTATGCTGAATCGCTGACGATCTGACATTGAATGCTATGTGTTCGTTTCTTATAGTCTCAGTTGTTCTTTGTGACACATTAAGGAGCACACAGTCTTTGCGATGGAAGCTTTGTGATGCATGAGTGTGACGGAATATGCTGGCACACTGTCTTTGTGATGCGTGCTTTGTGATGCATGAGTGAGATGCAATATGCTGGCACATGTGATGGAATATGCAATATGCTGGCACTATGCTGGCACATGACAGATTTCAACAAATTCCATGCAGTTTGTCAGTTATTTGTTAGTTTCATGGAGTGGCTAAGATCTATGGTGGTTGAAATCAACTCCATCGACTAATTAAAGAGAAGATTAAGCCTTATGTGAAAAATTCTGATCTTCCCCTTGAAATTCAATTATCCGAAAGTCAATGACATGCGATGACATTTTTCTGTTGTCGTTCTCATGTTGAGGCAGCAAAAAATTGGTAAAAAGTAACTGATAAATTACTTGAGCCTGAAAGGGGATGAACCCGGAAGTGATACGTCACACCGAGAACAGCGATGGCAGTGCTCCATACATACGGCCGCCATACAAAGCCCTTCAAACAATGATTCAAACAGCGATATAAGCGATAGATCGAGCGCAAGGTAGGAGATCCAAGTTTTTGAAGAGTTGGAGGAAGAAGAGGAGGATGGAATTTTATGTTGGACCTAACATGTATTAGCCAGACGCTAATCAGGATGCAAACAATGTGCCTAGACTACCTGACATGGAATGGAGACAAGACCCATCGAGATTACAAGATTGGTAAAATATAGGCTGTTATTATTTTCATGATTTGAAGATGCAGGCATTTGCACATAATTTTATGTTTTTGTCTATCTGATGACATTGTTTAAAAAAATAATAATCAGACTGCATGTTCATTTTGGCAGATCCGGTAGCTCTCGTGCATATAAAATAATAATATAAAAACGTTGGGGGGAACGAAGGAGATGAGTCGTTGATGGCTTTCTCCACTTTATTGTGGCAACAATAAGAAAACACAATAATAGCGGATTGCCTTCACATTCGACCGAGAAGTTTTGCTTCTCGCTCATCTCCGCCTCGTACTACCAGCTACTACTACTTCCAGTCCCAGCGTCTCTTAAACGGATCGTGCATAGTGTCTTGTTATGAGCTTTTTGTTGACAAAGGTATCGAACACACGACGTGCTGACAACTTTTGTTTCTTTATTAACACATGGAGCTAACATTACAAACACAGCTTGGGGCTCCCGGCAGGAAGTGGCGTCTAATGGCGTGAGGAAATGTAGTTTTTTTCACACAAGTGAACAGATTACAAAGCACCACTTCAGTGTTGTCCCGAGACTACATTTCCCATGATTCACTGCGTGACTTGAGCCGCTCGCTGATTCGCTGCGAGATTGACTCAATGCCAACACGCTAGTTGTCACCTGTCAGCGGCTCTAAAACACAAACTAGAAGGCTATCAAGCGATCACCATGAAAGGAACGCCGGACCGTACAAATGCAATGCTTGAAGCATGAAGGTGGAAATACATAATACAAATACAAATAAATGTGCACAAACTCACCGGCGGTGTGTGTCTCTTACGGCAACGTGACCGTGAATTACCGCGACGCCGACCCGCTTATGTGCACATCCACACCCCTTTCAAGATTAACAGTGGATTAACCCTTTCGGACAAGATCGTAGATGACGTACAATTCAAACACGCTTAACCTAGTGAACACAACAACAACTATGCCACGACTATTGCCACGAGTTGGCTTTCGGCTAACGTCGCTAGCTTCTACTGTACATTCCACAACAGTTGGCATCTCTGCTTTGACAAAGTCATCAGTCATCTATCCAAAAATCACACGTACTTTTTGGCAAATCCTTGATCATATGCAGACCGGTTAAGGAAGCAGGCATCTTCAAAGTGTTTGTAGCAGAGAACACTACTCGATGATGGCGTGAAATTCAATTGCTTTGTGAGAACGAAAGATGTCCATTTACGTGCCCTGCTATCCTTTGGCCACTCAAACAACTTTTCGTTAGAGTGAGAACAAAACATCCGCCGTGGCATTTTACCGAGAAACAATGCAACAAACAATACTGTTCTATGGCGGACTTCCCTCGCACTTCTAGGTGTGAAGTCATTTCCGAAGATTGCCGAAGAAAAGCATTTTCGTTGTCAAGGGCGTTGCTAGGGGTTAAACAAAGAATCTGGAAGGGTTGTGTTTAAAAAAAAAAATAACGAAAATATGCTTATAATTGTTTAGCCATTGATATTATTCAAAAACATGGTTGGCCAACCTTACTTCACATTTCCGCTTTAAAGTACTATAACAAACCAATGGACAAATGAGCCAGAGTACGATACTAATCATTGAAAGTGACAATCTAACAGAATCAATTAACCAATGATCCAGAGTAACAGTGATGTTAACATTTGCGTGTGTGCATTGCTGAAGTTTTGCTCCCCAAGTAGTCGGCCAGACAGACCTCACTGGTCCTCAAGCCCCCCTTCCCAATGGTGAAAATATTTCCTTGAGTGTTTGTGCCTCCTTCCAAACAAATCCTTGGCGGTCCGCGCAAGGTGATGTTTTTCAAGTGGTGGCAACAGGTTTGCGACTTTTTGACAGAAAAAAATGGTCGCAGCAGAAGGTTTCGTGTTGCTGCCAACTGACAAACATTTAGCACTCAGTGGCCGTCTGTCAGTGACCAGTCGATATTTAGGACTTCATAAATCATCATTGTAGGGCACAATCAATGATTTTATCAGTTTAAAAATAATACGTTTGGTCAAGAAAGTGTTTGTTGTGTTTGTTTGCTACTTTAGTTAGTTGGTTGGTGTCTTCTACTTTGGCCTGTCCCGGCAACCACTGCCAGGGAAGCAAGACCTGCCAGCTGGCTCTTGGACGCTTTGTGGTGAAAGTCCAGAAAATAAACAAACAAACAATTTGTCCAAATGTCTCGCTTTCCCCCGCTGGGCGTTTGCCGCCTCAGGTCAAACGGAAGAGACGAGTGGAAACGTCATAAATCAGAGGGATTTTAGAATCTGATGACAAACCTAATTCCTATCTGAAAACAGCCGAGACCCCCGAGACGCCCCCTCCCCGTGTGCCCCCCCTACCAAGCGGGACTGTCATCGAAGCCGGCCTATAAACATCACAGCTGTCAGCCAAGCTCGCCCGAACCGCCATTCGAGCGCTCACATGCTCCTTCTGAGGGACAATTCTGGCTCGGCGAATTCCACTTTGCATTTTGTCACATTGGACTGCCGTGGAGCTTGTACCGGGGGGGCCGCTAGCAAGGGTCTCTCTGTGTATAAAAAACAAAAAAAAAAAATACCCACAGTCCGCTTTGACCATCTGTTGAAGGGCGTTCGGCGGTGCACAATGGCTTCATCCAAAAACAGGCGGCCGAGTTGGGGAATGGGCAAGCGAGGGGCCGGGGTTTGCGGGGGGTCATCACATCGTGCTAAATGTTGTCACGGCGAAAGGAGAGTCGAGGAGCTTTGGAGACCATTTTCCACTCAACAAATGTTCACACACACACCCGAGTGGTGACAAGATAGCGCACAGCACGTCTGCTTGGCAGATTACGAAACTCGAGTTAGTGTTAGATTAATATTAGATACTAGGGGTGTAAATCACCAATGTCCTGAATAGGGATGGGAATTGATACGATTTTTACGATTCCGATTCCATTATCGATATTGCTTAACGATTCGATTCTTTATCGATTCTCTTATCGGTTCTAATTTGGGGGAAAAGAAGAACAAACGTTTTGATTGGCATTGAGTTTAATCAGAAGTCACAACCTTACAAACTCACAACGAGATCAAAAGAGGCCCAAAGACTCAATGTTAACTGTGGAATAAGTGGCAAATACACAGGAATGTGTAACATTTTACTGAAACATTTATCTAATAGAAATAAAAAATATTGGTATATATTGGCAGATAGGTTGTTGTTCTGCCTTTGGCAATATGTGTTAAAGCAGGGGTCCCCAAACTTTTTCCTGTGAGGGCCACATAACTTTTCCCTTCTCTGATGCGGGGCTGGGGTCAGTTTGTAACAGAAAAAGTGTGACGATTGCAGAAGTGCATAAATGTAAAACATTATTGTTTTTCAGAAAGCCACAATCAAATAACCCTTTCTGGATTCTTTATAATAATAATAATAATTAATAATAAAAACACTATTAATTAAATAGATAATGACCAAATAACCCTCTCTGAACTCTTCAAGGAAAAGGCCAGGAAATAAATAACACGATTGAGGAAAAAAAAAAAAAAATTCAAAATGGCCGGACCAAATGTGGAGGCGGGCCGTATTTGGGCCGTGGGCCGCAGTTTGGGGACTGCTGGGTTAACATGTATTATTTACCATTACATTGAAATGCATGCCTTTTAGTTTTTGTGGCGCTTACACGCTCAAGTGGGGGCGCCCTTGCGCTTCCTCACGCGAAGAAGAACGCGCTCACGTGAAGAAGAGCGCGCTTACACCCGAAGAAGAAATGCCGCATCCAAGCGAGTGAGTGAGTTAGTGAGAGAGGGAAACACTTCTACGAGCCTACGTTCTTTGTTAATGTTAATATGTACAGAGGCAACGCCTGTATGTATCATCTTTTGTGTTGTTGTTGTTGTTGTTGTGTTTCCACTCGCAATCGGACACTTAAATCCAGTTGTGTAGTGGTTTGAACGATGTGCTAATGCTAGCGAATGAATGCTAACCATTTGTTATTACTGTTATTAGCAGCTAATCATCGCTGATCTACGTTGATGCAAACCTGTTTGTTATTGGGGACGAAATTGATTTGTTTCATTTCTATTCTTAGTTTCACTCTTCAAGTGATGGATGAATAAAGTCAGCAAATTATACCAACGTCTTCTGCATTGTCATTTGGGAGTTTAGCTAGCTGTATAGCCAGGACTGAGCCTTAGCCTCTCTGTGAGGACAGCGCAGTCGTATTCCCTCCCGATGCAGTTATCTCCACCTTGCAATGACTGCAAGGCGCTTTGTTGTAATTTTTCCGCGTGAAGTGAAGACACGCTTTCGAGCGTTTGAACCTACGTGCTGTCATTGTTATGTTTATGGCTGCAATGCTCGTGCTTACCCGTCGTAACTTTTCATTTTCACACTCTTTCCTGGTGAAGTGTAGTCAAACTTTGGAGCGAGTGGTTCTTGGCGCCATGCTAGTTTGATGCGTCTGGACAACAAGACACATCACAACGCAATACGTGTCTATAGGAATCGTTAAAGGGATCGTTAAGGCTTTTTCATTGTGATGTCGAGGCCTCGAAACACTTGGAACGGGTTCCGAATTGGAATCGGATTTCGATTCCAATCCCTAGGTAAGATAGAGTGAACAGGTGTGTTTTCTGTCTGGATTTGAAAAGTGATAGGGTAGAAATGCTGCGAAAATCTGGGGGCAGGTAGTTCCAGAGCTGGGGGGCACAGTGACTAAAAGCTCTGGAACCAAAGGTGGAGAGGCGAACACGGGGGACGGAGAGGGGGAGAATAGTGATAGGGCGAAGTGGACGGGTTGGAGTGTTTAAACGGAGTAGATTGCAAAGGTAGGGAGGGTCCAGGCCATGGAGTGTTTTGAAAGTGATGATGAGGATTATGTAATTGATTTTTTGTTTGATGGGAAGCCAGTGAATTTGACGGAGGATGATGGTGATGTGGTGTGTTGCGGGGGTTCCAGTGATGAGGCGTGCTGCTGAGTTCTGGAGGAGCTGCAGTTTCTGGAGGGACTTGTTAGGGAGACAAAAGAGCAGTGAGTTGCAATAATCGAGCCGGGAGGTTATTAGATTACAGACCAGGGTGGAAGTGGTGTGGCGGGTGAGAGAAGTGATAGAAGGGTATAGCCAGGACTGAGCCTTAGCGTCTCGATGAGGACAGTACATTTGTATTCCCACCCGATGCAGTTATCTCCACCTTGCAATGACTGCAAGTCGCTTTGTTGTCATTTTTCCTCGTGAAGTGAAGACACACTTTCGAGCATTTGAACCTACGTGCTGTCATTATGTTTATGGCTGTAATGCTCGTGCTTACCCGTCGTAACCTTTCCTTTTCACACTCTTTCCTGGTGAAGTGTAGCCAAACTTTGGCGCGAGTGGTTCTTTGCGCTATGCTAGTTTAATACGTCTGGACAACAAGACACGTCTCGTCACGTGATGACGCAATACGCGTCTTTAGGAATCGCTAAGGGATCGTTAAGGCTTTTTCATTGTGATGTCGAGGCGTCGAAACACTAGGAACCGGTTCGGAATTGGAATCGGATTTTGATTCCCGTCTCTAACTACGAGAATAGTCAAAATATTAGGAAATAAAAGATACCATACTACAATTAAAATGAACAATTTTACAACTAAAATAAAGTATTAAACTCGTAATTTATGAGATTAAAGTAGATTTCTTGTTTATTTTAACGTTACGTGAACAGGAAGTTGTTTGGTTTCACCAGCTAAGATTTTTATCCACACAAAAGTGATTTTGGTGTAAGGAGATTGAAGTAATATTCAGGGGAAAACATGTCAAATTATGAGATTAAAGTCATATTGCTCATATTTACGCTACGTGAACCAGAAGTTGTTTGACGTATGCGGACGTCATCTTTTGGCAACGTGGAGGTCGGTGTGAACACAACCCAGCATTCTGTGACGAATGTAGGCCAAGTGACGCGATGTCGGGTGATAAAACGCTTCCGATCTGAGTGCAACTTAACAAAATCACTGATAATATTCCGACATTCATCAATGCTTTGCATTTCAATCAATTTCGATTCAATTGTGCTTAACCAGTTAATGTATCGATCAGATCAATGAATTATTACAACTCTATTACGTACAATAAAGTTACTACAGATATTCGAAATAATGCATTTAGATGTTTGGCAAGTACAGGGGTACCTCGACATACGATCGGGTCGACACACGATCTTTTCGACACCCCACGTAAAATTTGACTGGCCATTTGTTTCTACATCCGACAACACGCTCGAAATACAACGATTTATGACAGCACCAGAGTTTCTTTGTTTTCCTGCAAGACGGACGCACTGCGAATTTTTTTGTGAGAGAAATCAATATGGGTTCCAAGAAGGTTAGTGCAGGTGGTGAAAAAAGGAAAAAGGTGACGTTTAACATTGAAATGAAGAGGGAGATGATAAAAAAATATGAGCGCGCTGTGCTCATCCGTGAACTGGCTCGACAATACGGTTGTAGAATGTCCATGATCTCGACGTCCTCCTCCGACCTCAGTTCGCCAGTCTTTATAAGTTGACAAATTATTGTGGTAACATCGCCAAAGAAATCGCCAGCTTTGTCAGGTTTTTCATCATTTTAGAACTTGTGCAACACAACACGCCCACTGTTCGCCGCAGTAGACGCCAACAACAACAATAAAAGAGAAAGTAAAATCTGTACCGCACCTATCTTAATATTATTATTATTAGGGTTGTTCCGATCATGTTTTTTTTTGCTCCCGATCCGATCCCGATCGTTTTAGTTTGAGTATCTGCAGGTCCCGATATTTCCCGATCCGATTGCTTTTTTTTGCTCCCGATTCAATTCCAATCATTCCTGATAATTTTTTCCTGATCATTTACATTTTGGCAATGCATTAAGAAAAAAATGAATAAAACTCGGACGAATATATACATTCAATATACAGTACAGAAGTACTGTATTTGTTTATTATGACAATAAATCCTCAAGATGGCATTTACATTATTAACATTCTTTCTGTGAGAGGGATCCACGGATAGAAATACTTGTGACTTTGTATATTGTGACTAAATATTGCCATCTAGTGTATTTGTTGAGCTTTCAGTAAATGATACTGTAGCCATGCCCAAATGCATGATGGGAAGTGGAACCATGACTGTGCGTAGTGCTACCAATTGATATATCCTCTCTGCGTTGGGAAATAACATAAGGTGTTAAGAAAAAGATCAATTGCTACCTTGCTTCCCCGCATTTCTTCCCATGATATTTCTAATCATAGGGAGAGAGATTGTAAGGCTTTAGCCACTTAAAAAAGGCTCCAAAGGCTGCCAAAATTCACTCTACTCATTTTACGCTGCCTTTTATCTCTTTATATAGGTAAGACGGCGCCATTACAGATTGAGCGTGAAAATGTGTGGGTGGGTCGCGCAGCGCATGCATTAATTGCGTTAAATATTTTAACGTGATACATTTTTTAAAAAATTAATTACCGCCGTTATCGGGATACAGTTGATAACCCTACCTTAAGTCTAAACTTAAGACTCTGGATGAGTGTAACATATTATGTTTGTAACGTTAAATACAATTAGAAAACGATTTAATTAAAAAATATATATATATATTAAAAAAAGGCATGGCCGATATTTTTTTGCCAATTCCGATACTTTGAAAATGACGTGAACGGACCCGATCGATCGATCGGGACATCTCTAATTATTATTATACTGTATTATTATTCCGATTTTTATTTATAATTTCTTTGTTTTGCTAGGTGTACTTGCCATTTGTAATAGTATCAGCAGCATTTGTTAAGGATTTAGTGTTGGTTTTCGAGCTGTGGAACGAATTAATGGAATTATAACGTATTCTTCTGGGAAAATCGTGCTCAACATATGACCATTTTGACTTACAAACAAGGTCCTGTAATGAATTACCTTCGTATGTAGAGGTACCACTGTATTTTACTTTGGTAACCTGGCTTGCCATTATGGTTGGTTGTTTTCGTGAGTTTTCCACTTGAGTTGATTAGTTTGTATGTTACTTGGGTTGGTTTGTTAGTTTTGACAAGTGGTGTGTTCACTAGGGTTGTTCCGATCATG
Organism: Corythoichthys intestinalis; assembly: GCF_030265065.1. Taxonomy (NCBI): domain Eukaryota; kingdom Metazoa; phylum Chordata; class Actinopteri; order Syngnathiformes; family Syngnathidae; genus Corythoichthys; species Corythoichthys intestinalis. The sequence goes on from NC_080406.1 coordinate 19,170,794, forward strand.
TTTTTTGCTCCCGATCCGATCGTTTTAGTTTGAGTATCTGCCGATCCCGATATTTCCCGATCCGATTGCGTTTTTTTTTTTTTTGCTCCCGATTCAGTTCCAATCATTCCCGATAATTTTTCCCGATCATATACATTTTGGCAATGCATTAAGAAAAAAATGAGTAAAACTCGGACGAATATATACATTCAACATACAGTACATAAGTACTGTATTTGTTTATTATGACAATAAATCCTCAAGATGGCATTTACATTATTAACATTCTTTCTGTGAGAGGGATCCACGGATAGAAAGACTTGTAATTCTTAAAGGATAAATGTGACTTTGTGTATTGTGACTAAATATTGCCATCTAGTGTATTTGTTGAGCTTTCAGTAAATGATACTGCAGCCATTTAACTTCTGCCCAAATGCATGATGGGAAGTGCAACCATGACTGTCCGTAATGGTACCAATTGATATATCTTCTCAGCGTTGGGAAATAAAATAGGGTATTAAGAAAAAGATCAACTACTACCTTTCTTCCCTCCCACGATATTTCTAATCGTTGAGAGAGGGATTGTAAGGCTTTAGCTAAAAAAAGGCTTCAAAGGCTGCCAAAATTCTCTCTACTCATTTTACGTTGCCTTTTAGCTCTATGTATACGTAATACGGTGCCATTATAGATTGAACGCGACAATGCGTGAGTGGGTAGTGCAGCGCATGCGTTGATTGCGTTAAATATTTATATATATATATATATATAATATTTAATGTTATTACCGCCGTTAACGCGATAAATTTGACAGCCCTACTTTAAGCCAAAACTAAAGACTCTGGATGAGTGTAAGACATTTTTTCTATAACGTTAAATACAATTAGAAAACGATTTAATTAAAAAACATATATATTTATTAAAAAAGGCATGTCCGATATTTTTTTGCCAATTCCGATACTTTGAAAATGACGTGATCCGATCGGTCGGGACATCTTTAGTGTTCATGTTTGTTGTTTGGTTCGTTACTTTTGTTGGGTTAGGAATAGATTATTGTTTGTTGAGTAGTTTTTTACTTTGGTTGCTCAGTTTGTCAAGTGTTGATTGTTTTTTCTGTTCCTGTTGTGGATCGATTTTACCAGCACTTCTGTGAGTTGTTTTGTCACTTTAATTATCTGGATTGTTGCATTGGTAGTTTTGTTTGCCATTTTGGTTGGTTTGTCACTTGTATTGGTTATTTAACTCAGTTATTTTTAACAAATTAACAATTTGTCAATTGGTTGGGGCCTTTGGTTAGGTTTGTTGCCTTAGTTAATTTATTGCTCTGGTTGCTAGATACCTAAACTTGGTGAGTCGTTAACTATTGGAATTGATTTTGAAAAGCAATACAATGAAATTAGTGGCACAACGCCTAATGACAAAAGAGTTCATTATAATTTGTTTAAATGGTATTGAAGAAATCTGACCTTCTAACTAGACTGCCGGAATCGCGCCAGCCGAACCACCGGACCCGCGCTTGCACATCTCCAACGACCCGGGCCGGCGAAATCCCGTCAATCCGGCCAGAAGTCCAAATTCCGCGCGTTCACCTTAGTCTTAACCCTTTGTACTGACTCCATTATGAGAGGTTTAGAAAAGGTTCACCGAAAACAAGTTGACAATTTATTCAGCTCGACAGCGATCAAGGTCGTCGTCAACAAAAGGTTCCCGAGGAAAATGACAACGCTTAGTTAAACATTCAGTCTTTCGAAGGCTCTCGCGAAGCGGGCCGTGGGCAGGAAGAACGGTGTGTGTGGGATTATTGTCTGTTTGTGGATTGGACAGGAGTATTCGGGAGTTACTGTTGTCAGCGCAACGAGGGTTGTGGATTTAGCCACCTCAGTGTCAGAGAGCCTCTTGGAGTCTTATCAGTCATGTTATCAGTTGGATATCGGGCGTTCTCCGGTGTATCTTGTGTTGGGACAGGGCGTCCCGCCATTTGTTCTAGACTGTCTGGGAGAATTGATTGCGAGAGTTGGTGGTGCAGATGTGGGCTTGTCTTGCTTCAGTTGTATGACGCACACTTTGGGCTTCCGTGAAAAGAAGAATCTTTTATGCTCTATATTCTGCTTTTTTTCCTTAAACTATGGTATAAGTGCTATTTATTTTATATTGGATGTGTTAGAGTAACACAAACAGTCGATCGGTAAATACGAGAAAAGACACTGTCTCAGTATGTATTTATCCTTATTTAATACACGGTCCGTTTTTTACTTTGGTTGCTCGACAAAGTGATTACGCTGTGGCTTGAACAAGTGATAACACTGAGGTGTCACAGTCTGACTTAGCCGTCCTAAATTAAAACCTGTCCAAAGACGCTTGTAAATTTAACTTGACATTCTGCCACGCAGCAGGTGGGAGGGATTAGCATAGACCGCTAGTAGGTGGGTGGCAGCGAGGGGGTGCCAGTGGTCGGTTCAAGGGTCGTCGCGAACAGTAGAAAAGGCCGACCGTATAAATACATCCAGTCGGTGTACGCCACGTGAAGAGACGTTTACCCAGAAATGGACAACTGCGCGCTCTTAAAATGTCAATCAAAAGACACCTGCTCCTCGTAGCAACAGCTCCGCAACTGATGCATTGTGGGTAGCTTAGCGTAACTTCTTTAAAAGCAATAACTCATAGTATGCCCAACCTATGTTCAACCTTCAGAGATTGTTTGGGAGCCGCAACGGTCAAAATATGACATGCAGCAGAGAGAATCCCAGCAGCTAAAAATTCAAGGCTGAATGCAGTGACATTAATCCAATTGTCTCTGACTTTAAAATGTCTTCCCTGAGCCGTTCTGACTTTTATCTCGAAACTGCTCGTTATGATCACAGGAAGTTTTTTTAAGTTTATTGTAGCCACGACCAACTCAGGCCCCCTCATGGCCAAATATTGTGAAATAATGAAGTGGCGTGCACATGCGTGACATAAATCAATTTTATAATGCTTGTCACTTAAAATTGGACTACAGAGTGTGTCGGCTGTGTTTTAAGTAGTGGCCTGTTTTCTGGTTTCCCCCCTTCTTTCTTTAGGAGCGTTAGGACATGCATACATACATACATGCATACATACTCTACATGCATGCATGTTGGTACGTGCCTGAATGTGAGTTTGAGTGTGGCAGCTGAACCAGGACAGGAAAATGCTCAGACATCCACCAAGGCTAGACAGACTGTTACCAGTTTGACTTTACAGAACATGTCCGTGTCGTTTATACATAACAGCAACCAGGAACAGGAACACCAGCAGACGACTACCTCCCAATTCGGAATACGGGGTCAATTTGTTTCCTACTCATTGTTGACAGCAATGATACAGATCAGTGACCTGAAAACTTTGGGTTTACAGTAGGGCTGTCAAACCATTAAAATTTTTAATCGAGTTAATCACAGCTTAAAAATTAACCGTAATTAATTGCAATTTAAACCATCTATGAAATATGCCATATTTTTCTGTAAATTGTTGTTGGAATGGAAAGATAAGACAAGACGGATGTATACATTCAAGATACTGTACATAAGTACTGTATTTGTTTATTATAGCAATAAATCACCAAGATGGCATTAACATTAACATTCTGTTAAAGCGATCCATGGATAGAAAGTGTAGTTCTTCTTGTAGTTCTTAAAGGGACAAGTAATTCTTAAAAGATAAATGTTAGTATGAGTTATAATTAGGGGTGTCAAACGATTAAAAATTTTAATCGAGTTAATTACAGCTTAAAAATTAATTAATCGTAATTGCAATTAATCGAATTTCAAACCATCGATAAAATATGCCATATTTTTCTGTAAATTATTGTTGGAATGGAAAGATAAGACACAAGATGGATATATCCATTCAACATACAGTACATAAGTACTGTATTTCTTTATTATTACAATAAATCAACAAGATGGCATTACCATTATTAACATTCTGTTAAAGCAATCCATGGATAGAAAGACTTGTAGTTCTTAAAAGATAACTGTTAGTACAAGTTATAGAAATTTTATATTAAAACCCCTCTTCATGTTTTCGTTTTAAAAAAATTTGTAAAATTTTCAATCAAAAAATAAACTAGCCCGCCATTGTTGATGTCAATTATTACTTACACAATGCTCATGGTTGCTGAAGCCTATAAAATCAGTCGCACCCAAGCGCCAGCAGAGGGAGCCAAAGCTCAACAACACAAGTACACGTTTCACTGTGCTGTCATTGGAATCTCTGAGCAGGGTATTTGTGCGTTAATTGCGTCAAATATTTTAACGTGATTAATTTAAAAAATTAATTAACGCCTGTTAACGCGATAATTTAGACAGTCCTAGTTATAATAATTTGATATTAAAAGCCCTCTTAATGTTTTTGTTTTATTAAAGTATTTAAAATTATTTTAAGTGATAGGTCGCCATTCTTGTTACGTCGCAGTGCGTGACGTCACCGGTCCCGTTGCCGAAATTCCAGCGTGTCACTCATTAGCTTTCCCAACATGTCGTTAGTTTTACCCTTCCTATTTGAACCAGATCTGAAAAGTGAAGAGCAGGACAGCACTGTCGGTCGTTCACAAGACGAGCTTCAGGGAAAAATGCGTGCAGCAAACACCTGATACGACAAAAGTTGGGAAAAACTGGTGATGCGAGAGAGTGTTGTTGGGAACTCCGGTTGGGAGCGAGAGTGTATGCTGTTTGGAACTCCGGTTTTATTAGCAGATATTCAAGGTAAGCATATTGCATTTTCAAACCTATCCCATTATAATTATGTAGATTGTTAGCATCCAGAGCTGTTGTGTGCTTTACATACAGTACAGGCCAAAGAGCACACCTTGTGTAATCCATGTCTTGTACATTGTAACGCGTGGTAGCAAGGATACGGGTATAAAAGTACCAAAAAGGGGAGAAGCTTCCACTTATGCACATTTATTCACAAAAAATATTTCCACCTTGACCACTCTTCATTCGGTAGCTCAGCAATACGCAAACACACATTCCCTGACGAACTCCAACATTGTTGTAAGGTCCACGTCAGAGTCACTGTCGTCAATGCAGCGTGCTTTAATTATTTAGTATGATTTTGGGAAAACTCCCACGAAGAGTAGTCAACATAAAAGATAGCAATACTAATCCAAATCCGCGTTCTTTACTCACTCGAAGATCCAGGAATTAGACCGATCACATGGCAATGTCGCAGCTGCGATCAGGCCGTCAATTCCACAAAATAGACTGATCCGAAAAGCCGCTGTGGGACCGACGAATCAAAAAAATGGACAGATCTGAAACCAATATTGCAGACGCGGTGGGACCGTCGGCTCCAGAAAATAGACGGATCCCTTACTTGACTGAGGATCCAGGAAAAATGTTCGGCCGCCAGTTGTAACGCATGGTGGGTAGGTTACGTGCATACAGGGACCAAAAAGGGGGAGAAGCTTCCACTTATGCACATTTATTCACTAAAAATAATAATTCCACCTTGACCACTCACTTCACCCCCCTTGTTTCCATTTGACTGGAAATTGCATCCAAAAGCAGCACATCGTGGCATTTTACTTCGCAAGTTTAGGCAGCAATAAGCAATTGTTGAACACGCTATACATTTGGAAATTACGTCATCACTGCGAGCCCGCAAACCATGGCGCCAACTGACGGTCAAAATATGGACTAAATATTATAAAATATTGCCATTGATTTAACAATTTATGTGTTTCTAACAACAAATTTTAGTACAAGAGAACAATTGTGGTTTATTCTAGCCTAAATGTATTTAAGTTGGAGGATCACTTTAAAAGATAAATGTTTGTACAAGTTATAGAAAATTTTATATTAAAACCCCTCTTAATGTTTTCGTTTTAATAAAACTTGTAAAATTTTCAATCAAAAAATAAACTAGTAGCTCGCCATTGTTGATGTCAATAATTACACAAAGCTCATGGTGCTGAAACCCATAAAATCAGTCGCACCCAAGTGCTAGCAGAGGGCGACAAAAGACCAAAAAACACAAGCAACAAGTGGACATGACACTTTGCTGTCATGACAGCAAACAGTAACTGAACAGTAACTGAAGAAATAATTAACACAGAACATGAATGTTGTTATTTACATCTGTAGCGGCGCAATGCATGCTGGGAGGCATGTTGGACAACAACCGTGTTGACAGCAGGTGGCAGCAGAGGTTGGCCAAATGAAGCTTCTTGAAGCGATTAATATCTTTTGGTGTAAATATCCCGTAATACAGTGAGGACAGCTGCGGCTTACAGTCTAGTGCGGCTTATCTATAAACAAATGTCGTTTTGATGTCAAATTTGATGGGTGGTGGCGTATAATCGGATGTGCCTTTATAGTGCGAAAATTACGGTGTTCAGTTCAAAAGTACAAGAACTCACACATACAAAGATCACTGGAACAGTTTCATGTGATGTTAATGTTTAAGGAGTAAAGTAGGGCTGCAACTATCAATTATTTAAGTAATTGAATTGGAATTGGAAAATGTTGGCCTCTATTAGTTCAAAGAAGAGTAAAATCACGGCTTGACGCACCTCTGGTAAAATATCTAAAGCTGGAAAATTACTGAGTCAACTTTGTTCACCAGTTAAAAAAAACACATGGAAACAAGACAAGGACTTTTCAGCTTTAACAAGCATAAATGAGAATTCAAGTTTCTAATTTTATACTACTTTTGAAGGCCGGAAACATTGTCAGGTTGACGTATACATCCAATTTAGAGAGCAGAAAATGCTCTCTGCTGCCTCCAAATGCAGTTTCCCTGTTTCTACTTCGTTAATAGGGTGTGCTATTCATAGACAAAAAGTATGGCGCATCCACTGCCCGACTAGAAGAAGCTAACCCTCCCTCACATTGGCGGTCAGCCTTTCACGAGCATGAAAAGGCTGCCTTTGCTCTTCGTGCATTGAGAGAAAAGCCAGGTGATAATGTAAGCGGCCTGGTGTTTGGGCGCAGGGCAGGGTGCAAAATCGCGTTGTTAACAAGGCGGCTAAAAGCCAGCCGGCGCGTGAGCATGAGTCGCCGCGGCGTCTCTTAAGGTGCAAGGTTTACGCGAGCGCTGGCTGGCTACCGTTCCTCTCACCCCACAAAGCTAAAACCCACAAAGACAGCAACGCTAACTCCGGTGAGATGCTGCAGAACTTTATTAGCCGGGTGCGATAAACATGGGCGCTGGTTAATTAAGTTAGAAGAATAAAAAATCAGTCTTGGACAAATTGAGGGGACAAATAAAAATCAGAAACCCCATGCCTAAAAAGGAACAAGAAGTTAGCCATTTGGGTTTGCCATTAGCCATTGCCATTAGCCATTTGGGAACAATGCTACAAAATAATTAGCCAGAGCATGTACTAAATCCATAGGGATTTTCGTCTTAGTTTTTTGGACGAAAATACTTATTAATCTTCTTTATAATCTAGTCATTTCAAAATGTGTTAGTCTTCGTCTTGTTTGCATCGACGAATACTCAAAATGTTTTCATCCGTAAAAATTTGAAAGTTTTAATCTAAAAAGAAAAAGGTTTCCTACAATTTCAAATGAACATTGACAGACGAGTTCATAAGTTTTAGACTAGTCTAAAACAAATGATCGCGACAGCCGGAGTAAACTTTTCCCTCATTGCCGCCTGTCTTTTGTGATGAACACTGCCTCGTGGCAGAGTTCGCCTGGGGAACTTATGTTCCTGGGGGAGGAACTGGTTTGGCCGTGCGCGTTTCCTTGCGGTACACTGGAGGGTGCGGGGGGCGCGACCGGTTGAGCACGGCGGCGCGGGCTCTGCTTGCAAAGCAGCACAGACTCAACGGCATCATCCGCTGCACTGGTGGTCCCGGTCGTTCTGCTCGGTCGTCCAATGCCTGGCTTCCTTGCGTCCTCCCGGTTGTTCTGCTCGGTTGTCCGCCGCCTAGTATCCTGGACGTCCATTCGGTCGTCTTCCGCTGGCGCCCCGGCCGTGCGGCCCGGCCGTTCGTTCCATTGTATCTGGTTGCGGGTCTTACCAAATGCGCTACTGCCCTCCAGTGGCCAGTTTTATTGCTTTAAAACGGATTTCCAGCTTTGTGCTTTGGAGCTAAATTGAATCAGAACCCACCGATGTCTCTTGTGGAAAAAAAAGTTAAAATACGTATAAATACGTCTTTGGGACACTGAAACAATTAAAAATAGAACGTATTTATTCGTTTTTGAGAGCAAATGAGTTAATTGCTTCGGAAGCCGGCTCTCTGCAAAAAGGTCCTTGAACCAAGCCTTGCTGCTCCCATGTTATTCACCAGTCACCGGTAAGGGTGGGGTGGTGGGGTGCACCATATGTCACATGAGTGACACGCCCAAACATGGCAAGGTTGCAGGCTAACTACACGTACAATAAGCAAATGTCACGCATTGTGAATATATGACAAATTATGCAGCATTTTCGTCTCGTCAGACAAAAACTAGCAATCGTCTCGTTATGTTATACAGTGATCCCTCACTACTTTGCGCTTCAAACTTTGCGTCCTCAGTCCATCGCGGATTTTTTTTCAGTTAAAAAATTAATAAGTAAATGCAGTATTTTATGAGCTGTCCCGATCTGATTACGTAGTCTCTCGCTCCTGCCGCTTTTATTGGTCAGGCAGTGCACTGGAGTCGCTTATTAAAGTTAACAATGATTGACAGACGTTAAGGTTTGATCTTGCCACAGACGTTTGGAACCTGAAACTTCAAAGCGCCGCATGCGCCAATCATCTTGTTAAACAGTTGCTGTGGTTACTCATTGTGTGTAAGTGAGCAGTTTGAGCGGCTTTGAGTGGACTCACTCAATGAAGCATTTAATAAAAGCATTTTTCTACTTTGTTTTTGTTAAAAAATAATTCTGTGGGACAGTAACATGTTTAAAATTATTTAAAATTATAAATTATTGTCATAATTATTACAGTTTAAGTGCTTAAAACCATTTATTAAAATATTAGTTTTTTGTTTAATTATACTTAAGGGAAAAAAGCGAAAAAAGATGTCTTTTACTCTTTTCAATGGTAAATCTGAATAAATTAGGGCTGTCAAACGATTAAAAATTTCAATCGAGTTAATTACAGCTTAAAAATTAATTAATCGTAATTGATCGGAATTCAAACCATCTATAAAATATGCCATATTTTTAATGTAAATAATTGTTGGAATGGAAAGATAAGACACAAGACGGATATATACATTCAACATACGGTACATAAGTGCTGTATATGTTTATTATAACAATAAATCAACAAGATGGAATTAACATTATTAACAGTCTCTTAAAGCGATCCATGGATAGAAAGACTTGTAGTTCTTAAAAGATAAATGTTAGTACAAGTTATAGAAATTTTATATTAAAACCCCTCTTAATGTTTTTTTTTTAATAGTTTGTAAAATTTTCAATCAAAAAATAAACTAGTAGCTTGCCATTGTTGATGTCAATAATTACACAATGCTCACTCATGGTGCTGAAACCCATAAAATCAGTCGGACCCAAGCGCCAGCAGAGGGCGACAAAACACCAAAAAACACAAGTAACAAGTGGACATTACAATGTGCTGTCATTTTAATCTGTTTGAGTGGGGCATGTGCGTTAAATGCGTCAAATATTTTAACGTGATTAATTTAAAAAATTAATTACCGCCCATTAACGCGATAATTTTGACAGCCCTAGAATAAATACATTGAACACACACAAAATGTATTTATTTATTTATTTTTTTTGGAGGGGGGGCGCTACGGTTTTTCTCATCGCGGCGGGTTCTGGTCCCCATTAACCGCGAAAAAAGAGGGATCACTGTAGTCATCCAAAACACGTTTTAAGCTCCTTATCGTTACATCATCGTAATGAAAAAATGTTCGTCAATGAAATATTTTCGTTATCGTTTCGTTAACGAATACAACACTGGTTGGAATTAAGCAATTTAGGACAAATTCTTGGCCTCAAACATTGTTAGAAAGTTTTATCAAATGACACGAAATTAGCAGTGAAGCAGCATTGAACATGAATTCGGGTTTGAAGGGCAATCCAGCGTTTCTTGGACCAACACAGATGTCCCGCCATGGAAAGGTAGTAACTTCAGCGCTACCTTAGCCGACTGGCGGGCTTCTAATGGTTCCTCAAAGTCTCCACAGGGGTTTTGAGGGGGTTCTGGTGTATCCGGGTCACCTGCGCGGTCAGTCACACTATCCGCCGAACCTCTCGGGACAGCGCCCACCATAGCGGACCTCTCTCATTTAGACACGGAGGCTTCTCAGCGGGCGCCTTTAAAAATGAGAACCACCTGCCCGTGGGGGTCGACCGTATCTCCGACATCTCCTTTGACTCCTGAGGCTTAAGTGTGTGTGTGTGTGACTAAAAAGGAGCAAAAAAAGGCCTGCGGCTACGAAGTGTAGCCAGTCATCTGGTCCTTAGAAGCTTAAGTCTGGTGCTGGTTACCCTTAAAAGTGGCGGCCAAGTGCAAAAGTTTTTTAAATTGATGAAATGTTCATGTTGTTTTTGGTCCAAATAAAATAAACATGAGGAATTGCGGCTCTGGAATTTTTATTCAAACCACAAGAATGAATTTCACCCTTTTAAAGATTGGAATTTCAGGAAAAACAAAATTGGATTACATTCGAGTCAATAGAAGTCATTTATATTTTTATGATTTATGTATTTTATCAAAAACTAATATACTTTTGAAAATATGTCTCAGTCTGTCAAATTGACCCTTTTATAGGTTGAATAAATAATGGGACATGACGGGTATAGCCATCATTGGAAAAATGACGGATATACCCGTCTTTGGAATTGACAGATTTATTATAATAATAACACAGCGCAGAGGGATCGCTTGTTCGTGATGTTACTGTAAAATGTTTTCTTTGTTTTTTAAAAGTTAAGTTAATAAGTTAATAAAAGATATTTTTTAATTTAAGAAATAAGATATTCACCTTTCTCCTTTTTGGGGATTTTTTAATGAACAAACAAACAAAGAGAATCTATAAATATATATAAATCAATACAAAATATAAATGAAAATCAAAAGAGAAAGTATCCAGTTTTTTTCACTATTAAAAACTGTTAAAAAAATGTTTTTCCCTGTTTTGTTTTATTAAGAAAAAAAAAAAGTGTCAACAAAATATTTGCTATTGAGAGCCTGAAAAACAAGCTCTGTACAATTTTGGAGTTAACAATATTTCTAAATGATGAATTTACTATAAAAATAGTTAATTCATTTATCATTAATAGTAAGTCACGCGTTACTGTAATCTAATGACTTTCATCCTGTAACGAGTAATCGAACGTGTTAATTTTTCCAAACCAGTAATCTGATTAAAATTAGTTTTCTTAGTGTCTGTGCGTTACTATTTTGTTATTGCCTCATAATGTATGTAGAAAGAAGAATATTGTAATCATGTACGAAGAGCATTTAGAGTAGAAAATGCTAGAAAGGTTCCCGCTACGTGTTCATTTCCATGGTTACCGCTCACTGTTATTTCCTGTTTTGGTCTCGAGTCACACGTGCTAAGTGTTTTGGTACTAAAGGGTGTGTGCCAGGCTGCCAGCACCAGTGCACATTCGAGCGGAGTGCAGCCACTTGTTGAAATGTGCGAAGGAATGTTGGTCTGTGTACGTCCATAAATGAACTTAAGTATTTTTCCTTCAGTCTGGAGGGTTCCAGCGATAGGTTGGACCCCCTACATGCGTGGCCATTTTGTAGCTTTGCTGTTGCAACAATGGGTAGTCATCATTCGAAGTATTGATGACTACAACATTCAAGCATTGTTTACATCATATTCGTTTTGCACATTTATGCCATGAGGTGACGTGTTCGTTTAGCATCTTTGGGATGTGTTGTAAGTACAATTGCGTGTAAAGTGCTTGGTTGCCGCCACGTTTTGTGGCCAAATTGACCGCATGTGTGTAGGTCGTACTTCCGGGTTGTGCGCGCACATCCGCGCCCACCCCCACCTTTGTTTTTATTGGACTGTGCAGTTTATTTGTGTGTTGTTGATTATTGTCCAGTCAATTTGCATTGTATTATATTGGCACTGATATGCTGTTAACCCTAAACCCTAACCCTAAATTCAGAATTTTTGACATTAGGCGTACTCTTCGAGTTAGGAGTTGATTTCAACAAATTCCATGAAGTTTGTCAGTTATTTGTTAGTTTAAGGGCTTCGGATTGACTGAGCTAGCGCGAGTCATTGCTGGTTGAAATCAACTCAATCGACTAATTAAATCTTCGCTAACTCGAAGATTAAGCCTTAAGTAAAAAAATTCTGATCCTCGCCTTTAAATTCAATTATCGGAAAGTCAATTACATGCAACGACATTTTCCTGTTGTCATTATGTTGAGGAAGCAAAGTGAGAAAAGTCGGTACAATGTAACTGATAAATTAGTTTTAAAGTAACTTAGCTACTTTGATAATAAAGGAATCAGTAACGTTACTAGATTACTTTTTTAGGCATAATCAGTAATTCAATTACTTTTTCAAGTAATTTGTGACAACACTGATCATTAATTACCATATAGGCCCGGATACAAGACGGTGTCTTTTGCATTGAAATAACACTGAAAAAGAGGGGGTCATCTTATATTCGTGGTCTAGAAATTATACCCATTCACGACGCTAGATGGCGCCAGATATCATTGAAGCGATGTTCTGTCATGACAGATCTCAGCTACTCTTTTTAGTTGAACCAGTTTGCATTATTTCATTGCAATGTTTTTCCATATTCAGATTTGTTTCAAGACTACAGTTACAGTTAGACTTCACTTTGATGGTTAATGCAGTTATTGCAATTTTCTTGTTTTATCACAATATTTATTTACATTTTAAATTTTATTTTATATTTTATTTTTATTATTTTGTATACCCACAAGGCTTATTTACGTTTCAAAAACCAGAAGCCATTCATTTCCGAATGTGATTGCACTTTAGTTTACATATTTAAATGTTCAGATGTTAGGATTTGAATGAGGCAAAATAACATGCTTTTGCTCTCAAATATATTGTTATAATCATTTGTTTCGGATGTACTGTAAATCTTTTCTGTATAAAAATGAATTTGGTGTTCAAAATGTCTTTTTTCAAAATTGAGTCTTGAAAAAGAGGGGGTCGTCTTATAATCAGGGCCGTCTTATATTGGGGCCAATACGGTATTTAATTGTGACAGCCCTTTTTGGCAGACAAAATGGCCCTCCAATGGTAAGCCATAACAGCCAATGTGGCTCGTACTAAAATACATTTGACACTCTTGGTTATCAGAACCAGGTCTGCAGATGCACAGATTCTGACACCAACAATAAGATCGCCTTCAATCAGGCCACCGGAGCCTATTTAATCTTCTGAAGGCGATCCGATGAATTTCCCGTTCGGGTGTCGTATGCCAGCCGCTCATCCGTCTCCGTCACGTCGGGAATGATGAAAGGCTTGCAGGACATTCTTTTCCACTTGGGGGACTCTGATGGATGGCGGAAGGTCCATTATGTCATTGATGAATCTGCGGAGGCTGGAAATAACGTCTGAAACGGTGGCGTATTGCCAAAATTATGAAATCATGCTCCGCGCTCATTATTTAATGTCCCTCCCGCTTGGAAAAAAACAGGTGGCTCCAATCGTCTCTGCAGTCCTCATGGTGTTCTGCTGATGGCCCGCGTATGATATTTCATGCATTTCATTGGTGATTGGGGAGAGACGTGTAATAGGCTTGTAATGGATGCTGATTGACCCGGCAGACTGAATCCAGGGAGGCTGGTTAACAAGAGGGAGAGAATTTGGCATCATCGTTACGCTTCACTTCATTTCACCGACCGCCACAATGTTAGCAAAACAGTTTTTGCCACTAAAGGACAACGATACATTTACAATGTTATTAGGACAGCTAATTAAAATCTGTCAAATGTTTAAAAAAAAAAATTTTTTTTAGCGCTACCTCAGTCATACAGCTAACTTTAGCCATAGTCTTCATAATGATATCTACGGGGTGCGGGGCCGATTAATAGGGGGCCTATCTCAGTCAAAGCTGACCGAGTGGAAACACAGAAAGAGTTTTTCATGGTAAAAATTCTTGTGAATAAATGCTTAAATCCCTGATTTCTTTATTGATATGGACGTAAAACAGTCTTGATTCTTGGTTAAAAGCACAAAAAAAAAAAAAAAAAACAGGCTGTTAGCACTGTGGCGCTGCCTTATGTCCACAAATAGCTTTTTACGTTGAGAATTCTTGTGAATAAATGCTTAAATCGCTGAATTCTTTATAGATATGGACATAAAACAGTCTAGATTCTTTGTTAAAAAAGCAAAGAACCAGGCAATTAGCATATATTTTACGTAAGTGTGTCAAATTAGCTGCTAGTCTTCAAGCCACTGTTGCGCCGCCTTATCACCACAAAGACCCTTTTCCATTGAAAATTCTTGTGAATAAATGCTTAAATCCCTGAATTCTTAATAGATATGGATGTAAAACAGTCTCGATTCTTGGTTAAAAGCAAAAAAAACAGTGCAGTTAGCTTTTATTTTACGTAAATATTGCGAACTATGACGCCAATGCCATAACAGCTAAATTCTCCCATTGATTTATTTCACAATGTTTCAAAATGCATGAATTGTACGAAAAATATAATAATTACCTTGAATCGTCGAACAAATCACTCCTGAGACGACCCTTCATGTTTTTACAGTGGGGCAAAATAAGTATTTAGTCAACCACCAATTGTCCAAGTTCTCCTACTTGAAAAGATTAGAGAGGCCTGCAATTGTCAACAGGGGTAAACCTCAACCATGAGAGACAGAATGTGGGGGGAAAAAAACTGAAAATCACATTGTTTCATTTTTAAAGAATTTTTTTTTCAAAATTAGAGTGGAAAATAAGTATTTGGCCACCTACAAACATGCAAGATTTCTGGCTGTCAAAGAGGTCTAACTTCTTCTAATGAGGTCTAACGAGGTCTTACGAGGCTCTACTCGTTACCTGTATAAATGGCACCTGTTTTTACTCATTATCGGTATAAAAGACACCTGTCCACAATCTCAGCCAGTCACACTCCAAACTCCACTATGGCCAAGACCAAAGAGCTGTCGAAGGACACCAGAGACAAAATTGTAGACCTGCACCAGGCTGGGAAGACTGAATCTGCAATAGGTTAAACGCTTGGTGTAAAGAAATCAACTGTGGGAGCAATTATTAGAAAATGAAAGACATACAAGACCACTGATAATCTCCCTCGATCTGGGGCTCCATGCAAGATCTCACCCGTGGCGTCAAAAGGATAACAAGAACGGTGAGCAAAAATCCCAGAACCACACGGGGGGACCTAGTGAATGACCTACAGAAAGCTGGGACCACAGTAACAAAGGCTATTATCAGTAACACAATGCGCCGCCAGGGACTCAAATCCTGCACTGCCAGACGTGTCCCCCTGCTGAAGAAAGTACACATCCAGGCCCGTCTGCGGTTCTCTAGAGAGCATTTGGATGATCCAGAAGAGGACTGGGAGAATGTGTTATGGTCAGATGAAACCAAAAATATAACTTTGTGGTAGAAACACAGGCTCTCGTGTTTGGAAGAGAAAGAATACTGAATAGCATCCGAAAAACACCATACCCACTGTGAAACATGGGGGTGGCAACATTATGCTTTGGGGCTGTTTTTCTGCAAAGGGACCAGGACGACTGATCAGTGTAGAGGAAAGAATGAATAGGGCCATGTATCGAGAGATTTTCAGTGAAAATCTCCTTCCATCAGCAAGGGCATTGAAGATGAGACGTGTCTGGGTCTTTCAGCATGACAACGATCCTAAACACACAGCCAGGGCAACAAAGGAGTGGCTTCGTAAGAAGCATTTCAAGGTCCTGGAGTGGCCTAACCAGTGTCCAGATCTCAACCCCATCGAAAATCTGTGGAGGGAGTTGAAAGTCCATGTTGCCCAATGACAGCCTCAAAACATCACAGGTCTAGAGGAGATCTGCATGGAGGAATGGGCCAAAATACCAGCAACAGTGTGTGAAAAGCTTGTGAAGAGTTACAGAAAATGTTTGGCCTTTGTTATTGCCAACAAAGGGTACATAACAAAGTATTGAGATGAACTTTTGGTATTGACCAAATACTTATTTTCCACCATGATTTGCAAATAAATTCTTTAAAAATCAAAAAATTGATTTTCTGTTTTTTTTCCACATTCTGTCTCTCATGGTTGAGGTTTACCCATTTTGACAATTACAGGCCTCTCTAATATTTTCAAGTGGGAGAACTTGCACAATTAGTGGTTGACTAAATACTTATTTGCCCCACTGTATGCGGTACAGCTTTCGTACTTTTTCAACCTAAATCCGGCGTTAAAAATCACTGCCTGCGTGTGTTTGAGAATAACTCCTCTTGATGTGTGCAGGCCCCCTATTTGAAGGCGCGGTGCAGTGTATGATGGATGTGACCCGTCAATATAATTATGAAGTCTGTGCTTTAGCCACATTGCTAATGGAAATAAAAACCATTCATTGAACCCGTGTATGTAAAATGTTTTTCAAGAGTTCAAGAAGACACCGAGTCACCGCGCTAAATGCTAATGCTAACGCGAACGCTATGCTAACGCTACAAGTTAGTTTCGTGTGTGATGATCACTTAGCACAGACCTTAAGACGCTAAAGCAACATGGCATATCTAGCCAAGATAAGAAAGCAAAACTTGCAGCACCTGACACTTAATGTTTAACAAAAGGAGCCTGGATTGGGCACAGGCTTTCTCACCGGGCGGTGCTGCACGTCACATGAGTGACATGACCAAACACTGCAAAATGCGTGCTAACTACACATACAATAAGAAAATATCACACATTGTGAAATTATGACGGAAAGGAATTTTCATCTCGTTCTCGTGTCAGACGACAACAGGCATCCATCTCGTTTTGTTTTGGTCAGTCAAGATATGTTTGTGGTTGTTGTTGATATATTTTCGTTATTGTCATCGTTGACGAAAACAACACTGCATAGAACGTACTTGAATTAAAACGTTTATTGAGCTTTTTTATGTGCTTTGCACCTTTTTTATTTACATTTACACAAAAACCAAATGTCTTTTCTGCTATGCCACACATTTGTATAGCAATGATGGTATTGCTCATCACTTAAATACCACAAAACACACACTTGAGGAACTCTGCTTTGCTATTGCTGATAACTTCTCACACGGTTAAGCTTAATGATTGCATTCTCCATCATATATATATAATATTATATATATATATATATATATTCATGTATTCATATACCAAAAGATATAAACCACTCCAAAATGGTGATGACGGATTTCCGTCTGTCAAGAGACGACAACATGTCCCCTCCCGTCCAAAATGTCTCGATTCTCCCCCTGTTTGCAGCAAGAAAAGTGTGACAAAGAGCAGCACATATATTGGATAGTCGCAAATCCCATTGCATGGTGCCCTGTTCTGAGACACCTCCACCCTTGCCAACACTTACGCCGCCCCCTGCCCACACCACCTGAGTCATTAAACCTTAAGCCATCCACGATGCCACCACCGTCACCACCACCTACTGTTGTCCCTGCCGCCCCATAATAAAATTAAATAGTAGTAAGGACGCCCCCTCAAAAACCTTTTTAAGAAGAGGGGGCGTATTCACGAGCTACGATCCTTTTTTAAAAGGTTAACAGCCAGGGGAAAAAAATTCACATGTTTTGAATTTGCTTCAGGGAAACGCTGCGCCGCCTCCCTTTTGTCTCTACACCATGTGCATGGACATCTGGGAGGGGGTCCCGTACTGGCGTCCGTCGCAGGCGGCGGTGCCCTGTTGTTGGCCGCCGCCGCCGTTGCCGATCATGTGCATGGTGTCCATGTTGCTGTTGGACAAGTATTGACGCTCGGCGAAAGCGCCGGCTGGAGCGGAGGAGCACAGCAGTCCCCCCTGGGGCTTCTCAGGGGTGGTGGCCAAGCGAGGCGAGGCGGGGAAGTTGTATCCATACAGATTGTAGGGGTTGTGCAGCGAGAAGGCGTTGTAGGAGCCCTGCTGCACGTGGTGGTGGCCCCCGCCAAACACGTGAGCCGAGGACGGGGACGACCCGGAGGGGGCGGCGGCTGAGGCGCCCCCGGACCCGCCGGGACCCGCCTGCATCACGTACTGCAGCTGTGAAGCGGGGAAGGAACCCAGCTGGCCTCCGTAGGCCTCCATTTTGCCAGCGGTGGCTCCTGGGGCACCCGCGGAGGTGCCACCTTGCATGCCGATCAGGGAGGAAGTTCTCTGGGGCAGGAAGGGTTCGGCATTCTGCGCGGAGGCCACGCCGCTGCCCGCCGCCTGGAGGCGTCCGTAGGAACTGTCGGCCAGGCCGCTGTATCCTTGCAGAGCCGCCATGTTACCACGGGCGCACGCCGGGTACTCGGACAAGCCAAGGTTGCAAAGTTGGCTCTCACGGCAGCCCACGTTGAAGGTGTTGGGCGCCAGGTGGAAGGCGGGTGGCGAACAGGAAGGGGACAAAAGGTGGGCAGCTCCAGAGGGGGAGGGCGTCCCCGTGCTGGAGGTGGTCGGAGACGTGCCTGTGCTGCCGCCTGAAAACACAAAAGACGGCAAATGTTCAGGATTGAGCTAGCGGAACATGCTTCTGCCTTTCACACAGATGTTGCAACTCCCACACAATCAATTGACAACCTTTTCAATACTTCATCCTGGGATATTTATCGTAAAAATGTCCCAATCCCTAATTGATAAACAAAATAGTTTCTAATTTAGTTGATAACGGACTAGTTTTCCCTTAACTAATTAATTGTTGCAACTCTAAATTAGACACCTTCAACGTGGGTCTGCTTGAACTTCCACCCTCCCCGTTAATTCTACCACTGACAGTGGTAGATGACTCAGAGTTGCCCAAAAAATAGACAATTTTTACACTGACCACACAATAACTTTGGCATATCACCAATTAAAACACTCAAGGAAAACTGATCAACAACCTTCCTACTGTTCTAATGGCTTTATCGCTAACATATATTTCGGACGATAAGGCGCACGTTTTGCCTTGATTTGTCCCTAAAACTGACAATGCGCCTGATATATGACTTTTATTGTGCTTAATAACTTCAAACCTATTTTGTTGGCGCATTACAGCTACTGTATTCAATTAACTGTTTCTGCAGTTCGAAATGTTATATACGGTACAATATACAGTAGAACGTTTAATTGATAAAAAAATTACAAATAAAATTGTTTAAAGTTGTTTTAAGCAGTTTAGTAGTTTAATTTAGTATTTAAGTAGAACATAAATAAAACCATATAACAAGTAATGTATAAATTCACAAACAAAGTGATCCCTCGCTACATCATGCTTCAAACTTCACGCCCTCAGTCCCCCCCCCCCAAAAAAAAAAAATCCAGTATTTTATTGAATGATTTTAAGATATATGCATGATCAAATCATTGTTTTATTTTATATATATCCCATTTATAACATAATTATTACATTGCAGTGCTTAAAAACCATTTATTAAAATATACATATGGCGTAAAACACAGATAAGACTGAAAAAGCAGTTTCTGGTCTTGCACTCCTCCTTAATAGAAACTGCTGTATTTTAAGCTAAAACAACTGTTGTGTTTGATAGAACAAAATGTCTATATGCTGGCTGCCATAGCAGATTCATGGCGCATTAAGCCCCCTGAACAATTTTTAATCTGTCTGTTTTACCCTGGAAACCCCCGTTTACAGACGTTGCGAAACCGCTTTTGTTTCAACCCAGCCACAAAACGAAGGTAATTAATTATGTTTATTATTCAAAATGTCTGTCATTTTTATCTTAGAATCATTAATTGATGTCTAATATTTTGTTTAAAAAAAAAAAACACGACTTTAAAAAGTTATTCACTCGCATATTTTAAAGTTTTAAACAAATTACGTCACAATGAAAAAAATGGCGTCTGTAAAAAAGTCACGGACATCTACCTCATAACTATTGCTAAATTGTATTTTTTTTTTTTTTCTGTCACATTTTCTCCGATGTTAGATGATACATAATCGATCCAAACAAAGAAAAATTGAAAAATAAGATTTAAAAGGGTAACTATATAAAAAAGAAAATCTCAACCACTCCTTGTTGTATGCGATTTCTGCATCGCGACCCTTGTTATATCACCATGTTTCACCCATAAAATCCCCAAAAAATCTGGCTGTGACCATTCACAGCTGTGTCTTGACACTCAGTGATACATGCTACATGGAGTTTCTGGATCGAAACAAGGTAGGTACTTGATAATATCTCGTTAAAATTGTGGCGTCTTTAATTCTGCTATCGCGTGCTCTCACCTCCAGTTAGGGTTTTGCTGCTTAATTTTTTTTTTTTAATGCCCTGAGATTTTAACCTTTCCAATGATGAATAACACACATGCATATCGGACAATTTTAAAATTTGGCCAAATTGGGGGTGTCAGAGCGGAACTTCAAGTCACCTGAGTGTTTCCCGCTGTATACAAATAAGGAGTTTTTTGGTTTCTTTTAGTTTTTTTTTTAATTATACTTTGGGGGGAAAAAAGGGGAAACATGTTTTATACAGTATGTATCTCTTTCCAATGGTGTTGAATCTGAATAGTAGAGCTGTCCCGACTAGTCGACGTTGTCGACGTCATCGATGACGTAAATACGTCGACGGGCAAAACATACCGTCGACGGGTAATGACGGGTTTAAAAAAAAATTACGTGCAGATAAAGTTTAGAATGGTGGGCGCTCGCGATGCAAGCGGTGAAAAAAAGCGCACCAGAATGGCCAGAGCCTGGAATTATTTCAAGGAAAATATGGAGGGTGCCACTATGTGTACTCTTGCTAAGCTGAGCTCACATACCCGCACGTAACACGTCGGCAATGAACGAACACTTGAAGCGCCGTCACCCAAGAGTAATTTTGGAACACAACAAGAAACAACAAGCTAGCGCAGTGTTTTTCAACACTAGTGTGCCATGAGAGATCGTCAGGTGTGCCGCGAGAAATCGGGCAGAGGTGCAGTAGGAGGGAAGGAAGGAGTAGGTAGAAAGTTCTGGTTGTGTTCGGATGAGCGAGGTAGTGCTCTTGCCACGTTCAAGAACTGCTCGGATTTCTAGCTATCAGCGACCTTGCTGTCCGCGACAATGTGGACCCCAGCACGTCTACTACACATCATTTCGTGTGTTGATATACTCGAAAGTGTCCTTGAAAAGCACTGGTTGGCAATGATTTTTTTAAATTGAAGTTGCCTTTATGTGCGTCTTCTCAACTTGCATCATTAAGTTTTTTCCACATGTACATCATGTTATTAATCTACTCTGCTGCTGCCCCTGAAAACTGTAGATCTCGACATCTCTGTGCACAGCATGCAGATTGTATTTATTAGGATCATGGAAGCTCCCACTTGGGGAAAATATATACATATATCCTGTATATACATAATATAATAAAAATATATATGGAGACAGCACTGGTCTGGTTACTGTAATCCATGACTGCACTAATGTTAGTTACTTTATATTATAAAGTATCATTGTGTGTACACTTGTAGTAGTATACTATCAAATTAGTACTATACATTTAATTTTTAGTTACCGGTACTATGACTATGTGTGCCTTTCATTCTAAATAATTGTAATATTTCAGTGTGCCTTCTGCTTAATCTGTTTTCAGATTAAAACAAAAGTTGAACAGTTTTTCCCTCACCCCAAAAATGTGGAATGCGCACCAAAATGCGCATCTGAACTCACACAAAGTATTCTGAAAATGATTGTCCGGGACATTGCAATTCATTTTAACATTTAGAACAATATAGACATACTACAAAAAGAGCAAGAATTGTTTTGAATCCTGTTAAAAAGGTGAGGTCACCGTGTTTCCGTTTACATTTTTTTGCAGTAATTAATGCCAGCAGCATTTGACCTCATTGTTTGTGATTTAGTATTGATATTTATGTCATTTATTCATACGTTAAGAAAAGAATTTAGTTGTTCCAAAATGTTTTTTTGTGAACTAATAAGCTTCAACAAAAAATTCATTATTAAATTACTAAAATAAAAAAATAAAAAATTATTAGATTAGTCGACTAATCGTAAAAATATTAGGCTGACTAATCGGGAGGAAATTAGTCGTTTGGGACAGCCCTACATTGAATACCCTTTTTTTTTTTTTTAAATAAACTCCGCCTCTACTTCGTGGATTTTTCAACCGTGAAAAACGAGGGATCACTGTAATACAAATGTTCAAAGATATGAGGTGGATTGATGCATTAATGTGCTTTATAATCCGTTGCGCTTTACGTATGAAAATAAACTCTTTGATGATAGTGCGCTTGATAATCTGGTCTGGATTATAGGCCGTGAAATAATGTGTATTTAATAAACAAACTAGGGCTGTCAAAATTATCGCGTTAACGGGCGGTAATTAATTTTTTAAATTAATCACGTTAAAATATTTGACGCAATTAACGCACATGTCCCGTTCAGACAGTATTCTGCCTTTTGGTAAGTTTTACAGCAAGGCTTTTTGTGCTGTCTAACAGTGAACTCTTGTGGTCGCTTTGCGACATGGTTTATTGTTTTCTTGCCAGTTCTATATGGCTGCACGACGTCTCGGGCTGACGCATACGTTGTAATGTTGTGCTTATATGATCCTTGGACAAGAGCTGTCCGTAAGTATGGTTGTTGTAAAGAATGTATATATTATGTTAGTAAGCGAAATGTTATATTTTTTGTATGAGACGCTTTTTGTTTATGTTTAGTGAACCTGTATAGCGTGCTAAGCTAACGTTGTTGCTAATGCAATGCTTGTGTACTTTTTTTTGTAGCTTTACAACGGTCTAAATAGGACAATGGTTTGAGGCCATTTTATTAATAAATCAGATGAAAAAGGAAGAAGTCTGATTATTAAGGCATCGTTCACTAGCTGTCTAGCTTTGGAAAAAGTAGACGCTTCGGAGTGAGGACAGCATAGACAGATTTAAATGACAGTAGAGTGAAATGCCCACTACAGTCCTTATGTACCGTATGTTGAATGTATATATCCATCTTGTGTCTTATCTTTCCATTCCAACAATTTATTTTACAGAATATATATATATATAATTTACAGAAAAATATGGCATATTTTATAGATGGTTTGAATTGCGATTAATTGTGATTAATTACGATTAATTAATTTTTAAGCTGTAATTAACTCGATTAAAAATTTTAATCGTTTGACAGCCCTAAAACAAACACATCAGCTGCTATTGGCTATGCAGACGTCCAATCCATTTTGATATTCAAAATGGATTAGACTTCTATCACCGTCAATGGCACTAAAACATGAACAATAATTTCCAGCCATTCCACTTCAAATGGATTTGATGTTTATCACTATCTAATGATGTAGACTGCTACGTTAGCTTCTAGCACTAGCCACAGACTGGTGGCTCAATTGAAATTATCATATGCGCCATATGCCTTCGATAAGGAATGGGGAAAGAGAGGGTTCACCGTGGGGAGAAAGGCATACGCGTGAAATATATGTGAAGTCATGTTTTCCTTCGTTTCCAAAGGACTTGGGGGATGTTTGGGGGGGCTGGACGGGGAAAAAATGGTGTTCACACTCAGAGTTCACGTTTTAACGATAACAAACACTTAGTCCCACCGTGACGTCAGGCGACCCGGCTTGCCTCAACGACGGTCAATGTGTCGGAGGCCGAATCGGGTGACCCATGTCGCATTGAGACCAGGGGAATTGTTATCTCCACCAACGGGATTTTACAATGTTTTAATGATGCAATACCTTTGCTTTGAAGCAAAAGGGAAGTGTTATTTTAGGGTCTGGGGAGAGGAAAAATTGCAGAAGACCCTAAAAAAAAAAAAAATCATCATTCCAGAAAGAGAACGTAAGAATTTTAAGTGTTCATTTTTTTCTGAACAGTATAAAGTAGAAAGTTCCTGGAACTGTGGAAAAATTGAGAATTTAAAAAAAAAAAAAAAATGAAAATTTCAGCTGTGCGTCCAGAAAAATGTGCCAATTGCTCATTTTCATACAGTTTGTAGTAATAAAACAGGCTTTTTAAATATACAGTAGCTTATCTAAATATATTTGGCGGAAAACACACAAGGTTGAAAAGCAGTTTCTGCTCTTGCACCCGTCTATAAAATAAACTGCTGTATTTTAAACCAAAAGAAGTGTTGTGTTTGATAGAAAAATATGTATATATGCTGCCATAGCAGTTTCATGGCGCATTATGCCGCTGGACTATTTTTAATTTGCCTGTTTTACCCTGGAGACCCCAGTTTACAGACACTGAGCAACCGGTTTTGTTTCAACCCAACCAAAAAGAAGGTAAATAATTATATTATTTGAAATGTCTATCATTTGTAGTTTAGAATCATTAATTGATGTCTAATATTTAGCTTAAAAAAAAAAAAAAAAAAAAACGACCTTAAAAATTTATTCACTCACATATTTTAAACTTTTAAACAAATTACGTCGCAATGAAAAAAATAGTGCTTATAGTTGCTCCAATTACAGCTGCAAGTCGCTTGGGGTATGTTTCTATCAGTTTTGCACATCGAGAGACTGACATTCTTGCCCATTCTTCCTTGCAAAACAGCTCGGGCTCAGTGAGGTTGGATGGAGAGTGTTTGTGAACAGCAGTCGTCAGCTCTTTCCACAGATTCTCGATTGGATTCAGGTCTGGACTTTGACTTGGCCATTCTAACACCTGGATACGTTTATTTTTTAACCATTCCATTGTAGATTTGGCTTTATGTTTTGGATCATTGTCCTGTTGGAAGATAAATCTCCGTCCCAGTCTCAGGTCTTGTGCAGATACCAACAGGTTTTCTTCCGGAGTGTTCCTGTATTTGGCTGCATCCATCTTCCCGTCAATTTTAACCATCTTCCCTGTCCCTGCTGAAGAAAAGCAGGCCCAAACCATGATGCTGCCGCCACCATGTTTGACAGTGGGGATGGTGTGTTCAGGGTGATGAGCTGTGTTGCTTTTACGCCAAACATATCGTTTTGCATTGTGGCCAAAAAGTTCAATTTTGGTTTCATCTGACCATAGCACCTTCTTCCACATGTTTGGTGTGTCTCCCAGGTGGCTTGTGGCAAACTTTAAACGAGACTTTTTATGGATATCTTTGAGAAATGGCTTTCTTCTTGCCACTCTTCCATAAAGGCCAGATTTGTGCAGTGTACGACTGATTGTTGTCCTATGGACAGACTCTCCCACCTCAGCTGTAGATCTCTGCAGTTCATCCAGAGTGATCATGGGCCTCTTGGCTGCATCTCTGATCAGTTTTCTCCTTGTTTGAGAAGAAAGTTTGGAAGGACGGCCGGGTCTTGGTAGATTTGCAGTGGTCTGATGCTCCTTCCATTTCAATATGATGGCTTGCACAGTGCTCCTTGAGATGTTTAAAGCTTGGGAAATCTTTTTGTATCCAAATCCGGCTTTAAACTTCTCCAAAACAGTATCTCAGACCTGCCTGGTGTGTTCCTTGGTTTTCATAATGCTCTCTGCACTTTAAACAGAACCCTGAGACTATCACAGAGCAGGTGCATTTATACGGAGACTTGATTACACACAGGTGGATTCTATTTATCATCATCGGTCATTTAGGACAACATTGGATCATTCAGAGATCCTCACTGAACTTCTGGAGTGAGTTTGCTGCACTGAAAGGAAAGGGGCCGAATAATATTGCACGCCCCACTTTTCAGTTTTTTATTTGCTAAAAAAGTTTAAATTATCCAATAAATGTTGTTCCACTTCACGATTGTGTCCCACTTGTTGTTGATTCTTGACAAAAAAAATTAATTTCATATCTTTATGTTTGAAGCCTGAAATGTGGCGAAAGGTTGCAAGATTCAAGGGGGCCGAATACTTTTGCAAGGCACTGTATATATATACATATACATATATATATATAGATGCAGAGTTGTTGTTGTACATATGTTTTCACTTGAAGGTGCTCTGAGCTCTCAAATGGTAACCATTTCAAATAATAAAAATAATTGCATTAATGTAATTTTACTTGTAGAAAACGACTAAGGCACTCAAATCTGGCTGTTTATTTTTTAACCATTTCATAGTTATTCCACCAAAAACAATGCATCTCTTTTTTTCAGCAATTTTGGTAGTGACATCACAACTAGAATTGATGACCGTGTCTAGCGTTCTAGTGCTGCGCAAGCTCGTAAGTGTTAATAGAAGGGTCACACAGCAACAAGAGAATAGAACGCCCATGGAAAGCAAGCTCGCAGACTGCAAAAATCTGCTGCTCATTCTAGGTGTGACATCATCTTCTGTTTTGAGATTTTTTTAGTGGGCCAAGGCAGCTGAGAAAGCAAGACTAACTAGGATCTAATTCATTATCAAGCCTTTTTCTGTCTTTTTTTTTTCGATGGATTTGTGTCCAAAATATGCTCTGGTATCATTTTAAAGTCACTTGCTGTAGTATTTCATAGCACTTTTAAATATGCAAGAAAATGGTGGTAAACGCTGGAAATTTACAGGAAAACCATAGAAATTATTTAATAAATTATGATTATTTTATTATGGAAATAAAATGCTAAAACCTGGCATATTTTCTCAAAAAAACGTTAGTAGTAATAATCACAAAATACAATCTAGGCACTCGAAGCAAAGGTATGTACTGACCCTGCTGCTTCTGCATGTGGGTGAAGTCTTCAAAGGTGAGCGTCCTCACCGGCGGCCTCCAGAAAGCGTATGTCTCCATGATGGCCTCCAGGCCCGTCCTGAACCAGAACATACATGACACAAAACATCATTCGACAGGCAAGCTCATGGGCTGACTGAACTTATATCAGCAATGTCACAACATTTAAAAAAAAAAAAAGTTGGATTTGCCATTTCATCTTATGAACTTGAATAATTGTCTAAATATAAAAGTCCCTTTGTCGTGGTCAGGAAGTAAGGAATGATTGCATTCAGAATTAAAATTAAGATCAAAATGATATTAAAGTACCTTTTTTCTCTTCCAAATCTACTGTGACCACACAAAAAAGAGCCACATGCAGCTCTGCAACCACGGGTTGCCTACCCCTAAATCAAGATGGTTGACGCGTAACACAAAAAGGAAACTGGAGAGGAAATGTTGGCTGTAAACTAAAAGCTATTGTAAAGATGAGCTACGAGCAGCGGAAGAGTCTAGCGCATTGGGGGGAACCAAAACTCCCACTCGCAGGAAACCGGAGCTGTTAAAGAGGGAGGCCATGTTTTACAGCGTGAGTAAATCTGCATGAAAGCGTGGACGCGAAACTCAGCGATGAGTGTGATTTACTTCCAGCAAACTCCCAGCCGAGTTATTTTAGAGTCGACATTTCCTGCCTGGAGTTAGCGCTGATGCTAATTGGCTTTGGACGACATTCACATTGCGAGTGAAGCCATAGGGGAAGTAACACACCTAAATTAAATAAACTTCCCGATTGATATACAGGGAGGCATTCAACATTGACGACAGACTAAATCTACTATACAGTGGTACCTCTACTTAAGAACTACAGTGGGGCAAATAAGTATTTAGTCAACCACCAATTGTGCAAGTTCTCCTACTTGAAAAGGTTAGAGAGGCCTGTAATTGTCAACATAGGTAAACCTCAACCAACAGAAAATCACATTGTTTGATTTTTAAAGAATTTATTTCCCAATTAGAATGGAAAATAAGTATTTGGTCACCTAGAAACAAGCAAGATTTCTGGCTGTCAAAGAGGTCTAACTTCTTCTAACGAGGCTCCACTCGTTACCTGTATTAATGGCACCTGTTTTAACTCATTATCGGTATAAAAGACACCTGTCCACAACTCAGTCAGTCACACTCCAAACTCCACTATGGCCAAGACCAAAGAGTTGTCGAAGGACACCAGAGACAAAATTGTACACCTGCACCAGGCTGGGAAGACTGAATCTGCACTAGGTAAAACGCTTGGTGTAAAGAAATCAACCGTGGGAGCAATTATTAGAAAATGGAAGTCATACTAGACCAATGATAATCTCCCTCGATCTGGGGCTCCATGCAAGATCTCAACCCGTGGCGTCAAAATGAATAGTGAATGACCTACAGAGAGCTGGGACCACTGTAACAAAGGCTACTGTCAGTAACACAATGCACCGCCAGGGACTCAAATCCTGCACTGCCAGACGTTTCCCCCTGCTGAAGAAAGTACACGTCCTGGCCCGTCTGCTAGAGAGCATTTGGATGATCCAGAAGAGGACTGGGAGAATGTGTTATGGTCAGATGAAACCAAAATAGAACTTTTTGGTAGAAACACCGGTTCTCGTGTTTGGAGGAGAAAGAATACTGAATTGCATCCGAAGAACACCATGCCCACTGTGAAGCATGGGGCTGGAAACATCATGCTTTGGGGCTGTTTTTCTGCAAAGTGACCAGGACGACTGATTTGTGTAAAGGAAAGAATGAATGGGGCCATGTATCGAGAGATTTTGAGTGAAAAGCTCCTTCCATCAGCAAGGGCATTGAAGATGAGACGTGACTGGGTCTTTCAGCATAACAATGATCCCAAACACACAGCCAGGGCAACAAAGGAGTGGCTTCATAAGAAGCATTTCAAGGTCCTGGAGTGGCCTAGCCAGTCTCCAGATCCCAACCCCATAGAAAATCTGTGGAGGGAAAACATCACTGCTCTAGAGGAGATCTGCATGGAGGAATGGGCCAAAATACCAGCAACAGTGTGTGAAAAGCTTGTGAAGAATTACAGAAAACGTTTGGCCTCCGTTATTACCAACAAAGTATTGAGATGAACTTTTAGTATTGACCAAATACTTATTTTCCACCATGATTTGCAAATAAATTCTTTACAAATCAAACAATGTTATTTTCTGTTTTTTTTTCCACATTCTGTCCCTCATGGTTGAGGTTTACCCATGTTGACAATTACAGGCCTCTCTAATAATTTCAATTGGGAGAACTTGCAAAATTAGTGGTAACAAAATACTTATTTGCCCCACTGTACATACATAATTTTCAGATGAAGACACGCCTCAATGGGAAAATAATGCCTCTTGTTAATAAAGAAACTTCAGGTTAAGAAAAGCAAAAATGCAGAATGACTGGTACTCGCAGCTCCAAAAGTTTACTGAATGTAACATACTTTTAGCTGCTCTGTCATTGGCTATTGCCTAGCATTCCTGGCATCCAATTGGCTAAGAGGAACCTCTACTGTATGTGTCTGTGTGTATCCCAGCGTCATTCGCTCCTCGTGTGCCGACAGCTTTACATAAGTGTATTAACTAAGGCTGTCACAATTATCGCGTTAACGGGCGGTAATTAATTTTTTAAACTAATCACGTTAAAATATTTAACGCATGCGTGGAACGACCCACTCACGCACTGCCGCAAACAGAATACAATGGCGCCATTTTAAGTATATTGAGAGCTAAAAGGCAGAGACAAGCGAGTGGAGTGGAGATTCACTGGAGCCGCGCTATTTATTTGTATAAGCTTTGGCATCTCTTCCACAACAATTATTACTATTGTGGCGAGCAACGCGGGAAAGAATGACAGGAGATGATCTTTTCACCCTGTATTGAACACAACGCAGAGAGCATATACCATTTCCAGCCACCCCTGACAGTCATGGTTGCCCAACTTCCCATTATGCACAGTTAAGTTGCTACTGTATCATTTAGTGAAAGCACAACAAAAATAATATTCCTATCTCTCAAAAAAAAAAAAAAAAAAATATATATATATATATAATGTTCACAAAAATAAAAGCGCTCAATGCAAAGAGAACTGGCATGAGAATGCCTGAAGTCCAATGTCAAGTACCCACAGTCAGTGATGGTTTGGGGTGCCATGTCAGCTGCTGGTGTTGGTCTACTGTGTTTTATCAAGGGCAGGGTCAATGCAGCTAGCTATCAGGAGATTTTGGATCACTTCATGCTTCCATGCACAACCCGGCACCTGCTCACAGTGCCAAAACCACTGGTAAATGGTTTACTGACCATGGCATTACTGTGCTCAATTGGCCTGCCAACTCTCCTGACCTGAACCCCATAGAGAATCTGTGGGATATTCTGAAGAGGAAGTTGAGAGACACCAGACCCAACACTGTGGATGAGCTTAAGGCCGCTATCGAAGCATCCTGGGCCTCCATAACACCTCAGCAGTGCCACAGGCTGATTGCCTCCATGCCACACCGCATTGAAGCATTCATTTCTGCAAAAGGATTCCCGACCAAGTATTGAGTGCATAGCTGATATAATTAATTGAAGGTTGACTTTTTTTGTATTAAAAAGCACTTTTTTTGTATCGGTCGGATGAAATATGCTAATTTTTTTAGATAGGGATTTTTGTTTTTTCTTGACTTTTTTGCCCAAATCATCAATATTAAAACAATAAAAGACTTGAACTACTTCAGTTGTGTGTAATGAATCTAAAATGTATGAAAGTCTAATGTTTATCAGTACATTACAGAAAATAATGAACTTTATCACAATATGCTTATTTTTTTAGATTGAATAATTTCTGTTTTACAATTTGCTACATTTGTCGTTAGATGGATATACCACCGCTTATGAAATGTGGCTACATTAATGCAATTTGTCCACTTCCAAAACATCTGAATTTGTGCAATACATTGAAAACAGCATATTACGTCAAAGCTCTTCACTGCATGATTATATTCTCAAATGGTAGACATTTTTTTTTAGGTAGATATGTGTATTCGGAAATAACCATTTCCATTTCAGTTAATACCCATTTTCGCTTAATTTGGTTGGATTTTCACATTTCGGGCAGATCTCCAAAACTATAGCTAACTGACACGTTCGATCTAATTTTTTTTTTTTTTTTTGTTGTAAAGTCTATTTTTGCAGGTTGTTGACTTTTTTCCCCAAAATATTATGATTCTTTGAATTTGATCTGAACAAAAAGTTTTTTGGAGTAACATTAAATATTCCGCTGCAGTTTCGTTACTTTCATTGTTAGGCAACTCTGCTTTCTTGGCTTTGATGTATCATGGCATGGGAATTACACAAATCGTAAATTTGTCACATTTGTCACTTCCAAAGTTTGTTGTGTTCTGAACACAGGTGGCATCTTGGGTTTGATGTATCATGAGAATGAAACAAATTGTAAATTTGTCACATTTGTCACTTCCAAAGTTTGTCGTGTTCCGGACACAGGTCGCATCAAGTTCAAATTTGGTGCGCTTATAACAGCGCTCGAGGTGTCAACATGAACAGAAAACGAGATCTCTTGCTTTCATTTTGACGATCTTCTGCAAGCGTGAAAGGCGTTTTATCTTCTCATGTGTTGCTGTTTTTCCTTTTAACACTAGGCCATAAATCACAAGGTCTATTGTTTGAAAAGCGAAAAAAGATGTCTCGGATATCTGCGCCGCCAATAATGCGGACCAGATGACGGGGGCTGCTTTCATGTTCAAAACACCCTCCGAGTCCCCATTTCTCTAACATGCGCATTCAAAGGAAGAAGGAAAAAAGGACCATATGATGTCACCTCTGATGCAACGACAAGAACAACAGAAGCCAACAGTCGCACTTTTGAGCTGTCATTCTTTACAAATATGCACTAATTAAGCAGGATTTATTCTCACCTTTGAACTGTGTTGCTATCAAACAGAAGCTGTCTCACTCATCAAATGTTAACGTAGAAAATAGAAACTGTGACTGCTTCCAACACAACCAAGCCGAATTGGGGAGTGTTGGGTGATAAAATTCATACACAACTGTTGCCAGTGCACAAGAGTGAAAACCAAATATCCATACCTGTTTCTACCGGAGTCCCGAAAACCTTTAGCAAACGGGTTTCGGTCGATCTTTAATCTGGTGATCTGTGGAGAAAAATGACTCTTTGGTAAACATCGGATTGAGGCGGTGAAGGACAGAGCGGCGAGCAGTACCTGCTGGTTCTGGTAAGCGGTGACGGTGGTGAAGACTGTCTCGGGAAAGCTGAAAGTCTTGACACCTTCGCCACCTGGAACAGGCTTGTTGGGCGACAGCTCGCTGCTGAAGTCTTTGCGGATGACATGAACGCGGGGCTGGTACTTGTGCATTGAGTGAAGAATGATCTGTGGGAAAATGGCAAGAAACAGGATGGATACAGAACGTTGTGTAGAGTACGTCATTAACTCATTGGCTGACAGTGGCTATATGTTTACATAGGGTTACCAAACGTCCTCTTTTGCCCAGACAAGTCCTTATTATGTGCCCTCCGGAGCGTCCAGCTGGGTTTCATAAATACATGAAAATGTCTGTTTTTTATGATCTTTATGGGACAAATTTGAAGAGAATCCCTCTGGCTGCTAGGGGGCAGCAATTGTCTGCGTTGACATGGCTCCTACTAGTAGGGGCGGGAGAAGGAGTAGATCTTCTTTTTTGTTGGCAGTTTACCCTTTGTTTTATGGGGAATTACCACCATCTACTCACGGTTTGGCGAGAGATTAGACTACATTAAGGAGTTCAGTAAGGAGTTCTAAAAGACGTGGCTTCATACACCTTTCTGTAAGTTTATCTCCTGTTAATGTCGATCACGTGTCTTCTGTTGTGTGCAGGGTTATATGTGTACACAAAGATGCAATATATTCTGTGAGTCTTGTAATTCTTAGTTTATTTGGTTGAATGCTGGTATTATATTCTAAATAGCTGTGTTTCTTATTAGGTTTTTTTTTTTTTTTTTTTTTACGATAGATAGGTATATAATGGCAACTGTTGACTTCTGTCTGAGATTTGTACTGGTGTAATCTGTCAAATCCCGTTTGGTGTCGCATCTTTGCGCTGCCGATGATTACACCGTATTTTTCGGACTATAAGTCGCAGTTTTTTTTATCATAGTTTGGCTGGGGTGCAACTTATACTCAGGAGCGACTTATGTCTGAAATTATTAACACGTTATGATATCATTTCACATGTTATTTTGGTGTTTTGGAGTGACACTGGTGGTTTGGTAAACTTGTTAGCATGTTCTTTATGCTATAGTTATCTGAATAACTTAATAGCTATGGCCACGTTCGCGTTCTGCCTTTGGCAATGTGTGTTCAATTGTATTATTGACTTTTTTATATTGAAATGCATGCTTTTAGTTTGTGGCGCTTTCACGCCCACGTGGGGACGCACTTGCACTTTTTTACGTGAAGAAGAGCGCTCACACGCCAGAAGAAGACCGACAGCGACATAGCTCTGAGTGAGTGGGCGAGTTAGCGAGAGAGAAACACGGCTGCGAACCTACATTCATTGTTTATGCTTGTAAAATATCGCTACAGAGGCAACGCCTGTGTGTATAATCTTTTCTGTTGTTGTTGTCTGTTTTTCACCCGCAATCGGACACTTAGAGCCAGTTGTGTGGTTGTTTGAACAATGCGCTAATGCTAACGAATGCATGCTAACCGTTTCTTTCATGTCATTGCTGTAAAAGCACCTAATTATCATTTATTTACGTCGATGCGATCCTGTTTGGTATCGAGGACGAAATTGATTCAGTAAATTATACGGATATCCAGCATCGTCATTTGGGAGTTTCGCCCGCTGAATAGCCATGACCGAGCCGTAGCGTCCTGGTGAGGACAGTATATTGGCATTTCGTTGTTCATGCACTGTACACTTATTCAGCATGTTGTTCTCTATTGTATTTTTATATTAAATTGCCTTTCAAGATGACATGTCTGTTCTATGTATTTATGTGTTTAAGTGTACACTCTACACTTATTCAGAATGTTGTTCTCTATTATATTTTTATATTAAATTGCCTTTCAAGATGACATATCTGTTCTATGTGTCTAAGTAAATTTCCCCCCAAAATGCGACTTATACTCCGGTGCGACTTGTATATGTTTTTTTTCTCTTCATTGGGCATTTTATGGCTGGTGCGACTTATACTCAGGTGCGACTTGTAGTCCAAAAAATAAGGTAAACTTTTATAGCAAAGTCTGATTTTGCCTCAGCTCCCGTACTCGCTAATAGGGGAGCAATCAGTGAGCTCAGCCGCGCTAGGCATTATGGGCAATGTAGCTTTGAACTGCTGCGTTTGGAAACATGCTGGTTGAAAAGCTTGTCAGTTTATTTCGGTAATTGTTTGCATCTAATCTAGAACATTGAATGAGAATAAAAATTGAGTGGGAATAACAATTTGTCAACGACAGTTGTTCTAATAGTAATTTTTAAAAAAAAATGTTGAGGTCGCACATAGCCTACTGTGTGTGTGTATTGACTGGACTACATTTCCATGGGTCTGCATTATATTATTTTTCATAATCATTACTCAATCATTTTTTTAAATTGTTTGATTATATTTTAGGAAGAATAAAGCCTGTTGAGTAACCAGTTGAGTAAAAAAAAGTGGGTGATGTAGGCATCTTTGAGTGATCTTCGAGCAAAATTCAGGTATCTCGAGGCCGGGCCGAGTGTCCTCTTTTTTGGAAATCAAAATATGGTCACCATATGTTTACATGGACACATTAATTCAGATTTAAAGCCTGATCGGAATAAAAATGTTCCAATCAAACCCATTTCGAGGAGTGGGTTGGTTTATGTTTATTTATAATCAGACCAGCGCGCATGAAAACACAAAATTTAGGAACAAACGGTTGTTACCGTGCATGTCTGTAATGTCAATATACGCATTTCTCTTATCCCTGGGAGCAGAGGTGGGTAGTAACACGTTACATTTATCCGTTACATTTAATTGAGTAACATTATGAGTAAAATGTATTTCTAAGTGTAATTTTACTAGGCCATACATTTTTCTTTTACTTGAGTAGATTTGTGAAGAAGAAACGCTACTCTACTCCACTACTTTGGGCTACACTAGTTGTTACATTTTCCCTCTTTATTCTACATATTATAATTTACTTTTTCTTTTTCTAGCCAGAAAGGCCAACAGTGGCGCTGCTAGTTTCCCCAATAAGACGTCGCAACAAAAGCATGACTCTATTATACCAATCAGACTCAAGCTTCCCGTTCTATGATGACTGTGGCCTGTTCAATCACGTGGCGTCTTTACAGCGCCGTAAAACATTAAAGCGGAAGTTCAGGATTTTTGACATTAGGCTTAATCTTCGAGTTATCGGGGGTTTAGTTAGTTGGTGGAGTTGATTTCAACAAATTCTGTTTCGTTTGCAAGTTATTTGTTAGTTTCAGGGCTCCGGAGTGGCTAAGCTAGCGCGAGTCAGTGGCACCATTATAGCATGCCAATAAAAAAACAACATGAGATGACCCATGCAATCAATAGTGTTGGCTATGTTTTCAGCATAAAGTTATTAAAACTTACCATTACATGTCAATAATTGCAGTATGAACAGCAACATTTGTAATCCAGAAGCTCTGCAGAGGAGCAGGGCAGAGTGATATCACATTGGGGGGTTTTCACCGCGGATTTTCTGTTGTAGCCAGCAGCAAGTGACCAGTTTATATTTTTCCTCGTTCTTTGTGAAACTTTCCTTTTCCCCTTTCCTTCTGTATGTTTTCACAGCCTCTAAATCAGGGGTGTCCAAACTTTTTGCAAAGGGGGCCAGATTTGGCATAGTAAAAATGTGGGGGGCCGACCTTGGCTGACGTCCTTAACGTAGAACAATATATTTAAGCAAAATTTAGCAAGCCATTCAGTGTGTCACATTTGCTTTATTATTTTTTTAATGAATAATTTCAACAATCTCGCAACTAGCTTTTGCGGCGTTCTCTTTCGACTCTCGGGCTCTTGCGAAATGCTACTGCTGTGAAATTAAATTAGCTTCAAGTTGCTTCAATTTCTCGCTGTGTATCTTCTCTGTAATCTTGTCGTACATGTCAGCGTGTCTTGTTTGGTAATATCGCCTCACATTGAAATCTTTAAAAACATCGACTGTCTCTTTGCAAATGAGGCAAGACACAGTTGTTGCGTATTTTAGTGAAGAAATAGTCCAATTTCCACCTATCCTTGAAGCGTCGGCCGTCACAGTCAACTTTTTTTTTGTTGATTGTCGCCATTTTAGAAAATTGGAAGTAGAGGGTCACACGGAGTAATGTTGTTTAGCCCTTAAATACCTGCAACATGAAGCAATTATCAGAGAATCTCAAAATTTGAAAAATAAGGTCCTAATGAAACCTTTTTTTCAAATTTGTGAGAAGTCAAAATGAATATGTGTAATAAGCGCTCTAATATCTATAACCCATGCTAAATCATGTTTTTTTTCTCATGGAACCTGCAGACGCATGTGTTGACTTGCAACCATCTTTTTGTTTCTCCAAAAAACAAATGTCAAAATTCTAAATTAGTCTGAAAATCATGAAATTTTAGGTGTATCAAATGTGATACATTTGGCAATAAAGGGTTAAAGTGCTGCTGCCTTTTAGTGGTAAATGAGGAGCAGCATTACGTGTGTAAGCTACTTCATATGCTGGTTGCAGTTCTGATGACCAATTTATTAAGTCTGTGTGCGGGCCAGAAGTTATTGATTTTATGACAGAGGCTGGGGGCCGGATGAAATTTGACCACGGGCCGCATTTGGCCCCCGGGCCGGACTTTGGACATGTCTACTCTAAATGCATATTTTGCCATGTTGCCGGCCATCAGTTACCTCAGCAGACTGATGCTGCATTTGAGGGAGGTGGACAAATATCATTAGTACGCCTCCACTATTTGATCACTTATGAGAAGTCAGGTTTGCTGGAGGTCAAAATGTATTTTGAAGGCCAAAATGAAAAACAACTTGTGGCGATCACCCATCTTTGCTGATTACATTCGCTTGGCTTGACTTCCCACCTTCCTCGAATACAGCGTGAGAACAAGTGACCGAAACACTCCTCTTTATTGGGGTCGTATTACGCGTCTAAAAAAATAGTCCTGTAGAATGAAATGAATTACGGCAGTTTGGTGTGACATTCTTTTGGCCGCATGAGTGTTTTGAAACAATGATCTGTGTTTTGAATTTTATTTGACTATGTTGGATCTGTTCAAAGATCTGTATTGTTTTTTTTTTTATTGACATGCTATAATGGTGCCATTGACTCGCGCTAGCTTAGCCACTCCGGAGCCCTGAAACTAACAATAATGGTGCCATTGACTCGCGCTAGCTTAGCCACTCCGGAGCCCTGAAACTAACAAATAACTTGCAAACGAAACAGAATTTGTTGAAATCAACTCCACAAACTCACTGAACTAAACTCAAACATTAAGCCTAATGTCAAAAATCCTGAACTTCCGCTTTAAGTATTTGACATAGAGCACTGCCTGTCAATACGACTCGAAGGCGTGGATCTTAACCTCTCTCCCAGTTTTTATTTGGCCTCGATTGACCATGGAAAACCGGAGACATGATCCTTTTACTGTATTGGCCCGAATATAAGACGGCCCTGATTGTAAGACGACCCCCTCTTTTTCAAGACTCAAGCTTGAAAAAAGACTTTTTGAACACCAAATTAATTTTTATGCAGAAAATAATTACAGTACATCCGAAACAAATGATTATAACAATATATTAGAGAAAAAGCATGTTATTTTGCCTCATTCAAATCTTAATATGTGAACATTTAAATATGTAAACCAAAGTGCAATTACATTCGTAAATGAAAGTCTTCTGGTTTTTGAAATGTAAATAAACCAATCTATTGTGATAAAACAACAAAATTGCAATAACTGCATTAACTATCAAAGTGAAGTCTAACTGTAACTGTATTCTTGAAACAAATCTGAATAAGGAAAAACATTGCAATACAATAATGCAAACTGGTTAAACTTGAGAGTAGCTGAGAGCTGTCATGACAGAACATCGCTTCAATGATATCTGGCACCATCTAGTGTCTTAAATGGGTATAACGTCTAGACCGCGAATATAAGACGACCCCCTCTTTTTCAATCTAATTTCAATGCAAAAAACACAGTCTTTTATTCGGGCCAATACGGTAGTTTCATAATAGGAAATATTTGTATTCCACTAGGGGTCACTCAAGATCTTTGAACGAATGATGCTTCATTTCTTTTTTTTTTTTTTTTCTCTCGTCGGAATTCAATGATTTTTTTTTATTTTTTATTTTTATTTCTTTGCCTTAATGTTGTTATGTATTAGATTATAGTCTCTTCTTCAAAGTAAAATAATAACAGTTCATATAGATAACGTCGTGCTGAGGAAATAAAAATCTAACGTCGTAAGCAGCTACTCACAATGTTACACATTAGTTAGTTTACTATTACATACATTACTAGTATTCTTTCATCAAACACTTTTTTACCTGTACTTGAGTAATTTTTTGGGATGACTACTTTTACTTGAGTAATATTATTTTGATTGGTAAGTGCATCGGGGGCATGTTGCTTCAATTCCTAGTAATCACGTCACTCGCAACCCTTCCGTATCCTAACTCCCGCAGCTGACGGCGCGTACCAACTCTCTCAATCACAGAAGGGTGTCCCAGCAACTAGCGCAAACGTAGGACAAACGAATGGCACCACTTCGGGTTCATTTTGCAGCAAATAGGGGGCTGAGAGTGACGTCATCACTCAAAATTAATATCTCAATATCTTTAAAATAATGGCAAAAATGTAGCACAAACAATTTAGTTGTCGGGACATCCCTCTGTTATTGAGAGAGCTGGTACAGTCCATAAGACGTGGAAGTTAGGATACAGGAGGGTTGTGAGTGACATCATCACTCGAAATGAATATCTCAATATTTGTAAAACTACTGCAGCACAAACGTAACATAAACGAATGGCACCACTTTACATTATATGGGGGTTGCGTGACGTCATCACAAATTAAAAGCACAATATATTAAAACCGTTGTAGCACAAACAAACAAAATTATACAACACAAACGAAGCACAAACAATTGACAACAATTTTACCCTACTGTCATCAAAATAGGGGGCTGGTTGACCCCATATTGATCTATAAAAGAGTTGTAAATTCCTCAAAAATGGCAGCCGCACAAACAAAACTTTTTACAGCACAAACAATTGACACCATTCTTATATAAATTTGCATCTGATAGGGGGCCAACTTCACCTCGCTTCTTTTTCCTCTGTTTTGAATAGTCCAGTGCGGCTCAGTATCGAATGTTGTGTCTGGATACATTATTAGATTGCAAAAGTATTAATAGTCAGTTAATTATCTGTTTTGGTGTGACCACAGGTCACCAAAAATTTGGTGTCATGGAGTAAATTTGTTGAGTCGGTACGGCTTCTTCTTCTGTTACTACTATTTCCGGTATATTTGGTCAATCTGAGAATGTGAAAATAATTTGTTCTGACTGAAAGTATGATGCATGAACACGCAAGCCCTAATCGGATCAATATTTTTTAGTGTCTATGAAAGCAGTGCATCTGATCATAATTTTAATCTGAAAACTGGTCGGATTAAGGGTTTTTGTCCCTGTAAACGTAGCCATTGATGACATTGAACTGGAAGGCAATCATGATCATCCAATGATCCTTCACGGCTAGCCCTCCCAGTTTAAACAGATTGGACATCTGTCGCCACTTTAGTCAATAAATTAATAAAGAACATGAAGTGAAGGAAAGGAGGAAAACACAGAGAATTATTATTAATTCCAATAACAGGACGCCAAAGTGTAGTATGTCCTGTATGGGATTATTATCATGACAAATTTCCACCAAAGAAAAAAAAGAATAAGTGATAGATGATCTGCGAAAGATTTTCTCCACCAAGAATGGAAAACAAAACCATTTTTAGTCCTTAACCGAATAAAAACAGTGGCTTTTTCAAAGCCCAATCCACATAAAGTCATGTGGAGAAAGCAATGCCAAGAACGGACACAGAACACAAGAGTGTAGCATGTATTAGATAGGTAAAAAGACATCGATTCTTCAAGTTTGAACTTGAAATTAAAACTAATGTGAAGGATCTGCAGGAATAATATTAATACCAACCATGACTTTCCCCACCAAGGAGTCACATTGTAGTGCATACGGACCTTTATTTACATTTGAGCTCAAATGATTACTATTATCTGAACCAAAACAGCACGAAGTGATAGATAAATTGCATGAAACCGTGGCTAGAAGGTATTTAAATGACACCACAACAACAGATATTGTTTATACTGCTTCATTGTTTTTGTTCACCCTAGGCTAAAAACAAAGGAAATGTCACATCAAATAATCTGTGGGAAGAGAAAGCGAAAACTGTCACGAATTCTCAGCAGGACCTTGGAGTGTTGCGCTTACGGGATTTTGAGTACAACCCAATTTTAAGGTTTCGTCTGAACTAAAAACAATGGAGTTGTCAAAGGCAAAAGAACAAGAAGTGATGGATACTAAGCAGGACAAAATGCCAAGGACGCAGATAAATTCTCCAATGAGGGCGCCAGAGTCTAGCGCAACCATGATTGTTAACAACTCATTTTTTACGTTCCAGCTGAACTAAAAATGATGCTCAGATCCAAAACATCATTCTGTGATGAATAACTTGGCGGAATGCCAACAACGGACTTCTCATTGGCTACCATTGATGGCGTAAAGGTCAAAATCCATTTGAACTGGAAGAGCTGGCAGTGAATGATTATGTTTCAGTGCCATTGACGGTGCTCCACGTCCAATCCATTTGAAATGGGAGGAATGGCAGTATAAGTTAATGCGATACTGCAAACTAGGGGTGTGGCAAAATATCAAAATGGTGCTATATCGTGATACTCTGCATCCCAAAAGGTTATTGATATGCTCATGCCAAGAATCGAGATTAGCTTTAAAAAGGTCAATGGTTTTAGAAAAAAAAAAAAAAAAAAACAGAACCAAAAAGTTGCTGCCAAAATCTTCCACCATAGTGTCTTACTTAACCCTATGGCTGCCATTGAGGCACTCGATGCCCAATCCACTAAGACTGGGAATGGTGAATGAACGTTCGTTTGTTCAAAACTAGAGCATTCGCAGTCACTCTTTACGATTTTCGGGCCATTTACAGGTCGCTTTCTATTCATTTTAGGGCATAAGAAGGTCACTTTTTGTTAAATTTGAGTTACTATCTATTCATTCCCTAGTCACTTCCTGATCTGTAACCCAAAATTGACAGGAAGTGACCCGTAAAATGCCCCAAAATCAACAGGAAGTGACCCTGAAATGCCCCAAAATCAACAGGCAATGACTGAAAATCAACAGGGCCTGAAAATGGGCCGAAATGACCTCGTCGCCTGGCATTGGCTGCCACTGACAGCCATAGCAGTGGGAGGGGCCAGTTGGAAGTGGGAGGGGTTAATTCACTGCTACCCTCCCAGTTCAAATGGATTGGGCGTCTACTAGTGATAAACTTATGTAGGTTAAAGAAGGATTAAGATCTTTTTTTTTTCTGTTGTTTAGTTGTTTTGTAGAATATCCTCGAAGGATTCCCTGATCAATAAAGATGTCCCGATCGATCGGGATGGGTCCGATCACGTCATTTTCAAAGTATCGGAATCGGCAAAAAAATATCGGACATGCCTTTTTTTAATATATATATATTTTTTATTGAAATCGTTTTCTAATTGTATTTAACGTTACAGA
Source organism: Corythoichthys intestinalis (assembly GCF_030265065.1). Taxonomy (NCBI): domain Eukaryota; kingdom Metazoa; phylum Chordata; class Actinopteri; order Syngnathiformes; family Syngnathidae; genus Corythoichthys; species Corythoichthys intestinalis. The sequence goes on from NC_080406.1 coordinate 19,212,187, forward strand.
CAAAATGTCTTACACTCATCCAGAGTAGTTTTGGCTTAAAGTAGGGCTATCAAATTTATTGCGTTAACGGCGGTAATTAATTTTTTTTTATTAATCACGTTAAGTAATTAACACATGCGCTGCATGAACCACTCACGCATTGTCGCGTTCAATCTACAAAGATGCCGTTTTACCTATAGATAGCACTAAAAGGCAGTGTATAATGAGTAGAGAAAATTTTGACAGCCTTTGGAGCTAATTATATGTGGCTAAAGCCTTACAATACCTCTCTCAGCAATTAAAAATAACGTGGGAGACAATGTGGGGAAGAAAGGTAGTAGCTGATCATTTTCTTAACACCCTATGTTCTTTCCCAACGCAGAGAAGATATATCAATTGGTGCCCCTACGCACAGTCATGGTTGCATCATGCATTTGGGCAGAAGTTAAATGGCTGCAGTATCATCTACTGAAAGCTCAACAAATACACTAGATGGCAATATTTAGTCACAATATACAAAGTCACATTCATCCTTTAAGAATTACAAGTCTTTCTATCCGTGGATCCCTCTCACAGAAAGAATGTTAATAATGTAAATGCCATCTTGAGGATTTATTGTCATAATAAACAAATACAGTACTTATGTACTGTATGTTGAATGTATATATTCGTCCGAGTTTTATTCATTTTTTTCTTAATGCATTGCCAAAATGTATATGATTGGGAAAAATTATCGGGAATGATTGGAATTGAATCGGGAGCAAAAAAAAAAGCAATCGGATCAGGAAATATCGGGATCGGCAGATACTCAAACTAAAACGATCGGGATCGGATCGGGAGCAAAAAAACATGATCGGAACAACCCTACTGATCAATGTATCAATAATCTTTGTATCACCATATCGTGATATCATCGTTATCATGAGTTTTGAATCGCAAATCGAATCATGAGATGACAAGAGGTTCCCAGCCCTACTGCAAAAATTTTCAAAAGGACCTTCTGGAAAACTTGACACCCATCTCTTTGATGACATCACAAGAACATGATCAGTCAGTCAGGCGGCTCCCGGGGCCCACGAGGCCCCTCCAGGCCACGCACGGGGCCCTGGGCTGTTTCTGATTCATCACAGCGTGAGAAAACCTCCCCTGGCCCAGGACCTCCGCACCCACATCATTTACAAATTAGGGTGTGTAGGTTACAACAATCACCCCTCTCCACTACGTACTGACTTCAAGCAATGACACACCAGCTAATCCAAGAATTTACAAACTGTGGTGCGAACTTGGAGTATGGGTCATCAGATTCAAAGTGGAATAGAAGTTGTAAATTCAGGTCGCAATTCTTCGTAAAATGTTATTTGTATTTGAATGGACAGATATGTTTAAGTGTGCATGTGAATGGAGAAACATGTTTACAATACTTACTGTATGCGTGTGAATAAACAGTCAAAGGACAAACATATGTTTACATTATGTGAGCAAGTGAATAGAGTAGATTTTTTTATACCTGGTAGGTTTACGACAGTCAAACGCTCAAAATAGGTGTGTGCTGGTAAGTAGGCCTGTCGCGATAACAAATTTTAGTAGGCGATATATTGTCTCATAAATTACCGTATTTGCCCGAATTTAAGATGGTGTTTTTTGCATTGAAATAAGCCTGTAAAAGAGGGGGTCGTCTTATATTCGCGGTCTAGACAGTACACCCATTCACAACGCTAGATGGCGCCAGATATCATTGAAGCGATGTTCTGTCATGACAGATCTCAGCTACTCTCCCCATTCACGACGCTAGATGCCGCCAGATATCATTGAAGCGATGTTCTGTCATGATAGATCTCAGCTACTCTCATTTTATTGCAATGTTTTTCCTTATTCAGGTTTGTTTCCAGACTACAGTTACAGTTAGATTTCACTTTGATGGTCAACGCAGTTATTGCAATTTTGTTGTTTTATCACAATAGATTGGTTTATTTACATTTCAAAAACCAGAAGCCATTCATTTACAAATGTGATTGCACTTTAGTTTACATATTTAAATGTTCAGATATTAAGATTTGAATGAGGCAAAATAACATGCCTTTTCTCGCGAATATATTGTTATAATCATTTGTTTCGGATGTAATTATTTTCTGTATAAATATTAATTTGGTGTTCAAAAAGTCTTTTTTCAAACTTGAGTCTTGAAAAAGAGGGGGTTGTCTTATAATCAGGGCCGTCTTATACTCGGGCCAATATGGTATTGCGATATGTGATATTATTGCCTGTTTTTTTTTTTTTTTACCTATTCAACTACGAATATAGTGACAATACATCCTAATAAATGACCTATTGAAATAAAATGAATTGTTATTGTTAAATAACAGACAAACTATATTAAAATGTATAAATATTTTTAAAAAAACACAATACATAAAAAGTCATTTTAAACCTAGTTAGGTGCAGAATATGAAATAGGTGAGAAACCCACTGTCATTTTTGTTGCCTGCCATTTAGAGCCCATTAAAAGTGTTATTTTGATCTAAAAGGACTGTCATCTAAGTGGTAAGTGCATGGATGGACAAATTTACATAATGTGCGTATAGTATATATAGAAAGACAAATGTTAACGCTAATCTAATCATTTTTCCAAACCAGTAATCTGATTAATATCCTTAGTGTCTATGCGTTACTATTTTGTTATTGCCTCATAATTTATGACGAATGAAGAATATTGTAGTCATGTGAGAAGAACATTTTGAATAGAAAATGTTAAAAATTTCCCATAACTCGTTCATTTCCATGTTAACCGTTAATAGTTACTTCCTGTTTTGGACTGAGAAACGGACGAACGCGATTGTGTATTCGATCTGAGTGCAGCCACCTGCTGAGATGTGCGAGGGAATGTGGATCTGTGTGCGTTTATGAAGGAACGTGAGTATTTTTCCTTCATTCTGGAGGGTTCCAGCGATAGGTTGGAGCCGCTACTTGCTCGGCTGTTTCATAGCTTTGCCCATAGACTTCATAATGATTGACTGGTCAGATTCCACCTTCACTGCGCAACGCCTTTAAGTTGGGGGGCCACCCTACAGTCCGCTTCAGTTATTCAAAGTCAGTCGCAGAGTCAACACATGCAGTGATCCAACGCCTGATTTAGGATTGAAAAAGTACAAAAGCTGTACCGCATACAAACAGGAAGAATTGTCTCAGGAGTGATTTGTTCGAGGATTCAAGGTAATTATTATATTTTTCGTACCATGCATGTGTTTTGAAACGTTGTGAAAAAAATCAATGGGAGAAATTAACCGCTATGGACTAGCATCATTCTTCGACATAGTTACGTAGGTTTTTTTTGCTTTTAACCAAGAATCGAGACTCTTTTACGGCCATATCTATAAAGAATTCAGGGATTTAAGCATTTATTCGCAAGAATTTTCAACGGAAAAAGCCATTGTGGCAGCCCCCTTATCACAACAAAGAGCTAAGAGACTAGCATCATTCTTTGACATAGCTACGTAAAATAAATGCTAACTGCACGTGTTTTTTTGCTTTTAACCAAGAATCGAGAATGTTTTACATTCATATCTGTAAAGAATTCAGGGATTTAAGCATTTATTCACAAGAATTTTCACTGGAAAAGCACTGTTTACATAGTGAATGTAGCTAGCGGCCGCCCTAACAGACTAGCATTGTACTTCGACATATTTACGTAAAATAAATGCTAACTGCACGTTTTTTTATTTGCTTTTAACCAAGAATCGAGACTGTTTTACGTCCATATCTATAAAGAATTCAGGAATTTAAGCATTTATTAACAAGAATTTTCAACGAAAAAAGCTCTGTCTGTGATTCCATTCGGTCATCTTTGACGGCTTCGCCCAAAATGCAGGCCCCCTATTTATCGGCGCTGTGTCCCGTCGATACATTATGAAGTCTATGCTTTGCCGTTGCAACAGCGGGTAGTCATCACTCCGAGTCGGCAAGCATCGTTTACATCATATTCGTGTTTCACATTTATGCCGCGAGGTGACATGTTCGTTTAGCATGTTTGGGATGTGTTGTAAGTCCGATTGAGTGTAAAGTGCTTAGTTGCTGCCATGTTTTGTGACAGCGTGTGTGTACGGCCTAAAATAACTAGATTCCGTTTTTGAGGCGTAATCAGGAATTAAATTACTTTTTCAATCAATCTGTGAAAAAACTGCCAATCAATGTATCATTACACCCCTAGTTAAGATCATGTACAGTACATGCATGGATTTGCAGTGTTGTTGTTCTGTAGACATGTAAATGGGCAAACTCAGTATTGGTTTGTGAACAGACAAATGTAAAGAGTGAACAGAATATATGTGAATGGATGGACAAGTGTTAAGATTATTTTTTATGTGATGTGTGTGAATTGACAGACATCTGCATTAACCCATTGTCTGCCATTAACGCTGATAGACGTCCAATCTTTGGAGAAATTGGATGTCTGTCAAAGACATTGAAACGTTGTCTTTTACTGCCATTGGCAGACTGTTAGTTATGTTCTGTTGGTAATTGTACTGTACATTGAACAGACATTTCCTAAATGTGTGAAATGAATGGACAAAGTAATGTTGGTGACTCGTGTGTGTGACCAAACAGATTGTTGTTTTTAATTTTCTGGGTAGGCGAATGAACAGACATGCTCCGAAGCGGCCTTTCATTCCCCAAATTCCGCTAACAGGTGGCCGAGACCCAAAACGTCCCCGTTTTTCTGAAGCTCGCACGACTGGACTGGCTGTCATCTTTTAGGGAACATATTTGTCGCAGCTGGCGAAGGGGGGCCGCGAGCCGCCGGAGGGCGCACACATGTAGCGAGCGGCGGATCAGCCAGAGGACGACAGTTCGTCGTTGTTCGCACTCAAAGGCACTTAAGCCGCACAAGAAATGTTTGTCTTTTCAAGTCGCAGCTGGACCCGCCAAAGTCCAAGTGAACAGAATGGCGTTGGCGGCGCTAATGCAACAAAAGCACCAAAAGGATGTGAAGTAAGCGCCAAAAGCAACAGGTGGTGGCGCCGTTGTTCCCCAACGCTTAGGCAGGTTGAACCCATCACAAGGCGGACGAAAATCGTTCCAGGAAAAGGCCCGATCTTGTAACCCAGGTGAAAAATCACATATTAAACATTTCAACCTTTAATTAATATGAGAACTGCCAAAACACATTTTTATTTGCACTTGAATGCATCACTTATTCACTCAGCCAATGAGAATTGATTCACGACAGGCAGCAGAGGGGTTATGTTGGTACATCCGTGTTTGTACTCCTTTTCCCGCTTAAACATCGAAGAGCGCGAACCAGCTGAGGGCGAAGCCGTTAACAAGGAAAGTTTCAGAAGCTGAACTCCAATTGAAACCATAGGCAGAGTTTGACTTTTGGGTGAGGGGGAGCACAACATGTTGATGACCCCGAAACTCAACTTATTATTTATAATAATAAGTTGACAATGAGTATTTTTTGTTTCCCATCATTCTTGAGGGCAATTCTAAATCAGGCTGCTTAGGCAATACTTTTCGCCAAGATTGTCATCCATTGAATATATTATGCCTGCCGGTGTCGTGCCAATGTAGTTACCCCAGTCAAAAATTGTATCCCCTGGGCGGAGCCAAACGGAGGTATATTTTTGTCTTTATTATTCAATTAAAAAAAAAAGTTGCTTCAATTAAAAAATATATTTTAAATTAAAAAAAAAAGTCGCTTCAATAATACAAAAAATGTTTGAAAGCAAAAATAAATTTGAAACTCAAAAAATGCATTTGAAAGCTATTTTTCTTTGATTGATTTTTTTTTTTTTTTGGGAATCAAGTTTTTTTTTTTTTTGATTGATGCAACTTTTTTGATTGAAGTAATGTTGATTTGTGTTGGGGCCACATTTTGGCTAGGACGTTTTTGTCTTTATTATTCAATCAAAAATAAGTTGCTTCAAAAAATATACATTTTCAAATGGAAAAATCAATCAAAAAAAGAAATTTCAATCTTGAGAAACGTTTTTGAATGCGAAAAAAATATTTCAGATTGAAAAATTTGCATTTGAACACTTCATTTTTCATTGAGGTTTTTTTTTTCTTTTTTTCTTTCATTGATTGAAGCAATCCTTTTTGTGTTTGGGCCATATTATGGGTAGGACATCAATCCCCCCCAAAAAAGTTGCTTCAATCAATCAAAAAAAAAGAAAAAAAAATTCAATCAAAGAAAAATCATTTGAAAAATAAAATTGCCCTCCACTATTTTTTATTTTGGGGGGGGGGGAATTACCGTATATGCAAAGCAAATGATCGTCTAAGGTGCTAGTAACATGATTTGTTCAAAAAAAACGGGGGGGGGGGGGGGGGGGGGGTTACCGTGTATGCAAAGCAAATGATCGTCTAAGGTGCTAGTAACATGATTTGTTCAAAAAATAATTTTAACCCATTGTAAATATTTTTTTGTTAATTTCATTCATTTTTGTTGCAGTTTTATTGCTTTACAACTTTTATGTATATAGGCAAGGGGGTCCTGCCCCCCCCTCCTTAAAATCCGCTTATGATTGAAACTTGTATAAGTCTCTTTTAAAGTGTATATGACATGACAAAAAAAATCTTAAATAGCATTATTATTGGAATTTTGAAATGATTCAACTATATACAACAATTTGGCAAAGCACAGATGACGAGAAACGCTAAATCAGCCGTCTAGCTCCTCACGTCATTATAGCGCTCTGGCGCTTCCATCTTGGTGATGACATCATAGAACGAGCGGTATCAGCGGATTTAGCATTGAGCCCAATGGGGGAGGAAGCGTTTTTCAGCGATTCTGGTTCAAGTGTGGATTTTTCAAATGATATTGTCGATCGAGAGGAAGTAAGTAACACACAGCCATATATGTTTGACTCGAATTTAGAGGAAGAGGAAGATTCAAAACGAGAAAAAGGGGACACAGACAACAAACATGAGCCTGATGACAAGGGCAGATTGCAAAATGTCATCATTGTTTTTGTCCATCCACTCCAATATTTTTACAGGATAATCTTTGTATCTAAGTATTTTTCCCCGATTGCTATATAAATTGTATGGTCATGACAAATAACAGTCTTGTGCTAAATGAAATATGAAATATTAAAAATGCATTTATTCAGTTCAACAAGGCTAAATTACTGCATAATGGTCAAAACTGCCGACTTCTTAAACCTCCCGAACTGTATTTTATGCCACGGGAGTTAGTCCGGCTTCTTTGTCTTAGGCGACGGAGAAAGAGTGTAAACAAAAGAGGCAGCGTGAGAGCTAGGCTACATGCTAACCCAAACCGGGCGGCTCTTCCAAGTCTCTTCCTCGCCTCTCGAACACAAAAAAAAAAATCACACAAAACTACCCCGACTCATGTCACACACAGCGGCGGGAATGATTGCCTTCACCGATTGGCCAGCCTCCGGCGGCAAGCAACTTTCAGCGGACTATGACTATGACAGCAAGTCATTCCCCTGCTGCACCCCCCTCCCCCCAGCCCGTCTACCGTGCCCTTGCCGACGCTTCGGCAGCTGAAAATAAGGTTCATAATATATATTTTTCAAATTTAAATTAAAGCTATAGTATTAAATTATATCTACATCATATTAAGTCATTATATTAAATCAAAATCATATGTAAGACGGTGTTTTTTGCATTGAAATAAGACATCAGGTCATCTTATATTCGCATTCTAGACATTATACCCATTCACGACGCTAGATGGCGCCAGATATCATTGAAGCGATGTTCTGTCATGACATTTCTCTGCTACTCTGAAGTTTAACCAGTTTGCATTATTTTATTCCAATGCTTTTCCTTATTCAGATTTGTTTAAAGACTACAGTTACAGTTAGACTTCACTTTGATGGTTAATGCAGTTATTGCAGTTTTGTTGTTTTAGCACAATAGATTGGTTTATTTACATTTCAAAAACCAGAAGCCATTCATTCACGAATGTGATTGCACTTTAGTTTACATATTTAAATGTTGAGATATTGAGATTTGAATGAGGCAAAATAACATGTTTTTTCTTTCACATATGATGTTATAATCATTTGTTTCAGATGTGCTGTAATTATTTTCTGTATAAAAATTAATTTGGTGTTCAAAAAGTCTTTTTTCAAACTTGAGCCTTGAAAACGAGGGTGTCGTCTTATAATCAGGGCCGTCTTATATTCGGGCCAATACGGCACAATAAATCAAACAAGACCCAAAGCAATTAAAAGTGTTGTTTTAATAAAAACAAAATTAAGTAGTTGAAATTGAATTCACTGTGTGCAAAAGAATGCAGTGACGACATGAAACCACCACCCGCACTGCCTCCCAAAACAAAATGCTATAAAAAAAATAATACTAAGCAAACTCCACTTGGCTCCTTTGACAGCAATAGGCGTTCAATCAGTTTGTACCACGAGGCAGAGGCGTCGCATCCCATTAGGCAAACCAGGCAATTGCCTTGGGCTGCCAGCCAGCAGGGGCCCCCAGAGGGTCAACAGATTTAGCACACGCAGCTTTACTGCAATGTCGCAGCGACAAGTGCGACAGTGCCAGTGAAAGCCTTGTGTCTGAGTTCCCTGAACGGCCCCTTCACTCGCTCTACACTCCCCCCACTCCTCCCTCACATGACTCAGAGTGAGAGTGAACGGCGATTTGGCTTTTTTTTAATTGGCGTATATCCAAAATGAAAAGAAGTCATCCTTCTGGAAGCGAAAAAAGAAAGAAAAAAAAGCAGAAGAGGACAAAAGGAGGCAAGACAGCGGTAAGTGTACTATGTTACTGTAGTTTTATGTCCTAATGTAGTATATCTGGGCACTTTGAGTGTCCCAAAAAGCGGTCAATGAGACCGAGGCGTTATTATAATTTTATTAAATATGCAATTGTTCCAAGTCCAGCTGTCCCCCTTACTTGCACACGCTCGAAGGGCCCCATGTTGCTTGTTGCCTGGGGCCCCCCGGGGACCCTTGCTACGCCTCTGCCGGGACGTCTTGCAGTGAATGATGTTTCAGTTCAATGGGTGTCTATCGAAGTCACAGGCAGCAATAAAAGACATTGAATTGAAATACTCGAATAAATTGGATGCATACCAACATGAAAGTGCCACCACCATCCTGACTGACGCATGTGAGTGAGAAATGAAGGCTAGAGCGCATCACTTACATGTCCCTGGTCATCCAATTCGTTATTGGTGAGCTTCAGCTTGTCAAAGCTGACCACCTGCCGCATCCACGTGTCGCCTGACGCCAGCGAATCCGGGTGGATGTAGACCCGTGGGGGAACTGGGGAGTCAGCGTTGCCCGCCACCATCCACTTAGAGCTGTGGTACACGTACCTGCCAACACGTGGGGAGAAAATTCATGAGTTGCTGTACCATAGAAAGTGGAATGTGTTTTGGAATTGCTATATTTTATTTGTTAAACTCATTGGCTTCCATTGACATCAGTAGACTTCCAATCAATTTTAACTGCCAGTTAAAATGGTTTGGACATCTATCGCCGTCAATGGCAATTAAACAAGATCATTCAAGGCCTACCCTCTGCATTACTGACTGTTTCATGGTACTATTTCATAGATCATCTATAATTGTATCCCGTGTTTGCTAATCGAAGCAGTTGCACTGACACATTAAGCGTAATGGACTTTCAAGTAATAAAAGATGTTTTTCTTTTTAACAATGAGCTTCATCATTTGACGAGTGATGATCTGTATTGAACAAGACACTGTCCTTTTATGAGGCTTAGCTAATTTCACGTTTGTTTGCTCTGGTTCGCTAACACACACGCACAGGCTACTTATTAGCCATTAACGTTAAGTGTTAACAGATGTTTGTTTTTCCTTTTAAATTCTTTTATAACGTCCTCTCATTTTCAATGCTAACTCGTATTTCCATGCAGAAAAAATGACTTGAAAACATAAAAAGTAAACAATCTGTTTGATTTAGCAGGAGAAAAATCATGGCAGCCAAGGAACAGGAGTCACAGAAGAGTAACAAGAAAAAAAATACGAGTTTCTTTCTTTTATTCATAACCACTTTAACCACTAGAGGGCCTCCATTCACCAAACGTGTTTATTTTCGTCACTTGCGTTGACGCCCTAGCGTATTTTCTCACAATTAAAACCTTTTAAAAAAAAATCTCAGTTCGTCAGCATTTTCGTTTAAGGCTTCTTTGGCAAAAATAAATTAAACATACATTTAAAAAAAAAAAAAAAAAAAGATCGCAGTTGTGCGACTATCATGCATGTGTTCGCCAAAATATGAAGGAAGTCATATTTCTCCATTGGATTACAGAGATTAGAGACATCAACAACTCCTGCAAATAGTTTTACAACTGTCAACGCTTTTAATTGTTGTCATTAAAACACAAGAAAAACGACAATGAGGTTATAGCAAAAGACGCTGACTCTTTCAGAATTATTTTTTTAAGCTGTTTAAATTAAAATGTCATAAATGAACATCTAAGCTACGTTTGACACTGCCACGTTGACACTGAAACGGCGCCAATGAAAAACATTGACCCATGGCTGCCATTGTCGACGATGGGAGGGGCTGGCAGCGATCCATCCCAGTTCAAAATGATTGGACGTCTATCGCCGTCACTGGCAGTCAGTGAGTTAAACAACAGAAAGACAACAATCAATATTGTGTAAAACACTCAGTTGACTTCTGCTCTGAGACCCCCAATTTGGCCAACTTTGAAAATGGTCTGATATGCATGTGTGATACCTCATTGGAAAGCTTAAAATCTCAATTTTCTGGGGGAAAAATTTTTTTGAACAGGAGGGCATTAAAAAAAATAAAAATAAAAAAAAAGTTTTTTAAATTAAACAGCGAAACCCTATTTGGAGGTGAGAGCATGAAAGAGCAGAATTAAAGACGCCATGACTTTAACGAGATTTTATCGCGTACTTACCTTGTTTCGATCCAAAAACTCCATGAAGCATGTATTACTGAGTGTAAAGCAAGTGTCACAGCTGGATTTTTGGGGGATTTTATGGGTGAAACATGGTAATATAACAAGGGCTGCGATGCAGAAATCGCAGACATCAAGGAGTGGTCGAGATTTTCTTTTTCATATACGTATTTACCCTTTTAAGTATTGTTTTTCAATTTTTCTATGTTTGGATCGATTATTTACAGTGGGGCAAATAAGTATTTAGTCAACTACCAATTGTGCAAGTTCTCCTACTTGAAAAGATTACAGAGGCCTGTAATTGTCAACATGGGTAAACCTCAACCATGAAAGACAGAATGTGGGGAAAAAAAAGAAAATCACATTGTTTGATTTTTAAAGAATTTGTTTCCAAATTTGAGTGGAAAATAAGTATTTGGTCACCTACAAACAAGCAAGATTTCTGGCTGTCAAAGAGGTCTAACTTCTTTTAACGAGGCTCCACTCATCACATGTATTAATGGCACCTGTTTTAACTCATTATCGGTATAAAAGACACCTGTCCACAATCTCGGTCAGTCACACTCCAAACTCCACTATGGCCAAGACCAAAGAGCTGTCGAAGGACACCAGAGACAAAATTGTAGACCTGCACCAGGCTGGGAAGACTGAATCTGCAACAGGTAAAACACTTGGTGTAAGGAAATCAGCTGTGGGAGCAATTATTAGAAAATGGAAGACATACAAAACCACTTATAATCTCCCTCGATCTGGGGCTCCATGCAAGATCTCACCCCGTGGCGTCAAAATGATAACAAGAACGGTGAGCAAAAATCCCACAACCACACGGGGGGACCTAGTGAATGACCTACAGAGAGGTGGGACCACAGTAACAAAGGCTACTATCAGTAACACAATGCGCCGCCAGGGACTCAAATCCTGCACTGCCAGACGTGCAGAAGAAAGTACACGTCCAGGCCAGTCTGCGGTTCACTAGAGAGCATTTGGATGATCCAGAAGAGGACTGGGAGAATGTGTTATGGTCAGATGAAACCAAAATAGAACGTTTTAGTTGAAACACAGGTTCTCGTGTTTGGAGGAGAAGGAGTACTGAATTTCATCCGAGGAACACCATACCCACTGTGAAGCATGGGGGTGGAAACATCATGCTTTGGGGCTGTTTTTCTGCAAAGGGACCAGGACGACTGTAAAGGAAAGGAAAGAATGAATGAGGCCATGTATCAAGAGATTTTGAGTGAAAATCTCCTTCCATCAGCAAGGGCATTGAAGATGAGACATGGCTGGGTTTTCAGCATGACAATGATCCCAAACACACAGCCAGGGCAACAAAGGAGTGGCTTTGTAAGAAGCATTTCAAGGTCCTGGAGTGGCCTAGCCAGTCTCCAGAAGTCCGTGTTGCCCAACAACAGCCCCAAAACATCACTGCTCTAGAGGGGATCTGCATGGATGAATGGGCCGAAATATCAGCAACAGTGTGTGAAAAGCTTGTGAAGAGTTACAAAAAACGTTTGGGCTCCGTTATTGCCAACTAAGGGTACATAACAAAGTATTGAGATGAACTTTTGTTATTGACCAAATACTCATTTTCCACCATGATTTGCAAATAAATTATTTAAAAATCAAACAATGTGATTTTCTGTTTTTTCCCCCACATTCTGTCTCTCATGGTTGAGGTTTACCCATGTTGACAATTACAGGCCTCTCTAATATTTTCAAGTGGGAGAACTTGCACAATTAGTGGTTGACTAAATACTTATTTGCCCCACTGTATCATTTAACATATCGGAAAAAATGCAACAGTGACAAAAAAAAAAAAAAAAAAAAAAAAAAAAAAAACAATTAAGCGATAGCTATGAGGTAGATATCCGTGACTTTTTTGCAGACACCATTTGTTTCATTGTGACGTAATTTGTTTAAAAGTTTGAAATATGCGCGTGAATATATATATATTTTTTTTAACTAAATATTAGACATCAATTAATGATTCTTAGCTAAAAATGACAGACATTTCAAATAATAGATATAATTGCTTTTCTTCGTTTTATGGCTGGGTTGAAACAAAAGCGGTTTCGCGACGTCTGTAATCGAGGGTTTCCAGGGTAAAACGGACAAATTAAAAATAGTTCGGGGGCTTAATGCGCCATGAATCTGCTATGGCAGCATAAAGACCTATTGTTCTGTCAAATACAACAGTTCTTTTGGCTTAAAATACAGCAGTTTATTTTAAAGAGGATTGCAAGAGCAGAAACTGCTTTTTCAGTCTTGTCTCAATATACAAAGTGTGCTTACGTTCCTCAATTCAAACATTAAGTGAGTAGGGCAATGGTGAAAACATTTAATCGCAATAGATATCATGAATTCCTTGCGATTAACGATTACTTTCTTTGGTGACTGAGGAATTTTTTAATTGACTTCTTCTGACGCAAATAAAAAAAGATTGAAATTATGATGTTGCAGCATACCCTTCAGATCAAAACATGTCTGACAAATCAAACCTGAAAGTCATGTGCTATGATGTATTAGTTTTACTTTTTCTCCGCACTGCGGCAATGCAAATTCGCTTAGTTTTTTTTTTTTTTTTTTTTTTTGTGGTCCTTACGGAGTTATTTGTCTCGTGCGGCGGGAACTCTGGCTGTGCCAGCCGGGCCGCCTGGATATGATGAATATATTTCAATCCCAGCACTCGACTCTGGCTCCTACTTCAGGGCCGACGACGGCGGCAAGCCAAAAAAGGTCCGTCTCGTCGAGTTCCCAGAGCGATCCATCACGCGGTTGCCTCTCTGGGCCACGTAAGTGACGGGACTAAGCCAGCGAAAGACGTGGGAGTGCCAACACCTAAGAAATGGCCCTGAACTTAGCTCGCTTGGCTGGAGGTAGTGCTAGTATGCACGTGAATATGATGTACTGAGTACAACGTACAGTGGTACCTCTACATACGAAGTTAATTCGTTCCAGGACCTTGTTTGTAAGTCGAAATGTCGTATGTCGAGCAGGATTTTCCCATGTGAATACATGATAATTCCATTAATTCGTTCCACAGCCTGAAAACCTACACTAAATCCTTAATAAATACTGCTGGTACTATTACAAATGGCAATTACACATAGCAAAATAAATAAATTAGAAATAAAAAATAGGACTACTAATATAATAATAGTAATAAAAATAATAATAGGGGTGTAATGGTACACAAAAATCTCGGTTCGGTACGTACCTCGGTTTTGAGGTCACGGTTCAGTTCATTTTTGGTACAGTAAGAAAACAAAATGCAAAATATAAATGTGCTAGTTGTTTATTACACACTTTTGTGCTTTCAACAATAGGAACATTAGCCTATACAAAGCTAGAATTCTGCTCAAAAAGTAGCGGCTATTTAAAGATAATAATCCAACAACAATTTGCCTTTCAGACCCCACGTATTGGTCAGCTTTCTTTCTTTCTGAAAGAAGAAAAAAATTATCCCTGTGCTTTTCAAAAGCGCCACACAGAAATTAATAAATTTAATTGTGTAAGCAGGATCTGTGTATTATATTATTTAATTACAGGTGTTTTAGCTCATTTCAATGTATTTTAATTAAATGGGCTATTATTTATTTTATTATGTGTTTATATTTTACAAATGTGATGTAGTATTCATTTATATTGTATATTTTATGTTGAATAACTTTAGTTCCTATGTGAATATTAGTTCCTACTTGTTTTGTTGTGGTAGGAGGGGTTTGTATTGAACACGGGGCCGTGTTGGTTATTATTATAGCAGAGAAGACAGCAATAAATCAACAAAGACAAGTCAACTGTGTCCTGATCGACCACTCAAGAGATCTGATGGACTCAAAAAGTGGGTTACGATTGCATATTAGTTTGAAAATCGACCGGATCCACCGTATTTATACACGAGTGACTTCCGGTCTGCCCGATCTTAGCTACCGGTAGTAGTATTGACGCAGTCTCGCGTCAAATAATAAACTCTGCCGTTCTTTTTGCGTGCGTCGCGTTGAGCCGCTTCTGGGGTGTGTCTAACACGCGGCCGCACTGTGACTGGTGTGCATTGGCTGATTGACTTTAACGCCCGTGTTTCAACGCGTTCTCGCGGCGGCCACGTTGTCGTCCTCATTATAGTAGAGAAGATGGAGTAAATATAATCTACACAAAGAAATTGTAACCCGATCACTCACAGCCTTACGTAACGTAAGGGTTACATTATGTCAGAAACTCGTTCGGTACGCCTCCGTTCCGAACCGAGCACCCCGTACCGAAACGGTTCAATACAAATACATGTACCGTTACACCCTTAATAATCACATACTAATTTTGATTTTTCACATTAATCACGAAAAACAATTTGCTGAATAGTTTTGGAAAAAGAAATATGATATATTGATATAAATAAAAATAATATTACCTGTAATAATGTAACAAATCGGGTTTTCATGTGGCGGTCGTGTTTTGCGTGCTGTACCTGAACTGTGTGGCTGACGTGACATGATGAGAGAGGTGCATTGAGTTTTTACTTTCACTTTTTATGTTCTGTTGTTGGTGTCAGCTGTGTCGGAGAGTAGACATGTTGTGTTGCACAAGTTCTGAAATAAATTATTAAAAACCTGACGACGCTGGCGATTTCTTTGGCGATATTACAATAATAATAATTGTCACCTTAACTTAAAGACTGGTGAACGGCGGTCGGAGGAGGACCGTCGAGATCGTAGACATTCTAGGGCCGTGTTGTCGAGCCAGTTCACGGACGCGCACAACACGCTCATATTTTTTTTATCATTTCCATCGTCATTTCAAGCGTCACCTTTTCCCTTTTTTCACCACCTGCATTAACATTCTTGGAACCCATGTTGATTTCTCTCACAAGAAAATTTGCTGTGCGTCAGTCTTGCGAGAAAACAAAGAAACTGCGGTGCTGTAGTTAGGGAACCTCTTGTTACCCCACGATACGATACGATTTGCGATGCAAAGCTCACGATAACGATCTGACGATATGGCGGTACAACGATTATCGATAAATTGGTCAGGAAATCATTCGAGGATATTCTACAAACAACTAATACGCAGAAAAACAAGCTTTTGCTCCAAATTGGAATGAGTGTATCACTCGTAGACGTCCAATCCATTTGAGGTGGGAGGGATGGCAGCCAATGAACGAATGTTCATGCGCTGCCACCCTCCCACTTCAAACAGATTGAACGTCTATGGCCGTCATTGGCAGCCAATACCAGGCAATGAGGTAATTTTGGGCCATTTAAGGTCGTTTACCTGTTGATTTTCAGTTACTTCCTGTTGATTTGGGGGTATTTTTATGGGTCACTTCCTGTTTATTTTGAGTTACAGAACAGGAAGTGACCTGGGAATCACCCAAATGATTAGGCAGTGACTCAAACTCAACAGGAAATGACCTGAAAATGAACAGTAAGTGACCTGTAAATGCCCCGAAAATCGGACAAAACGACTGCGAATGCTCTGGTTTCGAATGAACGAACGTTCCAAGTTTAATGGATTGGGCGTCGAGGACCGTCAATGGCAGCCTTACAGTTACCTGAGACACCATCATGGTGGAAGATTTTGGTAGCAACTTGTTGGTTGGTGTTTTTTTTTTTTTTTTTTTTTTTTTTAAACATTGACACCTTTTTAAAACAATATCTCAATTCTTGGCAGTAGCATATCAATAACCTTTTAGGATCCATTACAAAGTATTATGATATATCACCATTTCCATATGTTGTCACACCCCTAGCTGTAGTAAATCGTCGTATTTCGAGCATGTCGTCAGATATAGAAACAAATGGCGAGTCAAATTTTACGTTGGATGTCGAAAAGATCGCGTGTCGGCGCAATCGTATGTCATGGTACCACAGAACAATGTTTACCAAAATCTACTTTGATGTAGTCTTTGAAAACTATGCATGCTTTGTTGATTTCTTTTGTAACATTAAAAGTGTTCAGATGAAAAACCATACTACTGTACTATGATATACAAAACCCTCGAAGAACTTTTGTCCCGACTCAACCGACAAAAAAGTGCTGTGCTACAACTAAAAAAATAGGGAAGTTTCATTTACAGGATGTTGTGTAGGGAGAACAGTGCCATATTTTACATGAAACGTCCTAATTTAGCAGGAATAAAGTTTCTTTGTTTTGTTTTTTTTTCTTTGTAAGCCTCGCTGTGTGAAACAACTTTTCCAAAAAAAAAAAAAAAAAAAACGGTCAAGCCTCGCTGTGTGAAACAACTTAAAAAAAAAAAAAAAATCGGTCAAAAGCGAAGCAATTTGTCAAAAATTAGGGTGATTTGAATGAAAGTTTATTTTTAAAAAATGTATTTGCTTTGTGAAAAGAGGGGTTTCAATCATGACAAGTCACAATAATGTGAGATTAAGGTTCCTATATTACATTTTATTCTTTTTACGAAAACAAAAAAACAAAATGTAGCTGCCGAAAAACATGGAATTGGTGGAGGTTTTGTGTTTAGTTATTTTCAGAATGTTGTTGTTTTCCTAAAAAGGCTAAAAAAATTTCAGAAAATGTTGTAACCTTGCCATGTAAGGTTCTTCAACATTGCAAAAGTTAGGGACATTAAATTTGCCTCGACAATTTCCCAAATAGCCAGTGGCACGGGAAGTCGGGTGCTGAGGATGCTACAGCACCCCCTGGTGTTGGGAAGGGGATAAAAAGTTTTGGTAGATTTTTTTTCAATAAATCAACAAATAAAACATTGAAACAACAGCGTATTTCACTTTCGAGATTAAATATACATGTTGAAAAAGTTTTGTTGCTGTTGTTAACACCATGGTCACCACCTGACACTTTGCTACCAGGTCATGTTGGATAAGGCGCAATTCCAACTGAAAAGTTAACTTATGACATAGGAAGAGTTAACATGGCAAAAAAACGAATTAACGATTTTTGTCTCTACAAAAACAGTGAAACTTTCTAAAATTCATTTTGAGGTCAAAAATGAAGGTGATCATGATCATAACAGTGCCCAGCGAGGAAAATATAGCTGCAGATTTAGACCGTGGAGAACTTCAAATAGCTTGCATTATAGCCATATTATTGTGTTGTTGGTGTTGAGCTGCCGCCGGGCAGAGCGCTGTTGAGTATTTGTGTGCAATTTATTTGAGTATTGTGAAAAGTGGGTGTTAAACCGAGGCTTATTGTACCTTTTAGCATAGACTTCATAACGACATTGACAGGTCAGATTCGACCTTCACTGCGCCACGCCTTCAAGTAGGGGGCCATCCTACAATTCGCTTCAGTTATTCGCAGTCGGTCGCAGTGACACATGCAGCGATCCAATGGCAGATTTAGGTTGAAATAGTACGAAATCTGTACCGCATACAAACAGGAAGGATTGTCTCGGGAGTGATTTGTTCGAGGATTCAAGGTAAATATCATATTTTTAGTTTTTTCATAAGAATTTTCAACCTAAAAAGCTCTGTTGTAAGGCTGCCGCCGCATTATCTAACAGACTAACATAATTATTCGACATATCTACGTAAAATAAATGCTAACTGCCCATTTTTTCTCTCTGAACCAAGAATCGCGACTGTTTTATGTCCATATTTATAAAGAATTCGGGGATTTAAGCATTTTTTCACAAGAATTTTCACCAGAAAAGCTATGTTTACATATGGCGGCCGCCACATTGACTAACCTACTAGCATCGCACTTCGACATATTTACGATAAATAAATGCGAACTGCACGTTTTTGTTTGTTTTTTTTTGCTTTTAACCGAGGATGGAGACTGTTTTACGTCCATATCTACAAAGAATTCAGGGATTTAAGCATTTATTCACAATAATTTTCACCAGAAAAGCTCTGTTTACATGTGGCGGCCGCAACATTGACTAACAGACGAGCATCGTATTTCGACATATTTACGTAAAAAAAATGCTAACTGCACGTTTTTTGTTTTTTTTTTTGCTATTAACCGAGAATGGAGACTGTTTTACGTCCATATCTACAAAGAATTCAGGGATTTAAGCATTTATTCAAAGAATTTTCACCGCAAAAGCTCTGTTTACATATGGCGGCCGCTACACTGACTACCAGACTAGGATCGTACTTCGACATATTTACGTAAAATAAATGCTAACTGCACGTTATTTTTTTGCTTTTAACTAAGAATCGAGACTGTTTTGCGTCCTTTTAACAAAGAATCATGACTTTTACGTTCATATCTATAAAGAATTCGGGGATTTAAGCATTTATTCACAAGAATTTTAACATAAAAAGCTCTTTTTTCATATGGCGGCCGCCACATTGACTAACAGACTAGCATCGTACTTTGACATATTTACGTAAAATAAATGCTAACTGCACGATCTTTTATTTTTTAACCAAGAATCGAGACTGTTTTACGTCCATATCTATAAGGAATTCAGGGATTTAAGCAATTATTCACAAGAATTTTCACTGGAAAGCTCTGTTTACATATGGCGGCCGCTACATTGACTAACAGACTAGCATCATACTTCGATTTATTTAAATAAAATAAATGCTAACTGTGCAGGGGGTTTTTTTGTATGTTTTTTTGTTGTTGTTTTTAACCAAGAATTGAGACTGTTTTGCGTCAATATCTCTTAAAAATTCAGGGATTTAAGCATTTATTCACAAGAATTTTAAATGAAAAAAGCTCTTTGTTTGTGATTCCACTTGACGGCCTCCCAACAATGCACGCCCCCTATTAATTGGCCCTGTCAATATCAATATGAAGTCTATGCTTTTAGTGTTCTAATGTGGTTGCGTGTCATCGCGCGGTTTAGCTGCGGGGGTTTGCATTTTAATACACGGGTGCTTTTACTTCCAAAACAAAAACTCAAACACACACTGTAGGTGAAATAGAACGCTGTCTTTGTAGTAGCCTATTAGTAGTACGTAAACTATCCAGCATGCGTGTGTACTGCCATTGTGCACGCCTCATATGGAGAAAAAGCGTGAGCATGACAAATTTGGACTGAAACGGCTGTTTTGGATGGGGAAAAACAAAATAAGATCCTCAGCACCTCCTGCTACATGTGAGTGACTTCCAGCGCCCCTGCGAATAGTTTTCATTTGACTGCTGAATGTTGTCACTCACCGGTATCGTTTATTGTCCACGGGTACAATGTCCATAGCGATGTAGTACTGCTGGTGAGGGTCCAGGCCGGCGATCTTGACTCGCATGGCGGGAAACATCCTCCTGATGTGTCGGGTAGACAAAAATAGAAGGAAAAAAGAGGATTAAATTATAACGCATATAAGTATATCAGTTTAGATGTCTTTGAGTTTGACTTTTTATTTACTGCATAAACACTGGGGAACAATTTGGTGAAAAAAATCCTGAATGACATTTTTTTTGCAGAATAAATAAACTTTTTGCTTTACACTAGGTTATTTTTCTCCGAAGTTTTTAATAGAAATACCCGTTTCATGACAAAACTAAGTAAATTGAATTTTCACATTTGGATTCTGCACACCAAGATGAGTTAAAATCAGCTATCAAACCTAAATCAACAAATGGTGTGTTCCCCGACGTAATCACCCATTCCATGACTGGGAAGGCTGGCAATGAATGATCATGTTTCAGTGCCATTTACGGCCATAGACGTCCAATCTATTTTAACTAGGTGGAAGGGAGTGGCAATTGAATGGCATCCAATTAATAAAAAACTGCACGATCATTCAGTAGACTCTAATGAAGTCAAAATAGCAATTTAGGATTTATGGGGTATTTGTGTTATTTTATATCAACCAGTGCTTTAGTTGAGAATTGACTCAAAAAACAGGATAGGGAAAGTGAGTTAAGGGAAAGAAAGAAGCACATGGTGAGAAAAGCGGTGACTCGGAGGGATCAATAAATGTCGAAATGATCTCACGAGCGCCACAGAGTTCATTAAAATTCCTTGATGACGTCATCGCAGCTGGATTCGGACGCGCTGCTGTTTTACGGCGTTCGCTCCAGGTTTGAAAAAAAAAAAATAAGTGCTGATCTTTCCGTTCTTATCACGACATGAAGAAAAGATGGAAAGGCATCAAAACAATAGTAAAAAATTTAATAAGGCAAAACCAAATGGAGGGTAATCAAGAAAAAATAAAACTCGCACGAGAGAGAAATATGAGAGAAATAAAATGTCACAGTCAGAGGTCACTTTATGAGGCATACCAATGTCCGTGTGAGAAGGTCATAATATAAGAACAGCTCTCAGATTGCATTTGAATGACAAAATAAGCTTTTTTTCCCCTCCTCGCATCACTTTCTTCTTAATAACGTACACTCATTAGATTACAAGTCTTAATTTTCTCAGACTTTACATGCAGTTGTTACAATTGCTACTTATTAAATCGTCTTAAATGTCCAAATAAGATTAAATAGAATTAACGACAGTGTGCAAAAACGACATTTATTTATGTGTTTGTTCAGTAATGAACGAGATTATTGCCCATTTTATCAGATACAGTATATTCACAAGTTTTAAGATGTATTAACATTATTATTATTATTACAATATTAATTGGATAAAGATGGGGAGAACGTCGTAATGAATAACCCCAAAAATTAAACACAATCTTTTTTTTTTTTTTTTTTTTTTAACACATATTCGTAACAATCTGGAAGTAAATATTAACAAGATTGAACACCCAAAAATATTTTTGATTACGTTGTATGATAAACCACCAATTTGAACTTCGAGGCGTGTGTGTGGGGGGCGAGGTACTTCTAAAAGGATATGAAAAATAAAAATAATGCTGATTTTTTTTTTTTTTTTTTTGGGGGGGGGGGGGGTTAAAATAATACCCTGTAATAGCCCTTGATCTTTAGCTCTGCTTTGTCCGAACACTTTTATCCTGCTTTTAATGTGTTGTTTGTTTCCATCTCTTGTGTCAATGAGTGTTTTGTAAGGCACTTGAAATTAGATCCATTAATTTGTATTATTATGTTATGTGATTTTTGTATATGGCGAAAAACACACACAAAGCTGAAAAAGCAGTTTCTGCTCTTGCACCCCTCATTAAAAGAAACTGCTGCATTTTAAGCCAAAATAACTTGTGTTTGATAGAACAATACTCAATTCTGCCATTGCAGATTCATGGCACATTAAGTCCCCAAACTATTGTTAATTTGTCCGTTTTACCCTGGAGACTCCCGTTTACAGACATCGCGCAACCACTTTTGTTTCAACCCAGCCATAAAAAGAAGGTAAGTAATTACATTTATTATTTGAAATGTCTGTCGTTAATTGATGTCTAATATTTAGTTTAAAAAAATATTTTAAACTTTTAAACAAATTACACCACAATGAAACAAATGGTGTCTGTAAATAAATCACGGATATCTACCTCATAACTATCACTTAATTGTATATATATATATTTTTTTACTGTCGCATTTTCCCCAAAATTTTAGATGATAAGTATCGGTCCAAACAAAGAAAAAATCTTTAAATGTTTAAAAAGGTAAATATATAAAAAAGGACATTTCAAGCGCTCCTTGATGTCTACGATTTCTGCATCGCGCCCCCTTGTATATTACCACGTTTCACCCATAAAATCCGGCTGTGGCCATTCACAGCTATGTCTTGACACTCGTTTATACATGCTATGGAGTTTTTGGATCGAAAAGATTAAGTACGCGATAATCATGCTTTCTCACCTCCAGATAGGGTTTTGCTGTTTAAAAAACTTTTTTTTTTCTTTCCCAAATTCCCTCCTGTTCAAAACTGTTCTTCCCCCAGAAAATAGCGATTTTAAAATTTCCAGTGATGTATTACACACGCATAATGGATGATTTTAAAATTTGGCCAAATTGGGGGTCTCAGAGCGGAACTTCAAGTCACCTGAGTGTTTTCCGCCATATGTAAAAGTAAAGATGGCCAAAACGTCATATAGTAGCAATAACAACAACAACAAAAACACATTCATTTTATTTTTCTAAACACACGTTCGTAAAAATCGATCACTAAATATCAACAAGTTGATGTGATATGAATGTGACTATTGTATATGTTGTTATTTTTCGATCATATGCAGGTAAAGCAATGACCAAAAATGGCGTTTTTTTGTTAGGATGGTCGTTTAATTGTTGATGTTTTTTTTTTTTTTTTACCTGCCGGCCTTGGTGATGATCATTTCGGTTCCGATGTCGTGGAATCTCTTCCACAGGTCGGCGCACTGAAGTTCGACGTGGATCTCCTCCATAGATGAGCAGGCAGACGCCGACGCCGCCAGCGAAGAGGCCTCGCACGGGCCTCCTGCAGCGGCTGCGGCCGCTGCAACCGCCGCAGCCGGCAGCTCGCAAGCGGCTGAGCCGAATGAGCACGATGTCCTCTCGGCCAGGTCGGAGCCGTCCGAGCCGGGGCTCGCCTCAGAGTCTGCAAGCAGTTGGATACTTTCATTCGGGATTCGTTGCAAGGAAACCAAGACGGAGGCATGTGTTGTAACGCAATCACTTGCATGGAAACATTACGAACACAAACCGACTCAATGTTAAGAACAAGAAAAGGCCTCCAAGGTCCATTTCAATTATCGCACGTTGCACAAACAAACAAACACACCCATACACACATATTGAAATATACCAACCTAAATACATAAAGAAAGTAATTAAATACCAACTATATTATACATTATATTTTGTAAAAATGATAATTTTCACATATGAAATCAAATGGCTTACTTTTTGTAACTTCAAGGTCATTGTTCCGTAACAAACATTGATTTGGGCATAAAAAGATGTCTAATTGTGAAATCAGTACTTCAATTAGTTGACATAAAGTATGATAACCATTACAAAAAAATAATAATTCGTATTATATTGAAAGAGCACAATCGAATGTGTGTTATTGTAAAATTTACATGCATAATACCTCATCCATTTATTTCATGCTTAATTGAAATTGTCTAGAGTGTTAGGTTTTGTGTGACAACAGAAACAGCATATTTTGAAATATAAGGAGAAAAATATACAATTCGTGAATGAATGTGTAAACAAGGCCCCCAACGCACACGTAAGTAAATAAACTTAAATACTCCTATATTAAATAATGACAAATATGCTACTTGCATATATGCACTAATGTAAACCTAAAATACAATAAAATAAAATAAAGAGCTGATGGCGCTGCCACTCCTCCCAATTCAAATGAATTGGATGTCTATCTCTATAAGTGGCACGGAAACATGGTCATTTGTGCCAACCCTCCCAGTTCCATTTGATTGGACGTTGCAATATAGTCGCATGCACTGGCTACACATAAATATAAGGTGGTCTTACTGGTAATAATGTAGCAGCAAAGTGCATAATTTGCAAAGTTTGTGGCTAAATTGATTGATTGATTTTGGAACCTATAACACTGCGTGAAAATGAATTTACAGCAAAAAAATATTGATTTGGTGCATAATATGCACTTTGCTTTTCTTGAACTAAATCCAGATGCAAAATAAATGGAGAAAAGTTGACGGGAATTCCTTAGAGAAGGGGAAAAAAGATGAGGCCAAACGCAGGGACTGTCAACACACACACAGAACTCACGCACGTTCACACTGGGACTCACAAGCAAACACACGCATGAAGCATACATACACACGCGCGCATGCAGTTCATTAGCAAGGGTCTTCAAATTGAGGGGTCCCCACGAGGGTCACTTAGTGACTGTAAGGCACTTGTTTTTCCTCAAGACGTGCGTGTATGCACGCACTTGCTTGACGTTTTGTATAGTGAAACCGCGATTGTATTTTGTGTTTTGTGGTAGAGCCTTTCTTGGAGTGAAAATCTTTCGGCACAAAGTTATGTATATTATGGGGTAAATTACAACATTATTACAACATTTCATTGGGCAACTATACGTGTTCTGTGTTTTTGTGTTTAATAGTTCTTTCTGGAAGAATACCCCAATCCGTTTTTTGTTTGATTTTGTTGGATTTCCATCTTTAATTCTTGTCATGATTATCTTTGCATAATTTAGAGTAAAAATGTAGTTATTTAAATGTGTATAAAGCGTGTTGTT
Organism: Corythoichthys intestinalis; assembly: GCF_030265065.1. Lineage (NCBI taxonomy): Eukaryota > Metazoa > Chordata > Actinopteri > Syngnathiformes > Syngnathidae > Corythoichthys > Corythoichthys intestinalis. The sequence continues at coordinate 19,237,045 of NC_080406.1, forward strand.
ACATAAAATATTGTTTGCATAATGTCTTTCCTTGGCAAAATACAGCATTGTTGCAGTGTTTCTTTATTTTCGCTTTTCCAGGTGTTTTTTTTTTTTTTTTTTTTTTTTTTGCTCTCAAGACTGAAAATACAAATAAAACATGAAATAAATTGTTATCCAGGCAACATAATTTGTAATATTTTTCGTGGGATGGGCCATTGAAGTGAAGATTTTGTTTCAAGTGTTTTGTTCAGTTCTGTTCGTTCCGGAGGTGTCAAAAAAGAGGCCGAGTTGTGCTGTAGAGGAAGCCGGCGTCGAGCTCTGCGGCCCGGCTGAGAGCAAAAAAAAATATATATATAGACACATTAAAATGGTATCAACTTTAAGTCACACGATAAAAAAAAAAAAAAATGAGCACGTCTGTAGTTATTGATTAGTTTGACGGTCATTCTTATGTAACTGAAAGGGTCGCTTTTACGGTTAAGATGAGGGTGGAAAGTCAGCCACACACAAAAAATACAGTATTTGATAACAGGCAATCCCGATTTATTGACAAGGTCAGTTTTATATCGATAAGCAGGGAAAGAGTGGCATACAGTTAACAGTACGACTACTAATGACTTTTTTTTTGTAAATAAAAATATTCCCTTTTCACTTTTTATGCACAATTTTCACCAAAAAGTATGCTTATTTTTTTATCCTGGGTTTTATTTTTTTTTTTCTCCGTCTTTTCCTTTTTCACCAATTCTAGCTTTTCATCATTTGTGGATTACTACCCTGTTATATTGTGTTATATGAATAATAATAATTTTTATATATTTTTTAACTATCATTTTGTAGATTAAAAAAAAAAACATATTGACCATTGTAAATTTCTTTACTCAAATTTTCCCTTCAGTGGAATTTAAGTGGATTGAATGCCATTTGTTTGAAAGGACTACCATTTTAATTAAGTTTATATCATAATGACAATTTTGTTCCATGTGAGTTGGAAGCCTCGGTTGACATGGCTTCAGTCATTCATGCCTGAAAAAGACTTTATACATAATATACACTTATTGTGGAGAAAATCGTGAAAAAAACGTCATTTTGACGTGCGTTAAAACTGCCAGTTTGTCTGTTGTGCACGCGTCTTGTCCTTAGTTTGCAAAAACATTCCATTTCCTTCAAAAAGTTTTCCTTGAATGTGCAATCGGGTGATTAATGAAAAGAATGCCAGTCAAATTTAAACATATATTCAGAGCGACGTTTTCACATTTCATATCTGACAGTTATAGACAGATATAATAATTAAAAATAAACAATAGAATTTACATAATACTTATGATTGTACATATTTGTTGACAACATGGACTATTGTTATTATAAAAGAAGAAAATAAATAAATAAAAACACGAAAAAAAGGTCCTCTTATCTCCGTTGGACGTGCACTTGAGATCCGTGCTACGTTCACGTCCAAGTCCAAAAGTTAGTCCCCGGTAAAATGGCCGATTCAAAACACGGGTGGTCTTTAATTCAAAACCAAAAAAGTTGTGTTAGTGTTATGAGCATGCGCACTGACCCGGGTCCATGTCGAGGCAGTGCGTCGGGTCGTCGGGGTCCACTACGGCGGCCAAATGGAGGTCGTCGGTGTCCCTGTGGTGGTCCCAGCCTGGGGCGGCCGCTGCTGCTGCCGCGGCGGCTGCTGCTGCGGCGGCGGCCCGGAGCTTCCTCTTCTTGCTGGAGCCTATGAGTGCTTCCACAGAGAAAGCGTGGGCTCGCGAGCTTAGAGCGGCGGCCGAACGCCTCCTCTCACTCATGTCGGGAAGGGATACAAGCACCCGGTCGGTCCACACCGCGGCGACACGTTAAATAAAGAATAGACCCCCGAAAAGTAATCCACAACTTTAGAAGACGAAGGAGCGCTGTGTGGAGCTTCCCCAGGCCGCCATCGTCGTCTCTCTGCTGGGCGAGTCGCCTCTGATTGATCCTCACTTCTGGAGGGGCGCTTTTTTTCAAGACGAGGGCGGGGCTTCATTTGGCGTCCAATCGGGAGTGAGGCTGGGGTACCAAGCAAACTTTTTCAACCAATAGCGTGCAAACCGTTCCCACCTCACGACCCCAAATGGATTTGCTGCCAAAATGAAGGGATCGCGTTGGCCGTCAATCACACGCACACTGGTCAGAAACCTTACGTGTCAATCAATACGCCTGATGGATTAGTTTGAGATTTAATTCTAAAGTTTTTCACAAAAAAAAAAAAAAAAAATCTTTTTTTGGGGGGTTAGTTCAACGGTTTAACGGGCGCGATGAGGAAACCATGCAATCGGAGGTAAGAGGACGTACACGAGCAGGTGAAACTGTTAAAAAAAAAAAAAAAAACATATTTATTTTAATTACAAACAACATATTATTATGAAACTGGTCGTATTACTGTATTTCGTAGTTCACATTAATTATCGACTCATTCAAACGCGCCTATAACGTTGGATTAAACTTTTAAGGACAATAAAACCATTATTACTAATGCAGTTATTTCTCGCGTCTTGTCATTATTATTTGCATGCTTTAAATGTATTTTCTTATACAAATTAAAATAAAAATAGCGCTGTGTTAAACAGAAGGATATACATCTAAACAAAAAATCATAATATTGACATTATAATTTAATCATTAACATGCATTATGTTATATACCACTCCAATTAGTGAAAAGGACAATTCAGAGAAACAAATTTATGCGCGTGCGCCTTATACCTTTTTACTTAAACACGTAATACATTCCAAGTATGATAATTAAAAACAGAGTAACGACGTGTCTTTTAAAAAAATAATGATGCATCTAAAGAAGAGAAACCAGCAACGAATGCATGTTAAGAGTTATAGAAAACGGAAATTATAATACTAGGTTGTGCTTAATGTTGTTAAATTTGGAATTATTCGCTATTTACCAGGCACGTCCAAAAAATGTTTTTTGCGGCTCTTTACACGTGCTTCACCTGCAAAACACGTATAGCCTGCAAGATTAAACATGCGCTTTATTATGAGAAGGACACATTTATGTATGACATTATGACATGTAGTGTATCAATATATACAGTTACACAATTTATATTTTTTTAAAATATGGAAACATTTTTTACAGTAAAAAATGTCAAATGTAGTTTTTTTAGGCCTGATATTTTTTCCCCTTATTTCCAACATTTATTTTTTTTAGATTGCCTTTGTTGCTTTTCATCTGCACATGGTGCGCATGCGTGGACTATCTGCTTTCAGTATTCAATTAGTCGTTGACCCCGAGTGACCCCTGCAATAACTCAAGCGTGGAAAAAACATCAATTAGGGTTGTAAAACACGCACGAGCGTGCGCCACGCAAGGAGATCTTCGTCACACACCCTCCCCTCACACACACCGACACGCATACACACACCAAGACTTATACTTCATCAAAATTATTTAGTGGAGTAATGTAACCATTTTGAAGTAAACAAGTGGAGAAAATGCAGTTTTTAGTTATATTTGTTGCGTTCTTAAGAGTGTGCATAAAGCACTCTAGCACATATTGTCTAAATTAGAAACCAATATAAAATACATTACTGTACTTCAAAAAGGGGAGACCAAAGGTGTTTTTTTTTTTTTTTTTGGATTTTAGGTCCTTTCATATATTTTAAGAAGTGAAAAACATTTTTTAGGCTGTTGTTACTGAAAAGTGTGCGAAGCAGTGTGTGCTTGTGTGTAGTGAATTATGTTTTTAAATCAAATCGTGTACAAATTGTTATAATTTAAATCAGGATTCCTTTCTCAAATGTTTCTTTGTTTATATGCATGATTAGAAACACCTATCTCTGCAGTGTCGTGTCCACTTTCCCGGAGTTGGTTAATTGGGGTCTTATTTTGTATGTTTTTATATCAAAACGTTAATTTTTTGTAGTTGTACATTTTTAACCTGTAGTATTTGTCCAATTGGAAAAATGTTGTATATCAAAGAATCACCATGGCCCATTCTTTTTAACACATTAAAAAAAACAATTGTAATTTTTTTTTACATGATGAAAACAGTTTGCATAATTAGACTAACTTGTATATCTTTTTCATATATATTTTGGTATAATACCCATTTCATGTATTAACATACTCTTACAAATCAATTCTTTAAAAACAGACAACCAACACGCTATGCTATCTCAAAATGCAGAGGAATCTAAAATGGAGTACATTTCAATTTTAAAATGTTTGATATTTCAGTATGGGTTCAACAATTTAAAAAAAAAAAAAAAAAAAAAAAAATTCTAAATTGCCAGTCAACAGAACCTAACCATAATGAGTTCTCGTAACCGAAAAAAAAAAAAAAACATGCAATAAAATTACAAAATATTTATATGACAGTTTAATATTTAAATATCATGGCTTGTAATCATGATACAGTCCAAACAGAAAAAAAAAATTGAGGCGTAAATAAACTATGATGTGATCAAATAGAAAAATGGACCTGTTCCAAGTCTTTCGTGATTGCCAGCAGAGTGTGGGGCAGACCTTTTAAGTTAAAAATGTCTTGGGAAAAAATGATTAATATTTCACAATGTGTATTTGTATAATCACAATCCATCCTTGATAAATAGAAAAGCAGTCTTTGGAACTGACTCTGCATTATTGGATTTTTTTTTTTAATGACAAACTGGACCCTCAACAGCACAGGTAAAAAAATGTCTCTATATTGTTTGTATTTTTTGTTTTCACGATGATCCAGTCGGAATAAATAGAAAAATGTTTTAAAACTTGTCAGCAGGATGTAAACCTGTGATTTCAATTCAATTGGGCAGTGTCCGGTTGCAAATCCGCCCATCAACAGAATCCGACCAATCTTCTAACTTCCTGTAGCACGGGCGTGGCCAACTCTCTTGCTTTTCGCCGCCCCTTGTCCAACACGGCCTGTAGGTGGGAATGTTCGGCCCTGAGCTGCTCAAACCGCTCCCGAATGGGCCCTAGCCTTTGGACCACCACTTCGGCCACCACATTCTTGTATGCCGCCGTGTCCAAACCTCGGGCCCTTGACACGGCCTCATCCACATCTATGTCGGCGGCAGCGGCATGGATGCTGACCAGGTTGGACACCCCAGGCCTCGTCTCCGGATGGTACGTCACCTCCGAGGTGAAGTCGGTGACAGCGCGGCGGATTTTCAGGGCGATGTCATCTGGAGAGTCTGTGATGTAAATGGTCGCCATGGTCTGTGTGTCTGATTTGGACATTTTGGACGAAGGGTCGCGCAGGGATTTGACCTTTCGGGTGGAGCCTGTGGAGGAAACGGGATGGAAATCATGTAAGGGCGTGTGGGAGACAAAGTATTATGCTAGGTTGCAAAATTCATTACAGATTTGTAGTTACACTGTGTGAAAATAATATGAATGATGAGACAAAAGTAGTACGGCAACATTAATAGAATTCATGGATTTTAGTCTTTGTGAACGATTTTGATAATATAGCGCTTCGGTATAATAATTCGACATTAAAAGCCAAAACTGATAAAAACTGAGAGGCGGGATGCAAAAAAAGTACACATTTACACTCAAAACAGACTAAAAACTTGAAATAAAAATGGGAATCAAGTGGGAACGGAAATGAAATGCCAGAATCCATTTCCAAGGATTGCTTTCCACTAATAATTTAATCCCTGATTATTTTTTTCCCTTGTCCTGGACAGTACCTTTTCTTTGGTTACCTATTCCAAACGGTGTCCTTGGACATGTTTTTGCCATGGTGATAATATCCTCCAAACCTAAAACCTAACCTAACCACATGAAAGTGAAACCATATCGATGCTGCTACTGAGACTGAATGGGAATGAATGCATGAGGAATGCTTGAATGGGAATCAAGGAATGTCAAAAAAGACAATACATACATAAAAAGGAAAAGAGAAGAAAAATAAAAGAAAAACCAAAACAATACAAAACAAAAAAAAAACAACAACAGGAAACTAGGCCTGCAAGCAGGACTGAACGGGCCCTCGCAATCTAGCGCAACTCGGACGTCACGCAACTCGGACTGTGTGCATGTCAGGGTGGTGGCAGATCCTCCTCTCTAATCATCTCATTAGAACCTAACATGCTCGAAAGTCGCCTATTTACATTCCCACACCCAAGAGATAAAAACCCCTATTGGAGAGAGTACTACAAAAAAGGAGCCACTACTGAGCTGTGCAGCCAAGACCTTATTCAAAACCAAAATTAATCTTCTAACTTGGCCAATTCGACCAAGTGTGCCAAATATTGTGGCTCTATAAGCTGCCTGAGTCTCTGAAAAAAAATATTTCCTTTAAATGGCGAACAAAGGGTCGTCACGGCAACAGACAGTGACACGTGGACATGGGCCGTAAAAAAGAATTTTAATAGGTCTTGAAACTACAATGACCAACATGAAAAGAACTGGACATGTTTTGGAAAAACGAGTGACTTCCTATCGCCACTAGTTGGCGCTGTAGGGTTGATGCAAATGACCCCTACAAGTTCCTTCAGGGTATGACTCTCAACAAGCACGGGAAGTTTGGCGCAGATATGTTCTATATCTGCCGAGTTATGATTGTTCAAAGTTTTTGGAGAGAAAAATTGTTGACAGTCATTTTCACTTTCCTGTTTGGACCCCTCCGCTTCAACGAAACTTCAATATTTTTCATCAGGCACCTGAAGACAGGTCTTAAGGCTTCCCTTATGCAGGTTTGAGGTAGATTGGTTTTTTCCCTTTAGAGGAGGAGTGTGTCCCGTAAAAAAGGGCATTTCCTGTTTCCACTAGGAGGCGCCAGGCACAAATGGTAAATTTTCAATCCAGTCCTGCTCAGGCTGGTATACCTCACACACATGCCAGATTTAAAATAGATTTAACATTGTATGAGGGTGTTATCAGTCATTTTCCGAATTCGGTGTTTTGGCGAAAAAATGGAAGAATTTGGCGCCCCGCCCAGGTCAGGCCCGTGAATGAAAACACACCATTTTTATAACTTAAGATTTCATATGCCTCATGAACAGTCTCGACAATTTTGAGAATGATCAAACTAATTCCCTAGGTGCCAAGGTGTAAAATGTGCACACAGTAAATCGATAAAAAGTTCACATTCAATCCAAAATACCCGATTTCCTGTAGGATTTGGAATGTGTGTGCAAGAGACTTTTTGGAGCAGTTTTGCACAAAGTTTTGACTCTCCAAATTTCATCACTCTATATTGGAAAAACCTAAATGGAGAGGCCTTTTTGAAAATTTCAAGGGGGCGCCACTGAGCCATTTTGTTAAAATTTTTCGTAACGTTGCAAGATTATCGAACGTTATTCAAAGCCGCATGTATGTGCAAATTTTGGTGAGTTTTTATGCATATTCAAGCCTCCAAATGTAAACTCTTACTGTGAACCCATGAAAATTTCACATTCGACCCAAAATACCCGATTTCCTGTTGGATTTGGAATATGGGTGCAAGAGACTTTTTGGAGCAGTTTTGCATAAGGCATGTACTCCCCAAATTTCCTTGCTCTATGTTGAAAAAACCCAATAGGAAAGGCCTTTTTTAAAACTTCTTTCTGTCGCCACTAGTTGGCACTGTAGAGTTGATGCAAATGACCCCTACAAGAACCTTCAGGGTATGACTCTCAACAAACACGGAAAGTTTGGCGCAGATATGTTGCATATCTGCCGAGTTATGATTGTTCAAAATTTTTGGCGAGACAAATTGTTGACGGTCATTTTCACTTCCAGTTTGGACCTCTCCGCTTCAACGAAACCTCAATATTTTTCATCAGGGACCTGAACACATGTCTTGAGGCTCCCCTGAAACAGGTTTGAGGTCAATAGATTTTTTTCCCTTGGAGGAGGAGCCTGTCTCGTAAAGAAGGCCATTTCCTGTTCCCACTAGGGGGCGCCAGGCCTAATGGGTAATATTTCAATGCAGTCGTGTTCAGGCTGGGATATCTCATATACATGCTAGAAATGAAAAAGATTGAACGTCGTATCACAGAGTTTTTAATCATTTTCTGAATTTGGTATTTTGCCCAAAAATGGCCGACTTTGGGACCACGCCCAGGTCAGACCCTTGAGTGAAAACTCACCATTTTGAAAACTTAAGATCTCATATGTCTCCTGAATAGTCTGACCAATTTTGAAGACGATCCAACTATTTTCTTCAGCGACAAGGTCTCAAATGTAAATCGATAAAATTTCACATTTGATCCAAAATTTCCGGCTTCCTGTTGGGTTTGGAATATGGGTGCAAGAGACTTTTTGGAGCAGTTTTGCACAATGTATCGACTCGCCAAATTTCATCGTTCTACGTTGAAAAAACCTAATAGGAAAGGCCTTTTTGAAAATTTCAAGGGGGCGCCACTGAGCCATTTTGTTAAATTTTTTTGTAGATTATCAAAATTTACGCAAAGTTGCATGTATGTGCAAATTTTGGTGAGTTTTCGTGCATGTTCAGGCCTCCAAATGTAAACTCAAACTGTGAACCGATAAAAATTTCACATTTGATCCAAAATATCCGATTTCCTGTTGGATTTGGAATATGGGTGCAAGAGGCTTTTTTGAACAGTTAGGCATAAGGTATCTACTCCCCAAATTTCATTGCTCTACGTTGAAAACCTGAGAGGAGAGGCCTTTTTGAAAATTTTAAGGGTCAAGGGGGCGCCACTGAGCCATTTTTTGACATTTTTTCAAAACGACACAAGATTATCGAAATTTACGCAAAGCCGCACGTTTGTGCAAATTTTGGTGACTTTTCGTGCATATTCAGGCCTCCAAATTGGCCATTTTCATTTGCCCTGAAAAAAGAAGAATAATAATAATAACTAGGCCTGCAAGCAGGACTGAACGGGCCCTCGCAATCTAGCGCAACTCGGACGTCACGCAACTCGGACTGTGTGCAGGTCAGGGTGGTGGCAGATCCTCCTCTCTAATCATCTCATTAGAACCTAACATGCTCGAAAGTCGCCTATTTACATTCCCACACCCAAGAGATAAAAACCCCTATTGGAGAGAGTACTACAAAAAAGGAGCCACTACTGAGCTGTGCAGCCAAGCCCTTATTCAAAACCAAAATTAATCTTCTAACTGGGCCAATTCGACCAAGTGTGCCAACTATTGTGGCTCTATAAGCTCCCTGAATCTCTGAAAAAAAATATTTCCTTGAAATGGCGAACAAAGGGTCGTCACGGCAACAGACAGAGACACGTGGACATGGGCCGTAAAAAAGTATTTTAATAGGTCTTGAAACTACAATGACCAACATGAAAAGAACTGGACATGTTTTGGAAAAACGAGTGACTTTCTATCGCCACTAGTTGGCGCTGTAGGGTTGATGCAAATGACCCCTACAAGGCCCTTCAGGGTATGACTCTCAACAAGCACGGGAAGTTTGGCGCAGATATCTTGTATATCTGCCGAGTTATGACTGTTCAAAGTTTTTGGAGAGAAAAATTGTTGACAGTCATTTTCACTTTCCTGTTTGGACCCCTCCGCTTCAACGAAACTTCAATATTTTTCATCAGGCACCTGAAGACAGGTCTTAAGGTTTCCCTTATGCAGGTTTGAGGTAGATTGATTTTTTCCTTTAGAGGAGGAGTGTGTCCCGTAAAAAAGGGCATTTCCTGTTCCCACTAGGAGGCGCCAGGCACAAATGGTAAATTTTCAATCCAGTCCTGCTCAGGCTGGTATACCTCACACACATGCCAGATTTAAAATAGATTGAACGTTGTATGAGGGAGTTATCAGTCATTTTCCGAATTCGGTGTTTTGGCGAAAAAATGGAAGAATTTGGCGCCCCGCCCAGGTCAGGCCCGTGAATGAAAACACACCATTTTTATAACTTAAGATTTCATATGCCTCATGAACAGTCTCACCAATTTTGAGAATGATCAAACTAATTCCCTAGGTGCCAAGGTGTAAAATGTGCACACTGTAAATCGATAAAAAGTTCACATTCAATCCAAAATACCCGATTTCCTGTAGGATTTGGAATGTGTGTGCAAGAGACTTTTTGGAGCAGTTTTGCACAAAGTTTTGACTCTCCAAATTTCATCACTCTATGTGAGAAAAACCTAAATGGAGAGGCCTTTTTGAAAAATTCAAGGGGGCGCCACTGAGCCATTTTGTTAAATTGTTTCGTAACGTTGCAAGATTATCGAACGTTATCCAAAGCCGCATGTATGTGCAAATTTTGGTGAGTTTTTATGCATATTCAAGCCTCCAAATGTAAACTCTTACTGTGAACCCATGAAAATTTCACATTCGATCCAAAATACCCGATTTCCTGTTGGATTTGGAATATGGGTGCAAGAGACTTTTTGGAGCAGTTTTGCATAAGGTATCTACTCCCCAAATTTCCTTGCTCTATGTTGAAAAAACCCAATAGGAAAGGCCTTTTTTAAAACTTCTTTCTGTCGCCACTAGTTGGCACTGTAGAGTTGATGCAAATGACCCCTACACGAACCTTCAGGGTATGACTCTCAACAAACACGGGAAGTTTGGCGCAGATATGTTGTATATCTGCCGAGTTATGACTGTTCAAAGTTTTTGGCGAGACAAATTGTTGACGGTTATTTTCACTTCCAGTTTGTACCTCTCCGCTTCTACAAAACCTCAATATTTTTCATTAGGCACCTGAACACATGTCTTGAGGCTCCCCTGAAACAGGTTTGAGGTCAATAGATTTTTTTCCCTTGGAGGAGGAGCCTGTCTCGTAAAGAAGGCCATTTCCTGTTCCCACTAGGGGGCGCCAAGCCTAATGGGTAAAATTTAAATGCAGTCGTGTTCAGGCTGGGATATCTCATATACTTGCTAGAAATGAAAAAGATTGAACGTTGTATCACGGAGTTTTTAATCATTTTCTGAATTTGGTGTTTTGCCCAAAAATGGCCAACTTTGGGACTACGCCCAGGCCAGACCCTTGGATGAAAACTCACCATTTTGAAAACTTAAGATCTCATATGTCTCCTGTATAGTCTGACCAATTTTGAAGACGATCCAACTATTTTCTTCAGCGACAAGGTCTCAAATGTAAATCGATAAAATTTCGCATTTGATCCAAAATTTCCGACTTCCTGTTGGATTTGGAATATAGGTGCAAGAGACTTTTTGGAGCAGTTTTACGCAATGTATCGACTCACCAAATTTCATCATTCTACGTTGAAAAAACCTAATAGGAAAGGCCTTTTTGAAAATTTCAAGGGGGCGCCACTGAGCGATTTTGTTAAATTTTTTTGTAGATTATCAAAATTTACGCAAAGTTGCATGTATGTGCAAATTTTGGTGAGTTTTCGTGCATGTTCAGGCCTCCAAACGTAAACTCCAACTGTGAACCGAAAAAATTTCACATTTGATCCAAAATATCCGATTTCCTGTCGGATTTGGAATATGGGTGCAAGAGGCTTTTTTGAACAGTTAGGCATAAGGTATCTACTCCCCAAATTTCATCGCTCTACGTTGAAAACCTGAGAGGAGAGGCCTTTTTGAAAATTTTAAGGGTCAAGGGGGCGCCACTGAGCCATTTTTTGAAATTTTTTCAAAACGACGCAAGATTATCAAATTTTACGCGAATCTGCACGTATGTGCAAATTTTGGTGACTTTTCGTGCATGTTCAGGCCTCCAAATTGGCCATTTTCATTTGCCATGAAGAAAGAAGAATAATAATAATAATAATAACTAGGCCTGCAAGCAGGACTGAACGGGCCCTCGCAATCTAGCGCAACTCGGACGTCACGCAACTCGGACTGTGTGCAGGTCAGGGTGGTGGCAGATCCTCCTCTCTAATCATCTCATTAGAACCTAACATGCTCGAAAGTCGCCTATTTACATTCCCACACCCAAGAGATAAAAACCCCTATTGGAGAGAGTACTACAAAAAAGGAGCCACTACTGAGCTGTGCAGCCAAACCCTTATTCAAAACCTAAATTAATCTTCTAACTGGGCCAATTCGACCAAGTGTGCCAACTATTGTGGCTCTATAAGCTCCCTGAGTCTCTGAAAAAAAATATTTCCTTTAAATGGCGAACAAAGGGTCGTCACGGCAACAGACAGAGACACGTGGACATGGGCCGTAAAAAAGTATTTTAATAGGTCTTGAAACTACAATGACCAACATGAAAAGAACTGGACATGTTTTGGAAAAACGAGTGACTTTATATCGCCACTAGTTGGCGCTGTAGGGTTGATGCAAATGACCCCTACAAGGCCCTTCAGGGTATGACTCTCAACAAGCACGGGAAGTTTGGCGCAGATATCTTGTATATCTGCCGAGTTATGACTGTTCAAAGTTTTTGGAGAGAAAAATTGTTGACAGTCATTTTCACTTTCCTGTTTGGACCCCTCCGCTTCAACGAAACTTCAATATTTTTCATCAGGCACCTGAAGACAGGTCTTAAGGTTTCCCTTATGCAGGTTTGAGGTAGATTGATTTTTTCCCTTTAGAGGAGGAGTGTGTCCCGTAAAAAAGGGCATTTCCTGTTCCCACTAGGAGGCGCCAGGCACAAATGGTAAATTTTCAATCCAGTCCTGCTCAGGCTGGTATACCTCACACACATGCCAGATTTAAAATAGATTGAACGTTGTATGAGGGAGTTATCAGTCATTTTCCGAATTCGGTGTTTTGGCGAAAAAATGGAAGAATTTGGCGCCCCGCCCAGGTCAGGCCCGTGAATGAAAACACACCATTTTTATAACTTAAGATTTCATATGCCTCATGAACAGTCTCACCAATTTTGAGAATGATCAAACTAATTCCCTAGGTGCCAAGGTGTAAAATGTGCACACTGTAAATCGATAAAAAGTTCACATTCAATCCAAAATACCCGATTTCCTGTAGGATTTGGAATGTGTGTGCAAGAGACTTTTTGGAGCAGTTTTGCACAAAGTTTTGACTCTCCAAATTTCATCACTCTATGTTAGAAAAACCTAAATGGAGAGGCCTTTTTGAAAATTTCAAGGGGGCGCCACTGAGCCATTTTGTTAAATTGTTTCGTAACGTTGCAAGATTATCGAACGTTATCCAAAGCCGCATGTATGTGCAAATTTTGGTGAGTTTTTATGCATATTCAAGCCTCCAAATGTAAACTCTTACTGTGAACCCATGAAAATTTCACATTCGACCCAAAATACCCGATTTCCTGTTGGATTTGGAATATGGGTGCAAGAGACTTTTTGGAGCAGTTTTGCATAAGGTATCTACTCCCCAAATTTCCTTGCTCTATGTTGAAAAAACCCAATAGGAAAGGCCTTTTTTAAAACTTCTTTCTGTCGCCACTAGTTGGCACTGTAGAGTTGATGCAAATGACCCCTACAAGAACCTTCAGGGTATGACTCTCAACAAACACGGAAAGTTTGGCGCAGATATGTTGCATATCTGCCGAGTTATGACTGTTCAAAAGTTTTGGCGAGACAAATTGTTGACGGTCATTTTCACTTCCAGTTTGGACCTCTCCGCTTCAACGAAACCTCAATATTTTTCATCAGGGACCTGAACACATGTCTTGAGGCTCCCCTGAAACAGGTTTGAGGTCAATAGATTTTTTTCCCTTGGAGGAGGAGCCTGTCTCGTAAAGAAGGCCATTTCCTGTTCCCACTAGGGGGCGCCAGGCCTAATGGGTAATATTTCAATGCAGTCGTGTTCAGGCTGGGATATCTCATATACATGCTAGAAATGAAAAAGATTGAACGTTGTATCACGGAGTTTTTAATCATTTTCTGAATTTGGTATTTTGCCCAAAAATGGCCGACTTTGGGACCACGCCCAGGTCAGACCCTTGAGTGAAAACTCACCATTTTGAAAACTTAAGATCTCATATGTCTCCTGAATAGTCTGACCAATTTTGAAGACGATCCAACTATTTTCTTCAGCGACAAGGTCTCAAATGTAAATCGATAAAATTTCACATTTGATCCAAAATTTCTGGCTTCCAGTTGGGTTTGGAATATGGGTGCAAGAGACTTTTTGGAGCAGTTTTGCACAATGTATCGACTCGCCAAATTTCATCGTTCTACGTTGAAAAAACCTAATAGGAAAGGCCTTTTTGAAAATTTCAAGGGGGCGCCACTGAGCCATTTTGTTAAATTTTTTTGTAGATTATCAAAATTTACGCAAAGTTGCATGTATGTGCAAATTTTGGTGAGTTTTCGTGCATGTTCAGGCCTCCAAATGTAAACTCAAACTGTGAACCGATAAAAATTTCACATTTGATCCAAAATATCCGATTTCCTGTTGGATTTGGAATATGGGTGCAAGAGGCTTTTTTGAACAGTTAGGCATAAGGTATCTACTCCCCAAATTTCATTGCTCTATGTTGAAAACCTGAGAGGAGAGGCCTTTTTGAAAATTTTAAGGGTCAAGGGGGCGCCACTGAGCCATTTTTTGACATTTTTTCAAAACGACACAAGATTATCGAAATTTACGCAAAGCCGCACGTTTGTGCAAATTTTGGTGACTTTTCGTGCATGTTCAGGCCTCCAAATTGGCCATTTTCATTTGCCCTGAAAAAAGAAGAATAATAATAATAACTAGGCCTGCAAGCAGGACTGAACGGGCCCTCGCAATCTAGCGCAACTCGGACGTCACGCAACTTGGACTGTGTGCAGGTCAGGGTGGTGGCAGATCATCCTCTCTAATCATCTCATTAGAACCTAACATGCTCGAAAGTCGCCTATTTACATTCCCACACCCAAGAGATAAAAACCCCTATTGGAGAGAGTACTACAAAAAAGGAGCCACTACTGAGCTGTGCAGCCAAGCCCTTATTCAAAACCAAAATTAATCTTCTAACTGGGCCAATTCGACCAAGTGTGCCAACTATTGTGGCTCTATAAGCTCCCTGAGTCTCTGAAAAAAAATATTTCCTTTAAATGGCGAACAAAGGGTCGTCACGGCAACAGACAGAGACACGTGGACATGGGCCGTAAAAAAGTATTTTAATAGGTCTTGAAACTACAATGACCAACATGAAAAGAACTGGACATGTTTTGGAAAAACGAGTGACTTTCTATCGCCACTAGTTGGCGCTGTAGGGTTGATGCAAATGACCCCTACAAGGCCCTTCAGGGTATGACTCTCAACAAGCACGGGAAGTTTGGCGCAGATATCTTGTATATCTGCCGAGTTATGACTGTTCAAAGTTTTTGGAGAGAAAAATTGTTGACAGTCATTTTCACTTTCCTGTTTGGACCCCTCCGCTTCAACGAAACTTCAATATTTTTCATCAGGCACCTGAAGACAGGTCTTAAGGTTTCCCTTATGCAGGTTTGAGGTCGATTGATTTTTTCCCTTTAGAGGAGGAGTGTGTCCCGTAAAAAAGGGCATTTCCTGTTCCCACTAGGAGGCGCCAGGCACAAATGGTAAATTTTCAATCCAGTCCTGCTCAGGCTGGTATACCTCACACACATGCCAGATTTAAAATAGATTGAACGTTGTATGAGGGAGTTATCAGTCATTTTCCGAATTCGGTGTTTTGGCGAAAAAATGGAAGAATTTGGCGCCCCGCCCAGGTCAGGCCCTTGAATGAAAACACACCATTTTTATAACTTAAGATTTCATATGCCTCATGAACAGTCTCACCAATTTTGAGAATGATCAAACTAATTCCCTAGGTGCCAAGGTGTAAAATGTGCACACTGTAAATCGATAAAAAGTTCACATTCAATCCAAAATACCCGATTTCCTGTTGGGTTTGGAATACGCATGCAAGAGACTTTTTGGAGCAGTTTTGTACAAGGTATTGACTCTCCGAATTTCATCCATCTACGTTGAAAAAACCTAAATGGAGAGGCCTTTTTGAAAATTTCAAGGGGGCGCCACTGAGCCATTTTGTTACATTTTTTCGTAACGTTGCAAGATTATTGAACGTTATGCAAAGCCGCATGTATGTCGAAATTTTTGTGAGTTTTCGTGCATGTTCAAGCCTCCAAATGTAAACTCCTACTGTTAACCGATAAAAATTTCACATTTGATCCAAAATACCCGATTTCCTGTTGGATTTGGAAAATGGGTGCAAGAGACTTTTTGGAGCAGTTTTGCATAAGGTATCAACTCCCCAAATTTCCTCACTCTATGTTGGAAAAACCCAATAGGAAAGGCCTTTTTTAAAACTTCTTTCTGTCGCCACTAGTTGGCACTGTAGAGTTGATGCAAATGACCCCTACACGAACCTTCAGGGTATGACTCTCAAAAAACACGGGAAGTTTGGCGCAGATATGTTGTATATCTGCCGAGTTATGACTGTTCAAAGTTTTTGGCGAGACAAATTGTTGACGGTCATTTTCACTTCCAGTTTGGACCTCTCCGCTTCTACAAAACCTCAATATTTTTCATTAGGCACCTGAACACATGTCTTGAGGCTCCCCTGAAACAGGTTTGAGGTCAATAGATTTTTTTCCCTTGGAGGAGGAGCCTGTCTCGTAAAGAAGGCCATTTCCTGTTCCCACTAGGGGGCGCCAAGCCTAATGGGTAATATTTCAATGCAGTCGTGTTCAGGCTGGGATATCTCATATACTTGCTAGAAATGAAAAAGACTGAACGTTGTATCACGGAGTTTTTAATCATTTTCTGAATTTGGTATTTTGCCCAAAAATGGCCAATTTTGGGACTACGCCCAGGCCAGACCGTTGGATGAAAACTCACCATTTTGAAAACTTAAGATCTCATATGTCTCCTGTATAGTCTGACCAATTTTGAAGACGATCCAACTATTTTCTTCAGCGACAAGGTCTCAAATGTAAATCGATAAAATTTCACATTTGATCCAAAATTTCCGACTTCCTGTTGGATTTGGAATATAGGTGCAAGAGACTTTTTGGAGCAGTTTTACGCAATGTATCGACTCACCAAATTTCATCGTTCTACGTTGAAAAAACCTAATAGGAGAGGCCTTTTTGAAAATTTCAAGGGGGCGCCACTGAGCGATTTTGTTAAATTTTTTTGTAGATTATCAAAATTTACGCAAAGTTGCATGTATGTGCAAATTTTGGTGAGTTTTCGTGCATGTTCAGGCCTCCAAACGTAAACTCCAACTGTGAACCGAAAAAATTTCACATTTGATCCAAAATATCCGATTTCCTGTCGGATTTGGAATATGGGTGCAAGAGGCTTTTTTGAACAGTTAGGCATAAGGTATCTACTCCCCAAATTTCATCGCTCTACGTTGAAAACCTAAGAGGAGAGGCCTTTTTGAAAATTTTAAGGGTCAAGGGGGCGCCACTGAGCCATTTTTTGAAATTTTTTGAAAACGACGCTAGATTATCAAATTTTACGCGAACCTGCACGTATGTGCAAATTTTGGTGACTTTTCGTGCATGTTCAGGCCTCCAAATTGGCCATTTTCATTTGCCATGAAAAAAGAAGAATAATAATAATAATAATAATAATAATAATAATAATAATAATCCTTTGCATTACAATAGGGCCTTCGCACGCCTAGTGCTCGGGCCCTAATAATAATAATAATAATAATAATAATAATAATAATAATAATCCTTTGCAAAACAATAGGGCCTTCGCACGCTTAGTGCTCGGGCCCTAACTAGGCCTGCAAGCAGGACTGAACGGGCCCTCGCAATCTAGCGCAACTCGGACGTCACGCAACTCGGACAGTGTGCAGGTCAGGGTGGTGGCAGATCGTCCTCTCTAATCATCTCATTAGAACCTAACATGCGCGAAAGTTGCCTCTTTACATTCACACACCTAAGAGATAAAAACCCCTATTGGACAGAGGACTACAAAAAAGGAGCGAATAAAGGGTCATCACAGCAACAGACAGAGACATGTGGACATGGGCCGTAAAATAAGTATTTTAAAAGGTCTTGAAACTACAATGACCAACCTGAAAAGAACTGGACATATATTTAAAAAAATGAGTGACTTTCTATTGCCACTAGTTGGCGCTGTAGGGTTGATGCAAATGACCCCTACAGGACCCTTCAGACTATGACTCAACAAGCACGATATGTTTGGCGCAGATATGTTGTAGAAGTTATGACTGTTCAAAACTTGTGGTGAGACGAAATGGCTTCAGTCATTTTTACTTCTCCTGTTGGACCCTTCTGCTTCAACCAAACCTCAGTATTTTTCATCAGGCACCTGAACACATGTCTTCAGGCTCCCCTGATGCAGGTTTGAGGTGAATAGATTTTTTTTTCCTTGGAGGAGGAGCCTGTTTCGTAAAAAAGGCATTTCCTGTTCCCACTAGGGGGCGCTAGGCCTAATGAGTAATATTTCAATGCACTCGTGTTCAGGGTGGGATCCCGCACATACATGCCAGATATGAAAAAGATTGAACGTTGTTTCAAGGAGCTATTAGTCCTTTCCTGAATTTGTCATTTTGCCGAAAAAATGGCCGACTTTGGCACCACGCCCAGGTCAGACCCATGAATGAAAACACACCATTTTGAAAAGTTTAGATTTCATAGGTCTCCTGAATTGTCTAACCAATTTTGAAGATGATCCAATTGATTCCCTCTGTGACAAGGTCTCAAATGTGCACCCTGTTAATTGATAAAAATTTCACATCCGATCCAAAATACCCGATTTCCTGTTGGGTTTGGAATATGGGTGCAAGAGACTTTTTGGAGCAGTTTTGCACAAGGTATCGACTCCCCAAATTTCATTGCTCTACGTTAAAAAAACCTAATAGGAAACGCCTTTTTGAAAAATTCAAGGGGGCGCCACTGAGCCATTTTGTTACATTTTTTTGTAACGTTGAGAGATTATCGAAATCCACACAAAGCCGCATGTATGTGCAAAATTTGGTGAGTTTTCGTGCATGTCCAGGCCTCCAAATGTAAACTGTACTAGAAATGGACAGAAATTTCACATTTGATCCAAAATACCCGATTTTCTGTTGGATTTGGAATATGGGTGCAAGAGGCTTTTTTGAGCAGTTAGGCATAAGGTATCTACTTCCCAAATTTCCTTGCTCTATGTTGAAAAAACCCAACAGGAAAGGCCTTTTTTAAAACTTCTTTCTGTCGCCACTAGTTGGCACTGTAGAGTTGATGCAAATGACCCCTACAAGAACCTTCAGGGTATGACTCTCAACAAACACGGAAAGTTTGGCGCAGATATGTTGCATATCTGCCGAGTTATGACTGTTCAAAGTTTTTGGCGAGACAAATTGTTGACGGTCATTTTCACTTCCAGTTTGGACCTCTCCGCTTCAACGAAACCTCAATATTTTTCATCAGGCACCTGAACACATGTCTTGAGGCTCCCCTGAAACAGGTTTGAGGTCAATAGATTTTTTTCCCTTGGAGGAGGAGCCTGTCTCGTAAAGAAGGCCATTTCCTGTTTCCACTAGGGGCGCCAGGCCTAATGGGTAATATTTCAATGCAGTCGTGTTCAGGCTGGGATATCTCATAAACATGCTAAAAATGAAAAAGATTGAACGTTGGATCACGGAGTTTTTAATCATTTTCTGAATTTGGTATTTTGCCTAAAAATGGCCGACTTTGGGACCACGCCCAGGCCAGACCCTTGAATGAAAACACACCATTTTGAAAACTTAAGATCTCATACGTCTCCTGAATAGTCTGACCAATTTTGAAGACGATCCAACTTTATCCTTCAGCGACAAGGTCTCAAATGTAAATCGATAAAATTTCGCATTTGACCCAAAATTTCCAGCTTCCTGTTGGGTTTGGAATATGGGTGCAAGAGACTTTTTGGAGCAGTTTTGTACAATGTATCGACTCACTAAATTTCATTGTTCTACGTTGAAAAAACCTAATAGGAGAGGCCTTTTTGAAAATTTCAAGGGGGCGCCACTGAGCCATTTTGTTAAATTTTTTTGTAGATTATCAAAATTTACGCAAAGTTGAATGTATGTGCAAATTTTGGTGAGTTTTCGTGCATGTTCAAGCCTCCAAACGTAAACTCCAACTGTGAACCGAAAAAATTTCACATTCGATCCAAAATACCCGATTTCCTGTTGGATTTGGAATATGGGTGCAAGAGGCTTTTTTGAACAGTTAGGCATAAGGTATCTACTCCCCAAATTTCATTGCTCTACGTTGAAAACCTGAGAGGAGAGGCCTTTTTGAAAATTTTAAGGGTCAAGGGGGCGCCACTGAGCCATTTTTTGACATTTTTTCAAAACGACGCAAGATTATCGAAATTTACGCGAATCTGCACGTATGTGCAAATTTTGGTGACTTTTCGTGCATGTTCAGGCCTCCAAATTGGCCATTTTCATTTGCCATGAAGAAAGAAGAAGAATAATAATAATAACTAGGCCTGCAAGCAGGACTGAACGGGCCCTCGCAATCTAGCGCAACTCGGACGTCACGCAACTTGGACTGTGTGCAGGTCAGGGTGGTGGCAGATCATCCTCTCTAATCATCTCATTAGAACCTAACATGCTCGAAAGTCGCCTATTTACATTCCCACACCCAAGAGATAAAAACCCCTATTGGAGAGAGTACTACAAAAAAGGAGCCACTACTGAGCTGTGCAGCCAAGCCCTTATTCAAAACCAAAATTAATCTTCTAACTGGGCCAATTCGACCAAGTGTGCCAACTATTGTGGCTCTATAAGCTCCCTGAGTCTCTGAAAAAAAATATTTCCTTTAAATGGCGAACAAAGGGTCGTCACGGCAACAGACAGAGACACGTGGACATGGGCCGTAAAAAAGTATTTTAATAGGTCTTGAAACTACAATGACCAACATGAAAAGAACTGGACATGTTTTGGAAAAACGAGTGACTTTCTATCGCCACTAGTTGGCGCTGTAGGGTTGATGCAAATGACCCCTACAAGGCCCTTCAGGGTATGACTCTCAACAAGCACGGGAAGTTTGGCGCAGATATCTTGTATATCTGCCGAGTTATGACTGTTCAAAGTTTTTGGAGAGAAAAATTGTTGACAGTCATTTTCACTTTCCTGTTTGGACCCCTCCGCTTCAACGAAACTTCAATATTTTTCATCAGGCACCTGAAGACAGGTCTTAAGGTTTCCCTTATGCAGGTTTGAGGTCGATTGATTTTTTCCCTTTAGAGGAGGAGTGTGTCCCGTAAAAAAGGGCATTTCCTGTTCCCACTAGGAGGCGCCAGGCACAAATGGTAAATTTTCAATCCAGTCCTGCTCAGGCTGGTATACCTCACACACATGCCAGATTTAAAATAGATTGAACGTTGTATGAGGGAGTTATCAGTCATTTTCCGAATTCGGTGTTTTGGCGAAAAAATGGAAGAATTTGGCGCCCCGCCCAGGTCAGGCCCTTGAATGAAAACACACCATTTTTATAACTTAAGATTTCATATGCCTCATGAACAGTCTCACCAATTTTGAGAATGATCAAACTAATTCCCTAGGTGCCAAGGTGTAAAATGTGCACACTGTAAATCGATAAAAAGTTCACATTCAATCCAAAATACCCGATTTCCTGTTGGGTTTGGAATACGCATGCAAGAGACTTTTTGGAGCAGTTTTGTACAAGGTATTGACTCTCCGAATTTCATCCATCTACGTTGAAAAAACCTAAATGGAGAGGCCTTTTTGAAAATTTCAAGGGGGCGCCACTGAGCCATTTTGTTACATTTTTTCGTAACGTTGCAAGATTATTGAACGTTATGCAAAGCCGCATGTATGTCGAAATTTTTGTGAGTTTTCGTGCATGTTCAAGCCTCCAAATGTAAACTCCTACTGTTAACCGATAAAAATTTCACATTTGATCCAAAATACCCGATTTCCTGTTGGATTTGGAAAATGGGTGCAAGAGACTTTTTGGAGCAGTTTTGCATAAGGTATCAACTCCCCAAATTTCCTCACTCTATGTTGGAAAAACCCAATAGGAAAGGCCTTTTTTAAAACTTCTTTCTGTCGCCACTAGTTGGCACTGTAGAGTTGATGCAAATGACCCCTACACGAACCTTCAGGGTATGACTCTCAAAAAACACGGGAAGTTTGGCGCAGATATGTTGTATATCTGCCGAGTTATGACTGTTCAAAGTTTTTGGCGAGACAAATTGTTGACGGTCATTTTCACTTCCAGTTTGGACCTCTCCGCTTCTACAAAACCTCAATATTTTTCATTAGGCACCTGAACACATGTCTTGAGGCTCCCCTGAAACAGGTTTGAGGTCAATAGATTTTTTTCCCTTGGAGGAGGAGCCTGTCTCGTAAAGAAGGCCATTTCCTGTTCCCACTAGGGGGCGCCAAGCCTAATGGGTAATATTTCAATGCAGTCGTGTTCAGGCTGGGATATCTCATATACTTGCTAGAAATGAAAAAGACTGAACGTTGTATCACGGAGTTTTTAATCATTTTCTGAATTTGGTATTTTGCCCAAAAATGGCCAATTTTGGGACTACGCCCAGGCCAGACCGTTGGATGAAAACTCACCATTTTGAAAACTTAAGATCTCATATGTCTCCTGTATAGTCTGACCAATTTTGAAGACGATCCAACTATTTTCTTCAGCGACAAGGTCTCAAATGTAAATCGATAAAATTTCACATTTGATCCAAAATTTCCGACTTCCTGTTGGATTTGGAATATAGGTGCAAGAGACTTTTTGGAGCAGTTTTACGCAATGTATCGACTCACCAAATTTCATCGTTCTACGTTGAAAAAACCTAATAGGAGAGGCCTTTTTGAAAATTTCAAGGGGGCGCCACTGAGCGATTTTGTTAAATTTTTTTGTAGATTATCAAAATTTACGCAAAGTTGCATGTATGTGCAAATTTTGGTGAGTTTTCGTGCATGTTCAGGCCTCCAAACGTAAACTCCAACTGTGAACCGAAAAAATTTCACATTTGATCCAAAATATCCGATTTCCTGTCGGATTTGGAATATGGGTGCAAGAGGCTTTTTTGAACAGTTAGGCATAAGGTATCTACTCCCCAAATTTCATCGCTCTACGTTGAAAACCTAAGAGGAGAGGCCTTTTTGAAAATTTTAAGGGTCAAGGGGGCGCCACTGAGCCATTTTTTGAAATTTTTTGAAAACGACGCTAGATTATCAAATTTTACGCGAACCTGCACGTATGTGCAAATTTTGGTGACTTTTCGTGCATGTTCAGGCCTCCAAATTGGCCATTTTCATTTGCCATGAAAAAAGAATAATAATAATAATAATAATAATAATAATAATAATAATAATAATCCTTTGCATTACAATAGGGCCTTCGCACGCCTAGTGCTCGGGCCCTAATAATAATAATAATCCTTTGCATTACAATAGGGCCTTCGCACGCCTAGTGCTCGGGCCCTAATAATAATAATAATAATAATAATAATAATAATAATAATAATCCTTTGCAAAACAATAGGGCCTTCGCACGCTTAGTGCTCGGGCCCTAAATACTTGAAAAAAGAAATTTAAGAAAATAAAATACAAGAAAATAAAGTAAAATACATTAAAAAATAAAAAAATCAAATAAAAGTAAATAAATGAAAATACACTAAAAATAGGGTTTCATCTAATAACTAGGCCTGCAAGCAGGACTGAACGGGCCCTCGCGATCTAGCGCAACTCGGACGTCACGCAACTCGGACTGTGTGCAGGTCAGGGCGGTGGCAGATCCTCCTCTCTAATCATCTCATTAGAACCTAACATGCTCGAAAGTCGCCTATTTACATTCCCACACCCAAGAGATAAAAACCCCTATTGGAGAAAGTACTACAAAAAAGGAGCCACTACTGAGCTGTGCAGCCAAGCCCTTATTCAAAACTAAAATTAATCTTCTAACTGGGCCAATTCGACCAAGTGTGCCAACTATTGTGGCTCTATAAGCTGCCTGAGTCTCTGAAAAAAAATATTTCCTTTAAATGGCGAACAAAGGGTCGTCACGGCAACAGACAGAGACACGTGGACATGGGCCGTAAATAAGTATTTTAATAGGTCTTGAAACTACAATGACCAACCTGAAAAGAACTGGACATGTATTGGAAAAACGAGTGACTTTCTATTGCCACTAGTTGGCGCTGTAGGGTTGATGCAAATGACCCCTACAAGGCCCTTCAGGGTATGACTCTCAACAAGCACGGGAAGTTTGGCGCAGATATGTTGTATATCTGCCGAGTTATGACTGTTCAAAGTTTTTGGAGAGAAAAATTGTTGACAGTCATTTTCACTTTCCTGTTTGGACCCCTCCGCTTCAACGAAACTTCAATATTTTTCATCAGGCACCTGAACACAGGTCTTAAGGCTTCCCTTTTGCAGGTTTGAGGTAGATTGATTTTTTCCCTTTAGAGGAGGAGTGTGTCCCGTAAAAAAGGGCATTTCCTGTTCCCACTAGGAGGCGCCAGGCACAAATGGTAAATTTTCAATCCAGTCCTGCTCAGGCTAGTATACCTCACACACATGCCAGATTTAAAATAGATTGAACGTTGTATGAGGGAGTTATCAGTCATTTTCCGAATTCGGTGTTTTGGCGAAAAAATGGCCGACTTTGGCACCCCGCCCAGGTCAGGCCCGTGAATGAAAACACACCATTTTTATAACTTAAGATTTCATATGCCTCATGAACAGGCTCGCCAATTTTGAGAATGATCAAACTAATTCCCTAGGTGCCAAGGTGTAAAATGTGCACACTGTAAATCGATAAAAATTTCACATTCAATCCAAAATACCCGATTTCCTGTAGGATTTGGAATGTGTGTGCAAGAGACTTTTTGGAGCAGTTTTGCACAAAGTTTTGACTCTCCAAATTTCATCACTCTATGTTAGAAAAACCTAAATGGAGAGGCCTTTTTGAAAATTTCAAGGGGGCGCCACTGAGCCATTTTGTTAAATTTTTTCGTAACGTTGCAAGATTATCGAACGTTATCCAAAGCCGCATGTATGTGCAAATTTTGGTGAGTTTTTATGCATATTCAAGCCTCCAAATGTAAACTCTTACTGTGAACCCATGAAAATTTCACATTCGATCCAAAATACCCAATTTCCTGTTGGATTTGGAATATGGGTGCAAGAGACTTTTTGGAGCAGTTTTGCATAAGGTATCTACTCCCCAAATTTCCTTGCTCTATGTTGAAAAAACCCAATAGGAAAGGCCTTTTTTAAAACTTCTTTCTTTCGCCACTAGTTGGCACTGTAGAGTTGATGCAAATGACCCCTACAAGAACCTTCAGGGTATGACTCTCAACAAACACGGAAAGTTTGGCGCAGATATGTTGCATATCTGCCGAGTTATGACTGTTCAAAATTTTTGGCGAGACAAATTGTTGACGGTCATTTTCACTTCCAGTTTGGACCTCTCCGCTTCAACGAAACCTCAATATTTTTTATCAGGGACCTGAACACATGTCTTGAGGCTCCCCTGAAACAGGTTTGAGGTCAATAGATTTTTTTCCCTTGGAGGAGGAGCCTGTCTCGTAAAGAAGGCCATTTCCTGTTCCCACTAGGGGGCGCCAGGCCTAATGGGTAATATTTCAATGCAGTCGTGTTCAGGCTGGGATATCTCATATACATGCTAGAAATGAAAAAGATTGAACGTTGTATCACGGAGTTTTTAATCATTTTCTGAATTTGGTATTTTGCCCAAAAATGGCCGACTTTGGGACCACGCCCAGGCCCGACCCTTGAGTGAAAACACACCATTTTGAAAACTTAAGATCTCATATGTCTCCTGAATACTCTGACCAATTTTGAAGACGATCCAACTATTTTCTTCAGCGACAAGGTCTCAAATGTAAATCGATAAAATTTCACATTTGATCCAAAATTTCCGACTTCCTGTTGGATTTGGAATATGGGTGCAAGAGACTTTTTGGAGCAGGTTTGCACAATGTATCGACTCGCCAAATTTCATCGTTCTACGTTGAAAAAACCTAATAGGAAAGGCCTTTTTGAAAATTTCAAGGGGGCGCCACTGAGCGATTTTGTTAAATTTTTTTGTAGATTATCAAAATTTACGCAAAGTTGCATGTATGTGCAAATTTTGGTGAGTTTTCGTGCATGTTCAGGCCTCCAAATGTAAACCCCAACTGTGAACCGATAAAAATTTCACATTTGATCCAAAATATCCGATTTCCTGTTGGATTTGGAATATGGGTGCAAGAGGCTTTTTTGAACAGTTAGGCATAAGGTATCTACTCCCCAAATTTCATTGCTCTACGTTGAAAACCTGAGAGGAGAGGCCTTTTTGAAAATTTTAAGGGTAAAGGGGGCGCCACTGAGCCATTTTTTGACATTTTTTCAAAACGACACAAGATTATCGAAATTTACGCGAAGCGGCACGTATGTGCAAATTTTGGTGACTTTTCGTGCATGTTCAGGCCTCCAAATTGGCCATTTTCATTTGCCCTGAAAAAAGAAGAATAATAATAATAATAATAATAATAATAATAATAATAATAATAATAATAATAATCCTTTGCAAAACAATAGGGCCTTCGCACGTCTAGTGCTCGGGCCCTAATAATCCCAAGTAGTAAAAAAAAAAAAAAAAAAGTACTACAAAAATGTCTACAAATAAGTCAAGGAGTTTGGTGCAAAGATGCAAGGGTCCACTGTCCATGACAAAGGCCTTTTTCAGACAGGCAGCCAAAATCAGATTTTTAGCACATCCAGATTTAAACTGGATGGCTGTTTCGTAGTCTGAACAGTCACAAAGCACAGAAATCTGAGTTTCATATCAGATATGGACAACATGCTTCTCAGTCTGAACAGCTCAGATAGGATTTGACCATCTGCTATGATGTCACTCTATGCTGGATGACGCCTTCGTAGCCACAGCAACCTGTCAGGTGTGTCAGTGTGGCCCAGTCTGAATAAGCCCAGATCTGATTTGGAATCTTGTTAAAAAAAAGTCTAAATAGTCAGTCCTAAAAAAATCATATTTGGGAAGGAATCCCGTTCAATTCAGATATGCTTGCAGTCTGAACGCAGCCAAAGTGAATGAAAAATGTTTGCTGCAGAAAATCTTCCGAAAAGCCAATTAAAAATATTAACATACTGTACGTTAGGTACTGAAAACTGATGCGCATGACCAAATTTGGGGGAATGTAGCTGAAAATCATTGGAAAACGGTTATCTTAACGGCAGTCACATGTCACAAGTACATACAGATAGTCCCTGGGTTACGAACGAGTTCCGTTCCTATGCTGGCGACGTAACCCGATCTTCCGCGTAAGTGGGAATTAACCCTTTGAAAATTCAAAATAACTATCCAAGAAGTATTGTATTTTGTTTAATGATGGAGAATGCACTGCCCTCTGGTGGGAGCGTTGGGTTTGGCTTGAGTGTCGTTTAATAATGCTTCCACGTTTGGCCCACATAAGGCTGTAAGTTGCTTCAGTTAATACATATGTTTGTGTATGCATTTGTAATTAGGTTTAGAGCTACAGTTTGTGAAGTTACATGTGAGCGATTTGCTTTGAAAACTGTAAATACAATAGCATTTGTAGCATTTAAGCTAGCGGACATTTGTGAGGCAAATTTGGCTCATTTAATCTATTAAATTTACACATTGATCAGACTAGATGGACGTTTGACCACCAATCTTTTTGTGTTGAGTGTTTTATTGTTAAAATGCATGTCGTTTTGAACAGACGTGTATAATAGGGATGCAACGATACAGTCAGGTCACGATTCGGTACGAGTTTCGATACGAGGAACACGATTTTCGATTCAATACATTTCATGCTCCAAAACAAAAACTACAAGTGTTATTTATTTACTTTTTTAGATTTTCCTAACATGCAAAAATAACAATGCCATCATATAAACATGCATTTTAGTGCATAATATTTGTGTGCTTACTTCTTACTGATCTGAAGAAATTTTGTATAAAAGTGCTGATAACAATCTTTACTGTTTGTAAAGTGAGGCGGGGCACACTGTTGATTGCTACAGCTTATTTAGCAGCTATGTTCACCACATGAGCAAAACATCGTATTTGTGGTCCAAGTCCATCTGTGTTACATACTGAATTAACAATATTCGCAGCATTATCTATAGTCACTGGTATGGATTGATTAGGCCTGCTTAACTTCCATTCAGTCATGGCGGTTTTTAATTCATCGATGTAGTATATGGAGTACGCGTCCCCATGATCACTCTGGGCTCACGCAGCCAATGGCATGGGACTTGGGGGGGATGCTTTTGGATGATATCTAGTGTGTGCGCGTGAGTGTGGGCATTGAAAAAAGTTAACAAACGCCACAGAAGACACGTCTGCTCATTACTGCACAACACCAGCATTTGACAATCAACTTTCATAAACAGGACGAGTTTGAAGTACAGAGCTCTTAATTTGCCACTCATTGTTCATCATGTAACCTTGAGTTTGCTCTCTGTGTCCCAGGGTGTTAAGCTGCCTGGTGTCAAACTGAGGCTATTCATAGCAGTTCCTCACGAGCAATGATCCTCGTGCGCCACGGCTCCCGCACTTCAGGAAGTTTTGGGGAGGAGTGGAGGGGGGGCTGCTAGCGGGAACGAGCCTTCTCATACCTTTTTTTACAAGGCAAGGATGCGCCGGACACTGTAGCGAGAGATACCACAAAAAAGTTCGGAAAATACATTTTGGGAGCTTTTCAATTGGATCGAATGTTTTTGCGTATTGAATCAAAGAGGGCGTATCGAACGGTTCAATATATAACCGAGTATTGTTGCATCCTAAAGCCTGAGTTATACTCCCGCGTTGCAGTGACGGCACAGTGACTACGGCGTCATTTGACATTCGATGGTTCTCCGTCCAGGTGACGCGTTGCTCTGTAATTCACCGCCAAGCCACTAGAGGGGTGTGGCGTTATGTTTGTATGGTTTTGGGGCATGCTTGTTGACTTCCTCTTGTCTAGTTTAACGGAGAAAAAAAATAAACAATGCAAGATGGAACGCTTGAATGTGGATCTTCAGCTCATTAACATTGAATAAATGTTGATCAAACAAATGTTGAGGCGTAGGCGACGCAGAAGACTGTTTTGAGGCGGTCTATCCAACTTTTGATGCCGCATAGAGAGTTCTAGCCTCGGGTGGAAACCAGTTAGCTGTAGCGGCTAGCTTCAAACTGGCGTTGAGCACTGCATTCAGCAATTTGTCCAAGGTCTGCAAAGTCCTCCAGCCCGATTTGTTTGCCGTGTCCTACAAACAGCCAGTGGGAAGCCATAGCACATTTCTGGCGTCTATGGAATTTCCCAAACTGCGTTGGAAGCCTTGACGTTAACGTTATCATAAAAGCACCGAGGCACTCTCAATCAGTGATGATGTATCGTGTGTGAACTGTCTGTTGTTGAAAATGAAACATCAAAACAACTCTTTTGACACCAAACCTGTGCTTTATTCTTCATATACTTGAAGTGTGACACGTAAATAAGTCACAGACTCACAGCAAACATATGTACACAATAAATGATGAAGTGCACTGACCAAAAACACGACATAAAGTGATAAAAAGCTGGCAGTTTTTGGCCGACTGGGTCGCCGCCTCAAGTGGCCATTCGATTCCGCACACACACATACTGTACTTGTCTCGGTGGTTCTTCCATTTTTTTTTTATTCAATCGCTGGCTGACCTCCAGCCCCGTATTTCCAGCAATCTCCTCCCACGAATTGCTTGCCATTTGGCAATCTTCATAATGTCTTGACGAGACATTGTAGAAGTTGTCCTACTTGCTTTTCGTTGATACTCTCGTCGGCTTGGTCCATTTTTGCGTGTAGAAAAATAATTTTTGAGAATGGCGGTGATTTCGCGCTGAACCGGAAACAACAGTCTGAGTGGACCAATCATAGTCCATTTCCACCACGTCACACGCGTTGACGCGACGCGAAGTCAGAAAAAAAAGAAGGACCCAGAGAGGCTACGGCGGAGGGTCGTAAATCGGGTCTTCGTTGACGGTGCAGGTCTTACGCGGAAGCATAAGTCGGACTTTAGTTTATATATGTGTGTTAAAGCTTTACAAATTGTCAAAAGTGAAAGAATTAAAAAGCTTCAAAAAGCACAATTGCTTTGTTTGCTGTCTGTCAAGCTGAACAACTTCACGTTTAGTGAGGACAGAACAAGTCATGTTAATAAAGTAAAAAATAACATACAGTGAGGTACAATTACGTAGGTAGTTTGTGCGACGTAAAACAAAAAAAAAAGACTGGAGACTGAAGGGTTGACGACACTCCAGCGTCATAAAGATGTAATCGCGTAAGTCGAGTATGTCGTAACCCAGGGACTACCTGTATTTACTTCGCAAAATGTCAAAACACGGTAAGCGATGGATCGTCCTAGCTTATCTGAGGAGATGCACCACTGAAAATCTTGTGTAGAAAGACAGATACGGTAGAACGACAGATTTACAACCTCAATGACTGAAAACTGGATTAAAAATGGACCGATTGCTGGCGACCGAAGATGAGACGGCCAACACCGCCAATCATTCAAAAGTCCCGCCCCTCTCAGCAGTCAATTATCACCCTATTGGTGGGAAGGAGGCTTCTTTCATCAAAACTGCTGGCGCCATTTTGTACTTTTAAAATGCTTGGGAATAAACAACCGCATTAAGACTGTCAGTGTTTGTGTGTGTGCGCCATGTGTGTGTTTAATTGCGAGCACTTATAAATAGCTCCAATCCTTCTAATTATTATCAGAATCTAAATGGAAGCTTTATTGATCTCACTGCAGATGGGCCGGTGTTTATGATCAGATTCTTACTCAGCAAAGCTTGGGGTTGTGGGAAGAAGCCATCGCCGAAGCGTTTGTTGAAGATTCGAGCCAGGTCCTGGGCCAGCTCCAGATGCTGGATCTGGTCCTCGCCGACGGGCACATGCGTGGACCTGAGAGCCATCCGAGCAGGGAAGAAGTGAACAAGTGTCATCTAGAGAAAAATGTGGGCAAGCTCTAAAATGACAATAAAACTGTGAAATTGATGTATTTAATGCATTGACGGTGAGAGACGTCCAATCTTCATTCATAATTTAATGTACCAGAAGTCCAAATTCTCACTTGTAAAGAAGAATATCCGCAGCCTGGAGGACAGGATATGTGTACAGACCCACGCTGCCTTCATTCCTCTGGTTGCTCTTCATCTGGAGACACACACACACACGCACACACACACGAAAAAAAGATGGATGAGATACTTTGTACAATCGGTGATTAAAGAACGGAACATTTTCCCACTCTAGTCTTTTTCGGGCAAAAAGAAGTTGCATTTTTTTTCTTCCTTTTTTGGCTCCTGCACCTCCTTGGGGTCCGATTGACACCGCACGTGGCCGGGAAATGACGGCTATTAAGCGGAGAAATCTGGCAGGTGGAGAAAGCAATAAAACAGACAACGACGACAGGGAAGCGGGATGGAAATCGGATACGCGACGGGAGAAGAAACACATGCAAATACTACAAAAGTCAATTTTACTAGTTGACTTGAACAAATAACTACCGTATTTTTCGGACTATAAGTCGCAGTTTTTTTTTCATAGTTTGGCTGGGGGTGCGACTTATACTCAACGAGCAAATTCTGTGTGAAATTATTAACACATTATGATATCATTTCACATGTTATTTTGGTGTTTTGGAGTGACACTGGTTTGATAAACTTGTTAGCATGTTCTTTATGCTATAGTTATCTGAATAACTCTTGTATTATTGACTCTTTTATATTGAAATGCATGCTTTTAGTTTGCGGTGCTTTCCAGAAGAAGACTGACAGCTACGCAGCATCTCTGAGTGAGTGGGCGAGAGAGAGAGAGAGAAACACGGCTGCGAACCTACGTTCATTGTTTATGCTTGTAAAATATCTCTACAGAGGCAACGCCTGTGTGTATCATCTTTGCTGTTGTTGTTGTTTGTTTTCCACCCACGATCGGACACTTAGAGCCAGTTGTGTGGTTGTTTGAACAATGTGCTAATGCTAGCGAATGCATGCTAACCGTTTGTGTCATTGCTGTAATAGCACCTAATTATCATTTATTTACGTTTATGCGAACATGTTTGGTATCGAGGACGAAACTGATTCAGCAAATTGTACGGATGTCCACCATCGTCATTTGGGAGTTTAGCTCGCTGTATAGCCAGGACCGAGCGGAAGCATCCTGGTGAGGACAGTATATTCACATTTCGTTGTTCATGCATCATGTCACATCATACTGTACACTTATTCAGCATGTTGTTTTCTAATGTATTTTTATTAGAGCTGTCAAACGATTACAATTTTTAATCGAGTTAATTACATCTTAAAAATGAATTAATCGTAATTAATCGCAATTAATCGCAATTCAAACCATATATAAAGTATGCCATATTTTTCTGTAAATTATTGTTGGAATGGAAAGATAAGACACAAGATGGATATATACATTCAACATACGGTACATAAGGACTGTATTTGTTTATTATAACAATAAATCAACAAGATGGCATTAACATTATTAACATTCTGTTAAATCGATCCATGGATACAAAGACTTGTAGTTCTTAAAAGATAAATGTTAGTACAAGATATAGAAATTTTATATTAAAACCCCTCTTAATGTTTTTGTTTTAATAACATTAGTAAAATTTTCAATCAAAAAATAAACTAGTAGCCCGCCATTGTTGATGTCAATAATTACTTACTCAATGCTCATGGGTGCTGAAGCCTATAAAATCAGTCATACCCAAGCGCCCGCAGAGGGCGACAAAACTCCATAAAACACAATTAACAAGTGGGCATTCACTGTACTGTCATTTAAATCTGTCTGAGCAGGGCATGTGCGTCAAATATTTTAACGTGATTAATTTAAAAAATTAATTACCGCCCGTTAACGCGATAATTTTGACAGCCCTAATTTTTATATTAAATTGTCTTTCAAGATGACATATTTGTTCTATGTGTTGGATTTTATCAAGTAAATTTCCTTCAAAAAGGCGACTTATACTGCTGTGCGGCTTATATATGTTTTTTTCCTCTTTGTTGGGCATTTTATGGCTGGTGCGACTTATAGTCCGAAATATACGGTGCTGTTGGTAAAAAAATAGGGTTTAAATACAAAACAGCATGATCTTAAGACTATGCAGCAACATACACTACCTTCCACTGTGGCAGGTGTCGCAGCCGCGGCATGCTGGTCAGGCATCCGAGGATCCATGACAGTTCAGCGTGCTCGGGCACCTGTCAAAAGAAAAATGTTCACGTCTTTAAACGCGCCGCCTTGATTTTCAAGCTCCATTATCATCTTTTGATGGGACTGTCAAGATGACTCGTTAGCACCACGCAGTGCCAGCTGAGGATAAGTTTAAGCAATTTTCAAACAAGATGACAAATCAGGTCATTTTAGAAAGTAAGCAGTGTGTCGATCGGTTTCGATGACAGATGTGTGCGTGCTCAGGGAAATATCCTCCCACTTGGGAAAATTAAAGTTTATGGCTTGCTGGCTCCATTGACATCCTCTCTCAGTGGCTTGGAGCAATGCATTGTGGGAATGAAGTCAAAGTCTGATAACTGGGACTTAGCTCAGGGATGGCCGTTTCACACCGTAAAAATAAGACGTGTGGAGAAAAAAAAATTGAGAACGTGGGATGCTTTGTAAGGCATGAAACCGGTCTGAAAATTCCTCATTAACGAACCGAAAAATCCATGTGCAATTGAACACATCAGTTAGGACCAATCATGTTTCCAGAGGAGGGTTAATAAAACACTAAGCTTGTCATTGTCATTTGAGCCACCTATCCTTAAATAATGGCGGCTACATCCGGAAGGAGACTAAGGGCAGCATGAATACATTGCAAAGTAAAACTGCAGAACCCTGTTAAGCAAACGTTAGTGCATCCAAATACTTGGTGGTGACAAATTGTACCCTGGTGAGCATCCAAGGAGCCCAAAGCAGCTGTTAGGATTAGTCGTCGCCGTAACGCTGACATTTGCAATTTGCTGAAAATGGTCTAAATGCCTTCTTTTTTGGAAACCATTTTTTTCCCCTTTTACACCGAGATTCTTTCATGTGGCTGAAGTGGCTGAAGCGACCACTTCTCGGTGGTTTCTGTTTGTTTGTCTTTCCATCATGCCCTGTCAAGGAGCCTGACTGCCTCTGTGTGTGTGTATGTGTGTGTGTATGCGGAGATAAGAATCAAGTCAGTGCTTTGCGGCGTGTGAGTAAACACGAAGGCGCTCGATGGCGGTAAAATAAACTAAAAGATAGAAAAGAAACCATTGAAGAATCCTGGTTTCAAGCAAAGTTTAGGGTTTCAAACAAGGGCGATGGTTTTAAAGTGCCGGTTAATGTTTGAAACATAGTTAAGGGATTTTTAATTCAGGTTTGGGTTACAAATGACAGTTCTAAGATTCATTTTCAACATGGGTTAGGGCAGTGTTTTTCAATCACTGTGCAGGGCATACTACTGTGCCGTGGTGGAGAGAATCAAACACTTACACTGTTACACTTTTATTCTGGTATAGACCCTACTCACATGACGTCACAACCACGCCTCCGCGCCATATTGTCCGTCAGCTCGTCGGGTTTAAGCATTACCGCTACGTAAATTCCTCCTATTATGGCGTGTTTTTCTGCTCGTTAACATTAATAATCAAAATGGTGAAGCCGTGTGTGGCGGTTGGTTGCAATAACAGAGAAGATAGACGGAGAGACTTGAAGTTCTACCGTATTCCGAGAGACCCGGAGAGGAGAGCGAGATGGACTGCTGCAATTCGACGAGAAAACTGGGCACCAAACGATCACTGCAGATTATGTAGTAGTCATTTTATATCTGGTAAGATGCATTTAATATATATTTAGAGGGTTTTGGGCTGACAACCACAATTAAGATCATTGCGAGGCTAATCACCGACAACATACAGTTTCAAATTCAAGATGCTTATTTCTTCCACCATCATTATTTTTTGAATAATATTTAGCTGGTACCAAGTAAAAGAAGTTAAACAGGTGTGTCCAAACCTTTTGCAAAGGGGGCCAAATTTGGTGTGGTAAAAATGCGGGGGGCTAACCTTGGCTGATTTACATAGAACAATATATTTAAACAAATTTTAGCAAGCCCTTCTGTGTGTCACATTTGCTTTATTATTTTTTTAATGAATAATTTCAACAATCTCGCAACTAGCCTTTGTGGCGTTCTCTTTCGACAGTCGGGCTCTTGCGAAATACTGCTGCTGTGAAATTAAACTAGCTTCAAGTTGCTATAATTTCTCGCTGCGTATCTTCCCTGTAATGTTGTCGTACATGTCAGCGTCTTGTTTGGTAATATTGCGTCACATCGAACTCTTTGAAAACAGCGACTGTCTCTTTGCAAATGAGGCAGACACAGTTGTTACGTGTTTTATTGAAGAAATAGTCCAATATCCACCTATCCTTGAAGCGTCGGCCATTGCAGTCAACTTTTTTTTTTATTGATTGTCACCATTTTAGAAAATTGGAAGTAAAGGGTCACACGGGGTAATGTTGCTTAGAGTGCTGCTCTTAAAGTTTTTCAAACTTTCGTGAGAATAGGCTGATTTTGTGTGGACAAGATAGTTGTAGATATCAGGGTAGCAGATGTCAGGCAGAGAGGGCGAAGACAGCGGGTCGAAAAATATCGATTTAGGCATCAAATATGGATCTGGCGAAGGGATAGACTGAAGCTTTTCCACATAACGCCTTTTATGCAATGCATCCAATGAGTTTACAGCGTCTAAAAGCACCGGGGCTTCCATGAATTGCACTATAAATTGCACGACAAATTGAAACCATTGAGAATACTGATAAACACTGACGGACAATATGGCGGCTGGATACAGCGACACGTCATTCTGTGACGTTGGTGAGTAGGGTCTATATTTCCTGTTTCAAGTTGTATTGCAATATTAGTAGCTTAGAGGTGGGCGGAAAGGAGTTGTGGCGAATGTGCGTACTTTGATTCTTTCTAGCCGCCTCTCTGGAAGAGGAAAAGCTCTGACGGTGATAGTTTTTATTTTCTTAAGTGAAAGTGGATGATTTTCCACAGAACACCAGCATTGTTAATAACCGCGTTAGAGTATAACAGCGTTACTAACGGCATTATTTTTGTCTATTCAGTAATCTAATTAATTACTTTTCCCATCTTAGCAACGCTGTTATCGTTACTTAGGATGTGAAGGCGCACGTTACTAGAATTTGGGTGAATGACGCAGGAGACACGTAGAGAGGAGGGGGGGGGGGGAGTAGGAGGGAAGAGGGTTGTGACCCCGCTGCAAACGCGATGGTAGGTGGCTCGGAGCATTAGCATAGCATAGCATTCGCGTTCAAGGCAGCATTAGAATCTAGCGTGGCGAGCGTTACCTTTAACTCTCTGGCGACTTTTTTTTTTTTTTTACATACAGTTCGTGGCGTTCAGGTGGGTACAATTAAGTGAAATAATGGATTCCTGTTGTCATGTTTTCCTGTTGAGTATGCATTATCATAATATGTGGGTGTTGTCCTTGTAGATGCTACAATATAATAACAATTTGTTTTTTATTACCAAAAATAGCCACTTGCCCTATACATTTCTTGAATGACGTATCCATAAACCTTATGTGATTTTTTTTTTCTTTAAATGAAAACCACTAGAGCAAAGATAGAAGAGGGAAGAAATTCAGAGTCTCACCTACATATTGAAAAATATATCTACAGTATATAAGTTTTTTTTTAGGACACACACAAGTCACGGTTCAGTATGTACCTCGGTACGGGGGTCACGGTTCGGTGCGGGTTCAGAACAACAGGAAAAACACCACTACACCACCAGTAGACCACTACATTATATATATGTCTTATATAGGGAACATTTTTGAAAAAAAAGTAAAAAGCGTGACCTACATTTTTTT
Organism: Corythoichthys intestinalis; assembly: GCF_030265065.1. Lineage (NCBI taxonomy): Eukaryota > Metazoa > Chordata > Actinopteri > Syngnathiformes > Syngnathidae > Corythoichthys > Corythoichthys intestinalis. The sequence goes on from NC_080406.1 coordinate 19,273,693, forward strand.
TAAATGGAAAAGTTTTCAATTCTGTCAGTAAATATAAACGTATTTGATGTGAAAGGCGTCATAGAATGGACCATGTAATAACTTGTAGAACATGAAAAGTAACGTCAGTTACTTTACTGAGTAACTAGTTACACTTACACTGAGGTAACTGAGTTACTAACTCAATTACTTTTTGTAATTGAGTTTGTAATATGTAACTGTAACTAATTTAAAGTAAGATTAACAATTCTGGAGACCAGACACTACGCCACGGCACAATAGTAATGTGGCGAGGCACAGTGGTTGAAAAACACTGGGTTAAGGTTTCCGTTAAAAGTGTGAAGTTTGAGTTAAAGTTTTAAAATTACTTTTGAATTAAGGTTTCAAGTCTACTTGTGGCTTCAAATTAAGGTTTGGAGTCGGGTACATTTTTTTTTTTTCTAAACCAGGGATTGGGGTTTCGAGTCAAGGTTTTAAAACGTAAATCAGGATTTTAAAATAGGTTTGACCTTCAAACTAGTGTAAGGGTTTTGAATGAGTATTTCAATCTTGGTTTCAAGTTAGGGTTTTGAACCTGGGTTAGGAATAGACATGTGCAAATTACCGGTTTCGAGGTATACTGTGGTATGAAAAATTCACGGTTTCAAAACTGCAAAAACTTTCTGTCGTATCGTCCCTACGGTATTAGCTATTTTTTCTGTCCCGAAAATGCAGGGAGAAATCCCTCGCTTGCAGCTGCAAGGCTCAAAGCTCCCCCACTGGTTGTTGCTCAGTGTCAACGAGTCAGCTGTGCTATACAATGGCTGGAGGAGGTGAAACTCTAAACTCTAAACTTTTTCCACCATTGAAGAAAACTAAATTGCTGGTATTGGAATACTTCGGCAACAGAAAAGTTACAGACGGTCGCGGCTTAGAGGAGCAAAGCCAACCGACATGGAAAACATGTTTGCGGAGTGTGGCTGCCGAGGAGGTAATATCTCCAATATGATTTTGCATTTATACAAAATTAAAGGTTAGTAAACATTGTCATGAACATTTCCCACCAGCTACGAGAGTTAACTGGAGCTTGTTTAGTGTGTCTAGCGGTGGTAAAACGTGGTGTTTATTTTCTCTCTGGCAACTGTCTGTCTTGAGAAAGAGTGTGTGTAATGTAAACATGATACGAGTCATAAACGCGAGCTTTTTCTGGAAAATAATTCACTTATTTTGTTCTGATGTCTACTAATGTTGAGCTGTGGCTGTGGCTTTAGGCTCACCTAAAAAAATGCATTTATTTTAATTTTATTTAGAAAATTTCAGTTATTTTCTTTATTTTAACTTAACATTAAACTTATGTTCCAATTTGCTAATATGTTTTAAAAAATAAAATCCTATTCAATGGAAAAAAAGATTACTTTTTTTTTTTTTTTTAACCATGATATCTAAAAGTAACACATTTTTGAGCTGTAATTGCAATACCGTGATACCGTGAAACCGTGATATTTAGGCTTAAGGTTATCATACTGTCAGAATCTAATACCGGCACATGCCTACTTAGGAATTAACACTAGAATAGAATTAAACAATGATCGGGGTTTCAGATAAAGGTTTCAAGCATCAGTTAAGATTTTCAACTCAGTTCAACATTTTCAAAATATCCATCCATACAACTTTGGGATAGAATCTTACAAAAGCCAAGATTAAGTTTTGAAATCAGGTTCTCAAGCTTGAGTTCAGGTTTCAAAAAAGGGCTCATTTCAGTTCAGTTTGACTTTGTCATTGCACCATACAGAGCAATGAAATTAATATTTTTTTCAGGTATAGCCAGACTCAGACATTTACAACAACACACACAAACCAGTGGAAAGGTCAAGGGTTATCCGCACCTGTGACTGGCAGAAGAGGATAGCCTTTTGTGGGTCGACGCCGCATGCCAGCAGGCTGGCCACCATGTCTAGTGTGTTGGCCCTGAGCGCCTGGGGATCCTGGGGTTGCGTTATGGCATGGAGGTCCACCACACTGTACAACACCGATGGGTAGCGGTCCTGGAGGGACACCCAGTTCTCCAGGGCGCCCAGGTAGTTGCCCAGGTGGGGGACGCCCGTTGGCTGGATGCCGGAGAAAACCCGTTGGGTTCCTGAAGACTCCTATGGAACAACAGGGTCATAGGTAGAGTTTCAAACAAGTTATATTTTCAAGGTTAGCATTTCAGGCAAAGGTGTCAAGCCTAGATTTGGGGTTCAAACAATGTTAGGGTAGGTTTCAAGTAAGGCTATTAAATTTGAGTAAGGCTTTCAGACAAAGGATAGGCTTTAAGATCCTTTTTCTCATGTAGTTTGAAGAATCTTGCTGCCAAACGCTGTAGCCAAAAAAGACTGTAAACATGCTCAGAAGGGGAAAACGTGAAAATGTGAGAAAGTGGCAACGAGAGTGAGCGAGTGTGTCACGTTGACACCACAGAGGCGTCGGCAGGCGCTCGTGGCTCCTCAGCAAAAAATGCATCACCTCGAAAGCCAAACAAAACACTTTTTCTCTATGTGAGCGACCGCTTGAGGAGCAGACGGAAATGAAAAATCAGCGGAATGGTCAAGTGTAGGAATGAACATTCGTTGTTTAGATTCTGATGTCAAACTCAAGAATGGATGAGGTTTGAAACAAGGTTTGCCTATTCTTTGGGGTTGCTGAAAACTAATCTTAACCCCCTAATGTTTTCATGCGATAAGAGGAAACCAGAATCACATCCAATCAATTTCTGAACTGATCCTGAGATCAGTTGCCAGCAGTGCCTCTGTAGCTCACAGCCCCGCAGCCATGGAACTACAACTGATCCGAGATCAGCGTGAAGCCTTCGGCAGGGAGCGAGGCCGGAAGGAACTGACCGCTTATGTCATTAGCCACCAGATAATTGCACCGAGCCTCTTTGGGGGTGTCGGGGTCGATTTGGAGCGCAGACGAAACCCCGAGTCTGGCTCATATGTGTTCTCGCCTGCAGCTGACAGGCAACCCCCCGCCCTCGAGGGAAGCCATTAGCCACGCAGACATGCTAATGGCGTCATTTGAGCCAATCAAGTGTCAAACCAGAGTCAACACCGGCCACTAAGCGACCGTCACCTGGCCAGACGCCTCCAAGGAAGGCCGGCGTCTGGAGACGAGCTCTGGAGGAAGAGGGGGGGAGCGCCAGGGAGGGAGGTAAATCAGCTCCTGCCCGACGACAGGCCGGACAGTGAATGGTGTACGGCAATTAATTTTTATGATGGATGCCGCTACACAAGCGCAGCAGTCGTAAAAGCTGATACACTTTTAAATCACAGGAGCAGGTCTCCGAATGGAGCGTTTGCTGCCTCGAGACTCGATTTGTCTCACAATATTTCATACATCCAATAAAGTTATCAGAGAATAAAACACAGTGTACTCGGTAACTTGAGTTGACGTCTAAAAATGGAACCTAAGCTCCTTACTACATGACAAGCCACTGAAAACAGATTTACTATCGCCTCGAAATCGATTCAGTGTTAAACTATCATAAAAAGATGCACAAAAAAAAAAGTCTCAAAGGAGTTTGGTTCACTGCTGTTCGCGGCTTCAATTTGTTATTGTGGTTGAAAATGTTAGTGGAACTTCCCATATCCTCAACGTGGAATTAAGCTAAAATTAGTTTTGGTATGACAACATTTTGCCAGCTTCCTCAAGGCCTTGTGCAAACCTCGCCTGTAGTTTAAAATGTTTGTACGGTTCAACTTGCACTCTCTGTAAGGGTTTCTGATGCATTGTACTTATTAGGCATTCTTGTGCGAGGATGTCATTTTGTTGTGGCTGATTAATCCAACATTTTCTCGCCGGCACCGCAGCGTGCGGTTGCTTGTTCCACGGCTTTGCTGCGAGACATTGGCGGACAAGAAAAGGGAGCAAAATGTTGGAAAAGGTCTCTCCTCTGGAATTGTGGGGGGAAAAAAAGCCACTGCTAGATTCAGCGTTAGCATATGATTCGTTATTTGTCCTTACATGACGTGACGGTTGTTTTTCCAAGGCTGTTCGTGAGGCAGCTTTTTTCGAAGGCTCATCTGTCCAAGATTAAGACGGAACCATTTCCTCCACACCATGTTTGCGCTTGACCTTCGGCCCCTGCGGACATTACCACACACGATCACCGCCAGACAAATGAACACCTATTCCGGGAAAAGTGTGAAAACATGGCGCTAACGTGTACGTAACCTTCCAAAGTCGTCGCCCTTCGCGTTTTCTGCCCCTCCTTTAGACTTTTACTCCACACACACAAAGCGTGTAATGTCTTCAGCATATGGCGGCTGCGAAAGAGAAAAGCTTTCGTCACCTTATCGACGATGTAGCGCGACGGCTGCTGCTGTTGGTGTTAAAATATGAAGGAAGGTGGGGCAGCGCTGCGTTTCCCGCGTCTGTGATGCGTCGTCGACAGCCTTCCACTTGCTGATGTTCATTTTTTTTGTAATTTAATTTGCCAAAAAGGGTTAACATTTTGTCAGATGCCATTGGGTGTCGGGATGTTTCAGAATGATAACGAAACTTTTAAACCACACTGCTCCCACATTAGACAACCTAACTAAAAAAGCTTTGTAATGCAATACCGCATATGTAAAGGCCAGTGGCGATTGCTCAAAGACTGCAAGGGGTATATGTATACTGTTGTGTGTACATGTCATTAACTAAATATTTGCCACAAGGCGCTCAATGTTCGTGCAGAATCAGCTTCTTATCACTGGTTACTAAGGGTGTCACGGTTCACGCGGATGTACTGAATCGTTTTGGTTTTGCATTATCAGTTCGGTTCACTTATCGTTTCGGTTTTATTTCATGCATTTTTTCCTCATAAAAAACATTATTAGCGCAAGCTAAGCGCTACTTGCAGAACCAAATGTGAGAGTTTCTGCCCGTATGCCTAAACTGTCAGACGATAAGCAAGCCAGCCTGGAACGGGTGGCGGTGTTGCAACGGACACCTAGGTTGCATCTGGCGCCCGTGACAACCGGTGGCAGGGCCTCCCAGTTAAACTTAGCAATGGACAAAGACAGGTGTGTAAATTCAAAGTAATATCGACACTGCTGTACGCATATTTTAACCAATTTAATATGTCACAATCCAACAATGAATGTTAAATCTCCACATAAGAAAATCCGCCAGATTTTGTCAATGCAACCAGATATGTACTTTCTGCAGAAAATGTGGATATGTTAATATCTCTAGCAAAAAACTTTTCTACAAATTATATTTGTGATTTTCAGATTACTAAGGATTCGAAGCTTACAGTTTTGCTTGTTTATTCATAATTTTAAGATTTTATACTTGTTAAGGCTATCCATCCATCAATCATCTACCGCTTAATCCGGGGACCAGGTCGCGGGGGCAGCAGCTTTAGCAGGAAAGCCCAGACTTCCCTCATCCCAGCCACTTGAACCAGCTCCTCCGGCGGAATCCCAAGGCGTTCACAGGCCACCTTGGACATAGTCTCTCCAGCGTGTCCTGGGTCGTTCCCAGGGCCTCCCGCCGCTGGGACATGCCGGAACAACGCTCCAGGGAGGTATCTAGGAGGCATCCGAACCAGATGCCTGAGCCACCTCAACTGGCTCCTCTCAACGTGGAGGAATAGCAGCTCGAGTCCCTCCCGGATGACCGAGCTTCTCACTATATCTCTAAGGGAGAGCCCGGACACCCTGCGGAGGACACTAATTTCAGCTGTTTGTATCCAGGATCTTGTTCTTTTGGTCACGACCCACAGCTCGTGACTATAGGTGAGGGTAGCAACGTAGATCGGCTGGTAAATCAAGAGCTTTGCCTTTCGGCTCAGCTCCTTCTTGACCACTACGGACTGGTACTGAGTCCGCATCACTGCAGACCCTGCACCGATCCGCCTGTTGATCTCTCGATCTATTTAGCAACTTATGCGGCCAATAAGAAGAATATAAATATTAAAATGGCTAGCTGCTTTCGATTATATGCCTTGTGTAAAGGCAAAACATTAATGGTTATCACAGTTAGCTTAAAAATAGAGGTTGTGGCTGTGACTGCCGGGATTCTTATGCTTTAAATATTTATATAAGTACCGGAAAACCCTCCTTCTAAACAAGTGTAATGCAATGAAATGTGCGTTGAGAAGAAGATCAACTGATCATGTGTCCACGATAGAGGTCAGAGTAAGAATGCATAATAGTTTTTTTTTTGACTGGAACATGGATGAGTGTTTGATGACCTGCCCGTGTGGTTATCTGTGTGTGCTTCTGTTGCCATGTGTCTGCAGTGTAAGCCTGTGCCATGACCGTAGCATTTCTACGACAACTGACACAGATTGTGCTTTGGTTCTTTTCCAGAAAAGTTTTGTCAGTGTGATTTGAGGATGACTTAAATTGTTGCACTGTCAGATCTTATTTCGCCGGTCTTAATATGACATATTTTCTCCTTATGTAGCCTATGTAGTTAGGTTTACTTGCCGTGTTTCCCTCATCTTAGTTATCTCCTCATGTCTTCTTTGTGCCTATAAGTCTGTTTATTACTTTACTCTTTGTCCATGTTACGCTGTTATTTTGCTGTTTCTTTGTGTTAGTTATCCATGTTAGATTGCTATGTCTGTTTTTCTTGTATTTCTCTTTTGAGAATAAATACAATTTTTTGCCATCATGAACATAATTTTCCCTACTGTGCCACAACTCTGAATTTTACCCCCCCCCATACCTGTCAGATCCCACTTTAACCAATGTTTATGAACATAATTTTTTGTCCATGATTGACATTGATAAACATCCTAAAAATCAGTTATCACTCACTACCAGCCCCTTTCAGTTTAAATGGATAAAACATCTAACGCTATCAGTGGTAGCCAATGAGTTCAGATAAACAGCTTGAATATTTAAACTGAGGATTGGCCATTGTCATCAAATATTTCCAGCATGTCCAGACCCGTTGACGTTATTAACCACAACCCAACAGAGCATATCTGTTCCGCAATGTGCTCTGGGCATCCTTTCAGGTCTCATACGTTCGATCGCGGCCAAGACATTTCATACTGACGAGCCGCGCCAATTTCAACAAGTCGGCAGGACGGCCGCTGCTCGCCCCCCAGCTGTGAACGACCATCAAGTCTTTGTAGGGGGACCCTGCCGTCAGATCTTTGCCAACGCCGCATCCCGACAGGAGTGCAGATGGAAGGATTTCCCCTCTCGCCAACACCCCCTCATCCCGACTCTCCCGCTGAGTATGCCGACACACAGGGTCCAGTGTTCCCCTTCCGTCCCGGATCCTCCCCCGTTAACACTAGTGCCGCGATGTTAATTCACCTTGGCGTGCCTTTCCTCCCGATCCAACTCAGCCATCTATTCCCCTGGACTGGTCAACCCAAATCTACGACATTGTGTGTTTTTCCGAGGTGAGAACACCCCGCATCTTGACAACAGAGTATGTCGCAAGAAAATGTCAAGCAAAAGGAAAAGTGCAATGTTCTTAAAAAAAATTGTACAGCTTGATTCAGTATTTTGAGGGTTCTCCAAACCGTTTGTGTGGATTTGCACCTGCAGAAGACAAGTTTTCATCCGAGGAATCTTGGCGATGGCTGTGTGGTTGGAGGAAAGCCAAACATAAGAACTCAAGAACCTCAACTACCTGGAATGAAACTAAGACAGAAAAATGAAGCTAATGACGTTAAGAGCACATATGCTGCCATCGCAAATTTAACTACAGGTATAAGGGTAAAAATATGTTAATATTTTATTGGTTTCACTATACAGTGGTACCTCGAGATATGCAAGATTCCGTACACAGAAATTTTTTATGAAAATGTTTGCGAAGCCTTTCGCTTCATATTACGACAAACTCATACGAAGGACAATAGGTGCTGTAACATATTTCTCGCTCGCAGCTATGCAATAATGTAACTTTGTTTCACTATAAATATTAAGAAATGAAATAGACACAACAATGTGCTACACATTGCTCATGTATATGAAACAAAAGAATATAACTTACGAGTTGACTCATCTTTTTAGCACTCTGTCTTAGCTATGAGCTTGAGTACTCATATTAGGGTTGTTCCGATCATGTTTTTTTGCTCCCGATCCGATCCCGATCGTTTTAGTTTGAGTATCTGCCGATCCCGATATTTCCCGATCCGATTGCTTTTTTTTTTGCTCCCAATTCAATTCCAATCATTCCCGATAATTTTTCCCGATCATATACATTTTGGCAATGCATTAAGAAAAAAAAAGAATAAAACTCAATTCAATTGCTCCAAGTCTCTTTTTTTATTGTCCAACATGACATTGTTCTACTGCTTTGGATCAAAACAAAGCTTATCGGCACTGTGCCATAAAATATGTAAACAATAAACCTGTTAAATAAACAGTTTTTTTCGGTGCCACACTTTGGGAGTGCGACAATAAATGGCAGGGGAGGATGTTTGTTGTTATTATGAACCAATCTTTAAACCAAAACTAAAGACTCTGGATGAGTGTAAGACATTTTGTCTGTAACGTTAAATACAATTAGAAAACGATTTAATTAAAATATGTATATATATTAGGGCTGTCAAACGATTAAAATTTTTAATCGAGTTAATTACAGCTTCAAAATTAATTAATCGTAATTAATCGCAATTAATCGCAATTCAAACCATTCATAAAATATGCCATATTTTTCTGTAAATTATATATATATTCTGTAAAATAAATTGTTGGAATGGAAAGATAAGACACAAGATGGATATATACATTCAACATACGGTACATAAGGACTGTAGTGGGCATTTCACTCTACTGTCATTTAAATCTGTCTATGCTGTCCTCACTCCGAAGCGTCTACTTTTTCCAAAGCTAGACAGCTAGTGAACGACGCCTTAATAATCAGACTTCTTCCTTTTTCATCTGATTTATTAATAAAATAGCCTCAAACCATTGTCCTCTTTAGACCGTCGTAAAACTACAAAAAAAAAAAAAAAAAAAAAACAAGCATTGCATTAGCAACAACGTTAGCTTAGCACGCTATACAGGTTCACTAAACATAAACAAAAAGCGTCTCATACAAAAAATAGAACATTTCGCTTACTAACATAATATGTACATTCTTTACAACAACCATACTTACGGACAAATCTTGTCCAAGGATCATATAAGCACAACATTACAACGTAGGCGTCAGCCCGAGACGTCGTGCAGCCATATTGAACTGGCAAGAAAAAAATAAAAAATAAAAAAAATAATAATAATAGACAGCACAAAAAGCCTTGCTGTAAAACTTATCAAAAGACAGAATACTGTCTGAGCGGGACGTGCATTAATTGCGTCAAATATTTTAACGTGATTAATTTAAAAAATTTATTACCGCGCGTTAACGCGATAATTTTGACTGCCCTAATATACATATATATATATATATATATATATATATATATATATATATATATATATATATATATATTTATTTATTTAAAAAAGGCATGTCCGATATTTTTTTGCCGATTCCGATACTTTGAAAATGACGTGATCGGACCCGATCGATCGGGATGGACATCTCTAACTCATATGATAACATCTGTAGAACGAGCTAACAAACTACTTAAGCGTAAGCACCACAAGGGGGTGACAAAGCATTAAAAATAAAGACATGCAATCAGATGACATGACAGCAAATTTAATGTGGTGTTTTTGTAAAGCTTGGAATGAATTAGGCGATAAGACGCGATTGTTTATTCGAGAGAAAAAAAAAAAAATCATGACACAAAACCCACTCCGGAACGGATTAATTTTGTATCTTGAGGTACCACTGTATTAGGTCACAACCTAACCTGAAACATACACTGAACATGAACTGAAACAGAAATGGAGGGATTTTCCCAAGCACTGAAACACTAACTCTAAAAACCAAGCTATATACAATTAAACAGATGAAAGGATTCACCGTAATCAATACAATACCCCAACACAAAGATGGAAGGAATTCGATAATTTGACAAGTTTAAACTAGGGTTTTAATCTAGGGTTAGGTTTGAAAGTAAGGTTTCAAAGTAAGGACAGAGTTTTAAAGTAAGGTTAGGATTTCAAACTAGGGTTTCAAACTACATACAGGTAGTCCCGGGGATACGAATGAGTTCCATTCCTACGCTGGCGACGTAACCCGAATTTCCGCGTTAATAGGAATTAACCCTATAAGTACCCTTATATACCCCCTAAATCTCAAAAAACAACTATCCAAAAACATGTATTATACGTCATTGTACTGTCCTCTCCAAGATGTTGGCACCAAGTCCTAGCTGGACAGCAAGCTAAGCTCCGAAATGACTACGTCAGACGTCCGTGTGGTTTGCTGACGTAATTCAGCAGCTCATGACATCAACACTTGCAGAGTGAAACTGAAATAAAAATGAAATTAAATCAGTTTCATATTCAATAATAGCAATTCAAATTTACGTTTATAACTAGCTGCTGATACAGCAATAACAATCCACACAAAAGATTAGCGTGTATCAGTTAGCGTCTGCACACCATCAAAAATAATCGCATCAACTCGCCCCAAGTATTCGACCACAATTGAAAACGCACAATAAAAAGTACAAAAGGTGTTACCGTGCCCTCCATAATTATTGGCACCCCTTAAAAAGATGTGTTTTTAGCTTCTATTTAAAAAAAAAAAAAATTTAATTCAAATAATATGGGACCTTAACTGAAAAAAAGAGAAAAATCCAACCTTCAATACAAGTGCATTCATTCAGTGGGGAAAAAAATCCCACATAAAGAAAAAAATATTTGACATCAAATAATGTGTGTCACAATTATTAGCACCCCTGGTGTTAATACTTTGTACAACCCCTTTCTGCCAACAAAACAAGGTCTGGGGACTGAGATGGCCGTGGGAGGAGCTTGATTTTGTGTCTGGTGAACCATTTCTGCGTAGATTTGGCCATATGTTTAGGGTCATTGTCTTGCTGAAAGACCCAGTAACGACCCATCTTCAGCTTTCGGGCAGAGGGCAACAGATTTTGATTTAAAATGTCCTGGTATTTCAAAGCATTCATGATGCCATGCACCCTAACAAGGTTCCCAGGGCCTTTGGAAGCGAAACAGCCCCACAGCATCACTGATCCGCCCCCATACTTCACAGTGGGTATGAGGTGCTTTTCAGCATGCGCATCTTTCGTGGCACGCCAGACCCACTTAGAGTGTTTGTTGCCAAAAAGCTCAATCTTGGTCTCACACAAAAATACCCACGGTCCCAGGCTTCAACTGGGACCGTGTGCTTTGGTCAGATGAGACCAAGATTGAGCTTTGAAGACAATGACTAAACATATGGCCAAATCTACACAGAAATGGTTCACCAGACACAAAATCAAGCTCCTCCCATGGCCATCTCAGTCCCCAGACCTTGTTTTGTTGGCAAAAGGGGGTTGTACAAAGTATTAACACCAGGGGTGCTAATAATTGTGACACACATTATTTGATGTCAAATATTTTTTTCTTTATGTGGGATTTTTTTCCCACTGAATGAATGCACTTGTATTGAAGGTTGGATTTTTCTCTTTTTTTCCATTAAGGTCCCATATTATTTGAATTTTAAAAAATTATTAGAAGCTAAAAAACACATCTTTTTCAGGGGTGCCAATAATTATGGAGGGCACTGTATATACAGGTGTTTCCTCTGTGGATGCTTCACAAGCAACAAATGTGCGTGCAGGCTTGCAGCTCTTTCCCCTTCTTTGTGGGAGCAAATGGGTCTTCCTCGTGTGTACATGCGCTCTTCTTCGTGTGTACATGTGCTCTTCTTCGTGTGCGCAAATATGTTCTTCTTCGTGTGAACATGCGCTCTTACTCACATGCGGAAGTACTACCTGCTCTATGCTTCCTGCGCCAAAATAAATGCATGCATGCATCCAAAACAAAAGTTAACGTTATTAAAAAACAAAAAAAAACAAACAAACAAACAGACTCCGGCGTCGCCAAGTCAAAATCACGTAAATCGGGTACGTCGTAACCCTGGGGCTACCTGTACATGTAAACCACAAGCACTACTGTAATCCTACAATATGACTGTCATTCATTTTAATCTAAGCATTTACCCTATTTCCAAACGCTAATCCTTATTCCTAACGAAAACCCTGGAATATTAGAGTCATGCATTTTCCTGAAGTACCTTTCTGCCAAGGAGTTTTGAGAGAAAAAGTGTAAGTCAAGTGTCTTAAAAAGCACAAATCTCTCAAGAAATTACTTTCTTTTCTAAGATCTTTCCAAATTTCAGCGTGTTTTTTTGTTTTTCCTCCACGGAGGGTGCCGGGGGGAGGCAGGGATTTTGGGTGGGTGTGGGGGTTGGGTGGACAAAAAAGAGCATTTGATTAAATCTGCGGTGGAAACGCGGGACAGGTGAGATTGATGAGGCTCCTCTGAGCTTCACACTGTGAGGAGAGCGCGGCGGCGGGGCAGGAACAGAAACGCTGCAGTGTGGCAGGCCAGGGCTGCCGGCCTGCGCTCGCGCCGTGGGGTCCCCGGTCTGATTAATGGGGACTGGAGGCCCTTCAAAAACAGCAGACGCGAATCGCTCCAAAAATAACCTCAACGGGCCGCGGCTTCTGAAGGGTCCAGACTTCAAGACAGCCTGGAAGGAGGCCAAGGGAAGAGGGAAGGGGGTCAGGAAACTGTAATCTGCCTCATTAGGAACTCAACCTTTAACGACTCTTTCCAGTTTACGCAAAGTGACAAAAATTGATGAGGGCAACTGCATGAACGATACGATCTCGCGAGCGGTCGCTGTGGTTACGCGCAAGTGACCGACGCAATTAGCAGAAGTTAGCAGGACACTTTGGTCCATAAACGATGTGATTTAGCAACATTTGTGGACTTCTTTCAACAGTGTGTTAAGAAAATCCCAAAGGAAGGCAAACATCGGAAAACTAGGCTTCAGTAGTACTTGATAGAGCGTTTTCTCAGTGGTGGGCAGGCAACGGGACCAAAATGGAAAGTAATGAGGAAAAAATTTGTCACCCATACATTTTGAGCGAACCAAAATGGAAATATATCACAGACGATTGAGGAGAAAAAAAAACGGATGGAGGCATTACAGATTTAGTTCTCTAAAACCATAAAATGTAACAAGCGAAGTCTTGTTGCAAACGTAATTTGAGGTAAAGATTGCAATATCATGCATAACTACAAAAAGTGAATGGATTGATACACAATGGATAAAGGTTGCTCTCTAAATTTAGCGGTGTCTGTGGAATATGGGTAAAACTTATCTCCTGCTTACTTTTGGCATTTTAGTTTCTTTTTTAATATAGTGGACTGCCGCTAGTCAAGGGCATGGCTGTGAATAGTAAAAAATCAGCATATAATGGTTACAATTTTAGGGAAAAAATGTGAGTAAGCAGGTGTCAGGAAAAACACCATGAAAAGGCAGGGATTTCCACCAATCACATGGCTTTCACTAAAAATCTGCGAATGGATAGTTAGAACCACATTTAATAACTTTTCAACCATCATTAAACATATTCTTAACTCTTGTGATTAAACATCGACATCGAGTAGTTGAATGACACCTCTGTCATGGCCCTAGGGGTCTGTATCACTTTTACTGGCACTAAACAACTTCAAGGAGGATGCCACTCAAAAAACTTCAAATGTACTGCCTGCTTTACGGCATATCCATTTCCCCATTCATAACATTATCATACGATATTGTAAATTCATTACCTCATCGCAATTCATCCTTCCCATAGCCACTGGAAACACCAAATTAGTTCAGTTGTTTATGGCTCCCAAAAATGTTTAAATACGTTCTATTTTTAATTGTGTCAGTGTACCAAAGATGTATTTCTACGTCTTTTACATTTTTTTTTTTTCACAAGACATCTCTGGGTTCTGATTCAACTTAGCTCCAAAGCACAATGCTGAAAATCCATTTTAAAGCAATAAAACTGGCCACTGGAGGGCAGTAGCGCATTTAGTAAACCCCGCATCCCTGATTCAATGGAACGAACGGCCGAGCCGCACCGCCGGGGCGCCGGCGGAAGACGACCGAATGGACGTCCAGGATGCCAAGCGGCGGAAGACCGAGCAGAACAGCCGGGAGGATGCCCGGGATGCCAGGCACTGGATGACCGAGCAGAACGACCGGGACCACCAGTACAGAGGACGATGCCGAGCAGAGACAGGCGGCAATGAGGGAAAAGTGGCCACAACAGTGTCATCTCTCAGTTAGTTATGTGTAAATAAATTGTTACTTTGCTATCAAAAGCTCTATTTGTCTTGTTGTTTATGTTATTTTGTAAAAGGAAAACATTATTCAGATATTTTAGCAAAAAATAGCTGTGTTAAAGTCAATGTTTGAAATGTATGCTTTCACAAAAAGCTGAATTTCTCAGTTTTTTCATAAGAAATTGGAAAATTGCTCAAACTAAGCTATTTTCTAATGCTGATTTCCAAGGAATGGAAAACCATATGAATTAACTTTTCCTGCTGAAAGAAGAGAGTCTAATCTTTCTTTTGGTGGGTTCCATGTTTATATAGCAATAGAACAGAATTTTCTGAGGGCCTTGCAAAATCAGTCAAAATCAAGTAAAACGGCCAGGAGCGAAGGGGGTTGCACCGGTGAAAATGGCTGGGAGTGAACGAGTTAATGGGAAATGCGAAGTGGGAACTGCTTGGGAAATACTACTGCTTTTGTCCATTGGTCACAAGTACGTGTGTTGTATTTACAAATCCTGAATTTATATGCGAGGCTCCAATGTAAATAATTGATTTATCATAAATAAATAAATAAAAATTCCGACAAAAATGTGAGCAATTTTTAAAAATGTTGCATTTTTTTTAATAGACCATGGCTAATGCATTATATCTATATTTATGAGATCATTAAAATAATACATTTTCAATAAAAAGGAACTACTTTATGTACTTAAAGAGTGATCAAACTAAAAATTAAGCTTAAAAACTCAAATGTGGCCTTTAGACAAAAAGTTTCAGCCAACTCCGGTGTTAATACAACAGAAATATTATTATGTAACCTGGAAACACTTTTAAACGGCAACAAAAAACATATTACAGTGATCCCTCATTTATCGTTAAAGGGGACCAGAACCACGTAAAGTGGAAAAAACGCGTAGTGTCAACCCCCCTCAATTTTTTTTTACATAATTTTTGTGTGTGTAGATGAGTGTATAAGTGTATATAAAAGTGTATATAAAACCCTATAAATGCATTTTATCCTTAGAACATTAAAGATTAATTTGTAAATAAAATATTAAAATATAATTAACATACATTAAATTATATACCAATACATACATACATACTGTACATTAATTCTCTCACTCTCATATGATAGGGGTGTGTGGGTGTGTGTGTCAAACTGTACATACATAAATGCATAGATGTAAATAAAGTGTACATAAATATGTTTTTAAAACATTTTCAAATAACAAGACACTTATAACAAGATGAAAAAATCTGTGATGCACTGAGGGTGCAAAATTGCAAATTTGAGACTATACTATTGAGACTAGCAGCATGTTGCGGAGATTCACGATGAGAACGGCTTCTAAAATCAGCTTGTAACCGCATGCAAGCAAAGCCAGCAGGACACGTTCTTATGCTATCATCACAACTTTTTCACTCCTGTCACGATGCGGTTGCCTTCAGGGAGGTAACATGACAGAGAAGAAAGTGGGGTTGGTGGTCTTATAGATAATTTGAAGTCACAACAACACACGCAGTGTGAAAAAAGGACGGAGAGCTAGTGGTGAGCTGAAGGCAAACATCTCTGCAGGTTGCTTCCCTGAATAATATCATAATAAATCTGACTTATGCCCCCCCCCCTTTTTTTTAGGTTAGTCAAAACTTCAATAAAAATATATTCCAAAAAAGGAATGTTTCATTTCCTTCACCTTGGGAGGTTAACACTGGCTGGAAGTATTGGCTTGGCAGGAGTCATTTTGAACGTCAAGCTGTCTTAGTTTGATTTGTGTTATGTAAATATGTTGTTCTAACGACGGTGGGGAATTAGCGCTCCTTTCTGACATTTGAAAACAAATCAGGCAGTTAATGAACAGCTCTCATAAGGACTAGGTTAAGGCCAACCCTCCTGTCACCCGGTTCTCGCTGCAATCTCTCATGTGCCGTGTGGAAAAGGTGGGGGCACTAAAATACTTTAAGCAGACACCTGAGTAAGTGAATTTTGGGGCCACAGGGAGAACCGCGAGGCCAATTACAAGTCACTTCCTGTTTCCTACAGCCTGACTGGACGTGACTGTTTTGCAGCAGCAACACGAATGGCACTTGCAACTGACAGCACAACATATCGATTAGTACAAAATAAACTGAGAACCTGAAATGTATTAACACTTGTAGAATGGGCAAAATATGTGCTTTTCAAGTGCCTCTTTGTCACACAACTCAGCACCTTTCGTTCCTCATTCCATCCTGCTCAGGTGTTATTTTGACAGGTGGACTGGACCACTGAAAAACAACAACTGCCATAATAAAGGCCTAAACCCCAAAGGTCATATAATTCAGAATTCCAAATATAAGCGTTGCGTGACACATTTAACTCATTGGCTGCCATTAACAGTGATAGACATCCAAACCATTTGAACAGTTGAAATGGATTGGACTAGGGGTGTGACAAACTATATCGAAATGGTGATATATCGTGATGCTTTGTATCCCAAAAGTTATCGATATGGTCCTGCCAAGAATTGAGATATCGTTTTAAAAATGTGTCAATGTCTAAAAAAATTTTAAAAATAAAAATGAACCAACAAGTTGCTACCAAAATCTTCCACCATAATCGTGTCTCAGTTGGCTGCATTGACGGTGCTCGACGTCCAATCCATTTAGACTGGGAACGTTCGTTCATTCGAAACCAAAGCATTCACAGTCATTCTGTCCGATTTTCAGGGCATTTACAAGCCACTGGCTGTTCATTTAAGGGCATTTACAGGTCATTTTTTTGTTGAGTTTGAGTCACTGCCAATTCATTTGGGTGATTACCAGGTCACTTCCTATTCTGTAAATCAAAATAAACAGGAAGATACCCATAAAATACCCCAAAATCAACAGGAAGTAACTGAAAATCAACAGGAAAATGACCTCATTGCCTGGAATTGGCTACCACTACCGACCATAGACGTTCAATCCGTTTGAAGTGGGAGGGATGCCAGCGAATGATCGAATGTTTATTCGCTGCCACCCTCCCAGTTCAAAAGGATTGGACGTCTACTAGTGATAAACTCATTCCAATTCACAGCAGAAGCGTGTTTTTCTGTTAACTAGTTGTTTGTAGAATATACTAGAATGATTTCCTGACCAATGTATCGATAATCGTTGTATCGCCATATCGTCAGATCATCATTATCGTGAGCTTTGTATTGCAAATCGTATCGTATCGTGAGGTACCAAGAGGTTCCCACTTCTAGATTGGATGTCTATTAGTGACAAATTACAGTAGTTTTTAGACTATAAGCCACTATATTTTTCTCTTTGTTTGTTCCCTGCGCTTACAAAAAGGAAGGATTGTCTCAGGAGTGATTTGTTCGAGGATTCAAGGTAAATATTTTATTTTTCGTACCATGCCTGCATTTTGAAACATAGTGAAAAAAAAAATCAATGGGAGAATGGGAACCACTACGGTCATTCTTCGACATATATACGTTAAATAGATGCGTAACTAGTCTGCCCCTTTTTTTTGCTCTTTTAACAAAGAATAGTGAGTTTTACGTTCATATCTACAAAGAATTCAGTGATTGAAGCATTTGTTCACAAGAATTATTGCCAGAAAAGCTCTGTTTATGTGAGGCGGCTGCTAGCCTTATTCGCTAACAGAGTAGCATTGTACTTCGACAATATACATAAAATAAATGCTAACTGCACGGTTTCTTTGCTTTTAACCAAGAATCGAGACTGTTTTACGTTCATATCTATGAAGAATTCGGGGATTTTAGCATTTATTCACAAGAATTTTCGCCAAAAAAAGCTGTGTTTACGCCAGGCGGCCGCTAGCCTCATTCGCTAACAATATATAGTGGATAATGATTATAAAGGGCTATTCTATTCTATAATAAGTTGTGATGTAGATAGAATTTACTAATAGTCTATTTACATATTATTTGTAATTGATTCTGCATGTTTCCTCATGTATCAAGTTTCTGATGTTAAATTGAGTGATTTATTAGCTGTTGAAAACTTGCAGTAAATTAAAAAAAAAGATTAAGTTGCTATTTTTGTCAAAAACTTATATGATAAATATTGCTATTGGTCCTGAAAATATAGGTGATTATCGCTACATTTGGTGATTTTGTGCAAATAAAAAACTGAGACTTTTATAGCCATTTTAAGTTGTGTTATACTTATATAAAAAATAATTAATCAGGACTTTATAAGGGAACGACTTTGAATTTTTTGATGCCACTGCTCATGGAGACTAATATATGGCAAAGGTAGGTGCCTGTTTTGGTTTTAAGTTGGTAGCAGCTTTGGTTTTGAAAATATTTTGAATTTGAAGTTTTTGAAAATAGGCCCCCTACGAATCGGCCCCGTTTACCGTGTCATGTCAATAGGTTATAAAGTCTATGGGTCTAAAATTCTAGCAGAGCATTGTAATAATCTCATTGATGGATATTTATGGATGTTTGATATTGAAACCCCTCTTGATTTTTTCGTTTTTATACAGTTTGTGAAATTTGTTCAACTAGTAGGTCGCCATTGTTGTTGATGTCACAGGGCGGTGAGGTCATATGGTTACGCTGCCAGGCTTCCAGAGTATGACTCTAGCGACATAAACATGTCATCTGTTCAACCCTTTCAATTTGAACCCAAGATGAAGATTAATGAGCATGACAGCACTGTCGATATTTCACAAAACGAGTAGCAAAAGAAAAATGAAGACGCTAGATGGCGCCAGATATCATTGAAGCAATGTTCTGTCATGACAGATCTCAGCTACTCTCAAGTTTAACCAGTTTGCATTATTTTATTGCAATTTTTTTCCTGATTCAGATTTGTTTTTAGACTACTGTTACAGTTAGAGTTCACTTTGATAGTTAATGCGGATATTACAATTTTGTTGTTTTATCACAATAGATTGGTTTATTTACATTTCAAAAACCAGAAGCCATTCATTTACGAATGTGATTGCACTTTAGTTTACATATTTAAATGTTCAGATATTAAGATTTGAATGAGGCAAAATAACATGCTTTTTCTCTCAAATATATTGTTATAATCATTTGTTTCAGATGTACTCTAATTATTTTCAGTAAAAAAATTAATTTGGTGTTCAAAGTCTTTTTTCAAACTTGAGTCTTGAAAAAGAGGGGGTCGTCTTATAATCGGGGCCGTCTTATATTGGGGCCAATACGGTACATTCGTATTTGTCTGCCTTTTGGTTTAAGGGCAAATGTTTCCAATATTCGGTTTTCAGTTTCAGTCGAGGTCGCTATGCATTTCGGAAATTACGTAAATTCAAATTCACAACGGAAGGAGGAGAAGAACCACACATTGGCACTAAAAGAGTTAATAAAGCTTTCCCTCTGAAGAATTGACCAAACACTACATGCTATGGGGCAAACATTTGGAGCTTCGGTCAACGTATGAGCTGCGCCGTGTGAATTTTGTTGAGGCGCACGAGGTGTGCATGCAGCAGATGAAGTGTTGCTTTTTATTTCTTCTAATTCTCCCCAAATGCAGACTGAGGTGTGATGTGCGTCAAACCTGCCCGCCTTCCACGTTTTTTTTCAAGCTGAGGTTTTTTCTTTTTTAAACTTGATAGCAAGATGAAGTGTTACCTCTCTGTCACGTGTTCCACTCTTACACGTGTGAGTAACATTTTAATGTGAGCACTGGTTAACTTCCCTTTACACTTGTAAGACAATTAATGTGTTTGCAAGGAAGCAATAACAGTGAGAAGTGTTTTTAAGGTGGAAATAGAGGGATGGAGAGGTACATTTAATGTGGAAAACTGGAAATTAAGGTGCCGGAGTGGATTTAAGGTTGAAATAGAAGTAGAAATGTGTAGTTTAGGTGGTAATGACAGCGGAAATAAGACATCTGGCATTTAACATTAAAGAACTTCCTATATTTAATCAAATTAATACTTTGTTTCAAACATGTACTCCGCCAGTGATCTGTATCGCATGGCTTTAAATTAATTTTTGTTGTGTGAATATCGAATGTATTTATGCAGTGAAAAAAATAAGTATTTAAACACCCTGCTATTTTGCAAGTTCTCCCAATTAGAAATCAGGGAGAAGTCTGTAATTTTCATCGTAGGTGTATGTCCACTGTGAGAGACATAATCGAAAAAGAATAATCCAGAAATCACAATGCGTGATTTTTAAACAATTTATATGTCTTATACAGCTGCAAATACGTATTTGAACACTTGTCTATCAGCTAGAATTCTGACCCTGAAAGACCTGTTAGTCTACCTATTAAATGTCCACCTCCACTCCATGTATTATCCTGAATCAGATGCACTTGTTTAGAGCTGCAGCTATCGAATATTTTAGTAATCGAGTAATCGACTGAAAATTCTATCGATTAATCGGATAAAACTTTTTTTTTTTTGGTAAAGAGCAATTATGAATATACATGAGAAAAAAAAAGACATTTAATCCAATATTGAACCATTTTAGGTAAATCAATGTCTTTATTTTCGATGTACATTGTTGAAAACAGCCAACACTTGCATCTCAGATGTGACTAGGAGTGGGAACCTCTTGGTATCTCACGATATGATACGATTTGCGATACAAAGCTCACGATAACGATGATCTGACGATATGGCGAGACAACGATTATCGATACATTGGTCAGGAAATCATTCTAGGATTTTCTACAAACAACTAATAAACAGAAAAACAAGTTTCTGCTGTGAATTGGAATGAGTTTATCACTAGTAGACATCCAATCCATTTGAACTGGGAGGGTGGCAGTGAACGAACCAATGTTCATTATTAACAGTCTCAACTAGACGTGCTGATTCAAAACCACAAAAATTTTCCATCATACCGTCCGAACGGTATTTGCTATTTTTTAATGACCCAAAAATGCAGGGAAAAATCCCTCGCTTTGCGCTGTAAGGCTCAACCCTCCCACCGGTAATTTCTCAGTGTCAGTGAGTCAGCTGTGCTACACAATGGCTGGAGGAGATGAAACTCCTGTACTTTTTTTCCCCCCATCGAAGAAAACGAAATAGTTTGTGTGGGAATACTTCGGCTACAGAAAAGTCGCAGGCGGCCACGGCTTAGAGGAGGAGTGCCAACCGACATGTAAAACATGTTTGTGGAAGTTGGCGCCAAGGAGGCAATTAGCCATGTGCCGGTTACCAGTTTCACGGTTTACCGTGGTGTGAAAACGTCACGGTTTCAAAACCACAAAAATTTTCCGTCAGGCCGTAGTACGGTATTCGCTATTTTTCTTGTGTCAAAAATACAGCCAGAAGCTGCTTGGCGCAGCAGCGCTCACCCCCTCCCGTTTGTTGCTGTGTGTGAAAGTGACGCTATCGGCTAGCCCAGGGGTTCCCAACCTATTCCACTAAGGCACACTGTGGGTGCAGGATTTCATTCTTACCAAACAAGATGACAACACTTTTTCCCCAATCTGGTGTTTTACAAGTGCAATCAGTTGATTGCAGTCAGGTGTGGCTTGTTTTAGCAGAAGCCTCATTGGTTCAACTGTCTCTGCTGGATCGGCTGGAACAAAAACCAGGACCCACAGTGTGCCTTGAGGACTGGGTTGAAAACCCCTGGGCTAGCCAGCCAGCTAACCCAAAAACAAATACTCACTCCAAACATAAGGCGTACTGTTCTTCAATTTATTGAGCTCTCAAATCGTGGTAAGTGTAATATACAAAATGAATACATTTAAAATGTTGTACAATTAGATTTTTCCATGTGAGTACCTTCAACAGATTAGCACCATGGAAAAAGTTCGCCAAAAACAAAACACACATTTTCCTTTCAAATTCAATATACAAACAAACTAAAAGCTTACAAAGATGAATGTTAGCCTAGGCCTAACTGGGAGAGATACTTCGTTGAGTGTGACAGCCGCAGAGTGAGAAAACAAGCTTGATTTGCTTGAATGAAGGAGAAAAAGTGATAGCGTCAAAGATCGCTAATTGCGAAAGATGATCTTGCCCTAAGCACAAATCCAAGGATCAAGGAGAGGTCTCACTCCCAATGTTTAAAAAAATTTTTTTTTTTTTTTTTTGATGAAACCTTTCCACAATATTGATATTTTAACTAAATTATACATTTTTAACTAACTTATGAATTCTTTATGTTCTTTTTAACACAAAGGCATGACATCATGTAGACTAGAGTTGACACAGTGGCTGAAAATGGCAAAACGTCACTTAAGCTTTCCACCCTCAAAAAAAAAATGTCATGCAGTATAAATTTTTTTAAAAATTTATTCAGAAGTGTTTTTACTTTTTTATAGAAATTATTTTGTTCTTGCACTAATCTTGAGCCAATTGAGCTGTGGCTGTGAGTATAGTCTGTAAGTTATATTTAGTTTAATTTTGTTTAAAATATTTTTTATTTATTGATAATTTATTTATTTTAACAATATATTCATGTTCCAATTTGCAACTATGGTCTGAAAAAAAAATCCTGTTCTATGGAAAAAAGTTATTTTTTTTAACCCATTTATCTAAAAAATTTTGGGAGCTATAATTGCAATACTGTGATACCGTGAAACCGCGGTATTTTTGCCCATGATTATCGTACCATCATAATATCATACCGGCACGTGCCTAGAGGCAATACCTTTAATATGATTTCGCATTTATACAAAATTAAAGGGAAGTAAACACTAGGGGTGTAACGGTACACAAAAATTTCGGTTCGGTATGTACCTCGGTTTTGAAGTCACGGTTCAGTTCATTTTCGGTACAGTAAAAAAAAACAAAATGCAAAATATAAATGTGCTAGTTGTTTATTACACACTTTTGTGCTTTCAACAATGGGAACATTAGCCTATACAAAGCTAGAATTCTGCTCAAAAAGTAGCGGGTATTTAAAGATAATGCAACAACTATTTTCTTTTCAGACCCCGGGTATCGGTCAGCTTTCTTTCTGAAAGCAAGAAGAAAAAAAGTCCTGTGCTAAAGAGTCAAGCAATCCCAATGACAAAGATTTTAACATGTATTTTACAAATGAAATGCCTCAATGAAGCATTTTTTTTTCTTATGAACGGTTTTCAAAAGCTTTATTGGTGGATTTTCTCAAGTTAAAGCGCCACACAGAAATTAATAAATTTAATTGTGTAAGCAGGATGTGTGTATTTTTATTATTTAATTACAGATGTTTTAGCTCATTTCAATTTACTTTATTTAAATGGGCTATTATTTATTTTATTATGTGTTTATATTTTACAAATGTGACGTAGTGTTCATTTATATTGTATATTTTATGTTGAATAACTTTAGTTCCTATTTGAATATTAGTTTCTACTTGTTTTGGTGTGGTATGATGGTTTTGTATTGAACACCGGGCCGTGTTGGTTATCAGCAGTAAATCAACAAAGACAAGTCAACTGTGCCCCGATCTACCACTCAAGAGATCTGATGGACTCAAAAAGTAGGTTACGATTGCATATTAGTTTGAAAATCGACCGGATCCACCGTATTATTACACGAGTGACTTCCGGCCCGATCCTAGCTAGTAGTATTGATGCAGGAGGGCCGCGTCTCGCGTCAAATAATAAACTGCCGTTCTTTTCGCGTGCGTCGCGTTGAGCCGCTTCTGGGACGCATGTAACACGCGGCCGCACCATGACTGGTGTGCATTGGCTGATTGACTCCCCCGTTTCACTGCGTTCTCGCGGAGGCCACGTTGTCACGCCGTTGACGTCTCTGGACTGTCCTACAGTTTTGGTCCTCATTATAGTAGAGAAGACGGAGTAAATATAATCTAGACAAAGAAACTGTAACCCGATCGACTCACAGCCTCAAAAAGTAAGGGTTATATTACGTCAGAAACTCGTTCGGTACGCGTCCGTTCCGAACCGACTACCATGTACAAAAACGGTTCAATACTATTACATGTACCGTTACACCCTTAGTAAACACTGTCATGAACGTTTCCCACCAGCTACAAGAGTTAACTCCAGCGTGTTTAGTATGTCTAGCGGCGGTAAAACATGTGTTTTCTTCTCTCTGGCAACTGTCTGTGTTGAGAAACAGTGTGTGTATAATGTAAACATGATACAAGTCATACAAACGCGCTTTTTATGGAAAATAAATTATTTTTGTTCTGATGGTAATAATGTTGAGCTGCAGCTGTGGGTTTATGTTCACCTGAAGGACTGCGTATATTTTAATTTTATTGAAATTATACATATACACACATATATATATATATACATAAATATATGGCGGAAAACACAGACAAGGCTGAAAAAGCAGTTTCTGCTCTTGCACTCCTCTTTAAAAGAAACTGCTGTATGTTAAGCCAAAACAACTGTTGTGTTTGATAGAACAATATGTCTATATGCTGCCATAGCAGATTCATGGCGCATTAAGCCCCCAAACTATTTTTAATTTGTCCGTTTTACCCTGAAACCCCCCGTTTACAGACGTCGCACAACCGCTTTTGTTTCAACCCAGCCATAAAACGAAGGTAATTAATTATATTTATCATTAAAAATGTCTGTCATTTTTAGCCTAGAATCATTACTTGATGTCTCATTTTTTGTTTGAAAAAAAAAAAAAAAAAAAAGACTTTAAAATATGTGAGTGAATAATTTTTTTTTTAACTTTTAAACTAATTATGTCACAATGAAAAAAATGGGGTCTGTAAAAAAGCCACGGATATTTACCTCATAACTATCACTTAATTGTCTCCGATATGATAGATGATAAATAATCGATCCAAACAAAGAAAAACGTTTAAAAGGGTAAATGTATGAAAAAATCTCGACCACTCCTTCATGATTGTGATTTCTGTATTGCGACTAGAGCTGAAACGAATACTCGAGCAACTCGAGTAACTCGAGTTTAAAAACTGATCCGAGTAATTTTATTCACCTCGAGTAATCGTTTATTTTGACAGCTCTAAGCATCACGTTTTGCTCGGACTACTTTTAATGCGGTACAACGCGCTGATGTCACGTGCGTAGAGGAAGAAGCAAAAAAAATAACTTACTGCAGCCGACAACCGCTACAAACGACGCCGACGTTGCTAAATACTAGCCCGCACATGCTACGTTAGTTGCAGGTAGCGTCCAATGAGTCTCATAGAGATCACATGTATGTTGAACTAGATGCACAATGACAGACTAGGCCGCGTCTGGGCTGCATTAGCAAACAGCCGCCATCTTAAAGCAGTAGAGCGCTAAGCGCTAATAAAGAGCGCTAAGCGCTAATATATAAGATTAACGTTACTGTCACTACTAGCTCACCTTACGTTAGCCCTGCGGAGGGCTAGGTTTCAATTAATTAAGACCACTTTCGATGCGTGGCTAACGTGTCTTACATACAGGCTTTAACATAACAGCGTTGTGGAGTGATCAGGGTGTCAATTTATAAAAACTCAATAATGCTAACTATCAATTTTAGCTCAGTAGTCATTGCTGGATAAAACACCAAGTAGGACTAGTCCCTAATGTGCTCCAATACAGCCTGTATCATACATTTATTTTGAACAGTGAAAAACTCAAAATCCTATCAGGACTTACAGTTTAGACTAACTTAAAACTTAACTAGAACTTAAAAATGGCTTGACACAAATAGAAATTCAATTGAAAAACGAGGGAAAAAATCCTAACTTTTAAGTGATGTGTGTTATCAAGTGTAAAGGCATTTTTAGGTGTGTTTATATATGTATATAATATTTATGTATATACTTTTTTAAAATAAGATCTAAAGGTTTTTTGAGTGAAAGCAGTGAATTAGTCATTTTTTAAAATTCTAGTTACATCTGAGATGCAATTGTTGGCTGTTTTCAACAATATACATCAAAAATAAAGACATTGATTGACTGAAAATGATAAAATGTCTTGTTTTCTCATGTATATCTATAATTGCTCTTCACCTGAAAATATATTTGTTTTATCCGATTACTCGATTAATCGATAGAATTTTCAGTCGATTACTCGATTACTAAAATATTCGATAGCTGCAGCCCTATTTTGAACACTGCAAAAACTCAAAATCCTATCAGGACTTACAGTTTAGACTAACTTAAAACTTAACTAGAACTTAAAAATGGCTTGACACAGAGAAATTCAATTGAAACAATCCTAACTTTTAAGTGATGTGTGTTATCAAGTGTAACGGCATTTTTAGGTAAGATATATATATATATATATATATATATATATATATATATATTTTTTTTTTAAATAAGATCTAAAAGTTTTTTGAGTGAAAGCAGTGAATTAGTCTTTTTTTTTTTTTTTTAATTCTAGTTACATCTGAGATGCAATTGTTGGCTGTTTTCAACAATATACATCGAAAATAAAGACATTGATTGACTGAAAATGGTTCAAGATTAGATGAAATGTCTTGTTTTCTCATGTATATTTATAATTGCTCTTCACCTAAAAATATATTTGTTTTATGCGATTACTCGATTAATCGATAGAATTTTCAGTCGACTACTCGATTACTAAAATATTCGATAGCTGCAGCCCTAATTGCGACCCTTGTTATATTACCATGTTTCACCCATAAAATCCCCCAAAAATCCAGCTGTGGCCATTCACAGCTGTGTCTTGACACTTAGTGATGCACGCTACATTTTTTTTTTTTTTTTTTTAACAGTTTTTGGATCGAAACAGGTAAGTACGCGATAATATCTCGTTAAAGTCATGGCGTCTGTAATTCTACTCTCGCGTGCTCTCACCTCCAGATAGGGTTTTGCTGTTCAAAAAGTTTTTTTTTTGTTTGTTTTTTTTAAAAATGCCCTCGTTCAATTC
The DNA here is from genome assembly GCF_030265065.1 of Corythoichthys intestinalis. Classification (NCBI taxonomy): domain Eukaryota; kingdom Metazoa; phylum Chordata; class Actinopteri; order Syngnathiformes; family Syngnathidae; genus Corythoichthys; species Corythoichthys intestinalis. The sequence goes on from NC_080406.1 coordinate 19,300,569, forward strand.
CCCCAAGAAAATTGAGATTTTAAGCTTTCCAATTATGTGTCACACATGCATATCAGACAATTTTGTAAATTGGCTAAATTGAGGGTCTTAGAGTGGAACTTCAAGTCACCTGAGTGTTTTCCGCCATATATATTTCAAACTTGGCATTATATTTATGGTCCAATTTGCTAATGTGTTTTGAAAAGTAAAAATCCTGTTCAAAGGAAAAAAGCTTGTTTTTATTTTTTATTTTTTTAACCCAGATATCTCAAAGTAACACATTTTAGAGCTGTGATTGCAATACCTTGATACCGCGAAACCATGATATTTTGGCCTTAGATTATCATACCGTCAGAATCTCATACCGGCACATGCACACACATCTCAACAGTACTGTATATTTTAGTTAACTATATTCTGGAATCTGGTGTTCATACATGATATTACATCGTCTTTACATGTGGAAAGCAACTTCAAAAGGATGGAAATTTAATATGACATTCCGACCAAATTATCCATATAACTCAGTCAAAAAATACATTCGTTGACTGTGTCCACTGATATGAATATGACCGTTATCTGCGATCATTGTACTCTTTACTAGTGGTGAATGAGTGGGGGCAAACAGGAGAGTGAGGATAGGAGATAGGGGGGCAAAGGCAGTAAAAAGATAGGGAAAACACACATATCAATACCCAAAATTGACAGAACTTAAATGTCCTTCTTTACCTTCTTTTCCGACGTGACGCCGTCGCAGAGAAACCTTTGGTTAAGTTGATAGAACCTTTTAGACGACCTGAGGAGATGTCGTGTTAGCTTAGCACGCACCGGTAGCGCCATGTTGGAAATGGGCAAAGGGAGAGGGGGTGGAGACGTCAGTATGGCGGCCTCATTAGGACAAACTGGTTCTCAGCACAAACAAAACAAAATGTAATAATAATACAGTACTGTAAAAATAATTTTTTTGAAGTGTTTTTTTGTTGTTGCAGTAATTATTATGAAGGAATAAAAATATTAGACACTGTACAAAATGCTTTAAGACACAGAATCCAGGAAAGGCACAGCTATCAGAAAACGCAGAGTGTAAATGCCAATATATATATTGGGAAAACACAGACAAGACTGAAAAAGCAGTTTCTGCTCTTGCACCCCTCTTTAAAATAAACTGCTGTATTTTAAGCCAAAAGAACTGTTGTGTTTGATAGAAATATACAGTATGTCTACTAGTATACTGTATGCTGCAATAGAATATTCATGGCGCATTAACCCCCCAAACTATTTTTAATTTGTCAGTTTTAACTGGGAACCCGCATTTACAGACGTTGCGCAACCGCTTTTGTTTCAACCCAGCCATAAAAAGAATCTCAGTAATTACATTTATTATTCAAAATGTGTGCCATTCTTAGCTTAGAATGCTTACTTGATGTTGAATATTTAGTTTATAAATAAACGACTTTAAAATATTATTCACTTGCATATTTTAAACTTTTAAACAAACTATGTCACAATGAAAAAAGTGGTGTCTGTAAAAAGGTCACGGATATCTACTTCAACTATAACTATAGCTTAATTGTATTTTTTTGTCACTGTCACATTTTCCCCAATATTTTTGATGATAAAATAATCGATCCAAACAAAGAAAAAATTGAAGAAAGAAAAAAAAAAGGTTTAAAAGGGTAAATACGTGAAAAAGAAAATCTCGACCGCTCTCGATGTCTGCGATTTCTGCATTGCGACCCTTGTTATATTACCATGTTTCACCCATAAAATCCCCCCAAAATCCGGCTGTGGCCATTCACAGCTGTGTCTTCACACTCGGTGATACATGCTACGTGCACGATAATATCTCGTTAAAATCATGGCGTCTTTAGTTATGCTCCCTCATGCTCTCACCTCCAGTTAGGGTTTTGCTGTTTATTTATTTATTTATTTTTAAATGCCCTCCTGTCCAAAACTTTTCTTCCCCCAGAAAATTAAGATTTTAAGCTTTCCAATGATGTATCACACATGCATACAGGACAATTTTGAGTTTGGCCAAATTGAGGGTCTCAGAGCAGACCTTTAAGTCACCTGAGTGTTTTTTCTGCTATATATACATACTAGTATACAGTGTATCACAAAAGTGAGTACACCCCTCGCATTTCTGCAGATATTTTAGTATATCTTTTCATGGGACAAGACTGACAAAATGACACTTTGACACAATGAAAAGTAGTCTGTGTGCAGCTTATACAGTGGGGAGAACAAGCATTTGATACACTGTCAATGGGTTTTCCCATTGTCAGTGTATCAAATACTTGTTCTCCCCACTGTATAATAAAGCTAATTTATTTTCCCCTCAAAATAATTCAAAATATAGCCATTAATATCTTAACCCCCGGCAACAAAAATGAGTACACCCCTTAGAAACTACGTACATCCCTCAATGTCCAAATTGAGTATTGTTTGTCATTTTCCCTCCAAAATGTCATCTGACTCGTTACAGGAGTGTTGACAGCATTGCTGCAGAGATTGAAGAGGTGGGGGGTGGGGGGGTCAGCCTGTTAGTGCTCAGACCATACGCCGCACTCGACATCAAATTGGTGTGCACGGCTGTCACCCCAGGAGGAAGTCTCTTCTGACGACGGTACACATGAAAGCCCGCAAACAGTTTGCTGAAGACATGTCAACAAAGCACATAGATTACTGGAACCATGTCCTATGTGTCTGATGAGACCACGTTAACAAGATTTCACGATTGCTAGACCACATATCTTCAAACCCCCATCCCTTTTCTGAAAACCTCAAAACACAACCCTTCAGACTAATCCTGCCTCAAAACAGACCAGGAGTCAATCATACATGAAAAACACCACTGAAAAGGCATTATAAACAGCATAGAGAAGATCTTAAAGTTAAAAATGCAAAAAGGAAATCTGCATAAAAACATGTGCGTCCATTGAAAATAACAAACCATGTGGTACTAACAGTAAAGTATTCTGAATGTCAAATGTTGTATAACGGGTAGAAAGGTGTAGTAAAGGTGGAAATGAAAGTGGGCAGCAGACATGGAAGGTGGACGTGAAGGTCGTCGGACGTGTTTAGATGGAAATAAATGTGGTTTAAGGTTAAGTGAAGGTGAAGACTGACCAGTTTTTCTTAAGGTGGTACTCAATGTGTGGGTGTAGGTGTTTCCAGGAGGCTATGCTAATTGTTGTGTCTGGGCCCTGACTGCTTCCCCTTTCATTTTCCCATGACCGCTGAGCTATTTTCCATGCGTGGCCGTCATATATTATTATTACACATATCGACTATATCAGCGATTAGTCGGCACGCGGGTTCAGGTTACGCGACGGTGTGTTTGCGGGGAAGGCTCGTCACTACCTGAGAGCTTTCATGTCGGCAACATCTGCTGCATCTGGTTGCGTTTGCTGCACAAAATGGGAAAGCGTCATTCCATATTCATTATTGTTTCCCGAGGCAACGGAGCCGCATGGCTGTGTTCTCACACGCTGCTCCGTCTGTGTGTGTTGTGTGTGTGCATTCAGCTCCTGTTTCCTGGCCACCCACTACACACACACACACACGCTAGTGGATCCAGTAAGAAATTCCTCAACTTGACTCAAGGCAAAGTTCTTTGCAGTGAGGGGGAAAAATGCTGAATAATAATGAATCAAATGAGGTAGCTCTGGTTACTAGAAATGCAGTAGTGACATTTTTATCATGTGAATCTAATGATATTGAAATAGCATGACATGAAACTTAATATGATTAAATCCCCTTTAACTGTATTAATTATCAATATAAGAGGAAACCAATAGATTGCACAACAGTATTGTACGGTTTGAACTAGGAGTGGGAAAGCGCTTGATAATGATGATCTGACGATATGGCGATACAACGATTATTGATACATTGGTCAGCAAATCATTCTAGGATATTCTACAAACAACTAATAAACAGAAAAACAAGCTTCTGCTGTGAATTGGAATGAGTTTATCACTAGTAGACGTCCAATCCATTTGAACTGGGAGGGTGGCAGCGAATGAACATTCGTTCATTCCAGACCCGTGCCGCCCAAAGGCGATCTAAGCAACCGCCGAAGGGCGCACCAGCGTCAAGGGCGTCAAGAAAAATATTCAAATAATATTTGATGATAGCAGCAAATTATACAAAACACTAAAACAACAAGAACAACAAAACCGTTAGTAATAAGTCTTTAAATAATGAAATCATTTTTTAGTGTGCCTTCTGCCCGTTTCACTTTTTCCCGTGATGCGATAATTTCACGACAGACCCTTGCCTCACTCACCACTCAGCAGACGAGTGAGCTACCTGAAGGTGCTATTTTTAGCCTTCGCAGTTGAGCGACGTTACGGTGACAAGTCAACTTCATGAAAAGACAAAAGCCCTCCGTGTCAGAAGAAAAAGAAAGAAGAGAGCAAAGACGTGAAGAAAAACAGAGGTTTGTTATGATGTTTTTTTTTTTCAACAGCATAAGCACGTAGACTTAGCGCAACTGCAAGCTAGTGGTTATTTACATAGAGCTTATATGGCTTAGTGCTAAAGCAAAATTATACTGTATCATTAGCCAGGCTGTTGTTGTAGAAATATTTTCAGTATTCGGCCAGCTGTGGATTAGTTTCAGTTAAATTTACTCCCCCTCCAATTTTAGAAAAATTTGGACAAAGTGTATGGGAGACTAAAATGGTCTTGCTTATTTTCATGTGATGTGAACCACTTTTACCTTGTGTTAAATTGTGCTTTTCAAATAAATTTGTCTTGCCTATAAGTGCCAAGGTTAATTAAATAAATACACCATTAAATATGGAATTAATAATTTCAAAGTTCTGTGGTATGGGGGACTAAAAGTGCCACGGATTTAAATGCAAACATTTGTTATTAAATGTGTCATTAATTCATTAAAATGGCGATCACGTTCATGTAAAAACATATTCAATTTACTGTTGCGCTGCCTTCATCATAACTCGAAAATGCAGATTTCAACCTCTCTCCCAGCTTTCATTTGGCACCGATAAACTGCGGAAAACCGGAGATAAATTGCCTGGCACAGCCAGACTATTTTCCCTGTATTTTTCAAACACTGTGAGAAATAGTCTGGGACCCAGCCCATTAAAGGCCTCTCGAGCAAGGTACAAAATCAATCGTCCAATCAGATTCATTTATTTGCGTGACGTGTTCTTAACGAGTAACGTCACTCTTGCGCGCCAAAAGTCGTGTCTACAACAACACAGATGGTGAACGGGAGAGCCGAGAATATGTTCCAATCCGCGGTAAAACCAGTTTTAAATTACCCAAAACACATCGAAACAAGTCATTGACAACAGTCAACATGGCTCGCGCTAGCCAAGTTGAATAAACTTCTCCATTCTCCGCTCACGCTAATTACTTGTTGCTTTAACAACGTCACGTCTGCCCGTCCCTGATTGGTCCACTCCGCTGTCAATTTGCTGTGGCTTGCTCCGCCCTTGGTATTTGATCCGCCGGACGGTTGCTGGTATACCAGGCAAGGAGATAAGATCGTTTTAATTTCATGGTAGGTAATATGCTTTCTCCACTAGAGGGCACTCGTGCTCTTTGGACAGGTAATGTTTCATTTCTGTAGATTTTTTTTAGTTAGAATTCGGTGATTTTTGTGTATTTTATGGCCTAATACGGTCATGTAATAGGGTATGGTACAGTATAGTAATTACAGTTAATAAAGATGATGTTGTGTTGAGAACAAATATTCCATTATTTAAAATAGAATCAGACAATGTAAGCAGTTACTTAGTACTTGAGTATTCTTTTCACCGAAAACATTTTTACTTGTACTTGAGTAAATTTTTTGGATGACTGTTTTTACTTGAGTAATATTATTTTGAAGTTACGCAACTTTCACTTGAGTAAAATTTTTGGCTACTCTACCCACCTCTGACTACGCGTATTAATCATTGGCTGTCAGTGACCGCGATGGCAGTTCAATCCATTTTGCCAGGGAGTGCTGTCTGTAATCATTCAGTCATCCCTTCCAATCAAAATGGATTAGACGTCTATCGTGGTCAACGGCAGCCAATGAGTAACATCATCAATAATATTTGAAGCAGCATCTTGGTAAAAAAAAACATTAACAAGAGCACACTGGCCTTTAGTGATAAAGGGAGCAAGTTTGGCGTCAAAGCGGCCAACGTGTCCGTCAGTCCTCAAGAAAAAAAAGTTTGACCCAAGGAGAGCAAGAGGCCAAGCAAGCGGGCGAGCGACGAGTGAACGCGTCAAAAGGCTTTCAGCAAAAACGCACAACAACAACACGCTCATTTGTCTTTCTCCTCATGACACATCACTCGGTACAACTTCACCAACGAATACAACATACACACCGCACAGCTCGTATATCGGCCTTATAAAGTGTATAGGCAACAATTTCATGTCAGGTTTGAACATTCCTAACGGTCGTATAACTGCAAAAGTCACCCATATTTATTAAAGGGCAACTGAAGAGGTTTCTGGATTTTGATGTAATTTTACAAATATAAACTTTGGACGAGTTCGTCAAAACAACCATGACATTATCACCGCGTTATTGCAAGGATAAGTTGCGTTTTTTTAGTTTTTTTGCACTCGGTTAAATGTCCCTTCCCAAACCCGGAAGTGTGACGTAAATTCCCCGACAGAAGACTAGTATCCACAGCTAGCATAGCAGCAAAAACTATATGAGTGATATTTCCACCGTAGGTAACCATTCAGGATCACTCTTTTGTGACGCTACCGATGGCAAAGGCTCCCAGGAAAGATGATCTACAATTAATCCCTACATGTTTGAACCTGAGGCGTCAGATGACGACGATTTACTGGGCACAGCAGACGTCGTCATGATGCCAATTGACAGCTCGACACTTCACGAACGGGAGAGTGAGTGGTAAGCCTAAGTCCAGCATTGTGATTTTTCTATTTGAGAGAATGCGATTACATGGTTGTATATATTTTCCATGCTCTCCACATAGATCTAAATATGGTAAAACTAGCCCAAATGGGGCTAAATAAATGATATATTTTATTGATTTTTCAAAATAAATGACAAAATGATTTTATTTTCCAGGTGTTGCTGTAAACCTTCAAGTAATTACCCTTCCAAGAGCTTGTGTCGTCAGGGGATCCCAGACGTGAGAGCCAAACTTGAGGAGGCTGAAGCACTGACAGGGGCATGAATTACAATTTAAAAAAAATAAATAAATAAAAACATGAATTGTAAACAACATTGACATATTTTGTTGACTGTTTAAGGTATTCTATTTTAGAATCAGAAAAGCCAGTACTGTTCTACTTAGTCTTTGTAAAACCAAGATTGCATTGTTGTAGGTTTTCAAAGCTGTCGTCGCTGAAATGATGAAAACAATGAGCCGATTGGGGACCTGTATGCATGCTCACAAAAACAGTCCACCTTTGCAGGAGAAGTGTTTTTGGACAACTCATAGAGTCTTGAGTCTTCCTGTGAGCAATTCATCGCTACACATCAAGATGGCAGGACAAATCTCGCGAGTAAAACCCAGAAAATGTTTGCAATATATGGCGAGGACAGCTTGGTGCTATTTTTTCGTGTTCAGAGAGGTGGCAAGGCTCCCTGGAACTTACGTCATCAGGTAGCGGTCGGCAGGGCGGCGCGTCCCTCGTTGCTATGGTGTTGCTATGGCCATAACTCAAAAACTACGCGGTCAATTATTATTATTATTTTTAATGTGACTTTTTGAGACAGGGAATGATGCATTAAATATAATTCAACCGAATAAAACACTCAAGAAAAAAATCCGATAAGCTCTTCAGTTGCCCTTTAAGCCTTTCATGCACAATTTTTTTTCTTTAATGTTTTTATTACATTCATATAGGACAGGGCTCACAAATTTGTGGCCCATGGGACAATATTTTATGGCCCCCATTGGACATCCAATTGTAGCAATTAGTGGTGCTCGTATGCATTTTGCGATTCACAGTAAATAAAGAAATAATTTTGATTATGAATATAAAATGAGTGACTTATTTGAAGGCAAAAAACCCCCCATTAGTTTTAATAGATAAGTGTCGATATTTTACAAAACGACCAGTAAAAGCAAAATGTACCTGAAAGACGAGATGAGACGAAATGAGTATAGGACAAAACTGGTGATCTGTCAAATTGTGCTACACCGGGGAAGGCAAGCAATGAAAGGATCGAGAATACAAACAGCCAAATGGCAGCAAGTCAATATCTCGGCAACCTGCCTAGGATCGGTTTAAAGACACAGCTGATGAGCTGGAATTGGATGCAGGACGTCGAGAACTCATTCCACAGTTTTGTAAAAAAAAAAGTCTGACCAGCAGCAGAATGTGACAAAATCATGCCAGTCGTCATACAAGCTTCGCTTGCTACCTAGCACAGCTATTCTCCCAGTCCAGGCCAACTAGGTCATCAACCCAAGTGTCCATTACGTGCATAAAACAAGGCGCCCTCTGTAGGTCAAAACATAAATCAATGGCAATATTTTATGTGTTTCCAATAAAATATAACGAGAACAATTGTGGCTTATTAAAGCCTACAAGTTTTTAAGTCCGAGGTTCCCTTTATGTCATTTGCATTGGCAGACACCTAATTCGTTCAAACTGGGAGCGATGCCGATGATCATTCACTTCCAATCCCTAACAGTTCAAATAGATTGGACGTTTATCGGCGGTCATGGCAGCCAGTGAGTTAAGGTGTGATCGAAGACAGAGAGATGTGTTTAAGGTGGTTTTCCGAAGTGGAATTCCGAATTGTACCATCAGTGGGGTGTTGGTCTTTGGCGTCGTGTTTATTATGGTGGTTGTAGTTTTTCAGTGGTGCAGTCCACCTGTCATAATAACAGCAGCCTTTCTTCTGAAGGGGGAGGAAGGTGCTGAGTGAGGCCTTAAACGTGTCAATGTGTGTGCGTGTGTGGATGTTGATGCTGAAAGATAGGAACTGCTTGGGCCGACACTGAAGGCCTTCAATGTGCACACAGGATGGACGGATGCCACCCAAGTGGATGATGGAAGGATAGACGGACGGACAGATGGCAAGACATAAGGAATAGACAGGAGGACGATAAGGACTGATACTCATTGTCCGTGATTATGCTTGACCGCTGATATAAGTTTTACAATTCACTTTTGAATTCATTGACACAAAATGAATGTGTGATTTTCCCTAAGGGAGCGCTGTTTCAGCACCTTATCTTAATGCCTGTCATGGTGTCGACAGCAGCTGAAGTGTGTGGCTGTGTGAAGTGAAATTCGGACAAGTTAAACCAAGATCTTGTACAACTATTAAGTACTCAAAATAAATGTTTTATATAAACTCCATAAAACTGTTTCTTGGCTTATATTTTTTGACAATGAAGCCACTGAAAGCAAGAGTGTGATAATTTGATCATTTTTATGTGAAGTTTGGTGTGAAGTGACAAAACCAGCTATTTTTCAGGTGGAGATTGATGGTGATTGGTAAAAAATAAATGATTCATTAAAAAAACAAAATTTAGGTGGCTGATAGCCGCACTCTTATCTTATCCAAATAAAGTCAGAAAGAAGACAAAACAATATAGAAATGAATATATCAGGCAAAATGAACAAATATAAGCGAATAAATACTGTATATCTACAAGCTATAGAATGTGAGATGTTTGGTGGAAGTAATTTGGAAGGCTGTAGGAAATAAGGTGTGTTTGAGGAGGAAATTAAGATGGAAGTATGTTTTTTTTTTCTTTTTTAACCTTTTTATTGTTCATCAGTCATAGCAGTTACATTTGGAATACATCCTCCAAAGCAAGCTCGAACTCACAACTTGTGTGACCATAATGTATGAAGTGCTTGTAGGCTAATAGAGTAACAAAGACATTTTTTTCTGACGATGTTCCAAACAGCTGTATAATTTTTTTCTGAGACTGTGTTAAGTACCTCAAACCAAAAGTTATATAAAGTTGGGCAAGACCAGAACATATGGGTATGGTTGGTCAATGAGCTGTTACATCCTGCACAGTTAGAAGTAATATATTTATAAGTCTTATACAACCTGTCCTTAGTCTAGTGTGCTCTATGAATAATTTTGAACTCAATAAGACCATGTTAATTGATGAGGAAGGTACTCTTTTCAATGCAACCTCCCATACTTCTGGTGGCAGTATGTTTTCAAGACAGATATAAAGATGAAGCATGGTGATAATGTGAGAGATATTGTAAATAATTGTATGATTATGTAAATAAAAACGGGGCTGTGACTCTCCTTAGTTACGGTTGCTAAACTGACAAGCTTCAGGACTCCAATGGCACAAGCCATTGCAGGCAGACATATACCGGAGTGCAAGGCTGGACTGGGACAGAAAATCGGCCCGGGCATTTTGAGCCGAAACCGGCCCACCAGGTATTGATGGAAAGACAATTAAGCCTATGAATGAAAACAAACTTTCTTGTGACAATGCTTTCACACTGTCCTGTTGGTGTATATATACTTAAACATAAACTTAAACATACACCATCCTTCCAGTCCCAATATTCTATACAGTACTAAGCGGATATCAAAAGGCTGCATGGTCTAGTTAACCTCCTGAACAATGTACAACGTATGATGGGATCCTGAAATTAGGACAGGGATTAATACGGAATAGAAGTGTGACATGATCATTGATGAATATATTAAAATGAATAAATGACAGATTTAGTGATTTTTTCATAGACTATTTATTTACTGCATTAATAAAAGTGCAAATAAATATTATAAAACAGAATTTGTACAACCGTATAACACAATCTCTTCAAAGGTGAAACAAATAATCATGAAAAGTATGGAGTGATCGACTTATCATAAATATGATATAACTTGGCGAATTGAGACCACTCATAGACTGTCATATAGTTGAGATTTCGCACTTTTAACAGAAGTTTGAATGGAAACTACCAGGCTAGATCTTGCCTGTGTTGTCTTACAAAAAAAAAGTTATGTGCTTGGACGCGCCGGCGCGTCCACTCAACCTTATAAAGTTTTTAACTACCTAACAAATAGAGATAATACTTAACTAAATTAATAAAATAAAGTTACTTAAGCACTAACATAATTACAACTAGAATAGCATCATAGAAACCGTCCAGCATTAGAGAAACCCCATCATGTTAGTTTGCATGCACAGCTAGCTAAATTGCTTAACGGCCTAATTCAGTACTTCTCAAATAGTGGGGCGCGCCCCCCTGGGGGGGCGCAGAGCGATGCCAGGGGGGGCGCATGTGTCCTCGGGGAACATGCTTTTTTCTTTTTTTTTTTTGCCGGACTGGAATAAAGTGTACTTGCAGATCCACTCAGTGGGTGGCAGTGGCGCTGTCATTTTCAGAGTGCGTGCAGTATTTTTGAACTAAGGAAGAGCACTCAGCACACAGAAAACAGATATGAAGAGCAGTGCGTCGCCGCCGTTTTCGAAAGCCGTTTTACGACCGGACTCACTCACGCAGCGATCTACTGTCTTGTCCGGTTCTCACGTCGCCGCCCGAGAATTGCCATTTTCGGCTTGGGATCGTCACGACGACCGCCCTCACCTACGGTTCTACCTCGGCCGCCGAGAATGCGCTTTTTTCATGCCGTTTGCCTTTTAGCTTTGACTTTTAATACAGTGGGGTGATGAGGAAAGACTACTGTTTACTGTGTCTGAAAATAATTATAGCGGACTGCCAGAAGCCAAATCAATTAAGACGCCACTTAAAGACATTCGACCCCAATCTCATTGATAAGCCGCTTGATTGTTTTTCAGCGAAAACGTGCCGAATATTGCCAACAATAGTCCTGCTTTGTCAGTGTTATATCAGTAAACCAGTGAGCATTGTTAGCATGCTGATTGCAAAATGACTCCACACCATTGCAAAGGAGGTAATACTGAGTGTGAGCAGCAAAAATAAAAGCTGTCCTTCTGTCCAAGGACACTCTTTTTGTCCCCTTTATTCATTTTTGTTTTTTCAGTCAAATTTTTGGCATATTGTCCTCATGAGTAAATGTTTCTAATCAATTTGAATTTGTTATTATTTACGGATTTTATTACATTTTATTTTTCTGTATCAAATGGTCAAAAATACCTTGAGTGTATTTTTAGTTTGAATGTGACTTTTTTTTTTTTAATTCAGGCAAATTGATGCACGTCAAGTCTTCTCTGTTACAAACAAAACAATGTTAATAAAGTTATACTTTATTATAAGTTGATCTGTTACTTTTTTTCTTTATTAGAAAAAAAGGACACAATGTTAGGCAGATGCGTATTTATAATAGTAATTTTATAGACGAATAATACTATTTACAGTGGCGGCGGAGAGTTTGGGGGGGCGCGAAACATTTACGTCTTGCTTGGGGGGGCGTAACAGAAAATAATTGAGAAGCACTGGCCTAATTATAACTACTGGCGGTGTTAAGAGTTAGCGAGCGCAATGAAAATAAACTACACCCACGCTTAATTCATATCTGAACCAGATAGACTGCAGTTCAACACTTCTTACCTGAAGTTCAGATTCCTCTCCACTCGGACCGCCGGTGTTCTGACAAATATTGCAACCCATCAAAAATTGCTACCTTGCGGGTTTGCGCATGTGCGTGACGTTAAAAATGGCCGCGAATGCAGCGATTCCAAAGTAAACACTACAAACTTTCTTTAAAGAAAGGAATATTTACTTAAGTTTGATCATGTAAAGACATGTAGAAAAGTTCTCAGTCACATCCTTCCATGTTAGCTGCACACAGCAACAGCACCCCGCGCTCTCGCTGTTAACGACTTCGCCGTGTCATTTCTCCTCTTCCCCTCATCCACCTGACGGCCACCCCCGCCATCGTAACCTGCGGTTGCTGCTGTCGCTGAAGAGGAAGCTCCGCCACCGGCAAATATCTGTGTTATTTTAACACATTTAGCGGCATCCGCATGAAGGGCTTGTCTCTTTCTATCTCTAATTTTTTCCGCGCCTCCTTTCCTTTTCTTGTAGTTATCCATTTTGTTTATCTCCTCTCTGTATGTCTGATTAATGTATATCTGATACCTCTGATCAAGAGGGAGGGGGCATCGGCCCTCGTTTGTAATTGGTCCAGCCCATTGGTCCGATAATTATCGGTCAGATAATAGGAAATATGACGTCATCCCGATAAATCCAATAACATTATAAATTGGGCCGATTATATGTACTGTGCTTGCTTTGCAGTTTACACACTAATATGGGAAATCAGTTGAACATTTGCGGGGCATTGCTGCCACCTGCTGGTCAGAATAATTCGCTGCATCTATTTTTTGTTAGAGTGGTTTGGTTCATTCACTAACACATTGCGGTGTCTAGCGGTAGCATTGACAATCGTGAATGCTTTCTGTTACGTTTCCGCCTCAGAAATATATGTAAGTATTTTATGTTTACTATAACATATGGATGTGCAATATATGTTTACATCTGCGGTGAAGGGTCATATGTACAGAACTTCATAAGTTGTTGTGTTATAGAAGTCAGCCAATGCTTTAGTAGCTCAAGCTAGTGTGCTATGCTATACATATAATAGTTGTGTATATAAGTGTATTGCACAGTTTGTTGTATATTGAGCATTAAATATGTGTATTTTTCTGTTGTACTTTCACAATATTAAGACGAGTGTCTTCCCATCAAAGCAAGAAAAGACCAAGCCTTGTGGTTTATGGAAGTGCATTTATTCTTAGCTGGCTGTCGGGCAGTGCAGAAATGAAATGCACTGTTTTGTTCATGTCATTATGAAAAATCTGGTGAGATCAAAGGCAAATCTATGTTGAAACCACCACTAGATTTTTTTTTTCCAAACCTCCAGGTGTTCAAAAACTCAGGTTATAAATTTAAAAATTATATATTTATTATCGGTTATTGATATCGGTATCGGCTTCGAGGAGCAGGAAGTTATCGATATCGGTATCTGTTTCAAAAAATGGATATCGTGCACCCCTAGTAAAAACGAATCGAAGACATGAAGTTAGCAAACTTTAACTAATGAAACAGCTACACTTATAGTATTATAGCGAAGACATCCTTGTATGATAATATTCGATCACAGTAACTGCAACTTTGATATCTAGTTTTATGAATGTTCTTGCCTCTATATGCAAGTTAGGCAAGACAGCCTGTAATTAGCCTGTGGCGTTAGCTTAATCTTACATTAATTGAGAGCACATCTGTTTGCATGTTTATTTTGCTGGGCTTGACTGTTTAAACAATGGAATCCAGTTGATTTTCAGCTTTGGGAAAGAATCGTATTCATACTGACCTCGTCTCTAATTTAGATATTTCAAAGGGGCATCGCTTCACCATTTTGGACATCCACAGCTTGGAGATAATTTTTGTCTTCTTAAGTAAAGTTTTCTGGTTACTGGCGATCTCAAAACCACCAAATCAATCAATTAGACAATGGAGCATTTGAGTGTTTGTTGGATCACGCTTCTTAAAGGGAAGTTTAAAGTAGTTCTTAAACGTAGACAATGGGGCATTTGAGTGTTTGTCGGATCACGCTTCTTAACTCATTCACTCCCAGCCATTTTCACCGGTGCAACCCCCTCCGCTCCCGGCCGTTTTACTGGATTTTGACTGATTTTGCAAGGCCCACAGAAAATTCTGTTCTATTGCTATATAAACATGGAACCCACCAGTCCATCCTTATCTTACGTCCTTGCCAGTGTATTTGGCACCAGGGACATCATTTTCAGACAGAATTTGTGGGTTAAACACAGTAAACATCTCCTTCGTACACTATTTACATGCATCTAGAATGAGGAACAAACGCGAGCATGTCCCACCTTGGCAACACTTGCTAACGTCATGACTGTTAATGAGCGGAAGTGACGTGTAGTGTGCTGTACGCTTACGTTACAGGTGGAGGAGTTGTTGAACCCATGAACTGCCATTGACAACGATTGTCATTTAATCTAGTTTGACTGGGAGGCCAAGAAGTGATCATCGTCATTGGCAGTGAAAGAGTTAAGGTGGAATTAATTCTGGAGAGGAAATGAAGGTGTGTATGTTTCAAAGCACAAAACAGGACAGTATATTAGCTTGACGAAATTAAAACTCACAGGCTCACATTGCGGTGTGGCTGTTTCATTGTTAGGTGTTGTCTTTCCCAAATTCATGTCAAACATGTGTGAATAACAGATGTACACTAAATACAAATAATGTGTCAGATGAGCTTCATCTTTGGGTGAGTTTGCGTGTGTGTATGGGGGGGTGCCGGCGTGGGTGTGTGTGTGTGTGTGTGTGTGAAGAGCATGTAATCAGAACCAGACTGGCAATCCATCAGCGACCGCTCCGTCCGAACATGACATACACGAGAGACATGAGAGGATGGAGACTTTCTCCTCTGCTCGTTAGTCAATCTGACAGACTCCCGCGGCCCCTTGGAACAATTTCGGACAATCTCTCACGCGCACACACATAATTTGAACTAAAAAATTTACTGCTGAAGTGCACTGATTTTGAGAAGAAATACCTTTTCTACATCCAAGCTGAATTATAATGATCTTTTGTTGTCAAATAGAGCTTTTTGTGTGCTAACTACGTGGTAATGATAACAAAAACATGATAGTATATAGTTTGCTGCAAACATTGCACTAATAAGGCCAAAGACCAACATCTTTATTTGCGATATCTTTGAGATGTGTACAATTGACTTCCATTATGAGTAACCTTAGTAGGGAAAGATTATTTTGAATTGCAAATGTGGTCACTGGACATATTAAACTTATATCTCAAGAAAAAAACACAATTTTGTGTCTTTTTGTGATCTTGCATTCACTACTTGAATACTGTTTTAATAATATTTTTTGTCAGTTATTTTAAGGGCTAAAAATCAGATTTTCCCGCTAAAATACAACTCTTTTTTTGGTTGTTGTTGTCAACTGTTCCTGTGAAAAAGAAGGCTTTTTGTGGCAAATGTAAATAAATATAATGATAAATATGTAAACAATTTCTTGACTTTTTTCATAGTATATATATATATATATATACAGTATTTGTGGAGAGCTTACGTTTAGTTACTGCAAATACGTGCAAAGTTTATTGACAATTCTTGCATTGCATGTGAAAAACTTTTTATCATTTGTATCTGATGATTAGGGTTAAAAAAATGTATCTCAATGGCAAAATATTCCAAGGTTATTATGGTAAAATAGAGCAATTTTGTAGCAAAATACAAATATATGAATATATATATATATTAGGGCTGTCAAACGATTACAATTTTTAATCGAGTTAATTACAGCTTAAAAATTAATTAATCGTAATTAATCGCAATTAATCGCAATTCAAAGCATTTATAAAATATGCCATATTTTTCTGTAAATTATATATATATTCTGTAAAATAAATTGTTGGAATGGAAAGATAAGACACAAGATGGATATATACATTCAACATACGGTACATAAGGACTGTAGTGGGCATTTCACTCTACTGTCATTTAAATCTGCCTATGCTGTCCTCACTCCGAAGCGTCTACTTTTTCCAAAGCTAGACAGCTAGTGAACGACGCCATAATAATCAGACTTCTTTCTTTTTCATCTGATTTATTAATAAAATGGCCTCAAACCATTGTCCTCTTTAGACCGTTGTAAAACTACAAAAAAAAGTACACAAGCATTGCATTAGCAACAACGTTAGCTTAGCACGCTATACAGGTTCTCAAAACATAAACAAAAAGCGTCTCATACAAAAAATATAACATTTCGTTTACTAACATAATATGTGCATTATTTACAACAACCATACTTACGGACAAATCTTGTCCAAGGATCATATAAGCACAACATGACAACGTAGGCGTCAGCCCGAGACGTCCTGCAGCCATATTGAACTGGCAAGACAACAATAAACCATGTCGCAAAGCGACCACAAGAGTTCGCTGTTAGACAGCACAAAAAGCCTTGCTGTAAAACTTACCAAAAGGCAGAATACTGTCTGAGCGGGACATGTGCGTTAATTGCGTCAAATATTTTAACGTGATTAATTAAAAAAATTAATTACCCCGCGTTAACGCGATAATTTTGACAGCCCTGATATATATATATATATATATATATATATATATATATATATATATATATATATATATATATATATATATATATATATTTATTTTTTTTTTAAAATCTTTTCTTCACCCAAACAGCACATGCTGGGTCAGAAATTACATTATTCCGCACAAAATGGCTCTATTTGGCAATTTCCCCCCTTTCCCATGTCCTTTATAGTTGATCTCAAAGGTGAACCACAGATTGATGAAAATATATTTTCCCCTTACAGTGCACCAAGTGGGATTTTTCTTTGACGCCTGAGAGGCAGCTGTTTGGGTCTGAGCACATCATTTGCTATACGTGAGGCTTTCTTGATTTATGTAACACAATAGGCAGAGTAGCAGCGTGTCGAGAAGAAAGCCTTACCCGACTCGAAACAGAGAAAACAGACATCATGTTTGCATTTAATATAACCTCCTTGCATGGAATGCCGACTTTTTCCCAATATGAATATAGTCTGGAATCTTCTATTTTCAACACAAGCCAATGTGGGGCCACCAAGTTGAAATATTTTTAAATAATATTTAATCTGTGGCCAGTGGAAAAGCTTTAGTGAGGGTAAATGTAATGTTTTGTAGTAACAATAGAAACCCCTTTCTCATACAAATTGAAACTTGATCAAGTTTCAAATGATGTGAAAATAGAAAATGATATGTGTGACCAAGGTGAAAAAGAAATTCTTAGTAGGGTTGTTCCGATCATGTTTTTTTGCTCCCGATCCGATCCCGATCATTTTAGTCTGAGTATCTGCCGATCTCGATATTTCCCGATCCGATTGCTTTTTTTTTTGCTCCCGATTCAATTCAAATCATTCCCGATAATTTTTCCTGATCATATACATTTTGGCAATGCATTAAGAAAAAAATGAATAAAACTCGGACGAATATATACATTCAACATACAGTACTTAAGTACTGTATTTGTTTATTATGACAATAAATCCTCAAGATGACATTTACATTATTAACATTCTTTCTGTGAGAGGGATCCACGGATAGAAAGACTTTTGACTTTGTATGTTGTGACTAAATATTGCCATCTAGTGTATTTGTTGAGCTTTCAGTAAATGATACTGTAGCCATGCCCAAATGCATGATGGGAAGTGCAACCATGACTGTGCTTAGTGCTACCAATTGATATATCTTCTCTACGTTGGGAAATAAAATAGGGTGTTAAGAAAAAGATCATTTACTACCTTGCTTCCCCACATTGCTTCCCACGACATTTCTAATCGTAGGGAGAGGGATTGTAAGGCTTTAGCCATTTAAAACAAGGCTCCAAAGGCTGCCAAAATTCACTCTACTCATTTTACTCTGCCCTTTAGCTCTTTATATAGGTAAAACGGCGCCATTACAGATTGAGCGCAACAATGTGTGAGTGGGTCGCGCAGCGCATTCATTAATTGCGTTAAATATTTCAACATGATACATTTTTAAAAAAAAATTAGTTACCGCCGTTATCGGGATAAATTTGATAACCCTACCTTAAGCCTAAACTAAAGACTCTGGATAAGTGTAACATTTTATGTCTAACGTTAAATACAATTAGAAAACGATTTAATTAAAAAAAATATATTATATTATATATATTTTTTTTTTAAAAAGGCATGTCCGATATTTTTTTGCCGATTCCGATACTTTGAAAATGATGTGATCAGACCCGATCGGGACATCTCTAATTCTTAGTATTAAAATATTTACAAAATAAAAGCACCAACCACGAATCAAAACATGAAAATGAACAAGCACAATTGTGCTGCAGCACACAACAG
The DNA here is from genome assembly GCF_030265065.1 of Corythoichthys intestinalis. NCBI lineage: Eukaryota > Metazoa > Chordata > Actinopteri > Syngnathiformes > Syngnathidae > Corythoichthys > Corythoichthys intestinalis. The sequence goes on from NC_080406.1 coordinate 19,319,370, forward strand.
ACTGAAGGCTGTGATGAAAAGTGTGCATGCCTGCGACTAACTTACAGGCAACACAGGAAACAATAATTCTACAATTGAATATTCAACCCTGATACTAAATATACAATGTAATGCTAACCTTTTTAGTGTAGCGACCCCCCCCCCAAAAAAATCTTACTTTTTTTTTTGTTTGTTTGTTTGTTTGTTTTAGTACTTTTTCTTGTAATTTTTATAGGTTTTGACCTTTGGTATTTTTGTAAAATGTTATTTTTGTCTTGAATCATTTGTAGTTTGTCTTCGTAAGATTTTGTGCTTCATTGTATCACTGTTTACAAATTACAGTGGGGCAAATATGTATTTAGTCAACCACCAATTGTGCAAGTTCTCCTACTTGAAAAGATTAGAGAGGCCTGTAATTGTCAACATGGGTAAACCTCAACCATGAGAGACAGAATGTGGAGAAAAAAAATAGAAAATCACATTGTTTGATATTTAAAGAATTTATTTCCAAATTAGAGTGGAAAATAAGTGTTTGGTCACCTACAAACAAGCAAGATTTCTGGCTGTGAAAGAGGTCTAACTTCTAACGTAGTCTAACGAGGCTCCACTCGTTACCTGTATTAATGGCACCTGTTTTAACTCATTATCGGTATAAAAGACACCTGTCCACAACCACAGTCAGTCACACTCCAAACTCCACTAGGGCCAAGCCCAAAGAGCTGTCGAAGGACACCAGAGACAAAACTGTAGACCTGCACCAGGCTGGGAAGACTGAATCTGCAATACGTAAAACGCTTGGTGTAAAGAAATCATCTGTGGGAGCAATTATAAGAAAATGGAAGACATACAAGACCACTGATAATCTCCCTCGATTTGGGGCTCCATGTAAGATCTAACCCCGTGGCGTCAAAATGATAACAAGAACGTTGAGCAAAAATCCCAGAACCACACGGGGGGACCTAGTGAATGACCTACAGAGAGTTGGGACCACAGTAAAAAAGGTTACTATCAGTAACACAATGCGCCGCCAGGGACTCAAATCCTGCACTGCCAGACGTGACCCCCTGCTGAACCCAGTACACGTCCAGGCCCGTCTGCGGTTCGCTAGAGAGCATTTGGATGATCCAGAAGAGGACTGGGAGAATGTGTTATGGTCAGATGAAACCAAAATAGAACTTTTTGGTGGAAAAACAGGTTCTCGTGTTTGGAGGAGAAAGAATACTGAATTACATCCGAAGAACACCATACCCACTGTGAAGCATGGGGGTGGAAATATCATGCTTTGGGGCTGTTTTTCTGCCAAGGGACCAGGAGGACGGATGGAAAAGAATGAATGGGGCAATGTACTCGAGAGATTTTGAGTGAAAATCTCCTTCCATCAGCAAGGGCATTGAAGATGAGACGTGGCTGGGTCTTTCAGCATGACAATGATCCCAAACACACAGCCAGGGCAACAAAGGAGTGGCTTCGTAAGAAGTATTTCAAGGTCCTGGAGTGGCCTAGCCAGTCTACAGATCTCAACCCCATAGAAAATCTGTCGAGTTTTTCACTTTTCCAGTGGTAGGTGAAGTACTTACTTTTTTTACTTAAGTAAAACTACAGGCAAAAGTGCTAATAATGACTTAAGTAAAAGTAAACTATCTAAGAAAAAAATACTTCAGTAGAAGTACAAAAGTACTTGCTTTAAAATTTACTTTACAAGTACAAAGTAAAAAAAATTTTTTTCCCGATGCAAAAATGTAATATACGTATGCATACACTGCTGGTCATAAGTATTGGCACCCCTGAAATTCTGTCAGATAATGCTCAATTTCTCCCAGAAAATGATTGCAATTACAAATGCTTTGCTAGTAATATCTTCATTTATTTGGCTTGCAATGAAAAAACACAAAAGACAATGAACAAAATAATTAACTCATTATCATTTTACACAAAACTCAAAAAATGGGCCGGACAAAAGTATTGGCACCCTCAGCCTAATACCTGGTAGCACAACCTTTAGACGAAATAACTGCGAACAACCGCTTCCGGTATCCGTCAATGAGATTCTTACAATGCTCTGCTGAATTTTAGACCATTCTTCTTTGGCCAACTGCTCCAGGTCTCTGAGATTTGAAGGGTGCCTTCTCAAAACTGCCATTTTCAGATCTTTCCACAGGTGTTCTATGGGATTCAGGTCTGGACTCATTGCTGGCCATTTTAGAAGTCTCCAATGCTTTCTCTCAAACCATTTTCTAGTGCTTTTTAAAGTATGTCCTGCTGAAAGACCCATGACCTCTGAGGGAGGCCTAGATTTCTCACACTGGGCCCTTTATTATGTCGCAAAATTTTTGGTAGTCTTCAGACTTCATACAAAGCAACCCCAAAACATCAGGGAACCTCCGCCATGTTTGCCTGTGGGAACCGTGTTCTTTTCTTTGAAGGCCTTGTTTTTTTCCTGTACACTCTATGTTGATACCTTTTCCCAAAAGCTTTACTTTTGTCGCATCTGACCAGAAAACATGCTTCCAAAACATTTCTGGCTTTCTCAGGTAAGTTTTGGCAAACTCCAGCCTGGCTTTTTTATGTCAGTGGGTCAGAAGTGGGGTCTTCCTGGACATCCTACCATAGAATCCCTTTGCATTCAGACGCCGAGGGACAGTACAGGTTGACACAGTTTTACTCTCGGACTGCAGGACAGTTTGAACATTTTTGGATGTCAGTCGAGGTTCTTTCGTTGAAATTTCTCGTCAATTTTTCTTTTCCGTCTACATCGAGGGAGGTTAGCCACAGTGCCATGGGCTTTACACTTGTGACACTGTGCAAGGAAGACACAGGAACCTTCAGGTCTTTGGAGATGGACTTGCAGCGGTGAGATTGCCCATGCTTCCTTACAATTTTGCTTCTCAAGTCCTCAGACAGTTCTTTGGTCTTCTTTCTTTTCTCCATGTGGTACACACAAGGACACAGGTTGAGTCAACTTTAATCCATTTTAACTGGCTGCAAGGGTTTTTTAGATATTGCCACCACCTGTTATGTGCCACAAGTAAGTAACAGGTGCTGTTAATTACACAAATTAGAGAAGTATCACATGATTTTTCAGAGTGCCAATACTTTTGTCCGTTTTTTGGGGGGGGTTTTTTTTGCATTTGTAGTTTATTGTATACTTGTACTTTTCAATTGTAGTGTTTTGTGCTCGGTTTGAATTCTTTACGACATTTTTCTTTCCTGTTTTCTTGTAACATTTGAATCATTTTAATGTTGTACTTTATATTAGTAATCTTACATTTTTCTTGTAGTAAAGTACAATTTATTCTTATGCCATCCGTTCCTTTTTTCTGTCATTTGGATCTTTTTATTCAGTTCTTCAGTCCAATGATTTTACACCTTTTTCTTGTAAAACTTGCGCTACTATTTCAACTGAAAATTACTCATCCTATGACGCCATGCCGAGCATATTAAGAACTCTTTGATGTTGATGCAGATGTCTGCTTAAATGATTAGGCTTTTTTTTTTTTTCTTAAATAAGCGCAAAATTTGCTAATTCAGCTAAGGACATAAAAACTTAAAGAGCAGGCGTGTAACGTCTGCTACGACCTTTCCAAGTGTGCGTGTATAATAGATGCGTAATGTGCACTCACCACCGCTGTCAGCACTTTGGAAATCAACCGCTTTGACGGGCTCCTCAACAAATGAAGGTCGGTTCGGGCCGTCCGCATAGCCAGCTTTGAATGGATCTGAATCAAAATGACTGACGACCCCCACCATGTTTTTATGTAGAGCAGTTTTGATGCTAATTTCAGTCACCAGCAGGGGTGCTATTGCCCAAAATGGTCACTCTCTGAGATTAATGGGAATTGATGAATGATTCTGATTAATTACTATTCCACAAACACAGAATTAACTCATTCACGGCAATAAACATCGAATCCATTTTGACTGAGAAGGGAGCACCCAAGATTGGTTGGACGTCTAGCTCAATTCATGGAACCAAAACATGATCAGGCTTCTAAATCACTTATACAATGGATGTCTATCACCGTCAGTGGTAGACAATATGTTCATACTGTGTTTTAAATTGTGGAGGCATATACAAATACATTAATGGGGGACACATTAAATTTTTACAGCTGCAAACTTTTCCAAATCCATACACGCTCGCTTTATACGTTGGCCTGAAATGAACGGCAGTGTTGTGATTTATGAGGAACGTGCAATAAAAGAACTTATTGTTTGTCTTGTAAAGGGTGTGGATGGACAGAAATGTTTTTTTTTTTTTTTAGCTTTTATGGCCCCAGTGAACGACATATGAAGACTCAAATAGTTATGGCTGCACGTCCGCCTGCACACTCACCGAAATACACAGTGAGGAGCACAAGTATGTGCAACCCTTGAGAAGTCTGCAGTGCTTTCTCTCAAACCATTTTCTAGTGCTTTTTTAAGTGTGTTTTGGGTCATTGTCCTGCTGCAAGACCCATGACCTCTGAGGGAGACCCAGCTTTCTCATACTGGGCCCTACCTTATGCTGCAAAAGTTGTTGGTTGTCTTCAGACTTCATAATGTAATGCACACGGTCAAGCAGTCCAGTGCCAGAGGCAGCAAAGCAACCCCAAAACATCAGGGAACCTCCGCCATGTTTAACTGTGGGGACCGTGTTCTTTTCTTTCAAGGCCTCGTTTTTTTCCCCTGTAAACTCTATGTTGATGCCTTTCCCTAAAAAGCTCTACTTTTGTCTCATCCGACCAGAGAACATTTTTCCAAAACGTTTTTGGCTTAAACCATTGTCCTCTTTAGACCGTTGTAAAACTACAAAAAAAAGTACACAAGCATTGCATTAGCAACAACGTTAGCTTAGCACGCTAGACAGGTTCACTAAACATAAACAAAAAGCGTCTCATACAAAAAATATAACATTTCACTTACTAACATAATATGTACATTCTTTACAACAACTATACTTACGGACAAATCTTGTCCGAGGATCATATAAGCACAATATTACAACGTAGGCGTCAGCCCGAGACGTCGTGCAGCCATATTGAACTGGCAAGAACACAATAAACCATGTCGCAAAGCAACCATAAGAGTTCGCTGTTAGACAGCAAAAAAAGCCTTGCTGTAAAACTTACCAAAAGGCAGAATACTGTCTGAGCGGGACATGTGCGTTAATTGCGTCAAATATTTTAACGTGATTAATTTAAAAAATTAATTACCGCGCGTTAACGCGATAATTTTGACAGCCCTAATTTTTACTCAATTTTTCAAAAAGTTGTATGGACCTTGTGCCTTTTGATTCTTCTGAAAGAAAAAGTTTGGACTCCCCTGCCTGGGTTTATTACATTCATTTAGCAGCGTTTGTCCCTCAAACAATCACTGGACCTTGCCGAGCAGGTCCAGCGTCGCGAATGACGCCATTCGGCAAGAAAAGGGCCGACGTCAGCGTGTCCAGATGTTTTGCGGGGACACTTGAGAGCTCATCTCCGAGCCGAGAAAGAAGAGGAGAAACAATTAGGGCTCGTGAGTGAGGCAAACTGTCCGTGACGGGGGTGTAATGACTAAGCCGCAGTTTACGGGTGAACGGCGGGTGGCGGGCCACGCTCATGGAAGCGATGCGTGCTGATCACGTCTTAAAGGGAGCCATATGAGTGCCTCAGCGAATTCTGTCGGTCGGACCGACGCGTCCTGGAAAGTGAGCCTAATCAAGGCCACTGAAACAGAGAAAGACTGCGAGTACGGAGGGTGATTTGAAGCAGAATAGAGCGCCGTCATTTGGAAAGCCAAAGTCCGAAGAAGAAGAAGTCAATCATGTGATCTATGGCTGGCATCTGGAAAAGATTGGGCCGGAGGGCGCATGGCTCGCGTTCGTTCTTTCGCTCACTCACTCTCCGTTTGGGTGTTTATTTGGGCAGCCACACCAAGAGGATTACGTGGACAGATCCTACACAAACACTGTTATTGAAGCTGGATTTCTTATATATCCTCCACAATAATCGACTTACAAGGAAGAGATTTTTTTTTCCCATACCGCCGACACCGTCGTCTTTCCTTGTCATTCATTGTTTTTCCAGAAATTGAAACCAGATCTGGCAGCTATGTGCACAATGAGATGGAAGTCGACCAACTACTTCTTAAAGGCTTCCACTCAGCCGAGCTCTACGTCATCTTACATGACTACAAAAGCTTGACCTCTGCTCTAAATGAGCATAAGAGCCATTAAAGGGTTCACACGCGTGTTTAGTCTTTTGGACGATCATACTTATTAGCAGGGGTGAAAGTGGGCCAGAACGGTCAGGAACGCAGTTCCGGTATAAGATTCAGGGCCAGAATGCTGTTCCGGTACACAGTGCTTTGATTCCGAAAATATGATGGCAACTGTCAAAACGCTATGTAAAAAAAAGAAATGCTAAGCTGCCACCCCATGCATTTCATCTCCAAGAAGAAAACAATCTACCAGGACAGTTTCCACAGACTTTAAAAACTGCAGTAATAAAACCTTTCCTAAAAAAAACTAATCTGGATGCCTCAACCATTAGTAATTACAGGCCAATATCAAATCTGACATTCCTGGGGAAAATTATCGAAAGGGCTGTGTTCGAACAGATCCAGACTTTTATGATGCAAAACAATCTTTTTAACTCATTTCAGTCTGGATTTCGGTCACAACACAGCACCGAGACCGAGCTTATCAAAGTTCTAAATGATATTCGTCGGAATACCGATGCAGGCAAATCATCTGTTCTGCTACTATTGGATCTCAGCGCCACATTCGACACGGTTGATCACAACATACTACTCAGCAGATTGGAACAGTGGGTAGGGCTTACTGTCACTATTCTTCAGTGGTTCACATCCTATTTACATGATAGGGATTTCTTTGTGTCAATCGGAAACCATCAGTCAGAATGAACCAAATTCCTGCATGGAGTTCCTCAAGGGTCAATTCTTGGACCACTCTTGTTTAACATCTATATTCTTCCCTTAGCTCAGTGTACTGCCCAAAACAGTGCGTTTCCTTTGTGCACTGCCCGACAGCCAGCTAATATTGAATGCACCTCCATAAACCACAAGGCTTGGTCTTTTCTTGTTTTTATGTGAGGACACCCGTCTTAATATTGTGAAACTACAACACAAAAAACATACACAAATTCAACACTCAATATACAACAAACTGCACTATACACTTATATACACAACTATATATACACGACTATTGGCTAGCCTCTACAACACAATACAACTTAATAAGTTTTGTACATGTGACCCTTCACCACCTAGGTATACATACACTGCCCATCCATATGTTATTATACACAAAAAATACTTACAGACATATACTTCCGAGGCAGAAACGCAACCGAAAGCACTCACGAGTGTCAATGATACCGCTAGACACCACACTGTGAAAGTGAATGAGCTTATGATCAAAACTGTGACAAAAAAAAATGGGTGCAGCGAACTACTCCGACCAACAGGTGGTAGCAACGTACCGCAAATGGTCAACTGATGGCCCATATTACTGCAGAAAGTCAGCACACTCAGATTATGGAACAGTATGACATCTCCTATCACACCTATGCCGATGACACACAACTGTACATTTCTGTCTCCCCACATGATTATAGTCCCTTAGTCTCCCTGAGTAAATGCATTCATCAAATCAATGAATGGATGTGCCAGAATTTTCTCCAGTTAAATGTGGAGAAGACAGAAGTGATCATTTCTGGGCCAAAAAAGGAAAGGTCAAAGATAAGCAGGCACCTTAGCACAATGTCACTTACAGCTACAAATCAAGCGAGAAACCTTGGCGTAATTATTGACTCAGACCTAAAATTTGATAGCCATCTAAAGTCCGTCACTAAATCTGCTTATTACCACCTAAAAAATATAGCCAGAATTAAGGGGCTTCTGACTCAACAAGACATGGAAAAACTTATGCATGCATTCATTTTCAGCAGATTGGACTATTGCAACGGTATATTTACGGGTCTTGATAAAAAAATCAGTCAGGAAGCTGCAGCTAGTACTGAATGCTGTGGCCAGAGTCCTCACAAATACAAGGAAGCTGGACCACATTACACCGGTTTTGAAACGGCTACACTGGCTTCCAGTGAGTATAAAATACTACTGCTCGTCTACAAAACACTTAATGGCCTTGGACCAAAATACATGCTTGACTTGTTAGATTCCTATGAGACATCTAGACCCCTAAGGTCGTCTGGAACCGGTCTTCTGCATGTTCCAAGAACAAGAACCAAGCAGGGTGAGGCAGCATTTAGTCATTATGCTCCTCACCTCTGGAACAAGTTACCTGAACGTCTGAAGTATGCTCAAACTGTTAGCTCCTTTAAATCAGGGCTAAAAACGCTTTTGTTTAGCACTGCATATCCATAACTGTCTATATATTTCAATCTGCTTGCTTTCTATTCCTCTTGTGCTTATCTCCATTGCTGATTTCAATTATTATTATTAGTAGTAGTTTTTGTTTTATTTTATTTATTTTATTCTATTTGTGATTAAATGCGATTTTTATGTATAACGGTCATCACGTGATCTGTTCGAAAAATAATCTTGACCCATTATAATTTTTTTTTTTTTGTTCATTTCATTCATTTTTGTTGCAGGTTCATTGCTTTACAACTTTTATTTATATAGGAAAGTCAATTAAATGCAATGACACTTTTCGGCCACCAGGGGGCCTGGCCCTCCCTTTAAATCCGCTTATGTTCAAAGAGAGGATAAAGGCTCTTTATCATAGTTTTCATGTAAGATGAACTGTCAAGACCGAGACGAGAATTTGCTTTTACTAAGGACCCAAGTCCAATAAAGACCAAATAATCTGGTGTTAACGGGCTGCTGACAAATTTCATCAACTTGGCTTGTGTCCAACCATTCACAGCATTGTGTGAAAATATGTTGAGAGGTTAGCAGCTAACTGACAAACATCAACAAACAAACTGCAGCCAAATCCCAAAAGGACTACAGTCTTTTTTTTTATTTAACTCATTCATTGCCATTGACAGTAAGAGATATCAAATATCTTTTATCTGGAAGAGCTGACTGGGTCTTAATCTACTACAGATGACTCAAATTATGTTTTTGTCTAGACCAGGGGTCGACAACCTTTAACACTGAAAGAGCCAATTATACCCATTTTCCACATACTAGACAACATAGGGAGCCGCACGCACTTAGTGACATTTAGAATGATTGCATCGCTTGACATTATATACACTGTATATGGCGGAGTACAGGTGAATTGAAGTTCTGTTGTGGGATCCCCAATTTGTCCAAATTTCAAAATTGTCCGATATGCACGTGATACATCATTGGAAAGCTTAAAATGTCAATTTTCTGGGGGAAGAAAAATTTTGAAGAGCAGGGCATTTAAAAAAAAGAATGTTTTTTTTAATTAAATAGCAAAACTTTAACAGGAGGTGAGAGCACGCAAGAGCAGAATTAAAGACGCTATGATTTGAATGAAATATTATCGCATACTTACCTTGTTTCAGTCCAAAATCTCCATGTAGCATGTATCATCGAGTGTCAAAACACAGATGTGAATGGCCACAGCTGGATTTTGGGGGGGATTTTATGGGTGAAACATGGTAATACAACAAGAGTCGCGATGCAGAAATCTCAGACATCAAGGAGTAATCGAGATTTTCATTTTCATATATTTACGCTTTTAAATGTTTTTTTATTTTTCTTTGTTTGGATTAATTGTTTATCATCTAAAATATTGGGGGAAATGCGACAGTAACGAAAAAAAAACACAATTAAGCAATAGTTATAAGGTAGATATTCGTGACTTTTTTACAGACGCCAATTTTTTCTTTGTGACGTAATTTGTTTAAAAGTTTAAAATATGCGAGCGAATAATTTTTTAAAGTATTTTTTTAAACAAATATTAGACATCAATTAATGATTCAAAGCAAAAAATGACAGACATTTTGAATAATAAATATAATTACCTTCTTTTTATGCCTGGGTTGAAACAAAAGCGGTTGCGCGACGTCTTTAAACGGGGGTTTCCAAGGAAAAATGGACAAGTAAAAATAGTTTGAATGAATGAATTTATTGTCATTGTCATCATCATCAAAATCCTTGACAGTTTCAGAGTGTGGAATTTTACCCGAAGGAAAGACGAAGACAGACAAGGAAAGACGGGAAAAGCAGATGCTTATCGAAACCCGTCCCCCATCAGCCCGGGACGCACAAACAGCATATTGTGTATCAGTCCAGTCATAATCTTACACATTTCGTTCAAAAGTCATTGATTGCCATGGATTTTCACATATTGTCAATTTGAGTGAGTTCATTGTATCAGTTGATGTCCAAGTAAGTGAAGGGAGGGAAGGCCTGGGGTGCTATGGAGGCTCGCGTCTGCTGTAACCGCTTCAGAAGATTAGTCATCATCCTCCCTTGCCCGGTTTGCTCGAGCGAGTCTCTCATGATCACGCAGCTCCGCGTCGATTTTTGTGACCAGTTGAGCGACGGCGTCACTTAGCCCTGCTTGTTCCTTCGTCACCTGTGCCAATTTGTCGCCGTTGTGATGAGCAACCTCCAATATCTCGTTGATTCTTCATCCTCATCGAGAATCTGCGAACCCATAGGGCACCAAGAAGCAACAGGAAGGCAAGAGCCATCAGAGAGCCGAAGATGAATAGGTCCTCGACGTCCTCTATCTGGAGAGACGTTAGGCATAACGGCCTCCATTTACCCCAGGCATCCTCCACATAACCAGACGTGAAGGTGTTGGCTGGACATGGGCGTTGGCTTGGTGTCGGTCTCATCGTAGAAAATATTTTATCCATAGAACTCAGTGCCCAATCTACAAGTTCCATTTTGTCGCAGGTCAGACACAGCACTCACGTTGCAATGGCAGCTCAGTAATGTGATTTTGCTGAAGGGCATATCCTAAGTGCAAGTGTTATGTCTTATTCTATGACCCTGACATTTAATCATCCTTTGCTGTGAGAACATCTTATCTGTCAGTTTGGGGACTTAATGCGCCATGAATCTGCTACGGCAGCATATAGACATATTGTTCTATCAAACACAACAGTTCTTTTGGCTTAAAATACAGCAGTTTATTTTAAAGCAGTAATGTGAAGTAATTTCTTCACATGCCAAATAGGGTCACAAGTAAAGTAATTAAACATTGTCCAACAAATAAAGCATGGAAAAATAATTTATATGTTGTATATTTGACAAAATAATCGCGTTTCCGAAGTTCGAGCCTGAAAGGGGACGAACCCGGAAGTGATACGTCACACCGGGAACGCGATGGCACCTCCATACATACGGCCGCCACACAAAGCCCTTCAAACAATGATTCAAACAGCGATATAAGGGATAGATCAAGCGCAAGGGAGGAGATCCAAGTTTTTGAAGAGTTGGAGGAAGAAGAGGAGATTGGAATTTCATGTCATTAGCCAGACGCTAATCATGATGCAAACAATGTGCCTAGACTTCCTGACATGGAACGGATACAAGACCCATCGAGATTACAACATTGGTAAGATATAGGCTGTTATTATTTTCATGATTTGATGATGCAGATATTTGCACACAATTTTATGTTTTTGTCTATCTGGTGACATTGTTAAAAAAAATAATAATCAGACTTCATGTTCATTTTGGCAGATCCGGCAGCTCTCGTACATATAAAATAATAATATAAAAACGTTGGGGGGAAAGAAGGAGATGAGTCATTGTTATATCTTGACCGAGCGACCCACACGACACCTTTATTGGCTTTTACAATTTTAATCAACGTCTTGCTAAGTGCTTCTGAACAACTTTTCTCTATTTTAGTGAAGGAGTAAGGCACAAACAATAACACATCTAAATGACATGCGTACACTCTACTGGTGAACTCCCGTATTACAACTAAATAAAATCCACTATATCACAGTCGCCGATTGCTTTCTCCACTTTATTGTGGCAACAATAAGAAAACAAAGCGGCGTTTAATGGCGTGAGGAAATGTAGTTTTTTCACACAAGCGAACAGATTACAAAGCACCACTTCAGTGTTGTCCCGGGACTACATTTCCCATGATTCACTGCGTGGCCTGGGCGCTCGCTGATTCGCTGCCAGACATTAAAAGCAACATTTGTCACCTGTCAACGGCTCTCGCGAAGCGGCGAAGCACAGACTAGAAGGCTTCAAAGCGATCACCGTGAAAGAAACGGCGAACCGTACAAATGCAATGCAATGCTTGAAGCATGAAGGTGGAAATACATAATACAAATACAGATAAATAAAAAATAAATAAACAAACTCACCGGCGGTGTGTGTCTCTTACTGCAACGTGACCGTGAATTACGCGACGCCGACCCGCTTATGTGCACATCCACACCCCTTTCCCGATTGACAGTCGATTAACTCTTTCGGGCAAGATCGTAGATGACGCACAATTTAAACACGCTTAACATAGCGAACGCAACAACAACTGTGATCGGGGATAGCCTCGGCTAACGTCGCTAGCTTATACTGTTCATTCCATAACAGTTGGCAGCTCTGCTTTGACAAAGTCATCAGTCATCTATCCAAAAATCACACACAAATTACTTTTTGGCATATCCTTGATCATAAGCAGACCGGTTAAAGAAGCAGGCATCTTCGAAGTGTTTGCAGCAGAGAACACTACTCGATGATGGCATGAAATTCATTCACTTCGTGCGAACGAAAGATGTCCATTTACGTGCCCTGCTATCCTTTGGCCACTCATACAACTTTTTGTTTGAGTGAGAACAAAACACTGCCACACACCGCCATGGCATCTTACCGAGAAGCAATGCAACAAACAATACTGTTCTATGGCGGACTTCCCTCGCACTTCCCGGTGTGACGTAATTTCGAAGATTACTGAAGAAAAGCATTTTCGTTGTCAAGGGCGTTGCTATGGGTTAAACAAAGAATCTGGAAGGGTTGCGTTAAAAAAAATAATGAAAATATGCTTATAATTGTTTAGCCATTGATATTATTCAAAAACATGGTTGGCCAACCTTAGTTCACATTTGGCCTTTAAAGAGGAGTGCAAGAGCAGAAACTGCTTTATCAGTCTTGTCTGTGTTTTCCGCCATATACAAGTATAGAAGAGCGGCATGGAAAATGAATGAATGAATGTACTATATATTCTGTGGTGTATAATCTATGTAACAAAGGAGTTTAACCTCCTTTTAGTAAGCCGAATAAATGCTCGCTTATTTACACACAACACTCACAAAGGTCATGAATTCACCAACTATGTAAAGTCACGTTTGTCACTCGACAGGTGTACCCACAAGTCCGTGCTCCTGTGAATAGCGCAAAGACTTGTTGGTAGGGTTGCCACCCGTCCCTTGAAATAAGGAGCGGTCCGAAATTGGGAATTAAATGTCGCGTTCCGTATTGAACTTCTGCAGAAAATAAAGGAATAGATACATTTCTGGGGGCAACCCTACTTGTTGGTATTCTGTGACTTTACATATTTGGGTCATTTTTTATAGTGTGCCACTTGCCAAATGTCTCTTCAAATGCATTGATCTTGTCTTGGCCTAAACTAAGTTGTCAGTCTTGACTTGGTTTTGAAAGTAAATTGGGTAAGTATGTAACTAACAACAGAGCCAATAGATATGCAAAATGTTACTACAGTCGGATGAAAAAGTATCTGAACCTTTTGGAATGTCTCATATTTTTCCATAAAATCATCAAATGTGATCTCATCTTTGTCAAAATCACACAGATGAAAAAACAGTGTCTGCTTTAACTAAAACCACCCAAAAATTTATAAGTTCTCATATTTCAATAAGGATAATATGCAAACAATGACAAAGGAGGAAAAATAAGTGCCATTTTGGCAGAAATAACTTCAACCAAACACTTTCCGTAGCTGCAGATCAGTCTGGCACATCGATCAGGACTAATCTTGGCCCATTCTTCCACAAAACTGCTGCAGTTCAGTCACATCCTGGGATGTCTGGCATGAATCGCTGTCTTTCGGTCGTGCCACAGCATCTCAATAGGGTTCAAGTCTGGACTTTGACTTGGCCACTCCAGAACGCGTATTTTGGTCTTCTGAAACCATTCTGAAGTTGATTTACTTCTGTGTTTTGGATCATTGTCTCGTTGTAGTATCCATCCTCTTCTTAGCTTCAAGTGTCTGACAGGCGACCTCAGGTTTTCCTGCAAAACATCCTGATAAACTTTTGAATTCATTCGTCCATTAATGACTGCAAGTTGTCCAGGGCCTGAGGCAGCAAAACAGACCCAAATCATGATGCTCCCTCCACCATGCTTCACGGTGGGGATGAGGTGTTGATGTTGGTGAGTTGTTCTGTTTTTTTCTCCACAAAAGACGTTGTATGTTACTCCCAAACAATTCAACTATGGTTTCATCAGTCCACAAAATATTTTGCCAAAACTTCTGTGGCGTGTCCAAGTGCCTTTTTTACAAACATTAAACGAGCAACAATGTTCTTTTTAGACAGCAGTGGCTTCCTCCGTGGAGTCCTCCCATGAACACCATTCTTGGCCATAGTATTACATATAGTTATTGTGTTCACAGAGATATTGGACGGCGACAGTGATTTCTGTAAGTCTTTGGCAGACACTCTATGGTTCTTTTTTACCTCTCTGAGTATTCTGTGCTGAACTCTTGGCGTCATCTTTGATGGACGGCCACTCCTTTGGAGAGAAGCAACAGTTCCAGCCTCTCTCCATTTGTAGACATTTTCTCTGACTGTCGATTGATGAACATCCAGACTTTTCGGGATGGTTTTGTATCCTTTCCCAGCTTTATACAAATCAACAATCCTTGATCGCAGGTCTCCAGACATCTCTTTTGACTGAGCCATTATGCACATTAGACAATCATACCTGTCAAGTTGTAAGGTTTCGGAGTAATTTGTACAAGTGAGCACTGATTTTTAAATGTGTCGCCGTACATTCGCAATCTGTACGTTTTTCGTACATTATGTTTTTGTTTCCTCCGTTCGGATTTTGTCACTGTTTCGGCAACGAGACAATGCATCGAATTACTGAGGATGTAGAGGTGTGTTTTACTATGCGACACTACGTTGGTTGAATGACGTAAGAAAAGTCAGAGAGACGGAGAGAGAAGAGCGGGAGTGGGAAGGAGGGAAGAGTGTTGTGACGCTGTTGCAAACGCGATTCTAGGCTAGGTGGCTCCAATATTTCCTGACTGTTGCCGACAGCCTACAATCTACGCCCACTTGATGCTATGCTAGATATCACATGCATATAGAACTAGATGCGAAATGACAGACTCTGCAGCGTTAGTAAGCAGCCGCCATCTTAAAGCAGTAGACTTCTTAGAAAGGCTCTGTTGTAGTGAACCTTGCTAGCGAACCTAAGTAACTTTTTATCTAAAATACTCCTAAATCGGCAAAATCTTGACTTGAATCTATCTTTAAATGATGAAACAGTTTTAAAACTTTCACATGTCGAAAGTAGACAGAAGGGAACTAATGCAAAAACGGGAGCAATTTTAACAACTTTAACGATTGAGTCACAATGTCAAATGACTTTCAAACATAGCAAAAGTTACTATGTTTTTTGTTTGTTTGTTTTAATGGAAAGAAAACATGAAAGTTAATACCAGTTACTTTGCTATGTAACTAATTACTATTACATCCAGGTAACTTAGTTACTACTTGATTACTTTTTGGGAGAAGTCATTTGTAACTAATAATAATTAAATAACTAATAATTACTTGTTTAAAATAAGATTAACAACACTGGTTATAAAGATGCAGTCTGTAGAATGAAAAGTGACGAAAGCGGAGATTTTATTCTGCCAATTTGTTGCCGAACACAATTTGCCTGCAACTATTGCTGATCACTTCTCGGAATTAGCAAAAGAAATGTTCCCTGACTTAAACGATTGCATCGGTAAGTTAATTTTATCAATTGACCTTTTTAATTTATAATTGGACACACTAACGAACTACCTTCAAGACAAACTGAATTGCGAGCTGACGTGCAGCCATCAAAAGACAAGATAGAAATTGCCAAAAGTGCTACATACATTTATAACATAAGTCACTGTTAAATTTGTGTAATCATGATGTAGCTGAAGATTTTGATTGTTCTTTGATTGCATCAGGTTATATGTGACAATAATACCAACATTCATATTATTTTTAAAAAATGAGTTTTATTTTCGTTTCATATTGCACGGTATATAAAACTTTGTAGGATTAGTCACCCATTTGTAAGGGCGTACGTCACTATTTGTAAGATTGCCAAAGGTCTCGGGTTGACAGGTATGGACAATGCTTCTCATCAAGACAATTTTTACTAGGTGTGTGTTTTATAGTGTGCAGGGCAGCTTTAAACCACTCATCAATGAATGGGCACACACCTGACATAAATTGTTTGGTAAAAAATTGGATTCAATTGCTGTTTAAGTCTCCTTAGGCAGAGAGTTCACTTATTTTCCCCCTTCTCTCATTGTTTCCATGCTATTCTTATTAAAATATGAAAACTTATAAATGTTTAAGTGGTTTTAGTGAAAGCAGACACTGTTTTTACATCTGTGTGATTTTGACAGAGATCAGATCACATTTGATGGTGATTTTATGCAGAAATGTAAGAAATTCCAAAAGGTTTAGATACTTTTTCATACCTCTGTATTTCAAAGTTTGACACGCCTACAAAACCCTTTCAAAGCAGGAATCCTCTCATTTTGAATGCTTCAAAAACTAGTAATCCTACTCGGGCCATCATCTGGGTTATATTTCTGCACTTTACCATGCTTCAAAGAGTTGACGGGAAACGATGGCTCGATAAAGACCAAAAAAGGGGTGTGAGATAAGAGAAGTGTGACATACGGTTCTCCCTTTGTCCAATTTGGAGTCCTACACAACAGGAAGCGAGGCTGCCATGTCTCCTTTCCCCCCCAATCCCTCAGGCCGGGCCCCCTCCCGCCTCCGAGCGTGAGGTGCCAGCTCCAATCTCCGCTTTGCCGCCTCGTCACAGGGCCCTCGGGATGAGACGGAGGGGCCGACCTTCTGGTCGTGCAGGGGGAACCACGGATTTTCTGGACATGGTTCCTCTTCAGTGGACTCAATTAGATTTTACATTACACATAAATTATGCAGAGAACATTTTGTAATCAGAAACAGACATTTTTTGTAATTTTTTAATTATTTCGGCATTAAATGAATATGTAACTTTTTTTTTTTTTTTTTAATTCAGTATACCATAAATACAATTATTTATTTTTTTCAATTTAATTTATAATGAGACTTTTTTTATTTTTTTTTAATTTACTGTAGAAAAATTTTTGCTATTTTGTACCATGTCGTTTCGGACATTATAAAATATTGATATTCAGAAAGGTTTGTTTGACACACATATTTTTTATGGATCTTTTGTACAGTATTAGCTATTTTTTCAAGACACCTACTTTTAATTATTTTTTTGGCTGTCAAACTATTAAAAATTTTTAATTGAGTTAATCACAGCTTAAAAAATAATTAATCGTAATTCAAACCATCTATAAAATATGCCATATTTTTCTGTATATTATTGTTGGAATGGAAAGACACAAGACGGATATATACATTCAACATACTGTACATAAGTACTACAATTTTTTATTATAACAATAAATCAACAAGATGGCATTAACATTATTAACATTCTGTTAAAGCGATCCATGGATAGAAAGACTTGTAGTTCTTAAAAGATAAATGTTAGTACAAGTTCTGGAAATTTTATATTAAAACCCCTCTTAATGTTTTCGTTTTGATAACATTTGTAAAAATTTCAAACAAAAAATAAACTAGTAGCTCGCAATTGTTGATGTCAATAATTACACAATGCTCATTGTGCTGAAATCCGTAAAATCAGTCGCACCCAAGCGCCAGCAGAGGGGGACAAAACACCAAAAAACACAAGTAACAAGTGGACATGACACTGTGCTGTCATTTTAATCTGTTTGAGCGGGACATGTGCGTTAATTGCGTCAAATATTTTAACGTGATTAATAAAAAAAAATTAATTATCGCCCGTTAACGCGATAATTTTGACAGCCCTAATTATTTTATATTACATAAATAGTTAAATATGAACAGCATCATGAAGCATTTTGTTCATTATTTTTGCATTACACTGATTACACGGTTTTTATTTTACATATGGCAAAATTCCATATTCTTTGTGATTTTGTATCATACGATGACATTTTTTTTTTGTCGATGATGATTTGATCTAATTAACTCAATTTAATTACCTCCCTTGTGTCATAATTTGTTTATATTTTGAAACAACAATAAACTATTACTACTAAATTATATTGCCTTGAGGAACATTTGTTTGAAATTTGTGGCAACGTCAGCATGGCAATTAAAAAATGGACGTTATTATTATTATTATTATTTTTAATTAGATTAAAGGCAGTCATTATACAGAAAATCAATAAAACATGTGCCGCAGTGTCATGAAATGTGACTGAAAACATTTCAGCAGCTGGAACATTGGGCAAAATATTTTGGCGACATTATTAGTTGGTGTGAGATCAACTTTGATACTTTGAATTTGAAAAACAAGTAAAAGCACCAATCCGGCCACGTGTTCCTCAAAGTAATTTGTTGAAATTGGTGTGGTATTTTTCTTGTGCTGACAGACGGACAGAGAAACAAATAAAGCTGCAGATGTGGCCACTAGGAAAAAAAGACACGCTAATAAATCAACAGATGATTCCTAATGCTTCATTAGCATAACATATTGTTCTTATTAGGCCTTTGAAATGACAAATTCGTCGTATTGTTCTTTGCTTACTATGGATGGATGCGTGTGTCGCACATGTGTTGCAGATCCTCGCCTGTGCCTCGTCGCACAGCCGTCAAGAATGAGAATCAAACGTACAACGCTTAACTGACCTTTATAAATTTGTCGAGGTTGATTGGGTACCTGGCCCTCAAGTTTTTTTCTTTCAAAATTCAGCCCACAAAGGTCGTTTCTATAGCATGACTCCTCAAGTGCACGTTAAAAAAAAAAGAAAAAAAAAAAAGAGTCATGAAGTCATATATTGAAACACACATGATGTTGAGCATTTTGGTCTGTACAATCCATTTTAGGATCGGTTTGGCAATTTCAAAATATCATTAATGCGCGAATTATGATTTTTTACATTTTTTTATTTTAAAGTTTTATTACATTCATATCAGGCAGTTGAAATTCAATTGTAGTATTAGTGTTGCCCAAATATATTTTGCAATGAACAATGAAAAAAAATATTTAAATCATTTAAAACAAAATGACTGAATTAATTAAGGGATCCATTTTGGGGGGGGGGAATCAATTATTTAAAACTGATAAATTAAAATATATATATATATTTTTTTTAAAGATGACATTTATTTAAAAATTAAAAAAAACAAAAAAAACATGAATAATAACAAATTAAATTCTAAGTAAAATTAGTGAACATATCAAATTAAATCAAATTTAAATTAAATCCATTTTGGGGGGAAAATCAATTATTTAAAAACTCATAAATTAAAAAAAATATAGATATATACATAGTATATATATATATATATATATATATATATATATATATATATATATATATATATATATATATTTTTTTTTTTTTTTTTTTTTTTTTTTTAAAGATGACATTTTTTAAAAAACAAAATTTAAAAAAAAAAGCCATGAAAAATAACAAATTAAATTCTAGGTAAAATTATTGAACATAACAAATTAAATTTTAAGTAAAATTATTGAACTGAAAAAAATTGAAACTTCAAAAAGTACATTAAAACAAATTGTAATAAATTTAAAAAGAGAAATCTGTGTATTTTTACTCTTGACAATTTCATATATTTATTGATTTTGTTTTGTTTTATAAATCTCTTGTGACCTCACATATTTTAACCCTTTGGCTGCCATTGACAGCAATGGACATCCAGATGTCTCCAATATTTTTTTTTTTTGGTCGCATGAACAATACCTTTTTGTACCTCATAGTATCTTATTTTTTTAATTCATTTTATTAAAGGGATCAAAGTTCTTAAAAGATAGACGTTAGTATTAGTTAAAATAATTTGATATTAAAACTCCTGTTAATGTTTTCGTTTTTATACAATTTGTAAAATTAATTTAGCTTGTAGGTCGCCATTGTTTTGGATATCGGAGGGCGGTGATGTCACTGGGTTACGCTGCCGGGCTTCCAGAGTATGACTCTAGCAACATAAACATGTCATCTGTTCAACCCTTTCAATTTGAACCCGAGAGGAACATTAATAAGCATGACAGCGCAAACGAGCTGAGAAAGCAACATGAACAGGAAAGACGGGACGAGACAAAAGTAGGACAAAACTGGGGATCTGCCAAAATGTGCTACACCGGCGAAACGTGCTACAAGAGGCCATTTTGACACCCAAAGTACTACCATGCGCTTTTAGCTTGTTTTGTTTACATGCATACAGACAGAATATACAAAAGATGTCTTAGGAAAATACTTAATCGTAGTAATATCAAATAATGGTGGTTTAAATCCACTATGTGACTAATGTGGTCAACAGATCAACAATCTGCTTTAAAGCTACCATAAGAAAAAACAATGCTTAAAAGTATGAGAGGGAAACATATGAAAAAAGTATTATGAGGAAATGAAAAGGTAATAAAGACTCAATAAAAACACAAATAGGAAGTACTCGCCGCTTTTAATCGATGTGCACATGTGTTGGATGTCTCACCACGTAAAAGGATTTGCAGAACACTGGTAGTGTTCGTCTAGTGACAGTGATAAACTACGTCATCACCCCGAGCGTCCATTGCGCGCATAAAACATGGCTCCCTCCGTAGGTCAGAATATGTGCTAAATATTATAGATTTTAAAATCAATGGCAATATTTTATGTGTTTCTAATAACATATTTTAATAAAAGAAAAGAAAACAATTGTAGCTTATTAGAGCCTAAAAGTCTTTAAGTCCTGTCACATGTTGCTGCTGGTCAGATTTTGTTTTGTTGCCGAGCCAGCTGTGGGAGTGTTCCAACATCGCTCCAGCAGCAAATCCCAGCTCATCAAAAGTAGTACTGTATTGGCCCAAATATAAGACGGCCCTGATTATAAGACAACCCCCTCTTTTTCAAGATTCAAGTTTGAAAAAAAGACTTTTTGAACACCAAATTAATTTTTATACAGAAAATAATCACAGTACATCTGAAACAAATGATTATAACAATATATTTGTGAGAAAAAGCATGTTATTTTGCCTCATTCAAATTTTAATATTTGAACATTTAAATATGTAAACTAAAGTGCAATCACATTCGTAAATGAATGGCTTCTGGTTTTTGAAATGTAAATAAACCAATCTATTGTGATAAAACAACAAAATTGCAATAACTGCATCAACCATCAAAGTGAAGTGTAACTATAACCGTAGTCTTGAAACAAATGTGAATAAGGAAAAACATTGCAATAAAATGGTAAAACTGGTTAAACTTGAGAGTAGCTGAGATCTGTCATGACAAAAACTCGCTTCAATGATATCTGGCGCCATCTAGCGTTGTGAATGTGTATAATGTCTAGACCGCGAATACAAGACAACCCCCTCTTTTTTAGTCTTATTTCAATGCAAAAAGCCCCGTCATATATTCGGGCCAATACGGTATATAAACATACATCCCTGTAGTCTCGTTGCATTTACGTAGTTTGTCGCTACGTGGGGTTTTTGTTCGTCTGCTGCTTCCGTTTGTGTCCTCTGTTTTGTGCAGCTTTGAGTGTTTGATTTTTTTCTTTCTGGCTTTCTGCCCATCGCCTTTGTTACCCTTGAGTGTGTTATTGAGCCCTGTCGACTTGCTGTCACGGACCCATTTTGTTATCACCTTTCCGCGATCGCGTGTGTTATTTCTGTTTGTATTAAATAAACCCTTATTCGAATCCCTCAGTTATTGTCTGCTTCTAGGTCTAACCTTGTTTCCGCATTAGAGGAACCTAATAAGTCAAAGGTTCCCTTTAATACGACTGCTCTGCTCATGGCGAGATACAGTGTATCACAAAAGTGAAGTTGATGACCGATCCTATACCGTTCCATCGCCACTCCCGGCACCGGGACCCCCCTCTCCCTCGGGAGGAAGAACGTATTGTCGAACACAAAGAAGTCGCGCCGCCAAAAAGCTCCCAATTTGGTTTCATTGTTTGAGAAAGTTAATATTTCTTTGTGAAGCCCTGTGATCGAGTGTGTGTGTGGGTGTGTGTATGTTGTGTACAGTGTTGTTAATTTTACTTTAAAAAAGTAATTAATTACAGTTACAAATTACTCGTCCCAAAAAGTAATTGCGTCAGTAACTCAGTTACCTCAATGTAAGAGTAATTAGTTACTTGGCAAAGTAACTAGTGATAATTTTCATGTTTTTTTTTCTCAAAAGAAAAAACAAAAAAAAGGTCACACAATGTGAAGTTTAAAGGGTTTTGGGAACAACTGGCCCTAGCCCAATTCTTTATCCTCCACTTAACTAGACACAAGGGTCTTGCGATAACTAGATAGTAACCTTTGCTATGTGTGGAAGTCATTTAAAGTTGTGAATCAACCGTTAAAGTTGTTAAAATTGCTCCCGTTATTGCATTAGTTCCCTTCTGTCAACTTTCAACAATCAACATGTGTAAGTTTTAAGTTTTCATCATTTAAAGATAGATTTAAAGAGCATATGACACGAGAAAAAAAGTCTAAAATGTCATTATTATGTGAATTAGAATCATATTTTGAGACGATTCGACTATATACAACAATTTAGCAAAGCACAGATGACGAGAAATTAGTCTTTTAATCTGCCGGTTAGCCACGCCTACCATCATAGGGCTTTAGCGTCCCCAACAGGTGGATGACGTCAGCGGTAGACTTGGCTCATCGATTTTACTATTCAGCCCATTGAGGGGAAATTATTCAGAACGAGGAAAACGCGACGAAGATAGCCGCAAAATGTCATTGTTTCAGTCTCTCTATTCCAATATTTTTATAGGATATTCTTTTTACCCAAGTATTTTTCCCCAATAGCTATATAAATGGCTTGAGATGGACCAGTCAGCCCGTTGAGGGGGAACTATTCACAACGAGGAAAACGCAACGAAGAGAGCGGCAAAATGTCATTGTTTCTGTCTCTTTACTTCAATATTTTTACAGGATACTCTTTTTATCCAAGTATTTTCCCCAATTGCTAAATAAATGGCATGGTCATGACAAATAACAGTCTTGTGCTGAATGGAATATGAAATAATAAAAATGCATTTATTCAGGACGACATGGCAAAATGACTCCATAATGGTCAAAACTGTCGACTTCACCTTTACTGTCGCACCTCCCGAACGATATTTTATGACACCTAAATCGGACATATGTCATTTCCCTTCCCCGGCTTCGGAGAATGTAAACAAACCAGAAGGCGTGACAGCTAGCCGACATGCTAACCAGAACCGAGTGATGTTTCAAAGTCTTCAAAGCGGAAAATCACACATAGCTATCCTGGATTATTTGACATGACGACCCGGTTGTCGAATGTCTTATTGGATCGGCAAACCGCCCGGCGGAGAGCAATTTACAGTTCGTTCCCCGGAGGAGGGTGGCTGGAGCTAACGCAGCTAACGTGCTGCTGCTAATGCATTAGGAGAGCTTTTTACATGCCTATCAATGATCAAACGTAAGTAGTCCTTCATTTAAAGGAAGTTTGTAGTGTTTACTTTGTAATCGCTGTATTCGTATTTGACATAATACAAAACAAGATGTTTACTCACTTCATCGTAAGTCCAATGGTCCCACAGTAAATATCCACGGTGAATGGGAACCTTTTGAAACTCCAAAAAGGCGCATACGCCTCTCCCTCATACAGAATGATTTTTCCGCAGCCGTTTGGCTGGCGTGATGCGAAAAATAAACGTATTAATCCGCAAAATCAGCTGAATCCTTCGTCCTCATACACAACAGTACACTGTAGCGTGAAGAGGACGTCTTCTACCGTACACATCACAGCGCCCTCCTCCTTAATGCAAGACCGAAGCCGGAAGTCACTCATTTTCCTGGCGCGGGATTCAAAAAACTAAATAAATATAGTGATCGCTTCCACACACATCCAAGCGGTCCATATCATTCAGGAGCATAAAATACCGCGTGTATTATGAAATAAACATGCTTTTTCGTGTCACAGGCACTTTAAGTCAAGATTTTGCCAATTTAGGAGCATTTTAAAATAAAATTTTAAAAAAGTTACTTAGGTTCGCGAGGAAGGATCTCTTCATCAGTGGCCTATACTACGAAGCCGGTTTTTTGGCTTAGCAGGGTAACTTCGAGAGTAACTTTATCACGTGCGACGTAAATTCGCGGCTATGCGAGACTACGAAAGGTGGATATGTTGGAACCGAGAAGTGTTGCCATGGTAACACACGCCACACGCCAAACCTGGTCGTGTCAGAGTTAGATCTTGCTTAACATCAGGATTCCAATTAACCACGCTCTATTTAAACAGCACTCCTCCGCGGACGTGTCCTCCTGACAATGACAGCGTACTTGGACGACCCATACGACATTGGCGCGCGGATTGTGAGGGGCTCTCTCCGGAGGGCACGGGTATTTCGGGACCGCCAGAATCCGCTGCCGTACCCGGAAGATGTTCTCCATGAAAGATATAGATTTTCAGCTGAGGGAATTCTTTACCTGTGCCAACTGATCTAGGCAGACGTCACTAATGTAACCCGCCGAGTCAGGCCCTCACAACCGCGCAGATTGTGTGTGCCTGTCCGTGCGCTCTTTCGCCAGGGACAATATATGTATTCCATCGGTGATGCTGAATATCTGCGTAAGAACACTGTATGCCGTTCGATTCGGAGTGGGGTATGGAAATGCTTCAAATTGATGCATTTATAATAATCATAGAAATATGAAGACTATTTAAACATTGAGAAAACTTGCGTTTTTTTCTGCCAACTCGAGGAGATTAAATTAAATGTCAAATCCACTGATAGGACCGACGCACAAATATAAAAGATATAAATGTTTATTGAATATGCATCTTACAGTCTTGTTTAACTGTGAAAATTCGTTACAAAAGACGGGCTTTTATTTAACACATGGCATCCCCGCATTTCCTTCTTCTCCTGAGTCCTCACAAATATAACATAATTTTTTTTTTGGGGGGGGGGGGGGGGGGGGGGGTTGTCGGGCTCGGGCCTGCAAATCAAGTTTATTGATTGGACTCGGGTTGGGTCGGGCTGGATTTTTTAGGCCCAAACTAAAAAAAAGAACATACATATTCGTACAGTCAAGGGGACTAAACATACAATCATCCTGTTTCGTGTGGTGATGCGTGACAATTATTTCTTACTGTTAATGTACCAAATCTTATTTTATTGTCCTGACAGCAGGCTTTATTTCTTTCCATGGACATAAGTAAACTGGCATATTCACGCATTCACAAATCACACGATCTGTAAATTCGCTGTCAACAGACCCGTTGCGCTCTACTCGCCGAAGCGGTGTTGGATTTTGTGGTGAGGGTGGATTTCAATTCCTCATAATTCCGCATGATCATCACGCATTCCTCCTCCGTGAAGTAAGGTGCCCGTGCCATCGTCACAAGTAGTGTTTGACTCTGGTCACCGCCCCCTTTTATGTGAACGCGCAGTAACTCTGACTGGGTTGACACAGGTTCGACTAATCAACCTCATAATCAGCGTCGTAGCACCGATTGACCACAAACTAGACAACCAGGTTTTGTCAACTCCGGTTACCCGATGGTAAACTGGATTACTTCTGGGGAGGTTGAACTCGGTTCATAGTATAGGCCACAGAGCCTTCCTGAGCTAATCCTGCTGCTTCGCTACTGTGCAGACGTCTCTCTGCTTTGCTCCTGCTTCTCAAGCTTCAATCATCTTTTTAATCATTTTTAATCACCTCTAAATTACTCAGCAAGTCTTGGGATTTTCTTTTAATCTTGTTTATATTTAAACAAAGGCTTTTTGAGCATTTTTGAGCCTTTTAAAGTGCTTTTTTGTCATTACTGGAACACAAGTCTGCCTTATCGCGACTGGAACTGAGGAATTCAGCTAACGGAAGCTAAATAGCAACATGCCTCCCCTGTCAATGGATGATTACCACAAACTGCTCCAGAAGATAGCAGTACTGGAAACAAAAATCTACCGGCTTGAAGTGAATATGGAGGTAAATGGACAGCTCGGGAATGAAACCACTCTGCCAATCTCCCAAAACAGCGAGTGGGAGCGGACCCACAGAATGCAAACAAACACCATCGAGACTCAACGGGACCCTGGCAGAACCCAGCACTGGCAGATTTACGATGAAAAGGAATGGCCACCTCTGCAGAAGACTGCGTCATCTACTCCAGCACCAGAAAAGAAATTATCACAGATCAAGGCAACAACAAAGGGTCAAAGCAAAGTGCCTCAAGCTGCTGGAATTCTACTGGAAAATAGATTTACGCCACTCTCCGAGACTCCTGAACCCGGGAAAGTTGGAACACCCAGCTCGAAAGAGATGTACGATGCTAATGCATGTGCTAACAGGCTACAGACAAAGCGACCCACTGGGCCCCGCACTCTGATAGTGGGCGACATTGCTGTGAATGGGATAAAACACTTTTGTAGCAACAATACCAAAGTATGTTGTTTTAATAAAGCAACTGTGTCTGATATCACAGCTAGTATCCTGAGCATTGCTGCTCAGCATCCAACAGCCACTACTCTGATAATACACACAGGAGCACTCGATATTGCGAAGCAAAAATCAGAGCTTTTAAAGCAAGACTTCACTGAACTGATAAACAAAGACAGTACTTTAAATACTGAGGTGTTTTTCAGTGGACCCATACCCGTGCCCAGGCTGGGGGATGAAAGTTTCAGCAGAGTGATGATGCTCAACAAATGGCTCAAAGCTACATGCGCTGGACAATCGATGTACTTCATTGACAATTTCAACATATTTTCAGGGCGCAGGCATCTCTTTAAAAACGATGGCCTTCACCTAAATAAGTCAGGAGTGCGGTTACTAAGCAGCAGCATGTTTTATCTCTTGAGGCACAGACGGTCTGCTTATCTCGAGGAAAGGAGGCAAGCTGTCCCAAAACATCTGATAAACATTGAGGCTGGTGAGCACGCGGGATCGTCTCCTCCAAAAATGGAGCCTACAATCGCTGAAGGAGAAGTGACTAAGCCAGCCCTGCCAGGCTGTGACCAACCCTCTGCTGAGGCTCCACTGCCTCAACGGGAGGAGACCCTGGTAGCAGGTGATCGACCTCCTTCAGACGAGACCCAAGAAACGGCTCCATCAGCTCAACAGGGGGAGAACCACCTGACCGTGCAATCCTCTGCTGACGAGGCCCCATCCAGCCTCAAATCCTCACACTCCAAGACGCCAACACGCCGCCGACTCCAAGCTAAAGCCCCATCCAGCCCCAAATCCTCACACTCCAAGACGCCACTACGCCGCCGACTCCAGGATAAGGCCCCATCCAGCACCAAATCATCACACTCCAAGACGCCACCACTCCGCCGACTCAGTCAGGCTAAGGCCTCATCAAGGCCTAAATCCCCACAGTCCCGGAAGCCACCCCGCCGACGACTTAGTTTGGATGGAATAATGAGTCAACCTGGTCTGGACTCCATGGATCTAAATAGCAAGGTTAACCAGTCTCTTGATCTCCTCAAATTCATGTCTTCGCTTCCACCCTGTACCTGTCACACCCGACAGGTGCCAGGGGAAGATGGCAACAAACCAACCAGCCTCCCCTGGAATTCTCTCGGGGCAAAGCCAAAGCACTACAACTCTGGAACTACACGGTATTATCCTTCTATGGAGGAAGCCATGTTTGCGACACCAATATGACGTGCACCGGGTCCAGGCTGTGACAACATTACAAAGACTGTTCTGTCCCAGCAAAAGCCGGGGCCCTATGGAGTACAGTCTGTATGCTCAACAATCCCAGTGGTGATAAACAACACAAAAAGGGCTAGATTGGTGAGAAATAAAAAACGTTCAATCAACTCTGCCAACCTGTTAAGCATAGTATGTCATTCCCAAAACTCACCAGTGAATCCAGTCTGGCATCTCCAATTGGCTATGCTAAATATAAGATCTTTAGCTGGCAAATCTTTCTTAATTAATGATTTTATCAGCAAACATAACCTTGACATGATGTTCCTAACAGAAACTTGGTTAGATAAAGATAAGAGCTCGACAGTTCTGATTGAGGCAACCCCCACAAACTTCAATTTCTTTAGTGCGCCAAGAACCCATAAGAAAGGAGGTGGGGTTGCCAGTCTGA
Source organism: Corythoichthys intestinalis (assembly GCF_030265065.1). Classification (NCBI taxonomy): domain Eukaryota; kingdom Metazoa; phylum Chordata; class Actinopteri; order Syngnathiformes; family Syngnathidae; genus Corythoichthys; species Corythoichthys intestinalis. The sequence continues at coordinate 19,347,625 of NC_080406.1, forward strand.
TCAGGGACAGTTTCCAATGCACAAATATTTCATGTGGTCAGTTTGATTCCTTTGAATATATTGTCATTCAGCTAAAAAGCCCTTGCAGAGCTGCCTTGGTAACACTTTACAGACCACCAAAGTATAACACAATGTTTTTTGACGAGTTTACCAAAATGCTGTCTTCTGTCTGCATGGACTTTGATTGTGTTGTTCTAGTGGGTGACTTTAACATTCATGTTGATAATCCTGAAGAAGGATGGGCTATAGAGCTTTTAAATATTTTGGATACATTTGGTTTATCTCAGCATGTCACAGTTCCAACACATAACAGAGGGCACATACTGGATTTAATAATATCCAAAGGTCTTAACATCTCTGAGGTCACAGTGAATGATGTTGCTCTGTCTGATCACTACTGCATTATGTTTAAAATGACCACCCCTGTCCATCCTCTGAAAAGGGAAACAGAGGTGATTAGGAAGCGTTACATAAGTGATAACACTTGTGCGTTATTCACACAGGCCTATGCCTCACCATTAACCCCTACAATAGCTCCAGTGGAAGAACTTGTAAATAGTTTCAGTTCCAGTGTGATGACTGTAATTGACACTATTGCCCCGATTAAGACAAAATCTTTGTCAAGAAAGAAGAGGTCACCCTGGAGAAATGGAAAAGTTTGTAGACGAGCAGAACGCAGATGGCGAAAAAACAAACTCCTAGTTTTTTATGATCTCTACAAAGACAGTCTTCGCAAATACAACCAGGAACTGAAAAATGCTAGACAGTCATATTTTTCAGAGATCATTAGTAGAAACACTAACAATACCCGCACACTATTTTCTGTTGTTGACAAACTGACAAACCCACAAGCATCAATACCTCAGGAATTGGCATCTGAGGTGTCCTGTAATAATTTCGCAGCATTCTTTACACACAAAGTACTAAAGATTAGACAGACTGTGTGCAACTCCAGATTAACAAATGTTACACTAAATGCCTCCCAAAATGTCCCCCACGTCAATCTTAGACAGTTTAGCCTCTTGGACTATGCCACTTTAACAGAAATTGTGTCGAAATTAAAGCCCACAACATGCTGCCTTGACATCCTTCCTTCAAACTTTTTCAAAACTGTTTTTCATTGCATAGCCCCAGACATACTTCAGATTATAAATACTTCTCTCCAAACAGGAGAGTTTCCTCAGACTTTAAAAACTGCAGTAATAAAACCTCTCCTAAAAAAACCTAATCTGGATGCCTCAAACATTAGTAATTACAGGCCAATATCAAATCTGACATTCCTGGGGAAAATTATCAAAAGGGTTGTGTTCGAACAGATCCAGAATTATATGATGCAAAACAATCTTTTTAACTCATTTCAGTCTGGATTTCGACCACAACACAGCACCGAGACTGTGCTTATCAAAGTCCTAAATGATATTCGTCGGAATACCGATGCAGGCAAATCATCTGTTCTGCTACTATTGGATCTCAGCGCCGCATTTGACACGGTTGATCACAACATACTACTCAGCAGATTGGAACAGTGGGTAGGGCTTACTGACACTATTCTTCAGTGGTTCACATCCTATTTACATGATAGGGATTTCTTTGTGTCAATCGGAAACCATCAGTCAGAATGAACCAAATTCACGTGTGGAGTCCCTCAAGGGTCAATTCTTGGACCACTCTTATTTAACATCTATATGCTTCCGTTAGCTCAGATAATGGAACAGTATGACATCTCCTATCACGCCTATGCAGATGACACACAACTGTACATTTCTGTGTCCCCACATGATTATAGTCCCTTAGTCACCCTGAGCAAATGCATTCATCAAATCAATGAATGGATGTGCCAGAATTTTCTCCAGTTAAATGTGCAGAAGACAGAGGTGATCATTTTTGGGCCAAAAAAGGAAAGGTCAAAGATAAGCAGCCAACTTAGCACAATGTCACTTACAGCTACAAATCAAGTCAGAAACCTTGGTGTAATTATTGACTCAGACCTAAAATTTGATAGCCATTTAAAGTCCGTCACTAAATCCGCTTATTACCACCTAAAAAATATAACCAGAATTAAGGGGCTTCTGACTCAACAAGACATGGAAAAACTTATGCATGCATTCATTTTCAGCAGATTGGACTATTGCAACGGTATATTTACAGGTCTTGATAAAAAATCAGTCAGGAAGTTGCAGCTGGTACAGAATGCTGCAGCCAGAGTCCTCACAAATACAAGGAAGCTGGACCACATTACACCAGTTTTGAAATCGCTACACTGGCTTCCAGTAAGTCAAAGGATAGACTATAAAATACTACTGCTCGTCTACAAAACACTTAATGGCCTTGGACCAAAATACATGCTTGACTTGTTAGAGTCCTATGAGACATCTAGACCCCTAAGGTCGTCTGGAACCGGTCTTCTGCATGTTCCAAGAACAAGAACCAAGCAGGGTGAGGCAGCATTTAGTCATTATGCTCCCCACCTCTGGAACAAGTTACCCGAACGTCTGAAGTATGCTCAAACTGTTAGCTCTTTTGGTAACACTTTATAATAACTATCCGTTTTACCAGTTAATAGATCGTTAGTAAACTGTTAATAAATGATTTATTGTTGATTTGTGAAATATTTGTTAACAGTTTATTAAGCATTTACAGGGTGTTCTTAACCTGAAACACAGTTTGTGTAGAAACGTTTCAGGTTTTTGTGTGTAACGTTTGGCATTTCTATCTTTTCAGGTTAAGAAATGCCGTTCACTTCGAAAGCAAAGGCATTTTGATAAGGGATTTTACAGGCATGGCTCATGTTACACATTTATGAAAATCTGCCATAGAACCAACAACTATTTGTACTTTTCTTTGTATATTTAACCAATAAAACTTATGACCTTCAACATAAAGTGTATAGTTTTATCAAGATCCATCAACTACCATGGGCATTTAGAATGGGGTCAACAATATTGGAACACCCTGTAAATGCTTAACAAACTGTTAACAAATACTTCACAAATCAACAATAAATCCTTTATCAACAGTTTACTAATGATCTATTAACTAGTAAAACGGATAGTTATTATAAAGTGTTACCGCTCTTTTAAATCAGGGCTAAAAACACTTTTGTTTAGCACTGCATATCTATAACTGTCTATATATTTCAATCTACCTGCTTTCTATTCCTCTTGTTTTTAATCTCCATTGCTGATTTCAATTATTATTATTAGTAGTAGTTTTTTTTTAATTTTTATTTTATTTATTTATTTTTATTCTGTGATTAAATGCGATCTTTTGTCTTCGTTTCTACGTTGTGTTGATTTAAATGTGATTTTTATGATCTTCATGTGATGTAAAGCACTTTGAATTGCCTTGTGTTGAATTGTGCTATATCACAGGTGTCAAACCGATTCCAGAAAGGGCCTAGTGGGTGCTGGATTTTGTTCCAACCGATAACGCGCAGAGGGTTTAACCAATGGACTTCCTGCTGAAACAAGCAGCACCTGACAAAGTTTAACTGATTACACATGTAAAAGATCTAATTGGTAAAAAGGTGTCCTCTTCATTGGTTGGAAAGCAAACCTGCACCCACTCGGCCCTTTCTGGAATCGGTTTGACACCTGTGTGCTATATAAATAAATTTGCCTTGCCTTGCCTTGCCTTGCCTTCCTGCGAGGTTTACTGCTTTAAGATGGCGGCTGTTTACTAACGCATGTAGTCCTTAAAACATGTTACCAATGCAGCCTTGTCTGTCATTTGCATCTAGTTCTATAATATGTGATATCTACCGTATCATGTGGGCGTAGTTTGTAGGCTATGGCTAGACTCAGGTAAACGAGGGAGTTTATTTTATATCCAACGATGAAGTTGGAAGCAGTCATGTGGCGTCGGAGCTACTCCTGTTCTGGTTTGTTTACATCCGTGGTACACTCAAAATGACGCATGGAGGCGTGTCCGCTAGTTTGGGCACATGACTGACAAAGACCGATTGGAGCTACCTAGCATCGCATTTGCAACGGCGTCCTCCCCACTCCTGCTCTGCTCTCTCGTCTCCGTGAGTCTGTCTCTCTCAGACTTTTTTTATTCAACCAACTTAGTAACGTATAGTAACGCATGCCTTTCCCGCCTCTGTAATGGTAACGGCGTTGCCAAGATGAGAAAAGTAATTAATTTGATTACTCATTACTGAAAAAAATAACACCGTTATTAACAACACTGGTTGTGTAGTGACGCGTGTGTATGAATACAAACATGGCAAACAAGTAGAAATTTGTTTATGATGATGGAGAGTGTTATTTGTGGTTTCTTGTTAGAATGTTGAAAATGTGTGAGCCCGTTTTTTGTTTGTAAATGTGTATTTAAAAAAAAAAAAAAAAAAAAAAGTTAAACTCGCTGTCAAGCTAGGACTTAGTTCCATCTTGGCGAGGACAGTACAATGACATATAATACAGTACATGTTTCTGGATAGTTATTTTAAGTTTTAGAGGGTATTGAGGGTACTTGAAGGATTGATTCCGACTTACGCGGAAATTCAGGTTACATCGCTAGCATAGGAATGTAACCCAGGGACTACCTGTATTCGTAATAAAGTCCCAAAAAGCCATGCCGCAAACACACAACGACGTCCATTTTGTTATTGCCACCAAAGCAGTCAGTCGTAGGGCACTTGGGCAATACAAAGTTGAGGAGGGTTGGCACTTGGCAGCATATGATCACCTCTCCCAGTCAAAACTGATTGGACATCTAGTGCCGCCAATGGCAGCCAATGGGTTAATCATGATTAATAATCATGAATATGACAGAAAGTTAAAGTCAAGGTTGCTAGCACTGTAATGCAGAGTTGGTATCATGCTTACATCTGTTGTTCAAACACAATGAAAGCCTGAGTTACCCCCCCTCAAAAAACAAGAAGGGCTGGCCCGAATCCCACTGCGGAGGAACCCTGTCGAGGCAAACCCGGACAAGTGGCGCGCAGGCTTGCTCCATGTGTGAGCTAGATCTGGGCACGTAGATAACAACACATGGTTTAATCATTTTCACAAGTTTGACTGCACACATCAAAACAGTGTCAGACAGAATGTGAAACTCAGGAAGCACGCATGCGACAAAAGGGATTAGATTATTGTCAATAGCTTTGATGGCGAATGAAAACAGAGATGAAGAAGACTCACTTCCTTCCGGCTGTAAATAAAGACCGATGACGACTATGCTTAAAAAAAAAAAATCACAAATCTGTTCAACACGTGAAATACATTATTGAAAAACCAATAGTTCATATATCACATTGTATGTACATTGTATGCATGTGTAGCTACAGCACTTTGCATTTTACTCCAACATGGTGGCCCCATAGCGAAAGACGCAGTCGGGTCGTGGTCAAAGCAAGAAGCGTCGTGCCAGGAGAGAAAACCGAGGGTTTTTGTGACATATGGAGGGATGTTATAGCACTGATTGTAATCTTAAACATATTTATAAGCAGTTTTGTTTGATTAAGCAAGCCAATATTGTGTTTTTAGGCATGGCTTCCTGAGACTTTTTTGTGGGCCTGTAAATGATTGACATGCCAACCAATTGTTATTGTTTCCAGGACAAAGTGGCTTGACGGTCTGAATTTTTCAATGTATTTAACATGGACTTTAATATCAGCTGACGGGAAACGAGGCCGCTCTGTAGGGGTCCTATTTTCAATTCCAATATTTTCTAAACTAAAGCCGCAAGCGACCTAAAACCAAAGCCGGCACCTCCCTTAGGCGTATACAGTGGGGCAAATGAGTGTCTAGTCAACCACTAATTGTGCAAGTTCTCCTGCTTGAAAATATTAGAGGCCTGTAATTGTCAACATGGGTAAACCTCAACCATGAGAGACAGAATGTGGAAAAAAAAACAGAAAATCACATTGTTTGATTTTTAAAGAATTTATTTCCAAATTAGAGTATTTGGTCAAAACCAAAAGTTGATCTCAATACTTTGTTGTGTACCCTTTGTTGGCAATAACGGAGGCCAAACGTTTTCTGTAACTCTTCACAAGCTTTTCACACACTGTTGCTGGTATTTTGGCCCATTCCTCCATGCAGATCTCCTCTAGAGCAGTGATGTTTTGGGGCTGTCGTTAGGGCAACACGGACTTTCAACTTCCTCCACAGATTTTCTATGGGGTTGAAATCTGGACTAGGCTACTCCATGACCTTGAAATGCTTCTTATGAAGCCACTCCTTTTTTGCCCTGGCTGTGTGTTTGGGATCATTATCATGCGTAAAGACCCAGCCACGTCTCATCTTCAATGCCCTTGCTAATGGAAGGAGATTTTCACTGAAAATCTCTCGATACATGGCCTTGTTCATTCTTTCCTTTACACAGATCAGTCATCCTGGTCCCTTTGCAGAAAAACAGCCCCAAAGCATGACGTTTCCACCCCCATGCTTCACAGTGGGTATGGTGTTCTTCGGATGCAATTCAGTATTCTTTCTCCTCCAAACACGAAAACCTGTGTTTCTACCAAAAAGTTCTATTTTGGTTTCATCTGACAATAACACATTCTCCCAGTCCTCTTCTGGATCATCCAAATGCTCTCTAGCGAACCGCAGATGGGCCTGGACGTGTACTTTCTTCAGCAGGGGGAAACGTCTGGCAGTGCAGGATTTGAGTCCCTGGCGGCGCATTGTGTTACTGATAGTAGCCTTTGTTACTGTGGTCCCAGCTCTCTGGAGGTCATTCACTAGGTCCCCCCGTGTGGTTCTGGGATTTTTGCTCACAGTTCTTGTCATCATTTTGACACCGCGGGGTGAGATCTTGCATGGAGCCCTAGATCGAGGGAGAAAATCAGTGTTCTTGTATGTCTTCCATTTTCTAATAATTGCTCCCACAGTTTTTTACCTATTGCAGATTCAGTCTTCCCAGCCTGGTGCAGGTCTACAATTTTGTCTCTGGTGTCCTTCGACAGCTCTTTGGTCTTGGCCATAGTGGAGTTTGGAGTGTGACTGACTGAGGTTGTGGACAGGTGTGTTTTATACCGATAATGAGTTAAAACAGCTGCCATTAATACAGGTAACGAGTGGAGCCTTGTTAGACCTCTTTGACAGCTAGAAAGCTTGCTTCTGTGTAGGTGACCGAATACTTATTTTCCACTCCAATTTGGAAATAAATTCTTTAAAAATCAAACTGTGATTTTCTGTTTTTTTCTCTCCACATTCTGTCTCTCATGGTTGAGGTTTACCCATGTTGACAATTACAGGCCTCTCTAATATTTTCAAGTGGGAGAACTTGCACAATTAGTGGGTGACTAAATACTTAGTTGCCCCACTGTATAAGTCTCCATGAGCAGCAGTATAAAAAAAATCAGTCTTTCCCTATGAAATCCCTATTAATTATTTATTTTTTTTCCATAGAAGTATAGACAAGTTTCCAAGGTACCGCCGCTTAACCCTTTAAGGTCTGGGCCTATTTTGTCAGATTTTGCATGCCTTTGAAGTTGCCTTTATATTTCAAAGAAAGAATTGTTTACGATGGCCTGGTTTGGTCCCTTTTTTTGTGACACCTTGAACTTCATGTCCAAACTGTTGTTTCCTTCACTGACCAATTATAAATCATCATTTTGGGCCCAAAAAGACCAAAAATTCCAAAATTGTTTTGTCAAAATTTTTAATATTGATGTCCAATTGACAACCAAACATGCGTAACGAACCATTTTGAAACTTTGTAATATTTATTCACCATGTTAGGATGAACATACAACCAAAAAAATGTAGAATAAATAGTCTTATATTTGACAATTCAACATAAACAACAGGTATAGCCATAGGCGTTTTTTGCCTTTATACATGCTCTAGTCAAAACAGGTTATATACAGCAGACCAAACAGTGAAGAACAGTGAAAAAATATATATCATCTAACACAAAAAGTGTTTAAAGGCCATCTCTTTATGAGTTTAGGTATTGCGGTCCATCACCTGATGAAAACTATGTACACACAATCAAGCTTCTTGAACACACATTTATATACACAAATTGAGAAGACTGATTGTGGGAAATAGATATATATATATATAACATTGGGGGAAAAAAAGTATTTTCAAAAATATTTACAATAAACAAGTTAAATTTTTTTCAGGCATGCCACTCCGAAAAGCAGTTTCGTCCTGGAATTAGACACAGGGCTACATCACACAGCCCACACTTCCATGGGGTGTCGGTCCTCTTTCCACCCCTCCATTTTCATTTCAATTTACTTTCATTGTCACTATAAATGTACATGAAAAAAAGTCAGTATTTATGAAAATAATAAAGTATAAAATAAAAATATATACAGCAATAAATAATAATGGAAATCTATATGTATGACAATAGAAAGAATACCATAGCTGAATATGTGCTACATCCCTAATCTTCATATAGAAAGAAGAACACCACAAATTATAAATTCCTGCCTGGGATACACACAGTGCACGTACGACTTTGATCTGATATGCACATTTTATTATTATTTACACAAACACACACTTATATTGCATCAAAATTAACTTTTGTCTTGCAATATCAAAAGAAACTTAAAAAAAAAAAAAAAAAAAAAAGTGAGTTGGCTTACCTCTGCTCGTCGATGGCGTCACCCACGTGTTCAAATCCATCACTATCTTCACTCGAGGACTCTTCCGAAAAAGACGATGATGACGAATTTGGACCATCCTCTTCCTCAAGTTGATCAAAAAGCACAATTGCTTGCGCTAAATTTAGTTTTTCGTTCATTCTCAAAGTCACACAAAGTCGCTGCTCGATCCAAACGGCCGTCGCTCGCCACCTCGCTGCTTCAGAACACTCCTCCCTCTCGTTCGGTGGAACCTTGCACGGCAGTTATATTTATATAAAAAAAACGCATTTTGTGCTTCCACTGTGACTTCGAAAGGGTTCGTTTGATTTGTGTTTTTTTCATGGAGCTTCCGTTTTGAAAAAGGACAAGAAATGATGGAAATATAGACATAAACAAATGATCCATGCAGCGTTTTAATGTTTTTTTGAGAGGACAATAAAACTATAAAACTTAAATGACAATATCTCACGTTTTAGTTGGTTGATTGACTTCAAATAATAACGAGAGTAAACCGCAACTTCCGCACTTTAACGAAATGTCTGCAAGCAACTTCCGTTTTACAATTTCTCCATCTAAAACAACAGTGGAGCTGGAATAACATTACTCATCAAAACCGCATCCCTCTGTCATCATCACGACAGGGGAGGACAACATGTTAATGAAGGCAGATGTGGAACCAAGCTCGTGCCACCACAAAGACCGGGTGTTTTTGTAGCCATGTTGCCGCTGTGTTATGGAAGGTATGTTCTTCCCATCCCTGCATTTTCTTGTGTCCGGTGCTGAAAAAATAGTAGAGCTAAAATCTTGAGCATGAAACGACTTGTTGCCTTTGATATTGTTATTACGATCAGTGTTGTTAATAACGGCGTTAGAATATAACGGCGTTATTTTTTCAGTTGTGAGTAATCTAATTAATTACTTTTCTCATCTTGGCAACGCCGTTACCGTTACTGAGGCAGGAAAGGCGTGCGATTTTATGCGTTACTATGTTGGTTGAATGAGGCGAGAAAAGTCAGAGAGACGGACTCACGGAGACAAGAGAGCAGAGCAGGAGTGGTGAGGAGGCAAGGGAGTTGTGACGCCGTTGCAAACGCGATGCTAGGTGGCTCCAATAATGCCTGACTGTAGCCGATAGCCTTCAAACTACGCCCACATGATGGTATGGTAGATATCACATATTATAGAACTAGATGCAAGTAACAAACACGGCCGTATTAGCAACATGTATAAAGAACTAGATGTAAACAGCCACCATCTTAAAGCAGTAGACGTCTCAGAAAGGCTCTGTTGTAGAGAACCTTCCTAGCGAACCTAAGTAACGTTTTATCTAAAATCCTCCTAAATCGGCAAAATCTTGACTTAAATCTATCTTTAAATGATGAAACAGTTTTAAAACTTACGCATGTCGAAAGTAGACAGAAGGGGACTAATGCAATAACGGGAGCAATTTTAACAACTTAACGGTTGATTCACAATATTAAATGACTTCCATACATAGCAAAGGTTATTATCTAGTTATCGCAATATCCACAATACCCCTGTGTCTAGTTAAGTTTAGGGTGAAAAACTGGTCTCTTGGTGCGACTTATGTTTTTTTTTTTTTCCTATTCATTGCACATTTTTGGGCTGGTGCGACTTATACTCAGGTGCGACTTTATAGTATAGTATAGTATAGTATAGTATAGTATAGTATAGTATAGTATAGTATAGTATAGGGTTGTTCCGATCATGTTTTTTTCCCCCGATCCGATCCCGATCGTTTTAGTTTGAGTATCTGCCGATCCCGATATTTCCCGATCTGATTGCTTTTTTTTTGCTCCCGATTTAATTCCAATCATTCCCGATAATTTCAGTAAATGATACTGTAGCCATTTAACTGTTCTGCCCAAATGCATGATGGGAAGTGCAGCCATGACTGTGCGTAGTGGCACCAATTGATATATCTTCTCTGCTTTGGGACATAACATAGGGTGTTAAGCAAAAGATCAACTACTACCTTTCTTCCCTACATTGCTTCCCACGATATTTCTAATTGTTGAGAGAGGGATTGTAAGGCTTTAGTCAAAGAAGGCTCCAAAGGCTGCCAAAATTCTCTCTACTCATTTTACGCTGCCTTTTAGCTCTATATATAGGTAAAACGGCGCCATTATAGATTGAACGCGACAATGCGTGAGTGGATCGTGCAGCGCATGCGTTAATTGTGTTAAAAATTGTAACGTGATTAATTTTTAAAAAATTAATTACCGCTGTTAACGCGATAAATTTGATAACCCTACTTTAAGGCATAACTAAAGACTCTGGACGAGTGTAAGACATTTCGTCTGTACCGTTAAATACAATTAGAAAACAATTTAATTAAAAAATAAATATATTAAAAAAAGGCATGTCCGATATTTTTTTGCCGATTCCGATACTTTGAAAATGACGTGATCGGACCCGAACGTGATCGGACCCGATCGATCGGGATCTTTGGTTTGGTTTGGTTTGGTTTGGTATGGTTTGGTATGGTATGGTATGGTATGGTATGGTATGGTCAGGGGTGCACATAAGTGGTCCGCATGCGCGCATGCGGACTGGACGTAGACAAACGCCCTGGCCCTCAACGGCTTCCATACGCTTTTGCGTACCGATGGCTGACCACTGTATTTGCGGCGGACACAAGAAAACAACTTCTCAAAATGTCGAAGAGGCAGGCCCCACTGAGTAATTATTTCCGTGTTCCCCCACCCCCGTCAAAAGCTATCGAAAAAAAAGGACTTTTGGTGAAAAGTGGCTGCAGGAGGTACCATGGCTAGAAGCAAATGATGCTCTCACGGAAATGCGGTACAAAATGTGCCGTGAGAATCCCAATGTCGCTGATAAGACCAGCACATTTTATGTAGGGTCAAAGAATTTCAGCCATCCAAACTTTGAAAAGCACGAAAAAAACAGAATGTGGCAATTAAGCAAACTATCGATGTCAGACAGGACCCCACTCGCCCTATGGACAAGTGGCGGAATAAAGGTAATGAAGAACAGCGCCATGCACTGACAAACGTGTTTTTGCTCGCATTTCACAAAGCTAAACATGCACGTTCAATGAGGTCTTATGAGGAGGACATCCCACTTTTACAAAGGCTTGGAGTTAATGTGGGAGCCGCATAATGCCCTTTATTTTGAATTGGAGTTTTTATGTTTATTTCTTTACATTTCACTTCAAAGTAATGGCAATTTTGTTGTCTCAGTTGATGTTAATCAAGCATTAATTGTTAATATACTTAATTAAAGTTAATTGGCTCTAAGTAAAGCTTGTCATATTTTTATCGCATCAGGCGGGTCGGCTCTCAAGCTCAATGAGGACCAAGTCACATCTCCAGGTCCACCTCTGAGAACCTGGGGAAAAAAAAAAATGTGCACCCCTGAGTAGAGTAGAGTAGATATATAAATTAGGGCTGTCAAAATTATCGCGTTAACGAGCGGTAATTAATTTTTTAAATTAATCCCGTTAAAATATTTGAGGCAATTAACGCACAAATGCCCTGCTCAAACAGATTAAAATGACAGCACAGTGAAAGCTGTACTTGTTGTGTTTTTCGGAGTTTTGCCGCCCTCTACTGGTGCTTGGGTGCGACTGATTTTATAGGCTTCAGCACCCAGGAACATTGTGTAAGTAATTATTGACATCAAGAATGGCGGGCTACTAGTTTATTTTTGATTGAAAATTTTACAAATTTTTTAAAACGAAAACATGAAGAGGGGTTTTAATATAAAATTTCTATAATTTGTGCTAAAATTTATTTTTTAAGAACTAAAAGTCTTTCTATCCATGGATCGCTTTAACAGAATGTTAATAATGGTATTGCCATCTTGTTGATTTATTGTTATAATAAAGAAATACAGTACTTATGTACCGTATGTTGAATGTATATATCCATCTTGTGTCTTATCTTTCCATTCAACAATAATTTACAAAAAAATATGGCATATTTTATAGATGGTTTGAATCGCGATTAATTGCGATTAATTACGATTAATTCATTTTTAAGCTGTAATTAACTCGATTCAAAATTTAATCGTTTGTCACCCCTAATATAAATATATATTCATTAAAAAAAGTTAGCGAGAGAAAAGTCCGGCCCGACCCGAACGTATATAATTGACATTTTGGGCCCGACCCGGCCTGAAATTCAGGTCGGTTCGGCCTTATGATTTTACCTCTAGTTAGAACGAAGAGTGTGTTTGAGTTTATCGCAGTGAAAGCTGCCATGACGCTCTGCCTGGCCCGGCCCCCTAGGTGAAGCCATGGCGCAATGTCTGTAGGAGTTGACGAGACAGCTCCAACTGATAATGAAGTCTGTGGTATTTAAGGACTTATGGAATTAGTAAAACCAAAACGGTTGACTTTCAATGTGTGTAAAGTCACGATAGAAATACAGGGTGACTCCAATAAAAAATTGAAGAATGATGGAAGTAAAATATTTATCCACAGTAATTGAAATCTTAAAACATGCCATTTGAAAAAACAATCATGGAATTTTTATTTTTTTCAAAATTACGTCCTTTCAAAAGTGTCCTTTTGTACGAATGCATTCTTGAAATCTGCTGATGATCACAGTTGAAAAAACGGGAATTTTTTAGGTGTGGACATGAGCAAGTGGCAGCATTGCGAGACAGTGACCTTGAGCAAATAAACACTGGGCAAATTCAGGGTGAAATACACAGCATCCCAGCTCAAACATTGAAGCAGTCATTTCAAGAATGCATTCGTACAGGAGGACGTTTTTTTTTTTCTTTTTAACTAAAATTTCATAATTCTTTCTTAAATGCCATGTTTTAAGATTTCAATCTTGATTTTATCGGATTGCTAAAAAGTTTTTTTCGGGGTCACCCTGTATCAACTAAATTTCATGTTGCTATTTAAATGTGCTTTGAGGGCCGTATGTTTTTCATTATTAGCAATACTATCTTAACTCATCCCATTACTGGCCGTGGTTATGTGTTCTGTTGGTATGAGTCCATGCTCTCGTTACCAACGTCATCTGTCTCTGCTTTTGCGTTGGCCAGGGAGTGGACAGTGAGCTCATCTGAGTGTTGTTGTCGGAAAACAACACATGTTGGATCAAATCTTCAGGTAATCGCTCATTAAAAGCACCCTTTTGTAATTATTTAAGCTAACGTGGCCGTTAAAAACACGTTAATGTGATGTTCGAAGGGTTCAAGGAATATGGCCTGGTTATTAAAGTGTAATGTGGGTTACTGTTAGTAAAATTTTACAACATGTTAACTCATTTTGTGCTTATATTGTTCTGATTTGATGTTTCCTTAGACATTAATCTCATATGATGCCAATGTTAGTTGGGATAAACCTAACAGTTATCAATTTTTTTTTTTTGACGATAAGGCACACTTAAAATCTTTCATTTTTCCCTAAAAATTGGCAGGAGCATAACTATATTATATCACTTCAAGTAAGTGCTTACCTTCATCATTCATCAAATCCATGAAGTAAAGTGCGTACGACAGGAGAAAAAAAGTCTTAAATAGGATTATTATGTGAATTAGAATCGTATTTTGAGACGATTCGACTATGTTCAACAATTTAGCAAAGCGCAGATGATGAGAAATTAGTCTTTTAACCTGCCGGTTAGCCAAGCCTACCATTATAGGGCTCTAGCGTCCCCAACAGGTGGATGACGCCAGCGGAGTCACAATTTCATCTGATTTAGTATGCAGCACATTGAGCGGGAATTATTCACAACGAGGAAAACGCGACGAAGAGAGACGCAAAATGTCATTGTTTCAGTCTCTCTAATATTATTACAAGACATTCTTTTTATTCAAGTATTTTTTTCCCCAATAGCTAAATAAATGGCATGGTCATGACAAATAACAGTCTTGTGCTAAATGGAATATGAAATAATAAAAATGCATTGATTCAAGACGACATGGCAAAATTACTCCATAACTGTCGACTTCACCTTTACTGTTGCACCTCCCGAATGATATTTTATGCACCCTAAGTCGGGTTTATGTCATTTCCCTTCCCCGGCTTCGGAGAATGTAAACAAACCAAGAGGCGTGACAGCTAGCCGACATGCTAACCCGAACTGAGTGATGTTTCAAAGTCTTCAAAGTGGAAAATAACACATAACCAGCTCGGTTCATTTCACATGACGACTGGGTTGTCGATTGTCTTTGCCGATCGGCAAACCGCCTGGCGGAGAGCAATTTACAGCTCGTTCCCCTGCTACTACTAACAGGAGAGCTCGCCGGGGAAGCAGCTGGACAATGACCGCCGAACAAAAACGCCGACGTCGGAGCAGTGTGTAGCTGCCAAATGGTCAACACGAATATGGCAAAATAATGCTTTACTACATGGCGAAGTCGTAAACAGCGAGATACTCAGTGGAGGAGGCCGGCTGCAGTTGTTGTGCAGCTAACGTGCAGCTAATGTGTATGAGGAGAGCTTTTTATATGCCTATCCGCGACAAAACGTAAGCAGTCCTTTATTTAAAGAAAGTTTGTAGTGTTAACTCTGTAATCCCTGTATTCGCGGCTATTTTTAACACAAAGTTGCAATTTCTCATTGGTCGGAAAATTTGACAGAACACCAGGCACATGAAGAGGGCTATAAGCAGAGTATAGTACTCTCCCGGTGGGGGGATCTGGGACAAGCCGCCGGTCGTCGGTCGAGGGGACAAGGAGCATGTCAACCACAAAATGCAAGCCACCTACATATTAAAATGATCCCAGTATTTGACATAATACAAAACACGATGTTTACTCACTTCTTCGTGAGTCCCATGGTACCACAGTAGTAGGGCTTGTTTTGGCCAATACCCACCGGTGAATGGGAACTTTTTGAAACCCCAAAAAGGCGGACACGCCTCTCCCTCGTACAGCAAGATTTTTCTGCAGCCGTTTGGCTGGCGTGATGCAAAAAATAAACGTATTAATCCACAAAATCAGCTGAATCCTTAGTCCTTCTCATACAACAGTACGGCTGTATAGTGAAGAGGACTCCTTCCTCCGTACACGTCACAGTGCCCTCTTTCTCAACTCGAGACTGTTACCGGAAGTCACTCATTTTCATGGCGCAGGATTCAAAAACTAAATAAATATAGCGATCGCTTTCACACACATCCAAGCGGTCCATTTCATTCAGGAGCATAAAATACCGCGTGTATTATGAAATAAACATGCTTTTTCGTGTCACAGGCACTTTAAACAATATAACAAATAATTTAAACAAATACATAAAAAATACAATATTTAGAGACAAAGTATTGTGGTACACTATGAAAATTAGGAGTGGGAATCTCTTGGTACCTAACGATACGATACGATTTGCGATACAAAGCTCACGATAACTGTTAGGTTTTGTGTTTGGTTTCTCCTTGTGTGACTTGTCCTGTGATTACCCATTGCTCTCACCTGTGTGTGTTTTCCCAGTGTATTCTGCAATCTGCATCCACCTGTGTTACCCAGCTGTTCCTTGTCTCGTTATCCCTTGTCTGCTTGTGTATATATGCTCCCATTTTCTGTTCACTCCTTGCTGCGTCATTGTCTATGTCTATGTCCGTCTCTGCCAAACTTCAAGTCCGTTCCAAGCCCTCGTGTACCAGTCCCTCTGATTTAAGTAAGTTTTGTTTTAATCTTGCCCTTTGATCCCCAGTGGTTTTGTTTGTACTTTGTGTTTTTGTTAGTTATAATTAAAACGTTTTTTGAGTTCATTGCCTTCTGCCTCCTGCCTTGCATTTTGTTTCCTGCGTTTGGGTCCACACACACCTGCCTGTCCAGCATTCCCTGACAGAATGACGCAGCCACTAGTGGACCCAGCGGGAAACAACCGGCACCGGCATGCTCGCCGACGGCTTTCTGCCCGTTCCCCCGATTTTGTGTTCCCTCGGCATATATTTTTGGACTCTGATTCTGACTCCGACCTGGATTTTGATTTCACGCCCTCTGTTTCCCCTGGTAATTTTTCTTTCCACCCGTCGCACTTGGTGTCCCGTTCTGAAATCTTGGCCAAAGACTCCTACCTGGGATCCCGTTGGGCCATCTATCGGGGACCCCCCCGGGGTGGTCTGCGGGGACGCCCAGGCTCACTGCGGCCTAATGGGGCTATTCTGCCGCCCCTGCCACCTGAAGGCACTCAGCAAAAGCCTCGGCGTGGCCGTCAACGCCGACGGCGCACGGCAGTGCTGACGTCGTGGGTTCCCGAAGCTTCCGCGCCGGCTCCCCGCAGTCAAGTGGCTCCCGCGCCGACTCCCCGCAGTCAAGTGGCTCCCGCGCCGACTCCCCGCAGTCAAGTGGCTCCCGCGCCGACTCCCCGCAGTCAAGTGGCTCCCGCGCCGACTCCCCGCAGTCAAGTGGCTCCCGCGCCGACTCCCCGCAGTCAAGTGGCTCCCGCGCCGACTCCCCGCAGTCAAGTGGCTCCCGCGCCGACTCCCCGCAGTCAAGTGGCTCCCGCGCCGACTCCCCGCAGTCAAGTGGCTCCCGCGCCGACTCCCCGCAGTCAAGTGGCTCCCGCGCCGACTCCCCGCAGTCAAGTGGCTCCCGCGCCGACTCCCCGCAGTCAAGTGGCTCCCGCGCCGACTCCCCGCAGTCAAGTGGCTCCCGCGCCGACTCCCCGCAGTCAAGTGGCTCCCGCGCCGACTCCCCGCAGTCAAGTGGCTCCCGCGCCGACTCCCCGCAGTCAAGTGGCTCCCGCGCCGACTCCCCGCAGTCAAGTGGCTCCCGCGCCGACTCCCCGCAGTCAAGTGGCTCCCGCGCCGACTCCCCGCAGTCAAGTGGCTCCCGCGCCGACTCCCCGCAGTCAAGTGGCTCCCGCGCCGACTCCCCGCAGTCAAGTGGCTCCCGCGCCGACTCCCCGCAGTCAAGTGGCTCCCGCGCCGACTCCCCGCAGTCTTGTTCTCCCGCCAGCAGTCTCTTGCGACTCCGCTGCTGTTCCGCCAGCAGCCTCTTGCGACGCCGCTGCTGTTCCGCCAGCAGCCTCCTGCGACGCCGCTGCTGTTCCGCCAGCAGCCTCCTGCGACGCCGCTGCTGTTCCGCCAGCAGCCTCCTGCGACGCCGCTGCTGTTCCGCCAGCAGCCTCCTGCGACGCCGCTGCTGTTCCGCCAGCAGCCTCCTGCGACGCCGCTGCTGTTCCGCCAGCAGCCTCCTGCGACGCCGCTGCTGTTCCGCCAGCAGCCTCCTGCGACGCCGCTGCTGCTCCGCCAGCAGCCTCCTGCGACGCCGCTGCTGCTCCGCCAGCAGCCTCCTGCGACGCCGCTGCTGCTCCGCCAGCAGCCTCCTGCGACGCCGCTGCTGCTCCGCCAGCAGCCTCCTGCGACGCCGCTGCTGCTCCGCCAGCAGCCTCCTGCGACGCCGCTGCTGCTCCGCCAGCAGCCTCCTGCGACTCCGCTGCTGCTCCGCCAGCAGCCTCCTGCGACTCCGCTGCTGCTCCGCCAGCAGCCTCCTGCGACTCCGCTGCTGCTCCGCCAGCAGCCTCCTGCGACTCCGCTGCTGTCCCGCCAGCAGACGACTCCGCTGCTGTCCCGCCAGCAGACGACTCCGCTGCTGTCCCGCCAGCAGACGACTCCGCTGCTGTCCCGCCAGCAGACGACTCCGCTGCTGTCCCGCCAGCAGACGACACCGCTGCTGTCCCGCCAGCAGACGACACCGCTGCTGTCCCGCCAGCAGACGACACCGCTGCTGTCCCGCCAGCAGACGACACCGCTGCTGTCCCGCCAGCAGACGACACCGCTGCTGTCCCGCCAGCAGACGACACCGCTGCTGTCCCGCCAGCAGACGACACCGCTGCTGTCCCGCCAGCAGACGACACCGCTGCTGTCCCGCCAGCAGACGACACCGCTGCTGTCCCGCCAGCAGACGACACCGCTGCTGTCCCGCCAGCAGACGACACCGCTGCTGTCCCGCCAGCAGACGACACCGCTGCTGTCCCGCCAGCAGACGACACCGCTGCTGTCCCGCCAGCAGACGACACCGCTGCTGTCCCGCCAGCAGACGACACCGCTGCTGTCCCGCCAGCAGACGACACCGCTGCTGTCCCGCCAGCAGACGACACCGCTGCTGTCCCGCCAGCAGACGACACCGCTGCTGTCCCGCCAGCAGACGACACCGCTGCTGTCCCGCCAGCAGACGACACCGCTGCTGTCCCGCCAGCAGACGACACCGCTGCTGTCCCGCCAGCAGACGACACCGCTGCTGTCCCGCCAGCAGACGACACCGCTGCTGTCCCGCCAGCAGACGACACCGCTGCTGTCCCGCCAGCAGACGACACCGCTGCTGTCCCGCCAGCAGACGACACCGCTGCTGTCCCGCCAGCAGACGACACCGCTGCTGTCCCGCCAGCAGACGACGACGACTCCGACTCCGACTCTGTTCCTGGTCCGCACGACGACGACGACTCCGACTCCGACTCTGTTCCTGGTCCGCACGACGACTCCGACGACGACTCCGACTCCGACTCTGTTCCTGGTCCGCACGACGACTCCGACGACGACTCCGACTCTGTTCCTGGTCCGCACGACGACTCCGACTCCGACTCCGACTCTGTTCCTGGTCCGCACGACGACTCCGACTCTGTTCCTGGTCCGCACGACGACTCCGACTCTGTTCCTGGTCCGCACGACGACTCCGACTCTGTTCCTGGTCCGCACGACGACTCCGACTCTGTTCCTGGTCCGCACGACGACTCCGACTCCGACTCTGTTCCTGACCCTCGCCCCGATGATGCTGCTCCCCGTTTCCTGCCAAAACGTGGCGGTATGGACAACCGAGCACTACCTCGTCGGGGACGCCCGCCTGATCTGCCTGTGCGGTCGCCCAATGTCTGGCGCCCCGGGCGCCCTCCCGATCGACCCGTGCGATCGGCCCACGTCTGGCGTCCTGGACGCCCGCCTGACTGGCCGTGACGGGCTGGTGTTGCTCCCTCCTCCGAGCAACCTTCTGACTTTTTGTTTCCTCGGGACGTCTGGGATCCGTCCCTTGAGGGGGGGGTACTGTTAGGTTTTGTGTTTGGTTTCTCCTTGTGTGACTTGTCCTGTGATTACCCATTGCTCTCACCTGTGTGTGTTTTCCCAGTGTATTCTGCAATCTGCATCCACCTGTGTTACCCAGCTGTTCCTTGTCTCGTTATCCCTTGTCTGCTTGTGTATATATGCTCCCATTTTCTGTTCACTCCTTGCTGCGTCATTGTCTATGTCTATGTCCGTCTCTGCCAAACTTCAAGTCCGTTCCAAGCCCTCGTGTACCAGTCCCTCTGATTTAAGTAAGTTTTGTTTTAATCTTGCCCTTTGATCCCCAGTGGTTTTGTTTGTACTTTGTGTTTTTGTTAGTTATAATTAAAACGTTTTTTGAGTTCATTGCCTTCTGCCTCCTGCCTTGCATTTTGTTTCCTGCGTTTGGGTCCACACACACCTGCCTGTCCAGCATTCCCTGACAATAACGATGATCTGACGATACAACGATTATCAATACAATGGTCAGGAAATCATTTTAGGATATTCTACAAACAACTAATAAAGAGAAAAACAAGATTCTGCTGTGAATTGGAATGAGTTTATCATTAGTAGACGTCCAATCCATTTGAACTGGGAGGGTGGCAGCGAATGAACGTTCGTTCATTCGCTGCCATCCCTCCCACTTCAAACGGATTGAACGTCTATGGCCGGTAGTGGCAGTCAATGCCAGTCAATGAGGTCATTTTGGGCCATTTACCTGTTCATTTTCAGTTACTTCCTGTTGATTTTGGGGTATTTTATGGGTCTCTCCCTGTTTATTTTGAGTTACAGAACAAGAAATGACCTGGGAATCACCCAAATAAATAGGCAGTGACTCAAACTCAACAGAAAATGACCTGTAAATGCCCTAAAATGAACAGCAAGTGACCTGCAAATGCCCTGAAAATCGGACAGAATGACTGTGAATGCTCTGGTTTCGAATGAACGAACGTTCCCAGTCTAAATGGATCGGGCGTCGAGCACCGTCAATGCAGCCTTAGAGTTAACTGAGACACTATTACGGTGGAAAATTTCGGTAGCAACTTGTTGGTTCACTTAATTTTTTTAGACATTGACACCTTTTCAAAAGGATATCTCGATTCTTGGCAGGAGCATATCGATAACCATTTGGGATACAAAGTATCACGATATATCGCCATTTCGATATTGTGACACACCCCTGATGACAATAAACACGTTTACTGAAATAATACCTTATAGTCCGTGAAATACGGTAAATAAAGGGCATTTCTATGTCTTTTTAGACTATTGTTTTATACTTTGGCATTAGAGGAATTACGTCTTTTCCCAAAGTTAGGGCCCGAGCACCAACTAGAGCGGGAGCCCTATTGTAATGCAAAGGGTTATTTTAATCACGTTAAAATATTTGACGCAATTAACGCACATGCCCCGCTCAAACAGATTAAAATGACGGCACAGTGCAATGCCAACTTGTTACTTGTGTTTTTTGGAGTTTTTCGCCCTCTGCTGGCGCTTGGGTGTGACTGATTTTATGGGCTTAAACACCTATGAGCATTGTGTCATTAGTGACATCAACAATAGCGGGCTACTAGTTCATTTTTTGATTGAAACTTTTACAAATTTTATTAAAACGAAAATATTAAGAGGGGTTTTAATATAAAATTTCTATAACATGTACTAACATTTATCTTTTAAGAACTACAAGTCTTTCTATCCATGGATCGCTTTAACAGAATGTTAATAATGTTATTGTTATAATAAACAAATACAGTGCTTATGTACCGTATGTTGAATGTGTATATACATCTTATCATTCCAGTAATAATTTACAGAAAAATATGGCATATTTTATAGAT
Organism: Corythoichthys intestinalis; assembly: GCF_030265065.1. Classification (NCBI taxonomy): domain Eukaryota; kingdom Metazoa; phylum Chordata; class Actinopteri; order Syngnathiformes; family Syngnathidae; genus Corythoichthys; species Corythoichthys intestinalis. Next base: position 19,369,002 of record NC_080406.1, read on the forward strand.
GGTTTGAATTGCGAATAATTACGATTAATTAATTCTTAAGCTGTAATTAACTCGATTAAAAATTTTAATCGTTTGACAGCCCGAGTTAAAAGACCTTTTGTAATGCTACATTTTAAGGCCCATATCCACATATCTCTGTTGCCATGACGACGCTTTTTTCGCCATTTAAAGAAAGCAGATTTCTTAATGGACTTAATGGACAGTTATAGAGCCACGAAATTTGGCACACTTGGTTGAATGGCCCAATTCGAAGATTAATTTTGATTCTGAATAAGTGGGTGGCTGCACAGCTCAGTCGCACCTCCTTTTTTGTAGGACCCTCTTCAATAGGGTTTTTTCTCCTAGGTGTGTGATTGTATTTCTAATCCCCCCACTAAATAGGCGGGTTTCGAGCAAGTTAGGTTCTAATGAGATGATGAGAGGGGATGTTCCGGTACTACTCTGACCTGCATGCCGTCCGAGTTGTGCCAAACTGCGAGGGCCCGGTCAGTCCTGCTTGCAGGCCTAGTTGAGTTTTTAATTTGTAATCCAATGACAAGATGTCTCCATAAATGTTCTTCTTCTTTTTTTCTTTTTGAACAAAAATCAGGCCTTGAATCAGAGTTTGTGGTCAGTCACTTTTTCCACAGGGACTAGGTTATGTCAGGTCAGCTCTCAGAAGCGTGACAATTAGCGAACCCTGGCCTCACGAACAACAGATTAACGCGAGCTAGCCTCATCCCTCCTCAGATCTAAAAAGGAGTTTTAGAAGCAGTTTTCAAAGCAAGATGCCTCAAGTCTGGTGGCCAGAAAGCTTTGGCGAGCAGGTTTTGCTTCTCTTAATTACTTGCGGCCTTTTGTAATTATATCCCTTCGTAACATTTTGTGAAACAAACTGAAAACATGAGGAGATTTGGGAGGTCATTCTGCTTGCAGTACAGTTGCAATCATTTTGGAGAGGAGACAAATAAGAGATGGTGGCAGATTAGTCAGGTTTTCAGTGGTCCCTACAGTGGACATCTATTCAAAAGTTATCATTGGTTTAAATCATTCGCCGCCAGCCCAGATCACAGAGTATGTGTTGTGGTAGTTAGTAAAAGAGGGGAAAATAATATTGAAACACCTACTACATTGATTGCTTCCAAACCCTCTCAGTTCAAATCGATTGGATGTTTATATCCGTCGACAGCAGCGAAAGAGTTAAGATGTGTGAGCTCACAAGACATTCATGAAGCAAAACAAAATCGATCAATAAAATTGCCAGATCAAAATACTTATTATACTTAGTATTATTCTTAGTTTTTTAAATTTCTCACAATTTGCCTTACTTTATTTTTTGAAGTTTGAATTTAAAAAAAAAAAAAAAAAAAAAAAGTTATTTTTCCGTTTTTTTCGAACTATAAATCGCAGTTTTTTTTTTCCATAGTTTGGGTGGGGGTGCGACTTATACTCTGGAGCGACTTATGTGTGAAATTATTAACACATTGTTATATCATTTCACATGTTAATTTGGTATTTTGGAGTGACATTGATGGATCGGTGAACTTGTTAGCATGTTCTTAATGCTGTAGTTATCTGAATAACTCTTAAAAGCTATGTTATGTTAACATACCGGCCACGTTCGCATTTCGTTGTTCATGCATCATATAACATTATCTGTTCTATGTGGATTTTATCAAGTACATTTCCGTCAAAAATAAGACTTATACTCCAGTGAAACTTATATGTTTTTTTCCCTCTTCAATGAGCATTTTTGGGCTGGTGTGATTTATACTCAGATGCGACTTATAGTCTGAAAAATATGGTACTCAGAATTTTTTTATTCGTTAGTATTTTTTTTAACCCAAATTTTTGTTTTATATTTTGAAGTTTTTTTTTTCTTTCATTTTTAGAATTACAGTAGTCATTTTTTTTTTTATTACTTATGGATTTTGTCTGTGACATTCAATTAATTCATTCATTTTATGATGTATATATATATATATATATATATATATATATATATATATATATATATATATATATATACTGGACTGTCTCAGAAAATTAGAATACACAATATTCTAATTTTCTGAGACAGTCCTGTATATTGTTCTATGTAAAGGACGTCAGCCAAGGTCGGCCCCCCACATTTTTACCACGCCAAATCTGGTCCCCTTTGCAAAAAGTTTGGACACCCCTGCTTTAAATGGTGGATTAATGTACAGGACTGTCTCAGAAAATTAGAATATTGTGTATTCTAATTTTCTGAGACAGTCCAGTATATATATATATATATATATATATATATATATATATATATATATATATATATATATATATATATATATATATATATATATATACACATACATACATACAGTGCTGCTCGAAAGTTTGTGAACCCCACAGCGATGGTCAGATTTTTTTAAAAAAAAAAACTAAAATAACCTTATTAAATGTTAAGTTATACCCAAATCCACAATACTGACATTCCAAATAATGGACTGAAACAAAAGAAATAGTTATATTGTCATTCTTTATTTAACAAAAGTGGTTGATTTCAGAAAACTCAGATATCATGTGTGCAAAAGTATGTGAACCCCTTCAGTTAATAGGATATTGCGCCTCCTTTTGCAGAGATTACCTCAACCAAACGGTTTCTGTAGTGACTAATCAGCCTCTCACATCTACTTTGGGGGATTTTTGCCCATTCTTCCTTGCAGAACGCAGTCAGTTGAGAGAGGTTTGATGGGCGTCTGGCATGAACTGCTCGCTTCAGGTCCCGCCACAGCATTTCAATGGGATTTAGGTCAGGACTTTGACTGGGCCAGTCCAGAACACGAATCTTCTTCTTTTTCAGCCATTCCTTGGTTGTATTGCTGGAATGCTTTGGATCATTATCATGTTGCATGATCCACCTTCTGCCAAGCTTTAACTTCAAAACAGATGGCGTCAGGTTATGTTCTAGGATTTGATAATATTCCTCAGAATTCATGATTCCCTGGACTATGTGGAGTTGTCCAGGTCCTGAGGATGAAAAGCAAGCCCAGATCTTGACATTCCCACCTCCATGCTTCACTGTTGGGAGAAGGTTCTTTTGGTGGTATGCAGTGTTGACTTTTCGCCAGACATGGCGGTTTTGGTTGTGACCAAACAGTTCAATTTTGCACCTACATCAGTTGATGAAAACTCTTTTTAATTTAGTCTCGACAACACAACTGTTAAAAAAACAAAAAAAAACTACTGAATTGATTGATTAGGAAATCAGGTTGAAATAATAGAAAATTCCAAAATGTTGAGGGGGTTCACAAACTTTTGAGCAGCACTGTACATACAGACAGGGCTGAAAAGGCAGTTTCTGCTCTTGCACCCCTCTTTAAAATAAACTGCTGTATTTTAAGCCAAAAGAACTGTTGTGTTTGACAGAACAATATGTCTATATGCTGCCATAGCAGTTTCATGTTGCATTAAGCCCCCGAACTATTTTTGTATATGTAAATAATTTTTGGATATTAACCTCATAACTATCGCTTAATTGTTTTTTTTTTTTTTTGTTACTGTCGCATTTCCCCCGATATTTTAGATGATAATTGATCCAAACAAAGAAAAATGCAAAAAAAACAAAAAAACAAAAAAAAACATTTAAAAGGGTAAATATATGAAGAAGAAAATCTCCACCACTCCTTGATGCCTGTGATTTCTGCATCGCGACCCGTGTTATATTACCATGTTTCACCCAAAAAATTCCCAAAAAGTCCAGCTGTGGCCATTAATAGCTGTGTCTTGACACTCGGTGAGACATGCTACACTGAGTTTTTGGATCGAAACAAGGTAAGTACGAGATAATAGCTCATTCAAATACTGGTGTCTTTAATTATGCTCTCTCATGATCTCACCTCAAGGGGTTTAGGGGTATTTTTTTCAATGACCTCCTGTTCAATTTTTTTCTACCCACGGAAAATTGTGATTTTTAGCTTTCCAACGATGCATCACACATGCATATAGGACAATTTTGAGATTTGCCAAATTGGGGGTCTCGGAGTAGAACTTCAAGTTACCTGAGTGTTTTCCGCCAAAACGTTCATGTTGCCAATTTGCAAAATATGTGCAGGCAACGTCAATGCAACAATTGGACCTCCAATTAAAATATTGTCCCGTTAGCCGCAATTGGCCTCTGATCTGCCAGTTTAGGACCTCTGTCTGCAATGAATTAAAAAAATTTTGGGGGAAAAAAAATCATACTTCATGCATGAAAAGTTAAGATCGGGAGGAACATGGACAAAACATGGTAAGAGCAGCTGATATGCAATAATAATACAGTAAGCATGCCATGCTACGGTATTGTATTGTATTGTGTTGTGTTGTATGCTACATTGGTAAAAAGTATGTTGCAGTATACAAAAGGTAAACCTTATGTTACATGACATAGTATACAGTATGTATGGTATAATAGGTTCTAGCATACCTGGTTTATATCATCAACAAAGCATGATGTAGAATGACAAGGTATCATATAATAAATCATGATCTGGCATGATAGAGTGATCGTGATGAATGTGACGACAGTAAAGCAAGGTGTTTAATCTTCCTTCAGCAGGACTAAGTCATTATTTGTAAAGGTGTGAGTTGAGTCATGATGTTGGTCATGGATTTCCCTCCAAGAAGCTACAAAGCCACAAATAGCCTCCTGAAGGATTACTCTTGATCCCGTGCTGAGCCGTCAGACGAATGAAATATGTATTTCCATCACGTCTCGGGCTTCTTTTATCAATCATGGACCGGGCTGGCACGGGCTCCACTGTTTTTACAGCGTCGGTTGCGGGGAGGCCGAGGGCAGCGTTCTGTCTTTTCCGACTCGTGCCAGCCCAGACGGAGCTTTGAAACGCAAGAAGGGCCCGATGGCAGAGGCCAGACAGGGAAAAATGATATTCTCGTTACAAACTCCACCGGCCGTGGGCCCTTTGTTGTGGGGGCTTCTGCTTTTAAACAAAAACAGGTCCTTGCTGCCTCCTGTCACACCAGCGTACCACCACAAACACACATGGCCGCTACATCACTGCACCTATTTTAGGCTACATTTGCACCGTGGAATTTTGGCCTCTTTTCTGTATTCATGTCTCACTAAATTCCATTCAATCCCGTTTTGATCAAGGCCCTCACGTTACTTTTCCATTTTGTCAAGGCTTTTTACAAATGAAATGTCAACTGAAGCTCCAGAGTCAACATCAAAAGTGTTCACTTGTATACGTTCTCTGTATGTACTAAGCAGTGTGGGTAATCTTACTTAAAAAAAATAACCAGTTAAAGTTATAGGGCTGCAGCTATCGAATATTTTAGTAATTGAGTAATTGACTGAAAATTCTATCGATTAATCGAGTAATCGGATAAAACATTTTTTTTTTTTTTCAGGTAAAGAGCAATTATACATATAGATGAGAAAACAGGACATTTCATGTAATATTGAACTATTTTCAGTCAATCAATGTCTTTATTTTCAATGCACATTGTTGAAAACAGCCAACAATTGCATCTCAAATGTGACTAAAAGAAAGACTAGTTCACTGCTTTCACTCTAAATACTTTTAGATCTCATAAAAAATATATATTTCTTACCTAAAAATGTCATGACGCTTGATAACACACGACTTAAAAGTTAGGTGTTTTTCCTACGTGTTTCAATTGAATTTCCACTTGTGTCAAGCTATAAGTTCTAGTTAAGTTTTAAGTTAGTCTAAACTGGAAGTCTTTATAGGATTTGAGTTTTTGCAGTATTCAAAATAAATGCTGTGCTATATTAGGCACATTAGGCACCAGTGCTACTTGGTGTTTTATCCAGCAATGACTACTGAGCTAAAATTGACAGTTAGCATTATTATGTTTTTATTTTACACCTTAATCACTCTACAGCGCTGTTTTCACAGATTAAATAAAGCCTGTATGTTAGAGTTAGCCACGCATCTACAGTGGTCATAATGAATAGAAACCTAGCCCTCCGCAGGGATAACGTTAGTGAGCGAGTGACAGTAACATTAATCTTATTTATGAGTGCTCAGAAGTGTACTGCTTTAAGATGGCGGCTGTTTCATTAACGCTGCTGAGTCGGTCATTTTGCATCTAGTTCTACGTACATGTGATATCTATCACACGCATCAGACGCTATCTGCTAGGCTGCTACCACCGTAGCAACGTCGGCGCAGTTTGTAACAGCTGTCGGCTGCAGTAAGGTATTATTTATTGCTTCTTCCTCTACGCACGTGACGTCAGCGCGTTGTCCCGCATTAAAAGTAGTCCGGGCAAAACGTGATGCTTAGCTGGCAAAATTAAACGAGGTGAATAAAATAACTCGGATCAGTTTTTAAACTCGAGTTACTCAAGCTGCTCGAGTATTCGTTTCAGCTCTAAAAAGTTATAAATTACTTTTCCCAAAAAGTAATTGAGTTCGTAACTGAGTTACCTCATTGTAAGAGTAATTCAACATCTTTCACGTCAAAGTTGTTTATATTTACTGATTGAAGAATAAAAACACTACATACAGTATTTTAGAACATTTGGTATATATTCGGATAAAATATATTACAGTCTGTTAAGAAAACACTAATGTAAATATACCATTAACCAATGTAAATCTCTGAAACTGTATGTCAGGCCTACTGCACAATAAGCAGAACACTATCCTTGAAAATTCCGTAAAGAAACAATATTAATCATAATTCAAATTTGAGAACGCTACCTTTGAAATTCCCTAGCCCGTCACCATTATTGTTGTCTTGTTGTGTTTGCCAGAGCGTAGATTGAAGACAAAATCAGACAACTCGTGCTTCATTCAACCAAATTGTACTAACGCGCCCATTCAAATCCTCAATAATGGTAATGGCATTGCAAAGATGGGAAAAGTAATGAATTAGATTACTCATGACTGAAAAAAATGGTGCTGTTAGAAACGCTGTTATACTCTAACATCATTATTAACAGCACTGGTACCAAGGGTGTAATGGTTTTGCATGTTCAGTTCGGTTCACTTGCGTACGATCAGTTTAGTTTTATGCTTATTTTTTCTTCACAAAATGTATTATTAGGGTGAGTGAAGTGCTGCGTGTAGAAAGGAAGTCCTGTTGGAGTTTCTGCATTAAGTGACGCCTTAAATGTCGAACACTCTGAATAAGGAGTTTAGACTTTACAGCCTAAAAAAGTCCTGTAAATTACAGGCATGACAAATGGCAGCTTTCAAAAAGGTTGAGAGAGGCTTGAGCTAAAAGACAGCCTCACTTCACTACTGTTGGGCCGGCCCACCTCAAGTGGCTAGGAAGGTTACGATGGTTGCCCGGGCCGCGCCCAGCTAAAGACGCATCCGCCGCTGCTGTTGAACACTTTGGCTTCATCGTTAAAGTGCCTTTGACAGCATAAAAAATCTTAAACAGCATTATTATGTTAATTAAAATCATATTTTGTGACGATTCAACTATATACAACAATTTGGCAAAGCGTGGATGACGAGAAATTAGTATTTTAATCTGCCCTTTAGCCCCGCCTGCCATTATAGCACTCTAGCATCCCCAGCTGGAGGATGACATCAGCAGTGTCTCAATTTCATCTGATTTAGAATTTAGCCCATTGATGGGGAAGATTCAGAAATGCGACATAGAACAGCAAAATGTCATCATTGTTTCAATTTTTCAACGCAGATATTTTTACAGGATATTCTTTTTAATTTAAGTATTTTCCCCAATTGCTAAATAAATGGTATGGTCATGACAAATAACAGTCTTGTGCTAAATGGAATATGAAATATTAGAAATGCATTTATTCAGTACGACAGGCCAAAATTATTGCATAATGGTCAAAACTGCCGACTCTCCCGTAGTTAGTCTGGCTTTTGTCATTTTCCTGACCCGGCTTCGGAAACAGAGGAAAGAGCGTAAAAGTGCTCGTCGCCGGGAATGAACGCCGAACATTGACCATTCTGGGTGGACAAACCGGCCAACGTCGGGTGAGAAGCTGCTTGTGGCTAAGCCTAGGAAAGTGCATTCTCGGCGGGCACGCCTTTATCGGCCAGCAACCATGGTGTGCGACAAGCCGCCGGTCGTCGGCCGTGTCACCTTCTCGGTGGTTTGTCACCCACAAAATGCAAGCCACCTCCTTATTAAAACGTTTGCAAGATCCCAGAATTTTCTATAGTAAAAAACACAAAGGTTACTCACTTCCTTGTCTGTCCAATAGTTCCTCGGTTGAGACTTATTTTGCCCATCGCGGTAAACAAGAATCTTTTGGAAAATCAAAAAGCCTCAAACCACTCTCCATGGTGCAGCAACAAAAGCCTGCAGTACTTTGAGCTGGCATGATGCGAAAAGTAAACAAATTTATCTGCCAAATCAGCTGAATCCGCAGTCCATCTGCATTTTATAAAGCAATGGCTGTGTTGTGAGACGGTGACGTCACATTCGCATTCTTCCTCAACCTGAGAATGGAGCCGGAGGTCACTCATTTTCATGGCGCGGGGTTAAAACAATTGAATAAATAAATTGATCGCTTCCACACACATCCAAGCGGTCCGTTTCATTCAGGAGCATAAAATACTGCATGAAATATGAAATAAACATGCTTTTTGCTGTCATAGGCACTTTAAACTTATCAATGGACAAAGGCAAGTGGATAAATCCATAATTATGTCGACAATTTCTGCATGGATATTTTAATCCACTTAAAAAGGCACAATCAGACAATGAATGTTGAATCTACATGTAAGAAACTCAACTAGATATTGTCACAACAACCAGATAGAGTGCTTATCATGAGTATTCAGCCCTTTGGATGTTCTTCTGTTTTATTGCATTCATAAATCAGTCATGGTTAAAAAAAATTGGTATTTTTAACACAAAAAATTATTGGAAAACAGGTTTTAATGTCAAAGTAAAAAATATATATATATACAGAGTAATGTCATAATTATTCACCCCCTTAAAGTCAGTATTTCGTAGATGCACCTTTGGCTGCAATCACAGCACTGGGTCTATGTAGATACAGTGGGGCAAATAAGTATTTAGTCAACCACCACTTGTGCAAGTTCTCCTAATTGAAAAGATTAGAGAGGCCTTTATTTGTCAACATGGGTAAACCTCAACCATGAGAGACAGAATGTGGAAAAAAAACATTGTGTGTTATCTTTCCTATATGTTGGGAGGCTGTTATTGTAAAGCACCCCAATTTGAAGACCACCTTTGAAGAGAGCTTTAAAACTATGATACTCTGATTTCCAGTCTTGTTCGTTCCCACACTGACTCAGAATGTTGGGTGTATTTTTTTTTTTTTAAATAGCTGAAAGGATCCTCCAATTTCTGCTTCGGATGTTTTCCGCCTTGTAAAAATCCAAATCCCAACGATTTCATTTCAAACCGATGCATTAAATGACACATCTGGTCGTGTCCTATGGACGGGATTTTGCTTTAGAACCACATGCTGTTCTTTTACTGACTTATTAGAAGACGTGTGGCTCGTAACACTTGACTTCTTCTCTTTGGAGCTTAAACAACTGGAGTGCAGCATCGATATTTGTGGCGTGTGCATCATGGGGTTACACCAGCGCCCTCCATGGGTACAGATGAACCCATTTCGGGTGCTAATAGTAGGATGCAATATTCTTTTTTTTTCTCCCCGCTCACTTTTTCAGCACACACACTTTTCCCTATTTACCAAAGTAAAAAACATTTAACTCATTTGTTCCCAAAAACATATAAATACGTTCTATTTTTAATTGTTTCAGTGTCCCAAAAACGTATTTATACGTCTTTTATGTATTTTTTCGACAAGAGGCATCTCTAGATTCTGTTGCACCTAAACTGCAATGCACAATGCTCAAAACTCATTTTAAAGCAATAAAACTGGCCACTGGAGGGCAGCAGTGCATTTTGTAAGAACTCATCTCGGGCCAAGAAAGGAAGTGAAGAAAAATAGTCAGGAAACGGAAGTGGGAGGTATCTTGTGAAGACACGTGAGAATTTGAGAAAAATGTGGAGAACGATCACAAAAAAAAAAAAAAAGGCAAACGACACTGGAGGAGTGTTTTGAAAAGAAAACAAAACCATCGTCAAAGAAGGATAATAAAATATCTATCTTGATGAGACAGATGGTGACGGCTACAACAGCGTCAGGTTCCACACACGTTCTGCGGAGCTCACGTTGCGTTACTCCTGAGCCCGAGGTTGAAACCAACGATGAAGTCGATTGTCTTCGCGGATCGGCAAACCGCCCGGCGGAGAGCAATTTACAGTTCCTTCCCTGGAGGAGGGTGGCTGCAGTTGTTGTGCAGCTAACGTGCTGCTAATGTGCATGAGGAGAGCTTTTTACATGCCTATCAATGATCAAACGTAAGAAGTCCTTTATTTAAAGAAAGTTTGTAGTGTTTACTTTGTAATAGCTGTATTAATATTTGTCATAATACTAAACAAGATGTTTACTCACTTCCTTGTAAGTCCAATGGTCCCACAGTAGTTGGGCTTGTTTTGGCCAATATCCATGGTGAATGGGAACCTTTTGAAACTCCAAAAAGGCCCATACGCCTCTCCCTCATATAGAATGATTTTTCTGCAGCCGTTTGGCTAGCGTGATGCGAAAAATAAACGTATTAATCCGCAAAATCAGCTTAATCCTTCGTCCTCATACACAACAGTACGCTGTATAGTGAAGAGGACGCCTTCTCCCGTACACGTCACAGCGCCCTCCTCCTCAATGCAAGACCGAAGCCGGAAGTCACTCATTTTCATGGCGCGGGATTCAAAATACTAAATAAATATAGCGATCGCTTTCACACACATCCAAGCTGTCTATATTATTCAGGAGCATAAAATACCGCGTGTATTATGAAATAAACATGCTTTTTCGTGTCACATGCACTTTAACTTATAAAGACTGGCAAACGGCGGTCGGAAGAGGACCATCGAGATCTTAAGACATTCTATGACCGTATTGTCGAGCCAGTTGTTTGTTTAAATTCAAATCTTTGTTGGTTTGAGGTTTTGGCAGCTTAATGTGCAGTTGTGGTGTCAAACATTTGGGTGCACCCCACCAAGTTATATGTATGTTAAAGGGAGTGAGTAGCGACTGAGTAAAGGTGCTATACCACATTTTATCAATCTGTCTATATGCTAAAAATGGTTTTGTTCATAATTTTAGGTTGCATGTGGCGCTGTGGTAACAAAGATAGAGGTTTGCTGAAAAGTGAGTTAATTTTATTTTCCTGTTTGATTGTGTGATGTCTTTAAAAAAAAAAAAAAAAACTCCCACCTCTGAAACCGTCATAAACTCATGTGACGCAAGTATCCGAAAGAGTCATCATTTTCATATAAATCCTTTCATAAAAAAGATTTTATTGCTGCCATTAAACTCTCCTTTAAAGTGACAATGGAGTTGGTCCATTCTAGTTTTCAGTGGCTCGAACGGATCTTGACTTTTGGCTTGCGATTTGACATGTTTAGTAGTTGCTTGGTGCCAAATCCCATAACGAGGTGGGCACGCGATCCCTCATCTTCATTGAATTAAAAGCAAAGGATTTGATAAGGCAATGCAAAGCGTTTGCCGCAGGGAGGAATCGCGGATCTGCGTTCACTTTCGGAGGCAGCTGCTCTCTCTTTCTTTCTCTTTTTTTTTTTTTGAAAGAATTTGTCACGAGAAAAGAGAAAGTCCCTACTTGTAAAGCAGGAACAAAGCTGCCTTAGCCTCTGCTTTAATGAAACAAAAACACTACAAAACAATTTTTGGTGGCAGGCGTCACTTTCTGGCGTGGTTATCAGCCTTCGAGATCCTCTCGCCTGCACATGTGCGCACAAAGCCCAGTAAAAAGAAAAAACAAAAATAAATTCTCCCTTTGAGCTAAATATATTCCTCAAGTTGTGTTTGGATTGATTTGGAGACGCTCAGTGTTTACGTGCAGCTGTCGCTAATTTGCTTTCATAAAAATATCCTGCTTAACGGGGCTAATAAAAAACGATGTTTTGACTGAAAGCTTTGGATTTGGATAGATAAAAGACAAGCATGGACAATTACAAAGAAGAATATTTAGAAATACGGTTAAAAATATGAGAAAGTATTTTTAGGGAATTGTTAATTTTCAACATTGCATCGAAATGAAACAGTAATTTTACAATGCGTTTATTAAATGATGTCCACATTTTACGACTGTTGATATTTAGCTCTGGAAAACACCATTAATTGACCCCAGAAAATACCACTACCCCCGACTACTACAAATTCTCAGATTAAAATGGATTTGGTTTTCAGTTTGATCCATTTTGAAATTAAGAAAAAACAGAAAATATAATGTTTTTTTGTTTTTTTTAAACAGCTAACATAAAATATTGAAATATTGAGGTGTGTGTGTGTGTGTGTGGGGGGGGGGGGGGGGGGGGGGGTCATTTTGAGAGTCCTGATGGCTGTTTGGAAGGTTTTTTTGAAAGTGTTTTTTGAGCAATTTTCAAAAGTGATAAAAAACATATGTGATATAGATATCACATGTATATGGAACTAGATGCGAAATGCCAGGCGCTGGACGACCGAGCAGAACAACCGGGACCACCACTACGGCAGAAGATGCCGTTGAGTCCATGCTGCTCGCCGAGCAGACCCCGCAGAGACTCAAAAAAATCCATCTTTATGAGACAAGCGGCCATGAGGGACAAGTTAACCCGGCTGTCGCGGCGACAACGGCGTCATCTCTCAGTTAGTTATGTGTAAATAAATTGTTACTTTGCTATCAAAAGCTCTATTTGTCTCGTTCTTTATGATATTTTGTAAAAGGCAAACATTCAGATGTTTGGGATGTAACTAAAACAAAAAATAGCTGTGTTAAAGTCAAAGTTATATTTGAAATTATGCTTTCACAAAAAGCTGAATTTCTCTTTTTTTCATCAGAAATTGGAAAATTGCTCAAACTAAGCTATTTTCTAATGCTGATTTCTAAAGAATGGAAAAAGATATGAACTTACTTTTTTTTCCTGCTGAAAGAAGAGAGTCTAATCTTTCTTTTGGTGGGTTCCATGTTTATATAGCAATAGAAAAGAATTTTCTGTGGGCCTTGCAAAATCAGTCAAAATCCAGTATAACGGCCGGGAGCGAAGGGCCTTGCACTGGTGAAAATGGCAGGTAACTGAGTTACTAACTCAATTACTTTTTGGTAGAAGTAATTTGTAACTGTAATTAATTACTTTTTAAAAGTAAGATTAACAAAACTGGTCATAAAGATCAAGTCTGCAGAATGAAAAGTGACGAAAGCGGAGATTTTATTCTGCCAATTTGTTGCCGAACACAACTTGCCCGCAATTATTGCTGATCACTTCTCAGAATTAGCGAAAGAAATGTTCTCTGACTTAAACATTACATCAGTAAGTTAATTCTATCAATTGACCATTTTAATTTATTATTGGACACACTAACAAACTACCTTCAAGTCAAACTGAATTGCAAGCTGAAGTGCAGCCATCAAGACATTATAGAAATTGCCAAGCGTTCTACATACAGTTATAACAAAAGTCACTGTTAAATTTTAATAATCATGATGTAGCTGAAGATATTGATTGTTCTCTAATTGAAGCAGGTTATATGTTACATATTACCAATAAATTCACATTATTTTAAAAATTGAGTTTTATTTTTGTTTTGTATTGCACGCTATATACAACTTTGTAAGATTAGTCACCAATTTGTAAGGGCATACGTCACTATTTGCAAGATTGCCAACAGCCTCGGGTTGACAGGTATGAAGTTAAGTAGCCCTGCTGCCTAATGTGTAATACAGTACAGCATGTATCATACATTTATTTTGAACACTGCAAAAACTCAAAATCCTAACAGGACTTAGAATTTATACCAGGGGTCCCCAAACTACGGCCGTATCCGACATTTGGTCCGACCCCCTGAACTAAAAAAAAAAAAAAAAAAATTTCCCCCCCAATAGTTTTATTTATTTCCTGGCTTTTTTTCTGTGAAGAACCCAGAGAGGGTTATTTGGTTATTATCTATTTAATTAATAGTGTTATTATTATATTATATTATATTATTATTTTTATTTTATTTACTTTTGTTCCGTGAAGAATCCAGAAAGGGTTATTTGATTGTGGCTTTCTGAAAAACAATACATTTTTACCTATAGGCACTCCTCCAATCGTCCCATCTTTTCTGTTACAAACTGACCCCGGCCCTCCATCAGAGAAAGAAAAAGTTATGTGGCCCTCACAGGAAAAAGTTTGGGGACCCCTGATTTAGACTAACTTTAAACTTACTGTAATTTCCCGAATATAACGCGCACTCCCCCCCCCCCCCCAAAATCAACTTGTAAAATCATGGTGCGCATTATAATAATTATGTACAGGGATAGAGACAGAAATATAACTGTATACATATATGTATATAAAGACCGATTTTTTTTTTTTTTTTTATTGACACGGCCATGTTGTGTTGAAGAAACGTATGCGTCGATCCGTTGCCGACCATTACGGTACGTGACGTCACCATTTTGTTTCGGTCATGGCGAGCTAGGGAAGGAGTCGGAGGCGGAGTATCAAACAACGGAGCTAATCCGCATTGCTTTATTGACATTTAGGCTGCAACAAAATATGGTAGCAATGTCTGTCTCACATGCAACCCGCGGAATATAACTATCTTTCCGGCTGTTCCCTCAACAAAATACTAGTGACGGGACGAAATGGGCCGAGGTTCTGAAGCTTGTGTCCAGTAATGGGAGGGGCGTTTCCACGAAGCTTGTAGCGAGCCGCGCGTCATTTCGGCAAAACCCGGAAATGGTGTCGTGGGAAGCCTCGCCGGCCGGCTGAGTCTTTTATATTCTTCGGAAGTGATCCGACGTTTGGCGCACATTGCAAAAACAGTACAGACTACGGTATAAATTGGTTGCAAAACGCAACGGCGATCGCCTGTTATCTAACATTTTGTGGATTTCGGGCTCCTGTACTTGTTACTAGTGATGGCTAAATGAAGCTTCATGAAGCAATGAAGCTTTGCAGCCAATTGGTTTGCACATGTAGCAAAGCTTCATTGTGCTTCATTTACCCTATGGCGCCATCAAGTGGTCTAGAAGCCCAAGAGGTCAACATTGTTAAGAATTCAATGGCTATTTGCTTAAGACAAAGATATGAATGTGCTTGTGTTAGTAATTTAGTATGTGAACAAAATACAACAAGTGCTAAGGGTAATTTGTTATTCATTTTAATTTAGAAATAATAGCTTTCCCACAGTGGCTGGCTTTAAACGGCTTCTTTTTTTGGACAATATTTCACCAGCTTTAGAAAATATTCTTTCACAAGGCACAGATGAAGCTGGGGTGCAGAGAAATGTGAGTGCCAGTTTATATAAATTTGGGTAGGTATTCTTTTGTGCCTCCCAGTACACTAATGGATTGTTCATCCTGTTGATGTTTGGTTCAGATAGGTACACACACACTCACATTTATATTAAAGTAGTTTTTCTCCCTTACCTTATTGAAAGCAATCAAATCAAAATGTTCCCATACAGGGGAGGATCGCTTTTTTCGCGCAGGTTCCATCGCAAGCAAAGGACAAGGCTCAAAAAAAGATTGCACTGGTTGCACTGTTGCACACAGATGTAACAATTACAGGAGCCCGAAATCCACAAAATGTGAAATAATAGGCGATCGCCATTGCGTTTTGCAACCAATTTATACCGTAGTCTGTCCTATTTTTGCAATGCGCGCCAAACGTCGCATCACTTCCGAAGCGCTCACGAGATTCAGCCGGCCGCCGGCGAGGCTTCCCACGTAATCATTTCCGGGTTTTGCCGAAATGACGCGCGCCTTGCTACAAGCTTCGTGGAAACGCCCCTCCCATTACTCGACACAAGCTTCGGAACCTCGGCCCATTTCGTCCCATCACTACTTGTTACATCTGTGCGCAACAGTGCAACCAGTGCAATCTTTTTTCGAGCCTTGTCCTTTGCTTGCGATGGAACCCGCGCGAAAAAAGCCTGTATGGGAACATTTTGATTTGATTGCTTTCAATAAGGTAAATTCATATCTTTGTCTTACGCAAATAGCCATTGAATTCTTAACAATGTTGATCTCTTGGGCGTCTAGACCACTTGATGGCGCCATAGAGTAAATGAAGCACCATGAAGCTTTGCTACATGTGCAAACCAATTCAAAGCTTCATTGCTTCATGAGGCTTCATTTGGCCATCACTACAAAATACCTCCCCCCGGGAACTATACAACGTGCCAACATAAGTTCTGCCGGTGAGTTCTGTTAGGACTCCCTACATGGTATTACTTCACTCTGATTGGTCGAATGATTTCGTCCGTGTTAAATTCTGCTTTTTTCACTCTTCATAAAGCACAGAATTTAGTTTCTTGAACTCATTTGAGTCAACGTTTATTGCAGCTCCCCAACTCAGACCGTAATAAATGTAACACAACACCGACTTCCTGTGTCCGCCAACTATATTTGTCCCTCGGGAAGCTCAAATCCAAATAACAATAGTTCTAGTCTAGTCTAGTCAACAGCAATGCGCTCTTCTGATTTCCGACCTAAATTACCACTTTTATTTTACCGTATCAATCCATGGAAGAAACATTTATTCATCATGATGAAACGAGCAAGTTATACAGCAGCCTTTAAAAGAAAAGTCACATCTGTTTTGTTTTCTCCTGGATTCTGGTAAGTTGAAGAAGTTGTCAGATCATATTATTACCGTACATATTGTCAGTTTACGGTAATGTTTTGAACTACCAATGTGCTGTGCTTGTGAATTGTTTGACCAGTCAGTAAAATGACATTTCTGTATCTGTACACAAGCTGTTTTCTTGTATTCTTCTATTTATTGGTGCCAAAATTAGGGTGCGCGTTATACACGGGTACAATAATTTTCCATAGATTTTACAAGTAAATTTGGGGTGCGCGTTATACACGGGTGCGCCTTATATTCGTGAAATTACGGTAACAAGAACTTAAAAAATAGCTTCACACAAATGGAAATTAAAATGAAACACGTGGGGAAAACACTTTTTACCTAAAAAAAATTGTTTTATCCATTTACTCGCGAGAATTTTCATTCGAATACTTGATTACTGAAATATTCGATTGCTGCTGCCCTAGTTGCACTGTCTTACAATATTAGAAAAGCAAATCCTCGGTCTTATTGTTTTTATGAAAGCATACTACTAGACTGGAATTTAATGTTGCCTATTAAGGTGATTACTACGGTGGTACATGGGGGGAAAAAAAGTAAAGCACTGATGCAGAAAGCAGGAGTTGGGTCACCTTAAATAAAAGAAGCCGTGTATGAATTTAATCGTCAATGACCCCACACAAGCAGCAGATGTGAACGAGATCAAGCCATCCCGTAATCAAATCCTCTCTCTTCTAGCCTTAGCGATTAGCATAAATTGTTGGGAAAGAAATGGCGAGGCCTGATTAAAGGCCTTGTCACAGTCCGTCGGCATTTTACCCAGTTCATCACCAACCCGCCAGCTGCCTGGAGGACATGTGAAAAGCCGGCCTGGGAAGACGGTAAGCAGGAGACGGGTCTTATTTCAGCCCGGCTTTTAAATCAAAGCTCGGCGGATTGTCAGCGAGCTTTTTATTTGCCATTTTACGAGCGATGCAACTTTGATGGCTTTTAATGGGGCTTCATTTAGCGTTGAGGCGACTTCTTCGTGCGCCATGTGGAACAGGAAAATGTACTAAACAAAAGCAAAAGCTCCGGGGTCATTGATAATATTAAGTGGGAGTTATCATCAATCAACTTGAGCTGAGTGCAGAATCTCTAGTAATCAACTATCGTGAATCCTGGCCTGCATCGTGACTTCATCATTTTAGAGTAATATTTAAAATGTGTGCTGAATACAATTTATAAGTTCATCCAGAAACTAGCTCGTAACCAAATTCCGTAATACCCCAAAATAGATTGTATCTATTGAAATTGAATATCATTAATCCGATCCAAAGTTTTTATTAAATTTTGATTGGAAAACAAAAGCATGTTGTAATATATGTATTTGTGAGCCACTCTATAGTAAGTATTGCACAGTCAAAATTGGATATGATGTCTTCTGGAGACATTGTGTGTATTTTGTAGTTGATATTTTCTCAATAATTGACGAATATACTCTAACCTCAGAAACTATCATGTCAGCGTTCAATGTAACCTTGTGCTCAAACATGATTTTTGTAAGCGACTCATCATAAGCAGTGAGAAAGCTTAAAATACAATTGAATCGTTCATTTTTGAGAAGCTTTCACCATTAATTCGTATCTTACCTGTTTTACATATTAAAGAGAACTAAAGGGCAGCCAATAGGTATTATTAATACGGAAAACATGCCATGGTACAGTATTATGTTGTATATATTGTTTGATATACAGTGCTGGCCAAAAGTATTGGCTCCCCTGCAATTCTGTTAGGTAATGCTCAATTTCTCCCAGAAAATGATTGGCATTACAAATGTTTTGGTAGTAATATCTTCATTTATTTTGCTTGCAATGAAAAAACACAAAACAGAATGAAAAAAAATATCATTATAATTTTACACAAAACTCCAAAAATGGGCCGGAAAAAAGTATTGGCACCCTCAGCCTAATACCCGGTAGCACAACCTTTAGACAAAATAACTGCGAACAACCGCTTCCAGTATCCATCAATAAGTTTCCTATAATGCTCTGCTGGAATTTTAGACCATTGTTCTTTGGCCAACTGCTCCAGGTTTCTGAGGTTTGAAGGGTGCCTTCTCCAAACTGCCATTTTCAAATCTCTCCACAGGTGTTCTATGGGATTCAGGTCAGGAATCATTGATGGCCACTCATCCAGTCTCCAGTACTTTCTCTCAAACCATTTTCTAGTGCTTTTTGAAGTGTGTTTTAGGTCATTGTCCTGCTGGAAGACCCATGACCTCTGTAGGAGACCCAGCTTTCTCAAACTGGGCCCTACCTTATGCTGCAAAAGTTGTTGGTTGTTTTCAGACTTCATAATGTAATGCACAGGTCAAGCAGTCCAGTGCCAGAGGCAGCAAAGCAAACCCAAAACATCAGGGAACCTCTGCCATGTTTGACTGTGGGGACCGTGTTCTTTTCTTTGAAGGCCTCGTTTTCCCCCCCTGTAAACTCTATGTTGATGCCTTTTCCCCAAAAAGCTCTACTTTTGTCTCATCTGACCAGAGAACATTCTTCCTAAATGTTTTTGGCTTTCTCAGGTAAGTTTTGGCAAACTCCAGCCTGGCTTTTTTATGTCCCACCATAGAGTCCCTTTTCATTCAGATGCCAACGGATCGTACGGGTTGACACTGGTGTACCCTCGGACTGCAGGAAAGCTTGAACATGTTTGGATGTTAGTTGAGGTTCTTTATCCACCATCCGCACAGTCTTTCGTTGAAATCTCTCGTCAATTTTTCTTTTACGTCCACATGTAGGGGGGGGGTTAGCCACAGTGTCATGGGCTTTACCCTTATTGATGACACTGTGCACGACAGACACAGGAACTTCCAGGTCTTTGGGGATGGACTTGGAGCCTTGAGATTGCCCATGCTTCCTCACAATTTTGCTTCTCAAGTCCTCAGACAGTTCTTAGCTCTTCTTTCTTTTCTCCATGCTCAATGTGGTACACACAAGGACACAGGACAGAGGTCGAGTCAACTTTAATCCATTTTAACTGGCTGCAAGTGTTATTTGGTTATTGACACCACCTGTTATGTGCCACAGGTAAGTAACAGGTGCTGTTAATTAGACAAATTAGAGAAGCATCACATAACTTTCCAAAGGATGCCAATACTTTTGTCCGGCCCATTTTTGGAGTTTTTTTGTTTTGAATTTTTTTTTTCTTCCATTTTCTCTTGTATTTTTTTCATTGCAAGCAAATCGAGCATTATCTGACAGAATTGCAGGGGTGCCAATACTTTTGGCCAGCACTGTGTAGTAGGAGCTAACATACCTGGAGTACATCATCGACAACGCATAGCATGATAGCGTCGCAAAATTGTAGGAAATCTGGAAAAAAAAGAGGCACACTGTTTTCCCAATTGACATTCAAACATAAAAAAGCAAAAATCAGCCAATTATTCTCTGTATGTATGTATATGTAAGAGGACAAAGTATAGTAAAACAGTCAAAATCATTTGCCTTTAATTCATCTTTACTGTTTTACATGTTAAGGATATTTATTTAATTGATTATACATTCTTTAAATTACTCAGGTGATTTATTAAATAAAAAGTGTTATCATTGGCCTGTTGGTCAGGCCCTCTCAAAAAATTCCTATAAATTCAGTTAATTGTAGAAATGACTTCCAATTCAGGCTATAAAACTTTGCGTCACCTTTGTCCCAGCTGCAGGCGCAAAAAAGAACAATACATTCAGAGCATGCAGAAAACACGCATCAAATTGTCTCCGGCTGGCTGCGTAATCAACTGAGATTTATGCAAAGAGCACAACAAACAAACCGCCCACCTCCTGCACTATTATCACCCTAACCCCAGCTCGCTCCCTGTAGCCAAGAATTATGGATGCACATATAATTAAAAAGTGCCGACTCAATGAAAATAGAATATTGTTTTTTTTTTTTTATTGTGACTGTTTAAATCTAATACAGACCGAGCTCAATACGTTCTGAGATACTTTTTTTTTTTTTTTCAAAATAATAGTAGCTGGAATTAATGAATTACAGAGTCCCTGTTATTAATTTTGCAACTCCATCATCCCTCGCCCTCAAAATAAAAATATTTTTTGAAACAGCACTTTATAATATTGAACTTTGAGGGTGGAAAAAAATTAATAATTATTAAATAGAAAGCAAAATATAGAACACAGGTGAAGAACAAGCGGCCCTGGCGCCAGATTCGGCCCGCTATATCATTTAATGTAACCTGCGAAAGTAAATCATGTAGACTAGAGTTTAAACAATTTCTCGAATAATTCGATTTTAAAAATTGATCGAGGAATTGTCTCCGCCTCGAGGAATCATTTAATTTTGCCAGCTCTATGCATGACGTTTTGCCCAGACTATTTTTAATGCGGCACAACGCGCTGGCGTCGCATTCGTTTAGGAAGAAGACAGGCGACGGATTTATTTGATTTCAACCATGCATGAATACAGAGGTCACGACGAAGAAGCCGAAAGCAAAGGGAAAGGCACCAAGAAAATGCAGAAAATGTCAAAAGTCTGGGAGCATTTTAAGCTGGAAACCAAGGCGAACACTGCTTTATGTAGTCACTGTAAGACAGCGCTTGCAAAACACTACAGCACGTCTTCAATGCTGCAGCTCTACCGAAGGCACCTGTTTACTCCGAGAGCGGAGGAGCGATACTCGGGACAAAGTAAAATCAAGTTAACGTAGCGCTAATAAATAAGGTTAATGTTACTGTACCTTGCTAACTAGCCCTGCAGAGGGCTAGGTTTCTATTAATCATGACTATTGTCAATCATAGGCGGATTTTGACTTTTGGGGCGGGGGGGGCACAACATGTTGATGACCCCGAATTGTCAGCAATAAAATTAACTTACAAGGATATTTATAATAATAAGTTGACAATGAGCGTTTTTTGTTTCCCATCATTCTTGAGGGGAATTCTAAATCAGGCTGCTCTGGCAATACCATTGAATATGATATGCCCGCCGGTGTCGTGCCAATGTAGTTACCCCAGACAAAAACAGTATCACCTCGGCGGAGCCATATGGAGGTAGATTTAAGTCTTTATTATTCAATCCAAAAAAAAATTGCTTCAATCAAAAAAAATGTGTAGGAATTAGGGCTGTCAAAATTATCGCGTTTACCGGCGGTAATTAATTTTTTAAATTAATCACGTTAAAATATTTGATGCATTTAATGGACATGCCCCGCTCAGTTTAAAATGACAGCACAGTGTAATGTCCACTTGTTACTTGTGTTTTTTGGTGTTTTGTCGCCCTCTGCTGGTGCTTGGGTGCGACTGATTTTATGGGTTTCAGCACCATGAGCATTGTTTAATTATTGACATCAACAATGGCGAGCTACTAGTTTATTTTTTGATTGAAAATTTTACAAATTTTATTAAAACAAAAACAATAAGCGGGGTTTTAATATTAAATTTCTATAATTTGTACTAACATTTATCTTTTAAGAACTACAAGTCTTTCTATCCATGGATCGCTTTAACAGAATGTTAATAATGTTAATGCCATCTTGTTGATTTATTGTTATAATAAAAAAATACAGTACTTATGTACAGTATGTTGAATGTATATATCTGTCTTGTGTCTTATCTTTCCATTCCAACAATAATTTACAGAAAAATATGGCATATTTTATAGATGGTTTGAATCGCGATTAATTATGATTAATTACTTTTTAAGCTGTGATTAACTTGATTAAAAATTTTAATCATTTGACAGCCCTAGTATGAATGCATTAAAAAATTGAAACAAAAAAAAAAATGCATGTGAAAGCTATTTTTCTTTGATTTTTTTTAATTTTTATTTTGATTGGAGCAACTTTTTTTGATTGAAGTAATGTTGATTTGGGTTTGGGCCACATTTGGGCTAGGACGTTTTTGTCTTCGTTATTCAATCAAAAAATAAGTTGCTTCAAAAAATATATATTTTCAAATAGAAAAATCACTTCAATCAAAAAAAAACAAAAATATCAATCATAGAAAACGTTTTTGAATGCGAAAAAATATTTGAGATTGAAAAATTTGCATTTGAACACTTAATTTTTCATTGAAAAAAGTTTTCTTTGATTGTAGCATTCCTTTTTGTGTTTTGGGCCATATTATGGTAAGGACATTTGTGTCTAAATCACTGAATCCCCCAAAAAGTTGCTTCAATCCAAAAAAATATATATATTTTAATTCAAAGAAAAACATTATTTGAAAAATAAATTGCCCTCCCCTATTTTTTTTTGTGAAAATGATATGCAAAGCAAATAACCGTCTAAGGTGCTAGTCACATGATCTGTTCGAAAAATAATTTTCACCCATTATAAAAATATATTTTTTTGTCCATTTCATTCATTTTTGTTGCAGTTTTATTGCTTTACAACTTTTATATAAAGTCAATTTCAAGCAATGACACTTTTCGGCCACCAGGGGTGGGCCTGGCCCCAGCTTAAAATCCACTTATGTTGTCAATGCGTGGCTAACGTGTCTTTCACACAGGCTTTATTTAATCTGTAAAAACACAGCGCTTTAGAGTGATGAGAGTGTAAAATAAAAACATAATAAAGCTAACTGTCAATTTTAGCTCGGGAGTAGCAGTGGTGCCTAATGTGCTCCAATACAGCAGGTATCATATTTTTATTTTGAACACTGCAAAAACTCAAAATCCTATCAGGACTTAAAATTTAGACTAATTAAAACTTAACTAGAACTTAAAAATAGCTTGACGCAAATGAAAATTCAATTGAAACCAGTGGGAAAAACACTTCATTTTAACTTATGTGTGTTATCAGGCATAACGACATTTTTAGGTAAGAAATAAGATTTTTTTTGTAAAGATCTAAAGGTTTTTTTTGGGTAAAAGCAGTGAATTTGTTATTTTTCATAGTCACATCTGAGATGCGATTGTTGGCTGTTTTCAACAATGTACATCTCAAATAAAGACACCGATTGTCTAAAAATGGTTCACTATGAGGTGAAATATCTTGTTTTCTCATGTGTATATATAATTGCTCTTTACCTAAAAATAAAATGTCTTATCCGATGACTCAATTAATTGATGGAAATTTCAGTAGAATACTTTATTACTAAAATATTCGATAGCTGCAGCCCTAAAAATCATGCGCATCGACTTAATGTTTTTCGCTAAACTTTAATTTCTATGAAATTTCTGTAGTGCAGAAATCAGAGAATAATTAAAGTAAAACATAAGGAAAAACAAATGAATATATACTGCAGAAGAGAGTATTTATTTTTCCTTTTTTAATTAAAAAAAAAAAAATTAAAAATAGATCATAAAACAATTTTTACCAATAAAAAAGAATGGAATAAGAAAAAAAAAGGGTATTTGGGCATTTTTGAGGTCAAGAATGTCTCTAAACGGTTTAACGACTATCAAAATAGTTGTTGATTCATTTAATAATGGATTAGTTGTCAGTTAGCCAAAAAAAATGTGGCAAGTCTAGTTTCACTGCCATTGACAGCGCTGCACCTCCAATTCATTTTGACTCCCAGTCAAAATTGGATTGAACATCTAGCGCCATCAATGGCAGCTAAATGAGTTAAATATTTAAATGGGTTTGCCAAAATAATTGCCCTCTGAATTAAACAAAGTAGGGCCCGCGACAAACATGACTTTGAAAACCCTAGTATAAAAGAAAGTTATACAAGTAGGGTTCTGTGCACGGTAATCAGTCCCAATTCAGCCTTCCTAAAATATCCGATGCTGTCAAAATAATTTGATGTCAGATGCGACAACGTGGCATTCATCATCATCAGTCAAAATCACATTAAAGAAGGGATAAAAACACTCCACACATGGAATTACGTTTACAACCCAGAAGAAGAGGAAGGACAATGCATCATTTTTAAGCAGCATGTGACTTTGGGCCATGACCTCAGGCCTGCTTACCGGGCTCTTAAATAGTGTGCCGGCAGACAAAAAGACAGTAATATTATTCTTGAATGACGTGATAGTGGACAAAGTGAAAATGATTTTGAAAACTTTCATCTTTATTATAATTTGTGAATCTTAAAGGATACCGTAATTTTGGACTATGAGCCACTACTTTTTTTCCATAAGCGGATTTTAAGGGGGGGGGGCAAGGCCGAGAAGTGTCATTGCATGAAATTGACTTTCCTATACATATAAAAGTTGTAAAGCAGTAAAACTGCAAAAAAAAAAAAAAAAAAATGAATGAAATGAATAAAAAATATATTTTTATAATGGGTGAAAATTATTTTTTCAAACAGATCGTGTGACTAGCACCTTAGACGGTCATTTGCTTTGACTATAATTTTCAAAAAAAAAATTAAATAAAAATCAGGGGAGCGCAATTTTATTTTTCAAATCATTTTTTTCTTTGATTGAAAATCCTAAATAATATGGCCCAAACACAAAATGTATTGCTTCAATCAAATGAAAAATTTTCAATGAAAAATTAAGTGTTCAAACGCAAATTTTTCAATCTCAAATATTTTTTCGCATTCAAAAACGTTTTCTATGGTTGAAATTTTTCTTTTTTTGATTGAAGTGATTTTTCTTTTTCAAAATATATATTTTTTGAAGCAACTTATTTTTTTTATTGAATAATAAGGACAAAAACATTCTAGCCAGTATGTGGCCCAAACACAAATCAACATTACTTTAATCAAAAAAGTTGCTTCAATCCAAAACAAATTCAATCAAAGAAAGAGCTTTCACGTGCATTTTTTTTTTTGAGTTTCAAATTTAGTTTTGCATTCAAACACATTTGTTTTGGATTGAAGCGACTTTTTTTGGATTGAAAATATATATTTTGATTGAAGCAACTTTTTTTTGATTGAATAATAAAGACACAAATCTAACTCCATATGGCTTCGCCCAGCGGATACAATTTTTGACTGGTGTAACTACATTGGCACAACACCGGCGGGCGTACCATATTCAATGGTTGACGATCTTGGCAAAAGTACTGCCTAAGCAGCCTGATTAAGAATTCCAATCAACAATCATGGGAAACAAAAAATGCTCATTGTCAACTTATTATTATAAATATTCTTGTAAGTTCATTTTATTGCTGACACTGCATTTCGGGGTCATCAACATGTTGTGCGCCCTCTGCCCCAAAAGTCAAATTCCGCCTATGATCATCCATCGTTAAAGTTGTAGGCAAACCCCCACTTTTAAAATGTTATGAATTTAACAAAGCTGAAAAATTGTCCTAGCCATTTTCATGTGTCAATTTAAGAGGATATCACAGTAGGTAAATCTTAAATAACAGAAAATGTCAATTACGATCATTACTTATATTTGATGACTTCAAGATAAGGCTTTTGACGTGGGCTATGCCACCTCATTGTTTTCAGGTTAGAACAAATGTTCCATAAAATGCTGAATAAAGCGACAGCTCAGTGTCCTATAAAAATGAATTGCTTGAACATTTAAAAGTACAGCTAATGAGCATTCATTACATGGCCCATTTAGCCGGTTTATTGTTGACATTTTGACTATTACACACGATGCATTTTGTCGGCAACAGTAAAGATGAGTGGGCCCGTTGTAAAAAGTATTTACGAGACTAACAAAAACAGAAACAAACTATTGTTTGTCAGCATTGCCCTTGTTAAAGGTCTATAGTCATTTCTTATTCCAGCCTCAATTTTGAATCCCTTTACTACTCCTTATTTGAATCCACTTTTTACACTGCCTTTTGTTTACTCGGCTTTTCATCGCTATCCTTTACATTTAAATGCTTTTTATTTAACAGTGTTTGCCTTAACTGCATGGGAAAGCAGGAAATGTCTCAAAAACGCAGCATGTAAGGACATTACTAACTACCCTCTGGGCCGCGAGGCCAACTTATGCGGCTGGATCTGACAATACCTCAGATACCAGCTAACACATTTAACTACTACTGAAATACTAACGTACACCAGCACCACATGCCTGAGTGTACACAATCAATAATAACCCATTTTACATAAATTTCTGCACTGAATAATGTAATGTTTCAACACAAACCATCTTAAAATCAGGCCGATAAATAGCATTAGCAAGCATGCTAACCTAAATGCAAGGTAAACATAGGATAGGTTCCTCCAAAAGGTGACCACGCACCAATATGGAACACCACGGCAACCTTGGTCTCTATTCAGAATACCAGTGGAGGCGGGAGCGTGGCCAGGGCCCGATAACACCTTAACAATTGGTCACATATGTTATCTGACGAGCATGTGGAAGAGCTTTTCCACTCAGCTGAAGCCGGCGGCGGCGTTTAGGCGGCCAGGCACAGCTGCGGTTTAACACCGCACATGCAGGTAAAGGCGCCACACCTGAAATGGACCCCAACAGATATAAAAAAGAAATGACACTTTATTAATATCATTATGCTACAGACCAGTCAATGTTGTTCTTTATAGGTGTGTGAACTAGAGATCTCCCAATCACGTCATTTTCAAAGTATCGGAATGGGCAAAAAAATATCGGCCAGGCCTTTTTTTAATATATGTATATATTTTAATTAAATTGTTTTCTAATTGTATTTAACGTTACAGACATAATATGTTACACTCATCCAGAGGCTTTAGTTTAGGCTTAAGGTAGGGTTATCAAAACTATCCCGATAACGGCGGCAATTCATTTATTAAAAAATGTGTCATGTTAAAATATTTCACACAATTAATGTATGCGCTGCGCGACCCTCTCATTCATTGTCGCGCTCAATCTGTAATGACGCCTTTTACCTATACAGAGAGATAAAAGGCAGCGCAAAATGAGTAGAATGAATTTTGGCAGCCTTTGGAGCCTTTAATTGGCTAAAGCCTTGCAATTCCTCTCCCTATGTTTAGAAATATCATGGGAGGCTATGTGGGGAAGCAGGGTGGCAATTGATCTTTGTCTTAACACCTTAAGTTATTTCCCAAAGCAGAGAAGAGATATCCATTGGTTGCACGGCGCACAGTCATGGTGCCACCTCCCATCATGCATTTGGGATGGCCACAGTATCATTTACTGAAAGCTCAACAAATACACTAGATGGCAATATTTAGTCACAATATACAAAGTCACAAGTCTTTCTATCCGTGGATCCCTCTCCCAGAAAGAATGTTAATAATGTAAATGCCATCTTGAGGATTTATTGTCATAATAAACAAATACAGTACTCACGTACTGTTTGTTGAATGTATATATTCGTCCAAGTTTTATTCATTTTTTTCTTAATGCATTGCCAAAATGTATATGATCGGGAAAAATTATCGGGAATGATTGGAATTGAATCGGGAGCAAAAAAAAGCAATCGGATCGGGAAATATCGGGATCGGCAGATACTCAAACTAAAACGATCGGGATCGGATCGGGAGCAAAAAAACATGATCGGAACAACCCTAGTGTGAACCTTTACAAATCCTCAAATATGATGTAACGAAGATTATCCATCAATGGCAGTGAATGAGTTTTTAATATATCTACACGCCATCAAATATAATGCAAATATGTCACGTTAGCTTTGTATAGAATCAATTGGCTGCCTTATAATGTAAATAGAAGAGGGGCACAGACCTCAAAATCTGTTATTTAGAACACCGAATTCGGTGTTTTAAACATGTACATATGCTTATAAAGAAGCTTATGGACCAATAAAATATAACGTGACTTAATTTTTTACATTTGTGGTGGAAAAAAAGGTCAATTAGAGGTTCACAGAGAATGAAATGTCAAAATTGTGTTACATTCATTAAATGCATTTCTATTTTAGATCTGCACAGACCATAAAATATGCAGTGAATATATGACATTAGATGTAAATAGAAGGTAATATAATCATGTTTAACCCTTTAACACCTGAGCCTATTTTCACAATGGCCTGGTTGGGTCCCTTTTTTTTCAGGACAACATAACATTCATGTCCAAACTGTTGTTTTCTCCACTGACCAATTAGAATTAACATTTTGGCCCCGTAAAGACAAAAAATCCCACGTTTTGTCAGAATTTGAAATATTTATGTCCCATTGATAACCAAACATGCTCGACGAACCATTTTGAAGATTGATAATATTTCTTCAACTTGTTAGGATAAACATTCAACAGAAAAAAACCAGACTGAATAGTTTTATATTTGACAATTCAAAACAAACAACAGGTATGGTCATAGGCGTTTTGGCCTTTACACATACTAAGGTCAAAAAAGGTTATACATAGTAGACAAACAGTGCAAAATAGGGAGGAGGGAAAAATATATATATACAGTGGGGAGAACAAGTATTTGATACACTGCCAATGGGTTTTCCCATTGTGAATGTATCAAATACTTGTTCTCCCCACTATATGTTTATGTATATATACACATATACATCATCTAACAAAGGGTTTGGAGGATATCTCTTTGTGAGGTTAGGTATTGTACCCAACACCTTATCAAAAGTATATATAGTATGCAATCAAGCTTCTCGAACACACACATCTATATGGCGGAAAACAAATACAAGACTGAAAAAGCAGCTTCTGCTCTTGCACACCTCTTTAAAATAAAGTGCTGTATTTTAAGCCAAAAGAACTGTTGTGTTTGAATGAATAATATGTTTTGCCGAACTATTTTTAATTTGTCCGTTTTACCCTGGATACCCCCGTTTACAGACGTCGCGCAACCGCTTTTGTTTCAACCCAGCCATAAAAAGAAGGTAAGTAATTATATTTCTTATTCAAAATGTCTGTCATTTTAGCTTAGGATCATTAATTGATGTCTAATATTTCATTTAAAAAAAAAAAAAAAAAACGACTTTAAAAATTATTCATTCGCATATTTTAAATTTGTAAACAAACAACGTCACAATGAAAAAAATGGTGTCTGTAAAAAAGTCACGGATATGTACCTCATAACTATCGCTTAATTGTATTTTTTTTGTTACCGTCGCATTTTCTCCGATAATTTAGATGATGAATAATCGGTCAAAAAAAAAAAAAAAAAGAAAAATTGAAAAAAAAAAAAAAGTTCAAGAGGGTAAATATATGAAAAAGAAAATCTCGACCACTCCTTGATGTCTGCGATTTCTGCATCGCAACCCTTGTTATATTACCATGTTTTACCAATAAAATCCCCATAAAATCCAGCTATAGCCATTCACAGCTGTGTCTTGACACTCAGTGATACATGTTACATGGAGTTTTTGGATCAAAACAAGGTAAGTACGCGATAATATCTCGTTTAAGTCATGGCGTCTGTAATTCGGCTCTTGCGTGTTCTCACCTCCAGATAGGGTTTGGCTGTTTTTATAACGATTTAAAAAAAAAAAGCCCTCCTGTTCAAAATTTTTCTTCCCCCAGAAAATTGAGATTATAGCCATTCCATTGATGTATCACACATGCAAATCGGACAATTTTGAAATTTGGCCAAATTGGGGGTCTCAGAGCGGTACTTCAATTTACCTGAGTGTTTTCCGCCATATATGTCATCTAACACAAAAAGGGTTTGGAGGATATCTCTGTGAGGTTAGGTATTGTACCCATCACCTTATCAAAAGTATATATAGTATGCAATCAAACTTCTCGAACACACACATTTACATGCAAATTGAAAAGATAGTGAAAAAAAAGTGAAATATAACATTTATGGAAAAAAAGTGAAATATAACATTTATAAAAAACGTTTCAAAAATATTGACAATCAACTCCGTCACACAGCCCAGTCTTGCGCCGTTTGCGCTGTCACTCTTCCCAACTCACCGACTCATCCGAAGAAAGCAACAATAAATTTGGCTCATCCTCTTCCTTGTGTTGATGAAATACTGGATTAGCTTGTGCTAAATTTAGTTTTCGATTCATTCTGCACGTTTCAAAGTTGCTCGCTCAATCCAACCGGCCGTCGCTCGCTACCTCGTCTCCCTCTCTTAGGTGGCGCCTCGCTCGGCAGTTTATTAAAAATGTTCTCATTACATCCGTCTGTCGTGACCTCAGAATGGCTCCTGGGATATGTAGTCGTTTGTGGTGCTTTCGGTTTTGAAAAAGGACAGGGAATGAGTGAAATATGGTCATAAACACATGGTCCATGCAGCGTTTCAATCCTTATTTATGAGGGCAATAAAACTATAAAACTAAAAAACATTATCTCTGGTTTTACTTGGTCGATTGACTTCAATTAAAAACGGGCGTGGACCTCAGCAATTTCAAATAAGCCCACCAGCGGTATATGGGTGACATAATTACAGTGGGGCGAGGCTTCAAAGATGATATGTGTAATTTTGTCGCCTCCGACATGTTGACTGTTAAAGGGTTAAAGGGCACAGACCATAAAATTGGATATTTGGTGCAGAGAAAAAAACTGTAAAAACCTTACATTTTGTATCAATGTTATATTTCAGTATGTTAAACATGCACACATTGCACAAGCCATTTAATACAATTCATGTTGCCTTAGATATGCAAAGAACATCAAATATGGTGTAAATGTGCCCTACATTAAATGTGATTTTTTTTCATTTAAGACCATGAAATGGGAACATTCAGTATAAATACTGTGCTCGAATACTTCTGAAGCTAGAACAAGAAAACAAGGAACGTGTGTGTTGTTCTAAGGTCACAGGAAGAGGCACGTATGGATTTTATACGTTGAGAAATGTGCTTGTTTTTGTTTTTTCTCATGCTGAGCATTGCACTCATTTACATTTAGTAACATGGGTGGGAAAGCTTGAACAGAATCTTTCAGAGCTAAATGTTGGGTTTTGCTGTTACCTGGTGGAGAAACTCGGGGTTGCAGGGCAAACCGCGCCCAGTTCAGAGGATGGTATCATGGGGAATGTGGGTTGGAGTCAGGCAGTTAATTGAGTCCAACCCGTTGAGAACCTGACCTCAGCCCAGTCACGTTGGCAGTGCAAACTATTCAGGAGGGAAAGCAGCGCCTCTCGAAGTCCAGGAGCAGCTGTCGGGCGAGACGCTCAGCACTGCATTAAGTATAAAACGCAGACACTCAATTTGGGGATACTCACAAAAGCAGGGTGTGAATATGTGAAGGTGTGTGTGACTCACTCGCAGAGAGGAGAAAAGGAACATGAGGGAACACCACATGGACGAGCTGAAATTAAACAAATATGGGATAGATTTTTTGTTTGTTTTTTACTAAATTTAGATTTAAAACATAACTTGGAACCCTAAACCTAATTTTAAACCCTACTTCAAAACTCTAACAGTACTTTGTGTTAGGTTTTGTGTTGGTTCCCTCCTAGTGTGTCCCTGTGATTGCCCATTGATTTCACCTGTTGTACCTGCTCCTAGTGTATCCTCCAATCTGTATCCTCCTGTGTCACCCACCTGTTCCTCGTTGTCTCGTTACCCCTTGTCTGCATGTATATAAGCTCCCAGTTTCTTTTTGCTCCTTGTTGTGTCATTGTCAATGTCCATGTTTTGGTCAGCATTATTCTCGTCAATCTAAGCCCTCGTGTTCTATGTAAGTTTTTTGAAAACCAGTCTTTTGTTAGTTACAGTTTTGATTGCCTCAGTGCTTCCTTTTGAATCACCACAGCCTTTGTTTTGTACTTTGTTTTTTGCTGGCTTTAATGAAATCATTTTTGCACCGTTCATCTGCCTCGCCTCCCTTTCCCTGTATTTGTGTCCACCTACCTGCCCGCGTTCCTGACAGTTTGAAATCATACAAATCGCTTAATCCAGGGTACTCAATTTAAAACCCTAAAACTAATTTTAAAGCCTAGTTTAGTGCTTCTCAATTATTTTCTATTACGCCCACCCCCT
Organism: Corythoichthys intestinalis; assembly: GCF_030265065.1. Classification (NCBI taxonomy): domain Eukaryota; kingdom Metazoa; phylum Chordata; class Actinopteri; order Syngnathiformes; family Syngnathidae; genus Corythoichthys; species Corythoichthys intestinalis. The sequence goes on from NC_080406.1 coordinate 19,401,317, forward strand.
AGGAAGATGTAAACAACCCCCCCTCACAATACTCTGCCTCCACTGTAAATAGTATCAATTTTCTCTAAAATTATAATTATATGTACATCTGTGCATAACTTTGTCTCATTTTTTTGTACTAAAGCAAGAAAGTAATATAGACCAACTTAAAGTACAACTTTACTAACATTGTTTTGTTTGTAACAGAAAAGACATCAAGCTCGTCAATTTGCCTGAATGAAAAGAAGTCATATCCAAACTATAAAAATACACTCAAGGTGCAATTTTTGACCATTTGATACTGAAAAATAAAATTGAATAAAATCAACAATAAATTCAAATTGATTAGCAACATTAACTTACAAAGACAGTATGCCAAACAATTTGACCGAAAAAAACAACAAAAATAGAACAAAAACGACAGTGTCATTGAACAGGGGAGAGTTTTTATTATTGCTGTAGGCAGTATCAGCTCCTTTGCTGTATGGCCTCGGGTTATTTTGCAACAAGCATACCAACAGTGCTCGTTGGTTTACTGATGTAACACTGACAAAGAGGCAATATTCTGCACATTTCTGAAAAACAATCAAGCGGCTTGTCAATGTGATCGGGGTCTAATGTCTTTAAGTGATGTCTTAATTGGGATTTGGCTTCCCGCTGTCCACTGCAAACATTTTTAGACACAGTAAAAAAACTGGTCTTTCCCCGTCTCTTACTGTATTAAAAGTCAAAGCCAAATGCTACATATGCTTCATCTTATATTCTCGTCTAGCTCTTCATTTGTCCATTGCTCTTTGCTGTGTGCTCTTGTTTGGTTAGAAAATACTGCAAACACTTTGAAAGTGAGAGCGCCACTGCCACCCACTGAGTGAGTGTGCAAGTACACTTTATTCTAGTACGGCAAAAAAGTATGTTTTCCCAAGGTCACATGCGCAACCCCCTAGCTGTGCGCCCCACTATTTGAGAAGTACTGCCCTAGTTTGATACTGTATTTTGAATATTAATCCATTTTGAAACTATGCCTCTAATTAGAAACCGTAGTTTGAAACCTGAAATAAAAGTAAATTTAGGGTTTCGAATGATGGTTTCATCTTCACTAGGTTAAAGTTTGAAGCAGTTTTGTGTTGTTGACCTTCCAGTCGAGTGAGCTCCGAGTCGATTTCTGTCTGCTGGTCCAACTGATGGTCCTCTGTCTCATTTAGCTGTTGACGTACAGGCTGAAAGGACATCCTCTCTGTTTCCGTCCACTGGATGACTTCCAGCATCTCCAGCACCAAGTCCACCATCAGCATGTGAGCATTTTCCTGGGTGTATGCATCCAAATTTAGGACCTTAAATCTAAAAATCTGAAACCCTAACCTAACGTGAACTAAAACCCCCCAAAAACTAAATCCTACCCTTGAAATTACAGTGGGGCAAATAAGTATTTAGTCAACCACTAATTGTGCAAGTGCTCACACTTGAAAATATTAGAGAGGCCTGTAATTGTCAACATGGGTAAACCTCAACCATGAGAGACAGAATGTGGAAAAAAAAAACAGAAAATGACATAGTTTGATTTTTAAAGAATTTATTTGCAAATCATGGTGGAAAATAAGTAATTGTTCAATACCAAAAGTTCATCTCAATACTTTGTTATGTACCCTTTGTTGGCAATAATGGAGGCCAAACGTTTTCTGTAACTCTTCACAAGCTTTTCACACACTGTTGCTGGTATTTTGGCCTATTCCTTCATGCAGATCTCCTCTAGAGCAGTGATGTTTTGGGGCTGTCGTTGGGCAACACAGACTTTCAACTCCCTCCACAGATTTTCTATGGGGTTGAAATCTGGAGACTCGCTAGGCCACTCTAAGGCCTTGAAATGCTTCTTACGAAGCCACCCCTTTGTTGCCCTGGCTGTGTGTTTGGGATCATTGTCATGCTGAAAGACCCAGCCACGTCTCATCTTCAATGCCCTTGCTGATGGAAGGAGATTTTCACTCCAAATCTCTCGATACATGGCCCCATTCATTCTTTCCTTTACACAGATCAGTCGTCCTGGTCCCTTTGCAGAAAAACAGCCCCAAAGCATGCTGTTTCCACCCCATGCTTCACAGTGGGTACGGTGTTCTTCTGATGGAATTCAGTATTCTTTCTCCTCCAAACACAAGAACCTGTGTTTCTACCAAAAAGTTTTATTTTGGTTGCATCTGACCATAGCACATTCTCCCAATCTTCTTCTGGATCATCCAAATGCTCTCTAGCGAACCGCAGACGGGCCTGGATGCGTACTGGCTTCAGCAGGGGGACACGTCTGGCAGTGCAGGATTTGAGTCCCTGTCAGCGCATTGTGTTACTGATAGTAGCCTTTGTTACTTTGGTCCCAGCGTAGTCCCAGGTAACGAGTAGAGCCTTGTAAGACCTCTTTGACAGCCAGAAAGCTTTCTTGTTTGTAGGTGACCAAATACTTATTTTCCACTCTAATTTGAAAATAAATTCTTTAAAAATCAAACGTGATTTTCTGTTGTTTTTTTTCACATTCTGTGTCTCATGGTTGAGGTTTACCCATGTTGACAATTACAGGCCTCTCTAATCTTTTCAAGTAGGAGAATTTGCCCAATTGATGGTTGACTACATACTTATTTGCCCCACTGTATAGCCCAAAACATTGAATCAGTACATTCAAATGTTCTGCCCGTTACTACACTGGCTTGAATAGATTGAAATAGCTCATTAATATTCATTAGTAACCTTTTCCAGTTCCCAATAAGCAATAGACGTTCCAGTGCCTCGGCCCCTGTGCTTCTTTCCAGCCCATCGCAACTTTCCCCCAACAGGATGGCGCAACCAGCCCTCCAATCTCAGGCCAGGACTTTCGGATCTTAAAGGAGGAAAAAATTCAAATTAAAACTTTGAAGGACCATATTGACCTCAGAGTCAAGTATGATAATCCCACATACAGGGCAGCCCCCCCAGCCCCACGCATCTGTGGCACCTGGATATGACCGGGCTGCTGCTGCGATGACCACAACGGTCTGGAGACTGAGTTTCAAAATCTTCCTCGTCAGATATTTCTCCATGGAGTGCTGACACGCGGACCAGGGGCGGAACTTCTTTGTTTGGACAAGGGCCTAGTGTAAAAAGTAGTGCGACACCAGTTCAAGTGCGTACGACAGGAGAAAAAAAGTCTAAAATAGGATTATTATGTGAATTAGAATCATATTTTCAGACAATTCGACTATATACAACAATTTAGTAAAGCGCAGATGACGAGAAATTAGTCTTTTAATCTGCCAGTTAGCCACGCCTACCATTATAGGGCTCCAGCGTCCCCAACAGGTGGATTACGTCAGCGAAGTCACGATTTCATCTGATTTAGTATGCAGCCCATTGAGGGGGAATTATTCACAACGAGGAAAACGCGACGAAGAGAGACGCAAAATATCATTGTTTCAATCACTCTACTCCAATATTTTTACAGGATATTCTTTTTAATCCAAGTATTTTTCCCCAATAGCTAAATAAATGGCATGGTCATGACAAATAACAGTCTTGTGCTAAATGGAATATGAAATAATAAAAATGCATTTATTCAAGACGATATAGCAAAATTACTCCATTATGGTCAAAACTGTCGACTTCACCTTTACTGTCGCACCTCCCGAACGATATTTTATGCCACCTAAATTGGGTTTATGTCAATTCCCTTCCCCGGCTTCGGAGAATGTAAACAAACCAAGAGGCGTGACAGCTAGTCGACATTGACAAAACACCTGGCACATGAAGAGGGGAATAAGCCGAGTATAGTGCTCTTCCGGCGGGGGGATGTGCAACAAGCCGCCAGCCGTCAGCCGAGGGGACAAGGAGCATGTCAGCCACAAAATGCAAGCCACCTACAGAATAAAATGATCCCAGTATTTGCAGAATACTTAACATGATGTTTACTCACTTTCTCGTGAGTCCCATGGTCCCACAGTAGTAGGGCTTGTTTTGGCCAATATCCACTGGTGAATGCGAACCTTTTGAAACCCCAAAAAGGTGCACACGCCTCTCACTCGTACAGCAAGATTTTTCTGCAGCCGTTTGGCTGGCGTGATGCGAAAAATAAACGAATTAATCCACAAAATCAGCTGAATCCTTAGTCCTTCTCATACAACAGTACGGCTGTATAGTGAAGAGGACTCCTTCCTCCGTACACGTCACAGCACCCTCTTTCTCAACTCGAGACTGTTGCCGGAAGTCACTCATTTTCATGGCGCGGGATTAAAAAAACTAAATAAATATAGCGATCACTTCCACCGGTCCATTTCATTCAGGAGCATAAAATACCGCGTGTATTATGAAATAAACATGCTTTTTCGTGTCACAGACACTTTAAGTGAAATCTGCTTGACCTGAAGGACAGTTTGCCTCATACGCATAATCCAAACTTTTATGAAGCATGATTATTTATAAATTATAACAATAATAAAACCAAAAAAAAAAAAAAACCTATCATAACATCAGTTGCATTTCTCTTCGACGGTGCCATCTCGCGTAGGACAATGAAACATCTGCCCCTACTCCATTACTGGAATCATATTTGTGGCACATGTGTAGGAAAGCCCCATTGATGTGTGTGTGTGCTTTCGTTTATGATTGTAACTGGCCCTTTAAGAGGAGTGAATGCACACGCCCCCGGTGTTGCCAACTTTGCAACTTTCTCGCTAAAGCTGGCGACGTTCCAAAGCCTCTTGGCTTTTTTGTCAAAAGTGACTGTCGACAATTTAGCGACTTTTTGCTTCTCCCACGACGTTATTCCTCTGTTTTTGTTTAGGCGATGATGTCATCTAGCAACTTCTAGAGACTTTTAGGACAGCTTATCGCTACTTTCCTTACTAGGGAGTTGGCAACATTGCTCGCCCTTTCTGCTCTCTCCTCCCATCACAGCAGTGTGCTCGCTAATTAGCCACTGTCCTGTCTTACCTCTTATTCTAAAGAAGCCGTGTGTAAATGAGATATGTAAGTACAGTTGTCCGATATTATTGGGTAGCCGACAAAATCGGCTAATAAAAGCATTTTAAAATGATATTAGATAGTAGCGACATTGATTTTTCATTCTCGGTTTTGGGCCAATATGCATATGGCACTGCTGTCATGTCCATTTATTGCCTGCCTTTGTTTCTGGTGTAAGTTCACCACCTGCTGACATTTAGGTGTATTTAGTTTTGATAGATTCCAGCACTTTCTGCCTGACGTAATCATATACAGATGAGAGTTAAATGCGAAAAGAGAGAGCTAAATGGATGAGCTAACGTCTGCAGCCATTGCCTATAGCAGTCCTTGCCATCTCACCACGATCTTTGTGCCTTTTATAAGCATCGCCTGTAGGTTATATTCTTCTTTGTTTTTAATTCATGAGCATTGTGTAGTATTTTGGAGATGTGTATATTTCGTCTTGATTGCATTTGTGGTAAAATGTGGTTACATTATTTCATTGCTTGCAAGCTTTACTACTAGTTGATATTAAAAATGAAACGTAGTGTATAGCTTTATTTTGTGACTATTTAATATTATTGACACAATGTTTTGTTGTTTTCAGTTTTACGAGAAAATATCAGTGCTGGTCAAGAGAAAGATGCTTACTCCAGCGTCTGACTTCACCTTTAGAGCCTGATTTCTTTGCTGTCAATTTACCCACCTCAATCGTACCCATACACATATTGAGGACAGAATAAGTGCCTAATTGGCACTTTGCACTTGAGCTATAAAAAATAGATGTTTGCACTATTTCCATTTCAACACTAAATATAGTGGTGCAATATAGGCACTTTTTCCATAACATCAGTTGAAGTTGTTCTCTTATTTTTCACTGAAGGTTTATTTGGAAAACCTCGAAGTTGTTACATTTATCATTAGTAAAGAATTCAGTGGGGCATCACAATACAATTAGCCATAATACTTAAAGTCCACGACCGCATATATCGATATTGGTTTGATATCGGGTTCGGACTTTTGGAGTTGGACAATGTCGGCTATCGGTTAGAAAGTCAGTATTGTCATTATCCTTAACTCTATATGTAATTATAGTTGCTGAAATATGCATGAATGGCATGCTAATATGTTCGAGGGAGAAAAGAAAAGAACAAACATCAACAGAAATACACTAATAAACATCTGTGTTACCTATGAAAATAATGGTGCTATTGTCCTTTGATTATATTTACCCATTGACACCGTGTCGGGGCCCTGATATGTTTTTGTGTGTGTGTGTGTGTGTGTTTGTTTTTTGAATTTGACAGATTAGGCAGTGCAACCATTGCCCCGTGTGCAAAACCTCTAAGGCGCAAGTTGTGTGGCATGATTCATTCCCCTTCCACACAGCACCATTTGAATCTTAGGGGGCAGCGCACAACTTTCCCCCAATGCAAAATCCACTTCTACATCAGCTTGCATGACCAATTAGGTTTATGCAACTTTTCACACTTCCATACTTTTGGTAAATCATACATTTTGTTGAAAAGCACAGGTTACCTGGTCTGGCGACTGCAGGAAGTGACTGGTCCACGTTCCAACTGACATATTTGCCTCGGTGGGGCCTGGACGACATGATCCACTGCGGCTTCCTAAAGCCAATACAACACTTTGTTCGCCTGCCTCGTGTCTGTATAACAGCTGTCAATCAAGACAATGCTGAAACTTCCCGTGTCAAAACACCTGTCAACACATTGCAAGAAGTCAAACACACTTCCTTTATTGATTGTATTTACTTGATTTAGGAAATATTTTACATTTGGATGTGCTCCCCTTCCCATCCATAAAACACTGCAGAAGTATCGAACTGAGCCTCATAATTGGCAGATCTTCAAAATTATGTACCTCGCATGCAAAAATATGTGATCAGGACAGCCTAGCATTTTCATTTTATTTTATGTATTTTCGATTTTTGCGTATTGCAAAATGCAATGCCACAATGCAGAACATGTATCAAAACCTGTTCAAACTAAATTTCCTTAAAATTAAAAAATGCATACATAAAAATCCCTGTTCTTAACTCATTGCCTGCCATTGACATCGATAGAAGTCCAATTTATTTAAACTGTGAGGACTTCTTGTGAATGCTCAAAGTTCAGTGCCATTGATGGCATTAGATGTTGAGGGAGGCAGTCTTTCAGGTCCTCCGCGTGTTTGTTTTCAATTCAGGTGAGACGGCTAGACTTGACTGCTAAATAAAAGACTGTAGGCAAGAGATCATTACTGCGCAGTTTTAATTTCAGAAATTTCTGGGTGTATTCAATGACAGAACAAAAGCTGTGTAGAGAAATGCACATTGAACAGAGAGCTCAGCGTTGCTTATATGCTGTACAGATAAGGAGGTGTGTCTGTTTGGGGATTGATCTTGCAAAATAGGTCATGAGCCTTGCTGGTTGGCAGTTAAAGTCCATGATTATCTGAGGCAAAATTATCTGTCAGCGGTTTTCTGAGAAAAACAACTCCATTTATGGACATGATTGCATTAGGCGAGATGCATACTGACTTAAATGTCCAATCTATTTTGACTAGCCCTCCCAGTCAAAATGAATTTGACGTCTGCAGTGCGCACTCACAAACATACTGGGTGATTCGCTCAGGTTCAACTCGAATAAATGTCCTGCTTGAGGCTGTTGCCTGGTACGGCCAGAATGTACTCCCTGTATTTTTCAAACACTGTGAGAATAGTCTTGGATCCAGCTCCTTAATGGCCTCTCGAGCCGAACCATATAATCCATCCAATTAGATTCGATTATTTGCGTGACGTCTTCTTACCGAGCAACGTCACTCTTGCACGTCGGAAGTCGTCTCCGCAACAACACAGATGCGAACAGGAGAGCCGAGATTATGTTCAAATTTGCGGTGAAATCAATTTTAAATGACAGAAAACACATCAACACAAGTCATTGACAACAGTCTGTCTTGCGCTAGCCATGTTGAAGAAACTACGTTCTCCGCTCGCGCTAGTTTCTTGTCGCTTTATTAACATCACGTCCGCCCGTCGCTGATTGGTCTACTCCGCTGTCTGTTTGCTGTGGCTTGCTCCGCCCTGGAAATTTGATCCACTCAACGGTCGCCAGACTCAATAACTAGAACAGCGGTGAGTCTGGTGTACCAGGCTATGAGGCTGTGCAGGATGCCAAACGAACAGTGTTGATAATTTTACCTTAAAAATGTAACTGATGAAACAGTCTGTTAGGCATACTGCACAATAAGCAGAACACTATCCTTAAATATGCCACAACATATTAAATCTTGAAAATAATTCAAATTTGAGAACACTACCTTTGAAATTCCCTGGCCCATTATTGTTATCGCTGTCTTGTTGTTTTTGCCAGAGCGTGTAGTCCAGTGCTTCTCAATTATTTTCTGTTACGCCCCCCCCAAGGAAGACGTAAATGTTTCGCGCCCCCCCAAACTCTCCGCCGCCACTGTAAATAGTATCATTTGTCTATAAAATTACTATTATAAATACGCATCTGCCTAACATTGTGTCCTTTTTTTCTCCTAAAGAAAAAAAGTAACATAGATCAACTTATAAGAAAGCATAACCTTATTAACATTGTTTTGTTTGTAACAGAGAAGACTTGACGCGCATCAATTTGCCTGAATTTAAAAAAACGTCACATCCAAAATGTATAATTACACTCAACATACATTTTTGACCAATTGATACAGTATAATAAAATGTAATAAAATCAGTAAATAATAACAAATTCAAATTCATTAGAAACATTCACACATGAGGACAATATGCCAAAAAAAATTGACCGAAAAAACAAAACTGAATAAAAGAAAAAAAGACTGTCCTTGGACAGAAGGACAGTTTTTATTTTTGCTGCTCACACCTCCTTTGCAATGGTGTGGAGTTATTTTGCAATGAGCATGTTACAATGCTCACTGGTTTACTGATATAACACTGACAGAGCAGGACGATTGTTGGCAATATTCCGGCACGTTTTCGCTGAAAAACAATCAAGCGGCTTATCAATGAGATTGGGGTCTAATGTCTTTAAGTGGCGTCTTCATTGATTTGGCTTCTGGCTGTCCGCTATAATTATTTTTAGACACAGTAAACAGTGGTTTTTCTTCATCACCCACTGCATTAAAAGTCAAAGCTAAAAGGCAAGCGGCACGAAAAAAGCGCATTCTCGGCGGCCGAGGTAGAACCGTAGGTGAGGGCGGTCGTCGTGACGATCCCAAGCCGAAAATGGCACTTCTCGGGCGGCGATGTGAGAACCGGACAAGGCAGTGGGTCGCTGCGTGAGTGAGTCCGGTCGGAAAACGGCTTTCGAAAACGGCGGCGGCGCACTGCTCTTCATAACTGTTTTCTGTGTGCTGAGTGCTCTTCCTTAGTTCAAAAATACTGCGCGCACTCTGAAAATGAGAGCGCCACTGCCACCCACTGAGTGGATGTACAAGTACACTTTATTCCAGTACGGCAAAAAAAAATTTTTTTTTAAATCATGTTCCCCGAGGTCACATGCGCCCCCCTGGCATCGCTCTGCGCCCCCCCCAAGTACTGGTGTAGTCACAGTGAAGCAGGGCATGATCTGCCCACCTAGCCAATCAGCATCTCATTTGCAACTCCGTCACTACCCCCTTCCATCTTCCCGCTCTGCTCTCAGGCAGGCAGGAGGCAGCTAATGTGTGACAAAATCAATTGTCAACAACTCGCGCTTTATTAAACCAAATTGTAGTAATGCGCCCCATCACATCCTCAGTAACGGTAACAGCATTGCAAAGATAGGATAAGTAATTAACTAGATTACTCACTAATTGACATGTGCCGATTACCAGTTTCAAAGTATACTGTGGTATGAAAACGTCAAGGTTTCAAAACCGCAAAAATTCTTCATCATACCGTCTCTAAGTTATTAGCTTTTTCTATGTCCCAAAAATGCAGGGAGAAATCACTCGCTTGCAACTATAAGGCTAAACCCTCCCCTACTGGTTGTTGCTCATTTTCAGTGAGTCAGCTGTGCTACACGATGGCTGGAGGTGAAGCTCCTGAACTTTTTCCCCCCATCGAAGAAAACAAAATCACTGGTATGGGAATACTTCGGCTACAGAAACGTTACAGATGTCCGCGGCTGAGAGAAGGAGGGCCAACAGACATGTAAAACTGCGAAGGTCGGCTGCCGAGGAGGCAATACCTTCAATATGATTTTGCATTTATACAAAATGTAAGGTGAGTAAACACTGTCATGAATGTTTCCCATCAGCTACGAGAGTTAACTCCAGTGTGTTTAGTAGAGGCGTGCAAAATTTCCGATTCTTAGATTATTCGCGATTCGACCGTGGAAGATTCGAGAACGATTCACAAACATCCAAATTCTGATTATTGAATTATACCATGTAAAGCGGAAATAAAACGTAGTCAGCACGGTCTTCGGGATGCAATGAGGAACAGACCAAGAGTAAATATCATGTGCAGCTAATGCCGCTAGATAAAAAAAACAAAAAAAAAAAACAATAATAGCTGACTGCGGCTGTCAGCCGCTTCAAACAGCGCCCAGTTGCTACAAACATACGGCAACATACGGCTATGGTAGATATCACATATATCTAGACTAGATGTGAAATGACAGAATTTCCCGCGCTAGTAAACAGGCGCCATCTTAAAGCAGTAGACTTCTCTAGAAGGCTCTGTTGCAGAGAACCTAATTACGTTTTATCTAAAATACCCCTAAATCGACAAAATCTTGACTTGAATCTATCTTTAAATGATGCAACAGTTTTAAAACTTTCACATGTCGAAAGTAGACATGAGGGAAATTATGGAATAATGGGCGCAATTTTAACAACTTTAACGGTTGATTCACAACATGAAATTATTTGAATGTAGATTAAAGCTGCTGATACAGAATGGGGACACGAGTATTTTATTTACTGTTTTTAACCGGTAACTTGATACTAAAATGGTAGTTTGGTTTATTTAGCCTGAGAGGATTTTTGAACAATTTTGGAACAAATATACAAAACATTAAAAAAAAGAATGGGGGTGGGCATCAATAATCGATTTATAATCGAATCGGAGTCTCTGAATCGTAATCGTAATCGAATCGGTAGGTGCCCAACCTCTAGTGTTTAGTGTGTGGTAAAACATGTTTTTTTTTCCTCTGGCAACTGTCTGTGTTGCGAATGAGAGTGTGTGTATAATGCAAACGTGATACGAGTCATACACACGTGCTTTTTATGCAAAATAATTCAATTATTTTTGTTCTGATTGTAATAGTGTTGAGCTGTGGCTTTATGCTCACCTAAAGGACTGCATTTATTTTAATTTTATTGAGAATATTTTGTTATTTATTTGCTTTATTCATTTTAACTTAACATTATCCTTATGTTCCAATTTCCTAATATGTTTGGAAAAATAAAAATCCTGTCCAAAGGAAAAAAGTTTTTTTTTTAACCCAGATATCTCAAAGTAACAGATTTTAGAGCTGTAAGTGCAATACCGTGATGCCGTGAAATTTTTGCTTCACGTTTAGAATCTTATACCGGCACGTAGAGTAGAGTAGGCCTCTACTGAAAAGTATAACACCGTTAGAAAGGCAGTTATACTCTAACGCTGTTATTAACAAATTACTGCCACCCTTGAGTACTAGAGAAACCTCAATTTCAAGTTGTGTTTTTTGACGAATATAAAATTTCATGACAATGAGGTCTTTTTTGATTATGGATGACGTCGTTGGTTCATTCGTCTGCTTGTTTTCTCATTAAAACGCTTGAAACCTGACGCTTCCATTTCACGCACGTACAAAAACAATAAATGCTAAACATTTCCATTTCAAATATTGACTTCCCCGTTGTTATAATATAACCTCATGTAGTGAAACCATTGGATGAAAGACATCAATGCCTCTCTTTGAATATTCCTTACCACCATGATGACCGGAAGTACTTATGTGGCTACATCGACCATAAATACTGGAACCGCTCTTTTAAGTTGCATATAAGTGTAACAGAACACGTGCGTGCACTAAAACACTAGTAACCGCACACATTCGCCCACTGAGTACGTGACGCTACTATTATCCACTAGAGGCCGCTGCTGTCAAAGTTTGTCCTTCCATTTATGTGCGCATGCATAATGTATTGACGTTCACGTTGTCAAAGTGCATGTCGTTTCGACGAAGAACTTCCGGTAGCTGTATTTTGAAAGGAGGCAAGGCGGACGTGTCGTGGTGGCTGTTATCTTTGCGGTTGAGTTTGATGCCGCTCGCTCAGCATCGACGCGGCAGGAAACGGACCGAGCAGCGGATTGAGAGGAGGCGCACCGAGCAGCGGACCCAGAGGTGGACCGCCACCGACGGCGAAGCAGCAGCAGTAGCATGGCGACGCAAGGAGCGGAGGCGCCCCTCGCCGTCCAGCTCGCCACGCCGCTGCCCGGCCACAACCTCATCAACGGCGGGCCCACGCCGCCTAACAACCGCGGTTTGGAGCGGGCGCTGGAGGAGGCGACCATCAGCGGTTCGCTCAACCTCAGTGCAAGAAAACTCAAGGAGTTCCCGCGGACGGCCGCCGGACTCGACCTAAGCGACACGGTGGAGGCAGGTAAGCGAGCGTGGGCGTCAGGGGTCGTTGTTGAGGGTGTGTGCTTGTGGAATTCCCCCCGTCGCTTCCTGTCTGTGACTCTGCGAAGATGTCAACATCCTCGGGGGCGCGCGTGCCATCAACCTGGGAGGTCTGTGTCGTCACAAACATAAAGAAACGTCAGGCTCCCCCTCGCGCGACCACGCAAGCTGTGGATTGCACTGAAGCAAACTGGGCACCTCGGTATATTGAATCAAAGTGGATACTGTGGAATAGGGGTCACCAAAAATGAAACCGAATGCTATTTCCTGGGTACTAAATAAGTTTCATTTCTCACATCTGAGATGTAAAATACTCTCGAATTACCTTAAATTTCACACTATAAGGCGCACCTGACTATAAGTCGCTACCTACCAAATTTGGCACGAAAACGGCATTTGTTCATAGATAAGGCGCATTGGACTGGATAAACTGTAGCTGTCCTCACTGTAATATGGGATTTTTACGCCAGTAGATATTAACCGGTGTTCTGCCTACATCTACATGGGCAAAACGTGCTACATTAGTCAAATTTGACAACCAAAGTACTACCGTGTGCTCTAAACTTGTTTTGTTTAGATGCGTACAGGAATAACGTACAAAAAAAATGCCTGCAGAAAGCACTTAAATGGAGTTATATCAAATAAGGACGGTTTAAATACGCTACGTGACTAATGTGGTCAACTGCTTCAAAGCTAACACATAAAAACATAATAGTTAAACGTATGAGAGCGTAATACATGCAATAAGTATCTTTGAGGCAGTGAAAAGGTTCTAAATAACTAAATAAAAACAAAAATAGTGACTACTTGTTGCTTCTAACCGATGTGCGCGTGCGTGTGGATGCATACGCAAGCGCGCTGAGCATTGTGTAGGATGTTTCGCCGCGTAGTAAGGAATGGCCGAACACTGGTAACACTTTATTTGACAGCGGCATCATACGACAGTCACAACACCAAATTAACCAATATGAGGCTTTGAACCAATTGGGTGCAAAGCTTCATTGCTTCAAGAAGCTTCACTTGACCATCACTGCTTCCTTAGGGGAGACAGTCAAACTCTGCTCCCACCTGTTGTCAATACTGTTGTTGTCTAATATGCCTCCTAGCATGCATTGCAGCGCTACAGGTATAAATTAAATGAAAATTCGTGTTCTGTACTATTTATTTCTTCAATTACTGTTACAGCCGTTTCATTAATTGCTAGCTATGGTATTTGGTAACACCTTATTTGACAGTGGTGCCATAAGACTGTCATTAGACCTTTATTATTATGACACTGTCATGAGCATTTATGAATGCGTATTGCATATGTCATTTAGTGTTATCCGGCAATTTATCTCACTTTTGAATGAATGTAAAAGATCCAAGCTGGACATAAATGGAGTTATTGACAAAATGTGCCAGATGACACTTAATGACATAAGCATTCAGTATAATGCCCATGATAGTGTCATTTCATAACTATGACGGTCTCATGACAGTGTTATGACGCTGCTGTCAAATAAATTGTATACTATTAACCCAAATAAATCAACAAATAAGCTGCAATGAGCTATAAGCCGCAGAATTCGAAATGAAGGAAAACAGTAGCGGCTTATAGTCCGAAAAATTACGGTACCATTGATGTATTATATGCGCCGCAGTGGTATTTTGATTCTGCGATATAAGCAGAAGAGCTACAGCTATGCAACATTCAGTTGGGCCTCATATTACCAAAAATGGAGATGAAGAATGCGATGCAAATGATGCATGACAGTGATGCACAAACATCTAGGTCTCATCTCATCATCATCTCAGCAATGATATTTTGATATTACCGTAATTTTCAGACTATAATCCGTGACTTTTTTCCCTCATTTTGAATCAATGCGCTCATTTGTTGATTTATTTGGGTTAATAGGTAACACTTTATTTAACAGTGGCATCATAAGACTGCCATAAGACCGTCATAATTATGACATGACACTATCATGGGCATTAATGAATGCTTATGACAGATATCATTAAGTATCATTTGGCAAATTATGTCACTAACTCCATTTATGTCCAGCTCGGAACTTTTACATCCATTCAAAATGGAGATAATTTGCCGGATGATACAAAATGACATCTGTCATAAGCATTCATTATTGCTCATGGCAGTGTCATGTCATAGTTATGATGCTCTTATCACTGTCTTATTGTGCCATTGTCAAATAAAGTGTTACCAAATACTAGTGCTGCAACGATTAATCGATTAACTCAAGTATTCGATTAGAAAAAAATATTCAAATTAAATTTTGTTGCTTCCAGTATTTGTTTAATTAAAGTGGCGTTGTAATGTGTAAAGTGTGATGTAAAGTGTTTGCATTTAGTTTTATTGATTAGGGTGGATACACTGCCCTCTGGTCTGCTTCTTTTCACATGGCTGAATCCAACGTAAGCTAAGTTTTTGTTTGAGCTAATGTTTTTTTAATGCATTCCTAATTTAGTTTATAGGTATATTCAGTCGTTTTTGTGGGAATATGTGTCTGAACCATTTGTTAAGAGCATTGTAAAAAAATCTTTAACATTTTATACCATTTAAGCTCGCGAACTTTTTCTATGTAAGTTAGCCAATTGTTCTTTTGTTATACATAGATCCTGATTAAAAAAAAAAAAATCTATATATATATACATATATATAGATATATATACCGTTTGAGGCTCAGATATTTTAATTTTCATGTTCCTTATCCGATTACTCGATTATTCGAACTAACTAGTCCATCGATTAATCGACTACTAAAATATTCGATAGCTGAAGCCCTACCAAATACCTTAACTAGCAACCAATGAAACAACTGGAACAGTAACTGAAGAAATAATTAGAGCAGAAAAATAATTTTGATTGTTATTTACATCTGACACGCTGCAATGAATGCGAGGAGGCATGATGGACGATAACAGTGTTGACAGCAGGTGGCAGCAGAGGTTGACTCTTCCCCCAAGAGAACAGTGATGGCCAAATAAAGCTTCTTGAAGCAGTGAAGCTTCCCAGCCAATTGGATCAAAGCTTCATGGGTGTTTATTTGGTCTTATGACAGTCTTATGATACTGCTGTCAAATAAAGTGTTACCGGTTGATATCTTTTAGTGTAAATATCCCATAATGCAGTGAGGACAGCTGTGGCTTATAGTCCAGTGCGGGTTCTCTATGAACAAATGCTGTTTTCGTGTCAAATTTGGTGGGTGGCGGCTTATAGTCAGGTGCGGCTTATAGTGCGAAAATTATGGTTCTTTTTTTTTTTAACCCGAGGTTATGTGTTTAATAACTTTTTATCTCAATTAGTTAACTAGGGATGTGACAATATTTCGATCTAGAGCAAGACATTGATTGGTTAAGCAAGGATCCAATCAAATCGATCGAAACGCAAACAAAAAAGATCTTTTAGATATGCTGTTTTATTAAAAAGGTTTTCATTTAAATGTCTGAAATATTTCAGCAAAAAAATGTATTAATATTTTTAGTTGCTTCAGGTGAAGTGTTGTGTGTGTAATTTGTACATATATCCAAGGCCCTTGAATCAAATGAAATAGTGGCAGACTTTGTAATATCAGCAAAATAATGTATTGTTGTCTATATGGGATCATGAAATTGGTGATATACAGCCATTTTTATCAATGGCAATGTCATAACTGTGCGTATGCTAAAATCTTGTAATATAATGCTATAAATGTACTACTATGTAATAAATTTACTAGTATGTATGAGCGGATTAGTATACAAATGGCTAAAATAATCAGTCAAAAGGAAACTTTCGAAATGTTTGTGGCAGCCCCACAATACAGTTATAGTGGTAGCAGCCAAGGGGAGACTATGGTTCCTCATGAACTCAAATCAACTGCACAACATAACAGTCCAAATCTAAAACACACCAACAGACAAAGGAAACATTAGCATGTCGATTTTTGTAACTTCTGATCAAGGGTTCTAAACAAAGTTGGGTTGACCATGTATGGATCAGACCTGCTACAACCAGGAGGGAGTGACGCTAGCTGGCTAGTTAGCCCTGTCCTGGATAGAAAAAACGGGAAGTGGCCGCACCCCAGCTCATTGTTTTCTGGAGGCCATCCTTTCCTCTGCTGTAAGCCGAGAAAGAAGTGGTACGTCACACCTCCACTCAATATCCCGCATCATGACAAGAACTGGCATTTGACTTATTTCATTTTTACTTGCTGAAGGCCTTTCAAGTCACCACTCAAGTACTGTAGTGGTTGTTCTTCTTGTGGACACTAGCTTTGAAGTCTTACTCCTCGACCATTCCTAACCGATCGTCTTGAAACCTGGTAGCCATATTGCAAGGGCCACTATCTATATATCCTCAGAGCCTAATTTTTGCTAATCAGGGCTGTTTGGTGACCTATTGTTGGTATAGGTTAAGAATTAGCTAGTAGAGGCAATGCGTGCTCTTCGTCACAGCCTTCAGCCCGTAGTGCGCTGTAGCACACTCGTGCTTGTTAATCACAAAAATAACAAAATATGGTGGTTGTGGGGGCGCTTCGTGTCCATAAATGCACCTGCATGCTAGAAAATCATTCACACATCTGTGAAGGTTCAATCAACCACACTGTTCATGTGGCGGAAATGTTTCGCCTTTATTCCAAAAGGCTTCTTAAGTTCTAAATTTTTTAATGTGATGTTGATATACATAGGCTTAGGTGGATTCATTCCTTGTGGAGAGTGTGTCAACAACCAGGTGAATGACTGGTATGCTGGAGAGTCACTTCACTAACCACACCTGACAAAAACGGCTACAGCCTATAGTTGACACCCCCAGCCCCCACCTTCCGAGGTCTAAAAAGAGGGACTTCACAACTGAAAATTTGAATTGGAGAAGACTTTGGGATTAGAAAGATAATAGTTCTAAATAAATTTTGTGGTGCTTTTTAGTACTCTGCTATTTTTTTGTAATTCAAAATAACCAAATCACTGATAGAAAGACTTGTAGTTCCTAAAAGGTAAACGTTAGTATGAGTTAGAATAATTTGATATTAAAACCCCTCTTATGTTTTCGTTGTTATACAATTTGTAAAATTAGTTTAACTAAGAGTTAGCCATTGTTGTTGACGTCGCAAGGCGACGACGCCACTGGACTACGCTGCTGGGCTTCTAGAGTATGACTAGTGACATAAACATGTCATATGTTCAGCCCTTTCAATTTGAACCCGAGAGGAACATTAATGAGCAGCACTGTCGATATTTCACAAAACAAGCAGCAAAAGCAAAATTAACAGGAAAGACGGGATGAGAGGAGACAAGAGTAGGACAAAACCGGTGTTCTGCCAAAATGTGCTACTCCGGATAAACGTCCTACAAGAGGCGAATTTGACGCCCAAAGTACTACCGTGCGCTTTCAGCTTCTTTTGTTTGTATGCATACAGGCAGAACATACTAAAATTAGAGGCGTGCAAAATTTCCGATTCTTAGATTATTTGCGATTCGGCAGTGGAAGATTCGAGAACGATTCACAAACAACCAAATTCCGATTATTGAAATATAACAGGTAAAGCGGAAATAAAACGCAGTCAGCGCGGTCTTCGGGACGCTATGAGGAACGGACAGAGAGGAAATATCATGTGCAGCTAATGCCGCTAGGTAAAAAAAAAAACAATAATACCTGACTGCGGCTGTCAGCCGCTACAAACAGCACCCAGTTGCTAGTTGCTACAAACATACGGCAACATACGGCTATGGTAGATATCACATATATCTAGACTAGATGTGAAATGACAGACTTTCCCGCGCTAGTAAACAGGCGCCTTCTTAAAGCAGTAGACTTCTCTAGAAGGCTCTGTTGTAGAGAAACTAATTACTTTTTATCTAAAATACTCCTAAATCGGCAAAATCTTGACTTGAATCTATCTATAAATGATGAAACAGTTTTAAAACTTTCACATGTCGAAAGTAGACATGAGGGAAATTATGGAATAACGGGCGCAATTTTAACAACTTTAATGGTTGATTCACAACATTAAATTAATTGAATGTAGTTTAAAGCTGCTGATACAGAATAGGGACTTGAGTTTTTTATTTACTGTTTTTAACCGGTAACTTGATACTAAAATAGTAGTTTGGTTTATTTAGCCTGAGAGGATTTTTGAAAAAATTTTGGAACAAATATACAAAACATTAAAAAAAAAAAAAATGGGTGGAGGGGGGCACCAATAATCGATTTATAATCAAATCTGAGTCTCTGAATCGTTATCGTAATCGAATCGTTAGGTGCCCAAAGATTCCCATCTCTACAACAGATGCCTTATAAAATACTTAAACGTAGTACTATCAAATAAGGGTGGTTTAAATACGCTTCGTGACTAATGTGGTCAACAGATCAAATATCTGCTTTAA
Source organism: Corythoichthys intestinalis (assembly GCF_030265065.1). Classification (NCBI taxonomy): domain Eukaryota; kingdom Metazoa; phylum Chordata; class Actinopteri; order Syngnathiformes; family Syngnathidae; genus Corythoichthys; species Corythoichthys intestinalis. Next base: position 19,420,234 of record NC_080406.1, read on the forward strand.
AGCTACCACAAGAAAACACAATGCTTAAGGGTATGAGAGGGAAACACATACAAAGTGTTTTGAGGCAATGAAAAGGTAATAAAAGACTCAATAAAAACACAAATCATAAGTACTCACCACTTTTGTCAAATGCCAGCAAGTCAATATCTCGGCAACCTGCCTAGGATCGGTTTAAAGACACTGCTGATGAGCTGGAATTGGAAGCGTCTTGATACGACATCGGGAACTCATCAGCCCACAGTTCTGTAACAAAACACTCAGCAAAATGTGACATAATCATGCCGGTCGTCATACTTGCTTCCTTTGGTAGCTACCACAGTTATTCTTCCATTCTAGGCCAAGTACATCATCACCCCGAGCGTCCATTGCACATATAAAACATGGTGCCTTCTGTAGGTCAAAGCATGTACTAAATATTATAGATTTTTAAATCAATGACAATATTTTATATGTTTCTAATAACATTTTGGTAAAAGAACAATTTTGGCTTATTATAGCCTATTAACGTTTAAGTCCAAGGTTTCCTTTAAGGCAGGGGTGGGCAAACCGGTCCTCGAGGGCCGCAGTGGGTCCTGGTCTTTGTTCCAACTGACCCAGCACAGATAGTTTAACCAACGCGGTTTCAGCAGAAATGAGAAGCCCCTGACTGCAATCGACTGATTGCACTTGTAAAACAGCAGATTGGTGAAAAAATGTCTTCTTAATGGGTTGCAACAAAAACCCGCACCCACTGCGGCCCTTTGTGGAATTAATTGCCCACCTCTGCTTTAAGGAAACCAGGGAAGGTAAAACTGGCAATGAAAGCATTACAAAAGGAATAGCTCACGGTCAGTGTCAATCCAAAGCGAGCATTATCTATTTTTGGTTACGTGTATTGCATGTCATTACACGGTCCCAAATGAAACAAGACGCTCTGTTGCTTGAACATTTTGTGCGTCAGACTGAAAGACGACGTCCACGTGTGAAGAAGTCGTCTGCGAATCTGCGGCGTCTCCCAATGTGACAGACGCCAAATCCTTTTCAATAAATAAACTGGAGCAGTCTCCACCGCCCCCCTCCCCAAATGTAGGCCAAAATCAACCACACGCTCACACATACTGTCACACACACGCTGTCATAGTATTCTGCACAGTGAATCACTCCTGGCTTACCGTAATTCACAATGAAGCTCACGGCAGCGTACATAAATGAGCATTATCACACGCTCACACACACACGCACGATTGGCTTTCGGTCGAATCAAATGACGGGAAGCTTTTAAAGCCGCTGTTGAATTTTTGACCCAGTTGTGTCTCTTGCCAGGTGGAGTTGAACAAGACCTGCAAAGCAAAAATTACAATAAAATAATCAGTGAATTGCAAAATTTCCACTTCTTCACAGTTTTCCATGGTTAATCGATCTGCTGTGTTTCAAATTTGGTAGCAATTGGACCAAAATCTTCTCCATAGTTGGACTAGAAGGACCAAATTGATGCTAGAATGGACAAAAACTGGCAAGCTTTTCATGTCATTTCGGGCATGCCTTGAGACTTGTGCTGCAACGATTAATCGATTAACTCGAGTATTCGATTAGAAAAATATATTCGAATTAAATGTTGTTGCTTTGAGAATTCGTTTAATTAAAAATGACGTTGTAATGGTTTATTTTGAAAGTGTTTGCATTTCGTTTTATTGATTAGGGTGGATACACTACCCTCTGGTCTGCCTCATTTCACATGGCTGAATCCAACTACTCCCTGTTCAGACCAGCGTAAGCTAATTTTTTGTTTGAGCTCATGTTTTTTAATGCATTCGTAATTTAGTTTATAGGTATATTTAGCCTTTTTTTTTTGTTGGCATATGTGTCTGAACCATTTGTGAGGAGCATTGTTAAAAAAAAAAAAAAGTTAGTATGTCATAGCATTTAAGCTAGCGGACTTTTGCTATGTAAGTTAGCCAATTGTTCTTTGTTGTACATAGATCCTAATTTATTATTGTTTTGTACCGTTTGTGGCTCAGCTCAGGTATTTTAATTTTTCGTTCCTTATCAGATTACTCAAACTATCTAGTTCATCGATTAATCGACTACTAAAATAATCGATAGATAGCCCTACTTGAGACTTGATCTACCAAACTTCATGTTGACTTGTAGGGCTGTACGATTTTGACAAAAAACAAAAAAACAAAAACAAAAAAACCGAATATTGATTTTTTTTTCGGGCAAATATCACTATTGGGATTCATGTTGCGATTTTTACATTTTATAATTTAAATGCATGAAACCAAAATCGTGAATGAAAGATTGTGTCTTACAGACATCTGGTCTTGCATAAATTCTGTTGAAAAACTTGAGACTAGGGTTTTGAGACTTTTTGTTGGTATACTCAGGATGTACTAGATTTGTGAGTTTGTGACAAAATATCGTTTGGTGATGTATCTCGACACAGAACTATCCATAGACTAGATACATTGCCCCAACATTTGAGCAATATTGCTATTAATATCTTATTCAAATCGCTTTATCGACCCAGCAACTTTACCATAAGTAGCCACCAATCATTTTGTGGCGCTCATGAGTAGGGTAGGGCATTGTTTGAAATTGAACGATTCGGATTCCATGTTTCGATTCCGGTTCTGAACGATTCTCGATTCTAATTCTTTTAAGAGGCAGGGTACCAAAAAAAAAAAAAAAAAAACATGTTTCGATTCCGGTTCTGAACGATTCTCGATTCTAATTCTTTTAAGAGGCAGGGTACCAAAAAAAAAAAAAAAAAAAAAGCGTCAAGGTAAAAAAATTTTAAATTTTAAAAATGTATTAGTTTATATTAATGTCTTCGTTTCTGGATGATTTTTTTTAATTCTATGAATTTCAAATTAATTATTATTTATGATTATTTTATTTTTCATTACTTTTATTATTATTTATACAATTAATATGAAATTTGAATTATATGAACTTCTCACAGGGCTATTTTTAACTTGTATATAAATATCAGTCTTTAAACTTGAATGTGATGAAGTTTCTTTCCACAGGAGTGCACTTTCACAAAGATGTTTATTTTTCAAAAGATAACAGAAAACATTTACACATATTCTTTTGCCATACATGTACCTTAGCTTGGAGCTACGACAAAGCATTTGTATAAAATCTTCTATTGATTATAATTTGAAGATCTATTAATACTGTTGTTTTTAACGGAGGCGTCTACTGCTTTAACATGGCGGCTGTTTGCTAACGCCAGTGAGTCTGTCTTTTCGCAGCTAGTTCTATATACATGATATCAACCATAGCCCGATGTAATAATACGACTTGTTCTATTTTCCTTCCTTCCATCTATTCATCATCTACTGCTAAATCCGGGGTATCATCGCGGGAACAGTAGAAGACAGACGTAATTTATTGTTTTACTTAATACTTACCTTTCTGACTGGTTAGAGGACCAGCGCAGAACTTAGCTATGCTACTCGGCACTACATGAAGCCGTAGGTGTTAAATCATACAAATCGTGCAGCCACCTTTGATTGATAAAGTTGTGTTGCAAATGTTGCACTGAGCTGACTGGTCCTTTTTTTTTTTTTTTGTAAAGTTGAGCCAAACTTGAGCGCCGCCGCACCGTGTCCATGGTTGTAATCAAGTTGCAGTGCACAAACATGCGCTTCTTGTGGCTTCTTCGTGGTTTTCGGCAGCAATTTTTTTTCCGCTTGGTGGTTGAAACATGGAATCGAATTTTTAAAATTTGAACAGTTCCGGGACCATCGAGTGTTAGAATAGGGTCCCATCGATGTTTGATGCTCGATGCCCAACCCTACTCATGACGCACAGAGGCTCAATTTTGCATATAACGTGGAAGCAGAAGTGCTGTCTTACACTCTCTTTATGAACAATGAGAAGTAATAGCATGTATTTAAATCAAAAGGTAATTTAAACTCATGATTTCAAAACGAAACTAAAATTATCACAAAACAAAAAAGTAAATGTCATAACTAGCAATGAATGAAATAACTTGAACAGTAACTGAAAAATATAATTAGCACAGAAGATGAACTTTGAATGTTATTTACATCTGTAGTGCTGCAATGCATGCTGGGAGGCATGTTGGGTGACAACAGTATTGAATGCAGATGGCAGCAGAGGTTGCCTGTCTCTCCCAAGGGGAAGTGAGCGATTACATTGAGCAGGGATGGCCAAATGAAGCTTCTGGAGGCAATGGAGCTTTGTAGCCAATTGTTTCATTTGCTCTATGGCGCTATCAAGTGGTCTTGAAGCCCAAGAGTACAACAGTGTTGAGAATTGTATGGCTATTTGTTTAAGAAAATATACAAGTGCTTGTGTTACTATATGAACAAAATCCAACAAGTGCTATTAGAATCATTTGTTGTTAAATTTTATTTAGAAATATTAGTTTTCCCCACAGTTTTAAATGGTTTCTTTTTTTTTGTTTTCCTTTTTTTTTCCCCTCAAGTATTTTACTAGCTCTAGATAACCTTTCACAGCCCGAAATCAAAGTTAAGATGACAGACTATGACAGTCAGTCAATCTATACTGCATTTGCATGTGCAACTGAAACAAAAATAGTTTTGTTTTGTTTTTCTTGAACCTTTTTTTATACCGTATCATGAGTTTTAAGTGTATCGTCCCATCCCTAGTGTCTACCAAATATCATGCTGCTGTTAAACAGGCCTCAGGGGCTGAATTTTTAAATTTTACTTTTGACGGACCCACGGGAAAATGATCAAATTAACTTTAAAACAATGTACCTCCAGTTCTTTTTTCTGGCATGGATTCTTGAGATTTTCTTGTAAGTCTACTCAAGAATGACATGTTATTTTCCGGAAAAAAATGTTTCAAAATGTATCTAGTCCTACAATTTTTGACCAAATCACATAATTTGGGCATCAAAAATTCCGGAAAGGTGAGGGGCAAAAGTTTTATACAGAATTTGGAAGAAAAATTTATGGTTCCCTGGAAATTTGCCAAAAACGTCCCATTCATTTCTAATGGGAACATTTCCCATTCACTTCCAATGGGATTTCCAATGGAATTTACATTGCATTGATGCCATTGTCGGTCGTGCATGTCAAATCTGTTGTTGCTAATGGACTTGGATTTAATTGACGCATATGTGAATCGATGCCATTGACGGCCATAGATGTCCAAATTTTTTCCCATTCATTTTCAATTGCAAAAACAATGTCCCCAAATCAACAGGAAAAGATCAAATATCAATCGGACGTGTCCCCCAAACGTCCCTCATTCCATTGACGCTTATGGAGGGTGCTGCCATTGACAGCCATGGACGTCCAAATTTTCCATTAATTTCTAATGGCATTTACTTTGTTTGATACCATTGACGGGTTTGTTTGTCCATTCTATTGATGCCGATATACTTGGATTCCATTGACGTCTATGTATATCGATGCCATTGACGGCCATGGACGTCCAATTTTTTTCCCGTTTATTTTCAATGGGGGGAAAAAAAAACAATGTCCATATATCGACAGGAAATGACCAGATATCAATAGGACGTGTTCCCCAAACTTCCTCGATACCATTGACGCTTATGAAGGGTGCTCCCATTGACGGCCATGGACGTCCAAATTTCCCATTCATTTCTAATGGCTTTTAATTTGTTTAATGCCATTGACGGGCCTGTTTGTCCATTCTATTGATAGCCCTGGGCAAGGCTAAGATCTGTATAGCCACAGAGGAAAGACCCAGAGTAATTTCTCCAGAAGTTGCAGTTTCGAGTTTCAAATTTGACGTTGCTACCTTAAAAAGGCTTCAAGGGGTTGAATTACACCCTCACTTTATGGTGAGATCACTGAGACGCATTCATTTGACTGTCTGTTTAGCTTAGAGACATTAGCACCATAGCTTTATGTGTACACACACACATACATGCACACACAGACCGAATGTAACAAACCCCCCACTGACCCACATATTACTCTGCCTTCAGCAAACCTGTGTGTTAGTGTGTGTGTTTTGACATGTCTGGTGGGTTCCCAGTCAAGCCCCCCTTAAATCCTTAATCCTGTTAATTTCCACCTTGGTTTTTCCCCATTTAAGCATCTTCTGGTACTCACTAGTGTCACTACCCTCTCGAGCTCCAGCGAGCTAACAATGCTAACGAGCAGGTCGGTTTCTCCAAAAATGAGAACAAAGAGATCGGTCGTGGTCGTCACGCCGCCGTTCTCTCTTTTCTCCTTGTCCTACTTTCTCCTGACTGCGAGGCGCCAAAGTGGGACAGTTTGGAACAAGGACCATGAAAGCTTTGGTCTTACATAAGACTATCGATAATAAATCATTTATTTTGTCATCATAAGTCTACTTTGTGACTTGAATGTGTTTTGTGTGTGTTTTTATGTATGCGTTAGAGAGCGAGAGCAACTGTGAGCATGTATTTGTGTGAAAGTGAATCTGTGAGTGGGTTTAGCAGAATGTATGCGAGTCAAAAATTAAGTTGTTGGTTTGTCCTAAAATGAGAGCACAGGTCCTCATCCGTGTGTGTCATAATTAATAATTCCATAGTGCAGTGGTGTCAAATTGTTTTTTGTCGCGGGTCACATCATATTATGGGTTCCCCATCAGATGACCAACTAACTACCAACTAGGACTACTTTGATTAATCGACAACTAATTGATAAACAAATGAATCAAATCGTTTAGAGCGGGGGTCCCCAACGACCGGGCCGCTTGGGGAGGGATGTAAGTGGGAGGGACTCGTTTATTCGCTACCACCCTCCCAGTTCAAATGGATTGGACGCCTACTAGTGATAAACTCACTCCAATTACTAGCAGAAGCTTGTTTTTCTGTTTATTAGTTGTGTGTAGAATATCCTAGAATGATTTCCTGACCAATGTATCAATAATCGTTGTATCGCCATATCGTCAGATCATCGCTATTCGTGAGCTTTGTATCGCAAATCGTATTGTATCGTGAGGTAACAAGAGGTTCCCACTCCTACTCATGGCAGTGTCATGTTATAGCTATGAAGGTCTCATGACAGTCTTATAACTAGCAATTAATGAAACAACTAGAACATTAACTGAAGAAATAATTGGCACAGACCAGGAATTTTGATTGTAATTTACATCGGTAGTGCTGCAATACATGCTAGGAGGCATGTTGGACAACAAAAGTGTTGATAACAGGTGGCAGCAGAGGTTGACTGTCTCCCCCAAGAAAGCAGTGATGGCCAAATGAAGGTTCTTGAAGCAATGAAGCTCTGCAACCAATTGTGTCAAAGCTTCATGAGGTTTGGTCTTATGACAGTCTTATGATGCCGCTGTCAAATAATGTGTTACCGGTTAATATCTTTTGGTGTACAGTGAGGACAGCTGCGGCTTATATTCCAGTGCGGCTTATCTATGAACAAAGGCCATTTTCGTGTCAAATTTGGTAGGTGGCTGTTTCTAGTCAGGTGCACCTTATAGTACGAAAATTATGGTAACCTTATCGTTTATTATACTATTATAATTATACTAATTGTATATATTTCAATTTATTGATTGGCCTTTTTAGTTTACGTTTTTTGTTTAAAAAAAAAAAAAAATCTCTCAGTTATGTATTATTCATTTGTATTTAGGGCTGCAGCTATCGAATATTTTAGTAGTTGATTAATCGATGGACTAGTTAGTTCGAATAATCGAGTAATCGGATAAGAAGCATGAAAATTAAAATATCTGAGCTGAGCCTCAAACGGTATAATTTTTTTTTTTTTTAATGAGGATCTCTGTACAACAAAGGAACAATTGGCTAACTTACACAGAAAAAGTCCGCTAGCTTAAATGCTATAAAATGCTAAAGTTTTTTTTTTTTTTTTTTACAATGCTCTTAACAAATGGTTCAGACACATATTCCCACAAAAAAAAAACAGCTAAATATACCTATAAACTAAATTATGAATGCATTAAAAAACATTAGCTCGAACAAAAACTTACGTTGGTCTTAACAGGGAGCAGTTGGATTCAGTCATGTGAAAACAAGCAGACCAGAGGGCAGTGTATCCGCCCTAATCAATAAAACTAAATGCTCTTTCAAAATAAACATTGCAACACAACTTTAATTAAACGAATGCTCGAAGCAACAAAATTTAATTCGAATATTTCTTTTCTCATCGAATACTGGAGTTAATCGATTAATCGTTGCAGCACTATTTGTATCAATTTTTTTTCATTCATGTTTCTTAAAAAAACTGAAAACAATATTATTAATTTGTATTTATTTTTTTTTTCATTCGTGTTTCCTAAATAAAAAAACAGAAAACGATGATAATCTTTATTTTCAAATAAAAACAACAAAAATGCACAAAGCTAAATATTTTTATATTTTTCAAAAAAAGATGTATTTTAGATTAAAAAGGTTTTTTTATTTAACTTATTTTGTAGAGGTTTTTTTTTTTTTTTTTTTTTTAAAGTTTAATACAGTATTTTTATGTTTTTCAAAAAAGGTTTATTCCTTAGTTGTAGATTTAAAAAAAACAAAAACACTGGCTAGTGTCTCATTCCTATAGTGAGAAATATGAAGTTAATTCACATGATTTCCTTTTGCGGGCCACGCAAAATCTGCCTGGCTGCATCTGGCCCACAGGCCTTGGGTTCGACACCTATTTCATAGTGGATGAATTTTTAAGTGCTTTTGTACGAATGATATAAGTGTTTGTGTGTGAGTACGTTTTCGTGTTGAAGAGTGATTTGTGCATGATCGTATGTTGTTTCGAATTAGTCTTTGCCTTTGAAATGAGACCGTTAATCGGATCTGGATTTGTGTGTGTGTGAACAAATTAAGTTCTAGTCACTGGGCTGTATTAGTGTTACACAGTCCCGTTGACTTGGGAGACAAATTAATCTATTAGAGCAGAAAATGTTCCTTGAAAAGTGTGTAAGTTAGTTCGTGTGTGTGCGAGGTCACAACAGATGGACATAGGTCAATAAGTAGGCCATTTGGAATTCCTGTGGGCAAAACATCTTTAAATTTTCCAAACTGAAGGTCTAAATATGAGGAACTCATCTTGAATACATCGAAGACCCCATCATAATGACTTATCAGTGAAAAAGATTAAAGTTTCACGTACAGTGGGGCAAATAAGTATTTAGTCAACCACTAATTGTGCAAGTGCTCCCACTTGAAAATATTAGAGAGGCCTGTAATTGTCAACATGGGTAAACCTCAACCATGAGAGACAGAATGTGGAGAGAAAAAAAAAAAAACAGAAAATGACATAGTATGATTTTTAAAGAATTTATTTGCAAATCATGGTGGAAAATAAGTATTTGGTCAACACCAAAAGTTCATCTCAATACTTTGTTATGTACCCTTTGTTGGCATTATTAGAATGGCCTGGACGTGTACTGGCTTCAGCAGGGGGGGACACGTCTGGCAGTGCAGGATTTGAGTCCGTGGCGGCGCATTGTGTTACTGATAGTAGCCTTTGTTACTGTTGTCCCAGCTCTCTGTAGGTCATTCACGAAGTCCCCCCGTGTGGTTCTGGGATTTTTGCTCACCGTTCTTGTTATCATTTTGACGCCACGGGGTGAGATCTTGCATGGAGCCCCAGATCGAGGGAGATTATCAGTGGTCTTGTAGGTCTTCCATTTTCTAATAATTGCTCCCACATTTGCTTTCTTTACACCAAGCGTTTTACCTATTGCAGATTCAGTCTTTCCAGCCTGGTGCAGGTCTACAATTTTGTCTCTGGTCCTTCAACAGCTCTTTGGTCTTGGCCTTAGTGGAGTTTGGAGTGTGACTGACTGAGCTTGTGGACAGGTGTTTTTCATACCGATAATGAGTTAAAACAGGTGCCATTAATACAGGTAACGAGTGGAGCCTCTTTAGACCTCGTTAGAAGAAGTTAGACCTCTTTGACAGCCAGAAATCTTGCTTGTTTGTAGGTGACCAAATACTTGTTTTCCACTCTAATTTTGGAAATAAATTCTTTAAAAACCAAACAATATGATTTTCAGTTTTTATTCCCCCCACATTCTTTCTCTCATGGTTGAGGTGTACCTATGTTGACAATTACAGGCCTCTCTAATCTTTTCAAATAGGAGAACTTGCACAATTGGTTGTTGACTAAATACTTATTTGCTCCACTGTAGAGCTGGGCGATATACCGAAAATTTATCGTTACCGAAATTCTTCACGATAACCGACGTAATTTTGACCATATCGGTAAATTCGATAATTTTAATAAAACAAGAAAATATAGTCTTTTTATCCCGCTTTGACTCTGTTGTTCAGCTATGTTCACTCCCCTTTAAGAAAGCAGTCAGTGTGCTTACTAGGAGTGGGAGCCTCAAGGCACCTCACGATACGATACGATTCGCGATACAAGGCTCACAATAACGATTATCTCACGATATCACGATACAGCAAATATCGATATATTGGTCAGAAATTTGATAGATGATATTCTACGATACAACTGTTGAAACGAAAAAAACATATTTCAAAAATAGAAAAAATACTGTTTAAGTCATTTATTAAACAGTGACACCTTTTCAGTGTAACATTGCTGTAAAATATAAATCTACTGATAATTGTGTACCTGCACATATAGAGGAAACAAACCACAACCACTGATATTTCTTGGCGAAATCATGATGAATGGCACCCTTAATTTCTTAAGTTTTCAATCTTTTGAAAATTTTTAACAGTGCTGTAAGTGTCAGTCAGCAGTTGAGCTTTGAGTGGGGCAATGATAAAATTGGTGGGTCTTTTCTTTGTATATGACCTTTGTTGTCAAAAGCATTGGTTTGAGCACTTCCACCATCTGCTTCAGCATTTGTGACGTCAGACTCAGTCAGTTACATTCTTCCTCAACTTAAAAACAAAATAAATAAAAAACATTAGCTACTCAATAGCTTTTGAGTTGAAATTCTGATTTTTTTGTGTGTGTTGGAAGTATTGAGTGAATTTTAAAAAAAATATGAATTGAATGAATAGAAATTAAAAATGCAATAATTACCTGTTTTTAATATGTAGGACACATTAATTATCATGCACGTCACCTTATATATCTTGGAAGCTATTCAAACCGTTTTTATAGCTTATTGTATCAAAATGGCAGTCATAACAGTTTGTGTAGTAAACTAGATGGAAAGTGGTTCTCAAATATGTCATCAAAATAATACATTTAAATGAAAAAATCAATTAGTAGTACATTGCAAAAGTTTCCTACCTCAAGTGATGCGCCACAGAAATCCGGTGTTCAATTAGTCACCAGCTGCCAGTGAACCTTATTTTATTAGACAATTCTTGCATACAGCAAAGTCCTTGTTCACCTTACTTCCTTTATTGTTGGTGTAAAATCCAAAGTGTGTCCACATGTGTGATTTTCAGCAATATTTTTCTCACTTTTTCCTCCACCGTTCTCACGAAGCTTTATTTTTTTTCAACCCACTTGGGACCGCTCTTCTTCTCTAGGCGACTTGTGCGCACTTTACCTTCACCGCCACTGTTAAGCGCCCCTAGTGGACCGCCAAGGAATTGCTCAACAAACATTGAGCAGTTTACAGCATCCATACTCCATTTTATGGCCAATATGTCAAATAAAAGTATCGATGCTTGGCGGGAGCATATCGATAACCGATCGGGTTGCAAAATATCGCGATATATCGCTGTATCGAGATATTGTCACACTCTTAGTGCTTACGTAGGAAGTCACATGGTTATCAGGAATTCAAACAAACAGAGGTAGGCTAACGCTAGTGGCTATCACTACAAGCAAACGTGATGGAGTCGGGCTTAACGGAGCTTCGCCAAACTTTCACCCGACATTAAGTAGAGTCTTGGCGGCCTCCAAACCGGCTTTCGCCCGCTTTCCTCCCTGGTTCTCACGATTTCAGGAGAGGGTGCTTTCACTGCTTTCTACTGGAAGCCAGGCCACAGGCTAACGCTAGCTACAAATAAATGTGATGGAGTCAGATAGCGGCTCTAACCTTGTCAAAACGGCTGAACTTAATGAGTGGATTGATTGGACACGGACTGCATCTAGCAATTAGTGTTACGCTTTATTTTGTATCTGTGATTTCTTTGATATCCCTTTTATGATCGTAAAGCATTCATAATCAATTATAATCCAACAGTGAAGCCTATAATATGACCATTTAATGGCCACAGCTATTCTTTTGTATGTGCTTGCTTTATTCTGTGCAAAATCTTAAATGTTTCATTGGCAAAAGAGCAATATAGCTTTAATGTGTGTATGTGTCTGTGTGGGGGGTGCATATGTACGTGCATGTATTAAAAATGCTCTGGGAAAAAAAAAACTAAAACCTTGACGTAAACACTTGTGTTGAGTAATTATGTCACAGCAACCATTACAAATAAGTTGTCTGTTTGAAGTGTACTGTTTCAAACTGTAAGTCATTTTTGTTATAATGACATGTTTGCACAGTCGCATTAATTTTTATAATGTTGTAAATTGTTCAAGTCATACAAGCTGTTATAAATGGTCATACTTGAATTGTTATTGTTTACAATAATTTTTTATATATTACAAGTTTAGAGTGCATGTACAATTGTTAAATATGTTAAATTGAAAGCTGGTAAATAAATCAACGAGAAACAATTTACAGTTTACAATTTATCGTCATTTATCGTTATCGAGGTAAATCTGCTCAATTTATCGTGATACATACTTAAGGCCATATCGCCCAGCCCTACTCCACTGTACGTATCCAACTACGCATCATTAGGATGACCAGGGACCCATACGTCATACCCAAATTCATTTGAAAAGCAAACTAGATCGCGACGAATTTAGATTTCATGACGATCGTCTATGTTTAGAAATTGGTAAATGTGCAAATATGCAGTTCTCTTCCCCCACAGAAACACACACACATTCATGCTGACACACATTTTCACTGCCACTCATGCGAGTAGACTCTCTGACATACACGCGTTCACGCAAATAGACTGCATTCATGCAGAAAGACTCTCACGCTGGATCGGCTGTGTTGGTGTGTGGTTTTGGGGGGGGGGGTGTCACGTGACCGTGGGAGGACGACTGTTTGTGTGTTTTTAATTTTTGTGTGTTTTTAATTCTCCCAACGTAGCCAACACTTGCTGCTGTTTCACTTCCACTCTACTCCTGCTGCAGCCTTCAAACGTTACCGCACGTTCTAAAAATACAGAAGTGTGTGTGTGTGGGGTGGGGGGACGCATGTGCGTGGGTTTGTATTGCCGCATGTGTGTCAGCAATGTGTGCCACTGTGTTCATGTCCATGAGTGTGTCAATATCATTGTGTGTGCGTGGGTTTTGGGGGTATATGTGCGTGTGTCAGCATTGTGTATGTGTGTGCACATGACCATGCTGGCTTACTCAGCTGTAAAATTCCTGCCTCTCGTTGGTTTGTTTTCTTTCGTCTCCTGTCAAGTCCTAACTTGGTCTCACATGTTGTAATGTCTTTCTGTTTTCCATTTTTTTGTTAGTTTTTTTTTTTTTATGTTTGTTTTTTAATTTGAAAATTAAATCATATTTCCAAGTAGTTTAAGAATATAACCAGCTAGGTCTGCAACAATCGATTACCGTATTGGCCCGAATATAAGACGGCCCTGATTATAACGTCTAGACCGCGAATATGACGACCCCCTCTTTTTCAATGTTATTTCAATGCAAAAAACACAGTCTTATATTTGGGCCAATATGGTATTTTAGTCGTCGATTAATCGATGAACTAGTTAGTTCGAATAATCGAGTAATTGGTTAAGGAACATAAAAATTTAAATACCTGAGCATAAGCCTCAAACGGTATAAAAAATAAATGAGGATCTAAGTCCAACAAAACAACAATTGGCTAACTTGCATTGCAAAAGTCCGCTAGCTTAAATGCTATAAAATGCTATTTTTTTTTTTTTCAATGCTCTTAACAAATGGTTCACATATTCCCACAAGAAACTGCTAAGTATACCTCTAAAGTAAATTACAAATGCATTAAAAAAACCATTAGCTCAAACAAAAACCTAGCTTTTGTTGGTCTTAACAGGGAGCAGCTGGATTCTGCCATGTGAAATGAGTTGTGTCATATTCACTGTTGCCACTAGATGTCAGTGTATCCACCCAAATCAATAAAACTAAATGGAAACACTTTCAAAACAAACCATTACAACGCCACTGTAATGAAACGAATACTCGAAGCTGCAAAATTTAATCTGAATCTTTTTTTTCTAATCAAATTACTCGAGTTAATCGATTAATCATTGCAGCACTATAACCAAGCTTCTTCCATGTTTCATAGTAGGGACAGTGTATATTTCTACGACCAATGTGGGTTTAAACGAGGGATTGTAACACTTTTAAACATGTGCGTAAAGCATAAAAACGAGACTGGAATTTGTCAAACTGCATGATGATAAGCCACAAAGCTTCTGGAAGAATGTTCCATGGTTTAGAAAATTCATGTCTGCTTGATGATATATGATGTGAACTAACAATGGCCAAAGAAATGTACGAAATGTAAATAATCTTCTTTATTTGGAGCAGCCGTGGCTTATATCCCAACGTATTGCAACAAGTGTTACAAAAACGTGTTGTGGTGTTGTCTTTCAATTTCTATGACCAATGAAATTCTCATTAGCAACATCCTGTGTCGACTTGGTCCTTTCCATTATAAGGGTTTTATCCGAAACAGAAAATGCAGTTCTGGGCCATTTTCGTACGCTGATCAGAGGCGGTAGTTGAAACAGCCACACCCTGGGCACAGGTCATTGGGCCACGGTTAATGTCAGGCCCAAGCCAAAGAAGAACGACAGGGTGTTGGTGAAGTGCAGTGTTGTGTCGTGTTGTTATTGCACTTTTGCTCAAGTCTGTTATTATAAGGAGGAGTCTCGCCTTTTTCCTGAGGATGCAGCTGCTGCACACACGCACACCAAGGCCAGACTTTACACCCGGCCCATACATGCCAACCTTTGCAGAATTTAAATGTGCGACATATTGTTTTTGTGACTGAGTACTATAGCATATTTTATAGTAATATACATAAATTTCCCTAGGTATGTCATGTACAGTGATTGTGTGTTAACACTGTACAAGTCTAGTAAAGCCTTCATAATTTATCAAAACAGATTTGTGGACATTTTGACTGAATTGGGAGTAAATTGTGTGTGTTACGTTTTTTTGTTCTCAAGCTGAAGCAAACATTTTGTGGCAAATTGGTGCCGAAGGAACTCTTGATGTGAGCGCAGGAGCTTTATTTCGTGCTTTGCCACCCGTAATTGATTGGAGTTTTTCTTTCTGCGTGATTATTATCTTCAGATTTGTCCAAGAACCGTTTGTCGGATGTCCCCTCTGAAGTGTGCCACTTAGTGGCTTTGGAGACCCTCAACCTGTACCACAACTGCATCAGGAGCATCCCGGATACAGTAATCAGCCTGCACTCACTCACCTCGCTCAACCTCAGGTATGGCAAGTATGAACCTGTACAATAAAACAACTGCTTCATATCGCATTTTCATATCAGTCAAATTTATCATGTTAGTTGAAGTGAATTGTATTGTACAAGAAATAAACTTGACGAGAATAACAACACCTGTGATGGCATTTGTTCTTCTGTCATCCTGTTAGTCGCAACCAGCTGAGCTCGCTTCCGGCCTGCCTGTGCACTCTACCGCTCAGAGTCCTCAACGCCAGCAATAACAAATTGGTCAGTCTACCCGAGAGTGTTGGACAACTGCACCGCCTCATGGAGTTGGTGAGGGCAACAGCACAACTCTGGAGCAATCGGCAATTCCGAGAAAGACAAAAAGGTTTGTCTATCTCTGCAGGACATCAGCTCTAATGAACTGACGACTCTACCACGACACATTGGACGACTGCGAGCACTACGGGAGCTCAACGTACGACGGAATCTGCTTTGCGTCCTTCCAGAAGGTCGGTTACACCTAATGCGGTGACAAAAATAGAAATGCTACCAATTTCAGAATATTTGTATCCTGATGAAGCCAGAGGGTAATGTAGCGCACACAGCATAATGCCACCAATGTCATGTGCGTGCAGACCTGTCCGATCTTCCACTGGTCAAGTTGGACTTCTCATGCAACAAGGTGTCGACCATTCCTTTAAGCTACCGGAAGATGACACAGCTGCAGGTCTTGCGGCTAGAGAGCAACCCGTTGCAGAGCCCTCCAGCACAGGTACCACCGCCAATCCCCCCCAACATGAATATCTGTAAAAATACATATTCAAATATTTCTCTTGTCTAGACCATTAAGTCTAGACAATTACAGTGGAGCAAATAAGTATTTAGTCAACCACTAATTGTGCAAGTTCTCCCACTTGAAAATGTTAGCGAGGCCTGTAATTGTCAACATGGGTAAACCTCAACCATGAGGGACAGAATGTGGAAAAAACTCAGAAAATCACATTGTTTGATTTTTAAAGAATTTATTTGCAAATCATGGTGGAAAATAAATTCATCTCAATACTTTGTTAAGTACCCTTAGTTGGCAATAACGGCGGCCAAACGTTTTCTTTAACTCTTCACAAGCTTTTCACACACTGTTGCTGGTATTTTGGCCCATTCCTCCATGCAGATTTCCTTTAGAGCAGTGATGTTTTGGGGCTGTCGGACACGGACTTTCAACTCCCTCCACAGATTTTCTATGGGGTTGAGATCTGGAGACTGGCTAGGCCACTCCAGGACTTTGAAATGCTTCTTACGAAACAACTCCTTTGTTGCCCTTTGCTGTGTGTTAGGGATCATTGTCATGCTAAAAGACCCAGCCACGTCTCATCTTCAATGCCCTTGCTGATGGAAGGAGATTTTCACTCAAAATCTCTTGATACATGGCCCCATTCATTCTTTCCTTTACACAGATCAGTCGTCCTGGTCCCTTTGCAGAAAAGCAGCCCCAGAGCATGATGTTTCCACCCCCATGCTTCACAGTGGGTATGGTGTTCTTCAGATGCAATTTAGTATTTTTTCTCCTCCAAACACGAGACCCTGTGTTTCTGCCAAAAAGTTCTATTTTGGTTTCATCTGACCAGAACACATTCTCCCAGTCTTCTTCTGGATCATCCAAATGCTCTCTAGCGAACCGCAGATGGGCCTGGACGTGTGCTGGCTTCAGGAGGGGGACACGTCTGGCAGTGCAGGATTTCAGTACCTGGCGGCGCATTGTGTTACTGATAGCAGCCTTTGTTACTGTGGTCCCAGCTCTCTGTAGGTCATTCACTAGGTCCCTCGTGTGGTTCTGGGATTTTTGCTCATCGTTCTTGTTATCATTTTGACGCCACGGGGTGAGATCTTGCATGGAGCCCCAGATCGAGGGAGATTATCAGTGGTCTTGTATGTCTTCCATTTTCTAATAATTGCTCCCACAGTTGATTTCTTCACACCAAGCGTTTTACCTATTGTAGATTCAGTCTTCCCAGCCTGGTGCAGGTCTACAATTTTGTCTCTGGTGTCCTTCGACAGCTCTTTGGTCTTGGCCATAGTGGAGTTTGGAGTGTGACTGACTGAGGTTGTGGACAGGTGTCTTTTATACCGATGAGTTCAAACAGGTGCCATTAATACAGGTAACGAGTGGAGCCTCGTAAGACCTCGTTGGAAGAAGTTAGACCTCTTTGACAGCCAGAAATTGTGCTTGTTTGTAGGTGACCAAATACTTATTTTCCACTCTAATTTGGAAATAAATTCTTTAAAAATCAAACAATTTGATGTTTTCTTTTTTTTCCACATTCTGTCTCTTGTGGTTGAGGTTTACCCATGTTGAAAATTACAGGCCTCTCTCATTTTTTCAAGTAGGAGAACTTGCACAATTGGTGGTTGACTAAATACTTATTTGCCACACTGTATGTCAAAGCCACAAACTCCACCTGGGATTGAACCCTTTATTTGGCTAGAACCTTCACTTGAGATTAAGAACTAAAACCCATTGGATTAGAAAATACGGAGGAGAGCCCTCTCTTGCAGCTAAATATTTTTGCAGGGCTAGAACCTTCACTTGGGACCAGAACCTTTCCTTTGGATACGAACCTTTTTTTCAGGATTAAGACAATTCTCATTACACCCACAACCATTCTCTTAGGTATAGAATCTTACCTTGGAGCTGAAACCTTCTCTGTACTACACCATTCTCTCAGGGATACAATGTTCTTTTGGAAGTCAAACAGTGTTCTCGTGACTAAAAACCTTTTCTCTGGACAGGATCCACCGCTTAAGGACCATTCTCTCAGGGAAAGAATCTTTGGATTCGTACCTTCTCTTGAAACCAAAACTTTGCCTAGACCATTTGCTCACAGGGATGGAACATTTTCTTGGGAGTAGAACCTTCACTTGGGGGGGACGCTTCCCTTTGGAATAGAAACTCCACTAACGGCTAATTTTGGGGCGACTATCTTGGATTTGACCATTACTTGGGAAAAACCCCAACAAAACAACTTGGGAGTAAGTCTCTCAGGTCTAAAAGCTGCTTCTCCTTTCTGCCCCACAGATCTGTCTCAAGGGCAAAATTCACATCTTCAAGTACCTCAGCATGGAGGCATGCCGCAGTGACAAGATGGTCGATGCACTCTATCTGCCCGTTATTGAGCGCCTCAGTCTAACACGGTAAGTTGCATGTCTAACGACTGCAAACAAGTGTGTTCCATGCCAAGGAAACCTCCCTCCCGATGTCTTCAAAAGAGCACGCTAGCGGCTAAAGCCGTTAGACTTCGTGCCATGCCGGTGGCGCGGATTCGAGTCCCGACCTGGTCAAGGGGGGCATATTATGTCACAAGCACAAATCAGAAGGGTTACAGTACATTGGTGCCGTGACCCAGATTGGCAGTGAAGGTCTCGGGGGTTGAGTGTAACAGGTGAAAGCAGGTGCATTGAATGCACAATCAACATCACCTCCCCCTTCAAGTAAACACGCTAGCGGCTAGAGCTGTTAGCCTTGGCTCTCCTGCCGTTCTGGTGGCGCCAGTTCGAGTCCCGACCTGTTTAAAGGGGGGGTGGATCTCTTTGCCAGCACAAATCAGACTTGTTACACATGCTGGTAGGCTAACACACTAGCTAATGATTGTGGATGGCAACGCTGCTAAAGTAAGGACCAAAATTTGTATATCAACCAGTAAAATAAACACCCTAAGGAGATTCATTCACATCCAATATGCTGCCTTTTTACCATCGCCATCTAAATGGCTAGACAGTAGAGTTGTCCGATATCTTCGGATAGCCGATTATATCGGCTGATAAAAGCATTACAAAATTATATCGGATAATATCGACATCTGTTTTAGGCCAATATGCATGTCTTTTGCCT
The DNA here is from genome assembly GCF_030265065.1 of Corythoichthys intestinalis. Taxonomy (NCBI): domain Eukaryota; kingdom Metazoa; phylum Chordata; class Actinopteri; order Syngnathiformes; family Syngnathidae; genus Corythoichthys; species Corythoichthys intestinalis. The sequence goes on from NC_080406.1 coordinate 19,439,468, forward strand.
TTGTACAAGGGCCGGTCACAACTAAGCAAAGCATTTATGCTTATTGACCATTAGATTTCTCCAAATTAAGATGCTTGGGATTTGTTATGTGAGCATTATCATTAATAAAGCATCTAATACAGTGCCCTCCATAATTATTGGCCCAGTTGAAGCCTGGAACCGTGTGCTTTGGGCAGATGAGACCAAGATTGAGCTTTTAGGCAACTAACACTCTAAGTGGGTCTGGCGTGCCACAAAAGATGCGCATACTGAAAAGCACCTCATACCCACTGTGAAGTATGGGGGTGGGTCAGTGATGCTGTGGGGCTGTTTCGCGTTTAAAGGCCCTGGGAACCTTGTTAGGGTGCATGGCATCATGAATGCTTTGAAATACCAGGAGATTTTAAATCAAAATCTGTTGCCCTCTGCCCGAAAGCTGAAGATGGGTCATCACTGGGTCTTTCAGCAAGACAATGACCTTAAACATATGGCCAAATCTACACAGAAATGGTTCACCAGACACAAAATCAAGCTTGTGAAACATTATAGGAGAAGATTAGGTGCTGTTTTGTTGGCAAAAGGGGATTGTACAAAGTATTAACACCAGGGGTGCTAATAATTGTGACACACATTATTTGATGTCAAATAATAATTATTTTTTTCCCCACTGAATAAATGCCACTTGTATTGAAGGTTGGATTTTTCTCTTTTTTTCCCATTAAGGTCCCATATTATTTGAATAAAAAATATATGTATTAGAAGCTAAAAAACATCTTAACCAGGGCTGCCAATAATTATGGAGGGCACTGTACAATTAGCCATAAAATATTAAGTCCACAAGCACATATATCGGGTACGAATTTTTGAGTTGGACAATATCAGGATATCAGTTATCGGTTAAAAAGTAATTATAAGACAACTCTAGTGGAAAGTGTAATTATTTTGGTTCATTAAATCTGTCCTTGGTATACAGTACATAGTTTGTGTGTCATTAAAAAAAAGTCTCCCACAAATCAACATCTTCCTCTCAAAATAGATGTGATAATAAATAGAATAGAAATTAAACCCCTCCCTCAAACTAACACCTACCTACTTACTACCAGTGTAGTTACTGTAATTATCTCCTTTGATAGACACTATTGTTTTTCATACATGCTTCCAGAAATCCGAATCTGAACGTTTTTTTGTTTGTTTTTTTATCAGATAATGTTACAAACAATTGTAAATACATTTTATTTCAATATTGAGTTTGGAATTTTACCCATTCATGACTGTGATTACAACTGCGCATATACTATCCTAAATTTAGTCAATCAAAAAAATGTCATCTGTTGGTTGGAGCAGTGAGAGGGAGAAGAAGAGAGATGTGCTTCAGGTGCATGTATGTGTGCATGCATTGGCAGGGTGGAGGACATTGAGCAGCAGAGGAAGCAAGACAGCGACTCAGGAGTCGGCAGCGACATCGGAGACAAAAGGCTATCGGCAACGGAGGTACGCAGTGTACGTGTCGAAATACATTGTGGATTTTGTTCCTATTTAATATAATTGTAAATGTGTTTCATTAGATATAAATTTACTTCAGTAAACATTCTTTTCAATAAGAAGAATTTCTTCGAAAAGTCTTTGCTAAATTAAGTTACATAAATGACAAAGTAATAGTGTGCACATATTTTGATTAAATTATTTTTTCCTATTTTTATTTCATCAATATAACTTATGGGTTTTGCTCATTTGTTAAGTAATGATTGAAACTTATACGGCACATTTATTTTATGTTCTTTATTGTAGGTGCAAGTTATTGAACTAATTTAGAAGTGGTTAAAATCTTAACTACATTATGATGAAGTGACTTTTTAAGTGTGCAACATGTTTTGTTGTGCACGCAGCCATCGGACGAAGACAGTTTGAGTCTTAACGTGCCCATGAGTCATATCACGGAGGAGGATGGACTCAGTAAAGACGACTCCAGCGACCACATCAGCTCTCTGACGGGTAAGCGCGCACTCCCCAGTTGCGCCACTTAAATAGGCTTTAATCAGTCTAAACCGGGTCAGTACAGGCGGGACTTGGAGGATGCTAAGGACGCTAAATTGTTTCCTTGTTTGACATCTTCCAATTCACGTGTATTTTTATGTCATTTTAAATGAAGAGCTTCAAGAAAATGGAGACTCTATGTAATTTACAGTACATGTTTACCTTGACAGAAGTCAATGAAATGGGGCAATTTGTTAACAAGTGTTTGGAAGCGCCAATTGTACCGAACCTCTGTCCTGCGCAGACCCCAGCTCGGAGCCGGTGCGACTTATCGAGGAGAGCCCCACGGAGGCATTGAGGGAGCAGCTAGCCTACCGAGAAACCGCCACCCCCCTCGCGAGCTACATCAAGGCAAGACAACTGTACTTACATCATCACGTAAAGTCAGCCGCAACCAAATAAGGACAAAAAGCCACTACTAAGAGAGGCAGACAGGCTTTTGAAGTTCAACTTTTCCTTTTCTTTTTTCATTCAGTTGCAAAAAATGAACTGACTGTGAACACAAAGGTTTTGGGACAATTCTCTTAATAGGGAAAAATAGCCTGTATCATTTAAAACATTTTGGCTTGATATAGCCAAAGAAGTTCAATATGGTGTCTTTGAACACTTATATTTGCTCATAAAATGGTCTAACATTAGTTTTGTACATAGATTATGTTAGTGCATTAGAACATTATGTGAAAATGCCTTATATTGCAGCTAAAACAAAAAAAAATCTAAAGTATTAAAGGAAAATGTACCTTTTAAATGATAGCTTTTGCCATTCAGTCACTGTATTTGTTCATAAATTAACACTAAGTTGAGCGCATAGAAGTACCTTTACTATACTATACTAAATTACTATACTATTTACTAGAGGTGTGCACTGGCACTGCCCTTCAGATTTGATTTGATTACGACTCGGAGGGCCACGATTCGATTCGGTTCGATTCGGCAATGCATCGCGATGCCTTAAAGCCTGGGATGCATTAAAATTCTAAAGCAAAGCATATTTTTCGTGAATCATGAGGCAACACAAGCGGTCAGACATTAAACAACTTTTTATTGGCTCTTGTGTCACTCCTGGTTGAAGTCAAATGAAAATACTTTCAGATATACACTCAACGGCCACTTTATTAGGTACACCATGCTAGTAACGGGTTGGACCCCCTTTTGCCTTCAGAACTGCCTCAATTCTTTGTGGCATAGATTCAACAAGGTGCTGGAAGCATTTTCCCCAGAGAGTTTGGTCCATATTAACATGATGGCGTCACACAGTTGGTGCAGATTTGTCAGCTGCACATCCATGATGCGAATCTCCCTTTCCACCACATCCCAAAGATGCTCTATTGGATTGAGATCTGGTGAGTGTGGAGTTTTGAGTACAGTGAACTCATTGTCATGTTCAAGAAACCAATCTGAGAATATTCCAGCTTTATGACATGGCGCATTATCCCGCTGAAAGTAGCCATCATAAGTTGGGTACATTGTGGTCATAAAGGGATGGACATGGTCAGCAACAATACTCAGGTAGGCTGTGACGTTCCAACGATGCTCAATTGGTACCAAGGGGCCCAAAGAGTGCCAAGAAAATATTCCCCACACCATTACACCACCACCACCAGCCTTAACCGTTGATACAAGGCAGGATGGATCCATGCTTTCATGTTGTTGACGGCAAATTCTGACCCTACCATCCGAATGTCGCAGCAGAAATAGAGCCTCATCAGACCAGGCAACTTTTTTCCAATCTTCTATTGTCCAATTTCAATGAGCTTGTGCAAATTGTAGTCTCAGTTTCCTGTCCTTAGTTGAAAGGAGTGGCACCCGGCGTGGTCTTCTGCTGCTGTAGCCCATCTGCCTCAAAGTTCGACGTACTGTGCATTCAGAGATGCTCTTCTGCCTACCTTGGTTGTAACGGGTTGTTATTTGAGTCACTGTTGCCTTTCCATCAGCTCGAACCAGTCTGGCCATTCTCCTCTGACCTCTGGCATCAACAAGGCATTTCCGCCCACAGAACTGCCGCTCACTGGATATTTTTTCTTTTTCGGACCATTCTCTGTAAACCCAAGAGATGGTTGTGCGTGAAAATCCCAGTAGATCAGCAGTTTCTGAAATACTCAGACCAGCCCTTCTGGCACCAACAACCATGCCACGTTCAAAGTCACTCAAATCCCCTTTCTTCCCCATACTGATGCTCGGTTTGAACTGCAGGAGACTTTCTTAAACCATGTCTACATGCCTAAATGCACTGAGTTGCCGCCATGTGATTGGCTGATTAGAAATTAAGTGTTAACGAGCAGTTGGACAGGTGTACCTAATGAATTGGCCGGTGAGTGTATAGTGTACAGCTAACCTCAAAACGCTCTGTATTTTGCCCCCAACCCCAAAAATAATCCAAACATTTCCCCAAAAACATGCCTCAAAATGCGATATTTTTGACCGTGAAACTAGTAATTTTTTTAATGCGAGGCAAATTTATTTATATAGCACAATTAAACACAAGGCAATTCAAAGTGCTTTACATCACATGAAGAGCATAAAAAAAATCACAATAAAATCGATAGATCGTAAAAACAAAGACAATCGAAATAGGAAATAAAATTATACATAAAAATCGCATTAATTACGAATAGAATAAAAAAAATAAATGAAGAATAAAACAAATACTACTACTACTGCTGCTAATAATTGAAATCAGCAATGGAGATAAGCACAAGAGGAATAGAAAGCAAATAGATTGAAATATATAGACAGTTATGGATATGCAGTGTTAAACAAAAGCGTTTTTAGCCCTGATTTAAAGGAGCTAACAGTTTGAGCATACTTCAGACCTTCAGGTAACTTGTTCCAGAGGTGAGAAGCATAGTAACTAAATGCTGCCTGACTCTGCTTGGTTCTGTTCTTGGAACATACAGGAGACCGGTTCCGGACACCCTTAGGGGTCTAGATGTTTCATAGGAATCTAACAAATCCAGCATGTATTTTGGTCCAAGGCCATTAAGTGCTTTGTAGACGAGCAGTAGTATTTTATAGTCTATCCTTTGACTCACTGGAAGCCAGTGTAGCAATTTCAAAACCGGTGTAATGTGGTCCAGTTTCCTTGTATTCGTGAGGACTTTGGCTGCAGCACTCTGTACTAGCTGCAGCTTTCTGACTGATTTTTTATCAAGACCTGTAAATATACCGTTGCAATAGTCCAATCTGCTGAAAATGAATGCATGCATAAGTTTTCCATGTCTTGTTGAGTCAGAAGCCCCTTAATCCTGGCTATATTTTTTGGTGGTATTAAGCAGATTTAGTGATGGACTTTCGATGGCTATCAAATTTTAAGTCTGAGTCAATAATTACGCCAAGGTTTCTGACTTGATTTGTAGCTGTAAGTGACATTGTGCTAAGGTGCCTGCTTATCTTTGACCTTTCCTTTTTTGGCCCAAAAAATGGATCACTTCTGACTTCTCCACATTTAACTGGAGAAAATTCTGGCACATCCATTCATTGATTTGATGAATGCATTTACTCAGGGAGTCTAAGGGACTATAATCACGTGGGGACACAGAAATGTAGGTTGTGTGTCATCTGCATAGGTGTGATAGGATATGTCATACTGTTTCATAATCTGAGCTAAGGGAAGCATATAGATGTTAAATAAGAGTGGTCCAAGAATTTACCCTTCAGGGACTCCACATGTGAATTTGGTTTGTTCTGACTTGGTTTCCGATTGACACAAAGAAATCCCTATCATGTAAATAAGATGTGAACTAGGCCTGAACGATATTGGAAAAAACTATCATTGCGATTTTTGGGGGGCTTGCAATATATTGCGATATTATATTGCGATATTAAAACTAGAAGAATTTTCACCACATACCCTGAATAGCCATTTCTGGGATAGGCCTGAACGACTGGAAAGAATTAACATTTAACAGGTGATCCCCGGTTCGCGACACACGTAATTTTGCCCACATAAGGCTGTAAGTTGTGTCCGCTAATATATGTTTGTGTATGCATTTGTAACTAAGTTTATAGCTACAGTTTCTGGAGTTCCGTGTGGGCGATTGTCTACGAGAATTGTAAATACGTTAGCTTTCGTAGCTCGATGACTTTTTTTTTTTTTAGCCAAATTAGGCTAATTTAATCTACTACATTTCCATATTGAGCAGACTAGATGGATGTTTGAACACCAATTATTCTCAAGTGTTTTATTGTTAAAGTGTGTGTTGTTTTGAACACAAGTGTACATACGTGTGTCACAGTTTTACAAATTGTCCAAACTGGAGGAAGTAAAAAGCTTCAAAAAGCACAATTGCCTTATTTGCGGTCTGTAAAGCCGAATAACTTCACGTTTAATGAGGACAGAACACGTCATATTAATCTAGTAAATTAGATTATGAGATATTGTGAGGAACAATAAGGTACTGTTTATGCAACAAACAAACAAAAAAAATGAGATAAAATCGCGGGCGAGACTGGCGTCGTAAAGTCGAAATCGCGCAATTCGAGTACGTCAAAAACCGGGGACTACCTGTATATATTTAAAATTACAAACAAGATCCTTTTAACCTGATTCCGTTCATTTGAAAAATGGAGCAATTGGCCTGATTTCCGATCATGTGATCAGATCAGGGACGTGATCAGATCAGGGACATTCCTAATTTACATCATGCCGTTTATCCAGTCTTGCTGTATATAAAAGGGACGCAGAATCTGCACACTTGCTGCTTTTATGAAGTATAACAAAAGTTAACATTTAAAAAAAAAAAAAAATTAATTGCACATTCTGCGATGTGACTATTGCGCATCCGCACATTGCGATGGCGATGTTCAAACGATATATTGTGCAGGCTTAATGTGAACCACTGTAGAACAGTGTCGGTAAGCCCTACCCACTGTTCCAATCTGCTGAGTAGTATGTTGTGATCAACTGTGTCGAATGCGGCGCTGAGATCCAATAGTAGCAGACTAGATTATTTGCCTGCATCGGTATTTAATGCAGTTTTGTTATTAAAACACTTGATTCAAAAAGCTGCACTAGTAATTTTTTAAAACACTTGATTCAAAAAGCTGCATGTCAATCTCTGAGTACATAACGTTTTTCCGTGACAAAGAATTTGTAAGACGAGCTTTTTTGTGCGTGACAGTGCACAGTCAAGTGCTTGTGCATGAAATATTCATGTCTGATGACAAGAACATTTATTATGAGTCATTCTTTCTCTTTAGTCGTAGCAAAAAACAATGCAATATTTATTAAGGCAAAATATCTTTTTGGGTGGCCTAACATTTACTTTTGACTGATGTTTTTGAGGCTAAACATCACATTTTCTTTGCCGAATGTCTTTTTTAATTTTTTTAACAAAACAGTGTTCAAGCACAAAATAGTACATATGAATATGAACGTAAATTGTCAAAGCAAAATTCACTGGTATGTTTGCATTTGGCTTTTAGGAGCATGCGACGAGGACATCTGATTTAGACGAGCCGCTGAGAATCGACGAAGACACACACTGGAACACAGAGCGGCAGTGAGTAACTGACTTTTAAAGTCATTCCAGTTAGCATGCATGGCTAATGATGCAAATTCCAAATGAGCTTTTGATTCAAGCTTAGTTATTATTATCTTAATTATTATAAGTACATTTTTTAATTTTAGTACATATATTTTTATGGATTGTAAGTAAAAAATAAGGCTATTTTAATTCCAGGCCAGAGGTATCAGAGGACAGTGAGGTGGACATGATCAGCCAACTTAAAGAGGCTGTGGAGCTACTTCAGGATCCCTGCAGGTCAGCACTACACTTAAATCAGCATATCATGTACGAATACATAATTATTCCTGAGACTGTACGTGTGTGTGTGCTTCAGAATTAACTTGGAGCAAGAAGATCTGTGTGGGGTCCGACTGTACCCTGTGGAGATGGTCAACGTGGAAGAGTCTGTCAAGTAAGTCTGCCTGTTTTAAGTTTATTGTCATTTTTGTGGAATTGTGGAATTTTTCAGGGTTTAAGTGTCAGATGTCTGTCCTTTTTTGTGGCCAACCATCCTCAAACGGGGCTTATTTTAGGGAGAAAAAAGGAAACAAACCATGTTGCCTTTGTGTTGGTTTTCTTGGAGTTTCAGTTCCCCAGACTGCTAGCAGAGCATTTTGAATGATCGTTCAATTTCTATGAAGCAGAATCATAATTCATTATGAAACACGTGGGTAATTTTTTTAATTGGGTGCCATTTGGATGCTACAGAGTGGACACTTAGATAGGGGACCATTTGTGCTAAAGTTCGCCCTCAGGCTAGCTTTCCTAGCATAATAGCTAACATGACTCTGGATGCTTGATGAGAAATCTAGAATTTTACAAGCAACCTTTTTGAAATTATTCGATTACTTAATTTGACATATAGCTTTAACAGAGTGGACACGTTATCGTCATGCAGATTTTTAAATTTTTTTTTAGATATTAGATTTTAAAAACAACACATGATGAAAGATAGTTTATCCAGGACAATAAAATCATAATTATTTAGGATTTTTTTTCCAATTTATATTATTCTATAGACTGAATTTGAATGAAATACACTGGGGACATAGCAAAATTCCATAAAAACCTTTTAAATAAAAAGAATAGAATTTATGAGCCTGTACCCTTGAATTTACAGTGCCCTCCATAATTATTGGATTTATAATAATTGTGTGTTTTTTAGCTTCTAATATTTTTTTTTCTTCTAAATAATATGGGACCTTAATGGAAAAAAAGAAAAATCCAACTCTCAATACAAGTCCTTTGGAAGCGAAACAGTCCCACAGCATCACTGACCCTACCCCATACTTCACAGTGGGTATGAGGTGCTTTTCAGCATGCGCATCTTTCGTGGCACACCAGACCCACTTAGAGTGTTTGTTGCTAAAAAGCTCAATCTTGGTCTCATCTGACCAAAGCACACGGTCCCAGTTGAAGCCCCAATACCGCCTGGCGAATTCCAGACGTTTGCGTTTATGATTGTGAGTGAGGAAAGGTTTTCTCCGTGCATGCCTCCCAAACAGCTTGTTGGCGTGTAGACAGCACCTCATACCCACTGTGAAGTATGGGGGGGGGGGGGGGGCTGCAATGCTGTGGGGCTGTTTCGCTTCCAAAGGCCCTGGGAACTTTGTTAGAGTGCATGGCATCATGAATGCTTTGAAATACCAGGACATTTTAAATCAAAATCTGTTACTCTCTGCCCGAAAGCTGAAGATGGGTCGTCACTGGGTCTTTCAGCAAGACAATGACCCTAAACATATGGCCAAATCTACACAAATGGTTCACCAGACACAAAATCAAGCTCCTCCCATGGCCATCTCAGTCCCCAGACCCCAACCCCATTGAAAACCTGTGGGGTGAGCTGAAGAGGAGAGTACAGAGGAGAGGACCCAGGTCTCTAGATGATTTAGAGACATTCTGCAAAGAGGAATGGCTGAAGATTCCTCTTCCTGTCTTTCCTCATCTTGTGAAACATTATAGAAGATTAGGTGCTGTTTTGTTGGCAAAATGGGGTTGTACAAAATATTAACACCAGGCAGGGGTGCTAATAATTGTGACACACATTATTTGATATCAAATAATTATTTCTTTATGTGGGATTTTTTCCCCCACTGAATAAATGCACTTGTATTGAAGGTTGGATTTTTCTCTTTTTTTTCCATTAAGGTCCAATATTATTTAGAAGAAAAAAAAATATTAGAAGCTAAAAAACACATAATTATTATAAATCCAATAATTATGGAGGGCACTGTATATTAGACAGCAATTGAAAAAATAAGTTGAATGAGTATTTGTCCTACTTTAGTGAAAATACAGCTTAATTTATACTGGGACACCAGTCGCACCCTATAAAAAATGGCCCATACATTCTCCCTGGTATATAAATCTTTACATTAAATTCCTTATCAGAGCATGACACAAATTTACAGATATCCTTGTATTTCTAAGAATCATGCACATTTAGTCATTATGGGCAATCTTGAGTTTATGGATGCCAGAATTTTCAAACTTTATCTACAAGGGGCAGTACAATATGTATAAGTATCTTGATATCTTAGCACTAGTGGAATTTCTTAAATGCGACATCATCATCTTAACATTTGATCTGTGATGACATGTCCCAGATATTCATACAGAGGAAATATACAACTTGCCCTGACAGGTAAACTGAGAAGATAAAATCTTTGTCCCCTTTTGCTCGAAAAACGATAACACTCTATTGAGCATTGTATTTCTGCCAACTGAGAAACATCTGCTGAAATGGAAAAAAGCTAGATCATAGACTTGGATAAAATGGTTACTATGGGGGTTAACATCATCCTGTTTTCATTCAAGAACCACAGAATGTCGTTAGCCATTTACTCGAGGAACTGAGTCATCTTTTGTCACAATTGCGCCATATTCTACCCCTTTGTATATCTTACGTATTGTATACTGTATATATTCAGTTGGGAGTGTGAGGTGCCTGAACTTGTCTGAATTCCAACATTTCTCTTCATTATAATCCATGTGACAAGATTCACCTCCTAATCTTTATCTTCTACTGTGAGAATTTTAATCCGTTAACTAAAAAAAGTAACTTTTATGAGCAAAGCTAGTGTTTTAATTGCATGGGTCTACTAGCACGCATTATTTGACATGTTCTAACGGGACTTTTTGTCATCCATGTCAGCGGGCAGGACAGCGACGACGAAGTCACGTCACAAAAGGTACTTTTGCACAACTACAATGTAATAATTTGGAATGATCACAGTAGAATGGCAAAAGCAAACCTATCTTTTTTTTGTGGATTGAGTGAAAAAAATGCATTTTGTTTTGTTTGTGGTTTGATTTAGGGTCATCTAAATTCATATGAATTAATTTACTGCGGATGTTAATTGGAGTGGGATGGGGAGACTTTAAGGGAAAAAAATTCACATTGACCTTTAATTATAGCCTTGGCACACACCTCCGTGAAACTGCCCCCCCCATCGGACACAAATTTATATAAAAATTAGGTCAATCGTTTGTGCCAAAAAAAAAGTGTTTGTGCTGCTATTGTTTTTTTCAGATATGTACAATTCTTCTAAAGGTCGATTTGAGATCAAACCGCCACCTATTTTAATCTAAACCTGCTACAAAGTAAATCGTTTGTGCTTAATTTGTGCTGGATTGTGTTGTAAAAAAAATTGGTTTGTGCTTCTACTGTTTTGTAGATATTTTACTTTTAATTTGTCGTGATGACATCACGCAGCCCCCCATCTACAGCGGAATGGAACCGCAATGGTGCTGTTGGTTTGTGCTATGTTTGTGCTGCTACGCTTTTGCAGTTATTACATTTTTTTTGACCTTCCAGAGTTCACCTAGCACCCTATACAATGGATTGAAATACGCATGAACTTTCTAAAACATTATTTGTGGTGGTAACGGTTACCCCCCCCCAAAAAAAAACTAATTAAATTGTGTAACAGCTATAAAACAGCAAAAACTACAGTTTTTACAGCACAGGTTAAAGGTAATATTTCCGGTAGGGGTGTGTATCGTCTCATATCTAGTGATTCGATTTGTATCACGATCGATCACGATTTTTCCTGATACTACACTTGAAGACAATTATTGCCCTATTTGTATATCACTTTAGAAAAATAATCAAAATGGACATACATTTAAATCAATTTATTTCTGAAACCTCATGCAGCACTCAATTAAAAATGTTTGTTTTATGTGTGAACAACATATGGGTTTTATCATAAAATGTTCTCTTTTTTTAAGTGCAAACCTGCTTTAGTCCAAACCTGCTTAAATTTTAGACTTATAAAAGGACTAATCCGAGCAAAGCAACTAGTACTCCGTCCGCCATTGCTGAGGTGTGCCGCCCGCAGCAAATAGCCTACAGCAGATAATGTTACTGTTTACATTGACTGACGCCGTAAACACCCCAGTAATGGCGGCCAACCACCAGAGTGCGACGTACACAAATCTCGGATTACTCTTATGTTGTTGTTACTTCAGCAGACTGCAACGCAATATTGCTGCCCGCTGCCAACTACCATTTCCACCAAAACATACGCGTAAGGATCGATACTGATGGATTTTTAATCGAGACGAGAATTGCGTGACGTAAATCGCGATATATCTCCAATAGATTTTTTTTTTTTTTTAACATCCCTAATTTCAAGGTTAATGGAGTGGGGGGAGTGGCGCGGGGTGGTGCATGGACTCTGGATGACCAAAACACAAACGACAGCACAAACGAACTAGCACCATTGCAGTTCCATTCTGCCAGTGATGGGGGGCTGCGTGACATCACTATAAATATAAAAGTAGGATATTTACAAAACCGTTGCAGCACAAACGAAAATCTTTACAGCACAAACGAACCACAATTGATTGGCAAGGTTTGTAGCCGGTTTAGATCAAAATGGGGGGCTGGTTGACCTCAGATTGACCAATAAAGAATTGCATATATCTCAAAAACGGCACAAACGTAGGACAAACCATTGACATAATTTTTATATACATTTGCGTCTGATGGGGGGCCAACTTCACAGACGTTTGGCACTCTGCTGTTTCTGAAATAAAACCTTTTTTGTCTGCGAGAAGGTACATTTAGGGTTTTGTCAAAATGGTGCCAAATTTGGCGGTCGGTTGTGAATTAAGTTAATATTATTGGACATAGGTGGCAACGCCTCCCATCACTCACTGAAGGGGAGCTGTTGTCTGTTCTTTCCTTGGTATAATTGAAAGAAATCTTCTATTTATTCAGCTGGGTAGTGTTTGTATGTGCGCATTCATAGATGGCGTTTAAATGCCTATTTTCAAAATTTGCTTCACTGATGCCACGTCCGCTATATGTTAAAAGGCTATACAAGTACAGTAGGTTTTAAATGACTATATTTTGACCTGTGAAGCTAATTTTGAAAGCCTCAACTGCATCCTGCAGCAGGAGGAAGAGTTGGGAGGTGGCTATGAGTTCCAGAAGAAGCGACAGATGATTCTAAAGAAGGCCCGCTTTGAGGCCCAACTTGCGTTCCGCCAGTATGAATGGCACATGTCCATCAAGGTAAAAACTTGGTGGAGCTGTGGTAGGTCGGGCGTCCCTGTCTGCCGTCAGGCTGCCATGGGTAAACCCGACGCCCCGGTTTACTGGCCTGGTTTGGTCTGCTGTGGTTTGTGTGTTTTACACAGAACGCCATCCACTTTTTGTCGCTTCGCAAGTCTAATTTGTGAGAATTAGTTTTAAGCCCACAATCAACTTTCATTGACCAACATGAAATTTGGTGGGCATGTCTACGATGAGTCGACATTTAAAAAAAAATGTCTCAAGAAGCAATGCCTGAAAATGCTGAAATGGTCATTTTAGGGTTAACTCTATGTATCATTAGCAGCATTTCACAGTTGTGTGGTTTGTGTGTGCTATTGTGTTTTTGTGTGAAATCAGGTGTCCATTTTGCGTGAAAGACTTTTTTTTCCACATTTGTTACTATAGCGACTGGATCAGTCTCCAGGCATTCCTCCCTCTCCCTCCTCCAGCGCGCCATTTGGACTGAAACCTCGTTCAGGTGAGTTGTAATCCCAGGTAATAGGGCTGTACAATTGTCATATTTAATCGACCACATTTACCTGCATAAGATGCAGCAAACTGACTAGTTTGGTGTATTTTGAACAGTCCCGCAAAGAATCCATTGTTATTGATTTTCACATGGTTTATTAGGTGAGCTAAATTGTAAAAGCACATACAGTATGTACATAACACATAAAAAGACATATTGTTATGCTAAAATACAAAACCCATTTCATTTTTGGAGCACCCACTTGCTCAATGAATACAATAATGTAGTACAATGGTAGATAGAAATGTATAAAAGCTACCAGTTTAGAAAAACAAAAAAAAAACGAGCTCAGACGACATGGAAAAAAACATCTTTTTCTGTATTTTGCCGAAATGCCCAACCCTACCCAATATTATACTAAAATACCAGTACAAATATTATCTTGGGTCACATGTGGAATCCAACCCAAGCATTTGACACCAAATTTAATCAAACATCAGATGTGCTATGGTAGTAATGCTTACACATCAGTATTGGTTGTAGTGGAGTTGTAAATCCCAGCTAAATGTGTTAATTGCTGGCCACAGTTGTCTACCCTATGCTGAAAACTTAGCATCTTAATGCTAAGCGCAGCAGCTTTTTTGTGCTTGTCCACGCTGCATCAGTGTTGCTGCTTGTAATATGTGGCTTACTGCTAATTACGCTATTGTGACGCTAACATAAATCTTTTTTTATGTGTGCTGTCTCGTGTTGCCTTTTCCCATTTTGACATCTTTGGATCTTTTTATTTTCCTCCCAATTTATTTACGATTGTTGCGATGCTCCGTTGCATGAACTTTTACCCACAATACACCTGCCCGCATGCGCCCCTCACTATATGGTTGCAGCCCCGTCTTCGCTGCCCTGCTCGCCTCCTCCCTCCCCCTCCCGTCTTTCACAGGCCTCTCCCCTCCTCGGAGGTTTTCGTCGTAGCCGTGGCAATGGAGGTGTACCGGACCGTGGTAGGTTTCGGGCCAACGGTGCGCTGTGGGCCTAGGATTTCAACTGGCGGAACGGTGGTTTCTAACAGTGTTCTTTTTTTTTTTTTTAGTAAAAAGTCATTTGTTGGAGAAAATTGTATTTTTAAATAAAAAAAAAAAGTTTCTTAATTAAATAGCACAAAACGCTAGAAACTGACAAGGCGGCATATGTAAAAGACTAATGCTTCAGGCTTTGGAGGTAACCTCTGTGTTTGTGTCTCATAAGTTAATCATATAAAGCAACGCATAGTTAGTTGCAAAATCCAGATACTCAGTTGACCATCTTTAGTGTCACCTGCAGGGTTCCTCTCTAGGTGAGACACCATGACCTCATTTAAAGTGCGTATGACAGGAGAAAAAAAAGTCTTAAATACGAATATTATGTGAATTAGAATCATATTTTGAGACGATTCGACTATATACAACAATTTAGCAAAGCGCAGATGACGAGAAATTAGTTTTTTTAATCTGCCGTTAGCCACGCCTACCATTATAGGGCTCTAGCGTCCCCGACAGGTGGATGACGTCAGCGGGAGAATGGGCTCATCGGTTTTACTATTCAGCCCATTGAGGGGGAATATTCACAACGAGGAAAACGCGACAAAGAGAGCCGCAAAATGTCATTGTTTCAGTCTCTCCACTCCAGTATTTTTACAGGATATTTTTTTTATCCAAGTAGTTTTCCCCCAATAGCTAAATAAATGGCTTCAGAAGGACCAGTCAGCCCGTTGAGGGGGAATTATTCAGAACGAGGAAAACGTGACGAAGAGAGCCGTAAAATGTCATTGTTCAGTCTCTCTACGCCAATATTTTTACAGGATATTCTTTTTATCCAAGTATTATTCCCTAATCGCTAAATAAATGGCATGGTCATAAAAAATATCAGTCTTGTGCTAGATGGAATATGAAAGAATAAAAATGAATTTATTCAAGACGACATGGCAAAATTACTCCATAATGGTCAAAACTGTCGACTTCACCTTTACTTCCTCACCTCCCGAACGATATTTTACGCCACCTAAATCAAGCTTATGTCATTTCCCTTCCCCGGCTTCAGAGAATGTAAACATACCAAGAGGCGTGACAGCTAGCCGACATGCTAACCCGAACCGAGTGATGTTTCAAAGTCTTCGAAGCGGAAAATCGCACATAACTAGCCTGGATAATTTCACATGACGACTGACTTGTTGATCGTCTTCGCCGATCGCCAACCCGCCCGGCGGGAGCAATTTACAGCTCGTTCCCCTGCTACTATGGACAGGAGAGCTCGCCGGGGAAGCAGCTGGACAATGACCGCCAAACAAACCGGCCGTCGTCAGAGGAGTGTGTAGCTGCCAAATTGTCAACACGAATATGACAAAATAATGCTGCAGTTTTTGTGCAGCTAACATGTGCAGCTAATGTGTATGAGGAGAGCTTTTTACATGCCAATCCATGATCAGACGTAAGGAGTCCTTTATGTAAAGAAAGTTTGTAGTGTTAACTTTGTAATCGCTGTATTCGCGGCTATTTTAAACACAAAGTTACATTTTCTGATCGGTCAGAAATTTGACAGAACAAGCTGAGTATAGTGCTCTCCCGGCAGGGGGGATGTGCGACAAGCCGCCGCTCGTCAGCCAAATGGACAAGGAGCGTGTCAGCCACAAAATGCAAGCCACCTACATATTAAAATGATCCCAGGATTCGAAATAATACAAAACACGACGTTTACTCACTTCCTCGTAAGTCCCATGGTCCCACAGTAGTAGGGGCTTGTTTTGGCCAATATCCACCGGTGAATGGGAACCTTTTGAAACCCCAAAAACGCCTCTCCCTCGTACAGCAAGATTTTTCTGCAGCCGTGATGCGAAAAATAAACGTATTAATCCGCAAAATCAGTTGAATCCTCAGTCCTTCTCATACAACAGTACGGCTGTATAGTGAAGAGGACTCCTTCCTCCGTACACGTCACAGCGCCCTCTTTCTCAACTCGAGACTGTTGCTGGAAGACAACATTTTCATGGCGTGGATTCAAAAAACTAAATATAGCGATCGCTTCCACACACATCCAAGCGCTCCATTTCATTCAGGAGCATAAAATACCGCGTGAATTATGGAATAAACATGCTTTTTCGTGTCAAAGGCAACCTCAGACTTAAAGACTAAAAGGCTCTAACAAGCCACAATAGTTCTCTTTTACTAAAATATGTTAAAAACACATAAAATATTGCCATTGATTTAAAAATCTATGATATTTAGTACAGGGGGGCGCAAGGCGATGCCAGGGGTGGCGCATGCGACCTCGGGGTACATGCTTGTTTTTTTTTTTTTCCCGTACTCGAATAAAGTGTACTTGCACATCCACTCAGTTTTCGAAAGCCGTTTTCCGGCCGGACTCACGCAGCGACCCACTGTCTTCTCCGGTTCTCACGTGTCCGCCCGAGAAGTGCCATTTTCAGCTTGGGATCGTCACAACGACCGCCCTCACCTACGGTTCTCCCTCGGCCGCCGAGAATGTGCTTTTTTTTCGGGCCATTTGCCTTTTGGCTTTGACATTTAACACAGTGGTAGATGAGGAAAGACCACTGTTTACTGTGTCTAAAAATGATTATAGCGGACAGCCGGAAGCCAAATCAATTAAGACGCCACTTAAAGACATTAGACCCCAATCTCATTGATAAGCCGCTTGGTTGTTTTTCAGCGAAAATGTGCCGAATATTTCCAACAAACGTCCCGCTTTTTCAGTGTTAGATCAGTAAACCAGTGAGCATTTTTAGCATGCTCAGTGCAAACTAACCCCACACCATTGCAAACTGGAGGTGATACTGTGGGGCAGCGAGCAGCGAAAATAAAAACTGTCCTTCTGTCCAAAGCAGGGGTCGCGTTAACCGAATATTTTCCGTCGTTGACCGGTTTTTTAAAACGGTGACGGAAAAAACTGAGGTCCATCTGTCATTTTGACAGGTTGCAATTCAAACCCCAGACCACAGGGTGGCGAGTGAGCATATTAATTAGCTATTGTCTCTCTTGATGCATGACATCGTTAGCCTTACTCGGAAAAATGTCAAGGCAACTGAGTGTCCGAAGTTTTTTCAAAAAGCCCCAAAACGACGATGTTGATAAAAGAGGTGAAAAAAGAGTGTGACCGCAGAGCGCGGATTCAGCCTCCAGAACAACATCAAAACGGCCATGAGGAGTCGTCTGTGAGGCAAAAGTCCAAAACCTCATGACAATAGCCTCTGCAGCAATCCCACTTGAGACATTTGATTTTGCACAAGCGGGCACGCAATTCAAGTCCATGCGCACCAGGAGGAAGGTGTGAGACTGCGTTCAGGCCACAGCAGGTGAACTGGTAATTTCATTGTTCCATACGTAGCCCACCTACTGGGGCCACAGTCAGCTGTTTTTGTCACTGCGGAGAAAAAGTTACATATTCATCTGCTTGATCTGTGATGGCACGGTGTGGATTCTCTGTTAAGCTTGTTCGGACAGAATATTAATTAAAAATGAATGAAAACTAAATACTATTGAATATGTCATTATTATCATTTTAAAAATTTAAGGGACAGGTAAAAGTAGATTATGACCGGATTTTTATGACCCTGTCAGTCAAAATGACAGACAACGAAAGAGTCTAGGGCAACCTCAGGTCCAAAGACACTTTTTTTTTTCTTCTATTCAGTTTAGTTTTTTCGGTAAAATTTGTTATTATTTTGATTATTATCTGATTTTATTTTTCATTATCAAATGGTCAAAAATGTACCTTGAGTGTATTTTACAGTTTGGAATGCGACTTTTTTTTTTTTTATTCAGGCAAATTGATGCGCGTTATCTTTTCTGTTACAAACAAAACAATGTTAATAAAGTTATACTTTATAAGTTGACCTCTGTTATTTTCACTAATAGGAAAAAAAAGGACACCATGTGAGGCAGAGGCGTACTTATAATAGTAATATTATAGACAAATGATACTATTTACAGTAGCGGCAGAGTTTGGGGGGGCGCGAAACATTTACGTCTTCCTTTGGGGGGCGTAACAGAAAATAATTGAGAAGCACTGCACTAGACAAACACTACCGGGTTACTCCAATTCCTTCTATGCAGCGAGACACCCTACATACACTACCGTTCAAAAGTTTGGGGTCTAAGCAACCCCAAACTTTTGAACCGTAGTGAATCATATGGATTTTTTATTATGTACAATTAGAGCTGGGAATCTTTGGGCACCTAACGATTCGATTACGATTACGATTCAGAGGCTCCAATACGATTATTGATGCACCCCCCTCCTTTTTTTATTTTTTATTTTTTTAAGTTTTGTACATTAGTTCAAAAATTGTTCAAAAATACTCTCAGACTAAACCAAACTACTATTTCAGTATCAAGTTCGCATATAGCAGTAAACAAATATACAAAAATAACATTAAATAAAAAAAAAAAAAACTCCAGTCCCCATTCTGTATCAGCAGCTTTAAACTACAATCAATTAATTTAATGTTGTGAATCAACCGTTAAAGTTGTTAAAATTGCTCCCGTTATTCCATAATTTCCCTTTTGTCTACTTTCGACATGTGAAAGTTTTAAAACTATTTTAAAGATAGATTCAAGTCAATATTTTACCGATTTAGGTAAAAGGTAGTTTAGGTAGTATTTTAGATAAAAAGTTAATCAGGTTTGCTTGGAAGGTTCGCTACAACAGCCTTGCAGGGAAGTGTACTGCTTTAAGATGGCGGCCGTTTACTAACGCCCGCATTAGCTTTTTGTAGATATGCTGCTTACGCTACCGAATCTATAATGCATCTAGTCCTATATAAATGATATCTACCGTAACATTATGTGGCTGTACTTTGTAGCAGCTTTTCGGCAGCGGTCAGGTATGTTGTTGTGTTTTTTTATCTCGTGGCATGAGTTGAGCTAGAGCCGTGAGTTCAGCATTGGCATTACCTGAGGGGCCGGGTAATGAGAAGCATGATGTTTAGCTACTCTCTCTCCGTTCCGTCCCGAAGACTGCGCGGCGCGCTGAGTGTGTTGTACTTCTGCTTTACTTGGCATATTTCAATAATCGGAATTTGGATGTCTGTGAATCGTTCTCGAATCTTCCACGGCCGAATCGCGAATAATATAAGAATCGGAAATTTTGCACACCTCTATGTACAATACTACGGTAGTGTATGCACACATCATTTAAAAGTGGCGATTACTTACTTTTTGTGCTTTTATTACCTTTTCATTGCCTCAAAATACTTTTTGCATGTGTTTCCCGCTCATACTTTGAAGCATTATTTTTTCTTGTTGTAGCTTTAAAGCAGATTGTTGATCTGTTGACCACATTAGTCACGTAGCATATTTAAAGCACCCCTATTTGATATTACTACGTTTAAGTATTTTCTTAAGGCATCTTTAGTATGTTCTGTCTGCATGCTTCTAAACAAAACAAGCTGAAAGCACGCAGTAGTACTTTGGGCTTCAAATTCGCCTCTTGATGGCATTTCGCCGGCATAGCAATTTTGGCAGAACACAGTTTTTTTACCCTACTCTTGTCCCGTTTCATCCCATCTTTCCTGTTGATTTTGCTTTTGCTGCTCATTTTGTGAAATATCTTCAGTGCTGTCATGCCCATTAATGTTCCTCTCGGGTTCAGATTGAAAAGGTTGAACAGATGACATGTTATGTCGCGAGAGTCATACTCTGGAAGCCCGACGCGCCGACAACAATGGCAACCTACTAGTTAAACAAATTGTACAAATTGTATGAAAACTAAGACATCAACTGGGGTTTCAATATCAAATTATTTTAACTCATGAGAACATTTATCTTTTAAGAACTGCAAGCCTTTCTATCTGTGGATCCCTTGAAGATAGCTTTGTATGTAATGCAAAAGCTACCATCTACTTTATAACATTCCTTTTTTTTCCCCTTTCCAATGGTGTTTCTTCGGCGCGCCACCTAGCCAAAGCCATTTGACCTATCGACACCGATCAGACCAATACGACTGGAATTCTTGCGCGACACAGGGTCTTTCATTTCACAAGCAAAAATGAACTTTTGTCCAAAAGTTGTTTTTTTTTAAAGGAAATTTCAAAACCCTTCATGTCCAACAGTCTTTTTTAAAATCGCATCATTTACACAGAACAAAATTCAAAGCGCTAAAAGACACAAAACCTGTATAGAGTTTTTGCAAAAAAACATACATTTTGCCCACAATTTGCCAAATACACACCCATTCATGTCCAATTCCACAAAAACTTCCATTCACTCCTATTGAAAAATCTACAATTGGCACACCTCAAAACATATGTATTAGCGGTTGAGATTTTTGACCAAAAACCTTCCATTAAAGCCCATTTATATTCGACTGGGACCCTCGATTCCATTGACGCCCATGCACCCCCATAACATCACAGCCAAGTTACCATCGCAGTTTCTGAAGAAATTGCATTTTCTAGTTAGTGAAGTTTGGTCCATTCGAGAAAAAGTGGGCGTATCTTTGTAGGCTATGTTTTAAGAAAATACGATAGCCCCATTTTAGTTCACCGTCGGGAAAAAATTCACTGCTCAGAAGACAATATGAGGTAAGGGATAGGCCAATGTGACAAGCCGTGATTGTCAGATATGCGCCCAGCGTGATGTTTAAAGCAACCTTGTCCGCTGGAGTCAAACAGGCTGAACACAACACAACTAAACCTTGCATGGGACCAGTTGTAATAAAACTCCAGAGTACGAACCATATTTCATTTCCATAAACTTTAAATGCTCTCAAACGCCTGGCAATATGGAAAACTCTGCTTTGAAAATGGCTGCTTCTTGTACTTTTTCCAAGTTTTCCTAAGAAGCCACAAGAGTGTGGAGAGTGTGGACCCTCAGTTCACGATGAGGAGGAAGATGGAGCAGCTTAGAGAAGAATTGGAGCTGACGGAGCAACTCCGAGACGTACGTAGCAAACCCCGAGTTGTTTCCTGAAAATTCCGCTCTCAGAAGTAGTTTTACTGAGAAACATGAAATTGAATTCCCCCAGAGCATCGAGAGCCGCCTGAAGGTGGTTCTTCCAGACGACTTGGGCACCTCGCTGATGGATGGTGTTGTGCTTTGCCACCTGGCCAATCACATTCGCCCTCGTTCCGTCGCCAGCATACACGTGCCCTCGCCCGCTGTGGTATATTCACTTTTCTGTGAGGCCATTTCGGAATATTTCCCTGATGTTTTTGTTTTCCCTTATAGCCCAAACTCAGCATGGCCAAGTGCCGACGGAACGTGGAGAACTTCCTGGATGCCTGTAGGAAGATCGGCGTGCCCGAGGTAAGACCACATCACGTTAAAACCAACCCTTGGTACAAACTGGGCACGTTCTCAAGTTTGAATGTTCCTACTTTCATTCCGGTACTGGACGCCATTTAAATTCGGAAAAAGTCCTAATAAACGATTTTCACCCATGAATTTGAACATGAAAACACCCCAAATTTCATCCTTGAATTTGAACTTGTAAAACTGACCCAATCCCAGAACACGGCCCAGAATTTAACCTGCAAAAAGGCTCAATTTCAGCCTGAAGTCGTTTCAACTGGAAAACTGTTTCTACTTAAAAACAGCCCATAGATTTCAATTGATTCCCACCACCTGATTTTATTTTCGAAATGCTATTTTGACCAGAAAACCCATTTTTCTTAAAAACGATATCTTCCAACTTAAAACCACCTCAATATCAACGTGAAAACCTCCCCAATTCCAACCTAAAAACCACAACTTTTCACAACTGCAGTTTGAACGGAAAACTTTCCCAAATCCAACCTGAACACTTTAAATGACAGTACAATACAGATTTCTCACCATTCACAAATTTAGCTTGAAATGCCTGATATGTCTTCCTAAAACGGCTCCAACTTGAAAAGAAGTCTTTGAACCAAAAATCTAGCTCCTTTACAACATACAAACAATCCAGATTTGACCTGAAATCGGTCTCAATTCAAATTTACCCCATTTTTCCAAGAGAAGTTGTCCGATTTGAACTTGAAAACCTGATATCTTCTCGAGTTTCAATCTTGAAACTTGAAAACGCCCCTTGCTTCGAAACCCAAATGAAAACCTGATAACGTCCCAGTTAAAGCTTGTGCTGCCATTTGTCTGGAGTGCAAAGATGACAAAACGCTCTGTGATCTCGTTTGCACTGTTTTGGCGTCGCTGAAAGCTTCCGACGTGATCCTGGCGGGAAGGCTGAAGGCTTCGAAGTCGTCAGTCCCGTTTTGGGGAGAAACAAACCCGGAAGCGCTCAGCTTTTCTCGCAGGTCGTCACTCTCGTGCCATGGCTGCTTCCTTCATCTGAGCGGCCGCTTCACGTTTGTTCTTTCATGTATTTTGTTTGTTTTATTTGCGCTTCTACGTAAACACGATAGCTCAAATGCTACATTAGCATTGTTAGCGTGTGCCCTTGTTCTGTGCCAGCCTGATTTCACCAACCAACACTGGCGTCAAGCTGCCTGCGCCGACTCGCCCTCTTCTCGTCGCCGTTTGCTCCGGGTAGCCATGGTTACGCCGGTCCTTCTGTCGCCATGGTTACCAACTCCATCTCTTGCTCACTTTTTAACCTTTTGCCTCTTCTCTCTCTTTTCGCTCTCCGCTTGGATTTCCCTCCTTTTCGTCATCTTTTTTTCCTTCATCATTTCCTCCATCCTCCTCCCGGGGGCGCCAGTGTTCTCTATGCTCCCCGTATGACATCATCCAGCGCCGCCTGCCACCGCTTTGCGTAACGGTCGGAACGCTGGTGGGCGGGAAGCGGACGGAGGGGATGCCGCCTCGGATAAAAAGCCCCCCCGTCGCCGCCCTCCGGCCGCCGAACTCTGTCTCGGCGACCACTCAGACGCCGCCTCCGACCTGGCGGTGGTGGGACCTGATTGGCTGCAGCCTGGTTCATATCCTCTGCCTGCTCCTCTTGTTTGCCTTCTACATGTGGAGCGAACTGACGTAACCGCGGCAACGACCAGAAACTTTTGCCAGGAGTGCACGCGGCAATCGGAGGGGTTTTCCCCAAGTATATTTTCGCACAATGACAAACTGAAAACGTTCCCATCTTAAATGTGAAAATGATTCCCTTATTAACATATAGGATGACCCCAAAATAAAAACAAACCCTAAATTTGCGCCATTTCTTGATATTTTCTCGGAGTAGAGACTGCAGCTAAAACTGGTTTATTTTTAGTATGATTTATGACAGGGGTCGGGAACCTTTCTGGCCATGAACACCACATATTTTTTAAATGTAATTCTGTGAGAGCCATACAATATGTTTTAAACTAAAAATACAAGTAATGTGTGCATTTTATGTAATTTCAACACTTTTAAAGTACAATAAGTCTCTGAATTCTTTTTAATAACATTGTTATGCTGTTGCTAATCAATGATGAGTATTTCTTACCATTAATGCAACTCCTGGTGCTGCATTGTTTTGCCGATGGCTTTGTTGTCTGGTTGATACTTGGTGGGGTGAAGCTTCATGCAGGCATTGAGAAACTTGCATCCCATTAATGTTCATGAAGGGCCACGAATCCTGTTTTTCCCCACCACGCACGGAGCACCATCACTGCACACCGAAACAAGTTTATCCATCAGTATATATTTTTTTTCTTTAGCGAACTTAGTGAAAGACTTGAATAAATTCTCCCCTCTTGTTGTCCCATTCATAGTCAAAGCCTAGCAATCAAGCTGAACTGGGATCAATGTAGTGCTGCAACGATTAATCGATTAACTCGGGTATTCGATTAGAAAAAAAATATTCGAATTTTGCTGCTTCGAGTATTCGTTTAATTACAGTGGTTTGTTTTGAAAGTGTTTGCATTTAGTTTTATTGATTTGGGTGGATACACTGCCCTCTAGTGGCAACAGCAAATATGACGTAACTCATTTCACATGCCTGAATCTAACTGCTCCCTTTTAAGACCAATGTGAGCTAAGTTTTTGTTTAAGCTCATGTTTTTTAATGCATTTGTAATTTAGGTTTTTGGTATATTCAGCAGTTTTTTGTAGGAATATGTTTGAGCTATTAGCTAAAAGCATTTTAAAAAAACATGGCTTACTTTTCTGGTATGTGGCAAAATTTATTTTGGCATGTGGCATTTTTTTTTTTTGGTATGTGGCAAAATTGCTTTTCCCAT
The DNA here is from genome assembly GCF_030265065.1 of Corythoichthys intestinalis. Classification (NCBI taxonomy): domain Eukaryota; kingdom Metazoa; phylum Chordata; class Actinopteri; order Syngnathiformes; family Syngnathidae; genus Corythoichthys; species Corythoichthys intestinalis. Next base: position 19,464,142 of record NC_080406.1, read on the forward strand.
GTGGCATTTTTTTCTGTATGTGGCAAAATGGATTTTGGCATGTGGTATTTGTTTTCTTTATGTGGCAAAATAGATTTTGGCATGCAGCATTTTTTTTTGCCATGTGGCATTTTCCTTTGGTGTGTGGCAAAGTTTTGCCGTTTTTGTGGGAATATGTGCTTGAACAATTTGCTAAGAGCATTGTTAAAAAAAATTTTTTTTAATTATAGCATTTAAGCTAGTGGACTTTTGCGATGTAAGCCAATTTTTCTTTAGTTGTACTTAAATCCTCATTTATTTATTTATTTATACAATTTGAGGCTCAGCTCAGGTATTATAATTTTCTATGTTCCTTATCCGAATACTCGATTATTCGACTACTCAAATAATCGATAGCTGCAGCCCTAGATAAATTGCTTAGGTCTATTGACTCATCCAAAGCGAGAGAGAAAAAAATGGAGCCGCATTTATGTACTTAATTTGCGTCGCCTCAATTTGATTTGACATCATGATGGTACGATCGCTAACATTTCTTGCCGACAGAGGCATGTCTTTTATCCGTTTAATTATCTCGTCTTTATCCGAAAAGTCGTCGAAAGGTTCATTGGCAACATCAAGCATGAATGCTTTGGCATACTCCCTATCTGTGAATTGCTTTCAGTTTCTCACAATTGCTAAAGCGCCAAAAAGCTAGCCGAGTTCCAGTCATCTTGTTGGGTCCAAACGCGGAGTTGCTGCTGACTAGCTTGCACTCTTGATATCCTTTCTTCCTGTTGTCACCCGCAGGGTATTTTGATGCAAATTAGTATGGCGGGTGTCAAAGTGCCGCCTTACATATGTTTGACCTTTTCATAGATGCAATTTTATAATTGCATAATAGACATCGCAGAACCTGCTCTCTCCAGAAAAAAAAAGAAGGTTTCGTTTCAGTTTGGTCTGCGAGCTAGATGCAGCCGTCAGAACAGCCAGATCTGGCTCGCAGGCCATAGGTTCCCAACCCCTGATGTGGGCTGTTCTCAAAAAAATAAAATAGAATAACGTACAATCTTTTCAATCAAGAAATGATGCCTTTGCAAATTTGGGGCCTTTTTTTGGGGTCACCCTATAAGAACATTTCCAATTTGGATTCCCAATTTGAGTATAAAATAGCCTGATTTCAATCTGAAACCAGCTTCCATTAACTGGAAAAGGCCCCACGTTCGACTGTATATTCACCATGAAAACATCCCAATCTGAAAACATCAATTATGAATCATGAAACAACCCCATTTTAATTAAAATATCCCTAGTTTCAACCTGAAACAGGTCTGGAGTCCAACATAACAGTCACAATTTTGACTCCAACTTAAACATCAAAATCCCACCCTCTCAACCTAAAGATGCGCCAAATTTCAAGCAGATAACCATCCAAATTTGAACACAAAAATGATCCCATATTTCAAAAAAGTGTTTGGTTCCAGTCTGATTCATCTCACTGGCGCGCACTTGCAACAATTATCGTAGTTATCTGCATCATTACTTATGACACACACAATAACATGCTTGACGGGCTTCCCAACCCTGCGCCGAACCCAATTTTGAAAATTTTTAAACATCAAAAATTTTTTATCTGGCTCAATTTAAGATATAAAAAACTAAATTTCAATCTCAAAGGTCTGAATTCCATTTTGATATTGAAGTACTGTACTGCTGAGCCGTTTTTTTTTTTTTTTTTTTTAATCAACAATGTTGTTAGAGACAATGCTAACGCTAGCTTATGTTAGCAAGGCTGTGTTAGCATTTAATGTTAGCATCTTGTTGTGTTGGCTTTTGGAAGTTTTTGTAATTGCTTGGATTGTTGTAATTTTGAGCCATAAAATGATTATATAACGCATCGCAAGCAGAATATCTAAACAGGGCAGTAGCTGCTGGCAGAAGTGCTAGTTTTTCTGCAAACGGCTGTCTAAAGGGCGTACGAAGCTGAAGATGTGCTTGACAATACCCTATTTCTGTGGTCTCAAAATTTATTCGCAGGTTGTTCAAAACCTAAATAATTGCATTTATAACAAGCCATATAAAAACATTGTTTAAAACTGTAAATTTACTTGTTCTCTCCTCAAAAGCTTGAAACAGGGTAAGAAAAGCCGGGTGATTAATGAGAAGGATTTGATGTTTGTAACAAAAAAATAACAAAAAAACATTTAACCATTTGTATGCTGGGCTACTTAACCTCTTAAATTATTACCTTTATATGTGTTGTGTGATTTTTTTTTTTAGCACCGTCCTTACCGGTTATGGGCATTAGCTAGACGCTAATGATGCTATCATTTAAGGGTCTTTCTTTTTTATAGAGTGACATTTGGATGTAACAGAGAGGACATTTTGTTACAGTTAGCCCCCAGCCTAGCTTTGCTAGCACAATAGCTAACAAGACTTTGGGTACTTGATAAGAAATCTATAATTTTATAAATAAACCTTTTGAAATGATTCACTTCAAAGGTGTACCGCTAGCAACACGTCACTTTTGCTCATTAATATTCATGACGCTAGCAATTGCTGCTAGGCAGGTCAACCTCCCGTTCATCTCTAATTGTAAATGCGTGGAAATAGTGTACGAATGAGATGTTTACTAAGCTAAACTTACCAATTCTGTCCAAAAATGATGTCCCTGCTGCCAAATTCACTGGTAAAGATGTGGAAGAACGTACAGATGTTCAGTTAAAGAGATGGCTTGAGTGTCGAGGGCTGAAAAAGACTGTAAAAAGAGCCAACCTGATCCAGAGTTAGCTTTTTTATCAACACCTTTTTCTTGTGTGCATTGCCTTACGCCACTGACAATGACATTCTCCTGTTTCAACAATCTATCCTTTACCACCATATGCCCTGTCATTCTTATATATTATATCCTCTGCTTGTTTTACGTCTCTGACCGTTCTTGGGTGTAATTTACATTGCTATTTTTGTGTAGCGATCGTTAATGCTACTCAATGACAGCCAACGAGCACACTTAATTTTTTCATTAATAATAAATCTTAATTCTATAATTTACTTACACTTCCCCCGTACTAAAGTTGTTTTTTTACAACAGAAAAGGTAACAGTGGCAGTCATACAATTTAAATTTTTTCCAGGTCATTTATTGTCAGACAGAAGCAGCACGGCAAAACCCCACGCTAAAAAATAAGTAAAAATATCAAAATGGCTTACCGCGTCATCCTCTGCAGGTCCATGGGCCCCAACAAAATGTTTACTGCATATGAAATGTGAATGGCTTCACCTTGCTGGTGTTAATCTAGTCTTTTGGACGTCCGCGCAAGTTGATCCATTCTTGATTTTTTTTCTTCCGAGTTTTTGGTTTAGGGAAACGTATGAAGAAAACATCATTCATATGTTGTAATGATAAGAGTCGTTTCTACAATTTCCATAGCAGCAGTGTTTGATCGGCATGTTCTTTTTTGGAAGATTACCAGAGAAAACAAGCAGAAATAACATGGATTGTATGCGAGGGTGTGTCTATAACGACACACTTCCACGTTACGATGGCGGCGTCACGGTCTAAAAATAGCATTTGTGCGGTACGCTATTCATTTCGTTGATGTTTAGCTTCAACAGAGTTGACATGTTATGATCAACCATACATTTTAAAAATCTGATTTTGTAGGTTTACAAAGAGGTAAAAAAATAAAATTGCTTACCCCACAGTTCAATTTCCCGCCACTGATGTAAAGTCTCAGAAGATAAATGGCAATAATAAATTGGGAATTTTCTTAAATCGACACTACCACAACGTTGAGTGGACGGCGACACTGGGGACAAACAGAATTATTTTTAATTTATTTTTTTAAATAATGTATTTAATCTAAAAACAACACATGGTTCAAGATAGTTTATCCAGGACAAAATTATATTATTTGGGGATTTTTTTGTCTTGTATTTGTTATTTAATAGACTGAATTTGAATGTAACACATTTGTGACATTGCAAAATTCCATTACAACCTTTTGCCAGGCAAGTAAAATGTATTTAGGATCCTGTACCCTTGAGTTTATAATAGTCAGCAATTGATAACACACGAAGGAATAAGCTGAATGAGTATTTGTTTAGTGAAAATAAAGCTTAATTTCAACTGGGGACACAAATGGCACCCTATAAGAAAAATGACCTTTATGACGTTGAAAACCTCCCCTTTCAAATTCTGACATGGACAGCTGCCAAATTTTTACCCCTTCAGACCTAAGCATGCTGCTGAAGGACATGAAGTGGTCACGTCTCTAAACCAATAAATACTCTGAATTTAGTTGCTATTGCCACTTCTGGGAGATGATTGGATGAAACTTTATCCATCGAAATCGAATCATGAGGTTTGGCACGCCCTAATTGCTATTTTTTGGCTCTTTGAAAATGGCTGACCAAACGCAACTTCAAAAAAGGATAACGTAAAGTGCTCATTTTTCATCAAAAACACATTAACTTTAAAAATAACCAACAAAAGCATGAAATTTCCCCAACCAATAAATTGCGCTTTGTTCTGGTGTTGGAGTAAATATCAGCGATGATTTTTTTTTTTTTTTTGCCCAGCAGAAACAATGCAGGTTTGAAAGGGTTAATACTGGGGAGGTTGATGGCCAGAATTTTTAAATCCAGACAACAACCTCAAATTTGAATCTGAAAGCTGTACAATTTAGAAAACCTGATAATTCTCCAAATTGAACCCCAAAAACAACTAATATTACAATTTGAAATAGTGAAAACAATACCACTTTCAGCACACAACCAATGGAAAAGGGTAATTTCATCCTGGATATCTGGTAAATACTTGTCTAAACCACGTGCTGCGATTTTTGTTCCCATCCCTCCCACCATTTTTCTTCCCCTCTTTTTCTAGGACAAGCTTTGTCTACCGCACCACATCTTGGAGGAGAAAGGCCTGGTGAAAGTCAGCGTGATGGTCCAGGCCTTACTAGACCACAAGCCCTCCAGATCGGGACTGAACACGTGAGGACACTTCATGTGACGGATATGATATTTTTCTTGTTTTTTGCGTTCCCGGCGACTGACAGATTCTTCATGTCACACTGCAATTCGGGCTTGGTACCAAAAAAAATGAAAAGAAAAACGCTAACATTGGGAGTTGTTCGCTGTTATTTTTTATTTTGCACGAAAACATTCTGGGCGTTTGAATCCAGAGACACTGTGAGATTTTTTTCCAGGACTGAATTTTAAGTAAACAATCGTTAAATATCCCTTGAAAGGCTGGCTTTTTTTTTGTTGGCGATTTTTTTCCAGAAGTATTACCGAGGCAGGCCATTTAGTTGGAATGATGCCATTTCATAAAGGTTAGCAGGTTAGCAGGTTAGCCGTTCAGCGACTGTTCGTTTATGGCAGTATTTTGCGCATTGACGCGACGACAGTTGGGATTTTTTCCTCATTGTGAGCGAAACATTTTTGACAGTGTTTGTATTTAATGGGCACCAAAAATATATTTATAATGGGACTTTGTGTACATTTAGGAATAGCTATTTTTGGCGAATATATTTTTGTTAAAATTGTGTGGACTGTTTTTTAAACAATATTGTCAAGTCTCAATGGACTAGAGCCAGCGTGTTATGCAACTTTTTGGCTGGGCTTTTAAGGGAAATCCGCATCCAAATGTGCAATCAATCATTTTTTTAAGAGTATGTACATTGGAGCTGGTATACAAGTGGGCTAATATCCACTGGGCGCTCCTATTTTGAAAGTGAAAGCACTTTGAATGGTGGATCATATACTTCATTATCAGTTGACGGGAACAGGGCGCGGGGCCGCTCTGTAAGGGGCCCATTTTCAAAAACTTTAACTTAAAATATTTTCAAAACCAAAGCCGCTAGCAACCTAAAACCAAAACAGGCACCTCCCTTAAGCGTTTGAGTCTCCATGAGCAGTGGAATCAAAAAAGTCATTCCCTAATAAAATCCCGATTATTTAGGATTATAAAAAAACCTAAAATGGCTATAAAATTCTCAGATTTTACGCTAGTTGCACAAAAATCACCAAATGCAGTGATAATCACTTATATTTTCAGGATCAATAACAATATTTAACATATGTTTTGCCCGAAATAGCGACTTTTTTTTAATTTAGTGCAATTTTGACATGTTTTCAACAGCAAATTAATCAATTTTCACATCAGAAACTTGATTAGAGTTGAAACAAATATTCGAGTTTAAAAACTGATCAGAGTAATTGTTTAATTTTGAAAGCTCTAAGCATCACGTTTTGCCCGGACTACTTTTAATGCGGGACAACGCGTTGATGTCACGTGCGTAGAGGAAGAAGCAATTTAAAAAAAAAAAAAAAAAACTTACTGCAGCCAACAGCCGCTACAAACGACGCCTATGTTGCTAAAAACTAGCCTGCATGATGCTACGGTGGTAGCAGATAGCGTCTGATGCGTCTCATAGAGATCACATGTATGTTTAACTAGATGCGAAATGACAGTCAGCGGCATTAGTAAACAGCCGCGATCTTAAAGCAGTAGACTTCTAAGCGCTAATAAATAAGTTTAACGTTACTGTCACTCGCTCATATGATGTTAGCCCTGCGGAGGGCTAGGTTTCTATTCATTATGACCACTGTCGATGCGTGGCTAACGTGTCTTACATACAGGCTTTATTTAATCTGTGAAAACATAGTGCTGTAGAGTGGTGAGGGTGTAAAATAAAAACTTAATAATGCTGTCAATTTTAGCTCAGTAGTCCTTGTTGGATAAAACACCAAGTAGCACTGATCTCTAATGTGCTCCAATACAGCAGGTATCGTACATTTATTTTGAACACTGCAAAAACTCAAAATCCTATCAGGACTTACAGTTTAGACTAACTTTTTGAACACTGCAAAAACTCAAAATCCTATCAGGACTTAGAGTTTAGAATAACTTAAAACTTTAACTTAAAAATAGCTTGACGCAAGTAGAAATTGAAACACGTGGGAACAACACCTAACTTTTAAGTGATGTGTGTTATCAAGCTTAATGGCATTTTTAGGTAAGAAAATATATATTAGGGCTGTCAAACGATTAAAATTTTTAATCGAGTTAATTACAGCTTAAAAATTAATTAATCGTAATTAATCGCAATTAGTCGCAATTCAAACCATCTATAAAATATGCCATATTTTTCTGTAAATTATTGTTGGAATGGAAAGACACAAGATGGATATATCCATTCAACAGTACATAAGTACTGCATTTCTTTATTATAACAAATCAACAAGATGGCATTACCGTTATTAACATTCTGTTAAAGGCGATTCATGGATAGAAAGACTTGTAGTTCTTAAAAGATAAATGTTAGTACAAGTTATAGAAATTTTACATTAAAACCCCTCTTCATGTTTTCATTTTAATAAAATTTGTAAAATTTTCAATCAAAAAATAAACTAGTAGCCCGCCATTGTTGATGTCAATAATTACACAATGCTCGTGGGTGCTGAAGCCTATAAAATCAGTCGCACCCAAGCGCCAGCAGAGGGTGCCAAAACTCCAAAAAAACACAAGTACACATTTCACTGTGCTGTCATTTAAATCTGTTTGAGTGGGGCATTTGTGCGTTAATTGCGTCAAATATTTTAACGTAATTATATATGTATATTAGGGCTGTCAAAATTAATGCGTTAACTGGCGGTAACTAATTTTTTAAATTAATCACGTTAAAATATTTGACGCAATTAACGCAGATGTCCCGCTCAGACAGATTTAAATGACAGTACAGTGAAACGCTCACTTGTTATGGTGCGCTATGCTGCGCTACTTCGTGGTTTTCACACATCGCAGCGGGTTCTGGTACCCGTTAACCGCGAAAAACGAGCGATCACTGTATATAATCACAACTTATTTAGGTTGAATTCCGATGTCACTATTGCCTCAGCACGTCTTGCCAGCTATCTGGCCCTCGTCGTTTTTAGATTGAAATGTTACATAAAGTAAAACGCCTAAAAGCTGAATTTTTTTTTGTATGGACGCAGAAATGTCTAAATTACTTTTTGCCAAAAAAATCCCCTAATTTCTATAATATACTGTATATGAACACAGAAGTCTATATTCTTGGTTAAAAGCAAAAAACCGGGCAGTCATTCATTTGACATATTTCAAGGTAAAGTTAGGCAATTTTTCCCTCATTCATTTTTTTCCACAACGTTTCAAAGTGCATGCATGTTGCCATTTTATAGAATAATTACGTTGAATCCTCAACCAAATCATTCTTGACACACTCCTACCTTCTTGTATGCACCAGAACAGAGGTTGCACTAGACATTTTCGTTGTCTGTCATTTTGACTGACAGGGTCATAAAAATCCGGTCATAATCTATTTTTACCCGTCACTTAAATTTTTTAAATGATAATGATGACATATTCAATAGTATTTAGTTTTCATTCATTTTTAATTAATATTGTAACGCTTGCTTGGCGGTGAAAAATTAGACACGGAAGTCGTGGTATTTTTCTCCCTCTTTTTACTCTGCTTACCGCCAACAACACCAGCAAAACAACAACTCCGCCCCCAAAGAAAAAGAGGCAACTATATAGACCCCAATCACCAACGTCACACAATGATCTTAATTGTGGTTGTCAGCCCAAATCTTCTAAATATATATTAAATGCATCTTACCAGATATAAAATGACTACTACATAGTCTGTGGTGATCGTTTGGTGCCCAGATTTCTTGTCGAATTACAGCAGTCCATCTCGCTCTCCTCTTCAGGTCTCTCAGAATACGGTAGAACTTCAAGTCTCTCCCTCTATCTTCTCTGTTACTGCAACCAACAGCCACACACGCCTTCACCATTTTGATTATTAATGTTAACGAGCAGAAAAACACGCCGTAATAGGAGGCGTGTACGTGGCGGTAAAAAAAATCGGTCAACGACGGAAAATATTCGGTTAACGCGACCCCTGCACCAGAACCTTTTCCTGTTTCCACCTAAATCCGTCGTTAGAACGAAGCATGTTCGAGTTTATCGCAGTGAAAGCTTCCACGAAGCTCTGCCTGGCCCGGCCCCCTAAGGGAAGCCGTGGCGCAATGTCTGTCGGAGCTGTCTCGTCAACTGATAGTGAAGTCTATGGGTGGAGTCACACTAATTTGACGGTGAAGGTTTTACTAATAAACTCTCAAACTAATCTTAACAATGCCTTTAAATGCTCATAAATTTGGATGACACTACTTACTCCTCATTGACACATCTTCCAAACTTAGCACAGCATTACAATATGATCCAAGCACTGCACAGACGCAAATGACAGACATTATATGAAAGCTTACAAAATTAAAAACGTATTTACTGCCACTCACACAATAGATGTTAAATCAATTTGAACTCGGAGAACTTGCGGGCATGATGAAGAATATGAAGAAATTCAGATCTCAATCCCTGGTTCCCTTGAAAATAAAACTGACAATTTAGCGTTGACACATCACTTTCCAAAAAAATTTCAGCCATTTTTTTAGTCTTTACATATTACAAACATCTTTAAAAATTCATTTGTTGTAACATTTCCTTGTGGTTTTGTAAGATTTTTCTTTGCTCTGATAGCAATAAATACATCTGACACTTTTATTGGCACTTTAACTTTGCTATTTATGTTTTATTTGGGAGGTGGGGGGCTGTGACACTAATGAAAATATTTTATTAAAAAAAAAAAAAAGTAACTCTTAGTTGATCATCCTCACATTTTTGTATTTGTAATACAACGGGGAGCAAGTGTATTTGAAATATTTTGATTCATGGTGTTTTTCTCGTTAATGCATGAAAGTCCCTTTTAACGCGCCTTAACTGCTGTGAAGCTTTTTGTACATAGTGTTTTGTTACCACTGCAAGTAAAGAAAAAAAAAAAAGGTCTGGACTTTTCGTCTACATTTTCTTCCCAAACACATTTCTGTAACGGGTGCACACACAGGTCTGTTGTGTGTGTTGGCTTTTGGCCGAACGGTTAGCGCGCTCCTGCCGTTCTGGACGTGCCATGCGGCGCTGGAATGAGTGCTGACAAGGTGGATGAATTGTCTCGTGCAGACCGGTAACACTGGGAACGCTTTCTCTCACTCTCATGAATCCTCAAAATGATTACCAAATTGCCAACTTTTGACAGCTTCAGCCAAAAATGGCTGCCTTCTCTATTTCTAGTATGATAGACGTATCATACAAATTTCAAACGAATTGGTGGAACTACCTTCCTTACAAAGAATGGCCCCAAAAAACTGCTTCATAGCTTTCCTGTTCCTGTTTACAAGCCTGCGGAGTAAAATTTGCTACAGACAGAAAATGAAAAAGGAGGACCTTTTATTGTTTAAAACCAGCGATCACACAGTTACATGATTACATGATCAGTGGCTAACTGATTAAACTCTGGGGAAGCTGGTTAGGCGTTGAGGAACTTTGCATGATGCTTGATGTGGTCATTGATGAAGGAGTAGATGAAGAAGTAGCTGTGGTCGTAGCCCTATTGGAGAAAAACGGAAATGGTTATCTCTGCCCTGTAAAATTGGGGAAAAGTCCAGTAATGTTTTAGTGATGCACCGAAAATTCGGTGGCTGATAATTTTTCGTCTAAATGTGACATTTTTCGATTTCGATCCGAAATACTTTTCATTACTGAATTAACATGGTCAAAACAGAATGATATGGCGGTGTATCCAGAAGAGCAAACTATCTGGCCACCCACATCCTTTTTTAACTCGCAAAACTTACTTTTACCAAATTTACAGAGCCTATCATGCACCAGATGTATTTGGCAAGCAAAGGAGCACTTTGGACGGGCAGATTGTGGAGAGCAGTAGTCGTGCTCCTCTTCCTATTGACTGTTAATATAAAGGCTGATGATGTATGCTTCTGCGTTCCGGTGACGGCGGAGCAACATTGCGCATTCGAAGTTCTGCGTCAAGAGAACGCATTGCTCTGTAATTCACCACCATGCCACTAGAGGGGTGTGGCTTTGCCTTTGTACGGTTTTGGGGGACTCTAGTCGAATTCCTTTAGTTCCAACGGAAATGGAAATAGTGTATTTGCAGCAGCAGCAAATCAATACAGTGATCCTTCGCTAGTTCGTACTTCAAACTTCGTGCCCTCTGTCCATGGCGGATCCCCCCCCCCCCCCCCCAATTAAAAAAAAAAAATACAGATGAGCTGTCCCGAGCCGATCGCGTAGTCTCTAGCGCCCTCCCTCTCCCTGCTCAACACGTGGTACACTGGTGTCACTTATTACAGTTAACGATGACTGACAGATTTTGGGTTTGATCTTGCTAGAGCAGTGGTCTCCAAACTATTCCACATAGGGCCGCTGTGGGTCCTGGTTTTTGGTCATACAGATCAAGTACAGACCTTATCACCAGTCTGGTGTTTTGTAAGTGTAATCAGTTGATTGCAGTCAGGTGCTGCTTGTTTTAGTACAAACCACATTGGTTAAAAGGTCTGTACTTGATCGGTATGAACAAAAACCAGGACCCACAGTGGCCCTCGAGGACCGGTTTGGAGACCCCTGTGCTAGAGACACGAACTTCAAAAGCGCTGCATGCGTCAATCATCATTTAACTTGTTAAACAGTTGCTGTGGCAACTCATTGTAAGTGAGCAGCTTGAGTGGATTTGAGTGGACTCACTCAATGAAGCATTTAATAAAGCCAAGTGTTTTTTCTACTCTCTATTCTTGTTTAAAAATAATTCGGTGGGACAGCAACATGTTTAATCATAATTCTTACATTTGAAGTGCTTAAAAACCGTGTATTAAAATTTATATATATATTTTTTAGCTATACTTTGGGGAAAAACTGAAAAACGTCTTACATGTATCGCTTTCCAATGCTTAATCTAAATGAACACCATTTTTTTTTTTTTGCGCTACTTCGCGGTTTTTCACGTATCGCAGTGGGTTCTGGTTTCCATTAACTGCGAAAAATGAGGGATCATAGTATTGAACAACAAAAGTTAATACAAATGTTGAAGTGTACGCGACACAGAAGCGGTGTTTTTGTTGTCATGCTGAACCGGAACCAACGCTCTGAGCGGACCAATCACAGCCCTTCGACGTTCATGTGACGCGCGTCAACGTGACGTGTAGTCAGGATTTTATGGAGGCGTACATCAGGCTACGGCAGGGGTTCCCAAACTATTCCACATCAGGCCGCTGTGGGTGCTGGATTTCTTTCCAAGAAAACAGGACGACACATGTGTACTAATTTGGTGTAGAGCTGTCCCGACTAGTCGACGTCGTCAACGTCATCGATGACGTAAATGCGTCGACGGGCAAAACATACCGTCGACGGGTTAAAAAAAAAAAATTTACATGCGGATAAAGTTTAGAATTGCGGGCGCTCCCGATGCAAGCGGTTGTGACGGACACCCCCAAGGGGGCCGCTGTTATTTCAATGTGACCGGCATTGTCAGATTGAGCAAAGAGGAAGAAAGTGGGCGAGCGAGCGAGAGAGAGGGAGCGAAACAGAGGGAGTGAGATCGGTGAGTTTGGAAAGTGCACGCTGCGCGGGTAGCACGGAGTTCAGTGGCTGCAGCCCCTGCGTTTTTGTTTTGGACAATGAAAGTATCGATAAAGAGCCATCCGACGCCTCTCGGTGTTTTTATGAACGCCGCCGCCCACAACGAGCCAAGTGAATCGCCGGTTCACTCCTCATTATGGCGAGGAGTTGAAAACACCGTCAATTACCAAAAAGGGCAGAATTGGTGACACATGAAAGTGGCATAAAGCCAAAAAAGCGGACCAGAATAGCCAGAGCCTGGAATAATTTCAAGGAAAATATGGAGGGTGCCACTGTGTGTACTCTTTGCTAAGCTGAGCTCGTATACCACAGTAGCACGTCAGCTATGAACGAACACTTGAAGCGCCATCACCCAAGTATATTTTTCCAAGACAACAAACAACAACAAGCTAGCAGATTGTAAGTCCATACAACTTTGTAATGATTTTTTACCTTTATGTGCGTCGTATCAACGTGCATTTTTATATAATAAAATAATTAATGTATATATAATTATATATATATTTTTTTATTATTATTAAATTTATTAGGATCATGGAAGCTCCCACTTGGGGAAAATATATACATACAGTGGAGAGAACAAGTATTTGATACACTGCAAATTGGTTTTCCCATTGACAGTGTATCAAATACTTGTTCTCCTCACTGTACATCCTGTATATACATAATATAATGAAAATATATATGGAAACAGCACTGGCCTGCTTACTGTAATCCATGACTGCACTAATGTTAGTCACTTTATATTATAAAGTATCATTGTGTATATATATTGTCGTATACTATAAAATTAATACTATATATTTAATTTTTGTTACTGTGAGTATGTGTGCCTCTCATTCAAAATAGTTGTAATATTTCAGTGTGCCCTCTACTTTATCTATTTTCAGGTTAAAACAAACAAAAGTTGAACAGTTTTTCCCCTCCCCCAAAAATGCGGAACGCACACCAGAAAAAGCATCTGAACTCACACAAAGTATTCTGAAAATGGTTGTCCCGGACATTGCAATTCATTTTAACATTTAGAACAATATAGACAATGACATACCACAAAAAGAGTAAGAATTGTTTTGACTCCTGTTAAAGAGGTGAAGTCTCAGTGTTTCCGTTTACATTTTTTTTTTCTTTTTGAACTAGTTAATGCCAGCAACATTTGACCTCATTGTTTGTGATTTATTATTGATTTATGTTATTTATTTATACGTTAATAAAGAATGTAGGTGTTCCAAAATGTTTTTTTGTGGATTAATAAGCTTCAACAAAAATTAAATTATTAAAGTAGTATAAAAAAAAATTTTTTTTGTAATTATTAGATTAGTCGACTAATCGTAAAAATAGTCGGCTAACTAATCGGGAGGAAATCAGTCGTTTGGGACAGCCCTAATTTGGTGTTTTACAAGTGTAATCAGTTGATTGTAGTCAGGTGCTGCTTGTTATAGCAGAAACCTCATTTGTTAAACCAAATAGGCCCAAATAGGTCCTTGAGGACCGGTTTGGGAACCACTGGGCTACGGTCTTAAATCGGGTCTGAGTTGACGGCATAGGTCCACCGTCACCGCTACGCAGAAGCATAAGTCAACCTTAAGGGCAACACTGCCATCTATTGGTCATGTTTCCCCTCTCTTTTTCTGAGTTTTTGGCCAAGCCTTTTTTTTTGGTGCATCCCTATCACGTATACTCATTAAATTATTGTAAATACTATGTATTAAAAAGCTTATTTGAATCAAATTACAAAAAATACAAATGAACTTTTTCTATTAACATTTTTAAAATATTCCCATAAAATATATTTGTTTCAAATGAGTTTTTTTTCTCTCAATCATGTATGAATGATGTGCAACGGACTTCAATATAAATGGCATAAGTAAAAGGAAGTGGACTGACGGGCTGCAGGCGGAAGACGACAGGGATCTTCTTCTCTGAGCAGACGGCGATCAGGTTGTCGGGCAGGAGCTGGCTGGCGGATAAGAACTGGTCGTCCTGGCCCTGGTCCAGCAGGATGTCCAGTTGCGGACCGGAGTACTTCGACGCCAGGACTGTGGCGTCGTATGCCTTGGAGGAGGCCGCCACAGGCATGCGTTAGTGTCACGGGCAATTTCACTTGACTCATCGACCGCTGTGGACCACTTTTACTGGTCAGCTGTTATCCACCCGTTTAGTGTCACCATATTCGTAAGGCGTAGCAGAGGGTAATGCCCAGCTTGTCTGTGAAGTTTACAAACCTCACGAAAATTGCATACATTGTGCACTGTAATCCTTTTGGAAAAAAAATTTCCGTTTCTACAGGTATCAGCAAATCTCATTGAATACTTTAGAATGCCACTTTAAACTAATGCACATGCCCAACTGCAAATAATTTCACACACAAATTGTATTATGTAGTGTTGTCCGATAATTTTCTTTTTAAATAGATATTACGTTATTGTCCGATACAGATATATGCGTTAGTGGACTTCACATATTGTGGTGCCCTACTGGATACTTTAATCACGATAAATGTAACAACTTCCAAGATTTTCCAATAAGCATTTTATCAAAAATAAATAAATAAATAAATAAGAGGACAACTTCAACTGAAGTTATACACAAAAAGTGCCTATAATGCACCACTATACTATTAAAATCAAAAAACCCTAACCCTGTTTTTTGGATCAAGTGCAAAGTGCCGATAAGGCACTGCTGTATCACATATGGCTCACACAGTGCTTCTGGCTTAAAATAACAAAGGCACACAGCTTCAGTACAGTGAAAGAGGTATGTAATGAGATTATAATTCATTAATTTTCAATCACTTACTCATTTAATGTTTGCAACACGAAGGCTTCTACATTCACTTTGAAGGCAACATGCATACTGGTCCAAAACTGATCATGATAAACCAATGTCGATATTATCCTATATAATTTGAAAATGCATTTATCGTCCGATATCACTGGGTAGCCGATAGTATCGGTTCTTTTTTTCCCGTAATGATCTTATCTAATGTTCTCTTATCCCGGCTACCTGATAATATCAGACAACTCAAATAAATAATAGGGGTGTGCCATCTTTGGCACCCCACGATTCGATTCAGTTACGATTCAGGGTGCTACGATTCGATTATTGAACGATGATCACGGTTATAGCGATCACAATTATCGATGCATCGTACATTACTAATTAATAAAGTAGCCAAACAAATTTATGTCCGTTATTTAAAATATCCTAATTAGAGCTGTCCCGACTAGTCGACGTTGTCGATGACGTAAATGCGTCGACGGGCAAAACATACCGTCGACGGGTTAAAAAAAATTACATGCGGATAAAGTTTAGAATGGCAGGCGATCACGATGCAAGCGGTTGTTACTGGCAACCCCAAGGGGGCCGCTGTTATTTCAATGTAACCGGCGTTGTCAGAGTGAGCAAAGAGGAAGAAAGTGGGCGAGCGAGCGAGAGGGAGCGAGATCGGTGAGTTGGAAAATTGAGCGGGTAGCGCCGAGTTGAGTGGCTGCGTCCCCCACGTTTTTGTTTTGGTCAATAAAAGTATCCATAAAGAGCCATCCGACGCCTCTCGGTGTTTTTATGCACGCCGCCGCCTTCCTGAGGAGGAAATCTGACGAACCGACGACAACGAGCCAAGTGAATCGCCCGATTCACTCCTCACTATGGCGAGGAGCTGAAAACACTGCCAATTACCAAAACGGGCAGAATTGGTAACACGTGAAAGCGGCATAAAACTAAAAAAGTGGACCGAATAGCCAGAGCCTGGAATTATTTAAAGGAAAATATGGAGGGTGCCACTTTGAGTACTCTTTGCTAAGCTGAGCTTGCATACCACCATAGCACGTCAGCTATGAACGAACACTTGAAGCGCCGACACCCAAGTGTAATTTTCGAAGACAACAAACAACAAGCTAGCGGATTGTAAGTCTATACAACTTTCTAACGATTTTTTAAAATGGAAGTTGCCTTTATGTGCGTCGTATCAACGTGCATTTTTATTTAATAGAATAATTAATACATATATAATATATAATATTTTTTTCACATTATTATTAAATTTATTAGGATTATGGAAGCTCCCACTTGGGTAAAATATATACATATATCCTGTATATACATAATAAAAGTATATATGGAAACAGCACTGGCCTGCTTACTGTAATCCATGACTTCACTAATGTTAGTTACTTGAACTCACACAAAGTATTCAGAAAATGGTTGTCCGGGACAATGCAATTCATTTTAACATTTAGAACAACATAGACAATGACATACCACAAAAAGAGTAAGAATTGTTTTGACTCCTGTTAAAGAGATGAAGTGTTTTTGTTTACATTTTTTTGAACTAGTTAATGCCAGCAGCATTTGACCTCATTGTTTGTGATTATTGGTATTTATGTTATTTATACGTTAATAAAGAATTTAGGTGTTCCAAAATGTTTTTTGTGAATTAATAAGCTTGAACAAGAATTTCATCATTAAAGTAGTAAACAAATAAAATAAAATTTTAAATTTTTTTTAGATAGTCAACTAATCATAAAAATAGTCGGCTGACTAATCGGGAGGAAATTAGTTGTTTGGGACAGCCCTAATCCCAATGATTCAACAGGAACGATGGAAACATGCCCATACAAAAGATAGCTGACCTTGAGATACTTTTTTTCACAAGAGGGTGCAAAAACATTAGCGGTTTCAAAGGCAGTACTTATTTCTCTCAACAATACCATAAAATTTACACTGGTGGAATGAATACCACATTTTCTGGAAACAAACAAAGACCATAAAAATAAGACCATAAGCAATATACTTTGTTGTCACAGATTTCTGTACTATTTCACATGTTTGTAGTGTTACCGCTGTACTTAATCCTGGTTTTAAACGTTCTGCATCTGGAGTAACTTATGTACACCACCAAACACCGAACAACTTGACATGGAAATATATGTTAGCGAAGTAGCTAATTAGCATAGTGCTCAGCGCAGCGCTAACTAGTAGAGGTGTGCGAAATTTCCGATTCTTAGATTATTCGCGATTTGGCCGTGGAAGATTCGAGAACGATTCACAAATATCCAAATTCCAATTATTGAATTATACCAGGTAAAGCGGAAATAAAACACAGTCAGCGCGGTCTTTCGGACGCAATGAGGAACGGACCGAGAGTAAATATCATGTTCAACTCATGCCGCTAGATAAAAATTTTTTTTTTAAAAATCATACCTGACTGCTGCTGACAGCTGCTACAAACAACGGCCAGTTGCTAGTTGCTACAAACATACCGCTACAGTAGATATCATATATATGTAGAACTATATGCAAAATGACAGACGTCGTCGGTGTTAGAACATGTATTATTGAACAGAGATGCGAAATGACAGACTTTCCGGCGTGAGTAAAGAGCCGCCATCTTAAAGCAGTAGACCTCTCTAGAAGGCTCTGTTGTAGCGAACCTAATTAACTTTTTATCTAAAATACTCCTAAATCAGCAGAATCTTGTCTTGAATCTATCTTTAAATGATGAAATAGTTTTAAAACTTAACAAAAGTAGACAGAAGGGAAATTATGGAATAACGGGAGCAATTTTAACAACTTTAACTGTTGATTCACAACATTAAATTAATTGAATGTAGTTTAAAGCTGCTAATACAGAATGGGTACTGGAGTATTTCATTTACTGTTATTTTTGTATATTTGTTTACTGTTATATGTTAACTTGATACTGAAATAGTAGTTTGGTTTAGCCTGAGAGGATTTTTGAACAATTTTGGAACTAATGTACAAAACAAAAAAAACAAAAAAACAAAACAAAAAGGAGGGGGGGCATCAATAATCGTTTTATAATCGAATCAGAGCCTGTGAATCGTAATCATAATTGAATTGTTAGGTGCCCAAAGATTCCCAGCTCTACTAACTAGTAACATCTCAAGACAAAGGGTTCGTGTGCTCTCACCTCTGATAGACTGACACCGGACTTAGCAAAACACTATGGACTTTTTCCAATTAACACGACTTTAACCTACTGCTGGACAACTGAAAGACAAGGAGCAACGAACTATCTCTCTTCCCCTTTCGCTCTAAAAAAAAACTTGCGGACAGGAGCTGCCTGTCTCATACACAAATTTATTTTCCAGTCTTTTGAAAAGCAGTAAATCTCTCACTCAGTAACCGGCAGTATCCATGATAACGTTGTGCGTGCATTCGTTAAAGGTGTCCGGGCGGTAGACGTGTCTTGAATCTCGTTCCGCAACGAGCGGCTGTCATAAGGTTATTAGGGAAAAATCATCGTTTTTGAACCTTTATAAATCGTAATCGAATCGTCACGTCTTGAATCGCGATGCATCTAGTAATCTATTTTTTGGAACTCCCTTAATAATGTAAAAAAATAATAATAATAATTTAATTTCTAATGTCTCAAACATTTAGTTTAATGCTTTTTAAGGCCTGAATTTTGACATGCATTTAATGACTTTTAATGCTCTTTAATGACCTGCATAAACCCTGACAAAGTGCAGTTTTCAGCAAAATATCTCCTCCAAAACATAGCTTATTAATTTAACCACGTCCAAGAGTAGCCGACTTCAGAAGAAGACGAGAACTGCTTACCTCCCAGGTGGTTCGGTCAGGACCGAGGTAGGCGGCGAAGGCTTTCTGCCCCCACGGACACTGCATTGGGTTGCAGATGGGAGCGAACGCAGACACGGCCTGCCGAGAAAAGAAAACTGAGTGACTGAATATCAGGAGATGCCAGAATATTGTTCTAGAGGGTTGTCAGAAGAGAGAAAAGAAGGCATGGTCCTATCAGAGCTGTGTGTCGTCATATAATCAACTAGTGTTACCTTGTACTTTCCAGGGTTCTTGAGGGCACAGATAAGCGCCCCGTGGCCGCCCATGGAATGGCCGCTGATGGACATCCTGTTAGGATCGGCTGGGAAATTGTCGTTTATGAGCTTGGGCAGCTGAGGGCGAGACCAAAAAAAAAACTTGGTCACTACAATGGCTTTTATGTTCAGGTCAAACAAAAGCAAAGTGAAACCCCCTTGTCGCACTTCTTTGGTGACATAGGAGTACATGCGGTAGTTGTTCTTCCATGGTTCTTGAGTGGCGTCCACGTAGAAACCAGCGCCAGTGCCTAAATCCCAGCTGTCGTCTTCACCCTCCACGCCACAGCCACCTGAAAACAACATAGACACAATCTTCAGACGCTCCCAAAATTCAAAGAGGCCCTCAAAACAACCATGAACTTAAAAAATAGCTCAATCAACAGATACACCATACTTTCATTCAAAGGCTCTGGCACAGTTGGTTAGAGGTGGGAATCTTGGGGCACCTAACAATAATCGAATCGTTACGATTCAGAGGTTCTGATTGGATTATAAATCGATTATTAATGTACCACCACCCGCTTTTAATGTTTTGTACATTAGTTCCAAAATTGTTCAAAAAACCTCTCAGGCTAAACTAATATTTCAGTATCACGTTAACGGTTAAAAACAGTAAAATACTCAAGTCTCCATTCTGTATCAGCAGTGTTAAACTATATTTAATTAATGTTGTGAATCAAACGTTAAAGTTGTTAAAATTGCTCCCGTTATTCCATTATTTCCCTAAGTTTTAAAACTGCCGATTTAGGATATTTTAGATAAAAAGTTAATTAATTCGTTACAACAGAGCCTTCTGGAGAAGTAAACTGCTTTAAGATGGCGGCTGTTTACCAACGCCGGCAACTCTGTCATTTGGCATCTAGTTCTACATATATATTATATCTACCGCAGCCGTATGTGGCCGTATGTTTGTAGCAACTAGCAACTGGGTGTTGTTTGTAGCAGCTGTCGGCCGCAGTCGGGAATTACTGTTTTTTTTTTTTTTTTTTTTTTCCCATCTAGCGGCATGAGTTGAACATGATATTTACTGCGTCCCGAAAACTGCGCTGTCTCTGTTTTAGTTCTGCTTACCTAGTATAATTCAATGAACGGAACTTGGATGTTTTTGAATCTTTCTCGAATCTTCCACGGCCGAATCACGTATAATCTAAGAATCGGAAATTTCAACCCCTCTACTGTTGGTATCATATTGTAACCTTTAGCAAAAATTGTAAGTTTTGAAATTACTGCCTAATACGTATTATATCTAATTAACTTTTTAACAATGACTACCCTTTGTTTTAAATGAAATGCAAAATATTTGTACAGTACTAAATTCGCACCATGTTTTCCTTATAGGGGCATAACAAAAAAAAAACTGGTTTAAAGTGCCTGTGACAGCATTAAAAAAAATCTTAAATAGCATTATTATGTTAATTAGAATCATATTTTGAGACGATTCAACTATATACAACAATTTGGCAAAGCGCAGATGACGAGAAATTAGTCTTTTAATCTGCTGTTTAGCCCCTCATGTCATTATAGCACTCTAGCGTCCCCAGCTGGATGATGACTTCGGGAGGGTCACGATTTCATCTGATTTCGAATGCAGCCCATTGAGGGGGAATTATTCGAAACGAGGAAAATGCGACGAAGAGAGCAGCAAAATGTCATTGTTTCAACCTCTCCAATATTTTTACAGGATATTCTTTTTATCTAAGTATTTTTCCCAATTGCTAAATAAATGACAAATAACAGTCTTGTGCTAAATGGAATATGAAATAATAAAAATGCATTTATTCAGTACGACATGGCAAAATTACTCCAGAATGGTCAAAACTGTCAACTTCTTGCACAAAACTACCCCGGACCATGTCACACAACGGCGGGGTTGTCGATTGTCTTCACCAATCAGCAACCCCTCGGGGGCGAGCAAATTACAGCTCGTCGTTCCCCTGCAGCGGGCAGGAGAGCTCGTTTGCCGGGGAAGCAGCTGGAGAATGACCGCCATACAAACCGGCCGACGTCGGAGAAGCGCGTAGCTGCCCGAGCCCAACCCGAGGATAGTGGTCTATTGCCAGGCACACTAAGATGGCAGAGGGGGCTGGAAGTCGGGACGATACGGAGGACCGCACGAGTATAAGCTGAGTATCGCGCTTTCCCAGCGGACACGCAAAGAGGACCGAGGGGGGTGTGCAACAAGCCACTGGTCGTCGGCCGAGTGGCGTTCTCGGTGGACAAGGAGCATTGTCAGCCACAAAATGGAAGCCACCTCGTTATTAAAACGTGTGCCACGATCCCAGTATTTGACATGATATAAAACACGTAGCTTACTCACTTCCTCGTCGGTCCAATGGTCACACAGTTGTCGGACTTGTTTGGGCCATTATCTGCAGAGAACGGGCACTTTTTGAAATGCAAAAAGGCTCACACGCCTCTCCCTGGTGCAGCAACAAAACCCTGCAGCACATTTGGCTGGCGTGATGCGAAAAATAAACGAATTAATCCGCAAAATCAGCTGAATCCGCAGTCCATCTGTATGATGTAAAGCAACGCTGTATTGTGAGATGCTGACCCGGGTGACGTTACATTCGCATTCCTCCTCAATCCTGGAAGTTATTCATTTTCATGGCGCAGAATTAAAAAAAAAAAAAAAGAATATATAATTCGATCACTTCCACACACATCCAAGCCGTCCATTTCATTCAGGAGCATAAAATACTGCGTGAAATATGAAATAAACATGCTTTTTTGCTGTCATAAGCACATTAAAGTGCATGTGACACGAAAAAGCATGTTTATTTCGTAATACACACGGTATTTTATGCTCCTGAATGATATGGACCGCTTGAATGTGTGTGGAAGAAATCGCTATATTTATTTAGTTTTTTTAATCCTGTGCCATGAAAATGAGTGACTTCCGGCTTCAGTCTTGCATTGAGGAGGAGGGCGTTGTGACGTGTACGGTTGAAGGCGTCCTCTTCACTCTACACCCGTAATGTTGTGTATGAGAAGGATGAAGGATTCAGCTGATTTTGCGGATTAATACGTTATTTTTTGCATCACGCCAGCCAAACGGCTGCAGAAAAATCTTCCTCTAAGAGGGAGAGGCGTATGCGCCTTTTTGGAGTTTCAAAAGGTTCCCATTCACGTGCATATTGGCCAAAACAAGCCCTACTACTATGGGACCATTGGACTTACGAGGAAGTGAGTAAACATCTTGTTTTGTATTATGTCAAATACAAATACAGCGATTACCAAGCAAACACTACAAACTTTCTTTAAATAAAGGACTACTTACATTTACTTACATGTAAAAAGCTCTCCTCATGCACATTAGCTGCACGTTAGCTGCACAACAACTGCAGCTGCCCTCCTCCGGGGAACGAGCTGTAAACTGCTCTCCGCCGGGCGGTTTGCCGGTCCACGAAGACAATCGACAACCCAGTCGTCATGTCAAATAATCCGGGCTAGTTATGTGTGATTTTCCGCTTCGAAGACTTTGAAACATCACCCGGTTCGGGTTAGCATGTCGGCTAGCTGTCACGCCTCTTGGTTTGTTTACATTCTCCGAAGCCGGGGAAGGGAAATGACATATGTCCGATTTAGGTGTCATAAAATATCGTTCGGGAGGTGCGACAGCAAAGGTGAAGTCGACAGTTTTGACCATTATGGAGTAATTTTGCCATGTCGTCCTGAATAAGTGCATTTTTATTATTTCATATTCCATTTAGCACAAGACTTATTTGTCATGACCATGCCATTTATTTAGCAATTGAGGAAAATACTTGGATAAAAAGAATATCCTGTAAAAATATTGAAGTAAAGAGACAGAAACAATGACATTTTGCATCTCTATTCGTCGCGTTTTCCTCGTTGTAAATAGTTCACCCTCGACTGGCTGACTGGTCCTTCTCAAGCCATTTATTTAGCTATTGTGGAAAAATACTTGGATAAAAAGAATATCCTGTAAAAATACTGGAGCAGAGAGACTGAAACAATGACATTTTGCGGCTCTCTTCGTCGCGTTTTCCTCGTTCTGAATAACTCCCCCTCAATGGGCTGAATAGTAAAACCGATGAGCCCAGTCTCCCGCTGACGTCATCCACCTGTTGGGGACGCTAGAGCCCTATAATGGTAGGCGTGGCTAACCGGCAGATTAAAAGACTAATTTCTCGTCATCTGCGCTTTACTAAATTGTTGTATATAGTCGAATCGTCTCAAAATATGATTGTAATTCACATAATAATGCTATGTAAGACTTTTTTTTCTCCTGTCGTATGCTCTTTAAGGGGACATGCCAACTAACGATGTGTAAATACTAGAGTTGTACAATCATGACTTTTTAACAGATATCGCAACGTTTTCCAACTCCACTCCTGCGGTCGTGGACTTAACATATTATGACTAACTGTAATGTGATGCCCAGTTGGATGCTTTAAGAATGATAAATGTAACAACTTCAAGGTTTTCCAATTAAACATTCGGTGAAAAATAAGAACGTCAAACGAAGTTATGGAAAAAAATGCCTACATTGCACCACCATGTTTATTGTTGAAATTAAAATGGGGGGAAGGGGGGGTGAGTGGTCAGTAGTCCTGTTCAATGCTGTTGGTTGCAAATAAACCATTGGAAACCCCAACTCTCGATCCACCTCTTTGCAGTAATGGTAAGTCCAGCATCTTTTTTTTTTTTTTTCCCAAGTATTTTTTTTTTTTTTCAAGTATTGACGTAAGTTTCAACTTTAACGGTGAAAACTGACTTGCGCGGAAATTCTGGTTATGTAGGAACGGAATTTGTTCGAAACTCGAGGACTCCATGTATATATAACAGTAGATAAAATAAGATTTGGAAACAGTCGTTGCCTGCGTGTGTGTGTCACCATACGCGGGCTGGTGTCCGGTGCAACGATGATGATGCCGTTCTCCTTGGCTGCCAACTGACTTCCTGCCTTGGTGATGAAGTTCTGTTCAGTGCACGTCAGGCCTGTGAAATACCAAAGAACCTTTTACAACCCAGAAAAAAAAGCTGTCCTGTGTCTTTGGCAGTATTTCAGCACCAATGACTGGAATTGGGAATCCCTTTTTGGGAAAAGAAAATCGCTGGAGGGCCAAAAAGTGGCTGAATCTAATCAAAAGATTAAATTTGCAACACCGAGTATGCCTTTTTAAACTCGTAACAGTATGTTTGTAGTGCAAGGTAGCTGTTTAATCCTTAATAGTGGCTTTTGGGTAATTTAACTTTAACATCATTAATTATCATTACGTAATTATTTTGTCGTATTAATTATCAATGAATTTTATATTTTCATCACTAAATACATTTATAAATTCATAAAATATTAACACTAAACTAGAAAATGCTATTTCTGGAGATATTGTGTGGGATGCTTTAATCTGCTGGTTAGTAAACTGCAGGTCACTTACTGTTGATTTTGGGTTTTTTTTTTTGGTTTTTTTTTTTTACATGGCATTTAAAAGAGTGCCCTGTAAAGGGTTAATTCATTAACAACGATAGACGTCTAATCCATTTAAAAAGAGGAGGGCTAGCATTAGAAATGGATTGGACGGCTAGTGCTATCAATAGCAGCCAATGAGTTAAAAATAGGAAAAATAAACTGATGTCCATCAAAATACATTTCACAGAAGTTCAAATATTATTATATATTAAAAATATATTAAATATAAATACATATATATGTATATATAAATATATATATATATATATATATATATATATATATATATTTAAATACAATATATACAAATATATTAAAAATGTATCCATATCTGTAAAAACAAAAAGGTTGTCAAGATTTAAAGCAAAATGATTTAAAATAAAGTAAACCGATTAATATTGCTGTACTTCTTCATACCACTAAAGGGAGCCAGCATTCCAGATTTAAAAAACGACTATTTAACCAAGTCAGCAGAAAGGCAATTTGGAGTACCAATTCATTTTGACGAGGGTGCAAACCTGAGAGCCAGTACAGGACGGGACATTTGTCAGTCTCCGCTTTGGGCGGCAGGAAGACAGCAAATTTCATTTTGCACTTCAGCTCCACGCTGTAAAAAAAAAGCAAGAACAACCAAAAAGTAGCTCTGGTTTACTACCCCAGAAAATGTTTTTTAAAACATGCATACAAACATGCTCAGCTTTCACCTGTCATGTTCAAAGACTTTCTGGAAACCTCCTGCACACTTGTTGGACGACACCTGAGTGAGCGCCATCTAATAGTGGAGAAGAGCACAACAATAATAAAGAGCAAAATAATGGCATAAATCAGGGGTCCCAATCTGCCGGGCCGCGGACCGTTACCGGTCCGTGGCGCATTTGCTACCAGGCCGCACAGAAATAATAATTTATTAATGTCCGCATTCTGGCCGAGGTAACCCTGTGCCCCTGTTTAACACATAGATTAGAATGTTTATGTTGATTAGAAATCCATTGATTGGACTGCTAGCAGTACATCTCGTTTTGTGTATATAATATATCTATGGGTGCTTGTCCTCGATAATAACGTATTACAAGGCCGCGAGCGCAGCACATTTGTTCCCGGAAATAATTAGCCCCCACACGAGCGTAGATGACTGGAAAACAGACATCTTTGGAGATATTTTTTACGGCGAAAAGGGCACCTGACGAGCCAGAAGATGAGCTTTCAACCTCGAAGACCCACGAACTGCGAAGGAGTGGATTCGTGACCCGTTTGTGAATAAACCGAGTGATTCGAGCATGTCTGTGCAACAGGAGGATCAGCTTGTAGAGATCGCAAATGACGGCGACCTTAAATGTACATTTTTAACAAAAACTCAATCGAGGTTCTTGATTAAAGTCATTCCGGAATATCCTGACATAGCTATGAGAGCATTGAATTAAAAACCTTGCTACAAGGGTTGTTCCGATTTTTTGCTCCCGATCTGATCCCGATAGTTTTAGTTTGAGTATCTGCCGATCCCGATATTTCCCGATCAGATTGCTTTTTTTTTTTGCTCCCGATTCAATTCCAATCATTCCTGATAATTTTTCCCGATCATATACATTTTGGCAATGCATTATGAAAAAAATGAATAAAACTCAGACAAATATATACATTCAACATACAGTACATAAGTACTGTATTTGTTTATTATGACAATAAATCCTCAAGACTGCATTTACATTATTAACATTCTTTCTGTGAGAGGGATCCACGGATAGAAAGACTTGTGACTTTGTGTATTGTGACTAAATATTGCCATCTAGTGTATTTGTTGAGCTTTCAGTAAATGATACTTTCAGTAAATGATACTGAAAGCTCAGGCCCAAATGCATGATGGGAAGTGGAACCATGACTGAGCGTAGTGCTACCAATTGATATATCTTCTCTGCATTGGGAAATAACATAAGGTGTTAAGAAAAAGATCAAATGCTTCCCCACATTGATTCCCGTGATATTTCTTATCATAGGGAGAAGGATAGTAAGGGATAGTATTTTTAAGTTCTAGTTAAGTTTTAAGTTAGCCTAAACTGTAAGTCCTGTGGCCTATACTACGAAGCCGGTTTTCTGGCTTAGCAGGGTAACTTCGAGAGTAACTTTATCACGTGCGACGTAAGTTCGCGGCTATGCGAGACTACGAAAGGTGGATATGTTGGAACCGAGAAGTGTTGCCATGGCAACACACGCCACACGCCAAACCTGGTCGTGTCAGAGTTAGATCTTGCTTAACATCAGGATTCCAATTAACCACGCTCTATTTAAACAGCACCCCTCCGCGGACGTGTCCTCCTGACAATGACAGCGTACTTGGACGACCCATACGACATTGGCGCGCGGATTGTGAGGGGCTCTCTCCGGAGGGCACGGGTATTTCGGGACCGCCAAAATTCGCTGGCGTACCCGGAAGATGTTCTCCATGAAAGACATAATTTCAAGTGAGGAAATTCTTTACCTGTTCCAACTGATCGAGGCGGACGTCACTAACGTAACCCGCCGAGTCAGGCCCTCACAACCGCGCAGCTTGTGTGCCTGTCCGTGCGCTCTTTTGCCAGGAACAATATATGTATTCCATGAGTCCATCGGTGATGCTGAATATCTGCGTAAGAACACTGTATGCCGTGCGATTCGGAGTGGGGTATGGAAACGCTTCAAATTGATTGTTGAAATCGCTGAATGTAAACGAATGCGGAGCTTTGCTCTCATACAAGAAATATATTTAACGGACTTTCCAGCGTTATTTCGTTGTGTAAATATTTATAATAATCATAGAAATATGTAGACTATTTAAACATTGAGAAAACTTGCGTTTTTTTCTACCAACTCGAAGAGATTAAATTGTCAAATCCACTGATAGGACAGACGCACAAATATAAAAGATATAAATGTTTATTGAATATGCATCTTACAGTCTTGTTTGTCAGCGAAAATTCGTTACAAAAGACGGGCTTTAATTTACGCAACAACGCATGGCATCCCCGCATTTTCTTCTTCTCCTGAGTCCTCACAAATATAACATAAAATTTTGGGAGGGGGCGTTGGGCTTGGGCCTACAAATCAAGTTGATTGATCGGACTCGGGTCGGGTCGAGCTGGATTTTTTAGGCCCAAACTAAAAAAAAGAACATACGTATTCATACAGTCAAGGAGACTAAACATACAATCATCCTGCTTCATGTGGTGATGCGCGATAAATTATTTCTTACTGTTAACGTACCAAATCTTCTTTTATTGTCCTGACAGCAGGCTTTATTTCTTTTCATGGACATAAGTAAACTGGCATATTGACGCATTCACAAATCACACGATCTGTAAATTCGCTGTCAACAGACCCGTCGCGCTCAACTCGCCGAATCGGTGTTGGATTTCGCGGTGAGGGTGGATTTTAATCATCGCGCATTCCTCCTCTGTGAAGTAAGGTGCCCGTGCCATCGTCACAAGTAGTGTTTGACTCTGCTCTCCGCCCCCTTTTATGTGAACGCGCAGTAACTCTGACTGGGTTGACACAGGTTCGACTAATCAACCTCATAATCAGCGTCGTAGCACCGATTGATCACAAACTAGACAACCAGGTTTTGTCAACTCCGGTTACCCGCTGGTAAACTGGATTACTTCTGGGGAGGTCGAACTCGGTTCGTAGTATAGGCCACTGATTGGATTTAGAGGTTTTGCAGTGTTCAAAATAAATGTATGATACCTGCTGTATTGAGGCACATTAGGGACCAGTGCTACTGTGTGTTTTATCCAGCAATGACTACTGAGCTAAAATTGACAGTTAATGGTAAATGCTAAATGGACAGTGCGTACTTATATAGCACATTATCTACATTGTTACCATGCCCAAAGCGCTTTACATTAGCACACATTTAACCTTTCACGCACACATTCACACACCAACGGTGCTGCTGCCATGTTAGCTTTATTAAGTTTTTATTTTACACCCTCATCACTCTACAACGCTATGTTTTCACAGATTAAATAAAGCCTGTTAGCCACACATCAACAATGGTCATAATTAATAGAAACCTAGCCCACCGCAGGGCTAACGCTACGTGAACGAGTGACAGTAACGTTAATCATATTTATTCGCGCTGAGAAGTCTACTGCTTTAAGATGGCGGCTGTTTACTAACGCCGCCGAGTATGTCATTTCGCATGTAGTTCTACATACATGTGATATCTATGACACACATCAGACGCTACCTGCTACCACCGTAGTACCATCATCCTGGCGTAGTTTTTAGCAACGTCGGCGTAGTTTGTAGCGGTTGTCGGCTGCAGTAAAGTTTTTATTTTTTTATTGCTTCTTCCTATACGCACGTGACGTCAGAGCGTTGTCCCGCATTAAAAGTAGTCCGGGCAAAACGTAATGCTTAGAGCTGGCAGAATTAAACGATTCCTCGAGGTGAATAAAATTACTCGGATCAGTTTTTAAACTTGATTTACTCGAGTATTCGTTTCAGCTCTAGGAGTTTAGCCTCAAATGGTATAAAAAAAAAAAAAAAATGAGGATCTAAGTACAACAAAACAACAATTGGCTAACTTGCATAGTAAAAGTCCGCTAGCCTAAATGCTATAAAATGCTTAACAAATTGTTCAAACATGTATTCCCACAAAAACAGCTAAATATACTAGGGCTGAAGCTATCGATCATTTCAGCAGTCAATTGATCTATCAACTAGTTAGTTCGAATAATCGAGTAATCGGATTAGGAACATTTAATGCGTTGCTGAATAAATTTTAGGAGATGTAAAACATAGGCTTGCAAGATTGCACTTTCATAAGAATGAATACAAAATTCCTGAGTGTTTCTTCAAACTATGCAGAATTGCACTTTAACTTTAAAAGAAATTAAAATGGCTGATCTTGGCCTCAAACGGTAAAAATATATAAATAAATGCGGATGTAAGTACGATAAAAGAACAACTGGATAACTCGCATAGCAAAAGTCCGCTAGCTTAAATGCGATAAAATGCTAACATTTTTTTTTCTTTCAAAAACACAACCCCCCCCCCCCCAAAAAAAGGCTAAATTTACCTATAAAACTAAATTACGAATGCAAATAAAAAAAAATATATAAATTTGCTCAAACAAAAACTTACCTTATGTTGGTCTTAACAGGGAGCAGCTGGATTCAGCCGTGTTAAATAAGTTATGTCATATTCATTGTTGCCACTAGCGGGAAATGTATCCACCCAAATGAATAAAACTAAATGCAAACACTTTCTAAAGAAAGCATTACAACGCCACTGTAATTAAATGAATACTCGAGTTAATTGATTAATCGTTGCAGCTCTAAAATATACCTATGGACTAGAGCAGGGCGGTAAACCGAAAATTTACCGGCACCGAAATTCTTGACGATGATCGATGTAATTTTGACCATGACGGTAAATTCAGTAATTTAATAAAACAAGAAAATATAGTCTTTTTATCCCGCTTTGACTGTGTTGTTCGGCAATGTTCATTCCCCTTTACGAAAGCAGAAAGTGTGCTTACGTATTGAATCACGTTGTTATCAGGAAGCCAAACAAACAAGAGCCCTGTGGCTAACGCTAGCGGCTAACGCTACAAGCAAACGTGATGGAGTGTGGCTTAAGGGAGGTTCGCCAAACTTTCACCCGACATTAAATAGACTCTTGGCGGCATCCAGACAGGCTTTCACCCGCTGTCCTCCCTTGTTCTCACGATTTCCAAAGAGGATGCTTTCAATTCTTTCTACTAGTAGCCAAGCCACAGGTTAACGCTAGTGGCTAACGCTAGCGGCTAACGCTACAAATAAACGTGATGGAGTCGGATAGCGGCTCTAACCTTGGCAAAACAGCTGAACTTAATGAGTGGATTGGGCACGGACTGCATCTAGCAATTAGTATGTCACGTTATTGTGCATCTCTGTCTATGTGTGATTTCTGATGGCTGTTGTGATAGTAAAGCATTCAGCATAAAGTACAATCCAACAGTGAAAATTTTAATATGACTGTTTAATGGCCCCAGCTATTTTTCTGTATGTGCTTAATGGCGTACCGCACGCAGGCTATTTTTAGACCGTGACGTCGCATCGTAAAGCGGAAGTAAAGCCGAAGTGGGACATTATAGACCCGCCCTCGCATAGACAAACGTAAAAAGTGCTACTTTTCGCCGGTAATCTTTCAAAAACCAACATGCCGATCACGCATTGCTTTTTTGGAACTTGTAGAAACGACTCTAGACATTACGACCATGAAGGATGTTTTCTTCATACGTTCCTGGAAACCAAAAACTCGGGAGGAAAAAATGTGAAGACCGAATCAACTTGCGCGGACTTTAACACCAGCTCGGCGAATCCATTCACGTTTCATATGCAGTAAACATTATGTTGGGTTGGCATGGTCTTTCAGAAGACAATGAGGTAAGCCATTTTTATATTTTTAACTTATTTTTTTAGCGTAACGTTGTGCCGTACTGCTTGTCTGACAATGAATGACCTGAAAAGAATTATAATGGTATCTGACTGCCACTGTTACCGTTTCTGTTATATATATATATATATATATATATATATAAAAACAACTTTAGTAAGGGGGGAGTGTAAATAAATTATAGGATTAAGATGTGTTATCAATGAAAAAATAAAAGTGTTCGTTGGCTGTCACTGAGTAGCATTTGCGATCGCTACACAAAGCTAACTAAATTACCCCCAAGAACGGTAAGAGGCGTAGGACAACCAGAGGATATGTAAGAAAGACAGGGCTGATGGTAAAGGATAGCTTGTTGAAACGGGAGAATGTCATTGTCAGTCGCGTCGATAAAAAAGCTAAAGCTATGCTTAGGTCGGCTCGTTTTTTTCGTCTTTTTCAGCCTTCGACACTAAAGCCATCTCTTTAACTGAATATTTTTATGTTCTTCCACATCTATGCCAGTCAATTTGGCACCAGGCACATCATTTTCGGAGAGAATTGGTAGGTTTAGCGCTGTAAACGTCTCCTTCGTACACGAGTTCCATTCATTTCCTATTAGGGACAAACGATGGCTTGTCCTCGGTTAGCAACGGTAGCTAATGTCATGAATATTAATGAGCGGAAGTGACGTGTTGCTTGCGGTACGCCATTCTGTGTCATTAGATCAATACAGCTTCAATGTGTGTGTGTGTGTGTGTGTGTGTGTGTCTGTGTGGGGGTTCATGTGTGCTTGCATGTTTTAAAAAAATGCACTGGGGAAAAAAAAACAATCCCTGAAGTAAACACTTGTGTTAAGTAAATATGTCACAGCAGCCATTAACAAAAAGTTGTCTTTTTGAAGTGTACTGTTCAAGCATAAATTATTTGTATTACAATGACATGTTTGCACAGGCATATTGATTTTGACAATGTACATTGTTCAAGCCATACAAGCCATTATAAATGTTCAAACTTGAATTCTTATTGTTTACAATAAATTTTTGTATACTTAATGTTTAGACTGCATGTACAATTGTTAAACATATTAAATTGAAAGCTGTTATATAAATCAACAAGAAACGGTTAATCTGTATTTCATGCATTGATTCAGATTTTCAAATTATATAACAGTCCGCTTGGGCGAATTTATCGTCATTTATCGTTATCGAGGTAAATCTGCTCAATTTACCGCGATACATGCTTAACTCATTTGCTCCCGGAAACGTATAAATACGTTCTATTTTTAAATGCTTAACTGTCCCAGAAACGTATTTATACATCTTTTGCGTTTTTTTTTTAATAAGAAGCATATATACCTTACACTGTATCTGAGAAACAAAGAACAACACTCCAAACCCCTTTTAAAGCAATAAAACTGGCCACTGGAGGGCAGTAGCGCATTTTGCAAGACCAGGCAACCCGATTCAACAGCAGTGAACGGCCGGGCAGCATGGTCGGAGTGCTGCCGGCACAATGCCAGGCGGCGCTCCGACCGAACAAAACAATGAGAGGAAAAACTGCGCAAAACGAGTGAGACCCTCAGTAAAGCGGCTCGCCAAGCAGACCCCGCAGAAACGCAAAAATAATCCATCTTTGTGAGACAGACAACGATGAGGGAAAAGTTTACACGGCTGACGTGGCGACAACGGCGTCATCTCGGCGACAAACCGTCATCTCTCAGTAGTCGTGTGTGAATAAATTGTTACTTTGCTATCTAAAGCTCTATTTGTCTGGTTATTCATGGTATTTTGTAAAAGGAAAACATTATTCAGATGTTTGGAATGTAACTAATGCAAAAAATAGCTTTGTTAAAGTCAAACTTATGTTTGAAATGTATGCGTTTACAAAAAGCTAATTTTCTCCATTTTTTCATCAGAAATTGGAAAATTGCTCAAACTAAGCCATTTTCTAATGCTGATTTCTAAAGAATGGAAAAAGATTTTTTTTTTTCTGCTGAAAGAAGAGAGTCTAACCTTTCTTTTGGTGGGTTCCATGTTTATATAGACCCTACCCACCGACGTCACAAAATCACGTGCTCGCTGTATGGTTCCGCCCCCTTGTCCGTCATTTTGTGTCTGTATTATCAATGGTCTCAATTGATCGAGCAATTTATAATGCATTTCATGGAAGACATGCTTTTCATGCTTTCGGATGCCGTAAACTCACTTGATGCGTTGCATAAAAGGCGTTATGTGGAAAAGCTTCAGTTTATCCATTCGCCAGATCCATATTTGATGCCTAAATCGATGTTTTTCGACCCGCTGTCTCCGCCGTATTTGCCTGACATCTGCTAGCTACCCTGATATGTACAACTATCTTGTCCACACAAAATCAGCCTATTCTCACGAAAGTTTGAAAAACTTTAAGAGCTTGGAGGCTTATAAATACTTCGTTGCTGGTTGGGTGAAACAGGTCCTCGTCCACGAAAATTCGGCAGGAATCTATCTTGTGCTTGGAAAGGTGAGTTACGAAATTTTCAATTCAAAATCTTTTGTTATTGCTAACATCCACTGTCAAGTCTAATGTATTTCATGTCGTTTGTCAATGGAGTTAGGGCTTTTAATGTTTATATGGTTTAGCGATAGCACTCTCACTACATACATACGTGTATGTTGTCGGCGATTAGCCTAGCAATGATCTTAATTGTGGTTGTCAGCCCAAAACCCTCTAAATATATATTAAATGCATCTTACCAGATATAAAATGACTACTACATAATCTGTGGTAATCGTTTGGAGCCCAGTTTTCTCGTCGAATTGCAGCAGCCCATCTCGCTCTCTTCTCTCCGGGTCTCTCGGAATCCGGTAGACCTTCAAGTCTCTCCGTCTTCTCCGTCTATCTTCTCTGTTATTGCAACCGACCGCCACACACGCCTTCACCATTTTGATTATTAATGTTAACGAGCAGAAAAACACGTCGTAAATAGGAGGAATGTACGTAGCCGTAACAGGTAAACATGATGTGTTGACGGACAAATGGGCGGCACCAGTCAGGAGGAAGGAGTTGTGACGTCACGTGGGTAGGGTCTATAGCAATGAAACAGAATTTTCTGTGGGCCTTTCAAAATCAGTCAAAATCTGGAAAAAAACAGCCGGGAGCGAAGGGCCTTGCTCTGGTGAAAATGGCTGGGAGTGAATGAGTTAAGGCCATATCGCCCAGCCCTACTATGAACTAAATAGCAAATGCATAAAAAAAAAAAAAAAAAAAAACATTGGCTCAAACAAAACTTACCTTATGTTGTTCTTAACGGAGCCGCTGGATTCAGCCATGTTGAATGAGTTATATTCACTGCCAATTGCCAAATCAGTAAAACTAAATGCAAACACTTTCAAAACTAACAACGACTCTCTCATTAAACGAATACTCGAAGCAGCAAAATTTGATTCAAAGCTTTTTTCTAACCGAATTACTCGAGTTAATCCATTAACCCTTGCAGCACTAGTTGTAGCCCTCATACATTTTAAAAACTCGATTCTTTTAAACCCGATTCTGACCCTCTAACAAATGGAAGGATTTCGAATTGGTCCTTGCATCCTTTGATTTATGAAAGTGACCCTCAGAGAAAAAACTATGGACACCCCGGGTCTATGGTATGGCCAGTAAAATTGAAAATGATTCAATAAAAACTGCCTGAGAAATTGAGATTTTTGGTGTTTTGACTTGTCTAGCATTAATTGTGACCTTGACCTTCGACACACACCTTTACGCTTTGACAGGTGCAATGCCATGAACTCAAAGACTCAAACCCTGTAGTCCACGTGTGAATGGTTCATGCCCAAAACAAAATAGATTGCAGAGTTAAAAACTTAGTCTGTTTAAAAATAAAAAATAAAAAAGGGAAGAAAAGAAAGAGAAATGGAGTTACAAATCCAAACAGTTTACTAGTTTGCAAACGGATGGAATTACATCAATTTGCAAAGCAAAAGAAAAGCCACGCCACCACAGCATTGTCGTGAAATGTTTGCAGAGCGTGGCCAGCGTCGAGTATTCCCGACAAGCAGGTGCACGTTGAGAAACTATGAGAAACGTAACGGCGTGTTTCCATTATGAGTGTTGCGTACAGTGCACTACTAAAGTTGGACTCAGTGTTCTGACAGTGAACAGTTAGCTGAATGAGTGAGGAGATGCCATCCCGTTCGGAAAAGACGTTCAACATTCTTTTTTGAATGTTGGTGGTCAGACACACGGACAATTAGCTAAAACGTACCTTCAAAAAACGGAGTATTTTGTCGTCTTGTTAATTTTTTGCTTCCAAATGTCCGCCTGCAGTTTTGCTCCAGCCACAGTCCACAAGTCCGCTGTGCAAACAGATATCATATAAATAACACTAGATATCAAATTGCACTGTAAACCAATGAAGACAGGCGTTGTCGCTTGTTGGCCATTTTGCGTCGGAGTCAGTCACTAAGCATACCTGAAATAGATCAGATTTCAAGTGATTTTAAAGATGATTGGTTCTACATAAAAGTAAAAGATGTTGTAAATTTACTACACACTTAAAAATAAGTTATAGGTTGTCGTTTGGGGGGGGGGGGGGGGGGGTTCCGGTACATTCAACATCGAGTCTGAATTATAGTCCTGTTAATGCGGCTTTTTATTAAAATAAACTGTGGGCATAAATCTAGCTAGAATTTAGCAAATCAAAAATATTTAAGTTAAAATATTCGCTCTCTTTACGTCCGCTTTAGCAAGCTTAACAGAGACGTCTCTCGACGCAAGATGGCCGGCAGTTACTTACTCCGCCATAAGTCATCTAGCCTCGTATGTGATCTGTGTGGATTTGCAGCGCAGCGATATCTAAATACTTCATAGATATCAAATGCATATAGTATCAAATCTATGTAGTCGCCATCTGTGAGGCTAGATGACTAAAGGCGGATTGGGCGGCGTAGGTAACGGGTTGCCATTTTGCGTCGGGCTCTACTGCAGCGGATGTAAAGTGAGTGAATATATCCACTAAAATACTTGTAACTTGCTGAGTTTAATTTAGTTTCTTTTTCTTTTCGTCTAGATGGATTATGGTGGAGTGAGTAATTGCGGTCATTTCTTGCATCAGAGCTCTTTTAGCTGACCTAATGTGAGTGATTTTCTCCATTAAAATAATCTTAACTGGCTGAATACTTAACATATTTACAAACTGTTTGGTTTATATCTAACTGTATGAACGTGGCTATGATTCATCCAGGATGTAGAAAATAATTATTGTATTATTTATCGGATTTATTTTAAGTATGCAGTAAATTTACTGCATCTCTGGCATTTACGACAGCTTCAAAATCATTTCGAAATTGAACTGATTGAATTGATCTTGACTGTAACTATTTAAAGGCACGCGTCCCCTATGTTATTTTATTAAAACGACCGAAAAGTGACGAAGACCATCAAGATAAATTTAAAGCACGCATCAGACATCTGTCTGGATGTTGTGATGACGTGTTGTACGTACAGATTTGAGCCAGCAGATAGCAGTAGAGCGTTTTTTTAAACGATGTCTTCAAATTGAAAAATAACATACATATGAATCAATTAAATATATTTTCATATGTTTAATATAATTATTCCTTGGTAAAATGTAAAAAAAAAAAAAAAGAAAAAGAAAAAGAAAAAAAAAAGAGTTTCAGTTAGATTTGAAATTATTTATTGTGAATTTTTAAATTGAACACTTAATTCTATTTTTTTTTTTAAATGTTTGTTTGACTGCTATTTGCACCCCTAAAAGTGAACATCAACAACAACAAATGCGCTCCTCCCAAATCTGAAAAATCTTGAGGTAATTTTGGATCAAGACAGAGCTTGCAGACTGGACTTCAAAAAGATACAGTAATTTCATTGAAATTAACCAACCAATCATTTGAAATGGATTTTTTTAAAAATTGCAAAATACATGTATAAATTATTTAATGGTTTAATATTTAATCAATTTAATAAATACATAGCAATTTGCCAATTACTGAAGGAGATTTCAAAATGAACACAATCATACAAAATGTGTGTACACATTTATTTGTTTAAGAAAATTTCATTTTTGAATTCTTCATAATTTAATTAAGCAAAGTGCTACAGTGTGAGACTACATATCAACGAGGAATACGCAGGCTATTTTTTTTAAAATAACACAATAACCTGTGAATAAGTACTTTCAAAATCAATCTTTAAACCTAAAGTGGAAGTGGGGGACAAAAAGACTCATTCTACATAAAACAGTCAAGCAGAGAAAGATTTGAGATTTTTATTTAAATAAATCTAGATTTTTTTTTTTTTTTTTTTTTTTTGCATCTTAACCCTTATATACTGTAGGTATATGTGTACTGTCAGTACATGAGCTGAAGTAA
Source organism: Corythoichthys intestinalis (assembly GCF_030265065.1). NCBI lineage: Eukaryota > Metazoa > Chordata > Actinopteri > Syngnathiformes > Syngnathidae > Corythoichthys > Corythoichthys intestinalis. The sequence goes on from NC_080406.1 coordinate 19,501,677, forward strand.
ATGCTTGTGGTTTCTTGAGTGATGATAGTGATGATGATGATGATGATGATCATTCACCTGTGATGATGATGACTATGTGGACACAACTATGTTAATGACTTGAAAATGACTTGTTAGGACATACAAACACAAGAGGCACATGATCTCAATGACCCTCGACAATGTTATTAATACAAGACTTTATCATTCAAACAAAGTTAGATTTTTTTTTTGTAAGCAGTAGTAGTTGTGATGTCCAGCTTTAACAACAAAGGAACCCGAGTGAGAACGTTCGTTGACAGTGCATCACATCCTAGTTTCCAGTCAATTGCTATAAGAAAGTCACATTCACAGGAGACAACAAACATTTTTTTCCCACATGATGAACTTTTGAATTTGGGATTTCGTCAAAAGAGAGCATGCGTGATTTGTAGATGTGCTGATATGTGAGTGCATTTTCCTTGTATTGTGTTGTTGTAAGAGCCACTTCTGCAAGACGTTCAATAAAAATGTTAACCCCATACTGTGGTATGAAAAAGTATCTGAACCTTTTGGAATTTCTCACATTTCTGCATAAAATCACCAAATGTGATCTGATCTTTGTCAAAACCAAACAGATGAAAAAACAGTGTCTGCTTTAACTAAAACCACCCAAGCATTTATAGGTTTTCATATTTTAATGAGGATAGTATGCAAACAATGACACAAGGGGGAAAAAGAAGTAAGTGAACCATCACATTTTATATTTTGTGCCCCCCCACCCCCTTTGGCAGCAATAACTTTAACCACACGCTTTCTGAAGCTGCCGATCAGTCTGGCACATCAATCAGGACTAATCTTAATTCTTCTCTACAAAACTGCTGTAGTTGAATCAGATTCCTGGGATGTCTGGCATGAATCACTTTCTTCTTTCGGTCATGCCACAGCATCTCAATGGGGTTTAAGTCTGGAATTTGACTTGGCCACTCCAGAACGTGTATTTTGTACTTCTGAAACCATTCTGAAGTTGATTTACTTCTGTGTTTTGGATCATTGTCATGTTGCAGCATCCATCCTCTTTTTACTTTCAACAGTCTGACAGACGGCCTCAGGTTTTGCTGCAAAACATCGTGATAAACCTCTGAATTCATCCATCCATCCATCCATTATCTTCCGCTTAGTCCGGGGTCGGGTCGCGGGGGCAGCAGCTTTAGCAGGGAAGCCCAGACTTCCCTCTCCCCAGCCACTTCAGCCAGCTCCTCCGGCGGGATTCCAAGGCGTTCCCAGGCCAGCCGAGCGACATAGTCTCTCCAGCGTGTCTTGGGTCGACCCCGGGGCCTCCTACCGGTGGGACATGCCCGGAACACCTCTCCAGGGAGGCGTCCAGGAGGCATCCGAACCAAATGCCCGAGCCACCTCAACTGGCTCCTCTCAACGCGGAGGAGTAGCGGCTCGACACCAAGCCCCTCCCGGATGACCGAGCTTCTCACCCTATCTCTAAGGGAGAGCCCGGACACCCTGCGGAGGAAACTCATTTCGGCCGCTTGTATCCGGGATCTTGTTCTTTCGGTCACGACCCACAGCTCGTGACCATAGGTGAGGGTAGGAACGTAGATCGACCGGTAAATCGAGAGCTTCGCCTTTTGGCTCAGCTCCTTCTTCACCACAACGGACCGGTGCAGAGTCCGCATCACTGCAGACGCTGCACCGATCCGCCTGTCAATCTCCCTCTGAATTCATTCTTCCATTAATGATTACAAGTTGTCCAGGCCCTGAGGTAGCAAAACAGCCCCAAATCATGATTCTCCCTCCATCGTGCCTCACGGTGGGGATGAGATGTTGATGTTGGTGAGCTGTTCGATTTTTCATCCACACATGAAGCTGTGTAACTCCCAAACAATTTAACTTCGGTTTCTTTACGCCACAAAATATTTTGCCAAAACTTCTATGGAGTGTCCAAGTGCCTTTTTTACGAACATTAAACAAGCAACAATGTTTTTTTTTTTTTTGACAGCAGTGGCTTCCTCCATGGAGTCCTCCCATGAACACAGAGATATTGGACTGCACCAGTGATTTCTGTAAGTCTTTGGCAGACACTCAAGGGTTCTTTTTAACCTCCCTGAGTATTCTGCGCTCAACTATATGCGTCATCTTTGGTGGACGGCCACACCTTGGGAGAGAAGCAACAGTGCCAAACTCTCTCCATTTGTAGACAACTTCTCTCACTGTCGATTGACGAAAATCCAGACTTTTAGAGATGTTTTTTTTTATCCTTTCCCAGCTTTATACAAATCAACAATCCTTGATCGCAGTTCTTCAGACAGCTCTTTTGACCGAGCCATGATGCACATCAGACAACGCTTCTCGTCAATACAATTCTTAGTGTGTGTTTTATAGTGGGCAGGGCAGCTTTAAACCACTCATCATTGATTGGGCACACACATGACTTAAAATGTTTGGTAAAAATTGGTTTCAATTGCTCTTTAAGTCTTCCTAGGCTGAGGGTTGACTTACTTTTTCCCCTCCCTTCTGTCAGTTTGCATGCTATCCTCATTAAAATATGAAAACCTATAAATATTTGGGTGGTTTTAGTTAACACAGACACTGTATTTTCATCTGTGTGATTTTGGCAAAGATCAGATCACATTTGATGGTGATTTTATGCAGAAATGTAAGAAATTCCAAAAGGTTCAGATACTTTTTCATACCACGGTACTGTATAAGGTGACATGAACATTACACAGTCACGATATAACAGACATATTTGAGAACAAGAACATTTCTACCCGTTTCGTGTTTTCAAAGCGGGGGGAAAATGACAAGCAGAACAAAGTGTGGCGACATATCAACACATATATACAGTAGGGCAAATAAGTATTTAGTCAACCACCAACTGTGCAAGTTCTCCGACTTGAAAAGATTATAGAGGCCTGTAATTGTCAACACGGGTAAACCTCAACCATGAGAGACAGAATGTGGGGAAAAAAATCACATTGTTTGATTTTTAAAGAATTGATTTCCAAATTAGAGGTGAAAATAAGTATTTGGTCACCTATAAACAAGCAAGATTTCTGGCTGTCAAAAAAGTCTAACTTCTTCTAACGAAGTCTAACGAGGCTCGTTACCTACTCGTTACCTCGTTACCTGTATTAATAGCACCTGTTTTAACTCATTATCAGTATAAAAGACACCTGTCCACAACTCAGTCAGTCACACTCCAAACTCCACTATGGCCAAGACCTAAGAGCTGTCGAAGGACACCAGAGACAAAATTGTAGACTTGCACCAGGCTGGGAAGACTGAATCTGCAATAGGTAAAACGCTTGGTGTAAAGAAATCAACTGTGGGAGCAATTATTAGAAAATGGAAGACATAAAAGACCACTGATAATCTCCCTCGATCTGGGGCTCCATAAAAGATCTCACCCCCTGGCGTCAAAATGATAACAAGAACGGTGAGCAAAAATCCCAAAACCACACAGGGGGACCTAGTGAATGACCTACAGAGAGCTGGGACCACAGTAACAAAGGCTACTATCAGTAACACAATGCGCCGCCAGGGACTCAAATCCTGCACTGCCAGACGTGTCACACTGCTGAACAAAGTACACGTCCAGGCCCGTCTGCGGTTCGCTAGAGAGCATTTGGATGATCCAGAAGAAGACTGGGAGAATGTGTTATGGTCAGATGAAACCAAAATGGAACTTTTTGGTGGAAACACAGGTTCTCGTGTTTGGAGGAGAAAGAATACTGAATTGCATCCGAAGAACACCATACCCACTGTGAAGCATGGGGGTGGAAACTTCATGTTTTGGGGTTTGGTTTTCTGCAAAGGGACCAGGACGACTGGTCTGTGTAAAGGAAAGAATGAATGGGGCCATGTATTGACAGATTTTGAGTGAAAATCTCCTTCCATCAGCAAGGGCATTGAAGATGAGACGTGGCTGGGTCTTTCAGCATGACAATGATCCCAAACACACAGCCAGGGCAACAAAGGAGTGGCTTCGTAAGAAGCATTTCAAGGTCCCGGACTGGCCTAGCCAGTCTCCAGATCTCAACCCCATAGAAAATCTGTGGAGGGAGTTGAAAGTCCGTGTTGCCCAACGACAGCCCCAAAACATCACTGCTCTAGAGGAGATCTGCATGGAGGAATGGGCCAAAATACCAGCAACTGTGTGTGAAAAGCTTGTGAAGAGTTAGAGAAAATGTTTGGCTTCCGTTATTGCCAACAAAGGGTACATAACAAAGTATTGAGATGAACTTTTGGTATGAAGCAAATACTTATTTTCCACCATGATTTACAAATAAATTCTTTAAAAATCAAACAATGTGATTTTCTGTTTTTTTTCCACATTCTGTCTCTCATGGTTGAGGTTTACCCATGTGGACAATTTCAGGCATTTCTAATATTTTCAAGTGGGAGAACTTGCACGATTAGTGGTTGACTAAATACTTATTTGCCCCACTGTATAACTTAGGGTTAAAATGGCGGCACGGTGGCTGAGTGGTTAGCACGTCTGCCTCACAGTTCTGAGATCAAGGGTTCAATCCCGGGCTTCGGCCTTCCTGTGTGGAGTTTGCATGTTCTCCCCGTGCCTGCGTGGGTTTCCTCCGGGAACTCCGGTTTCCTCCCACATCCCAAAAACATGCATGGTAGGCTGATTGAACACTCTAAATTGCCCGTAGGTATGAGTGTGTGCGTGAATGGTTGTATGTCTCCTTGTGCCCTGCAATTGGCTGGCAACCAGTTCAGGGTGTCCCCTGCCTACTGCCCCGAGTTAGCTGGGTTAGGCTCCAGCACCTCCGCGACCCTCGTGAGGAAAAGCGGCATGGAAAATGAATGAATGAATGAATGTATAACTTAAATACATTCTTTTTTATATAACTCGACTTGACGTCATTCACAGTGGACACCACATAGAGTGCACTGACATGTTTCAAAATTTCAACAGTAATGTTTGGATAAAATGAACTGTTTTTGTGATGACAATGAGCATGACGACGCAGTCGAAGCAAAACAAAATGCTAATTAAACATAAGATATGCAAAAACACGTCTGCTTTTACAGGGAATGAGAATGTTCTAGTGTCATTGTTGACGAGAGGGATTCAGCGTTGTCAATGGCAGCAAATGCGTTAATGACAATCCATCACGAGAGCTCAATTACAACAGACAGAGGCGTGCTTGACTTAAGCAAGCCTTTGAACGGATTAGATTTAAGACTAGTCGAATGGTGGGTATTACCACCAGGGCTTGTAAGAGGGGTCAGGGGATGTGAATCTACAGTATGAGTAAATGGCTGACCAGGGCCCACGAAAAGACCTTCTTCAGTTCGCCGCTTTGATTAAGTAGGGCCCAAATTCTTGTCACTATTTGATTTGTTTCTCTATTTCACAGTGGAACCAGATGAGACTTGACACATTTAAAAGGTCTTTTTGTCATCTCAGTCCTGGATCCCAGAAGTGTTTTCTCTAACTCGGATTGGCCGGCAGTGTGGACTGAGGCTAGACCAGCACTGAACGACTATTCATCAACTTCATAAACATGGTAATAAGAAGCACTAGGTTAAAAACCATATACCTTCAATTCTTGTGAAATTTAAAGTTTATTTTCCCGTACAGCTTACATTTCTCCGGGAGGATGTCCTTGGAGGTTTCGGTCGACCATTAACTGTTGTTGATTCACACCTTGGCCTATTAGTATAGGATGATGATGACAGCGGTCTGCAATTAGAGGTGTGAAGACAACAAGACACGTGAGGCAAGACTTGTGTTTTTCCCAGCAGACACAGAGAAAGACAAACAGAAAGTAGTCTTATTTTCATCTAGCTGACAATGTTGAAAGCAGAATGACGTCATTGTTTTACACCAAAGATAAATTTAACTTAGCACCAACTAATTCTAGGGTTAGGGTTTGTCCACATACTATTTCTATTAGGTAAATGCCAGAATATTGAGACAGGTTTTTGGGGGGCAAATGTCCAGGACTCTTTTTCAAAGGAAATGGTGGTTGAGTGGTTAGCAGGTCCGCCTCACAGTTCTGACAACAAGGGTTTAATCTCGGCCTTCCTGTGTAGAGTTTGCATGTTCTCCCTGTGCCTGTGTGGGTTTTTCTCCGCCCGGATCTCAAAAACATGTACAGAAGGCTTTGAAATTGTCCTTTGGTGTGAATGTGAGGCAAATGGTTGTTTGTCTCATTGTGCCCTGTGATTGGCCGGCAACCCATTCTGGGTGTATCCCAGCCAGGGCTGTACAGTGCGAGCGTTTTCCCCCCCAAAATTTGTTGTAAGTAGAGAAAAAAGAATGGGAGCCCAAGAGCACAGATTTTACCCCTTTAATTCACATTAATTCCTTTAAAATATAAGAGTTTGAGATGAAATTGGTGAGAGCATTGCAACAGGAGATGCTTTCGGGATCTGGGTCAACCTGTGATTACAGAGGGAAATGGTTCCCAACCCTACATTACATACATTTTATTAGTATCTATTAGGGGTGTAACGGTACACAAAAATCTTGGTTCGGTACGTACCTCGGTTTTGAAGCCACGGTTCAGTTCATTTTCGGTACAGTAAGAAAACAAAATGCAAAATATAAATGTGCTAGTTGCTTATTACACACTTTTGTGCTTTCAACAATAGGAACATTAGCCTATACAAAGCTAGAATTCTGCTCAAAAAGTATTTAAAGATAATCCAACAACAATTTACCTTTCAGACCCCGCGTATTGGTCAGCTTTCTTTCTGAAAGAAAGAAGAAAAAAGAGAAAATCCCAATGACAAAGATTTTAACATGTATTTTACAAATGAAATGCCTAAATGAATCATTTTTTTTCTTATGAACGGTTTTCAAAAGCTTTATTGGTGGATTTTCTCAAGGTAAAGCGCCACACAGAAATTAATAGATTTAATTGTGTAAGCAGGATCTGTGTATTACTCTTATCATTTAATTACAGGTGTTTTAGCTCATTTCAATTTATTTTATTTAAATGGGCTATTATTTATATTTTTTTATGTGTTTATATTTTACAAATGTGATGTAGTATTTTATGTTGTATAACTTTAGTTCCTATGTGAATATTAGTTCCTACTTGTTTTGTTGTGGTTGGAGGGTTTTGTATTGAACACGGGGCCGTGTTGGTTATTGTTATAGCAGAGAAGACAGCAGTAAATCAACAAAGACAAGTCAACTGTGCCCCGATCTACCACTCAAGAGATTTGATTGACTCAAAAAGTAGGATACCATTGCATATTAGTTTGAAAATCGACCGGATCAACCGTATTTTTACGCAAGTGACTTCCGGTCTGCCCGATCCTAGCTACCGGTAGTAGTATTGCGCGTCAAATAATAAACTCTGCCGTTCTTTTCGCGTGCGTCGTGTTGAGCCGCTTCTGGGACACGTCTAACACGCGGCCACACTACGACTGGTGTTCATTGGCTGATTGACTTTAACGCCCGCATTTCACGCGTTCTTGCGGCGGCCACGTCGCGCCGTAGACGTTTCTGGGTTATACTGTCCTACCGTGTTGGTCCTCATTATAGTAGAGAAGACGGAGTAAATATAATCAACACAAAGAAACTGTAACCCGATCGACTCAGAGCCTCGAAAAGTAAGGGTTACATTACGTCAGAAAGTCATTCGGTACGCCTCCGTTCCGAACCGAGCACCACGTACCGACCACCATGTACCGTTACATCCTTAGTATATATTAAGCAATGCTTCTCCGTGTTTTAATTGACTCTATTATATGATGAATAAAACAATGGATTCAGTAATATGTAAAAACACAAAGCTAATGTGTATATACAATGAAAAACACCTATTTAAAAGTTTAAACAGTGAATGTGTATTTTCTTGAGCGTATCAGAAGCTTCCAAAGAAACAAAAGAATCATCTTGATAGGCAAGGTCACGCCGGTCATCTGGCTCAGTAATCCCGGAGATTCAAACTTTCGTTGCAATGAAATTGCTGAAACTGAAAATGGCAGTTTGGAGAAGGCACCCTTCAAATCTCAGAGACCTGTAGCAGTTGGCCAAAGAAGAATTGTCTAAGATTCCAGCAGAGCATTGTAAGAATCTTATTGATGGATACCGGAAGCCGTTGTATGTAGTTATTTTGTCTAAAGGATGTGCTACCATGTATTAGGCTGAGGGTGCCAATACTTTTGTCTGGCCCATTTTTGGAGTTTTGTGTAAAATGATAATTATTGATTTTTTTATTTTCATTATCTTCTGTGTTTTTTTCATTGCAAGCAACATAAATGAAGATATTGCTACCAAAGCATTTGTAACCGCAATCATTTTCTGGGAGAAACTGAGCATTATCTGACAGAATTGCAGGGGTGCCAAAACTTTTGGCCAGCACTGTAATTAGTATAACAACGGATTCAGCAATTTGTATAGACAATGAAAATCACATACTTAAAAGTTAAGAGCAAATTACGTAGGGGGGGCAACTAAGTATTTAGTCAACCACGAATTGTGCAAGTTTCCTACTTGAAAACATTAGAGAGGCCTGTAATTGTCAACATGGGTAAACCTCAACCATGAGAGACACAATGTGGAAAAAAAAAAAACTGAAAATCACATTGTTTGATTTTTAAAGAATTTGTTTCCAAATTAGAGTGGAAAATAAGTATTTGGTCAACTACAAACAAGCAAGATTTCTGGCTGTCAAAGAGGTCTAACTTCTTCTAACGAGGTCTAACGAGGCTCCACTCATTACCTGTATTAATGGCACCTGTATTAACTCATTATTGGTATAAAAGAGACCTGTCCACAATCTCAGTCAGTCACACTCCAAAATCCACTATGGCCAAGACCAAAGAGCTGTCAAAGGATAACAGAGACAAAATTGTAGACCTGCACCAGGCTGGGAAGACTGAATCTGCAATAGGTAAAACACTTGGTGTAAAGAAATCCACTGTGGGAGTAATTATTAGAAAATGGAAGACATAAAAGACCACTGATAATCTCCCTCGATCTGGGGCTCCATGCAAGATCTCACCCCGTAGCGTCAAAATGATAACAAGAACGGTGAGCAATAATCCCAGCACCACACGGGGGGAACTAGTGAATGACCTACAGAGAGCTGGGACCACAGTAACACAGGCTACTATCAGTAACACAATGCGCCGCCAGGGACTCAAATCCTGCACTGCCAGACGTCTCCCCCTGCTGAAGCCAGTACACGTCCAGGCCCGTCTGCGGTTTGCTAGAGAGCATTTGGATGATCCAGAAGAGGACTGGGAGAATGTGTTATGGTCAGATGAAACCAAAATAGAACTTTTTGGTAGAAACACAGGTTCTCGTGTTGGGAGGAGAAAGAATACTGACTTGCATCCGAAGAACACCATACCCACTATGAAGCATGGGGGTTGAAACATCATACTTTGGGGCTGTTTTTCTGCAAAGGGACCAGGACGACTGGTCTGTGTAAAGGAAAGAATGAATGGGGCCATGTATCAAGAGATTTTGAGTGAAAATCTCCTTCCATCTGCAAGGGCATTGAAGATGAGACGTGGCTGGGTCTTTCAGCATGGCAATGATCCCAAACACACAGCCAGGGCAACAAAAGAGTGGCTTCATAAGAAGCATTTCAAGGTCCTGGAGTGGCCTAGCCAGTCTCCAGATCTCAACCCCATAGAAAATCTGTGGAGGGAGTTGAAAGTCCGTGTTGCCCAACGACAGCCCCAAAACATCACTGCTTTAGAGGAGATCTGCATGGAGGAATGGGCCAAAATACCAGCAACAGTGTGTGAAACGCTTGTGAAGAGTTACAGAAAACGTTTGGCCTCTGTTATTGCCAACAAAGGGTACATAACAAAGTATTGAGATGAACTTTTGGTATTGACCAAATACTTATTTTCCACCATGATTTGCAAATAAATTCTTTAATATTCAAAGAATGTGATTTTCTGTTTTTTTTTTTTCACATTCTGTCTCTCATGGTTGAGGTTTACCCATGTTGACAATTACAGGCCTCTCTAATATTTTCAAGTTGGAGAACTTGCACAATTAGTGGTTGACTAAATACTTATTTGCCCCACTGTATATATTAAGCAATGCATAGTCATAAGTGTTTTAATTGACCCTGTTACTGTACATGATAAATACTGTACAACAATGGATTCAGTAATTTGTAAAAACACAAAGCTAATGTGTACGTATATACAATAAAAAACACCTTTTCAAAAGTTTAAATATTGCATGTGTATTTACTTGAGCGTATCAGAAGCTTCCAAAGAAACAACAGCATCATCTTGATAGGCAAGGTCACGGTGGTCATCTGGCTCGATAATGCCGGAGATTCAAACTTTCGTTGCAATGATTGGATTGAGGTACTACTATTAAGGCCATTTAGGAATATGTAAAATTAGGTAAAGGAGCATCTGGGCTATGGCACTCATCATGACATCATATTTTGGCCACATTGACCAATCACAATTGCTTGGGGGAGGGAGAAGAACACATAAAGTAAGATGGACAACATAGAGGTTTAGGCAGAACGCTGTTCGACCTCAAGGTTCTCTATGGACACTGAGGACAAATCAGATCTCTGCTTCCCACATTTAGGCAACATCTCCTGCAGCAAGCCAACGTCTTATTTGTCTCAGAGTTTTCTTTTCATAGTCCTCCTACCCACCACATGCATCTTCACTGTACTGCTCAACCTGCTCGTCGTCATCTCAATCTCCCACTTCAGGTACATGCTCTTTTTCTCTGAACCTAACATTAGATTGCGACAGCAGTGAAATGTTCCAATGTGTTAAATGATGTCCCGCCTAATCATAATTGCCTAGAAAGGGTTTTTAATAATGACAAGTTGTTTGCATTATCGATTGTTTTATGTGTGTGCGTTTGTGCAGGCAGCTCCACACTCCAACCAACCTCCTCCTCCTCTCCCTCGCCGTCTCTGATGTCCTGTTGGGCTTGGTGGGGATGCCAGTTGTGATCACCATGAGCATATCCTGCTGGTTTCTTGGTGAGATTGCATGTACTCTGTTGAGTTACCTGATTTTCATTTGTCAGTCTGCCTCAGTAGGAAACATGGTGCTGATATCAGCCGACCGTTTTGTGGCTATTTGTGATCCTCTGCATTATACTGCCAAAGTCACCGTGAGAAAAATTCAACTTTTTATTTGTCTCTGTTGGTCGGCTGCTGTTATCCATTGTGGGATTCTTTTGAAGGAAGAATTGGCTCATCCTGAAATCGGTAACGCTTGCCTTGGAGAGTGTGTTTGCCATATTGACTTTATCGGGGGCATTCTGGACATTATCGTGAACTTCCTCCTTCCTCTCGGCATCATTGTCATTCTATACACAAGAGTGTTTGTGGTTGCAGTGTCTCAGGCGAGAGCCGTGCGCTCTCACAATAAATGTGTTAAATTACAACATTCTGCCCCTTTCAGAGCAAAGAAATCTGAGCTGAAGGCCGCCAAGACTCTGGGTATTGTCGTCCTGGTCTTTCTGATGTGTTTCTGTCCGTACAATATTGTCAGTCTGATGGCTTATCATGAGAACGTGATGAATTATGTTACTTATTTGTATAGTTTGAACTCGTGTGTGAACCCGTTGATATATGCCGTGTTCTACCCTTGTTTTAGAAGAGCTTTTAAGCACATTGTCACTTTGCGCGTACTGAAGCCTGGCTCCTGTGATACCAACATACTGTAATCTCAATGTGCGCACCTTCAAATTTAATGCCCTCTGAATAACCACATTGAGGTACGTGTGTTGCTGCAAGTTGTTTTACTCTAATATGTTTTGAATCACCTAACTCTCCTCTTTGCCTTTTCAAGTGATTGCTTTAGTAAGCACAGTACTTTATGCATTTTAGAAAATGAATGTGTTTTAATTTGGGATGCTCCACAGCCTCACCTCCCTCTTTCCAGCAATTGGATCCATCACGTCTGCCTCGCCCTGACCAAGCTGCTACATCCAGTCTACATTGTTTCCGATTTCCTCTCCCGTATATACAATGTTGGATTGATAATAAATCAGTCAATATTCCACCTTAAAAAAAGGTCAAGGAGCATCATTTATGAATTAGCATGTATGGAAAAGCATGATTTAAATATGTATATGTATGTTTATTATAACCAACATAAATGTGGTATGTATTCTGCATATTTATAGTGTTTATTATATCATGTGTAGATTATGTATAAAATACATACAGTATTTCATAAGGCACTTTACATTAAATATTGTTCAATAAGAGTAAAAGGCATTTACAGACTACCTGTAGATTTGTCATTTGTTTTTTGTCTCTTTGCATGTTTGAAATAAAATTTTTAATATAAAATAAACAGAATTGTCACTTTTACTCTCTGTGATATGTTTAAGATAAACATCACGTGGACTGAATTAGCCACTCTGACAGCAAAAAAATATAAGATAATCATATATTATTAAATTTATTATATATATATTAGCAGCAGGCACAAAGAAAGACCATCAAGAAAGTAGTTTTATTTTCATCAAGTTGACAATATTAAAAGCAGAATGACGTCAGCGTTTTACTACAAAGATCAATTTATCTTAGCACCAACTAATTGTAGAGTTTGGGTTTATCCACATAATATATTTCTATTAGGTAAATGCCAGAATATTGAGACAGAATTTTGGGGGGCAAATGTCCAGGACTCATTATCAAAGTAATTGGTGGTTTAGTGGCGAGCACGTCCGCCTCACAGTTCTGACATCAAGGGTTTAATCCCAACCTTCCTGTGTAGAATGTGCATGTGCCTGTGTGGGTTTTTCTCCGCCCACATATCAAAGCATGTACAGAAGAATTGTCCTTTGATGTGAGTGTGCGGCAAATGGTTGTTTGTCTCATTGTGCCCTGTGATTGGCTGGCAACTAATTCTGGGTGTATCCCGGCCATGGCTGTACAGTGCTAGCATTTTGCTCGCATTTGCGCCTAAAGAAAATCTGTTTCTAAATAGAGAAAAAAAAAATTGGATCACGAGTGCAGATTTAGGATGCAGTACAGATTTTACCCCTTTAATTCACATTTTGCTCCTATAAAATACTGTATAAGCGTTTGAGATGAAATTGGTGAGAGAAATGCAGCAGGAGATTTCTTCTGGATCTGGGTCAACCTGTGAATATACAGTCCCTGACAAAAGTCTAGTCGGTTATCCATTTTGTAGAGACAATTGCTAATAACCTGACTTTGAATTATTCAATTGGTTTCAGAAATAGCTCATATGAAAGCTATGACCCTCCCAAATGATGTTGAATGTACAAAAATATATTTGTTCCACTGAAAAAAGATTTATCATTTAATGAAGACATAGAGGTCAAATTTTGGCAAGAGAAAAGTTTTGTGGCCTACAGAAAGTAGTGTGAAAACTAAACCAAAAATGTACTTCAAATACAAAAATATGTTACATAACATAAGAGAATTAAGTAGTGGTGCTGTGAGCTCCAAATTTGATATTTTGTATGACTTCCATGGGCTTCGGCAAGGATTCATACAATTTATTGAGGAAGTCATCAGGAACATCAAAGAAAGCAGTCTTGCATGCCTCCCAGAGTTCATCAACATTCTTGGGTTTCGTCTTCCATGCTTTTTCATTGTGACGTAATTTGTTTAAAAGTTTAAAATATGCGAGTGAATAATTTTTCCGTCTTTTTTTTTTTTTAACGAAATATTAGACATCAATGAATGATTCTAAGCTAAAAATGACAAACATTTTGAATAATAAATATAATTAATTACCTGAGTTTAATGGCTGGGTTGAAACAAAAGCGGTGCGCGACGTCTGTAAACGGGGGTTTACAGGGTAAAACGAACAAATTAAAAATAGTTCGGGAGCTTAATGCGCCATGAATCTGCTATGGCAGCATGTAGACATATTGTTCTATCAAACACAACAATTGTTTTGGCTTAAAATACAGAAGTTTATTTTAAAGAGGAGTGCAAGAGCAGAAACTGCTTTTTCAGTTTCGTCTGTGTTTTCCGCCATATAAATCAATTGTAGCCTGGCAGTTCAAGCCTCAATATCATACACCTCTCGCAACTTATGTTCCCACTGCACCACTGTGGGAGGCTGCGGATTCCTCCATTTAATAGTCACCAGTTTCCTGGCCACTATTAATAGAATGTGCAAAAGATATTTTTGTTCCTCCGTAAAGACATCTACACGGGTTAGAGCCAGGAGAAACTGTTTTGAGGTAAACAGTAAGACAACACCCAAGACTATGTCAATTAAGTCCTTTCTAAAAAATTATGTAACTTCAGGCAGTCCCAAAACATGTGAGTATGGTCACCAATCATCCCTCCAGCACTTCATTACATATGGGTCATTTACAAATTTAGAGACAGTCAGGGGTGTGCTGAAGAACCTTGTGTTTGTTTTCCAATCAAAGTCTTTCCATGTGTTACTATTAATTCCTCTATGGCAACCAATACACATTTTTCTCCATTATGAATCCTCAATTGTAACAATTTGTTTTTGATATAAAAAGGATTACAGAGCTGGCCAAAAGTATTGGCACCCCTGTGATTTTGTCAGATAATGCTCAATTTCTCCCGGAAGGTGAATGCAATTACAAATGGTTTAGTGGTAATATCTTCATTTATTTTGCTTGCAATGAAAAAACACAAAAGACAATGAAAAAAAAAAAAAAAAAAATCATTATCATTTTACACAAAACTCCAAAAATTGGGCCGGACAAAAGTATTGGCACCCTCAGCCTAATACTTGGTAGCACACCCTTTAGACAAAATAACTGCGAACAACTGCTTCCGGTATCCATCAATGAGTTTCATACAATGCTTTGCTGGAATTTTAGACCGTTCTTCTCTGGCCAACTGCTCCAGGATTCTGAGATTTGAAGGGTGCCTTCTCCAAACTGCCATTTTCAGATCTCTCCACAGGTGTTCTATGGGTTTCAGGTCTGGACTCATTGCTGGCCACTTTAGAAGTCTCCGGTGCTTTCTCTCAAGCCATTTTCTTGTGCTTTTTGAAGTGTGTTTTTGGTCATTGTCCTGCTGGAAGACCCATGACCTGTGAGGGAGACCCAGCTTTCTCACACTGGGCCCTACATTATACTACAGAATTTGTTGATAGTCTTCACACTTCATAATGCCATACACACGCTCAAGCAGTCCAGTGCCAGAGGCAGCATTGCAACCCCTAAACATCAGGGAACCTCTGCCATGTTTGACCGAGGGGGCCTTGTTCTTTTCTTTGGCCTCGTTTTTCTCCTGTTAACTCGCTGTTGATGCCTTTTCCCCCAAAAGCTCCACTTTTGTCTCATCTGACCAAAGTACATTCTTCCAAAATGTTTTGGCTTTCTCAGGTAAGTTTTGGCAAACTCCAGCCAGGATTTTTTCTGTCTCTGGGTCAGAAGTGGGGTCTTCCTGGGTATCCTACCATAGAGTCCCTTATCATTCAGACGCCGACGGATAGTACGGGTTGACACTGTTGTACCCTTGGACTGCAGAACAGCTTATATTGTTCGTTATCCACCATCCGCACAATCTTTCGATGAAATCTCTCGTCAATTTTTCCTTTCCGTCCACATCTAGGGAGGTTAGCCACAGTGCCATGGGTTTTACACTTATTGATGACACTGCGCACGGTAGACACAGGAACATTCAGGTCTTTGGAGATGGACTTGTAGCCTTGAGATTGCCAATGCTTCCTCACAATTTTGCTTCTCAAGTCCTCAGACAGTTGTTTGGTCTTCTTTCTTTTCTCCATGCTAGATGTAGTACACACAAGGACACAGGACAGAGGTTGAGTCAACTTCAATCCATTTTAACAGGCTGCACGTTTGATTTAGTTTTTGCCACCACCTGTTATGTGCCACAGGTAAGTAACAGGTGCTGTTGATTACACAAATTAGAGAAGCATCACATGATTTTTCAATAGGTGCCAATACTTTTGTCCGGCCCTTTTTTGGAGTTTTGTGTAAAATGATATTCATAAAAAAAAATATTTTTTTAAATCATTCTCTTTTGTGTTTTTTCATTGCAGGAAAAATAAAATGAAGATATTAATACCAAAGCATTTGTAATTGCAACTGCAGGTTCTTGCCAGGTTCAGACAGCATCTTCACAAGTTATTCATTTTCTTATTTGATCGATTTCGGATTAAAAAGACCATTTCCCCACAAGAAGCCCATTTTTTTCCCGAGTTGTGTTAATACTTGAATATGATTGTTTATTTGTTTGAACATATGCCATCTGGAAATTAACCTCAAAGATGAATCACACTTGTAAAAGCCCACAAATGTCTTCCTGATATCTTGTCTGATTTCTTTTGACTTGCCATGATGTTAGTCATGTTACACAAAAAAGTAACGAGTGTTCGGTGTGCCTTTAACACATTCACAAGAGTGTCACTAATTCAATAAAATAATGTCCACTCAAAAAAATAAATCATAGTATTTATGCAAGATCCTTATTTCAAGTGGTTACACACAACTGCTTTAAAGAGCATACGACAGGAGAAAAAAAAAGTCTTAAATAGCATTATTATGTGAATAAGAATCATATTTTGAGACGATTTGACTATATACAACAATTTAGCAAAGTGCAGATGACTAGAAATTAGTCTTTTAATCTGCTGGTTAGCCACACCTACCATTATAGGGCTCAAGCGTCCCCAACAGGTGGATGACGTCAGCGGGAGACTGGGCTCATCGGTTTTACTATTCAGCCCATTGAGGGGGAATTATTCAGAACGAGGAAAACGCGACGAAGAGAGCCACAAAATGTCATTGTTTCTGTCTCTCTACTTCAATATTTTTACAGGATATTCTTTTTATCCAAGTATTTTTTCCTCAATTGCTAGATAAATGGCATGGTCATGACAAATAACAGTCTTGTGCTAAATGGAATATGAAATAATAAAAATGCACTTATTCAGGACGACATGGCAAAATTACTCCATAATGGTCAAAACTGTCGACTTCACCTTTACTGTCGCACCTCCCGAATGATACTTTATGACACCTAAATCGGGCTTATGTCATTTCCCTTCCCAGCTTCGGAAAATGTAAACAACCCAAGAGGCGTGACAGCTAGCCGACATGCTAACCCGAACCGAGTGATGTTTCAAAGTCTTCGAATCGGAAAATCACACATAACTAGCCCGGATCATTTGACATGACGACTGGGTTGTCGATTGTCTTCGCCGATCAGCAAACCGCCCGGCGGAGAGCAATTTACAGCTCGTTCCCCGGAGGAGGGCGGCTGCAGTTGTTGTGCAGCTAACATGCAGCTAATGCGCATGAGGAGAGCTTTTTACATGCCTATCAATGATCAAACGTAAGTAGTCCTTTATTTAAAGAAAGTTTGTAGTGTTTACTTTGTAATCGCTGTATTCACCAGTATTTGACATGATACAAAACAAGATGTTTACTCACTTCCTCGTAAGTCCCATGGTCCCACAGTAGTAGGGCTTGTTTTGGCCAATATCCAGGGGCGGACTGGTAATCTGTCGCTTCTGGAGGATCACAGAACGGCTGGTGCTCTGGACAGCCGGCGGCCGCCATACATACATCACTGTTTTTATCCCCCACTATCCTCAGTATCTACAGTTTGCATCCAATCCCAGAGGTGGCAGCAATGCGCATGGCTGTTAACCGCCAATCTGATAGGAGAAGAACGAAGAAAGCACAGAGTAGCCTACTTACTCCTTATGGAAGCAAAATAGCGACGAGCGTGGATAAACAATATGGATTGTGGTGGCAAAAACAGACGAGGGAGAGGGTGATGATGAGCTGGTGGAAGTGTCCCAGACAAGCGCAGGGCAAGTAAGTAGGGATGAGGAGGGTTACTTACTAGGTATATTGGCAATTGTTATCCACCAGGTAGCTACATTTTAAATGAAATAGATGGCAATTAAAGGGTTAGTGCCAGCTAGTCCATGTCCCCGTTTGCAATCGTGTCAAGTTACAGTATGCTAGACCTACTATCCCTCTCCTATGAAAAAATATTTTAGCTGTAAAACAACGTCTGCACACGCAGCAGCAATATTAATTCAGAAGAAATATAACAAAATATTAATTAAATGAATGGTTTTACTTTGAAGATTAGGTAGTTAAATTGATATGATATATATTTTTAATCATTTATACCGTATTGACCCGAATATAAGATGGTGTTTTTTGCATTGAAATAAGACTGAAAAAGTGGGGGTCGTCTTGTATTCGCGGTCTAGACTTTCTACCCATTCACGACGCTAGATGGCGCCAGATATCATTGAAGCGAATGCTGAACTTGAGGAGTAATGTTTTTGTCATGACAGATCTCAGCTACTCTCAAGTTTAACCAGTTTGCATTATTTTATTGCAATGTTTTTCCTTATTCAGATTTGTTTCATGACTACAGTTACAGTTAGACCTCACTTTGATGGTTAATACAGTTATTGGAATTTTGTTGTTTTATCACAATAGATTGGTTTATTTACATTTAAAAAACCAGAAGCCATTAATTTACGAATGTGATTGCACTTTAGTTTACATATTTAAAAGTTAAGATATTAAGATTTGAATGAGGCAAAATAAAATGCTTTTTCTCTCAAATATATCATTATAATCATTTCTTTCAGATGTACTGTAATTATTCTCTGTATAAAAATAAATATGGTGTTCAAAAAGTCTTTTTTCAAACTTGAGTCTTGAAAAAGAGGGGGTCGTCTTATAATCAGAGCCGTCTTATATTCGGGCCGATATGGTATATTGTTTTGTTTTCTGGTAAATACTTTCCAATGAAGGTTATGTATACAGGATTTGTCTTGAAATGTTTATTGTATTTTCATTGAAAATGAAATTGAAATAGTTAATTTCTCAGTGTGTATTCAAGTTAAAATGTATAATAATGCAATGTGTAGTTCTTCATAGCCGCTTCATTCTTCTCTCAAAGTGCACGAAATTGGTGCATTTTACAATAAAATGTAAAAAAAAAAAAAAAATTCTCCCGGGGGGGCATGCCCCTGGACCCCCCTAGAAGGTCTGTGTTTCCCTTCGTACAGCAATTTTTGTGGGCTAAGCTGAGTCGAAGTCCAGGGCTGCTTTTTAGTCCCAGTCCGCCCCTGCCAATATCCACCGGTGAATGGGAACCTTTTGAAACTCCAAAAAGGCGCACACGCCTCTCCCTCAGACAGCAAGATTTTTCTGCAGCCGTTTGGCTGGCATGATGCGAAAAATAAACGTATTAATCCACAAAATCAGCTGAATCCTTAGTCACTCATTTTCATGGCGCGGGATTCAAAAAACTAAATAAATATAGCCATCGCTTCCACACACATCCAAGCGGTCCATATCATTCAGGAGTATAAAATACCGCGTGTATGAAATAGACATGCTTTTTCGTGTCACAGGCACTTTAAGTAACTATTACGTTTTGTACTGAGATGAAAAATGCCTAACTGATTTGAACAACTTAAGCAATTCCAATTCAAACCTTTTACATGCAAAATGTGTAACAACCTTTTGTTTTCTTACAATAGGACTGTTATTTTTAAAGTATTCATTAATATTCTGGATGAGTGGGGGAACCCTAGAGCAGAACATGGGCCTAATTGGCAATTGTACTCTTCTGTTGCTCTCGTGAGAGGTAACAGAGTGACTTTGTATCACTTTAGTATGCATAAAAGTCAAGGTCGCTATTTAGCTTTTTCAACCAAACACACTCCAACTATTTACAGACAATACTGCTTACAGTCGTGGTGTCACTTCACCCACAAGTTTTTGCGCACTTTGCTAGGGGTGTCTGTGTTCAATTAACTTAATTGACACCATGCCAAGAGCGATCTTAACACTGCTAGTGTATAGACTTCATAATGGTATTGACAGGGCGCGGGATCAGTTAATAGGGGGCCTATCGCTGTCAAAGCTGACCGAGTGGAAACACAGACAAATAGCTTTTTACGTTGAAATTTTTTGTGAATAAATGCTTAAATCCCTGAATTCTTTATAGATATGGACGCAAAACAGTCTTGATTCTTTGTCAAAAGAGCGAAGAACCGGGCAGTTAGCATTTCTCTAATGTAAATATTAGGGTTGTCAAAATTATCGCGTTAACGGGCGGTAATTAATTTTTTAAATTAATCACGTTCAAATATTTGACGCAATTAACGCACATGCCCCGCTCAGACAGATTTAAATGACAGTACAGTGAAATGCCCAAATGTTAATTGTGTTTTATGGAGTTTTGCCGCCCTCTGCTGGCGCTTGGGTGCGAATGATTTCATAGGCTTCAGCACCCATGAGCATTGTGTAAGTAATTATTGACATCAACAATGGCGGGTTACTAGTTTATTTTTTTGATTGAAATTTTTACAAATTTTATTAAAACGGAAATATTAACAGGGGTTTTAATATAAAATTTCTATAACTTGTACTGACATTTATCTTTAAAGAACTACAAGTCTTTCTATCCATGGATCGCTTTAACAAAATGTTAATAATGTTAATGCCATCCTGTTGATTTATTGTTATAATAAACAAATACAGTCCCTATGTACCGTATGTTGAATGTATATATCCATCTTGTGTCTTATCTTCCCATTCCAACAATAATTTACAGAAAAATATGGCATATTTTATAGATGGTTTGAATTGCGATTAATTATGATTAATTAATTTTTAAGCTGTAATTAACTCGATTAAAAATTTTAATTGTTTGACAGCCCTAGTAAATATGTCAAATGTGCTGCCAGTCTTTAAGCCACTCTAGCGCCGCCTTATCACCACAAACAGCTTTTTACGCTGAAAATTATTGTGAATAAATGCTTAAATCCCTGAATTCTTTATAGATATGAACATAAAACAGTCTCGATTCTTGGTCAAAAACAAAAAAAAAAATCGGGCATTTTTACGTAAATATTGCGAACTATGACGCCAATGCTGTAGCGGTTAATTTCTCCCATTGATTTTTTTCACAACGTTTCAAAATGCATGCATGGTACGAAAAATATAATAATTACCTTGAATCCTCGAAAAAAATCACTCCTGAAACCAGGGGTCGCGTTAACCGAATATTTTCCGTCGTTGACCGGTTTTTTAAAACGGTGACGGAAAAAACTGAAGTCCATCTGTCATTTTGACAGGTTGCAATTCACACCCCAGACCACAGGGTGGCGAGTGAGCATATTAATTAGCTATTGTCTCTCTTAATGCATGACGTCGTTGGCTATTCTGTCAGAATATTGTAGCGTCACCGGGGTCTGGCGGCGGCACTGTGATTGACACATCAACGCGAGGTTCTTATTGGTGTACCCGGTGTGCCAGCGCGTCATCCAATTGGTGGACTAGATTGCCGCCTGTGTATAGACCCCAATCACATGACATCACAAGTCCGCCCCCCTGACTGGAGCCGCCATATTGTGTGTCAGCTCGTCGTGTTTACACATTACCGCTACGTACATGCCTCCTATTACGGCGTGTTTTTCTGCTCGTTAACATTAATAATCAAAACGGTGAAGGCGTGTGTGGCGGTTGGTTGCAGTAACAGAGAAGATAGACGGAGAGACTTGAAGTTCTACCGTATTCTGAGAGACCCGAAGAGGAGAGCGAGATGGACTGCTGTAATTCGACAAGAAATCTGGGCACCAAACGATCACCACAGACTATGTAGTAGTCATTTTATATCTGGTAAGATGCATTTAATATATATTTAGAAGATTTTGGGCTGACAACCACAATTAAGATCATTGTGTGACGTTGGTGATTGGGGTCTATATAGTTGCCTCTTTTTCTTTGGGGGCGGAGTTGTTGTTTTGTTGGTGTTGTTGGCGGTAAGCAGAGTAAAAAGAGGGAGAAAAATGCCACGACTTCCGTGTCTAATTTTTCGCCGCCAAGCAAGCGTTACAATATTAACTAGGCCTGCAAGCAGGACTGAACGGGCCCTCGCAATCTAGCGCAACTCGGACGTCACGCAACTCGGACTGTGTGCAGGTTAGGGTGGTGGCAGATCCTCCTCTCTAATCATCTCATTAGAACCTAACATGCTCGAAAGTCGCCTATTTACAGTCCCAGACCCAAGAGATAAAAACCCCTATTGGAGAGAGTACTACAAAAAAGGAGCCACTACTGAGCTCAACAGCCAAGCCCTTATTGAAAACCAAAATTAATCTTCTAACTGGGCCAATTCGACCAAGTGTGCCAAATATTGTGGCTCTATAAGCTGCCTGAGTCTCTGAAAAAAAATATTTCCTTTAAATGGCGAACAAAGGGTCGTCACAGCAACAGACAGAGACACGTGGACATGGGCCGTAAATAAGTATTTTAATAGGTCTTGAAACTACAATGACCAACCTGAAAAGAACTGGACATGTATTGGAAAAACGAGTGACTTTCTATTGCCACTAGATGGCGCTGTAGGGTTGATGCAAATGACCCCTACAAGGCCCTTCAGGGTATGACTCTCAACAAACACGGGAAGTTTGGCGCAGATATGTTCTATATCTGCCGAGTTATGACTGTTCAAAGTTTTTGGAGAGAAAAATTGTTGACAGTCATTTTCACTTTCCTGTTTGGACCCCTCCGCTTCAACGAAACTTCAATATTTTTCATCAGGCACCTGAAGACAGGTCTTAAGGCTTCCCTTATGCAGCTTTGAGGTAGATTGATTTTTTTCCCTTTAGAGGAGGAGTGTGTCCCGTAAAAAAAGGGCATTTCCTGTTCCCACTAGGAGGCTCCAAGCACAAATGGTAAATTTTCAATCCAGTCCTGCTCAGGCTGGTATACCTCACACACATGCCAGATTTAAAATAGATTGAACGTTGTATGAGGGAGTTACCAGTAATTTTCCGAATTCGGTGTTTTGGCGAAAAAATGGCCGACTTTGGCACCCCGCCCAGGTCAGGCCCGTGAATGAAAACACACCATTTTGATAACTTAAGATTTCATATGCCTCATGAACAGTCTCGCCAATTTTGAGAATGATCAAACTAATTCCCTAGGTGCCAAGGTGTAAAATGTGCACACTGTAAATCGATAAAAATTTCACATTCAATCCAAAATACCCGATTTCCTGTTGGGTTTGGAATACGCATGCAAGAGACTTTTTGGAGCAGTTTTGTACAAGGTATCGACTCTCCGAATTTCATCCCTCTACGTTGAAAAAACCTAAATGGAGAGGCCTTTTTGAAAATTTCAAGGGGGCGCCACTGAGCCATTTTGTTACATGTTTTCGTAACGTTGCAAGATTATTGAACGTTATGCAAAGCCACATGTATGTCCAAATTTTTGTGAGTTTTCGTGCATGTTCAAGCCTCCAAATGTAAACTCCTACTGTGAACCGATAAAAATTTCACATTCAATCCAAAATACCCGATTTCCTGTTGGATTTGGAATATGGGTGCAAGAGACTTTTTGGAGCAGTTTTGCACAAGGTATCGACTCCCCAAATTTCATCACTCTATGTTAAAAAAAACCTAATAGGAAACGCCTTTTTGAAAAATTCAAGGGGGCGCCACTGAGGCATTTTGTTACATTTTTTCGTAACATTGCAAGATTATCGAACGTTATCCAAAGCCGCATGTATGTGCAAATTTTTACGAGTTTTTGTGCATATTCAAGCCTCCAAATGTAAACTCCTACTGTGAACCCATGAAAATTTCACATTCGATCCAAAATACCCGATTTCCTGTTGGATTTGGAATACGGGTGCAAGAGACTTTTTGGAGAAGTTTTGCATAAGGTATCTACTCCCCAAATTTCCTTGCTCTATGTTGAAAAAACCCAATAGGAAAGGCCTTTTTTAAAACTTCTTTCTGTCGCCACTAGTTGGCACTGTAGAGTTGATGCAAATGACCCCTACAAGAACCTTCAGGGTATGACTCTCAACAAACACGGGAAGTTTGGCGCAGATATGTCGTATACAGTATCTGCCGAGTTATGACTGTTCAAAGTTTTTTGCGTGACAAATTGTTGACGTTCATTTTCACTTTCCTGTTTGGACCCCTCCGCCTCAACGAAACCTCAATATTTTTCATCAGGCACCTGAACACAGGTCTTAAGGCTCCCCTGATGCAGGTTTGAGGTCAACAGATTTTTTTCCCTTGGAGGAGGAACCTGTCTCGTAAAAAAAGGCATTTCCTGTTCTCACTAAGGGGCGCTAGACCTAATGTGTAATATTTCAATGCACTCGTGTTAAGGGTGGGATACCACACATACATGCCAAATATGAAAAAGATTGAACGTTGTGTCAAGGAACTATTAGTCATTTACTGAATTTGTCATTTTGCCGAAAAAAAGGCCGACTTTGGCACCACGCCCAGGTCAGACCCGTGAATGAAAACGCACCATTTTAGAAACTTAAGATTTCATATGTCTCCTGAACAGTCTCACCAATTTTGAAGATGATCCAACTAACTCCCTCGGCGAAAAGGTCTCAAATGTGCACCCTGTAAATCGATAAAAATTTCATATTTGATCCAAAATAACCGATTTCCTGTTGGGTTTGGAATATGCGTGTAAATGCTTTTTTGGAGCGGTTTTGGACAAGGTATAGACCCCCCAAATTTCATTGCTCTACGCTGACAGACCCTAATGTTATAGGCCAATTTTAAAATTTCAAGGGGGCGCCACTGAGCCATTTTGTTATATTTTTTTGCAACGTTGCAAAATTATCGAAATTTACAATTTTCCGGACGTATGTGCAAATTTTGGTGACTTTTCGTGCATGTTCAGGCCTCCAAATTGGCCGTTTTCATTTGCCCTGAAAAAAAAAAAAAAAAAAAAAAAAAAAAAATAATAATAATAATCCTTTGCAAAACAATAGGGCCTTCGCACGCTTAGTGCTCGGGCCCTAATTAAAAATGAATGAAAACTAAATACTATTGAATATGTCATCATTATCATTTAAAAAATTTAAGTGACGGGTAAAAATAGATTATGACCGGATTTTTATGACCCTGTCAGTCAAAATGACAGACAACGAAAATGTCTAGCGCAACCTCTGCCTGAGACAGTCCTTCCTGTTTGTATGCGGTACAGCTTTCGTACTTTTTCAACCTAAATCCGGCGTTGGCTCGCAGCATGTGTTGAATAACTGCAACCGACTGCGAATAACTGTAGCGGACTGTGGGACGGCCCCCTACTTGAAGGCGTGGCGCAGTGTCTGTGGAAAGTCCGTCAATATCATTATGAAGTCTATGGATAGTGTTAAAACAACACCCAAATCAACATCGATCAACTCAAGATTTTGCTGTGTACGGCAACCTCAGATTGAAAAAAGTCATACAGTATGTGCAATTACGTTATGTACGCATATATTAAGCAATGCTTTTTCATAAGTGTTTTAATTGACTCTCTTACATGATGAATACAACAATATAATCAGTAGGTAGTAAAAACACAACGCTAATGTGTATATTCAATGAAAAACACCGATTTAAAAGTTAAAATATTTAAAAGTTAAAATAGTGCATGTGCATTTTCTGAGTGTATCAGGAGCTTCCAAAGAAATAAAAGCATCATTTTGATAGGCAAGGTCACGGCGGTCATCTGGCTCGATAATGCCGGAGATTCAAACTTTCGTTGCAATGAAACTCCTGGATTACTACTATTAAGGCCATTTTAGGAATATATAAAATTGGGTAAATGAGCATCTGTGGTCTGGCACTCATCATGACATCATATTTTGGCATTATTGACCAATCACAATTGCTTGAGGGAGGGATAACAACACATAAAGTTGCTGGACAACATTGAGGTTTAGGCAGAACGTTGTCATAGCTCAAGGTTCTCCATGGACACTGACGAACAATCAGATCTCTGCTTCCCACAGCTAGGCAACATCTCCTGCAGGAAGCCAAAGTCTGATTGGTCTCAGAGTTTTCTCTTCATAGTCCTCCTACCCACCACATGCATCTTCACTGTGCTGCTCAACCTGCTCGTCGTCATCTCAATCTCCCACTTCAGGTACATGCTCTTTTTCTCTGAACCTAACATTAGATTGCGACAGCAGTGAAATGTTCCAATGTGTTAAATGATGTATCCGCCTAATCGAAAGGGTTTTTAATAATAACAAGTTGTTTGCATTATCGATTGTTTTACGTGTGTGCATTTGTGCAGGCAGCTCTACACTCCAACCAACCTCCTCCTCCTCTCCCTCGCCGTCTCTGACGTCCTGGTGGGCTTGGTGGGGATGCCAATTGTGATCACCAAGAGCATATCCTGCTGGTTTCTTGGTGACATTGCCTGTAGTCTAATGAATTACCTGATTTTCATTTGTCAGTCTGCCTCAGTAGGCAACATGGTGCTGATATCCGCCGACCGTTTTGTGGCTATTTGTGATCCTCTGCATTATACTGCCAAAGTCACCGTGAAAAAAATTAAAATTTGTATTTGTCTCTGTTGGTGTGCTGCTGTTATCCATTGTGGGATTGTTTTGAGGGAAGAATTGGCTCATCCTGAAAACGGTAACACTTGCCTTGGAGAGTGTGTTTACCATATTGACATTATCGGGGGCATTCTGGACGTTATCGTGAACTTCCTTCTTCCTCTCGGCATCATTGTCATTCTATACACAAGAGTGTTTGTGGTTGCAGTGTCTCAGGCGAGAGCCACGCGCTCTCGCAATAAATGTGTTGAATTACAACATTCTGTCCTTTTCAGAGCAAAGAAATCTGAGCTGAAGGCCGCCAAGACTCTGGGTATTGTCGTCCTGGTCTTTCTGATGTGTTTCTGTCCGTACAATATCGTCAGTCTGATGGCTTATCATGAGATCGTGATGAATTATGTTGGTTATTTGTATATTATGAACTCGTGTGTGAACCCGTTGATATATGCCGTGTTCTACCCCTGTTTTAGAAGAGCTTTTAAGCACATTGTCACTTTGCGCGTACTGCAGCCCGGCTCCTGTAATGCCAACATACTGTAATCTCAATGTGCTCACCTTCAAAATAAATGCCCTCTAAATGAACACATTGAGGTACATGTCTTACTGCAAGTTGTTTTACCCTCATGTGTTTTGAATCACCCACGTAACTTTCCTCTTTGCCTTTTCAAGTGTTTGCTTTAGTAAGCACAGTACTTTATGCATTTTAGAAAATGAATGTGTTTTAATTTGTTATGCTCCACAGCCTAGCCTCCCTCTTTCCAGCAATTGGATCCATCACGTCTGCCTCGCCCTAACCAAGCTGCTCTATCCAGTCTACATTGTTTTGTAGTTCTTCTACTGTATATACAATGTTGGATTGATAATAAATCAGTCCATATTCCACCCTCACAAGAGCATCATTTATATATTACTATGTCTGGAAAAGCATTTTCCCCCTTAAATATATATGTTTGTTATCACCAAGATGAATGTGGTATGGATTGGGCATATCTATAGTGTTTATTATATTATGTGTAGATTATGCATAAAGCACATACAGTATTTCATAAGGCACTTTACATTAAATATTGTTCAATAAGAGTCAAAGGCCTTTACAGACTGCCTGTAGATTTGTCATTTGTTTTTTTGTTTGAAATAATTTTTTAAATATAAAATTAATATAAAATAAACCGAATGTCACTTTTACTCTCTGTGATATGTTTAAGATAAACACGTGGACTGAATTAGCCACCCTGACAGCAAACAAATATAAGATAATCATATATTATTAAATATATTACATATATTAGCAGCAGACACAAAGAAAGACAAACAAGAAAGTCGTTTTATTTTCATCTAGTTGACAATGTTAAAAGCAGTATGACGTCAGCGTTTTACTACAAAATTGGGTTTGTCCACATAATATATTCCTGTGAGGTAAATGCCAGAATATTGAGACAGAATTTGGGGGGGGGGACTCATTATCAAAGTAAGTGGTGGTTTAGTGGTTAGCACGTCCGCCTCACAGTTCTGACACAAGGGTTTAATCCCGACCTTCCAGTGTGGAGTTTGCATGTTCTCCCTGTGCCTGTGTGGGTTTGTATCCGCCCACAACTCAAAACCATGTCTGGAAAGTAGGGTTGAGAATCTCTGGCATGAAGCCGATTCGATATGTATCTAGATACACAGGTTACGATTCGATTAAAAAACGATACAGAGCGATTCGATATGATTCGATACAGTGTAAGAACGATACGGTTCGATAGAGTGAAAACGATACGATAGTAAATATTTGTTTTGTGTGTTTGTACAGTATTGTAAACATATAAAAAGACCACATTTCTAATATAGCAAAATTAAACAACAAAATTTCATACCAATGTTATATTTTTTTATTTAAAAAAAATAAATGATAAGGCTTACTATATGACCCTCATTTTGTTGGATGGGATTGATAATAAAATAAAACTCCAGTGACAGACAACAATAAAGTGCACTAATTCAATTACTGTATTTCCTGGTGTTTTTAACACAAGAGGTAAGTAATTTAAGTGCAAACTTTCAACGTAAACATCTTACAAACAAAAAATATTAATTATATGCAGCAGCTCTAGAGAAAAAAAAAGAATTAAACCTGCTAGTGTTATCATAAATAAATGATAAATTATGTTTTACGACTGGTATAATTTGGGGAATAAAAACATGGCATTTTAGACAAACAGGTCAATAATCATTACTTTAACCTAATACACAGCAAAGTCATTTACTAATGCCTGTGCTTCCTCATTTTTTATTCCTCATCACTGTCCATATCTTTTTTGAAGGGCAGATTTTTCTTGAGGAAGATCAACTAATCCACATGTTCATGTTTAAGTAGACTGCGTTTCGTGGAAACAATATGCCGCCCTTTCCACCATTGTAGTGGGTTATTTTTCAGGGTTAAAAACTCACGATCTCTGTACCGCTCCACACGTCACACAAGCTCTGTCCCATGCGAACAGATCTGGCTGCCTTCATCACTTAAAATTCCGACTTTTGTTTTCTGGGTGCGTTGAAAATCAATCGCTGCACGTCGCTGGCGTCGGTGATCACACTGTCCATTGTTTTAGCATGTTACTTCGTTGCCACTACTAGTTTCGTTTTGGGCTGTGAAGAAAATGCTACGGAGCGTGCGTTACAGTAGTTTCGTTAGCTCTCGCGTTGTTATGACACGCCCGTGACGATCGGGTAATGACGGCGACAAGTAGCGGTTCTGACGAAATGCATGGGAAGTTGAGGCAACCATGACTGTGAGTAGTGCTTGTCCATATTATATCATGAGTGTGGTCTCGAGCCAAGTGCGCTGTGTGGTGAATGACACAAGCGCAGCATGTGAAGTAAAAGCTAAATTATTATCATATTAAGCAATGCATTGAACTAGGCATTAGAAGCTGATTCTTGTGCTTGCGATAGCCGAATTCTACCTCTATTATCGGTTCATTGAATATTTAATGGCTAATTACTGTCGAATGGTAACTTTACTATCGATACATCTGTGTCTCTCACATGTAAAACCGGATATCCGGTCGTATCGGTTAATCGTTCTCAAGCTTACTGGAAAGTTTTAGAATTGTCTTTTGGTGCGCGTGTGAGGCAAATGGTTGTTTGTGTCATTGTGCCCTGTGATTGGCTGACAACTAATTCTGGGTGTATCCCGGCCATGGCTGTTCAGTGCGAGCGTTTTGCTTGTATTTGCACCTAAAAATAATTTGTTGTAAGAAGAGTAAAAAAGAATAGGAGCACGAGTGCGAGCACAGATTTTACCCCTGTAATTCGCATTTTGCTCCTGAAAAATTTAATAGATTTTAGAGGAAATTAGCGAGAGAGGTGGAGCAGGAGAAGCTGTCTGGGTCAACCTGTGAATATAGATGTTAATGATTCTCAATCTGAGATTACATACATTTAATTAGTATCTATTTAGAACCATTTCCTTAAAATTGTATGACTTGGATCAAATGGTTTTGATATCTTTTCACAAGATTTGCCCATTCTTTCAAACAGAAGTTGTCTAATTGAGCCAAATCTGGGATTTGCACTCGCCATTTCAGGTCTGGCCAAACTTTTTTTTTTTTTTTGAGGGGGGGCTTTGTTTTTATTGAACACACAGCAGAATACAACACAAAAGAATCCTTGACAACATCATCAATAGTCTACAAAAGGTATACATATGTTGGGAGAAAACAGACAAAATAAGGCTGGTGAGTGAAAAGCAAATACATCTATGCATGATTTCATATTCCTATGAATACAGCATATTATGGATACCCTTCAATAAACTAAGTATTCTTCAATACTTAGGCCTCCATCTTTTCTGGAAACATACACTGCTGGCCAAAAGTATTGGCACCCTTGCAATTCTGTCAGACAATGCTCAAATTCTCCCAGTAAATGATTCCAATTACAAATGCTTTGGTAGTAATATCTTCATTTATTTTGCTTGCAATGAAATAACATGAAAAAGAATTTAAAAAGAAAAAAAAGAATTAACACTAAAAGTCCCAGAGAATGCTGGTACTCCTAATAGTCTCAAGCAATGCCCGAAATGGCATACCCCCTGGAAAAACCCAGAGGCGGCCAAAATGACCCAAATGCTTTTAAACTGGCAAGTCATTGTCCGACAGACAACAGCTGTTCATATGGAAGTGCAATTACTAGATATACATTGTGTTGGGATGCAGCCCAAACGGAAGGGAACACACCAAGGTTGAACTATTCATATGATAGTTTGCGTCAGTTCAAGTCAAGCTACATTTATTTATTTACATTTATTTTTGGAGTTTTGTACTTATTGCACATTTTTTAACTCACTTCTCCTACACTACACACAAAAACAGGGGAAAAAATGGCCCAAATGTGTACATTGTTTTGAAATATAGCGTTTTAGAACTGCAATTTGAGTGTATAGCAGGCATTGTGTCTATTGTTTAGAAGGACTGAATCAGGGGCACGGAGCATGAATTGTGGTCATTGTGTCTGAAGTTGGTCCAACAAAATGTGTAAAAACTTTGAGGAAAAACAGTAACAGGCTGAGTTTGTGTAGTGAGAAGGAGGATATATTAGGAGAATATTAGGCGTACTTGTCTTGGGAAAGGCCGAGTCGGCCTCTGCTGGGTTTTCTAGTGTTAAATCATTATCATGTTTCGCAAAACTCCAAAATTGGGCCAGACAAAAGTATTGGCACCCTTTGAAAAATCATGTGATGCTTCTCTCATTTGTGTATTTAACAGCATCTGTTACTTACCTGTTTCACAAAACAGGTGGTGGCACTAACTAAATCACACTTGCAGCCAGTTAAAATAGATTAAAGTTGACTCAACCTCTGTCGGGTGTTCTTGTGTGTACCACATTGAGCATGGCGAAAAGAAAGAAGACCAAAGAACTGTCTGTGGACTTAAGAAGCAAAATTGTAAGGACGCATGGGCAATCTCAAGGTTACAAGTCCATCTCCAAAGACCTGAATGTTCCTGTGTCCACCACGCACAGTGTCATCAATAAGTGTAAAGCCCATGGCACTGTGGCTAACCTCCCTTGATGTGGACGGGAAAAAAATGACGAGAGATTTCAAAGAGAGATTGTGCGGATGGTGGATAAAGAACCTCGACTAACATCCAAACATGTTCAAGCCATCCTGCAGTCCGAGGGTACATCAGTGTCAACCCGTACTATCCGTCGGCGTCTGAATGAAAAGGGATTCTATGGTAGGATACCCAGGAAAACCCCACTTCTGACCCAGAGACATAAAAAAGCCAGGCTGGAGTTTTTTTTGGAAGAATGTTCTCTGGTCAGATGAGACCAAAGTAAAGCTTTTTGGGGAAAGGCATCAGCATGGAGTTTACAGAAATAAAAACAAGGCCTTCAAAGAAAAGAAAACGGTTCCCACAGTCAAACATGGCGGAGGTTCCCTGATGTTTTGGGGTTGTTTTGCTGCCTCTGGCACTGGACTGCTTGACCGTGTGCATGACATTATGAAGGCTGAAGACTACCAACAAATTTTGCAGCATAATGTAGGGCCCAGTGTGAGAAAGCTGGGTCTCCCTCACAGGTCATGGGTCTTCCAGCAGGACAATGACCAAAAACACACTTCAAAAAAGACTAGAAAATGGTTTGAGAGAAAGCATTGGAGACTTGAAAAGTGGCCAGCAATGAGCCCAAACCTGAATCCCATAGAACACCTGTGGAGAGATCTGAAAATGGCAGTTTGGAGAAGGCACCCTTCAAATCTCAGAGACCTGTAGCAGTTGGCCAAAGAAAAATTCCAGCAAAGCTTTGTATGACACTCAATGATGGATACCGGAAGCGATTGTTCACAGTTATTTTGTCTAAAGGTTGTGCTACCAAGTATTAGCCTGAGGGTGCCAATACTTTTGTCCGGCCCATTTTTGTGTAAAATGATAATCATTGAATTTTTATTTTCATTGCAAGCAAAATAAATGAAGCTATTGCTACCAAAGCATTTGTAATTGCAATCAGTTTCTGGGAGAAACTAAGCATTAACTGACAGAATTGCATGGGTGCTAATATTTTTGACCAGCACTGTATCTACTATGTCCAGCAATAGATTTCCATATAAATGAGAAATATATTTTTTTTTTATCTTGGCTAACTGGTTTTTGATGATATTGATGAGATATCTGTCTAAATCCGATGGTACATTCTTGATAACATTCTTTATGAGTTGTAATACAATGTTCAATTTGAAGATGTCTGAACATATCATTTTTTTTTGCTATGGAGTTGCCCATATTTTTTTAACAGGGTTGAAATCGGGACTTTGCAATGTTGACTCTAAAAACACTGACTTCTGACTTCAGCATCCTCACAAGTTATTCGTTTTCTTATTTGATAGATCTCGGATTAAAAAGACCATTTTCCGACAAGGAGCCCATCTTTTTCCCGAGTAGTGTTTATACTTTAAAGAGCATACGACAGGAGAAAAAAAAAGTCTTAAATAGCATTATTATGTGAATTACAATCATATTTTGAGATGATTCGACTATATACATCAATTTAGCAAAGCGCAGATGACGAGAAATTAGTTTTTTAATCTGCTGGTTAGCCACGCCTACCATTATAGGGCTCTAGCGTCCCCAACAGGTGGATGACGTCAGCGGGAGACTGGGCTCATTGGTTTTACTACCTAAATCGGACATATGTCATTTCCCTTCCACGGCTTTGGAGAATGTAAACAAACCAAGAGGCGTGACAGCTAGACGACATGCTAACCCGAACCGAGTGATGTTTCAAAGTCTTCGAAGTGGAAAATCACACATAACTAGCCCGGATTATTTGACATGACGACTGGGTTCTTGATTGTCTTTGCGGATCGGCGAACCGCCCGGCGGAGAGCAATTTACAGCTCGTTCCCCGGAGGAGGGCGGCTGCAGTTGTTGTGCAGCTAACGTGCAGCTAATGTGCATGAGGAGAGCTTTTTACATGCCTATCAATGATCAAACGTAAGTAGTCCTTTATTCAAAGAAAGTTTGTAGTGTTTACTTTGTAATCGCTGCAGTATTTGACATAATACAAAACAAGATGTTTACTCACTTACTCGTGAGTCCCATGGTCCCACAGTAGTAGGGCTTGTTTTGGCCAATATCCACCAGTGAATGGGAACCTTTTGAAACTCCAAAAAGGCGTACACGCCTCTCCCTCAGACAACAAGATTTTTCTGCAGCCGTTTGGCTGGCGTGATGCGAAAAATAAACGTATTAATCCACAAAATCAGCTGAATCCTTAGTTCTGTATAGTACGGTATAGTATACGGCTGTATTGTGAAGAGGACTTTCTCCGTACACGTCACAGCGCCCTCTTTCTCAACTCGAGACTGTTGCCAAAATTCACTCATTTTCATGGCGCGGGATTAAAAAAACTAAATAAATATAGCCATCGCTTCCACACACATCCAAGCGGTCCATATCATTCAGGAGTATAAAATACCGCGTGTATGAAATAAACATGCTTTTTCGTGTCACAGGCACTTTAAGTAACTACTACGTTTTGTACTGAAATGAAAAATGCCTAATTGATTTGAACAACTTAAGCAATTCCAATTCAAACCTTTTACATGCAAAATGTGTAACAACCTTTTGTTTTCTTACAATAGGACTGTTATTTTAAAATATTCATTAATATTCTGGATGAGTGGGGGAACCCTAGAGCAGAACATGGGCCTAATTGGCAATTGTACTCTTCTGTTGCTCTCGTGAGAGGTAACAGAGTGACTTTGTATCACTTTAGTATGCATAAAAGTCAAGGTCGCTATTATGCTTTTTCAACCAAACACACTCCAACTATTTACAGACAATACTGCTTACAGTCGTGGTGTCACTTCACCCACAAGTTTTTGCGCACTCTGCTAGGGGTGTCTGTGTTCAATTAACTTAATTGACACCGCGCCAAGAGCGATCTTAACACTGCTAGTGTATAGACTTCATTATGATATTGACAGGGCGCGGGGCCAATTAATAGGGGGCCTATCTCTGTCAAAGCTGACCGAGTGGAAACATAGACAAAGAGCTTTTCACGTTGAGATTTTTTGTGAATAAATGCTTAAATCCCTGAATTCTTTATAGATATGGACGCAAAACAGTCTTGATTCTTTGTCAAAAGAGCAAAGAACCGGGCAGTTAGCATTTCTCTAATGTAACTATTAGGGCTGTCAAAATTATCGCGTTAACGGGCGGTAATTAATTTTTTTAATTAATCACGTTCAAATATTTGACGCAATTAACGCACATGCCCCGCTCAGACAGATTTAAATGACAGTACAGTGAAATGCCCACATATTAATTGTGTTTTATGGAGTTTTGCCGCCCTCTGCTGGCGCTTGGGTGCGACTGATTTTATCAAAGTCAAAGTCAAAGTTTGCTTTATTGTCAATTCTACCACATGTGCAAGGACAGACAGAGAATTGAAATTGCGTGACTCTCTAACCTCAGTGGCAGTAAAAATGAAATAAAAGAAATAAATATATATAAAAATAGACAACTGTACAATCTGACAATGTGAAACACACGAAATAAAAACAGGTACTGGAAAAGTAGCAGACTGCAATAGTGCAAATGTTTTGTCCTATACACACACACGCGCGCACACACACGTATACATACATACATACATACATACCAACATGTATGATTGTGCAAAAAGGGTTATATAAAGTGACTAGATGACTATTTATAAATGACTATTATAAAGTGAGTATAAAGTAACTGTTTTAAGGTGCCTATTGTAAAGTGACTGCGTGCAAAATGACTGTTGCTTGTGAAGTGGGACTGGGAAGTCAGAGTCCAGATGGAGCGGATGTGAGGAGCGAGGGCAGAGCAGGGAGAGAGTTGAGAATCCTGACAGCCTGGTGGATGAAACTGTCCCTCAGTCTGCTGGTTCTGGCTCGCAGACTCCGCAGTCTCCTGCCTGATGGCAGCAGGCTGAAGAGGCTGTGTGATGGATGGGTGGAGTCTCTCGCAATGCAGAGGGCTTTGCGGGTGAGGCGAGAGGTATACAGTTCTCCAAGAGAGGGGAGAGAGGTACCCATGATCTTTTCAGCGGCTCTCACCATGCGCTGGAGGACCTTCTTACAGGAGCTGGAACAGGCTCCGTACCACACGGTGATGCCGCTGGTCAGGATGCTCTCAATAGTACCTCTGTAGAAGGTCCACATGATGTGGGCCGGGGCCCTGGCTCTCCTCAATTTGCGGAGGAAGTAGAGGCGCTGGTTGGCTTTCTTGGCCACTGATGCGGTGTTGGTGGTCCAGGAGAGGTCTTCAGTGACATGCACCCCCAGAAACTTGGTGCTGCTCACCCTCTCGACCACCGCACCGTTGATGGTCAGGGGTGCATGCTGAGGGCGTGTTCTCCTGAAGTCCACAACAATCTCTTTTGTCTTCTCCACGTTTAGAGAGAGATTGTTGCGGTCACACCACAGGGCCAGGCGGCTCACCTCGCTCCGATAGTTGGTCTCGTCGTTGTTGCTGATGAGGCCCGCCACAGTCGTGTCATCGGCGAACTTGACGAGAAGGTTGGAGCTGTGCAGTCGTGTGTCAGCAAGGTGAAGAGGAGGGGGCTTAGCACACATCCTTGGGGTGCCCCAGTGTTCAATATGGTGGTGCTGGATGTGTTCCTGCCGACCTGGACTGCCTGAGGTCTCCCAGTCAGGAAGTCCAGCAGCCAGTTGCAAAGTGAAGTGTTGATCCCCAGCTGGTCCAGTTTAATGATGAGCTGTTGGGGAATGATTGTGTTGAATGCTGAACTGAAATCAATGAACAGCATTCTGACGTAGGCATTCTTATTGTCCAGATGGGTGAGGGCTGAGTGGAGGGTGGTGGTGATGGCGTCGTCGGTCGAGCGGTTCGACCGATACGCGAACTGGAGGGGGTCTATGGAAGGTGGGAGGCTTCAGCACCCATGAGCATTGTGTAAGTAATTATTAACATCAACAATGGCGGGCTACTAGTTTATTTTTTTGATTGAAATTTTTACAAATTTTATTAAAACGAAAATATTAACAGGGGTTTTAATATAAAATTTCTATAACTTGTACTAACATTTATCTTTAAAGAACTACAAGTCTTTCTATCCATGGATCGCTTTAACAGAATGTTAATAATGTTAATGCCATCTTGTTGATTTATTATTATAATAAACAAATACAGTCCCTATGTACCGTATGTTGAATGTATATATCCATCTTGTGTCTTATCTTCCCATTCCAAGAATAATTTACAGAAAAATATGGCATATTTTTGAGATGGTTTGATTGATTAATTATGATTAATTAATTTTTAAGCTGTAATTAACTCGATTAAAAATTTTAATCGTTTGGCAGCCCTAGTAAATATGTCAAATGTGCTGCCAGTCTTTAAGCCACTCTAGCGCCGCCTTATCACCACAAACAGCTTTTTACGCTGAAAATTATTGTGAATAAATGCTTAAATCCCCGAATTCTTTATAGATATGAACATAAAACAGTCTCGATTCTTGGTCAAAAGCAAAAAAACAAAAATCGGGCATTTTTACGTAAATATTGCGAATTATGACGCCAATGGTGTAGCGGTTAATTTCTCCCATTGATTTTTTTTCACAACGTTTCAAAATGCATGCATGGTACGAAAAATATAATAATTACCTTGAATCCTCGAAAAAAATCACTCCTGAAACAGCCCTTCCTGTTTGTATGCGGTACAGCTTTCGTACTTTTTCAAACTAAATCCGGCGTTAGCTCGCGGCATGTGTTGAATAACTGCGACCGACTGCAAATAACTGAAGCGGACTGTGGGACGGCCCCCTACTTGAAGGCGTGGCGCAGTGTCTGTGGAAAGTGTCCCGTTATTATCATTATGAAGTCTATGGATCATGTTAAAACAACACCCAAATCAACATCGATCAACTCAAGATTTTGCTGTGTACGGCAACCTCAGATTGACAAAAGTCATACAGTATGTGCAATTACGTTATGTACGTATATATTAAGCAGTGCTTTTTCATAAGTTTTTTAACTGACTCTCTTACATGATGAATACAACAATATATTCAGTAACTAGAAACTGCAATTTCTGGAGAAATTACACCTGGTCTTTCCTGTGTGGCTATACAGATCGTAGCCCCGCCCAGGGCTATCAATAGAATGGACAAACATGTCTGTCAATGGTATTAAACAAATTAAATGCCATTAGAAATGAATGGAAAATTTGGACGGCCATGGCTGTCAATGGCCTCCAAGTACATTGGCATCAAAAGAATGGACAAACATGCCAGTCAAAGGCAATAAACAAAGTAAATGCCATTAAAAATGAATGGGATATTTGGACATCTAAGGCCGTCAATGGCAGAACCCTCTATAAGCGTCAATGGAAGCGGAGAAGTTTGGGGGACACG
This sequence comes from Corythoichthys intestinalis, assembly GCF_030265065.1. Classification (NCBI taxonomy): domain Eukaryota; kingdom Metazoa; phylum Chordata; class Actinopteri; order Syngnathiformes; family Syngnathidae; genus Corythoichthys; species Corythoichthys intestinalis. The sequence continues at coordinate 19,539,338 of NC_080406.1, forward strand.
TCCTATTGATATCTGGTCCTTTTCCATTGATTTGGGGAAATTTTGTTTTTTCTCCATTGAAAATGAATGGGAAAAAATTTGGACGTCCATGGCTGTCAATGGCATCGACTTACATAGGCGTCAATGGAATCCAAGTACATTGGCATCAATACAATGGAGAAACATGCCCGTCAATGGCATTAAACAAAGTAAATGCCATGAGAAATGAATGGGAAATTTGGACTTCCATGGCAGTCATTGGCAGCACCCTCCATAAGCGTCAATGGAATTGGGGACATTTGGGGGACACATCCTATTGATATCTGGTCATTTTCTGTTGAATTGGGGAAATTTTGTTTTTTCCCCCATTGAAAATGAATGGGAAAAAATTTGGACGTCCATGGCCGTCAATGGCATCAACATCCATACAGTCAATTGAATCCAAGTACATTGGCATCAATAGATTCGACATGCATGGCCGTCAATGGCATCAATGCAATGGAACTTCAATTAGAAATCCCATTGTAAGTGAATGGGAAATGTTCTCATTAGAAATGAATGGGACAGTTTTTGGCCAATTTCCTGGGGACCGCAACTTTTTTCAAAATTCTGTATACAACTGTTATGCCCCTCACCCTAACGGAATTTTTGATGCCCAAATTGTGTGATTTGGTCAAAAACTGAAGGACTAGATACATTTTGAAACTTTTCTTTGTTTCCCATTAAAAATGAATGGGCAAGTTTTTCGCAAATTGCCGGGAAAACGTACATATTATCAAAACCTTTTTCTCTGTCACTTTTATGCCCCTCGCCATCCCGGAATTTTTGATGCCCGTCCTGTGTGTTTTCGTCAAAAACTGACGGACTAGTAACATTTTGAAACTTGTCTTTTTTTTCCCCTTAAAAATGAATGGGCAGGTTTTTGGCAAATTTCCGGGGAACCGTATATTTTTTCCAAATTGTGTTAATAACTTTTATTCTCCTCACCGTCCTGGAATTTTTGATGCCCAAATTGTGTTATTTGGTGAAAAATTGTAGGACTAGATACATTTTGAATTTTTTTTCTCTCATTAGAAATGAATGGGAGAGTTTTTGGCAAATTTCCGGGGAACCGTAATTTGTTTCCAAATTCTGTACACAACTTTTATGCCCCTCACCGTCCCGGAATTTTTGATACCCAAATTATGTGATTTGGTCAAAAATTGTAGGACTAGATACATTTTGAAAATTGCTTTTTTTTTTCGGAAAATTGCCGTTTACGAGCGAACGGAAAATTTTTCGGAAAAAAGCCTGCGTCGCGCGAAAATTCCGGACGTGTGGATACTTGAACGGTGCTGATCGGTCAAGCGGTTCGGGCTGCGCGTCGCGCCGAAGGATTCCCATTCAAAAAAAAAAAAAAAACAGAATAACATATACCTGATCTTGGAAAGACCAGGTAATTAGTAAAAACACAATGCTTATGTGTATATTCAATGAAAAACACCTATTTAAAAGTTATAATATTTAAAAGTTAAAATAGTGCATGTGCATTTTCTGAGTGTATCAGGAGCTTCCAAAGAAATAAAAGCATCATTTTGATAGGCAAGGTCACGGCGGTCATCTGGCTCGATAATGCCGGAGATTCAAACTTTCGTTGCAATGAAACTCCTTGATTATTACTATTAAGGCCATTTTAGGAATATATAAAATTGGGTAAATGAGCATCTGGGGTCTGGCACTCATCATGACATCATATTTTGGCAAAATTGACCAATCACAATTGCTTGAGGGAGGGGATAAGAACACATAAAGTAAGATGGACAACATAGAGGTTTAGGCAGAACGCTGTTCGACCTCAAGGTTCTCCATGGACACAGAGGAACAATCAGATCTCTGCTTCCCACAGCTAGGCAACATCTCCTGCAGGAAGCCAACGTCTGATTGGTATCAGAGTTTTCTTTTCATAGTCCTCCTACCCACCACATGCATCTTCACTGTGCTGCTCAACCTGCTCGTCGTCATCTCAATCTCCCACTTCAGGCACATGCTCTTTTTCTCTGAACCTAACATTAGATTGCGACAGCAGTGAAATGTTCCAATGTGTTAAATGATGTATCCACTTAATTGTAATTGACCGGAGAGGGTTTTTAATAATAACAAGTTGTTTGCATTATTGATTGTTTTATGTGTGTGTGTTTGTGCAGGCAGCTCCACACTCCAACCAACCTCCTCCTCCTCTCCCTCGCCGTCTCTGACATCCTGGTGGGCTTGGTGGGGATGCCAGTTTTGATCACCATGAGCATATCCTGCTGGTTTCTTGGTGACATTGCATGTACTCTATTGAGTTACCTGACTTTAATTTGTCAGTCTTCCTCAGTAGGAAACATGGTGCTGATATCAGCCGACCGTTTTGTGGCTATTTGTGATCCTCTGCATTATACTGCCAAAGTCACCATGAAAAAAATTCAAATTTGTATTTGTCTCTGTTGGTGTGCTGCTGTTATTCATTGTGGGATTGTTTTGAAGGGAAAATTGGCTCATCCTGAAAACGGTAACACTTGCCTTGGAGAGTGTGTTTACCATATTGACATTATCGGGGGCATTCTGGACGTTATCGTGAACTTCCTTCTTTCTCTCGGCATCATTGTCATTCTATACACAAGAGTGTTTGTGGTTGCAGTGTCTCAGGCGAGAGCCATGCGCTCTCACGATAAATGTGTTGAATTACAAAATTCTGCCCCTTTCAGAGCAAAGAAATCTGAGCTGAAGGCCGCCAAGACTCTGGGTATTGTCGTCCTGGTCTTTCTAATGTGTTTCTGTCCGTACAATATCGTCAGTCTGATCGCTTATCATGAGAACGTGATGAATTATGTTGCTTATTTGTATAGTTTGAACTCGTGTGTGAATCCGTTGATATATGCTGTGTTCTACCCCTGTTTTAGAAGAGCTTTTAAGAACATTGTCACTTTGCGCGTACTGCAGCCCGGCTCTTGTGATGCCAATATACTGTAATCTCAATGTGCTCACCTTCAAATTGAATGCCCTCTGAATAACCACATTGACGTGCGTGTGTTGCTGCAAGTTGTTTTACTCTAATGTGTTTTGAATCACCTAACTTTCCTCTTTGACTTTTCAAGTGTTTGCTTTAGTAAGCACAGTACTTTATGCATTTTAGAAAATAAATGTGTTTTAATTTGTGATGCTCCGCAGCCTCACCTCCCTCTTTCCAGCAATTGGATCCATCACGTCTGCCTCGCCCTGACCAAGCTGCTACATCCAGTCTACATTGTTTCCGATTTCCTCTCCCGTATATACAATGTTGGATTGATAATAAATCAGTCAATATTCCACCTTAAAAAAAGGTCAAGGAGCATCATTTATGAATTAGCATGTATGGAAAAGCATGATTTAAATATGTATATGTATGTTTATTATAACCAACATAAATGTGGTATGTATTCTGCATATTTATAGTGTTTATTATATCATGTGTAGATTATGTATAAAATACATACAGTATTTCATAAGGCACTTTACATTAAATATTGTTCAATAAGAGTAAAAGGCATTTACAGACTGCCTGTAGATTTGTCATTTGTTTTTTGTCTCTTTGCATGTTTGAAATAAAATTTTTAATATAAAATAAACTGAATTGTCACTTTTACTCTCTGTGATATGTTTAAGATAAACATCACGTGGACTGAATTAGCCACTCTGACAGCAAACAAATATAAGATAATCATATATTATTAAATTTATTATATATATATTAGCAGCAGGCACAAAGAAAGACCATCAAGAAAGTAGTTTTATTTTCATCAAGTTGACAATATTAAAAGCAGAATGACGTCAGCGTTTTACTACAAAGATCAATTTATCTTAGCACCAACTAATTGTAGAGTTTGGGTTTATCCACATAATATATTTCTATTAGGTAAATGCCAGAATATTGAGACAGAATTTGGGGGGGCAAACGTCCAGGACTCATTATCAAAGTAATTGGTGGTTTAGTGGCGAGCACGTCCGCCTCACAGTTCTGACATCAAGGGTTTAATCCCAACCTTCCTGTGTAGAATGTGCATGTGCCTGTGTGGGTTTTTCTCCGCCCACATATCAAAGCATGTACAGAAGAATTGTCCTTTGATGTGAGTGTGCGGCAAATGGTTGTTTGTCTCATTGTGCCCTGTGATTGGCTGGCAACTAATTCTGGGTGTATCCCGGCCATGGCTGTACAGTGCTAGCATTTTGCTCGCATTTGCGCCTAAAGAAAATCTGTTTCTAAATAGAGAAAAAAAAAATTGGATCACGAGTGCAGATTTAGGATGCAGTACAGATTTTACCCCTTTAATTCACATTTTGCTCCTTTAAAATACTGTATAAGCGTTTGAGATGAAATTGGTGAGAGAAATGCAGCAGGAGATTTCTTCTGGATCTGGGTCAACCTGTGAATATACAGTCCCTGACAAAAGTCTAGTCGGTTATCCATTTTGTAGAGACAATTGCTAATAACCTGACTTTGAATTATTCAATTGGTTTCAGAAATAGCTCATATGAAAGCTATGACCCTCCCAAATGATGTTGAATGTACAAAAATATATTTGTTCCACTGAAAAAAGATTTATCATTTAATGAAGACATAGAGGTCAAATTTTGGCAAGAGAAAAGTTTTGTGGCCTACAGAAAGTAGTGTGAAAATTAAACCAAAAATGTACTTCAAATACAAAAATATGTTACATAACATAAGAGAATTAAGTAGTGGTGCTGTGAGCTCCAAATTTGATATTTTGTATGACTTCCATGGGCTTCGGCAAGGATTCATACAATTTATTGAGGAAGTCATCAGGAACATCAAAGAAAGCAGTCTTGCATGCCTCCCAGAGTTCATCAACATTGTTGGGTTTCGTCTTCCATGCTTTTTTACTGTGACGTAATTTGTTTAAAAGTTTAAAATAAGCGAGTGAATAATTTTTTTAGTCTTTTTTTTAACGAAATATTAGACATCAATGAATGATTCTAAGCTAAAAATGACAAACATTTTGAATAATAAATATAATTAATTATATTTAATTATTAATGGCTGGGTTTAAACAAAAGCTGTGCGCGACGTCTGTAAACGGGGGTTTCCAGGGTAAAACGAACAAATTAAAAATAGTTCGGGAGCTTAATGCGCCATGAATCTGCTCTTGCAGCATGTAGACATATTGTTCTATCAAACACAACAGTTGTCTTGGCTTAAAATACAGCAGTTTCTTTTAAAGAGGAGTGCAAGAACAGAAACTGCTTTTCAGTCTTGTCTGTGTTTTTCGCCAAATACGATTCTTTACCTTCTTTTTATGGCTAGGCTGAAACAAAAGCGGTTGCGCGACGTCTGTAAACGGGGGTTTCCAGGGCAAAATGGACAAATTAAAAATAGTTTGGGGGGCTTAATGCGCCATGAATCTGCAATGGCAGCATGTAGACATATTGTTCTATCAAACACAACAATTGTTTTGGCTTAAAATACAGAAGTTTATTTTAAAGAGGAGTGCAAGAGCAGAAACTGCTTTTTCAGTTTCGTCTGTGTTTTCCGCCATATAAATCAATTGTAGCCTGGCAGTTCAAGCCTCAATATCATACACCTCTCGCAACTTATGTTCCCACTGCACCACTGTGGGAGGCTGCGGATTCCTCCATTTAATAGTCACCAGTTTCCTGGCCACCATTAATAGAATGTGCAAAAGATATTTTTGTTCCTCCGTAAAGACATCTACACGGGTTAGAGCCAGGAGAAACTGTTTTGAGGTAAACAGTAAGACAACACCCAAGACTATGTCAATTAAGTCCTTTCTAAAAAATTATGTAACTTCAGGCAGTCCCAAAACATGTGAGTATGGTCACCAATCATCCCTCCAGCACTTCATTACATATGGGTCATTTACAAATTTAGAGACAGTCAGGGGTGTGCTGAAGAACCTTGTGTTTGTTTTCCAATCAAAGTCTTTCCATTTGTTACTATTAATTCCTCTATGGCAACCAATACACATTTTTCTCCATTATGAATCCTCAATTGTAACAATTTGTTTTTGATATAAAAAGGATTACAGAGCTGGCCAAAAGTATTGGCACCCCTGTGATTTTGTCAGATAATGCTCAATTTCTCCCGGAAGGTGAATGCAATTACAAATGGTTTAGTGGTAATATCTTCATTTATTTTGCTTGCAATGAAAAAACACAAAAGACAATGAAAAAAAAAAAAAAATCATTATCATTTTACACAAAACTCCAAAAATTGGGCCGGACAAAAGTATTGGCACCCTCAGCCTAATACTTGGTAGCACACCCTTTAGACAAAATAACTGCGAACAACTGCTTCCGGTATCCATCAATGAGTTTCATACGATGCTTTGCTGGAATTTTAGACCGTTCTTCTCTGGCCAACTGCTCCAGGATTCTGAGATTTGAAGGGTGCCTTCTCCAAACTGCCATTTTCAGATCTCTCCACAGGTGTTCTATGGGTTTCAGGTCTGGACTCATTGCTGGCCACTTTAGAAGTCTCCGGTGCTTTCTCTCAAGCCATTTTCTTGTGCTTTTTGAAGTGTGTTTTTGATCATTGTCCTGCTGGAAGACCCATGACCTGTGAGGAAGACCCAGCTTTCTCACACTGGGCCCTACATTATACTACAGAATTTGTTGATAGTCTTCACACTTCATAATGCCATACACACGCTCAAGCAGTCCAGTGCCAGAGGCAGCATTGCAACCCCTAAACATCAGGGAACCTCTGCCATGTTTGACCGAGGGGGCCTTGTTCTTTTCTTTGGCCTCGTTTTTCTCCTGTAAACTCGCTGTTGATGCCTTTTCCCCCAAAAGCTCCACTTTTGTCTCATCTGACCAAAGTACATTCTTCCAAAATGTTTTGGCTTTCTCAGGTAAGTTTTGGCAAACTCCAGCCAGGATTTTTTCTGTCTCTGGGTCAGAAGTGGGGTCTTCCTGGGTATCCTACCATAGAGTCCCTTATCATTCAGACGCCGACGGATAGTACGGGTTGACACTGTTGTACCCTCGGACTGCAGAACAGCTTATATTGTTCGTTATCCACCATCTGCACAATCTTTCGATGAAATCTCTCGTCAATTTTTCCTTTCTGTCCACATCTAGGGAGGTTAGCCAGAGTGCCATGGGTTTTACATTTATTGATGACGCTGCGCACGGTAGACACAGGAACATTCAGGTCTTTGTAGATGGACTTGTAGCCTTGAGATTGCCAATGCTTCCTCACAATTTTGCTTCTCAAGTCCTCAGACAGTTGTTTGGTCTTCTTTCTTTTCTCCATGCTAAATGTAGTACACACAAGGACACAGGACAGAGGTTGAGTCAACTTCAATCTATTTTAACAGGCTGCAAGTTTGATTTAGTTTTTGCCACCACCTGTTATGTGCCACAGGTAAGTAACAGGTGCTGCTGATTACACAAATTAGAGAAGCATCACATGATTTTTCAATAGGTGCCAATACTTTTGTCCGGCCCTTTTTTGGAGTTTTGTGTAAAATGATATTCATAAAAAAAAATATTTTTTTAAATCATTCTCTTTTGTGTTTTTTCATTGCAGGAAAAATAAAATGAAGATATTAATACCAAAGCATTTGTAATTGCAACTGCAGGTTCTTGCCAGGTTCAGACAGCATCTTCACAAGTTATTCATTTTCTTATTTGATCGATTTCGGATTAAAAAGACCATTTCCCCACAAGAAGCCCATTTTTTTCCCGAGTTGTGTTAATACTTGAATATGATTGTTTATTTGTTTGAACATATGCCATCTGGAAATTAACCTCAAAGATGAATCACACTTGTAAAAGCCCACAAATGTCTTCCTGATATCTTGTCTGATTTCTTTTGACTTGCCATGATGTTAGTCATGTTACACAAAAAAGTAACGAGTGTTCGGTGTGCCTTTAACACATTCACAAGAGTGTCACTAATTCAATAAAATAATGTCCACTCAAAAAAATAAATCATAGTATTTATGCAAGATCCTTATTTCAAGTGGTTACACACAACTGCTTTAAAGAGCATACGACAGGAGAAAAAAAAAGTCTTAAATAGCATTATTATGTGAATAAGAATCATATTTTGAGACGATTTGACTATATACAACAATTTAGCAAAGTGCAGATGACTAGAAATTAGTCTTTTAATCTGCTGGTTAGCCACACCTACCATTATAGGGCTCAAGCGTCCCCAACAGGTGGATGACGTCAGCGGGAGACTGGGCTCATCGGTTTTACTATTCAGCCCATTGAGGGGGAATTATTCAGAACGAGGAAAACGCGACGAAGAGAGCCACAAAATGTCATTGTTTCTGTCTCTCTACTTCAATATTTTTACAGGATATTCTTTTTATCCAAGTATTTTTTCCTCAATTGCTAGATAAATGGCATGGTCATGACAAATAACAGTCTTGTGCTAAATGGAATATGAAATAATAAAAATGCACTTATTCAGGACGACATGGCAAAATTACTCCATAATGGTCAAAACTGTCGACTTCACCTTTACTGTCGCACCTCCCGAATGATACTTTATGACACCTAAATCGGGCTTATGTCATTTCCCTTCCCAGCTTCGGAAAATGTAAACAACCCAAGAGGCGTGACAGCTAGCCGACATGCTAACCCGAACCGAGTGATGTTTCAAAGTCTTCGAATCGGAAAATCACACATAACTAGCCCGGATCATTTGACATGACGACTGGGTTGTCGATTGTCTTCGCCGATCAGCAAACCGCCCGGCGGAGAGCAATTTACAGCTCGTTCCCCGGAGGAGGGCGGCTGCAGTTGTTGTGCAGCTAACATGCAGCTAATGCGCATGAGGAGAGCTTTTTACATGCCTATCAATGATCAAACGTAAGTAGTCCTTTATTTAAAGAAAGTTTGTAGTGTTTACTTTGTAATCGCTGTATTCACCAGTATTTGACATGATACAAAACAAGATGTTTACTCACTTCCTCGTAAGTCCCATGGTCCCACAGTAGTAGGGCTTGTTTTGGCCAATATCCAGGGGCGGACTGGTAATCTGTCGCTTCTGGAGGATCACAGAACGGCTGGTGCTCTGGACAGCCGGCGGCCGCCATACATACATCACTGTTTTTATCCCCCACTATCCTCAGTATCTACAGTTTGCATCCAATCCCAGAGGTGGCAGCAATGCGCATGGCTGTTAACCGCCAATCTGATAGGAGAAGAACGAAGAAAGCACAGAGTAGCCTACTTACTCCTTATGGAAGCAAAATAGCGACGAGCGTGGATAAACAATATGGATTGTGGTGGCAAAAACAGACGAGGGAGAGGGTGATGATGAGCTGGTGGAAGTGTCCCAGACAAGCGCAGGGCAAGTAAGTAGGGATGAGGAGGGTTACTTACTAGGTATATTGGCAATTGTTATCCACCAGGTAGCTACATTTTAAATGAAATAGATGGCAATTAAAGGGTTAGTGCCAGCTAGTCCATGTCCCCGTTTGCAATCGTGTCAAGTTACAGTATGCTAGACCTACTATCCCTCTCCTATGAAAAAATATTTTAGCTGTAAAACAACGTCTGCACACGCAGCAGCAATATTAATTCAGAAGAAATATAACAAAATATTAATTAAATGAATGGTTTTACTTTGAAGATTAGGTAGTTAAATTGATATGATATATATTTTTAATCATTTATACCGTATTGACCCGAATATAAGATGGTGTTTTTTGCATTGAAATAAGACTGAAAAAGTGGGGGTCGTCTTGTATTCGCGGTCTAGACTTTCTACCCATTCACGACGCTAGATGGCGCCAGATATCATTGAAGCGAATGCTGAACTTGAGGAGTAATGTTTTTGTCATGACAGATCTCAGCTACTCTCAAGTTTAACCAGTTTGCATTATTTTATTGCAATGTTTTTCCTTATTCAGATTTGTTTCATGACTACAGTTACAGTTAGACCTCACTTTGATGGTTAATACAGTTATTGGAATTTTGTTGTTTTATCACAATAGATTGGTTTATTTACATTTAAAAAACCAGAAGCCATTAATTTACGAATGTGATTGCACTTTAGTTTACATATTTAAAAGTTAAGATATTAAGATTTGAATGAGGCAAAATAAAATGCTTTTTCTCTCAAATATATCATTATAATCATTTCTTTCAGATGTACTGTAATTATTCTCTGTATAAAAATAAATATGGTGTTCAAAAAGTCTTTTTTCAAACTTGAGTCTTGAAAAAGAGGGGGTCGTCTTATAATCAGAGCCGTCTTATATTCGGGCCGATATGGTATATTGTTTTGTTTTCTGGTAAATACTTTCCAATGAAGGTTATGTATACAGGATTTGTCTTGAAATGTTTATTGTATTTTCATTGAAAATGAAATTGAAATAGTTAATTTCTCAGTGTGTATTCAAGTTAAAATGTATAATAATGCAATGTGTAGTTCTTCATAGCCGCTTCATTCTTCTCTCAAAGTGCACGAAATTGGTGCATTTTACAATAAAATGTAAAAAAAAAAAAAAAATTCTCCCGGGGGGGCATGCCCCTGGACCCCCCTAGAAGGTCTGTGTTTCCCTTCGTACAGCAATTTTTGTGGGCTAAGCTGAGTCGAAGTCCAGGGCTGCTTTTTAGTCCCAGTCCGCCCCTGCCAATATCCACCGGTGAATGGGAACCTTTTGAAACTCCAAAAAGGCGCACACGCCTCTCCCTCAGACAGCAAGATTTTTCTGCAGCCGTTTGGCTGGCATGATGCGAAAAATAAACGTATTAATCCACAAAATCAGCTGAATCCTTAGTCACTCATTTTCATGGCGCGGGATTCAAAAAACTAAATAAATATAGCCATCGCTTCCACACACATCCAAGCGGTCCATATCATTCAGGAGTATAAAATACCGCGTGTATGAAATAGACATGCTTTTTCGTGTCACAGGCACTTTAAGTAACTATTACGTTTTGTACTGAGATGAAAAATGCCTAACTGATTTGAACAACTTAAGCAATTCCAATTCAAACCTTTTACATGCAAAATGTGTAACAACCTTTTGTTTTCTTACAATAGGACTGTTATTTTTAAAGTATTCATTAATATTCTGGATGAGTGGGGGAACCCTAGAGCAGAACATGGGCCTAATTGGCAATTGTACTCTTCTGTTGCTCTCGTGAGAGGTAACAGAGTGACTTTGTATCACTTTAGTATGCATAAAAGTCAAGGTCGCTATTTAGCTTTTTCAACCAAACACACTCCAACTATTTACAGACAATACTGCTTACAGTCGTGGTGTCACTTCACCCACAAGTTTTTGCGCACTTTGCTAGGGGTGTCTGTGTTCAATTAACTTAATTGACACCATGCCAAGAGCGATCTTAACACTGCTAGTGTATAGACTTCATAATGGTATTGACAGGGCGCGGGATCAGTTAATAGGGGGCCTATCGCTGTCAAAGCTGACCGAGGGGAAACACAGACAAATAGCTTTTTACGTTGAAATTTTTTGTGAATAAATGCTTAAATCCCTGAATTCTTTATAGATATGGACGCAAAACAGTCTTGATTCTTTGTCAAAAGAGCGAAGAACCGGGCAGTTAGCATTTCTCTAATGTAAATATTAGGGTTGTCAAAATTATCGCGTTAACGGGCGGTAATTAATTTTTTAAATTAATCACGTTCAAATATTTGACGCAATTAACGCACATGCCCCGCTCAGACAGATTTAAATGACAGTACAGTGAAATGCCCAAATGTTAATTGTGTTTTATGGAGTTTTGCCGCCCTCTGCTGGCGCTTGGGTGCGAATGATTTCATAGGCTTCAGCACCCATGAGCATTGTGTAAGTAATTATTGACATCAACAATGGCGGGTTACTAGTTTATTTTTTTGATTGAAATTTTTACAAATTTTATTAAAACGGAAATATTAACAGGGGTTTTAATATAAAATTTCTATAACTTGTACTGACATTTATCTTTAAAGAACTACAAGTCTTTCTATCCATGGATCGCTTTAACAAAATGTTAATAATGTTAATGCCATCCTGTTGATTTATTGTTATAATAAACAAATACAGTCCCTATGTACCGTATGTTGAATGTATATATCCATCTTGTGTCTTATCTTCCCATTCCAACAATAATTTACAGAAAAATATGGCATATTTTATAGATGGTTTGAATTGCGATTAATTATGATTAATTAATTTTTAAGCTGTAATTAACTCGATTAAAAATTTTAATTGTTTGACAGCCCTAGTAAATATGTCAAATGTGCTGCCAGTCTTTAAGCCACTCTAGCGCCGCCTTATCACCACAAACAGCTTTTTACGCTGAAAATTATTGTGAATAAATGCTTAAATCCCTGAATTCTTTATAGATATGAACATAAAACAGTCTCGATTCTTGGTCAAAAACAAAAAAAAAAATCGGGCATTTTTACGTAAATATTGCGAACTATGACGCCAATGCTGTAGCGGTTAATTTCTCCCATTGATTTTTTTCACAACGTTTCAAAATGCATGCATGGTACGAAAAATATAATAATTACCTTGAATCCTCGAAAAAAATCACTCCTGAAACCAGGGGTCGCGTTAACCGAATATTTTCCGTCGTTGACCGGTTTTTTAAAACGGTGACGGAAAAAACTGAAGTCCATCTGTCATTTTGACAGGTTGCAATTCACACCCCAGACCACAGGGTGGCGAGTGAGCATATTAATTAGCTATTGTCTCTCTTAATGCATGACGTCGTTGGCTATTCTGTCAGAATATTGTAGCGTCACCGGGGTCTGGCGGCGGCACTGTGATTGACACATCAACGCGAGGTTCTTATTGGTGTACCCGGTGTGCCAGCGCGTCATCCAATTGGTGGACTAGATTGCCGCCTGTGTATAGACCCCAATCACATGACATCACAAGTCCGCCCCCCTGACTGGAGCCGCCATATTGTGTGTCAGCTCGTCGTGTTTACACATTACCGCTACGTACATGCCTCCTATTACGGCGTGTTTTTCTGCTCGTTAACATTAATAATCAAAACGGTGAAGGCGTGTGTGGCGGTTGGTTGCAGTAACAGAGAAGATAGACGGAGAGACTTGAAGTTCTACCGTATTCTGAGAGACCCGAAGAGGAGAGCGAGATGGACTGCTGTAATTCGACAAGAAATCTGGGCACCAAACGATCACCACAGACTATGTAGTAGTCATTTTATATCTGGTAAGATGCATTTAATATATATTTAGAAGATTTTGGGCTGACAACCACAATTAAGATCATTGTGTGACGTTGGTGATTGGGGTCTATATAGTTGCCTCTTTTTCTTTGGGGGCGGAGTTGTTGTTTTGTTGGTGTTGTTGGCGGTAAGCAGAGTAAAAAGAGGGAGAAAAATGCCACGACTTCCGTGTCTAATTTTTCGCCGCCAAGCAAGCGTTACAATATTAACTAGGCCTGCAAGCAGGACTGAACGGGCCCTCGCAATCTAGCGCAACTCGGACGTCACGCAACTCGGACTGTGTGCAGGTTAGGGTGGTGGCAGATCCTCCTCTCTAATCATCTCATTAGAACCTAACATGCTCGAAAGTCGCCTATTTACAGTCCCAGACCCAAGAGATAAAAACCCCTATTGGAGAGAGTACTACAAAAAAGGAGCCACTACTGAGCTCAACAGCCAAGCCCTTATTGAAAACCAAAATTAATCTTCTAACTGGGCCAATTCGACCAAGTGTGCCAAATATTGTGGCTCTATAAGCTGCCTGAGTCTCTGAAAAAAAATATTTCCTTTAAATGGCGAACAAAGGGTCGTCACAGCAACAGACAGAGACACGTGGACATGGGCCGTAAATAAGTATTTTAATAGGTCTTGAAACTACAATGACCAACCTGAAAAGAACTGGACATGTATTGGAAAAACGAGTGACTTTCTATTGCCACTAGATGGCGCTGTAGGGTTGATGCAAATGACCCCTACAAGGCCCTTCAGGGTATGACTCTCAACAAACACGGGAAGTTTGGCGCAGATATGTTCTATATCTGCCGAGTTATGACTGTTCAAAGTTTTTGGAGAGAAAAATTGTTGACAGTCATTTTCACTTTCCTGTTTGGACCCCTCCGCTTCAACGAAACTTCAATATTTTTCATCAGGCACCTGAAGACAGGTCTTAAGGCTTCCCTTATGCAGCTTTGAGGTAGATTGATTTTTTTCCCTTTAGAGGAGGAGTGTGTCCCGTAAAAAAAGGGCATTTCCTGTTCCCACTAGGAGGCTCCAAGCACAAATGGTAAATTTTCAATCCAGTCCTGCTCAGGCTGGTATACCTCACACACATGCCAGATTTAAAATAGATTGAACGTTGTATGAGGGAGTTACCAGTAATTTTCCGAATTCGGTGTTTTGGCGAAAAAATGGCCGACTTTGGCACCCCGCCCAGGTCAGGCCCGTGAATGAAAACACACCATTTTGATAACTTAAGATTTCATATGCCTCATGAACAGTCTCGCCAATTTTGAGAATGATCAAACTAATTCCCTAGGTGCCAAGGTGTAAAATGTGCACACTGTAAATCGATAAAAATTTCACATTCAATCCAAAATACCCGATTTCCTGTTGGGTTTGGAATACGCATGCAAGAGACTTTTTGGAGCAGTTTTGTACAAGGTATCGACTCTCCGAATTTCATCCCTCTACGTTGAAAAAACCTAAATGGAGAGGCCTTTTTGAAAATTTCAAGGGGGCGCCACTGAGCCATTTTGTTACATGTTTTCGTAACGTTGCAAGATTATTGAACGTTATGCAAAGCCACATGTATGTCCAAATTTTTGTGAGTTTTCGTGCATGTTCAAGCCTCCAAATGTAAACTCCTACTGTGAACCGATAAAAATTTCACATTCAATCCAAAATACCCGATTTCCTGTTGGATTTGGAATATGGGTGCAAGAGACTTTTTGGAGCAGTTTTGCACAAGGTATCGACTCCCCAAATTTCATCACTCTATGTTAAAAAAAACCTAATAGGAAACGCCTTTTTGAAAAATTCAAGGGGGCGCCACTGAGGCATTTTGTTACATTTTTTCGTAACATTGCAAGATTATCGAACGTTATCCAAAGCCGCATGTATGTGCAAATTTTTACGAGTTTTTGTGCATATTCAAGCCTCCAAATGTAAACTCCTACTGTGAACCCATGAAAATTTCACATTCGATCCAAAATACCCGATTTCCTGTTGGATTTGGAATACGGGTGCAAGAGACTTTTTGGAGAAGTTTTGCATAAGGTATCTACTCCCCAAATTTCCTTGCTCTATGTTGAAAAAACCCAATAGGAAAGGCCTTTTTTAAAACTTCTTTCTGTCGCCACTAGTTGGCACTGTAGAGTTGATGCAAATGACCCCTACAAGAACCTTCAGGGTATGACTCTCAACAAACACGGGAAGTTTGGCGCAGATATGTCGTATACAGTATCTGCCGAGTTATGACTGTTCAAAGTTTTTTGCGTGACAAATTGTTGACGTTCATTTTCACTTTCCTGTTTGGACCCCTCCGCCTCAACGAAACCTCAATATTTTTCATCAGGCACCTGAACACAGGTCTTAAGGCTCCCCTGATGCAGGTTTGAGGTCAACAGATTTTTTTCCCTTGGAGGAGGAACCTGTCTCGTAAAAAAAGGCATTTCCTGTTCTCACTAAGGGGCGCTAGACCTAATGTGTAATATTTCAATGCACTCGTGTTAAGGGTGGGATACCACACATACATGCCAAATATGAAAAAGATTGAACGTTGTGTCAAGGAACTATTAGTCATTTACTGAATTTGTCATTTTGCCGAAAAAAAGGCCGACTTTGGCACCACGCCCAGGTCAGACCCGTGAATGAAAACGCACCATTTTAGAAACTTAAGATTTCATATGTCTCCTGAACAGTCTCACCAATTTTGAAGATGATCCAACTAACTCCCTCGGCGAAAAGGTCTCAAATGTGCACCCTGTAAATCGATAAAAATTTCATATTTGATCCAAAATAACCGATTTCCTGTTGGGTTTGGAATATGCGTGTAAATGCTTTTTTGGAGCGGTTTTGGACAAGGTATAGACCCCCCAAATTTCATTGCTCTACGCTGACAGACCCTAATGTTATAGGCCAATTTTAAAATTTCAAGGGGGCGCCACTGAGCCATTTTGTTATATTTTTTTGCAACGTTGCAAAATTATCGAAATTTACAATTTTCCGGACGTATGTGCAAATTTTGGTGACTTTTCGTGCATGTTCAGGCCTCCAAATTGGCCGTTTTCATTTGCCCTGAAAAAAAAAAAAAAAAAAAAAAAAAAAAAATAATAATAATAATCCTTTGCAAAACAATAGGGCCTTCGCACGCTTAGTGCTCGGGCCCTAATTAAAAATGAATGAAAACTAAATACTATTGAATATGTCATCATTATCATTTAAAAAATTTAAGTGACGGGTAAAAATAGATTATGACCGGATTTTTATGACCCTGTCAGTCAAAATGACAGACAACGAAAATGTCTAGCGCAACCTCTGCCTGAGACAGTCCTTCCTGTTTGTATGCGGTACAGCTTTCGTACTTTTTCAACCTAAATCCGGCGTTGGCTCGCAGCATGTGTTGAATAACTGCAACCGACTGCGAATAACTGTAGCGGACTGTGGGACGGCCCCCTACTTGAAGGCGTGGCGCAGTGTCTGTGGAAAGTCCGTCAATATCATTATGAAGTCTATGGATAGTGTTAAAACAACACCCAAATCAACATCGATCAACTCAAGATTTTGCTGTGTACGGCAACCTCAGATTGAAAAAAGTCATACAGTATGTGCAATTACGTTATGTACGCATATATTAAGCAATGCTTTTTCATAAGTGTTTTAATTGACTCTCTTACATGATGAATACAACAATATAATCAGTAGGTAGTAAAAACACAACGCTAATGTGTATATTCAATGAAAAACACCGATTTAAAAGTTAAAATATTTAAAAGTTAAAATAGTGCATGTGCATTTTCTGAGTGTATCAGGAGCTTCCAAAGAAATAAAAGCATCATTTTGATAGGCAAGGTCACGGCGGTCATCTGGCTCGATAATGCCGGAGATTCAAACTTTCGTTGCAATGAAACTCCTGGATTACTACTATTAAGGCCATTTTAGGAATATATAAAATTGGGTAAATGAGCATCTGTGGTCTGGCACTCATCATGACATCATATTTTGGCATTATTGACCAATCACAATTGCTTGAGGGAGGGATAACAACACATAAAGTTGCTGGACAACATTGAGGTTTAGGCAGAACGTTGTCATAGCTCAAGGTTCTCCATGGACACTGACGAACAATCAGATCTCTGCTTCCCACAGCTAGGCAACATCTCCTGCAGGAAGCCAAAGTCTGATTGGTCTCAGAGTTTTCTCTTCATAGTCCTCCTACCCACCACATGCATCTTCACTGTGCTGCTCAACCTGCTCGTCGTCATCTCAATCTCCCACTTCAGGTACATGCTCTTTTTCTCTGAACCTAACATTAGATTGCGACAGCAGTGAAATGTTCCAATGTGTTAAATGATGTATCCGCCTAATCGAAAGGGTTTTTAATAATAACAAGTTGTTTGCATTATCGATTGTTTTACGTGTGTGCATTTGTGCAGGCAGCTCTACACTCCAACCAACCTCCTCCTCCTCTCCCTCGCCGTCTCTGACGTCCTGGTGGGCTTGGTGGGGATGCCAATTGTGATCACCAAGAGCATATCCTGCTGGTTTCTTGGTGACATTGCCTGTAGTCTAATGAATTACCTGATTTTCATTTGTCAGTCTGCCTCAGTAGGCAACATGGTGCTGATATCCGCCGACCGTTTTGTGGCTATTTGTGATCCTCTGCATTATACTGCCAAAGTCACCGTGAAAAAAATTAAAATTTGTATTTGTCTCTGTTGGTGTGCTGCTGTTATCCATTGTGGGATTGTTTTGAGGGAAGAATTGGCTCATCCTGAAAACGGTAACACTTGCCTTGGAGAGTGTGTTTACCATATTGACATTATCGGGGGCATTCTGGACGTTATCGTGAACTTCCTTCTTCCTCTCGGCATCATTGTCATTCTATACACAAGAGTGTTTGTGGTTGCAGTGTCTCAGGCGAGAGCCACGCGCTCTCGCAATAAATGTGTTGAATTACAACATTCTGTCCTTTTCAGAGCAAAGAAATCTGAGCTGAAGGCCGCCAAGACTCTGGGTATTGTCGTCCTGGTCTTTCTGATGTGTTTCTGTCCGTACAATATCGTCAGTCTGATGGCTTATCATGAGATCGTGATGAATTATGTTGGTTATTTGTATATTATGAACTCGTGTGTGAACCCGTTGATATATGCCGTGTTCTACCCCTGTTTTAGAAGAGCTTTTAAGCACATTGTCACTTTGCGCGTACTGCAGCCCGGCTCCTGTAATGCCAACATACTGTAATCTCAATGTGCTCACCTTCAAAATAAATGCCCTCTAAATGAACACATTGAGGTACATGTCTTACTGCAAGTTGTTTTACCCTCATGTGTTTTGAATCACCCACGTAACTTTCCTCTTTGCCTTTTCAAGTGTTTGCTTTAGTAAGCACAGTACTTTATGCATTTTAGAAAATGAATGTGTTTTAATTTGTTATGCTCCACAGCCTAGCCTCCCTCTTTCCAGCAATTGGATCCATCACGTCTGCCTCGCCCTAACCAAGCTGCTCTATCCAGTCTACATTGTTTTGTAGTTCTTCTACTGTATATACAATGTTGGATTGATAATAAATCAGTCCATATTCCACCCTCACAAGAGCATCATTTATATATTACTATGTCTGGAAAAGCATTTTCCCCCTTAAATATATATGTTTGTTATCACCAAGATGAATGTGGTATGGATTGGGCATATCTATAGTGTTTATTATATTATGTGTAGATTATGCATAAAGCACATACAGTATTTCATAAGGCACTTTACATTAAATATTGTTCAATAAGAGTCAAAGGCCTTTACAGACTGCCTGTAGATTTGTCATTTGTTTTTTTGTTTGAAATAATTTTTTAAATATAAAATTAATATAAAATAAACCGAATGTCACTTTTACTCTCTGTGATATGTTTAAGATAAACACGTGGACTGAATTAGCCACCCTGACAGCAAACAAATATAAGATAATCATATATTATTAAATATATTACATATATTAGCAGCAGACACAAAGAAAGACAAACAAGAAAGTCGTTTTATTTTCATCTAGTTGACAATGTTAAAAGCAGTATGACGTCAGCGTTTTACTACAAAATTGGGTTTGTCCACATAATATATTCCTGTGAGGTAAATGCCAGAATATTGAGACAGAATTTGGGGGGGGGGACTCATTATCAAAGTAAGTGGTGGTTTAGTGGTTAGCACGTCCGCCTCACAGTTCTGACACAAGGGTTTAATCCCGACCTTCCAGTGTGGAGTTTGCATGTTCTCCCTGTGCCTGTGTGGGTTTGTATCCGCCCACAACTCAAAACCATGTCTGGAAAGTAGGGTTGAGAATCTCTGGCATGAAGCCGATTCGATATGTATCTAGATACACAGGTTACGATTCGATTAAAAAACGATACAGAGCGATTCGATATGATTCGATACAGTGTAAGAACGATACGGTTCGATAGAGTGAAAACGATACGATAGTAAATATTTGTTTTGTGTGTTTGTACAGTATTGTAAACATATAAAAAGACCACATTTCTAATATAGCAAAATTAAACAACAAAATTTCATACCAATGTTATATTTTTTTATTTTAAAAAAATAAATGATAAGGCTTACTATATGACCCTCATTTTGTTGGATGGGATTGATAATAAAATAAAACTCCAGTGACAGACAACAATAAAGTGCACTAATTCAATTACTGTATTTCCTGGTGTTTTAAACACAAGAGGTAAGTAATTTAAGTGCAAACTTTCAACGTAAACATCTTACAAACAAAAAATATTAATTATATGCAGCAGCTCTAGAGAAAAAAAAAAGAATTAAACCTGCTAGTGTTATCATAAATAAATGATAAATTATGTTTTACGACTGGTATAATTTGGGGAATAAAAACATGGCATTTTAGACAAACAGGTCAATAATCATTACTTTAACCTAATACACAGCAAAGTCATTTACTAATGCCTGTGCTTCCTCATTTTTTATTCCTCATCACTGTCCATATCTTTTTTGAAGGGCAGATTTTTCTTGAGGAAGATCAACTAATCCACATGTTCATGTTTAAGTAGACTGCGTTTCGTGGAAACAATATGCCGCCCTTTCCACCATTGTAGTGGGTTATTTTTCAGGGTTAAAAACTCACGATCTCTGTACCGCTCCACACGTCACACAAGCTCTGTCCCATGCGAACAGATCTGGCTGCCTTCATCACTTAAAATTCCGACTTTTGTTTTCTGGGTGCGTTGAAAATCAATCGCTGCACGTCGCTGGCGTCGGTGATCACACTGTCCATTGTTTTAGCATGTTACTTCGTTGCCACTACTAGTTTCGTTTTGGGCTGTGAAGAAAATGCTACGGAGCGTGCGTTACAGTAGTTTCGTTAGCTCTCGCGTTGTTATGACACGCCCGTGACGATCGGGTAATGACGGCGACAAGTAGCGGTTCTGACGAAATGCATGGGAAGTTGAGGCAACCATGACTGTGAGTAGTGCTTGTCCATATTATATCATGAGTGTGGTCTCGAGCCAAGTGCGCTGTGTGGTGAATGACACAAGCGCAGCATGTGAAGTAAAAGCTAAATTATTATCATATTAAGCAATGCATTGAACTAGGCATTAGAAGCTGATTCTTGTGCTTGCGATAGCCGAATTCTACCTCTATTATCGGTTCATTGAATATTTAATGGCTAATTACTGTTGAATGGTAACTTTACTATCGATACATCTGTGTCTCTCACATGTAAAACCGGATATCCGGTCGTATCGGTTAATCGTTCTCAAGCTTACTGGAAAGTTTTAGAATTGTCTTTTGGTGCGCGTGTGAGGCAAATGGTTGTTTGTGTCATTGTGCCCTGTGATTGGCTGACAACTAATTCTGGGTGTATCCCGGCCATGGCTGTTCAGTGCGAGCGTTTTGCTTGTATTTGCACCTAAAAATAATTTGTTGTAAGAAGAGTAAAAAAGAATAGGAGCACGAGTGCGAGCACAGATTTTACCCCTGTAATTCGCATTTTGCTCCTGAAAAATTTAATAGATTTTAGAGGAAATTAGCGAGAGAGGTGGAGCAGGAGAAGCTGTCTGGGTCAACCTGTGAATATAGATGTTAATGATTCTCAATCTGAGATTACATACATTTAATTAGTATCTATTTAGAACCATTTCCTTAAAATTGTATGACTTGGATCAAATGGTTTTGATATCTTTTCACAAGATTTGCCCATTCTTTCAAACAGAAGTTGTCTAATTGAGCCAAATCTGGGATTTGCACTGGCCATTTCAGGTCTGGCCAAACTTTTTTTTTTTTTTTTTGGGGGGGGGGCGCTTTGTTTTTATTGAACACACAGCAGAATACAACACAAAAGAATCCTTGACAACATCATCAATAGTCTACAAAAGGTATACATATGTTGGGAGAAAACAGACAAAATAAGGCTGGTGAGTGAAAAGCAAATACATCTATGCATGATTTCATATTCCTATGAATACAGCATATTATGGATACCCTTCAATAAACTAAGTATTCTTCAATACTTAGGCCTCCATCTTTTCTGGAAACATACACTGCTGGCCAAAAGTATTGGCACCCTTGCAATTCTGTCAGACAATGCTCAAATTCTCCCAGTAAATGATTCCAATTACAAATGCTTTGGTAGTAATATCTTCATTTATTTTGCTTGCAATGAAATAACATGAAAAAGAATTTAAAAAGAAAAAAAAGAATTAACACTAAAAGTCCCAGAGAATGCTGGTACTCCTAATAGTCTCAAGCAATGCCCGAAATGGCATACCCCCTGGAAAAACCCAGAGGCGGCCAAAATGACCCAAATGCTTTTAAACTGGCAAGTCATTGTCCGACAGACAACAGCTGTTCATATGGAAGTGCAATTACTAGATATACATTGTGTTGGGATGCAGCCCAAACGGAAGGGAACACACCAAGGTTGAACTATTCATATGATAGTTTGCGTCAGTTCAAGTCAAGCTACATTTATTTATTTACATTTATTTTTGGAGTTTTGTACTTATTGCACATTTTTTAACTCACTTCTCCTACACTACACAGGGGAAACAGGGGAAAAAATGGCCCAAATGTGTACATTGTTTTGAAATATAGCGTTTTAGAACTGCAATTTGAGTGTATAGCAGGCATTGTGTCTATTGTTTAGAAGGACTGAATCAGGGGCACGGAGCATGAATTGTGGTCATTGTGTCTGAAGTTGGTCCAACAAAATGTGTAAAAACTTTGAGGAAAAACAGTAACAGGCTGAGTTTGTGTAGTGAGAAGGAGGATATATTAGGAGAATATTAGGCGTACTTGTCTTGGGAAAGGCCGAGTCGGCCTCTGCTGGGTTTTCTAGTGTTAAATCATTATCATGTTTCGCAAAACTCCAAAATTGGGCCAGACAAAAGTATTGGCACCCTTTGAAAAATCATGTGATGCTTCTCTCATTTGTGTATTTAACAGCATCTGTTACTTACCTGTTTCACAAAACAGGTGGTGGCACTAACTAAATCACACTTGCAGCCAGTTAAAATAGATTAAAGTTGACTCAACCTCTGTCGGGTGTTCTTGTGTGTACCACATTGAGCATGGCGAAAAGAAAGAAGACCAAAGAACTGTCTGTGGACTTAAGAAGCAAAATTGTAAGGACGCATGGGCAATCTCAAGGTTACAAGTCCATCTCCAAAGACCTGAATGTTCCTGTGTCCACCACGCACAGTGTCATCAATAAGTGTAAAGCCCATGGCACTGTGGCTAACCTCCCTTGATGTGGACGGGAAAAAAATGACGAGAGATTTCAAAGAGAGATTGTGCGGATGGTGGATAAAGAACCTCGACTAACATCCAAACATGTTCAAGCCATCCTGCAGTCCGAGGGTACATCAGTGTCAACCCGTACTATCCGTCGGCGTCTGAATGAAAAGGGATTCTATGGTAGGATACCCAGGAAAACCCCACTTCTGACCCAGAGACATAAAAAAGCCAGGCTGGAGTTTTTTTTGGAAGAATGTTCTCTGGTCAGATGAGACCAAAGTAAAGCTTTTTGGGGAAAGGCATCAGCATGGAGTTTACAGAAATAAAAACAAGGCCTTCAAAGAAAAGAAAACGGTTCCCACAGTCAAACATGGCGGAGGTTCCCTGATGTTTTGGGGTTGTTTTGCTGCCTCTGGCACTGGACTGCTTGACCGTGTGCATGACATTATGAAGGCTGAAGACTACCAACAAATTTTGCAGCATAATGTAGGGCCCAGTGTGAGAAAGCTGGGTCTCCCTCACAGGTCATGGGTCTTCCAGCAGGACAATGACCAAAAACACACTTCAAAAAAGACTAGAAAATGGTTTGAGAGAAAGCATTGGAGACTTGAAAAGTGGCCAGCAATGAGCCCAAACCTGAATCCCATAGAACACCTGTGGAGAGATCTGAAAATGGCAGTTTGGAGAAGGCACCCTTCAAATCTCAGAGACCTGTAGCAGTTGGCCAAAGAAAAATTCCAGCAAAGCTTTGTATGACACTCAATGATGGATACCGGAAGCGATTGTTCACAGTTATTTTGTCTAAAGGTTGTGCTACCAAGTATTAGCCTGAGGGTGCCAATACTTTTGTCCGGCCCATTTTTGTGTAAAATGATAATCATTGAATTTTTATTTTCATTGCAAGCAAAATAAATGAAGCTATTGCTACCAAAGCATTTGTAATTGCAATCAGTTTCTGGGAGAAACTAAGCATTAACTGACAGAATTGCATGGGTGCTAATATTTTTGACCAGCACTGTATCTACTATGTCCAGCAATAGATTTCCATATAAATGAGAAATATATTTTTTTTTTATCTTGGCTAACTGGTTTTTGATGATATTGATGAGATATCTGTCTAAATCCGATGGTACATTCTTGATAACATTCTTTATGAGTTGTAATACAATGTTCAATTTGAAGATGTCTGAACATATCATTTTTTTTTGCTATGGAGTTGCCCATATTTTTTTAACAGGGTTGAAATCGGGACTTTGCAATGTTGACTCTAAAAACACTGACTTCTGACTTCAGCATCCTCACAAGTTATTCGTTTTCTTATTTGATAGATCTCGGATTAAAAAGACCATTTTCCGACAAGGAGCCCATCTTTTTCCCGAGTAGTGTTTATACTTTAAAGAGCATACGACAGGAGAAAAAAAAAGTCTTAAATAGCATTATTATGTGAATTACAATCATATTTTGAGATGATTCGACTATATACATCAATTTAGCAAAGCGCAGATGACGAGAAATTAGTTTTTTAATCTGCTGGTTAGCCACGCCTACCATTATAGGGCTCTAGCGTCCCCAACAGGTGGATGACGTCAGCGGGAGACTGGGCTCATTGGTTTTACTACCTAAATCGGACATATGTCATTTCCCTTCCACGGCTTTGGAGAATGTAAACAAACCAAGAGGCGTGACAGCTAGACGACATGCTAACCCGAACCGAGTGATGTTTCAAAGTCTTCGAAGTGGAAAATCACACATAACTAGCCCGGATTATTTGACATGACGACTGGGTTCTTGATTGTCTTTGCGGATCGGCGAACCGCCCGGCGGAGAGCAATTTACAGCTCGTTCCCCGGAGGAGGGCGGCTGCAGTTGTTGTGCAGCTAACGTGCAGCTAATGTGCATGAGGAGAGCTTTTTACATGCCTATCAATGATCAAACGTAAGTAGTCCTTTATTCAAAGAAAGTTTGTAGTGTTTACTTTGTAATCGCTGCAGTATTTGACATAATACAAAACAAGATGTTTACTCACTTACTCGTGAGTCCCATGGTCCCACAGTAGTAGGGCTTGTTTTGGCCAATATCCACCAGTGAATGGGAACCTTTTGAAACTCCAAAAAGGCGTACACGCCTCTCCCTCAGACAACAAGATTTTTCTGCAGCCGTTTGGCTGGCGTGATGCAAAAAATAAACGTATTAATCCACAAAATCAGCTGAATCCTTAGTTCTGTATAGTACGGTATAGTATACGGCTGTATTGTGAAGAGGACTTTCTCCGTACATGTCACAGCGCCCTCTTTCTCAACTCGAGACTGTTGCCAAAATTCACTCATTTTCATGGTGCGGGATTAAAAAAACTAAATAAATATAGCCATCGCTTCCACACACATCCAAGCGGTCCATATCATTCAGGAGTATAAAATACCGCGTGTATGAAATAAACATGCTTTTTCGTGTCACAGGCACTTTAAGTAACTATTACGTTTTGTACTGAAATGAAAAATGCCTAATTGATTTGAACAACTTAAGCAATTCCAATTCAAACCTTTTACATGCAAAATGTGTAACAACCTTTTGTTTTCTTACAATAGGACTGTTATTTTAAAATATTCATTAATATTCTGGATGAGTGGGGGAACCCTAGAGCAGAACATGGGCCTAATTGGCAATTGTACTCTTCTGTTGCTCTCGTGAGAGGTAACAGAGTGACTTTGTATCACTTTAGTATGCATAAAAGTCAAGGTCGCTATTATGCTTTTTCAACCAAACACACTCCAACTATTTACAGACAATACTGCTTACAGTCGTGGTGTCACTTCACCCACAAGTTTTTGCGCACTTTGCTAGGGGTGTCTGTGTTCAATTAACGTAATTGACACCATGCCAAGAGCGATCTTAACACTGCTAGTGTATAGACTTCATTATGATATTGACAGGGCGCGGGGCCAATTAATAGGGGGCCTATCTCTGTCAAAGCTGACCGAGTGGAAACATAGACAAAGAGCTTTTCACGTTGAGATTTTTTGTGAATAAATGCTTAAATCCCTGAATTCTTTATAGATATGGACGCAAAACAGTCTTGATTCTTTGTCAAAAGAGCAAAGAACCGGGCAGTTAGCATTTCTCTAATGTAACTATTAGGGCTGTCAAAATTATCGCGTTAACGGGCGGTAATTAATTTTTTAAATTAATCACGTTCAAATATTTGACGCAATTAACGCACATGCCCCGCTCAGACAGATTTAAATGACAGTACAGTGAAATGCCCACATATTAATTGTGTTTTATGGAGTTTTGCCGCCCTCTGCTGGCGCTTGGGTGCGACTGATTTTATCAAAGTCAAAGTCAAAGTTTGCTTTATTGTCAATTCTACCACATGTGCAAGGACAGACAGAGAATTGAAATTGCGTGACTCTCTAACCTCAGTGGCAGTAAAAATGAAATAAAAGAAATAAATATATATAAAAATAGACAACTGTACAATCTGACAATGTGAAACACACGAAATAAAAACAGGTACTGGAAAAGTAGCAGACTGCAATAGTGCAAATGTTTTGTCCTATACACACACACGCGCGCACACACACGTATACATACATACATACATACATACCAACATGTATGATTGTGCAAAAAGGGTTATATAAAGTGACTAGATGACTATTTATAAATGACTATTATAAAGTGAGTATAAAGTAACTGTTTTAAGGTGCCTATTGTAAAGTGACTGCGTGCAAAATGACTTGCTTGTGAAGTGGGACTGGGAAGTCAGAGTCCAGATGGAGCGGATGTGAGGAGCGAGGGCAGAGCAGGGAGAGAGTTGAGAATCCTGACAGCCTGGTGGATGAAACTGTCCCTCAGTCTGCTGGTTCTGGCTCGCAGACTCCGCAGTCTCCTGCCTGATGGCAGCAGGCTGAAGAGGCTGTGTGATGGATGGGTGGAGTCTCTCGCAATGCAGAGGGCTTTGCGGGTGAGGCGAGAGGTATACAGTTCTCCAAGAGAGGGGAGAGAGGTACCCATGATCTTTTCAGCGGCTCTCACCATGCGCTGGAGGACCTTCTTACAGGAGCTGGAACAGGCTCCGTACCACACGGTTATGCCACTGGTCAGGATGCTCTCAATAGTACCTCTGTAGAAGGTCCACATGATGTGGGCCGGGGCCCTGGCTCTCCTCAATTTGCGGAGGAAGTAGAGGCGCTGGTTGGCTTTCTTGGCCACTGATGCGGTGTTGGTGGTCCAGGAGAGGTCTTCAGTGACATGCACCCCCAGAAACTTGGTGCTGCTCACCCTCTCGACCACCGCACCGTTGATGGTCAGGGGTGCATGCTGAGGGCGTGTTCTCCTGAAGTCCACAACAATCTCTTTTGTCTTCTCCACGTTTAGAGAGAGATTGTTGCGGTCACACCACAGGGCCAGGCGGCTCACCTCGCTCCAATAGTTGGTCTCGTCGTTGTTGCTGATGAGGCCCGCCACAGTCGTGTCATCGGCGAACTTGACGAGAAGGTTGGAGCTGTGCAGTGCTGTGCAGTCGTGTGTCAGCAAGGTGAAGAGGAGGGGGCTTAGCACACATCCTTGGGGTGCCCCAGTGTTCAATATGGTGGTGCTGGATGTGTTCCTGCCGACCTGGACTGCCTGAGGTCTCCCAGTCAGGAAGTCCAGTAGCCAGTTGCAAAGTGAAGTGTTGATCCCCAGCTGGTCCAGTTTAATGATGAGCTGTTGGGGAATGATTGTGTTGAATGCTGAACTGAAATCAATGAACAGCATTCTGACGTAGGCATTCTTATTGTCCAGATGGGTGAGGGCTGAGTGGAGGGTGGTGGTGATGGCGTCGTCGGTCGAGCGGTTCGACCGATACGCGAACTGGAGGGGGTCTATGGAAGGTGGGAGGCTTCAGCACCCATGAGCATTGTGTAAGTAATTATTAACATCAACAATGGCGGGCTACTAGTTTATTTTTTTGATTGAAATTTTTACAAATTTTATTAAAACGAAAATATTAACAGGGGTTTTAATATAAAATTTCTATAACTTGTACTAACATTTATCTTTAAAGAACTACAAGTCTTTCTATCCATGGATCGCTTTAACAGAATGTTAATAATGTTAATGCCATCTTGTTGATTTATTATTATAATAAACAAATACAGTCCCTATGTACCGTATGTTGAATGTATATATCCATCTTGTGTCTTATCTTCCCATTCCAACAATAATTTACAGAAAAATATGGCATATTTTTGAGATGGTTTGATTGATTAATTATGATTAATTAATTTTTAAGCTGTAATTAACTCGATTAAAAATTTTAATCGTTTGGCAGCCCTAGTAAATATGTCAAATGTGCTGCCAGTCTTTAAGCCACTCTAGCGCCGCCTTATCACCACAAACAGCTTTTTACGCTGAAAATTATTGTGAATAAATGCTTAAATCCCCGAATTCTTTATAGATATGAACATAAAACAGTCTCGATTCTTGGTCAAAAGCAAAAAAACAAAAATCGGGCATTTTTACGTAAATATTGCGAATTATGACGCCAATGGTGTAGCGGTTAATTTCTCCCATTGATTTTTTTTCACAACGTTTCAAAATGCATGCATGGTACGAAAAATATAATAATTACCTTGAATCCTCGAAAAAAATCACTCCTGAAACAGCCCTTCCTGTTTGTATGCGGTACAGCTTTCGTACTTTTTCAAACTAAATCCGGCGTTAGCTCGCGGCATGTGTTGAATAACTGCGACCGACTGCAAATAACTGAAGCGGACTGTGGGACGGCCCCTTACTTGAAGGCGTGACGCAGTGTCTGTGGAAAGTGTCCCGTTATTATCATTATGAAGTCTATGGATCATGTTAAAACAACACCCAAATCAACATCGATCAACTCAAGATTTTGCTGTGTACGGCAACCTCAGATTGACAAAAGTCATACAGTATGTGCAATTACGTTATGTACGTATATATTAAGCAGTGCTTTTTCATAAGTTTTTTAACTGACTCTCTTACATGATGAATACAACAATATATTCAGTAACTAGAAACTGCAATTTCTGGAGAAATTACACCTGGTCTTTCCTGTGTGGCTATACAGATCGTAGCCCCGCCCAGGGCTATCAATAGAATGGACAAACATGTCTGTCAATGGTATTAAACAAATTAAATGCCATTAGAAATGAATGGAAAATTTGGACGGCCATGGCTGTCAATGGCCTCCAAGTACATTGGCATCAAAAGAATGGACAAACATGCCAGTCAAAGGCAATAAACAAAGTAAATGCCATTAAAAATGAATGGGATATTTGGACATCTAAGGCCGTCAATGGCAGAACCCTCTATAAGCGTCAATGGAAGCGGAGAAGTTTGGGGGACACGTCCTATTGATATCTGGTCCTTTTCCATTGATTTGGGGAAATTTTGTTTTTTCTCCATTGAAAATGAATGGGAAAAAATTTGGACGTCCATGGCTGTCAATGGCATCGACTTACATAGGCGTCAATGGAATCCAAGTACATTGGCATCAATACAATGGAGAAACATGCCCGTCAATGGCATTAAACAAAGTAAATGCCATGAGAAATGAATGGGAAATTTGGACTTCCATGGCAGTCATTGGCAGCACCCTCCATAAGCGTCAATGGAATTGGGGACATTTGGGGGACACATCCTATTGATATCTGGTCATTTTCTGTTGAATTGGGGAAATTTTGTTTTTTCCCCCATTGAAAATGAATGGGAAAAAATTTGGACGTCCATGGCCGTCAATGGCATCAACATCCATACAGTCAATTGAATCCAAGTACATTGGCATCAATAGATTCGACATGCATGGCCGTCAATGGCATCAATGCAATGGAACTTCAATTAGAAATCCCATTGTAAGTGAATGGGAAATGTTCTCATTAGAAATGAATGGGACAGTTTTTGGCCAATTTCCTGGGGACCGCAACTTTTTTCAAAATTCTGTATACAACTGTTATGCCCCTCACCCTAACGGAATTTTTGATGCCCAAATTGTGTGATTTGGTCAAAAACTGAAGGACTAGATACATTTTGAAACTTTTCTTTGTTTCCCATTAAAAATGAATGGGCAAGTTTTTCGCAAATTGCCGGGAAAACGTACATATTATCAAAACCTTTTTCTCTGTCACTTTTATGCCCCTCGCCATCCCGGAATTTTTGATGCCCGTCCTGTGTGTTTTCGTCAAAAACTGACGGACTAGTAACATTTTGAAACTTGTCTTTTTTTTCCCCTTAAAAATGAATGGGCAGGTTTTTGGCAAATTTCCGGGGAACCGTATATTTTTTCCAAATTGTGTTAATAACTTTTATTCTCCTCACCGTCCTGGAATTTTTGATGCCCAAATTGTGTTATTTGGTGAAAAATTGTAGGACTAGATACATTTTGAATTTTTTTTCTCTCATTAGAAATGAATGGGAGAGTTTTTGGCAAATTTCCGGGGAACCGTAATTTGTTTCCAAATTCTGTACACAACTTTTATGCCCCTCACCGTCCCGGAATTTTTGATACCCAAATTATGTGATTTGGTCAAAAATTGTAGGACTAGATACATTTTGAAAATTGCTTTTTTTTTTTCGGAAAATTGCCGTTTACGAGCGAACGGAAAATTTTTCGGAAAAAAGCCTGCGTCGCGCGAAAATTCCGGACGTGTGGATACTTGAACGGTGCTGATCGGTCAAGCGGTTCGGGCTGCGCGTCGCGCCGAAGGATTCCCATTCAAAAAAAAAAAAAAAAACAGAATAACATATACCTGATCTTTCCAAAGGAAAGACCAGGTAATTAGTAAAAACACAATGCTTATGTGTATATTCAATGAAAAACACCTATTTAAAAGTTATAATATTTAAAAGTTAAAATAGTGCATGTGCATTTTCTGAGTGTATCAGGAGCTTCCAAAGAAATAAAAGCATCATTTTGATAGGCAAGGTCACGGCGGTCATCTGGCTCGATAATGCCGGAGATTCAAACTTTCGTTGCAATGAAACTCCTTGATTATTACTATTAAGGCCATTTTAGGAATATATAAAATTGGGTAAATGAGCATCTGGGGTCTGGCACTCATCATGACATCATATTTTGGCAAAATTGACCAATCACAATTGCTTGAAGGAGGGGATAAGAACACATAAAGTAAGATGGACAACATAGAGGTTTAGGCAGAACGCTGTTCGACCTCAAGGTTCTCCATGGACACAGAGGAACAATCAGATCTCTGCTTCCCACAGCTAGGCAACATCTCCTGCAGGAAGCCAACGTCTGATTGGTATCAGAGTTTTCTTTTCATAGTCCTCCTACCCACCACATGCATCTTCACTGTGCTGCTCAACCTGCTCGTCGTCATCTCAATCTCCCACTTCAGGCACATGCTCTTTTTCTCTGAACCTAACATTAGATTGCGACAGCAGTGAAATGTTCCAATGTGTTAAATGATGTATCCACTTAATTGTAATTGACCGGAGAGGGTTTTTAATAATAACAAGTTGTTTGCATTATTGATTGTTTTATGTGTGTGTGTTTGTGCAGGCAGCTCCACACTCCAACCAACCTCCTCCTCCTCTCCCTCGCCGTCTCTGACATCCTGGTGGGCTTGGTGGGGATGCCAGTTTTGATCACCATGAGCATATCCTGCTGGTTTCTTGGTGACATTGCATGTACTCTATTGAGTTACCTGACTTTCATTTGTCAGTCTTCCTCAGTAGGAAACATGGTGCTGATATCAGCCGACCGTTTTGTGGCTATTTGTGATCCTCTGCATTATACTGCCAAAGTCACCATGAAAAAAATTCAAATTTGTATTTGTCTCTGTTGGTGTGCTGCTGTTATTCATTGTGGGATTGTTTTGAAGGGAAAATTGGCTCATCCTGAAATCGGTAACACTTGCCTTGGAGAGTGTGTTTACCATATTGACATTATCGGGGGCATTCTGGACGTTATCGTGAACTTCCTTCTTTCTCTCGGCATCATTGTCATTCTATACACAAGAGTGTTTGTGGTTGCAGTGTCTCAGGCGAGAGCCATGCGCTCTCACGATAAATGTGTTGAATTACAACATTCTGCCCCTTTCAGAGCAAAGAAATCTGAGCTGAAGGCCGCCAAGACTCTGGGTATTGTCGTCCTGGTCTTTCTAATGTGTTTCTGTCCGTACTATATCGTCAGTCTGATCGCTTATCATGAGAACGTGATGAATTATGTTGCTTATTTGTATAGTTTGAACTCGTGTGTGAATCCGTTGATATATGCTGTGTTCTACCCCTGTTTTAGAAGAGCTTTTAAGAACATTGTCACTTTGCGCGTACTGCAGCCCGGCTCTTGTGATGCCAATATACTGTAATCTCAATGTGCTCACCTTCAAATTGAATGCCCTCTGAATAACCACATTGACGTGCGTGTGTTGCTGCAAGTTGTTTTACTCTAATGTGTTTTGAATCACCTAACTTTCCTCTTTGACTTTTCAAGTGTTTGCTTTAGTAAGCACAGTACTTTATGCATTTTAGAAAATAAATGTGTTTTAATTTGTGATGCTCCGCAGCCTCACCTCCCTCTTTCCAGCAATTGGATCCATCACGTCTGCCTCGCCCTGACCAAGCTGCTACATCCAGTCTACATTGTTTCCGATTTCCTCTCCCGTATATACAATGTTGGATTGATAATAAATCAGTCAATATTCCACCTTAAAAAAAGGTCAAGGAGCATCATTTATGAATTAGCATGTATGGAAAAGCATGATTTAAATATGTATATGTATGTTTATTATAACCAACATAAATGTGGTATGTATTCTGCATATTTATAGTGTTTATTATATCATGTGTAGATTATGTATAAAATACATACAGTATTTCATAAGGCACTTTACATTAAATATTGTTCAATAAGAGTAAAAGGCATTTACAGACTGCCTGTAGATTTGTCATTTGTTTTTTGTCTCTTTGCATGTTTGAAATAAAATTTTTAATATAAAATAAACTGAATTGTCACTTTTACTCTCTGTGATATGTTTAAGATAAACATCACGTGGACTGAATTAGCCACTCTGACAGCAAACAAATATAAGATAATCATATATTATTAAATTTATTATATATATATTAGCAGCAGGCACAAAGAAAGACCATCAAGAAAGTAGTTTTATTTTCATCAAGTTGACAATATTAAAAGCAGAATGACGTCAGCGTTTTACTACAAAGATCAATTTATCTTAGCACCAACTAATTGTAGAGTTTGGGTTTATCCACATAATATATTTCTATTAGGTAAATGCCAGAATATTGAGACAGAATTTGGGGGGGCAAATGTCCAGGACTCATTATCAAAGTAATTGGTGGTTTAGTGGCGAGCACGTCCGCCTCACAGTTCTGACATCAAGGGTTTAATCCCAACCTTCCTGTGTAGAATGTGCATGTGCCTGTGTGGGTTTTTCTCCGCCCACATATCAAAGCATGTACAGAAGAATTGTCCTTTGATGTGAGTGTGCGGCAAATGGTTGTTTGTCTCATTGTGCCCTGTGATTGGCTGGCAACTAATTCTGGGTGTATCCCGGCCATGGCTGTACAGTGCTAGCATTTTGCTCGCATTTGCGCCTAAAGAAAATCTGTTTCTAAATAGAGAAAAAAAAAATTGGATCACGAGTGCAGATTTAGGATGCAGTACAGATTTTACCCCTTTAATTCACATTTTGCTCCTTTAAAATACTGTATAAGCGTTTGAGATGAAATTGGTGAGAGAAATGCAGCAGGAGATTTCTTCTGGATCTGGGTCAACCTGTGAATATACAGTCCCTGACAAAAGTCTAGTCGGTTATCCATTTTGTAGAGACAATTGCTAATAACCTGACTTTGAATTATTCAATTGGTTTCAGAAATAGCTCATATGAAAGCTATGACCCTCCCAAATGATGTTGAATGTACAAAAATATATTTGTTCCACTGAAAAAAGATTTATCATTTAATGAAGACATAGAGGTCAAATTTTGGCAAGAGAAAAGTTTTGTGGCCTACAGAAAGTAGTGTGAAAATTAAACCAAAAATGTACTTCAAATACAAAAATATGTTACATAACATAAGAGAATTAAGTAGTGGTGCTGTGAGCTCCAAATTTGATATTTTGTATGACTTCCATGGGCTTCGGCAAGGATTCATACAATTTATTGAGGAAGTCATCAGGAACATCAAAGAAAGCAGTCTTGCATGCCTCCCAGAGTTCATCAACATTCTTGGGTTTCGTCTTCCATGCTTTTTCATTGTGACGTAATTTGTTTAAAAGTTTAAAATATGCGAGTGAATAATTTTTCCGTCTTTTTTTTTTTTTTAACGAAATATTAGACATCAATGAATGATTCTAAGCTAAAAATGACAAACATTTTGAATAATAAATATAATTAATTACCTGAGTTTAATGGCTGGGTTGAAACAAAAGCGGTGCGCGACGTCTGTAAACGGGGGTTTACAGGGTAAAACGAACAAATTAAAAATAGTTCGGGAGCTTAATGCGCCATGAATCTGCTATGGCAGCATGTAGACATATTGTTCTATCAAACACAACAATTGTTTTGGCTTAAAATACAGAAGTTTATTTTAAAGAGGAGTGCAAGAGCAGAAACTGCTTTTTCAGTTTCGTCTGTGTTTTCCGCCATATAAATCAATTGTAGCCTGGCAGTTCAAGCCTCAATATCATACACCTCTCGCAACTTATGTTCCCACTGCACCACTGTGGGAGGCTGCGGATTCCTCCATTTAATAGTCACCAGTTTCCTGGCCACTATTAATAGAATGTGCAAAAGATATTTTTGTTCCTCCGTAAAGACATCTACACGGGTTAGAGCCAGGAGAAACTGTTTTGAGGTAAACAGTAAGACAACACCCAAGACTATGTCAATTAAGTCCTTTCTAAAAAATTATGTAACTTCAGGCAGTCCCAAAACATGTGAGTATGGTCACCAATCATCCCTCCAGCACTTCATTACATATGGGTCATTTACAAATTTAGAGACAGTCAGGGGTGTGCTGAAGAACCTTGTGTTTGTTTTCCAATCAAAGTCTTTCCATGTGTTACTATTAATTCCTCTATGGCAACCAATACACATTTTTCTCCATTATGAATCCTCAATTGTAACAATTTGTTTTTGATATAAAAAGGATTACAGAGCTGGCCAAAAGTATTGGCACCCCTGTGATTTTGTCAGATAATGCTCAATTTCACCCGGAAGGTGAATGCAATTACAAATGGTTTAGTGGTAATATCTTCATTTATTTTGCTTGCAATGAAAAAACACAAAAGACAATGAAAAAATTAAAAAAAATCATTATCATTTTACACAAAACTCCAAAAATTGGGCCGGACAAAAGTATTGGCACCCTCAGCCTAATACTTGGTAGCACACCCTTTAGACAAAATAACTGCGAACAACTGCTTCCGGTATCCATCAATGAGTTTCATACAATGCTTTGCTGGAATTTTAGACCGTTCTTCTCTGGCCAACTGCTCCAGGATTCTGAGATTTGAAGGGTGCCTTCTCCAAACTGCCATTTTCAGATCTCTCCACAGGTGTTCTATGGGTTTCAGGTCTGGACTCATTGCTGGCCACTTTAGAAGTCTCCGGTGCTTTCTCTCAAGCCATTTTCTTGTGCTTTTTGAAGTGTGTTTTTGGTCATTGTCCTGCTGGAAGACCCATGACCTGTGAGGGAGACCCAGCTTTCTCACACTGGGCCCTACATTATACTACAGAATTTGTTGATAGTCTTCACACTTCATAATGCCATACACACGCTCAAGCAGTCCAGTGCCAGAGGCAGCATTGCAACCCCTAAACATCAGGGAACCTCTGCCATGTTTGACCGAGGGGGCCTTGTTCTTTTCTTTGGCCTCGTTTTTCTCCTGTTAACTCGCTGTTGATGCCTTTTCCCCCAAAAGCTCCACTTTTGTCTCATCTGACCAAAGTACATTCTTCCAAAATGTTTTGGCTTTCTCAGGTAAGTTTTGGCAAACTCCAGCCAGGATTTTTTCTGTCTCTGGGTCAGAAGTGGGGTCTTCCTGGGTATCCTACCATAGAGTCCCTTATCATTCAGACGCCGACGGATAGTACGGGTTGACACTGTTGTACCCTTGGACTGCAGAACAGCTTATATTGTTCGTTATCCACCATCCGCACAATCTTTCAATGAAATCTCTCGTCAATTTTTCCTTTCCGTCCACATCTAGGGAGGTTAGCCACAGTGCCATGGGTTTTACACTTATTGATGACACTGCGCACGGTAGACACAGGAACATTCAGGTCTTTGGAGATGGACTTGTAGCCTTGAGATTGCCAATGCTTCCTCACAATTTTGCTTCTCAAGTCCTCAGACAGTTGTTTGGTCTTCTTTCTTTTCTCCATGCTAGATGTAGTACACACAAGGACACAGGACAGAGGTTGAGTCAACTTCAATCCATTTTAACAGGCTGCAAGTTTGATTTAGTTTTTGCCACCACCTGTTATGTGCCACAGGTAAGTAACAGGTGCTGTTGATTACACAAATTAGAGAAGCATCACATGATTTTTCAATAGGTGCCAATACTTTTGTCCGGCCCTTTTTTGGAGTTTTGTGTAAAATGATATTCATAAAAAAAATATTTTTTTAAATCATTCTCTTTTGTGTTTTTTCATTGCAGGAAAAATAAAATGAAGATATTAATACCAAAGCATTTGTAATTGCAACTGCAGGTTCTTGCCAGGTTCAGACAGCATCTTCACAAGTTATTCATTTTCTTATTTGATCGATTTCGGATTAAAAAGACCATTTCCCCACAAGAAGCCCATTTTTTTCCCGAGTTGTGTTAATACTTGAATATGATTGTTTATTTGTTTGAACATATGCCATCTGGAAATTAACCTCAAAGATGAATCGCACTTGTAAAAGCCCACAAATGTCTTCCTGATATCTTGTCTGATTTCTTTTGACTTGCCATGATGTTAGTCATGTTACACAAAAAAGTAACGAGTGTTCGGTGTGCCTTTAACACATTCACAAGAGTGTCACTAATTCAATAAAATAATGTCCACTCAAAAAAATAAATCATAGTATTTATGCAAGATCCTTATTTCAAGTGGTTACACACAACTGCTTTAAAGAGCATACGACAGGAGAAAAAAAAAGTCTTAAATAGCATTATTATGTGAATAAGAATCATATTTTGAGACGATTTGACTATATACAACAATTTAGCAAAGTGCAGATGACTAGAAATTAGTCTTTTAATCTGCTGGTTAGCCACACCTACCATTATAGGGCTCAAGCGTCCCCAACAGGTGGATGACGTCAGCGGGAGACTGGGCTCATCGGTTTTACTATTCAGCCCATTGAGGGGGAATTATTCAGAACGAGGAAAACGCGACGAAGAAAGCCACAAAATGTCATTGTTTCTGTCTCTCTACTTCAATATTTTTACAGGATATTCTTTTTATCCAAGTATTTTTTCCTCAATTGCTAGATAAATGGCATGGTCATGACAAATAACAGTCTTGTGCTAAATGGAATATGAAATAATAAAAATGCACTTATTCAGGACGACATGGCAAAATTACTCCATAATGGTCAAAACTGTCGACTTCACCTTTACTGTCGCACCTCCCGAATGATACTTTATGACACCTAAATCGGGCTTATGTCATTTCCCTTCCCAGCTTCGGAAAATGTAAACAACCCAAGAGGCGTGACAGCTAGCCGACATGCTAACCCGAACCGAGTGATGTTTCAAAGTCTTCGAATCGGAAAATCACACATAACTAGCCCGGATCATTTGACATGACGACTGGGTTGTCGATTGTCTTCGCCGATCAGCAAACCGCCCGGCGGAGAGCAATTTACAGCTCGTTCCCCGGAGGAGGGCGGCTGCAGTTGTTGTGCAGCTAACATGCAGCTAATGTGCATGAGGAGAGCTTTTTACATGCCTATCAATGATCAAACGTAAGTAGTCCTTTATTTAAAGAAAGTTTGTAGTGTTTACTTTGTAATCGCTGTATTCACCAGTATTTGACATGATACAAAACAAGATGTTTACTCACTTCCTCGTAAGTCCCATGGTCCCACAGTAGTAGGGCTTGTTTTGGCCAATATCCAGGGGCGGACTGGTAATCTGTCGCTTCTGGAGGATCACAGAACGGCTGGTGCTCTGGACAGCCGGCGGCCGCCATACATACATCACTGTTTTTATCCCCCACTATCCTCAGTATCTACAGTTTGCATCCAATCCCAGAGGTGGCAGCAATGCGCATGGCTGTTAACCGCCAATCTGATAGGAGAAGAACGAAGAAAGCACAGAGTAGCCTACTTACTCCTTATGGAAGCAAAATAGCGACGAGCGTGGATAAACAATATGGATTGTGGTGGCAAAAACAGACGAGGGAGAGGGTGATGATGAGCTGGTGGAAGTGTCCCGGACAAGCGCAGGGCAAGTAAGTAGGGATGAGGAGGGTTACTTACTAGGTATATTGGCAATTGTTATCCACCAGGTAGCTACATTTTAAATGAAATAGATGGCAATTAAAGGGTTAGTGCCAGCTAGTCCATGTCCCCCGTTTGCAATCGTGTCAAGTTGCTAGTCCTACTATCCCTCTCCTATTAAAAAAAATTTTTTTAGCTGGAAAACAACGTCTGCACACGCAGCAGCAATATTAATTCAGAAGAAATATAACAAAATATTAATTAAATGAATGGTTTTACTTTGAAGATTAGGTAGTTAAATTGATATGATATATATTTTTAATCATTTATACCGTATTGACCCGAATATAAGATGGTGTTTTTTGCATTGAAATAAGACTGAAAAAGTGGGGGTCGTCTTGTATTCGTGGTCTAGACGTTCTACCCATTCACGACGCTAGATGGCGCCAGATATCATTGAAGCGAATGCTGAACTTGAGGAGTAATGTTTTTGTCATGACAGATCTCAGCTACTCTCAAGTTTAACCAGTTTGCATTATTTTATTGCAATGTTTTTCCTTATTCAGATTTGTTTCATGACTACAGTTACAGTTAGACCTCACTTTGATGGTTAATACAGTTATTGGAATTTTGTTGTTTTATCACAATAGATTGGTTTATTTACATTTAAAAAACCAGAAGCCATTAATTTATGAATGTGATTGCACTTTAGTTTATATATTTAAAAGTTAAGATATTAAGATTTGAATGAGGCAAAATAAAATGCTTTTTCTCTCAAATATATCGTTATAATCATTTGTTTCAGATGTACTGTAATTATTCTCTGTATAAAAATAAATACTTGAGTCTTGAAAAAGAGGGGGTCGTCTTATAATCAGAGCCGTCTTATATTCGGGCCGATATGGTATATTGTTTTGTTTTCTGGTTAATACTTTCCAATGAAGGTTATGTATACAGGATTTGTCTTGAAATGTTTATTGTATTTTCATTGAAAATGAAATTGAAATAGTTAATTTCTCAGTGTGTATTCAAGCTAAAATGTATAATAATGCAATGTGTAGTTCTTCATAGCCGCTTCATTTTTCTCTCAAAGTGCACGAAATTGGTGCATTTTACAATAAAATGTAAAAAAAAAAAAAAAAAATCTCCCGGGGGGGCATGCCCCTGGACCCCCCTAGAAGGTCTGTGTTTCCCTTCGTACAGCGATTTTTGTGGGCTAAGCTGAGTCAAAGTCCAGGGCTGCTTTTTAGTCCCAGTCCGCCCCTGCCAATATCCACCGGTGAATGGGAACCTTTTGAAACTCCAAAAAGGCGCACACGCCTCTCCCTCATACAGCAAGATTTTTCTGCAGCCGTTTGGCTGGCGTGATGCGAAAAATAAATGTGTTAATCTACAAAATCAGCTGAATCCTTAGTTCTTCTCATTCAACAGTACGGCTGTATAGTGAAGAGGACTTCCTCCGTACACGTCACAGCGCCCTCTTTCTCAACTCGAGACTGTTGCCGGAAGTCACTCATTTTCATGGCGCGGGATTCAAAAAACTAAATAAATATAGCCATCGCTTCCACACACATCCAAGCGGTCCATATCATTCATTACGTTTTGTATTGAAATGAAAAATGCCTAATTGATTTGAACAACTTAAGCAATTCCGATTCAAACCTTTTACATGCAAAATGTGTAACAACCTTTTGTTTTCTTACAATAGGACTGTTATTTTTAAAATATTCATTAATATTCTGGATGCGTGGGGGAACCCTAGAGCAGAACATGGGCCTAATTGGCAATTGTACTCTTCTGTTGCTCTCGTGAGAGGTAACAAAGTGACTTTGTATCACTTTAGTATGCATAAAAGTCAAGGTCGCTATTATGCTTTTTCAACCAAACACACTCCAACTATTTACAGACAATACTGCTTACAGTCGTGGTGTCACTTCACCCACAAGTTTTTGCGCACTCTGCTAGGGGTGTCTGTGTTCAATTAACTTAATTGACACCGCGCCAAGAGCGATCTTAACACTGCTAGTGTATAGACTTCATAATGATATTGACAGGGCGCGGGGCCAATTAATAGGGGGCCTATCTCTGTCAAAGCTGACCGAGGGGAAACACAGACAAAGAGCTTTTTACGTTGAAATTTTTTGTGAATAAATGCTTAAATCCCCGAATTCTTTATAGATATGGACGCAAAACAGTCTTGATTCTTTGTCAAAAGAGCAAAGAACCGGTCAGTTAGCATTTCTCTAATTTAAATATTAGGGCTGTCAAAATTATCGCGTTAACGGGCGGTAATTAATTTTTTAAATTAATCACGTTCAAATATTTGACGCAATTAACGCACATGCCCCGCTCAGACAGATTTAAATGACAGTACAGTGAAATGCCCACATGTTAATTGTGTTTTATGGAGTTTTGCCGCCCTCTGCTGGCGCTTGGGTGCGACTGATTTTATGGGCTTCAGCACCCATGAGCAT
Source organism: Corythoichthys intestinalis (assembly GCF_030265065.1). Classification (NCBI taxonomy): domain Eukaryota; kingdom Metazoa; phylum Chordata; class Actinopteri; order Syngnathiformes; family Syngnathidae; genus Corythoichthys; species Corythoichthys intestinalis. The sequence continues at coordinate 19,580,152 of NC_080406.1, forward strand.
TGTGTAAGTAATTATTGACATCAACAATGGCGGGCTACTAGTTTATTTTTTTTGATTGAAATTTTTACAAATTTTATTAAAACGAAAACATTAATAGGGGTTTTAATATAAAATTTCTAGAACTTGGACTAACATTTATCTTTAAAGAACTACAAGTCTTTCTATCCATGGATCGCTTTAACAGAATGTTAATAATGTTAATGCCATCTTGTTGATTTATTGTTATAATAAACAAATACAGTCCCTTTGTACCGCATGTTGAATGTATATATCCATCTTGTGTCTTATCTTCCCATTCCAACAATAATTTACAGAAAAATATGGCATATTCTATAGATGGTTTGAATTGCGATTAATTATGATTAATTAATTTTTAAGCTGTAATTAACTCGATTAAAAATTTTAATCGTTTGACAGCCCTAGTAAATATGTCAAATGTGCTGCTAGTCTTTAAGCCACTCTAGCGCCGCCTTATCCCCACAAACAGTTTTTTACGCTGAAAATTATTGTGAATAAATGCTTAAATCCCTGAATTCTTTATAGATATGAACATAAAACAGTCTCGATTCTTGGTCAAAAGCAAAAAAAAAAAAAAATCGGGCATTTTTACGTAAATATTGCGAATTATGACGCCAATGCTGTAGCGGTTAATTTCTCCCATTGATTTTTTTCACAACGTTTCAAAATGCATGCATGGTACGAAAAATATAATAATTACCTTGAATCCTCGAAAAAAAATCACTCCTGAGACCAGGGGTCGCGTTAACCGAATATTTTCCGTCGTTGACCGTTTTTTTAAAACGGTGACGGAAAAAACTGAAGTCCGTCCGTCATTTTGACAGGTTGCAATTCACACCCCAGACCACAGAGTGGTGAGTGAGCATATTAATTAGCTATTGTCTCTCTTAATGCATGACGTCGTTGGCTATTCTGTCAGAGTATTGTGGCGTCACCGGGGTCTGGCGGCGGCACTGTGATTGACACATCAAAGCAAGGTTCTTATTGGTGCACCCGGTGTGCCAGCGCGTCATCCAATTGGTGGACTAGATTGCCGCCTGTGTATAGACCCCAATCACATGACGTCACAACTCCGCCCCCCTGACTGGAGCCGCCATATTGTGTGTCAGCTCGTCGTGTTTACACATTACCGCTACGTACATGCCTCCTATTACGGCGTGTTTTTCTGCTCATTAACATTAATAATCAAAACGGTGAAGGCGTGTGTGGCGGTTGGTTGCAGTAACAGAGAAGATAGATGGAGAGACTTGAAGTTCTACCGTATTCTGAGAGACCCGAAGACGAGAGCGAGATGGACTGCTGTAATTCGACAAGAAATGTGGGCACCAAACGATCACCACAGACTATGTAGTAGTCATTTTATATCTGGTAAGATGCATTTAATATATATTTAGAAGATTTTGGGCTGACAACCACAATTAAGATCATTGTGAGACGTTGGTGAATGAGGTCTATATAGTTGCCTCTTTTTCTTTGGGGGCGGAGTTGTTGTTTTGTTGGTGGTAAGCAGAGTAAAAAGAGGGAGAAAAATACCACGACTTCCGTGTCTAATTTTTTGCCGCCAAGCAAGCGTTACAATATTAATTAAAAATGAATGAAAACTAAATACTATTGAATATGTCATCATTATCATTTAAAAAAATTAAGTGACGAAAATGTCTAGCGCAACCCCTGCCTGAGACAGTCCTTCCTGTTTGTATGCGGTACAGCTTTCGTACTTTTTCAACCTAAATCCGGCGTTGGCTCGCAGCATGTGTTGAATAACTGCAACCGACTGCGAATAACTGAAGCGGACTGTGGGACGGCCCCCTACTTGAAGGCGTGGCGCAGTGTCTGTGGAAAGTGTCCCGTCAATATCATTATGAAGTCTATGGATAGTGTTAAAACAACACCCAAATCAACATCAATCAACTCGAGATTTTGCTGTGTACGGCAACCTCAGATTGACAAAAGTCATACAGTATGTGCAATTACGTTATGTACGTATATATTAAGCAATGCTTTTTCATAAGTGTTTTAATTGACTCTCTTACATGATGAATACAACAATATATTCAATAATAAGTAAAAATACAAAGCTAATGTGTACAGGACTGTCTCATAAAATTAGAATACACAATATTCTAATTTCCTGAGACAGTCCAGTATATATATATAAAATATATGCGTCTAGATGGATTCTGGTGGAGTCACAGCTCTTTTAGCAGACCAAATGTGAGTGATTTTCTCCATTAAAATAATCTTAACTGGCTGAATACCTAACATATTTACAAACTCCTTGGTTTATATTCAGGGATGAAAGTGGGCCAGAACGGTCAGGAACGTAGTTCCGGTATAAGATTCAGCGCCAGAATGCAGTTCCGGTATATGATTCAGGGCAAGAATGTTGTTCTGGTACACGGTGTTTTGATTCCGAAACTATGACAGCAACTGTGAAAACACTACATAAAAATAAAAAATGTAAAAAAATGCTAAGCTGCCACACATACATTTCAGTTCCAAGAAAAAAAAAACAATCTACCAACATCAGATTTACATACACAAGTGTTAACAAAAAGCATAATAAAGTGCTTATGTAGCGTGATCCATTTCCACCAATATTTATTATTGATTTTATTCCACGGACGGCATGGAGGATTCCTCAGCTGCTGCAGTTATCTGAGTCTGACGATGATGAGTCACGTCAATGTGCGAACGCACGCAGCAAAGAAAAACGCCTGTACTCATTTATCTGTTCAATTGGCTGACATACTAACGTGATCAGGAGAGACGGTTAGCTCTGATTGGTTCAAATGTGCATGTTGTCTGGAACAGCAAAAAAAAAAAATGCGACAAAAAAAGGACAATGCAACATAAAATGGATCAAATCAGAGCAATGAAAGCAATGAGGAGGCTTATATATCATAATTAGTTTTATTTGCTCTAATGGGGAGGTTCAGAACAACTTAGCTGTCAATGTGCACTTTGGACTTATATTTGTTCATTTAGTTTAGGCTACTTATTCATTTCCTTATGATTTATAAAAGTCAATGTTTGCGCAATGATCAAAATATATTCCATTTCACTCTGCATAATATAAGTCATTTGTACTTATTTTTCTGAATGTATGTTATTTATATCCTTATGATTAAAAAAAAAAAAAAAAAAAAAAAAAAAAGTAAATGTTTACAGCAATTTTAATATATATCCTATGTTCTTAAGTGGTTAAAATTGAGATTTGGCATTTAGTATGTGAGGAAATGAGGGGAAAATAAAAATTAGGAGATGGAGGTTGGAGTTATTGCTGTTTTTGTTAACTTTTATTTTGCAAATCATAAAATAAATAAATAAATAAATAAATATATATATATATATATATATATATATATATATATATATATATATATATATATATATATATATATATATATATATATATATATATACACATACAATTTTGAATGAAAAATAAATACATAAAATTTCTGGCTCTGTGGCGACCTTCACGTCGGGGAGTTCCGGCAAGAAATTCTAGCCACTTTCACCCCTGTTTATATCTAACTGTATTAACGTAGCTATGATTCATCCAGGATGTAAAAAATAATTATTGTATTGATTATCGGATTTATTTTAGGTATGCAGTAAATTTACTGCATCTCTGTCATTTACGACAGCTTCAAAATCATTTCAAAATTGAACAATCTTGACTGTAACTATTTTAAAAGCATGCGTCCCCTGTGTTATTTCATTAAAACGACCGAAAAGTGAAGAAGACCATTAAGTTTAATTTAAAGCACCCATCAGACATCTGTCTGGATGTTGTGATGACGTGTTGTACGTACAGATTTGAACCAGCAGATAGCAGTAGAGCTCAGCGAGAGCACACGAGATTTAAAAACAACAACAACCAAAAAAACAAAAAAAAACGGTGTTTTATGGAATAATAACATACATATGAATCAATTAAATATATTGTTATATTTTTAATATAATTATTTCGTGGTAAAATGTAAAAAAAAAAAAAAAAAAAAAAACAGTTCGATTTAAAGTTATTTATTGTGAATTTTTAAATTGAACACTTAATTCTATGAAAAAACTTTGTTTGCACCCCTAAAGTGAACATCAACAACAACAAATGCGCTCCTCCCCAATCTGAAAAATCTTGAGGTAATTTTGGATCAAGACAGAGCTGGCAGACTGGGCTTCAAAAAGATACAGTAATTTCATTGAAATTAACCAACCAATCATTTGAAATCGATTTCAAAAAAATTGCAAAATACACGTATAAATTATTTAATGTTTTAATATTTAATCAATTTAATAAATACACAGCGATTTGCTAATTATTGAAGGACATTTCAAAATGAACACAAAATGTGTGTACACTTTTATTTTTTAAAGAAAATTTCATTTTTGAATTGTTCATAATGTAATTAAGCAAAGTGCTACAGTGTGAGACTACATATCATTGAGAAATACGCAGGCTATTTTTTTCAATAACACAATAGTTTTTTTTTTTAACCTGTGAACCCACATAAGTACTTTCAAAATCAATCTTTAAACCTAAATGGGAAGTTGGGGACAAAAAGACCCATTCTACATAAAACAATCGAGCAGAGAAAGATTCGAGATTTTTATTTGAATAAATCTAGATAATTTTTTTGCATCTTAACCTGATATACTGTAAGTCCAGGTGTACTGTCTGTAAGTGAGTTGAAGTAAATGCTTGTGGTTTCTTGGGTGATGATGGTGATGATGATGATGATCATTCACCTATGATGATGATGACTACGTGGACACAACTATGTTAATGACTTGAAAATGACTTGTTAGGACATACAAACACAAGAGGCACATGATCTCAATGACGCTCAACAATGTTATTACAAGACTTTATCATTCAAACAAAGTTTGATTTTTTTTTTTTTTTTTTGTAAGCAGTAGTAGTTGTGATGTCTAGCTTTAACAACAAAGGAACCCGAGTGAGAACGTTCGTTGACAGTGCATCACATCCTAGTTTCCAGTCAATTGCTATAAGACAGTCACATTCATAGGAGACAACAAACATTTTTTTTCCTACATGATGAACTTTTGAATTTGGGATTTCGTCAAAAGAGAGCATGCGTGATTTGTGAGTGCATTTTCCTTGTATTGTGTTGTTGTAAGAGCCACTTCTGCAAGACGTTCAATAAAAATGTGGTATGAAAAAGTATCTAAAACTTTTGGAATTTCTCACATTTCTGCATAAAATCCCCAAATGTGATCTGATCTTTGTCAAAATCACACAGATGAAAAAACAGTGTCTGCTTTAACTAAAACCACCCAAGCATTTATAGGTTTTCATATTTTAATGAGGATAGTATGCAAAGAATGACAGAAAGGGAAAAAGAAGTAAGTGAACCATCACATTTAATATTTTGTGCCCCCCCCCCCTTTGGCAGCAATAACTTTAACCACACGCTTTCTGAAGCTGCCGATCAGTCTGGCACATCAATCAGGACTAATCTTAATTCTTCTCTACAAAACTGCTGTAGTTCAATCAGATTCCTGGGATGTCTGGCATGAATCACTATCTTTCAGTCATGCCACAGCATCTCAATGGGCTTTTACAATTTAACTTCGGTTTCTTTACTCCACAAAATATTTTGTCAAAACTTCTGTGGAGTGTCCAAGAGCCTTTTTTACGAACATTAAACGAGCAACAATGTTCTTTTTAGACAGCAGTGGCTTCCTCCGTGGAGTCCTCCCATGAACACCATTCTTGGCAATAGTTTTACATATAGTTGATGTGTTCAAAAGAGATATTGGACTGCGCCAGTGATTTCTGTAAGTCTTTGGCAGACACTCTAGGGTTCTCTTTTACCTCCCTGAGTATTTCGTGCTGAACTTTTGGCGTCATCTTTGGTGGACGGCCACACCTTGGGAGAGAAGCAACAGTGCCAAACTCTCTCCATTTGTAGACAACTTCTCTGACTTTCGATTGACGAACATCCAGACTTTTAGAGATGTTTTTTTTAATTCTTTCCTAGCTTTATACAAATCAACAATTCTTGATCGCAGGTGTTCAGACAGCTCTTTTGACCGAGCCATGATGCACATCAGAGAATGCTTCTCATCTAGACAATTCTTACCCGGTGTGTGTTTTATAGTGGGCAGGGCAGCTTTAAACCACTCATCATTGATTGGGCACACACCTGAATTAAAATGTTTGGTAAAAATTGGTTTCAATTGCTCTTTAAGTCTCCTTAGGCTGAGGGTTGACTTACTCCCCCCCCCCCCCCCCCCCTTCTGTCAGTTTGCATGCTATCCTCATCAAAACGTGAAAACCTATCAATGTTTGGGTGGTTTTAGGTAACGCAGAAACTGTATTTTCATCTATGTGATTTTGGCAAAGATCAGATCACATTTGATGGTGATTTTATGCAGAAATGTAAGAAATTCCAAAAGGTTCATATACTTTTTCATACCACGGTACTGTATAAGGTGACATGTACATTACACAGTCACCATATAACAGACATATTTGAGAACAAGAACATTTCTACCCGTTTCGTGTTTTCAAAGCGGGGGGAAAATGAAAAGCAGAACAAAGTGTGGCGACATATCAACACATACAGTGCTGCTCGAAAGTTTGTGAACCCCACAGCGATGGTCAGATTTTTTGTAAAAAAAACTAAAATAACCTTATTAAATGTTAAGTTATACCCAAATCCACAATACTGACATTCCAAATAATGGACTGAAACAAAAGAAATAGTTATATTGTCATTCTTTATTTAACAAAAGTGGTTGATTTAAGAAAAACTCAGATATCATGTGTGCAAAAGTATGTGAACCCCTTCAGTTAATAGGATATTGCGCCTCCTTTTGCAGAGATTACCTCAACCAAACGGTTTCTGTAGTGACTAATCAGCCTCTCACATCTACTTTGGGGGATTTTTGCCCATTCTTCCTTGCAGAACGCAGTCAGTTGAGAGAGGTTTGATGGGCGTCTGGCATGAACTGCTCGCTTCAGGTCCCGCCACAGCATTTCAATGGGATTTAGGTCAGGACTTTGACTGGGCCAGTCCAGAACACGAATCTTCTTCTTTTTCAGCCATTCCTTGGTTGTATTGCTGGAATGCTTTGGATCATTATCATGTTGCATGATCCACCTTCTGCCAAGCTTTAACTTCAAAACAGATGGCGTCAGGTTATGTTCTAGGATTTGACAATATTCCTCAGAATTCATGATTCCCTGGACTATGTGGAGTTGTCCAGGTCCTGAGGATGAAAAGCAAGCCCAGATCTTGACATTCCCACCTCCATGCTTCACTGTTGGGAGAAGGTTCTTTTGGTGGTATGCAGTGTTGACTTTTCGCCAGACATGGCGGTTTTGGTTGTGACCAAACAGTTCAATTTTGCACCTACATCAGTTGATGAAAACTCTTTTTAATTTAGTCTCGACAACACAACTGTTAAAAAAACAAAAAAAAAAACTACTGAATTGATTGATTAGGAAATCAGGTTGAAATAATAGAAAATTCCAAAATGTTGAGGGGGTTCACAAACTTTTGAGCAGCACTGTATATACAGTAGGGCAAATAAGTATTTATTCAACCACCAATTGTGCAAGTTCTCCTACTTGAAAAGATTAAGAGGCCTGTAATTGTCAACACGGGTAAACCTCAACCATGAGAGACAGAATGTGGGGAAAAAAATCACATTGTATGATTTTTAAAGAATTGATTTCCAAATTAGAGGTGAAAATAAGTATTTGGTCACCTACAAACAAGCAAGATTTCTGGCTGTCAAAGAGGTCTAACTTCTTTTAATGAGGCTCGTTACCTACTCGTTACCTCGTTACCTGTATTAATAGCACCTGTTTTAACTCATTATCGGTATAAAAGACACCTGTCCACAACTCAGTCAGTCACACTCCAAACTCCACTATGGCCAAGACCAAAGAGCTGTCGAAGGACACCATAGACAAAATTGTAGACTTGCACCAGGCTGGGAAGACTGAATCTGCAATAGGTAAAACGCTTGGTGTAAAGAAATCAACTGTGGGAGCAATTATTAGAAAATGGAAGACATAAAAGACCACTGATAATCTCCCTCGATCTGGGGCTCCATGCAAGATCTCACCCCCTGGCGTCAAAATGATAACAAGAACGGTGAGCAAAAATCCCAAAACCACACGGGGGGACCTAGTGAATGACCTACAGAGAGCTGGGACCACAGTAACAAAGGCTACTATCAGTAACACAATGCGCCGCCAGGGACTCAAATCCTGCACTGCCAGACGTGTCACACTGCTGAACAAAGTACACGTCCAGGCCCGTCTGCGGTTCGCTAGAGAGCATTTGGATGATCCAGAAGAGGACTGGGAGAATGTGTTATGGTCAGATGAAACCAAAATGGAACTTTTTGGTGGAAACACAGGTTCTCGTGTTTGGAGGAGAAAGAATACTGAATTGCATCCGAAGAACACCATACCCACTGTGAAGCATGGGGGTGGAAACTTCATGCTTTGGGGCCTGTTGTTCTGCAAAGGGACCAGGACGACTGGTCTGTGTAAAGGAAAGAATGAATGGGGCCATGTATTGACAGATTTTGAGTGAAAATCTCCTTCCAACTGCAAGGGCATTGAAGGTGAGACGTGGCTAGGTCAGCATGACAATGATCCCAAACACACAGCCAGGGCAACAAAGGAGTGGCTTCGTAAGAAGCTTTTTAAGGTCCCGGAGTGGCATAGCCAGTCTCCAGATCTCAACCCCATAGAAAATCTGTGGAGGGAGTTGAAAGTCCGTGTTGCCCAACGACAGCCCCAAAACATCACTGTTCTAGAGGAGATCTGCATGGAGGAATGGTCCAAAATACCAGCAACTGTGTGTGAAAAGCTTGTGAAGAATTACAGAAAATGTTTGGCCTCCGTTATTGCCAACAAAGGGTACATAACAAAGTATTTAGATGAACTTTTGGTATTAAGCAAATACTTATTTTCCACCATGATTTGCAAATAAATTCTTTAAAAATCAAACAATGTGATTTTCTGTTTTTTTTCCCACATTCTGTCTCTCATGGTTGAGGTTTACCCATGTTGACAATTTCAGGCATTTCTAATATTTTCAAGTGGGAGAACTTGCACGATTAGTGGTTGACTAAATACTTATTTGCCCCACTGTATAACTTAAATACATTCTTTTTTATATAACTCGACTTGACGTCATTCACAGTGGACACCACATAGAGTGCACTGACATGTTTCAAAATTTCAACAGTAATGTTTGGATAAAATGAACTGTTTTTGTGATGACAATGAGCATGACGACGCAGTCGAAGCAAAACAAAATACTAATTAAGCATAAGATATGCAAAAACACGTCTGCTTTTACAGGGAATGAGAATGTTCTAGTGTCATTGTTGACGAGAGGGATTCAGCGTTGTCAATGGCAGCAAATGCGTTAATGACAATCCATCACGAGAGCTCAATTACAACAGACAGAGGCGTGCTTGACTTTAGCAAGCCTTTGAACGGATTAGATTTAAGACTAGTCGAATGGTGGGTATTACCACAAGGGCTTGTAAGAGGTGTCAGGGGATGTGAATCTACAGTATGAGTAAATGGCTGACCAGGGCCCACGAAAAGACCTTCTTCAGTTCGCCGCTTTGATTAAGTAGGGCCCAAATTCTTGTCACTATTTGATTTGTTTCTCTATTTCACAGTGGAACCAGATGAGACTTGACACATTTAAAAGGTCTTTTTGTCATCTCAGTCCTGGATCCCAGAAGTGTTTTCTCTAACTCGGATTGGCCGGCAGTGTGGACTGAGGCTCGACCAGCACTGAACGACTATTCATCAACTTCATAAACATGGTAATAAGAAGCATTAGGTAAAAAACCATATACCTTCAATTCTTGTGAAATTTAAAGTTTATTTTCCCGTACGGCTTACATTTCTCCGGGAGGATGTCCTTGGAGGTTTCGGTCGACCATTAACTGTTGTTGATTCACACCTTGGCCTATTAGTATAGGATGATGATGACAGCGGTCTGCAATTAGAGGTGTGAAGACAACAAGACACGTGAGGCAAGACTTGTGTTTTTCCCAGCAGACACAGAGAAAGACAAACAGAAAGTAGTCTTATTTTCATCTAGCTGACAATGTTGAAAGCAGAATGACGTCAGTGTTTTACACCAAAGATAAATTTAACTTAGCACCAACTAATTCTAGGGTGAGGGTTTGTCCACATACTATTTCTATTAGGTAAATGCCAGAATATTGAGACAGGTTTTTGGGGGGCAAATGTCCAGGACTCTTTTTCAAAGGAATGGTGGTTGAGTGGTTAGCAGGTCCGCCTCACAGTTCTGACATCAAGGGTTTAATCTCGGCCTTCCTGTGTAGAGTTTGCATGTTCTCCCCGTGCCTGTGTGGGTTTTTCTCCGCCCGTATCTCAAAAACATGTACAGAAGGCTTTGAAATTGTCCTTTGGTGTGAATGTGAGGCAAATGGTTGTTTGTCTCATTGTGCCCTGTGATTGGCCGGCAACCCATTCTGGGTGTATCCCGGCCAGGGCTGTACAGTGCGAGCATTTTCCCCCCCAAAATTTGTTGTAAGTAGAGAAAAAAGAATGGGAGCCCAAGAGCACAGATTTTACCCCTTTAATTCACATTAATTCCTTTAAAATATAAGAGTTTGAGATGAAATTGGTGAGAGCATTGCAACAGGAGATGCTTTCTGGATCTGGGTCAACCTGTGATTACAGATGGAAATAGTTCCCAACCCTACATTACATACATTTTATTAGTATCTATTAGGGGTGTAACGGTACACAAAAATCTCGGTTCGGTACGTACCTCGGTTTTGAAGCCACGGTTCAGTTCATTTTCGGTACAGTAAGAAAACAAAATGCAAAATATAAATGTGCTAGTTGCTTATTACACACTTTTGTGCTTTCAACAATAGGAACATTAGCCTATACAAAGCTAGAATTCTGCTCAAAAAGTATTTAAAGATAATCCAACAACAATTTGCCTTTCAGACCCCGCAGGTCAGCTTTCTTTCTGAAAGAAAGAAGAAAAAAGGGAAAATCCCAATGACAAAGATTTTAACATGTATTTTACAAATGAAATGCCTAAATGAATCATTTTTTTTTCTTATGAACAGTTTTCAAAAGCTTTATTGGTGGATTTTCTCAAGGTAAAGCGCCACACAGAAATTAATAGATTTAATTGTGTAAGCAGGATCTGTGTATTACTCTTATCATTTAATTACAGGTGTTTTAGCTCATTTCAATTTATTTTATTTAAATGGGCTATTATTTATATTTTTTTATGTGTTTATATTTTACAAATGTGATGTAGTATTTTATGTTGTATAACTTTAGTTCCTATGTGAATATTAGTTCCTACTTGTTTTGTTGTGGTTGGAGGGTTTTGTATTGAACACGGGGCCGTGTTGGTTATTGTTATAGCAGAGAAGACAGCAGTAAATCAACAAAGACAAGTCAACTGTGCCCCGATCTACCACTCAAGAGATTTGATTGACTCAAAAAGTAGGATACCATTGCATATTAGTTTGAAAATCGACCGGATCAACCGTATTTTTACGCAAGTGACTTCCGGTCTGCCCGATCCTAGCTACCGGTAGTAGTATTGCGCGTCAAATAATAAACTCTGCCGTTCTTTTCGCGTGCGTCGTGTTGAGCCGCTTCTGGGACACGTCTAACACGCGGCCACACTACGGCTGGTGTTCATTGGCTGATTGACTTTAACGCCCGCATTTCACGCGTTCTTGCGGCGGCCACGTCGCGCCGTAGACGTTTCTGGGTTATACTGTCCTACCGTGTTGGTCCTCATTATAGTAGAGAAGACGGAGTAAATATAATCAACACAAAGAAACTGTAACCCGATCGACTCAGAGCCTCGAAAAGTAAGGGTTACATTACGTCAGAAAGTCATTCGGTACGCCTCCGTTCCGAACCGAGCACCACGTACCGACCACCATGTACCGTTACATCCTTAGTATATATTAAGCAATGCTTCTTCGTGTTTCAATTGACTCTATTACATGATGAATAAAACAATGGATTCAGTAATATGTAAAAACACAAAGCTAATGTGTATATACAATGAAAAACACCTATTTAAAAGTTTAAACAGTGAATGTGTATTTTCTTGAGCATATCAGAAGCTTCCAAAGAAACAAAAGAATCATCTTGATAGGAAAGGTCACACCGGTCATCTGGCTCAGTAATCCCGGAGATTCAAACTTTCGTTGCAATGAAATTGCTGAAACTGAAAATGGCAGTTTGGAGAAGGCACCCTTCAAATCTCAGAGACCTGTAGCAGTTGGCCAAAGAAGAATTGTCTAAGATTCCAGCAGAGCATTGTAAGAATCTTATTGATGGATACCGGAAGCCGTTGTTCGCAGTTATTTTGTCTAAAGGATGTGCTACCATGTATTAGGCTGAGGGTGCCAATACTTTTGTCTGGCCCATTTTTGGAGTTTTGTGTAAAATGATAATTATTGATTTTTTATTTTCATTATCTTCTGTGTTTTTTTTCATTGCAAGCAAAATAAATGAAGATATTGCTACCAAAGCATTTGTAACCGCAATCATTTTCTGGGAGAAACTGAGCATTATCTGACAGAATTGCAGGGGTGCCAAAACGTTTGGCCAGCACTGTAATTAGTGCAACGGATTCAGCAATTTGTAAAAACACAAAGCTAATATGTATAGACAATGAAAATCACATACTTAAAAGTTAAGAGCAAATTACGTAGGGGGGGCAACTAAGTATTTAGTCAACCACGAATTGTGCAAGTTCTCCTACTTGAAAACATTAGAGAGGCCTGTAATTGTCAACATGGGTAAACCTCAACCATGAGAGACACAATGTGGAAAAAAAAAGAAAAGAAAATTACATTGTTTGATTTTTAAAGAATTTGTTTCCAAATTAGAGTGGAAAATAAGTATTTGGTCAACTACAAAGAAGCAAGATTTCTGGCTGTCAAAGAGGTCTAACTTCTTCTAACGAGGTCTAACGAGGCTCCACTCATTACCTGTATTAATGGCACCTGTATTAACTCATTATTGGTATAAAAGAGACCTGTCCACAAACTCAGTCAGTCACATTCCAAAATCCACTATGGCCAAGACCAAAGAGCTGTCAAAGGATACCAGAGACAAAATTGTAGACCTGCACCAGGCTGGGAAGACTGAATCTGCAATAGGTAAAACGCTTGGTGTAAAGAAATCCACTGTGGGAGTAATTATTAGAAAATGGAAGACATACGAGACCACTGATAATCTCCCTCGATCTGGGGCTCCATGCAAGATCTCACCCCGTAGCGTCAAAATGATAACAAGAACGGTGAGCAATAATCCCAGCACCACACGGGGGGAACTAGTGAATGACCTACAGAGAGCTGGGACCACAGTAACAAAGGCTACTATCAGTAACACAATGCGCCACCAGGGACTCAAATCCTGCACTGCCAGACGTCTCCCCCTGCTGAAGCCATACACGTCCAGGCCCGTCTGTGGTTTGCTAGAGAGCATTTGGATGATCCAGAAGAGGACTGGGAGAATGTGTTATGGTCAGATGAAACCAAAATAGAACTTTTTGGTAGAAACACAGGTTCTCGTGTTGGGAGGAGAAAGAATACTGACTTGCATCCGAAGAACACCATACCCACTGTGAAGCATGGGGGTTGAAACATCATACTTTGGGGCTGTTTTTCTGCAAAGGGACCAGGACGACTGGTCTGTGTAAAGGAAAGAATGAATGGGGCCATGTATCGAGAGATTTTGAGTGAAAATCTCCTTCCATCTGCAAGGGCATTGAAGATGAGATGTGGCTGGGTCTTTCAGCATGGCAATGATCCCAAACACACAGCCAGGGCAACAAAAGAGTTGCTTCATAAGAAGCATTTCAAGGTCCTGGAGTGGCCTAGCCAGTCTCCAGATCTCAACCCCATAGAAAATCTGTGGAGGGAGTTGAAAGTCCGTGTTGCCCAACGACAGCCCCAAAACATGACTGCTTTAGAGGAGATCTGCATGGAGGAATGGGCCAAAATACCAGCAACAGTGTGTGAAACGCTTGTGAAGAGTTACAGAAAATGTTTGGCCTCTGTTATTGCCAACAAAGGGTACATAACAAAGTATTGAGATGAACTTTTGGTATTGACCAAATACTTATTTTCCACCATGATTTGCAAATAAATTCTTTAATTATCAAAAAATGTGATTTTCTGTTTTTTTTTTTCACATTCTGTCTCTCATGGTTGAGGTTTACCCATGTTGACAATTACAGGCCTCTCTAATATTTTCAAGTGGGAGAACTTGCACAATTAGTGGTTGACTAAATACTTATTTGCCCCACTGTATATATTAAGCAATGCATATTCATAAGTGTTTTAATTGACTCTCTGACTGTAAATGATAAATACTGTACAACAATGGATTCAGTAATTTGTAAAAACACAAAGCTAATGTGTATATACAATAAAAACCACCTATTCAAAAGTTTAAATAGTGCATGTGTATTTACTTGAGTGTATCAGAAGCTTCCAAAGAAACAACAGCATCATCTTGATAGGCAAGGTCACGGTGGTCATCTGGCTCGATAATGCCGGAGATTCAAACTTTCGTTGCAATGATTGGATTGAGCTAATTAAGGCCATTTAGGAATATGTAAAATTAGGTAAAGGAGCATCTGGGCTATGGCACTCATCATGACATCATATTTTGGCCACATTGACCAATCACAATTGCTTGGGGGAGGGAGAAGAACACATAAAGTAAGATGGACAACATAGAGGTTTAGGCAGAACGTTGTCCGAGCTCAAGGTTCTCCATGGACGCTGAGGACCAATCAGATCTCTGCTTCCCACATTTAGGAAACATCTCCTGCAGCAAGCCAACGTCTTATTTGTCTCAGAGTTTTCTTTTCATAGTCCTCCAACCCACCACATGCATCTTCACTGTGCTGCTCAACCTGCTCGTCGTCATTTCAATCTCCCACTTCAGGTACATGCTCTTTTTCTCTGAACCTAACATTAGATTGCGACAGCAGTGAAATGTTCCAACGTGTTAAATGATGTCCCCGCCTAATCATAATTGCCTGGAAAGGGTTTTTAATAATGACAAGTTGTTTGCATTATCGATTGTTTTATGTGTGTGCGTTTGTGCAGGCAGCTCCACACTCCAACCAACCTCCTCCTCCTCTCCCTCGCCGTCTCTGACGTCCTGTTGGGCTTGGTGGTGATGCCAATTGTGATCACCATGAGCATATCCTGCTGGCTTCTTGGTGAGACTGCATGTACTCTGTTGTGTTACCTGACTTTCATTTGTCAGTCTGCCTCAGTAGGAAACATGGTGCTGATATCAGCCGACCGTTTTGTGGCTATTTGTGATCCTCTGCATTATACTGCCAAAGTCACCGTGAAAAAAATTCAACTTTGTATTTGTCTCTGTTGGTCGGCTGCTGTTATCCATTGTGGGATTCTTTTGAAGGAAGAATTGGCTCATCCTGAAATCGATAACGCTTGCCTTGGAGAGTGTGTTTGCCATATTGACATTATCGGGGGCATTCTGGACATTATCGTGAACTTCCTTCTTCCTCTCGGCATCATTGTCATTCTTTACACGAGAGTGTTTGTGGTTGCAGTGTCTCAGGCGAGAGCCGTGCGCTCTCACGATAAATGTGTTAAATTACAACATTCTGCCCCTTTCAGAGCAAAGAAATCTGAGCTGAAGGCCGCCAAGACTCTGGGTATTGTCGTCCTGGTCTTTCTGATGTGTTTCTGTCCGTACAATATTGTCAGTCTGATGGCTTATCATGAGAATGTGATGAATTATGTTACTTATTTGTATAGTTTGAACTCGTGTGTGAACCCGTTGATATATGCCATGTTCTACCCCTGTTTTAGAAGAGCTTTTAAGAACATTGTCACTTTGCGCGTACTGCAGCCTGGCTCCTGTGACACCAACATACTGTAATCTCAATGTGCGCACCTTCAAATTTAATGCCCTCTGAATAACCACATTGAGGTACGTGTGTTGCTGCAAGTTGTTTTACTCTAATATGTTTTGAATCACCTAACTTTCCTCTTTGCCTTTTCAAGTGATTGCTTTAGTAAGCACAGTACTTGATGCATTTTAGAAAATAAATGTGTTTTAATTTGGGATGCTCCACAGCCTCACCTCCCTCTTTCCAGCAATTGGATCCATCACGTCTGCCTCGCCCTGACCAAGCTGCTACATCCACTCTACATTGTTTCCGATTTCCTCTCCCGTAAATACAATGTTGGATTGATAATAAATCAGTCAATATTCCACCTTAAAAAAAGGTCAAGGAGCATCATTTATGAATTAGCATGTATGGAAAAGCATGATTTAAATATGTATATGTATGTTTATTATAACCAACATAAATGTGGTATGTATTCTGCATATTTATAGTGTTTATTATATCATGTGTAGATTATGTGTAAAATACATACAGTACTTCATAAGGCACTTTACATTAAATATTGTTCAATAAGAGTGAAAGGCATTTACAGACTGCTTGTAGATTTGTCATTTGTTTTTTTTGTCTCTTTGCATGTTTGAAATAAAAAATTTAAAATAAACTGAATGTCACTTTTACTCTCTGTGATATGTTTAAGATAAACATCACGTGGACTGAATTAGCCACTCTGACAGCAAACAAATATAAGATAATCATATATTATTAACTTTCAGTTATATATTAGCAGCAGGCACAAAGAAAGACCATCAAGAAAGTAGTTTTATTTTCATCAAGTTGACAATGTTAAAAGCAGAATGACGTCAGCGTTTTACTACAAAGATAAATTTATCTTAGCACCAACTAATTGCAGAGTTTGGGTTTATCCACATAATATATTTCTGTTAGGTAAATGCCAGAATATTGAGACAGAATTTTGGGGGGCAAATGTCCAGGACTCATTATCAAAGTAATTGGTGGTTTAGTGGTGAGTGCGTCCGCCTCACAGTTCTGACATCAAGGGTTTAATCCCAACCTTCCTGTGTAGAATGTGCATGTGCCAGTGTGAGTTTTTCTCCGCCCACATATCAAAGCATGTACAGAAGGCTAGAATTGTCCTTTGATTTGAGTGTGCGGCAAATGGTTGTTTGTCTCATTGTGCCCTGTGATTGGCTGGCAACTAATTCTGGGTGTATCCCGGCCATGGCTGTGCAGTGCTAGCATTTTGCTCGCATTTGCGCCTAAAGAACATTTTTTTCTAAGTAGAGGAAAAAAATCACGAGTGCAGATTTAGGATGCAGTACAGATTTTACCCCTTTAATTCACATTTTGCTCCTTTAAAATACTGTATAAGCGTTTGAGATGAAATTGGTGAGAGAAATGCAGCAGGAGATTTCTTCTGGATCTGGGTCAACCTGTGAATATACAGTCCCTGACAAAAGTCTAGTCGGTTATCCATTTTGTAGAAACAATTGCTAATAACCTGACTTTTAATTATTCAATTGGTTTCAGAAATAGCTCATATGAAAGCTATGACCCTCCCAAATGATGCTGAATGTACAAAAATATATTTGTTCCACTGAAAAAAGATTTATCATTTAATGAAGACATAGAGGTCAAATTTTGGCAGAGAAAAGTTTTGTCGCCTACAGAAAGTAGTGTGAAAATTGAACCAAAAATGTACTTCAAATACAAAAAATATGTTACTTAACATAAGAGAATGAAGTCGTGGTGCTGTGAGATCCAAATTTGATATTTTGTATGTCTTCCATGGGCTTCGACAAGGATTCATACAATTTATTGAGGAAGTCATCAGGAACATCAAAGAAAGTTGTCTTGCATGCCTCCCAGAGTTCATCAGCATTCTTGGGTTTCGTCTTCCATGATTTTTCATTGTGACGTGATTTGTTTAAAAGTTTAAAATATTTATAATAATTTATATTATTTATATTTATAATAATTTTTTTGTCTTTTTTTTTTTAACGAAATATTAGACAATGAATGATTCTAAGCTAAAAATGACAAACATTTTGAATAATAAATATAATTAATTACCTGAGTTTAATGGCTGGGTTGAAATAAAAGCGGTGCGCGACGTCTGTAAACGGGGGTTTCCAGGGTAAAACGAACAAATTAAAAATAGTTCGGGAGCTTAATGCGCCATGAATCTGCTATGGCAGCATGTAGACATATTGTTCTATCAAACACAACAGTTGTTTTGGCTTAAAATACAGCAGTTTCTTTTAAAGAGGAGTGCAAGAGCAGAAACTGCTTTTCAGTCTTGTCTGTGTTTTCCGC
Organism: Corythoichthys intestinalis; assembly: GCF_030265065.1. Taxonomy (NCBI): domain Eukaryota; kingdom Metazoa; phylum Chordata; class Actinopteri; order Syngnathiformes; family Syngnathidae; genus Corythoichthys; species Corythoichthys intestinalis. The sequence continues at coordinate 19,598,442 of NC_080406.1, forward strand.
CAAATACGATTCTTTACCTTCTTTTTATGGCTAGGTTGAAACAAAAGCGGTTGCGCGACGTCTGTAAACAGGGGTTTCCAGGGCAAAATGGACAAATTGAAAATAGTTTGGGGGGCTTAATGCGCCATGAATCTGCAATGGCAGCATGTAGACATATTGTTCTATCAAACACAACAGTTGTTTTGGCTTAAAACACAGAAGTTTATTTTAAAGAGGAGTGCAAGAGCAGAAACCGCTTTTTTAGTCTCGTCTGTGTTTTCCGCCATATAAATCAATTGTAGCCTGGCAGTTAAAGCCTCAATTTCATACAGCTCTCACAACTTATGCTCCCATTGCACCAGTGTGGGAGGCTGCGGATTCCTCCATTTAATAGTCACCAGTTTCCTGGCCACCATTGTATGTGCAAAAGATACTTTTGTTCCTCCGTAAAGACATCTACAGGGGTTAGAGCCAGGAGAAACTGTTTTGAGGTAAACTCTAAGACAACACCCAAGACTCTGTCAATTAAGTCCTTTCTAAAAAATTATGTAACTTCAGGCAGTCCCAAAACATGTGAGTATGGTAACCAATCATCCCACAGTCCCTCCAGCACTTCATTACATATGGGTCATTTACAAATTTAGAGACAGTCAGGGGTGTGCTGAAGAACCTTGTGTTTGTTTTCCAATCAAAGTCTTTCCATGTGTTACTATTAATCCCTTTATGGCAGACATGTCCAAAGTCCGGCCCGGGGGCCAAATGCGGCCCATGGTCAAATTTCATCCGGCCCCCAGCCTCTGTCATAAAATCAATAACGTCTGGCCCGCACACAGACTTAATAAATTGGTCAGCAGTACTGCAAGCAGCATATGAAGTAGCTTACACACGAAATGCTGCTCCTCATTTATCCACTAAAAGGCAGCAGCACTTTAACCCTTTATTGCCAAATGTATCACATTTGATACACCTAGAATTTCATTATTTTGAGACTAATTTAGAATTATGACATTTCTTTTTGAAAAAAAAAAAAATGATGGATGCAAGTCAACACATGCATCTGCAAGTTCCATGAGAAAAAAACATGATTTAGCATGGGTTATAGATATTAGAGCGCTTATTACACATATTCATTTTGACTTTTCTTTTTACAAATGTGAAAAATACTTTTCATTAGGACCTTATTTTTCAATTTTTGGGATTCTCTGATAATTGCTTCATGTTGCAAGTATTTAAGGGATAAGCAACATTACTCCGTGTGACCCATTACTGCCATTTTCTAAAATGGCGACAATTAACAAAAAAAAAGAAAGTTGACTGTGATGGCCGACGCTTCAAGGATAGGTGGAAATTGGACTATTTCTTCACTAAAATACGCAACAACTGTGTCTTGCCTCATTTGTAAAGAGACAGTCGCTGTTTTTAAAGATTTCAATGTGAGGCGATATTACCAAACAAGACACGCCGACATGTACGACAAGATTACAGGGAAGATACGCAGCGAGAAATTGAAGCAACTTGATGCTAGTTTAATTTCACAGCAGTAGTATTTCGCAAGAGCCCGTGAGTCGAAAGAGAACGCCACAAAGGCTAGTTGCGAGATTGTTGAAATTATTCATTAAAAAAATAATAAAGCAAATGTGACACACTAAATGGCTTGCTAAATTTTGCTTAAATATATTGTTCTAAGTAAAGGACGTCAGCCAAGGTCGGCCCCCCACATTTTTACCACGCCAAATCTGGCCCCCTTTGCAAAAAGTTTGGACACCCCTGCTTTATGGCAACCAATACACATTTTTCTCCATTACGAATCCTCAATTATAACAATTTGTTTTTGATATAAAAAGGATTACAAAGCTGGCCAAAAGTATTGGCACCCCTGCGATTTTGTCAGATAATGCTCAATTTCTCCCAGAAAGTGATTGCAGTTACAAATGGTTTGGTGGTAGTATCTTCATTTATTTTGCTTGCAATGAAAAAACACAAAAGACAATGAGAAAAAAAAATTTGAATCTTTATCATTTTAAACAAAACTCCAAAAATGGGCCGGACCAAAGTATTTGCACCCTCAGCCTAATACTTGGTCGCACACCCTTTAGACAAAATAACTGTGAACAACCGCCTCCGGTATCCATCATTGAGTTTCATACAATGCTTTGCTGGAATTTTAGACAGTTCTTCTTTGGCCAACTGCTCCAGGAGTCTGAGATTTGAAGGATGCCTTCTCCAAACTGCCATTTTCAGATCTCTTCACAGGTGTTCTATGAGATTCAGGTCTGGACTCATTGCTGGCCACTTTAGAAGTCTCCAGTGCTTTCTCTCAAACCATTTTCTCGTGCTTTTTGAAGTGTGTTTTTTTGTCATTGTCCTGCTAGAAGACCCATGACCTGTGAGGTAGAGCCTAGTTCGGGCCTAAAAAATCCAGCCCGACCCGACACGGCCCGCTGGTATTGAGGCCCGACCCGGCCCGAGCTCGATCACTTAACTAGATTTGCAGGCCCGAGCCCGAAAAACCCGATTTTTGTTTTTTTTTTTTGTTTTTTTTTTTGAGTGACGCGGAAAAAACGCAGCAGCAGCAATTTATTTTCATTTCTTCGAGTTGGCAGAAAAAAACGCAAGTTTTCTTAATGTTTAAATAATCTTTTTAGAATTATCAAAGCATTCACACAACGAAATAACGCTGGGAAAGTTTGTTAAACATATTTCTGAGTGTGTGGGACATTGTTCTCACATGGACGCGCCTCTCTGACAAGGAGAGGGAACAAGAGAGGGCGGCGCCTCGGCCGTGCGCAAACTACAGCGGGAGGACAAGAAGCAAAAGCGGCCGGCGCCACGGCGTTCGTGCACACGCACAAGCAAAAGCGCAATACAGAGAGCCTGCTCTCCATTTTTTAAATTTATTTTATTATTATTTTTTTTTTGAGTGACGCGGAAAAAACGCAGCAGCAGCAATTTATTTTCATTTCTTCGAGTTGGCAGAAAAAAACGCAAGTTTTCTTAATGTTTAAATAATCTACATATTTTTTTGAGAATTATCAAAGCATTCACACAACGAAATAACGCTGGGAAAGTTTGTTAAACATATTTCTGAGTGTGTGGGATATTGTTCTCACATGGACGCGCCTCTCTGACAAGGAGAGGGAACAGGAGAGGGCGGCGCCTCGGCCGTGCAGCGGGAGGACAAGAAGAAAAAGCGGCCGGCGCCACGACGTTCGTGCACACGCACAAGCAAAAGCGCAATACAGAGAGCATGCTCTCCATTTTTTTTTTTTTTTTTTTTTAATAATTTATTAGTCCGGCATGGCGGCCCGACCCGACCTGACCCGAACGTGAATGCTAAAATTGTGGGCCGGGTTCGGGTTCGGGCACAAAATCTAACCTCTACTGTGAGGGAGACCCAGCTTTCTCACACTGGGCCCTACATTTGAAACAGAATTTGTAGTAGTCTTCACAATGGGTGAAAGTGGGCCAGAACTAGGGATGGGAATTGATAGGATTTTTACGATTCCGATTCCATTATCGATATTGCTTAACGATTCGATTCTTTATCGATTCTCTTTTCGATTCTAATTTGGGGAAAAAGAACAACAAACGTTTTGATTGGCATCGAGTTTGTTTAATCAGAAGTCACCTTACAAACTCACAACGAGATCAAAAGAGGCCCAAAGCCTCAATGTTAACTGTGGCAATAAGTGGCAAATACACAAGAATTTGTAACATTTCACTGAAACATTTATCTAATAGAAATAAAAAATATTGGTATATATTGGCAGATAGGTTGTTGTTCTGCCTTTGGCAATATGTGTTAAAGCAGGGGTCCCCAAACTTTTTCCTGTGAGGGCCACATAACTTTTCCCTTCTCTGATGAGGGGCCGGGGTCAGTTTGTAACAGAAAAAGTGTGACGATTGCAGAAGTGCATAAATGTAAAAAGTTATTGTTTTTCAGAAAGCCACAATCAAATAACCCTTTCTGGATTCTTTATAATAATAATTATTATTATTATTAATAAAAATACTATTAATCAAATAGATAATAACCAAATAACCCTCTCTGAATTCTTCAAGGAAAAGGCCAGGAAATAAATAACACGATTGAGAAAAAAAAAAAATTCAAAATGGCCGGACCAAATGTGGAGGCGGGCCGTATTTGGGCCGCGGGCCGCAGTTTGGGTCAACGTGTATTATTTTACCATTACATTGAATTGCATGCCTTTTAGTTTTTGTGGCGCTTACACGCTCCCAAGGAGAACGCGCTCGTGAAGAAGAGCGTGCTTACACCCAAAGAAGAAATGCCGCATCCATATGAGTGAGCTAGTGAGAGAGGGAAACACTTCTACGAGCCTACGTTCTTTGTTAATGTTAATATATACAGAGGCAACGCCTGTATGTATCATCTTTTGTGTTGTTGTTGTTGTGTTTCCACTCGCGATTGGACACTTAAATCCAGTTGTGTAGTGGTTTGAACGATGTGCTAATGCTAGCGAACGAATGCTAACCATTTCTTATTACTGTTATTAGCAGCTAATCTGTGCTGATTTACGTTGATGCAAACCTGTTTGTTATTGGGGACAGCGCAGTCGTATTCCCTCCCGATGCAGTTATCTCCACCTTGCAATGACTGCAAGTCGCTTTGTTGTAATTTTTCCTTGTGAAGCGAAGACACACTTTCAAGCGTTTGAACCTACGTGCTGTCATTGTTATGTTTATGGCTGCAATGCTCGTGCTTACCCGTCGTAACCTTTCATTTTCACACTCTTTCCTGGTGAAGTGTAGTCAAACTTTGGAGCGAGTGGTTCTTGGCGCCATGCTAGTTTGATGCGTCTGGACAACAACACACGTCACGACGCAATACGCGTCTTTAGGAATCGTTAAACGGATCGTTAAGGTTTTTTCATTGTGATGTCGAGGCCTCGAAACACTCGGAACCGGTTCCGAATTGGAATCGGATTTCGATTCCCATCCCTAGCCAGAACGGTCAGGAACGCAGTTCCAGTATAAGAATCAGGGCCAGAACGCAGTTCCGGTATAAGATTCAGGGCCGGGATGCTGTTCTAGTATAAGATTGAGGGCCGGAATGCTGTTCCGGTACATGGTGCTTTGATTCCGAAAATATGACAGCAACTGACAAAACGCTATGTAAAAAAAATAAAATAAAATAAAATAAAATGCTAGGCTGCCACACATGCATTTCATCTCCGAGAAGAAAACAATCTACCAACATCAGATTTCCATACACAAGTGTTAACAACAAGCATTATAAAGTGCTTGTGTAGCATAATCCGTTTCCACCAATATTTATTATTTATTTTATTCCATGGACGACATGGAAGTTTCCCCAGCTGCTGCAGTTATCTGAGTCTGACGATGATGAGTCACGTCAATGTGCGACTGCACGCAGCAAAGCAAAACTCCTGGACTCATTTATCCGTTGAATTGGCTGACATATTGACATGTGATCAGCAGAAATAGTTAGCTCTGATTGGTTCAAATGTGCATGTTTTCTGGAGCAGCAAAAAAAAAAAAAAAAGGTTGAATTGATGCGACAAAAAGGGGCAATGCAACATAAAATGGATCAAATATTTAAGAGCAATGAAAGAGTTGGGAGGCTTATTTATCGTATTTACTTTTATTTGCTCTGATGGGGAGGTTCAGAACATCTTAGCTGTCAATGTGAACTTTGGACTTATATTTGTTCATTTATGTTAGGCTACTAATCCATTTCCTTATGATTTAAAAAACTCAATGTTTGCGCGATATTCAAAATAATAGTATATTTCATTTCACTCTGCATAATATAAGTAATTTGTACTTATTTTTCTGAATGTGTTACTTATATCTTTATTATTTAAAAAAAAAAGTAAATGTTTATATTAACTTCAATTTTAATATACATCCTATGTTCTTAAGTAGTTAAAATTGAGATTTGACATTTCGTATGTTAGGAAATGAGGGAAAATAGGAGATGGAGGTTGGGGTTATTACTGTTTTTGTTGCATTTTATTTTGCAAGTCATTGAAAAAATACCATTTTGAATGAAAATCAGTTTTTGTATGTGTTATAAAAATAACTATGCTAAAACAGTATTCTTTGTATTTCAGTAGTTTAAGAAGTTTGATACCCCCCCCCCCCCCCCCCCCAAAAAAAAATAATAATGAAAGAAAAAAATTAATAAATCCATGAAATTTCTGGCTCCGTGGCGACCTTCATGTCGGGGAATTCCGGCAAGAAATTCTAGCCATTTTCACCCCTGGTCTTCACACTTCATAATGCCATACACACGCTCAAGCAGTCCAGAGCCAGAGGCAGCATTGCAACCCCTAAACATCAGGGAACCTCTGCCATGTTTGACCGTGGGGGCCTTGTTCTTTTCTTTGGCCTCGTTTTTCTCCTGTAAACTCGCTGTCGATGCCTTTTCCCCAAAAAGCTCTACTTTTGTCTCATCTGACCAAAGTACATTCTTCCAAAATGTTTTTGGCTTTCTCAGGTAAGTTTTGGCAAACTCCAGCCAGGATTTTTTCTGTCTCTGGGTCAGAAGTGGGGTCTTCCTGGGTATCCTACCATAGAGTCCCTTATCATTCAGACGCCGACGGATAGTACGGGTTGACACTGTTGTACCCTCGGACTGCAGAACAGCTTATATTGTTCGTTATCCACCATCCGCACAATCTTTCGATGAAATCTCTCGTCAATTTTTCCTTTCCGTCCACATCTAGGGAGGTTAGCCACAGTGCCATGGGGTTTACACTTATTGATGACACTGCGCACGGTAGACACAGGAACATTCAGGTCTTTGGAGATGGACTTGTAGCCTTGAGATTGCCAATGCTTCCTCACAATTTTGCTTCTCAAGTCCTCAGACAGTTGTTTGGTCTTCTTTCTTTTCTCAATGCTAAATGTAGTACACACAAGGACACAGGACAGAGGTTGAGTCAACTTCAATCCATTTTAACAGGCTGCAAGTTTGATTTAGTTTTTGCCACCACCTGTTATGTTACTTGAAGGCGTGGCGCAGTGTCTGTGGAGAGTGTCCCGTCAATATCATTACGAAGTCTATGGATAGTGTTAAAAGAACACCCAAATCGACATCGATCAACTCAAAAATAATTTACACCAAAAAACATCACAGATTTTGCTGTGTACGGCAACCTCAGATTGACAAAAGTCATACAATTTGTGCAATTATGTTACGTATATATTAAGCAATGCTTTTTCATAAGTGTTTTAATTGACTCTCTTACATGATGAATACAAAAATATATTCAGTATTTAGTAAAAACACAAAGCTAATGTGTATATACAATGAAAAACACCTATTTAAAAGTTAAAATATTTAAAAGTTAAAAAAGTGCATGTGCATTTTCTGAGTATATCAGAAGCTTCCAAAGAAATAAAAGCATCATTTTGATAGGCAAGGTCACAGCGGTCATCTGGCTCGATAATGCCGGAGATTCAAACTTTCGTTGCAATGAAACTCCTTGATTATTACTATTAAGGCCATTTTAGGAATATATAAAATTGGGTAAATGAGCATCTGGGGTCTGGCACTCATCATGACATCATATTTTGGCAACATTGACCAATCACAATTGCTTGAGGGAGGGGATAAGAACACATAAAGTAAGATGGACAACATAGAGGTTTAGGCAGAACGCTGTTCGACCTCAAGGTTCTCCATGGACACAGAGGAACAATCAGATCTCTGCTTCCCACAGCTAGGCAACATCTCCTGCAGGAAGCCAACGTCTGATTGGTCTCAGAGTTTTCTTTTCATAGTCCTCCTACCCACCACATGCATCTTCACTGTGCTGCTCAACCTGCTCGTCGTCATCTCAATCTCCCACTTCAGGCACATGCTCTTTTTCTCTGAACCTAACATTAGATTGCGACAGCAGTGAAATGTTCCAATGTGTTAAATGATGTATCCACTTAATTGTAATTGACCGGAAAGGGTTTTTAATAATAACAAGTTGTTTGCATTATTGATTGTTTTATGTGTGTGTGTTTGTGCAGGCAGCTCCACACTCCAACCAACCTCCTCCTCCTCTCCCTCGCCGTCTCTGACGTCCTGGTGGGCTTGGTGGGGATGCCAATTGTGATCACCATGAGCATATCCTGCTGGTTTCTTGGTGACATTGCATGTACTCTGTTGAGTTACCTGACTTTAATTTGTCAGTCTGCCTCAGTAGGAAACATGGTGCTGATATCAGCCGACCGTTTTGTGGCTATTTGTGATCCTCTGCATTATACTGCCAAAGTCACCGTGAAAAAAATTCAAATTTGTATTAGTCTCTGTTGGTCGGCTGCTGTTATCCATTGTGGGATTGTTTTGAAGGAAGAATTGGCTCATCCTGAAATCGGTAACGCTTGCCTTGGAGAGTGTTTTTGCCATATTGACATTATCGGGGGCATTCTGGACATTATCGTGAACTTCTTTCTTCCTCTCGGCGTCATTGTCATTCTTTACACAAGAGTTTTTGTAGTTGCAGTGTCTCAGGCGAGAGCCATGCGCTCTCGCGATAAATGTGTTAAATTACAACATTCTGCCCCTTTCAGAGCAAAGAAATCTGAGCTGAAGGCCGCCAAGACTCTGGGTATTGTCGTCCTGGTCTTTCTGATGTGTTTCTGTCCGTACAATATCGTCAGTCTGATGGCTTATCATGAGAACGTGATGAATTATGTTGCTTATTTGTATAGTTTGAACTCGTGTGTGAACCCGTTGATATATGCTGTGTTCTACCCCTGTTTTAGAAGAGCTTTTAAGAACATTGTCACTTTGCGCGTACTGCAGCCTGGCTCCTCTGGTACCAACATACTGTAATCTCATTGTGCTCACCTTCAAATTTAATGCCCTCTGAATAACCACATTGACGTGCGTGTGTTGCTGCAAGTTGTTTTACTCTAATGTGTTTTGAATCACCTAACTTTCCTCTTTGACTTTTCAAGTGTTTGCTTTAGTAAGCACAGTACTTTATGCATTTTAGAAAATAAATGTGTTTTAATTTGTGATGCTCCGCAGCCTCACCTCCCTCTTTCCAGCAATTGGATCCATCACGTCTGCCTCGCCCTGACCAAGCTGCTACATCCAGTCTACATTGTTTTGTAGTTCTTCTCCCGTATATACAATGTTGGACTGATAATAAATTAGTCAATATTCCACCTTCAAAAAAGGTCAAGGAGCATCATTTATGAATTAGCATTTATGGAAAAGCATGATTTACATATTTATATGTATGTTTATTATAACCAACATAAATGTGGTATGTATTCTGCATATTCATAGTGTTTATTATATTTTGTGTAGATTATGCATAAAGTACATACAGTATTTCATAACGCACTTTACATTAAATATTGTTCAATAAGAGTGAAAGGCCTTTACAGACTGCCTGTAGATTTGTCATTTGTTTTTTGTCTCATTGCATGTTTGAAATAAATCTTTTATTATAAAATAAACCGAATGTCACTTTTACTCTCTGTGATATGTTTAAGATAAACATCACGTGGACTGAATTAGCCACTCTGACAGCAAACAAATATAAGATAATCATATATTATTAAATATATTATATATTTGTTAGCAGCAGACACAAAGAAGGACCATCAAGAAAGTAGTTTTATTTTCATCAAGTTGACAATGTTAAAAGCAGAATGACGTCACCGTTTTACTACAAATATAAATTTATTTTAGCACCAACTAATTGTGGAGTTTGGGTTTGTCCACATACCATATTTCTATTAGGTAAATGCCAGAATATTGAGAAAGAATTTTGAGGGGCAAATGTCCAGAACTCATTATCAAAGTAAGTGGTGGTTTAGTGGTTAGCACGTCCGCCTCACAGTTCTGACATTAAGGGTTTAATCCCGACCTTCCAGTGTGGAGTTTGCATGTTCTCCCTGTGCCTGTGTGGGTTTGTCTCCGCCCACAACTCAAAAACATGTATGGAAAGCTTTTGAATTGTCCTTTGGTGTGCGTGTGAGGCAAATGGTTGTCTCATTGTGCCCTGTGATTGGCTGGCAACCAATTCTGGGTGTAACCCGGCCATGGGTGTTCAGTGCGAGCGTTTTGCCTGATTTGCGCCTCAAAATAATTTTTTGTAAGTAGAGAAAAAAAGAATAGGTGCACGAATGCGAGCAGTTTTTACCCCTGTAATCCGCGTTTTGCTCCTGTAAAATATAAGATATTTTAGAGGAAATTAGCAAGAGAGGTGCAGCAGAAGAAGCTGTCTAGGTCAACCTGTGAATATCGATGTTAATGATTCTCAACCTGAGATTACATACATTTAATTAGTATTTATTTGGAACCATTTCCTTAAAATTGTATGACTTGGATCAAATGGTTTTGATATCTTTTCACAAGATTTGCCCATTCCTTTAAACAGAAGTTGTCCAATTGAGCCAAATCTGGGATTTGCACTCGCCATTTCAGGTGTGCCCAAACTTTTTTTTTTTTTTTTTTTTTTTTTTTGGGTGGGGGGGACTTTGTTTTTATTGAACACACAGCAGAATACAACACAAAAGAATCCTTGACAACATCATCAATAGTCTACAAAAGATATACATACAGTGTGGCAAATAAATATTTAGTCAACCACCAATTTAGCAAGTTCTCCTATTTGAAAAGATTAGAGAGGCCTGTAATTGTCAACATGGGTAAACCTTAACCATGAGAGACAGAATGTGAAAAAAAAATAAACACAGAAAATCACATTAATTGATTTTTAAAGAATTTATTTCCAAATTAGAGTGGAAAATAAGTATTTGGTCACCTACAAACAAGCAAGATTTCTGGATGTCAAAGAGGTCTAACTTCTTCTAACGAGGTCTAAAGAGGCTCCACTTGTTACCTGTATTAATGGCACCTGTTTTAACTTATTATCGGGATAAAAGACACCGGTCCACAACTCAGTCAGTCACACTCCAAACTCCACTATGGCCAAGACCAAAGAGCTGTCGAAGGACACCAGAGACAAAATTGTAGACCTGCGCTTGCCTGGCACGGCCAGCCTCTTCTCCCTGTGTTTTTCAAACACTGAGAGTATAGTCTGGGACCCAGCCCATTAACGGCCTCTCGAGCAAGTCCAAAATCAATCGACAAATCAGATTCGTTTATTTGCGTGACGTATTCTTAACGAGCAACGTCACTCTTCTGCGTCGGAAGTCGTCTCCACAACAACACAGATGGCGAACAGGAGAGCCGAGAATATGTTCCAATCCACGGTAAAAATCAGTTTTAAATTACTAAAAACACATCGACACAAGTCATTGACAACAGTCTGTCTCGCGCTACCCATGTTGAATAAACTCCGCTCTCCTCATAATGTTTACTTCAGCGCGCAAGTCCCTCGTCCCGCCCGTCGCTGATTGGTCCACTCCGCTGTCTGTTTGCTGTGGCTTGCGCTGCCCTGGAAATTTTATCCGCTTAATGGTGGCCAGACTCAATAGCTAGAACAGCGGTGAGTCTGGAGTACCAGGCTAGGAACAGCGGTGAGTCTGGAGTAACAGGCTAGACCTGCGCCAGGCTGGGAAGACTGAATCTGCAATAGGTAAAACGCTTGGTGTAAAGAAATCAACTGTGGGAGCAATTATTAGAAAATGGAAGACATACAAGCTCACTGATAATCTCCTTCGATCTGGGGCTCCATGCAAGATCTCACCCCGTGCCATAGTGCTTTAATTACTTGGTATGATTTGGGGAAAACTCCCACGAAGAATAGTCGACAAAAAAGATAGCAATAGTATTCCAAATCCGTGTTTTTTCACTCACTCGAAGATTCAGGAATTAGACCGATCGCATTGCAACGTTGCAACCGCGATCAGGCCGTCGAATCCACAAAATAGACTGATCCATAAAGCCGCTGTGGGACCGACAAATCCAGAAATTAGACTGATCCGAAACCAATATTACCGCCGCGGTGGGACCGTCGGATCGAGAAATTAGACGGCTCCCTTACTTGACTGAGGACCCAGGAAAAATGTCCGGGCGCCAGTTGTAACTTGTGGTAGGTAGGATAACAAAAAGGGGAGAAGCTTCCACTAATGCACATTAATTCACAAAGAAAAAAAATAATTCCACCTTGACCACTCACGTCACTCCACGTGTTACCATTTGACTGGAAATTGCATTAATAAGCAGCACATCGTGGCATTTTACTCCGCGAGTTTAGGCAGCAATACGCAATTGTTGTATAGACCCCACTCAACAACGTCACACAATGACGTGTCGCTGTATCCGGCCACCATATTGTCCGTCATTGTTTATCCGTATTCTCAATGGTTTCAATTTGTTGTGCAATTTATTGTGCAATTCATGGAAGCCCCGGTGCTTTCAGACGCTGTAAACTCATTGGATGCATTGCATAAAAGGCGTTATGTGGAAAAGCTTCGGTCGATCCATTTGCCAGATCCATATTTCATGCCTAAATCGATATTTTTCGACCTGCTGTCTTCGCCGTCTCTGCCTGACATCTGCTACCCTGATATTTACAACTATCTTGTCCACAGAAACTCGGCGTATTCTCACGAAAGTTTGAAAAACTTTAACAGCAGCACTCTAAGCAACATTACCCCTGTGCAGGGGTCGCATTAACCGAATATTTTCCGTCGTTGACCGGTTTTTTAAAACGGTGACGGAAAAAACTGAAGTCCGTCCGTCATTTTGACAGGTTGCAATTCACACCCCAGACCACAGGGTGGCATATTAATTAGCTATTGTCTCTCTTAATGCATGACGTCGTTGGCTGTTCTGTCAGAATATTGTAGCGTCACTGTGGTCTGGCGGCAGCACCGTGATTGACACATCAACGCGAGGTTCTTATTGGTGCACCCGGTGTGCCAGCGCGTCATCCAATTGGTGGACTAGATTGTCGCCTGTGTATAGACAAGTTTCCGAGGTACTTCCGGTTTACTTCCTTATGTCTTCCTTGCCCTTCCATTTCCTCCTGTTTACCGTTGAAGTCAATGGCGGTGGAATCGAAGTTGGGAGGTCTTTATACAAGATCCCGGGAATGTTATTTTGATGTAGGCGGGTGGAGAACCAAGCCAAGGCCTCCATGCTTTGTACCATGTCGATTTCCAAACCATGGGTGCTCGTACTCGTCATACAGGTGGGAGGGAAGGAGATGGACAAAACTGACAGCTCCTGCAGTCATGCCCCCGCTGTTATGGAAGGTAATGTGCTCTAAAAATACGAAACCTAAAATCTGGCGCATGAAACGACTTGTTGCCTTTGCTATTGATATTACGATGATGATTGTAATTACGAAGTTTAATCATTTTTACAACAACTAGCTTCTGCTACTGCTGCTAGCCGCCTGTTGCTAATCGTGTTTGAATGCACCGCATAAATCCAAGTGTTACAAGTTTTTATTCGTTTGTTTACAGCTGGGAAATGCTGTTATAAAAGAGAAGACAACTTGACTTGTACGTTGATGGACATATATCGAACATATATAGTTTGCGTTCCACAATGATGATGACAGCTCGACTCCCGGGAGAGGCCGAGAGAGGCAGGAATTGTGACGGACGGTGGTTCGCCGAGATCGTGTGATCCAACTACGAACTTGTGAAAGGTAGCGTCTTTAAATATATGCTATTGGAGCTGGAATTACCGAGGACGGGAAAAAAGCACATCTAAATGCCGCCGAGGGCCTCCGTGATGTCGCTATTTGTTCACGAGGCTCCGGAGCTCTGCGGTCTATTATCACATTCTCGTATGTTATTTTTGCATTTATTGACCTGTTTTGGAGTGCACCAATCGTTTTAAATAAAACAAGAAATTGAATCATGTCTAAATGTTTTATTGCGATCAATGCCTGCAATAAAAAAAAAGAATGACATACTATTTGTGTTTACATCATATGTACATAACCTTGTAGCATTTCCTTGTAACAAAACAATCCATGTCAGCCCCTCTGCAGTCGGAAAATGTAATATAACTTGTAATTTCACCACATTTTGGTCACTAATGGCCGTAGTATCAATCCATTCCTCACGTTAACACAGGCTGACCGTTGTTAATAATTTTGTCCATGAATGATCAACGAAGTGACACGAACTGCCATCCAATCTCATCTACGTGTCATCTAGGTCGGGCTGAATCAATTTTTGAAGATTCCATGGGTTTCTCTGGCTTGATTTCGTAGTTTTATCGTCGTCAATACACTGCTAATACACTGCTACTCGACCGGACCGGAAGTGCGAAGCAGACATTTTCCAAGATGGCGGCGCTCGTATTTCGCTCAGGAAACTTGTCTATAGACCCCAATCACATGATGTCACAACTCCGCCCCCTGACTGGAGCAGCCATATTGTCCGTCAGCTCGTCGTGTTTACACATTACCGCTACGTACATGCCTCCTATTACGGCGTGTTTTTCTGCTCGTTAACATTAATAATCAAAATGGCGAAGGCGTGTGTGGCGGTTGGTTGCAGTAACAGAGAAGATAGACGGAGAGACTTGAAGTTCTATCGTATTCTGAGAGACCCGAAGAGGAGAGCGAGATGGACTGCTGTAATTCGACAAGAAATCTGGGCACCAAACGATCCACAGACTATGTAGTAGTCATTTTATATCTGGTAAGATGCATTTAATATATATTTAGAAGATTTTGGGCTGACAACCACAATTAAGATCATTGTGTGACGTTGGTGATTGGGGTCTATATAGTTGCCTCTTTTTCTTTGGGAGTGGAGTTGTTTTGTTGGTGTTGTTGGCGGTAAGCAGAGTAAAAAGAGGGAGAAAAATACAACTTCCGTGTCTAATTTTTCGCCGCCAAACAAGCATTACAATATTAATTAAAATGAATGAAAACTAAATACTATTGAATATGTCATCATTATCATTTTAAAAATTTAAGTGACTGGTAAAAATAGATTATGACTGGATTTTTATGACCCTGTCAGTCAAAATGACAGACAACGAAAATGTCTAGCGCAACCTCTGCCCCTGTGTGACCCTTTACTTCCAATTGTCTAAAATGGCGACAATCAATAAAAAAAAAAAGTTGACTGCGATGGCCGACGCTCCAAGGATAGGTGGATATTGGACTATTTCTTCAATAAAATACGCAACAACTGTGTCTGCCTCATTTGCAAAGAGACAGTCGCTGTTTTCAAAGAGTTCGATGTGATGCAATATTACCAAACAAGACACGCTAACATGTACAACATTACGGGGAAGATATGCAGCGAGAAATTAAAGCAACTTGAAGCTAGTTTAATTTCACAGCAGCAGTATTTCGCAAGAGCCCGAGTGTCGAAAGAGAACGCCACAAAGACGAGATTGTTGAAATTATGAATGAAAAAAAAATAATAACAAAGCAAATGTGACACACAGAAGGGCTTGCTAAAATTTGTTTAAATATGTAAATGTATGTAAATTTTTGTGACGTCATGTGAGTGCTGTCATACGCTACACATTTGGAAACATCCCATTTATGTCATCACTGCGAGCCCACAAAACATGGCGCCAACTATCGGTCAAAATGTGTACTAAATATTATAAAATACTGCCATTGATTTGTTTCTAACAACATATTTTAGTACAAGAGAACAATTGTGGTTAATTAGAGCCTACATCTACTTAAGGTAGAGCATCACTTTAAGATGTTGGCTTGATGAGTCCCTTTACTTCAAAGATGGAGATAGTGTTCTAAAGTTTCCAAGACTCCCTCTTTTCCTGGACACCTTTCAACGAACACAGTACTCATTTTATAATGGATGAAGTTCTTGCCAGGTTCAGACAGCATCTTAACAAGTTATTCATTTTCTTATTTGATAGATTTCGGATTAAAAAGGCCATTTTCCGACAAGGAGCCCATGTTTTTCCTGAGTGGGGTTTATACTTGAATATGATTGTTAATTTGTTTGAACATATGCCATCTGGAAATTAAACTCATAGATGAATCACAGTTGTGAAAGCCAACAAATGTATTCCTGATATCTTGTCTGATTTCTTTTGACTTGCCATGATGTTACACAAAAAAGTTCACAAGTGCTTGGTGTGCCTTTGCTACATCCACAAGAGTGTCACTAATTCAATAAAATAATGTCATTAACCTACACTCAAAAAAAAAAAAATGAAAATGTATTTATGCAAGAACCTTATTTCAAGTGGTTACACACAACTGCTTTAAGTAACTATTACGTTTTGCACTTACAGTGGGGAGAACAAGTATTTGATACACTGCCAATATTATCAAATACTTGTTCTCCCCACTGTATATGAAAAACAACTAAAGCAATTCAAAACCTTTTACATGCAAAATGTGTAGCAACCTTTTGTTTTCTTACAATAGGACTGCTATTTTTAAGATAT
This sequence comes from Corythoichthys intestinalis, assembly GCF_030265065.1. Lineage (NCBI taxonomy): Eukaryota > Metazoa > Chordata > Actinopteri > Syngnathiformes > Syngnathidae > Corythoichthys > Corythoichthys intestinalis. The sequence continues at coordinate 19,614,733 of NC_080406.1, forward strand.
TCATTGTGGTGTTGTTAATATTCAGGTTGAGTGGGGACACTAGTGCAGAACATGGGCCTAATTGGCAATTGTACCCTTCTGTTGCTCTCGTGAGAGGCAACAGAGTGACTTTGCATTACTTTAGTATGCATAAAAGTCAAGGTCGCTATTATGCTTTTTTACCAAACACACTCCAGCTATTTACAGACAATACTGCTTCCAGTCGTGATGTCACTTCACCCACAAGTTTTTGCGCACTCTGCTAGGGGTGTCTGTGTTCAACTAACTTAATTGACACCGCGCCAAGAGCGATCTTAACACTGCTAGTGCAGAGACTTCATAATGATATTGACGTGGCGCGGGGCCGATTAATAGGGGGCCTATCGCTGTCAAATCTGACCGATTGGAAACACAGGCAAAGAGCTATTTACGTAGAAAATTCTTGTGAATAAATGCTTAAATCCCTGAAATTTTTTTTATAGATATGAAAAATCATCCGAAACATAAATGACTTACATAAAGCATCTAAACTACTTAAAGTGCCTGTGACACGAAAAAGCATGTTTATTTCATAATACACGCGGTATTTTATGCTCCTGAATGATATGGACCGCTTGGATGTGTGTGGAAGCGATCGCTATATTTATTTAGTTTTTTGAATCCCGCGCCAGGAAAATGAGTGACTTCCGGCTTCGGTCTTGCATTAAGGAGGAGGGCGCTGTGACGTGTACGGTAGAAGACGTCCTCTTCACGCTACAGTGTACTGTTGTGTATGAGGACGAAGGATTCAGCTGATTTTGCGGATTAATACGTTTATTTTTCGCATCACGCCAGCCAAACGGCTGCGGAAAAATCATTCTGTATGAGGGAGAGGCGTATGCGCCTTTTTGGAGTTTCAAAAGGTTCCCATTCACCGTGGATATTTACTGTGGGGCCATTGGACTTACGAGGAAGTGAGTAAACATCTTGTTTTGTATTATGTCAAATACGAATACAGCGATTACAAAGTAAACACTACAAACTTTCTTTAAATGAAGGACTACTTACGTTTGATCATTGATAGGCATGTAAAAAGCTCTCCTAATGCTCATTAGCAGCAGCACGTTAGCTGCACAACAACTCCAGCAACCCTCCTCCGGGGAACGAACTGTAAATTGCTCTCCGCCGGGCGGTTTGCCGATCCGCGAAGACAATCGACAACCGGGTCGTCATGTCAAATAATCCAGGATAGTTATGTGTGATTTTCTGCTTCGAAGACTTTGAAACATCACTCGGTTCGGGTTAGCATGTCGGCTAGCTGTCACGCCTTCTGGTTTGTTTACATTCTCCGAAGCCGGGGAAGGGAAATGACATATGTCCGATTTAGGTGTCATAAAATATCGTTCGGGAGGTGCGACAGTAAAAGTGAAGTCGACAGTTTTGACCATTATGGAGTAATTTTGCCATGTCGTCCTGAATAAATGCATTTTTATTATTTCATATTCCATTCAGCACAAGACTGTTATTGTCGAGACCATGCCATTTATTTAGCAATTGGGGAAAATACTTGGATAAAAAGAATATCCTGTAAAAATATTGAAGTAAAGAGACAGAAACAATGACATTTTGCCGCTCTCTTTGTCGCGTTTTCCTCGTTGTGAATAGTTCCCCCTCAACGGGCTGACTGGTCCTTCTCAAGCCATTTATATAGCTATTGGGGAAAATACTTGGATAAAAAGAATATCCTGTAAAAATATTGAAGTAAAGAGACAGAAACAATGACATTTTGCCGCTCTTTTCGTTGCGTTTTCCTCGTTGTAAATAGTTCCCCCTCGACGGGCTGACTGGTCCTTCTCAAGCCATTTATATAGCTATTGGGGAAAAATACTTGGATAAAAAGAATATACTGTAAAAATATTGGAGTAGAGAGACTGAAACAATGACATATTGCGGCTCTCTTCGTCGTGTTTTCCTCGTTCTGAATAATTCCACCTCAATGGGCTGAATAGTAAAACCGATGAGCCCAGTCTACCGCTGACATCATCCATCTGTTGGGGACGCTAAAGCCCTATAATGGCAGGCGTGGCTAACCGGCAGATTAAAAGACTAATTTCTCGTCATCTGTGCTTTGCTAAATTGTTGTATATAGTCGAATCGTCTCAAAATATGATTCTAATTCACATAATAATGCCATTTAAGACTTTTTTTCTCGTGTCATATGCTCTTTAAAATGGTACTTTTTGCGGACGACACCAACATCTTTAATTCTGGAAAGGACCTAAACAGTCTATCTATACAAATAAACGCAGAACTAGCAAAATTGCAAGAATGGTTCAATGCAAATAAATTATCCCTAAATCTCGAAAAAAACAAATATATGCTATTTGGCAGAAAAGGACTGAACGAGAACCTAAACATACAAATAAACAATACTGCGATACAAAGAGTACAACAGCACAAAGTCTTAGGTATTGTTCTAGATCACCGTCTAACTTGGAAGCCTCATGTGGAGCAGTTGTGCAACAAGCTCGCTAGGAGCATCTCCATTCTCTTTAGTGCACAAAATATGCTAAATACGAGGGCTCTCCAAACCCTTTACTTTGCGCTCGTTCTGCCGCACCTCAGCTACTGCTTGGAGATCTGGGGACACACATATGCAACACATCTTTGTCCACTCTTTATCCTTAAAAAAAAAAGCCATTAGAATTATTCATATAGCCCCGTTCAGAGCACACACAAATGAACTTTTCATCAAGTCCAAGCTATTAAAATTTCATGACTTGGTTAACTTCAAAACTGCTCAAATGATGTACAAGGCCCATGCAAACAGTCTCCCGACTAACCTACAAGCATTGTTCCAACTAAGGGAATCCTCCTACGACCTGAGAGGAAACAGATTGTTTTCCTATCAGACTATTAGGACAACATTGAAATCGTTCTCGATTGCGAACTCTGGGGCTCGCCTATGGAATACATGTGATGCAGCGCTTACAAATATGAATTCATTGAGTTACTTCAAAGAAATGTACAAAGAAAATATAATAAAACATTACATTGACCAAAATGAGTCATAACCGCACAGTGCACACACATCACAGATGTGTTGTTCTCACAGCAAAGGATGATTAAATGTCAGGGTCAGAGAATAAGACATAACAATGCTTAAGATATGCCCTCCAGCAAAATCCCTCCTTACACCTACTTGGACATCAACTGATACAATGGAACCCACTCAAATTGACAATATGTGAAATTCCATGGCAATCAATGACTTTTGAACGATATGTGAAGATTATAACTGGACTGTAACACAAATATGCTGTCTGTGCATCCCTGGTTGATGGGGGACGGGTATCGATAAGCATCTGCTTTTCCCGTCTTTCCTTTGTCTGTCATCGTCTTTCTTTCGGGCAAAAAATTCCACACTCTGAAACTGGCAATGATTTTGATGATGATGACAATGACAACAAATTCATTCATTCATTCATTCATTCATTCAAAATAAAACAGTCTCGATGAACATAAAACAGTCTCGATTCTTGGTTAAAAACAACAAAAAACGGGCAGTTAGCATTTATTTTACGTAAATATTGCGAATTATGACGCCAATGCCGTAGCAGTTAATTTTTCCCATTCATTTATTCACAACGTTTCAAAATGCATGCATGGTACGAAAAATATAATATTTACCTTGAATCCTCTGAATCCTCAAAAAAAATCACTCTGAGACAATCCTTCCCGTTTGTATGCGGTACAGCTTTCGTACTTTTTCAACCTAAATCCGGTGTTGGATCGCTGCATGTGTTGAACAACTGCGACCAACTGCGAATAACTGAAGCGGACTGTGGGACGGCTCCCTACTTGAAGGCGTGGCGCAGTGTCTGTGGAAAGTGTCCCGTCAATATCATTATGAAGTCTATGGCTAGTGTTAAAACAACACCCGAATCAACACCGATCAACTCAAAAATAATTTACACCAAAAACATCACAGATTTTGCTGTGTACGGCAACCTCAGATTGACAAAAGTCATACAATTTGTGCAATTACGTTACGTATATATTAAGCAAAGTCTTTTAGTTGATTCTCTTACATGATTAATATAACAATGGATTCAGTAATTTGTAAAAACATAAAGCTAATGTCAATGAAATGAAAATGAAAAACTTCTACAGTGGAGCAAATAAGTATTTAGTCAACCACTAATTGTGCAAGTTCTCCCACTTGAAAATATTAGAGAGGCCTGTAATTGTCAACATGGGTAAACCTCAACCATGAGAGACAGAATGTGAAAAAAAACCCTGAAAATCACATTGTTTGATTTTTAAAGAATTTATTTGCGAATCATGGTGGAGAATAAGTATTTGTTTAATACCAAAAGTACATCTCAATACTTTGTTATGTACCCTTTGTTGGCAATAATGGAGGCCAAACGTTTTCAGTAACTCTTCACAAGCGTTTCACACACTGTTGCTGGTATTTTGGCCCATTGTTCCATACAGCTCTTCTCTAGAGCAGTGATGTTTTGGGGCTGTCGTCAACACGGACTTTCAACTCCCTCCACAGATTTTGTAGGGGGTTGAGATCTGGAGAGTGGCTAGGCCACTCCAGGACCTTGAAATGCTTCTTACAAAGCCATTCCTTTGTTGCCCTGGCTGTGTGTATGGGATCATTGTCATGCTGAAAGACCCAGCCACGTCTCATCTTCAATGCCCTTGCTGATGGGAGGAGATTTTCACTCAAAATCTCTTGATGCATGGCCCCATTCATTCTTTCCGTTACACAGATAAGTCCTCCTGGTTCCTTTGCAGAAAAACAGCCCCAAAGCATGATGTTTCCACCCCGTGCTTCACAGTGGGTATGGTATTCTTCAGATGCAATTCAGTATTTTTTTCCCTCCAAACACGAGAACCTGTGTTTCTACCAAAAAGTTCTATTTTGGTTTCATC